>NC_081858.1:15127165-17645408 GCF_963259705.1 Myotis daubentonii
TGCACAGAGCCCCGGCTACGGCCACTCCTACCTGATGTATCCAAGGATGATTACGAATTGTGTTTTATTCTATCGCAACACTCTCCTTCCTAGGAGCAGAGCATGGCTCTCTTAGAGGTGGATTCTCTCCGGACTCGTCCCTAAGGTCGGCACTCAGGAGCCAGAGGGCGGAGAACGTGGAAAGGGCGCCCCGTCTAGCCTCGCCTTCCCTCGGCCTGCGGGCTGGCGCGCGGCCCCATCGCCTGGACCACGGGGAGCGCCCAGCGAACAGTTAGTGTATCTCCGGTCTCGTTTGGGGACCAGCAGAAAGGAATCGGGACACAAGCTGCAGCCACCCCCACGCCGCCCCTGCTCTCGCCGGGATCTCTCCGGAGAGAAATGGATCAGAACCCCGTCTGCCAGTCGGCGCTGCGATGGCCGGGAGGCGGGAGCGCAGTGAATCCCGCAGAGCCCCCCTTCCTGGCGGAGGTGGGGGCGGGGGTGGGGATGGGGTGCGGGGCTGGAGAGCAGCCGGGCTGGGCGGCTGAGCACCCTTCCAGCTCCAGCTCCTGGAAAAAGAGCAGGGTCTCCCGCAGCCCCTTCCCCGAGGGCGCCCAGTCCCTGGCCGCGGGCCCGCCCTGGAGGGAGAGACGGCCTGGGCACAGCGGGGGCAGCGGGGTACGGAGGGGGCAGTGGCGTTGTTTTTCTCGTCTTGGTTAGCACGTGGCCCGCGGAGACCTGGGCCCCTAGCAAGCGTTCGCTCTGTCCCCCCTTCCCCTGCGCATCCCAGCGACCGCGTTGCTGGGGAAGGCGGGCGCTGCGACGGTACTAATTGTGTTAATGGAAATGGCAAACACAGCCTTTCCATCTGGCAGCGCGAAAGGAGAGGCTGTTGGGGGTGCAATTACCCACTGCGGGAAAGAGCGAGAGATCTGTCAGGTTTAGCAGTAACACTAATATCCCCGATTACGAGAACGTCACTGAGGAGATGAATACACATTGTCTTTCCTGGTTGCAGGAAGGAAGGACCTGTCACACCGAACCCACGGTGCCCTGTTTCCCAGGAAGCTCTGCCAGGAGACGGGCGTCTGCCATGTCTGCGGGTTTAGGGTGGCAAAGCTGAGGCCGCTGGTCCAAGGGTGGGCGCGGGCACCTTGACACTACAAACCCCAGTTGTGTGTGTGTGTGTGTGTGTGTGTGTGTGTGTGTGTGTGTGTGTGAATGTCCTTCTAAGAGCCTGACCTCCCAGGACCCCAGAGGGCTCTGGACAGTCCCCAGGCCTTCGGGCGGGGATGTCCCGGGATCCCACACACCTGTGGCCACCGCGACACGTTCCCCACACCATCTGCGCAGCCTTCCAGGTCTCCTGTAGCAAGTGGCTGCAGCCCACTTGCGGCCAGATATTTCTGTAATTTCCGACATTATTTTCCTTCGTGAAATTTGTATATAGCAAAGCCGCTGTGCTTTAGGCAGAGCATATGCTTCGTATTTATTGGAATAGGTTATTTAGTTCCTTAGCATTCTGTTCACTGATATTCCTTATGTTAAAAATATCTCAGCTCCACCCTCCCCCCACCCCCCATACTCAGTAGTAGGCAGCTGCAGTTTTCCTCTGCAGGTTTTTTGGGGGGTAGAAACCTGAACCTGCTCCCCACACAGCCCAGGGGAGTCCTCCCGAGGGGGATGACCTGACTTCCCACCCAGGGAGACAAATACATGTTTCTTACTTGCTGCCAGCTTCACGGAGATTAATATCAGGCAGCCCAAACCCAGGGAGGGAGGACTTCTGCTTTAGAAATGAAAAAGCCAAGTCTCTCACTTAGGGATTCTGAATTCTTGATTGATTGATTTCAGAGAGGAAGGAAGAGGGAGAGAGAGAGGGAAACATCAATGATGAGAGAGAGTCATTGATCGGCTGCCTCCAGCATGTCCCACATTGGCGATCGAGCCGCAACGGGGCACGTGTCCTGACCGGGAATCAAACTGTGACCTCCTGCTTCATTGGTCGACGTTCAACCACTGAGCCACGCTGGTGGGGCGGGATTCTGAATTCTGCTTCCTCTTGCAGGTCTACAGTGTGTTCAGTGTAGGAAGCAAAGGAGGATCTGAAGGCTGCAGTGAGCCTGGGACTCAGGGAGATTGCACATCAGCTCAGTGGGTGCCCTCTTCCCAGGAGGAGTGGGCGGTGATCCCCTGAGGATCTCGCAGACCAAGCCCACAGCATGAACAGCCTCAGTGATTTCCCAGAGGCCCAATGGGGAGGCCATCCTCCCCGCCAAGCCCCCAAGAGACGCGGGCAGCTCCTGTCTCAGCAATGGGAAATTGACTTTTATGACAACTCTGGCAGCAAGAGAACAAGAAAGAAGCCAGAGCTGTCCACATTTTAAAAACAGAATTTGGATTTAAAATGGTTGAATTAATATCCAAACTCATATGTACATGTGTGCTTATCTATGTGTGTGTGTGTTGAGAGAGAAGGAGAGAGAGAGAGAGAGAGAGAGAGAGAAGCACAGAGAGAGGGAGACTGTGATCATGGGTTGGGTGATGTATACAACTACGAGGGGTGAACAAGCCACTCCTTGGAGGAGACCGCAGTTGAATATGCCCTCATCTGCTGGAAGAGTGGCATAGAGATGAAACTGCCAAGGTCAAAGCTGACTCTCTGTTTCACTGGCCCCCATCGTCCTCAGAGATCTCTTTGGAAGACCTTCCCCCTCAAACCCACTTCTGTGAATGCCCATAGCTTGTTGTTTGTCTTCTCTGAGTCAGGAAGCTATCCAGACCTGGGCTACGGGGCATGCCTGGTTGGGTAGACCCTCTAGCACATCGGGTACCCATCCTGGATCCCGACCTGTCTTCTCCTGGCCTGGCCTCAAACAGATTCTGTAAGACGACCAAACAGGAACTCCTTATGTTTCAAATATTCTTTTGTAAGCTGGTTATCTTTCCTTTAAAATGCCATTTCTCACATAAACAACATGAGTTCGTTCATTCACTCAGCCATTATTCATTGGGTGCCTACTACATCAGGTGCTGGGGACGTAATGGCAAAAATAATACACCTAGAGGTCACATCCCCAAATCAGTTCATTAAAAAAACAAAACTGTTTAACCAATAGCAAAGGCAAGCTGACTTTTGTGTGTGGGAGAATTACATTCTGAACTCCATCTCGGGCTACCTGGAAAATAGCATTCCCCATCTTGGCAATAGCAGTTGAAATTCCCACCTGGTCCCTGAGCAACAGCAACCACAAGTCAGAAGCACAGAAAGTACTATGCGTTCAATGCCTGCTGTGTGTCTGGCTGTGCTCGCACCTTGCATACAACTAAGATATGGCTGCACGAGACAGACACAGTTGCTCTCGGTTTGCAGAAAAAAACATCCAATTCCCAGGACCTACGTTGCTAAAGATGCCCAGGCTGCTGACACCAAAGCCATGTTCTTTCTTCTAGTCATCCGCGGACTGCCTTAGCTGGGGCTTTGGCCCGGAAGGGCAGAGCAGCTTGGGAAGGTGGGGACTGAGGGCACCCTTCCAGGGCTTTGGCCACGGGGTGCCCCAGGGCCACGGAGAAGGGAAGCATGCAGACGTATAGGTCCTTTCTAGCCAATGCTTCTGAAAGGAAGCCCGGAGGACAGCAGCCCTTTCCCTGACACGGCTTGTGGCTGCAATCCACCCTGTTCCCTGTCATGGAATCCTTGCGATTGGCCATGGACTCAAGTTGCCAAGACTCGGCTGGAACTCAGAACCCTCTTCTTCCACTGAGTTTTCCGGGTGAGATGCTGCAGGAGGAAGCGGAGTGCGAGCAATGAAAGGATTGCTCCTGTAACAGGAGATCACACTCTCTGGGGCATGACTGCTCTGGGAGCCAGCGAGCCAGGATTCCAGGGCGCCGTACCGAGTTCTACACTTGGGTCTGCCCCCTCGAGCAAGTCACCAGCCCTTGTCCAGTCTCCTCCCAGGGAACCTAGACGGGTGGTGTCTTCCTCCCCTTTCCCACGGAGAGACTCCACGGAACGGCTGCCTAGCGGCCACCAGGAGCTGTGTGCATCCTGAGTGACAGACACCCTTCTGTTCCTCCCCCCTGCGGTACCTCTCACATCCTCAGATGCTCATTTTCCGTGGCGCTCCACGGGGGAGGGAGGGGTCCTCCTGTCTCTCAAATGTCTTGAGACTCATTTGATGTGCCGAAGATGAGTGGTCTTCTCCCAGGGGCCCAGCAAGGTGATCATGGCCTCTAATCGTCTGGCTGTGTGCAGAACAGGGCCAACAGCAGCTTCACCTTGAGATGGGATGAGTCTTGGCCTGATTCCTGTTTTCTGGTTTCACTAATCGATCTGTGTCCTGGGGAAGTCACTTGCCTCCCTGGGCCTGTTTCTTCATTTGTACCAGAAGGGATTAAACCAGGTGTATCTGAGAGTCTTTGCAGGTTCCCTATGTTGATCCCCTTACCTAGGAATCTGAGCAGTTTTTAAACTTCCTTTTTTATGTCATAACCTCCAGAATGACAAGGCTCCATGGGTTGCTTCAAATGGGCACATAGAGACATGCGTATAAACCCAGGCCCTTCCCAATCATGTAAATTGGTTAGACCCCTCGTGTCAGGTTCTAGGGGCACCATTCCGACCACGGCTGTCAGGGGATGTCTCAAACCAGGGTGGCTGCGGTCTCCCCTGGCTTTTACCCCCTCCCAGGGCAAAATCCTTTGCCTCAGTCCAGTTCACGGAGGCTTTCTTCGGCACAGCAGGTGGCTGCCCACCAGACAGTCCCTCTGGGAAGTTAGAGGGACGAAGCTGTGACAGGAGACTTCCTCGCCCAAGGCAACAGGACAGTTTTGCTATGCTCCGCACGCCCTGCGTGGGCTGGCTCCTGTTGCTAGGAGAACCTGACCATTTGCATTTCCGCTGCTTTTATTTAGAGCAGCAGCCACTGCTGCAGGAACACAGGGTATTTTAAGAAAGACGGAAAAGGGAAGGGTGAGGGGAGCCCCTAGCCTGGGTCCTCCTCCCCAAAGGCTCCAAAACACTCACATAAAGGCAGCACCCGCCCCAGCGCCCCACCCCACTCAGACCTCTTGCCTCCTCTTCCCTGAACAGCTCCATCTCCCAGTCCTGACACCTTCACAAGCACCTTCAAGTACAGGAACAAAACAACACAATCACCTTCTAGACAATTGGCCAGGCCTTGTGCTCAACCTAACAAACACAGAGCCTCGGTTTCCCCGTGTGAAAACAGATAGAAAAACTTTTAGATTCCATTGCAATTCTCCAACCATGCAAAACACAGACAGCCCATGTTTTCTCCTTCCTTCTCGCCCCTTCTCTCCCAGTCACTGCCCCATGATGGGGTTTGACTTTTCCTGCAAGGCCTCCCACAAATCAGTTACCTTCCCAGATCCCCCTCGTCTATTAATCTCTCTCTCCCTGTTCTAAAACTACCTCTAGGCTATGAACTCCTAGAAGCCAGTGTCTACATAATTTTTATTTTTTAAATTCCCTTCTTAGTTCTAGGATATTTTGCTGACAGTAGCTGCTCATTAACACTTTTTAAAATTTGTTCATTCACGTCAAACTTGTATTGAGCCTACCGAGAGTTGTCTGTGGCAGGTAATCACGGAACCGTCTCTATCATTAAGGAGCTCTTAGCCCAGTGGAGAAAGACAAGTAAAAAGTTTTAAACAATGTGATGAGTGTTGTAATGAAAAGAGATTCAGAACTGCAAGAAGTTTCTTGAGGCAGAGGTGGGGGTGGGATGGAGTATGAGCAAGAGAAATCAGGAATGGTTTCATGGAGCTAACTCATGAAGGGGATTAAGAGTCCATCATGGGTTGACCACTCCAATGAGTTGACCTCTCTTGCTTTCTACCTGGAAGACAGATATTTAGCTAAGATTCTAGCCAGTCTTGAGCCATGAGGTGACCTCAAAGATGGGTACCTCATGTTGGCATCATACCAGCTCTGATGGAAATTCACAACTCTCTGCATGTGCAGTTTTGTAAACAATTTCCAGGGTTTCATGAGCACTGCAACCAATGTGTGCACCTTAAGTTAAGAATCTTGCTTTAGCCTAGCCAGTGTGGCTCAGTGGTTGAGCATCAGCCCATGAACCAGGGAGGTCACGGTTTGATTCCTGGTCAGGAAACATGCCTGGGTTGTTGGCTCTATCCTCATTGAGGGGAAGGGGGACAAAAGGCAGCCAATCAATGTTTCTCTCTCATAAATGTTTCTGTCTCTCTCTCCCTCTCCCTTCCTCTCTCTAAAGTCAATAAAAATATATTTTGTTTATAAAAGAATCCTGTCTTAGAGATGTGGGGCAAGTCAGGTCTACCCCAACTTCTGAGATCATGCTTGTTCAAGTGGGAGAGACTAGGACTGGACTGTGAGCATCCTCTGTAACTGACAAGACCCTTTTCTTCCCTCTTGATTTCCAGCACCAATACCTCCCTTGCCTCGTTCCTCAGGCTGGTTCTGAAGCAGGGCTGCCCATCTCCCCTCGGCTCTTCTCCCACTGTCTCCCCAGCTATTCTTCCTGGGCTGCCAATCCCACTCCAAAGTCACTTTATACAGGAAGGCAATTAGCATTTGTGTTGGGACAGAAAGTGACAATGTTCAGCTCTCACTGTCATTCTGCTCTTAATTAATATTTAACCTCAGCTAGATTGCGTAGTAGAAGGAACCGGCTGATGGGAGAACAAAGCCTGGGCTGGCTTTCCTTTTAACACTGTCTCCCCCACTTCCGGCTCTTCTCCCGGTACCTTGGGACTCCAAAGGACCCAGCCAGCCCTCTGGGATGTGAGGAGTGGCAGGGCCCAGCCCTGAGGACCCTCGATTGCCCTTGATGAATTTGCTCCCTTGGATCTCTTGTCTTGTTTTTTGTTAATCCTCACCCGAGGATATTTTTTTCCATTGATTTTTTTTTTTTTTTTTTTTAGGGAGAGAGAAAGAGAGAGAGAAACATCAATTGGTTGCCTCCCGAACATACCCTGACCCTGCAAACACCTGGGATCAAGCCTGCAACCCAGATATGTTCCCTTGACCCGGGACCCTTCAGTCTGCAGGCCGATGCTCCAACCATTGAGTCAAACGGGCGAGAGCTGAGAAAATGAGAGCCCAGGCCTGGCTTCCGGTGCCCAGAGCTAGACCCAGGCCTGGCCTGACGCGAAGGTTGAAGAGACAGGCGAGAGGGGGGAAAGCAATGCAAATGTGCCTGCCCCTCAACAGATTATGTATAAGGCACTATTTTTAGTTGCCTTCAATCCCTTGGGGTTGTCAGGGCGGTTGCAGCCCCACTCCCCCGGGAGAGGAAATGACAGGCATTATTACCCAGCCCAGAACTCTGGAGCAGTGCGTGGTGGGTGGGGGAGGTGCTGTCTTGCCAGCTCCAAAATTTGGGAACTGAACTTCCACGGGGGAAATTGAGGACACCGAGAAAGATCAGGTTCCAGGCACAGGGCCCCCAGGACGCCCTCCTCCAGGCTCAGCTGGCCTGCCAGACCATCCCCAAGTACACATGCACTGGGCCCAGACCAGGAGTGTGGGAGTCGCCTCAGTCCCCAAGCGACTCGAAAAGTAGGTTATACAACACCCCTTGCTGCCAAGTTCTTCCTTCTCTCTAATCTTAGTTCTGCCTTCGGTCTAAGCCCATTTCCCCTCGCAGGCAGAGGCACAGGACAGCTGGTCGCCAGCCCCCAGCAAGGGAGCCCTGCCTTTCCTATTCTCCAACCTGAGTCATTCCAGTTCCTTTAACCTTTCCACACATGTTATGCTTTTAGCTCATCTCCTTGTCACTCCTCTAACCCGGCTCTAAATATATCCCCAAGTACCTCCGTGGAAGCTGAACAGACACTGGTCCTTCTCCAGGGAACACCTGAGCATCCTTTTGAACGGAGGAACTGATCACATCCTGTCTTTGCTAGGCTTCCTAGTTGTCTTCGTTATCCTGCCTCGCCATAAGACCAAGCTCTCCTATCATCATGTCCTCCCCTTCTGTGACCTTCTCTACACTCAGCTAAGTGCAAGGCTTGTAAGAAGTGGTGCATACACTGTCATTGTGTTTAGGTTTAAATGAGACGCACTTATAAAAAAAAAAATAAGGCCGAAACCGGTTTGGCTCAGTGGATAGAGCGTCGGCCTGCAGACTGAAAGGTCCCAGGTTTGATTCCGGTCAAGGGCATATACCTTGGTTGCAGCCACAGCCCCAGTGAGGAGTGTGCAGGAGGCAGCTGGTCGATGTTTCTCTCTCATCGATGTTTCTAACTCTCTATCTCTCTCCTTTCCTCTCTGTAAAAACTCAATAAAATATATTTTTTAAAAAAATAAGGTCAGCAAAGTAGTTATCATTTACTTTGTAAATTATACAGTGGCATCTAAGTGGTGACTTCTATTGTTTTCAGACCTCTGGGTAATGCTTGTTTTCTAAGCCATAGAATTCTATTCTATTCATTCATTTGGTAAATATACATTGAGTTCCTTCTGTGTCAGGCACTATGCTAGGTGCTGAGATGTCAAACTAAAAGACCAGGTCCTGGTAATCCAGGTGTTCATAGCCTAGTGAGAAGGATGAGGTGCAAACAATTATTGGGCGGTGTGGTAACTGCTAGGAAAGTGCACACAACGTGCCCAGAGATATGAACAAGAAAGGGATCAACCACAACTCTTTACAATCATGATCCCACTCATTAGACATTGATGCAGACGTGTTGATGGCTGCCGGCATCTCGTCTTAGGGTTGGCCAGCCTGTTGTCCTGGAGCGCTTGTCAGTTATGTGGGCACATGCCCAGAAAGGGCAGTGCAGATCCCTTCTTCACAAGATTTGCTAAATGGACACATAGAGGTAGATAGTCTCTTTTGCTTTAGTTGTTTTTGTCCTGTCTGCAAGCTTCCCACCAATCTGAGGGTCCACATAATGCAGAGAGAGACTAGGGGAAGCGCTTCTGAAAGATGGAAAGGGAAGCAGAGATCTGGCAGCACCTATCTAAGACTCTGGGTCCAGCTGTGCCAACCCCAAGAGGCCCAAGAAATCCTTGTTTTCGTTTAAGGTAGTAACTCCGGAAGAAAACAGAAGCCAAAATAGTCCTCTATACCAAGATGGCCTTTCCTGGAGGGGAGGAAAGGGGGAGAAGATGGTTGCTTAATGGTTTCTTGACTCTTTTATACACAGAGTGAGAGAAATTCTTCTAGGCAGGAGAAGTAGCCAGATAATGGAGTAGCTGTGGAGTTAAACAGACTCAAATGGAATCCCAGCATTGCTGCCTACCAGCTGTATGACCTTGTACCAATTCCTTCACCTCTCTGTTTCCCCATTCACTCCCTGCCTGTAAAACATGAATAATAGGGTTTGCTGCATTGGACTACTGTGAGCATGGCATGACATGAAGTACTGAGGTGGACACGTTACTCAGTCATCCTGGTCTGAAACAAGCCCGTTTCTTCTGTGGAATTGCTCTCCACTCTAACCAAATGGTTCTGGAGGGCACTACCAATCATATAATCCAGCTGGCCGCACGGTTGTGCCACAGGCTGGGACAGTTATAATACCTCGTCCTCATAGCCACAGGGATTGCTGCAGAGATGGGCATGCAACCCACGTCGGGGTCATCAGTGATCTCACCTGCGAATTGTGAAATTATAATTAATGAAGTTGGGATTGAAGAATGACATTTCCTCTGTGGTTTATGATGATTTAAGTTCAGAGCTGCCTGCAGTCATAGTTCCTGTAGTATGGGGATGGCAACCTTATGCAGAAGGAAGCAGAGATGAGCTAAAAAGGAAAGGAGAGAGTCCTGGTAAGAGTTTGTATTGCTGGATCTGGTTGTTCCTGCAGCTCCACCTCTGCCCCTGGAGTGAATTGTGCCTACGCTAATGCAAGCTGGGTTTCTGTTCCTCACAACCGAGTCTTGATCAATACAGCATATCGTGTGAAGCAGATAGCACAAAATAATGCTAACAGTAAATATTCAGCACAGAAAGTGCTCCCAGGAAAATGGTTTTGGGCTTTCCAGACTTATGAAATCTCTAATTTAAGGTAAATTCAGAAGTCCTTGTATATAGGTACTGGTTTACAATCATGACAGTGTTTAATATTAAGTGGCCTCCCAGTGTCTCAGAGGTTTCTGCTTAAAGGTACACGCCATTCCCAAGCAGGGGTTGGAAGTAATGCCCGTTTTAAAGGAGACCAGCCTACTTTAGCCAAAGAACTGGCAGGAGATCTTTGTCCTGAGAATTTCTAATGAACCCTCCAGAGTTTCAGCACAACTAGATGGCTAAGTGCATGTGGACCAATGTGCTGAGGAGTGATGGAGGAAAAGAACCATACACTGAAACAATGCTAACGGCTGTATAAATGAGAGCGTTTGGATGAAAATCAGCTCTGCCTTGAATACAACCGTGGAGGGTTTTATTTCTATTAAGAGAGGTGGGAAGTATCTGCATTGGGTAGTCTAATATGTTAAATCCAAGTTGCCTTGAATAAAAGTTTATGTGTTAATGACTTCTGCCTACGAAGCTAACCCAATAGCATGTTGGATAGACAAAGACCAGCCCGTCACTGTCATTTGTAAGGAATCGGAGGTCTACCACCTGTCACTTTTTAAAAACCAACAAGATCAGCCATCTGGCCAGAGATGAAATGCCCAAAACATCTATCTCTGACTACTCATCTCTGTCTTAAAGGAATTTTCCTTCATCTTCAGTAAGTCTAATTATAGCAAGCCCTCACACCATGGACAAGTGGGAGAGGCTGATGTGATAGAAATGCTGAGAGAGACCAGGGGACAAAGGCTTTGAGCATGGCTCCCGGAACTGTTATGGTCACTTAGAAGCCTACAATGGTTCCTTCAATTAAGCAGAGCCAACCTAGGACAACCAATTAGAAAGGCAGGCTGTACGGGATCACATAAACTAGTCTGAATTATCAGCTGTCCCACCTTAGAATTCTCAGGGTCTGTCATCAAATGATCCAGCAAAGTAACTTGCAGTCCCCATCTTGTCAAAATGATAGGTACATTGATCCGATGCACTCGAACATCTCTGGTATCATTATGGCATATTAGGACTTCATTTGTGTAATTCTTGTAGGAAGTCTGAATGAGAATGGCTTAAATATGTAAAAGTGTTTTTCCCCATGATTTTAGCATTTGACTTGTTGCTTTATGTATCTCTAGACTTTGGTCTATGTTCAAGGCAAAAAGAAGGGGACTGGTGGTGCCAGCCATGTCTGCCCCCTTCTGTCTGGAAAGCAAAAGCTTTCCCAGAAGAGTTCTCAGCAGAAATCTGCTTATAGCTCATTGGCCACATCTGGGTCTTGTGACCAGCCCTTGCCATCATACAGCTGAGAAAGTGGAAACAGGTACGGACTCATGACTGCCCAACAAAACTACAGTTCTGTTAGCAAGCAAGAAGGGGAATGCATGGATTTTGGCTAGGTAACCAACTGTGTCTGTCTTGATAGTTTTAAGGTCTACACATCTCTTTAAAAATATTTTTTTATTGATTTCAGACAGAAAGGGAGAGGGAGAGATAGAAACATCAATGATGAAAGAGAATCATTGATCAGCTGCCTCCTGCACGCCCCACACTGGGGATCGAGCCTGCAATCCAGGCATGTGCCCTGACCAGGAATCGAACCATGACCTCCTGATTCATAGGTCAACACTCAACCACTGAGCCACGCTGGTCGGGCAAGATCTACACCTCTTCACATAGCAGCCCAAATATCTACACCTCTTCACATAGCAGCCCAAATATGGAACTTTCCTGTTATTGAACTGCATGTGTTTAGCAAGTCATAAAGCAGCATAGCTCAATCATCTTGCTCCCAACAGAACAGAAAGCACTCTCTTCTTTAAAGACCAAGTGTTATATTCTTTCACTGTGAACAGCATCTAGTACATAGGACTGTGTCTACTGTATAGATCTTTGACTCTGTCTCCTAGGAATATGGGAACACTGATCACCTGTAGAGAGACTATTCAAATACCTTAAGGCGTCAGGGTCAAAAGGACAAAGTGGTTTTACCCAGTATGACTTCTCTCTAAGAAGCAGGAACATTTTTACTAACAATCCAATCCAAAAACAGCTCATGTTCCTGCACTCCCCACCCTCACCCCACTCCAACACACAATCCCACGGCAGGCAAAGCAAAAATAACAAAAGTATGTCAACCTAAATAACTATCAGTACTTACCTCCTTAAACCGCTCCACCCAAATGACAGAAGAACAAAAGTTAGTAGTTATTAATCCTTGGCTTTCCAGTGCTCAGTCTGACCAAAAAGGGAAAAGAAAAAAAAAAAAGTCAAACAAAACAAATATCACTTTCCAAGATTAGAGCCAGGGTTAATCTGGGTAGAACTACTCAAAGACTAAGTTATCAAATTCCTGTGTCATAATCTAGTCCTACGGGTGCATGATGTGTTTTTCATGTTGAATGGTGCCATTACAGGAGCTTTCTCTTACAGGTGGCCTGCCCCCAGGCCCTACCATGGCTGAGTTCTAATATCTGTTCACCTATATCTTGGCCATACAGGATGACAGACTGCTAAGACAATTTGCCAATGTCTCCTTCCTTTTGAACCCCAAAAGTAAAAGACCTTTTCATGTCAACACTTACTGTCCTCACAGGAGCTCATAGGAAAATTCAGTAGAAGACAATGGTTGGTAACACCATCTCCAGCCAGGTGGCTGATCTGTATTGGTTTAAAGAAAGTAATAGGTATTAGGCTCTCGATTCCTTATAAATGGCAGCGTCAGGCTGGTCTTCATCCACCCAACAGGCAGAAGTCATTAACACAAACTTATTCAAGGGAATTGAGATCAACCATGATCTCAGGCCACCCCGATGAAAGGAACTCCCCACTTTTTAAAAATAAAAATAAAGCCGAAACCGGTTTGGCTCAGTGGATAGAGCGTAGGCCTGCGGACTGAAAGGTCCCAGGTTCGATTCCGGTCAAGGGCATGTACCTGGGTTGCAGGCACATCCCCAGTGGGAGATGTGCAGGAGGCAGCTGATCGATGTTCTCTCTCATCGATGTTTCTAACTCTCTATCTCTCTCCCTTCCTCTCTGTAAAAAATCAATAAAAATATATTTAAAAAAAAATAAAAGTGTTTTCTTTAAAAAAAATAATAATAAAAAAATAAAAATAAAAATAAAACCCTCCAAGACTATCAATGGAAAGAGAGACTCCAAATGAGACAGAGCAGCATGACCACAACCTGACTCTGAATCCCTGACAGCCGGCTTCCTCTCGAGATGCTTCACCAATGACGGTTGCCACCAAGTTGCTTGTTTCTCCTTGGGCTCTCTGGTTCATGACTGAGTATAACTCAGTCTTCAATGTAAAACTCTTTCTTAAATGTCCCCTTGTATAGCTAAGACAAAGTTGAAATGCTTAACCAAGACAAAGGAAGGACATCATAAAACAGAAATAGGTGGAAACATTAAACTAGAGAAACTGGTTTGTAGGCATGGCTCCTTCCCAGGCTCTCAGGCCCTGGGATGTCCTATCTCTCATGCTGCTCCCATGAAGCGGGGCCACCTCGTGTGTCTATAAACGTAAACATGTATCTATATGTCTCAGCTCCTCAGAATGGAAGCCCTGAGACTGCATCTCAGAGGGGTCAGAAGTTGCCTCCCTATTTAAGGCCCATCTACTGAGTTCTTGCTGAAGTCATCCTCTAACAGAATCATGGCCCACTGCACATTAGATCATGCCTGACCACAGAAATACGCACTTTTCTTTACCCCTTGCTCCCTCTTGACAATATTATTTATTCAGCCCTTTATTCATAGGATCACTTGAAAAATACTTATTGAGTACTCACTATGTCCCAGACAATGCACTAAGACTACATTGGAAAAAAAAAAAAACAAAACCATAATCACTTTCCTTCTGAAGCTGCTAGTCTAATAAACATATGCTTTAAAAATAGGGGTTTTTTTGTTTGTTTGTTTGTTTAAAAAAGGTTTTAAAGAGTCCTTATATTTCAGAGACACATACTTAAATATGACCTAGAGGCTGGGTGCACGAATTCTTGCATGGGTGGGGTCCGGACCACCCACCCCAATCAGGGCTGATCGGCTTGGCCAGGGCTGCAGGTGGTTGGTGGCCAGCCCTGCCCCTGATTGGGGTAGATGGGGAGCAATTGTGGGTGGGGCCAGCCGGGGGGAGGGGCCTCGAGTGGTTGGCCGGCCCCACCCCCTGGTGGAACTCCCGGTGGAACTCCTGGTTGAGGGGACAATTTGCACATTAGCCTTTTATTATATAGGATAAGCTGGTAATTAGTATAGATTACATAAGTTTGATGATGAGCTGAGAATTATTGAATGTGGGTGGTGGGTACAGTGGAGCTTATTATAGACTATTAAGTGTGTGTTTAAATTTTCTAAAGTAAAGCAAAAAGGTTAAAAAAGCATTCATATGGCAGTAGTTGTTAGATGCCAATTAATATCAGTCAGTGCATTCCACGCCCTACAGGGGTGGGCAAACTTTTTGACTCGAGGGCCACAATGGGTTCTTTTTTTTTTTTTTTTTAAATATATTTTATTGATTTTTTTACAGAGAGGAAGGGAGAGAGATAGAGAGTTAGAAACATCGATGAGAGAGAAACATCGATCAGCTGCCTCCTGCACATCTCCCACTGGGGATGTGCCCGCAACCCAGGTACATGCCCTTGACCGGAATCGAACCTGGGACCCCTCAGTCCGCAGGCTGACGCTCTATCCACTGAGCCAAACCGGTTTCGGCCACAATGGGTTCTTAAACTGGACCGGAGGGCCAGAACAAAAGCATGGATGGAGTGTTTGTGTGAACTAATATAAATTCAAAGTAAACATCATTACATAAAAGGGTACGGTCTTTTTTTTTTCTTAGTTTTATTCATTTCAAACGGGCTGGATCCGGCCCGTGGGCCGTAGTTTGCCCATGGCTGGATTAGAATGTCAGCCTGGAGGAGTGTGGGGCTGGGATACTGACCACAGACACACACTCCAAGAGATGCTCACTCTGGGCGGTTTTCAGAGCGTCTCCATGTTGTGCATAAGAGTTTCCCCCTTCTGCCCTGAGATAGACAGTGATGGAGAAAATGGCCTGAACACTACTTGACACGCATTGCTGGTAGAGCCAGGAATTTCTTTTATCTAAGCATCTGGCTAAACCGCAAAAGGAGAAAGGGTTTTTAAATGGACTAAGGAATAAGAATGATACCTTGTGCAAATCCTTTTATAAAAATGAATTCATCCTAGCTGGTTTGGCTCAGTGGATAGAGCGTCAGCCTGCAGACTAAAGGATCCCGGGTTCGATTGTGATCAAGAGCACATGCCTGGGTTTTGGGCTCGATCCCCAGTGGGGGGGCATGCAGGAGGCAGCCAATCAATGATTCTCTCTCATCATTGATGTTTCTATCTCTCCCTCTCCTTTCCTCTTTGAAATCAACAACAACAAAAAATATTTTTAAAAAACGAATTAAAACAAGCATTATTCAAGGCAACTGAGATCAACTATGATCTCAGGCCACCCCAATGAAAGGAACTTCTAACTTTTTAAAATTAAAATAAAACCCTCCAAGATTATCAATGGAAAGATTTCTCTGAGAGCCAGGAAAATTGAGGTGGTTATTAAGTTTGTGCTAGAATCTATTAAACTATTAACAAAATCACTGTTATCTTGTTATAAAAACGATTGTGTTGGCCCAATTTTCACAGGCAGGATGTATAGGCCCAGGATTGCTTGACCATTACTAGCTTCCTCTTTTTTATTATTTATTTTTATTGATTTCAGAGAGGAAGGGAGAGGGAGAGAGAGATAGACACATCAACGATGAGAGAGAATCCTTGATTGGCTGCCTCCTGCAACCCCCCAATGGGGATCGAGTTCACAACCAGGCCATGTGCCCTGACTGGGAATCGAAACGTGATCTCCAGGTTCATAGGTTGACGTTCAACCACTGAGCCACGCTGGTTGGGCCATCACTAGCTTCTTATGCACAAAGAAAAGTGAGGAAAGGGAAGTGGAGTGGAATAGGACGGGTAGATGTTTGGGGCAATATACGAACAAGTTGCAAATCAGATCCAGGACTTTGAACTCCACTGAGACACAGAGAAAAAGGGGGTGGAGGGGAAGGAAGCAGACACGTGCAACACCAGTAGGAGAAAGGGGTAGGTGTGTGTTAGAGCTCCAAGGAACAGCAGGAGCACACTTTTGGTGAGCTCCTGGCGGGCTCCAATATGTCACCATAAAGTCAGGGCACTGAGCTTTTGACATAAAGCCCTGTGTGAGGGGAAGGAGACTGGGATCGCTGTCCTCAGGGTCTTTCTGGACTAGGGTAGCATAAGCTAACAGTGACACTAAATGTAGCGCCTGGCTCCCAACACTGCCGCTGCCTGAAATGTCCTCCTGCCCGCTCCCAGGCCCCTCCACTTCTCTGAGTCCTATTCTTCCTCCAAACCATCCTTCTCCAGGAACCCTTCCTTGATCATCCAAATTCTCCGTTATGTCTCCCACACCACAGCTCCCACAACATTGACTGTCGGCACCCTTCATTTGGATCGATCATTACTTTAGAAGATATAAATATATCTCATACATATATACATAGATACATATTTATACCGATATATATATATGCGCACATACATACATATTTTTATCATCACACTGTAAGATCCAAGAGGGAAGAGAGTAGGTCTGATTTGTAACCACTGTGACCCATTCCATCCAGCCCCGTGCAAGTGGTACACAGCGGTTTCGAGGTGAACTTACACAGAATTTAAAGTCAGAATTCCTGTGTTTTAGCCCTAGTTCTGCCACTCACTAAAGGTCTAATATTGGACAAGTCACAAGTCACTTATCAGAGGTTTCCTTGGCCTGGTTTCCTCCTCAAGAAAGGGGTTAAAAATGACGACTACGCCCTCAAAATTAAATGATGGAGGTGGAAGCACTTTGTAGAACACTATTGAGATTTAGAATAATGTTATTATTCTGCCCTGGGTTTTAATCTGACTGTGTGGCCTTGGGCAAGTTATTAACCCCTAGAAGCCTTCGCTTCATCATCTGTAACATAGGAGACACACTGCTAGCTCAGAGGGGTGTTTTAGGAATTAAATGAAATGGCACAGACAGTGTGACCAACACAGCAAGTGGCGCCCAGTGCTCAGAAGTCGGTTGCTTCTAGTCTTACCGGGCACATCGCATTAAGCCTTGGTATTGCGTCCCTAGCAGCACCCCGCACACAGAGCTCAGAAGTATTTACTCTTCTGGATAATGCTGCTTAGGATGATGCTGGTGAGGATTGGTAAGAGCTGTTGGCGAAGATGAGTTATTAGTCACCCAATGCCCAGCAAACCTACTTTACCTTTGAACACACACATGGAGGGCTGCGTAGCTCCCCCTCTCCTTCACGATACGTGGGTGAGGGTGGGAGGAGGCCTCCAGTCTGGCAGCGGCCCCTTTAAAAATGTGCCTGGGCTCCTCCTCTGCCAACCAAGTTGCTAAAAATACCACCACAGCAAAGCTGAAATATTTGCACAGAAAACTGAATTTCTTGCTCCCTCCACGCCTTCCACTCCAACGGGTGAAATCCTGACCTAAGAAGCCCCCAGATCAGCTCCACCGACAGCACAGGCCTCTGCTGGTCGTGGAGTCCCTCTGTGGGCTTGAGCGACGATGTTCTGTTCAGAGCGTGCCTCCCCCAAGGAGGGGGAGACACAAGGATTGGCAAATAGCTTGCCATGTGCTTTGGCTTTTCTCTCTGCTTCCAAGGACCACACTCTCTCCAAATCCCCTCCATCTGTCCCAAGAAGGATCTGTCTTGTACCCCAGAAGCTTCCCTCTAATCCGTCTTTTCTCTTCTCTTTCCTCTAATCACCTCCTCCTCTGCTGGTCTGGGCTTCTAGGCAGTGCCCCTCCCCCGCCACGTTCCTTGCTGGGTCCAGCCCACCAATCCACAGGCCCCGCTCCCTCTCTCATCTGGCCCTTCTGGAGCTCATCTGCCCGAGGTCCTTTTCCTTCAGTGGCTGCGGGGGGAGAGGTTTTGAAATGCAAGAGTCAAGGAGGACCAGGACGGGCCCAGGCCCAGCTGGTTCATAACAGGTCATTCTCCAAAAGCTGAACTGGACACCAAGGCCGCTGGCCAAGCAGTCCTCAGCGGGGAGCCTCACCTGGCCCTGCTCTGAAAGGTCCAGAGTCTCAGCGAGCCAGGCGGCCAGACCCCGAGCTCCTGCTGCTGGGGTCCCTCTTCCTAGCGCATCCACTTGAGGCTCAGAGGCTCGGAGTTCCACCCCGCCCGACTTGCTGACAAACCCTGGCCTCCTGGTCCAGGAGAGGAACCCCTTAGCAGGGGAAGCATGTCCCTGGCTTCGTGGTGGAGGAGGGGCCCCGCTTCTGTGCATGTGCTAGGATGTGGGTCTGCGCTCCTGGGTCTCCACGGACGTGTTATTGACACGAAGCCCTACGTGTTGCGGCTCCTGCCTCTGGATATTTGAGTTTGGGAGTGTCTGCCTTCTCATCACGGTCTCTGTCTTCCTCGCTACCTTTTTCCCTCGCCTCGGAGCCTGCCCATCCCCCAGGGCAAGCTCCTGGCCAGTCCTGCGTAGGCGCCTCAAGTGGGCTGCTGCTGAAATGGCTGTTTTGCAGATGAAACTGACAGTTGCCATACCTGGTCTCCCATGGGCCCGCCGGGGTTGACAGACACCCTCGCCCCACACAAAAGTGCCTTTTCGGAAGAGAGGAGGGCTGTGCTGCCTGTGTGGGAGTTTGGGGGAGGCGCGATGTAAGGATATACCCTCTCCCCTTCAACTCTGACCAGCAGGAAGGGCGCCCAGAGGCAGCGCAGGCTGCCGAGGGACCGTTGCTTAGCAACTTGGGAGACTTTACTGCAAACTCACTAAATCCCGAAATCTAATTTGGGAAGAGAAAAAGCACAGAGTCCAGGCCTGATATCCACTCTGCCCCCGATTTCCTCCTTTTTCCTCTCGATCTTCTGGAGTTGAAGTCCCACCGGAAGTGGCACCACTCAAGGGCCCAGATGTGCGCATCCGCTCGGCAAGGGAGGGCCTGAGTTCCCCGGGGGGCATCCTGCCATTTGGTGGAGGTGGGGGATGGAGGATGTGCCAGGGACAGATTGGAAAACAGATTTTCAGTTACAAGGTGGGTGGGTCCCAACCATGCTGGGAGAGACACCCTGACACCCCGCGCCCTGCGTCCCAGCCAGCACCCACCTCAGCTTGGGGGCCCAAGCTGGCCACCCCTGTCTGCATCACGAGTGGCCCCTGGAATTTCCCTCCCGCTCGGTTTCCCTTCGGCAAGCAAAGCCCCGGCGTGCAGGTAGGAAGGAAGCATGGAACAGCTGTGCTCTGACTGGCCAGCGGCTGTGGACTCACTGCAGTGCAGTTTCAGAATCCCCAACGCATGCTCCCTCCTTGTTCCGTCTCAGCCAACAGGCCTGAGTAGCAGCCATCCTTTCTTCCTTCCCTCCTGTGGGATCCAAGTTGCAAAGGACTTGATAGATTTCTCAAACAGGGCCCACCCCCTCCATATGACAGGCCACACTGCTGCTCCAGAACCCTGACAGGGTGGGGGAGGCTGGCGACCACAAGAGTGGTGGCTGCTCCTCTTAGATGTTCTGGCCATATCTCCCCTTCCCAGCCTCTTAGGAGGCCCGCATCCTTCCTTCGTGGACCCAAAGAGCCATGACTGCAATGCCTGTACTGGGGTTTAGGGTATTTATTTGTCTTCCCAGGGGGAAGAGTGAGAGTGGCCAGTTTTCCTCTTACTCTGAAGCAGTGGATCAAGCGAATAGGGAACCTCTGGTACGGAAAGTGGGAGGAAAGGGTCCCTTTTCCCCAAGTCAGTATCCATATATGAACACATACAAAATGAGTGCCGTGCATATAAGACTCTGTTTGGAGAAACGCATACAGATAGATAGAAGGATGGATAATAGAAATGTAATGCAGACATCTGGGCTAGGGCGACTGCCTGTGTAGAGGCCTGTGCGGTTATTTTTGCGGGTTGTGTCTGTGTACAGGGTCTGCATGTTGAAGTGCGCATTTAGTGAACCTGGGGGAACCATATATAGACACGTGGGCTTGTGAACGTTTGTGTTTGTGTGTCCACGAGCCGGTTGTATACCGACAGCGTTCTCCATTCCGCAGCTGTGTTGGTGGGACTTTTTAACCACACGTATTTTGGGGCTTTTCTTTGAGGGCGGAGCGGGAGGGAAGCTAGAGGGAGCCCTATTCGGGACTCTGGCTAGGTTGTGGAAGTGTGGGGAGGTGGGGGGCCGGGGGGGGCGCGGTTTTCCATATATGGGTGGGAGGGCGTTGTGCCCAGATGTGTGTTTGCGCCTGGGATGTAGGGGGCCTCCATCTGCCTGGCAGTCTGCCGCCTGAGCAGCAAGAGGTTGGATAGGGGAGGATGAGTGTGTAGGAGGAGTGGATGGAAATGTGTGGGAGGAGGGGTTGGGGCAGGAGCGGGAGCGCGGCGGGGGGGGGGGGGGGGGGGGGGCGTGGCCGTTCCTCCAGTTTCCCCGCCCACCCTGTCCGAGGCGACTCGTGATTGGCTTCTAGACCGCAGGGCTCAGGTTACATTCGCGAGCAGAGCGGAGCGCGGGAGAGCGGACGGAGAGCACGGCTGAGGGTTCGGCGCGGGTCAGCGCGTGCTGCTCGGCCCCCCGAGTCTCCTCCAGGGACCACTCGGACCCACCCCCACCCTGCGCCAGCTCCGCCCAGGCGAGGACCCCCCCCCCCCAACACCAGTATGGACTGCTGCACCGTAAGTTAGAGGGCCCGGGGGACGGGCACCCTGATTGGTCTGGGGCAGGGACTCCAGGGAACCCCCTGGAGGGAGGGTAAGGGCAGGGAGAGAGGAGAGTGGGTGCAAAGACCCAGGAGCAATAGGTGTGCCTGCTGCGACCTGGTGGAGGGTGGTTGCAGGCACCCGCCTGACTTGGAAGCCCGAGGAAAATGCTCCCCATTTGCGGGGGCGCCTGGGCGTCTGGGCGCCCATCCTCCAGGCGGGCTGGGTTGGACTGGGACCTGGGCATGGCTCTGCAAGCAGGGAAGCTGCAGGTTAGAGGGAAAGAGAAACTTCCCCCTAGAGAGCGGGTAGAAACCATCGCCCGGGGATGCTGCATCGACTCCCTTCTGACTCTGCTCACAGGCCTTCGGCCCCCAGCCCGTTCCCCATCCCACTGCCGCCGCGGTGGGTGGGCGCGCAGTAAGAGGCTCCGGAACCTCGAGCCCTGTTTGGCGCAGGGTAGGATAGTCAGTTCATATTGGTTAGCTTCGTGACGATGACGGACAGCAAAGAGCCTCGTCAGTGTGATTCTGGGGAGGGGTTGGCCCGGCTCCCAACGCCTTCTAGCCCCAGAGGGGACTGGGTGACCGCGGGAGAGCCCTGCTGGCGAGGGAAGGAAGTGTCTGCAGTCTGTCAGCGCCCACGGAGACCTAGATGCGCAAGTGCCTAACGTCAAAGTAGATTGCTGTTCAGGCGACTCTGGTATGAAAGTGCCTGGCTCACTAGAGGAATACAGTGATCATACATATATATGATATTTATTTTTCTTTTTTAATGACTGATTTTTAGCCCCATACATATGGAGAAAGGCTACTGCAAAGTCCTTGCTTTCTCAGCCATTCAGGCAACACAACTAATGATACAAGAGCTTATGACTTTGCTTGCTCCCCACCCTCCACCCTTAAAAAAAAGGGGGGGGGGGGCGAGGTTTGGAAGGAAAGGATAGCCCAGATTATAAAAGGTGAGAATTCCTTATAACTGGGTACCAAGAGGCAGAGAGAACTTAGGATCAAGCCGTTGTGGTTGTTACTATGATTTCAATTCATATTAATAATGGTTGTAAATTTGGGAATGCTTATCATGTACCTAACACTTTAATCATCACAATGGCCATGTGAAGTAGATATTATTTTCCCCATTTTACAGATGTGCAAACTGAGGTTTAGAAAGCTTAAATGATTTGTCCATGGAGACGCAGCTTCTAAGTGAAGGCAGGATTCAAACGTAGCCTTGTCTGGTCCAAATACATTACCTCCCCTCTAACTATTTACTGTTTTCCTCATTATAAAGGTAATTTGCTCATACAAGAAAATGTAAAAACTAGAGATAAGCATAAAAAAGAAACATGTCAGTCATCTGCCACCCCACCCCCTGGAAATGCCCTGTAACATTTTTTATTCCAGTCTTTTCCTTTCATTCTCCAGGAGGCAATTTTTGGTTGTGGAAGGAGGACTGGGCTCTTAATGGAGGCTCTTGGGTTCCACCGAAGAAGAGCTCTTACCCCTAACAGTATTTTTATTAAGTAGAGAAAATAAGTGGATGGAGGGTTCTGCATATGTGTGTGTGCGCGGGGGGGGGGGGGGGGGGGCAATATTGCTGAGATGTTAAGAATGATGGGGACAGCCGAAACCGGTTTGGCTCAGTGGATAGAGCGTCGGCCTGCGGACTGAAAGGTCCCGGGTTCGATTCCGGTCAGGGGCATGTACCTGGGTTGCGGGCACATCCCCAGTGGGAGGTGTGCAGGAGGCAGCTGATTGATGTCTCTCTCTCATCGATGTTTCTAACTCTCTATCTCTCCCTTCCTCTCTGTAAAAAATCAATAAAATATATTTAAAAAAAAAAAAAAAAAAAAAAAAAAGAATGATGGGGACAGCATGGTGAGTGAAAAGAGGTGAGAGAGCACAGAATCCAAGAGGCTGGGGAAGGAATGTAACTCATCTCAGATGGCGCCTGCAGGAGTAATTAGGGTAGAATGTTGGGTCTCTGCCTGTCGGCTCTGGTTTGCCCTGACCGCGCTCTTGAGTGCCCAGAAAGCCAACCTGAGTGGTTGGTAGGCATGTTTGGAAGGAGAGTCCCCTAAGAAAAGGAGAAGCTGCCCTCTAAACCGTACAGAAGAGGCAAATGCACAATTATCCCAGCTGTTGTGGCTGGGAGGGGTGGTGACGGCAGGTTAGTCTAAGTGTTATTGGGGAAAGAAACTCCTTCCTCAGTTCAACCTCCACAGCTGCTAGCTGGGGACAGGTGGGTCTCCAGCTGGGGACAGGTGGGCCTCCAGCTGAGGACAGGTGGGCCTCCAGCTGGGGACAGGTGGGCAGCCAGCTGAGGACAGGTGAGCTTCCAGCTGGGGACAGGTGGGCCGCCAGCTGAGGACAGGTGAGCTTCCAGCTGGGGACAGGTGGGCTGCCAGCTGAGGACAGGTGGGCCTCCAGCTGGGGACAGGTGGGCCTCCAGCTGGGGACAAGTGGGCCTCCAGCTGGGGACAAGTGGGCTTCCAGCTGGGGACAGGTGGGCCTCCAGCTGGGGACAGGTGGGCAGCCAGCTGAGGACAGGTGGGCAGCCAGCTGAGGACAGGTGGGCTTCCAGCTGGGGACAGGTGGGCTGCCAGCTGAGGACAGGTGGGCCTCTAGCTGGGGACAGGTGGGCCTCCAGCTGAGGACAGGTGGGCTGGGGCTGGTTTCTTTGGTCATTCTCCTCTTTTGAGGAGAAACTTCCTAGTTCCCTGAGAATATCCCAAGAAAGGCTTAAGCCTTTGGTTTCTAGGTGGGGAATAAGATGTCAGGAAGAGAGCACAAGATGGGGCGGGGGGGGGGGCAGAGGACGGACAAAAAGTGTGTGCCAGGCCCTCCACGATCACACAGGCCTCTTGATAATTCCCTTTCACTGCATTTAACTAACGATGGGCACACACTGAAGAACTCTGAAATCTATGAAATGAAGATAGCCGTCGGAAGCATGACGAGGAAAGGCATTTGTAATCTGCGCTTAGACCTCTGGGGTTTAATCTGTGCTCCTGGGGCAGGACCTGGTTGGGGTGGTGATCACTGAAGGCCCCACTTCTGTGAACTGGATGGGGAAGTGCATAGAACTGGACGACTACATGAGACCTGGTCATCGCACATCCAGGGAGCCAACCACAGTGAAAGCAGTGGAAATCCTCAGGCTGAACAAAGGAGGGCAAGTTCCTAGAAGCCAGAGGGTCAGGTCAAAGGAGAATGCTCTTCTGACTTCGTAGTAACCGTCTGCTTCCTAACCCACATTAACACAGCACACAGGGGTCAGGGGCTGAGGCCCTCTCCAAGCCCGGCCTTGCCTCTGAAATCACTGTGGCCAACAGTTCCCTGCTCCTTTCTACTCGCAGCTGGGGCAGGCTGTGGGAGAAACAGAAAGCTGGGATGTGGGGTGGAGAGGGAGAGAGAGAGAGAGAGAGAGAGAGAGAGAGAGAGAGAGAGAGAGAGAGAGAGAGAGAGAGAGAAATATCAATGATGAGAGAGAATCACTGATCAGCTGCCTCCTGCACGCCCCACACTGGGGAGGGAGCCCACAACCTGGGCATGTGCCCTGACCTCCTGGTTCATAGGTCAATGCTCAACCACTGAGCCATGCTGGCTGGGCTGAAATTATTTTTATATGACCAATTTCACCAACAAAAACAACTAGTCCACATCAACTCATTATTTAAACAAATTATAGTAATATCTGCCATTTACCGCACAACTAGAGTGTGTCAGAAACTTCATGCATATTGAGTTGTTTATTCTTCCCGCAACCCACAGAGGGAGGTATTATCCTGACTTCAGAAGGGGCCCTTCCGAGCTGGAGGCATCTCTGAGGACAGGGAGAGGCAGCCACATCCAGGAGTGCCTGCTGCTCACGTGGCTCCTCCAACCCCGCCCCCTCCTGTCAGCTCTACCGCTCCCCATTTCCACTGACGGCCATGGGCCCTTGGCCACTCAGGGGTCTCTGGTTGTCTTGCATCCCATCCAACCGTGCGCTCTCTTTCCTGAGTGGGGACTACAACTGTGTCCACCTGAACCTGGACCTGAACCGCCCCTAATTTCCTGCCACTGCCCAGGAGGGACACCCCCTACCCCCCAGCGACACCCTGCCTTAGCCCTTCACCACCCCTTCCCTGCACTTCCTACCCCCGCCTCGCCCTCGCCAACCCCTAAGGCTCTCCTCCTACCTAACCCGCGCCGGGTCTCGGCCCAGTCCCCGCGCCAATACCCCTGCCCCGCCCCCAGGAGAGCGCCTGCTCCAAGCCGGACGAGGACATCCTAGACATCCCGCTGGACGATCCCGGCGCCAACGCCGCCGCTGCCAAAATCCAGGCGAGTTTCCGGGGCCACATGGCCCGAAAGAAGATCAAGAGCAGAGAGAGCGGCCGGAAGGGCCCGGGCTCCGGGGGGCCTGGCGGAGCTGGGGGCGCGCGGGGAGGCGCGGGCAGCGGCCCCAGCGGAGACTAGGCCAGGTGAGCGGGTCCTTCCCCAGCCCTGGGGGCCGCCGAGAGCACCCGCTTCTCCTCCGAAGGAGCAAGGAAGACGGAGGGCGGGCAGAGGGAGAAGGGGGGGGGGAGCTAAGGGTGGGGGACTGGAAATCTGGGACGGGAGGTGGGGGGTTGGGGGGGAGCTTAGGGCGCTGCGGACCCGAGAGCTCACCGATTTCTCTCTCCACTCCCCCTTCGCCCCTCCTCCCCGGGCCCGAAGAACTGAGCACTTTCGAAGGTAACAGGACGGCCTGGAAGCGACGGGGTGGAAACCCGAGTGGGAGGGAGAAAAGGAGCCGGTCCCCATCCCTTCCCTCTGCCCGCCCTCGCCCCTCCCAGCGCCGGAAAACGCGCCGTGCGACCGCGGGGGTTTCTGATTCCTCCCGACGCCCGAGGCTGCGGTGGGGACACACCTGAGCCAACACAGATGTGCTGTCACCCCGTTTGGCTACTTGATCCCGGCCCGGGGCTCTGGCGCACCGTGGTGCGCGCACATACCCGCCGCGGCTGGGTTCAGATCAATGACTCGGTGGGGGGTGGGAGGGGTGGGGTTCGGGGTGCCTGGGGCCCCTGGCGCTCCCGCCCTCTTGCCCGGGTCTAGGAAGGGGGAGAGGAAGTACCGGAGAGGGCAGGTGCTTCAGACCTTCTCTGTCCTCAGTTCCCCAGGAGAGATGGATGCCGCGACCCCTCCGCAGTGACGCGACCTCCCCGCAGTGTTTGTGACCCTCCCCTTCCCGCCACCCTGCCAGCTTCGGGAGCCGCCCTACGTCCTCAGAGACCCTGGCCCAGGCCGGCTCCGTCGAGGAGTCGCCGAGCCCGTGCCCGTTCCTGTGGTTCTCCACCCCAGTGAGGTCCCGTGCGCCCTCCTTCCCCACCTGGCCCCGGACCTCGCACTCCCCGCTTCTCGTCCCGCCCCCCCGCACCTGCATGCAGTTTGGCCTCCTCTGCGATCCCCCGAGTGCACCGCAGAGGGCGCCCTCCCCTCTACGTTGCCCAGGACACGCACTTGAAAAAAAGCCCTTTCGTTCCCCGCACAGCTACAGGGGGCGTCTTTCTTCTCTGTGCCGTTCTCGCCCTCGCCCAGCTCCAGAACTTTGGATCTGGGGCGAGGAGAGGGGGAGAGAGTTTTTATGGTGTCTGGTACCCCTTGCTCCGATGGGAAGGGAAGTCCCTCTTTCACACCCCACCCCTCGCCTGCCTGCCATCGGCCCTCCGCGCACCCAGGCGCCGCAGAGCCACCCCTCCACCAGCTCTTCTTGTTTTGCGGACGCTGAGCGCGGGGTGGCTCGGTGGGTGGGAGGAGTCCGTTGTGGCCCGGCCCCTGCCCTGCTGGCTCCGCCCCCGACGGGCCCCTGGGGCTGTGGCCGGAAGATTTTTTTTTTTAATTTAATTTTTTTTTTTTTTTATCTACGAGTGTGCATGTGACTGTGCTGGGTTGGAATGTGAACAATAAACAGGAATGTCCAAGTGTCCCAAGGGTGTGAGAGGGGAGGGTGCCTGGGTGCACAAAGCCACTGCTCACAACTTGGACAAGTCTCCTTTGACCCAACCAAAGGGGGGGGGGGGGGAGAAGGGCGAGGGACGTCGGATAAAACCTCCCCTTCCCGCAGACAGCATCACATCCGGGCCGGAAGCCCACTCCTTCCCTGACTGGTAACACTGCGGGCCGCCTAGGGGGTTTGCTGCACCGCAGAAGGAAGAGGGAGACAAGATGGTACCCGGAGGCTTTAATTGTGGGTGTTCCCCCTCGGTGATGGGCGGGGAAGTCAGACGACCACAGGGAGCTTGGACTCGGTGGTCTTCACAGAGGCGGCAGAGGGGGGCTTCTCCAGGAGCCCATCGCTAGGATCGGTCACCCCAGAGGTTTGCTCAGAAATCCCAGGAGCAGTGGCGTCCTCTCTGATGGTTGTAAACACATTCTTAGTGGCGGCTGGAGGCATCCCTCCCTCCACGGACACTCCTCCCCTGACCCAGGGTCCTGGACACTTTACTGTGCCTGAGAATGAATCATCTGCGGATCGTTGGTTGAAATGAAGATTCCAGGCCCCATCACCCCCAACGCACACATGCTACTTTCGGGAGGGGTCGGAAGTGGCTGAATCTGAATGTTAACGAGCTCCCAGGCATTTCTGTCCAAAGGAGATGGAGCCCACAACCCGGGCATGTGCCCCTGACCTCCTGGTTCATAGGTCAACGGGAGGACCACACTTGGAGGAATACTGCTCTGGTGCCTAGTTTGGACCCCACAATTGACAATGGATGACAGAGGCAGCTCTTATCTCTCCTCTCCTTGCTGCATCCCCCGCCCGCCCCCCCCCCCCCCATATACACACAGAATTAACACTCAGCTGAACGCTCAGGGCAAATCTAACTCCTGGAATCTACAACCTGTTGATGTTTATGAAAGGCCCTGAAAACTGAAAATTCTTATAAGTATGAAGAGGGTAAGGGCAGCTTATACACTTGCTCACACACAAATACACCCCTACACACACACACACACACACACCAAATCCCAGGGCTGAGCGGCACGCCATACCCCCCAAAGATGTCACAGTTTGAGGGCTGGCATCATCTACCCTTACACCGAGCCCTGTCCTCCCTCTGCGCTACCCGCCCTTCTGCTCACCGAAGGTCACTACCCCCATAAGTCTCCTCCGGCCTCTTCCTCCTCTCTTTCTGGAATCTCATGAGGCAGAATACAGCAACAGACAGGATCAGCACGCCCAGGAGCACTCCGATCACCGCCCCGGCCATTCGGCCTTTGGAAGGGTCTAAGGACATACAGGACCCTCAGTGCTGCAGGCCCTCCTTGGCCCCTCAGACCATCTCATGCAGCCTCTGCAGCCCAGGCCTGCCCGCCTGGCCTCTGCCCGGCATCCCTACCAGTCACAGACAAGGTCAGTTCGCAGGAGGCACTGCCCATCTGGTTGGTGGCCACACAGCGGTAGGTGCCCGAGGAGGCCCGGGAGAGATTGGTGAGAATGAGCTGACCGGACACCTCATCTAGAGAGTAAAGAGGAAGTAAGTGTTCCATTACTGGACTCGCAGTGAGCACCCGCTATGACGAAAGCATTTTTCATTTCATCCTGTCAGGAAGGGACTAACCTCAGTGTATTAGTCAGTCCCTTCCTAAGCAATAAATGCCAAAGCCACTGCAACTCCTGTGCACTTTCCGCCCTGCGCAGCTGCCTTCTCAGGGCGGGGGAGGCTGCACACGTGTGAAGCTCAGAAACTGGCAATGGAATTGGGGTGGGTGCTCACTGGCTGATGTCAGGTTCCTGGTCTCAGGCAGAGGTGGGGCGGGGGGGGGGGGAGAGTCTTCATCACTAGAAACTGTATCCCCTGGGATGGCACTAAGCTGGACCCAGTGCTTTTCTAAGCTGCTTACCTTCCCCCCCACCTTTTTAAAAAATATATATTTTTATTGATTTCAGAGAGGAAAGCAGAGGGAGAGAGAGCTAGGAACATCAATGATAAGAGAGAATCATTAATTGGCTGCCTCCTGCACGCCCCCTACTGGGGATTGAGCTTGCAACCCAGGCATGTGCCCTGGACCAGAATCAAACCCAGGACCCTTCAGTCTACAGGCCGACACTCTATCCACTGAGCTGAACCGTCGAGGGCTAACCTTTCTTAAGAAGGCGGAGCACACAGCAGGAAGTGACCTGGGCTCTCTGGATTGAGAGAGGGTGGGCTGGGGCTGGGAAGAGAGAGGGCACTGGAGCGAGCATGAGGAGGCTGAGGAGCCAAGGCTCTTAGCCAGTTACATGGTTCCCCCAGAGAAACCAGCTAAGTGATCAAGACGGTCCATGCTACTCTGCCTCAGTTTCCCTTCTTGGAAGTTTGGAAATGATTCATGACCTGAAGAAATCTCAAAAAAAAACTCTCCCAAACAGACAAGCGGGGATCACAGAATGCCCCTGCCTTTCACTCTCTTCCACAATATCAGGAGTCTACTGAGCTTGAGAAATGGTGTCCAGGATCACGCAGTCGCAGACTGTGCAGGGAGACAGACAGGAGGCACCAAGACAGGAGCCAAGGAAGATGCAGGGAGAAGGTACAGCGTTTGTCTCATGCACACAGGCCTGGCGCTGGTATTGTGGGTGCGTGGGGTTTAGAGACCAGGTTTGCCCAGGTCCTGAGTCCCCCCCTCTTCCTTCACGCCCGGCCCTTACCTTGCACCATGCTGCCAGGAGGAGGGGTAGGAGAAGATCCAAGGCGGACCCAGCTGTACACGGGCCTGGGAGCCCCTTCAGAGGAACTGCACCTCAGGGCAGCAGAGCCTCCCACAGACGTGTGACCGGTCTGGCTGCACACGGGGCCACTGGGGGGCACTGCAAAAGTCACAGAAAGAACCTTGGTGGGCTTCTGATCCCCCCCCCCCATGAAATGCTGGATTTCCTCATTCAATACTCCCACCAAACAGCGGTCCACTTTTGGGGTAGAAACCTGGCGGGGAGGGTCCCGTGTCTGCATCCCCAAGAAATGCTTTGCATGATTGGAAATTCTGATTGTTAGAAAAATCTTCACGTTGAGCCCAAATCTATGTTAACATCTACCCATTGGTCCCAACTCCTGTCCTCTGGGCCCACAAAGAGAACCGGAAGATCTCTCCTTCACAGGACAGCCTTTCAGATTCAACACCTCCTAAGTCAGCGGTTCTCAACCTGTGGGTCGCGACCCCTTTGGCGGTCGAACGACCCTTTCACAGGGGTCGCCTAAGACCATCCTGCATATCAGATATTTACATGATGATTCATAGCAGTAGAACATGACAGTTATGCAGTAGCAACGAAAATAATTTTATGGTTGGGTCACAACATGAGAAACTGTATTTAAAGGGCCAGAAGGTTGAGAACCACTGTCCTAAGTGGTCTCTTTTCCATCTAAACATCCGCAGCCTCTTTAGTCGTTTCTTCTGTTTGCTCATCTCCGAGCAGGCTCTAGTCTGGGGTGAGATGGAAGCTCTGAACACAGAGTTGGTGCTGAGTGTGGTAGAGGCCCTTGTTCCTTTAATGGTCATCCCCCGCCTCTGCCACTGACCTGGGGAGGGATAGACTCTGAGGCGCAAATGGGAGGTTCCCCAAAGATGGAGCTGTTGGGGGCATGACTCAAACCCTGTATGCGGGACCTTTGTTATAGGGCCTGAGGGAGGAGCACCTGTGGAGGGTGGAGCAGGAGCAGGACTGGCTGGGTCAGAAGGCTCAAGGAAGGAGGTACTTTCTCTCGGGGTCCCCAGCGCAGCTGTGTGCTTGGGCGGGAAGTCAGGATATGGGGGATCTACCAGGGTCCGCATCGTCTTTCAGGGTGTGTGGGTCCCCAGCCCGCCTTACCCAGCACAGTAAGGTTGACTAGCCCCAATCCATTGGTGTGGAAATCTGGCGGGTTGTTGACTTGGCAGAGGTAGGTTCCTGTGTCTGAGGGCTGGACATCCGCCAGGGTCAGGGTGGCCACCCCTCCTGTGGGGGGGTTCTGACGCAGGCTGGCCCGCTTTGCCTTAGAACCCGTGGGATACAGCTGTCCGTTGGTGAAGTACAGGATCTGGGGAGAAGCAGAAGACACACACGCGCGCGCGCTCCTTTTCCTGGCTGGCATCAGCGCTTGGTCCCTTCTCACAAGGCCCATTCCTCACTCCAGCCAGGGAAGCTGACACTCTGTGGCCGGAACCACCAAGGGCTAGCTCCCCAAATACCAGCCCTTCCCAAGTGGGAAACGGACTATATTCGCTGCTTTCAACTAAGTATGGCTCTCAATTTGGGGAACAAAATACAAATATTCGTGGAAGGGGCAGCATTTTATCCTCCTTTCAGTCCCGGCAGCTGAGGTCCATGACCAGCGTGTATTAACTGCAGCTGGGCCCGCACTGACGCGGGGATTGCATAGGCAGCCACGGCATAGGCAGGTGGCTACAGGAGCGTGTGTGTGGCCTGGGATTACAGATTGCGGTCCTCTAGAAAGATCTAGAAAGAGTCCACTTCTTTTCTCGTCCAAGCACACTGATCCCTCAACACACCCTCCCTGCCCTCAGCCTGGGTGGGTTCCCAGTTCCTGCCTCGCCGGGCCTACCCAGCCACAGGCCAGAGCCGCCACCTGGCCTCCTCCCCCACCCCCAGCTCACGGGCGCGGACGAAGAGATGGGCTTCCCGGGCTGCACAAAGCTCCACTCCAGGGCGAAGCTGTCCGTCACGGATGTGCTGTAGGTGCAGGTCAGCTCGGCCGCCTTGCCCACCGGCGCGCTCAGGGGCTCCGCGGGCACACGCACCTCCACCGCGCGGCCGGGCGCTGGGGGCGCACAGGGAGGGCGGCTCAGACGGCCAGCCGGAGGCCGAGGGGGTGGGGTCGGGGGCCGGACTCCCAATCTCAGGGAGGATCTGGAGCCGGGCCCACCGGTGGGGCTCCCCCAGCCCTCCCTTCTCGAAACCCAAAGTTTCAGGAGGGAGGAGCGCACATCGCGGCTGAGTTTTGTGGGTAAAAGGACGAGCCTGGCCAGGTATGCGGGTGTGTTTGTCCGGGAGAGGAAAACAATGGTTCGGCAGTGGTTCAGGCCTCCCCGGGGAGGCCCAGCTCGGCTCGCTAGCCCTACCGGCCCTGGATGCCCCCTCCCTGGCCTCGCGCACCCCCAGCCCGGCCCCTCCTCACCAGTCATGCAGACCAAGCCCAGCAGCGCCCCGCACAGCAAAGGCCCGGGAAGCCGGGCCATGGCCGCGTCCTGCCGTCTTGGGTCTGGTGTCCCCGCGCAGGAAGGGAAGGCGGTGCCCACAGGGCAGCCTCGCGCGCAGGTCGGGGCGAGCCTGGCTATCTCAGAGCAAACAAGGGGCGAGGCCGGCGCCCTCGCTAAGGAAACGCCTCGCCCTCCTCCAGGCCCAGTTCTGGAAGCGTTTTGACTGGACTCCCTTCTTCTGTCCTCCTCCCCCCAGTTTCTGAAGTTGTGGGGCCCTGGGGAACGGACTGGACAGGGGGTGAGGGGTGGCCACCTGAAGGGAAGGGGTGGGACCTGCGGCTCTGCAGGGAAACCTGCCCTGGAGACAGGTAGGTGGTTTGACAACCTGTGGGCCCGCAGCAGACCTCACCGCTTTGGGTTTCACCCCAGAGACCCTTTCCGATGCCTTGAGAGATTCGAGTTCCTTCCAAGCCCCCCCTCTTCTCCCTGAGATCCCGTCTCTGGCACTTTTATCACTGGCTGATGGGAGTCTCCATGGCAACAACAGCTGCCTCCCACTTCCACAGTCACTCCTTTTTATGGGCAGGGAGGTGAGGCTTGGAGGGGTGTGTGTGTTAAGGGTTTAGTGGTCTGGCATCGGGGAGCCCCAATCAGGTTCCTCGTCTCTGCCCTTGAAGAGGAAGCAAGAGGTTAAACCACCACCACCCCCTCACCCTCCTCGCCCCCCCCCCCCCGTGCCCCCCACCCCCTACCCCAAGCTCTGGGCACTCAGGCTCCTGCAGAAAGTGCACCGGTTTCATTCCCTTGCTACTCACAGCAGGTTAGGGTTTTCCCAACCTGGAGCTCTTTGTGCCTCTCCCATGCCACCTGACAGTAAATGACCTTTTAAAGACTCTGGAAGAGACCTAGCCGGTTTGGCTAAGTAGATAGAGCCTTGGCCTGGGGACTGATGGCCCCAGGTTAGATTCTGGACAAGGGCATGGTACTTTGGTTGCAGGCTAGATCCCTGGTCAGGATGTGTGTGCAGAAGGCAACCAATTGATGCCTCTCTCACACACATCGATGTTCCTCTCTCTTTCCCCTCCTTTCCACTCTCTAAAAAATAAATGGAAAAATATCCTCAGGTGAGGAGTAACAAAAAATAAAGGCTTTAGATGAGCTCTCCCCAGCCAGTAAGGCAGAGGCCGTGTGGAGAAGCTGGCCTAAGAACACAGCCTGGGCAGGGGTCCTCTTTGCATCATCCCCAACTTCTCCCGGGAATTCCAAGTTTGAAGAGAGGATTCGACTCTCACTTTCCATACAAACACAATATATCTTTATTGCAGTTTGTAAAATAAAAATAAAAACACACATCTTAAAACACGCATTTCAAGTTAGTTTAACAAATATCTTCCCTGTCCCCTGCCCCAACAAAACCCAACCAAGCCAGCAGGACAGGGTATATTAATGCAGGGAGCTGGAGTGGGAGTGAAGGGTAGTGTTAGATGGGGGTGGGATAGAGGTCAAGAGGGCCGGAAGGACTCATTGACTGGAAGTCTCCACCAGGGCTGGGGGGTAGGAGGTAGCCAATCTCAGCAGCATTCCTCTGCTGTATTAGGGTGGTCCCAGGAGGGGGTTCAGGCTCTTCCCAGCCCCAGGTCCATTTCCTCTTCTTCTTCTACCTCCTGGAAGTTTGAGTCTTAACTAAGACCCAGTTTTCCCATAGTAAAGGAGGATGGGTGCAAAGGACTGGAGATCTAGAGAGGGCCAAACCCCCCAGACTCAGGCCTTTATGCTGGGGTAACCCCCATTGTAATTACTGTAGGAAGGAGAGACCAGATGGCTCTGCCCACAAATCACTGGGCCCTCACACCAGAGACCCAGCCTGATTCTGGGCGGGCACCATCACGGGGACAGCACCCTTGCGACTCAGAGCAGAGGGTGAGACCCAACCCAGACTGCGTGTGGGGGTCGATGCACCCAGCCTGGAAGAGCCGTGGGGCGGTCTGAGGGCTGGTGACGAGGTGACAGAGGAAAGGGTCCCATTCTTGGAGATTGTGTCTGAGCCCTTCGGCCAGGGCAGGGTCCGAGGAGCCGTGGCATCTTCCCTAGTCATCAGAGAAGCAATGAGGTCAGAAACTGGAAGCGAGTGAGTTTCTACAGGCCTCGTCTTCCTCTCCCCTTCCCCCACTTCAACTCTCCTCTCCCTTCAAGTCTACCCAGAGGCGTAATGCTTCAGCCACAGCCCATGCTTCCATCAGATGACAGCTGCCTGCATTCCCAGCCTCCCTCAGGGAGCTAGGACAGTCCTGTCTGGGCACTTACTTGATATCATTGGCCACCTCCTCTGGGACCTTGCCCTGGCGTTGGTACAAGAGGACCAGTCCAGCTAGCAGCCCCAATCCAACCAGGGTGCCCACAACAGCTCCAGCAACCACTGCAGCCCCAGGCCCTGGAAGAACCTTGGTGTCAAAGGGCAACATCCACCTGTCCCCCCTCCCTCTCCAATGCTCTACCCCACTGCCTCCATACACCTTTTGTCTTTTTCTCAGTTAAGAAGAGGTGGCTGGCCGAAACCGGTTTGGCTCAGTGGATAGAGCATTGGCCTGCGGACTGAAAGGTCCCAGGTTCGATTCCGGTCAAGGGCATGTACCTGTGTTGCAGGCACATCCCCAGTGGAGGGTGTACAGGAGGCAGCTGATCGCTGTTTCTCTCTCATCGATGTTTCTAACTATCTCTCTCCCTTCTTCTCTGTAAAAAATCAATAAAATATATATATAAAAAAGAAGAGGTGGCTGTCCAGCAGAAAATGGTCACTGACCAAATATTTGGACAAACATTTGATCAGAACAAATTTGTTGCCCTGTTACAATGAGAGGACTCAGTAGACAGGTCTCCCCCTCCCACCCCCCCACCCCCCGTCTATTGCAGCCCCACCCCAACCACTGGCCCCACTTACCCCTCACTGACCTGTGCTCACTTCCAGGGTCACGTTGCAGCTGGTGCTGCCCACCCTGTTGGAGGCCTTGCAGATATAGACTCCAGACATAGAACTGGAAAGGTTTCGGAGGCTTAAAAGGCCAGATATGGCATCTGTGGACACAATTTAGCCATCAGGCCAGGGACCCAATTTCCCACTAAAAAAAAAGAACAGCCTACCCCTCCTCTGGAATGTCCTCTTTGACTCTCTGGGAAACTCGGGGGGGGGGGGGGGAGGGAGGGAGGTTTTGGGGGGAGGAGTGTGACAGTAAGCACACTGGGTTCTGCTTCCAGGTGCAGAACTGCTGGCTCAATATCCCTCTCCATTTCCCAGGCTCAGTGTCCCCAACTGATTCTGAAAGGAGGCTAAAGAAATGATAACCAGCCCAGCCCAACTGGTGTGCTCAGTGGTTGAGTGTGGAACTATGGGCCAGGAGGTCAGGGCACATGCCTGGGTTGTGGGCTCGATCCCCAGTAGGGGGCATGCAGGAGGCAGCCGATCAATGATTCTCTCTCATCATTGATGTTTCTATCTCTCTCTCCCTCTCCCTTCCTCTCTGAAATCAACAAAAATATATGTATATTTTTTAAAAATCATAATAAAGAAATGATACCCAGAGAAATCAAAACAGGATTTTAATTTCTAAATGGCAGAATGGGGTGAGAGAAAAAACATTGGCTAGGAATGAGAAAACTTGGGTTCCAGAATAGGCCGTGTGACTTTAAGCAAGTTACTTGCTATCCCTGGGTCCCCATTACTTCATCTCTAAAACAGGATAATATAACCTTCTGGATAGTGTTGAAAAATTATGTGAAATAATAATTATAACAGTTAAAGTTTATTGGATGCTTATGTACACCAAGGACTGAGTTCTTTACATCCACTAATTTATGAAAGTTTCAAAACGAACCTATGAGGTAAGTGCTACGTTAAAAAAAAAAAAGAAGAAGAATTATTATAAAATGGTCAAATGAAAAGTAGAAAGAGGGACAAATGAAAATCCTACCACTTGGATTCAACAGTCGCCAACATTTTGCTATACTTATTTAATTTCCTTTCTCTTTTTTCCTGAGACATTTAAAATAATGACTTCAGCATAAATCTCCAAAAATTAAGGATACTGCCCTCCATAACCACAATACCATTCCTGATCATTAATAATTCTCTAAAAGCATCTAATACTCCATAACAAAAATGTTCCATCAATTATATCTCATAAAAAATTGTTTTTAAAGTTCCAATTTCCCCAAAATGACTTTTAGAGCTGGTGTCCCATTTTTAAAATGAGGAGACGGCCTGGCCGGTGTGGTTCAGTGGTTGAGGGCACATGCCAGGGTTGGGGGCTCAATCCCCAGCAGCGAGTGTGCAGGAGGCAGCCGATCAATGATTCTCTCTCATCATTGATGTTTTTATCTCTCTCTCTCTCTCTCTCTTTCTCCCTTCCACCCTGAAATCAATAAAAAAATATCTTTTAAAAAAATTAGGAAATGGAGGTAGCTAGGACACAGCCAGTGAAGAGCAGAGTTCTAGAGCTTCTTTAGTAACATAGTTATACGTCAAAGCACCAACACCAGCTTGCACCTGGTAGCCCTCTTTCTCCACCACTGCCCGCACCCTCCTCCTCCCCAGTACTTTTCAGCACTGTCTTTCCTTTTCACCCCAGTCCCTCTGGTACCTCATCTTGCCCCAGCCCCACCCCAGTCTCTGTGTCTCCAGAAGTCTCTCACCTAAAACTGGTGCAAAGAAAACCTCAACAGATGGTTGTAGCCGCTCCCACTGGTACAGGGCAGCGGGCTTACTCCTTGGGGACTTGCAGCTCAAGGTCACATTGGTCCCCACACGGGGCGCACCCAGAAGATGGCAGGATGGAGGAGCTGGAGGAACTGGGGAAGGGGAGACAGGTTAAAAACTCACACCCAAGAGACCGATGGACACCCCCCTACACACACACACCAACTTCTACACACACACACCCTTCAGTCACTCCATTTAACCCTCCTCCAACCTGTACACTCAGCCATTGGGGAGAGAGAACTGCTTGATCTGGGGCAGGCAGGGGGAGGGGGGAGGAACGGGGAGAGACACACAAGTACTGGAAAGTGTGTGCTTCTTACTTACCCCACACGTCAAGTTTTAAAGTTTTGCTGTCGTGGCCCCTGCTTGTGCCTTGCTTGTCTTGCACGTTCACAGAGCAGCGGTAGGACCCGGAATCTTTCTCCCGGAGGCCCTGCAGCCGCAGGGACACATTCCGGGAGGGCCTGGGGTAGACCAGGGACACTCCATCTTGGCTTGTTGTAGCCCCATTGATGTGCGCCAACACCTGGTGTGGGCATAACCCCTGCCCATTATCACATGCCTGCACTGTGCCCACAGGCTCAGCCAATCTCCCTCCACCGCACTGTCAAACCTCAGATGCCCCTCACCTGCACCGACCCTTCTAACCTGTACCAGCTCCCCTCCACCCCTTCTCCCTGGCCACCCTCTCACCACCCCAGGTCCTCTTCGCCAAAACGGTTTTTGATCCCCTGTATATTGTCTCCATCTCCCACTTGGGGTGTTTGGAAAGGTGGTAAAATGGGTGAGAGGTCATGTAAACAGGGGTTATGTCTGAAAGGAACCAAATGTACAAGTTCAGGCCCCGTGAAACCAGGATCGACCCCTGCAGTCTAAGTTTCTTTCACACACACCCCTGTTTAGCAAACGGCCTCTTGAAGATGCGTCCTCGGGTTTCAGAAGGAGCCATGCCAGCGAGGGGCTCTGGAAGGTAAGTGTCCTTGGCCTTTGCCCTAACTGTGATGCCAGGAGAGGCCAGAAGGGAGATGGCGGGAGGCTGCCCCTTGCCTCTCAAGGTGGGTACAAGAGGCAGCAGCCTGTGACTGTCCAAAGCACAGAGAATGTGAACACAGGTTGATAGGCAACTTTTAAAAAGTGGGCGTGGCTCAGTGGTTGATCATTGACCTATGAACCAGGAGGTCACCATTCGATTCTGGTCAGGACACAGGCCAAAGTTGTGGGCTCCATCCCCAGAGTGGAGCATGCAGGAGGCAGCCCATCAGTAATTCTCTCTCATTGCTGATGTTCCTCTCTCTCTCTCTCTCTCTCTCTCCCATCCTCTCTAATATATATATACTAGGGGCCCGGTGCACGAAATTCGTGCACTGGGTGTGGTGTGGGGGGGGAGTGTCCCTCAGCCCAGCCTGCCCCCTCTCACATACTGGGAGCCCTCAGGCGTTGACCCCCATCACCCTCCAATCGCAGGATCAGCCCCTTGCCGAGGCCTGACGCCTCTGACAGAGGTGTCAGGCCTGGGCAGGGGACCCTCATTTCCCCCCATCACTGGTTCTGCCCCCAGCCCAGGCCTGATGCCTCTGGCCCAGGCATCAGGCCTGGGCAGGGGACCCCCAGACCCTTCCAATTGCTGGTTCTGCCCCTTGCCCAGGCCTGATGCCTCAGCCAGAGGCATAGACCCCCATCACCCTCCGATCACCTGATCGGCCCCTTGCCCAGGCCCGATGCCTCCGCCAGAGGTGTCAGGCTTGGACAGGGGACCCCCATCTCCCCCCGATCACTGGCTCTGGCCCCTGCCCAGGCCTGAGGCCTCTGGCCCAGGAATCATGCTTGGGCAGGGGACCCCCATCTCCCTCTGATCGCTTGCTCCACCCCCCGCCCAAGCCTGACGCCTCTGACCCAGGCTTCAGGCCTGGGCCAGGGGACCATCATATCCCCCCAATCCCCGGCTCAGCCCCCCGCCCAGGCCTGATGCCTCGGCCAGAGGAGTTGACCCTCATCACCGTCCGATCACCAATCACCGGATCGGCCCCTTGACCAGGCCTGAGGCCTCCAGCAGAGGTGTCAGGCCTGGGCAGGGGACCCCGAGCTCCCCGCGGTTGCAGGCTCCGCCCCTGCCCAGGCCTAACGCCTCTGGCCTAGGCGTCCGGCTCGGGCAGCGGGGACCTGCAGCTGCAGCGGCCCTGCGATCGTGGGCTCCGCTTTAAGCCCAGGCAAGGGACCCCTAGCTCCCGGGACTGCCAGCTTCGACCGTGTCCAGCTCCCATCGCTGGCTCCACCCCTACTTCCTGCTATCACTGGCCAGGGCGGCAAAGGCACCTGATTCTCTGATCATGGCTGGGGGGCAGGGCAAACCGCCTTTGCCCTGCCCCCCAGCTCTTAGCTCCCCCCTGGGTTTCCGATCACTGTCAGTGTCAGGGGGCTTCTTCCTGCTTTCCCTTTTGCCTCCCTGCATTGTGCCTACATATGCAAATTAACCGCCATCTTGTTGGCAGTTAACTGCCAATCTTAGTTGGCAGTTAACTGCCAATCTTAGTTGGCAGTTAACTGCCAATCTTAGTAGGCAGTTAACTGCCAATCATAGTTGGCAGTTAATTTGCATATAGCCCTGATTAGCCAATGAAAAGGGTATCGTGGTACGCCAATTACCATTTTTCTCTTTTATTAGTGTAGATTGTGATATTCCCTCTAACTCGTCCCACCTCTGCCCCCAATCCTCACTGCCCCACCCCCATAGCAAAGTAAGATGCCTCTTCACTCTGTTGTGTTTGTGGCCAAATTTCTAGGGAAACTTGGTGGAAAGAGAGTCCTTTTGGGCCACCTCCAAGATCGGAACAAAATCAAACCGATGGAGAAGACCTTGCTTTCTCCCCACCCCACCCCCCCACCCCGCCCCCGCTGAAACTTTTTCCGGTCCCCCTCTCCCTGGCTCCTCCCCTTCCCTGCCCCCGCTGGGCGAAGGTGAGCGGCGTTGGGACCTCACCTGCTTCAGGTCCTGCCCTTCCTGCTCCAGGAACCACATCAGGGTGAGCGTCTCCCAGGGCTGGGCCGAGGCCGCCTCCCCCTGGAAGGTGTACCAGGCCGGCAGCACCACCTCGTCTCCCTCCACCGCGAGGACCCTGTCGCGGCCCGAGGGCACGTGCAGCTGGAACTGGGCGCAGGAGGCGGGTGCTGGGGAGGAGAGCGAGGACGCCTGAGCTCAGACCTGCCCATCCTGGCAGGGGCGGGGGTGGGGGGCGCAGGACGCCCGGCCCATAGGAAGGACCTCAAGAGTCCTGTCCAGGGGCTCGGAGACTCCCTACTCCCTGGAGTCGGCCGCAACCTGGGGCCTGCTTTCAGCGTCATCCGCGCCCCGAGGGCTAATTCTCCGAAGCCTCCGCCTTTGGGTGTGTGGCGCGGAGGAGGACACAGTTATGTGCCATTTATTTGTATCCAGAGGCGCAGATTTCCAGCGAGGAGGGGAAGACGCCCGAGAGGAAGGGCAGGTTTAATGGTTTTGATGTACATTCTGCGTAGCCCACTTGCTCCCGCAGTTTCCGGGGCGGGAGGGAGGAAGGGAGGGAGGGTGGAGGGAGTGACCGGGCTGGTCTGGATCGGAGCGTTCCTGCCCCGAGGGGTGGAGGGGCTGGGAGGCCGCTGGTAGCCGCAGCTCCGGATGGACAGCCTGGGGCCGAGGTCGGAGCCGCCCGGTGGCTGCTGCGCTCCCTCTCCACTCCCTCCCCCGCCCTCTCAGCCCCGACAGGTGCGCTCCCTGGGAGAGAGGAGAGCTGGGACCCAGCAGGCTCCCGCGGGCCCTTTTGGGGTCCAGGCGACCAGGGCTGATCCTCTGGGGCCACAGGGACCGTCGGCAGAGCTGGGGTACGAATGAAGGTCCCCAACAACCAAGTACGAAGCTGTGGCTGCGTGTGTCCGTGTCCAGGAGGTGGACTGGGCTGTGGGTTTCAGGGAGGGGACTAAGCGAATCCATGTGGCACCTAGAAACGCTCGCGTTTTGCCCTTTGGAGAGGTGGCGGGCAGAGTCCTAAGCCGTTTGGGGGAATACCCTCGGGCTCCCATCCCCCGGGCCTGAGGATCCTGGCGGCCGGAGGCCTGGCCACTGGGCACCGCCACCTCTGCGTGGTGACCAGGCAGCCCAGGCACGGGCAGAGGCCGCAGACTGGCTGGGCTCTCCGCCCGCCAGGAGTCTCTCAGGCCAGGAGCACACCCGGCCAGGATGCGCACCACCCCCACCGCTTCCCGCTGCAGCCCTTAGGAGCCCCCACACCTAGTCCTTAGCCTTCTCAGCAGCCTCCTTCCCATTTCCTGGCGGGATCCAGGCAGGCCCGGGCAGGAAACTTGTGCCCAGCGATAAGCTAGAAGACAATGAGGGAGGAGGGAGGAGGGAGGAGGAGGGGGCTAGGCCAGAGGTTCTACAGCTGGAAACAACCACTGCCTCAAGGATCCGGAGGCCCCGGGACACCCCCTCCTGGGGCGCGGCTGCCTCTCCTGGCACGTCTGCAGTGCTCCCAGAGGCCAGGCAGTTCCTACCAACGGCAGTGCTGAGCCCTCAAACCCCAAGAGTATTTCATTTTGCGAGAGGTACTTCAGATGATGGCAATGGATACACTTCTGGGCAAATGCTCCCTTTCTTATCGGCCCATCAGAAACCGGGAGCAGCAGAGGCCCCAGGCTTTAGTCTTCCTCCCTGGGTGTCCGCTGTAGCAGAAGTCCCCAGCGGTTGGTCCCTTTTCACTCTAGGGTCCACAGTGACGTCAAAGAGAAGGGGGTGGTTGGGTTTGGGCAAAGGAGACCTGACCAGCCCAAGAAAGGGACCCTCTGGCCCACTCCCCAGAGCAAAAGCCGGGAAAGACTGAGAATGGGCCTGCTCTCCAGGGCTACTATTTTTAGTCTCCCTCTTTCTCTGAGAAACTCCCCCCTCGGGCTTCTCACGCCCCAGGGGCAGCAGCGCTGGGCCACTGAGGAGCACAGACAGCGAGGAACTTGCGGAGAGCCCAAGTGCGAAGAGCCAGTGCCGGCCTTGAGCCTGGGTCCCCAGCGCCATTTAACCCTTGCATAGCCCGGGAACTCCGCAATCGCCCTGCCAACAGGTAGGGACTTGGAGCTTGGGCTGTCACTATAAAAACTGAAGCTCAGTTAACACACACACACACACACACACACACACACACACACACACACACACGACCAGGAAAGCTGTGCAGATGCCCAGGCAGCCAACTGGCAATTTTTCCCCCTTGCTTCAGAAACCCCCCAGCAAGAAGGAGGATGGGGGGTAGGGGGGTCAGAGTGCAGAAGGAAAAAAGGTGCTGAGGTTGAAGTGGGGGTGGGGGGGAGGCTGAGAAATGGAGGCACCCTGGAACAGGCCCACCAAGCTAAAGGGGCAGGAAGCTGCCCGGATTTGGTGGCTGGGGAGCTGCTCCTGAGCCCCACTTGGTCTGGGGCTCTACTTCTTCCTGCCCCAACGTCCTCGCAGCACAGACCAGGCGAAAGGGAGCGCACATAAGGGTGCTGGATTTCATTCTACACCCTGCCTAGCCTGGCTTGCCCTGGACTTTCCACCGGACAGAAAGGAGCTCAAGATGGCCTCGCCTAACCCACGCTCCACCCCCCTGGGGTCCTTGAGGAGGAATGGCAAGAAAGTCTGGGAGGTGGGGTGCAACAGGCTTAGTTCCTGCCGGGCCCTTCTCTCCCCAGTTGGGCCACCGTGAGCTCCTGGGCAACCCTGGAAGCTTCTAACGCCCCTCAAAGCACTTGTTCCGGGGAGGTGGCCTCCCTCTCTGACTCTTTGAGGCCCGCTCTCTATTTCCTCTGTCCCCTTGACCCTGGGAACCAAGGATGGTGGTGGACCTCTTGGGGGGGGGGGTCACCATTCTGCTCCTCTAGGCACCCAGGCCCCTCCCCCACTTCCTGTATCCCAAATGACCTCACGGTTGTGCGTTGGGGGCACCTCCCTTGATTCCTAGGGCAGGAAGCAGGAGGAGGGGGCAGAGGGCGGCCTGGGCTGGGGGACTGAAGTGAAGTGGGGTGTCAGGCCCAGTACCAGGGAATTGCCCGGGGCCTGTGTGGGGAGGGGGCAGGAGCGGAGCTGGAGCTAAGTCCTTAAGCTCTTTAGCCAGTGTCTCATCTAGCAGCTCAGCTCATCCGGCTCTGCTGGGGGTGGGTGGGGAGTGGGGGTGAGGAATGGTTCGGCTACCTCACCCTAGAGGTCTACCCTGGCGATGCCCTGACCCTCTCCCCACCCCACACACACCTGGGACGGAAAGTGGGCGCGGGCAGTGGGTGCTGTTCTCAACCCACAGGGATGGGGTCAGTAGCAGCCGGGGTGCCCTGGGTGGGAGAGGCTGGAGTGTGTACGTGGGGAGGGTAAGAGTCAGAGGCGGGAGTCTGGTCCCACCCAGTTCCTCACCAGGCCCCAAACCAGCTCCCTCTGGGTCGGAGTCTCCCCACCTCCCGCTCAAGTCCCCTCCCGGTTCTGGGTGTAACTTACCGAAGGTACTCAGCCCCAGGAACAAAACCTGCAACAGGGACACCATGGCCTTCCCTGGCCCCGAGGGTCAGGGGCGCTGGCTCTGGGACGCAGTGACCGCCAGGTGCAGAGGCCACGGGACAGCCGCAGTGACCGCCAGGTGCCGAGGCCACGGGACAGCCGGAGCGGATGGGGAGCCGGGACACTGACACCGAGGGCAGCGCTAGCCAGAGTGTGCGCGCGCGGCCGGGGTGGCCGGGTGGGGACCGACAGGGACAGGGGGCGGGGCATTGGAAGGGGCGGAGAGGTCGCTGTCCTCCCGGGCGGGGCACGCGGGTGACCCTCCTGACCCTCCTCGAGCTCTGGGATCCGGTGGCTTTGACCTGGCCGGCGTGCAGGGCGGGGTCCGGTAATTCGGTGCACCCACCCGGCCTGGGGCAGGGAAGACCAGGGTCCCGGCGGCCACAGCGCAGCCACACTCTCTCCGCGGGGCGGGTGGGACAAGGATGGGAGGGAGGGAGCTTTGGAGATTCCTCGGTGTCCAGGGACCACTCACACCCCCACACCGTAAACCGCAGAGCACTGGTCCCCGACTAACTGGCTCCGAGCCTAACCCGAGTGGCCTGCCTGGTGGAGGAAGGGCACCGTTTCCCCGGGGCCACTGGGGCTCCGCAGTGTGGGGGACCGGGACCGGCAGGGACGGCGCCAAACCCGGAGTGACCGCTTCCCCAGGGCAGGGGTGGGGAGGCAGGGGGTGCTGGGCCGGAGCCGCGAGGAGGAGCGGGTCAGTGGGTGGGTTATGGCCACCTGAGCCAAGAAGCCCGAGGCCGCTCGGCAGGAAGTCAGGTCCGCAAGGGACTCGCCTGCGTGGGGACGCTGGGATCCTCTCCCCCTTTGGGCGGCGTGGGGAGGGCTCGCAGGCCCCGGGGTCCAGTGCCCGGTCCCACGAGCTGGGTGTGTTAAGGCTGGCGGGAGGACGCCCCGGGAGTAGCGCGGGACACTGAACACTCACCTTTGCAAACATCCTCCCCTGGGCCGTGTGCTGCCTGGGGAGGAGGGGGCTGCGGGGAGGCTGCACCGAGCACCTGAGGCTTTATTACCCTGACTAGGTCGCTTTCCTGCGAATTTAATGTAACCGCCCTCCCCCTTCCCCTCCCCCTCCCCCTGCGCCCCCTGGCGGCCGCGGCCCCTCCAGGAAGCGCACGCACCTGTTCCTGCTTCTCAGTCCAACATCCAAAACAAAGATGCTTCGAACATCCCGGCGCAGCTCAACCTCCGCGCAAAGGCCACCGAGGACCCAAAGCGCAACCGCGAACTCCTGGCGCCGCCTGCTCTGGGTGGCTGTTGCCTGGGGAGAAAAGCAGCCAGGCCTCCTGGATTCCACTGATCCAGAGTTCTCTAACATTGTGTGCCCGGTGCCTGCGCGGCACACAGACCCTCCCGGCTGCTGCGTCCTAGGGTGACTTGCCTGGCTGCTCTTTAAATACCTGCGGGGCAGTGGCTGAGAAATGCCTGTGCGAACACTACACTGCCCGTGTCCACTCTGGAGCCTAGAAGCTGGCAACTCAGTGGCAGCCAAGGCAACATAGATAACTGCCCACCTCATACCCTTAGGCGGCGACCTGCACACTTGAAATTGTCACATAGATTGTGTGTGTGTGTGGGGGGGGGAGTGTTGGTTTGTTCTTTCTATTGTATCGCACTCAAATTTTTCTTGACTTTAGTTAACATTGCAAACCCCTCTTGTAAACATCTCCCTCCTTTGTTTCCAGATGAGGGTTGTCTCCCAAAATAAGTAACCCCAGAAACGCAGTACAAAGTCTCTTGGTTGTATATCCCAGGAACACCAGAGCATCCAATCACATAGGCTGTGCTCATCCAAGGTATAGTCCAGGGGTGGGCAAACTTTTTGACTCGAGGGCCACAATGGGTTCTTAAACTGGACCGGAGGGCCAGAACAAAAGCATGGATGGAGTGTTTGTGTGAACTAATATAAATTCAAAGTAAACATCATTACATAAAAGGGTACGGTCTTTTTTTTTCAATGGTTTTATTCATTTCAAACGGGCCGGATCTGGCCCGCGGGCTGTAGTTTGCCCACGGCTGGTATAGTCTCAACGCTCATTCTCTGTAGCTCATTTTTTCTTTGTAATTCAGACCCCAAATAACGTGCACCATTGAAAAGTCAAGCTGCAGCCCAAGACTGGTGGGCAGTGGCTGTTTCCATGTGACACGGCACCAGTCCTTCAGGACTCTCCCTCTGCCCTCGCCCCAAAGAATGTCCACAGCGTCTCCTGTCCCAAACCCTTCTTTTTCGGAGCCTGAGGCTGTCAAGCGGTAGAAGTTTAGCACAGCAGCTCCATTACTTTAAGTTTTTGCCAAGATGCATTTTAGGGCGAACATTGCTCTCTGGTGTAAAGTGAGCACATTGGCACCGATGACCTGGGAGCTGCCTGGGAACCATGTTGTGTGCAGGAGCCAAGTTCACAGTTCCATGTAAGAGACTTGCAGGGACTGGCGTTTCTCCAGCCATACCTCATCCTACATCTCTAAGTATTTTCTAATGCAGATTCTTAGGTGTGAATATAGTGCCTCCACCCCACTCCCCCCGAACCCATTACAAAGCTTCATTAAGGTCTAAATAGTCCACTTTTTGTTTTTTTTAGCAGTGCACATGTTGTTTTCTGACACCCGGATGCCCTCTTTTCTAGAATGCTCTGGCCAAAGAGACCGGATATTCAGTATCAACAAGCTACTTTCCTTCCAGGTCTCCATTCCTCAGTGCTCGGCTCTGTCCTCTTGCCGCCATCCCTCACCCATCCCAAGCCCAATGGTGGACTCATGGCCTGGACCAGTCTCGCCATTTCCCCTCGCTGCTCACAGCGGTCTGGCAGTGCCATTCCCTGTCATGTGGGGTACACCCGAACCATCTCAGGCAAGGCTCACAAAATGCTCCGCTGGAGCTAAGTACTTAACAGCGATGGAAAGTGAAGCATAACTAGTTTTGGGGTGGATCAGTGGCCAAGTTTTAGGAATGTAGTACTGGTAATAATGCTTTCCCCCTGCAGCTCTTAGCACTGAAGACTGTAGGGTTATTGCTACAAGATGGTGAATGGAGCTTCATTCCGGCCAATTTAACTGCCCCTCCCCGACCCCCTACACCCCTGCACTCCCTGGAGGCCGCGGCCCCCTCAAGGAAGGACTATAGAACTGTAGGACTACACAAGCCCACCGCGAGTTTAACATGCTTGGACTACAATTTCAAGTTGCAGAGAAGGGCAAACGCATGAGCATTTCCCAAGGCCTGTCCGTGCAGACTGTGCCCGGGGAAAGGAGGTGCTACACTCAAGCATCCCATAATATTTATATTCTTCCTGAACTAGCACCTGTTTTTTTTTTTAATTTTTAAAAAATATATTTTATTGATTTTTTTACATAGAGGGAGGGAGAGGGATAGAAAGTTAGAAACATCGATGAGAGAGAAACACTGATCAGCTGCTTTCTGCACACCCCCTACTGGGGATGTGCCCACAACCAAGGCACATGCCCTTGACCGGAATCGAACCTGGGACCCTTGAGTCCGCAGGGGGACGCTCTATCCACTGAGCCAAACTGGTTAGGCACTAGCACCTGTTTTTAGCAGCTCACATAAGAAAACAGCCAACTCCACAAACCTAGACCCAAATGACATTGATTATAAGCTCTCTAGCCACTAGAAAAATAAGTACCAACCAACCAAGAGATACCAGAATGAGAAAAATCACTGGTGTGGGAAATAATATATATATATATTTTTTATCAATTTGTAATTTTATCTTCAATTTTATAGAAAAACAGGGAGAATTATAGCTCTTACCTGGATTTGCAGCCCACTTAAAGTCGAGCACCTGAGAGCTGTTAGGGAATCATCACAGATAACCAATCTAACACGTCTCCACCGTGACACCAGAGTGAACTCTGACGACCCTACTAGTAAGCTGGCTCTTAGTCACAAGTCCTGACCTTGAAGTGGAGTGCTAGCTGACCCGCAGAAATCTCGGGAAGATCGAAATGTGATAGTTATCTTTCTAATGGACTGACACCTCCCAGTTTCCTAGCCTACGGATCACTTAAAAACTTTTTTGGATGTTTCTGTCGGCTCTTCTCTCCTTTTTAAGAAAAATATATTTTTATTGATTTCAGAGAGAGGAAGGGAGAGGGAGATATAGAAACATCAATGATGAGAGAGAATCATTGATGGGCTGCCTCCTGCACTCCCCCTACTGGGGAGTTAGCCTGCAACCCCGGCGTGTGCCCTGATCAGGAATTGAACCGTGACCTCCAGGTTCATGGGCTGAAGCTCAACCACTGAGCCACACCAGCTGGGTTCTTCTTCCTTTCTTTCTTTTTTATGGGCAATATGATGACGCCAATTCTCCACTTTACTCCTTGGGAGAGTTGCCCCTGGTTACTGAGTATAAAGATGAGGAAGGAAAGTCTCTTATACTTTAATGTACTCAGGGTCAGAAGGAATATCCTAGTCGTTTTTAAAAAAGAAATACAAAATGCAATGTCCGATGACCTTGGGTACACTCTGACAAGAAATAATGACATTGGGTGCAGAGAGTGCAAGAAAGTGAAGATCTGCTGTTTGCTCAAAGTCAGAGCACAGCGCCCACTGCCAGCATGGCCACACTCTGCTACAAAAAGCTCAACTACTACGCCAAGAGGCCAGGAATTACTTTAATTTTTCTTTTTAAAAAAAGTTTAAACGGCATCACAACCGTCAAGTTGGTACATCACAGAAACAAAGGTCTTTGCAGGCAACACTGATTGGGAATAGCAAAACACTGGGTTGGTGAAAAAATGAAACTCTAAATTATATACAATAGTAGCTAAAGGTGATATTGAAAAACAGTCCTATTTACTGTGACTTGAGATTTAACTTGCCATTATCTATTGCTTATTTATTCAGGGTTGTAAATAATACTTATATAGAGACATAGAGATGTGTAAAAATGAAACGTTGTGGAAAAAATACAAATTTTCAATTTTATATGAAACTCAAAGTATAAGTTTTGTCCAATATGGAATGTAGCTATGTTTGTTTATATTAGGGCTCTAATATCCGTTTAAAAATGTTTTGTTTTTAAAAAACAGTCGACCCACCATGCAAGTTCGCTGTAAATCTCGTTTGCTCCAAGTGAGCATTTTTAGGTGAGGTCTGTGTTGTTTGCTCAAAGTCTAGTGAGATCCTTTAAAGATTGTACTGGCCCAATGGTGGAAAGAGTTTCCATGGAGAGTCTGATGGCAGCATCTGGATGAGGGGCAGTCTGGGTCACGGGAAGTGAGAAGAGGGAGGTAAGAGCCCAAATCCTTATGAAGGATGACATTCAGTTGTTAAATTTTAAGCGGTACCCGATGGCTTTTTCCAGGCACTCCACTAAAGAGCCCGCGGAAAGGAAATCCCTCTCTACTTCCACAAACTTGATGTAGATGGATTTGGGGGAGACTCCGGGATCCACAATGCAGTTCTGAGACAAAAACCCATTAATACCAACCCAGTCTTTGCTGAAGGTTTTGGTATTGGCTTGGAAGTGTAGAAACAAGCACTGCTGCAGAGTCCTGACCTCAGCGATCCCAAGGTAGCAATAGGTGATCCGGGCGGGTTCTATGGGTGCGGAAAGGGTTTCCAGGTCAACCCTGCCCTCCTTTCCTGGGTCCAGGGAACTCTGCTCCATGTGGGGGGAGGAGGGTCTCTTCAGACATTCTTCATAGCCAATGGCATACAGGCCCGGGCTCTTGGGAATGCCTCCTGGCAATAAATACTGAACGACGTTGCCACCAGTTGGTTTGGAGTGGGCAATGGGGATCCAGTCAATTTCCATGTGCAGCTCCAGGCACCTGGCCTCACTGATAGTGATCTCTAAGAACTTGTAGTAGACATTCTTCCAGTTCATTTTCTGCACGCGGGTCATAATGATCCGCCCCTCAGGCTTCTCGGAGTTGAAGTACTCCCGGAGCCGTTTGCCAAGGGGCACCTGGGAGCTGATCTCTGCATAATGGTAGCGGATATCCTCTTTCCAACGGGTGTTATAACCGATCCCGAAAATGGCCAGTTTATTAGAAAGATGAAGCCTTGAAAAGTCCGTCCAGCTCTGAAACAGTTCCCATTTCAACTGCACTGATTCCAAAATCTGGACGATATTCTGCATGATGTCTCTCTTCCTAGAACGAGAAATAAAAAGCAAATTCCTCAGGGGTCTAGATGAGCACTGTCCATCAGCACTTCCTGCGATGATGGAAGTATTCTCTATCTGTGCTGTCCAGTGTGCTAGCATCAGCACACAGATTGCGGCCAGTGTGAGTGAGGTATTTTTCATTATAATTTGAAATTACGGTTCAATAAACACGTGATTAGTAGCTTCCATATGGGTCGGGGCAGGTTGAGATAACCATAGTATAAAATCTGAGAACACTCTCCCCTAGGAAGTTTCTAGGAATGAATGATAAGCTGCTTTCCGTTACTTATACAGGCTGGCCGTATTAACCTTCGCAACTATTGCTATGTACTAGTAAGACCCTAGGACTTCAGAACCCAAGGGTCATGAATTGTTTTAAGTGACTATTACAATGCGCATGATGGCCTTCAGACCTAACCAAGAGCAAGTGGAGAAAGCTGTATTCAGAAAGGTATCCACCTTGAGAACATTATGCCAAGTGAAATATGTCAGTCAGAAAAAGCTAAGAACCGTTTGATTTCACTCATATGTGGGATATAAAACTGAAACTCGTGAACACAAACAGCGTATGTTGGTTGCCAGAGAGAAGGGGGTGGGAGTAGAAGGGAGTCCTAATATAAGGTGAGAGGAGAAGCTTTGGCTTAGGGTGGTGGGCGCACGGTGCAATATGCAGATTTTGTAACACAGAAACCCACACCTGCACACCTGAAACCTATATGATCATGGTGAACAGTGTCATCCCAATAAGTCAAAAAAAAAGAGAAAGGTAAACAGTATCATTTAAAATAATGAAGATCTTAATTTCAAAGCTGGAAATTCTGAAAGTGCAATAATTTTGGCAGATACATGCTTGCAAAAAGAAAATGACATTTTCTTCTATTTGTAGAAGAAATTCATTACCTCTTCCAAACTGAGAACTGTTAGTTCAACACAGATTTAAGATCTGAGAATTCAGATGTAAAAGGTCCATATTAGGCTTAGCTTTTAAGAGATAAAAATTTAAGATAATGAGACCTGGTTGGCTCAGTTGGTTGAAGTGTCGTCCTGTACACCAAAAGGTTATGGGTTCCATTCATAGTTAGGGCATATACCTACATTTCAAGTTCGATCCCCAGTTGGGGCACGTACAGGAAGCAACCAATTGATCTCTCTCTCTCTCTCTCTCTCTCTCTCTCTCTCTCTCTCTCTCTCCCTCTCTCTCTCTCTCAGGAAGTAACCAATTGATATCTCTCTCTCTCTTTTCCGCCTTTTCTAAAATCAATAAAAGAACATGTCCTTGAGTGAGGATTAAAAAAAATTCAAGATAATGAATTGAGACTGTTCTAGAAAATATTTTATAAAGGGAAAAAGTAAAGAAATTTTGATTTGGATGATTAACAGAGTTATGACAGAAAAGGCAGGGAATTCTTTCTGCATATGCTGCTGAACTCATATAACTTAACTGATATCCCATGATTCATATATGTGTGGGGATATGCAATTACAAGTTTGCTTCTCAGGTATGGCAAGTCTTTGATATTGGAAGACTGAAGTTTGTTAAATATTAACTTAGCAACCAACTATTACCCTCTACAACAAGTATAGACTTAAGCTACAAAAATACTCAACTAACCACTCACATACCATCAGATGTATGCAAGAAAGAGGGTATACGTGCTGTTTATTAGCTTCTTGAGAGGAGACAGACCCTGGAAACTTCCTATTAAATTCTCAAATCTTCCAGGGGAAAAGCTTTCGCAACACTGAGGGATCTGCATGCAGTCATTCTCAGTCTGACCTCTTACTCTCCTTGACTTTCTTTGTGAGATGACAAAGATGTGACATATTTTGCTATCAGCTGCTTCTTGAGGCCAAAAAGTGCCCTGGATTTTCCTCCACCCTCCAGGGTGCCTTGAGAGCTTCCCAAGCGTCAGAGTGGCCATCGAGATGAAATCACTGTGTTCCTGGGAACTTGTCCCTCTTCTCAGAGGACACAAAGGCACGTGGCCGCTTTTCTAATATTTATAATGTGCTACTTGTGAGGTTAAGATATAGGACCATGTTTCTCCATGGGTCAATGCTTTAAAAAACACGCACCCCAAAACTTATTTCAGAGCCACCATCCTTCCTTGTCCTCTTCTGACATATTCTTTAAAATATATTTTTATTGACTTCAGAAAGGAAGGAAGAGGGAGAGAGAAACATCAATGATCAGAGAGAATCAATGATTGGCTGCCTCCTACACACCCCACACTGGGGATCGAGCCCACAGCCCAGGCATGTGCCCTGCCCAGGAATAGAACAGTGACCTTCTGGTTCATGGGTTGATACTCTCAACCAGTGAGCCACAATGGCCGGGCCTCTTTTGAAATATTTTACTGATCTCAAGAAGGACTAGGCTAAGGAGTTGGGATGGAAGGCAGAGACTTTTGTCTGCTTGCTGATGTACCCCAATGCCTGACCTACAGTAGGTACTTGACATAAATGTTGAACAAATGAGCAGAATAGTGACTCATCCTCATGGATGAAGGATGGTATTTTACTACAGGTTATGTCAGCTAGTTCAGGCTGATGCCACCTGCAACACACAGAGGAAGAAATCAAAAGCCCAAATGAACGATTGTACTCAGCACTGTCACAGGCCTATGTCATCAGCAAGGAACAGCGCCAAGGAAACTTGCACTGGAAAATAAACTGCCTGTTGGGAACCTCTCAAAGCCCTCACCCCGAGATGGGAGCCTGGAGAGGAGGCAGCGCAGGCTGAATGTTTCTGCAGAGCCCGCTCAGCTTCTTCCCTGCTGATCAGTCTGCAGCTCCCTGGGCTAAAGACTCAGATCGACTCTTCGACGCCATGGGGCACAATGAGAATGAGACCCAGTTGTTGAAATGGTCCTTAAGAACTGTCACATTTCCCGATTTTTAAAATCCCAACCACAGGAAAAGTATGGGTGGTTTGGGGTTGGTGACCCCAATACTGTGCAGTTCAAGTTCATCCCCAGTTACACCAACCGGGCTTCCTCTGAAGGTTCTGAGTGGTAAAGGGAGAGCTGGGACATCGTAGTGAAAGACACGATGGCCTCTTTGGAGAACAGGGCTCTGAAGGTCTGGACTGGTAGCCTCATTTTTTAAAATACGCATCAAAGTTACCCCTCCTTTGGAATATTTTGAAGTCATAATTTTATTTTATTTTAAATGTATTTTTATTGATTTCAGAGAGAGGGAGAGATAGAAACTTCAATGATGAGAGAGAATCATTAATGAATTGCCTCCTGCTCGCCCCCCACTGGGGATCGAGTCCACAACCTGGGCCTGTGCCCTGCCTGGGAATCGAGCTGTGACCTCCTGGTTCATAGGTCGACATTCAACCACTGAGCCATGCCAGCCGGGCAAGTGTGATTCCCAAAATGTAATCCAAGAAATTTATGTGTCCTCTAGCCCTCCTATCATTTTGCCTAACATCAGATAAACTCAGGGTTCTGTGACTCATCTTTCCATCTTAGTAAAACATCCAGGTATCCAGATCCACACACAGGCTTCTTTTCATGTAACATATTTATTTCTTCTTGTTGTGTATAAAACCCTCACCATTTTAGATTAACCACTGGGAAGCTGAGGCTAAGGGAGTGAGGAAGAATGACTAGACAGGCTTCCTCAGTGAGATGGCGGGGGAAGCCCCTTCCCATTACACCGAGATGAATACATTTGTGGAGAGGGGAAGCGTCCACTTACTGTGCTTCTTCAGAAGACTCTTGTTTGATTTTTAATGTTCTCTTTGTGACAGGTATCTCATCTGAAAAGCAAAGTTTTGGAAACAGGTTATATTCTCCTAAGTGGTGGCATACATTTATGTAGATAAGTAGCTATATGTTTACTGTTCATCCACACATCCCAATTTGAGGACTTGATTCTAGTCTTAAACGCTGCCCAATGCCAGATTTATAAATATAACTCTTTTATAATGAGATGCATACATTTATATGCAAGATCAGAAACCAGCTCTACAAGTATAAAATTCTTCAAGGTCACCAGTAGATTTCTAGCTGGGAGCTTAAAGCTTAATTTCTCCACAAACATGATTTTTAAAGGAACAAGAATGAAAATAATTCTGCGAGATTTAGATTTTCTATGTAGGTTTTACAGAGGAATTATTTCCCCAATATCAGGATCCACATATTCCGCATGTTATTTTTCTCCCAAAGATTTGGGTGACTTAAATCTCTCTGGCAAAACCAGAGTTATGGGATGCCAAAGTAATTCAGACCTTGTGACTGTTTTGAAATGAAGAGATAGTAATCGCTTAGCATCTGCCCTGTTTGTTCTTCTAATCTTTCTTTTTAAAGAATAACTGATGATTTTTAAAGAGAGAGGAAGGAAGAGGGAGACAGAGAGAAACATTGATGTGAGAGCACAACATCAATGGGCTGCCTCCTGCACACCCCCCACCAGGGATCGAGGCCGCACTGGGCATGTGCCCTGACTGGCAATCCAACCAGCAACCTTCTGGTGCATGGGACGACACTCATCCGAGCCACACCGGCCAGGGCTTATTCTTCCAATCTTAAAGTCTCTCTCTTCAATTGTGTTAGTCCTACAGTTATATAGCCTCTTTCTTCTCTCCCTCTCTCTTCCAATATTTGAGATTAAACAAACAAACAAACAAAAACAGCATTCATGAGAAACACAAGCATTTAATATTGTTTCTTTTGAATTAGCATCAGGAATGATGATTGAGTAATGCTAATTATCTTGAGCTGGAGAAGTACACTGGTAGTGCCAATCCTACTATACTTTCTCACTGGGGAGTAACAACATTTACTTGTAAGTGAGTACTCATCACACAACTCGCCATTAAGCTATAATGGCTGCAGCAGAAACGTGGGTAGGACTTCCCCATCATGAAAATCAAAAGTGGGGCATTTACTACAAAAAGCCACTTACACAGACCCTCTCAATGAGGCCACACAAGCTTGGCTTTGATGGCCAGGAGTTTCATTTCCATTCTAAACGTTAAGACTGTAGTCAATCATTTCAGCTGTTGCTGGAATCCTTTGTGAAGTCTGAAGGAATATGACTGCCGAGAAAGCTCAAATATGAGCCCTTTTTAAGATAAATCGAGGCTTCCCTTCATATTTTGTTCAGACCGAAGTCTGGGAGGGGACCATTTCCAAATCACAAACAGAAAAGGAAAAAAGATAGTTCATCTCTAGCAGTTGAGCCAAGGGTCAGTACTCGCGGCAGTCACCGTAGAGCTAAGAGCTGCGGGGTATTTCCAACTGCATAGGATTCTGCCACCAAGCTTCCTGTGTAGCTCAGAATGAGGAATTCTTCTGTGGATTTAGGATGTTTGCTGGTACTCAAATCAGCAAATGACCAACACCAAGCACTAGCTGGTAGTTTAAGGCTAAATCAAGGCCGCCCAGAGTGCCCCAGATAAACGGGCTACATGCCTTGTGCTGACAGTAGGGACAGTACCAGTCCCGGTGCACATACGAAGGCACATACACACACACAGACACAGACGAGGAGCAGATACGTCGGCTTTCTTACCCAATTCCTGATCTGTTGGGTAGCCATGGAGATCCTGACTGTGGTTTCCCCAGTCCTCCTGTGAATACTCCTCCATAGTGCTGCCATCTGACTCCAGCTCCTGGTACAAGCCACTACTGTTAATAAGTACAGGCTGGCAGGGCTGAGCATCCCATCCTCCCTGACCAAACACCTGTTCCAACTGTTCAAATGTGTAACTGCTCTTTCTTTTCCCAACACCATGTTCTTTCACCCGACTGTAACACCTGCGAAGGGTCTAAGACACAAAGTCTTTTGTTATTCCTTTAAAGCTGTCCTTCCTCTTCCAGGTACGGACCACAGATATTAATTACTATGAGACAGACACAGACAGACAAACACAGACACATTGTTACAGGAATGCTAGATTTCAAAATCATTATTATATTAGAAAAAAAATTACTAATTTAGCATTTACTTAAACATGTTATCATTCAAACAATTACTTTGCAATTAATTATCCATTAAACAAGAATCATTACAACATTATTGCATGTACCCCATACACATATTTTTATACCCCCTCCCCCACTTAAAAAGAATAAGGAAAGAAAAAAAAAGAAAACAAGAAATACCAGCCAGCCAATAGGATGCACACCTGCCACAGAAGAGCTAGAGCTGCTTTGGGGCCAGAATTGGGAAAAAGGGAGGGAGGGAGGACAGAAAGGAGAGTTCCCTGAAGCAAAGAATATAACCTTCCTTACTCTGGATTAAGAAGGGATACAGGGTAAAAACAATCCCCTAAATGAAGCGACTAGGAAACCGTATTACTCAGATGGTCCATATCCCTCACTAACTCACTGTCTTTGGGGAAGTTGCTGAGATTTAAGAGAGGTCAAGTCAATCATGCTACCGATTCCCTGTCTCAAACATCAATTATCAAGAAACAATATACCTACATCTAAAAATTAGCCAGTAAGACTCATCTATTCTACCAACTCAAACTGCCAAACAAACCAACACATGAGGCCGCTAATTTCCTTTTGGGGGGAAAGTGAGGTAGAGGGGTGTTACTTCATTTATCTTTCTGCCTTTTAACGCACAGCAAATAAATATCATTCTGAAAGTCCACATATAAAACCTGGATAACTTTATCATCTTACACAACCCTTCCATTTTCTTCATGGTCTTCTAAGGCACAGTTCTTATTATTAGCTCAGTTTCCTTAGTTGAATGATATTGCAAAGGCTACATCAAGGACTTGGTCCCAGCTTCCAAATTTAGTTTAGTTGCTCTCAGTCTCTCTCCCATCTCTGCCTCCATGTTCCTTCTAGTTGACTGGGTTTCACCCTGAGTTTCCTTGAGACAAGACCCTTTTTCTCTGGTGGCTCCCAAATACTTTCTAACACGCCTGCGCAAAGGCAGTTCGCCTCAGACTTCAATACGTGCACTTGCCAGACTATAAATGTCTCCTACATGTGAGATGGTGTCCCATAAGCCAACACATCACCTGTTCTCACCAAAAGCCTTTGCAGAACCTCCATGGAAGTTCAGTGTTTCTAAATCGCAGTTGACAAACCACAAGACACTCCATAAAATACTCTGCAGATCTTCTCTTGATGCCGGAAACCCAGATGGGCAAAAGGAATAATAAGAGCATGGCACTTAGGACGACATTCCTCAGACACAAACAGAGTGGTGGTCAGCATCACCCTGTCCCCAAACCAGCCAGCCTGCCCCTGCATGAGCACCTTCCTCCCTCTTCCTCTCTCGAGATCTCTTCTGCCTCCACTGGTGCCTCAAAAAACTGAGGCTTCTCTTCATAAGGGATGGTCACAAGTAGCAGCTCAAACTCTCTAGCACAAGTGAACTGGGAGGCGTCACGGGCAGCCCTTCAGGGGAAGGACACAGATGCCTGCACAGAGATCCGTGGATTCTCTGCTCTCTCCCCCCATGCTCTCTGCCCTCCTGGCAGAGACGGGAACTGGAATTGCAAACATCTCCTGCCAATTTATTTTTATCTCACAACGTCTAGTTGCTGCCTCCAAGAACACCCCAACCACGCTTTTTGACTCCTCAAGGACCGTACATGGAGAGTCCCAGCCGTGTCCCTCTCACCCTCCAGGGCCATAAATGGATGTGGGAACCGTGCCACCGCCGCCTGGCTGCCTGAGAAAAGCACCCGGCACAAGAAAGGGACCCGTGGGCTGTCACTGAGGGCTAGTCCCGAAGTCAGGAAACACCACGATGTTCCTTTGAAGAAAGGAGCCACACTTATCAGGCCGTGACGTGGACATAAACAAAGCCACCGATTTCTGACCCTATAGTGGGAAACCACAGGAAAGACTGAAACCACCAAAGTGAGCTTAAATTCACGATGTAACTGTGCATAAGAAAACCAGTCATATCGAATGGTCTTAGATGTGGAAGCACGGTCAGATGATGCATTTGATGTCTCGCTTGGTAGTGTACTGGTGAAATACACTTTAATAGTTAGCATGCTGGTATGTAAAACATCTAGTAGGGTCTGAAGGAAAAATGCTTGGTGATTCTCAATCGTTATGATAAAATTTGATGTACTGAAATGTGAAAAAGATTTCCAAATTGATTTTAACTCTCAAAACATAAATACATATGAGGTATCTTGTAGGTTCAGCAAAGATTACAGATCTAAGGAGAAGCTGTTGAAATAGGACATAGAAAAAAAAGAGCTCAAACTTCAGCTGACCGCTACCGTAAGAAACCAGAGGGATTAGAAATGGATCAAAAGGACACATGGAGGTGTCCTCCCAGTTCTTACCTCCCACAAACCAGACAGGTTACACCTTCCACACTCTCAATGGTTAACCAAAGCAAACACTGAAACAACGGTGTCTGTAGTCCTACGCAGACCAGCTTAAACACCTACTCTAAATCTGAAGTTAAGACAATGCTCCAGAATCTAGAGAAAACAAAGTCTCGCCTCCCATTTCTGACAGCTGCACCAAACCCAGTGAGACCCTCACGTTAGCTTTTCCTGGAGAACCAGTTCCTATTTCCTGCTCAGAACAATCGCCTTGCTTTCCTTCCTTCTTCCTTTACCTCACTCCTCTGAGAAATTTATAGTGACTTAAGTTCTATTTTTTTTTAAGCTCTAGCATTAAAAACAACAACAGCAATGAATATCTTAGGGGGGAAAGAATTTGCTTAAAATTATTAAAGACCATTCTATTCACAATTAAGAAGACCGCTTTCCTTGTTAGAAATTCCCACGGTAAACAAGCCTCCGGACCCCTCCCCCGGGGAAGAGCTGTGAGATACAGGGCATCTGGAATGAGGTCACAGGGACGGGGGTCAGGAGGAGCTAAGGAAACCTGAACAGAGGCCCGAGAGTGTAGGTAACAACTTGAGTCGGTGATCAAATCAGAGGACTTCCCAGGTATTTGATCTCGAAGCAATGCCAGGCGAATGCTTACTGAATCCCGTGCCAGCTGTACAATAACCACAGAAGAAAAAGAACCAGAGAGAAGACTTAAAGGTGTCCCATTACCAAAGCAGGGAGACAAATCAGAAGGCCAACAACCGACAATTTATAGACAGAGGCAAAGTGTTGCCCGAGTTTAAGATTAGACTGAAAAGAAACGAGAGAATAAAGATGACATTCATTGTGGATGAATGTAAGGAGAGTCTACGGGGATGGGGGGAGGGCAGGTAAACGAAGGCAGGGATTTGAGATGGGCGGGGTTGGGGGTTTCACGCAGCAATGCAGAGAAAGACCCAGGGTTACAGTACACGGAACATTAAATACAGTGCACAATGCAGCTATCTTGCCAAAGTAAGTAAATCCAGTATTGGGTTGGATAAGCAGAGGAATCACATGTAAGCTATGAAGGTGGCTCTTCCTCTCTAGTCAGCACCGGTGAGGCCACAGCTGGAGCACAGCATTCAGTTCTGGGCATCGAACCAGCTACAAGAGAGGGAAATTGTAGAGTTCAGAAAAGGGCAAATAATATAACGAAAGGCTTGGAAAATTAGATCTGTAAGTAGGGCCAGTGGTTTCATCAAAGCCTTTTCTGCCATCACAGAAGCTACTTTGGGGATACAGACAAGGTTTCTTTTGCCTCAGTGTCCTCCAGTTCCTCCTCTGACTGTCAGGAAGTGGGAAGAACTGCATTTTTCCGTGGTGTGGCAAGGTCGGAAGCAAGCTAAGCCAATCGTATGGGCATGTGCCAACTAATTCTGCTACTGGCTCAACTGTTTTCTCAAAATGTACCCCCATTTCATTCAATCATAAAGTAAGCACCATGACAAAACCACTGTTCTAACAGAACTGACTGCGGGTGGGACGGCATACAACGAGGAGGGAGAGCAACGGGCACAATAGCCATGTGAACGTCTTGTGTAGTCTGAGATGTCGGATGAAAACTCAAGTCCGACCCTGGAAGGACAGCTTGGTTATAACAGCAGGAAACAATGTTATAAGAAAAAACAAGCAGTGAAACAGATTTCCAAATGGAGCTGCCAAACTGGCCATTCTAGAAATGGGTCACGTAGTTTATCTTAACACTCTGCCAACTAACTATGACACGTTTGAGATCCTTTTAACCCAACTGATTAAGTAAAGACTATACTTATTTGCAAACAAAGTCTTAAAAGTCATATATTATGTTCCACCGGAAATGGGGGAAATTACTGGGAGTAATTCTCCAGTGACTGATTGTAAAAGTGTTGAGAACAATTCCTCTGCCTACGCAGATGTGTATTTTGAAGCAAAAAAGTCTTCGTGAAACAGATCTATCTTCTTCCTTTAAAGTTTAATTACCACTTTATTGTAATTAGTTACTCTTAGTTAATTGAGGCAAAAAAACCAACACCGAGTTCATTCAAAATCTTTAAGACTCAAAATTTATTTAATTAGTTTTATTTTCTGACTGTGAGTACAAAGGTAGGAAAGGAAAAAAACCTGAAAGAAACATTTCTGTGCACAGTAACAGGGATATTATGACTATAGTATGAATATCTATCATCTATCTATCTATCTATCTATCTATCTATCTATCTATCTAGATGTAACTAATGATTAGGGCATCATCTAAGGCAAAATCCGTCCATCTGGGGCCAGCAGAACTTCACTCTATTTTCTTAGGGTTTTATACATTAAAATCTGGCAAACTGACTTGCCAAATCATCTAAATCCTTTAAAACCAACCAAACACCCCTTCCCCCCAGAAAAGCACAGCCACAGAAATACATTTCTTGTTCCACACTCCCATAGTTCTTAGGGAAACAAAGGACGTTCTGGCAAATGAAAGCTCTATTCTTAAATTTCCCTTTTCCTTTTCCTCTCCGGAGAAGAGTCTTAACTGTTTTGAGTCATGGATTTCCTCCCCATAAAAATACACACAAGCCGAAACCGGTTTGGCTCAGTGGATAGAGCGTCGGCCTGCAGACTGAAAGGCCCCAGGTTAGATTCCGGTCAAGGGCATGTACCTGGGTTGCGGGTACATCCCCAGTGGGAGATGTGCAGGAGGCAGCTGATTGATGTTTCTCTCTCATCGATGTTTCTAACTCTCTATCTCTCTCCCTTCCTCTCTGTAAAAAATCAATAAAAAATATTTTTAAAAAAATACACACAAGACAATTTCAAGGGGAACATGGACTCTCTGAAGAGCCCATACAAGAACCTCGTGTTAAAAAACTGCTCTGTACCATGTGGTTGTTTCCTCCACAAAAGAATGTAAGAGGAAGTAGCCAGAAATCCTAAGATAAGGTAGATTTCATTCAAGTCTTACATTTTACAAGAGAGTCTAAGAATTGGGGCATCCAGTTTAAGTACAATTTACCCATCTTACTCACTATTCTGTTCATTTAGATAAATCACCATTAATATTTCCTTTGAAAGGTAAACTAGCCAAATTCTCCTGTTTCTTGAAAGAAGCATACAAGGTTATCAATTTACTCTTTAACAAAATATAGTACTTTTTCTATTTCCTGGGAAAGAAATCTTTTTCTGAAGTGGCAGTTAAGCAATACTACATAACTCAGAGTTATGCTGGTTACCTGTTCCGACTGTATCACATCGTACTGGAGCATTCAGTATCTGATTAACATCAATATCGATGCTAGATAAATCTCCCAAGATAACAACTTAAAACAGGGACATTCCCATATCTAGAAGCAAGCACGGACATGAAATTAAGTCTTAGTAGTCACAATGGCCAAGCTTTAACATCTTCCCATTTTAACACTAAAGGGGTCTCAAAGGATTAGGCACCGCCTACTTACTCAATCCTTAACCCAATGGGATTATTCCGTTGAAACTGTTCATATTATGGTCAGCAATGTCTTCTTAATTAAGAAAAATGGTCCTCAAACTTAGTCCTTAACTCATTTGAGTTTCCCGAGCATTTAATACTATTCATTATCTGTGTTCCTATCCTTGCCAAATATCTCTTATAAAACTTTCTATAACAGCCCCACTGGCGTGGCTCAGTGGTTGAGCGTTGACCTATGAACCAGGAGGTCACTGTTCTATTTCCGGTCAGGGCACATGCCTGGGTTGCGACCAATGATTCTGTCTTATCACTAATGTCTCTCCCTCTCCTTCCTCTCTAAAATTAATGAAAATATATTTTTTAAAACCCTTTCTGTAATCTACTGATTGACTGGGGTTGTTGGAGCTGCCTGAGGCTCTAATGACAAACCAGTTCCCAACTTCCAAAATCTTGGAAGTTCTAAAATGGAAAGAACCTTAGAGGTCACCTAGTCCAGTGAGGAGCCAAGGCCCCAAGACAAATAAGTATTCCTTCAAAAGAGACCTGGCATATAAAAACCACCAGGTGCCGGCTGTGGCTCATGGTTGAGCTTCAATCTACGAACCAGGAGGTCACAGTTCAGTTCCCAGCCAGAGCACATGCTGGGGTTGCAGGCTCAATCCCCAGTGAGGGGCATGCAGGAGGTAGCTCATCAATGATTCTCTCTCATCTCTTATGTTTCCATCTCTCTATCCCTCTCCCTTCCTCTTGGAAATCAATGAAAAAAAATGTATGTATGTGTGTATTTATATATATATAAATTACCAAGTGCCACCCACAAAATGTTGAATGTTTCCTCTAGATTGTGAGCTCCATGAGGTAGGGATTATGTCTGCCTGTTCAGTTTCTCTGAGCCCAGAAAAGCACCTATCAGATAAGGACTGGTCAATATATATATTAAATAAATGAATTACTGTAACTTTTAAAAAATATATATTTTTTTATTGATTTCAGAGAGGAAGAGAGAGATAGAAACGTCAATGATGAGAGAGAATCATTACTTAGCTGCCTCCTGCACACCCCCTATTGGGAATAGGGTCCACAACCCTGACATGTGCCCTGACCAGGAATTGAACCGTGACCACCTGGTTCAACCACAGAGCCACACTGCCTGGGTTGAAGTAACTTTGAAGTAGTAAACCACTTAGCAAGAAAATGAAATGAAATTTTCTTAGCAAAGAAAATCAGGAACTCATTTAACCATGATGGTAGATTTTATTTATAAAATCAATAAATCAAAGCAGGTAGGGCTCCTAAAATCTTTTTAAAAAATCAGAAGCAGAAAGGGTATTAAAAAAAATGCAGTGCTATAATTAGCAAAGCAAATTAATTTCTTTGTAACAAAGGAAGACTAACTGCAAAGGTCAAGGCTACTTTAAAAATATCTAACATACTGCCCTGGCCGGTTGCTCAATGGTTAGAGCATCCGCCCACACACTGAAAGGTCATAGGTTCGATTCCTGAGCACTTACCTGGGTTGTAGGTTTGATCCCTGGCCCAGCTGGGGTGTGTGCAGGAGGCAACCAATTGGTGTTTCTCTCTCACATGGCTGTCCTCCCTCCCTCCCCCCCTCCCTCCCTCTCTCCCTTCCACTCTCTCTAAAAAAATCAATGGAAAAAATACCTTTGGGTGAGGATTAACAAAAAAAATAATAAAAATATCTATCATTCTCATTATATTTTTCTCGGAGGTGGGGGTCAGCTGCCAAATGAAGCTCTACAGCCTTGTCCAAAGTTTATTATCTCTTATGCCCTACAGATTATAAAAAATATTTCTAAAATATAGAGTAGTTCGGTCAAAGATAGAAAAAGAAAAAGACTGGAGGTGTTTCCTGGATTTTAATAGGGTTAATCGGAAGAATGACCACTGGAAACTGAGATCTTCCCTCTCTGGAAGATCATCCCCTCAGTCTTCTCCCCCCTTCTCTGGGGAACTGTCCCGGACTGAATACTACCAGCTTGTACTTCCTCCTGAATCTGGCTATCAACAACTCATTAAAAAAATATGTGTGTGTGTGTGTGTGTGTGTGTATGGTTTTTACTGATTTCAGAAAGGAAGGGAGAGGGAGAGATAGAAACATCAATGATGAGAATCATTGATTGGCTACCTCCTGCAGGCCCCACACCGAGGATCAAGCCTGTAACCCAGGCATGTGCCTTGATTGGGAATCAAACAGTGACTTCCTGGTTCATAGGTTGATGCTCAACCACTGAGCCACGCCAGCCAGGCTCAGCAACTCATTTTTATGTCTATAACTGGTCAGTATGATCTTCACAAAAGGCAGATTCTTGCATAGAACAAATAATTTGGGAAATTTTGATTTTCAGTGAGTATCAGCCCCTAAGTTTTCTGGGTTCCTCCACACTAGCAGCGAGGGTCTTGTGTCAAAGAGGACAATACTTAAAAAAACAAACATCTTTCATTGCTGAAGGAACTACATTCACATGGCCATAAAGCTTTCAACCTTCCACTGTGGGTAAATCATACAATACTCGGACAATAGCTCATACTGCCAACAATATTATAAAAGCCATACCTAATATGCGCGGTCATGTTCAAGGGTTTCTTTGGGATACAAGAATCCTTCTAGACATGGAATCAAGTGTTTTTCTATTTAAAACAAGACAGGTTAAAAAAAATTAGGGTATATTGAATTACTTAACCATTTCTGCCATAGGCAGCAACAAGTGGTTACAGTCATCGAAGAGTGTCAGATAACACTACTTGTCTAGAACTTCTTTCCCAAAAAGGGGGAAAAAATCAGTTGTTTGGTAAAGAATTGACTTGCATTAGAGGTTATTTTCATCTGACCTCCTATATCACCTCTACAGTTGCTACATCAGCATCTCTGTCAAATTTTTTTCTCAGTACTTCACACTCTGGGGCACCATCTTAAAGTGGTATTTAAGATGATATTAAAAATGTTAACTTTTAGTAGTACTTATAACTGAACAACACATTCAAGAGAATTATCTAAAATATTTCTAGGATAGCAGAGAACAATCATTCATCTTTAAAGGCCTCCCATACAAACGGCCTGCATTACACACTAACTGTTCCATAATCAACCATGTCTAAATATTAAGATTTACACATGCACAAGCATGTACACACATACAAAAAACTCCACAGCTGTATCATTACAATGACATGTGTACTGTATTGTATTGTATTGTATTGTATTGTATTGTATTGTATTGTATTGTATTGTATTGTATTGCTTCCCAAACACGATGGTACATTCTTCTATTCATGAGACCGATGTTTAAAGGGAAACTGTGCAGAGCAGCTCCCCCGCCCAAATTGTAGGCTATTCTATTCCTTTCATATGCTGATGATGTTATTCTCTCAGTTTTGTAGTTATTTTCTTATTAATGTGGATCCTGAGAGAGAAGATACCTACTAAGAAGGGCTCCCAATGGTTAATGGGGCTCAAATTAAAAACAAAACAGATCCTGGCCAGGTAGCTCAGTTGGTCAGAGCATTACCTGGATACACCAAAGCTCCAGGTTCCATCTCTGGTCAGGGCACATGAGAAACAACCAATCAATGAATGCACAAATAAGTGGTGTCTCTCCCTCTTTCTTTCTCTCCCCACCCGCCCCCCTCAAATACATTAAAAAGGAAGGAAGGGAGGGAGGGAGGGAGGGAGGGAGGGTGGGAGGGAGGGAGGGAGGGAGGAAGGAAACAGCCTAGCAGCCATTTCTATACAGGGCCTAAAAAGGAAAGAACGAAAAGAATGAAAGAAAGAAAAGAGAGAAAGAAAAGAGAAAGGAAGGAAGGAAGGAAGGAAGGGAGGGAGGGAGGGAGGGAGGGAGGGAGGGAGGGAGGAAGGAAGGAAGGAAGGAAGGAAGGAAGGAAGGAAGGAAGGAAGGAAGGAAACAGAGCCTAGCACCATTTCTATGCAGGGCCTGAGGGAGAAGCCTGCACCAGCTGCCTGCACCCTCACAGAGCGCCTTGCCTGCACTGTGTTCCTGCCATCTGAGCCGGCCTTTATGAAGGAGTTCTCAGAACCCTATTTCAACCAATAGGACTGAGACTTTCTCCACCTAATTAGAGATACACAGCTATATCCCCATCAGCTTCTTCATAAGTCAGAGGGGGCTCCATTCTGACCAATCAGGACAATGTCCTTTGGACCAATCAAACTGTGAGGATTTAGAGTCCTAACTTGCATGAGGACAGACCAATCAGGGACCAGGATCAGGGACTTCTGTCTCTGTAAGTCAGCTCACCTCTGATTCTGGAAGTGCACGCTCCCTTTCCACTTAAGACTGCTTCTCCTTGGCTGAAACACCAAAGATCTCTCTGGAGCAGACTAGGCAGGCATACACAGGCAGAGCAGAGCAGACCAGCAAGGAGCAGAGCAGAGCTGTCTAGCTGGATGGGGGGGCCTTGCCTCAGGGCCTCCTAACAGCAGTACTATTTTTACAGACATGCTGTGTCACAACTGAGCTGTTTGCACTAAATAAAGTTTCCTTCTTCACTGCATCCAACCTGGGAATTCCTGTTGGTGTTGAACTGACGCCAATGACCTGACCTTTGATGACGCTGAAAATTACTATCTAGCCCAGTGGCTGAGTGCTGACCTATGCACATGCACCAGGAGGTCATGGTTCGATTCCCAGAGAGGGCATATGCCCAGGTTGCGGGCTCTATCCCCAGTGTGGGGTGTGCAAGAGGCAGCCTAACAATGATTCTCTCTCATCATCGATGTTTCTATCTCTCTCCCTCTCCCTTCCTCTCTGAGATCAATCAAAATATATATTTAAAAAACAAGAACAAAAAAAACCCTACCATCTATAATGCAAAAATAACCTATAATACAGATTTTTCCATTAGTAAATTTTAAGTGTTTGTGAAAACAATAATCTTGACACTTGGATAAAATCATGTAAAAATTAAGGTTTCATAAATCCTCCATCAAGATATCTAGGGAAAAGCATTAAGTCAAGATTGAGTCAGTTGTGTGTTTTTATGTGTGTGTGTTTTTAAAAAGGGCAAATATTGAATTACTTCAAAAAGTGTGGGGTATTTTTGCATTTACATGATATAAACTACAGGTCATAAGTGTGTGAAAAGAACACATCTGACACATACCTTCCTAGGAAAACCTGAAAATAAGCATGTTTTAAGTTTATGCACTTATTCTTGGGCAACCTGAACTTATTTAGAAAGTTGTTAGAAAGAAATTCAAGTAATCACTATACATGGTTTTTTAAAAATCTTCACCCAAGGACATATTCATTGATGAGAGAGAGAGAGAGAGAGAGAGAGAGAGAGAGAGAGAGAGAGAGAGAGAGAGAGAGAGAGAATATGAATCATTGATGTGAGAAACATCGATCGGTTGCTCCCCTATTTGCTCCCAGCGGGGAATCAAACCGGCTACCTCTTGGTGTATGGGATGATGCTCCAACTAAGCCACTAGGCCAGGTCAATCATACTTTTTATAGCTCATTTGGTAGCATTTTAATATTTTATTCTTATCTTTATGAGGATTGCTAAAAGCAATGGCCATATGAAAACAATGTCTGTACTTCTACAAAAATCAAACATTTTCCATATGTCCCATGTAATGAAAGGAAACCATTACTATTTTCTCAGTGCCTACTGTGCGCTGAGACTGGGGATAAACAGTGTAAATTTATTATTCCTAATTTTGATTATAAAGCTAAAAGAGAGGGTCCCAGAAAACACTCTGAGGAGACTGTGTGCAGGAGGCTTACTTGTGAGACCGAGAGGAGCAGCACCCGGTAAAGAAGCTGAAGTGGGAACAGAGGCTTGGGCTAATCCCAGAGTGGGGTATGGAACTTCGATGGCCCTTCAGAGCTGTCCTGAACTGAGGCAAGGAGGCCGTCCCTTTGTATTTCAGCACTGACCAGTCAGTGGACTCAGGCCGCCACAGGACAGGGAGCCTAACCTTGGGGAAGACAGCTCCCTCGGGCAAAGAGAAATTCCCCGGAGGAATCCAACCAGGAGGAATCCAACCAGAAGCCATCATCAATCAGCGCTCCGGCAGCTGGGGGGACTGACTCTCCTCTCATTCCTGGAGGAGGGATCTGGGCAGTGTTATCACATCCGCACAAGGGATCTGTGATGCATCCTTATTGAACAGAAAAGAGAACTAAGAGGTAGCAACTTATTCAAGGTCACTGTCAGAGTGTATTCAAATGTAAATTAATCCTTGGTCTCAAAACTAGAACCTGGTATGCTTCTCTTCAGCAGACATTGAAAAGTATATAGTCACTGTATTTACCTTTCTGCTGAGAAGTTTATAGCTCATTTTAAAATATATATTTTATTGATTTTTTACAGTTAGGAAGGGAGAGGGACAGAGAGAAACATCGATGAGAGAGAAGCATCGATCAGCTGCCTCCTGCACACCCCCTACTGGGGATGCACCCGCCACCAAGGTACATGCCCTTGACTGGAATCGAACCTGGGACCCTTCAGTCCACAGGCCGACACTCTATCCACTGAACCAAACCGGTTAGGGCTATAGCTCATTTTAATATTTAGCTAAAGTAACCATATTTACACGGATTATTACTATACTCTGCACTGATTTCTTTTCTGATTCTTATTTAGCTTTTTCACATGCATATCACTTTTGTTGGTACCTTCGTGTGATTTATTACAAAACAGTCCATCTCATCCCCGTCACCTCTTAGGAAAAGGGGGACAATGGCAGGCATAAGGTAATGGACACTCCATGGCCACAATCTTACCTGCTTTTACTGTCAAAAGGTAATTCTACTTTGTAAACGTTTCTCTTTCTATAATGCAAGCTCCTATAATGCAATTCCTTTCTATAATGCAAGCTCCTATAATGCAACTCTTTTTATAATGCAACTCCTTTAAGAGGAGTTGGGAGTCCAATAAATACCATCATTTTTATAAAGACTTGAATGAATGATTGAATGTCTTCTACAATAAAAGTTTTGTTTGTTTCGCTCTAGCCGGTTTGGCTCAGTGACTAGAGCGTCGGCCTGCGGACTGAAGGGTCCTGAGTTTGATTCCGGTCAAGGGCACATGCCCCGGTTGCGGGCTCATTCCGTGGCAGCGATCCATGATTCTCTCTCATCATTGATGTTTCTATCTCTCTCTCTCTCTTTTTTTTTATTATTAGTTAAGGTATTACAAATGTGTCCTCATCCCCCCCATTAACCCCCAACCTCCCCTTGTTTCTATCTCTCTTTCCCTCTCCCTACCTCTCTGAAGTCAATAATATATATATATTATTGATACACACACACTGAGTGGCCAGATTATTATGACCGGCCAGATTATTAATGACCACCCCATCAGAACAATGAAGTGAATTAGTTATACAAATAATAATAAGACCTTGAGAGTATTTGCTTAGAAAGTTTTCAATATTCAGTATTTTTGGAAGTGTCAATGAAGTGCTGATGGGATGGTCATCATAATCTGGCCACACACACACACACACTAGAGGACCAATGCACAAAATTCGTGCAAGAGTAGGCCTTCCTTCCCCTGGCTGCTGGCACCAGCTTTCCTCTGGCACCCGGGACCCGGGCTTCCCTCACAGGCCCAGCTTCGTCTGGGAGGTTGTCTGGAAGGATGTCTGGTCTAATTAGCTTATTATAGATATATATAAAGTTTTGTTTCAACACCTGTTTTAAATCCTTGCAAGGGAATTCCATATCAAGGTTTCTCACTATATTTATTATTTTAGTTTCTATTAAAAAAAAATTTTTTTTTGTTTTCTTATCTCATTGTATTTGTTATTTTAGGACACCATGAACTATCTGAAATTATTTATTATTATTTAAAATGTTTTTATTGATTTTAGAGAGAGGGAGATTGGGAGAGAGAAACATCAATGTGAGACAGAAACATCGATCAGCTGCCTCCCACACAAACCCCAACCTGGGCATGTGCTCTGACCAGGAATTGACCCGGTGACCTTTCGGTGCACAGGATGACGTTCAACCAACTGAGCCCCACTGGCCAGGGCTGCCAGCATTTTTAAAATTTATGTTTTCATTTCTATGATACAAAATATGTGCCGAAACCGGTTTGGCTCAGTGGATAGAGTGTCGGCCTGCAGACTGGAGGGTCCCAGGTTCGATTCCGGTCAAGGGCATGTACCTGGGTTGCGGGCATATCCCCGGTAGGAGATGTGCAGGAGGCAGCTGATCGATGTTTCTCTCTCATCGATGTTTCTAACTCTCTATCTCTCTACCTTCCTCTCTGTAAAAGATCAATAAAATATATTAAAAAAAAATATATATGAACATAATGATATCCATCTGGGTGTTGCTATGTGATCTTGGTGTTGCATTTATGACTGTTTACGCTCTGACTGTTGTCAAAATATTACTTCAATTGTCAAAATTTAATAAAGTTGTGCTGATGATATGGGAGCAATATGTAAGACCTAGTAGTTAAGAGTATGGAGTCAGACTGCTTAGTTTAGCTTCCCTATCTACTAGCTTTGTGACATTAGACAAATTAATCGCTCTGGTCCCTCAACTTCCCCACCTGTAAGGTGAGGCTAATGATAGTACCTCATTCATAGACTTATGAGCGTTAAATGAAAAATATAAGTAATGCATTTAAAACAGTGTCTGCCCAATAGCTCACACTCTGTAAATATTAGCCATTATTATTACAAAAATAGCTGTCACACAATATGGAGACCAAGGTGCCTTATGAATAAAGGTTAGTTCAAGTAGAGAAAAATTAGCAGCAAAGTTTTATCATAAAGCTAATGATAGGAGTAACAAACTCGAAGAACCTAACTGCAGCACTCAGTATCAAGATCTTGTTTGGAAAAGTAAACAGGTTCCAGCTAACCCATGTCCTCCAATACTAAAGGAATACTAGCTTGATTTTATTTGTATTTTATTCATATTTAAAGTATTTTATAAAGTTGTTTTTGTTTGATAACATGTGAGAACTATAGATTTAGGTTTGTCACATAGTAACACTGTTATGTACATGTTTTTGCTCACACATTATTATTCAAGGTTCAGAAACACCTGGCTATATCATCACAGCTTCTTCAACTTTTTGGTCATATTTCTTCATTCACAGATAAAAGCAATCATTTAACCATTTTCAAAGGTTTATAGTCTTGGCAGGAATATGGCGACTAAAACACTGACATGAAACAACGGAAAAAGGAATCCAGAGTGAGGATTTGACTTTGCTTACTGGACAATGTGTTCACAAGAAGCAAGAGGCAGGCAAAACTCAGCATGAATCAAAGAAAAAGTTTGAATGCCCCATATATTTTCTTAAGAGTTCACTACAACAAAGAGCATGTAGACCTCTCATTCACTTTTTGGTGAATGGAAATTTACTGGAATTAAAATCAAATTCACCATCACTTTTCAAAAAATGCTTCATGAATATGTGGTTATGATGAAGTTAAATTTTTCCATTGGTTTTTTCTTCATTTTTAATGTGGTTTATATTTTTCATATAAAAATACTATTTTATACTGTGCCTCAGTGGTTGAGGACCGAACCATGAACCAGGAGGTCATAGTTCCATTCCTGGTCAGGGCTCAATCCCAAGTAGGGGGCATGCAGGAGGCAGCCAATCGATGATTCTCTCTCATCATTGATGTCTCTGTCTCTCCCTCTGCTTTCTTCTCTCTGAAATCAATAAAAATATTTTTAAAAGAATTTTTAAAAATTGGCACACAACTAATCTATTCTACTCCAACTATTAACTATGTTCCCTAAGTTGCAGGAGAGAGAGGGCACATTCCCTGGTTTTGCTAAAGGCTGAACCTCGGAACCCAGCACAGGGGTGCTCATTACCCAATGAGTGAATGAATTCTAACAATGCTGCACTCTGCCGCTTGGTGAGATGAACTCAGGGACAACTGGACGTATCACAGTAAAAAGGCACAATATAGAATCATGTAAATCCTTTTTATCAAAGCAAAGGCAAATGTATTTCTATTTCTTGTGCATAATGTGAGGTAGAGAACTCGACCTTTCTAAGGTCAATAAAGCTGATATCAAGGAATATCATATTTAAGGGGCTTTCTAATTGTGTTAATTGTTGTGAATTAATTTATTTTAAGTAGCATATCGTTTTCTATCAGAATATAAAGTCTTTGAAGACAGTTATTCTTTTTTTTTTCCAGTTCTGTTCACTGATGTATCCACAGCACCTAAATCAATGCCTGGCATGCCGAAGTGGCCCAATAGATTTTTGCTAAATGAATGAATGAATAAGTGAAACGAATAAAAATTCCTTAAGATTATATATGGCAGTTAAGAGATCCAATATAAGATCGAAGTACTTTTGTTGTTGTTAATCTTCACCTGAGGATATTTTTTCCATTGCTTTTCAGAAAGTGGGAGGGGAGGGGAGGGGGAAAGAGAAAAACATTGATGTGAGAGAGACATATCAACTAGCTGCCTCCCAAACGAGGGCAGGGCCCTTGACTGGGAATCGAACCCGCAACCCTTCAGTGTGCAGGCTGGCATTCTAACCACTGAGCCACAGTGGCCAGGGCAAGCTAGAGTACTTTCTAACCTGTCATACTCTTTTTTCCTAAATCATAAACCAGACCTTTCCATTTAGAGAAAGGTATTTTCAGATTCAAAGTAATTATAATAAAAACAGTTTGGGGTAGATATAGACTTTATTCCGGTTTTATTAATATCAATTACAAACATAATTGAGTTTCTTGATAAATGAAGTAATCTGAAAGTAGATAGTAGAGAAGCAATAGAGTGAGTTTCAAAAATTTAGGCTATTACAACAAAGTAGTCTTACACAGGCTGAGAAAATGCAACTAGAAAACATCTAAATGAATAACTTTCATTCTACTGTATCAATTTATTTTGAATGAAGTGCTATTTGGTAGCTCGAAATATGTAATTTATGAATACAAGCTGAGAACACATATATAAAAAAATGATGGCTGTTATGCCTAAAATGTCTGAGAATAAATACAGGTTTGCATTTCCCTAAGGAATAACACAAGCTACCAAGTGACAAGATAACACTCACTTGATTTTTTTTTTTTTTTTGCCAAGGGGAAAAAAGTTCCATTAGTGCCAAAAAAAAAAAAAAAATTCCATTGGCTCTCAAGGCCCCTCCCAAAATGAGCTAAGTACTACACAGATTTAAATAGACGTCTTTTTCCAATATGCAGGCACTTTTTCAATTATTCTGAACCATAGGGAGTAAGACTCCGCATAGATTATAAACTCCAAATAATCTGTAACATATGCATGTGAGGCTCAGATCCATGAGGCCTTCATGGTGAACAGTGAATAAAGTTTCTGCAAAGGTAAAGAGCAAGGAGAACACATTGCATGAAGCACACAACAGAAATAAATGTAAAAAGTACCTAACAATCAATTGTTTAAAATCTAAAGCTCTTTGTGGTACTGGTCTTTGTGTTTGAAGCTCAAGAAGTTTTTTCCTCCCGTTTTTCAAAACATTTTTAAACATTACACGTACAGCCTTCCCAGGGGGGCAGGGACTGCTATTCTCCCTTAACCTGGCGATATGAGCATGTACTTCAGAGTGCCCTCAGACAATGAACATCTGAAATTTTAGATCTGAATTTTAGTGCCTGCCCTCTGACCATGTTAAAAAAGAGAAAAAAGGCAGGACGATCACTTCTGAAGACTGGGGAGCAGATCAGAATCCAAGCGTCTGTAGAGAATATTTCCTAGAGGTAACGGAGGCAGGGCTGTTCTAAATGGTGTTTGAGTTGGATCTCACTGGTTCTAAAAACGTAAGCTATGAAATATTGTGATGATCCTTGAGGACACAACAAAGAATCCTGTGGGAGTTGGTACAGCAGCAAACAGTGAATTCTGTGACAGGTTAAGATCTAACAAATCCTATAAATTTGAATTTTCAGATTCTCCCAGCAGCCCCACGGATATTGATACATTTGAAATCGGTTCTCTTCTCTCCATTTTCACCGCCGCTGCTTTATTCACTGCCTGTCTAGAGAACTGCAAGAAGCCTTCAAATGATCCTTGGGCTTCCAGTCTTAACCTTTGCAATTCATGTCCCACATTAGAGCCAGGTCTAGAACCTAAGACTAACCATGCCGCTCTCCAGCTTAAAATCCCTTGATAATTAGGATGAAGTCCCAACTCCTTGGCACATCATCCGATCTCTTGCTTATTATGTCTCCTGTCTCACTTCCTACAACTTCCCACCTCCTCTTACCCTCCCCCCTCAAACCCTAGGCTCCAGCTATCTCGAACTACATAGCATAACACATTTCACCAGGATATAATTAATGTTCCTGGAATTTTAATACCTTAAGTCTATAGAGCACAATGACTGAAAAAAAGATCGATCGCACCTCATTATTTTCTAACCCTCTTTTATGTAACTGAAGGTATGACTCATTAGTGGGTTGGGAAATCGATTTTGTGGGCTGTGACCACCTTTCTAAACACCCCAAGTGGGAGATGAAGAAACAATATACAGGGGATCAAGAACTGTTCTGGTGAAGAGGACCTGGGGTGGTGAGAGGGTGGCCAGGGAGAAGGGGTGAATGGGGAGCTGGTACACGTTAGAGGGGACGGTGCAGGTGAGGGGCATCTGAGGTTTGGCAGTTTGGGGGAGGGAGATTGGCTGAGCCTGTGGGCACAGTGCAGGCATGTGATAATGGGCAGGGGTTATGCCCACACCAGGTGTTGGCGTACATCAGTGGGACCACAACAAGCCAACCTGGAGTGTCCCTGGTCTACCCCAGGCCCTCCCGGAATGTGTCCCTGCGGCTGCAGGGCCTCGGGGAGAAAGACCCTGGGTCCTACCGCTGCTCTGTGAACGTGCAAGACAAGCAAGGCACAAGCAGGGGCCACGACAGCAAAACTTTAAGGGGTAAGAAGCACATCCTTCCCAGTACCTCCCCCCGCCCCCCATGGGAGATCAGGCAGGTCTCTCTCCCCAGTGGCTGAGTGTACAGGTTGGAGGAGGGTTAAATGGAGTGACTGAAGGGTATGTGTGTAGAAGTTGGTGTGTGTGTGTGTCTATTGGTCTCTTGGGTGTGAGTTTTTAACCTGTCTCCCCTTCCCCAGTTCCTCCAGCTCCTCCATCCTGCCATCTTCTGGGTGCGCCCCGTGTGGGGACCAATGTGACCCTGAACTGCAAGTCCCCAAGGAGTAAGCCCGCTGCCCTGTACCAGTGGGAGCGGTTGCACCCATCTGGTGAGGTTTTCTTTGCACCAGTTTTAGGTGCGGAACTTCTGGAGACACAGAGGCTGGGGTTGGGGAAAGATGAGGTACCAGAGGGACTGGGGTGAAAAGGAAAGACAGTGCTGAAAAGTACTGGGGAGGAGGAGGGTGCGGGCAGTGGTGGAGAAAGAGGGCTACCAGGTGCAAGCTGGTGTTGGTGCTTACACGTATAACTATGTTACTAAAGAGGATCTATGGCCTAGTGCAGTGGTCAGCAAACTGCGGCTCGCAAGCCACATGCGGCTCTTTGGCCCCTTGAGTGTGGCTCTTCCACAAAATATCCACTTCTGCAGATGGGCCACGAAGTTCCAATCGCACTGTACATGCGCGCCCGCATGTGGTATTTTGTGGAAGAGCCACACTCAAGGGGCCAAAGAGCCACATGTGGCTCACGAGCCGCAGTTTGCCGACCACTGGCCTAGTGATTCAGGAGCTAGATTACCTGTATTCAAATAGACTAGAACATAGCAGAGTGTATTGAACATAGTTAAGTATAGTGTCATTGCGTGGACTGAATAGATTAATATTTGTAAAGCACTTAGAACAGTGCACAGCACAGTGAGGGCTAGAAAGTGTGAGCTATATTCATTATTATTTTGTGATATTTGTTTCAGTTACACAGATATATTATGTGAGTACTAGGCCACAGGGTAAAATATATTCTTGTTATATGTTCAAAAAGGTGCACTGCTGTGGTTTTTCTTTTAGTACATAAATTACAGAAAGAGATGTATCATGGATATTTGCATGATTGCAATTCAACACTATAAAAATGTTATTTAGCAAAACATATAAATTATCTGGAACTGGCACTATTATGTGCCAAACTATCTTTCCCACCCTTTCGCATGTTTCTTTACGACACCACCAACCATTCATTTGTAGCTTGTAAGTCATACCTTCACCAAATGCCACTCAATGCCAAATTTTTCATTTGAAAGGCATGACTTTTATTTATTTTTATTTATTTATTTTTTCATTAATCCTCACCCAAGGATATTTTTCCATTGATTTTTAGAGAGAGTGGGAGGGAGGGGGAGAGACACACAGAGAGAAACATTGATTGATTGCCTCCTGCACATGCCCTGACCTGGGGCTCAAACCTGCAACCGAGGTATGTGCCCTTGACCGGAATTGAACCCGGAACCCTTCAGTCCATGAGCCAATGCTCTACTCATTGAGCCAAACCAGCTAGGGCAAAAGGCATGACTTTTAAGCAGCTGATCGTGTATAAACTGCTTGGAACAAGGGCATTATTTGGATGGGTTGTTTTGGATTCTTGAACAAAATGTATTTTACTGAATTTGCAGTTTGTACCATTTTAAGTTATACGGCCCCTGGGCCTTTACCCCAACTGCTCATCTGTCTCTACTCCTTTTGCCAATTCAGTCCCACCTCACTCACCCTCAGGATCCACCTCCTGAAAGCCTATGAGATGCCCTTCCTGTGGGCACCTATAGCACCATGAGCCAACACAATACACAGGCCTTGCTCACAGTACTGAGACTGGTGTGTGAGTGGTCTGACTCTCCACGGAAGGTGGACACAGTGAGGGTAAGTGGTACACTGCTGTAGTCCTAGGACCTACTGCAGAGGCACTCAAATATGTACTGGTAAATAATTAAAAAACAAAGTCCTTATTTCAGACCTTAGTACTTACTAGTATAGAAACCCCGAGATGATTCTGCCAATCGAGTGTGATAAAAGGGAATGAGCATGATCTCCAAGCCCTCCCCCAGAAGCTTGATTTTAGCCAAGAGTTAAGCTGCACACCTTTCCCATTTCCTAAGGGCAGTGGAATTCAAGGGCCCACTAACCAGTCAAGAAAGAACTCAGAGTTCTAAAGCGGTGGTCTTCAGCTGGGGTATCCACACACCTTCTTTAATGACTGATCAAGGAACCTTAAAACCTTAGGGATTCCTGTCATTTCCAGTCTTGCATTTTCCAGGTGTGAAGCTTGGCTCCTTAATTTAGAATAAACAAAGCAATATAGGTTAGTAATATTGTTTCGTTTAAATGTAAGGGGAGTCCTGGCTGGTGTTGCTAAATGGTTAGAGCTTCGGCCCCACATCTCAGGGGCACATGCCTGGGTTGCAGATTCCATCCACGGGGTGACTGTGGGAGGCCACCAGTCGATGTGTCTCTCTCACATTGGTATTTCTCTTTTTCTCCTCCCTCCCTCCCCCTGCCTCCGCTTTACTCTCAAAAATCAATGGAAAAAATATCCTCAGGTGAGAATAAAACAAAACAAAAAAGTAAGTGGAATGGTGTCTGATCATCAACATTTTCAAGATACATTTAATAGAACCTACAGATCAGAACTTCGGATGAATTTCTCACCACATTCAGAGTATACTATTCAATAAATTTTATGACTAATCCTCATCTTACTCATTTTACATTTTAAGATTTAACATTTTCTATATCCTGTAAACTTTCAAACATATTAGGAAAACATTTTTAATTTCAGCTTTAAAATGTTCAAGAAAGTACATGGATTTCAAAACTCTTCTGGGAATACATGAGCAAAAAATTTGGCCAATACATTAACCACTAGCCACACATGAATATTTAAATTTAGTTAAAAATTCAGTTTCACAGTCATTCTAGCCACATTTCATATGTTCAACAGCCACCTGTGGCTAGGGGCTACTGCACAGTGGCTATTGGGCAGTGCAGACATAGAAACTCCTATCATCACAGAAAGTGCTATGGACAGCACTGTCCTAGAAAACCAAGAGTATGACATGCCCCAGCCAACTGAGGTCACAGCATTTTATTCCTTGCACTAAAAGCTCTTCCTCCTAGAATGGCGGGGCATTTTTCTTGACTTCTATCAAGGTTCCTCCTACTCAGGGGCAAAGTGGCAGAGAGTGCAAGAAGGAATCTTGAACTCCCCAGAGGTTTGTGGGTGAATCCCAAGCGAATCCTTTCATAATATAAAGACTTTTAATACTCTGAATAACAAGTTTTCTCCTACACTATTCAATATGGTAGGCACTAACAACATGTGCCTACTTATAATTTAAAATTAAATTAATTAAAATGAAACTTGGAAGCCTCTTCATCCAGTTTCAACATGTGCTTGTTAAATCCCTTACCTCCAAACGGAAAGCCTAAATGTAAGTAGAACATGGTTGGTAGTCTAAGTCTACAGTCATGCGCAGCTTAACGATGAAGATACGCTCCGAGAAATAATGTTGTTAGGCGATTTCCTCATTGTGAAAAAATCAGAGAGTGAGTGCACTTACACAAACCTGATGTACTACCGCCTGCGACTACTAAAGTACTAATCATATACACAGGCGAAATGGTATACCACCATCATATGTGCGGTCCATTGTTGCCTGAAATGTCGTTATGGGGTGTGTGACTATATTCTTTTAAGATACACATCAATCCCTGTCAGATTCACTAAGAGACAAGCAAACTGAAACACACAAGCTTCTGGATAACAGTGGCATGGGAACAACAGAAACTGAATAGTAAAAAATGGAAGGAAGCAAGTCTGACTAAATCTTTCTTATGAACTATTTGACAGTATACCATATTTTTTGGAAACCTTTCAACGATAATGCAAAGGAAAAGTCTTGTCTGCAAACACAAGAGAAAAGTCCTCAGAGGTGGGAAGAGTCTATTAAAATGCTTATACAGAAACAAGCATTTGGGTCCAAGTTACCTTTGCCCTGTTGGTTCTCAAAAATAATGACTAGGCTGGACAGGGTGGCTCAGTTGGTTGGAACATCGTCCTGTAAACCAAAAAAGGTTGTGGGTTTGATCACCGGTCAGGATGCGTATGGGAGGCAACCAATCCATGCTTCTCTTATATTGAAGTTTCTCTCTCTCTCTCTCTCTCTCTCTCTTCAGTAATCCTTGGGTGAAGATGAAAAAATAATACTAACTAAAAAAAGACCAAATATACTATACTGTGATTGGTCTGCTAAAGTATGGAATTTGTTCCAAACATTATGACAATTACTGATGAATAAATCTAAGCAATGTCTCTAAAAATTCAGTCACTGTGTTTGCTGGGTAGAAGTCTGCCTACCTCTTGTAAATAGGTCTGATGAGCACCAGCACTGATTCAGCAAAAGTGTTTTAGATCATGCAGTCACTTTGCATTTCATCTTCAGGTAAACCTAGAAGAACACATCTGTTTCAAAGACATAAAGCCAACTCTCAAGAGGCAAATTGTTGGAGAAAACCCCAAAATATGGGACTTGAGAATGGGTTTTGTAGTGCGTCAGATTAATCGAGGGAAGTGTGAATATGGCATGTGGCTCAGAAGGCAATGTTTTCATGAATTCCAAATCTAGAGAGATCTCTCCACTACTACAGCATGAACTGTGATGTGCTCTCTCCCTCCTTTGAAGCCATCACACCTACTGTCTGCTTTAGGATGACACTAAGGCATTTTAGTAATGACACTTAAGCAAGTACTGCATTATATACCATTCCTTGTGTTGTCTTGTACAGCTTTTAACTCTCTGATGTATGTACACAAACTTCACCTGCATTGTAAGCTCTCAGACTGTATATTACAGTGCTTTTATTCAGCCTAACATTTGGCAGACAACCTTGCACATAGTTAAGCGCTCGAGTATTTGCTGAATGGACATATGAAGAAAAGGCCTAGTGTACAAAAGGATAAAATATCATGTAATGACTACACACACAAAAAAAAACCCTATTTGTTACCTGGCTCCAAAATTGGGCTGGAATTGGTAGCAGACAAATTTTCTTCTGGCAAACAAACAAAAAGCAACAAGACATCAGAGCCAAACAATAGCATAGGCAGCAACACATTCTCAAACACATCCATTTTATCCAAATGACTGAACAAATATTAATAACGACATGTCAGACAGACTTTTCAATGAAATTCTTTGCAGCAATAAACAAATGTTTATATCTGACTTTAAGTTAAAATCCTATGTGCTTAGAGATATACATAATCCCTTGGTTGGTATTTAAAAATTGTACTTTGGTAGCTAAATTCAAAAGCTCTTAATTCAATTTCAATGTTTACAATTTTAATACTTCCATCCTATATCATAAAAGGCTAATATGCAAATCAACCAAATGGCAGAACAACTGGTCGCTATGATGTACACTGACCACCATGTGGCAGATGCTCAATGCAGGAGCTGCATCCTGGTGGTCAGTGTGCTCCCACAGGGGGAGTGCCACTCGGCCAGAAGCTGGGGTCACCACTGGCGAGCGCAGGAGCGGTGGTGGGAGCCTCTCCTGCCTCCACAGCAGCGCTAAGGATGTCTGACTGCCGTCAGTCGGACATCCCCCCCAGGGCTCCCAGACTGCGAGAGGGTGCAGGCCTGGCTGAGAGACCCCCCAGTGCACGAATTTTGTGTACTGGGCCTCTAGTGTATACATAAGAGGAATGAAGCAGAGCCCAGAGAAGGGGAGTGATGTGCTTTTAGGTTATTCGGGAAGGTGGTTGGGAAAGAGGCCGGGATAGGATCCAGCTTTCTGACGCCTTCACATGATGAGATGGAAGCTGCTATCAACATGTTGAAACTATGATTAGGGGGAAAGTTTCTTGAAAAAAACAAATTTAAGTTACTATATATCTCCTCCCTCTTTTCAAACTTAGAAGAAATTATTAGCATTTTCATAATTGAAGTTTGATAGGTATTTCATATACATTAGACCAGAAATGTAACTGATGCACACTGTGATGAGCCATTATCATTATCTACATATTCCCTGTGGGCCTCTGACAGAATTCACATTGAAGTGAGCACATTATATTCGTCTGATTAAGAATTCCTCATAGTCCATTTTACTGCACTACTTTATGTCTATTTTGTAAAATCTAAAGCAAAAGAGATTATTGAATTCCTTTTTGCAGGTCTCATCAAAACAATAAAGTGAAAGTTTTTTCTGAATTACCTGTTCTAAATCGGCATTTCTGAAACTGGAATCTAAAGGTTTACTTTCAGGGTTTTGGGATTCTCCGAGACTTTTTTAAGGTTTTTATTTTCATAAACATAATCTGGATTACTTGGGACATCCACCTCATAATTGTGTAAGGCTATGATTTCACTGACCACATTTGCTTCTATGCTTAAAATTAAATTCATACTAAGTCTCCTAGAGGGACAGAACTTAGTTTTCAAACTGGGTTTCAAAGTCTCTATTTTTAGGTTAAAGTTTAAGTAACATTGCTCTAGATTTTTTTATTGTTGTTAATCCTCATCCGAGGATATTTTTCCATGGATTTTTAGAGAGAGTGGAAGAGAGAGGGAAAGACAGAAACATCGATGTGAGAAAGAAACGTCAATTGGTTGCCTCCTACCTGCACCCCGACCATGGCCCAGGCTGGGGAAGAACCTGCAACCAAGGTACATGCCCTTGACCGGAATCGAACCCGGACCCTTTGGTCCGAAGGCTGACGCTCTATCCATTGAGCAAAACAGGCTAGGGCTGCTCTAGATTTTTATACTTTCCAAAATTATTCTTTAGACTTTACTTGGTGAATTTAATAAATATGTTTCCAGAGCCTACTATATGCTAGGCCAGGGGTGGGGAACATCTGGCCTGAAGACTGGGTAAGGCCTGCGAAATCATTTGGTCTGGCCCTGCCAAGGCATTAGGGGTGAGTTAATTAAATGTTTGTCCTAGTATAGCAGGCTAGTTTTTTAAATTGCTTTTTATTTATTTTTTATTTTTTTAATCCTCATCTGAGGATATTCCATAGATTTTTAGAAATGGTTGGAAGAGAGAGGGAAAGACAGAAATATCAATGTGAGAGAAACACATCTATTAGTGGTAGCAGGCTAATTTTTAAGTTGATAATTCTGTGTGGCCTGCACAAGCTGCTATAAATATCCAAGTGGCCCTTGGAAGAAAACAAGGTTCCCCACCCCTGTGCTGGGCACTGGAGATACAGTAGAGAATAAGTGACTAGAACTTGCCCTTACAGAGCTTATGATCTGACAGGAAAGACCGACACTGGTAATGAAGAAGTCTGTTCCTTGGTTGAAGTCACTTAAGGAGTACAGCCCTGAACAGTTATCTGCCCTCCTTGTCAACTGCTATTGTGGATCACAGAACCCATTATCATCATCTACATATTCTCTAAATATTCTAAGAGCTTGAGGTCAATTTGGTCTTATCTGTTTGGAGATAGGTAAACTGATCCTTTAAAAATATTCTTCAGAGAAGCTCAATCTCCTTTCCTTGCTTTAGTTATAGTTTCTCATAACTGGACAAAGACACAACCCAACTAGAGATTTCCTAGTCATCTGAGAAACAATTTCATAAATACATTTATATTCAGTGAATTTTTGAGAGCATAACACTTTTCCCTGTTGATTGGGAAATTCTATGGGCAAAAATCAATCAAGTTAAAACAGTCACAAATGCCTAAGGTGCACTTCTAAACTCAAGAAAAGTTCACAGATAGAAGCTAGTCGGCACAATGCAAAAACTCTGCCCCCCTGAACCTTACAGTCCTTGAATAAAAGAATGACTGAGATTCAGAGAACAGTGACTACTATTAGCTACTATAGTTGATCTTTTAAAAACCCAGAGGTGAGGAGCATTGACCCCATATACAGCGGAAATCCAGAAAAAAACTTTTGACTCCCCAAAACCTCAACTACAGTAGGCCCTTTGCACCTGCGGATTCAACCAACCAACGGTGGGGAATGCGAAAATAAAATACCGTTTTTAATCAGGGTTGGTTGAATCTGGGAATGCGAACCTTGGTGATAGGGAGACCGACTTTATATTTATTGAAAAAATACGCATATAAGTGGACCTGCACAATTCAAATCCTGTCTATAAACTGCCATTATGACATTCCTGTTTTTTAAAAAAAAAAAGGGGGGGGGGTGTCATAAGACCCAAAGGTCCATGTTATCAAGTAAGCCAATTTAATTTTGTAATTGAGAAATGGGTGTCAAGTTCAACAGTTAGTAAGTTTGAAATGTCTTAGTTTCTGGACTAAATTTTCTAAGAAACAATGTCCCCAGACAAACACTACTTGAGGTCCCAAGACCTCTTAAATTTTGGAGCCATCTCCTCCTCCTTCAGGGTGATTACCATTGTCCTTACTTGCTTTTTACCCCCCCCCCCCCCCCCCGCAAGGAGTTCCGAAAACAGTGCCATCCCTATCAGAAAAGAAGTACAGAGATACCATGACTATGAAGGAGAAGGGGTTCAGCGAAGACTGGAACCCTACCAGAACCTTTCAGCAGACACTGTGACGAGGGCCCTAACTTGCCTCTAAAACACAACTCCGCATCAACTCACAATACACATGCAAACTGGAATGCCCAGGCGAGAAGTCGGTAAAAACAGCAAAACGATAACCACATTCACGTGCACAAGGATATAGCTAGCTGCACACCGAGCGCTTTACTGGTCCCAACAACCGGATCAGGGGGAAACGGGCTTTCACGAAGGAGCTAGGTCAGAAACGCGACTCAAGCCAATCCAACTCTTGGAGGCACGGACACTCCAAATTCTAGACCAACTTCCAGCCACGCGAACTGCACCAGCACCAGCGCTACCTGGCTCCCATCCGGCCTTTCCAAGTCTCCAGAGCACCTCCAGATAGAAGCAAGGCGACCGGCACAAAGGCCAGGCATCTGAAGGCGCTTGGCGTCTGGCTGTGCCACTGCGCTCATCTGAGAATCCCTACACTGGGGGCCCACCGGCCCCCCGCCCCCGCCCCCACCCCGCTACCCGGCCTCCATCCCGCCGGGTAACCTCAGCCTGGGCGCCCCCTCGGCCTGGAACAAAGCGAGGCCCCGGCGGCAGGGGGAGAGGCGCCGGGCTCGGGGATGCCCTCCGCGCGCGCGAGGAGAAACCAGCAACTTGAGGGCGCAGGAACGCCTTCCATTGGCAAGAAAGAGGGGCGGCGGCAGGCACGCCCAACTTCAAACTCAGGAAACCTACGGGCTGGCGGCCATCTGGGAGAAAAAACCCTTCCCAGGGAGAGAAGAAAAAGGCGAGAGAGATGCGAGTCGACTGCCCGCCGGGCTCCGGAGGGAGCCCCGCGCTGGGACCGGCCCCGCCCCCGAGGTCCGCTCCCCGCCTCCTCTCCGCCTCGGGTTCGCTGCCCCGGGCCGGGCGGCCGGTTACCTTGATGCGCTCCCGGCACTGGGACGGGGTCCGCTCGTAGCCCAGCTCGGCCAGGGCCCGGGACACGCGCTCGTACATGGCCGGCCCGGGGGCCTTGCTGCCGAACACCGTGCCGGCTCCCTCCAGCTGCTGGTACCGCGCCTCCACCAGCCGCTCGTTGCCCCACACGGCGATGAGCGCGTTGGTCTCGGCCGGCGTCCACGACATGCCGCGGCAGGCGGCCGCGGGGGCGCCCCAGGACGAGGCGGCGCTGCGGCCCCCCAGCCCGAGACCCCCGGACGCCGCCGCCCCCGAGCCCGCCGCGCTGCCCGGCCCGAGCGGGGAGGCGCCCCGAGGCGTGGACGGGTCGGACAGAGAAGGGTTCCCGTCGCTCAGGCCACCGGGAGAGGCCGGGGAGAGCACCTCCATCTTTGGGATTTTGAGCGGCGAGTTGGCGGGCCGCTCCGAGCCACAGGGCGCAGCCATCTTCCTAGCGGCCGCCACCGCACCGCCCGGAAGTGACGCGCCCGCGCTTCCGGCCGCCGCGCTCCCGGGGGCCGCCCTGGGCCCTGGCTCGCCCGGAGCCGCGCGCCTCGGGGTCTCCGCGGCTGGGCGCGGGCCTTCGGCTCCCCGCGGCCTCTCCCCGCGGGCCCGCCCGCGCCGCCCGCTCCTCTCCTGGGGCGAGGGCCAGGGAGGCGGCGCGCCGGGGCCCCGCGCGGAGGAGAACGGAGGGGGCATGAGGGCGCCGCGGTGCGGACCGAGCGGAGCCTCCCCGCTTCCTCTCCACCCTCAGCCCCCGCGAGGGAGGGCGCGCGCGGGGCCGCGGTGAAGGGGGACTGGGGCCGGCGCTCCTCTTCGCCTCCCCTCGGCCGCCCCTCCCTCCAGCCCGGCCGGGGGCGCTGGGCCGACGTCCAGGCGGAGGCCGGGGAGCTTCCGGAGCTGCATCCAGGGAGGCGCCGGAGCTGGAGGGCGAGCATCTCCCGGGGAGGCTGTAAAAAGCAGGGACCCTGTCGCTTTGCCCGAAACACAAGCGCATGATTTAAGGAACAGCAGCTCTGATTCCAACGATGATAGGTTTTTCCAGGCTCGTGCGGGTGGGGGTGGCCGTTTGCAGAAGAATTCGATACCTCGCTGCGTTGGTACAGTTTATCTGCAGCTCACATCGGTCGGGATTCGGGAAAAAGTTGCTTCCCAGCAACACCATTCTCCATTCTCCCTGATTTGAAAGCTGAATAGTTTTCCCACTGTTTGGCATACTCTTCGGTGCAAGTGATGGGGGCAGGGAGGGGAGAGTGGGCCGCTGTTTATATTTAGATATAAATCATGTCTGCTCTGTCTTTTTAATAAAATACACTTTATTGATTTTTACAGAGAGGAAGAGAGAGTTGATAGAGGAAGAGAGAGTGAAAGATAGTTAGAAACAGTGATGAGAGAGAGAGAGAAATGGATCAGCTGCTTTCTGCACACCCCCTACCGGGGATATGCCCGCAACCCAGGTACATGCCCTTGACCGGAATCGAACCTGGGACCTTTCAGTCCGCAGGCCCACGCTCTATCCACTGAGCCAAACCGGTTAGGGCATGTGTCTGCTCTGTCTTGATCAAAGACGGTGCACTTTGACCTGGTCGCTGTGTCTGGACACCGACCCCCCCCCCCCACCCCCCTTCGGGAGTGTGCCCAGGAATGCCGACCATTCTCAGGAATGCTGACCATTCTCGTCCCGGGAATGGGCCAAGATGTTTTGACACGAAAGATTAACTCCCTTGTTAATCTTGGAGGCAGACACACCGGCCGCATACCCGGCGATCCCCATCCTGCCATATCCTCCCCCACTACGTAGCTTTTCTTATGCTATTTCTTCCTCTTTTTCTAAGAAAAAGATACTGTCCAACATAAGATTACGGTTTCTAGAGTCAGAATGCCTGGCTTCAAATTCTAGTTCTGTGATCTCAGCCAACTCACTTACCCAACCTCTGAGTCCCATGGTGTCTCCATCTATAAGATGAGGATGATCTCACAGCATTCTTGTGAGAACTACATGAATTAAGACAGGTAAAGCCCTCAGAATGGTGGCTGGTTCACAGTTAGCACTGTGTGATCTCTCGCTATGCATCTCACTCGGCCTGCGCTCTCCTTAACAGAATCTTCCCTTCGTCACTTTCTCTCCACCACTGGTTTCAGTGTTCTCCTTTTCGGTTCTCTTACGTGCTCTCGGGGGACCGCAAACATCTCTCTAAGCAGATTCACTCTCATTCAGTCCAACAGTACGCTTTTTAATGTTATATTTAGTGTGTAGGAAAGGGAGAGTCATGCCTAAATCAAACACTAAACCCAGAGAGTTTTTAAATCACTACGTAGCCCGTTCTCATTTTCCCACAAGTCAGAAAAACAATTCTCTCGCCTTCTCTGGTGAATTCTGGATGATTCTCAAATCAGCTGTGACTCATGAGGGAAGCCTTCCTAGGTAAAGTGGGTTGACTGAGAAATCTCCCTTCTCACAAACTTCTGTTTCTAGATATTATTTCTATATAACGCCCTTTATTACCACACCCACCAGTCTACCCAATAAGGAAAAGCTGTATCAAAATAATTTTTAAAATCCAGGAACATCCTGAAGCTAAAACTAAGCCAGTGCTGTAAACGTTATTAATGTGTATTACATAGTGTAAAGTCCTTGTGATATAGGCAACCAGGATCACACATTTTTTTGTGTTGGCTTAGCATGGCTGATCCTGGATTCCAGGATCGTGTGATATGCTTGTTGAGGTCTTCATAGTTGGATCAGAATTTGTGGAATGGCACTGTGTCTGAAGTCATGTACTACACCTTTCATTGTGGATTTAAATGATAGTCATAAGTTGATAAAAAAAAAAACCTATTTGAGAGAGGATGTATGAAATGTCTCAAAAATAAAATGTACAAAAGGGTGCAGAACAATACATATTACTATTCTACCTGTAAACTCTCAGCTGCTCCCTTTCATTGAATTATCCCCGCATCCATTTTCTCCATCGTCTGTGTCAAATGTTTGCTTTCCCAGGTTTTCCATGAAGCCTCCCTTAACCAGTTGGACAGAAGCCCTCCATCTAATACCCACTCGCACAGCCTAGCATTTAAAGGCTTAGCTCATTCTGTTGCGTACTCTCTTACTGTGTTTTATGACTGTCAGCGTGTTTATTGCTTTGTCTTTTTTTCCTTCACACTCTACATCAGGTTCTGTTACCTTTAACTCTAAAACAAGTTCCTAAATCTGACTCCCTAGTTTAAGCCTCCACCAGGTCTCCGCTGGAAAACTGGAATTCCTGCTTGTACACTTGTCTGCTTACATAGTAACAAAAGAGAACTTAGTTTTAAAAAACTTTTTCACCGAAACCGGTTTGGCTCAGCGGATAGAGCGTCGGCCTGCGGACTGAAAGGTCCCAGGTTCGATTCCGGTCAAGGGCATGTACCTTGGTTGCGGGCACATCCCCAGTGGGGGGTGTGCAGGAGGCAGCTGGTCGATGTTTCTCTCTCATTGATGTTTCTAACTCTCTATCTCTCTCCTTTCCTCTCTGTAAAAACTCAATAAAATATATTTAAAAAAAAAAAAAAAGAGAGAAAAAAAAACAAAACTTTTTCTTGTGAGATATAACATGCACAAATATATAAAACATATATGCACAATTACTACAGGAATTTTTTTATCCCCGAGGATATGTTTATTGATGAGAGAGAGAGAGAGAGAGAGAGAGAGAGAGAGAGAGAGAAACAATGTGAGAGAGGAACATTGATCGTTGCCTCCAGTACGTGATCCAACTGAGAATCGAATCTGCAACCCAGGTATGTGCCCTGAACTGAGACCTAAACTCCCAACCTTTTGGTGTATGGGATGATGCTCCAACCAACAAATTATTATTTATAATAATTTATGAATTATTATAAAGCAGGTACCCAGAACTACCATCCAAGTAAAGAAATAGAATAGACAGCATTCTATAAGACCTATCCTACAACCCCTGCCCAGTGTTAACCCCTATCTCCCTTAATACAGATAACCACTATCCTGACTTTCCTCTCTATAATTTATCACTTTTTTATATATCACTCAAAGTTGTATCTGATTTTGAATGTTTGTGAATGAAATGATGTGTTCTGAGTCTGGCTTACCTCATTCATATTGTGTTTTTAATTAAGGTTCATCTATTCTGTATTATGCACAAAATACTCCATTTTATGAATATATCTCATTTTATTTCTCCATCCCACCATTGAAGTGAAAGTATTTCTGCAGACTGCATACCTTCCTCCTTCCCTCCACCCCTACCTTTTCTTCTTCCTTCTTTCCATGTGGACACTCAATTATCCCAACTCCATTTACTGTAGAGACCACTTTTTCTCTCTCTCTTTGGCAGTGCTATCTTAGGCATACATCAATGCCCATATGTACATGGGTCTGTTTCTGGGCTTTTCTATTATACTAGAAGCCCAGTGCATGGCCGAACCCAGCAGTCCGACATCCCCCAAGGGGTCCCGGAGTGCGAAAGGGCACTCGAAAAGTTGCTATCACTCAGCAGCTCCTGCGTTGAGTGTCTGCCCCTGTTGGTCAGTGTGCGCCATACCTATGGGCCGGTCAGCCGGTTGGCCGGTTGCTTAGCCTTTTATATATATATAGATTGGTCTATTTGACTATCCGTTTTTCTATTTGTGTTCCTTGTGACAATATCACACTGCCCTAATAATGTGTCACACTGACTTTATGATGTCTTTTGTCAAGTAGAGACAATAAAAAATAAAAAAAGAATGATGTTAGCTGTGAGCGTTTCATACATGTCCTTTATCAGGTTGAGAAAATTCTCAACAATCCTAGTTTATTAAGTATTTTTTTTTCATAAAGGGATATTGGAGTGTTTAGATTTTGTCAAAATATTTTTTCAGCCTCTTTTAAAAATGATCGTGTGCCCTAGCCAGTTTGGCTCAGTTGGTAGAGCATCAGCCCATATTTGAAGGGTCCCATATTTGATTCTGGTCAAGAGCACATGCCTGGGTTATGGGCTCGATCCCCAGTAAGGGGGCATGCAGGAGGCAGCCAATCAATGATTCTCTCTCATCATTGATGTTTCTCTCTCTCTCTCTCCCTCTCCCTTCCTCTCTGAAATCAATAAACACACACACTCAAAACAAAAAATAAAATGATCATGCAATTGCTGTCTATTAATATAATGAATTATATTGACTTTCATATTTAGTTAAACAACTTTGCATTTGGGGGATAAATTGCACTTTGTTATGATGGATAATCCCTTTTCTATGTTCAGTGTGTTAGTTGGGGTGTGTGTGTGTGTGTGTGTGTGTGTGTGTGTTATTTTTTTGAGGATTTCTGCATCTATATTCATACTCCACTATTAGGCTCTACTAACTGCCAGCTGATTGCTCTACTGTTTTCTACAATGACATTGGGGGCACAAATTACTCCACAGTGGGAACCAGTTCAATCTGGTCCTCTTTCCAGGGTAGTTTTTGAGATCAGTCTGAGGCTCCTCCTGACCCCAGGAGGGCTGCTCTTACCTGTCTCTTTCCCTGGTTCTCTCTGGTAAACGTGGTGGCCTACCATCAGCTAATTATCCTCCCTGAGCTACCGGCCTCCTTTTAATTGCTCACCACAAAAATCTCCAGTATTTTCAAGAGCGCCCTTAGGCTTAAACTTTCCTACACTCTGTTGCAAATAAAGTCGGTTCCCTTGTGGAAAGCCTCGGCATTCTCTGTTCTTGTGGCCCACCATTCCCCTGGGCGAATCTCTGCTCTGTTGCTTCAGAGCTGGTGGCAAGGACAGTGGACAAGATGTCTCTGAAGTAGCCTGCGTCTCAGAAGGTACCGGGTAGGGGTAGTAAGCCTCTTGTCTTGGCTTGCCTCTTACCATGTGAACTGGGCTGAGGGCCATTAGGCTCCCGTCTTCTGGGCCTGTCATGCCTGGGTAGAGGCTTGGTGGAAAACAAGAGCCCCCAACCTCTCGGCAGCACTTCCCTGGAATTTAGCCTCTGCGATGTGGAGCCTGGAGGGATGAGAAATGCTGGTGGTCTGACCTGCACGGGGAGATAACATGGCCTGTGACTGGGAGCTGGGGGAAAGGCCATTGCTGCCCAGGGCAGAGCGTCTGTCATGTTGAGCTGGAGAGCAGGCCAAAGAGGGAGTGAGTTGTGGCTTAACTGCCACAGACTCTCCCTGCTCACACAGATTTAGTAGATTTTTCTTTCTTTTATAAAAAAAAAATATTTTTTTATTGCTTCAGAGAGGAAGGGAGATGGAGAGAGAAATAGAAACATCAATGATGAGAGATAATCATTGATCAGCTGCCTCCTGCACATCCCAAACTGGGGATCGAGCCTGCAACCCAGGCATGTGCCCTGACCGGGAATTGGGAATTGAACCGTGACCTCCTGGTTCATAGATTGACGCTCAACCACTGAGCCACACTGGCTGGGCAGTAGATTTTTCTTGAATAAACATCTCTTCAGTTGCTGTACACCCTGAGAACAATTTGCAGGGACTCAGAGGGCTTGTTTGCTTGTTTGTCTAGCAATGTCAGCAGTTAGGGCTGTCCCACTGGACAGTCTGCAGTGCTCCTCACACTGCCTTCCAGAAGCAATCCTCTGTCTCCTTCCCTCTTGACCATAATCTCTCAAAAGAGTTGTCACCATTTTTTAAAAAATATATTTTATTGATTTTTTACAGAGAGGAAGGGAGAGAGATAGAGAGTTAGAAATATCGATGAGAGAGAAACATCGATCAGCTGCCTCCTGCACATCTCCTAATGGGGATGTGCCCGCAACCCAGGTACATGCCCTTGACCGGAATCGAACCCGGGACCTTTCAGTCCGCAGGCCGACACTCTATCCACTGAGCCAAACCGGTTTCGGCCACGTTGTCACCATTTTATGTTCACTTCCTGTCTCTTCCTTCCACCTCCTGCCAAATTCTTTCTGGAGCCAACTCCAGTCAGGCTTTGTTCCCGCACAAGCCCAGTGAAACCTCTTTTGTCAAGGTCACCAACGCCTTCCGTGTTGCTACATGCTAGAGTCAAAACCTAATTTCCCTCTGCCTCGGCCTGGCAGCAGTGCCTGACACAGCTGACATCACCTCCCTCCTTCAAAGGCGTTCAACACTTCGCGTTCAGGACACGACACTGTCCTGGTCCCTAGTTTTCCTCCAACCACATTTACTTCTCCTTCTCGGGCTCCTTTGCTGGTGCCTGAGGACCAGTCCTTAGACCCCTTATCATTTTTATCCACACTCACTTCCTTGATCACATCCAGTCTCCTGGTTTTCAGTGATCACCCACATGCTGATGGATTTCCGATTTGTATCTCCAGGCCGGCTGCCTCTCCCACAGCGCGCCCTCATGCAATACACTGCCTGTGCGACGTCTACGCATGGTTTCTCATAGCCTCCTCAAGCAGCGTGTCTTCCCTCCAAGCTATCAGTCAATCCTGTTGGGTCCCCATTCAAAATGTATCCAAAATTGGACTTCTTACCACTTTCGCTATTGTTCTGAGTCACCACGATCTCTTGCCTAGTTTATTTCAAGAACTGCTTAAGAGGGTCTTTCTGCTTCCATCCAGCTACCTCTCTGACCTCATCTGTTGCTCCCGCCTAGGCCTTCTTGCTCTTTTTTGAACAGACACAGCAGGTGGAAGAGCTTCTTGGGTTGGCACTACTCCGCCTCTTACCACGCACGGAAGCCAGGAGGGACCCACATTCCTGAGGACACACAAGTTTGCATTTGGAACGCTTTCGGTTCTAGGTTCTGCCGCACGTGTCTCTTCCTTTGGCCGGTTCTAATGCGTATCCTTTCATTATAATAAAACTATCCTCAGAAGTCCTTGGTTCTGCGAGTCATTCTAGCAAATCATTGAACCTGAAGGGATCATGGGAGTCCCCTCATTTTTAGATAGCTGGGATGGCATGAGGGGGGACCCAGGGATCCCTGAACTACAGCTGGTGCCTAAAGTCTTGGGGGTACATGGCAGTCTGGAGGCTGTGCACTTAATCTCAAGTTTGACTGTTCATGGGAGCATTACAAGAGGTTAGACAGGAATAGCTGGTCTCTGGGATTGAGAGACATAGTGGCATCTGTGGGCAACGGTGGTTTAGAGCCATTGCGTTTCCACGCCTTGCATTAGACCCTGGGTGGTATTCAGGACCCCTAGGTGAACATCAGAGAACCAAATGTTTGTACAACTTACCTTTGCAAATTGCTTTCACATGTGAGCTTCAAAACAGCTAATGTTGCCGAAACCAGTTTGGCTCAGTGGATAGAGCGTCAGCCTGCGGACTGAAAAGTCCCAGGTTCGATTCCAGTCAAGGGCATGTACCTTGGTTGCGGGCATATCCCCAGTAGGAGATGTGCAGGAGGCAGCTGATCAATGTTTCTCTCTCATCGATGTTTCTAACTCTCTATCTCTCTCCCTTCCTCTCTGTAAAAAATCAATAAAATATATTTTTTTTAAAAAGGAAACAGGTAATGTTACCCTCCTTTTATGGGTGAATAAACTGAAATAAAGGGGAAGACACTTGTCCAAGGTCACTAGACTCAAACACAGGTGTTCTACTTAAACGCAGAGCCCTTTACACAGGGCCCACGCACTGCAGAAGGCAATGACCACACAGGTGCAGGGGGAGCTTGATGGTCAGCTCTCCTTCAGCCTGTTTTGGGAAACTGAAGCAACTATGGACTTAGGACTCAGGATCCTCCCCTACTCCCACCCTCCGCCCTGTGATTTTCTCCTTTTGGGGCAGTGAAATATGCAGAAACTCAGGTCTTTTCCTGCTCTAGAACCAGGTATTCTTTCCTTAGAGCTCCTCATACGAATGGTCCTTTCCAAAGGAGAGGAGAATTTGTTACCTTCAGCAAGACCAAAAATGGGTAAGCAAGGACATTTTTAGTTCAGAGACTCAAGAGAGCCTGCCCCAGAATTGGTATCCAAGTCTCCGATTACTAATATGTACAAGTTCTGGAGAGCATTGAAAAAATATTGAGCCAGGCTTACAAACCAAATGGAAAATGGCAACCATGTAAATATGCCGTTTCAAGGAAAAAATACAGTTGGCTCCTAATAAGTAAAATATACCCCATTTCACTGATAGTATGCAAAATACAAATTAAAACTACAAGAAGATGTCATTTTTGCCTGTCAGATTGGCAGAGGAAAATATACTGGAAGCCTCATCTGGCACCACTGGAAGCCTCAACAGCCTCATAGGCTGTTGGTGGGGTTCAAAATTGGTATCACCTCTGTTAAGGTGACTTCGCAATATTTCACAAGCACATATTTGCATTTAACTCAGCAAGTTCACTCTTTGGAATTTCTTCTAAAGCTGTAGCCACATGTTAGTACAAAGATGTCTGCTATAAATTGAGAAGTATTGTCACAATGTTTTGTCACTCTTTCCATTAAGAGATGAGCCTAACCACTAGAGACTTGTAGCTTCCATTCTCTTGCTCTTGGAAGTCTGCCCCTAGAACAGCTGGTGATTAGAAGCTGGAAAAACACCAAAGAGGCTGTTAGCAAAGACTGGGGGAATGGTGAATAAACAGTTGCTGGAGGCTGGGAATGCAGAGAGGAAAAGGTTAGCAGAGGCTGGAGAAAGGACAACTTCGTGCGATCTGGTGATGTAATCATGGGCAAAATGTTGCCAATGGCAACTTGAAAGAAAATGCACCTAATACGCTTTAAAAAAATATGATAAGATCTTCAGTCAGAATGCTAACAGCGTTTCTTCTAACTCAACGTCCAGGAAGAGAGAGATGAGCTGAAGAAGGAACTGTTCAACTTACAGGCAGAATCTTAGAGAAGAAACAGAAGCCCAACGATTCGATGGTTTGGCAAACACACCTGTCTCCTTAGGTCACCAGTTTTTCCAGCTGAACTAACTTCTCAGAGTTAAGGAGTGTGAGGTCAAAAGTCAAATTAAAGGCATGGCTGTCAGAACCCTTGCTAAGACCCCTGGATGATTTAAGGCAGGGGTCCTCAAACTTTTTTTTTTAATATATTTTACTGATTTTACATAGAGGAAGGGAGAGGGATAGAGAGTTAGAAACATCGATCAGCTGCCTCCTGCACACTCCCTACTGGGGATGTGCCTGCAACCAAGGTACATGCCCTTGACCGGAATCGAACCTGGGACCTTTCAGTCCGCAGGCCAATGCTCTATCCACTGAGCCAAACCGGTTAGGGCTTTTTTTTTTGCTTTTTTTAAAGAATATATTTTATTGATTTTTTACAGAGAGGAAGGGAGAGAGATAGAGAGTTAGAAACATCGATGAGAGAGAAACATCGATCAGCCACCTCCTGCACATCTCCCACTGGGGATGTGCCCGCAACCCAGGTACATGCCCTTGACCGGAATCGAACCTGGGACCTTTCAGTCTGCAGGCCGACGCTCTATCCACTGAGCCAAACCGGTTTTGGCGGTCCTCAAACTTTTTAAACAGGGGGCCAGTCCACTGTCCCTCAGACCGTTGGAGGGCCGGACTATAGTTAAAAAAAAACAACAACTATGAACAAATTCCTATGCACACTGCACATATCTTATTTTGAAGTAAAAAAACAAAACGGGAACAAATACAATATTTGTATTTGCATGTGGCCCGTGGGCCGTAGTTTGAGGACCCCTGGTTTAAGGCAATGCCTAAAGGACTCTCTCAACTAGGGCTTCTGAGAATATTAAGGATGCTCTCCCACAGCAGCCTCAATGTATCGCCCCAAAGACCTTGATTGTCTGGGTACACATAACATGGAACACCACAAAGTTGCCCTCTTCCGATGGCATTATGTTAATTGGATCGCTTGAACACCAGTGGAGAGAAAATAAACCCTGAAATGATTCAGGGGCCTGCCACACAGCGAAGGCTGTAGGGGCCAGTTGTCGGAAGCACGCCAAAACATCTACTGAGTTTGGGGACAATTATTGTGCCTGGCTCCTACCCCTCGGAGGCCGAGTACTGGTAGGCCTCTTCAGATTATGGAGACAGCATATACCACATTTGGGAATACTGCACCAATCAATATATTGGGAGACTCTGAAGGATACGTGTTTTGAGGGGAGCCCAGAGAAGAGACTCTGCAGCAGGTTCTGGCTGCAGTTTTAGTGGCCACATGACCAGTAGATTCCATGGTTGTTAGTGATGTTTGTTGTAGATGTGTATGCCACGGGGAATCTCTTGCACGTTCCATTTTAAAAAGCTGCAGTGGGCTGGCTGGCATGGCTCAGTGGTTGAGCATTGACCTATGAACCAGGAGATCACGGTTTGATTCCCAGGCAGGTTACCTGCCCAGGTTGTGGGCTTGATCCCCAGCGGGCGGCGAGCGGGAGGCAGCAGGTCGATGATTCTCTCTCATCATTGATGTTTCTATTTCTCTCTCCCTCTTCCTCTCTGAAATCAACAAATATATATATTTTTAAAAAAGAAATATCAATGATGAGAGAGAATCATTGATCGGCTGCCCCCTGCACACCCCCTACTGGGGATTGAGCCCGAAACCTGGGCATGTGCCCTGATGGGGAATCAAACCATTACCTCCTGGTTCATAGGTCGACGCTCAACCACTGAGCCGTGCTGGCGGAGCTGGTTTGGTTTTTTGAGCTTGGTGTGAGAGGCAGGAAGATGTTATAGATGTGAACACATTTTTATTTACTTCTGGTCATTAATGGCCTATAACCAGGGCACCACCTTCCAGGTAAACATTTAACTTTGGAGCACTAGTAGAAAATGACTCACTGACGTTTAAATTTTTTTTCTTCCCTTATATGGACACTGTCATGTTAGGTTTGTAGCTTTTAAGTTCATGTGCTCACACAGGTACAAAGACATTCACATATATTATTCACAGTGTGTGATGGTTTACATAAGGGCTTCCTAGTGCCAATGGAGTTGTTAGTTTTGCATCTCAAATTAGTTCCTGCTAACCTAGTCACTAAAGCAAATTCCTTCGTGAAAAAAGTTTCCAAGCATGACCTGGTCATTGTTTTAATGGATTTTCAATGGAGGGTGACGTTCCATGCTGTGTGCCCTGCGGGCATTCCATAAATATGTTTTGACTGACTCTGTTAACAACCCACAGAGAAAAAAACCAAATATGTGCTATCTCAGTTGTCTTTTTTTCCTCATAGTCTGTGTCTTTAGTGCAGATATCTATAAGCATGTAAGGTGATCGGGGGGCTGCTGCAGAGGAGAGTTACCCAATGAAGCACTCCAGGCTGGCAAGTTTTACCTCGTCTAAGATTGTCTGTGGGCACCAGGGATCTGCCCACCCCAAACGAGGGAGGAGGCCTCGCACTGATCAACTGAGAGAAGTAACGACCCAGAAGGGTAATTTCCCACCTGCATTAGAGAACCTAATATTGGCACAGACAATTCCCTGTTTTCTACGCAAGGGATAGATCTGCTCTGACCTGGGCATTGTGGTGGATATTAGTATATTGTCAGTATCTGGTGTACATACACCTGAGATAGGAAAGGTGTATAAGGCATCTTCACATCCTCTTCTCCCAGAACATTCATTGAGCCATTCTATAAGGATGTACATGTGTGTCCAGCCCGTGTGATTCAATGGTTGAGCATCGACCTATGAGCCAGGAGGTCATGGTTTGATTCCCAGTCAGGGCACATGCCCAGGTTGTGGGCTTGATCCCCACTATGGGGTATGCAGGAGACAACCGATCAATGATCCTCTCTCATCATTGGTGTTTCCATTTCTCTCTCCTTCTCCCTTCTGCTCTAAAATCAATAAAAATATTTTTTTAAAAAGAATGTACATGTGTAACTCTTGCTATAGGTATTGTATGTTGAATATCAACTGAGGGTCATGATCATTTGGGGCATAATAAAAACCATCCACATGCCTATTAGATAGCAAACCGAACTTTAATAAGATCACCCCTGAGAAGATTCTAGAATTAGAACAAAGCTTTCATTCTTACTTTGGGGAACCTTCCATATGAGCAACAGAACAGAGGACTCTTGGGTGGTAGGAAACAGGAGGTTGCCTGCAGACAGGTGCTGGAGGAGGAATACAGGTGACGTACAGGTAAAGTGGCCCAGGGCTGCCACGTGTTCATGTGGCGTCAGAAGCCTCTAGCCTGAAGTTGCATTTTTTGCATTTTTTCTAGATAAGTAATCCATTGTCTTACCTATACGAGACGATGTACCTCTTTCTCAGAATAAAAAAAAAAAAACAGAGCGTTTCAGCGAGCTCTTTGTCACCGAGGAATGTAAGGGCCACTCCGGTACCTTGGTGGAAGTTACAAAGTTACTTCAAGCAACTGCTCTCCCTGCCTCCACGTCTGGGTCGCCGAAGTTGAGAAGAAACAGGCTCTGGTCATGCATGGTTCTGATGGGAAAGAAGTAGAGTTTAGGCCTGGCTTCAAGTGTGGGCTCGGTTAATTCTCCTTCACGAGGCAAGTTCTGCCACCTGGCGGTAAGAAATGAAATGCCAGTAGCTCTCCTCATCTAATTTCTACACTATTTTTAATTCCATTTTTGCAAACCCGTCCATCGGCTCTGAGCTGGGGCTCCGTTGTTTGCCACCAGCCAAAGACCCCTAACGGACACTGGTGACACCGACACATTGGGGAGAATTTTTCCGCAAATATCTGGAGCTCAGCCATCTCAAAACACCTTTGAAATGTTTTGGAAGATCTGGGAGAAACAAAGGTGAGGAGGAGGAGGAGGGACTGGCAGGTAATGAAGAAAGAAAGCATGAACTCATTCATTCATACACAATCGTTCATTGAGTCACTATTGAGTCCCCAAACTGACAATAATAAATTTACAAATAGAAATGTGTAACACACACACACACACACACACACACACACTCCTTTAGTGACAAGGAGATAGTAGACGACCATGTTAGGTTGGGAAGACAAATTAGATAATTCTTGCTTCCTTGGGAAGGCCAAGGGAGAGGGCAACATCACTAAAAGTCCATTAGGGGGCGTGCTAAGTCTCCAGAAAGGAAACACAAACTGGGCTAATTCTGGGATATGCCCACAATTCCTTGGGGATTCAGCCTATGATCCCTCACGGAGAGTGGAGAGACCCCTAGCACCCCGGGGAGCTTCCGACAACCTTCTCCAGCGCTACAAACACTGCCTTTCCTTCCTCTTTCACCAACCCTCACTTCTCCTTCCCATCGAGGCTCTCAGAGTGTGGTCCTGAGCATCAGTGCTGTCATCACCTGGGAAACTGTTAGAAATGCAAATCCTCAGGCCCAGCCTGACCCAGTGAGTCAGACACCCAGGGAGTGTTTTAACACCCCACCCCCACCCCCCACCCCCAGGCGATTTTGATGCTAAAGTTTGAGGGCCACTAGTCTAGAAAACCCTGTCAATATGGACCAGGGAGCCTGGGGGGAGTGAATTGCAGGCAAGGAAAGAGCAATGGACCCTACAGGCCAATCTAGTTCGCCCCACAGGGTGTAAGAAGAAGCAGAGGGAGATGACCGTCATTGCAGAGGCTTTGGCCAACTCAGCTTGGCACTTGTGCCTGGACACTAACCCTCAAACTCACCCTCGGTCAGAGGGGTTATGGAACCAAGATCTTCACCCTGGAGACGTGGCCTCAGGCTTCAACTCACACTACTCCAGTGAGGGAGTCCTACAGTGCCCAGGGCAGGGAACATGGAGCAGGGCCATGCCCACCCCACCCACGCTCAGCTCCCACGCTCTCCACTGCCTTGCAGACCATGGAGGTCTCCTCTCACCTCCCCGGCGGTGTGGTGCAGTGGAAACCCCCGCCAGTGGCGGGTACACCTGGACTGAACACCAACTTCATCGCTCTGTACCCTGCTCCCTCCTCCGCTGAAGGGAAAAACAAAAACAAAAACAAAAACCTACTTACTAAAGGGAGTCCCTATTTAAGTGCGCAATGTTGCAGGCGGGCACTATTCCTTCGTATTTTTCCTGCCACCCTTTCTCACCCTCCAGCACCCGTCTGTCTGTGCCTCCCGCTCCGGCATTTCTAGCACTGAAGTGGGCACTTAACAATGTGAAATAAACACCCGAAGCATGCTTCTGCTCTCTTTCAGATTTGTTTCCAGCCGCTGCCAAAAAGTGCCAGCTCAGAGCCCAGGGCTCAGACTTCGCCAGTCTGTTCCGAAGAAACCACTTTTTAGGGGGAGGGGGAGGGAGAGGAGGGGGAGGAGAAGGAGGGGGAGCACTAAGCTCACTCAGCTCCCCGCCCCACGCGCCTCCTCCCCACACTTGGCCACACAAAGAGCAGAAGCCCGTGTTGGGGGACAGGCTCCGGATTCCAAAGTCCGGGGCACCCGGGCCTGGAGTCCTTCTAACTCAGCTGCGGACTAGCAAGCGGGGCTGGGCGGGGCGCGAGCCCTCCCCCCCTCCCCCCCCCGCCCCCCCCCCGCCCCCACCTCCCCCGGCCGGTGACTGTCAGGTCGCATCTGCTCCAAATTTATAGCTCGTCCTCGGGCCGTCGCCGGCCTCTCCACGGCCTCTTTACCAAGTGCAGCCCCAGCTGAGACCCCTCCCGCGGGGAGGGAGGGGACGTGCCGCCCCGGCCCCGGGCTGGGAGCGGAGCAGGAGCAGGTGTGGAGCGGGGTTCGCCGCGGCGCGCGCGGTCACCCTCCAGAGCACCGCGGAGACCCCGCTTCACCCCCGCGTGCAGACAAAGGCGCGGGGTCTGGCCAAGGGCGGCTCATTACGCCGACCTGCCGCGAGCGGATGATGGAGAGGGCGGGAGCGGGGAGGGCCGAGCGCCCGGGCGCAGAGGGCGGACCCCAGGGCGGAGCGCAAGGGGAGGGGCGGGGGCGCGGCCGGACCCGGGGCGCCACGGGTCTGCGGCCAAGAACCCGCCCGCGCCGAACCCCTGAGGCCAGCTCTGACCTGGGCTCCCACGGCCGGGGAGGAGGAGCAGGGACAATGAGCGGCCGCGGGGCTGTGCAGGGACCCGCCGCCCCGCTCATGGCTCTTGTCCGCCCGCGCCCGCGTCCTCCCCGCCGCAGACACTGCCCGGGGAAGGGTCGCTGTCTGCGGAGGGAGGCGGGCGCCCTAAGACACCCAACAGCAACGGCACCGCGTCCGCCTCCGACACGTCCCCGCGTGCCCGCGGACGAGGGGGACTTCCACTCGCTCCCCTTCCCACCCCAAATGCTTTGTCTCCTCACACTGAGGCCCTCTCCTCTGGCCCGGCCTGATCTAGGAGATCCCCGCCTTTATTATTACTTTTTTTCCTGGGCGGTGGATGCCTTTGTTTGGGCTCTGGAATGCTGAGGTAGAAGGCCACTAAGTAACAGAGTAACAACACCATTATCGCCCCTGAAAGGTACAATCCATTTTCAAACTTCCCCAATTGTCTCCATTCTTTTTCTTCATGGTTATTGCTGTTGTTCGAGTGAGGATCCAAATGCGTCCATCGAGTGGAATGTCTCTTTTAACCTGATGTTTCCCCCTTAATACCTCTCTCTCTCTCTCTCTCTCTCTCTCTCTCTCTCTCTCTCTCTCTCTCTCTCTCTCTCTCTCTCTCCTTGCAGTTTATCTGTCGGAGAAGCTGGGTCATTTATCCTGCAGCATTTCCACAGTCTGGATTTTGTTGAATACATCCCCGTGGTGTCATTTAACATCTTCTTCTGCCTCTATATTTCCTGTAAATTGGTTGTTAGGTAGAAGAGGCTGGGCCAATTAATATTTGATTTTTTTTTTTTTTGCAAGACTACCCCACAGGCAGTATTGTCTCAGGAGTGATGCCTGCCTGTCTGTTTCATTGTTGTGTTAGCAGCCGGGCATGATCGTGGCCCACGTCTGTTTGTTCATTAGAAATGGCCAAAGCATGACGTTCTGCTTCTGTGGGCCCGTTTTCATGGATCCGCTGGAATACTTCTCTGCCCCCAACTGTTTATCCTGAGGTGCCTTTGGGGGTAGGAGTGGTAGGTAAATACCCGATTCTTTTCCTTTACTCGTTATTTGTCGAAATTATAGGTTGACTCCCTACCTATCGCACTCCGGAGGTGAGCGATGATTTTTTGAAAACATCATTATGAACTCATGGATTGGAATATATTTGATGTGTTTCACACCAAGTGCGTTTTGATTCCATGGATATTTTATTTTAAAATAGATTTTTATTGATCTCGGAGAGGAAGGGAGAGGGAGAGATAGAAATATCGACGATGAGAGAGAATCATTGATGGGCTGCCTTCTGCACGCCCCACACTGGGGATCCAGCCCGCAACCCGAGCGTGTGCCCTGACCAGGATTTGAACCGTGACCTCCTGGTTCCTAGGTCAATGCTCAACCACTGAGCCACACCGGCCGGGCTGCATGGATATTTTAAAACTAGGAGGTTATCTTATGAAAAATCCTGAGCCCTGGCTTCTCCTCTGGATGGCCTGGCCATCCTAGGTGCCTTCCAGCATGGCTAGAGCAGGCTGTGGCTGAAGGGCACTGCCCTCTGTGGCGGGCATTTATTCTTGCCCTGGTCTGCTCAGATCTTTCCTACCTCCCTGGACCCTGCAGTTGTGAGTTTATAAAGCAGATTCGATCTGTGTTTCATCTGACAGGTGACAGAACTACGAAGTGGACGATGCGTCTCCTGGCTGCCTCGCCAGGGGAGCGCCAGCCAGACCCTGCCTGACCTTCCGTGTGGGTTGAGTCAGAGACCTGGGGACACCTTGAGAGAACCTTTCCTCCCAATCCCCAAAACTCCCTTCGCAGAGGAAGTTGGGAATGTTCCAAACTCCTCTCCCTCTCTTGCCTCCCACACGCAGTCAGGCACCTCGCGGCTAATTAGCCTCTCGGCCTCCATGGCTGCCCCTCGCCAATTCATCCTTCTCACTCAAAATTGTTTTTCCCCAAACAGAAGTCTCATCATGTCACTCTCTGGCTTTAGAATCTGTCAGTCACTCCTCCTCACATTTCGGTTAGGCCTGAGTCAACCTTTTGCGCCCGACGAGGCCCCAGGACCTGGGTCTTTGCCACATTTGTCCCCGTAGTTCATGCTGTGCCCTTGCCAAGCCCCGGTCCTCCGTCCAGGCTGCACCATGCGCAGTGCTGTCCATATTGTGTCCTTCGGATTTTCTAGGTGCTTCCTGCAGCACCCACTCCTGCACCAGCTGACTCCCCCTTCAGGCTTTGATGCTTGACAGGAAAACCTTTTCTGGCGGCATCCGTTGTCCTGCTCTGCATGTATATCGAATCCTGTGCGTTCTGTAAGAACGTGTGTGTGTGTGTGTGTGTGTGTGTGTGTCTGCATGTGTATGTGTGCATGTGTATATGAGTGTGAGAGATTGTGGCTGTGTGTGTACATGTGTATGGGTGTATGTTTCTGTATGTGTATGTGTGTATATGAGTGCGGGAGATTGTGGCTGTGTGTATGTGTGTGTGTTTCTGCATGTGTATGTGTATATGAGTGTGGGAGATTGTGGCTGTGTGTGTATATGTATATGTGTATAGATGTATGTTTCTGCATGTGTATGTGTGTATATGAGTGTGGGATATTGTGTGTGTGTGTATTGTGTATGGGTGCGTGTTTCTGCATGTGTATGTGTATCTGAGTGTGGGTGATTGTGGCTGTGTGTGTATGGGTGTGTGTTTCTGCATGTGTATATGTATATGAGTGTGGGAGATTGTGGCTGTGTGTGTGTGTGTGTATGTGTATGGGTGCGTGTTTCTGCATATGTATGTGTGTATGTATATATGAGTGTGGGAGATTGTGGCTGTGTGTGTGTGTGTGTATGGGTGCATGTTTCTGCATGTGTATGTGTATATGAGTGTGGGAGATTGTGGCTGTGTGTGTGTGTGTGTATGGGTGCGTGTTTCAGCATGTGTATGTGTATATGAGTGTGGGAGATTGTGGCTGTGTGTGTGTGTATAGGTGTGTGTTTCTGCATGTGTGTATGTGTATATGAGATTGTGGCTGTGTGTGTGTATGGGTGCGTGTTTCTGCATGTGTATGTGTATATGAGTGTGGGAGATTGTGGCTCTGTGTGTGTGTACTAATATGCGTATGGCGTGTGTTTCTGCATGTGTATGTGTATATGAGTGTGGGAGATTGTGGCTGTGTGTGTGTACTAGTATGTGTATGGCATGTGTTCCTGCATGTGTATGTGTGTATGATTATATGAGTGTGGGAGATTGTGTGTGTGTGTGTGTGTGTGTGTGGCACCCTCCTCCTCCCGCTGGGAGGATAATTAAAGCACCAAGCTGCAGAGCTGGCAGGCAGTGTTCCCTGGGGTGCGTTTCATGGGGTTGATTAATGAGGCCAGGGAGTTAATGAGGAGAAAGCTAAACGGAGGGAGCTGAGCAGGGGGGGTTGGGGGGCTCCGAAGGCATCTCCGCCCTTTCTTTTCAGGGAGGCTGAGCGCAGCCACATGGTGCGCTGGTTCTGCGTGGCCCTGGCCCAGCAGAGAAGGGGCGCCGCCTCGCACTGGCTGCAGCAGGACTCGCCTTTTCTTCCCCTGAGAGCGCCTAACCCGGGTAAACAGAGAAAGAACATGCCCTTGCCATGGAAGCTACAGCACAGGACCACCCTCCTGTTTCCACCTGGAGGAAGCTGGGCAGGGCTCCCAGATCACCTGCAGATTTCATTCCCACCTGAACTAAGAACAAGCTCTGTCGGTACTGAGTAACCTTAGACAAGTTATCAGTACTTTGAGCCTCAGTTTCTGCACCTGTCAGATGGGATCATACTCCTTACCCCACTTAGTGTGTCCCAGACATTACTCTAGGCGTTTGGCATGTATAATCTCATTTACTGTTCCCCAAAAGTCTAGGCGGTAGGCTGTATTACTATCATCTTTATTCCATGGATAAGCGCGTTGCGGCAGGGAATGTGACATAACCTTCATGAGGTCACCCAGCTACAGGCCTGGGGGACCCAGCAGCTAAGCAGTGGGGCTCGAAGTGACCCCAGAACTTGTATCCTTAAGCCACGGTGCTACTTCACAAGGAGGTTTCAAGGATCTCATCATATAACCCACCAAATGGACTTCGTAAATTGTAAATGCTAAGTAAATGTAAGAAGCCAGTCTTCTTTTTTTATTTCATTCCCAGTGTTTAGCCAAGGCAGTGGGGGATCCAGCCCTGAACAGAGAGAGAACAAGCAGGGTGCCCCTCCGGCAGTCTGTGGCTATGTCCTAACCAGAGTGGGGGATCCAAGCAGAAAATGACCTCGGCCTGAGCCCCCATATGCACCCTCCATGCACACACCTCTGGTCAGACTATGGACACACCAAACAGTCTCCACGTCCCTGTAGGAGCAGTGGCCTCATATTGAAAGGATAGAGCTCGGTGCCAAGGGATGGGGCCGAGTGTGGGCCCAGAACCAACCGTGTTCCAATAGGATCAGCGATTGGCCAGCTGTGGGCACCTGGTGAGTCGCTTGATGAGGCTGAGCCTCACCTGGCGGCTGGGAGTACCTGCACCCTGCTTCCCCGGCTGCTGCAGGAGGTCCAACATGAAACTTTGCGTGTGAAAAGCCACTGTAACTTGATGTTGTGCTTTGGGTCTAGAAATGGTTGGCAGGGCAGTCCAGGGCCCTTCCCTGGGGTGTGCCAGGGGTTTCCACCAACAGGCGAGAGGGCGAGGTGCCTGGGCTGCCCGGTCAACCCCCCAACGCCCCCCCACACACACACACACTACCCAGTGCCCTGATTTTAGGATCTGCAACAACTTATTGACCTCCAGTCAAGAGCCATTTGAGGCCAGAAGCCAATCAGTTCCAACGATGTCTTGATGAGCTCCAAATGAGCCAGTTTCCTCTGGCTGAGTTTCTCCTGCTGAATCAGGGAAACCGAGGCTGCCTAGGCCCACTCAGAACACAGCCGTCTGCCCGCCTCTTGTCAGACCCCACCGCCTCCCCCACCAAAGGAACTCCGAAGTCTCCGGGCCTCACTAGTGACTCCCACCGCCCACCCCCTCCCTGGGGGTGCCGCCAGCGCTGGCACCACGGGGCACATCAATAATTTCTCCGAGAAGGGGCTTGTGTCTAGAGAAACCAATATTTAACATCCCCATTTACATTGAAAGCGTGGTTCTGATTATGAGATGGTAATGAGGGGATTAGCCAGAGGAGAGAGCCCGCTCCCTGGCGCCCCCTCCATCGCCCTTCAGTGGGTTTATTCCTGAAGTAGGGGGGTGGGGGAGGGTGCGGGCACTCCTACTGGGAGAGCATCAGAGATGCCAGCGCAGGGCAGGGGTCCTCCAAGGCCCCTTACTCATGCCTGGAATCAATTAGTCCCGGGCAGGCGGGTGATGGGTGAGCTAGGAGCCCCTGATTCTGAGGGCCTCCCATTGCTTTCCCCTCGGCTGGGCTGGGCTGGGCTGGGCTGGGCCTCCCAGGAGTTTCTCCAGAAGGTCAGTTTCACGTGACCGCTCTGCCTCTGAGGAGGGTGGAGGTAGTAAGTCTGTTGGAAGAACTTTGTCTTGGTTCCTGGCTCCTCTGGCTTCACCTCCAAGCCAGCCCCTCCCCTGAGTCCCCTGAATTGGCATCCTGGTTCTCCCTGTCCCTCGGCCTCTTAACCAGGCGGCAGATTATCTCTGGCTCTTCCTGTGGGATGAGGGGTGGGTTGGGGGGGGGGGCGGACAGAACCCAAGGGGGTCACCCATCCTGAGGCCCATTTGTTGGTGGACAATTGCGCTCAGACGCGATAATTCAGTGTGTGATTGTGGTCACGCCCCCCCTTTTGTGCCCCTTTCAGAGCCAATCTCCCAGGCCCAGATGGGTTAATCCATAATGCAGACGAGCAAGTAATTGGCTGTCAGCCCAGCCCCCTGCACCCCTTCCCCTATTAGTGCCACTGCCCTAATGAAGCCCAGCTTGGAGAGCCCCCTTCTCAATGAGGCGCCAGCCCCAACTCAGCCAGGCACACATGTGTCTCCGCTGCTCTGCCCGAAGCCTGGCTCCCTTTAGGGACCTCCAGCCCAGCCTCCCCGGGGTGACCCAGCTGCCAGGGCTGCAGCAGCCCAGGGGGGAGGCTGTGATGGATGGGAGGGAGTTAGTTAATAGAGCCAAAAACACATGGGCCCTGTCCCCACCCCGACCCTCCAACACACACACACACACACACACACACACACACACACACACACTTTCACAGCTTCCTCTGCCAGCAGCCCTGGCCTTTGGAAATAGCCCATGGACTATCCCCCACGCCCGCCTCCTACCTAAGCTGTGCTGAAATGGGGCCTACGTGGGGGTTGAGAAGCTGCTCCTTTGGACAAGGGCCCAAGTCATTGCTGCCCACCCCTCCCCAACCTCTGCCAGTCGAAGTCCCCTGTGGGTTGGCTGAAGGCAGCGTTAAAAGATGCGCTGGGTCCTCAGTCTCCAATGTCTCAACTCACCTTGGAATCTTACCAAGAGGTTTTCCTTTCCTTCATTCTTGGACTCCATCTCTGTTTCTTGATCTGACTTCTGCTCCTACCCACTTCCCAACCAATTCTGTACTTAGAGACAGAACTAGAACCACGCCCCCGACATGAGACAGGTATCCGGGACAAGAGCCGTTCTCTGCGCTGGTGCTGCCTCATCTTGTACCCGCTTCCCCATCAGCTTATGAGCTCCCTGTCTCTGCAAGGATTCAAGCCAAGCCCAGCTAAGATCTGTTTCAAATATCTTAGGAGAGAGTTTGGGGAGGATATTTGCAAAGGGACCTCCACTCTCTGATGCCCTGCACTTACTTCCTGTTCCCACCTCGCTGTGCCCCCCCCCCACCCCAACACAAACAGCTTTGCTGGTCCTTCTTCCAACCCAAAGGAGGAACGGAGAGACTGGGCGCTGCCTGGGCTGGAGCTGCTCCAGGTGCCCATCGAGGCGGGAGCTCTGTGTACTGAAGAGAGACCCCTCCACCCATAAGCTGCCTGCCGGCTTTCTCTAATTAACCCTTTAAAATGGGTACTTTTATATTTTTCATTATTAATAACAAAATATTTTTAAATGGGGGAAAGAAAGATGGAAAAATTATACATATACCTTCACATCTAATTCAACCACTGATTACACTTTGGTTGTATTTTCCACTTTTATATGCATACTAGAGGCCTGGTGCATGAAATTTGTGCACAGGAAGGGAGGGGTCCCTCAGCCAGACCTGCACCTTCTCCAATCTGGGACCCCACAGGGGATGTCCGACTGCCAGTTTAGGACCAATCGGACATGCCTCTCGCAATCCGGGACCACTGGCTCCTAACTGCTCGCCTGCCTGCCTGCCTGATCACCCCTAACCTCTCTACCTGCCTGTCTGATCGCCCCTAACTGCCTCTGCCTCGGCCCCACACCTGGGACCCAGGATTCCCTCCTCCGGCCAGCCACAGGCACCTGGGACCTAGGCTTCCTTCCCTCTGGTCAGCTTAGCCCGGGCCGGCCACAGCCACAGGGAATCATGGGGTGGGCGGCTTCTCCCTCTCCCTGGCTGCAGCTGCAGCCGCTGGCACCCAGACCATAGGCGGATGGCTTCGCCCGGGCCCAGCTTTGTCGGGAAGGACGTCCAGATGGTCGTCCGGAAGACGTCCAGTCTAATTAGCATATTACACTTTTATTAGTATAGATAGGAAATCACTCAGCACAACTAAAGTGTGTATTAAATGCCTTCTGTGTGCCAGGTACAGTGCTCACAATTTTTCTAGCTGGATCATAACTCCAGATCCATTCCTAGCTTTCTTTCTCCTCTCCAGATGCCAGGTTATTGCCATGGAATAGGTAACCCTTCTCATCACGGAATATTTGAAAATTCTCACATTTAGAGACAGCGTCTCGGGGCCTATCAAGACAGGAATCCATAGGGGCACCAAAGCCACAGTGGGCAGTCCCTTTATGATTAAGACCGTGGGAGGAAATAAGGCCCCACGCTGATGAGCGCAGGGCTCAGGGGGTGGAGGCAAGCGACCCTGAGAAAAGCCCAGCCCCGTTTCTGATTAGATGGGGGAACACACGGAATGGTGAAGTAGCATTCCGAGGTTGCTTCTAGGAAATGTTGAATATGTATGAGCGATGCAATCAGGGCCTAGGAGGTAAGGCTTTAAACATGAACAGGCAGCAGGATGGGGGTAGGGAGGATGGAAGGAGAGACATGAAAGGGACGCAATGGGGAAAGGAGAGGGACACAAGAAAGGGAGGAAAGGAAAAGCACGTTCCCATGACTTGTCAGAGGAGTGACTCCTCTGCATGACCCTAAAATCTAGTTGCATCCTACTCATTGTGCAGATGGGAGTGAGGTCACAGTGAAGCTGAACTTTTCCAGGTCAGACTGCGCTTCTCTGGGGAAACCCAGAGATATCTTGGAGTCATCTTTACTTCAGGGAATTTAGCTCCAGGATATTTTGTTGAAACAATGCCCTTGATGATGTAAGAAGGCCCTTGGTGATGTAAGAAGGCCCTTGGTGATGTAAGAAGGCCCTTGATGATGTAAGGAGGCCCTTGATGATGTAAGAAGGCCCTTGGTGATGTAAGAAGGCCCTTGATGATGTAAGAAGGCCCTTGGTGATGTAAGAAGGCCCTTGATGATGTAAGAAGGCCCTTGGTGATGTAAGAAGGCCCTTGGTGATGTAAGGAGGCCCTTAATGATGTAAGAAGGCCCTTGGTGATGTAAGAAGGTCAATGTGGGAAGGAGGACTCCAGGGCGAAGGGGTCCCTGCAGATACTGGAGATAGGCCCAGTGTTCAGGAATACAAATACATCTTCCAACAGCCACACAAGCAACCCAAAAAACACAGACTAAAGACTCAGTGCTGTAGGGTGGAAAGCCTTTCACATATGTATTAAATGCAAATGCATCTTCCTTTGAATGTAAATCATTGGAGGAGAGGGAATATCCTTTTTAATTGAAGAAGGGGACATCTTTCTTTGGATGTAGGGGATTTGAATATATTAATGCATCTCTTCCTTTGTGAAGATGGTGCTCACCTACAGAGAGAGAGAGAGAGGGAGGGAGGGGGGCATGAAGACAGACAAATTGAGACGGAGAGTGATAAAGAATAGAGTCCGCTTCTGACTAACTACAAAAGTGCCGGCAATCACAGAAATGAGCAAATGCAAAGAGCAGCAGGTTTAATTATTGATGGGTAGCAGGGACTAAGGGATTTAGGAACTAAAAGCAGAATGATAGAAAAAGATCTGGCGGTCTTAGTGGATTATACTCAGCAGAGGACTCTAGAAGTCATTCTGTTACTAGAATTATATATATGTGAGTAATGTTGTGGAGAGGAGGGGAGCAGGGGGAGGCTTCCTTCTGCTACCCCCAGATGCAGGTCTTTCACAGATATGCGTATACAAGGCCTACAGGTGTAGGGTCAGCCTGAGTGACATGTGGTATACAAGGCCTACAGGTGTAGGGTCAGCCTGAGTGATATGCGTATACAAGGCCTACAGGTGTAGGGTCAGCCTGAGTGATATGTGGTATACAAGGCCTACAGGTGTACGGTCAGCCTGAGTGATATGTGGCATACAAGGCCTACAGGTGTAGGGTCAGCCTGAGTGACATGTGGTATACAAGGCCTACAGGTGTAGGGTCAGCCTGAGTGACATGTGGTATACAAGGCCTACAGGTGTAGGGTCAGCCTGAGTGACATGTGGTATACAAGGCCTACAGGTGTAGGGTCAGCCTGAGTGACATGTGGTATACAAGGCCTACAGGTGTAGGGTCAGCCTGAGTGACATGTGGTATACAAGGCCTACAGGTGTAGGGTCAGCCTGAGTGACATGTGGTATACAAGGCCTACAGGTGTAGGGTCAGCCTGAGTGACATGTGGTATACAAGGCCTACAGGTGTAGGGTCAGCCTGAGTGACATGTGGTATACAAGGCCTACAGGTGTAGGGCCAGCCTGAGTGACATGTGGTATACAAGGCCTACAGGTGTAGGGCCAGCCTGAGTGACATGTGGTATACAAGGCCTACAGGTGTAGGGCCAGCCTGAGTGACATGTGGTATATAAGGCCTACAGGTGTAGGGTCAGCCTGAGTGACATGTGGTATACAAGGCCTACAGGTGTAGGGTCAGCCTGAGTGACATGTGGTATACAAGGCCTACAGGTGTAGGGTCAGCCTGAGTGATATGTGGTATACAAGGCCTACAGGTGTAGGGTCAGCCTGTGTTTAAATCCTGGACCCCCTATTTACTAGCCACGTGATTTGGGGCAAGTTACTTAACCACTCTGTACCCATCTCCCCATATGTAAAATGAAGGTAACCACAGTAGCTATTCATAGAGTTTTTAGGAGAATTAAATGAGTAACCCAGTTAGAACAGCCTTGGCAATAGTAAGTTCACAGGAGATGTTATCTACTATAACTCATATCTTCATTAACATGAAATGAGTACCGACTACATGCTACACATCATGTCAGGCACCAGGGGTACAAAGATGAATAAGAGCCTGGCCAGCGTGGCTCAGGGGTTGAACATCAACATAGGAACCAGGAGGTCACGGTTCAATTTCCGGTCAGGGCACATGCCCTGGTTGTGGGGGCTCAATCTCCAGCAGAGGGCATGCAGGAGGCAACCGATCAATGATTCTCTCTCATCATTGATGTTTCTATCGCTCTCTCCCTCTCCCTTCCTCTCTGAAATCAAGAGAAATATTTAAAAAAATAGATTTGCTGGAGTGAGTTGCAAAGTGGCTCTCCCACAAGCTCCCCCACAGGCAGTAATCAGTATGAGATGAGGGGCAGGGCTGTCCTCAGATGGGGAGTAAGATGTAGTTTCTGCTCTCTAAGGGGAAGTTGCAGCTTATGGGAAAGATAGACATGTAAGCAAAAAATTAAAACATCCTAAATTATGCAGCAGAGGAATAAACCAAGTGGTTTGGGAGGACCCCACAGTCTGGGAGAGTCAGGGAGGACTCACTAATCGGATGACTGGAGTGGGATTGCCAGGATGAAAGGAGCCAGCAGGTGGAGAATGGAAGGGAGAGGGATTTCAGGGAGAGGGAAGGGCATGAGCAAAGGCAGAAAAGTAGAGAGAGCACCGCACATTAATAATAGAAAGTTGTTTGGTGGTGGGATATAGATGGCCAGAGGGGAGGGGGGAGGGGGAAAGAGATCTTGGGAGGGCAGACAGCATGCAGACTATGGTGATTCTTGTTGCCACATGTGTGGGGTCTACCCTGCAGGAATTGAGGCGCCAGTATATTTTAAGTGGGCCAGTGACATGATCAGCTCTGAACATTAGAGATAAGCATGTAGCTGAGTGTCTGGCACTTAGTAGGTGCTTCCTAAACAGGGTTGAACAAATACAGGACAACTCCCCAAAGCAGCAGCGCAGAGAATGGATTCTCGGGGGGAGACTGGATGCAGAGAGTTAGTTTGCAATAGTCAGAGTGAAAGACGGTGAGCACCTGGACTAAGGCAGTGGCAAGGGAGGTGGCAGGGGGCACAGAGCTGATGGAACACCTCCCAGAAACTGACTGGAGGGGTGTGCTCACAGGGAGGTGCAGAGAGGCAGAGAAGGCAGTGGGCTCTGAGGGGCCGTTATAAGGACTAACAAGTGCGTAGATGTTTTCACTAAACCAGTCTTCATGGAGGGCTTGCTCTGTACCAAGTTTTATATAAGGAACCAGCACGCTCTTGTTCCCCAGCCGCTGTTCTGTTTGCACGAGGATGTGCACACTTCCGCCCAGTTGCCTCCAGATTTCCAGACTTGCTGGAGTGAGCTGCAAAGTATCTCCCCAGAGGTTCCCCCACCCAACGCTGTGGGGCCAGGGGAACTCTTAGGCAGGGGGGCTGGCTGCTTATCTCAGCAGCTACAGGGGGTTGAGCCAACAGACCCTGGCTCCGGCCAGGGGCGGGCTCCTGCTGTCTGCTTTCCTGCCGATGCTGTTTACTTTCTGACTCCCCCTCCTGTGTGGCCCTCTGGCCCTTGCTGGCTGGCCACTGCCCCCTGGCATCATCAGAACTCTGAAGCCAGCGACCCTGCTGGCCATTCACAGGCACGGCCCAGTGAGGGTGGGGGACAGATGTTAGTTTCTTGTCTCCCCGCCCCCACCAAAATACACACATATGCTCAGTGTGTATCAGTGCCCTGGGAAGGGGTCCAGGCAGGGAGAGTAATGGGAAGCTGCAGGCTCTAGTCTAGGGGGATGTAAATGGACTAGGCGGGGTGTGTGTGTGTGTGTGTGTGTGTGTGTGTGTGTGTGTGTGTGTGTGTGTTGGGGAGAGACAGTGGCAGTAATCAGTACGAGATGGGGGCAGGATTGTCTTCAGACTGCCCTCTGGGGAAATTACATGCCAACAGCTTCAGCCACTACCAGCTGGCATGCGGGCTTGGGACCACCAAGAAGCCTCCCACACAGCCTCCAGCCTGGGCACTGAAAATTCCCAGCTACATTCCCTGGCCAGGGTGCTGGCACTGGGACAAGAAAGTTGGCCTGGTGGGTAACTGTTCTCTCCCCCAGCACACACACACACACGCACACACACAGAGAGACACACACAAAGACACATACACACACGCACACAGACACATATATGCAGACACTTCTTCCCAGATGCCATAACACTATCAGAATGAACTTACCCTCTACCTCCACACACTCAACTCTCCCCAGCCACCCTGCCTCCTGCCACTCTCTCCTTTTTCTGCCAACCCCCCTTCACACCCTCCTTTCCTCCCTTCTCCCCTTTCTAAAGTGCAGACTGTTATGGATAAAACCCTTGAAAAGAAGCAGTTTCCTGGGCAGCAGAAGGCGGGGGGAGGGGACTCCTGAACTCAACTCTGATTCTTTCTTCAGCCCGAGGAAACTTACAAATCAATTGGATGGAACCCCAGCCCGAGTAAGGGCCCTGCAGTCACAGTGCATGTAGCTGGAGGGCCCTGGTTCTGGGTGCTACCCAAGTGCCTGTAGTCTGCAGGGTAAGAGTGGGAGCAGACGCAGTGAGCTGCCTACCCTCTCTAAGCAAGAGGCAAAGCAGAGTTGGGTGGGTAATTTGGGGGGAGTGGGCAGGGAGTGAGGAGATAGGGATGGAAACTCCTTCCAGAACGGCCAATGGTCATAAACCAGGAGAAGCTTAGACTTGAGAAGGTGCAGCGCCGGGACTGAAGGAGAGCTGGGGTGTGTGACCCCTGTGGGGCTGACTCCACCCACTCTGCCCCGCCCCCCACTGGGCCAGAGGTTTAGGGACATAGATTGGGGGGGAGGAACTGAGGCTAGGGGGGGGGAGGTTTTTATTCCCCAGTACACCCCACTAGAGTGCTCCACCCTCTTTTGGCATTAGGTATGAGTTGTTTTTTGTTTTTTTTTTAATATATTTTATTGATTTTTTTACAGAGAGGAAGGGAGAGAGATAGTTAGAAACATCGATGAGAGAGAAACATCGATCAGCTGCCTCCTGCACACCCCCCACTGGGGGTGTGCCTGCAACCCAGGTACATGCCCTTGACCAGAATCGAACCTGGGACCCTTCAGTCCGCAGGCCGACGCTCTATCCACTGAGCCACACCGGTTTCGGCCTGAGTTGGTTTAAAGGGAGAGCATCCCAGAGATACAGAGAAGTACAAAGAGAAAAAGACCAGAGAGAAACAAGCATAAAAGTGGGGAGAGGAAAAAGTATGGAGAAGGTGCAGAAGAGGTATAGGAGATGTGGGCCGGAAGAGTCCTGGAAGGAAGGAAGGAAGGAGAGGGACCCCAGCATTTGTCCAGCCTCCAAACCCAGAAGATGGGGATGGGGAGGCAGCCTTGCCCAGGGGCTGCCTGGCAGCCTCCACTCAGGGAACCCTGAGCAAATACTCCCTGATCCCCACATAAAAGGCCAATTAGCTGCGACGCCTCTGCGAACAAATCCGCTAACAGGGTGACAAGCCCCTAGACGCTGGCAGGCCTTGTGTTTGCTGAGAGGCTGATGGCGAGCAAATCAGGGGATTAGGATGGGGCAGGAGCCACACCGCAGGCCTCGGTTTCCTGTCTGGACAGCCCGCCCTGTCCTGCAGGACCCGGATTTCTGTCCTGGCTCGGCCTCTGGTGTGATGGAACCCAGGTGACCTAGGTCAGCGGGAGGAGGAGCAGAGGCCCCAGCCCCGAGATGGGGACCCTTGGGAGCAGAGCACCTGAGGTCTAGGGTGGCGATGCCTTCTAACTGGCAAATACAGGATTGGGTCCCGATTCTGGGCTAGTCATCCCACATCTATCCCTTACCATCTCTCTCACTGAGTGCACCCTGGCCCTGGAGCAGGGACACACGCCAAGTGCCATCTCTTACTATGCTGGCCCTTTCCAAAGAAGAGAGGTGTCACCAGCCCCTTTGCCACCTCCCTCAACTCTCAGCCTCAAGGTGGGCTGGGACTGAAGTCCTCTGGGGGCGCCAGCCTCCTAGTCCAGCCCCGCAGAGAGGGGCTCAAAGAACTACTGGGCGGGGGGAGCTGCCTCCTTCCAACCCCCCAGCACCTTGTGTTTGGCCCTGCAAAGTCTCTGGCGGAGCTGAGGCAAGTGAAGACACCCAAACACCAATTATTCTGAGGCCCCAGGGCTGGCGTGTGGATGGGGAGAGGACAAGTCCCCCACCCCTTGAGAAAGGATGGGGTTCACTTGAAGGCTGTCTGCCTGAGATACCCCAGCCCTCGACTCGGCTTACTCTGGCGTCTATGACTGGGCAGCATCCACTTCTCTGGCTCTAGACCTGTTCACCTGCCTCCTCCCTGGTCAGAAGCCATCACCCAACGACAGTGATCTCATCACACAGAACCGGGGGTTAGCCACAACCTGACACCCATCAGCAGGGCCTGACCCCAGATAAGAAGGCTGGCCTCTCTCTCCCCTGACACCCCGCTTGTCCCAGCCTGGGAGAGAGGGAGGGAGGGAGGGAGGGAGAGAGAGAGAGAGAGAGAGAGAGAGAGAGAGAGAGAGAGAGAGAATGGGGTGGGGATGTGGGACAGGGAGATTTAGGTAAAAAGAACTCCAGAAAAGTCAGAAGCAGGCTGGGACTGAGGGAGAGGTCATGCCCCCCTCCCCAACCCCGGAGGACAAAGTTGTCAGGTTTTAACAGATTTGCAGGACTTTTGCATCAAGCCCATCTCTTCTCCTGCACTGGCCTTCACCGGAGAAATACTGCTTTGTCTTTGTCCCGCGCTCCCTGGCTCCCCATCATTCTCCTCAAAAAGGTGAAACCATGTCATAAAGCGTGTCCTAGCAGAGCAATATGCAAAAGTATGCAAATCGAGGCGAGCTGCCTGGCGTCCCGGGGCTCTCTCCCCGCACTTTTATCCCGGTCCTGAGTCTCCTACAGGACTAGGGTCAGGACGCCCCCCTGGCTCTCCGTTGCAAACCGGGTGACTGCGGGCGAAGGGGTGGACACGCGTGGGATTGTTCTCCACCCCCGCCCCCAACTCCTTCCTCAAACCTCCCCAGTCTCCCGGGACCTGCGAGGAAATGGAGCCGGGCTTTTGAGAGCTAGAGGAGCGATCTTGGGCTTTGTGCCTCAGTTTCCCTAAGGGCCCGGGAAAGGGAGGGAGGGTTTCTGTTCTAAAGTCAGGCAGGACAGAGTCCGACAGAGCCTCCTTTCTCGACTCGGGGGGCTTTGAGAGAACAGGAAACTCTCCCGCGACGTCCAGATCCCGGCTCGGGGCTCGGGGCGGGGACTCCAACTCTAGCTGAGCGACTCCAGTCTCTGGCCCTGCTCGTGGCCGTAGGGGCGGGGGGCGGGAGGAGGAAGGGTGTGGGATTAATCCCTTAATTACGCCGTGGTCGGGTGGCACCTGCTTTCCGCCGCTCAGCCCCCAGGGGGCCGCGGCGCCGAGGGGTGGAGAGAAGGACGGGGAAGGCGGGCGCGCGGAGGCACGCGCGGCACCCGGGCGCCGGCCGGCGGGACAGCGGCACCGTGGCTGGGGCGGAGCGCAGAGGCGGCCGAGGGGCTGGCGGCTCCCGGCCCGCGGGTCGCGGACCCAGGGGCTGGGTCCCGAGCCCCCCGCCCGGGTCCCGGTCGGGCGGCGCTATGCTGCGCTACCTGCTCAACGCGCTGCTGCAGATGAACCTGTTCGCGGACTCCCTGGCCGGGGACGCGTCCAACTCCAGCGAACTGCTCTTCGGCTTCAACGCCTCGGGGGCGGCGCTCAACCACAGCTTGCTGGCCCCGGGCGAGCCTGCTCTCAACGGTAAGCCCCTGCCCCGTGGGGACGTGGGATCCCGAGTGGGGGTAAGGTGGGAGGGCGGCGTGGAGGAGGAGGAGACCAAGAGCGCCTGCCCCTCGTGGAGACCCAGGGGCACCTCCCCGGGCGGGGATCAAGGGGATGATATGGGGCTTTGAGCACCTGAGTGGGTGTCCCGGCGGGGGTCGAGGGTTTGGGGGGAGATGGTTGCTGAGTCCATTACTCCCCACCCATCCCAGGCAGAAACAGGGGGGTGCGGACAAGTTGGAGCTAGGAGAGGCCGGGACCCCCTGCGGGGAGGACAGCGGAGGGGCGTGGCCGCGGGGCCCCTTAGTGACCCGCCCAGGTAGCAGGCTTCCCACCGGGAACCCAAGTTTGCCAAGAACTCTACACTTAGGACGAGGGCGAGGAAGCCGAAATGGTGCATGTGTTTGCTACAGAGCTCGACAGAGGCGGCGACCGTTTCAGGGAACTTAGGAGTTCGCCCCTCAGAGGCGGGCTCGCAGCCGGTCCACCGGGCAGAGCTGGGCGGGCAGGCTGCGCTGGCGGCGAGGTCGTCCACGCCAATGACGCTGATTAATAAATCGCGGCTGAGACCGCGCGCTCCTCCGCACCCCGGGAGCCGGGAGCCGGGAGCCGGCCGAGGTCGCCCCCTGCCGGCCGCGTCGGGAACTCCCGCGTTCCCTGGCCCTCGGGCCGGGGTTCCCTCTGGTTCTTCCCCAGCCGGGGGTCCGCTGGCCTCGCCAACTGGAATCTGGGGCGAGCGCTGCGCTGGAGACCCCAAGGCGGCGAGAAAGGAGACCTGGGCAGTGGTGTGCGTGTGCGTGTGTGTGTGTACTCAGGTGCTGGGGAGAAGCCCCAGAGCCCCATTAGCATGACCCTTAGCTATTCATTAGCTTCTGTCAAAGCCTCTCCTGAGACCCCAAATGACAGGGAGGAAATTCCAGGGAAAGGGAGCCGCAGATGTGTCTACAGGAATTAGGAGGAAAGGGCGGACCAGCAAGGTGAGCCCTGCACGGAGGGAGCGGGGAGGAAGATGGGGAATGAGCTGGAATTCTCCAACCTGCTGACTTCCCGGATCCCCAGGAGGTCAAGCACAGAGCCCTTCCCACAGACACCTCAACGCTCTCACCTCACCGAGGGCGTTCACTCTACACTGTCCCAGTGAGGTCTGTAGGGGAGGAATTGATGGTCATGTTCGCAGTGGAGGAAGCAAATTCAGAGAAGATAGACGGTACCCCAGCGGGCACAAAAACAGCACAAAGCGTGGCTATAACAGACCTGCCTATTCCCATGACGTCCGATGGTTTTGTGAAGGGCAAAGGGGAATGCTGGGGCCGGGTAGAATCCGATTCAGGTAAAGACTATAGTAGCCACGGTAAGGTCAGGTGGGTGAGGGAGAAGAACCCTGAAATAATCTTAGACCAGCCGTATTTATTGAGTGCTTTTGGGGGAGTACATTATGGTCTTATGATGACCCTATTACTGTTCTTTTTTTTTTTTTTAAAAATATATATATATATATATATAATTGATTTTTTTTACAGAGAGGAAGGGAGAGGGATAGAGAGTTAGAAACATCGATCAGCTGCCTCCTGCACACTCCCTACTGGGTATGTGCCCACAACCAAGATACATGCCCTTGGCCGGAATCGAACCTGGGACCCTTGAGTCCGCAGGCCGAGGCTCTATCCACTGAGCCAACCCGGTTAGGGGTTACTGTTCTTTATTACTATAAAGAAGCTGAGACGCAGAGAAGTTCAATAGTTGCCCAAGTTCTCACAGGAGTTAGCGTGGAGGCCTGAGACTCCCGCCCTAGTTTGTTCCAGCCAATCCCTGAGCTCTTTGTCATTCCAGTGCTGCTCACCTGAACTGGGCCTGGGGTTTGCCTAAACTGGGCCTGGGATGGGATGGCGGGGAATGGGGTGAGAATCGGAAGTTTCCATCTAGAAGGGAAATGGAGAAAATGATTCCCTTCTCCAAGTGGGAGCGAAACCGATCTTCTTGTCCCTGACCCCTTAAATACACGCTCACCAGGGGCAACCCATCCCGCGTCCTCTCCATCGGAACTTCCAAGAGTAGGGCGGGAAGTGAAAGCCAAGCTCACACCGAGGCTGGAAGTAGAGGTTCCGCGGATTCTGGAACAGCGTGGAGAAGCGGATAGGGGCGGGGAGGTGGAGAACAGAAGCCGGTTCCATGGGTCCTGGTTAGTGAAGGGCACAGATGCCGTGAGGCGGCAGCGGCGCCTGCTGGCCGCCAGGGGCCAGGAAGCCACTTTGGATCGAGCTGGGGTACCTGAGCCTGACGCGCTCCGGGCTCTGGGCTCCGGGCTCTTGGATCCCAAACCACTGCAGAGGCGAAGCGAGCAGAAGTCAGCAGGCCCAGGGAGGGGCAGGAGCAGAACACGCAGTGGTCGGATCAGAGGGAACCAGGGAAGGAGAGCAATCAATGCCTTTCTCAATGGTGTGTGGCCTTCCATCACCCTGAGAACCATCTGCCGAAACCTGTGCCCGCTCAGAAAAGAGCGTCACTCACATTCCCACTACCGCTCGCATTGGGTCAATTCCCGTGGCTTCACAGGACCCCGAAACATGATTGGGGTGTCAGTAGACGGGCTCTGTGCCAGGTCCTGGGCTCCCAGGCCGCGCCCATCACTCAAGCCTTCCTCGTCCCGGGGGAACGAGGGGAGGAGGAGGGTGTCCTGATCCCTTGGCTGATCTGCCCGTTTCGAGTTTAAGAGCCTGAGGCGTCTTCCCATAAAACGGTACCCCCGCCCCTTTCTCTCTGGAGCTTCCATCTTTCCCCAACTTGCGGGTCTGAGCGCTCTGCGCCCCTCCCATCCTCCAGGGTCAAGGGTCGGGCCGGAGGACGCGATGCCGCGCATCGTGGAGCAGCCGCCGGATCTGCTGGTGTCCCGGGGCGAACCGGCCACGCTGCCCTGCCGCGCGGAGGGCCGGCCCCGGCCGCACATCGAGTGGTACAAGAACGGGGCGCGCGTGGCCACCGCACGCGAGGACCCGCGCGCCCACCGCCTGCTGCTGCCCAGCGGCGCCCTCTTCTTCCCGCGAATCGTGCACGGGCGCCGCGCGCGCCCGGACGAGGGCGTCTACACGTGCGTGGCGCGCAATTACCTGGGGGCGGCGGCCAGCAGGAACGCCTCGCTGGAAGTGGCGGGTGAAGTCGGGGAGTCAGCCAGCGGCTCTGGGGTCTGGGGTGCGGGAGGGCGCGGGCCACCCCGTCTAGAACCAGCTCCCATGTCGGGCGATTCATCTTCCGTTGGGACTGCGCCTTTGGTCTCTCATGCCCACGCCTGGGCCTGGTACTTTCTCACCTGCGGCGGGGCAGACGGTCATAGTCATATATGTACTCATAGTGTCTCTCTCTCTCTCTCTCTCTCTCTCTCTCTCTCTCTCTCTCTCTCTCTCTCCTCTCTCTTTCTCTAGTCCTTCGCGACGATTTCCGGCAGCCTCCTGGGAACGTGGTGGTGGCAGTGGGGGAGCCAGCTGTGATGGAATGCGTGCCCCCCCGCGGCCACCCGGAGCCATCGGTGACCTGGAGGAAGGGCAGTACCCGGGTCAAGGAGGAGGAGGGAAGGATCACGGTGAGGGCTGGGCCAGGCAGGGGATGCAACGGGGGGGCGGAGTCAGCAGTCACAAGGGGGCGGGGCCGTGCGCTAGGGGTCTGGCGCCTGCCTCCGAGGGGTAAGGCCTGAATCCCAGGGTCTTGGAAGGCGGGGAATAAGGCAGGAGATCTGAGATCAGGGCATCCGTTCGCTAGAGGCTGAGAGCCAGGTGTTGAGTGAGGGATAAATGAGGAGGGTAAGATGGACTTGGTATAAGATAGGGGAGTGGAGCATGGTACCCCAGGGACGCTTGGGAGAAACAACAGACCTGAGCCCCACCTTGGACAAAGCGACAACTTCTTATCCAAATGGATCAACGTCACTGGTTTTCTTCCTGGGTTTGTTGTGAAAATCAAATAAATATGCTCTGATGGCTGTAAAGGACCAGCGTTCCTGTGATTACTCCGCAGATCCGTGGAGGGAAGCTGATGATGTCACATGCACACAAGAGTGACGCAGGGATGTACGTATGTGTGGCCTCCAACATGGCAGGAGAACGGGAGAGCGGGCCGGCCGAGCTTGTGGTCCAGGGTAGGCACGCGGAGGTTTGGCGTTATGGGAGCATGGAGCCGGGGAAGCACGCAGCCCTGCAGACCCCTGACTGTTCCCTCACTCCCACGCCACAGAGCGCCCCTCATTCCTGCGGAGACCAGTGAATCAGGTGGTCCTGGCTGACGCCCCTGCACATTTCCCCTGTGAGGTGCAAGGGGATCCCCCCCCTCGGCTACACTGGCGAAAGGAGGATGGAGAACTGCCCGCAGGCAGGTGAGGAGAGCCAACCCGCTAGAGTGTGTACCCCGCCCTAGAAAACTGGGAGGCAGAGACCCTCTCACACAGAGAAGTCTGTTCCCCAGAGCCCGTGGCCTTGCCCTAGCCAGTCCCCGGCTCCATTCATCGAGCTCCTGTCCCTGTTGAGGCCTGCCTTGTCCCTGGTGTCTGTCCTGGGGGAGACAGAAGTGGTCTGTAGCTATGGCCAACCCAGCCTGGGGGTGGGGAGTGGAGCAGGTATGAGATCCGGGGTGACCACAGCCTTTGGATTGGGCGCGTGAGGCCTGAAGACGAGGGGACGTACACCTGTGTGGCGGAGAACAGCGTGGGCCGAGTGGAAGCGGCTGGCTCCCTCAGCGTTCACGGTGAGGCCCCCCTTGGTTCTGCCCACAGCAGGGGTGAGGTGAGGGAAATGGGGGGGGGCAAGTAGGAAAGGACAGGCAGGAGATGTGGGGTCACCTGAGACTTGGACAAGAGAGAGAAGGAGGCAGCGAAACAGACTTGAGCAAGAGATGGAAGAGAATCTGCTCCTACCTCAGCCAAGCCTGGCCATCTCTCTCCTGTTCCCTCAGTCTCCCTTCTTAGTACCCCTGACTCCCTGTTCCTTTATCTCCCCCCACCCCCTTGCCAGTCCCACCCCAGCTGGTGACCCAGCCCCAGGACCAGATGGCAGCCGCTGGAGAGAGCGTGACGTTTCAGTGCGAGACCAAAGGAAACCCGCCACCTGCCATCTTCTGGCAGAAGGAGGGAAGTCAAGTAGGTGTCCACGCCAGGGGCTCCCCACTGGCTTCCCCTCGGGCCCTACCCCCCTCCTTCTCCATTCTGCAAACTGCTCTCAGGGTTCCGCTTTACCTTTGGTCCTCCCAGGAGCCCTTGCAGGTTGTTTGTGAGGATTAAATAAGATAATTAATATGAAAGGCCTGAGACATAGCTAACACTTTTAAAATAAATGGTAATATATTTAGGTGGCAGGGAACAGTCCGGTGCAGTCATTCCTCGGAACCTTTCTCTTTGGGTCAAGGATGTCCTGAGGATGCAGCAAATTTAATTAGATCCCTCCTTCCCAGGCCGTGAGGCCTCGGCTTCATACATCGCTCTAGAAAGCAAATAGCTCTGTAAGCCAAGCTGCGGAGGGTAGACTATGACTTGCTTTTCTATTTATAAGAGGCCTCTACCAGGGGGCGCGCAATCGTAGCAAACAGATCCCAGAACATACAACTGGAATGAACATTAACTGAGGTTACAACGCAAGTAACTTCCTGTAAGGGAAAGGCGGGAATTTTGCTACTGGAAAACAAGATCAGTATAAGAAAATAAGTCTGATGAACTCCCCTCGCTGGGAAACCAGGCCACTATGACCTCATTTCAAATCCACGGCCACAATTTCCCCCAACATCTGCTCTAGCATCGGAGTCTGCTGTGTTTCCATTAGATTCTGAAATGAATAAAAGTGCTGGTGGCGGTAGAGGGTGGGAGCAGGTATGAGTCAGGGGCTCAACATGGTGCTACATATATGTCCTGAGACCCACACCTACCCCACTACCTTCCGTGTACGTTTCCAATGTAAAACGTTAGCGCCAGAAAGAAGGGGAGAGTATGTAACATTTATCACGCAATGTATTATGAGTGTCATATGATTACTTCATTTAGTCTTCATAACTATCCTCTAAGAGTCCTATTTGGGGAAATTTGGGCTCAGGAAGTTCAAATGGCTCGCACAGAGCTGGGGGGTACATCCCCAAAGCATCTAATCACACCGCTCATTTTTTGTGAGTAGGTTTAACTAGTTCGCCCAAGGCCACGTAACTGGCTGGGCACAGAGCCTGAATCAGAGCCTTGGGAACGCTCTGAATTCTGGTGTCGACGGGAACGGGGAGCTGCCTGCTCAGTCCCTACCGTGGTGCCTTGCTCTGCCCCCAGGTGCTGTTTTTCCCCAGTCAGTCCCTTCAGCCCACAGGGCGCTTCTCGGTCTCCCCCCGAGGCCAGCTCAACATCACCGACGTGCAGAGTGCGGATGCTGGCTACTATGTGTGCCAGGCGGTCAGTGTGGCCGGCAGCATCCTGGCCAAGGCCCTGTTGAAGGTAAAAGGAGGTATGTGCCTATGGAGATAAGATGGGACCCAAAGGCCTGGAAGGAAATAATGGCTGAAAGAGATGTTTTATCTTGGATTCTCTACAATATGTCTGCAAGGGGGGGTGGGGGCATGTTCCTGAGACGTGCCCTCAAAGTTTTGAAAGAAGCCACTAATAGTAGATTGCTGGTTCTGGGCAGAGACTATAGTTGGTTATGGAAGCCCCTTCAATCCCAGGGGGAGGGGGCTCTGGGAACAAGCAGAGAATGAGGACAAGGAGCTGGCTGCCTGAACCTGGGATCCTCCTCTGAGGTACCCAAGTTCTTCCTCTCTCAGCCTCGATGGATGGGCTGCCTCCCATCATCCTCCAGGGACCAGCAAATCAGACACTGGCACTTGGCTCCTCTGTGTGGCTGCCATGCAGAGTGACCGGGGACCCTCAACCTAGCGTCCAATGGAAGAAGGACGGGCAGTGGCTGCAGGGGAATGGCCTCCAGCTCAACCTAATGGCCAATGGTACCCTGCACATCACCAACGTGCAGGTGAGTCTCACCCCGGGCCCAGGTCACTGAGAATGGCTGGGACTCTAGCTCCATTCTAACCACCTGCTCTCAGACCACCTGGAGTGCACAACATCCTCCCCATCCTTCTGAATGCCGAGCTCCACCCTCTCACCCTACCTTGTTCCACTCCCAGTTTGCCAGTCCTCTACCCTCCCCTACAGGAGACGGACACGGGTGTCTACAGCTGTGTGGCCAGGAGTTCCACAGGGGAGGCCACGTGGAGTGCCTGGCTTAGGAGGCGGGGTGAGTTTCTCCTTTGTTCCCTCCTTTGCCAGCGCCTTTCTCCAAACATTCTTCAAAGGCAGCCAATGCTCGGCCACCAAACCCAGGACTGATTTTATCTTCCCAATGCCATGGCCTTGGTAGTGGGAGGAGGAGGAGGAGGAGGATAGAATTAGTGCCCTTGGGAGGCAGATGTGAGTAGAGGTTAGTGCACTATGTCCCTCTCTCCACCATCAGCACTGTCTCAGCTCCACCGTCCCTCTGGGAAGGCGCCAGGTTACATTCTTTTCCCAGTCTTCTCCTTAAAGATGATCTCCTCACTGCAGAAGACTGGGGAGAATTACCAGGCGCGCCTCCAGAACCCAGTACCCCTCCGGGGCCTCCCTCTCAGCCAGTGGTCACCGAGATCACCAAGAACAGTGTGACCCTGACCTGGAAGCCCAACCCGCAGGCTGGGGCCACAGTTACCTCTTACTTGATAGAGGCTTTCAGGTACAGGGAAGGTTGTGAGTGCAAACCTGGACAGTTCAAGGGGGGGGGGGGCTGTGTCCTGAGGGTCTTGCTATTGTGGGGAGAGGTTTGCCAGTTCCCTTTCCCGGGGGAGGAGGCAGTAGGGGACCAACGAGAATGGGTGAGATGGAGTAGGCAGGTTGGGGATCCCTGGCTCAGACAACTCTGCCACCTCATTCCCGTTGCAGCCAAGCAGCTGGCAACACATGGCGGACAGTGGCAGATGGCGTGCAGCTGGAGACACACACCGTCGGAGGCCTGCAGCCCAAAACCATCTACTTGTTCCTGGTGCGAGCGGTGGGAGCCTGGGGCCTCAGTGAGCCCAGCCCCGTCTCTGAGCCTGTCCGCACCCAGGGTAAGGGCAGGGTCCCTGGCTCATGGCTATGACATGTGACACTGCATAGCACCCCTCCCCCCAAACCATGGCACCATGGCAGCTCTTTCCTGTGGTGCCAGGTCTATATGGGAGGGGGGGGAGAGGGGGGGCTGGCCTGAAGCAGGGGGTCATGCTTCCCTCTCATTGAGGGAACAAGAGAAGAAGGAGGAGGGGGAGAAGGGAGGAGGAGGGGGAGGAGGAGGAGAAGGAGGAGGGGAGAGACACACAGGGTGGAGAATGATTCAGTCACCTTGGTGGCACCTCACTCCTGAGTCCCTTACAGTAGATTATCAGGACTAGAAGGCCCACCTCTGTCCCCCCTCCCCCAGCCTCTTTTGACCCTGGGGCAGGGGTGGGCAAACTTTTTGACTCGAGGGCCACAATGGGTTCTTAAACTGGACCGGAGGGCCGGAACAAAAGCATGGATGGAGTGTTTGTGTGAACTAATATAAATTCAAAGTAAACATCATTACATACATAAAAGGGTACGGTCTTTTTTTTTTTTTTAGTTTTATTCATTTCAAACGGGCCGGGTCCGGGGGCCGTAGTTTGCCCACGGCTGCCCTGGGGTGTGCTCTGGAGCACTAAGCAGGACTGTCTGCAGGGCAGGGCAGAGGCAGGACACAGCACACTGTCAGTGGTGACTCCCTGCCCCTGCTGGCCCCTGCTGAGCGGGCTCTTTGGTCAACAGACAGCAACCCATCCAGGCCAGTGGAGGACCCACGGAGAGGCCAGCCGGGACTGGCTGAAGTGGCTGTGCGTCTGCAGGAGCCCATCGTCCTTGGGCCCCGGACCCTGCAGGTGTCCTGGACTGTGAGTGTGGCCTAGGGATGAGGTGAAGGGCAGGGATAATGACGGGGGACATAGGGGCCTCCAAGAATGGGTGGGGGAGATGGGTGAATGGAAGAGGGGCTGGGCCTGGTATGCTCCCTCTTCTCCCCTGCAGGTAGATGGCCCAGTCCAGCTGGTGCAAGGTTTCCGGGTGTCTTGGAGGGTAGCAGGTCCTGATGGGGGAAGCTGGACAGTGCTGGACCTACAGTCCCCAAGCCAGCAGAGTACTGTGCTGAGAGGACTCCCCCCGGGGACCCGCATTCAGATCAAGGTGCAAGCCCAAGGCCAGGAGGGGCTGGGTGCTGACAGCCTCTTGGTGGCCAGGAGCACCCCTGAGGAGGGTAAGGGGCGGCCGGAGCTGCTGGATGGACAAGAGGGAAGTGGGAGGGGGAATGCTTGCGGGGGTGGGGGGGTGGGGGGGTAGGAGGGTGGAGCAAGGCAAGTGGGTGGGAAGCCTTATTTCCCTAAGATGTTAGAACTGGGGGCGGGGTGGGGGTGGGAAGAAGTTGGGGCCTGAGGGGCAGCTTGCAATGGCTGAGTCCTCACCACGCTCCACCCTGGCCAGCCCCCAGTGGTCCCCCCCAGGCAGTGGCAGTAGCCTTGGGGGGTGAAGGCAACAGCAGTATCACGGTGTCCTGGGAACCCCCGCTCCCCTCCCAGCAGAATGGGGTCATCAAGGAATACCAGGTACAGGGTGTGTGGGTGGGAGACGGCTGGGTGGGAGGGGGGGGGAGGAGGGCCAGGGCTAGGATTGTGGTGGCGGCGGGGGGGGGGGGGGGCCGCTCTGGGAGAGGAGAGAGGGTTCCGTGCCCGCTCCAGGCTGAATTACGCCTGGCTGAGCGCCCTGTGCCATTCCACGTGCGGCCAGAATCCCATTCCTGACTCTAACCCGGGTCTCGGCCTCCCCAGATCTGGTGCCTGGGGAACGAGAGCCGCTTCCACCTCAACCGGTCCGCGGCGGGCTGGGCGCGCTCCGCGGTGCTGCAGGGGTTGCTGCCGGGTCTCCCCTACCGGACCCAGGTCGCCGCGGCCACCAGCGCCGGCGTGGGCGTGGCCAGTGCCCCGGTGCCCGTGCAGCTGCGTGAGTCTGCAGGTGGGGGGCGGGGGGCCGGAGGGGCTGCAAGTTTCCAGGCCCCGACTGCGCTCACGGCTCTGACCCCCGCAGCGACCCCCCGGGAACGGGAGCCCGCGCTCGAGGCGGGCCAGGGGCTGGCGGAGCGGCTGGCGCGGGTGCTGCGGGAGCCGGCCTTCCTGGCGGGCGGCGGCGCGGCCTGCGGGGCGCTGCTCATCGGGCTCGGCGGCGCCCTCTGCCGGCGCCGCAGGCAGCGCAAGGAGCTCAGCCATTACGCAGGTGAGAGCCGTCGGGGGGCGGCGGGCCGCGGGGCTGCGGGGCGTAGGGCGCCCTCGGACGCGGGGAGACGGAACGGGGTGCCTCGGAGCGGACCGAGCCTGGAGCCGCTTTCCTCGGAGCGAGGCGGGCCGCCCGGAGAGAGGGCGTAGGAGGCTCAGCCTCTCCAAAGTGGGAGGCGGGGGCTGGAGCCCCGCTCCTAGGAACAGGACTCAGGGTCCGGGGGTGGAGAGAGGAGCGGGGCCGGGACGGGGCGGGACCTGAGCCTGGGAAGGGGTAAGACTTACCCTGAAGACGCCAAGGGAGGAGAGAGCAGGCTCTGCAGTCAGCCCGGCTGGTGTGGCTCAGTGGTTGAGCATCGTCGACCTATGAACCAGGAGGTCACGGTTGGATTCCCGGTCAGGGCACAGGTCCGGGTTGTGGGCTCCAACTAAGTGTGGGGTGCTGATCCATGATTCTCATCATTGATGTTTCTATCTCTCTCTCTTCCTTCCTCTCTGAAGTCAATAAAAATATTTTTTAAAATAAATAAAGGGGGCGAGTCTAAGAAGACATACACATGAGGGTTGGGCCTGGTAGGAGGGGTGTGGCCAGGACGCAGGCAATACATGAGCCAGGGTTTGGGTGGAAAGGCCTCGCTGCTACCCTCTCAGTCCCCCTGCCCCCCCCCCCCCCTTCCTGCGCATCTGGAGAGATCTGAGAGCATCTAGAGCAGCGGTTCCCAGTCTTGGCTACACATGGGAATCACCTGGGGAGCTTTAGACAAATACTAATCCCTGAGTCCCTCTCACTCCTAGCGATTCTGATGAAATCGGTCCAGGGTGCAGCCTGAGTGGCAGAATTGGGACGGGCAGGGGGAGGAGTGGACAAGAGGGTGGCTATTTCTGACGCTTTTTCCATTTTCCCTCTCCTCTCTCCCATGGGATCCTTTCTGGAAGCCTCCTTTGCCTACACGCCTGCAGGTGAGCCACCACTGACTGCCGTGTGGGGTTCACACCCCAGCCCGGGCTCTTCTCTCATCCAGTCTCCCCTCATCTTCCCCAGTGTCCTTCCCACACTCAGAGGGCCTTTCGGGAGCCAGTTCCAGGTAATTCGCTCAACTTCCTTCCTAGGGATAGTCCCCTCCAGGGACAGGCTGCACCCCTTCCTCTCCAGGCCTCACTGCCTCCTCAGCTGCCGTGCCCAACACCCCTCTTCTCCCCCCTCCCCCCATTGCCCCTGCCTCCTCTACTTCCCAGGCCTTCCCGGGCTCTCCACCCCAGCGTCCACATGCTCTCCCCCAGGCCACCCGGGGGCCTCGGCCCTGCTCCCTACCCTTGGCTGGCAGACTCCTGGCCCCACCCATCTCGAAGCCCCTCTGCCCAGGAACCCCGGGGGGGCTGCTGCCCCAGCAATCCCGACCCAGACGACAGATATTACAATGGTGAGGAGTTCTCCTTCCCTCGGGGGCCCGTGTGGCCCCGGCACCCTTCTCTCCTCTCCACCTACCGGGGTACACTGCAGGGAGCCCCAGTGCTCCTGAGGTTGGTCAGTCCTCAGGAGGATGTGAGTGGGGGTGTCCCTCCGGCCCCACCTGTACCCTGGTTTGGGAGTAAGGTTTGGGGTGGGGGAAGAAGCGACCCGGTGGGGTTTCCTTTTGCCCTCCATTCTCCTGTTGTCCTGTTTCTCTGTGTCCGCCCTGCCTCCGCCCTGGGCCCCCTCTTTCTCCTCCTCAGAAGCTGGGATCTCCCTGTACCTGGCTCAGACGGCCCGGGGCGCGGCCGCCTCCCCCGAGGGTCCTGTCTACAGCACCATTGACCCAGCCGGGGAGGAGCTGCAGACCTTCCATGGGGGCTTCCCCCCAAACTCCTCCGGGGACCCGAGCACCTGGAGCCAGTATGCGCCCCCGGAATGGAGCCAGGGGGACAGCGGTAGGCCTCCCGGGCCCCTCGCCCCACACTCCTCGGGACCTGGCCCAGCACTTCTGACAGGTCTCACCTCTGCCCCTTTCCTGCTCTGCTCAGGGCCCAGGGCCGGCAAAGCGAAGCTGCTGGGGAAACCCGTGCAGATGCCCTCCCTCAACTGGCCAGAAGCCCTGCCCCCACCGCCTCCTTCCTGTGAACTGAGCTGCCTCCAGGGGCCTGAGGAGGACCTCGAGGGCAGGTAAGGATGCTTCTGGCTGCAGATGCCCTGCACGTGGGACCAGCCCCGGCCGCCTGCTGGGAGGGCAGAGAGCTGGAGAGGAAGGGAGCTGGCAACTAGACAGCCAAGGAAGGATATGGAAGCTCCTCAGTCACCCTCACCTCCTGCCTCTTTCCCCAGCTCAGAGCCAGGAGAGTGGTGCCCCCCTGTGGTGCCTGAGAGGAGCCACCTGGCTGAGCCCAGCTCCAGCGGAGGGTGCTTGGTCCCTGCGTCCCGAGGGGAGACCCCCTCCCCCACACCTTCCTACGGACAGCAGTCCACAGCCACTCTCACCCCCTCACCTCCCGACCCTCCACAGCCCCTCACTGACATTCCCCATCTCCACCAGATGCCCAGGTAGGGAGGCGCATGGCACCTTGCACGTTATAGGCCCTCGGCACACATCTGTTCAGTGGATGGATGGATGGGTGGATGGAAGGATGGATGGGTGGATGGAAGGATGGATGGGTGGATGGAAGGATGGATGGGTGGATGGATGGATGGATGGGTGGATGGATGGATGGATGGATGCATGGATGGATGGATGGATGGAAGGAAGGATGGATGGGTGGATGGAAGGATGGATGGGTGGATGGAAGGATGGATGGGTGGATGGATGGATGGATGGATGGATGGATGGATGGATGCATGGATGGATGGATGGATGGAAGGAAGGATGGATGGGTGGATGGAAGGATGGATGGATGGATGGATGGATGCATGGATGCATGGATGGATGAATGGATGGACGGAAGGATGGATGGGTGGATGGATGGATGGATGGATGGATGGGTGGATGGAAGGATGGATAGAAGGATGGATGGGTGGATGGATGGATGGATGGATGGATGGATGGATGCATGGATGGATGGATGGATGGAAGGAAGGATGGATGGGTGGATGGAAGGATGGATGGGTGGATGGAAGGATGGATGGGTGGATGGATGGATGGATGGATGGATGGATGGATGGATGCATGGATGGATGGATGGATGGAAGGAAGGATGGATGGGTGGATGGAAGGATGGATGGATGGATGGATGGATGGATGGATGGATGGATGGATGCATGGATGCATGGATGGATGAATGGATGGACGGAAGGATGGATGGGTGGATGGATGGATGGATGGATGGGTGGATGGAAGGATGGATGGATGGATGGATGGATGAATGGATGGATGGAAGGGTGGATGGGTAGATGGAAGGATGGATGGATGGATGGGTGGATGGGTAGATGGAAGGATGGATGGATGGATGGATGGATGGAAGGATGAATGGGTGGATGGAAGGATGGATGGGTGGATCTGGGGTGCATGAGGGTGGAAATATGATTTGGGGAGAAACCTGGAGACTAACAAGGCTTCTCACTCCCTTCAGACTGTTTGTCCCTCGGAGGGACTTTGCCAGCTCCCGGGAGCGTTTCAGAAACATGGCTTTCCTCACGTTCCACTAGCTCAGGAGCCTGGTGGGGGCCGGCCGTGTCTTGTTCATTTGAGTATTAGGCCGAGTGTCTAACACAGTGCCTGGCACACAGTAGGCGCTTAGTGTTTGTTGAGAGAACAAGTGCTAAGGCCTTATGTCCTTGCAGGAGGCTGCCCCTTGAGCCCAGTTCCCCGCTCAGTGTGTCCCAGCCCGCTCTGAACAGCCACGAGGCGAGGCCTGCTGGCCCCGGGGCTGGCCCCACAGCGGCCTATCACTTCAGCGCCAGCCCTGTCCCTAGCACCGCCAGCAGTGCCCCAGGTGAGTCTACAGAACCCTCACCTCATCTCACCGCCTCCTGAAGTCCCTTCTAGACCTTCTCTCTTACCTGCTCCTCTTCCCTTCTCCTAACGCTACAGGGAGAACCCGGCAGGCGCCAAGGGAGATGACTCCGCCACTTCAAGGGCCCTGCGCCCATCGGAAGAAACCCAAGGCCGTGCCCTACCGGCGGGAGCACAGTCCTGGGGGTGAGGGGCCATGGGTCTGGGGGTGGAGACAGTAGTGGACATGGGCAGAAACCAAGGGCGGGCTCTGTAGGCTGGAGGTGGGGAGCAGGCAAACCCACATCCTGGGCTGTTTATTCGTAGCCTCCTGGCGCCAGGGAACGGGCGTGGGAGGGACTGGTACCAGGAGAGTGGGACCCTCTGCTGAAACAGGCCTCTCCCCAGACTTGCCCCCACCGCCCTTGCCGCCACCAGAGGAGGAGACGGGCTGGGCCTCAGGGCTGAGAGCAGCAGGCAGCATGTCCTCTTTGGAACGGGAGCGCAGCGGGGAGAGAAGAGGGGTGCAGGGGGCGCCCCTGGGGGCCCATCGGGGACCCCTCCCGGATGGTAAGGAGGCCAGGGCGGGCTGGAGGGTGCGGCTATAGAAGGTGGGCTTTAGGACTGGAGGCTGATAGTACAGTGCAGACGGGGCCAATGATGGGCTAGTTTCAACCCAACTCACCCCTCACTTTCATTGGGTTCATGCATTTGACCCACATCGGAGGCACCTGTCTCTCCAGCTGCCTCTGAGCAAAATCCCCTGAGGTTCCCCAGTCGCATCCTTTCTCAGGACCAGCCTCAGTGAGAGGAGAACAGGGGTGGGTGTTCCCTGCAGGGTTCTGAGCGCGTGTGATGTCAAGGCCGCATACTGGCCGCTCTGCTTCTCAACCCCAGGATGGCCTGAGCCCTTTGCCTGCCCTCAACTCTCCTTCCAGAGCTGGGAGGAGGGTTGGGGTGGCACAGGAGGGGGCCAGGAGTGGCGTCCTGCCCCCTGCCTGGGCCCAGCTACTCTTTTCTCTGGTGCTGCAGAAGAGGCCTGGCTCCCTTACAGCCGACCAAGCTTCCTGTCCCGGGGCCAGGCCACCAGCACCTGCTCCACCGCCAGCAACTCTTCCAGGGGCTCCGGAAGCTCTCGGGGCTCCCGGGGCCCTGGCCGGAGCCGCAGCCGCAGCCGGAGCCAGAGCCAGAGCCAAAGGCCCGGACGGAAATGCCGAGAGGTGGGGGCTAGGGTGGAGAAACTGAGAGTGGAGGACAGGGATGACTGGGAAGAGGGAGATAGAGAAGGGCTTGCAGGGGAAGTGTGGACAGGAGGCGGCCCAGCGAGTGAGGGGCTGGGGGAGTCTTGGGGAACAGTGACAAAGGGTGAAGGCCGATGCCACACTGCAGAGGAGGCTGGGCTCCCAGAGAAGTGGGTCAGAGGAGGTGGGCGAGAAATCAGCCTGGCGATCGCCTCCCGTGGTCTGTTTGCTGTGGGCCAGGCCTTGCGAGCCAGCCTGTGTGTCTCTCTCTAGGAGCCAAGATAACGCTTGATGGAGAATCAGCAGATCCGTGGGGGAAAGGCTTGTCCCGGGCCAGGAGCCCGGATGGGAGCCCCTCCCCTGGTAAATGAGGGGGTGCAAAGAGGAGCAGGAGGGGGTCTCTTCCCTCCCGGCAGTGATGGTGGGGCTCCCTGAGGACCGGCTGAGAAGCCAGGAGACAGCTCTTCCGTTTCCATCCTACCTACCTGAGACCCGTTTGTAAAAAAGACAATAAAGAGTCGGAGTGACTTGCTGGGCCCAACGTCCAGTTTCGCGCGGGATACGGGGCAGGAGGGGCCACTAGGGGGTGTATATCAGGGCCCTTCCTTTTGAACTTCTGTCAAAACTCTAGGTGAGGACAGGGCTAAGAGACCCGGCCTGTCCTGCCTGCTGAAGTAGCTGAAGTCACTGCCCCCCTAGTGACAACCAGAGGGACTTTCCAGATAACGAACCGTGAGAAACTTGTCCTGCCCTCAGAGAGCTAAGCCCAGGACCTCCCTTCGTGCCTCCTCTGGGTGCTGCTTCTCTCTTGCAAGGGAATATGCCCGCGTAATAATAGCTTTTAAACTCAAAGGAAGGAGGAGCTCATGGGGGAAACCCGGGTCAAGAGGGGAAAACAGGCCCTGACCTGGTCACTCAGTGGTTAGAGCACCAGCCCATGGACCCAAGGGTCTCGATTTGATTCCCGGTCAGACGTCGGTTGCAGGCTTGACTCCTGGCCTCAAACGGGGCACATGTAAGAGGCAACCAATCGATGTCTCTCTCTCCCCTTCCTCCCTCCCACGCTGTCTGAAAATCAACAGAAGAACATCCTCAGCTGAGGATTACAAAAAAAAAAAAAGAGGAATCGGCTTTTGAAACCTCTGAGCCCCTCCTCACAGAGGGTGTGTGCGAACAGGCACGTCCTGGCCAGGTTCGGCCCAGATAGGATGGTTGGCTGGCACAGAATTTTAAACAATGTTGGCCGTGGGTGCCATGGTCCCCATCACCCCCCACCCCACGCACAGCCAGTGCCACTCAAAGGTAAGCCGAGGCCTGTTTCCTTCCCGTTTGCTCTCCCCCGGCTCAGGGACCACCCTGGGCTCTCGGGATTGCCACTGCCCGCATGCCCAGGCTCTGACCGCTCTTGCCACTTCGTCCTAAGTGGGTACAACCCCTTTCTCTCCTTCGGGCTAGCGAACATGGAATATTTTTTAAAGGAATGTTACCAGGAAGCTAAAAGAAAAGCAGATTCCAGGAAAGGAAAATCAGTAGGAGAGGAAGGATGGTTATCTGCAGCGTGGCTCCCTCCTCCGAGGTCACACCCTCCAGCCCAGACTGGCCAGGCCAGGGTAGTCCAGACAGCACTGTCCCCGGGCCCCGCCTTCTCAGCCTCCAAAGTAGAGCCACAGGGCTTTGGGGGATGATCACCCCCGCTCGGGGCCCTTTCCAATGGGCCCTTCTGAAGGCGTCTTCCTGTGGCCCTGCTCATGCTCATCCCCCTCCCCCCCAACCTGAGGATTCTGCCCTTGACCTTTCCTGCCACGTGGGAGAGACGCTGTCTGGGGCGGATGCCCCGGGAGTCCCGCTCCACCGCTGGTTTGCTCTGTTGTCCTGGTGGAAGGGTGTGCACCAGCCAATCATGACAGGTGGCTCTACCTTTTGTGGGATGAGCTACTTTGTTTTAAGAAACCACCTGGGACTGGTCTCTGGGGAGGGGGCTGGGGCGGCTGGAGGCAGGAGTTGTCTTCTCGGGAACAGTTGCCAAGACCAGCAGGCCCTGACCATGCCCAGCCCTCCCTTGCCTGGGTCCTGCTTCCAATCGGATGGGTGAACATAATTCTCCCCTTAGTTCCTGGACAGGGAGGAGTGACATGGCCCAGTGTCAGCGAATGTCTGCTCCCTTCCAGTTCAGGCAATTCTTTCTCTGTCTCCACGTGCCCCCCTCCACCCCGCAACGACGCTCTGGGAAAAGGGCTCACGGAACTCAGGGCATTGCCATGTCATAGTATTAATTCCTTGGGCTCACTTGACAGCAGTGTGGGGAGGGTGGTTTTGTCCCCATTCCGCTCCTCCCGCCCTGGAGCTCCCTCCCTGGTCCGCCTGCGACTTTGCCCTGGTGCTGGGTTGGGCCTTGTGGCTCAGGGCTCTGCTCTGCATCTCCTTTACATGGTGTGTGTGTGGGGGTGGGGGGGGTGGGGGTGGAGCCCCTCTACGGAACACAGTCCAGTGAGGCTGAAGGGAGGCTTGAGGAGCTCCTTCCTCCACGGCCCACCCCCACAAGCTGCCGCTGCCCCCCAGAAAGACCCCTGGCTCCCCCATGTCTCATGATCCCCGTGGATGGGAGAGCAGGAGATGGGCTGCTCCTTAAGCCAGACAGTTTGGTTGTGGGGTTGGGCAGAGCCAAGGACAAGCAAGGCGCCAGGTGGAGACCATTCTCCGCTCCAGGGGCTCCGGGTCTGCTTTGCTGTGATTGTGTTGCTTCATTCCTTTTCACGGTCAAGGAGGGCGAGCTCTCCTGGAGGCCAGATGTACCCAAGGGTAGAGATGCACCGACCAAGATCTGCAGTCCAGGGCCCAGCCCTCCTCAGGGCCCGTGGCTGATAGGAGAGGGAGTTCTGAGTCTCTTCTTGGGGGGCTGGGGTGGGGAGTCTCGGGGACATGCCTCAGGACGAGTCTCTAGGAGAATTGGAGGAGAGTGGAGTTATCCCCTTGCTCCTTGGGTCTCCTGCAGACCCCCGGCTCCACCCAGAACCACACTAGCCAGGCAGACGGACACTTACGGCCAGCCTTGGGGGCAGCGCAGCTGAGATGGCTTCTCTGGGGAGAGTTCTAAGAGTCGGGGGGCCAGGGCGGCAGCCCTCTGCCCAGTCGCTGGATGTGGTTGCTCTCCAGGTCCTCTAGCCAGTCTGACCTCCACTCCCACAGGGGCAGGGAGAGGGTGCGAGTCAGCAAGCGGTCATCCCGGGGGGAGGGAGGCGATGAGGCTCCTGTGTGGGGACAGAGATATCTGTGGAGGGTTGGCCTTCACCCCTGGGAACCAGTCTAGGGAACAAAGCAGACACCCAGCCCTAAGTACAATCTAACCCCAACTTGGCCCATCAGTCTCGATGTCTCTGGCCCCGGGGACAGGAACCATTCGTTTCGTTAGAGAGAATGTTTCGAACTGGCCTTTGCCCATCCTCTCCCACTCCCGGCGTCCTCCTCTTCCTCTGTTAGGGGAACTTCTGCCCTGGATAACCCTTGCTCTCTCGTGCACCACAAGCCTGGTTGTTTTTCTTGGGGCACAGGGCAGGGTTAGGGTTCATATGACAGGAATAGGCGATCTGATACAGGAGATGAAGCAGGGAACAGCTAAGGGGAGCCCTGACTGCCTCTGTGGACATGGAGATGATGGTCCCACTCCACTGGACAGTGAAGGGTGAGCCCGGTGGCTCCTCCCCACAACCACAGACAAGGCAAGAAGAGGGTGTGGAGGCACGGCGGGGGTAAGAGGAGACAGAACGTCCCACAGTGAGGAGGAATCAGAACACTGGGCTGGAGTGAATCACAGGGGCTGGAGCCGCCCTTCCTGGAGACCCCTGTCTGGGTGAGGGGGGGGCCTTCAGGTAGGGGGGTGGGTAGCACTTGGCTGCCTGCAGGCTTCAGACTTGAACAGTCTGTCCCTGTTCTCATGGGGTGACCTTGGGCAAGTTAATAAACCTGATTGACTTACAATTTCCTCATTTGGAAAACAATGAAGAGCATTCCCCCGAGAGGGGTCATTGAATGTATGTACAGTGCTTATCCTAGAGCCTGGGAGGTAGCCATCATTGAATGAAAACTGGCTGTTCTAAGGACAATGACAAAGACCGTGAGGAAGACCATGGCTAGGCACATGGCCTCCTGGTTGGGAAGAAGGGGGTCTTACAGGGGCTGGCCCACTCCAAGGGGTGAGGGTGAGCTGACGTACCTGTGAAGACGCAGTCTGCCTCCCTGGGCTCCAGACCAAAGCCAAGGCTGTCCACGGCCACTGCCAGGGCCCGTGCGAAGTGGGCATCGGCCAGGAAGGAGCCGTCCGAGGAGCTGACCAGGCTGGCTCTGGCACTGGGGGCGTTGTCCTCGGAGGCTGAGCCCCAGCCATTGGCCAGGGAGCCCTCACTGGGGGTGGGGGTGAGGCAGGGCCGAGGTGGGCACAGCAAACTCCCCACCTCGGACCCTACCCCTCCGGCAGCTCTGCCCATGTCTGCCAGCTCTGAAGCTGTGGGAACGCTGATGTACCCGTAGGTGCTGGGGGGTGAAGGAGCCCTTGGCATAGGAGAGACGCTGTTCCTAGGAAGAGGCAACATGGGAGACAGTAGGATTGTTGAGGTGCGGTAGGGCGGGACCATTCCTCTGGGAAGAATGGAACGAGGCAGGGACAACCATACTGTAATATGGGCCTACTCACCTGGGGGTCTCCTCACCCTCACTGAGCTCCAGGCACAGGGCCACCTCCTCAGGAGTCAGCACACTGTCTTGATCCTCCCCCAGGGATGACAGCGAAGAGCTGGACAGGCGACTGGAGGTTGGGCTGGGACCGGACAGGGAGGAGGCCTGGTGGCTGGAGTGGCTGGCGGTACTGGAGGGCCTACAGGTGGGGATGGGGGCTGCTGACAGGGGGTGGGGGGAGGGAGCTCGGGGCTCTGCCACATGCCTGATGGGGTAAGACAGATGGCAGGATGGTTAGTGGGGTCTTTCCAGCCCCTGTCCACCCCTCCCTCACCCCATCCCACCCCACCCCTGCTTTTGGACCCCATGCCCTCTTACTGGGTCTGTTGATTCTGAGTGGGGGGTTCATGAGAAGAGAGGGGTGCTGGCGGGAGAGGGCAAGTCAGCTCGCTGGAGGAGCTGAGGATCTGCGGTCCCAGGGCCCGCCAGGCAACCAGAGTTCGGGGCACAGGTCCTGGGGAACAATAGCCTGGGCATGAGAATAGCGGAACCCCCATCAGCCCCCCACCCCAGCCTGCCCCCTGCCCAGCCCTCCCCTCAGCTTCCTGCCCCTACACCCCCCCCCCCATCAGCTTCCTCAAGGACAGCTGAAGCCGGCTGTAGGGGCTGGTGGGCCCCTGTACCCCACCTCACCGCCTCACTTCCTCTCACCTGGGCTTTGGGAAAGGTTCTTGGAGCCTTTATTTCCTGCCTCCCAGGCCCAGAGCTCCATCGGGTGGCTGCCCCGGAGCAGCGGGGAGCTGTTGGCCTGGTGCAGCTCTGCAAAGGAAGAATCGGCCATTGAGGGACAAGCCAGGGTGGGCCTGTCAGACCCCCACCTCAGGCTCCAGCTTTGGCCTTGTCATTCAGTTACGCTTTAAGGCCCCTGAACAAAGAGAAAAGAGGGAAGAACCGCCCTCCCTCTTCTCCTCCCCTTCCCACCTTCAGCCAGGCAGCTGTGAGAGGGTGGGAGGAGCACCAGGCTTGGAGTAAAAATATGGGCTCTCGTAGCCCAGCTGGGCCATGCAATAGCGGTGTGCCCTCAGGTAGATCCATGAACCTTTCTGAGCCTGTTTCATTTGTAAACACTCACAGCAAATGATGGCTTTTCCAATTAAATAAACACAGATCGGAATGTTCCTGGCACCTAATAGCTTTCTTCCCTTTACTGGATGTATTGCCATCTTCCTGATCTCTGTGTAGCCTCACACGGTTACTCTTCTCGGTAGTTTTAGCTCCTTCTTCTCTTGGAGAGAATCTATTCATTTCCACTCTTCACATTATGAAAATCTCACATGGTTCTGGCTGGCCCTGCCCTGAGCAACCTGAGCATCTTTCACCCGGGGACATGGGTTAGACCAGCGGTTCTCAATCTGTGGGTCGCGACCCCTTTGTGGGTCGAGCGACTCTTTCACAGGGGTCGCCTAAGGCCATCGGAAAACACACATATAATTACAGATTGTTTTTGTGATTCATCACTATGCTTTAATTATGTTCAATTTGTAACAATGAAAATACATCATGCATATCAGATATTTACACGACGATTCATAATAGTAGCAAAATTACAGTTATGAAGTAGCAACGAAAATAATGTTATGGTTGGGGGTCACCACAACATGAGGAACTGTATTAAAGGGTCGCGACATTAGAAAGGTTGAGAACCACTGGGTTAGACTGTCATGAATGGGTAAGACAGAAACAAGTCACCCGAGACCAGGCCAGGTGTGAAGGAAGAGGCACTTTAGAGTAGGAAAATGTTTTGGTCTCACCCAGAGAGGCAATGCCCTGCCCGTAGATAGTCAATATTTGTTGGCTAACTGAGTGAATGAAGGATGCTGTTAGAGATGTAGGTGTAAACACATACAGACGTGACTCCCACTGAGGGTGAACCACACTTCGAGACAAGGCTGAGTGAACTCTGACAATAGGGAAGCCAAGGTCACTGAGAGGACTGACCCAGCCACGTACAATGCTTCCTGGTCAGGCCCAAACCCAGGTGATCTAAGTTTAAACCAGAGAGGAACTGGGTAATGTAAATAGGAAATAACAGATTTCCCCCAGACCAGGAACCAGAGCAAAGGAGGAAAGAAACAGCCTTCAGATTAGTGTCCCATGATCAGAAGCCCAGACCAAAGGCCAGGCAGGACCCTGGAGGCCGAGCTGTCTAGTCGATCTCATCCTAAAGCCTTGGGGGCCACCATGGCCAGTTCAGAGCAGGGACAAGACTAAGACCCCATCTGGGCCCTGGGAATCCATGGACAGTGGCCAGATCTTCTGAGCCACTGGGATAAAACCACACAATGGCTGGACTTCCTCTATTGAGGTTTGCTTTCATACTTCGCCTGATTTGGTTTGTGTACATTTCCTTTCGTTGAATGACCTAGTACCTGGCTTCGGAACTAAGCTCAGAAGTGGAGACACAGGTTGGCTGGCTGGCTGGTTGGTTGTATGGAAAAGGAAGGAAGCCCTAACCGGTTTGGCTCAGTGGATAGGGCGTTGGCCTGCGGACTGAAGGGTCCCAGGTTCGATTCCGGACAAGGGCATGGACCTTGGTTTCGGGCACATCCCCTGTGGGGGGTGTGCAGGAGGCAGCTGATGGATGTTTCTCTCTCTCATTGATGTTTCTAATTCTCTATCCCTCGTTCTTCCTCTCTGTAAAAAATCAATAAAATGTATTTTTTTAGAAAAAAGAAAAGGAAGGGAAAGGCCAATTCTGGAAAAGGCCACGTTTGTCCCAGCCCTTTTCATTTCCTCTAAAGGACCCTGGTAACAACAAGCCCCTCCCCCCTTGCTCGGAAATACTTGGATTTTAGTTTCAATGTTATTTGAATAAGAAACTAGGCAATAAAAATGTTATCAAGGTCAGGCCAAATCTCACTGGCCAGCCCTGAATTGCAATACATATTGGTTTGAATTAATGAGAATATTCGGTGTATGTATCTGACAAAGTACGGGGAACTAAGAACCTGGTATAATGGTTGAGACCCGGGAGAGGGTGATAATATCTATCATGGAGAAAAACCCCAACAAGAGTCAAACGGTAGGAAAAGGGAATAAGTAGGTTACGGGGAGTAGGGACGCTGAGAGAGCCTGCCCATTTTAGGAAATGAAGACGCATCAGTCGTGGGCTAGGTGACAGCAGTGGAGCCGACGCCAGGCTCTGGACAAGGTCAGAGCATGATCTGCTGATGACTAGCGGGGACGTGGCTCACACTGGGGATCAAACTTGTAACCTGGGCACGTGCCCTGACCAGGAATTGAACTGTGACCTCCTGATTCATAGGTCGATGCTGAACCACTGAACCACGCTGGCTGGACGGAAAGCTGGTTTTTAAATGAGATTCATGCAACCTCTTTTTAGTTGGTATTTTATTACCACTGAGATTTTCTAATGCAATAGCTTTGAGGCAAAGCTGGAAAAAAATGCCAGCTTCATTAATATTTAGAGACATACAATTTTGGATATTAGACAAGCTTCTAATTACTCTGAATCCACATTTGTTTTAATAAAAATTCAATTATAAACTTTAAAAAAATTGGCTGTTGAGCCTGACCAGTATGCCCAATGGTTGAGCCTCTACTTATGAACCAGGAGGTCAAGGTTCGATTCGTTGATTCTGAGTAGGGAGCATGTAGGAGGCAGCCAATCAATGATTCTCTCTCATCACTGATGTTTCTATCTCTCCCTCTCCCTTCCTCTCTGAAATCAATTAGACATATATATTTTTTAAAATGGCTGTTGAGCATTTGTAAGTCTCACTCATCAGTACAGAAGGCTCATGAAGACAGCAGACAGGGTGCAGGCCAATGTTTGGAGATGGGAGAAAGGAGTCAGAGGATAGGATTTCCCACGGACGCTCCCAGAGACAGTCAAAGTGGCCCCTGGGAGCAGACCACTCTGACTTCAGCTCTGAGTTCTGCCCCTTATTGATGTAGGATTTTGAATGAGTTACCCAAATCTGCTCCTCTTTCCCTATCTGTGAAATTAGAGGAAATAATACCAAGTCAATATGTTGTGAGGCTTAAATAAAATAAATATAAGTAAAGCACCTAACATAGTGGTTGCTAAAGAAACAGAAACTAGCCTGGCCGGTGTGGCTCAGTGGTTCAGCATCGACCTATGAACCAGGAGGTCACGGTTTGATTCCTGGTCAGGGCACATGCCCGGGTTGAGGGCTTGATCCCCAGTAGGGAGCATGCAGGAGGCGGCCGATCAATGATTCTCTCTCATTGATGTTTCTATCTCTCTCTCCTTCTCCCTTCCTCTCTGAAATCAATAAAAATATATTAAAAAATAGAAAGAAACAGAGACGATAATGATGTTTCTCTGGGAAGTCAAAGCAGGTTGCTGGGAGTCAGGAGAGATTTGGCAGAAAGGAACTGCTCCCCTGGGGAGCAAGCTGAGAGTCAGGCCTGGGCAGACTTGTGTGGAGCACAAGGGGGGTTGTTCATGGGAACCAGAGCCTTGGTGCCAGCACTGGGCGCATTCTGGGCACATCCTGCCAGGTTCTGGAATGACTGGTGTGCTGGTCAGGCACTTGCGTTAGACTTTGAGCCCTTAGGGGGCGAGGACCGTGTCTGGTGTCTCTTGGGCCCTGGTGCTCGCTTATCAACGTGTGGAGTTGAGCTGATAGCAGAGGCAGGGCCGCTCCTGGTGCAGCCAAACTGAAAACAGAGCCCATGTAGAGGAAAGCTGAGGCCAGCACGGCCCTCGCTGAGTGCGTCCGTGATGGGGATCCAGGAGGATAGGCCAGTCAAAGCTGTGGGTGGGATGCTACCCACACCCGCCTGCCAGGGCCCAGCCCACATTCCCACCACATTCCCACTCCTGGGCCCTCCTCCTGCCTGCTCCGGGCTGGGTCAGCGACCCCGTCCTTACCTTGCTTCTTTCTGGCCTTCCAAGCCTCTGCGGGGGCCACAGAGAAGCGAGGGGAAGAGAGCCCCCGGCGGCTGCAGAGGCTGTCGGAACTGGGCCAGGGGCTGGAGAGCCGGGCCAGCTGGGGCCGGAGGTGCCTGAGAGCTGGGGCCTGGGGGCTTGGCCGGGCTGGGGGGCTGGAAGGCAGCTCAGCGATGAGGGAGCCATAAAAAGTGCGGGTGTCGGGAAGCAGGGGCACCCCAGGGCTGCGGGGATCCCAGGAGATCACTGCAATAAGACATAATAGGAGTGATGGTGGGTCATCCTGCCCACGGCTCCCTCCTCCAGCCCTGGGGTCTCGGTTCCACTGCCAGACCCTGGCCGCCTCTGGGCATGCTCACAGGAGCGCCGGCAGTCTAGTGGGTCCCGGGGGTCCGCTCCCAGCCGGCTGCTTAGGCTGCTGCTGCTGCTCAGGTCCCGAGAGCAGGAGGTGGATCGCCAAGTGTCTGCCAGCCAGGGGGAGTCGCTGTGGTCCATCCTGCAGCAATGGGGGGGGGGGGCGGGGAGCAAGGGGGGAGGCAGGGACAAGGGCAGGAGAAACAGCGTAAAGCAAGAACCACGGGGTAGCTGAAGGAGGTGAGGAGATGGTGCTAGAGCAGCTGTTCTCAACCTGTGGGTCGCGACCCCTTTGGCCTAAGACCATCAGAAAACACATATATAATCACATATTGTTTTTTTTTAATATATTTTATTGATTTTTTTCTACAGAGATGAAGGGAGAGGGATAGAGAGCTAGAAACATCGACGAGAGAGAAACATCGATCAGCTGCCTCCTGCACACCTCCTACCGGGGATGTGCCCGCAACCAAGGCACACGCCCCCGACCGGAATTGAACCCGGGACCCTTCAGTCCGCAGGCCAACGCTCTATCCACTGAGCCAAACCAGTCAGGGCTCACATATTGTTTTTGTGATGAATCACTATGCTTTAATTATGTTCCATTTGTAACAATGACATTGGGGGTCACCACAACATGAGGAACTGTATTGAAGGGTCGCGGCATTAGGAAGGTTGAGAGCCACCATGCTACAGGCTTTATTCTACCTACTTTTAAGCCCTTCAGACTCTTTAAAATCTCTCACTGATGTCTCCAACTCAGTGCCCTTTCTTATCCTGGTTATCTGGGGAAGTCCAGGTTGCCCAGAGATAAGAGGTATTAAAAAGAAACAGCTGTGTGCTAAGATAAAAAGAATATCTCTCTGGAGCCAGACAAACCCAGTTTGAAAATCCCGGTTGGCAAAAAAAAAAAAAAAAAAATCCCCGTTGGTCGCAGCCCAGCTGTGCATCCCTGGGAGCAAGTCTGTCAGCCTCTCTAAGCCCCAGCTCTCCATCTGTAAAAGTAACAACGCCCTTCCATATAAGGCTGATGCTGTGCGCTGGGGCCAGGAAACGTGAGGTCATGCGCTGGCAGAGCAGAGCTTGCTACGTGAATGTGGCCTCGCGACCTCTAGCCTGGTTCCCTTCGAACAGGGGGTCATGCAGACTGCCTGAGTCAGGTTTCAACAGCGGGGACCGGCCAACGCACTTCTCTGCCTGAAACCTCCCGTGGCTCCCCTTTACCCAGGGAGCGCCCGGCTGCCTGGCATGGCGAACAGGGCCCCCAGTCTGGTTTCCAACTGCCTGACCAGACCCATCTCACACGCTATGCCCCAGGCAGACTAAACGGCTTTTCCTTCCCTGCGAACATGGCGGCGATTTCCGGCTGCCCGCGATGGCCTTCTCCTTCTCACTGTCAGGGTCAATGTGAAATCTCCCTCCCGAATTTCCCCACCCCAGTCTCCTCCATGTATCTTGTACATGTGCCTGCACGTCCAACTCTGGATTGCATTCGCTTGGATGTCTCTGTCTAGACTGGTGGTTCCCAACGCGGGGCACCCCCCCACCCCACAGGGATGCAATTTGATTTTTAAGGGGGGCAATTTGAGAATGAGTTATTAACAGTGAATTTTTTGCATTTCCGATGGTTCTAGGGGCCTCGTATACAGTTTATAAATATACATTGTGACATATTTATGCATTCCAGTTCTCTATTACCGGTATGTGTTTTGAAACTTTATTTGCTATTTTTTTTTCATATTATTATTATTATTATTTTAAACAATTTCTTAGTGATTTCTTTCTCAGTACTTCATCTGTCCTTTCGTTCTTTTATTTTTCTCTTTCATGGATGCCATGTTCTTCGAAGCTTGTTTAGACCATGTAATGGCCTTTTAGGCTTCCTCCATGTGAATGGGAGTTCACTTTTTGAATCATAAGAATTATATGTCACTGGGTGGGAGTGGGCATCAGGGTTTTAGAGATGCTCAGGTGGGGCGTGGCCAAAAGAGGTTGGGAACCACTGGTCTAGACTGAGTTCCTGGCAGATGGAGACTGTTCTAGAGAAATGAAGGCATCTCCCTCAAGGATGGGGGTGAAGTCCCAGGGGGACAGAGAACGTTCAGGGCAGAGCAGACAAAGCTCAGGTGGAAACTCAAGAGGAAGGCCAGTGGGCACAGAGAACACAGGAAGGAACCTTGCTCGGAGCTGAGACACTGACAGAAAAAGGGTCTGGCGGGATGTATCTGGCACCTCGTACGTAGGTGCTCGACAAACGTCTGTTGAAAGGTGCAGACCTGGGCTGCGAAACCTCCCAGAGGAAATCTAATGCGATAAAGAGCAGGAGAATGTGGGCAGATGAAATGGTTATTTTAGTGTAAAACTCGGCCAACAGGATGAAAAAGCATGCTTGCTTTCTGAGTCTCTCGTCTCATAACCGCAGGCGTGCTCTGGCAGCCAGACACACTTGAAGCAGAGGTCCCTGCAACCGCCCTATGGTGTAGGGGCAGAGCGCCCTCTACTGGAACTGTGGGTGGACTGCCGTGAAGGAAAGATGGCTCCCTAGGTTGAGTGATGGACCGAAAGCAAAGGCAAAGAAAGGTACTGCTAGGCGAACTCTGAGTGCACAGAGAAAATCAGGAATTAGGCTGCTCCTCCCACGCTAATGATTCTCCACCCAGGAGGATGACTCAGCAGGAAAGTGTAGTCAGTATTATCAGTGAGAGCCTGGTGACAAGAGCATTGGATGAGGACAGTGGTTCTCAACCTTCCTAATGCCGCGACCCTTTCATACAGTTCCTCATGTGACCCCGAACCATAACATTATTTTCGTTGCTACTTCATAACTGTAATGTTGCTACTGTTATGAATCGTCATGTAAATATCTGATCTGCAGGATGTATTTTCAGTGTTACAAATGGAACATCATTAAAGCATAGTGATGAATCACAAAAACAATATGTAATTATAGATGTGTTTTCCGATGGTCTTAGGCGACCCCTGTGAAAGGGTCGTTCGACCCCCAGTGGGGTCGCGCCCCACAGGTTGAGAACCGCTGGATTAGGAGTTCAGAAGGCCAGCTGTGTTGCCTTGGGCAAAGCTACTTAAGCCTATGATTCTGTTTACACTCTGTCAAGTGGTCTGATAGTAACATTATTGAAAGAGAAAAACAATTCTCACTTGGAGTTGAGGAGAGATACAGATACCAGGCAGGACTCCAAACTGCCTGGTGTAAGGGAGACTCCATCCAATTCTCTGTTCCAGCTCCACTGACCCTGGGTCCCCCTGCCCCTCCCTCACCTCAGGCCATGCCCCTTTCATGTCTCACCTGTGTTTTAGGATGGCGTCCTCGCTGGTATATCTATACAGACCTGGGAGGGGACAGGAAGAAGGCTCAATGTAGAGTCCCCAGCATCAGGCTAGAGAGCTAACCCCCATAGTGTCCTTTTTAAAAGAAATATGTATTTTTTTTATTATTATTATTTCAGAGAGGAAAGGAGCGGGGGAGAGAGTCAGAAACATCGATGATGAGAGAGAATCACTGATTGGCTACCTCCTGCAAGCCCTTCCTGGGAATCAAGCTTACAACCCAGGTATGTGCTCTTGACAAGAAATGAACCTGGAACCCTTCAGTCCTCAGGCCGAAGCTCTATCCACTGAGCCAAGCCAGCTAGGACCCCCCTATAGTGTTCTTACTGGACCCAGTGAGTCCTGACCCCCTGGAGTCTGCTTCCCTCTCTCACCTGGGCCCAGGTGCACCCCAGTGCGGCGCCGACGGTGGATACACACAGTGGTGCCCAGCAGCAGCAGCCAGAGCAGGACAGCCCCGGTGGCAATGACCTCTGGACGCTTCAACGTTGCTCTCAGCTGCTCCAGGATCCATGGGCCGGGGTCTTTGGGCTCTCGGGTGGCTCGCTCCATGGTCTGCTCTGTATAGGATTTGGAGCTCAGGGGCAGGGGGCAGGGGGAGCAACGAGGGTCGGACAGAGAAGGGGGAAGAGCTGGAAGTGGGAAGTGGGGACAATGAGAGGAAGGTGGGCATTGGGGCTGAGGGATGTGGGTGGGACCAGTGGAGACTCTCCTCACCTAAAATGAGGCAGACGGGGCTACTGGGCTCCCCATACCCAGCGCCGGTGACGGCAGCCACCTGCACACAGTAGGAACCTGGCGTTTGGGTGGCAATCTCCAGCTGGGTCTGCTCACCGGCCACTGTCCAGTTGGTTGGGGGCCATGAGGTGTTGCTCAGGCTCCACACCTAAGGACAGGCAGGGTGAGCAATGCCCCCAGGCACCATCCCAGCTGCTGGGCCCTTCATCTGCAGTCAGACTCCGAGCCTGTGGTCACCCTGCCCTGGGGTTGACCAGGGAACACTCCCCTCACAACCACCCCCACTTCTCATCCCGTCCTGGGCCCTACATTCAGCCTCACTTTCCGCGTCTGTAAATTAGGGATAAGAACCAGGTGGACCGGGGATGAAATGAGACCAGGGAGCTAACTGCTTGGCACGGGCTGGCAGACGCTCACTTATCAATAGTGGGTGCTCCTCGCTTCTCTGCACGGGTTCACTTCTCAGTGCCCAGAGCGAGGGCAGGCAGGATGCCAAGGGAGAGGGAGGCCTCGGCACCCCTAGGAAGGGGTGTGTCAGCTTGTGGGGGTACCTGGTAGCCACGGATGATGCCATTGTGGTTTTTAGCAGGTGGTGGGACCCAGTTCACAAGGATGCTGCCATTGCCCGATTTTAGGGTCACCTCCTGGGGAGGGGCACTGGGCACTGGGGGTGGGAGAGAGGAGATAGGAATGAGGGAGCTCCAGGGTGAAGGCTGGGATGGGGGCACGGGGCAGAGGCCACACTGAGAATAAGCGCTCCGCTTGCCTGACCAGGGCAGACGGATCCACGAGCAGGACCCACCATCCCCCCAGACTGGAGTGGGACAGTCCTCCAGGCCCCCCAGACTGGAGTGGGACAGTCCTCCAGGGCCCCCCAGACTGGAGTGGGACAGTCCTCCAGGGCCCCCAGACTGGAGTGGGACAGTCCTCCAGGGCCCCCCAGACTGGAGTGGGACAGTCCTCCAGGGCCCCCCAGACTGGAGTGGGACAATCCTCCAGGGCCCCCAGACTGGAGTGGGACAGTCCTCCAGGGCCCCCCAGACTGGAGTGGGACAGTCCTCCAGGCCCCCCAGACTGGAGTGGGACAGTCTTCTAGGGCCCCTCAGACTGGAGTGGGACAGTCCTCCAGGCCCCCCCAGACTGGAGTGGGATAGTCCTCCAGGACCTCCCAGACTATCCTCCAGGGCCCCCCCAGACTGGAGTGAGACAGTCCTCCAGGCCCCCCCAGACTGGAGTGGGATAGTCCTCCAGGACCCCCCAGACTGTCCTCCAGGGCCCCCCCAGACTGGAGTGGGACAGTCCTCCAGGCCCCCCAGACTGGAGTGACACCAGAGGTCTATTGTTGGTCGTGGGCACCTGCCCCTGACCTTGCTCAGGCAGCCTCAGGAGCAGCACGTTGCTGTCAGGGCCCCGAGCCCGGCCGGAGGACGGTCTCACTTTGAACTCGTAGTCTTGGCCCCAGCGGAGGCCCCCGAGCTCTGCGCTCTGCGAGCCAGCCAGCAGGGCCTCTGCCCACGGAGCTCCCTGGCCTCCTGGCACCGGCTGGGTCCTGAATAGCGCCGTGTAGGACTGGGCAGGGGCAGCAGGGCCGCTGACCTGGGAGAGAGTCCGGAGAAAGGTGGGGGGTCAGGGACGCGGTCCTGTCTGGACCCCGGACTGGCTCCAGCCCTGGGCGCTGGGCCTCACCTTCCAGCTGAGCCACACGGCAGGCGCAGGCTTGGTGCCCTTGGAGGGACCCGGGTTCAGCAGGGTCACGTTTTCCAGCTGAATGCGCACGGCCAGAAGCTCCAGAGGCTCTGGGGGAGAACAGGGCTGGGTTGGGGGCTCCAGGCCCAAGTGAAGGAACTGAGGGGTCCAGGATCCCTTAGCTGCCGAGAACCCAAAACTCCCAGCTTCCTCAGAACTAGAGCACCCCTATCTCCACTGAGGGGTGGGGAAGCAAACCTCCCCTAAGATGGGGTCCACCATCTGATGCCAATCCCAGGTTGAACCTCACATACCCTAACCTCAGCCCAAACCAGACCACACCAGCCTAACCGGACCGCGCCCCCCCGCCCCCACCCCCCCGCCCCCACCCCCCCGCCCCCCCACCCCCCGCCCCCCCCCGCCCCCCCCCACCCCCCCCCCCGCCCCGCACTGGCCCTGATGTTAGCTCCCTGCCTTACCCTGGACAGACACCCTGGCTGCCCGGCTCTTCCGCTGTCCCGCATTGTTGGTGGCCACACACATATAAGTCCCCGAGTCACTCTTCTCTGCTCTTAGCATCCGCAAGGAGCCACTGGACACCTGTCAGGACAGGCACATGCGCAGTCTCCCGTGAGGGGAGGGGCTCTGACAGGGGGGGCAAGCTGAGGGCCTTGCCGCCTTCCTCTCCTCAAATTCTGCGGGGGCACTCAGAAGGCGGGTCAGTCCCCAGGGCAGACCCTGTAGTGGGCACTCAGAAGGCGGGTCAGTCCCCAGGGCAGGCCCTGTAGTGGGCACTCAGAAGGCGGGTCAGTCCCCAGGCGGGTCCTGTAGTGGGCACTTAGAAGGTGGGTCAGTCCCCAGGGTGGGCCCTGCAGGGGGCACTCGGAAGGTGGGTCAGTCCCCAGGGCAGGCCCTGTAGTGGGCACTCAGAAGGCGGGTCAGTCCCCAGGGCGTGCCCTATAGTGCCGGGACAGGAGGAGGCATGGGGAAGGGAGCTATACTCACCCTGTGCCGCCCCGGCTGGAGGGCCAGGGGTTTCTCATCCTTCCACCACAAGACCGTGGGCTCTGGGTAGCCCCAGGGTGGCCAGCACTCCAGGATCACCTGCTCGCCCACCGTGGCCACTGTATCCTGGGGCTGGACCCGGAAATCCTCCTGAAGGACTGTGGGGAGGAAGGAGGCTCTGGGGGGAGCAGTGCCCGGTCCTCCCCTCCCCAAAGGCCCCCCTTGGTGTCTCCTGCCACACCTGCCCCATTCTATTTTTTCACGACTGTGCCCACTCTTCAGAGACCCACCTCCTAAGCGTTCCACGTAAGTTCACCCCCAACTCGGCTCTCTCCTCCCGGTTCCCAGTCTGATATCCCTTCCAACCTCCCTCTGACGCCAATCCCAGGTTGAACCTCACATACTGTAACCTCAGCCAAAACCAGCCCACACCAGCCTAACTGGAGCCTCCCCCTCACCCCCCAAAACACACGCACATATTGATCCTCACAGATACCCCTTCAAACCTCCTCAGCACAGACATATCACCCCAGGTGTGCCCACCCCGGCTCCCCTCCCAGGCCTCACCAGCCGCAGACAGCCGAGCGCCGCGGCTCACCGCTGTGCCCAGCCGGTTGCTGGCCTCACATGTGTAGATGCCCAGGTCCGTGGATAGGGCCTGGTTGTTGCGGGCCTGAGCCTGGGTGGAGGGCCAGTGCAGCAGCAGGGTTCCATCAGGTAGGAGCTGGTGTGTGTCTGGGGGCTCCATGCTCAGGGGCTGCCCATTCAGCAGCCAGTGGATGGTGGGAGGCGGCTGGCCTGAGGCTTGGCAGCTCATCTGGACGGGCTCGGGGCCCTGGAGCAGCTGGTCCTGTGGGTGGACTATGATCTGGGGTGGGGAGTCCTGAGCCGTGCCTCCTGGAAGGGAAAGGGAGGTGGAGCCCAGTCTGACTACCATCAGGTGCCCAGATCCCTGCATTCCTCACCTGCCTTCTCTCCTCTGAGGATCAATTCAAAGGAAGGAGACCTTTCGAACTCTCAATCTGTCAGTCTCTCTCTCTCTCTCTCTCTCTCTCTCTCTCTCTCTCTCTCTCACACACACACACACACACACACACATACACACACACCATCATCATCATCATCAACATCATCATCATCTCTTGCAAAGGAGCAAGGGGGGCCTCTTCTTCCCTGGCCAGGCCCTGGATCCAGGGAGCCTGAGCTAAGAGAGGGGGCGGCCACACTCACCCATGAACAGAAGCAGGAGAGGCAGGGGCCACCGGACCCCAGGGAGACCCGCTCCTCCGGAGCCCATGGCTGCTCTCAGGTCTCTGTCCTGGTCCCCAGCACTTTGTCTTGCGGCTCTGAGCTCACAGGGAGGGGAGGGGCGGGCAGGCCGTTGGTGGTTGTTTGTGGCCGAGACTGCCCCAGAGGGAAGCAGCTCTGAGGAAACCGATGCTTCCTGCCTGGCCCTCGGTGCCTTGAAGAACTGGGAGGAGCCCAGAGGAGAGAAACTCCCTGGCTCCCAACCCCAGCCCTGAGGCTTACCTTGTGATCTAGTCTGGGATTTCTTTTTCTTTTATTTTTTTTAAATATATTTTTATTGATTTCGGAGAGGAGAAAGAGGGAGAGAGAGAGGGAGAGATAGAAACATCAATGATGACAGAGAATCATTGATCGGCTGCCTCCTGCACGCTCCCTACTGGGGATCAAGCCTGCAACCGAGGTACATGTCCTTGACCGGAATCAAACCCGGGACCCTTTAGTCCGCAGGCTGACGCTCTGTCCACTGAGCCAAATCGGCCAGGGCTAGTCTGGGATTTCTTAAAGGCAATCCTCACACTAACCATAACTCTAACCACAGCTTTGACCCTTTAACCCTAAGCCTGTACTTAAACCTTGAGTCTCCATCCTCATTCCTTTGCTTTCAAGTGACCCTTGCTAGAGTGGACCGGAAAGCCAGAGGAAACTGAGCCGAGTGGAGCGGTCACTCCTCGGTCCATTCCTCAGGGATTGATGGAGCAGGGGGCTGGGTGAGACAGAAGACAGGAAGGCTTCAGAGGCTCTGGGACAAGCTGGAGATGCCCACCGTGGGTTCCTATTTAGCTCAGAGACAGATGAAATAAGCTGGGAGACCGTGGGCACAGCAGTGCGTACCTTGGGGGATGGAGCAAGAATGCGATGAGATAAAACATAAATCACTTAGTCCGGTCACCTAATGCATTATACGTGCTCAGTAAGTTTAACCAATGCTGTTATTTTTATGCACACCCCATCACGGAAACTATTCAAGCATCCTCGGCTGGGATACTTCAGGCCCCAGGATGGTGGCTTGAGCCTGATATTTAAGAGTCTTTCCAGCCTTGAAACCTTGTGTCCACTGCCGACAGGCCCGTAGCTTCTGAGCCTGCTGCTTCCCACCCCCCTCCCTGGAGAGAGGCTGCATTCCCCTCTCAGAGCCCACCTCCTGTTTACAGGTTTCTTCCTTCCAAATCTGGAATGTCAGCCATTTCCTGGAGCTGTTCCCGGAAAGCCAAGGCCGCCAAGGCCGGGCTCTGGGGGCTCAACGGAAGACTGTCCAGCCTTTGTTTCCAGTAGTTCCTGGCCAGCTCCTCCGTGAGGCCCCTAACCCAGCTGACTCCCTCGCTTCCTCCCCTTCCCATCCTGGCGTTGTACCAGCCACGGCCACAGCCCTAACAGCCCATGAAGAGGAGTGAAGGCCCAGCTGGTGGCTGGCATCGCTCAGTGGTAGAGCGTCAACCTATGAACCGGGAGGTCACGGTCTGATTCCAAGTCAGGGCACAGGCTCGATTCCCAGTGTGGGGTGTGTAGGAGGCAGCTGATTGATTCTCTCTCATCATTGATGTTTCTCTCTCTCCTTCTCCCTCTCCCTCCCTCTCTGAAATCAATTAAAAAAATAAAGGGGTGGGAAGGCCTCTTTCGCAAGTCCTCTTCCCCTTCAAATGCAGACCAAGACTGATTGAGACAATTAGAACAAGAGAACACAGTGGTTTTTACAACCTGAGCGCTTCCAAGGGGTGGAGAATAGACAGTGAAAGTAATTGAGTGACAGAGCTGGAAGGATAGGGACTGGGACCAGAAGAGAGCTTGGTATTTCAGAACTGGAGGAGCTACGGGCAGTGGTCAAGTCCACGGCATGTGTGCCAGGCGGAGTGGCACAGAGTTTACCGGGTCAAGGACCTGTGGAGCCAGAGGGATAAAGGGGTATTCATGTGGACACTGCAGTCATCCAAGGGTGACAAGAAGGATGTGCTGAGGCAGATGAATTTACTGCACACCCTGCCAGCCTGAGATTTCCCAGAGACAGAGCCCTGAGGCCTGTCTGGCCCCCTGACTGCTGGCTCCCCAAGAATGTTGCTGTCAGCAATCCTTTGGTAGCCTCTCCTGCTTGCACACTGGACTTGGGGAGATTAACCAAGTTCTCTGCTAAGGACTGAATGCCAACTGGATTTATCTCAAACGTGTGCAATCTAGAAAGATGGTATAAAACCCCCTCAGGGGGGAAGATGGCAAGTCCCAAAGGAATTCGGATTCATGACTAGCCCTGTCCCCAGCTGAGTGAGAACGGACAGGTGGCACAGTGCAGAGAGGTGCCAGCGCTGGACGGCAGGAACAGAGCCTCAGAGGCTACGACGGCCTGAGGAATGGCCCCCGCCCCATGGTCATGTGCCTCATCCCTGGAGATCACCTCCATTCCATTCCATTCCATTCCATTCCATTCCATTCCATTCCATTCCATTCCATTCCATTCCCTCTATTCCCAGACTCTGGAGGACCAAGTGTTAAGAACCGATGGAGATAGAAGGGGCCAATTACTCTGAGCTGTTCCTGTAGGCCAGTGGTTCTCAACCTGTGGGTTGCGACCCCTTTGGCAGTCGAACGACCCTTTCACAGGGGTTGCCTAAGACCATCCTGCATATCAGATATTTACATGATGATTCATAACAGTAGCAACATTACAGTTATGAAGTAGCAACGAAAATAATTTTATGGTTGGGTCACAAGATGAGGAACTGTATTTAACGGGCCAGAAGGTTGAGAACCACTGCTGTAGGCCATTAAGGTCCTTCCCCTTACTTGGTCCAAGCATCAGGGACATTCAGGGATCCATGGAGTGGTTGCCCAAGGGGAGTTCCCAACAGTAAGGTGGCTCTAGATGGCTCCCAGAGACCACAGTGCTCACTTCCGGCAACCTGGCCCATCAGCATCCTGACTGTCTCATTCCCACACACGAAGGAAGAGTTGGCTGCATGAGTCAAGCGGATTCTGTCAGTGGGAGGTGCCTTCACTTTTAAGGAAGTTCTGCTCCTTGCCCTGGTGATCTGCAGACCCAGTGGCCAATTTAGAAAGTACCTTCCTTTGCCCTCTGGTTTTAAAGGGTTGAGGCTTGTGAGTGTCTGATAGTTGCCTGCAAGAGCGGGGAGAAAGGGCAGGGGTTGAGTGCCCTTCTAAAGGACCCTCCAGAGGAAAAATGCCCACCTCTCGTTCCTGGCTTCTCTGGCTTCCTATTTCATGTTCTCTGGAGATGCCGTGGGGGATGCCTGCTGGCCAAGCGAATGGGGTAAAAGGTAAGGATTCGGGTAGGACTGAAGGCAGTAACACTCTGTGGAGATCCTGGTTCCACTGGCAGGGAGACCTTGAGTGTCACATAGCCTCTCCGAGCCCCACTTCCCTCGTCAGGATATGTCGGTATGAGGTTTATGGGTAGGGGATGTGGACGTGCTTTGAGAACACTAGCTATGCGCTAATTATCCCTTGGGTGTTCTGGGAACGGCACATCTCCTCCCTGATCAACCTCAGTCAGCCTCAACCACCCCTAGGTACTCTTTGTGGCTTTTTTTTTCTTCTTCTTCAATTACTTCTCAGTTTATTTTATTCATTTTAAAAAATGGTAGTTGGCACTCAATATTATTAGATGCAAGTGTACAGGATACTGGTTAGACATTGATGTAACAAAGTGATTCCCCCTGATAAGTCTGGTACCCACCCGGCACCATCCAGAGTTATTCCATTATTGGCTATATTCCCTGTGCTGTACTTTACAGCGCATGACTATTTTGTAACTCACAATTTGTACTTCTTAATCCCTTCACTTTTTCAACCAGTCCCCCAGCCCCCTCTCATCTGGCAACCATCAGTTTGTTCTCTGCATCTATGAGTCTGTTTCTGTTTTGTGTGTTCATTTATTTAGTTTTCTAGATTCCGTATATAAGTGAAATCATAGGGCATTTGTCTTTCTCTGTATGACTCATTCAGTTAGCATAATACCTTTTCGGTCCATCTATGTTGTTGCAAATGGTAAGGTTTTGTTCTTTTTTTATGGTTGAGTAATATTTCATACTATATAGGTACCACATCTTCTTTATCCAATTGTCTACTAAGGATCATTTATGTTACTTTTATATCTTGGCTATTGTAAATATTGGCTATTATAAATATTGCTGCAATGAACATGTGAATGAATGCATAAATCTTTTTGAATTGGTATAAAAATTAGTTGGATTTCTTTGGAGAAATACCCAGACATGGAATTGCTGGGTCATCAGGTACTTCTGTTTTTAATATTTTTAGGAACCTACATACTGTTTTCCATAGTGGCTGCACCAATTTACAATCCCACCGACAGTGTCCAAGAGTTCCCTTTTTCCACATCCTCACCAACACTTGTTGTTTATTGATTTAGTGATGACAGCCATTCTGACATGTGTGAGGTGATATCTCACCGTGGTTTGAGTTTACATTTCTCTGATGGTTGGTGACATTGAGCACCTTTTCATATGGCTGTTGGTCATCTGTATGTCCTCTTTGGAGAAATAGCTATTCAGGTTTTCTGCCCATTTTTAAATTGGACAATTTTGTTGTTTTTGGTGCTGAATTGAGTTCTTTATAAGTTTTGGATATAAACCCCTTATCAGATGTATTGTTGGCAAATATCTTCTTCCATTCAGTAAGTTATCTTTTAGCTTTGTTGATGGTTCCTTTGCTGTGCAAAAATATTTTAGTTGATGCGGTACCATTTGTTTATTTTGTCTTTTGTTTCCCTTGCCCAGGGAGATATATCAGGAAAAATATTGCTAAGAGAAACGTCAGAGTTTCCTGCCTATGTTTTCTTCTAATAGTTTTATGATTTCAGGTCTTACATTTAAGTCTTTAATCTCTTTTGAGTTTATTCTTGTATATGGTGTAAAAAAGTGGTCTAGTTTCATTTTTTTGCATATATCTGTTCAGTTTTCCCAGCACCATTTATTGAATAGACTGTTTTAACCCCATTATATATTCTTTTTTTTTTTTTAAATTAAATCTTTATTGTTCATATTATTACATTTGTTCCTTTTTTTTCCCCCCCATAACTCCCCTCCTCCCAGTTCCCGCCCTACCCTCCGCCCTCACTCCCCACCCACTGTCCTCATCCATAGGTGCACGATTTTTGTCCAGTCTCTTCCCACATCTCCCACACCCCTTTCCCCCCCAAGAATAGTCAGTCCATTCCCTTTCTATGTCCCTGATTCTATTATAATCACCAGTTCATTCTGTTCATCAGATTATTTATTCACTTGATTCTTAGATTCACTTGTTGATAGATGCATATTTGTTGTTCATAATTTGTATCTTTACCTTTTTCTTCCTCTTCCTCTTCTTAAAGGATACCTTTCAGCATTTCATATAATCCTGGTTTGGTGGTGATGAACTCCTTTAGCTTTTCCTTATCTGTGAAGCTCTTTATCTGACCTTCAATTCTGAATGATAGCTTTGCTGGATAAAGTAATCTTGGTTGTAGGTTCTTGGTATTCATCACTTTGAATATTTCTTGCCACTCCCTTCTGGCCTGCAAAGTTTCTGTCGAGAAATCAGCTGACAGTCGTATGGGTATTCCCTTGTAGGTAACTGAGTTTCTTTCTCTTGCTGTTTTTAAGATTCTCTCTTTATCTTTTGCTCTTGGCATTTTAATTATGATGTGTCTTGGTGTGGTCCTCTTTGGATTCCTTTTGTTTGGGGTTCTCCGCGCTTCTTGGACCTGTAAGTCCATTTCTTTCACCAGGTGGGGGAAGTTTTCTGTCATTATTTCTTCAAATAGGTTTTCAATATCTTGCTCTCTCTCATCTTCTGGCACCCCTATAATTCTGATGTTGTTACGCTTGAAGCTGTCCCAGAGGCTCCTTACACTATCCTCGCATTTTTGGATTCTTTTTTCATTTTGCTTTTCCGGTTGGATGTTTTTTGCTTCCTCGCATTTCAAATCATTGACTTGATTCTTGCGCTCCTCTGGTCTGCTGTCGGGCGTCTGTATAATATTCGTTATTTCAGTCCGTGTGTGCTTAATTTCTAGTTGGTTCCCCAATATAAGATCGAGGGTCTTATTAGTTTTCGTGTAGAGCTCATTAAGTTTATCGGCAGCTTCTAAACAGTTCTTGAGAGACCTTAAAAGTGTGGTTCTGAACTCTATTTCTTCCATTGACAATTTTGTCCTGTTTCTTTGTCTCCGCATTTTGTTATGCTTCCTTGGTGCACCCCCTAGTGGTCTTTGTTCGCAGTCTTATAGATAAATCTTGATTGCTGTAGCTAATTCCAGGGAGGGTTTGACCTCCAGGCCAAGTGGCTATGAGATTCAGCTGTGTCAGCGGTGAGAGAACTTCTGTCCTCTAGGGAGGTGCTAATCTAGCCTTTGCCTGAGGCTATCCGGCAAATGCCTCTGTGCAGGGCTTGGGCAGGGCGGGTCGAACAGGATCAACAGTGTGGGCCGGAGAGAGCAGTTATGGCGGCTCTCAGTCCTGTCCCCAGGGGCTCTGCCTCTCTGAGTCCCAGCACCCGCTGGAAAGCTCGGAGAGAAAGCTGCACTCGCTCTGACCGAAGCCAGACAGTCCCGCTTCTTCCGCCTGAGTCTGGGTCCCTAAAGACTCGCCCGGATCTGGAGCTCAGAGTCTGCGACTCCCTCCCGATTGAAAACAACAACCGCGCCCTCCGCCGCCAGCCAGCTCCGCGCACTCCGCACCTCAGAATTTGACTTCAGCACTGCGCCTCCTCTGAGTGTCCGTATGCGTTTCTCTTTCCTCCTAGTTGTAGGACTTCCACTCAGCCAGCGCCCCTGTGGTTCTGGGTGATGTCCCTTCCGTTTTTTGGTTTCACTTTTGAAGTAGTTGTTCAAAGCAGCAAACTCCGGCGTTAACCTATGCCGCCATCTTGGTTCCCCCATTATATATTCTTGCCTCCTTTGTCATGGCATGGGCTTATTTCTGGGCTCTCTATTCTGTTCCATTGATCTTATGTATCTGTCTTTATGCCAGTACCATGCTGTTTTGATTACTATAGCCTTGTAGTATAGTTTGAGATCAGGTAGTGTGATACCTTCGACTTTATTCTTCTTTCTCAATTTTTGTGGCTATTTGGGTCCTTTTTAGTCCTATATAAATTTTAGGATTATTTGTTCTGGTTCTGTGAAAAATGATATCGGTATTTTGGTAGTGATTGCATTGAATCTATAGGTTTCTTTAGGTAGTGTGGACATTTTAATTTGGTTCTCCAGTGCGGCGGGAAACTTGGTCTGTGACTGGCAGTGTGTGCCACTGCTGTGGTTTCACTAAATGAATACCTTCCTGAACGCCGAACATCGGCACCAGCTGTGACCTCATGGAGAGGACGAGACCGGCTACACCACCTCCTCCACCCTCCAGCTGCTGTCGTGCAGCCTCTAAAGTTACTATCTTGACTACCTTTTTCTTCCCAAAGAATTCAAGGACCCTGGAGTAGTCCCATTCTGATGCCTCCCTTTCAATTTACCCGCTATTATTTCCCTGTATTTTATTTGTCTGAATTTTGGGAACTGCAGATTAGATATTATTATCATTTTATAAAAGACTGTTCAGATTCACCTTTCTCTTTGCACTCATCTCTTTGCTTACCATTCTTTCTTGTACCTTAAATATTTCTTTTGGAATAATTTTCCCTCTTCCTAAAATATTTTTAGGAGTATTTTTGTTTTTTTTTAGTGTTGATGGTAAACTGTAGTTTTTGTTTTTCTGATAATATCCTTCTTTTGCCCTCCGATATGGAAGTTTGCTTTGCTAAGTATTCTAGGCTAACAGTATATAGTAATAATATATATATATATCATTGATTTTTTTACAGAGCAGAAGGGAGAGGGATAGAGAGTTAGAAAAATCGATGAGAGAGAAACATCGATCAGCTGCCTCTTGCACACCCCCTACTGAGAGTCTAAATCTATTGCTTTTTAATCTTCAGACTCTCCTTCATGGTGATTTATTTCCATCTGTGTTTATGACCTTTCATTGTAATTCATCTTTGGTTGGTCTTAATCTCTGACAATTTTAGGAGGTGCTTTTCTCTAGAGAGGATTTGCAATTTTATTTTATGCTTGTTTTTTAAATATTTTAAAATTGATTTTTAGAAAGAGAGAAAGGGAGAGGGAGAGAAACATCGATGTGAGAGAGAAACACAGATTGGCTGCCTTGCATGTCCCCCCACCAGGTATTGAGGCCCCAACCAGGATGACGCCCAACCTACTGCGCAACACCAGCCAGGGCTAAATTTTTATTGTCGAAGCCTGGGATACGACCAACTGGGGGCCCTTCCCAGGACATCAACTTAATACGGGCGTCTCAGGTCCAGCTCCCCCACCTTGTCACTTGTCCAAGACTAGTTTCCATTACAGGGCTATGTAAACATTTATCCCTGGGCAATCCACATTTTATGGGGACTAGGTAGTCTGGACTCATGTTACACTGCCAAGATTTCATACATGCTGCTCCTTCTGCCTCCAATATGTGTTCTTTCATCCTTTTTTCCTTCTCCTCCACCTGATTAACGAATCTTCCTAACACGAAATTCAGGCCTATTCTCCTCCAAGATACTTTAATCTGGGTTAAAGAACACTCCTATATGCTCACAGAGCACCTTGTATCTGCCTCTATCATTGCATCTTCCATACTGTATTGTAATAATCTGTTTACCCATCTGTCTTCCTCCATGAGGCTTCTGGGTAGGAGTCCTGGCATAGTTATGCTTGTTAGGTTTGATCAAATAATTGAATCGACACCCCTCCCCTGGAAATTGACCTTTAGGCCACTTCACAAGGGACATTTCCTTTCCCTTAGACCACATTCCATTTGCTAAGACCATTATCTCTGGACTTTCCCAGAATCCTGACCTGCCCAGAGAATTCTCTGCCCAAAAAAAGCCTGCCTAGAGTCCTTTAAAATCTCTGACTCCTGCCCTAGTGGGTTTGGCTCGGTGGATAGAGCATCGGCCTGCAGACTGAAGGGTCCCAGGTTCGATTCCGGTCAAGAGCATGTACCTTGGTTGAGGGCACATCCCCAGTAGGGGCTGTGTAGAAGGCAGCTGATCGATGTTTCTAACTCTCTATTTCTCTCCTTTCCTCTCTGTAAAAAATCAATCAATAAAATATATATTTAAAAATAAATCTCTGACTCCCTGCCCCTGGGTGCTGGTGCCATTTGGGGGCTAGCCCATCTGGTATCCAGATGACCAAATAAATTTATAATCCCTTACCACTTTGGCCTTGTGCATTCCTCCTTCGGCAACCCTAACAATGCTGTTTCCTCAGTGTCGATCACAGGGCCTGGACCATGGTAGAGTAACAAATGTTTATGAATCAGTGAAAGAATACCTGAATGGATGAGTGTGGGTGAATGATTTTGGAATAGACAATTTGGGGTTTTCAAAAAGGATGAAGGATGGTGAAGGAAGATGAGAAGAAAAAAGGGAAATGATTGATGTTTTTAAGTTTGTTTTGTTCTCCTTGCTTAAGTGGAAGAAAGATGTCATTTCATTTCATCAAAAGTTTATTGAGCATCCAGTATGTGCTAGGCACGCTGCTAGATGCTAGTAATACAAAGATGAAGATCCAAACAAAATACAAGAGAAACAAAATCCCCCAACCTCCCCAACCCCGCGCAAGGTAAATTTGGCTTCAGCCGGGGAAGCTGGGCCTGGGCCCTCAGGGATTCAGCATCAGGGTACGGAATACAGCAGATTCTCATCTCATCCCACCCTAATCTTCACCCCTGCCTCTCAAGGCTGACCAGCATCTTCCCTTTCTCTGAGTCCTGCATCTCACACCTGCCTGAGCAACTTACCCTGCACCTATTATCTCTGGCTGAGGCACCTGGGAAGGTTAGGGGAGCAGTTCTGGACAACTAAGGGGAGCTGCAAAAGCATGCGGGCTCAAAGGAGCCACAGGCACGCTGGCAGGCAGAGGGGGAGGGGCCAACTAGAGATGCTTTTGCCCTTGGGGCTGGGACAAAACTTGCCCCAGGGTGAAGGGTGGAGACAGGGGCCTTAGGAATTGCTCTGTGGGATGGTGGAGAGTCAGAACTGGAGCTTAGGAGGGGCCTGGGGTGCAAGGACCCCTAGAGGCATCAGAAAACAGAGGTCAACTCAGAAGGTCTCCTCTTCCAGCTTTTCAATTGCCCTCTCTCCTCACACAGTAGATTATTGTCTCTCCTACAAACTGGTCCATAGGCTGGGGCATGGGCCTGGCCTGGCTACACAGGGGCCCTACCTCCCTGTATTCAGATGCTGTGTGGTTAGGGAGTCTGCCCTTCTCCAGTCTCTTGGGATCTGAGTATCTGGGAGCAGGGCAGGTAGAGGGGGGAGCCAAGGGAGCAAGGAGCCTCCCCCCCTACCCCGCCGCCCCCCCCCCCCCACACTTCATTTCTCTAGAAAGTCAAACCTTATTCTCTCACAGCTGGAGGGAGCCCACAGCCTTTCAAGGGGGATTATGATTGTTTGAAAGGCTTGTTGTGTAAGGAAGCCAGGCAGAAGGCACAAGTGTGAGGGTTAAAAACGGTTCTTCACGTGATCTAGCTTTCTCGGCTAGGGGAGTGAGTGAGAATCCCTCTCTCGAGGAATAGAGACAGAAGGAACGCTTAGCATGCCTCTCTCTCTGACGGAGGCTGTGGGAGGAGGCCAAGCCCGGGGCTGGAATCCTTTGTTCTCGCTAGGGCCCAGGTCAGGGGGCAAAAGAATGTGCGTGAGCTCCTCCCGCATCAACTGGTAGGTACCCAGGTACCAGGTGCCCAGAGGCGCTGCCTTCACGATGATTTCCGGATGTTCAGAACAGTGCCCTGTACACACGGTCACCGGCATCTGACTTCCCCTTCCCTTACAGTTGTGCATTTTGAGCAAAAGGCCTCCGTAGCCTGGGCTTGCCCCAAAGCGCCAGGAACCAGGCGTTCCTTCAGCGGGAAGGGAGGCGGGTGGCAAGGGCGCGGGATAGTCGCGGGTTAGGTTACTGATGTTAGTTTCCGTAAGACCCTTGGAGGACTGGGCCGGGAATGTAATAATCTACGTAGTCCTAAGGGGGCACAACCTTTATCCACCGAGAACACTGCCAGCGAACCAGAAGCAAACGCGACCCGGTTTCACCCCTGAATCTCCGGCTCCCGCTGCCTCCTCCATCAGCCCAAGCTCATCCACGTCCTCGAGCGAGACCCGTGCGCCCGTGCGCTCCTGCAGGGACCTCTCTTCGCCCGGCTTTCTGGCCTCTCGGGCCTCCCCACCTCCCCGGCCGCCGCGCGTGCGGGCTTTCCGGCGGGAAGGCGGGTCCCGGGCGGCTCAGGCGCTGATCCCCACCGGGGCGGCCTCCTCCGGCTCGCGGATCAAGCGCGCGCCCGCAGTCCGCAGTATGCTCGAGCGACCAGGCGAGCCGGGGGCCCGGGATGGAGACGTGTGCGTCCGACCGGGAGCGGGGGAGGGCGCGGGCGAGCGCGGGTACCGGCGGGCAGAGCGCACGGGCAGCCCGGGCGAGCGGCCAGGAACAGCCGGCGACACCGAGTAGCCGGGCGGGCCGGGCGGGCCGGGCTCCGTGGCGCGGGGCTCCGGAGCAGGCTCCTCCTCGGGCTCCTGGGCGTCCTGCAAGGACACGCGCCAGGGTCAGCGGACAGCGGCCCGGTTTAGGGGCGCGACTGGTGTTCAAGGGGCGCTGGGCAAACCTAAGTGAAGGAGGTAGTTCCCTCCACACTCCCACCTCCGGGAAGACGGCAGATGGAGGTCTGGTTCTCCGCGCCCCCCCACCCCCCATCCCTCCAATACAAGACACATAGCACGGTGCCCGGCAGATAATAGGTGCTCAGTAAACAGTGAAATGCATTAACCTGAGTGCTTTGTTCCTTATTGTCCTCTCTCCACCTGTCTAGGATAGCCCGGGGCAGCGTTAGTGGGACAGAGGGGAAATGACCCGAGCTGATTGATGTTCAGAGACCTGAACTCAAGGCCTAGACCAGTGGTTGGCAAACTCATTAGTCAACAGAGCCAACTATCAACAGTACAACGATTGAAATTTCTTTGGAGAGCCAAATTTTTTAAACTTCAACTATATAGGTAGGTACATTGTTATTAACTTCATTAGGGGACTCCTAAGCTGGCCTTTGCTAAAAAAAGTCCTCAATCTGATTGAAGTACGTTCGCTGAGTTCGACCCCTTCCCACTCACCCATCCACACTTGTCTCGTATACTTGTTTCATCTATCTCCTTTCGTTCATCCTCTCTGTATGCCCAAACCATCTCAATATACCTTTCTCCATCCTCGACACTACATCTTCTTTCACTCCACAACGTTCCCTAAAATTAACTTAATAAACTTTAAAGTTTTAAGTCAACTTCGCACTGTACGTGCGAGCCCGCACGTGGTATTTTGTGGAAGAGCCACACTCAAGGGGCCAAAGAGCCGCATGTGGCTCGGGAGCCGTGGTTTGCTGACCACTGGCCTAGACCTGCTCCTTATTTTCTTGGTTGATCCTGGGCAAGTCCCTTCACCTTCATCGGCCTTATTTTCCTAACCTGTAAAATGGGAACGACACACCCATTTCTCAGGTCATTCTGCGTACTAGAAAGGGATATACACATCTAGCACCAGGACGTGGTCGGGGCTCATTGGTGTTTGTGGGGCACCCCGTCCACAGCTGCTCACCTTGTCCTTCAGAACATAGAGCGCCATGGGGTTCTTCCGCTCCTGCTCTCCACTTCGGGGGAGGGTGTCTGCTGCACAGGGCAAAGAATGGGGTGGCTGGCCCCGATCCAGAACCCTCCCCACCAGCCAGCACCTACGTTCTGCTCCCCAAGTGGCCAGTCAAGGTCCCGCCACAACCTCCACCAAAGGATCAGCCACGCGTGGGGTCCTACCTTGGCCGCACCTCTCCCTGCTCTGCAGTCTTCGGGCAGTTGGTGGAGGAAGGGGCCCTGCAGAGCCGGCTTCCTTGAGGCCCAGTTCTGCCTTTTCCCAGAAGCCCACTGATCTGAGTGAGGATGGGTTGGGCGAGTGGGCCGCTGGGAGCTCACCTTCTGGCTTCAGGCTGTCATCGTTCTGATCCATATATTCCAGGGAGTTTTGTTTTTCCAGTTTCTTCTTCTTTCTGCAAATCAACCCAGCACCCCATGAGCAGAGTTGCTGAGTGTGAGCAGGAGGAGGTCTGGGGGTGGGGACAAGGGCGAGTGGATGGCTGAAAAAGGGCCTGATAATAGGAGGATGGGCTGGAAGGAGTCAGATCTAAGTTTGCCGCTGGCATTGTGACTGTGGACAATTTGAGCCTCAGTGTCTTTATCTGTAAACTGCAGGTAATGATACTTAAAGGGTAGGGCGATAACCACAACTACACCCATGAAAGGTGCCCTGCGAGTGAAACCATTAACCGTGTGGGTCATTGCGGGGGTTGTGAGCGCAGGAGGTGGTTCCATACACTGTACACACAGTGGTGAGATGGATCTCCTGGGAAGAAGTGCAGGGCCCTGGGAGGAAAGGCATTTAAAGACACTTCGAAAAGAAGAGAGCTTGGGTGTGGATTGCAGGGTTAGGATGCTCAGGGTGAGGAACTTGAGGGGTTACCTAGACTTTTTGGAGGGTTTCCAGCAGGCACACACTGTCACCAAGGTCACAAGGAGGAAGATGCCTCCGGTGGACAAGATGATGTAGAGGGAGCTTCTTTCTAGGGAGAGAGAAAGGCAGAGACGTGAGAGAGACCCCCGGGGGTGGTGCGGAGAGCTTCCTGCAGTGGGTGGAAGAGAAAAGGAGCCCCAGGCAGCATGGCTGGCTCCTGGCGGAGCTTGCCCAGGGCCCACTTCCCGCCTGTTGCTGTTCTCCGTGGAGAGCAGGCCCATCTCTGCCTCTCTCTCCCTCTGTCGGGGATGCCGGTAGCCCCTCATGGCTTTTGAGCCCTGAAGGGAGGGCAGGCAGGGAGACTCACTGTACACCGTGATTTTGATGGGCAGGCTGCGGCCCTGGCTGATGGGGTTCTCCACCACACAGCTGTACAGGCCGTCGTCCTCCATGAGCACGCGCGTGATGGTGAGCACCTTCTGGTCGGAGGACAGGAGCATTCGCGAGTCGTTGAGGAGGGGCTTGCCGTCCTTCAGCCAGGTGTAGCTGGTTTTGGTGCCGTTCTCATGGGAGCAGTTCAGGGTGAAGGCCTCGCTGAGCTCCAGCACAGTGGTCGAAGCCACTGACACCTGTGGCCTCGAAATGGGCACTGAGCCCGGGGAGGGCACGCGGTGAGCCAGGGGCCAAAAGCTCCTCCCACCTTCCTAACTTTCTACCTTCAACACAACACACCTCAGTTTGTGATCAGAGAGGCCCTTCAGAGATCATTAGTCAAGTTCTTGACCACCATCCATCCATCCGTCCATTCATTCACTCACTCATTTATTAATTGACTTATTTTTTAATTTATCTTTATTGTTGAAAGTATTATAGGTGTCCCCATTCACTCATTTCTGTATCAGCTATTTATTGAGTACCTACCAAGCACAGGAGGTACAATACTGAACAAGGCAGCCATGGTCCCCACCCTCATGGACCCTCCCTCCCCTTTTCCCCAAATACCTTCCTAAGATGTCTTAAACTGACCCAGTGGGGCACAACTAAGACTCAGTCCAGCTGCCTGGGTTCAAATATTGGCTCAATCACTTACAAGCTGCAAGACTTAGGCAAGTTACTCAACCTTTTTGTGCCTCAGTTTCCTCTTCTGCAAATGGGGATAACGATATTTACTATCCCTAGATTATTGTGAGCATTAAGAGTCAATATATGCAAAGCACTTAAAATAGTTTCTGGAATAGAGTAAGCACTCTTTACCTGTTTACTGTAGCCTGTCTTCTAACTGCTAATGTCCACCTGGCTTCCTCTCAACTCCCAAGTGGTTTTCGTGTTGGTGTTCCGGGGCCTAAGAGACCCTGCCCCAGTCTCAGGCCCAGCCCACCTCCTCCCTGCCAGAGTGCTTTACCATCCACAGTGAGGTTGATGGTCTTTTCCCCGGTGAAGGTGTCATCCGTGATGGAGATCTCCACCTCATAGGTGCCCTCATCGGTGAGCTGCAGGTCGCTGAGGAGCAGGGAGCCATTTTCAAAGAGGCGGATGCGGTCTCGATAGTCAGCGCGCAGGTTGCCGATGACCTCTGTGCCAATGGACTGCACCACGGTCACCGGCTTGTCCCGCTTCAGCTGCCACTTCACCACGGGCTTGTCGCTGCTGGTGCTGCTGTACTGCACGGAGAGCAGTGCGGACTTCCCCACCGTGCCATGGATCAGGCGGACCTGGCTGGTGATGTTCACCCCCTGCAGGGGCCCTGTGAACAGAGGCCCGTGCGGAGAGGGTGGCATCAGCCCCTTGGCTCCCACCATTAATCCCTCTGATCTCCTCAAGTCTCTCCATTCATTCTGCGCTCTTCACAGGTGTCCTTCCTCCTTACTCTCTGGTGCCTTCTCTTCTCCCCCTGTAGCTCTGGGCCCCTCTGCTCCTCCATCATCCCTCATTGCCCTTCACTCTTCTTCCATCTGGCCCTCTGCCTCTGGTAGTTTTCCTCTGGAAGAGTCCAGCTCCCCCACACCACTTAGAGAAATATTTATTGAGCACTTACCATGTGCCAGGCACCGTTCTGTATCCTTGGGATATGTCATTGAGCAAAACAGACAAACATCTTTTATCCTCTGTAGCTTATAAGTCATTAGACCTTAGAATGAATTTGTCAGATTTTCTTGATTGGAAATTAGGAGAGTGAGGTGGGGTGGGGTGATGGAGAAAGCATGGGGACACAGATTCACAAAGAAAGGAGTATGTCACATGATGGTGCACTAAAGGGGAAGTTTAGGGGTCTGAAGACAACTGGGCCACCTTCCAGTTAAACCAAGAGCCTCTCCTATCCTTGCCCCAGCTGCACGTAGCATCTTACAGTGCAAAACAGCCCTGCAACGGGGTAGGTGATTTTGGAAATTCACCCAAACTCCAGCCCAATTTGTATTCCCTTTAGAAGAGGGATTTAGGATGAGTAAAACAAAAAGTTTGGGATCAGAAGGCCTTGTGCCCTAGCCGGTTTGGCTCAGTGGATAGAGCGTCGGCCTGTGGACTGAAAGGTTCCAGGTTTGATTCTAGTCAAGGGCATGTACCTTGATTGTGGGCAACATCCCCAGTGGGGGCTGTGCAGGAGGCAGCTGATAGATGTTTCTCTCTCTCTCATCAATGTTTCGAATTCTCTATCCCTCTCCCTTCCTCTCTGTAAAAAAGTCAATAAAATATATTTCAAAACAAAAAACAAAACAAAAAAACCCCAGAAGGCCTTGTAAGATCGGGCTCCACCTGCTCTTTCTGCCAATTAAACCTGGTTCCTCAGGATGAAAACACTGAGAAGCTATAGCATATGGATTGCCCTAGGCCCGTGGTCGGCAAACTGCGGCTCGCGAGCCACATGTGGCTCTTTGGCCCCTTGAGTGTGGCTCCTCTTAAGCCTTAGGAGTACCCTAATTAAGTTAATAACAATGTACCTACCTATATAGTTTAAGTTTAAAAAATTTGGCTCTCAAAATAAATTTCAATTGTTGTACTGTTGATATTTGGCTCTGTTGACTAATGAGTTTGCCGTCCACTGCCCTAGGACTTACTCTCCTCTAGGTGGGAGTCTTCCTCCCGCCATGTCTCACAGGGGTATGTATGGGTGTTCAGAAGTGAATGGAACAGTCTTTCTCAGAAGCTGACAAAGAGAGCATTTTGCCAAGGAAACACTGTTTCCCAAAATTCTTGCCAAAACTGGACTCTGTATTACGCTCAGGGTTCCACAACTTTCAAGGGACACAGAGAACTGGGACAGGGGCCAAAGCAGGACGCAGAAATGAGGAAGTGGCTAACAATTGTGATCCACAGTAGAAATAAAAGGGACTAGGACTATTCAGCCTTGAGAAGTGATTAACTTAATTACTGTCCTCTAGTCTCTGAGGCGTCGTTAGGTAGGAAGTGTCTGTTCCCACCCAAGGCTGAACAAAAGGAAATTGACTGATCGACTTAAACAGTGCCGCACTGGGTCAGGTAGGCGGTCTTCATCAAGTAGGATTTTGACCTCCTGTGACACCAAACAATGCCAAGCTGTAAAGTGCAAGAATGTACCTGCCCAGAGCCTCGGATTCCCTTAATAGCCTCTTCCTTTAAAGACACCACCATCTACTCATTTTTATGTGCTAATTTTGCTTGGCAAAAGTTTCCAATTACCATGTGAAGGGGATTTTAGGGCTAAAAGGATGGAACCCAGGCAAGGGACTTCTTCTTCTTGGGTCCTTAGAGGATGGAATAGTTATGAGATCCCAAAGAGTAAAATCTTGCAAATCAGATTTTCTAGATTTGGGGCATGCTGTGTGTATGTCTGTAAAATACTGTCCGGGCCTCTAGGAAAGCCTTAGTTGCATGTTCCACGAGTTGGGCTGTGACGAATTTAGGACAATTTTATTAATCCATATTAGGGACAGAGCATTAAATATTGAGTGTTACTTATCTGAGCCTGGCTTGGTGGTTGCTGCCATAAGCACAAGGGATTAAGGTAAATCTTTGGGAGCTTGGGTGACATGGCCCAAGCTCCCCTTTTCGTGGCAATCTTAAAAACTATATTTTCCAGCCTCCCTTGATGTTAGGTTTGGCCAGGTGACTGTGTTCTAGCTGATGAACTAGTGAAAGTGATAGGTACCCTCTATACCAGTGAGGGTGAACCTTTTTTTTTTTTTTTTAATATAGTTTATTGATTTTTTACAGAGAGGAAGGGAGAGGGATAAAGAGTTAGAAACATTGATCAGCTGCCTCCTGCACACTCCCCACTGGGGATGTGCCCGCAACCAAGGTATATGCCCTTGACCGGAATCGAACCTGGGACCCTTCAATCTGCAGTCTGATGCTCTATCCACCGAGCCAAACCGGTTAGGGCAATGGCGAACCTTTTGAGCTCGGCGTGTCAGCATTTTGAAAAACCCTAACTTAACTCTGGTGCCATGTCACATATAGAAATTTTTTGATATTTGCAACCATAGTAAAACAAATATGTATATTTTTGATATTTATTTTATATATTTAAATGCCACTTAACAAAGAAAAATCAACCAAAAAAATGAGTTTGCGTGTCATCTCTGACATGTGTGTCATAGGTTCGCCATCACTGCTCTATACGCTGGTTTAGGACCCCCCACATCCACTTAAATTTTTTTTCTACCTAGAAGAAATGGAGATAAATCTCAGGGTGACCATTGGAAACACATGTCAAAGTTGACAGAACTCCATCATCTTTGTCCCTGAAAAACTTCATGGAGCAGAGTCCTTCCTCATCCCAGGCCTAGCTGGAACTTCATCATACCACTATATGGTTAACACCAATAACTTAAATTTTGGAATTTATTTGTCAAAGAAGTTGGCATTTTCCTAATTGATATATTGAAGATGGCAGAAATTTCTTATAGAATGTCAGCTCTTTCTTGCTCTCAGATCACAGCAGTACAATGGCCTGACCCTGCACTGATTTCTTACCTGTCATAGGTCATAACTAATATCTTATTAGCATAGTTTATATTTAGAATTTTTTGTTATATTTATTATTTCTCCCACACTTTAGACCCTTTGCCACCTTTTGTTTTTGCCCAGTCACATTGACTAACAATATATTTCTGTAATTTTTTTCCTTATCATATGATGGCCTGAAGGAGTTAGGGACATCTCTGACTTGTATATTTCATATGCACTTTGTATTCCCAATTCCCCAAATCTTATTTCCTCAAGTCATTGTCATTTCCACTGAGACTCTGCTCAGTAAGGCCAACAGTAACCTCTTAAATGCCATACCTAATGGACTCTTTTAGGTACTTCTTGTACTGGACCTCTTTGATACATTTGATGTTGGTTCTCTAGAAAACTCTCAACTCCCTTGACTCTCTGCACACACAGTCTTCTAGTCCTCCCTCTGTCCTTGTGACTGTTCCTTCTTGGTCTCCCCAATGGGATTTTTTTCCTCTACAAATCTTGGGGTTATTCAATGTTCCATTTTCAGCCTATTTTCTCATCCTAAGTGCTATTATCCATTCTTTGTTTTAAATCTTACCTATGGGCTGACAGCCTCCAAATACCTCCCATCAACCCTGGCCTCCCTGCTCCCCAGGTTTAGGCTATCCAACATTTTCCCACAGATGTGTCATCGGTATTTCAACCTTAACATGGACAACAGTAATCATCATATCCCCACGATTTTTGTTTAAGGTTTCACACAGAGCCCATACCTCCCTCTCTGGACCCTCCCACTTCTTATCAATCACTAAGTCCTGACTTTCCCTCCAAAATATTATCTCAACATTCCTCATTCCCTCTGTCTTTATTCTAATTCCAGCTCATGCTATTTCTCTCATGAACTACTGCAGGAGCCTTTTATGGGTTGAATTGTGTCCCCTAAAATTCATATGGTGAAGTCCTAATCCCAGAACCTCAGAATGTGACCTTCTTTGGCAATGGGGTCATTGTGGAGGTAATAAGCTAAGAGGAAGATGGACCTCTAATCCAATATGACTCTCGTCCTTATAAAAAAGGGGAAATTTGGACACACACACACACACACACACACACACACACACACACAGGGAGAATATCATGTAAATACTGAAGTTATGCTGCCATAAGCCAAGGAATTACTAGAAGCAGAGAGGCCTAGAACGGATCCTTTTCTATCTCCATCAGCTGAGTTTGGCCGACACGTTGATCTCAAACTATTAGCCTCCAAAACTGTGAGACAATAAATATCTGTTTTCTAGGCCACCCTTTGCTATAGCAGCCCTAGGAAATGCATGCAGGTGCCTTTCCTATCTTGTTTGACTCCAGTTCCCCTCCGATGCCTCACTACAGAGTGAGCTATCCCAACACACGTCTGGCCCTCCCAGCCCCCAGGTTAGAACCTTTCAATGCTCTCTCCACTCCACTGTTTACAGACCTTTCTGCTTTACTTAGTGTAGTTCACCAGGCTCTTGCCTAACTTATTCACAGTTTCCTCTCCAGCAGTGGAGAACAGCTGGGCTGCTCCTAAACACAGGATGCCATTGCAAGCTGTCGACCTTTGCCCATTTCCCCAACTCTAATGCCCACGCCCACACCTACCTATTTTATCTGCTCCTTTAAAATTTAGTGCAGACATTCCCAGGTGACCTCCCCTGATATTCCCCCAACCCCACCCTGCACCACCAGCACCCGTTTCCTGGTGGGGTAGGTGACTTCTCTCTGCTCCCAGGCATCCTCTGCATATCTGACTCAAAATAGTTTCTGTGTTTTATTAAAACGATCTCTGCATCTGTTTGCCCAACTAAATTGTGAATTCCTAAGCTTTCTGGAACAGTGTGTGGGGACATAAACAAATATACTTAAAATAAGATCAATTCTCCAAATAGTTGGTAGGGGGTGAAATAGGAGGCAGGTGTCTACGGTGTACGGTGAGTTATGGGTAGTTTGGTGTTACTCTCCAAAATCAGGATGCTCGTTATCGCCAAAGCTTCTTTCTATCTCTTGCTGTTTTACACTCAGAGAAGTGGGGGCAGGAAGTTAGGGAAGCACAAAACCAAGATTCCCCCACCCCTCCAAGCCTCACCATAATCCTTGCAAAGAATGCCGAACTGGCCCGTACCAACAAGTCATCCTATAAAAATGGCTCATTGCCCTTCCTCTAATGTCCTGAATGCCGTGGGAGCTCCGAAGTCATGCAGCCTTTTGGGGGAGGGGGCAGGGGCCGTGCAGAATGAAGAAATACATTCAACACTAATGCCTGAATTCACTGAGATGCTTCCCACACAGCTGAGCTCTCTCCCCTCCTCCCACCCTAAAGGCATGCTGGCCCTCCACTCTCCCCTCCTTCACCTTTGAAAGCCCCAGTCCCTTCTCCAAACGCTTTCTTACCCTTCTGGTCTCCTACCTGTCTGGATCAGAAGAAGGTAGACAAAAGGAGTGAGGCGCAGGGCACTGAAGGCTCTGGACAGGGCTCCCCTTTCTCTCTTCATTTTGGGTGGCGTTCTCCAGCTTCGGTGCAGACAATTAGCATGATTTCTTCACTCTGGGCACGTCCCTTTGTACCACTCAGAGTTTCTCTGCCCGAGCACAATCCTGCCAACTTCTCTCTGAATACACAGAGCTCTGTGTGTTGCCGGACTTGCTCTTTCTTCTCTTTCAGACCTGGCATTTTCTAGTTTCAAAGCCCTCCATCCCCAGTTTAGAAGGGGGTATTTGCTTAGGAGATAATCTTCAGAGGGGGTGCCAATCAAATGGGTCCCGAGGGCCCATCAATTCTTCCCTGTCTGTGCTGAGAACCACTATGAGGGGGAGATGAGGATTTGGGCTCAATAGGGACTGAACTGGGACACACCCTCAATTGGACTTGTGCCCCAATCCATCCTGTCTCCACCGCATGCTCCTTGTTCCTGAGAAGGCAGGTGTATGCCAGGGGTAGAGCTCCAATACATTTTGAAGAGGGAGGGATAGAAGCTTTTCAAAGGCTGGGGAATGAGAGACTCCGGAGAACTGCTGAAGAAATGGAACCCCCTGTTCCATCCCAAAGGACGGAGATTGGAACACGGCCTGAATTCGATTATTTTCATACCTGTCGGGTCCTACTTGGGGCTCTCTGTCCTATCATAGAATCACGTAGATACTGAGGTCCTCTTTCCAGAAGCCACTCTGTTTATTCCTCTGCCTTTAGCTAATTTTCTCCAACATGTCAGAGCGAGGACAAAGGTGACCCCCTAACAGCCAGCATCCTGGGGTTCTGTCACCAGCTTCTCAGCCTGGTGGCCTTTTCTTGTCTCCAGGCTTTGAGGAGGAGCGTCCCTCTGGCTCCCCTGCCCCCTCATCGCTATGTCCACCATTCTTACGAAGGCTGTCAGTAGAATGTAGGCTCACTAACTGTGCAATCTTGAAACCTGGCTCACAACTTTGTTAACCCTCAATTTCACATCTGTGAAATGGGGAAACAGTAGCTCCCTTGTAGGAATTGTTAGGAGGATTGATGAAGATATGGTACAGTAGAATGCCTAGGAAATTCTTTGTTACAAAGATATTTTAAACTTTAAAAAAATAACTCCTGCTCTGCTTTCTCCTCCTTTTCTTCTTCTTCTTCTTCTTCTTCTTCTTCTTCTTCTTCTTCTTCTTCTTCTTCTTCTTCTTCTTCTTCTTCTTCTTCTTCTTCTTCTTCTTCTTCTTCTTCTTCTTCTTCTTCTTCTTCTTCTTCTTCTTCTTCTTCTTCTTCTTCTTCTTCTTCTTCTTCTTCTTCTTCTTCTTCTTCTTCTTCTTCTTCTTCTTCTTCTTCTTCTTCTTCTTCTTCTTCTTCTTCTTCTTCTCTTTCATTCCTGTAAGGAATCTTTATATCATGATGAGACCAAAGTTTACAGCTCCCCTCTTGGTAATCTTTAACCCTGGTCTTAGGTTTACAATAGTTGCCTCTCAAAATATTCTTTTTACATCCTGGAGAAAGCCTGAGTCCACCAAGTTTCTAGAGCAAAAAACCCATTGTGTAGTCCAGTGAGTCAAAGGATGGGGAGAAGAGTTGGGAAGCATTGGCTTTGAACTTCCCAAAGGAACTCCAAAAATCATTCTGATTTATATAAATAAGATTTTTTCCGTCTGTATTTTTGTGTCTTTAACTTTTCCCTAGACAGCTCAAGGCACCTGTCTGTCTCTGGAAGAGTTATTGTTGTTTCAGCAGGTATGAAATGGAAAAGAGAAAGCCAACATTCAGCTTCTGACATAGTCTTTTAGAGTCAGTAGCAAGACGAAAGGCTTGAAAGCCAAACTCTGTAAGGGACAAAAGGATATTTTAATTTCTTTTATCTACTCCCTTGAAATATCACAGAACAACAGCCTGTGGACTGGATAACAGAGTTCTTCTACAGGACTATAGACAAATGGCCTCTTTTGTCTGTGAAGGCCAGGCCTTAAGGCTTATTGTCTGAGGGTACAAAGAGTATATGATGTTCAGGAAATAGGCTGAGGTCTGCCTTTTTTAGCCTGAAGACTGTGGAAAGAAAAATGTGACAGAGGAGCCCAGCTGGTGTTGCTCAGTGGTTGAGCGTTTGACCTATGAACCAGGAGGTCACGGTTCGATTCTCCGTCAGGGCACAAGCTGGGGTTGCAGGATCGATTCCCAGTGGGGTGCATGCAGGAGGTAGCCAATTGATGATTCTCTCTCATCACTGATGTTTCTATCTCTCTCCCTCTCTGAAATTATATATATATATATATATATATATATATATATATATATATATATATATATATATTTTTTTTTTTTTTTTAAATGTGACAGAGGGATTTAAAGTCTCAACATCCCCCCTTTCCCTGCCCTAGAAATGAACTTTCGGCTTATACCCACGCAGAGTATGTAAATGCTTCAAAGTGCCCACAAGCTCTCTTGAGAAGACCTGGAGATACTGAGAGGGTAAAGAACCTACAGAGGGCTGACTTGGAGCAAAGGGCCACACTCTGCAGGCAATGGCTGGGGCCACCAGCTGACCTGGTGGGAGTCATACATCTAGCTCATCAGAGACCAGTGGGAATCCTGAGTCCACATATGTCCATGCACATTGTCTCCTTCCGCTGCTATAAGGTCACCGAAGCCGCATCACTTATACTACCCCCACCCTTCTTAGACAGGAGCTGGGTTGGGGAGGAAGTGAATCACTGATTAAGCAATTTCCAGAGTTATTCAAGCAGAGACTTAGCTCCTTTAAGAGAATGTTAAAGTGGTTGGTCAAACTGAGCTTCTCAGGATGGATTAACATTTAGTTTCCTTTGCTGCCCCGGGGGTGGGAAGCTCATGGGAAGATCAGAGCAGCTGCAAAGGCACAAAGGTACTACAGTTCCTTTGCACGTCTGAGTGTAGAAGGAGCCATTCTGCAGCCCTCTTTCAGGTCTTTTTAAGATGAGTAGACCTATGGAAGTTCATATCATCTGCTTATGTACTTTCTCTCCTAGTGAGTAGAGAGCTCTTCGATTGAAAGATTGTGTCTGCTGGTCTCTGTAGCCCTACTGCCTCATACAGGGCAGGAAACATAGCAGGTGCTGAATATTGTAAATAGAGTTGCTGAGTATTGAATGGACGAGAACTCGAGGGAGTTTCTCAAGAATAAAGAACATGGATAGATGTCCTTTACAGATATAAATGGAGAGAATAAAGAACAACTGTGAGAGGGAACTGGGATAGAGGAGTGAGAGCAGGGAGGGCACCAAATAATGACTGCCGATGACAGACCACTTTGTGAAGGCACGAGACACCCCTTTGTGAATTCCCAGAAGTAACGAATTCGCTTTGAGGGGGGCCATTGATCCAATAGGCTGTAGGCAATTGGGTTACAGAGACATAAGTCAACAGTCAAGCCAACTTGTTCTCACACATAACATTGACCTCAGCTGTCCTTGCTTATCTTGTTTTATCCTTCCATGTGTTGTTGTTTCCCCCCTGTATGTCTGTCCCATATAATTGTTGACAATGTGGGCTGTGTGCTGTTGTTTTTTTACATCCTGATTATAAACATTACATATCTTAACTTCAAAAGTATATTTATACTTGTCAGTCTGCCTGTCCGATTTTTGAATCAGAAAATGTGGTTACTGCAGCCATCTCCTCATTATCCTGGGAAACTCTCTGGGGCAGAAGCTGTAACTCTCCACTCTTACAGGTCTCCTCGCAGGGCCTGATTTTGAATTCTGTATAATGTGGCTGCTAAAACAATGGTGTGGACAGATGCTTGACTGACAGCGGTAATGGCCTAGCTTAGCCAAGGCCATGCCCCTTCCTCCTCTGAACATTTCAACAGATGCATTTCCAAGGGCATTGTCCTCTTCTGAGCAGCACAGGCCGGTCAGTCCTCCTGGCCCTTCTGCTGCACAGAGTTGCACATTCCTATTTGGCACATCCTCTGGGACTCTGGGATCCTGACTCCTCATCTCTGCACCCATGGCAGCCCTGGCCTGCTGAACTCAGACCTCTGTGGTGAGCACTCAGATGTGTTCCTGAAGCTCGGAATGGAGCTCTGACACACACACACACACACACACACACACACACACACACACACACACGATATGTAAATAATGACCAATTTTATTTTATTTTCCATTTATCCCCCTATACCCTCTTCTACATCCACCCACTCCCCCCCACACACACACACAATCACCACACTGTTGTCTGTGTACATGAGTTTCCTTTTTTTTTCTTTTTTGCTCAATACTTTCACCTCCCCCAAGAGTTGTCTGCCTGCTCTCTAAGTATGAATCTGTCTCTATTTTGCTTGTTAGTTCAGTTTGTTCATTAGATTCCACATATGAGTGAAATGACATGGTACTTGTCTTTGTCTTATTTCACTTAGCATAATATCCTCCGGGTCCATCCAGGTTGTCATAAAGGGTAAAATTTTCTTCCTTTTTATGACTGAGTAGTATTCAATTGTGTAAATGTACTACAGCTGTTTTATCCAGTCATCTACTGATGGACAATTAGGCTGCTTCCAAATCTTGACTATTGTAAATAATGCTGCAATGAACACAGGGATGCATATATTTTTTTTTCAAATTAGTGGTTCAGGTTTATTCAGATAAATTCTCAGAAGTGAAAGTGCTGGGTCATAGGCAGTTCCGTTTTTAATTTTTTGAAGTATCTTTGTACTGCGTTCCCCAGTGGCTGCACCCATCTGCATTCCCACCGACAGTGCACAAGGGTTCCCTTTCCTCCACACCCTCTACCATTAGATTTCAGGATGTCCCCACCCACTTGGCCTATTCCTTTGTTCCCAGGCTCCAGGAAGAATGTTCTGGCACTGACATTACTAGAGAGGTTTTGGCCTTACTAATGGCGTAACATCAGTGGTGATTTTTATATTTAGCATCCCCCCCCCCCCCACCTTTTCTTCATTCACTTCCTGCTATTGAGTCATATCTGTGCCTCCTCCACTAAATTGTAAATAATTTTTCATAGCAGAATGGAAAAAAATCTTCCAAAAATGACACCCAAATCCCTCTTACAGAGGGAACTGTCTTTAACAAGAAAAATATTTAGGTATGCCATATGGAGTGGAAGGTAAAACCTTAAGCACAAGTAGTCAAGGAACAAAAAGATAAACCATTGTGCATTAGAAATAAACAGGACTTTGGTGATGGGGAAAGATTAGGGGAGAGAAATGAAGAAGGGGAGAGGGAATTAGAGAGCAACTTGGTGGGGAGCTGAAGAAAACGTGAACAGCTTGCATTGCTACACTAAAAACCCATTCTCTTCTGTCTTCTGAAGAGTTTACTACACACAAATCAATATGCGTGCTTGTTTCTAGCTGATCGAATATAGCTAAGGTGATAGGATAGGCACTCCCTTGATTAGATGATATGATGTAAGACCCATACTTAGCAGGAGAGGGAGAGAGAGAGAGAGAGAGAGAGAGAGAGAGAGAGAGAGAGAGAGAGAGAGATTGTTCAGTTAGTAAAATAACTGCCATGGTATGAAAGGGCCACATGGCAAGCAATGGCTGGCAGCCTAGTTGCTGAGAGCAACCCTTAGCCAACAGCTGGCAAGATAATAGGGACCTCACTCCCACAATCCCAAGAAAGTGAATTCTTCTAACAACCATGTGAGCTTGAAAGAGGATCCCAAGCTCCAGAGAGGAATGCCCACCAGCCAACACCTTCACTGAAGTCTTTTGAAACCTTGAGCAGAAGACCCACTGAGCTGTGCCTGTACTCCTGACCCACAGGAACTGTAAGATAATAAATGCATGTCCGTTCAAGATGCTTAATTTGTGGCAATTTGTTATGCAGCATAGAAAACTAATACAGGAGAGCCTGGCTGGTGTGGCTCAGTGGTTGAGCTTTGACCTATGAACCAGGAGGTCATGGTTTCATTACCGTGGTGGTGGGCTCGGTCCCAGTGTGGGGAGTGCAGGAGGCAGCCGATCAATGATTTTCCCTCATCATTGATATTTCTCTCTCTCTCTCTTCCTCTCTTAAATCAATAAAAACATATTTTAAAAAAATACACGACATCTAGTTAAATTGGTATTAAAGATGAACAATAAATATAAAAGAAAAAACTAATACAGGAGAGAGAGAGAGAGAGAGAGAGAGAGAGAGAGAGAGAGAGAGAGAGAGAGAGAGATTATATACTGAGAAAGCATGAGTTGGGAGTCAAAGATTGTCCTGACCTAGGACTTTGGAAATTTGAATATTGGTACCTTAGTTTGGGTTCCTCTAGAGGCAGACCCTGAGATAAGAAGTTGGTTTATTCAAAAGGTGATCCTAGTAAAACCAGGTAGTATATTGGGGAAATGAGACATGGAAGGGTAGGAAACCAATAAAGGCTACATATCAATCAAATGACCATCACGGGCAGCAACAGCTTAATCCTTTTAGGGAATTCTGGGAGATAATGAAGACTATGCCTCAGAGTTATCCCATCCAAGGGGCCAGGGAATAGGGCTATTTAGTCACCATCAGATGTAGGCTGAGGGCAGCTTCGGAGGGGAGAGGGGGAGCTAATTCCTCAGACTGCTGGCTGATTCTCACATGGAGGCATCTTGTCCACACCTTCCCTCCTCTAACTCCTGTGTGTGTGTGTGTGTGTGTGTGAGAGAGAGAGAGAGAGAGAGAGAGAGAGAGAGAGAGAGAGAGAGAGAGAGAGAGCTACTCCTCATTTTACTTTCAGGCACTTTATACCTATTTAATTCTCCCAATATTCCTTTTAGGTAGAGATTATATCTTCATTTTACAAACGGAAAAAGCTAAGATTTAAGAACTTAGTCACTTGCAAAGGTCATCTAGCTACTACGAGTCAGAACTTGGATTAGAAACCCTGTTTGAACACCAACAGAGCTTAAATAGGTCAGAGTTGGACTACCTCCCTAACTCCTCAGTGGGACATTCCCCGTGCGTGTGTGTGTGTGTGTGTGTGTGTGTGTGTGTGTGTGTGTGTGTGTTTCAGGCTTGGTCTAACCTTTTACCCGTAGCCTTTGCTCTCTGACTAAGCTACATGATGGAAGGTGGCCTTTCTACTCCTTGTGCCCACTATTACTGCCGAAGTTATTTTTGATTCTTTGTTCCATAAGCCTATAGGTGAACGGTGTTAGAGCGGTCCCTACGAGAGAGAGAGAGAGAGAGAGAGAGAGAGAGAGAGAGAGAGAGAGAGAGAGAGAATCCAGGAGGCCACGCCAGCCAGAGAGTTTGTAGAGCTGTGGCATTGCCTGGGAAACAAGGAATGTGTGAGGCTTTGTACTGAGGAGGCAGAGCCTTGCTGTTCTAGTAGCCACCAAAAAGACAGATTAGCTAGCTCTCTTTGGAACAAAACAAGTTTTTTTTTGTGTGGCCCTGGAGGAATGGCCCTCGTGAGGGCATTTTTTTTCTTTCCTTTTCTTTTCTGAAGTTCTCCTAGGTAGCCCCGATCTGGCTTGCTGTTGAGAAACATCAATTAGAAAGTGGAGATGGAGTCAAAGCCTTCCCATAGCCTCATCCTGAATGCTGGTTTTGCTGCCCGCAGATTTCTGTAACTGTGAGGGGTCACTCAGAGGAAGAGCATTCTGCAGAGAGATGACGTCTCAGAACGTATGGGTTTGTTGGGAGAAGTATGTGATCAGGGTGCGGGGTGGCATGGGTCCTGGGTGCGTTTCTGTAAGGCAGAGGAGGGGCTCCCGTTTCCATACTGGAAAACTGAAAAACATCAAAGCCTTTTATGCAGAGAGTAAATATTTGATTTTTGAATAGAATTCCAGCCCCCTCGGAAACTGAGGGGAACTCAGGCTTGTGTCCATGGTTGCTGAACGTGCCCTATTCAGCAGCTCTCCAGAGGAACAAAGAGGAGAAATTAATTGGCTTTCAAGTGATGGAAAGATCCAGTTTGCTGACCTATTTAAGCTGTAGTGAGGGCATTCTAGAGAACATTTCTGGAGTCCTGTTCTTCTAAAGCTTCAGTGCTTAAATAAAAACAGATTGAAAAATCATGGGGAAGCCACAAATACCCCCAACTCATGAAAGGCTTCATTGTTTTCCTCCTCCTGGATCCTCAGATGGTGTCCTCTCACCAACCATGTCCGGGAAGGATTCTCTCCCATCCTCCATCTCTCGCCTCTTTTCAAAGAGGGAGGGGCCGAAGTGGAAATCAGCTAGTCTGCTGTGTGAAGAGCACACCAAGTTCCAGAGATTAGTAATGTTGCTGGTGGAAATGGGGTCCTTCCACAAAGTAGCAAGAAAAGCATTTCCAGGAACCGACACACGGGAGGGTGAAGTGTAGTGGTAAGATTGGGGTATAAATAAAAGACTGCCTCTAGGTCCATCATGTCTTATCTCCATCCATCCCACGTGGAAGAAGTCCAGCCTTGTTTACATCAAGCCCAGAAGAAGGGTCAGGGTCCAGAAATTCGGTGCCATTGGTTCAATCCATGCCAAAGCTTAGCCCAGTTCCGTCTCTGACCCCATCCAGCTGGCTTAGCCTCTGTTCCCAGCTGTGCTTCAGCCAATGATGCCTTGCTGTTCCCAGGTTCACGCTTGGGACCCTCACTTGGGCCCCCATGAACACATGTTACAAAGAAAGAAGGAGAGAGAGAGAGAGAGAGAGAGAGAGAGAGAGAGAGAGAGAGACAGAGAGAGAGAGAGAGAGAGAGAGAGAGAGAGAGAGAGAGAGAGAAGGCCTATGTTAAGCTTTGATTATATTATCCCGGTCTTTCAAACTGACCAATCTCTTTCCCAATCTTTCAGGGGTTGTGCTGGATCCTCCTCCTAACCAATCCATTTCCTAGATTTTCTGGGGTTCTGTGTCCCTTATCCCATCTGATTCTTTCCCCAGGCTAGAGACCTCCCCTTTATGGTCACCATCTTGGCTTTTACTGCTGCAAGTCCTAACGTTCTGCTGCTGTCATCTGGTTTCTACTGCACATGAGCCTACCTCCCCCTGCACCATTTTGGCTTCTATTGGGCATGTGCCCAAGATGAATGATCTCCTCCACCCCCGCGCCCCCTAATCCTGCTACAAGGCAGGATGAGATCAAGTCCCTTCTGCCAAGGATGTGTCAGTCCCTTGGGGAGCCTTTGAATGCTGTGGCTTCCTAGTGAACCAGGCTTACCTACTGGTTCAACTCCCTAATTTATTAGGCTTATTGTCTGACTGGGGGCCCGGTGCACGAAATTCGTGCACTGGGTGTGTGTGTGTGTGGGGGGGGAGTGTCCCTCAGCCCAGCCTGCCCCCTCTCACATACTGGGAGCCCTCAGGCGTTGAACCCCATCACCCTCCAATCGCAGGCTCGGCCCCTTGCCCAGGCCTGACCCCTCTGGCCTAGGCGTCCGGCCCGGGCAGCGGGGACCCGCAGCTGCAGCGGCCCCGCGATCGTGGGCTTCGCTTTAGGCCCAGGCAAGGGACCCCTAGCTCCTGGGACTGCCAGCTTCGACCGTGCCCAGCTCCCATTGCTGGCTCCACACCTACTTCCTGCTATCACTGGCCAGGGCTGCAAAGGCACCTGATTCTCCGATCATGGCTGCCCCCCGGCTCTTAGCTCCCCCCTGGGTTTCCTATCACTGTCAGTGGCAGGGGGCTTCTTCCTGCTTTCCCTTTCGCCTCCCTGCATTGTGCCTACATATGCAAATTAACCGCCATCTTGTTGGCAGTTAACTGCCAATCTTAGTTGGCAGTTAATTTGCATATAGCACTGATTAGCCAATGAAAAGGGTAGCTCGTACACCAATTACCATTTTTCTCTTTTATTAGTGTTGATTCTATTTGCCCCCTTCCTTTATTGATACTAACTAGCTACCTACACTAACACTAAGAGGAGTGGGAGGAGGGTAGGGCGGAAGGAGGCTCATTCAAAAGTAGAAGACAATCCCTGTCTAGGTGCTTAAATATAGTTGGAAAAGCAGCGTCTAATTCTATAAGTAAGTATAATTGGTAATACATTTGCATTTCCCCTTACAAACTGTCTTTTCAAATATTTACTCTTCTAACAACTCTGTGTTTAGGATTTTTTTTCCCCAAGGAGAAACATGGAGGTTAAGGAACCTGCTCAAAATCACATATTTTGTAAGTCTGCATAATTCCAACTCGGCCTGTGCTTCTTTGCCTAGTGTCCACACTATACTCCTGAAAGAAGTTGCATTCAGTCAAGCCCAGAAAAAAAAAAAACCAGTATGAAAAAGGAAGGCTCTGAAATAAGATGTGAAGCAGAGGATAAGGTGGGCAAAATGGACTGTGAAAAACAAAGTTTAATTAGCAAGAGAAAAATTGGGTTCCCAGTAGTGAGTCCAGGGACACTAAGAAGATAGATCGTGATACAAGGATTCAACATAAGAAGAAACACTGCCTCCACCTGCTCACTAGATTCCCATTTCCTCTTGCCCACTTAAGGACGTAGATGCAAAAATTATCCCATCTCTCTCCTCTATCATCAGTTTTCTCCTATTTATTGGGTAATTCCTATCAACAACAAACAAAGTGTGCTGCAATCTTTTTAATATATATATATTATTGATTTTTTACAGAGAGGAAGGGAGAGGGACAGAGAGCCAGAAACATCAATGAGAGAGAAACATCGATTAGCTGCCTCCTGCACACCCCCCATTGGGGACGCGCCCGCAACCAAGGTACATGCCCTTGATCGGAATTGAACCCGGGACCCTTCAGTCCGCAGGCCAACGCTCTATCCACTGAGCCAAACCGGTCAGGGCGCAATCTTAAAGAAAGCTCCTATGATCCCATCTCTCCTTTTCACTACCTAGTTCTCTGCCCCCTTTACAATAAGATTCATTGAAAGAGTTGTCTAAAATTGCTGTCTCCAATTGCTCCTCCCCTCTCTCTTAGTCTACCCCATCAGACTCGGCTTTTGCTCTTCAACAACTCCAAAACCACTGCTGTTTTTGAAGTTATCAATACCTCCACATTGTTAAACCCAATAATCAATTCTCAGTCCTCATGTTATTTGATCTACCAGAAGGATTTAACACAAATGGTCTGTCCTCTTAAATGAAACATTTTCTTCACTTGGCTTTCCAAGTGTCACACTCCTGATTTTCTTACTCAGCTTACTGGCTAATTCTTGCACTCTCTTTGCATACCCCTCTTCTTCTTCTCAGCTTCTTTAATATTGGAATACCCCTTCCCCCTCTCAGCCCCAGGGCTCAGTCCTTGGACCTATTTTCTTATCTGTCTATATTTAGTCCTTTGGTGATTTTATTTAGTCTCATGGCCTTAAATCTATAGGCTAACAGCTCCTAAGTTTACATTTCTAGCCCAGAACTCTCCTCTGAATTCCAGCTACTTTTATCATACTATGTTCTTGAATGTCAATTAGAAAAACAAAATTTAATCTATCTCAAACTGAACTCTTTATCTGTCCCCTCTCAAGCCTACTCCTTCCACCATTTTCCCCATCTCAGTATATGGCAACCTCATCTTGTCACTGCTCAGGATGAAATCCCCAGAATTTTCCTTGACACACCTCTCTCTCTCTCTCTCTCTCTCTCTCTCTCTCTCTCTCTCTCTCTCACACACACACACACATACACAGTCCATATCCAACTTCCAACAGGTCCTAAAAGCCCTGCCTCCAAAATATATTCAAAATCCAACTACATTTCAATATCTCTACCATGAATGTCTTTCCCATCCAAGACATCCTGATCTCCTATTCAGATTATTGGAATTGCCTCCTAATTGGTTGACTTGCTTATGCCCCATTCAGTCTATTCTCAGTACAACATCTAAAATGATTCTTTAGCATTTTAAATCCCATTGTGGCCTCCCTTTGCTCAAAACCTTCCAGTGGCTCTCCATCTCAATGCCATTCAGTGGCTTACAGTGCTCTATAATATCTATAGATATAAAAGCCTAAGTGACCAGCTGACTGGTAGCTATGACGCACACTGACCACCAGGGGGCAGATGCTCAACACAGGAGCGGAAAACCACAGGCATGGAAACATGGAACAGACTGATAAATCTCAGAGGGATGGGGGGACGGGGGAGGGCAGGAAGAGATCAACCAAAGATCTTATATATGCATATTAGAGGCCCCTTGGCTTGGTCTGTGCCCGCTCCCAATCTAGACCCCTCCGGGGATGTCAGAGAGCCCTTTCGGACTGATCCCCGCAGGCCAAGCTGAGGGACACCACCAGTGCACGAATCCGTGCACCGGGCCTCTAGTATCAGTGGTTCTCAACCTTGGCTGCACATTAGAATCACCTGGGAATCTTTTTAAAATCCTGATTTCTGGGCCTCATCCTCCGGAAATTCTGTTTCTTTGTTACTAATGTTGTGGCCCCACCCCATAACAAAGAAACAGAATTTCTGAAGGATTAAGCCCAGAAATCAGGATTTTAAAAAGATTCCCAGGTGATTCTAATGTGCAGCCAAGGTTGAGAACCACTGATCTATATGCTTACCCACCCCTAACTTTTGACCTTCTATCTCAAAATTCTCCCTCTCTTACTCTGCACCAGTCACACCAGCCTTCTTGCTAGGCTGGGCCCAAACACCTGGGAGTGATTGTACTTGCTGTTCCCTGTACCTGAAACGTTCTTTTATAAAACTCTTCCTTGGAGGTTACAGTAGCTTGCTCCATTACCTCATAAGGCTTTTTGCATTGGAGTCTTTGCCGGAGAGTATCTCAGTGAAGCCTTCCCTGCTCCTCCTATCTAAAACTTCATGTCTCCTCCACGGACACACTTTATTTTTTGGGGGGGGACAGTCTCCATGTAGGATACGGAGACACGTCAGCAGTTTCTTTTTTTTTCTCTCAAATATATTTTATTGATTTTTTACAGAGAGGAAGGGAGAGGGATAGAGAGTTAGAAACATCGATGAGAGAGAAACATCGATCAGCCTGAGAGAGAAACATCGATCAGCCGCCTCCTACACACTCCTCACTGGGGATGTGCCTGCAACCAAGGTACATGCCCTTGACCGGAAACGAACCCGGGACCTTTGAGTCCGCAGGCCGACGCTCTATCCACTGAGTCAAACCGGTCAGGGCAAAAATATATTTATTTCTTTATTGATTTCTTACAGAGAGGAAGAGAGAGGGATAGAGTTAGAAACATCGATCAGCTGCCCCCTGCACACCTCCTAGTGGGTATGTGCCCGCAACCAAGGTACATGCACTTGGCCGGAATCGAACCCGGGACCCTTGAGTCCGCAGGCCGACGTTCTATCCACTGAGCCAAACCGGTTAGGGCTCAGCAGTGTCTTCAGACCAACGCGCACGACCGGGAACACTACTCAGCGACCCCGCGCACCCACTCCTTTCCGCCGGGTTCCTGGCGCCTTCACAAGTCCCGCCCCCTCAGCGGAAGTGACGGACTAGGCCCGAACTCCGCCCTCACGCCTTATCCGCCCGCCCCCGGGTAGTCCGGAAGGGGCGGGTTCAGAGAGGCCGAGGGGCGGGGCGCCCCGCCGGAAGTGGCGGTTGACTGGCGGGGGTTCGTTTAGCGTCCCGGGTAGCGTTTGAGTTTGGCGAGTTGCGGGTGCTGTCTCAGCGGTAGCGGGACCCCAAGGCCTCAGAAAGAGGCTTCTCTCTGTCCTGGGACCCCCTCCTCATTCAGCGTCTTTCCCGTAACCGGATACGGATTATTTGGACTCTCCCTCAGACCCAGGTTCTAACCCCCCCTCCCCCCCAGCCCCCGTTCTATCTCACCTCGCCGTGCCGCCCCTGGGTACAGTCCTCTGTCAGATCCTTCTATCCCCAGGCAGTCTTGAACCCCCCCTTCTCCCCTCTTACTCCTTCCCACCGCTTTCCCCTTCTTTCCTCGCACCTTCTTCAGGAATCCCCGTTCTTGCTCATGGTCCGGCGGCTGCCTTCTCCAAGGGGCCTGCGGCTCATGGGTTCGGAAGTTGAGCTTCTAACGCGGTCGTTTGAAGATGACAGGCTTGTCCTTTGTCCTAAGCAGGAGTCACAGATTTCAGCAAGTATGGCCCCCCGCAAGAAGCGTCGAAACACCTCAAAGTTGCCCCTGGCCTTAAACCCCCAGAAGAGCAAGGACGTGCTGGCAGTGCTGGCGGAGAGGAACCAGCCTGTGGTGCCAGTGGGGGCGTGGGTGGAACCTGCCTCGCCGCACAGTTCGGGAAACACAGCGTATGTGAGTGTCAGTGTGAACCGACATACTAAATCCTGGGGTTCCTCCCCCATCTTTCCCTTTTTTTTTTTTTTTTTGCCTCTCTGGTGCTTAAAGATAAATAGCCTGAGGATGCTATTTCTCTTCGGTCATAAATAATATATTCTTGCATTAGCATTATAGAACAATCACGGGTGTATTTGCCAAAACTCACATAGGTATAACATGTATATATTTCAGTTTACTTCACAAACTCTTTTTTTTAAAAAATATATTTTATTGATTTTTTTACAGAGAAGAAGGGAGAGGGATAGAGAGCTAGAAACATCGATGAGAGATCGATCAGCTGCCTCCTGCACACTCCCCACTGGGGATATGCCCGCAACCAAAACACACGCCCTCGACCGGAACCAAACCCGGGACCCCCCAGTCCGCAGGCTGACACTCTATCCACTGAGCCAAACCGGTTCGGCACTTCACAAACTCTTGAATGCTTGTTATGCACAAGCAATAGGCAACGCCTATATCTTCTACAGTGTAATCAGGACCACAGTTGGCCACATTTCATGCAACATTCATTATCGCTTAAAGTTTTTCTTAAACGTATTTTTTATTATTATTAATTTCAGAGAGGAAGGAAGAGGGAGAGAGAGATAGAAACCAGTGACAAGAGAGAATCATTGATTGGCTGCCTCCTGGGGAGCGAGCCCAGCAACCTGGGCAGGTGCCCTGGACGGGAATCGAACCTGGGACCCTTTAGTCCACAGGTCGAGGCTCTATCCACTGAGCCAAACTGGCTAGAGCACCTCTTACAGTTTTTGATAAGTTTGGTCGTGGAGATTCAGGCCGTAAGAGAATAGAGGAGGGAAAGATGAATTCTGACGGGGATTCTGAGGAAGTGTGTACCTATCAATTCCATGAGGACAGAGGCCTTCATGTGCTGTTCATTCCTGTCCTGGTTGATGGTAGGTCTTCAGGAAATACTTGTTGCGTGCATGAATGAGGAAATACAGCTTGTGTTGGTCCTTAAAGAATGGATCTGCTGTAAGTACAAGATGGCAGGGAGGAAGGCGATGAAGGGAAACTTCTGCAAAGTTTACATGTGTACCTGTTTACATGGTTAGACTCATATTACTAAGGAACACATGAGGATAATTTTTTTAAATATATTTTTTACAGAGAGAAAGGGAGAGAGATAGAGAGTTAGAAACATCGATGAGAGAGAAACATCGATCAGCTGCCTCCTGCACACTCTCTGCTGGGCATGTGCCCACAACCAAGGTACATGCCCTTGGCCGGAATCGAACCTGGGACCCTTGAGTCCGCAGGCCGACGCTCTATCCACTGAGCCAAGCCGGTTAGGGCATGAGGATAATTTTGTAAGAAGATTTTTATAGTCTTTCACCCAAACGGTTTCACTTGGCTGTTTGTTCAGATTTTATTGTGACACTTAACACATTACATTCATCGTAAGTTGTTTACATATCTACTTTTCCTGATGGAGTGTGAGTTCTTGGATCACAGGGGGAAAAATCTTACCACATTTCCATCTTCATCTTAGTTCCTAACAAATATGGGCATTCTGTAAGAATTTATGGAATGCATACAGTGTGTGAAGGTCTTCCAAATGTATAGTATAGACAGGGTGCTGAGCATGAAGGTGAAAAGTATGAAGTACGTTTACTTAGTGGTCTTTAATATGAGAGGAGAAATGAGGTATGTTTAAAGTAAATGTTAAATAGTAATGCAGTGTTTATTTTATTTATGTTTTTAAGTATGTATGTATGTATATATTCATTTATTTCTACTCTGCTTATTTCCAGAAAGGATTTTAAGAGTTTGGGTAATGTATAATTAAGTGCTAAGACTATGGTATTTAAAGAAGAAAGATAAGTCTGTGAATACTGATCAGGGACTCAAGTGTGATAAAATGTTCCAAATTGTTTAGGATATGTATTGGAATTGAGCATTACACAGATATTAAGTACCTTTATATTCAGGTCTCTGTGTTATATACTATAGAGGAAATAAAGGAGAATTAAATACATTTCCTGCCCTCAAAGAGATCATAATCTAATGAAGGAATCAAGAAACACTGTACTCAGTTAACGTTAATCAGAGGTACTAAGCATCACAGAGCTGAGAGAAGAAAGGATTGTAGGAGGTACTAGGAGGTGGGTATTAGATGGTCTGGAGATGGAGCAGGTCTTTACTAGATAGAGCGTACAGGAGGGCATGCGGGGTTAAAAATGGAGCATAATTCTGAGTATGAAGGCATTTTAGAATAAGATATTTTGGTGAGTGATGAGCAATCTGGTGTGTCTGGACTGTTTCACTATTTTAGAAAATGTAGAACCTAAGATGGATTTGAATTGATTCATTAAGAATTAATGAAGACACTGTTCTCAGTTCAGTGAAAAAATCAGATTGGATTTGAGTACTCCAAATAACAATTTTTAGTTTGTGATTTGCTTTGAAGTTCTCAGCACTCACTAGCTATGTCTAGATTGTAACCTCTGAATTCCTGTGATTTCCTTACTCTACTGGGAATTTTGGATTATAGAACTGAGTTATTTTTTTCAGGATTGTTTCCTGACTTGTGTTAATAACAAAGCCCTATTGGGAAAAACGGTTGACATTAAAGTTCATTTTCTGTCTTTCATCTTTAAAGACTGCAGCATATGTAATTGAGAAAGAACTAAAGGAACAGTTAAGGAAAAAACAAGAAGCTTTGAAGCGTTTTCAGAGACAAGCCAAACACCGAGTAAATCAACGAATTAGGCTGAAAAAAAAGCAACAGCTTGAGAAGTTCTATGAAGAAGTAAGTTCAAAGTGAGCCCTGAGTAACGAGTGAGTGGGACGTGTGTGTGTTCTGGGATAAGCTATGACAGTACCAGCTCACTTTCTTTAGATTCCATGCTTTCTATAATCTGATTTGCTGGTGAGAGCAGTAGATTTGTATGTAGAGAAACCATGTTTTATTCCTGTGTGGTTCTGACTCATTTTTTGCTTCTACTAATTAAAAACAATGTTTTGGATTCCTTTTGGGGTTTGAATTCGGGCTTATGCTATTTTTTAAAATTAAATTTATTGAGGTAACATTGGTTAAGAATACATAAATTTCAGGTGTACAACAAAATTCATTATCTGTGTACTCTATTACATGCTCACCACCCAAAATTTAGTTCTCTTCTGTTATCAGATATTTGACTGTCTCTACTCATTTTGCTCTTTCTCTCTGGTAACTACTAATCTGCTGTCTGTTGCCTATGAGTTTGTTTTTGTTTGTTTTGTTAGTTTGTTACTTTTTGTTTGATATTCAACATATAAGTGAAGTCATATAATTTTTGTCTTTTTCCATCTGACTTATTTCACTTAGCATAGTACCCTCAAGATCATTCATGTTACTACAGTGGCAATTTTTTTTTAATGTCGAATAAGTTTTTTCTAATATATATATATATTATATATATATATATATATGTCTCACATCTTTATCCATTCATCCATTGATGGACACTTAGGTTGTTTCCATGTCTTGGCTATTGTAAATAATGCTGTAGTAAACATAGGGATACATATATTTTTATGAATTAGTGTTTTTATATTTTTCATGTAAATACCCAGAAGAGGAATTGCTGGGTCATATGGTAGTTCTATTCTTAATTTTTAAAAGAATCTCCATACTGTTTTCCATAGTGGCTGCATCAATTTACATTCAGGAGGGCATTCCCACCAACAGTTTCTTTTCTCCGTATCTTCTCCAACACTTACTATTTCTTGTCTTTTTAAAAATAGCCATTCTAGCAGGTATGAGGTGGTTTTGATTTGCATTTCTCTAATTACTAGTGATGTTGAATATATTTTCATGTCTGTTGGCCATCTGTATGTCTTCCTTGGGGAAATGCTGTTCAGATCCTCTGCCCATTTTTTAATCCGATTTTTTGTGTTGTTTTTTGTTGTTGTTATTGAGTTTTATGAGTTCTTTATATATTTCGGATATTAATCCCTAATTGGACGTGTCATTTGTGAATATCTTTTCCATTGGGTGGGTTTTCTTTTTGTTTTGCTGATGGTTTCTTTTGCTGTGCAGAAGCTGTTTAGTTTGCTGTAGCCCCAATTGTTTATTTCTGCTTCTGTTTTCCTTACCTTTGGAGTCAAATTCACAAAAAACATCTCTGAGACCAATGTCTGGGAACTTAGTTTTTTTCTATGTATTTTATTGTTTCGGGTCTTAGATTCAAGTCTTTATTCAGTTTTAAGTAATTTTTGTGTATGATGTAAGATAGTGGTCTAGTTTCATTCTTTTGCATATGGCTGTCCAGTTTTCCCAACACTGTTTATTGAAAAGACTTTCCTTTCTCCATTGCATATTTTTGGCTCCTTTGTTGTAAATTAGTTGCCCATGCATATGAAGGTTTATTTTGGGGCTCTCAATTCTGTTCCATTGGTCTGTATACCTATTTTTCTGCCAATACTATATCATTTTGGTTACTATAGCTCTGTAGTAAAGTTTGGAGTTGAGGAATGTGATTTGTTTATTATTTCTAGTAGTTTGTTGGTGGAGTCTTTAGGGTTTTCAATATATGTAATCATGTCATTGCAATTAGTGACAATTTTCCTTCTTTCCTTCGAATTTGGATGTCTTTAATTTTTTTCCTGCCTTTTCGCTCTGGCTAGGACTTCTAATACTATGTTGAATAATAGGTAAGGCGGGTATCTTGTCTGTTCCTAATCTTAAAGGAAGAGCTTTCAGCTTATCATTGAGTATGATTTTAGCTGTGGGTTTATCTTATTGGCCTTTATTATGTTGAGGTACTTCCTCCTATACTCATTTTTTTAGGGTTGGTTTTTTCCCCATAAGTATATATTATAACTTGTCAGATGCTTTTTCTGCATCTCTTGAGGTAATTACATGATTTTTTTTTTTTATATTTAGAATTAGGCAGCTGGACTCAGTTTAGATGATCCCAATTTTGTTGGCAACACCCAAAGCATCAGAGTCAGGAGCCAGTCGAACATATGCCGCCTTCTCTCCATCCGGCCTGATCAGGGTGTGGACGTTGGCCACAGCATGTCATAGAGCTTCCTCACAGCCTGTTGGATTTGGTGCTTATGGGCCTTGACATCGACAATGAACACAAGTGTGTTATTGTCTTCTTCATGGCTGACTCGGTTGGCAGGGGAATTTGATGATGGCGTAGTGGTCAAGCTTGTTTCTCCTGGGTGCGCTCTTCCGAGAATATTTAGGCAGCCTTCAGAGCCTCAATGTCTTTGGCTGTCGGAAGATGGGTGACATGCGGATCTTTTTTCTGTGGCTGTGGACACCTTTCAACACTGCTTTCTTTGCCTCCAAAGCCTTTGCTTTGGGAGCGGCAGGGGCTTCCTTCTTAGCTTTCGATGCCATCTTCGTAAAAAGGAATTATGTGATTTTAAAAATACATATATTTTATTATTTTTTTACAGAGAGGAAGGGAGAGGGATAGAGAGTTAGAAACATCGATGAGAGAAAAACATCGATCAGCTGCCTCCTGCACACTCCCTACTGGGCATGTGCCTGCAACCAAGGTACATGCCCTTGACCGGAATCAAACCTGGGACCCTTGAGTCCGCAGGCCGATGCTCTATCCACTGAGCCAAACCAGTTAGGACAGAATTATGTGATTTTTATCCTTCATTTTGTTAATGTGGTATAGCACATTGATTAATTTGCGTCTGTTGAACCATCCTTGCACCCCAGGAATGAATCCCAGTTGATCATGGGAAATGATGGTATAGATCAGCCGTGGGCAAACTACGGCCCGCGGGCCGGATCTGGCCCGTTTGAAATGAATAAAACTAAAAAAAAAAAAAGACCGTACCCTTTTATGTAATGATGTTTACTTTGAATTTATATTAGTTTACACAAACACTCCATCCATGCTTTTGTTCCGGCCCTCCGGTCCAGTTTAAGAACCCATTGTGGCCCTCGAGTCAAAAAGTTTGCCCACCCCTGGTATAGATGTTTAACTTGCTGTAGATGTAAGGGGATATGCAAAGGGGTCTTCTCACTTTTCCATGATGCTGACCTGGCTTATGCTTTTTTTATTAGCAATGTGAACTTTGGGCTAATGACAACTTCTCTGGACTGTAGTTTCTTCACCTATAAAGTGGGGATATAATACTTGACTCATCAGACTGTTGTGAGAATTAGATGAGATAATGTAAATTATTAGCACATAGTAAGTGCCTGGTAAATGTGTTTTGCCAGATTTCTGCTACCTCCCCCTGGCACCAATTTTAAATCTTTTGGGCTGCTTATAGACATTATTTGTAGTGGATTGGGGTGGAATCTCACTAGAATCATGTCACTCTTTCTTCCTTTGTATAGGCAGAAAAAGAAGACACTGTAGGTATGCTGCCTTCAGATCTAGAACACTTAACTTCTAGAAGAGCAAAGGTTTTTCCAAAGACTTGGACTGCTGCTATTCAAAGTCTTGAATCAAGTGCTTGGTCACCTTCTTCCCAGAAGCTTGATGATGGAATACAAGACAGAGAGAATCAGAATCAATTAATACAACACGCCCTGGCTGTAAGTACATATTTATTTTATATCTACAATTTTTTTAGATGTATGACATATTAGAATATGAAGTAGAGATTAGGAGGTATCACATTCAACTTTACTGTTTCTCACCTTTTTAAAAATCTTTATAAAGTGGGAAATAGTGGCATGATGTTTATTTTAATATATGTTAAAAAATATTATATTTGTTTTTGGTAAGACAATTTAGAATCATCTTATATAAGGTGCCAAAGTGTTAAAGTTCAAAAGTTATTAGAAAGAGCTTTGGCCAGGTAGCTCAGTTGGTTAGAGCGTCATCTAATACACCAATGTTGCGGGTTTAATCCCCAGTAGAGAACATACAAGAATCAATCAACGAATGCATAAATAAGTAGAACAACAAATCAGTGTTTTTCTCTCTCTCCTTTCCTCCATCTCTCTCAGTTTGTAGCATATGGGAAGGGTGATCCTAACCTCTGTTGCAAAAAGGTTACTACATATGTGGGGGGTTTTGTTTGTTAATTTTTTTTGTCGTTTAATCTGATTCTCATAATAAATAATTCTAAAAGTCAAGTAATATTATAGGAAAGTCTTAATTAACACATTCAGAGGTTTATTTACCTGTAACTTTTATTTAGTGATTCATTTTATATACCTGATATTTCAAAATTAACCACCATCAGTAGATCCATTCACTTGAGTCACTTGATACCATCCAGTCAACTCTATTCATAGTATGCTTGAGCTTTTGTCCAGTTGATATCATATATTTCAGGTCTGCTGTGGGAATTATCTTCATCTTACCATTTAAAAATTGTATTCCTAGGGATAGTGAGAGGAAAGCAAAATGTGGAAAATGATTTTGTGAAAATAAAAGTTGTGTAACTGCTAACGTATGAAGCAAATCCAATTGTGCTAGTAGTATAAATAGGGAAAGCTTTATAAGCACATGTTATGTTGAAATATTTAAAAACATTTTTTTCTTTATCCAAAACTACAACTTTTTCTTGTCTTTGTTCAGTTTGTAGTCATCATTTTTATAATCATTTTTGTTTTCTTTTATAAGATTATGAATAATTTGTTGAGCAAATATTTATTGAGCCAGGCACTACATACAGTAAAAGGGGTAGAAAATTGATTAGGACAGACACAGTCCTTGATTTTATGGTCCTTGTAGCTATAAATCCCACTGAAGTAAGAATTTTACTTCATCTGTATAAAAGATAAATAGATCAGTCCACCAGATGTACTGTTTGTTCAACATTGTAGGGATACTAATAAAATGTGAAATAGGACCCTTTGTGGGTTTATATTTACAAGTAGACATACAAAGCTAATAGACCCCCAATTTAGTAGACATTAATATAGAGATACTTGCTGTATTTGGTGATACAGTTGTGTTTTGGCAGTTCAAAGAAATTAAATTCCAAAGGAATAGTTAGGGAAGAATTCCTGGAAGAGGTGGAATTGAACTGTATATTTTGAATTGTTAAGCTGAATTGAATTGGTAAATTCAAGAGAATTTTGAGATAGGAGGGACAGTTAAAAGTCTGGAATATGTATTAAGCTTGATATATTTGGAGTAAGTGATAGAACCTTTCTAATGCTAGTTTATAGAGGAAAAAACAGAAAATGAGGTTAGGTAGGAGGAAATCAAGTTATGAGAAGACTTAAATGTTTAAAAAATTTTAAAAGTTTTTATAGTATGTTTTTTTCTTAAAAGATGAACTACTAAATGTTCAGTGATTTAAACCAGCGGTCACCAACCAGTGGTCCGCGAGGTCCGAAAGGTTGGCTACCGCTGAAAACTACTTCAAGCCTATAAACTTTTGTCCACACAATACCATGACAATAGATACTTTTTAAAGTTTACGGCCGAAACCGGTTTGGCTCAGTGGATAGAGCGTCGGCCTGTGGACTGAAAGGTCCCAGGTTCGATTCCGGTCAAGGGCATGTACCTGGGTTGCGGGCACATCCCCAGTGGGAGATGTGCAGGGGGCGGCTGATCGATGTTTCTCTCTCATCGATGTTTCTGACTCTCGCTCTCCCTTCCTCTCTGTAAAAAATCAATAAAATATATTAAAAATAATAATAATAAAGTTTACTTTTTCTGTTGCAGTTCTTATCCACTAGATGTCACTAAGAGCTAGACAGTGAGACTGTTCAAGCACAGCCGCCTTTAGTTTATCTAGAACTGGTTGAGTAAATAGTGATGTAATTGTCTTTCTGAATGTAAGTGTACTTTTCAATTTTCTTGTGATTTAAGGATGAAATAGTTTGATAGTTTGACATCTGGGATGTATTTCAAAATAATGTAAGGGTGAGGTGAAGTAGGGGGTTATAAATAAAACAAGATTGGCCAAGAGTTATAGTATTCTGTCTACCTCTATATGTGTTTGAAGTTTCTAATATATTTGAATTTATTTACATTTTACATTAAATGTTAAAGAAAAGACATTATCTAGTCTAACCTTTCTCTCTCTAAGGAATTCTTTTTATAGTGTTTCAAGTATACATATGGCCCTCTAATTTCTGCTAGAACATTGCTACTGTTGATCAACTCACTTTTTAGACTTTAATTATTATAAGGTTTGAAATAATTACAAATATTTTTTCAATATATTGAGTGAAAATCTATAATTTTTACTCTGGGTCTAGTTTTGTACTCTCAAGTTATAGAGGATAAAATACTATGGTGAGCTCTAAGAACACATCAAGTATTTGATTATAGCTATCATTTTTCTCCTTTTGGATTTTTACATTCCTTGATTCTACTAGCTTTTGATGTCTGCTGGCATTCCTTTGCTTGTGGCCACATCATACCAATCTCTGCCTCTGTCTTCACATCACCTTCTCTCCTATGGGTCAAATCTTCCTCTATCTCTTATAAGGATACTAGTGACCTGGCATGCGAAATTGCGTGGCCCCACCCACCCACCCACTGCCCCGCCTTGACACCCTAACCTCTCCACCCAGAGTTTGAGCGTGCCTGGCCCCGCCCCTGACCCATCTGGCCTTCTCTATCCACTTCAAGCCCCGCCCTCAGTCCCCCGAGTCACCTTGGGCTGGTCCCATCTCCAGAGCAACACGGCGGCTCCACCCCATCATGGCGCCAGAGGAGAGTGTGGAAGCCTGCGCCTACTGTGGAGTTTCGAGTGCCGCTTCCTGGCGGCGCGCGCTGCGCTCCTTCCCCTGGCAGGTGGGCAGCGGGCGTGCTGAGTGCAAGCAGTGGGTGGCAAAGGACTGGTGAAGGGGGCACTACGGGCTCTCACCCCTGCCCTCCCACCACGGGATGGTCCCTCCTCCTCCGGGCACCTCCCTGCTGCTGCGGCTCTGCCCTGCCGCGCAGGCAGCCTCCTGCTGAACGGTCGTTAGGGCATGAGGGCATCACGACCATTAGCATATTAGCTCTTTATTATATAGGATGTGTGATAGCATTTAGGGCCCATCTGGATAATCCAGTATTATTTCCTCATCTGAAGATCTTTAACTTAATCACATCTGCAAAGGCACTTTTTCCTTATAAAGAAACATTTAAAAGTTTCAGGTATTGGGACCAGATATCTTTGGGTAGCCATTGTTCAGTCCTCATAGCAGGTCATTGAAAGGGCCTTTGGGTTGAGGTTTGATGAAGGGTTTAGATAATGACAGAGCAAAAGAATGAATATAATATATATTCCAACTGCTTTGGCCACTTGAAATTCCTGCTTATGGGACTAAAATCAATCTGTGACTCTAATTGAGTTTTAAACTCAATGGGAAATGAAAATTATGTATCCTCATTTAAATCTGTTACATTGTTGTAGGGCAATAACATGCATCCTACTGGGCAATGAGTAAAAGGAGGCATATTCACCAGCTGGTGTGGCTCAGTGGCTGATCATTGACCCATGAACCAAGGGGTTGCCAGTTCAATTCCCGGTCAGGGCACATGCCCGGGTTTCAGGCTCAGTTCCCAGGGGGACATGCAGAGGCAGACGATCGATGTTTCTCTCTCATCGATGTTTCTATCTCTCTATCCCTCTCCCTTCCTTTCTCATAAAATCAATAAAAAATATGTTTTTAAAAGGAGACATAATCATGGCTTTGTATTTTTTTATAACCTCAACTGCACATATACCTCTTTTTGCATTTTAAGTAACTGTTGTGATCCCTTTAGCTACTCTGTGCTAACCAAATGTAGAAATCTCCTTCCTAATCGAATAAAGAGTGATGTTTCAAGCAGATTTCTCTGGTTAGAGGTATAGACATTCTAGAAGCAAGAACAAAACAGAGGTGATATATGCTGTAAGGAAAATGGGCTGGTTGTGAAAGTGTTTTTTATCCCTACTTCACTATTAGTAAAAATCACAACAGTATTTACTATTTACTAGAGGCCCGGTGCACGAAATCTGTACATGGGTAGGGTCCCTAGGCCTGGTTGGCGATCAGGGCCAATCTGTGGGGTGACCAACGGGGCAATCAGGGGCCTCCACTAACCCGCCTTGGCTGGCCTGGTGCCGCCCATTTGCCAGCCCCGCCCCCCACTGCCAAAGACAGTTGGGGCCTGCGGGCTGGGAGCAGCTCCGGCATTGAGCATCTGCCCCCTGGTGGTCAGTGCACATTATAACAACTGGTTGTTCTGCCAGTGGTTACACCATTCAGTCTAGGGTTTTATATAGATAGATATCTATAAATCAGAGTCATGATTTTCCTTCCAAGGGAGAACTAATCTCATTAAACTTTCACTGGTTGGGTTAGAACTGGTCCCTGCTTTGCCATAATTTCACTGCGTGCCACAGGGATATGCTTTTCTCCCATATGATATGTAGTGCTCAGTCTAAATAAAAGGATCTTTGTTCATTTCTGTATTTTCCTTTAAGGAACATTCTTTACAGACTTGTGAAATATAGAGTAGGCTGTGCTTCTCTGAAAAAGAATTAAAAATAGATGCTTACTGAAATTAGTAGGTAGAGATTAGGAATGAACACAAAGTCAACACACTTGGTATTAATACTCATTATCAGCTGTTACGTAGAGTACTTAAAACTAATTGGTTCTGTTGAGATGTTGGGGTTTGTGTCCTCAGGTAACTTAGGAAGGCTTCATGGAAGAAGGGAGATTTGAGAAAATACTTCAAATAACTACATTCTTCAAATGTAGGGGTGAATAAGGGTTCATGTAAATAGGAAAAAAGGATTTTAGGAGGATTAGGAATTAGAGACATCTAGCAAGGAGTGATAAAAGGTAATTAGGCATGCAAGGACCAGAAGGTAATGTCTGTTCAATAATTTCTAGTGTAATAATTCAAACTTTTAGGTTCTGATATTTTTGTGTACAGAGTGTAAAACATACCTTATTTAAAAAAATTTGAGCACTTAAAACAAGTTATGAAATGCAGTCTCTTAATAGAAATAATGTAAAAACACTATCAACAGGTCACAGTCTCCTTTATAAGTAATCCTCTTGTCTTAGGTCTCGCATTTCTTAATAATAGGGGCCTGTGTTCTTGTTGGAACACTTTAGTGAATTTGGTATTAAGACATTTGTTTGCTTTTTTTCCCCTTTTCCCTGACAGCTTAGGAAAACCATGAAACAGGCACGTCACCAGCTGGCATCCTTTAAAACTATGAGTCAAAAATATGCAACAGTGTTTCCACATGATACAAGGAAAAGCTGTCCTGCCCAACAGGTAAATTAACTTCTAATAAATTTTTTTAATAGTGATAAAAATATAAAGATTTATTTATATCTAATTTCAACATTATTTACAACTGTAAAATAATTGGAAATAACCTTAAATATCCAATAGCAGGGAATGGTTAAAAAATTATGATACACCTATATATATATATATATATATAGCCATTCTAAAAACTATCATGATTTCAGAGAACATCTGAAGACAAGGGAAAGTGTCTGTGAGGTAAAGTTTAGTGAAAAAAAGTAGGATACAAAATTATATACAATATAATCTCAATTTTAAAAAGTCTTTCAACAAATATTTATGGGACATCTACAAATGCCAAGACATTGTGTTAGAACAGCCGTGGGCAAACTACGGCCTGTTTGAAATGAATAAAACAAAACAAAACAAACAAAAAAAAAAAAACAAAAAAAAAAGACCGTGCCGAAACCGGTTTGGCTCAGTGGATAGAGCGTCGGCCTGCGGACTGAAGGGTCCCAGGTTCGATTCCGGTCAAGGGCATGTACTTGGAGATGTGCAGGAGGCAGCTGATCGATGTTTCTCTCTCATCGATGTTTCTAGCTTTTTATCTCTCTCCCTTCCTCTCTGTGAAAAATCAATAAAATATATTTTTTAAAAAAAAAGACTGTACCCTTTTATGTAATGATGTTTACTTTGAATTTATATTAGTTCACACAAACACTCCATCCATGCTTTTGTTCCGGCCCTCCGGTCCAGTTTAAGAACCCATTGTGGCCCTCGAGTCAAAAAGTTTGCCCACCCCTGTGTTAGAAGCAGGTGAAAAGATGGACAAAGATCCCTCAAGGAGTTTCTGTGCTGTGGGGAGGCATATAATAAAGAGATATCTATTATATTCTATATAGAATATAATTTCTAACAGTAAGTGCTATGAAAAAAAATAAAGTAAAATAAAGAGATGGGGAAAGAATGCTATGTGCATAGACAAAAGCCTAGAAAGAAGTGGATCAAGAAGTTAATACTGATCATTTCTGAGTAGTTGTATTACAGGTGATTTTTATTTTCTTCTCTTGGTTTTCTTTACTTAAAATGTTTTCTATAATGTATATATTTTGCTTTCTAATTAGGAAAAAATACCGTTATTTTTTAAAAAGAAATAAATTGTTTTGATTCAACAGATAACATAAGAGTGAATAATTGGAACCCAAATGCGGAGCTAAACTGAAAAGGATATTTAAGGCTATACTTGTAAAATAACACTGTTTTGGTGCCTACTTATTTCAGTGTTCACATATTTGGATGCTAAACTCCTTTACTTTCCTTTGTTTACATAATTTTGGGATTAATTTCAAGTTTTGGTAGGCAGCATCTAGAAAAATGAACCATTAGGCTTTTTTACTTTTTTTTGGTGCTACCATAGACTGTTTTATTTAGTTCTTCCTCAGTTTTGCTTCCTAATTAGTATTCTTTTATATTTTCCTAGATTATACATATATATTTTATTTTTGTATTTTTTTCTTAAGTATCTCAACAGTCAAAAACACTTGTCACTTGTATGTTTGCAGTTGGTAGAATACTAAACTATACTGTCTTCCGTCCCAGTGTTAAGAAATTTATATTTAAATATCAAAATACAAGTGGGCAGCGGTGTGTATCCATATATGGCATTCCATCTAGTTGCATTCATACTGGTTACCTTTTCCTAAAGAGCATTGCCGTATTGAGACTCAAGGTAGAGTTTCTTTTGTGCCTAAATTCTTCTCAGTGGCTTGGTATCTTGACACTTTCCATACCTACTCTAGATTTGGACTGACTCCAGGGTACTGTTAGAAAGAGGCGATTGGACACATTCTAATAAACCAGAGAAAAAGGGTTATTTGATGCTAGAGATTGATATTTTATATGGTGTGGAACATGTTCAAACTGCTCAATTGTTTTTTCCCACAAAGAGTACTATTCACAGGTCTGACTGAGATAATTCTCCAGTAGAAGGAAGGAGGATGAAGCCTGAGATAGCATCCTTGCATAAGCCAGTTGATACGTCAGAGATGCCATTTAAGTCTAATACGTTATGATGATGATGATGACGAATCAGGCTGCTGCTTGATTTCAGAGAATTCATGTGTATTTTTCAGGTGTAACATCAGAAACAAATCTGCATATAATTGAGAGTGATTAAGAAATTTGTGAAATTTTTCTTATCACTTATTTCAAGTATGTAATCTTTCCCTCAGGTCTGAAGTTTTCTACCCTCTCAGTTATCGGAAGTGGAAATCTTCCAGTCAGAAAGGAGAACCATCTATTTGAATTCTGGTTTCATTTCCTTGTTAGATTTATTTTTACTGACATTAGAATCTGTCTGGTTGTTATTGTTGTTCCAGACCTGGAGCTTTAAGCAGAAGATATACTTGCTTGCCTGCTGTCAGGTCACCAAGACAAAAATCATAAGCTTTCTGAAATTGTTACTGGCATCTTTTTATGTGTTTATTGTCCATTTATGTATTTCTTGTGGAGAAAGTGCCAGTGTGATACTGTTTCTTAATTGGGTTATTTGTCCTATTATTAAGTTGTAAGAGTTCTTTATATATTCCCAATACAAATCAGATACATGATTTGCAAGTATTTTCTCCCATCCTGTGAGTTGTTGTCATATCACTTTCTTTTTTTTTTTTTTTTAAATATATTTGATTGATTTTTTACAGAGAGGAAGGGAGAGGAATAGAGAGTTAGAAACATCGATGAGAGAGAAACATCGATCAGCCGCCTCCTTCACACCTCCCACTGGGGATATGCCCGCAACCAAGGCACACGCCCTTGGCCAGAATCGAACCTGGGACCCTTGAGTCCGCAGGCCAACCCTCTATCCACTGAGCCAAACCAGCCAGGGCTGAAAAATTATTCTTTCTCTATTTAATTGTCTTGACATTTCTTGAAAATTAGTTGACTGTACCAGTAAGTGTAAGAGCTTAATGTTGTCTTTACAATATTGTCTTTAGAGATCCATGAAGATGAACTCTATTTAGATCTTCTTTAATTCATTTCAACAGTATTTTATAGTTTTGAGTGTACATTTTTGCACTTATTTTGTAATGTCCTGTTTTTGTAATATTTGACTATACTAACCTACTAAAATTGTATTAGTAGTGTGGTAAAGCCTAGGATGTTATTTCAGTCACATTGTTTCTACCTGTAATAGATACATTTGGATTTTTAAAATTTTTATATAGACATAATTTTTTCATTTTTGTTTGTGTGTTCTTTAGGAACCTGACTCTGAGGAATCTTCATCGATTACGATAGACAAGAAAGGGAACGAAAAATTGTTTTGGAAGAACCAACAGGGTTTCTTTTCTGAAGAGAACAAAGCTTTCAGCAGAGTTCAGGTAAAGCAGAGTGAAAGGAGTTAGTTTAATAGAAATTAAACTAAAATGACTTAGACTAGGAATGCCAGTTCTGTTGTACTGGTTTGGGATTATAGATTTAGGTTACGTGGAGCAAAGTCTATAATTTCACATTTTATTCTAATAATTTGTTTGACTACCATATCCTTTTAAGATTATTTTAAGAGTCTCTGGAAAACCTATATTTGATGTTTATGTTCACTTTTAGAAAATACGATTCAAAACTCCATTATATGCTGTAATAGAAGAGGAACAGCTAAATGAGTTACAGGATATTCTGCCAGAAACGCAGGATTATCTTTCAGAAACCCAAGATGATCTGCTGGAGACCCAGGGTGATCTAACAGGAGTGCAGAGGGTTGAGCTGGAAGCCCAGAATATTGAGCCACATTCCCAGGCTGTTGAGCTGGCAGGCCAGCCTATGGAAGGCCAAGTTGTTGAACCCAAAGCCCAGGCCATTGAACTTAAAGTCCAGGTTGTTAAGCTAGAACCTCAGAGTCTGATGCTGGAAGCCCAGAGTATTGAACTAGAAGATGGAAATATGTTGGAAGTCCATGATTTTTTATCCCCAAATCAGGCTTTTCTACCCAAAGACCAGAACATTCTACCCAATGACCAGAATATTCTACTCAAATGTCAGGACCAACATATTCTACGCAAAGACCAGCATGTTTTCCCCAAAGACCAGGATATTCAACCCAAATGTCAGGACCAGGATTTTATGCCCAAATGTCCAGACCAACATATTAAACGCAAAGATCAGCATGTTTTCTCCAATGAACAGAATACTCTATGCAAATGTCAGGACCAGGATTTTCTACCCAGATATCAGGTAAGATAAAGCAAGAAGAAATAAGCTACTTAAGATTTGGAGTGGGATTTGCAGGGACTAGATTGCAACTAATTTGGAGATTCATAGTTGGAAAAGATAATATCCTAGTTGATTTCTAAAAGCTCTGGAGTTCTCATTAAGTCTTAAAGTAATATCAGCAGCATGTTACCCCTGTCTGGACAATTTACCATTTTTATAAAATAAAATATATATTTTTTATTGATTTCAGAGAGGAAGGGAGAGGGAGAGAGAGAGATAGAAACATCAATGATGAGAAAGAATCATCGGTTGGTGGCCTCCTGCATGCCCCCCACAGAAGCCCACACCCGGACATGTGCCCTTGACTGGAATCAAATCCGGGACCCTTCAGACCACAAGCTGATGCTCTACCACTGACCCAAACCAGCTAGGGCTGGACAGTTACTTTAAATAAAATCTTTATTAGGGAAACTATTTCTGGCAGCCATAATCTGCTTTGACAGCTAAAGATGGGCGAAGGAGTGGCCCACAAGTGTCCAGTAGTATCTTTTACCAGGTTCCAAGGCCAGCCCTCTACTAGAGGTCAGTTAGGCCAAAAGGAAGAAGTAAGAGATTGACAGGAATTACTTAGGGGTGTGGCTGGGCTAATGTGGAATATAGTGGGGTTTTTTATTCCATAAGATGTCCAGTTATTCTCTGACCTCAGAGAACTCCAGAATTCTCACTATAGCCTAAAGTACTATTGGTTAACATGTCTTTCTAACTGCACAATTGCTATTTTGTGTTTGTTCTGTTTTAGAAAGCAAGTTAAAGCAGCCAGCATCAATTTGGATAGGCAGGAGAGGGAGAGAGGTATTTTCTTTGGATGTCCATCAAAATCAGGCCTCCATCAGGGACATGGTAGGACACAAAAGGGAAAGAGACCAGCAGGAACTGAGTTGTTTAGGTTTAGTTTGGAGCTTGCAAAAATTGTTTTCAGCTAGAACGGACAAAAAGTATGGTTTTCTGTTTTATTCCATGGTATCCTGAGTTTGTAAAATTACCATAAAGTAGCCAAAACCGGTTTGGCTCAGTGGATAGAGCGCCGGCCTGCAGACTGAAAGGTCCCAGGTTCGATTCCAGTCAAGGGCATGTACCTGGGTTGCAGGCACATCCCCAGTGGGGGATGTGCAGGAGGCAGCTGATCGATGTTTCTCTCTCATCGATGTTTCTAACTCTCTCTATCTCTTTCCCTTCCTCTCTGTAAAAAATCAATAAAATATATTAAAATAAATAAATAAATAAAAATAAAATAAAAATTACCATAAAGTTCACAGTAAAGCTCAGAATGTTATTGCTATCATATTACTCCTACTAGACAATTTACAGTTTGTATTTATTTTCTTTTAGAAAGTCCGCTTCAAGGAGCCATATTCTGTTATAAATGAGAGAGGGAGACATGGCTTTTCTCTGGCAGGTTATCAGTCTCCTACTCCTAAAGTCCAGGACCAGGTGTGCATCAGAGATCAGGTAAAGCAGAATAAGAAAGAGATAAATGGGAAATAAAGTGCTGGGTTTTAGACATTCTCAATAACTGGTAATGTGAAGAATAGAGTCAGGTGCAAAGGTCCCTGGTCTAATGAACAATATCAGTCAGATCAGTTCTGTGATTCAGAAGGCTGATAAACCATGTTCAGATTCTTCTTTTTGTTGTTAATCTTCACCTGAGGATATTTTTTCATTGATTTTTAGAGTGAAAGGGAGGAGGAGAGATAGACAGAGAAACATTATGTGAGAGAACCACATGGATTGGTTGCCTCCTGCACGTGCTCTGACCAGAGCCAGAGATTGAACTTGTGACAAGGTGTGCCTTTGATCAGAATCAAACCCGGGACTCTTCAGTCCACAGGCTGATTCTCTACCCACTGAGCAACACCAGCTAGGGTTGGACAATTTACTTTTATTTCCATTCACCTGAAAATTCTTTTTCCATCCTTCACTATTAGTCTGAGTCCTTTGTTCTGAAGTGGGTTTCCTGGGGATAGCAGATATATGGGTCATGTTTTCTTATCCACTCAGCTACCCTGTGTCTTTTGATTGGAGCACTTAATCCATTTACATTTAAAGTGATTATTGTTTTTCACCAATTTATTCTTTATGTCTGTGTTCCTTCTTCCCTTCCTAGTTCTTTATACAGGAGACCCTTTAAGTACAGCGGTTCTCAACTTGGGGATCCAACGACTCTTTCACGGGGGTCGCCTAAGACCATCAGAAAACACATATATAATTACGTATAGTTTTTGTGATTAATCACTATGCTTTAATTTTGTACAGTTTGTAGCAATGAAAATACATTCTGCATATCAGATATTTACATTACAATTCATAACAGTAGCAAGATTACAGTTATGAAGTAGCAAAGAAAATAATTTTATGGTTGGGGTCACCACAACATGAGGAACTGTATTAAAAGGTCACGGCATTAGGAAGGTTGAGAACCAGTGCTTTAGCGTTTCTTGCATTGCTGGTTTGGTGGTAATAAACTCCCTTAGTCCTTTTTTGTCTGGGAAGCTCCTACTTTATCCCTCAATTTTGATTGATAGCCTTGTGGGGTACAGTATTCTTAGATTCAGACCGTTGCTTTGTATGATTTTGTGTATTTCTTTCCATTCCCTTCTGGCCTGATTTGTTTCTGTTGAGAAATCAGTCGATAGTCTGATGGGAGATCCTTTCTGTCTTTGAGATTCTAATTTTGTCGTTGGTGTTTGCCAATTTAATTATAATGTGTTTTGGTGTCAGTCTTTTGGGGTTCATCTTGTTTGGGACTGTGTGAGCTTCTTGGACTTGTGTGAGTTTTTTCTTCCCGATATCAGGAAATTTTTCTGTCAAACAGGTTTTTTATTCCTTGCTCAGTTTCCTCTCCTTCTGGCACCCCTATTATGCGGATGTTGTTTCGTTTCATGTTGTCCCAAAGTTCCCTTAGGCTCTCCTCCTGTTAAGTTTTTTTTCTAGATGCTGCTCTGCTTGGGTATTTTTTCTTACCTTGTCTTATAGCTCACTGATGCAGTCCTCCACTTCTTCTAGTCTACTGTTGATGCTTTCTATTGAGTTCTTTAGTGCAGTGATGTCATTTTTCATTTCTTCTGGTTTCTTCTGCATTTCCTCTTGGTTCTTACACATATTGTTGGATTAGTCTTCCATCCTTTTAAGTGTTCTTATGACCATTGCTCTAAATTCTTTGTCTGACATATTGCGCGCCTCCATTTTGTTTACTTCCTTTTCTGGTGTGGCCAATTTACTTTTAAAAACAATATAAGGGAAACTATTTCTGGCAGCCATAATCTGCTTTGACAGCTGAAGTTGAGCGAAGGTGTGGCCCACAAGTGTCCAATAGTATCTTTTACCAGGTTCCAAGGCCAGCCCTCTACTAGAGATCAGTTAGACAAAAAGGAAAAAGTAAGGGATTAACAGGAATTACTTAGGGGTGTGGCTGGGCTAATGTGGAATAGAGCATAGCGTTTTTTTTTATTCTATAAGATGTCCAGTTATTCTCTGACCTCAGAGAACTCCAGAATTCTCACTATAGCCTAAAGTACTATTGGTTAACATGTCTTTCTAACTGCACAATTGCTATTTTGTGTTTGTTCTGTTTTAGAAAGCAAGTTAAAGCAGCCAGCATCAATTTGGACAGGTAGGAGAGGGAGAGAGGTATTTTCTTTGGATGTCCATCAAAATCAGGCCTCCATCAGGGACATGGTAGGACACAAAAGGGAAAGAGACCAGCAGGAACTGAGTTGTTTAGGTTTAGTTTGGAGCTTGCAAAAATTGTTCTCAGCTAGAATGGACAAAAAGTATGGTTTTCTGTTTTATTCCATGGTATCCTGAGTTTGTAAAATTACCATAAAGTTCACAATAAAGCTCAGAATGATATTGCTATCAAATTACTCCTACTGAACTATTTACAGTTTGTATTTTTTTTTTTTTTTTCTTTTAGAAAGTCCACTTCAAGGAGCCATATTCTGTTATAAATGAGAGAGGGAGACATGGCTTTTCTCTGGCAGGTTATCAGTCTCCGACTCCTAAAGTCCAGGACCAGGCGTTCATCAGAGATCAGGTAGAGCAGAATAAGAGAGAGATAAATGGGAAATAAAGTGCTGGGTTTTAGACATTCTCAACAACTGGTAATGTGAAGTGTAGAGTCTGGTGCCAAGGTCCCTCGTCTAATGAACCGTATCAGTCTAATCAGTTCTGTGATTCAGAAGGCTGATAAACCATGTTCAGATTCAACTGTTGTTGTTAATCCTCACCTGAGGATATTTTTTCATTGATTTTTAGAGAGAGTGGAAGGGAGGGGGAGAGACAGACAGAGAAACATTATGTGAGAGAGCCACATGGATTGGTTGCTTCCTGCTCGTGCTCTGACCAGGGCTGGGGATCGAACTTGTGACCAGGTATGTGCCCTTGACTGGAATCGAACCCAGTACCTTTCAGTCTGCAGGCTGATGCTCTACCTACTGAGCAATACCGACTAGGGCACCATGTTCATATTCTAGGTATAGAATCAGACTGTTTTAATTTACTAAGATTACATTACAGTTTTTGCTGAAGCTAGTGGAATTACCTTGTGGTAATTGCCCTGACATGAATAAAGTAGGAAGAAGTAGTAGATCCTAAATTACTTAAAATTTGAGTAGTTTGTCAGACTATTCTGTATATGGCTTGGGATTAAAAATTAAGGCCTATAGAGTTGAGCTAAAGTGTCACGTTCTTTTTTTTTTTTTTTTTAATATATTTTATTGGTTTTTTTACAGAGAGGAAGGGAGAGAGATAGAGAGCTAGAAACATCGATGAAAGAGAAACATCGATCAGCTGCCTCCTGCACATCCCCCACTGGGGATGCGCCCGCAACCCAGGTACATGCCCTTGACCCGAATCTAACCTGGGACCCTTCAGTCCGCAGGCTGACGCTCTATCCACTGAGCCAAACCGGTTTCGGCTAAGTGTCACATTCTTGTTCAGATCAAAATGTATCAGAATATCTTCACCTGATAGCATTTTCCTGGAGTTCTCATTGCAGCCTACAATATTATGATTAGCATGTTACCCTGGTTAGACAATTTCTTTTCTGTTTTTGTTGTTCCTTTAGAACATGTTTTTTGAGCAGCCGTCATCTTTTCTGAGAGAAGTGAGAGTGAGCGATGAATTTCCTCCGGGGTATCATCATTATGTTAACCCACAAGTCCAGGACCAAACCTCCCCTGGCGATCAGGTAGAACAGAAGACAGTGGGGAGGATGTCACTTTTCAAAGGAGTAACAGAGACAAATTAAGATTTGGGCTGGAGCTTATCAAGGTAGCTTATATGTAGGATACATAGATTGGAGGCTTCTAGAGTCAGGCTAACAATATCATCTTTTCAGTTATTTCAAAATGAGTCCCTTCTAAAGACTGCAGATGAGAAAGCATACCTTTGTCATTTGAGTTAACTGAGAGACAGGTTTTATATAATTGGTTAACAGTAAATTGTTTTTTTAAACTCAAGTCCTTTAGCCTATTTATTTGGCCTTATACATCTATAATAATAAAAGCATAGTATGCTAATTAGACCAGACGACCTTCCAGACAAAGCCAGGGTTACAAGGGAAGCCTGGGTCCTGGGTGCCTGCTGGCGGCTGGAGGGAAGCCCGGGTGCCAGAGGGAAGCCGGTGCTGGCACCTGGAGGAAAGAAGGCCTACTCTTGCATGAATTTCGTGCATCGGGCCTCTAGTTATTTTATAAATGCTGAAGGGAGTCTACTTTTGATCAACAGTGCAGGATACCAAACCCAGGCATCCCGTTTGCAGACCAGTTATGATGGATACAACAAGCTATTTGCTGCCTCAGAACTTCCTGAACTTTACTAGTGTTTGTGCATGAATTATTGGGGACACCACGTAGGAGTACTTGTGAAAATGACACCAACTTGTCTCCTGGCTTTTCCTTGGGAAAATGCTAGCAACATTATAAAAATACTAGAGTCCCATTACACAGAATTTGTGCACTGAGGGGGGAGGTGTCCCTCAGCCTGGCCTGCGCCCTCTCGCAGTCCAGGACCTCTTGGGTGATTTCCACCTGCCAGCTTAGGCCCACTTCTCGCTGGGAGTGGGCCTAAGCTGGCAGGAGGACATCCCTCTAGCAGTCTGGGACCCCTTGCTCCTTACTGCCCACTTACTCGCTGTTCCTTACCGTTCAGCTCGCTGTTCCTTAGCACTGCCATGGAGACGGGAGAGGCTCCCACCACCGCCGCTGTGCTTTCCAGCTGTGAGCCCGGCTTCTGGCTGAGTGGCGCTTTCCCTGTGGGAGCACACTGACCACCAAGGGGCAGCTCCTGCATTGAGCATCTGCCCCCTCGTGGTCAGTGCGCATCATAGCAACTGGTCTTTCTGGTCGTTCCACTGTAATGGTCACTTAGGCTTTTATTATATAGATTGCCCTGTTGCTTTATCTTCTTTTAACTATGCTATTGCAGAAAGAAGAAGTGCCAGAACAATCTTGGTTTTGCTTTAAAATACTCCAGGAAAAAAAGTGGGAGAAGAGATAGATGAAAAAATAAAACATTGCCAATTATTGAAGCTGGGTGAAGAGTATCTTGGGATTCATTATACTCTGTTTTTTCCCTATTTTGATGTGTGTCTGGAAATTTTATATTAAACACACACACACACACCCCTGTTAAATTATCCTACCCTAGTATCATTATTCTGGGATTGTCACTGAAGTCTACATTATTGTCACTAACCCATCATTTTTGCTTATACAATTAGTTCTTTATTTTGTTGTTCCTTTAAAACAACTATACCAAGCAATCCCCGCCCCCCCCCCCCCTTTTTTTTGAGAAATGAGAGTTTGAAACAGGAATTGCTTCTGGAGTGCCATTGGCTTATTTCACCCAGAATTCAAGACCTAGGCTCTCCAGAGAATAAGTAGAGAATGCTCTAGTAAGGAGTAAGTGGCAGAGAGTAAATTGCTTAGGTTTTGTCTCAAGATTGACAGGGCAATGTGGTAACTGCTCCAGGGGTTTAGTTTTAAGGTCAGTAATAATGGACAAAGATATAATATCTTCTTGTTTTGTGATGTATCATACCATTCTGACCTATTGAAACGACTTTAGGCCTCTTCACTGAAGCATTTACTGTTTCCCTGGCATGATGCTCCTGCTTGGAAAATGTTCAGTGTTTATGAGGTCTTTTAGCACAGGAACTATGAGCAGGCCTCACATAACATGACAGTTGAGATATGGAGAAGGGAGTTATTTCTGGAGTGCCATGAATATGTCGTACATTAAATCCAGGATTCAGGCTCTGCTAGAGAGCAGCAGAGCAGAGTAAAAATTAAGCAGCAGAAAGTAAATTAGAGTTGGATCTGGGCTATGCTACTAACAACAGTGATAATGATGGTGATAGTGTTGTCTCTTAATAATATTAGTAATATTAATATTATTATGACTGACAGCTTACATTCTTAAGCTAAAATTGATCTAGAACCTTATGTCCATTGTCTGATTTAATTTTCACAATAACTCTGGGAGATAGGTTTTATTATTATCCTTGTTTTATAGATGAAGAAACTTTTGATTGCTTTGTGGACACTGTTAAGGTCCAAATAGTGGCCAGAAGTATGTCTACTTTTATACCGTACTGTACCAATTCTTCTGACCTATTTAGATGACCTCAGGGCATCATTGCAGCCTATAGTATTTTCACTACCATTCTGCCACTGCTCATACATTTGGTGGGTGCTTTTGTATCTTTTTAGAGTTTATACTCCAGGCAGCAGCCATCTGTCGGGACAGCTGAAAGATGGCGAGATTTGCTTCTGGATGGCCATCAGCATCTTCCAGCCAAGCACCGGAGAGAGGCTTCCAGCAGAAGGCAGGTATGAGCAGTAGACTGTAAACAGGAGTACAGGCACTTACTGAGCTGCGGGTGGTAAGGCTGAGCATAAAGCAGATTCTTGTTTTATATCATAGAGTGTAAAACCTATCCTGACCTAAGATTACTCTAGGGCTCTCACTGCAACGAACAGTATTGTCAGGAGCACTTGTTGCCGATCAGGAAAACTACATGTATGTTCTTTGTGAAAGGTGTATTTCTGGTGGCTGTTCTCTCTAATGGTGTGAGAGGAGAAGAAAGGAGTGGTTTCTGAGAGGGAGGGGTCAGGAGGATCTTCCAGCTAATGACCAGGACTAGATATCCCTCATAAGCTGCTAGAGCATATGGCAGGGTCACCAAGAGATAAACTATTCAGAGTTTGGGCTGGAGCTTGTTAGGGTTTTGTTATATTGTCAAAGTTTTGGTGTTTTGAGTGAAGATCAATAGTTTTTCAAAAAAATATTAAAATATCCTGGCCCTACTAAGATTTTTCCATGGCTTAACTGAAGTCTATTAGAATTTTACCACTGTCTGGATAATTTCTGTCTTGTGGTTTTGTCTTGTTATTTTAAAAACAGCCTCAGGCAACCAGCATTGTTACAATATATGAAAGAGATAAAGAGAAATTTCCTCTTGGCTCTTCTAGGAGGGCAAAAAGAAAAGGAGGCATAAAGGCAGAAAGTAGGATTTGGGCTGAGGTTTTCCGAACTAAACTGCCACTCTTTTGGGATTTTTAGTTTGGGTCTATAAGGTTGGCCTAAGGTACTGGTCATCAAACTCATCAGTCAACAGAGCCAAATATCAACAGTATAACGATTGAAATTTCTTTTGAGAGCCAAATTTTTTAAACTTAAACTATATAGGTAGGTACATTGTTATTAATTAGGGTACTCCTAAGGCTTAGGAAGAGCCACACTCAAGGGGCCAAAGAGCCGCATGTGGCTCGCGAGCCGCAGTTTGGTGGCCACAGGCCTAAGGGTTTGCTGTCATGTTTTATTCTTTTTTTTTTTAAATATATTTTATTGATTTTTTACAGAGAGGAAGGGAGAGGGATAGAGAGTTAGAAACATCGATGAGAGAGAAACATCGATCAGCTGCCTCTTGCACGCCCCCTACTGGGGATGTGCCCACAACCAAGGTCCATGCCCTTGACCGGAATCGAACCTGGGACCCTTGAGTCTGCAGGCCGATGCTCTATCCACGGAGCCAAACCGGTTAGGACATGTCATGTTTTATTCTGCATCATCATTCATATATGCTGAACTATGCTGGGCTCTTTCCTACCTCAGGTCTTTTGCATATTTTCCCCCCTCTCCCTGCATAGTCTTCTTTTTTTTCTTCACAAAGCTGGTCCTTTCTTATCCTTCCAGTTTCAGCTAAAATGTCACCTCTGTAGAAAAGACTACCTTGAGCAAATTATCAAACATAGGTCTCTCCTCTTCTTTGGTTTTTATTTTAAATCCCTGCTTTCTATTTTCTTCTCAGTACAAAAAAGACTTTGTTGTTATTTACTTATTTACATCTTTTCCACTGGGCTGTAAGCTTCTGTATGGGCAGCCTTTAGCACAATACTGGCACCTGGTAGTCTCTTGCTAAATATGTTTTGAATGAATAAGTCAGTCAAACATTTATTGAGCACCTGTTAGGTGCTAGCCATTATTTAGGTCCTAAATATCAAAGATAGCATGCTGAAGAAGACACAGCACTCAATTTCTAAACAAGAGAGACTGAGACATAAGCAGATGGTTATGAAGCAACGTGGCTAGTTGTAGAGAAGGCATAGGGCATTATCTGAGTACAGAAGAGGGGTACCCAACCCTGACTGTTCAATGGAGGGTGTGGCTTTGTAGTCACAGCCTCCTCTTGTCCTTCCGCCACCCAGCCCTGAAAATCCTCAGCCCTGATCAGTCCTTTTTCATTTTAGATTCCCAAATAATCAAGCCTCATGGAAGAAAACACTATTCATGTAGATTTGAACCACATTCATACTAGCAGTGTCCCCAGTACTGCTTAGCATTTTTCTTGCCTGCCCCTCCCGTAGCCCACACTGATAATTCTAATCCTTAAACACTTCTTAAAGTTCTTGCTGTTCCCCGTACTCTCTGGCTTTCATAAAGAAAATTGAAGCCATCACACAAAACTGCCTCAGCCGTTTACTTTTCGCTATTCTTCCTATTCTTACTATCTCAGAGGAAGAGTTGTCTCTCTTTGGACCCATATTCTGGATTCTCTTGCTACCTTTGCTTCCATGTCCAATTTTGAATGTTATATAAGACTTTGGTTTCTGTCAAAATCCTCTAAAGAATGTTGCATCCTTTTTGTTTGCAGCAGGCATCATCTGGCTGGGTTCAGACTCTCAGTAGTTTCTCGCCTTCTGTGAACAGTGACTTCAGTGTTAGTTCACTTCTCAAAGCCTTCGTTGTCCTCCTCTAGGTCCAGCCCTGTGCACACACAGCTCAGGGTGACTCTGGGATGTGTGCCAGTTCATACACGGAATTAAAGGATCCACTTTTCTAGCTCGCTCCCCTTCAGGGTACCCACCCTCTACACTCCCCAGATCCCACTGACGACAATTTTTCTTACAATCAATGAGAGAGAGAGAGAGAGAGAGAGAGAGAGAGAGAGAGAGAGAGAGAGAGAGAAATCTGTCGTGGGCTTACTCCTTTACCAGTGCTGGAAGTCTAGTTTTTCTTACTTTTTTGAAAGCAGAAAATAATTTCATTTTTATTGTAGCAAAAGTAAATCCAAACAGAAAGAAAAAACTCCACAAAAATTCCAGAGAGAACCATCATAAGCCTTTTGCTATTTCTCATTTTCCTATAACAAACAAATGAATCACTTTAAAAATAATAGCCTTATTGAGATATACAGTCTAGTCTTGTCATTCACGATAGCTATGTTCTATATAGTTGCCTCAAACACCAAATTAGTGAATTCTGAACCATTGCTCCTAGGGAAGATATAGGTTAGGTTCCTGGGAGCATCTGATCACATTTTTGTTAGCTGATCAATACATTACCTTATTGTATATGAATTGTTGTTTAAAGACCCCTTATTTAATATAATATATTGTTGATTCATTAACATTGAACTCAGGGCTAATAGCACTGTGGCTATGCCTGAATGAAGCTTATCTGATCATGTATATTCTCCATAAAACACATCATAGCCTTTTTATGCTTAGGAATACTAGCTACTACTGTAGCACTGTGCTTGGGGGCCATTTTAAACAGCAAAATCACCAACAAAAAAGCAAAAAACTTGGCACTAATTATACCTTGAAAAGGATACTTGTTTACAGTATCAAACTTGTTCAACCTCAGCTGGTAATGTGCACATCTGGTGACTCAAATTTTTCACAGCTCTGTGCATGTCTGCAAATGCCCACAAAAACACCGTGAGTATTGATTTTGGAATTTCAAATAAGTTTCAGCAAATAGGTGAATTCATAAATAAGGAATATGTGAATAGGAGGATTGACTGTAATTTACATACTCTACAATTCACCTATTTAAACTGTACAATTCTGTGTTTATAGCATATTTAAAAGGTGGTACAAACATTACCACAAACAATTTCAGAACATTTCATTACTCTGAAAAGTCTTGTACCCATTATAGCCTTTTCCCCTCACCTCTACCCCCAGCCTTAGACTACTAGTAGTAGACTACTAGTCTACTTTCTGCCTCTATAGATTTGCCTTTTTTGGGCATTTCATATAAATGGAATCATGCAAAATATGACCCTTTATGACTGGTTTATTTCACTGAACATCGTGTTTTCAAAAGTTTATCAATCTTGTAGCATGTAGCATTACTTCATTCCTGACAGTTGGATAATATTACATTTTATGCATTTAGCATATTTTATTTATCCATTTATCAGTTGATGGACATTTAGATTGTTTCCATTACCTGGCTATTATGAACAATGCTGCTGTGAACATTTGTGTACAAGTTTTTTGTTGAGATGTGTTTTCATTTATCTTTGGTATATACACAGGAGAGAAATTCCTAGGGCATATGTCACTTTATGCTTAACTTTTTGAGGCGCGGTTATACTGGTTTCCAAAGTGGCTGTACTACTGTTTATTCCCACCAGTGGTATATAAGGGTTCCAGTTCTCTGCATTCTCACCAGCACTTGCTATTACCTGCGTTTTTAAATTATAGCTATCTTAATAGGTGTGATGTAGTATCTCATTGTTATATTTTCCTGATGGTTAGTGATGAGCATCTTTTCATGTGCTTATTGGCCATGTGTATATCTTCTTTGGAAAACTATTAGATTCTCTGCCCAGTTTGTAATTGAGTTTTTTGTCTTTTGATTATTTTTTTTTTAATTAAATCTTTATTGTTCAGATTATTACATTTGTTCCCTTTTTTTCCCCCCCATAACTCCCCTCCTCCCAGTTCCCGCCCCACCCTCCGCCCTCACTCCCCACCCACTGTCCTCATCCATAGGTGCACGATTTTTGTCCAGTCTCTTCCCACATCTCCCACACCCCTTTCCCCCCCAAGAATAGTCAGTCCATTCCCTTTCTATGTCCCTGATTCTATTATAATCAACAGTTCATTCTTTTCATCAGATTATTTATTCACTTGATTCTTAGATTCACTTGTTGATAGATGCATATTTGTTGTTCATAATTTGTATCTTTACCTTTTTCTTCCTCTTCCTCTTCTTAAAGGATACCTTTCAGCATTTCATATAATCCTGGTTTGGTGGTGATGAACTCCTTTAGCTTTTCCTTATCTGTGAAGCTCTTTATCTGACCTTCAATTCTGAATGATAGCTTTGCTGGATAAAGTAATCTTGGTTGTAGGTTCTTGGTATTCATCACTTTGAATATTTCTTGCCACTCCCTTCTGGCCTGCAAAGTTTCTGTTGAGAAATCAGCTGACAGTCGTATGGGTATTCCCTTGTAGGTAACTGAGTTTCTTTCTCTTGCTGTTTTTAAGATTCTCTCTTTATCTTTTGCTCTTGGCATTTTAATGATGATGTGTCTTGGTGTGGTCCTCTTTGGATTCCTTTTGTTTGGGGTTCTCCGCGCTTCTTGGACCTGTAAGTCTATTTCTTTCACCAGGTGGGGGAAGTTTTCTGTCATTATTTCTTCAAATAGGTTTTCAATATCTTGCTCTCTCTCATCTTCTGGCACCCCTATAATTCTGATGTTGGTACGCTTGAAGCTGTCCCAGAGGCTCCTTACACTATCCTCGCATTTTTGGATTCTTTTTTCATTTTGCTTTTCCGGTTGGATGTTTTTTGCTTCCTCGCATTTCAAATCATTGACTTGATTCTTGTGCTCCTCTGGTCTGCTGTCGGGCGTCTGTATAATATTCGTTATTTCAGTCCGTGTGTGCTTAATTTCTAGTTGGTTCCCCAATATAAGATCGAGGGTCTTATTAGTTTTCGTGTAGATCTCATTAAGTTTATCGGCAGCTTCTAAACAATTCTTGAGAGACCTTAAAAGTGTGGTTCTGAACTCTATTTCTTCCATTGACAATTTTGTCCTGTTTCTTTGTCTCCGCATTTTGTTATGCTTCCTTGGTGCACCCCCTAGTGGTCTTTGTTCGCAGTCTTATAGATAAATCTTGATTGTTGTAGCTAATTCCAGGGAGGGTTTGACCTCCAGGCCAAGTGGCTATGAGAATCAGCTGTGTCAGCAGTGAGAGAACTTCTGTCCTCTAGGGAGGTGCTAATCTAGCCTTTGCCTGAGGCTATCCGGCAAATGCCTCTGTGCAGGGCGTGGGCAGGGCGGGTCGCACAGGATCAACAGGGTGGGCCAGAGAGAGCAGTTATGGCGGCTCTCAGTCCTGTCCCCAGGGGCTCTGCCTCTCTGAGTCCCAGCACCCGCTGCAAAGCTCGGAGAGAAAGCTGCACTCGCCCTGACCGAAGCCAGACAGTCCCGCTTCTCCCGTTTGAGTCTGGGTCCCTAAAGACTCGCCCGGATCTGGAGCTCAGAGTCTGCGACTCCCTCCCGATTGAAAACAACAACCGCGCCCTCCGCCGCCAGCCCGCTCCGCGCCCTCCGCACCTCAGAATTTGACTTCAGCACTGCGCCTCCTCTGAGTGTCCGTGTGCGTTTCTCTTTCCTCCTAGTTGTAGGACTTCCACTCAGCCAGCGTTCCTGTGGTTCTGGGTGATGTCCCTTCCGTGTTTTAGTTTCACTTTTGAAGTAGTTGTTCAAAGCAGCAAACTCCGGCGTTAACCTATGCCGCCATCTTGGTTCTCCTCCTGTCTTTTGATTATTGAGTTATGTGAGTTCTTAATATATTCTACATACAGGTTCCTTTTTAGTTATATGATTTACAAATTTTTTTTTCCCCATTCTGTGGGTTGTCTTTTTACTTTCTGGATGGTTTCCTTTGCAGCCACAAAAGTCTTAATTTTGATGAAGACTAGTTTATTTTTTCTTTTGTGGCATTTGATTTTGGTGTTCCCGTAAGAATTTTATGTCTCTTACATTTAGGTCTATGATTCACTTTGAGTTAATTTTTGTATGTAGTGTTAGATAGGGGTCTAACTTTATTCTTTATCATGTGGATATACCGTTATCCTAACACTATTTGTTGAAAAGATTATTCTTACCCATTGAATTCTCTTGGCACTCTTGTCAAAAATCATTTGAGTGTGAATATAAGGGTTTATTTCTGAAAAGTCATTTCTATTTTGTTGATCTATATAATTTATGCTTATCCTGGTACCACACGATCTTTGATTACTTTTGTAGTAAGTTTTGAAATTGGGAAGAGTGAGTCCTCCAACTTTGTCTTCTATTCTAGGATCATCTCAGATATTTTGGGTCCCTTTCATTTTCGTATGAATTCAAGAATCATCTTGTTAATTTCTACAAATAATCTAACTAACATTTTGATGGTGGTTGCATTAAATCTGCCCATCAGTTTGGGGACTACTGCTATCTCAACAACATTAAGTCCTCCGAGCCATGAATATGAGGTGTCCTCCCATTCATTTAGAATTTAATTTCTTTCAGCAATGTTTTGTAAGTTTCTGAGTATAAAATTTACACTTTCTTTGTTAAAAATTTATTTCTCAGTATTTCTTGGTAGTATTATAAATAAATTTTCCCCCTTAATTTTGTTTTCAGATAGTTCATTGCAAGTATATAGAAATACAATTGATTTTTGTATAATGATCTTGTATCCTGCAACTTTTCTGAAAGAGAAATAATCTTTAAACTAAAAAGACAAAAGTAATTTTAAGCTTTTATTTCTAAAAGTTAGAGATCATAATTTGACTCATATGATGTCCAAGTAAGTAGACCAAGTGATGTTATAAGACTTCTTGATAATGTGGGAGAAATTAGCTCCAGTCTTCTCCCTCTTTGTCAGTTGTTTTGTTATTTTCAGTCTCTTATTCTTAAGAGAGTTGTATCATTGAAAATGCTTATATATTTGAGACATTAAGGGAGCTGGTTTTATATCTTGGATTCAATCCCAAGCACACTCATGATAGAATGATATTAAGTGACCATATCAGAAGAACTTTCATTCTGGGCATTTTGATTTGTTATTAGTTCATCCATGTTTTTGACTTGAATCTTTTTCTTTGTTTTTGGTTTTTTGTTAATCCTCACCTGAGGATATTTTTCCATTGCTTTTTAGAGACAGTGGAAGGGAGGAGGAGAAACAGAGAGAGAGAAACATCGATTGGTTGCCTCCCACAAGCACCCCAACCGGGGCTGGGGATTGAGCCTGCAACCCAGGTACGTGTCCTTGACTAGAATTGAACCCAGGACCCTTCAGTCCATGGGCCAACGCTCTGTCTACCGAGCCAAACCAGCTAGGGTCTGAATCTTTTTCTTTGGTTTATTGTTTTTATTTGGTTAATTCAGTCTGAAACTGCTTCCTTTCATTCTTTTTTAAATTTTATTCTTTCATATATATATATATATATGTATATGTATATATGTATATATACATGTATATATATGTATATGTATTTGGTTTTTTATTCAGTTGAGCTCAAGGTTGCAGGAGAAAAGAATCAATAGATGGAAATATCAAAAGTGTGTAAGGGGCTAACTTTTAGCAGTTTTGTCACTTTGTGTGACTGGACTTTTTAACAGGTTTATGATAAGTATCAATCAGGATGGAACACTGAATTCCAAACTCCACTAGGACTTCAGTTTGGAGTAAATCAAGAAGAAGACAAAAAAGAGGTATGTAATGATAAATGCTTTTGGACACCAGTGTTTCTACTGTAACAATATATGTGAAATTAGAAATAATTTGTTGTGTCCTAATAATTAAGAGCTAATACTAAAAATTTCATAAAGGCTAAGAAATTACTTGAGTTATTATAATATGTTAAACTTCTAAGCTCCTAGGGTTTAGGGTACCTTGATGTGAAATCAGCGATATTATCCTACTGAATTTCTTCAATTAGTGATATTTGCCACAATAACTTATTTAAAGGAAGAGTTTTCATTTATGGCTTCCTTTTTTCCTCCCTTTTCAATCCAAAGTTAGTGTAAACCAACAGTTTTTAACACTGTCCATGCACCAGTATCAGATGTGGAGCTTTTTTCAGATATCTATATTTCTTTGGTATCTGAAAAGGTAGGTTTGGGGCATCTGTATTTTTTAAAAAGTGTCACTGATGATTGTGCTATATCTTCATAACTGCTACTAGACCTTTAATGTTTTTACTAAAAGGTTACAAACATGTCTGTGTGTATATACTATTGCTATTTGAGTAGCTATGTCCTTAAAAGAGAATATATAAACCCAGAGATATGAATGTATCACACATCGTAGTAGCACTTGCTTTTGTTATACCTGTTCCGTTTAAAAGTATGATGCTCTTATATTCCTCAGTCCTTCTCTGCTCCCCACCACGTTAGGCTAGGCGTAGATGTGGTTTTAATTTTGAAAAGTTAGTGACTACTGTTATGAAATACATCTCACATTCTTTCTGTGGCCCTGCTTCTGTGGTACTTACTACTTGGTTATAATAAATATAGTATATATTTTATCATACCAAGTATAGTCATTTCCTCTAGTGCCATTGACAAGGGACTGTACTAAAGGAAAACTAAATTAGTGCTTCTTTCTCCGATTTGTCTGTAACATATAATGGCCATGTGCTTGAAGATATAAAGGTCTTGCTGTATGTGATATCCTGAGCCAACGTAAATAGAAGGAAATTAAGGACTTAGTTCCATGTGGCTTCCATATCATATCGTTTTCTTGTCTAAGGCACAAAGATAATTTCCGTCCTTGGAAAGTCCTCTGAGAGCAGAATCTTAACAATTTTAACTTCCTTCCTTTAGCGTCAAAAGCGGTACCTGAGATATAGGCGACTTTTCATGGATATTGAAAGAGAAAAAGTAAAAGAACAACAAAGGCAAAAAGAAAGCAGGAAGAGAATTGAAAAGTGAGTTTTTTGATCCTCATTGTGATCCTTAAATTACTAGTTAAGGTGATTTTAGAAGCTAAGTTTTAGAAATAATCAGGTAGTGGTTTTGCCTTCTGAGCCATAGTGGGAACAACTATTTTTGATCTGGATGGAAGTATTAATAGATGATTAAGGGCTATGTTTTTAAACAGTGATACTTAAGCAGAAAGTACAAAGAGTTCCCACTTAACCCCTGCCTCTTCTACTGTTAACATCCTGTACCTCAGTGGTACATTTGTTATAACTGATAAACCTACGTGGACGCATTATAATCCATATTTTACATTCGGGTTCACTCTTGGTGTAGTAGATTCTTACAGTTTTGACAAATGTATAATGGCATGTATCCATCATGACAGTATCACACAGAATAGTTTCACTGCTCTAAAAATCCCGTCCTACAACTGTTTATTCATCTCTCCCTTCCCCAGTCCCTGGCAACCACTGACCTTTTCACTGTCTCCATTGTTTACTGCCACAGAGTTGTAATCGTGCAGGATGTAGCCAAAAAGCCTGTTCAGTTGACTCCTTTCACTTAGTAATATGCTTTAAGGTTCTTCCAATGCCTTTTCATGGCTTGGGAGCTCATTTCTTTTTAGTGCTGAGTAATATTATAGTGTCTGAATGTACCACAGTTTATTTATCCATTCACCGACTGAAGGACATCTTGGTTTCTTCCAAGCTTTGGCAATTATGAATAAAGTTTCTATAAATACTCATATACAGGTTTTATGTGGGCATAAATTTTTAACTCCTTTGGGTAAATACCAAGGAGTGCGTTTGCTGGATTGTATGGTAAGAGTTTGTTTACTTTGGATAGAAATTGCCAAGCTTTCTTTCAAAGTAGCCAAACCATTTTGCATTCCACCAGCAGTGAATGAGAATTCTTGTTGTTTCACATCCTTGCCAGCATTTGGTGTTTTCAGTATTTTGGCTTTGGGCCATTCTAAGTATCTAATAGTATCTCATTGTTTTAATTTGCAATTCTGTAATGACATATGATGTGGAACATCTTTTCATATACAGTTGACCCTGGAACTATGTTGGGGTTATGGGCACCAACTCCCCCACACAGTTGGATATCTGCATATTGCTTTGACTCCCCAAAAACTTAACTACACTCATCTCATATCTATGGGAGATTGGTTCTAGGACCCCCCCTATGGATTCCAAAATCTGTGGATGCTCAAGTCTCTTATTTATGGTATGGCATTGGCATTGGCATTCACGGATTCCTAACTATAGATTGGAAATACTGTTTCCATCTGCAGTGGTTGAGTTCACACATGCAAACCTGGGGGATCCAAAGGGCCAACTGTAGATTTATTGGAAAATATTCAAGTATAAATGAACCCACGCATTTCCAACCCATGTTGTTTAAGGATCAACTGTACTTATTTGTCATCTGTATATCTTCTCTGGTGAGGTCCCTATTCAGGTGTTTAGCCCATCTTTTCATTGAGCTTTTTTAAAATTGAATTTATTGGGGTTACATTGGTTAATTAAGTAGGTTTCAAGTGTACAATTCTATAACACATCATCTGTATATTATATTGTGTTCTCACCACCCACAGTCTAGTCTCCTTCATCCCCATTATCCCTCTCTTTACAGTCTACCTCCTCCCACCCCCTTTCCCTCTGGTAATCCCTATACTGTTTATAAGGTGTTTTTGTTTGTTTGTTTGCTGGTCCTTCACCTTTTCCACCCAACTACCCCCCTGAGAGCTGTCAGTCTGTTCTCTGTATCTATGAGTCTGTTTCTTTAAAAAAATACGCACACATGTTTTTATTGATTTTTATAGAGAGTGGAAGGGAAAGGGAGAGAGATAGAAGCATCAATGAAACACATCAACATCAGCTGGCTGCCTTCTGCATGCCCCCTACTGGGATGGAGCCCACAACCTGGGCACATGCTCTGATGGGGAATCGAACCGGTCACCTCTTGGTGCATGGGATGCTGCTAAACCAACTGAACCACATCAGCTGGGCTAGTCTGTTTCTATTTTTGCTTGTTGATTTATTTTGTTCATTAGATTCCACATTGAAGTGAAATTATATGGTTATTTGTCTTTCTCTGACTGGCTTATTTCACTTAGCATTATAACCTCTAGGTCCATCCATGCTGTTGTGAAAGGTAAGATTTCTTTAACAGCATTCTAAAGTAAACATATATCAGCTTTCTAAACAGGAACTGATGAACACTGCTTTACTTATCCAGGTGCAATAAGAATCAAATGATTTGTTTTCATTAATTTATTTAGCAGCTATTTATTGAGCATCTATTAATTAGTATTAATTAGTAGACATGAAGCTAGACTTAGGGGGTACAAAAAAATGAAAGACGTGATCCCACTCTTCAGAGAGCTTACTAATTGGGAGGCAGATAAATGAACAGGTAATGACAACACTGTATATTACGTATTACAAGATAATGTAGCATGTGGTTAAGAAATGGAGAGAGATGTGTTCAAGTCCCTGCTCTGCTGCCTACCAGCTGTGTGACTTTGGGAACGTTACCTCTGTGAGCCTTAGTTTCTTCTTTGTAAAACAGGGATAATGATGGTATATGCCTCTAATGTTGCTATAAGCATTAAATGAGGTAACATGTAAATGTGCTTAATACAGAACCTGGCACATACTATGTGCTCAGTAAATCTTAGTTGCCAAATATTTAAGGGAAAAAGATATACCCAGTTTTACATTAATTATCCCAGAGAATAGAAAACAGGGAATGCTTCCCAAATAATTACAGAGGTCATTATAACCTTAATACCAACCTAACAAGGACATTTATAAAAAAGAAATTATAGACTAATTTCTCTCATAAAAACCTCAAGTAAAATAAACTATTGTTTGTAATATCATTAGAAGAAAAAAATTACAAGACTATGGAGAGCCCAGAGACTGTATTTTGAACCCCAAATTGGGGGTATGGTTTGCAGGACAGGGAAGACTTCCTGAGCTGAGTTTTGGGGAATTAGAAGCCGTAGTGTGAGAGAAAATGGTAATTGGATTGGGGGAAAACATACATGGGAATTCTAGGCAAAAGGCGTAGCTTTAAAAGCATTGACTCTTGAGAGAATGTGATACTTCTGACATTGATGGGATTGGGGCTAATGTAATGGCAAGAGGTGAGCCTTAAGGAATAAGGACAGACAAGATCTTTGCATGTCATGGCAAGGAATTTGGATTTTATCTTGAAAACAGGAGCCATATAGAGGCATGGTGGGGAACAGATAAGATGACTGAAACTATATATTAGGAGATCATTGAAGTAATACACTTAGAAGATGAGAGGTGAAATTAAATTTTAAACAAAGTCCTGTTACAATAAAGTTCTTGCTATGTGTCAAGCACTTTACATAATTGTCTCTAATTGGTACACAGTCCTGCAGGGTAGTGGTAACTACTGTTCCCTGAGTGTTTACAGTGTGCCAGGCACAGTGTTGGGTGTTCAAGGCATTAGTTCATTTCCTCACTTCAGTAACCTTGTGAGGTAAATTTTACTCTTTGCCTTTTACAGATGAAAAAATGAACCCTAGAGAAGTTAAGTAACTTGCCTAAGATCTTACCTAGCGATGGTAGAACTGGGATTCTACCCCAGATTTATTTGACTCCAACACCTAACCTCTTTGGATCTGTAACACAGCCTTTCAGATAAGCCAAGGCCAAGAGGCAGTGAGGAGAAGGCAGTTTTAAGAGCGTATGAGAGAGAATTGATAAGATTTTGTCAGAGAATTCAAGCATAAATTTTAGGTTTATGGTTTAGGCTACCAGGTAAATGGGGTGCTATAAAACAGATTTGCCAGGAAGGAGGTAGGTTGAGGTGGGGAGTATACATTTAGTTTGGAGCATATTGGGTTGGACGTGCTTAAAGGAAATCCAAGTAGAGAGTCTAGTAGGAAATAATTCAGTTATTTTTAGTAATGATTTTAGAAATCACTAAAAAAGAATGCTGTCAGAATCAGGAAACAGTAGACAGGAAGGTTGAAAGAAAAACAGGATCAGCAGGCAAAGATTTAGACCCTGCCAGATTAGGCCTTAATCCTGTTCTGTCACAGAGGAAGATTTCTTCCACTTCCTTGAGAAGTTATTTTTCTAACAGGGCACCTCTTTAACTCCTGAAATAAATTTGTTTCTTCATCTTAGAAGCAGAATTCCTTTTAACTTTGTAAAAGATTAGTAGTATGGCCTTATCATATATGACTGAGTAACAAGAGTTTTTGAGTTGTTGAAATTATAAGAATACTAGAGGCCTGGTGTACGAAATTCGTGCACTTGGGGGTGGGGTCCCTCAGCCTGGCCTGCGCCCTCTCACAGTCTGGGAGCCCTTGGGCGATGTCCAACTGCCACAGAGGCGGGAGAGGCTCCTGCCACTGCCACTGCGCTTGCCAGCCGTGAGCCCAGCTTCTGGCTGTGGGAGCGCACTGACTACCAGGGAGCAGCTCCTGTGTTGAGCAGGATCAGGCTGAAACTGGCTCTCTGACATCCTCCAAGGGGTCCTGGATTGCGAGAGGGCGCAGCCAGGCCAAGGGACCCCACTGGTGCACAATCGGGGCCAGGGAGGGATGGAGGAGTTTGACCAGCCGGGGAGGGACCTTAGGAGGGCTCCAGGGTATGTCTGGCCCATCTCCCTCAGTCCCATTTGGCTGGACCCCAGCAGCAAGCTAACCTACCAGTTGGAGCATCTGCCCCCTATTGGTCAGTGCACGTCATAGCGACTGGTCAACTGGTCGACTGTCTGCCCCCTGGTGGTCAGTGCACATCATAGCAAGGGGTTGAGTGGCCTTAGCATATCATTAGCACATTATGCTTTGATTGGTTGAATGGACGACCAGACACTTAGCATATTAGTCTTTTATTATATAGGATATTTTTAATGTAGTTTACCTGTGATATTTTATTTTTAGGAGTCTCTTTAAAATGTAAATATTGATGTCTATTTGTTTCATTGTGCAAACACAGGGATAGCAATATTATATTAGTCCCTTATAACAATTTTTTAAATCATAGTTGACATTCAATATTATATTCATTTCAGGTATACTACATAGTGGTTAGACATTTATATAACTTACAAAGTGATTTTCCCTGGTAGGTCCTTTACCCACCTGGCACCATACATAGCTATTACAATATTGTTGACTATATTCCCTATTCTGTACTTTACATTCTCTTGACTATCTTGAAACTGCCAATCTGCACTTCTTAATCCCTTCGCCTTCCCCCTTCCTGCCTCCAGCCCCCCACCCATCTGGCAACCACCAGTTTGTTCTCTGTATATATGAGTTTGTTTCAGTTTTGTTTGTTTCTGTTATTTAGACTCCACATGTAAGTGAAATCATATGGTATTTGTTTTTCTCTGACTTATTTCATTTATAATACCCTCTAGGTCTATTCATGTTGTTGCAAATGGTAAGATTTCATTCTTCTTTATGGCCAAGTAATATTCCATTGTATATATGTACCACATCTTTATTCAGTTGTCTGTAGATGAACACTTAGGTTGCTTCCATATTTTGGCTGTTGTGTATAAAATGTTCTTTATTGCCTTTTGTTACAGCCTTTGTTTTAAAGTCTGTTTTGTCTGATATAAGTATTGCTATCCCAGATTTTGTTGTTGTTTCCATTTGCATAAAATATCTTTTTCCATACCTTTATTTTCAGTTTGTGTTTGTCTTTCAATCTGAAGTGGGTTTCTTGTAGACAGCATATATATGGGTCTTGTTTTGTTATCTATTCAGCTACCCCATGTTTTTGATTGGAGTATTTAATCCATTCACATGTAAAGTGATTATTAATAGGTATGTATTTATTGTCATTTTCTTTCTTTTTAAAAAAATATATTTTTATTGATTTCAGAGAGGAAGGAAGAGGAAAAGAGAGATAGAAACATCAATGATGAGAGAGAATCGTTGATCGGCTGCCTCCTGCACGCTCACAACTGGGGATCGAGCCTGCAACCCTGAGCCAAACTGGCTAGGGCTATCACCATTTTCTTTATAATTATGTTCCTCTTTTTTTTTTCTTTTTCTTAAAGAAGTCCATTTAACATTTCTCGTAGTACTGTTTTGGTGGCAATGAGCTTCTGTAGCTTTTTCTTTTCTGGGAAGCTCTTCATGTCTCCTTTGATTCTAAATAAGAGCCTTGCTAGGTAGAATAATCTTGGTTGTAGGTCCTTGCTTTTCATCTGTTTGAATATTTTGTGCTGGTCCCTGTGGCCTGCAAAGTTCCTGTTGAGAAATGAGCTGACAGCCTTATGGGACCTACCTTATTTATAATTTATTGCTTTTACTAGAAGTCTGACAATGGTTTCAGAATACCTTTAGCATCCCAGCAAACTACTATAATTATATTCACGTCAGTGCTCTGGAAAAAAAGCATATATTGACATGTTGATTTCTGACCTAGTTTAGTGTATAAGTAAAAGATATATTTATGCAAGAGGCCTTAAAAGACATCAGAAAAGATTAAAAACTTGTTATAAAATAGTTATTTATAACAACTTTTTAATGTATCTTTGTCATTTTTTTCTTTTTTAGTCCTCACCTGAGGATATTTTTCCATTGATTTTCAAGTGAAGTGGAAGGTAGGGCAGAGAGGTGGGGTGGGGGGAGAGAAAGAGAAACATTGTCATGAGAGAGATATATCGATTGTTGCCTCCTACACACACCCTGACCGGGTCTGGGGATTGAACTGCAACCCAGGTACCTGCTCTTGACCTGGAATCAAACCCGAGACCCTTTGGTCTGTGGGCCAACACTGACCACTGAGCAGGGCATCTTTGTCATTTTTTATTTTATGATCCTTTTGAAACTACTGCATGGCAATAGTTCTTAAACCTGAGAATCCCTTTTGCTATTGAATAGTATTCCATTGTATGGATACCACAATTTGTTTATTCATTCATGGGTTGATGGACATTTGAGTTGTTTCCAGTTTTTTGCTATTACAAATAAACAGTCATGTACAAGTCTTTCAAAATATGTTACCTTTTCTCTTTGGCAAATACCTGGGAGTGGAAAGTCTGATCATATGATAGGTATAAATTTCATTTTTTTAAAGAAACTGTCAAACTGTTTTTTCAAAGTGGTTATACCATTTTATATTACCACCAGCAGTGTAAGTGAATTCAAGTTTCCTTACATCTTCACCAATACTTCATATGGTCAGTCCTTTTTATTTTAGCTATTTGTATATAGGTGTGATCGCTTCTCGGCCTTTGGGCTAAGATCAAGTGTATATAGGTGTGTAGTGGTATCTTATTATGGCTTAGTTTGCATTTCCCGAATGACTAAAGTTCTTGATCATCTTTTCAATTGTATATTGTTTTTTGCTGAAATTTCTGTTCAAATCCAAATTTTTAAGTTAGTTGTCATCTTATTGTTGAGTTTTAAGAGCTTTTAAATTAATTTGGATGTAAGTCCGTTATCCAATATACGCTTTGCAAAAATTTTCTCCCAGTCTGTGACATGTCTTTTCATTAAGAAAAAAATGTTTTTATTGATTTCAGAGAAAGGGAGAGAGAAAGAAACATTGATCAGCTGCCTCCTGCATGCCCCCTCCTGGAGATTGAGCCCACAACCCGGGTACGTGCCCTGACTAGGAATCGAACTGGTGACCACCTGGTTTATGGGATGACGCTCAACCAGTTGAGCCACACTGGCCAGGCTTCAGTGTATTTTTCATCTCAAAAGTTGTAGTTTTATTGAGATGTTTGATTTCATTTTTTTAATATCTTAACTTTTGAATATATAGAATATAGTTGTAATAACTATTTTAATGTTCTTATGTGCTAATTCTAATAACTGTCAGTTTTGCATTGGTTTTGATTGCTTGATTATTCTCTTCATTATGAGTTGTGATTGCCTTCTTTTTTGCATGCCAGGTAATCTTTGATTAGATGTCCATCATTATGAATTTTACTTTGTTGGTTGCTGGATATCTTTATATTCTTATGAATTTTCCTGAGCTTTGTTTTCAGATGCAGTTAAGTTACTTTGAGGCTTTGTTTTTACAGTTTGTTAGGTGTGTTTGGAACAGTACTCGGTCTAGGACTAATTATTATTCCCCTCAACTGACAGAGATCTTCCTGAAAGCCCCCAGTGCCTGTGCATGATGAGGTTTTTAAGTGTGACTGGCGGAACAGGCACTGTTCCCTACTCTGTGAGCACGAGGCACTGTTCCCTGATATCCTTTAGATGGCTCTGTCTCTCACCTCAGGTCCTTTCCTCGCATGCATGCACAGTAGTCTGCTGGGTGTTAGAAGGAGCCCCTCTGTAGATCTGAGTCCTCTCTCTGAGCAGCTCTCTCCTCTCTGCTATTCTGTCCTGTGAACTCTGGTTGCCTTTGTATCCCTGGACTTTGACCTTCATCTCCTCAGCTCAGGGAATCCACTGCGCACCTCAGCTGCTTTGCCCTGTACTGCTGCCTGGAAACTTTGCCGTCAGTAAGCTTGGGCAGTTACAGAGCTTACCTCATCTGTCAAGGATCATTGTCTTTCGTTGTCTGATGTCCAGAATTTTTAAAACAATCATTTTTTGTATTTTGTCTGGTTGTTTGGTTTGTTTGTTTGTTTGTTTATGTACTAGAGGTCTGATGCACGAAATTGGTGCAAGGGGCTCGGCCCCCGCCACCATGGAGGCCACCTTCTGTGCCTCGGCCCCCACCTGCCACGTCAGCTGCCTCAGCCCCCACCCGCCACCACCTTGGCCCACCGCAGCCCCAGCTTCATCTGGAAGGTTGTCCGGAAGGACATCCGGTCTAATTAGCCTATTACACTTTTATTATTATAGATTTGGTTGTGTAGGATGGCAGGGCAGGCCTGGTTTCTGGACCCTGTTACTCCATTTTTGCCAAAAACAGAAGTCCTATCTACTTGTAGTTTTAATCTGAGAAAGCTCTTGTACTTGGATTCTTATAGACAAACTAGAGGCCTGGTGCACAAATTCATGCACGGGTGGGGTCCGGCTGGCCCACCCCAATCGGGGCCCATCGGACCAGGCCAGCTGAGGGGAGGGGCTGTGGGTGGCTGGCCTGCCAGCCCTGCCCCCTGGTCCAACTCCCAGTTGAACTCCTGGTTGAGGGAACAATTTGCATATTAGCCCTTTAGTATATAGGATTCTTGATAGTAACCTCTCATTTCTATCTGAGAGGCTCTCTATATACATGAGCTGTAGGGTAAGCTCAGATGAGCCAGCAGGAGTTTTGGAAGCTGTTTTAGGGTGTTAAACTCATTTTCTGACTCCCTTAATTCTGGGAATTTCCTGAGTTATTTGGACCTAGAAGCTAATTCTAAATAACGATTTTATAAAATTCCTAACCATGTTATGATTTTATTCTCAGAATTAAGAGAAAGAAAGAGCAGCAACGTTATGCTGAAGAGCAGAGGATATTAAGAATGAACTTTCATGAAGAGCCATATTCAGGGGAGAAGATGAGTGAGATGTTAGCGCAGCTACAGCTCAAGGAAACGAAAGAAGCCAGAGAAAAACAGCAACGAAGAGAAAGGGAATGTCAAAGGTACTTTCAGAATCCTCGCATGGAATTCTGGGTCTAGAAGAGACTTTGGGAGGTCAGTGTTCTTTTCCTTACAAGAGTTGCCTGTGTCTTTTCATACAACTTCGCCAAGTACCTCTTGGGAATAGCACTACGTATTCCTATTTCTCCTACAAAGAGGAAGCGTCGAGCACAGAGGCGCAGAATCGTTTTCACGGTTAAAGCTGGTAGTAAAATGGGGACTCATGCTCACTCTCTTTCTAGTGGTTCACTGATCATACTGTGTTTCTATAGGTATCTAGAAGCTTTAAGGGTCCAGATCCAAGAGAAAATGCGGCTGTATAATATTACTTTACCTCCACTCTGCGGCTGTGGTCCTGACTTTTGGGATGCTCATCCTAATACCTGTGCCAACAATTGTATTTTCTATAAAAACCACAGAGGTAAGTTTCTTAACGGTTAGGGCCTGGTGGCACTTTTTTAAAAAGTAGTGATTGTAGTAATTTAGCATTTATTGAGTGCTTACTATATATCAGAGGCTGTTACAACCCCTTTACAAAACCACTCCGAGGCAATAAAAATAGGTGATCGTGAGTTCTATTTCTCTTTGAGATCTATTATCATCCTTTCTCCATTGATGCTGGGGAAATGGTTCCAGCTTACTCTACTGTAGGTTCCAGGTTCTTCTGTAAATGAAGAATGTTAGTTTGCCTTTATGGCCATTCAGTTAGGCCTCTGTCTAGTTGAATTCCCTGTTATCCAAAGACTTTAATGTTATCTAACGCAGATTTATGACCACGTGTATCCACATTAGACTGCCAGTTCTGCCAGGGAACCCTGAGGAAAATGAGGACCAGTGTAAACTCTGTCTTTATCAGGAATCCCAGCTGGAGAAAATGGAGTCCTTTCTATTGCCACTAATGTTTCTGTTTCCTGTCCATCCTTAAATATATTGGTTTACATACTGTGATGATTATGTAGGCTTGATGCACGCACTGAAACTACTGCAAGTATATACATTCCTAGTGCATTTGTATGATAGGAGTTTCTTATCAGTTCTGTGAGTTATATTTCAAAAACACAGATCGATGCCTCGCTGGGGTGGCTCCAGTGGTTGAGCATCAACCTAGGAGCCAGGAGGTCAGGGTTTGATTCCTGCTCCTCGCACATGCCTGGGATGCGGGCTCGATCCCCATTGTGGGGCATGCAGGAGGCAGCCTATCTGTGAGTCTCTCTCATCATTGATGTTTCTATTTCTCTTTCCCTCTTCCTTCCTCTCTGAAATCAATAAAAATGAAAACCACACAGATCTGATGATGCCATTCCGCTATTCTCAGATCTCTAGGTTTTTACATTTGGTATATTTTCTCTCTGGCCCCAGGCAAGACTCTCTAGCTGTATCAAACTTGCTATTGTTACACACCAATACATGTCACATTTTTTGTTATACCTTTGAAACTCACACGTTGATTCCCTGCCTAGAATGCCTTCTTTCCTTTACTCTTATTAAACCTTCAGACCATCTAAAATGTCCACTTCTGGAAATCTTTTCCATCCTCTCTTAGTTTTAATTCATTCCAAACTTCATTATGTGGTGACATTTCGTGTATGTCTCTGGATTGGAATTATTGCACTGCAATTATTTTTGTCCATCCTCTCCATTCTCTTTCCTATCCTCATGGTGAGTTTGGCATGTAGTAAGTACTCAATAAATATTTACTCAATAGGTAAAGTTAATACCTATGAGATTGGGTGGAGAAGCAGTAGTAATAGGAAAGAGGTTGGGAGAGTTGTTTAAAATGTGACTTCATTCATCACGGTTCAAACCTTTATTTGCAGCTTATACCCGGGCACTATATTCAGTCATCAATTCCTGTGATAGAGGGAACTTGATTCTTCGAGCTGCCATTCATAATTTTGCTTCTGCTTACAGACGGACTTTGAAAAATGTATGTTCAGAATCTGAAATCAACTGTTAGTATTTCAGCCTTCACTTAAAATCAATTCTCTGAGAGATTGTTCAGGAAAAACTGTTAAAGTATATAATCTGGAAAGGAAGACTGTCCCACGTAACAACAGTCTCTGCAATTATATTGGAACCATCGTTTCAGTCTCCATCTTGGGACCACGATGGAAAGTTGACTTCCACACTTGCCTCTTTGCTGTGAACCATGTGGAGTTTATTGTTTTAAAAATGATCAGTCAGACCAGTAAGGTTTATCTTACTTTGCTCTGTTCTGATCTGAAGAGATCATGAAAAATCTTTGAGATTACCTTGTTTATTGTCTTTCTAAAACTGTATCTTTGATTCTTAACAAAATTGGAAATGTCTGGAAGAAGCCGAAAAGAAAGATGATGAAATGAGTTTCTTCGCATCAGTGGTCATCTAGAGTCCTGCTAGCTTTTCTAGTTGTATATAACAATTAGAGATGAGAAGGATTTGAATTTGATGCACTTTTTTTCTAGAAATTTCTTTGGGGGTTTTTTGGTGTGTGTGTGTGTGTGTGTGTGTGTGTGTGTGTGTGTGTGTGTGTGTTTTAACTTATTACCTCTTTCCCCATTCAGTGAATTGGTCATAAACCTTTTTAATTTTATAATTTTCATTGCCAAAAAAGGGAAAATAAACCCTCTGTCTTTTGAGCATCTTCTTTGTGAAATAATTGTGTGACATTTCAAAAGTGCGTCTGAAGTCAAAGTGAGTAAAATCCTGCCTCAGCTCCCAATCTTTTAAAAATTTGCTGGATGGCATACCTACAGAACAGATGAAATAAAAATTCCTATAGCTAGTATTAATTTGTTATTTCTTTTTTTTAACATATATTTTATTGATTTCAGAGAGGAAGGGGCAGGGAGAGAGAGATAGAAACATCAATGATGAGAGTGAATCATTGATCGGCTGCCGTCTGCACACCCCACACTGAGGATTGAGCTCACAACCCAGACATGTGCCCTTGACTGGAATTGAACCTGGGACCCTTCAGTCCGCAGGCCAACGCTCTATCCATTGAGCCAAACCAGCTAGGGCTATTTGTTATTTCTTTTTTTTTTTTCCAATATATTTTATTGATTTTCCACAGAGAGGAAGGGAGAGAGATAGAGAGTTAGAAACATCGATGAGAGAGAAACATCGATCAGCTGCCTCCTGCACATCTCCTACTGGGGATATGCCCGCAACCCAGGTACATGTCCTTGACCGGAATCGAACCTGGGACCCTTCAGTCCGCAGGCCGACGCTCTATCCACTGAGCCAAGCCGGCTTCGGCTGTTATTTCTTTATAGTGCTTTTTGACATAAAATATGAAAAGATTTAATATTGTGAATTAAAAGCATACTGGCAGTTTCTTTTTCATATTTTCTCTAATGATCATTGTTGAAGAGCATTTAGGTTTTATCTCAAAAACACCTAAACATCTAGCCAGGTCATGGAAAATAAGGATCAAAATGATCTGTGTGACAAAATTTATTGGTTATTAAACTAGATTCACTGTCCAGTTCAGTCAAAATCCTTAAGTAACTATATCCTTGATTCAGCCTTTAAGAGTTGTATTTTTTAACAGCTTGATTGAGATATAGTTCATATGCCATATGATTCACCCTCCTGAAGTATACAATTCAGTGGTTTTAAGTGTATTCTAGAGTTGTTGCAACTATTACCACTATCAAATTTTAGAACACGTTTGTCACTCTAAAGAGATGCCTCCATGATCCAGCAATCCTACTTCTGGGTCTATATCCAAAAGAATTGAAAACAGGATCTTGAAGAGATATTTGCATGCCCATCTTCATTGCAGCACGAATTCACAATAGCCAAGAGGTGGAAGTAACCCAGATGTCCATCTACAGGTGAGTGGATAAACAGAACATGGTATAGACATAAAATGAAATAATGTATTCTTCAGCCTTAAAAAAGAAATTCTGTCACATGCTATAATATGGATGAGGAACCATAACCTAAGTGAAGTAAGCCAATTACCAAAAGACAAGTACTGTATGATTGCATTTATATGAGGCACCTAGAGTGCTACAATTCATAGAGACAAAAATTAGAATGGTCATATCCAGGAGCTGGTGGGAGGGGAAATGAGAAGTTGTTTAATGGGTAGTTTCAGTTTTGCAAGATGAATAAGTTGTGGAGATCTGTTTCACAACAATATTTTGATTAGGAAGTAAGGCAAGGGGTTTTTATGAGAAAGGGAAGGGGAATAATTATGTTAATAGAAGGAAACAATTTTTGTGGGTGTTCATAAGCTAAGAAATTGCTAAAGGTGCAGTAAGCTACCATAGTGGTGATAATTCTGAAGAATGTTTTTAATTTTCAGTTCAGTAGTCATAACAATTATGAACAACTGTAAACCTACTTTTGTCCCACCCTGTACAGCCAGAAGTGGAATTGCTGGGTCTTAAGACAGTTTCATTTTTTATTTTTTAAGGAACCTCTTTACTGTTTTTCATAGTGGCTGCACCTGTCTGCATTCCCACCAGCAGTGCACAAAGGTTCCCTTTTCTCCACATCTTTGCTAACACTGGTTTATTGATTTATTGATAATAGCCATTCTGACAGGTATGAGGGGATATCTCATTATGGTTTTACTTAGCATTTCCCTGATAATTAGTGACCTTGAGCATCTTTTCATATAGCTGTTGGCCATCTGTCTGTCCTTTTTGGAGAACTGTCTATTCAGTTTCTCTGCTCATTTTTTAATTGGATTTTTGCGTTTGAGTTTTTTTTATAAGTTTTGGATATAAACCCCTTATTGGATGTATCATTGTCAAATATCTCCTTCCATTCAGTAGGCTTTCTTTATGTTTTGTTGATGGTTTCCTTTGCTGTGTAAGGTTTTTTAGTTTGATGTAGTCCCATTTATTTATTTTTTTCCTGTTGTTTCTTGCCCAAGGAGATATGTCAGGAAAATATTACTAAGAGAAATGTCCGAGATTTAACTGTTTATGTTTTCTTTAAGGAGTTTTTGCTTTCAAGTCTTACATTTAAGTCTTTAATTCATTTGGAGTTTATTCTTGTATACAGTATTAGAAGGTGGTCTAGTTTCAGGGTTTTTTTTGGTATATTTGTTCAATTTTCTCAATGCTATTTATTGAATAGGCTGTCTTTACCTCATTGTAGGTTCTTCCCTTCTTTGTCAGATATTAATTGATCATAAAGGTGTGGGTTTATTTCTGGGCTCTCTATTCAGTTCCATTGATCTATATGTCTATTTTTATTCCAGTACCATGCTGCTTTGAGTACTGTATCTTTGTAGTATAATTTGATATCAGGTAGTGTGATACCTCCAACTTTGTTCTTTCTCAAGATTGCTATGGCTATTCATACTTTTGGTTTTACATAAATTTTGGATTATTTGTTCCAGTTCTGTGAAAAAGGCTATTGACATTTTGATAGGAATTGCATTGAGTGTGCAGATTGCTTTGGGTAGTGTGGACATTTTAATGATGCCAACACTTCCATTTATTTTCTTCAGTATCTTATAATTTTCCAAGTATAGTCTTTTACTTCCGTGGTTAAATTTATTAGCAGGTATTTTATTTTATGGGTGCAATTGTAAATGGAATTGTTTTTCTTAGTTTCCCTTTCTGATAGTTCATTATTAGTGTTTAAAAATGCAACTAATTTCTTTTTTTTAAAAATTAAATCTTTATTGTTCAGATTATTACATTTGTTCCTCTTTTTTCCCCCCATAACTCCCCTCCTCCCAGTTCCCGCCCCACCCTCCGCCCTCACTCCCCACCCACTGTCCTCATCCATAGGTGCACGATTTTTGTCCAGTCTCTTCCCGCATCTCCTACACCCTTCCTCCCCCCCCCCCAAGAATAGTCAGTCCATTCCCTTTCTATGTCCCTGATTCTATTATGATCACCAGATTATTTGTTCACTTGATTCTTAGATTCACTTGTTGATAGATGCATGTTTGTTGTTCATAATTTGTATCTTTACTTTTTTCTTCTTCTTCCTCTTCTTAAAGGATACCTTTCAGCATTTCATATAATACTGGTTTGGTGGTGATGAACTCCTTTAGCTTTTCCTTATCTGTGAAGCTCTTTATCTGACCTTCCGTTATGAATGATAGCTTTGCTGGATAAAGTAATCTTGGTTGTAGGTTCTTGGTATTCATCACTTTGAATATTTCTTACCACTCCCTTCTGGCCTGCAAAGTTTCTGTTGAGAAATCAGCTGACAGTCGTATGGGTATTCCCTTGTAGGTAACTGAGTTTCTTTCTCTTGCTGCTTTTAGGATTTTCTCTTTGTCTTTTGCTCTTGGCATTTTAATTATGATGTGTCTTGGTGTGGTCCTCTTTGGATTCCTTTTGTTTGGGGTTCTCTGCGCTTCCTGGACCTGTAAGTCTATTTCTTTCACCAGGTGGGGGAAGTTTTCTGTCATTATTTCTTCAAATAGGTTTTCAATATCTTGCTCTCTCTCATCTTCTGGCACCCCTATAATTCTGATGTTGGTATGCTTGAAGCTGTCCCAGAGGCTCCTTACACTATCTTCGCATTTTCGGATTCTTTTTTCATTTTGCTTTTCCAGTTGGGTGTTTTTTGCTTCTTCGCATTTCGAATCTTTGACTTGATTCTTGTGCTCCTCTGGTCTGCTGTTGGGAGTCTGTATAATATTCTTTATTTCAGTCAGTGTATGCTTAATTTCTAGTTGGTTCTTTATCACAACATCGAGGGTCTCATTAGATTTCTTGAGGATCTCACTACATTTATCGGCGGCTTCTAGACAGTTCTTGAGAGACCTTAAAAGTGTGGTTCTGAACTCTATATCCTCCATGGACAATTTTGTCCTGTTTCTTTGTCTCCGCATTTTTTATGTTTTCTTGGTGTACCCCCTAGTGGTCTTTGTGTGCAGTCTTGTTGTAGTTAAGCCTTGATTGTTGTTGGCAATACCGGGGGTGATTTGACCTCCAGGCTAACTGGCTATGAGAGTCAGCTGTGTCTGCAGTGGGAGAGCTTCTGTGCTGGATCTCTAGGGCGGTGCTAATCTAGCATTTGCCTGAGGCTATTCGGCAAATGGCTCTGGGCAGGGCTTGGGCAGGGCGGGTCCCTGGGGATCTACAGGGCGGGCGGAGCAAGCAGTTATGGCTGCTCTCAGTTCCGTCCCTAGGGGCTCTGCCTCACAGAGTCCCAGCAACCGCTGCAAACCTCGGAGAGAAAACTGCCTTCGAGTTCCAACCGAAGCCAGACAGTCCCGCTTCTCCCGTTTGAGTCTGGGTCCCTAGAGACTTGCCGGGATCTGGAGCTCAGAGTCTGAAACTACCTCCCGATTGAAAACAACAACCGCGCCCTCCGCCACCAGCCCGCTCTGTGCGCACTCCGAACCTGAGTATTTCACTTCAGCACTGCGCCTCCTCTGAGTCTGGGTATGATATTCTCTTTCCTCCTAGTTGTAGAATTTCCACTCAGCCAGCCTTTCTGTGGTTCTGGATGATGTCCATTCCATCTTTAGTTGTTTTTTGAAGTGGTTGTTCGAGGCAGCAATCTCCGGTGTTAACCTATGCTGCCATCTTGTTTTCTCTCTCCCCCTGCAACTAATTTCTGAATATTTATTTTGTATCCTGCTACTTTACGTAATTCATTGGTCAGTTCTGGTAGTTTTTTTGTGCAATCGTTAAGGTTTTCTCTATATAGTACATGTCATCTGCCAATAATGACAGTTTTACTTCTTTCTTTCCAATTTGGAGGACTTTTATTTATTCTTCTTGTCTGATTGCTGTGGCTAGGTCTTCCCGTACCATGCTTAATAAGAGTGGTGAAACTGGACATTCCTGTCTGGTTCCTGATCTTCAAGGAAATGTTTTAAGATTTTGATGGTTGAATATGATGTTAACTATAGGTTATTATATATGGCCTGTATTACTATGTTGAGATGTACCTTTCTATTCCCACTTTGCTGAGAGTTTTTATCATAAATGGGCACTGGATTATGTCAATAGATACTTTTCCTACATCTATTGCTGTGAGCATATGATTTTTTTTTTTTAATCCTCAATTTTTCCATTGATTTTAGAGAGAGTGGAAGAGATAGGGAAAGACAGAGAGAAATATCAATGTGAAAGAAACACATCAATTGGTTGCCTCCTGCACGCACCATGACCAGGGCCTGGGCCGGGGAGGAGCCTGCAACCGAGGTACATGCCCTTGACAGAAATTGAACCTGGGACCCTTCGGTCGCAAGCCGATGCTCTATCCACTGAGCCAAACCTGCCAGGGCTGATCATATGATTTTTAGCCTGCCTTTTGTTTATGTGGTCTGTCATGTTAATTGATTTGTGGATATTGTATCAATCTTGCATCCCAGGAATAAATCCTACTTGATCATGGTGTAATGTTTTTGCTGAATTCAGTTTGCTAATATTTTATTGAGAAATTTTGCATCTATATTCATAAGGAATATTGGCCTATAATTTTCTCTGTAGTGTCTTTATCTGGTTTTATAATTCGGCTAATGCTGGCCTTGTAAAGTGAGCTTGGGAGCCCTGGCCACTGTAGCTCAATTGGTTGGGCATCATCCCATTTACCAAAGGATTGCCGATTCGATTCCCAGTCAGGGCACATGCCCAGGATGTGGGCTCAGTCTCCAGGAGCGGCATGTGGTATGTAGCCAATCATTGTTTCTCTCCCTTCCTCTCTCTCTAAAAATCTAGTGATAGGGTTTACTGTGGACAGTGAGATAAGGGTGGGACAAGTTCATTCTGACTTCAGCACTGATCTTGTCAGAGTAGATGCAAGTTCAGGAAGTCACAGTGGACTAGGAGGGCAGAACAAAAGAATTGAGGAAAGTATGGGCATACGTCCAGTAAGAGGCACACAGCTCCAGAAAAGCTTAGCTGTGCCGTTCCCCAGAGGGACTTTATCACTTACAGGATCCAGGCTAGGAGATGGAACATATATGTGATAGAAGTAATGCCAGCATGTGGTGGTGGCGGAGGATATTCATGTACTAGTTTTCCTGCAACAACAAAAATCAGAAAGCTGATGCACAACGTATTTTCCTACACATTCCAACCTAAACAGCTTGCACAAATTACTCTAATTTAGTCAACTCTGTCCTCTCCCTTGCATTGTTCCAGTTTATTACTTAATTGTCCAGGCCTCACCCTTGCCTTTTATGATGGGCAAGAATAAGATTGCCAACTTTTATTTTTGAAGAGAGAGAGAGAAGAGAGGAGAGAGAGAGAGAGAGAGAGAGAGAGAGAGAGAGGAAAACATCCATGCACCCTGTCTAAAACCTTTTGGTGCATTGGGCAATGGCTCCAACCAACTGAACCACACTGGCCAGGGTGATTGCCAACTTTTTTTTACTACCCACTGGGTGAAGAGTCTAGAAACTGCTGCTTTTATGTTTTCTAACAATGTAAGGTGTGATAAAGGAGGTAGCAGTTATTACTTTTCTGTGTTTATTTACATAGATTCTGGTTTTGGAAGCAAAATATTTCTTTCAGTTTTTCTCTAAGTGTAGTGAGCATAATTTATTTTCTTTGTGTCCCATTTTGGGTATTTTTTTCATACTTCTCAGAAAAAAGATTTGGAAGATTGGCACTGTTATCGAAGATAAAAGCAAATGTGTTCCTGGCATGTTAGGCCCACTCTTCTGGGTGAAAGACTTTGAATATGTTGACTTAGATTTTTAAAGCTCTCTTAAAGTATAAATGAGTGGTCTATTTCCGGTCTTGTTCTCAGTATTACTGACCACTATTAGAGGTATACCAAGGAGAAGTCAAATTGATCCCTTTTGTTTAAGAGTTTGGTGTTGTATTGCCTGGGTCATCATTCCTTCCAGGCTCCCAAGATGAGATCATTCTTAGTAGAAGTTAACACTCAACTCTTGCCTTAGGTTCCTTTCTCACCCCCCAAAACACATACAACAATCCTTAATGGACGGAACTATTGGACATTGTCATCATCTGAACCCACATCCACCCTTACATCACTAAAGATGAGAGAAGCAGACATTGTGCTTCCTTTTTTTTTTTTTTTTTTTTAACGTCTCCCCATTCACAATACAGACCAGGCAAAGAGCCTGCGCTGAGGTATTTATGGGGCAAGTTTACTCTGCCTCCTATTTCTGTACAGTCAGTGTAAGAACACAGCCTGTGGTAAGCACCAGGAGGCCTGTGCTTCCTTTTTTTAAAATTAAAAAAGCATAACTAACAAACATGAGGACATTGTGCCTCCTGATGTGACACAGTATGAAGCACACAGTGTCTTCTATGAAGTAGTTTTGTCCCTCCAAAAATTGAAACTCAGTAGTATCAAACCTTTAAGCAGTTTTCATTGGGTTCTGGGACAAAATTAAGTCTCACTGCCCTAGAGAATCCATTGTATGTAATGAATTAACCTCTAGTCATTTAGAATAGAATGATACTAGTTATGTACCATATTTGGGAGAATTGAGGAAATTGTCATTCAAATAATTTCCTCTGTTCTCTGGTTTAGATGAAGATAATATGTAAAGAGAAAAGCCTTAAGGATCTCATTTATAGGAATGGGGAGAGGGAAACAAATTATACCACAAGAAAGCAGATAGTAAGAAAATGTGTCATTTTATAGGAAAACTGATCCAAGTTCTTCAACAAGTTAATGGCTTGAAGTTTAAAAATGGGAGGACTTATGGCTAAGATGACATAGGTAAATGTGGTAGTCACTTCCTCCCACTATCACATCAGAATTACAACTAAACTACACAACAACCATCCTTCTGAATCCCCTGAAATCAAGCTGAATGGAAGTCCTACAACTTCAAAGTCAATGAAGCCACATCAAAACTGGTAGGAGGGGCAAAGACGAAAAGGCTGGTCTAGTACCCAGGTGTGGTGGGTAAAAACTGAGAGGGATATCTCAGCAGTGGAGGTCCCCCTAGAGGAGCGAGGGGGTCCTAGGCCCACACGAGGCTCCCCAGCTCAGGTTCCAGTGCCAGGAAGAAAAGCCTCCATAATTTCTGGCTGTAAAAACCAAGGGTTGAGGTTGAGGGAGGCTGAGACTGCCAGAGTGCCTGGCAGTTCCTCTTAAAGGGCCTGCACACATCCTTACTCAGACACTCCCTCTGAGCTTCCATGCAGGGGCAGCAGCTTGAAAAGCATCAGAGGCATACGGGGAGGGAGTGAATTGTTTGGCATCAGGGTGGGGCCGCTTTCTCCCTGACAGAAGTGTTGGCAGAAGCCATTGTTCCTTTGATGAGCCCTTCCCTCACAAAGCAGTCAGGCACCATATCTGAAACTCCATCATCCTGGATCACACTGTTTCCCCCACCCTGTTGATTCCCTGAGGCCTTGCCTCATCCAACTTTTAGGCCCATACAAACTGTTTCCAGTGGCTTCTCCATAGGCATGGCCTGTCTTGATTCATGCTTCACATTTTCCTAAAATTTCATAAGTAGCATCTGGCTTCAGCAAGCTCTATTCCTCTTGATAAAGCCCTAGGCCTGGAACTAGCAGTAGCCAGCCTTGATTTCATAGCTTGGCCTCGCCTGGACACCTCCAAGCCCAGCATAAGAAGGAGCCATCTGTAGATTGCTTCTGCAGGTGGCCCCAGGCAGAAGACAGGCAGTGGCTGACTTTAGGCATTCACCTCTCGGGCCCCAGAGCCAGCGTACCCAGTGGATAGCTTCAGACCACATCAAAGCACCACCACCCAACTACCTCCACAAGCGACACACTTGGGATGGACCCAGCAGATACCAGAGCCCTGCTAAAGTAAGTTCTGCTCTGTGCAGTGGGGCCCCTGCTGTTCAGTCTGGGTAAATCCCTCCCATTGATGTGCCAATAGCAATCAAGACTTAACTGCCACAGGAGTGTATACAGCCCACTCAAGAGGCACACATTGAGTGCCCAGCTTGGGTGATTGGGGAGGCTGTGCCACTGGACCCTTCAGGACACTTCCTACATTAGGCCACTCTACCAGGCCTGGGAGATGCAACAGCTCTACCTAATACACAGAAACAAATACAGGGGCCTTGGAAAAATGAGGAAGCAAAGAAATATGACTCGAATGAAAGAAAAAACAAAACAAAATAGAGACAATCTACTAGATGCAGAGTCCTAAATACTGGTTATAAGGATGCTCAATGAACTTAGTGAGCACCTTACAGCATAAGAAAGGACCAGTGAGAAATGAAGGATATAGTAACTGAAATGAATAATAATTTACAGGAAATCAACAGAGTAGATGAAGCCGAGAATCAAATCAGTTATTTGGAATATAAGGAAGCAAAAAAACACCCAATTAGAACAGCAAAAAGAAAAAAGAATAATAAAAAAAAGAATAGTGTAAGGAGCCTCTGGGACAACTTCATATGTACCAACATTCGCATCATGGGGATGCCAGGAGAATAGAAAGAGCAAGAAATGTTTTAAAAGTTTATTTTTATTGATTTCAGAGAGGAAGGAAAAGAGAGAGACAGAAACATTAATAAGAGAGAATCGTTGATTGGCTACCTTCATCACACCCTACACTGGAGAACAAGCCCACAACCTGGACATGTGCCTGCAACCTGGGCATGTGCCCTGACCAGGAATTGAACCATGACCTCCTGGTTCATAGGTTGGTATTCAACCATGGAGCCACACTGGCCAAGCAGAGCAAAAAATTGAAAACCTATTTGAAAAAATAATGACAGAAAACTTCCCTAACTTGGCAAAGGAAACAGACATACAAGTCTAGGAAGCACAGAGAGTCCCAAATAAGATGAACCCAAAGAGGCCCACACCAAAATATATCATAATTAAAATGCAAAAGTTTAAAGACAAAGAGAATCTTAAAAGCAGCAACAGGAAAGCATTTCATCACCTACAAAGGAGCTCCCATAAGCCTGTCAGCTGATTTCTCAAAAAAACTTTGCAGGCCAGGAGTGATTGGCAAGAAATATTTAAAATGATGAAAAACAAAGTCTACAACCAAGATTACCCTGCAAAGCTATCATTTAGTCTCGAAGGACATATAAAGAGTTCCCAGATAAGAAAAAGCAAAAGGAATTCACCACCACTAAGCCAGTATTATATGAAACTAGAGGCCCAGCACACGTGAAATTGTGCATGAGTAGCTCACTTTCACTTGCCTCAGCTGGTCGCCCGGCCCATCGCCACTTGTAGCTCGCTGCCCCACTCTCCGCCACTCATAGCTCTCTACCGCTCACTTGTAGCTCTCTGCTGTTAGTAGCTGGTGCCCTGCCCACCGCAAGAGCTGCTACTCGTTTGGTCATGATGGCATTACTGTGTCACGGCCACAGGCCTTCTATATAAGAGATGTTAAAGGGTTTTTAAGAAGACTAAAAAATATGAATAATAAACTGGCAATAAATACATATCTATCAGCAATTGAATCCACAAACAAAGTGAACAAGCTGAACAGAAACAGACTCATAGATACAGAGAACTTTTTGTTGATTGCCAGATGGGAGAGGGGTTGGGGAGATGGGCGACAAAGGTGAAGGGATTAAGACAGCGGTTGCCAACTGGTGGTCTGCAGACCACTGGTGGTCCGTGAGGTCCGAAAGGTTGGTGACCACTGGATTAAGAAGTACAAATTGATTGCTACGGAATAGTACAGCATAGGGAATATAGTCAGTAATGTACTAATAACTAAGTGTGCTGGATGGGTGTGGGATTTATTGGGGTGATCACTTGTTATGTAATGTCTGGTCACTGAGGTATATACCTGAAACTAACAATTATGTATGTCAACTGTAATGGAAAATAAAAAAATGATTTAAAAAATATAATAGCCCTGGCTGATGTGGCTCAGTTGGTGGGAGTGTCTTCCTGTACACCAAAAGGTGGTGGGTTCAATTCCCAGTCAGGGAATATGTGGGAAGCAACCTATAGATGTTTCTATCTCACATCAATATTTCTTTCTCCTCCTCCTCCTTCCTCTCTCTGAAATCAATAAATAAAATTTAAATAATAGTAAAAATAAAATAAAAATTGGGAAGTGGCTCTAGATTTTGATAGACTTATAAATATTACAATCACAAACTATAATGAATGGACCTTGTTTAGATCCTGATGTGAAAGAAAACAACAGTCTGAAAAAGGTATCTTGGAAGCAATTGGGAATTTTTAGGTATGATGATGGCATTAGAGATGTATAAGAAAATATCTACAAAGATAGGTATGTCCTAAGCACATATGGATGAAATTAAATTATGTTTGAGATTTACTTTAAAATAATTCAACAAAATAGATGAAATAAGTAGCAAAAGTCTGATGCTAGTGAATCTAGGTAACTGGCAGGTCTGAGTTTTATTCTACTTGCTCTATTTTTGTGTGTATGTGAATTTTTCTTTTAAAAACCATGGGCCTGAAAGAACCTTGTTAGCATTATAGCTTACCCCCAAATAATAGGTTTGGGTAGGAAAGGAATATCCCTTAATTATGGGACTTCTGACATGGTAGTTATCATCAGGTGGTGATTAGAACCCAGAAGCTGCAGTATTTTGTGGCCTTTCTATAAGAAAGACTGATTAAATAGAAATTAGGTTCATTCCAGCAGGCCAGGTCTGTATGGAAGTTCACTAACATAGCTCACACCCTAAGTAATCAGAGAGACACCTTGAGTAATCAGCTAGGTATCCAATCACCTGGCTTTATAATCTGGCGAATTCCCAGTAATATAAAAGTTGAGAAGACCAGGGGTGAAAGACCATGAAGAACATCCTATCTAATAATAGCCAAACATGATAATTGAACGTACCTTCGCTACACCTCCCATTGGCTAATCAGCGAGATATGCAAATTAACCACCAACAAAGATGGCGGCTAATTTGCATACTGCAGGCAGGGTGGGACAGCGCCAGCTGCCAGCGCCAGCTGCCATCCAGGCCCCCATGGGCGACCCCAGAAGCCTCTTGCAAGCCCCAGGAGCCGCCTGCCTGCTGCCCGAGACCTTATTGGTCCCGGGCTGCTGGCGGGCCCCGGAAGCCCCAGAAGCTGCCAGATGTAGCAGTAACTCTATCAGTAAGCACTCTGAAAGTCAGTGGCATAAATGCACCAATTAAAAGACAGATTATGAGGGTGAATCAAAAACAAAACCCATTTTAAATATAAAGACACATATAGATTAAAAGTAAATGAATTAAGCTGCAGCCTGTTTTGCTCAGTGGATAGAGCATTAGCCCTTGGACTGAAGGGTCCCAGGTTCAATTCCAGTCAAGGGCATGTACCTCAGTTGCTGGCTTGATCCCCAGTCCCTATCAGAGCATGTGCAGGAGGCAGCCAATCAATGTGTCTCTCCCTTTCCCTTCACTCTCTCTAAAATTCAATGGAAAAATATCCTTGGGTGAAGATTAACAAAAACAAAGTAAATGGATTAAGTGACATTAAAGAGATTATAAGAAAAATATATTCCAAATTTTGTTAGTTGTATAATGGTTATGTTTAAAATTATTAACATCTAAGAAATTGGGTGAAGGGTACATATAATATGCTGTAGTATTTTATAGGGTTTTTTTTACATGTATGAGATTATTTCAAATTAAAATATTAAAAAATTAAAAATAAAATATTAATTGAAATGTATCTGCATTACATGAAAAATCTCCTGATTGCTTCTAGCATAATTTATTAAATTGTGCTAAAATTTACAAGGGTTCAATTAAAAAATATCTTAATTCTAAATGATATAATAGAAAATATATAATAGTGCAGTTATAAGCACTTATCTGAAAATAAAAATTTAAAGAAGTGAATTTAAAAAAAGGATTAGCCAAAGAAAATATATGCACAACCTATGGACACAGATAACAGTATGGTGATGGCCAGAGAGAAGGGGGCGGGGGGGGCAAGAGCTGGGTAGAAGGGGCAAAAGGGGGAAATAGGGACATCCTATATAATAATAATAATAATAAAAGGTTAATATGCAAATTGATTGAACAGCAGAATGGCCAGTTGCTATGATGTGCCCTGGCCATCAGGGGGCAGACACTCAATGCAGGAGCTGCCCCCTGGTGGTCAGTGCATTTCCATATGGGGAGTGCCACTCAGCCAGAAGCTGGCTCATGGCTGGCCAGTGCAGAGGTGGTGGCAGGAGCCTCTCCCACCTCCATGGCAGCACTAAGAATGTCCAACTAACGGTTTAGGCCCGAACCCTTGGGGGCCTAAGCCTTTAGTCGGACATCCCCCGAGGAATCCCTCGCTGCTAGAAGGATGTCTGACTGCAAGCTTAGGCCTGATACCCTGGGGAGTGGGCCTAAGTCAACAGGTGGACATCCCCCAAGGGGTCCTGGACTGCAAATTGGCGCAGGCCAGGCTGAGGGACCCCCCCAGTGCACAGATTTTTGTGCACCAAGCCTCTAGTTAGGGTATAAAGAACAAAATAGTAATTTAATAAAAGAAGCTTTGAAATCTTAGGGTGAATTGGAGTAAGAGAATATTTACATGGTTCAGTTCAGGGATGGGAAAAGTCACTTATATTTCTACATTCCCTAGAGTCTTCTAGAGCCTGGTGTGCCATAAGAATTTTTAAAACATGCAATACCTGACTCTGTAGAAAGGGGTAACTGATCTCTTTTCCCTTAGATTGTCAAATAAAAAACAAATGACAACAGCCAACACAATATCCATCTGCTGTGAATGAATCAAAATTTTACTTATTTTTTGGTCAGATTGGCAAAAAATATATATTTTTTGGTGTGTCATGAGATGAAAAAGGTTGAAAGTCACGGTTCCAGAGATTGAAAAGTTGCTCTTTGTTGTTAAAATTCTCTCTTGCTCTGTTTTTCAAAGGCCCTGCTGCTAGGGGAGAGTATGCAGTGGTTAAGACCACTGTCAGGTTTAAATCCTGGTTCTACTACATTTCAGTTGTGTGACCTTAAGCAAGTTACTTAGACCCTGTGTGCAGGCATCATCTGAAAAAATGGAAATAACCTAGTACTTACTAAGCAGAGTTGTTGTGAGATAGTATGTGGTTAGCATAGTGCCTGAAACATGTTAAGTACAAAGAGACAAGGCCTTGATGCTTTCCTTGGTTAGCCACATGGAATCCTTGATGTTTCGGATATTTTAGCCAGGAGTGAGTGAGGTAGGTATGGGAACACATCCAATTTGACCTTCTGTATTAATGCCTAAGAGAAAAAGTTGTCTATGTCCCCAAGTTATGATGACATTGACATTTGATTTGATTTGACTCATTGTTCCATCCTACACTGAGCCTTCTTACCACTAACATCAATTTTTTTTTTTAGAAGGGGGAGAATCAAGGAAAGAGAGTTCCTAGTTGCCAAATGGATCGGTATATCATTTAAATTGCAAATTAGAACGCCTTTTGTTGCTCAACCAGAGGGCGAGATGATGCCTACATTTGAATTCTTCAGGCTAAAAACAGGTAAGTACCCTCATCCAACAGGATCCACCCACTCCATCACATTGCCAAGATTGAGTAATGGATGGCTAAGCCAGAGGAAGGACATGCCTTCCCCTGTTTTCCCAGATGGGCACTCTGTTTTTAACTAAGGAGTTGAAAGCAGTTGCCATTAGAGCTGACAAGCACATTTTTATCTGTCACTCATTAGGACTTTATATCCCATACATAAAACTTGATTGTTATACAGCTTAGTCTTTTAGGTTCAGGGTCAGGGAGACTTTTTTCATAGAAGGTAATTCCTTTTTCTTATCGTACAAGTAACTTGGGTCAGGGATAGTAGATAAAGGGGGACCAGAAACAGCTGAGATTTGACTACACAGACAAATGCAAGGAGCAGGACTGAGACAGATGAACAGCGGAAGATCAGGGAAAAGAGAGTTTGCAGTAGGTTTGGAGCTTGAACCAACACCATAGGAGTCAGTAGTTTAGCTAGGCATAAGTCTCTGAAGACTGCAGATGGGTTTGTTGTTAGTAGATTCACATTTAGTGCCTCACACTCTAGTGTCTGTATTAAAAGAAGTCTAGTGAGTATGACTTCCACGTAGTGGCTTAGGCTGGGAAATCCATTCATGAAGGAATATAATCTGATGCGGGTCAACAGTGGTAGCTGGAGACTTAGTAAATGCTTTGCTAAATATGTATTTTTCTACCTATTACATTTTCTGAACCCCTTATCTACCTCTTCCTCTTGATCACTGGCAAAATGGAAATGTATAAATTAATAGCTGTTAATGAAATTAGTTTGACCCCAGAGGTGAGATGCAGTTAGATCCATACAACTTTATACCTGGCCTAAGGAGGCGGCAGGAGGTAGGGGAGTTGTTTAGGCTGTCGCGTAGTTCTGCTAGATGACATACAGGAAATAGGTTGTGATGCTCATTTCAAGACACACTGTTTTGAATTAATGGGGCCAGTTGTCCCAGTTATTCTTGTGCCTCATGCTCCTTGTGCCTGCCAGGAGCCCTTCCTCCGCTGAGCAATGGGAACTGTAAGCTTGGCCAGGTAGGATAATATACAGGGACGTCCTCTGGGATTGGTTCCAAATTGGGCATTGCTCCTACATGAATCTCTGGATTGAGTCTGGCCTTTCCTTTGGGACTCTAGGGTGCTGGGTGCTAATAACATTTGGGTCAAGAGAGTCCCTTAGGAATAGCAGTCCTTTTTTTTTTTTTTTTTTTGGCCTGAAATACCCATTCATTTCTGAGTCTTGGAGTTCTACTCACCCTTAAGGCAAAGTACTACTATTACTCTCTAACTTAGCATTACCTGCCCCATGAAAACCTACCTGAGCCCGGCCAGTGTAGTTCAGTGGTTGAGCATTGACTCATGAACCAAGAGGTCACGGTTCAATTCTGCGTCAGGGTACATGCCCCGGTTGCAAGCTTGATCTCCAGTAGGAGGCATATAGGAGGCAGCTGATGGATGATGTTTCTCTCTCATCGATGTTTCTATCTCTCTATTTCTCTCCTTTCTTCTCTCTCTCAAATCAATTAAAAAAAAAAGAATTTTTAAAAAACCTACCTGATTTCTCTCAATCAGAAGCAATAATTCCTCTTGGGCAACCTTAGTACACTCCTTGTAACTCTATGTAGCACATATTTTTTTCTGCCTTACATGATAATTGTTTATATGTTAAAAGATAATTTTCCTAAAAAGGTAAAATCACAACTCTCATACAGATATTACACGAACATGTGTTAAAGACTTTTTAACTCATTAGGGAAATAAACAGATGTTATAACTGATTCTAAAAAAAAAAAAAAAAGGGGGGGGGGAAGGAAAAAAACTCAGGGATAAAAGAATGTTGAAAGTCCAAATGTACGCAAAACTGATCTTTTCCAGAGGTATTTACAATTTGAAGAATTGTAAATTAGATCAACTATGGGCTAAAATCAGGCAACCTGGAGGGGATATATATATATATATATATATTGATTTTAGAGAGGAAGGGAGATTGAGAGAGAAATAGAAACATCAGTGATGAGAGAGAATCATTGATTGGCTGCCTCCTGCACACCCCCTACTGGGGATTGAGCCCGCAACCCAGGCATGTGCCCTTGACCAGAATCAAACTTGGGACCCTTCAGTCTGCAGGCTGAGGCTCTATCCACTGAGCCAAACTGGCTAGGTCAAAGAAAGATAATTCTTGATCACAAACTAAGTCTCATTAGATTGGATCTGATTATAAAGGTGAGCATACAGATCTTCTTAAGTTTGTGTTGCTGGAAGTTTTCATAAGAAATCTTAGATTTGACTTTTTAAATACATGTTAATTAACCGAGCTGTGTATTCATTTATAGTTCATCTATTTGCAACCTGATTGAATTTTTTAATTTTGAGGCTTGTGTGAGCATCTTAAATCTCATTCTATGCAATAAATAGACAAGGTCTTGATTAGACTTGAAGGACTTAATAAGGATTTGGAAAGGCACTGACGAGTTTTCTGGTTTTTTTTCTAGAGATGCCTGGGCATCCCCTTCCCCCCACCTGAAGCTCTGTCATAAACTGGGAGGAACCCTCCATGTGCATTAGTAGGAAGGGGCAAGAGGTTCAGAAACAGTGCTCAGTAAATAAAAATGACTGGCGCTCAGGTTGCCATAAAGGGGAACGTTTAGATGATGTTTAGTTTTGAATGAGGGAGACTTGGGCCCGAGAGTAAGATTTCTCAGAAGGTTGGTCTAGGATCAGAACTCTCTTTCCCAGGAATTTCAATCTGGGACTTGATTTCTGCATCTCGTAGCCCGTTCTTTGGGAATGCCAACAGTGGACTAGGAACCAGTACTAAGGAGTTTTGTGGGGAAGTTCTAGGGTGAAGGTAGTGCTGGGCCAAAGGAGATGTCAGAGTTTTTCCAGATCAGTGTGTCTGCCTTTCCTGCCATAGACATCTAGGAGTAGCAGGACTGCCTCCAGTCCTTACTGAGTAGCCCTGGATTGTTTACTCAGACCTTTAATCTTCCTAGTAAAAGTCTCCTCTTAAAGACCTTTCAGTCCTTTCCTGTGGAAAAAAATCATAGGTCTTTGAAGTCACGTGCTTCTGGTTTCTAAACCTAATTTTCAACTTCATTTGTCCAACCTGTTCTCCCTGTTTTATTGCTCTTGCTTCACAAAGTTACAATAAAAAGGTATTCCCAATTATAGACACAAAACAGTGTAAGGCAGGTGGGCGGTCCCATAGTTACCCCTAGGTGCTGAGAAGGAAGCCGATTGCCCTTGGGAGATCTGGTATCTCATCTCTCCACCGTCACTGTGTGGCTCAGGTACCAGTTCTCCTCTGTAAGCCTACATATCCTGGTCTGAGGAAAGAGTGTTATCTCTCCTCGCCATCCAGAGGTGAAGAGGAAGTTAAGTAAGAATAACTTGGAAGCCAGGGAGTATCCTGAAATCTGCACTGATGAGGGCGAGTTAGGTGTTAACTGGAGTTAACAAGGACAGCTGGCCATACTGCTGCTCTGCATGCTCTCAAGGGAAAAGATTTCTATTTAAAAGGTAAGGACCACCCCCACCCAGCCCTGTTTCTAGAATTAGCACACTGAGAAGTACTAGAAGAAATTGAAAAGTTGACAAAGGGCCTGACCGGTGTGCCTCAGTGGTTGAACGTTGACCTAGGAACCAGGAGGTCATGGTTCGATTCCTGGTCAGCGCATATGCCCAGGTTGGGTTGCAGCTCAGTGGGGAGTTGTGCAGGAGGCAGTCAATCAGTGGTTCTCTCTCATCATTGATGTTTCCATCTCTCTCCCTGCCTCTCTGAAATCAATAATAATAACAATAATAATAACAATAATAATAAAAATAATAAAAACATTTTAAAAAGTTGACAAAGGGCTGCTTTGCCCCCACTCTTTACAAAATTTTTTTATAAAAGAATTATAAATCTACAGGAAGTTGCAAAAATAGTTCAGATAGGTCCAGTATACCAAGTTGACCGTGGTACAATATGTACATATAGTTCTATGTGTGACATTTTCTCACATGTTGATTCTGTAAACACTACCACAATCGAGAGACAAAACTAATCCATCACCACACACCAAACGTTTCCCTGATCGTACCCTACAGAGCAGTGATGTCCAACCATTATCATCCCATGGCACACATAAACTACTAAAGTTCTGCAGCATACCAAAATATAAATTTGTTGCTGATCTGACAAGAAATAGTATAAGTTTGATTGATTTACAAAAAAGAATAGTAATTATCCTTTTTACTCCAAAGTGACTTTTTAAAAAAATCAGGTGCCACACTTGTATATAAGGATTTCTGGTACCAAGAATTAACCAATCACACGCAACCTCATTATACGACATGACCAATAAGGTGAAATTCTATTATCTGACCTATTTATGGTTCAAGACAGGGCATTCACACTCGATGGCTATTGTTGTGTTGGCTGTTGCTGCTGTTGTTTTTTAATATATTTCATTGATTTTTTTACAGAGAGGAAGGGAGAGAGATAGAGAGTTAGAAACATCGATGAGAGAGAAACATCGATCAGCTGCCTCCTGCACACCCCCTACTGGGGATGTGCCCGCAACCAAGGTACATGCCCTTGACCGGAATCGAACCTGGGACCCTTGAGTCCTCAGGCTGACGCTCTATCCACCGAGCCAAACCGGCTAGGGCCTGTTGTTGTTTTTTAATGTGACAATTTAAGGGAAAGGAGGTCAGTGTCCCTGACTAAATAGTCAGGTATTGCATGTTTTGAATATTCTTGCAGCATACCAATTGAAAATAGCAGCTTTAGAGCCATACCACACCCCTCCCCATCTTTTTTCCATCTCTATAATTTTGTCATTTCAAGAATGTTATATAAATGGAATCACAGTATGACCTTTTGAGATAGCTTTCTTTCACTCAGCATGATGCCATTGAGATTCATCCAGTGGTTGCATCCATCAATGATTTGTTTCTTATATTCAATGGTGTGGATGTAGCACAACTTGTTTAACCATCCTCCTATTGAGAGACATTTTGGTTGTTTCCAGTTTTTTGCTATTACAGACTGCTATGGACATTATGTACAGGTTTGTATGGAGAGAAATTTTCATTTATTGGGACTAAATGCCCAGTGAGTGCAACTTGGGTTGTATCAAGAGTGTATGTTTACTTTTTTAAGAAAGTGATGATAGCATGTAGTTGGATCGAGTTTTTATTCCTCTTTGCCAGGCGGGCTGTAGCAACCAGGTTTCCTTTTAGCCTCAGTTGCTACCCTTGGCGGGGTGGGGGAGGGCACCTCATTACTGCTTGGATAGTGGGAGTTCTGGCTCCCTACTGGGCTTCCACTGACACCACCCAGCATGGGAGGGAGCAGGTGCCTCCTTCCTGCTCCCCACTTGACCTCCACTAACCCATGGTGGTGGGGGTGGAGGTGGGGTGCTCATTGCCACTGGAAGATGGTGTGTAAGTCCTGGCTTCCTGTTTGGAGTTCTCTGACACCCTCCTGAAGGTGGGGCTCAGGAGACAACTCATCCCAGCCAGGTGCAAATGGAAGTCAAGGCTGATGGCAGTGGGGTGGGGCTGATGGAAGTGTTTTCTGTAGTGTTTCTTGTTCCTTTAGCTAGATACAGCCAGTTTTTATTAGTGTTTTTTCTTTCTTCTTGTTTGTGTGATTTGGCACTTGTGGATTGCTAGTTTCTCCAGCACCCAGTCAAGGGGAGGTGAAGCAAAAGTAAACCCAGCCCTAGCCAGCGTGGTTTAGTTGGCTGAGCATTTCCCATGCACCGAGGGGTTGCCAGTTTGATTCTGATCAGGGCACATGCCTCAGTTTTGAGTTCAAGCCCTGGTCAGGATGCATGGGGGCGGGGGCAGCTGATCAATGCCGCTCTCTCACATCGATGTTTCTCTCTCTCTCCTCCTACCTCTCTCTCTTCCTACCTCCCTCTCCTTCTTCCTCTCCCCCTTCTTCACAGTCTCCCTCTCCCTCTCCCTCTCTTTTTCTCTTTTCCTCTCTCTCTAAAACACTACTTGGTCATTCCTTAGGTCTGGAGGTTCCTCACTAATCTGCCTTCTCTCTACTTTTGCAGTCTTTTTTTTTTTTTTTAAATATATTTTATTGATTTTTTACAGAGAGGAAGGGAGAGAGATAGAGAGTTAGAAACATTGATGAGAGAGAAACATCGATCAGCTGCCCCCTGCATATCCCCTACTGGGGATGCGCCCGCAACCCAGGTACATGCCCTTGACCGGAATTGAACCTGGGACCCTTCAGTCCACAGGCCGACACTCTATCCACTGAGCCAAACTGGTTTCGGCTGCAGTCTTCTTTTTTTAAAATATATTTTTACTAGTGTCCTGGTGCACAGATTCGTGCACATTGAAAGGAAATTAATTAGAAGAAATATTTTAATATTGCTATTCACGCTTTCTCTATAATAGAAGTGTCAACCAAATTCATGATCGACAATGACAGGTAGAAACACACATGTGTGACTGGCACCAGTGAGAGCTTTGTATGTATTGCACACGCACGAGTCAACTTAGCCTTTTATAAATATAGAGTAAACTTGCTTAATTAGACCTGCTTTCTGATTTAACTAAACTTTTCCAGCCCAGTGAAGCACCCCAACTTCTCTTTCAGGTAATTGTCAGCAACACAGCAGTAAATATCAGCACGAAGCAGATTATTATTGTAGATCACGCAGGGAGAACAAAGGGTAAAGTATTTAACTGTAGCAGTGTTTGACTATATTCTGTGCAATGAGAAAACCTGAAGTCATTTTCAAGTTCCACCATTTCTTACTTCTTTTCAGTCAGCCAAGTTTCTAAACTTTCTAAATCTCTGTTTTCTAGCTAATGAAAAGAAAATAGGATTCTACCAAATCTCCTATCTAACTACTCCAGGACTTTTGTGAGGATCAAATGAGACGGGGCACGTGAAAACACCTGACCAATATTTGATTAAACTGTAAAATGTTTATACCTGGCTATAAAGCAAGTCGTGTTCCTGGGCTAAAGAAACTCCAAGGAGGCTAGTCGCTAGGGAGAGGAAGCTGGGTGTTGCTACGTGATGTCCTTACCCGGTGCCCACAGCGACCGTTTCAGGGCTGTGCTGTGGGCCACATTTTGCATCATGGGGTCTTGGCAGCATTGGCTGCGATTTGGTGGGACGTCGCTCTGGGGTGGTGGCAGGGCCTGTGTTCCACTTGGGGGAAGCCAAGTGTTGGTTTGTCAGCGCCTGGTCCGTGGTGCCGTTTATTTTTAAATGGCCAGTGCGCATCATGTCAGCTCCTGCGTTGAGCATCTGCCCCCTGCTGGTTAGTGCACATCATAGTTACTGGTTGAACGGATGGACACTTAGCCTTTTATATATAGAGATTTCAGAGAGAAAGGGAGAGGGAGAGAGAGATAGAAGCATCAATGATGAGAGAGAATCATTGATTGGCTGCCTCCTGCACACCCCCTACAGGGGATCGAGCCCACAACCCGGGCATGTGCCCTTGACCGGAATCGAACCTGGAACCCTTCAGTCCACAGGCCGAAGCTCTATCCACTGAGCCAAACAAGCTAGGACCAGAGTTTTTTTTACGTTGCATATAATACCAGGGTTTTTAGTATTTAGCAAGTTAATTAAGGAGAACTGCATCTATTCTATCTTGGCCTAGAGCCAGAAGTCTGAGAAAAGGCTTTTACATGGCCATTTCACCCCTAAGAACATAAATCTGATCATGTCTCAACCCTCCTTAAAAACCTCTTTGTCTTAACACCCAACTGTCCCAAGGATAAAATTCCAACTCCTTAACATTGGCTTTTAAGGCTCTTGACGGTCCCATCCTAAGTAACAGTGGCCATACCTTCTGCAGCTCCTCACTGTGCACAGGTGTCCCCAGCTCCACCAGCTCCTCCTGTGCCCTTTAACTGTCCCCTGCCGCCTCGTGGTTGGTGGTGCACACACTAGTGCTCATGCGCTCTGCTGGTCCTGCTGTTCTCTCTTCCACGGGCATGCGCCTAGCTCTCCTTCAAATCTGCCTCTCAGGTTTCCTACTGTGACACCTTCCAAGCACTCCCAGAGTTAGCCCGGCAGTACAGACATACCTCTATATGCGATTTCTTGTTCTACTACAGCTCTTTGAGGTGAAATTATGTCTCTGTGTGGCTCTGTCCCATTCAACTAACTAAATTCTTTGAGGTTCAGGCTGTGCCTGTCTTATCCATCAATGTACCCTCAGCACCTAGCACTGTGCCTGGCACATAGTTGGCACTCAGCAAGTGTTTGTTAAGTGAATAAATGAATTGTTACTTTCAGATACTGGAGCAATGAAAACTTGTCCTCAGCTTGTATGTCTAGGCCACCTGAGGCTGCCTTCCTTTTAGCATTATCGTATATTCCTTTATATACCCCCCTCCCCCCCGAACAAAGTGACTTCAGGAGACTGTAATAATTTAACCACTTGCAGAATCGACTACTCCCTTCCTGAGGGCTGGCTGCTTCCAGGCTGTCCTCATTATTCCTGCTGCTGCCACTGGTTGACCATTTGGAAGCAGGGAGGCCCCCTTGCTTGGCTGAGAATGGTCTCCCATTCTTCATGCCATGGGACCCATCAATCCAGTCTTAAAGAGATGAAGCCCCTATTTGTGACCAGTTATATCAATGGCAGGACTCTCTTTGCCAAGCCCTTCTAGAACATTGTCTTTTATTGAGAAACAAGGTCTTTTTGGATACATGGTCACCTTGCTTATCTATCTTTTGACGGTGTTAGCTGGAAGAAATTTAATAACAACCCTTAGTAAGATTTCTACCTCTGACATACTTGAGATAATAATAGCTTTGCTCATTTTATGACACTTCACTCAACCTATACATTCACCCTTGTCAGCTCAAAATTATTCAACATGTATTACCTTGATGCTTACAATAACAGTGAGTGAAGTTGTGTATACACACGCATACACAGATACCCACATACATGCACATATGTGCACACAGGATATTAAAAATTTGGCAGGTCAAACCTGTTATATAATGGTACTCACTTTTAAGAACTCTGATCCTGTGACCCCTATATTTTGTTCTCACTTGTAAATGGTCATTGGTTTCTATCAATTGTCATCAATATCTGATCCTAGTATTGTATACAAGCTCATGTAGACGTAATAATTGCCCCACTTACCAAACCTAGTTAATGTGGCCAGGCCCTTTGTACACATGATGTTTAGTTCTCATAGCCATTCTGCAAGGTATATGTTATCCACATGCTACAGATGAGAGAACTGAGGTGCAGAGAAGCAGTGTCTGTGCCAGGGTGGACTCTGCCTCAAAGCCACCACTGGCCTCTCAGTAAAAAATAAAAAATAAAAAAAAAAAGCCTAATATGAAACTGAATCTTTAAAAGGTTAAATAATCTCTATTTCTCCTAATATCCCACTCCTACCCCATTAATCAAGGGTCTGGGTCTTGATTCTATCATGAAAATGTGGGCTGTTCTCTGGTTAGTAAGACAGAAGTGGGAGGCAGCGGGTACAGACTGTTCAAAGAGCGATGCCTGTGCGTGTGGTGCAAGTCAGGGTTCTGTTGCTAAATGGCTTATTCTCCTGGCACTTAGCCTCATAGACTTCCTCAAGCAGTCATGTCCCTGGGTCCCTTTGAAAATCCCAGGGAAGACACTTGTTGCCATCTCTGAAAGGCCTAAACAGACACTGGCTGCCCTAAACTCCTGTGGACGATCAGTAGGGCTTGCTGGTACTCAGTGGGCAGACAGGCCGTTAACAGCCAGCTCCCGTCTTACAGGTGTTTGATGCCATGAAACCATAGTAAGCGTTTTTTGAAAATTACACGTCTATTCACAATAAGAACGGAGGATCTTTTCCTTTAGTTTCTGATTCAGGAGCTCATCCCCTCCCTCATGTCCTTCAGATACTACTGCCCACACCCTGCGGGGTTTGAGGAGGTGGTGTGAAAGGGATGGCAAATAACAGGTGAGTCAGGAGTGGAGAGCTTGTGTAGGTGAGAGAAAGCATCTGAGCCACCTCGTCCTGTTTGGCACGCCCCGGAGCCGCAGGAAGCACAGGGGTTTTCCCCGCTCACCCACAGGGCCCAGCGAGGAGCACTGGTAGCAGTGGCCCAGTTGTCATCCGGCCCAAAACATAGATAAGGGGCTGGAATGCACAGGAAGTAGCTGGGATAAGGCAAGGTCTGTCTCAGGACTGGCCCTGCACCCAGCAGCTTGTTGGCACTCCATGAGCAAGCCATGCCACCATAATGGCATATTCTTTTTTTGAAAAAATATTTTTATTGATTACAGAGAGGAAGGGAGAGAGAGAGAGAGAGAGAGAGAGAGAGAGAGAGAGAGAAACATCAATGAGGAGAGAGAATCATTGACAGCTGCTTCCTGCATGCGCCCCACTGGGGATCAAGCCCACAAACAGGGAATCAAACTGAACTCCTGGTTCATAGGTCGACACTCAACCACTGAGCCACGCATGGGGGCATATTCTTTTTTTATTTTTTTTTTTTGCCTTTCTGTGCATTTATTGTGGTGGGATTTTAAATTTTTAAAGAAGGCGTGCTTTTGGGATAAGAGGAAGCCACATGCATTGTAGAAATGGCGAGACATAAAAGCTCAGATGCAGCCGCCACGGTCAGCTCGAGGGGTACCCCTTCTCTATGTCACAACCTGGGCTCATACAGATTCATCATTTTCATGGTGTGACCCACACCACCCACATGTCAGGAAACACAAGAACCACACATTCACCTACTGTCCAGGAGTGGAATCGGTCATATGGTTTGACCGTTTGGTTTTTGTTCAAGAGTCTAAGAAACTGACTTCCAGCCCTAACCGGTTTGGCTCAGTGGGTAGAGCGTCAGCCTGCGGACTCAAGGGTCCCAGGTTCGATTCCGGTCAAGGGCATGTACCTTGGTTGCGGGCACATCCCCAGTAGGGGGTGTGCAGAAGGCAGCTGATCGATGTTTCTCTCTCATCGATGTTTCTAACTCTCTATCCCTCTCCCTTCCTCTCTGTAAAAAAATCAATAAAATATATTTTTTTAAAAAAAGAAAGAAACTGACTTCCAAAATGGGGGCTCCCCTTGGGGGTTCAACGTGGAGTAGCAGTGTCTGAGACCTTGTGACGTGGCTCCTCTAAGAACCTGGGCTCAAGTAGGTACAGGGCCTTCCAAGACGTTTAAGAAAACTGGCTTCCAACGTGCAGTGATTAGAGGACGCTCCAGACATGGGCTGGACGGCCCCGCTAATGGTGTGTATGAGAATTGTCTTTCATCTGAGTACAACCAGGTCAGCAAGGTCCCCGCTTGCGCACTGAGTGTAGAAAGCCTGGATGAGGGCATAGTCTTAATGTCTCTCTGAGCGTTCCCGCCCCAGACAGACATGGTCCTCTGAGAGGCACAACAGCAGCGTCTCCAGAGGGCAGTGAGATGAGTAGTCATGAGCCTTATTCCTTGGCTTTTCTCTGTCTGAGATGGGAAGATGGGTTTTCCGTATTATTGGAGTCTGGATGGCAAGTCTGGAGCCCTGGCGATGGCCCCGCCCCTTTGCCCGGTGATGCCCACGCGCTCCTGTGTAACATCAAGGAACTGCAGCACTGATCCTGGTCATTTGTATTCCCAGCTTTCTCCGTCCTTCAGCCCCGAGAAACAAGTAGCTGTCTTCCTGAGGATATTAGCTAATCACTCTAGTTTGCTCTCCACGCCTTAACCTGTGTCCATAAAAGCCTAATGTCTGCTGGATGCTACTGACTTCAGAGCTGGTCTGGACAGCACATGTCTCCTGGACTTGCCTCAGCAAAACATGGCGTGGAGTCCCCGCCCCAGATGGATGAGAATAAGGGACTGTCCACAGTGTGCGGTGTATTAAGGATTAAGTTAGCGGCTGTTAACTGGGCTCTGCCTTTGGTGTTTCTGTAACTTCCATCATCTAATATTGGCTCCTTGGCCCTTTCTTCTTTCCTCTCTATCCCTTTACCTTCTGGCCTCTGCTTTGCTGTCTTTATTTCTGCCGCTGAACCCCCCCTCCCCCCTCCCCCCAACCCCCACCCCCCTTGCCATTGCCTGGCATTCACCGAGGGCTTTACAACTGGCTTGCCCTCTCTTGGCTGGTAACAGCCAAGCTCATTATCCTGGGTCCTAACCTGTTTGGTGAAGTTGTTGCTCCACTTCCCTGACCTTGCACTTAGGGCCTGGGCACTCCCAAGAATTAGGGACAGGGTGGGGTCCGGGCTGAGAGCCATTTGCACAAACACATGTCCTATTAACAACTTTGTTCTCAGGGCGAATGCTTCCCTCTCCACCCCTCTGTAGTTCATCCTTGGGTTCATATTCAAAGACCCACAGTATCTTCTTTTTATAGATGGAAATACCCTGGAAATGCCAGGCTAGAGGCCAGGAGAGGATGCTCAGAGCAGAGAATCCTGTGCCCAGACTGGCCTTTCGCTGGCTTCCTCCGGGCTGCCGCCTCCGGGGAGAGCGCGGAATGGCTGTGGCCCTGTCCCCTGGAGAGGATGGGGAGCCCAGGCTCTGAGGGGCGTGGTGGGTCCTGTCTGTCTCGGCGCACTGTTTGGAGTCTGAGGGACATTCGGAAGCTCCTGTCCCGCCCGGGAGGCATATTTGGGACAAGTATTGTAGCTCCGCGAGATATCCCTGCGCTCCGCCCTTAGTGGGAGAATGATGGGACCACCCAGCGGTGTCAGCTCTAGCCCTCCGGTGTGCCTCAGTTTCCCGTCTGTGTCGGGGCCACCTCTTCTTGGGACAGGAAGGCGCCCCGAGAACAGCTGAGACAGACGGGTGTGGGGTGTGACTTTCGGTTCCCTGTTGCGGGTTGAGTGGGGAGCGCAGGGCGGGCGCGGCCCCAGAAACTCCGCGCGCTGCGGGTCCCCAGCGCAAGGCGAAGCAGGAGAAAACCGGGCGCTGGCGCACCGCAGTCGCTCTGCGCCCGGCCGGTCTTCAGGGCGGATCGGGGCAAGTGGGCGGGGGCTCCGGGCCGGCGGCCGCGGGGCCGGGGCGGGCCGGCCGGCGGGGCTTTTAAACCCAGCTGCTGCGGGCCGGGACGCGCCGCCCTGCACCCTGCGCCCTGCGCCGTCCACCTCGCCGCCGACTTCGGGCACCGGCAGGCAGGATGCGGTCCTCCTTGGCTCCGGGCATCTGGTTCATCCGCACCTTCTCCAGGGACAGCTGGTGAGCAGCGCGGGGGAGGGAGGCGCGCGGTGCTGGGACGGCTTCCCCTCCGTGGGCCGGGCGCCTGGCGGCGCCGCAGGAAGGTGAACCGGAATGGCTTGCGCTGGGACACACGCGCGCGCGCACACACACACACACACACACCCGGCGGACCTTCAGGGCCCCTCACGTCCATAGCACTGGGGCCCAGGCGAGCCGGGACACCGGGGATGGTGGAGTTGCTGAAAAGTGGCGCTTGGAGTCGTGGAGTGTCCCTTTCGGTCTCTTTCCCCCTCGGGTAACACACACACACACAAAGGCCAGACCTCAGCGGTCCTGGGAGCTGGCCTCCAGGGGCTCCAGGCCCCGAGGACTTACCAGGGAGGGCTTATCTCTCAGACCGGAGCAGGCAGCCGCTCAGCTGGGTAGTCACCCCAACAGTGGGCAACCCCAACAATGAGTGAGCCACTTGCACAGCAGCGTTCCTCCTGACCAAGGGAGGCCCAGATGGGCGTGTGTGTGTGTGTGTGTGTGTGTGTGTGTGTGTGTGTGTGTGAGGTGCAGAGCTTTCAGCTCACTCTTCGCCAGAGACCACCCACTGGAGCAGTTTGTTTGGTCTGCGGAGTATTTTTTTTTTTTTAATATCGTTAGTTGCCATCATTTACAAATGATAAAAATCACCATAGCCAGATTCCTGGCTTCTCTTAAAAAACAGATGAAGCCATACCAGGCCTGAACTCCCAAACTATACTAGGACTTAAAGATTCCCCTTAGATGGGGGAAGCGTTCTGAACATGACCAACTCGGTCTAGTTTTAAAAACGTAAAATCCCACATTCCCGACCCCCTTGGTCCTTGGGCTGGTTGGTCACCCTGGCCTAGGCGCTTTCCTATTGGCCACCCTAGGCGCTTTCCTATTGGCCACCCTAGGCGCTTTCCTATTGGCCACCCTAGGCGCTTTCCTATTGGTCTTTCCTATTGGTGACAGCCCTCATTACTTCCAGCATTCTTCACTCCTATACATGACTCATTTGGTCCTTTCTGAGTTTGGAACTATTAAGATATATTTTTCAGAGAAAGATAAAACCTGCTTCTCATAAGGATATAAAATGAACAGGTGTTAAAGATGTTATTTTACTCATAATGAGGGAATCAGAAGATGTTATAATCTAGGGGAAATGTAGGGAGGGGTTAATGGGGAGTTACTGTTTAATGGGGACAGAGCTTCAGTTTGGGAAAATGCAAAGGCCCTGGAAATGGATGGTGGTGATGGTGGCACAACAGTATGAAGGGGGTTAATGCCACTGAACTGTACTACCACACTTAACAAGGATTAAAGTGGGCCCTGGCCAGGGTGGCTCACTGGTTGGAACACCCGTGTTGCTCAGTGGTTGGAGTATCAGCCCACACACCAAAGGGTTGAGGGTTGATTACAGGCTTGAGGGGTCAATTCCAAGTCAAGGGCACGAACCTGTGTTGCAGATTCCATCTCTGGCCCTGGTTGGGGTGCGTGCAGCAGGCAACCTATCTATATGTCTCTCTCACATCAATGTTTCTCTCTCTCTCTCTCTCTCTCTCTCCCTCTTTCTCTCTCTCCCTCTCTCCTTCTACTCTCTAAAAAAAGAAACATCAATGGAAAAAAATATCCTCACATGAGGATTAACAATAACAACAACAACAAAAAATGGTTAAAACAGTAAATTTTATGTTATATATATTTTACCACAATTTAAAAAAAAAAGAATCCAAAGAACATGCCCATTTATAAATCAGGAAAATTGAGGCAAAACTAGTATTTCCACAGGTTGGAAGGGGAGACTATTGAAACTATCAGTTCACAGACATATTTTGTATGACTTAGTTTCCGGCCCCGTTGAAGCATTGTAAACAGCCCGTGGTCAATGAGAGGCTACAGTCAGATAAGCTGAGAGGAGTCCTCTAGACCAGTGGTTCTCAACCTTCCTAATGCCGCGACCTTTTAATACAGTTCCTCATGTTGTGGTGACCCCCAATTTCATTGTTACAAATTGAACATAATTAAAGCACAGTGATTAATCACAAAAACAATATGTAATTATATATGTGTTTTCTGATGGTCATAGGCGACCCCTGTGAAAGGATTGTTCGACCCCCAAAGGGATCGTGACCCACAGGTTGAGAACCGCTGCTCTAGACAATGCAGTTTTCCAGTGAATCACAGAAGTGTTTCCTATAGCGTTCCCTGCTCTGATAACAAATAGTCACAAAGAAAGACCATTCTAGGCTCATAAAATAAAGTTTGTCTCATTGGATTTGATCTGATGATACAGGTGTAGCAAGAGTGCTAATTTGTAATATCGGCCTTGGGAAGTTCGCTTTGCTGGAATTTTTTATAAGAAACCTTAGATTGGATTTCTACAAGCTTGTTATTAGTGACTGTTCTGAAATTAGGAAGCTAAGCCAAGAAACGCCATAGGTTTTACCTGCTGTACCTATACATTGGGCAAAGTCTTCCTTTGAGGTCCCCAAAATATCCTAAGGCTCCTGGGCTGGCCAGGGAGTGACCTCCCTTATTTGCATATAAGGGAAAACAGTAAGCCAATTTTCTTGGGAGGGTTTTAGAAGCCTTGGCTCCATACAGTCAACCTTAGTTCCTTAAACCAGGCTGATTATATCTAATTAATTGAGCATCGTAGTTAATTACGACATTCCAGGGAAGGCGTTGGTTGCATAACCAATTTTTCTAACTATGCTGTGCTTTAAAAAAAATAGGACAGATTCTTATTGAACTTTTGAAAATAACCGTCTTGCTATGAAAAGCAAGAAGACGCAACAAAAGTTTATGAATTCTGGGGAATCAGGTAGGGAGAATAAGATTTTCACAAATGTTTCATTCCGGTTTACTAAAACAGAGTCTACTAAATTGTTATGGGCTACATACAGCTTAAGAAGAAAGAGAAAGGGCTGCCTTATAGAACCAGAAAGCAGAACAACATCAACAATATGCAAAACACAGACAGCGAGCATCCCTTGCCCGTTTATTCACTCCTATGCGGTTGCTTCTTGTTCGCTGAATTGGGTTCGCAATCTCACAAACCTGTCTGCTTCTTGACTAAAGAGCTCTGAAAATTCCTGACTTAGTCCATTGGTATGTCCTTAAGGGTCTCTAAGCGATGCCATCAGAAGCGTGTGTCCAAGAGCAAGTTGCTGGTACAGCACTTTTCTGAGCCAGTTCTTGGTTGTTAAAGATAAGACCTTTGACCTATAGGTAGCTGGCTGCAGAGCCTTGTAGAAGCATCCGAGTAGAACAGAACAAAAGCCCTTTGTAAATGACAGAGACCTAAAAAGGAGCAGGTTAACGCACTGCTGATAATTTTCAAAAGTGAATGATCTGATGAGCTGACATTGGCTGCTTTATTGTTCTTCCTGAAGTATGCAAAACATAATAAAGCCACCCCCCCCCAAAAAAAAAGAAATCTAGACAATAACATCTGATTGATAAAAAATGGATGGACACAATTTTTATAGAGGAAAAAAATCTTGAGGTATATAAAAATCCTGACACGTAATTTACATAATGTACCAAGGATATTCCAAGAATATCAACTAAAGAGACTCAGTACGAAAGCTTGGAGTGAATCCTAAACATTTGTACTTAATAAAACTCCATAGGAAAGTCTGATATACGTGCGTGCCCTGGTGAAAACCACCGACCTAGAAGATGTTAGACTCAAAGAAGTGAGGTTGCAGCCCAGGGAACATTTTATTTTATTTTTTTATTGTTTTATTGCTTAAAGTATTACAAAGAGTATTACATATGTCTCCTTTCCCCCCCCCCCCGCCCTTGACAATCCCCTGGTCTCCCCTACCCCCCAGTGTCTTATGTCCATTGGTTATGCTTATATGCATGCATACAAGTCCTTCGGTTGATCTCTTATCCCCCCTCCCCCGTCCCGCCCCCCAACCCAGCAAACATTTTAAACCCAACCCAAATCATGACTGATAACACTATACCCGCTATTATCAGGTAACGTGTCCATGGACTAGAGAGGGCACTAAGAAATCTGTAGAAACTTCTCACACAGCATACAATTTCTGAAATGTTTGTATAAATAACATTTCCCTTTTAAAATTTAACTTAGAGAAGGTTGAGCATCTCGCCTGGTTTCGCGGTTATTTCCATGCGATTGCTCAGCAATAACATATGAAACACACCTGATTAGTTCTAGAGTGACCCTCTCTTTTTAAAAGGTGAAAGAACTGATCTTTGTGGTTTCCCAGACGTCCCCTTTGGGCATCTCAAAGATAGTTTTAGGTGCAAAAGATATCCTGAATGCTTTGTTTGATTTGTGTTTGTTTAGGATTTGGGTGGGGGAAGACAAAAGTGATTAGGAGGCTAGAATGCTTATCATGAGAGCTAAGAATCAGCCCTTGCCCCACCCATTTGAAAGTGATAACATTACGTTTAAAAATAAACATAGAAGGGAACATCGTCAAGAAATAGCTCTTTCCTAAGAGCCAGCATCTCCCAGATTTAAGGCAGACCTGGCCCGGAATCCTTTCCGCACTGTGTGCCCCACGCAGTTAGCTTTCCTCAGCCTCAGTTTCCCCATCCGTAAAAGCTGGGTTCTAGAGGACAAACTGGTACGTGTCCGTTCTTCACCCGCTGTGCCTGTACTTCCTCCCTCGTGGATGTCGGTTTGGACTCCTATCGAACACGCGGTGTTAATAGAGTTCCCACTGTAGGCACAGGATGATGTTGAGATTGGAGGCCTGCAGAGATGACTAGGACATGGTCCTCCCTTCTCGGAACGAAGGCTCAGCTAGAGAGAGGGTGTGCACTCCTGTTATCAAATTTACTGTTTCTGCGTGTCCCCAAGGAGGGCATTCTAGGTGAATGGGGAAGCGGGCGCAGGTAGACCCGGCGAGGGTGGAGTGGGCCTGAACTCTGGACTCCTTGCCTATAAAGTGAGAATACTGGGAATTCCTCCCTGGGAAGATGTGAGGGTTAAAGGAGGTCAGTGCCTGAGGTTCCCAGGCCAGCGACAGGCTCCCATTGGGCACTGAGTGGGCGCTGATTATGGACTATCCCTCCACTTGCTTCCTACTAGCGTCAGGCCTCGTTTAGTTGTAGCTCACTGCAAAGCTTCCCCACCCGCTGTGGGTAGACTGAGGCACAGAGAAGCTGTGCTGCTTGTCCAGCGTCGCACAGCCGTAAATGGCTGAACCAGAATTTGAATCCAGGTGAGCCTGCCGCCCACGCTGTCCTCCTGCTGAGAGGAGGGGAGGGGGAGAGATCGCAAGGCCATTTGGCCTTAGGCAGATCATTTTGTCTCTCTCAGGCTCCAGGTCCTGGTATATAAAGTGGGGGAAAACAGTGTACCTATGTCACAGGGTCTTGGTGAAATTAAATAAATCATTTAAAGCACTGAGCCCTCTTGTGTGGCTTGCGGTTAGCATTGGCGGGTGCTTGTGCGTTTCCCCGGAGGGAGGGGTTCCTCCTCATTAGAGGAAAAGGTACGTGTGACCTGGTGGAGCTGGAGGTACTATGAGCCCAGGGCCTGGAGCAAGACCTGGCAGTGAGGGTGTTGCCTGTCTATTGAAGGCCAGAAGGTGGAGCTGAGAGGCAGGCAGCAGGGGTTTCTGCCCCTCCTCCTAGCGGGTTCATGGCCTTTCATAGTCCTCCCGAGCTCTGGGCCTGGTCAGGGCCCTGCTTTCCGTGGCAGCATCTGCACAGACATGTCTGCGAGCTGGCAACACGGGCATCTTGCCAGAGAGATGCCCGGGGCTGTCCTCGTGTGGCTGGGCCCATTTCCTGGGGCCCTGTGAGGGGAATAGCTCGGGACAAGGAGAGGAGAAGCCTGGGGAGGAGGGACCAGCAGGATGAGCAGGACTGGGGTGGGGAGGCAGGGGGGCAGGAGCTGTGACTCCCGCCTGGCTATGCCCCACACCTGATTCTTCCCACGTGAGCAGGAGAGGCCGAGGCTGGCGGGTGGCTGCTGCTGGGATGAATGGCTCTGCCCTTACGCGGCCAAGGGCTCACGTTGCCGATCCATTGGCTGCTGTTTAATCCTACAACGGTCTCGTGTGTGGCGGGAGTTTATCATTATCTTCTTTATAAGAAGATCAGACGGAGGCTTAGAGAGATTAAACAAGTTGCCTGAGGTCACAGTAAGCAGCTGAACCAGAACTTAAGACTCATCCTCTTTTAGTCTAAGTTCTTTCCCTATTTTTCGATGACTCAGATCAGGGGCCCCAGTGCTGCCAAGATGGCTTTCTTTCGTCTGATTTTCCTGGTCACGGCAAAGCGGTTCTAGGTGAGGGCGGCAGAAAGGGCTCCTTCAAACGAGCTATGACGGGGAAAGGCAGCTCTGAAAAGAAAGGAGAGGGCCTGGAGCAGGACCCCGAGAGCTAAGCACCGTGTCCTTGCCCCCCTCCTCCGCCTCTCAGGGTCGGGCTGACCCAGGGCGCGTGACCCTGCGGCTCCCCTCCCCCCCCCCCCCCCCCCCCCCCGTGTGACTGCTGCTTCCCCAGCGGCTTCTGCTTCCTCTTCCCGCCTGCAGTTTCCTCTTTCCCCTTCAGAGCAGGATGGGGAGCACCTGCCCAGGCCCCATGGACTGGTCCAGAAGGCAGCGAGGGTTTGGATGGTCTATCAGTGGTCGGCAAACTGCGGCTCGCCAGCCACACGCGGCTCTTTGGCCCCTTGAGTGTGGCTCTTCCACAAAATACCGACTCTTCCACAAAATACCGACTTCTGCGCAGGAGCCATGAAGTTCCATTCGCACTGTACATGGTATTTTGTGGAAGAGCCACACTCAAGGGGCCAAAGAGCCGCATGTGGCTCTTTGGGCCGCGGTTTGCCGACCTCGGGTCTAAGTGGTTGGCCGAGGCCTTATTCCTTTCAGTCACGCTGCGCCAATGGGCACCGAGGTCGGACTGGGCTGTCTGAGTCACACCAGAACTGGGGACACACAAGAGGTGGAGGCCCTGCAGCCCCTGATCCCCCACTCTGCCCCCCATCTGATTACCCCACATTGGTGTTTGTGGGGGAGTGGGAGTGGCCAGTGACTGCTCTTGTGTTGGCCTCTGGCTCATGCCTCATCCCCTGTATCCTTCACGCTCAGGAGTGGACGAGGGAGAGGCCTGGGGACCAGGGTGAGGCCTGAGGCGAGGCCTCCATGGAATCCCGAGAGCAAGGCCGTCACCTTAACCCCCCGAGTGGGACACAGCTCTGCCGTCCTCACCACGGTTCCCTCTGTGCTGTTCGCTTGGCCTTTCTTCAGGAGGACGGACCTAACACCTGTTGACCATCTCTTCCAAACACTCCCAACCCTCCCACTCTTCCTGGCTTATTCCAGCTGCCTGGACAAAACCTCCCGGCGGAGCTTAAGCCGTGTCTTTCCATCCTATCTGAATGCGCAGGGTTCCCCTACTCAGTTCCCTTCTCCAGGCAAAACAATCATGGTTTCCTCTTCCCTGAAAAAGATCATTATGTCACCTACTCATTCTTCTAGAGTCCCGGGCTCCTCGTGGCTACTAGCCGAGGTCTGCCTCCTGTGGGAAGGGTTTGGGGGGGCCAACCCTGAGTGATCTTGGCCTCTGAGCAAGCGCCCCGAGTCCCAGGAAGGGGAACAGTAGAGGACTCATTGGGCCGGCTCTCTGGTCCTCAGTGCCCGGAGGCCCTCCCAGACCGGGACTGTCCCTGTTCCATCTTGTGCACGGAAGGCCTGGCTCAGGACCCTGACCTGTGGTGTCTGTCCCAGGCTGGCCTTTCTCTACGTGAAGTCTCCAGTGGCAGGGCAGGATTTGGCAGGGGGTGGAGTGGTGGCGCTGTCGCCACTGGCCTGGTTCTTACAGTGCCCAGCACTCTATCCTCTTCAGTCCTGCAGAGTCCTAGAACAGGCACAGCCACGGACAGGCCACCCAGTCTATTTTCCCAGGGCAGGTGCCAATGGCACCTGCAGCCACAGCCAGGAGCCACGGTAGAAGCCCTAGCCGTCTAGTAGCAGCCCCTGTTAGGGCAGGGAGTGGCGGGATTGATTGAGGAGGGAGTGTAAGTCCCCACCGGCCTTACAGGGTGGAGGGACTGTCAGCAATGTGGATGCAGAGCCAGGAAGGGGGATGCAGGGAGTGGGGGGTGACCGACTGGGTGGCCACTTGGGAAAGGGACCTCTTCCCACCATCTCCTAAGGCCAAGGTCCCTCTGCTCTGCTGTCCCTTGCTGTTTTCTGGGCTGGTGGTGGGTCCTTTGGGTGGTAATAGATCCTTTGTTTTTTGTAGTTGTTTTTTGTTTGTTTGTTTTTCTGTTGCTGCTTTGTGACAAGTTGGCTCCTATCTCAGAAGCATTCCCAGTGCAAAGTCATCCCACGGTCGATAAAGCCGTTATCATGCTCCCCGAGTGGATACGCTGGGCTGTCGGCTAATCCTTGAGACAGCTGCCCGCTCTCTACTGGACTGGGCTGCCCGGGACCCGGTGCCGTACGGCAGGTGGGACTCCAAAAAGTGCCGCTTCTTCATCGCTCCTGGGCCTTGGGGTGAAGATCACGTGTAAAACGTGCCGCTTCTTGCTAACAAAGCCAGCCCCAGTCTGGGGACTCGCCACCCAGGTGCATTGGTCCTTGGCCTTTGTGCCAGGCTGCCATCCTCCGCCCTTACAGCCTCCCTGGGGCAGTGAGGTGGAGCCCAGCTGTGTGTGTTTGCCCCCTGCTCCTTCGGGGCCTCTCGGTTCTGCAGGCAGGGCTTGTGGGAAGTGAAACCTGTGGCTGCCCACGCGGCAGGAGCACATCAGCTGTCTTTCCTGCGGGTTACTGTGAGTTTGGCAGCCTTGCCTCCGCTCAGCCCAGCCCTTAACCTGACAGATGTCCCCGGTCCCCTTTGAACTGGGGCACGTTGGCCTTGTTCTCAGAACAGTGGCCAAAGGGGAACGGAAGGAGGGCTGGGCTAAGAGGAGGCCTGCCCAGCCAGCTGTGAGACTGAGCTCATCCCTCTGGCACGCCGAACCAGGCAGGAAGTCCCAGAGGGGCCCGTGCCAGGTCCAGCATCACACCGCGCCGTGGCGGGCCGCCTGCCCCCTCCAGGGCGGAGCTCTGCCAGTCGGGATGTCAGCGTGCACCTCTGCTGAGCCTCTGTGTCTGCTCCCAGGGCACATGGCAGGCCCAGCAGGCCGAGTCTGCCCTGAACCATGGCAGGCTCCCCGTAGGCACTGGAACCTGCCCCGGGCAAGGCGAGGGCACTGGCGGTTCCTCCAGCCCAGGTGTGAATACTGGGGGAGTGGGGCGGAAGGGGAGTCCTGGCCTCCAAGTCCCCATCTCCCGGGGAGTCCAGGGGCTGGAACGCCCCTCACCCGGAGGAGTGTGGTGCCAGGCCCACCCCCACTCACCTCCTGTAACAGAGCCACACGGGGTGTTTCAGCCCCTCCAGCTCTTCTTCCTCATCTGAAAGTTTAAAATACCAGCAGCTGCCCAGCCGGTGTGGTTCAGTGGTTGAGCATCGACCACTGAGGTCACAGTTCAATTCCTGATCAGGGCACATGCACAGGTTGCAGGCTTGATCTCCAGTGTGGGGCATGCAGGGGGCAGCCAATCAATGATTCTCTCTCATTGATGTTTCTACCTCTCCTTCTCCCTTCCTCTCTAAAATCAATTAAAATATATTAAAACAAATATATATTAAAAATAAAATACCAGCAGCTGTCCCGCTGGGTGTCAGGAACTCGTAAGACCCTTCGTCATTGGCACCACCTCACTAACCTGTCAGTAACCCTACGAGAAAGGTGCTGATCTCTGCTTTTCACATGAGCAAATGGGGGTGAGGAGGGAAGCCAGGTTTTGCCTGATTCCCCAGTCCTCGCTCTTTTTTCCTACAGAGACACAAACTCCCTGAGATGTAGCTCTGAGGGTTCCCTGTGCTGAAGTCGTGTGCCAGGGAGGGGCTGGCAGAATGGAAAAGGCAGTGAGGAAGCCTGCCACGAGCTCCCCCCAAATAGTGCACAGAGCAGAGCCTCGTGTGTGTCCAGACCTCTCTGATCTAGAAAATGCCAGCCCCTTCCATGCCTTCCCATCCCTGTCACCACATGGCCCCACATGACCTGTCCCCTGCCTCCTTCCAGCTTGGCTCAGTCCCGCCTTCCACACGCCCTGAGCCACCTGGAGTTCCCCAAACAGGCAGTGTCATTTCACGCTCTCTGCTTTTGCACACGCACTTCCCTGTTGCTGGACGCGCTGCCTGCCCGGCTCTGGTCGGCCTGGCCTCCCCCTGCTTGTTTTTGAAGAGTCAGCTAAAGCCTCGCCTCCCACCCAGCTGGCCTCGGCGCCCCTCCTGTGCCTCCTTGCTGTGCATGGCTGCCCGCCTGTGTCGCGCTGTGGCCCCAATTCTGCATGTGCCCCCTGACCTGTGAGCACCCGAGGGCAGAGATCTCTGCTACCGTTTCTCTGGCATGTTGCTGGATCCCTACCCAGTGCCTGGCACGTGGTAGGCACACGTGTGGACGTGGGTGGGAGAATCAGATGTCAGAGTCGGCATCACCATGTCCTGCGGTGGCAGAGCCCCTCCCCTGCGGTCCGGAGAGGAGTCCAGATGAAAAGTGCCTGGAGCGGCGAAGGAAGGACAGCAGGGACACCGGCAGGAGAGAGCCCAGGGAGGCTGTCTGGGTCCCTGCCCGGTGGGCAGGCCCTGGCGCTTGGGAAGGAAGCAGCGTGGTGGTGGGGAGTGGGGGTGCGAGGAAAGGGCGGCTGGCCACCAAGCTGGACTGTCGAGCCCCTCACTGGCTCTGAGCAGCTCCTCAGAAGGCTCATATGTCTGCCAAGTGGCAGCCTGGCTTCCCAGGCAGTACCAGGCTCCATCGCTGGCAAGGGCCTCCCTGCTGGGCCCGTCAGGGGAGAGCAGTCCGAGCCAGGGCCTTGGGGACCTTTCAGATCCAGGGGAGATGTCATTTGTCACCAGGGTCAGTGGCAGCCAAGATAGGCTCCACTGCAGCCCAGAGTCTTAATGGTGACACCACAGGGACCAGGGACCAGGCTGAGAGCAGTATTGGGTTCACCTATCTTTGAGGCACATGTGTTTGGTGCTTATCCCCACATGCAGTTGATGCGGAAACCAGGGACTTGCATCTGATACACAGTCAGAGGCCTCACCCAGAGCTTTCAGCTTCTTCCCGAGCGGGCAGCCTCCCGGGCAGGGCGCTGGGTCGGGGCTACCTGTAGGGCGGCAGCTTTCTTCCATCCATCGCTCTCCGAAGGCCAGCTGGGCACCCTCTCCAAATTCCCCTCGGATTCCGCAAGCCCCTGACTAGGAGTCATGAGCCATATGCCAACGGTGGAAACATTTCTGCTTGCTGATGCCAGTCACAGTGACAGTACCCTTGGAGTAACCCCAGGTTCCCTGGAGAGCCCACGCGCCCTTGGGAGCTGGGAGCAGGAGGGACAGGTTGTAGGGGAACGTGAAATCCAGGCTAGATAGTTGGAACTTCGTTCTCAGCAGAATGAAGAGGCCTGGAGAAGTGTAAGCGGGTAATGAATGAAGCGGGGCACGTGTACCTTCATCCTTTTAAGGGTGAATTGGGGCCCAGCTAGCGTGGCTCAGTGGTTGAGCGTTGACCTATGAACCAGGAGGTCACGGTTTGATTTCTGGTCAGGGCACATGCCTAGGTTTCGGGCTCGATCCCCAGATGGGGGCATACAGGAGGCAGCTGATCAATGATTCTCTCTCATCATTGATCTTTCGGTCTCTCTCTTCCTCTCTGAAATCAATAAAAAAAATAGTTTTAAAGAAAGGATGAACTGGGGGCAGTGGAGAGAATGGAGACAGAGAACCCAGGCAGGAAGCTCGCGTCCAGGCGTGCATAGAGAAGGGCCTGGGAGCCCACCCTAAACCCAGGCTCTGCCTAAATCCCCTTCGTGACACAGTTAGAAGTGAGTGTGGGTTTTGGAGGTAGATTCCCGGAAGGGCGGGTTGAGTCCCAGTGTCCAGCCCCTTAGGTTCATGGAGCTGAGGGATGCAAAGGGCTTCAGGTCCCTCGCAGCCTTCTCCCCCATTCCCACTCCCACCCCCACCATGAGATCTTTCATGGACCAGAGCGTTGGGTCTTTCTGAGTGCCTGGCCCTTTTTCCTGGGCAGGGAACCTTCTGCAGCCCATTTTCCATGCGTCGCCTAACTCCAGTTGCTGACTCAGCTCAGCTGATCTCTGCTGGGGAAGCAGACGGTGACTCAGGGCACCGAGGCCCTTCCCAGGCCCGGCAGCCGGGCGTGCACGGAAACTTTACTGGTGTTTGGCTGAACCGTTCTTTCCATCCCAGACGCAGCGCACGGGGTGAGGAGTGGGGGGTGACGGGGCACATGTGATGGGTGAGCCACAGATGGAGAGAATGACCCTGCTATCCAGGAGGAGGCGAGACCGGGACCAGGAAGAGCACGTGGTTCTGTCAGCAGCTTCCCCCTGGAGCCACGTTTCCATGTATGGTCTGGGCTCTGCGGGGACAGGCCGCAGAGGGCTAGTTCCGCTGTGTTCTGAGCTCACAGGGAGTACTGAGCTCACTGGGGAGATGGACCCTTCTCCCCTCTCGGCCTCCCATCCGCTCCCGTCATTTCTGGTATTTTAAACACGGTTTTCGCTCCCTGCCCCCATCTCTCTCACACATGCATCCAGCCAGGCACCCTGACCTTAGCGAGGCCGAAGGAGCTCAGAGGTGATGGAGGTGATAAGAGGCCTACTGGGTGCTGGTGCTGAGCCAGCGCCGTTGGAAGCACTCAGAAGCGGGGACCAGGAAGACCGGGCTCCCTGAGCACCCTGGCCTGGGCATCTGTCCCTGCTCTCCCTATGGCCTCTGCCCAAGACTCTTGCGTCCGGAGGGGGCCTGAAGGTAGAGAGTTGGTGGTGCTGAGGCCCGGGCTGCAGCGTGGGCACAGGCGGCACTTTGGGTCCGATCTCCCTGCTAACCCGGACGCCCACCTTTCCCTGCAGGTACCGAGGGTTCATCCTGCTGCTCACCTTCCTCATCTACACGTGTTATCACATGTCCAGGAAGCCCATCAGCGTGGTGAAGGTGAGGCTGGCTAGCGGCAGGAAAGAGGCAGGAGATGCTAGAGAAATACACTCTAGGCGAGGGGCCCGGGACTCGGGCCAGGACCGCCCTCCTTCTTACCGCGGCCACCGAGCCTGCTCCTTCGCCTGGCGGCTCCCTCTGTTAGTAGCCCTGCTGTTGCAGAGAACCGCCCTAGCTCCTGTGAGCGAGGACCCCGGGCTCTGTGGGCTCTGCCTTCACTGAGGGTCCGCTGTGGCCACCTGTCCCTATACCAGGTCCTGCAGGGGGGGTGCCAGAGGCCGGAGCAGAGGCCGGTGGGGAGGCAGTGGCGCTGGTGTGGCTGGGGAGGGAGCTGCTTGCTCCTCTCGGGCTGAGGGGCCCCTGGCCCGTGTATCCCATTGTCTGTCCAGAGCCGTCTGCACCAGAACTGCTCAGGGATCATCCAGCCCCCCAATGCCACCCACAGTCCCAACGACACCACGTGGTGCAGCTGGCCTCCGTTTGGTAAGAATGGGGCCAGTTGCTCCCCTACCCTCCCCAGGAAGGGGGTCCAGGGCCAGAGAGGCCTTCCTGCAGGGGCAGCCGAGCAGCGAGCTCAGCTTTCTGTCTCCCCCTCCTGCTTCCAGACCAGGACAACTACAAGGAGCTGCTGGGCGCCGTGGACAACGCCTTCCTGGTGGCCTATGCCATCGGCATGTTCATCAGGTGAGAGAGGCGGAGCCGGGGTGGGTGGTCCTGAGCCGCTGCCGCCCTCCATTCGCCCTCACCCGGCAGCGGGTCGGTGAACGAGCCGCCAGCTCCCCCGGTGGAAATGAGAGCGAGACTTCTGCACGTGCGCTCAGCCACAGCCATTCTCGTTTCCCCGTGTGGTCACTCCCACTTCCAGTAGCTCTTTTCCTGGAAAGCCTTTCCCGGACGCTCCTTCCGACTCTGCACGGGGTGGCAGGGTCCATGGTGTGGCTGGAGTGCAGTTTGTTCTGGACCCGAATCCTTCAAGGGCGAGCGCTGGACGCAGAAACGGGCAGGAAACCCTGTCCTGTCCTGGGCCTCCATTAGCGAGGCAGGCCTGGTGTTTGTCACCAGGAGTCTGGCAGGTGCCACCTCCAGCGAGCGCACAGCCTGACGGGACCGGCAGCAGCTGGTACACAACAGTGTGGTGGCTCTGTGACAGGTGGCTCCGGGCGCTCTGGTGGCTCCGGGTGGCCACTTAGTCCAGGCCGGGGTCAGAGAAGAGGGACTAGGGAAGGCTTCTTGAAGGAGATACTGTTGGCACCAATGCAGAGCAGGGGCGTGGCGATGAGGAAGAGGCGAGGCAGGAGGCTAGCATGGGGCAAGTAAGGAAGAGGGAGGCGGCATGATAGGACTGGGGTGGGGGTAGATGAGCTGGAGAATGAGCCATGTGGGCCAGGCCATGGGCACAGGAGAGCATTGGAGGGTTTCACTCAGGGTGTCGTGTTCAGATTTACATTTCAGACCACTCCGAGGGGGACGAGAGGCAGGTAAAGGGAGGGCAAGGCCGAAGGCCTGGTTATGCTAGGAAGCAGATGGATGACAGTGCAGCTACACTTAAAAATATATATATATTTTTATTAGTTCCAGAGAGGAAGGGAGAGGGAGAGAGAGATAGAAACATCAGTGATGAGAGAGAGTCACTGAACCGCTGCCTCCTGCACACCCCACACTGGGGATCGAGCCCGCAACCTGGGCATGTGCCCTGACCGGGAATCAAACCTGGTTCATAAGTCGACGCTCAACCACTGAGCCACACTGGCTGGGCGCAGCTACGCTTTGAGGAGCTCTTGAGTTAGAAGAGCAGTAATAGAGATGGAAAGACGACATGCTAGGAACTGAGAGTAGGATTGGTGGGTTTGGAGGTTGAACGTGAAGGGTGGGAAGAAGAGGCAGGGGACTGAGGTGGCTCTGTGGTTTCTGGCTTGAGTGGCCACAGGCGGAGGTGCCATTCCCTCCGATGAGCGCACCGGGTAGGGCTGGGTAGGGTGAGGAGGAAGAGTTCAGTTTTCGAGTGTTGAGTTTCAAGTGTTTGGGGTTCTCCAGGCCAAGATGTCCAAAAGGAAGTATCTGGATGTGCTGGCCGCTCTGGGGCAGGGAGTGGACTGAAAAAATTCGGTGGTAGTTACAACCGCAAAAGTGTTGCAGGAGAGGCTCCCAAGAAAATCAATGAGGAGGCGTGGTCAGCCAAGGGGGAGGGGCTGGAACCCTCAAGAGTGGCATCGAGCAGGCCAGGGGGAGGGCAGGAGTGTGGTCAGCAGTTTTAAAGAAAGCAGAGAAGCCTAGTGAGTGTCCCTGGCTGTGGCAACACAGAGGTCACTGGTGGTCACCTTGACCTGAGTCGCCCCGCCCAGTGGGGTGTTGGGGGGAAGAAATGGAGGCAGGGTTGAGGAGTGCAGATAGCGGGACCAACCACAAATCTAACTCTGTTCTCCAGTGGGATTTTCGGGGAGCGGCTCCCCCTTCGTTACTACCTGTCGGCCGGAATGCTGCTCAGTGGCCTCTTCACCTCGCTCTTTGGCCTGGGGTATTTCTGGGACATCCACGTGCTCTGGTACTTCGTGCTCATTCAGGTATGAGCCTCCGTCTTGCTCTCTGGCCTCTGTTTCCATCTCAGGAAGAATCTAGTCCCCCTCGGCCGCCCCAGGTCATGGCCGAGGTAGGCCCTCACGCCTCCTGCCCAGCCCACTGCTCTTCTGTGATGCACCATAGGGTCCCACCTCCCAGGGTCACGCATTTGCCCGCTCAGTAAGTCTGCACTGAGCACACCCGGGGTCGCTACGGTGCCTGAGCCTGGGTCTCTGCCGCAAAGGGTCTTGGGCCTCTGATGTCGAACCTCCCCAGCCTGGGATGGGTCAGAACAGGAAGTGGGCAGCATGCCGGGCCTGTCCCACCTGCTTGCTCTCTCCCTGCAGATCTGCAATGGACTCGTCCAGACCACAGGCTGGCCCTCGGTTGTGACCTGCGTGGGCAACTGGTTTGGGAAGGGGAGGTGAGTGTGACAAAGGAGTGTGAGCAGGAGGTTCCCCGGGAGGGCGGGGGTAGTGCGGAGGTCACTGGGTACACGATTAGAAACGTGCCTCCATTTGGCCGACTTGCATATGCTGAGTGAGATGAACATGTCAGTGACAAAAGCAGTATTGATTTTCTATTGATTAGGTTTTAACCCATAAAACAGCGACTTTAATTATGCTTTTCCTCATAATAAATGAATTTCCATTTCTCCTAAAGGCAAAAAAGAAGCCTGTGAAACTGTGGGTTTTTTGTTTTTTTTCTTGAGCTGGCTCTTCTTTCTTTAAACATATTTTCATTGATTTCAGAGAGGAAGGGAGAGAGAGAAGAAACATCAATGATGAGAGAGAATCATTGATTGGCTGCCTCCTGCATGCCCCACACTGGGGATTGCAACCCAGACAAGTGTCCTGACCAGGAATCAAACTGTGACCTCCTGGTTCATAGGTTGACGCTCAACCACTGGGCCACGCCAGCTGTGCTTGAGCTAGGTTTTATGCAAAAAAAAAAGGTTGCTTTCGGGCAGGACTTCTCACCTCGGCACTGTTGGCATTTGGGGCTGGAGGATTCTTGGTCATGAGGGCCAGCTGTGTAATGTAGATGCTTAGCAGCATCTGCCCACTAGGTGCTGCTAGCGCATCCTGAGCTGTGACAGTCAAACTCTCCGGACGTGGCCCCTGGCCCCTGGGGGTTGAGGCCCCGTGCTTTAGAGTTACAGCCACAGGAAAGGGAGAAGAGGGGGTGGGAGTCTTGACCCTTGAGGACAGCAGAGCTCCATTGACAGGCCCTGTGTGCTGGCTCAGGTCTGCAGGCCTGGCTGTCCCTCGTCTGATCCCAGCCATCCCTCCCCTTTCCCTGGCACGGAGGGTGTAGGCAGCCAGCTTTCTGCACTTGGCCAGGGCAGTCGAGGTGAACCCTCTGCTTCCCTTTTAACTTTTTCTGCTCTTCCCCCCTCCCGCTCCTCATCTTCCCTCACTCTCCCCCTGCTCCCCTCCTCCAGGCGGGGGCTCATCATGGGCATCTGGAATTCCCACACCTCCGTGGGCAACATCCTGGGCTCCCTGATCGCCGGCATCTGGGTGAGCGAGCGCTGGGGCCTGTCCTTCGTGGTCCCAGGCGTCATCACCGCTGCCATGGGCATTGTCACCTTCTTCTTTCTCATCGAGTGTGAGTGGACCCTCCCTCCCCCCGGGGCCCGCAGCTCTGGGAGAAGGCAGCTGGCTAGGGGAAGATTCCTGGTCCCAGAGCGGGAGGACCGGGTGTGGGACTCGGGACAAGCAACCATTCGGAGCCTCAGTTTTCTCATTTGTCAGTGGGACCAACAGCTTGTCCATTCCGGGGCTGCTGAAGGTTTAGGCGACACAGGAGTTTAGAATGGCTGCTGCGAGTTGGTGTTTGGCAAATGCTGGCTGAGTGTGAGGGGTGAAGTGGGAAGGGTGGAGGGCGGGGTGGGGGACAGGACACTCCCACATTCGCTGTTCTCATCCCATCCCTGCCAGCCTGAGTCAGGCAGCCCAGGTAGCAGGGCCACCTGTAGCAGGAGAACGGAAGTCCCGGAGGCTTTGGTGACAGGGCAGGTGATGGAGAGCCGGGCCTAGAGCAGGTGGGCTCCACGCCCCAGCCCGGCTCCAGCTCCCTCGTGGGGCCACTTGGGGGTGGGGACCAGTCCCAGTGCAAGGGGAGGGCCCGGCCTGAGGAAAGCTCCTTAGAAGGTTTTTGTTTCAGACCCAGAGGATGTGGACTGCACCACCCCTCAGCACCACGTGAGTGTGCACCCCCACCGCTCCCTGCCCTCCCACTGCACCCCCAGACAGGGCTGGGCGTCGGAGGAGGAAGCCCTGAGCCCAGTTATCTCACAGGCCCCATGTCAGGCCCTTGGGTTGGCTCCTCACAGCCCAGTGGGGTGGGAGTGGGAGGGCTCAGGCGGTTACTCCAGTCCCGAGAGGGACCCGCCCCTCTTCCCGCTTCGGAGCCCCTGCCTTTCATGTGGGTCACCCCTCCAGCGGCAGGAGGGGGCACATGGACGTGCCCACAGCACGGTCTCATCTCTGTCCAGGGGGAGTCGGAAGAGAAGCAGGACAGCCCTGAAGACCCGGGGAACAACCCCTACTGTCACCAGGAGGGCAGCCTGGAGGCGGCCGCCGTATGCTCCAAGGAGCCAAGCGCTCAGCCCGCTGCCATCAGCTTTTGGGGGGCACTCATGATCCCGGTGAGAAGCCGGGGGGACGGGGAGGAGAGGGGCTCTCTAGGTTTCTCGGTGGGATGTCAGGAGAGGGGGTTGCAGGGTGCTCTGTGGTTTCCAGAGTTTCTTCACAGTCGGCTTCTCTGGACACAGCGTTGGAGCGGCGCTCACATTGCTCTCGCTGACAGTGGGTGTGGCTGGAGGTGCTCTGGGTGGTGGGGGGTGCGGGGTGCTGGGAGGTGCTCAGCTGCCCCGGGGGCCGCACCCTTTTCTCATCGTGCCCTCTGCTCTGGTCCCAGGGTGTGATCGAGTTCTCTCTGTGTCTGCTCTTTGCCAAGCTGGTCAGCTACACCTTCCTCTACTGGCTGCCCCTCTACATCTTCAATGTGGGTGAGTTCTGGGGAGAAGCAGGGAGGAAGGGGGCTCCGGTCCGAGAGGAAACCATTGCGTGATACGTGTGATCCCAGGATGCAGGAAGGATCTCGGCTGAGCCTCTCGGAGGGCAAAGGGCGATTTTTTTTAATTTTTTAAAAAAATATTTTTATTGATTTCAGAGAGGAGGAAAGAGGGAGAGAGAGAGAGAGAGAGAGAGAGAGAGAGAGGGAGAGAGAGAAACGTCAATGATGAGAGAGAATCATTGACCGGCTGCCTCCTGCACGCCCCACACTGGGGACCGAGCCCGCCACCTGGGCATGTGCCCTGACTGGGAATGGAACCATGACCTCCTGGTTCATAGGTCAATGCTCAACCACTGGACCACTCCTGCCGGGTGCGATTTTTATTTTTAAATACAAAGATGAACCTTGTATGCTACCCCTCAGGCCCTGACTCCAGCCACCCTTCCGTCCTTGGGGCTGAGTTGGGAGTTAGGACCTGGAAGCTCTGTTCTGTAACCCCACCACCACCCCACCCCCCAACGTCTCCATCCTTTAGTGCAGGAGAAACCCACCTCCAGGCTGCTTGTCGCGTAGGCAGGCGGGATTGGAGGGCTCTAGAAAAGGTCGGCCTTTTGAATGCTCCCGCGGTCCCTTGAGATTCTGCCAACCCGGGGAAGACCTGGTGAGCCGCCCCCACCGCTTGTAGCCTGGAGGGGAACACTATGCTCTCCCAAGGGGCTGCCGGGAGCCTCATGCGACTCTGCCCTGTGCCGGGTCGGCGGCACTGCCCAGCTCCTGGACCGCTCTTCCTGCCTCTACCCCGTCCAAGGATGGACAGACGAGGAGAGGTCACTTTTGTATGTCTGCCTGGCCTGGGCCTTTGCTATTCCCTAGGTCAGGTGGCTACTCCACCCAGAAGCAGACTCCTGGTCCTGGCCAGGCGGTTCTGTTAGTTGGAGCATCATCCGTACACCAGAAGGTTGTGGGTTCGATCCCTGGTTGGGATGTATACAAAAGGCATCCGATCATTGTTTCTCTCTCACATCAATGTCTCTCTCTCTCTCTCTCTCTCTCTCTCTCTCATCAATAAACATATCCTCGGGTAAGAATGGAAAAAAAGAAACAAGCAGACCCCTGCCCCTGAGCCTCAGCGCTCCGCCAGGGCCAGGCCCTCGCCCAGGCTGCGCGGCTCCCACAAGCCCCACGGAGGGCCGGGGGCCGGGTCTGCCTTGCCATGGACTGTACTGACTCCAGACAGGACACCGTGGGGATCGCTCAGAGCCAGATTTCAAGCTGTAACCTGCCCCACGGCTCCTACCCGAGGGGCCTCTTGCACCAATAGAGGTGGAGCCTCAGGCAGCTGCGTGGACAGGGAGATCTTTGTTTTCTGGCCTCGGTGCTGACTTCTGTCAGAGGATGAGTCAGCCCTCCGGATTCCTTCCCTAGCGCTTGGGCAACAAGGGGACCTGAGGTCCTGCTTTCCCGTGAGCCTCCTCCCTGGCTGATTCTCAGCGGAGATCGCAGGGGATGTGACGCCCCCTGGTGGTGGCCTGCCACAGCCCGGAGCAGAGCAGGGAGAGGTTGATCCCCAGGGGAAGGTGGCCTGGGGGGCAGGAGGCCTAGGCCAGATCCCAGGGCTTTGGGGGAGGGCTGGTCTGAGAGGCCAAGGCCATCCTGCAGGCAGAGCAGGGTGGGGGCCAAACTGCTGTAAATTCCCTCTGGCCCATCACTTCCTTTGGTTCTCACCCCTCCCTCCGGAAAGGAGGCCAAGGGCTGCACCGCCGCTGTTTTTTCTGGCCGACACTCCGGGACGTCCGCCCTGAGCCCTCAGGCCTGACCATGTCGTTGTGTTTCCACAGCTCACTTCAGTGCCAAGGAGGCGGGCGACCTGTCTACGCTCTTCGACGTCGGTGGCATCACAGGTGGGGCCTCCACGCTGCGTCCCCCTCTCCTCCTGGGGGGGTGCAGCAAGAACGTGACCTGGGCCGGTGGCATCAGAGAAAAATAGGGCTCCTGCCCCGCGGGGAAACACGGCTCTTATGAGTGGTCTTCCCCTAAGCAGTGGGTACAGAAAGCATGTCAAACTCGCTTCGAGGCATGTGGGCCGCCGGCCGCGAGTTTGACATGCCTGTACAGGGAGGACGTTACAGGGAGACGCTCTGCTGGAGGCCCAAGCCAGCACCGGGCAGTGATGGGGCTGAGCTTGGGGTGGGGGTGTGGGGGTACCATGTGGGTGGGGGGCTGGGGTCGTGCCCTGGGCAGCAGTGAGCGGGCTGGTTTGTGTTCCAGGTGGCATCCTGGCGGGGCTCATCTCCGACTACACCAATGGCAGGGCCACCACCTGCTGCGTCATGCTGATCTTGGCTGCCCCCATGGTGTGTATAACCTCAGGGCGAAGTGTGTGTGCATGTGTCCCTGCGTGTGGCTGCTGACCGGGGTGTGCACCCGGACACCCCCAATGCTCCAACCACTGGTGCACGTGTGTGCGCATCCCTGGGCACAGGAAAGAGACCCAGACTGGGAGTTCAGAAAGGGATTGGTGACTGTTTGGCTTTGGTGGAGAAGGGGAGACCAGCTGATAAACTTCTTTTTTTTAAAACCCTCACCCGAGGATATTTTTCTCATTGACTTTTAGAGAGAGTGGAAGGGAGGAGTGGGAAGAGAGAGAGAGAGAGAGGAACATCAATGTGAGAGAGACACATGGACTGGCCACCTCCCGCACAAGCCCCGACGGGGGAGGGGGGAGGGAAAGGAGCAGGGGGAGGGTTGGCCACAGAACCTACAACCAAGCTACATGCCCTTGACCCGACACCCCAACCACTGAGCCAAACCGGCCAGGGCTGATCAACTCCTTGGCTAAGGAAAGAACAGGAAATGGAGGTTAGATATGAGAGACTTTCAGGGGAAAGGAAACAATAAATTACCAGACGTCAGACACCCTCATCCTTGGGATGTTTAAGGACCGTGAGACCTGGTATGAGAAGGAACAGGAGTGGGGTGACCTGTGGGATACAGGGCAGCACAGGGTTGTCCCAGACACCACAGGCGGCCGGTGGGAAGCCTGGGCGTGACACTGCCTCTCCCTTTTTAGTTGTTCCTGTACAACCACTTCGGCCAGAGCGGGATTGCCAGCTCCATAGGTGAGACCCTGCGAGCCCTGCCGGGCCTTAGGAGGGCACTGCCTTGGGGGTGTCGGTGGGAGGCACGGGGAAGCAGAGGTGCTCAGCCTGATGCCAGGGGTCTCCTCTTCCCTAACCGGCTCCCTGTTACACCTCAGTGATGCTGATCATCTGCGGGGCCCTGGTCAATGGCCCTTACGCGCTCATCACCACTGCTGTCTCCGCCGACCTCGTAAGTGGGCCACCTCCCGGCAGCCAGGGGTCACGTGGGGGTCTTGGTCAGAGCTTCTGTCTCCTGGTCCGTGTCCCCCACAGCCCTGTCCTTCCTTCTTGGCCGGTTCAGACAAGGACCTCAAAGTCCTTGGAATCCCTCTTCCTCTGCTCCGAGCCCCAAGGCCTGCCCCAGGTCGGCGCCCCTTCGGTCCCAGCGCTCGGTGCTGCCTCTCGGTTCGGGCCTCACTCCGCTCTCTCTCCCCAGGGGACACACCAGAGCCTGAAAGGCAACTCAAAGGCCCTGTCCACCGTCACGGCCATCATCGACGGCACCGGCTCCATAGGTCTGTGGCTGGCTCCTGGCTCCTGGCAGCCGAGCGCCGAGCCTTGTCTTGGGCATCCTCCTCGGCCTGCCGCCGTCCTGTGGGCGGGCCCAGGGCCCCTTGGCAGGAGCCCTGCCCTGACACTGCGCTCCACAGGTGCGGCTCTGGGGCCTCTGCTGGCCGGGCTCATCTCGCCCACGGGCTGGAACAACGTCTTCTACATGCTCATCTCTGCTGACATCCTGGCCTGCTTGGTAAGAGTCCTTGGGGTGCACCGGTGGACATGGTGGGGTGTCCTGTCCTGCCAGGCCAGAACCCTGGAGGCCCAAAGTATTGTCCCCGAGGGGCTCCGGGACAGCAGCCCTTTGCTAAGAACCACGTCCCTCCCACGGAGGCCCCTGCTGAGTGAGGCTGTGTGCCAGCCCGTTCCCTCCTGCCAGCCCACTGCTGGTCACAGCACCGGGGACTGACCACTGCTCCCTTCCCTCTGTGCCTCCAACTTCCCGCAGCTCCTCTGCCGGCTGGTGTACAAAGAGATCCTGGCCTGCAAGTCACACCTGAGCCCAGGCACCGGGTGAGTCCTCCGGGGAGCGGGAGCCCCGCCTCCCACCTCAGTTCAAACCCCTGCCGTCGCCGAGGTCGTAGCTTCCTCGCTGGGGGAGCAGCAGGGCGTGGGACGTCGCCCAGGACAGAGAGGCCGAGTCCAGAGGCACGGGGCCCAGTCGGAGCCCAGCTCCGCGCAGACCTGGATGTGTCCCGTGAACGCCCGCCCTGCCCCGACCCCACTAACCCGCCCTCTGTTGTCCCATGTGTCTCCGTAGCTCTTGTCTCGCCTTAACCCACACGCAGTAATCGTTCCCTCAAGCCCCATGACTTTTGTGAGTATTTCCTTCAAGTCTGTAGCTGATCATGTGCCAGCAGAATGGGTCCTGCATGCAGAGCCTCCTCCTTCCAGTGATTTCCCCCTTAACTTTCTCTTTCTTCCTGGGGGCCAGTTCCAAAGGCCGTCCCATCCACCCACGCAGAGCATGGTGCTTGGGAAGTGATTCCTGAGGCCTGAGCTGCCACCAGGGTCGCAGCCTCCTCGCTGGGGGAGCAGCGGGGTGTGGGATGCCCCCCAGGACAGAGTCCAGGGAAACAGTTTCCTTCTGAACTCAGACCCGGGGCTGCAAGTGCTCCGCAGGCTCAGAAGCCAAGTCCCTGGGCCCCGCCTGCGGTGTGCAGCAAGAAGCAGCTGCCAATCAAAGCCTCGGGGACACAATGAATGCGTGTCGCTGACGCTGGTGCGCGCTGTTGGTTACTAGTAGCCAGTGGTGGTGGGTGCGCAGGCTGCGCGGACAGGCTGGTGGCTGAGCGGGGCTCTGCTGGGGCTGAGGGTTCTGCTGGCCTTTCTGGCTCCCCTCTGAGCAGGAGGCCCTGCTATCGGGAAGCTGGCAGAGCTGTGGACCTGATGGGGATGGGGAATGTGGGTCCTGGTAACCAGCATGCCGTGTGGGGAAGCGCTTCCCTTTAGGGCTGGTGCCACCCAGGTTCCCAGCGGAACACTGAGAGAGGAGGCATTGAGGACCTCCGTCTGTCGTGCCCTGGCCTGGAGGATCCGGGGGACTGGCCATAGGGCCAGTGGGTCTTCCAGCTGCCAGCCCGCGGGGAGATTGGGGGATGAAGGATTGAAAAGAGGCAGAAACGGGAAGAATGAATACTTAGGCGGCTCTGACCTGTGCCTGGAATAGCCTGACGCCAGATCCTTAGCTTACCTCCCAGCCACCTTGAGAGATAGATATGCCCGTTAGAGACGAGAGGACAGTGGCTCAGGGATCAGATGTGCCTCAGTGTCCCTGGTGTGTGTGGTTTGCGCATCTCCACACGCCGGTCCTTCTCTGAAAGGCCCGTGTCGGGGAGCAGAGTGATGAGCCAGGGCAGAGGAGCTCTGGGCGGGAACCAGGAACCCCTGGGCAGCCCGCCTTCTCCGCTCACGTTCTCCGAACCTCCCCGCCGTCACGTGTAAAACGGAGCCGCGTAGCCCCAAGTACCTGCCGCGGCTGATCCGAGGCCGAGGCGACACGGGATACGCGATATTGCTTTTTAAAGCTGCCAGATGTGGTACAAATATCCCGAGGTTTTAATTTAATCTGGCTTTCTGTTCCCCGCTGAAGAGGGGAGAGGGAGCCCTGGTTACAGAGAACAGGGATGAAGGCAATTACGAAAGGACCCCAAGAGCCCGCCCTCCTGTTCCCACCGCTGGGGCCGGAGATGATTAAACTGTCTCTCTCTCTCTCTCTTCCGCTCTCTCCCTTCCTCATTCAGGTATAAAGAAATATGAGGCCCCGACTGGAAAAGAAGCGTGGAGGGCCCCACAGTGCTCCCCCTGGCAAGACCATTGAAACCGCGGGACGCTGAGACAAAGCCTCTGGATCTAACACCAGCCCTCCCAGCACACGGGGACCCTGCGGGGCTGGGGCAGTCTCCGTGGGAAGAGGCCGGCCAGGCGGAAGGCGTCTCCATCCTGCAGAGGGAAACACCTGCTCAGACTCCTGCCGGTTCAGATCCCAGGACCGAGGCCGAGGCTGCCCAGGGCCAAGGCGGGAAGAGGCACGTCTCTCCTTCCTGTGTAGAATTGGACCTCTGTGGTCAGCTTGTACCTACAGATGGGATCCTGACCCGGTTTCGGGGCAGCCCAGCCTCTCTTCGTCCCTTTGTTCACAAGCCATTTATCGCCATTTGAACCTGTTCCTAACTCCTGACCCGTTTGGGGTAAAGCACCATTGCTGTATCCAGGGCCAGGACTGGGGGAGGTGCCGAAGGCGTCATTCTTCGGCCTCCCTTGCCTCACCCTTGTCCCAGCCGCTATGTCTCGAGTAGAGACCACACATCAGGGCAGTGCTGTGGGGAGTGGGAGCCAGGACTGAAAATACCAGTGTGTATGTGTTGATTTTTTATATATATTTTTATTGACTTCAGAGAGGAAGGGAGAGGGAGGGAGAGAGAGATGGAAACATCAATGATGAGAGAATCATCGACTGGCTGCCTCCTGCATATGCCCCCTGGACTGGGGTTCAAGCCCGAAACCCGGGCATGTGCCCTGACTGGGAATCGAACCATGACCTCCTGGTTCACAGATGGACGCTCAACCGCTGAGCCACACCGGCCGGGCCCAGTGTGCGTTTTGATTAAAATGCCCGTGTTTTGATAAAGAAGTGTCAGTGGTTGTTGAGTGCTCCCTGGATGCCTGCTCTATTCTGGGAACGGAGTAGACAGCGGACACAGGAAAAGGACTTAACACCTGAGCACAGGGACCAGGGTGACAAGTCTGGGTCCCTCAGGAGCTGTCACCTGTGCAGCTGCCTGCAGCTCTCGGCCGTGGCCTTTTCTGCCCTGGGGTTCCGGGTGGACCTGTTCTGCCCCCTCAAGGCCCGGCGTGCGCCAGGCCAGGCCAGCTCGCAGCGCTCTGTCTGACCCCCGAAGCCGCCTCTCAGCGCCAATACAGACTTCGTGTGCTGGCTGTGCAGGTGTGAGGGCTCCCGTGGGCTCTGGGGGCAGTGTCCTGGGGCCTCCAGGTTGTGTGCTGGGCTGGTCACCATGGTCATTCCCAGAGGAGACACGCATGACAACGTTGATGACCGGTGGGGCAGGCCGGGAGCTTCAAGCCCCACGTAAGTCACCACCATTGCCTCGGCTGGGACACGGGGCCAGTGCAGTAGCCGGATGCAACTTCTCAATGTGAAATAGGCAGTACCCGCCCCAGTGTGACATACACATGGGTTTGAAAGCAGGAGGACTGAGTGGATGCTATAAAGATTAATCTGAGACTAATCTGATGCTATAAAGATTTACCGGACATCATCCCTCAGGGGCCGCTAGGTGGTGCCCTCACCCCGTGGTAGGGACCAGCGTAGCCTGGGCTCCGTCTATCCCTCAGGGGGGACCAAGGAGCAGAGGTTTCTTCACTCGCCAAATGCCCGCTTGCTTTCCGCTGCCGCTGCCCACCGGTCAGGGTAAGAGGGGGGGATCTTGCTCCTCTCTGGCACCTTTGAGGTCTTCTCTCCCCCAGCCTCACTCGCGTTCGGCCGGTTTCGTCATCTAGAAAACAGTAACATCACCTACCCTCAGAGCACAGGTGTGAAGGGAGACACATGGGTATAAAACACTGCCCGCCCCTAAGAGCTTGTCTGGTGAGGGGCTGAGACAGGAATGCGAACATGCTGACAAACGACACAACACGAGAGAAAACACGAGATCGTAGGGCCTCCCGGTGAGCCCAGCCCTGGAGGGAGGGGCTGGCAGGAGGTGGTCCCCTGGCAGCGCAGGAACAGGTGTGAAAGGCACCGGGAGGAGGAATGGTGGGGCGGGGGCTGCCAGGTGGCTAAGGCCGTGGGGGGAGCAGAAGAAGGAGGCAGTGAAGGTGATACTTCCCTGTCCCCACGTGCAAGGCGGGGCTGGGACATGACAGGGCACACCCGCTCCTGCCAGCAGCTAAGGGTGGCACCAGGGAGCGGCCAGCGTGGGAACTCGGGGCCCAGCCACTCGGGCTGGAGGTGGGCGTTTGGGGAAACACCCGGGACCTGGCCTTCCGCGCTGTTTCCCTGTCCCAGCCCCACCTCCGCCCTGGGCGCCGGCTGTCCCAGAGGCCTGGTCCCTGCCTTCTCCCTGGGCCTCAGCATTCACTGGGGGCTAATGCAGGAGCGTTCCATTAATTAGTTATTCATTTAATTTAACTTCACATTTGGTCTCAATTAAGCTTAAAGTGTTCTTCCTTATAGATGTTACAATAGCACTTGTAATTAAAAAGCAATAACTCTTCGCATTTCTCCTTTAGCGATCCACTGGGAGGCTGGGCTGGCAGGGGGCAGGGGAGGGAGGCGGCAATGGAAAGGAAAGGGAAGGGAAGGGAAGGGAAGAGGCTCTGGGTAGATGCAAGCTCACGGAGGCTGCCACTGAGACTGACATTGGGGGAAGGAAATTCTTCACATGCCCAGGGTGTGGGAGTGGGAACCGCCAGAACTGGAGAGCAATCCTGGGGATAAAGGGGTGCACTTTGTGTAACGAGGGGTGGGCTTGGGAGAGGCTGGAAGGTGGAGGGTGGAAGGAGGCACCCCTTGGAAAAGGAGGAAGGGGTCACGTATTGGTGGGAGGCAGAGTGGTGCCCCATCCCCCAAGCGGTCATACCCCAACTCCCAGAACCAGTGAACCCATTGTCTTAGGCGGCAAATGACACTGCAGATGTGAGGGAGGACTGTGAGGTGGGGGGTGGGGGGGACCCTGGGTTTTCAGGGCGGGGCCCAAGGTAATCACACGGGCTCCTTAGAAACCAAAGAGGGAAGCAAGTGTCCAGTGTCAGATAAGAAGATGCTGGCTTTGGAAGAAACCGGAAGGGCACGTCGGAGGAGGAATGCGGGCAGCCTCCAGAAGCTAGAAAAGGCAAGGAAGCGGGATTCACCCCCTACAACCTCCAAAATTTTTATTTTAGCCTCGGGGAACCCAGATTTCTGGCCTCCAGAGCTGTAGGATCATAAATCTGTATTGTTCTGAACCACGAAGGCTGTTGAAGTCGGTTCCAGCAGCAATAGGAAACTATTACGTCTTCTTCGTGTAAAACAAGGGCAATATCAGTTTGAAGACAGGAAAACTGAAGAAGTCCCCAAAGATGAAAAACAGCCGAGGGGTGTCCAGGCGGTATGTAGGTGCCACATACGGGCCACTTGCCACTCCTCCGCGTTCTCTGACGGCGGGAACGGGCGATGGGCATCGCACATCCTTACGATACCCAACAGGACGATGAAAACCAGGAAGAGGAACTTTATCCTTCTGTCCACGGTGTTGGGCACCGGTTTTGATCCCTGCTGTCATTTCTTAGGCCCCAGGAAACAAGGGTGCGTGTTGGGGTGGGGATTTGGAAACATTTATCCCCCCCTGGAGCTACCATGATCTGCTGGAGACAAGAGATGAAGAAACAAGCACATTCGTGGCTTGTGGCTTTGATTCTCCCATTGGCATCTCGGAAAACAAACGAGTATCCTTTTGCAGGGAGGACCGCGCCTGAGAGAGAGATGGCTGTGCAAGTCCTTCTGACAGCTCAGCCTAGGAGCTGCCCATGCGTATCGCGAAGCAAGAAGGAAGTCAACATCTAACAGAGCAAAGACCTTCCCCCAAACCCATGTGATCCGTGAACTTGTCTCTGAGGCCCCACCTGGTGTTTAGCGGCTCTGCCTGGATTCCTGGCCGATCTCTAAGGTTCTAGATTTTCCACTAGACTCAGTGGCTTCTCCTCCGTATTTCTGTCAACGGGATATGCATCGCTTGACCTTGGCCCCTCCTTTCTCTTTGTTTTCATTTTACGGAGTAAGTCGTCTGTAGACATGAAGAGCTTGGCTGGAGCCAAACTGCCTGCCTCCTATTTAACCCCTTGCTAAGTGGCCTCGAGCAAAGCACCTCCCCAGGCTGGGCCTGCTCCCCATCTGTGAAATGGGGACATTAAGAGTGCCTACGTCATAGGGTTGCTATGAAGGTTACAGAATACTTACAGGGAACTTAGAGAAATGTCTAGCACATGTTTGCTAAGCATCATACAGACTGTGACTTCTGCATGTGAAAAATGGAATATTCCCAAATACTGGGATGGAAATAGAGATCAGGGATGGAACTCCGTGAACTATAAGACCCCTTCCAAGCCTGGGTTTTATGCCCATGAGAGGATAATCAGCATTTTTTTAAAAAATTCACCCCCATGTGGTTCTGGTTCCCACATCTGGAAACTTGCTCCTCTGTAAGTAACAACAGCCACATCCTTAAAGGTTTAGGCCAAGAAGTTATGATTAAATGCTTAGGAATTCTGTAATGAAACTTTTATCATTTTGGGGATATGGACTAGGGAAATGGTGGGTACACATAGCTAAGAAAAAGTATTAACCAATGGAAAAATAAGGCGTTTGAAACCCAAAAGCGATCTTTAAACTCTCTGAGAAATGAGGTATGGGGGATCCTGGGGTCCAGTTCGAGCCCCTCTACTGACCAGCCGTATCTCTCTGCCGGTCTCTCACGTCAAATTGCGGCAGGTTTCTTTACACATTGAATTAAAGTCAAAGTAAAACAGAAACACTTCAACTGCAGCAGCAATGACATAGTTTATTTAAAAAAAAAAAGTTTGTCTTAGAGAACACAACGAGAAATGAAGGACTTTATGTTAGAAAATATTTAAAAGTAATTTGGGTGCCTTCCTCCCGGGACAGAGTTAGGAAGACTGTCTACATGCCTCCGAGGCCAGTTCTCAGATTGGCTCACTCTACCAGGACCGATGCTATATACCCAACAGCGATGCGCAGTGTTGCATGCAGGGCAGTGGGAGTGTGTGCAGCAGGCGTGGGCAGCTATGCAGACCCTAGTGACTGAACATCGGTACAATGATTTCGATGACTTTTTAAATTAAATATCTGATATCGTGCATCAGTAGAGAATGTTAGCTTTACTTTCATTTTTATGAGAAATGTAAGGAACTTGTCAAGAAATTACCTAGGGCTTTTTACTGGCTTGAGATTTCTAAAACACAACACACAGCGCCGCCTAGTGGAGCGGACAAATGCCTGCACGGTGGGGGGGGGGGGGGGGGAAGGAGGTGCCCTGCTAACTTAGCTTCTGTCCGGACACAATTTTAAAAGGCTATGAAATATAGCCTGTTCTCTTACACAGAGGCCCTGCTTTGCTCTCCTCCTCCACCTTACAAACAGTAGGGATCACCGCAGTCTCTTTGCCACGGGATCCGACTGGGTAGGCAGTGGTATAGCAACACCTGCTCCGTGGCCGTTGATCAAAACATGGTGACCGGGACACTAAGATAACCCCTGCTTTATCTAAGGGACGACCTCCAGGGAGGCCATATGCATAAGCGGTGCCATAGCAGACACTGGCGGTAGGGGTGCCCATGTAGAACTCTCCATGAAATTCATTCTGCGCCCTCCCAGCCTTTTACTTCTTATCCCAACCCTGTGCAGTTCTGGGAGGTGGTTGAATGCGACTGCTTTCCGTGTGAAGGTGGAGAGTAATCTGTCATTCATTTCACTGCGGCCGGTAGCTACGGACAGGATCTATAGAAGGCAGGTTGAGCTAAAAAAAAAAAAAAATACTTGGTTCCCAGCATGATTTCTGCCCTTCACACACAGCCTGCCATTTACATCTGTGACGATAACAACAACTGGATGGGAAGGAAGTCAGTTTCCAACCTTCACACATTTTTCTCCGCAGAAGCAGTCACCCAAAACGTCGTAACCATTATCCATTGATCTAAAGGTTGGACAACTTTGCTGGGGAATAAGAAAGACGGAAACCTATGCGTTTTCCCAGGCTTGCGTTCTCAGCAAGTCTCTCGGGAGAAGGTGCCAAGTGGCAGCCTGTGCTGTTGGGAGTCACGGGGCTGGCTCAGCAACTCTGCGCGGACGCGCCAGAAACTGCGGGCTTCGGTGGAATGTCCACAGGGGCCACCCGGCCCCACTCCCCTCAACCTTTCACACCCACACCCTCCTTTTCCCTTCAATCTGCTGGGGTGGGTGTGGGGGGCTGGGGGCGGTGGGGGGGGAGATATTTATCTTACCTAAGGACTCTAGGCCAGAAGGAAACGATTTCCTTTGAAACATTCAGCGGCCAAGCTGTATCTGCAAAGTTTTTCCAAACTGAATACGATAGAGACAGGTCAAGGGCAGGGATACTGCGCCAGGTCCTCACCAGCCCATGACCCCCAAAGTCACCAGTTCTCTCCACTCTTAGTTTGGAGCTGAACGCCCGCTGGGTGGCAGGGCTGGGTGACAACAGGACGCAGGAGGGAAGGCAGAGGAGTGGCCCTGACTGCCTCCTCTCAGTCCCAGTCCACAGAGCTCAGCTGTTTTCAGTCCCAGATGGGCCTGGAGGGGGGTGGGGTGTGGGGTGGGGGATGGCACACCTGCGTGCACCCTGGGCACTATGAGAAGTTGGGCACATTACTTAATCTCTTCACGCCTTTATTTTTGCTACTTTACATTGGGGGTGATAATAGATTGTTGTAAAAATTAAGTAAATTCCATTTCAAAGGAACTAGTGTACTGCTGGCGTATAGCATGTACCCAGTCAACATTCTCTTTCCAATTTATTTTCTGATTCTTTTTTTTAATATATATTTTATTGATTTTTTTTACAGAGAGGAAGGGAGAGAGATAGAGAGTTAGAAACATCGATGAGGGAGAAACATCGATCAGCTGCCTCCTGCACACCCCCTACTGGGGATGTGCCCGCAACCCAGGTACATGCCCTTGACCGGAATCGAACCTGGGACCCTTCAGTCTGCAGGCCGACGCTCTATCCACTGAGCCAAACCGGTTTCGGCTGTTTTCTGATTCTTAACTTTAAGCTGGGAGATTCTTCTTCAAATGGCTCTAGGGAGTCAGGATGAGACTCAAAGTGGAGCCAGCCAGGGTCCCTCTATTTGGTGACACATTCCACTTGGCCTAGGATCTGAGACAGGTATGAAGTTATATCTGATCCTGGGAACACATCCCTCACCAGCTTCCGAGAAAGGGCTACCAAGATGAAACAAATGACAATAACCCCAAACGGACTCACTGGTGATTAAATAAGGCACACAAAAGCCACCAAGTCCTGGAAGAAAGAGAATCCAGAGATACACAGCAGCAAGACAAACACTCAACACTTCCACACCTTTCACTAATCCCCCACGGAAACCCGAAATGCACAAATACTAGATGCGGGGAGCTGTGGTGAGCTTGCAGCGAGAGCCAGTCCTGGGTTGGTATGTGGGCTCTCTTAGAGCGGAGGGAAGCGACACCATTGCCGGGGAGTCCTGTGGCCGGACACACACAGAGTGGCCAATAACAACACCCGAGTAGGTTTCCAGCTCATCACAGTAAAGTCACCTTTTGAACGCTGGGTGCCTTCCTTCCCACAGGACCCCAACCTTACGTCTAAGGACTGTGCGTTATCAAAAGGACCAAATTCTCTCACTTCCTGGACAGCAGGAGCCAAGCGCGCCTTTTCCTGAAATCCCCTTACTGCCGTCCTGGTTGAAAATCTCCTCTAAGCGGATCAGTTACTATTTCCCTTACGGAACAGATGGGAAACCTGGGTACGGGTGTTAGGAAGAGTGCAACATCCCGCTCAAGCTGGTCAGAATCTACCTCCAAAGAGACAATTTTTAAAAAAAAATATATTTTTATTGATTTCAGAGAGGGAGGGAGAGGGAGAGATAGAAACATTAATGAGAGAGAATCGCCGATTGGCCACCTCGCGCACACCGGGAATCAAACCGTGACCTTCCGGCTCGTAGGTCGATGCTCAACCAGCAGCCCCGCGTCTGGAAGCCAGGACTCAAGGGATCTGTCTTAGCCACGAAGGGATTTCCCCTGATCTTAAGGCACGAAGGCTACCAAAACAAGGCTCCAACCAGTGCCCTTCTGCTCATGAGTAACATCCAAGTGAGGGAGAGGACGGGGTCTTCGTTTTCGTGAGCTCAGTAGGATCTCAGGGGTTTGGCATAGATTGGCTCCAGGATGTGATGAGTTAGAACCAAGAAGAGGGCTCCCAGGAAGACAGCAGTGAGGCAAGCCAGCAGGACGTAGCGACCAATGAAGAAGGCATCCATGACCTGGAGGAAGAAACATCACAAAGGAAGTTACTGTCACCTCAGCGCCCAGCTGTGCTCATCTGAAATCATGGGTGAATGGGCCCAGAGTCTGTTCGTATGTGTGGCTTCCAGTAACATCCTGCCCTGGGTCTCCTCTGTAATTGGTCAAGAAAGAACATTTTCTTAACGCCCTGAGCCGGAAGTGCGAGATAAAGAACGAATGAGGTACAGGACACAAACGGCTCCATTTGGGAGATCTGTAAACACTGTGAAGACCCCGGACAAGTTCTTTATGTTCTGGAATCACATGCTATGGTATCCGAAAGCATTTGTGAGAAGTTTGCTTGGTCTTAGAAAGGCTCATTTTTGTTAACTTTTTATTAGAGAGAATTTTAAACATGCATAAAAATGTGACAGCATAATAAATCCCATGTACCCCAAATCCTAACCCCAAAAATAACCCATTGCCAACTGTGGAGGGTTCATTTTCCAAGTGAAAAGGTGGCTCTTTAAAACTTTCATCTGAAGAGTTCTGAACCCTAACATTCATACCCAGCATTCCCAGGGTTAGGGAGAATGGCCATTTACCTGAGATACTAAAGCACTAAGAGGATAGGAAGATCATGGGCCCCAATCATACAGTTGGCTGCTTGGCAACCAGTCAGACTCGAGGCCCCAAAGCTGTTAGTTTTCGCTGACAAAAACCTATAATTAGTGTTGGCGCTACCCACTGGTCTCCTGTCCGCTGCCAGCGCTCTACTCTCTCCAGATCCAAATGGTGGTGCTTAAGTTTGGGCAGGAAAAAAGAAATTTCATCTACAGACCTAATGGAACAGCTACACAAACCAAGAGACTGGGTGACTTCACAGATTCCAGAAGCTTTGAGAAGCCAGTACCTCGTAGAGAATCCCAAATATTTAAAAGGTGACTGGGGTACACAGAACAACACTGCAAGAACGTCCACACCTTAATTTTTTAAAAATTGGGGATGTGTTAGATTACATGGCAAAGCAGAATTAAGGTTGTAAGTGGAACTAAGCTTGCTAATTAGCTCACCTTAAAATAGACAGGTCAGCCTGGCTGACAGGCGGGCCCAGTGTAATCACAGGGTCCTCAAAAGTACAGGAGGGAGGCCAAGTCGGAGAGGTGTTACCTTCCTGACTCTGAAGAGGGAGCGAAAGACCCCCGGCCAAGGGTGACCCCCCGAAGCCGGAAAGGGCCAAAAAACAGTCTTTCCCAGAACCTGTAGAGAGGGAGTCAGCCCTTCCAACCCCTTGGCGTTACCCCAGTGAGACCGATTTTGAACTTCTGGCTCACTTTTAAGATACACATTTGTGTGAAAGTGTGGTCATTTGTTACAGCAGCCGCGGGACAGTGACAGTACAGGGGCCACCCACCAAGGACCTGTGAAGTCCAAATACTGGTGAGACCCAAAGACACCGCGAAGCAAGGGCTGCTCCGGAGACACCCCCACAGCCAACGCAGAACAGAGGTCAGTCTGATCAAACAGCTTTAACACAACTTGGACCCTGGCTCCAGTATGAACAAGTCTCCCGCGGGCTACATGTTTGCTCGTTGGACACGTTTCCCTTTTTAATTAGCCAATTAGCGGGCCTTGGGTGGAGAAGGCCCAGGCCATGTATTATTGATAGGTATTGAGCCAGGCTGCTGCCGGACCAGTTCTCAGAGCCCGAAAATGAGAACTCCAGTCCGCTGGCCAGGCTGACGAACATCTTCTGCTCAAACCCCGCGCTCCTCTCCCGGGTCTGCAGGTCACATGACAGGACAGAGGGCCTGACTGTGAACAGTGTTTGCTCTGTGCCCTTCTCCCAACATTGGTATCTGCAGCCGCCCAGAAATCAGCAGCCTTCGTCGCGCTCCCCCTGTAAGTCAGGGGAGCCGAGGTGGTAGCGACCCCAGCTCACACACGGTACTCACCCCAGCAGAGTGGTTTGAAACGCTGACCAAAGAACCTAGCACGGATGGAAAGAATTCCTTAAATTGTGTGGTATTATTTCCTGGGAGTTTTCAGAACAATTCTCCCTGCTTTTGCCATGATTAGCCCTACGTAGAGTTGGAAATATGTGCCAATTTTGGTTCAGAATGCTATAATTTTGTGTCCTGTTGTAAAGTGTCGAAATAGTTACTTATGAACTCTCTGTGATGGCCCCTAATAGTCTTGAGTCCCCAACAATGAAAGTTTTGAAGACAGAACTCAGCTTCAATCCTTGCTCTGACTCCTTCTATTTATGTCTGACCTTGGGCCAGTACTTTGACCTCTTACAACCTCAGTGTCCTTATCTATAAAATGGGATAACAACAGTACCTAATTCCTGCTACTTTGGGTCATCCAGAGGTTTAAATGGATCATGCAAACAATGTGCTTATTACAGGACCTTGCACACAGTAATCCCTTAAAAAATGTTAGCTATTATCACCTTCCTGCTTAAGAAGTTACAGTGGAGGTTGAAAGAAGCTGACAGAAGGAATAATGGGACATAAGAAGTCAGTACCATTAAGATGGCAGGGGTCTGAGAGCAGCTGTGCAGGAAGAAGCCAGGGCCCCAACCAGGAATGAACTAGAAGGAGGAGAGTGTCCAGGGATGGGCTATGAGAAAGATGTGAAATCCACTCCGAGAGGTGGTGCGGGCAGGTGCGGTCCCAGGAATGAGGACCAAAGGAACGCCCGAAGGCTGAGCGGTGAGCTCATCTATTGGAACGGCTTCCTCACTACTCTTCTCTATGAAAGGTGTATTCTTCACGTCAGAAATGGAAAACTTCAAACACAAGGAGGCAGAAATTGGGGGCACGGCAGAAGGTTAGGCCGGGGATCCGAGTTTCTGAGCCCGGGCCTCCTGGGAGGGACACTGTGATGCCAGGAGCAGGTCTATTCCTATTCTTACTTCACTTTTCCTCCCCCTGCCCCACAGGAGGAGGTGGGTTCCAGACAGCGCTCATTCATCTGGATGGGGACTCTGAACATGATTCTATTTCTGGGAGAAGGGGCGGGGAAGCTAAACCTCCCCCGAGCTTTCCTCATCCTCGCTTGGACTTTACAAATCTCCTAACACAGCTCAGCCCACCGGACATCAGGGAAAGCCACGGGGCAGGGGTGAGGCCCAGGCCAAGAGGAACAAGAGTTGGAACTTGGGAGGCAAAATAAAAGCGACCGTCTTACCTTCATCTCGACCGCTGGGGCTGGGGTCTCACTGGCGCGGGGGAAGAGCAACAGGACGGCCGTGATGAGCAGAGCGCCGAGGAATACCAAAACCACGGAGAACCTGGGGTCAAAGGGCAAGCGTTACAGCACCGCTTACGGTTTCCTCTCTCGGTCGGCCCGACGGGCTCTTCCCCGGGGCCAGACTTCTATGTTTCGGCCCATTAACAAAGCCTGGGGACCGGCTGTCCACGCCGCCTGTAAATTTAGAAATGGTTTCATCCCGAAGCCCTTCTTCCTTGGCAGAACCAGCTGGACGCATTCCTGCTCATCCCGTCATTCCAGCTTCCAAGAACGGGAATTGCCAGTTTTCCTTTTTGCCTCTGCAGGGTCATAATCACAAAAAACCAAAGTGGCGCCTCCCTCACCCCATGTCCGTCCGTGTTTGTTTTGAGAGCAGAATACTCGAGTAAAGTATGTGACTCGCTGCTGTACCCCCGGCAGTGGCCAGGGAGCACAAAGCTACCGTGTTGTTGTGTCAGCTCACGGCCTCTATCCCGAGGCTGGTGCCTGATGGAGAGCCGGTTGGTCGTTATCAGGGTCCCGGGGCCCAGGCCTAGAGCTTAGGGACTGGACCAAGCATCGGCCACAGGCTGAACAATGAAGAAACTCACACATGCACAACCCCAACGCTTGGTGCTTATGACAGAAGGTGAAAATGTGCCAAGAGTTACAGAGAGGATCTTCTGAATTCTAAATGTGTTATGAGCCCCGGCGATTTTGCTCCTCATTGTTTTACCGTGGATTCCCGGGGGGAGAGGGCGCCTTACCTGGTTGCACCGGAGGCTCTGGACAACACCGCACACAGCAGCAGCGCCAGCACCCAGACCAGAGCTAAGACGAACACGCCGGTGCCCACGCCGAGCACAGTGCCGGCCACCTGTGGGGAGAGGAAGCCTGAGCCCTGCGCTCACCCCAGCCCTGGGCCAGGGCGGGACCAGGTGTCCTCTCAGCCCCCAGCCTGCCCACCTTCTGCGCACTCCTGGGGTACATGAAAGCACTCAGCCAAACACAGAAAGTCCAAACTCACAATATAAAAAGATGTCGATATGCATATGTACATATGTATAAGTAGGAATAAGTCCAACAAAAGATGTACAAGATTTTTATAACAAAACTTACAAAATTTTATTCAAAGATTTTTTTTTTCTCGAAGACCTGAATAGAAAAATAAAACAGACCCGAAGAGAGACATAACCCATGTTCCTATTTGGGATGGTTCAACTTGGATAGATCTTAATTTTCCTTAATCTATCAATTCAAGGCCATTCTCACACACAGAAAAAAAAATCTCAAAATAATACTTTTTTTGTGTGGAACTCGAAAACCAATCCTAAATTCATATGGAAGAGCAAAAGACCAAGAATAGCAACAACAATTTTAAGAACTAGGATGGAAACTTGCCTTTCTTGTTACCAACTGCCACAAGACACATGATAAAACCAAGGTAATTAAAACAGTGTGATGGTGGCACAAAGACACAGGGACCAGCAGAACAAGATAGAGGACCCAGAGCCAGATCCAGGCATTTATGAGAGCTTTGTTCAGGACAGAGCTGGCTTTAGGATTCAGTGGCTTTCTTTCATAGGTGGTGCTGGGACAGATGATTATCCAATCAGAAAATAATAAAATTAGATCTCTACTTTAAATCATGCACAGAAACCAATTTTAAATGGAAAGCAATTCATTATAAAACAGCATATGTTTAAATATACAAATGTTCGGGCTGACTACCCTAGAATACGTAATGAAGTACAGCAGTCAGATGCTTGCACCTAAACTTAGAATCACCATGAGCGGAAAAGTACAGAATGCAGGCTGATGCAGGTGCGTTGGATGGCAGCTCAAATACCACGAGCTGGGCTGCCTTCGGTTATGTGAATTTTCTAGAGTGATGAACAACTCCTGTTAAAGTTCCAAACCGCAAATAAGTATAATTTCCCCCTTGATTTACATTAGAGTTGCATTCCTGGAAATTTTAACTATGTTCCGCTCTGCCAAAAAATACATTATGTTTGTCCAAAAAAATAAAGTTAGATTTAGGCTCCGACGATACATGTGTATCCTGTGGGACACTCCGGAGTTGTACAGGATGCAGGACAGTTCTTCACAGCGAGGGCTGTCTGTGCATCACAGAATATCGAACAGCTCGGGCCCTGCGCTGTAAACCCCCAAAGTCACAATAATCCTCAAATAGGCCCCCATACATTCCAAAATGACCAAGGAGACGTACCACCCCTTTGGAGAACCACTGTTCTGGAAAAACTCATGCACAAAGAGACATGGGCAAGGATGTTAGTTTATCACACCAAAACATCTGGAAAAACCTAAATGTCCATCAGTAAGAATGGATGCAATATTACATACTCACCCTGAACATGAAATGAATAAACTTGATCTATCGGTATTGATAGAAATATATCTCAGAAATAATGTTGAGTGACAAAAGCAAGCTGCAAAATGAAGCCCACAGTATAACAACACTTGTATTTTTAAAATGTACAAAAAACCTAATAGCAATATATATTGTTTATGATATACTATATACTGTAAAAGTATAAAAATATGGGCACGGATAATGCATAACAATTTCAGAAGGAGTGTTTGCCTCTGGGAAGGGAGGGAGGAAGGGGAATGGGGCCAGGAAATAGATCAAAAGGGATCTGAACTAAATCTGTGATGTTTTATTTCTTTAAAATATACAACTTAAGCCGATGTGCCAAAATGTCAATGTTTATTTATCTAGCTGGTAGGGCATAGGTATTTGTTATACTACCCAGTGTAATACTATTTTTGATAATTTTCAACAATTTTTTAATTTTTAAAGCGGTAACTGGAGGCAGGGTGCATATGAGTTGAGATCAGAGAACAGAGATTGGTGACCAGTTGGGATACTATTGCAGTTCTCTAGTTGAGAGATGTTGAGGGCCAGAACTCTGTCTTAGCTGTGGAGATGGAAAGGAGTCTAGGTCTAGGACAAAGGCATCAGAAACGAGGGAAGGTTCTTTTTGCTCAGCAAAAGAAAACATCAACAAAATAAAAAGACAACCCACTGAATGGGAAAAAATATTTGCCAATGACACATCTGATAAGGGGTTGATATCCAAAATTTATAAAGAACTCATGCAACTCAACACCAAAAAAACAAACGAATAATCCAATTAAAAATGGGCAAAGGACCTGCATAGATAATTCTCCAGAGATGATATACAGGTGACCTACAGACATATGAAAAGATGCTCAATATCACTAATCATCAGAGAAACGGAAATTAAAACCACAATGAGATATTGCCTCACACCTGTAAGAATGGCTATCATCACTAAAACAACGGACACCAAGTGTTAGCAAAGATGTGGAGAAAAGGGAGCCCTGGCGCACTGTTGGTGGGAATGAGGATTGGTGCAGACACTATGGAAAACAGTATGAGCCCTAGCCAGTTTGGCTCAGTGGATAGAGCATTGGCCTGCAGAGCAAAGGGTCCCGGGTTTGAATCCGGTCAAGGTCACGTACCTCGGTTGCAGGTTCCTCCCCAGCCAGGAACCTGGTCAGGGCTCGTGCAAGAGGCAACCAATCGATGTGTTTTTCTCATTTGGATGTTTCTCTCTGTCTTTTCCTCTCTCTTTCACTCTCTCTAAAAATCAGTGCAAAAAAATATCCTTTGTGAGGAATAAAAAAAAAAAAAAAGAAAGAAAACAGTACGGAGGTTTCTCAAAAAAGTAAAAATGGAACTGCCTTATGACCCAACGATTCCACTTCTGGGTATATATTGGAAGAAACCTGAAACACTGATTCAAAAATACATGCAGCCCTATGTTCATTGCAGCATTATTTACTATAGGTAAGCTATGGAAACAGCCCAAGTGCCCATCAGTAGATGAGCGGATAAAAAAGTGGTGGTACGTATGTACAATGGAACACTACTCAGCTATAAAAAAGAAGGAAATCTTAACCTTTTGCAACAGCATGGATGAACCTGGAGAGTATTATGCTAAGTGAATAAGTCAGTTAGAGAAAGACAAATACCATAGGACTTCATTTATATGTGGAATCTAAGGAACAAAACAAACAAACACAAAATAGAAACAGACTCACCGATACAAAGAACAGACTGATGGTTGCCAGAGGGGAGAGGAATTGGGTTACTGGCTGAAAAACGTGAAGGGATTGAGAAGTACAGACTGGTACTTACAAAGCATAGGGAATATAGTCAATAATATTGTAATAACTATGTCTGGTGCCAACTGGGTACTGGAAATATCAGGGGGAACAATTTGTAAAGTACCGTATATAACTGCCTAACACTATGCTGTACACCTGAAATTAACACAATAATGTTGAATGTAAATTCTAGAAACATCGATGAGAGAGAAACAGCGATCAGCTGCCTCCTGCACATCTCCTACTGGGGATGTGCCTGCAACCCAGGTACATGCCCTTGACCGGAATCGAACCTGGGACCTTTCAGTCCGCAGGCCGACGCTCTAGCCACTGAGCCAAACCGGTTTCGAAATGTAAATTCTAATTGAAAAAAAGTTTTTAATTAAGAAAAAATAGACGATGCAGGTTTCCTGCTTGGTTGACTGAGCTCTTGGTACTACCCTTAACAAGATACTAGTTAAGTTTAATTTGCTGCTGTTTTGGATATTACACACAAAAACCTGTAAGCCTTGGACCAACTCGAATACTGGGCAAATGGTAATGGAAGCCGATCGTTAGAAATACTGCCCATCAGTCTGCACAAAATCTTAGAAGTTCGTGAGATACTGGGTTCAGTATATGGTCTGGCTTTAAAGTAATGAGATAAATATCCCCAAACTCTTACAAGAATGAAGCTCAACACTTTATAACCAAGCCGTACATTTCCTCACTGAGCATGAATAGGAAGGGCTGGATGGAGCACAGAGGGCTTGCTATTGCGGGGAAGGAGTGAGCATGCAGTCACTTTACCTCGGCAATTCAGTGTGTTCTAATGTGAATAATATATTATTTCCCACACTAGAATAGATACATGATTGAGTAAACGTTGATTTAAAATAGTAAAAACAGCCGAAACCGGTTTGGCTCAGTGGACAGAGCGTCGGCCTGCAGACTGAAAGGTCCCAGGTTCGATTCCGGTCAAGGGCATGTACCTGGGTTGCGGGCATATCCCCAGTAGGAGATGTGCAGGAGGCAGCTGATCGATGTGTCTCTCTCATCAGTGTTTCTAACTCTCTATCTCTCTCCCTTCCTCTCTGTAAAAAATCAATAAAATATAAAAAAAAAAAATAGTAAAAACAACAGTGTTTTCACTTATGTCCGGGGCTTTTTCAAACCTTCTTCGAGGACTGATGGTCTAGCCAACCTGGGTTCCAGGGGAAGTCCATTTACTGAATGTCTGTGGCATTTAAAACAGGTAGATGGGCGATGGAATAAAATAGCCGGTCTAGCCGTGGCCCGTGTGGCTCTATAGGTTGGGGCGTCCTGCCACTCGCGGCCAGGTCAGCGCCCCGCCTCCCGCCCCGCCTCTTCCAGCCTCCTCTGGCCCAGCCTCCTCGGCCCAGCTCCCTAGGCTCCAGCCTCAGCCGTTCTCACCTCCGCCATCCTCTCCGCTGCAGGCGGCCCCACGCCTCACCTCCTCCCTCCCCGGCTTCCCACACCTTGCCGCCCCACTGGTGTCAGCGTTTCTGCTCCTAACGAATCACAAAAGGGCTTTCAGCCAGGCTCAGCCAGATTCGCTAATCAGCGCCCCTCTTTCAACGCCCAGCTTCCCCTCATTTGCCTACGCTCGCCGTGGCTCTAGGCAGCGTGGTGGGCGGGCACGTTGCACCCCGTTACTCCCTCCGATTGGTTGGAGACAGGCCGTTCCTGGGACCCGCCTTAAGCTCGATTGGGTAGAAGCAGTCCAGGCTCCGCGCAAGCCCCACCACGCATTGTCTGTCAATCACACCATCCCCTAGGTAACCTGCGGGCTCATTGGCCAGTCGCGCCTGAGGGCGGGTTGTAAGTCGGGGAAGAGCTTCTTTCCCGCCACCGCTCGCTGTTACTAGGGGAGACTTCACAGTCTTGCGGAGGTGCGCAGGGTCCCCGTAACCCTTTCCTTCAGGTCCAAGTGCGGAGATAGGTACAGCCGTCTGGACATTAGTGCCTGTTTCGGGGTCTGAGGGGCACCTCAGTTCCTGAGCCAGTGGCGCGCCGGTGGGCAAAGCAGACGTGGCCTCAACAGGGAGGACAGGCCCAGTTATTGAGGGTCCTTCATGCTCCCGGAGAGAGCCGAGTACGGCGCGGTCGTTGTGATAGCACCATGTTTTCACGTAGTCTCCCCTCGCCTTATTTTATGTGGCCGTATTCTCCCGTTATTCTTATGATGTAGACTGTGGCGAGGCTCTTTCTCCTCCCGGGACAGCACTGGGAGGGGAGGCCACGGCCCGTGGAGTGAATCTGCCGTGGCCACACCTCCAGGCCTCCGTCCCCGGAGCTGGCACGCGCTTTCAGCCAGCGGCTCTGAATCCAGCTGCGAACTGCATTGAAACTTGCCATGATTTTGTCGCGAGGCTGTAACCTGTTAGACCCAAAGATCCGTAAACCAGGCTAACTAACCGATGGAAGTAGGACAGAGGATGCAGGCTCCATTGCCGAGCCCGGCAGGGAAAACAGAAAGCAAAACAGGACCACATGCGAGAGCTCTAGGATTCGAACCCTCGACCGCACACACCGTTCTGAAATATCATGAAGCAAACGATCCAATCCTGGGACACCACATCTTTTGATTCAGGGCATCAACAATGCTGAATCACAGCTTTATGAGTGAGATTGAAGACGATGGTTGAACGCCACTGAATGTACGTCTCAAATTTATTCTACTTTAAAAAAAAAATATCGTTGAAAGTATTACGTATGTCCCCCCCCCCCCAATATTGACCTCTTCTTGCCTGCCCCCCCACCCCCCACTCCAGGCCTTCACAATAGTCTGTGCCCATGGGTTATGCATATTGATTGATCTCTTTCCACCCACCCACCCACCCTCCCCTGCCTTCCCTCTGAGTATTCTACTTTTCAAAGTTTCATTTACAGTCATATGCACAACCACTGATTTCTGATGTGTTTAACAACTTGACCTTCCGTGGACCAATGAGGAGCTCTGTGGTTAAGAAAGCCATTATTTTGATTAATTCATTTGCTTGGAATTGAGTGTTAACCGTAGCTAAGCACTGGTAGGAACTGTGAGGATTACAAAAGAAATACCATGTGACTCCTGCCTTAATAGATCGTGGTTTGCTAATGAAGCAACTGGAAGATGCTTTAAAGCAAGATATAACAATGGGCCAGACTTATAGTTAATGGCTCCAAATAATAATAAGGCTTCATATTTACAGAGCATTTAGTAGTTTTCAGAGCACTTCTTCACTTGTGTTATTTGGGTGAAATATTGTTTTGGTCAGAGTTAATGTGGCTCTTCCTGGTATAGGTAGAACTAATGCTGTGCCCTGGCATTTGGGTAGGAATGGGAAAGGTGGAACAGAGATGAAGGGAATCCAGGGAGAGACAGTAGTTTGAGCAAGAGGCCGAGACAAGAATGAGCACTGAGTATTTGGGGAAAAATGTGGAAACTGGTCCAAGCCAGAGTGGAGACAGATAATAGAAAATAACATTGTGTGGACCAACCGGTCAGGACCAGTTCTGAGCCCTTCATGTTTTTGGGGAAAGTGTTCAACATTAGAGTGTGGGATAGTTAATAATTTCTAATGATCAAACTGACTTATGTTAAATTATAAATTAAGAATAGGGCATGAGTCCAGCCGGTATGGCTCAGTGGTTGAGCATCGACCTATGAACCAGGTGGTCACGGTTCGATTCCCAGTCAGGGCATATGCTCAGGTTTCAGGCTCGATCCTGGTGTGGGACATGCAGGAGGCAGCCAATCAATGATTCTCTCTCATCATCGATGTTTCTTTCTCTCCCTCTCCCTCTCAGAAATCAATAAAAAATAAAATAATAATTTTTTTTAATATATTTTATTGATTTTTTACAGAGAGGAAGGGAGAGAGATAGAGAGTTAGAAACATCGATGAGAGAGAAACATCGATCAGCTGCCTCCTGCATATCTCCCACTGGGGATGTGCCCGCAACCCAGGTACATGCCCTTGACCGTAATCGAACCCGGGATCCTTCAGTCCGCAGGCCGACGCTCTATCCACAGAGCCAAACCGGTTTCGGCAAATAAAATAATAATTTAAAAAATAGGGCATGAGTGAGGAGGCACTCCAAACTCCTTACAACTTCCTGACTAGATGTAACATTTTGGGTTTTCTCTCCTATAAGAAGGTATCCTCCCCTCAAACCCCACCTTTAACTCACTCCTTAACCAGGAAGAGGTGTTAGTTTTCTGATTAGATAATGCTATCCTACCCTCTCATTTAAATTGAAAGAAGTGCTGTCACCATACCACTCCATCTTTTGCCATCTCTTAATTAAAGTTCACTCTAAAGAAAATTTATTATTTGACTATCCAGTCTTTCTCTTTTTTTTTAAAATATATTTTTTATTGATTTTTTACAGAGAGGAAGGGAGAAGGAGAGAGAGTTAGAAACATCAATTAGAGAGAATCATCGATCAGCTGCCTCCTGCACACTCCCCACTGAGGATGTGCCCGCAACCATGGTACATGCCCTTGACCGGAATCGAACCTGGGACCCTTGAGTCCGCAGGCCAATGCTCTATCCACTGAGCCAAGCCGGTTAGGGCTCCAGTCTTTCTCTTTTAAAAAATTGTCTCCTGTACGCTGTGTTACACGGTGCCTCTCCACATTGCTCCACATCCCTGCCATATATGTATCACTCACAGTGTACTACCTGTTCAGTGCACATAGGTGCCATATAGGTGTACATTTGTTTAATTACAATTTTCTCTTAAACAAATAAAAAAATCCAAGCAACGATAACTATAAACACCACTATCTAATTTCCTCTCTCTCAAATGTGTAAAGTCATTGTTGTGCTGTCTGGTAGAGAGGTAGGGTAACAAAAATGAGGTTATTGCCCTAGCCTGCTTGGCTCAGTGGATAGAGCGTCAGCCTGTGGACTGAAGGGTCCCAGGTTCGATTTCGGCCAAGGGCACATGCCTGGGTTGCGGGCTCTATCCCCAGTAGGGGGTGTGCAGGAGGCAGCTGATCAATGATTCTCTCTCATCATTGATGTTTCTATCTCTCTCTCCTTCTCCCTTCCTCTCTGAAATCAATAAAGAAATATATTAAAAAAATGAGGTTATTAGGGTAATGGAGTACAAGAAATGATTGCAGAGAAGATAAAGTTTTCTTGTTCATTTCATGGTTGTCATAACTTTTTCTGACAGGGAGCCCTGAATTTTTGGTATACATTTTCTTATGTGATTATTTTCACATTTCTACAGGTACATTCTGAAAATGTTCCTAAAACTTAGTAATTGTTGGTATTTAGCTGAGACTCAAAAGCTGCCATTATTCTGCTAAATTGGGAAACTGAGTAAACAGAAATCCTCTCTCCCTCCCGCCCCCAGTCATATTGTCAGTAGTTACTGATTTTCCAGGTCACCCAGAATTACCACCATGATTTTCTAGATTATAATATTCACCTTATGCTATAGAACAGGGGTCAGCAAACTATGGTGTGTGGGCCCAATCTGGCCTGCCATCTATTTTATGTATGCCCTGCAAGCCAAGAATGATGTTTACATATTTAAATGGTTGGGGAAAAAGAAAAATAGGAAATTACATGAAATTCAAATCTCGGTGTCCATAAGTCAAGTTTTCCTGACGCACCAGCATGCTTGTTCATTAGCATGTTGTCTATGGCCGCTTTCACTTTACAACAGCAGAGTGGAGCGGGTAGTAAAGAGACTGTAGGGCACATATGACTACAATACTTATTATTGGGTCTTTAGGAAAAAGTTCTGATCCTTGCTATCTTAGAGTTTGCTAGTGAATCAGACCCGATGGAATGTTGGAACTGAAACAGACTTTGGAAATCACGCAGTGTTAATTTTTTAAAAATCTCACATCAATAGAGACAATATCAGTGTGATTGATAAAAATCTCACATTCTTGCCTAAAATCACATCGTCAGTAGTAGTAGACCCCTGGTTCTGTTGACTCAAGGTTTCTTTCATATATGTTGTGTCTTCCTTGGGGTGAGAGAGGTTTGGAAGCAAAGAGAGTCATCAAACATTGTCCTGATTTTGACCTGATGCCTCATCCAGATGAATACACTGCATGGCAACCAATTGATGGATACTTGGACTTTCATGATTTCGGCCAATATGAGTTGTCTTCTATTTTCCATTTTTCACGTTTCTCAAAAGGTGTGTGGCCATCATGAAAAACTTTCTTACTTTTATTCACCTTCTCTCTTTTACCAAATCTGTCTCCTTCAGCAAAGGAATTCAGAGGTGATTTTCTGTTCCGGTTTAAGGTTCCTAAGGGAAGTGAGGATGGTTAGGCATAGGATGCAGATTTCACTCTGGAGTCCAGGGATGGGCCATGTGTGTGGAGAGGGGAGAGGGAGTGTCCACAAACCCACTGGTGAGTTCAGTGTATGTACCCATATGTGGGTTTTTCTGGGGAGGGTATCCATAGCTTTCCTAAGGTTTTTTAAGAGGCCATGACCTCAAGAAGATTTGGAACGATAGATATATCAAAGATGTGTTTGGGGGAGACTGCTGCTCCGAGGTGTGGTGTGGGAGACTGATCTGGGTTCTACGGTAAGACCTCAGCTGATATGCGGGAAGAGCTCTTCGCCCACTCACATCAGCCCACCTAAGTTTTTTTTTTACCTTCTCTGCCACTCATAAAGGTGATAAAAATTCATCAGATTCACAAAGCGGTTGAAGTCAGATGGTGATGAAGTCCCAGCATAATTGTCACCAGAGAACGTTCTGATTAATAGAAACTGCAGAGGAACTAATTTTATGAAAATAGCAAACGGGATTGTTTTAGCTGAAGCAAGCTGGGAGAGCGGGTGCTGATGCAAACAGCTCCATTGTGCGGTGCTGACAGCTCCAATCTGGCCGTTTATTTATTAAATGTCTTTCCGCTGTAAATTATTAAGCCTGGATTCTAGGAGACGAGGGAGCAGACAGAATAAGACAATGGAATGGAAAGCAAACCTGGACAGCTCCCTTCAGCATTATTGCAGCATTGTGTCTTGAGAAAGCCGCTGCCTCCCTGGTTTAGAGAAGGAGGATGAATTCTCTCTTTGGCGGGGCTCAGAAACGGACAAGACAAGTAACATGCTTTGATTTCTAAATTATTTGCCAGTTCTTACAAATCAAAGTGTCCTTCCGGGAAAAGGTAACCAGTTGGCTCAACAAGTAGGAGTCAGGTATTTTGTCTATTCTCTGAAAAGGCTGTTTTGCCCAAACAAGGAAGAACTTGGTCTACCTTAACATTAGCAAGTACCAAATGAAATGTCTTAGGGTGCTCAGTCACCAGAAAATTGGGTTCATTTGGCCTGTTTGATAGCTAGAAAGGTCTTTCATGCTGGGAAGGAGTTCTAAGATCTGTTTTTTAAACTGAAGAATAGAAAAGGCCTGGCGGACAGACGGGTGGAATTCTGATTATGCGCATCGTCATTTGAAACGCTGGAGTCCTGGTAAATGGGGAGGGGAGGGAATAGTTGGTTTCTGTGAATCTTAGGCTCAACGTTTAACCCTCTTTCTGAACAGCATAACAGAGGACAGGGGCCTCCACTTTTTGCCAAGCACCACCTCCTTATTTGCTCGGGGCCGGTAATCATGTACCATTTATGGAAGCTTGAGAATAGGTCATGCATTCATCATTTGTTTATCCGTTTGACAAATATTTGCACTGAGTATTCCTGTGTGCCTGGAAAGTGGGGATAAAGATTGAACAAAACAGCCCTGCTCTCATGGAACTTACATTCCAGTGGAAGGAGCCAGAAAGTCAACAAATAAATGATCTGCTGGTAAAAAAAAATCTGCTGCTTTCAAGTGCTACGAAGAAGAAACGTGGGGTTCTGGAATAACGATGGATGAAGTGGCATGCAGGGTGAGGTATTATTTCATGCAAGTGAGGAAGGAGGCTCTCTCTGAATAGGGGAAATCTTAGCAGTGACCTGAAGTGAGAGAGTGAAGAGCCGAGGGCCAAGTGAGCATGAAGGCCCTGAGAGGGATGTAGGTGAATTCCAAGAGCCGCAAGGAGGCCAGTGCAGCTGGAGTGGGGAGGGAGCCTGCAGGAGCCTTTTAGGGCTGTAGCTTTCTTCTGAGTGACATGGAAGCCACTTAAGGAGTTTTGCACAGAGGAGTGACATTATCTGACCTGCCTGCCAAAAAGCAAAACCAGAAGGAGCGTGCCAGATACCAGTTCATGCGGTCTCGGGTCAGAATGGGGCTCGATTCTGGTAACACTAACTAGCTTAGGTGATTGCTTCCCAGTATGTGAAGCGGAAGGCTCATTTCTCTGCATCTGTGAGGTGGGTGAGGGTTCTCTGTTCTTTGTAAACAGCGTCTTCCCCTGGAGGGTGCCACGGGTGGTGACACAGTGGACTTTAGATCCCTTTGTTCGCCTACAGTTAGAAGGAGGATATGAGGCATCAAACAGCAGAGAATCTGTTAGCACTGGCCCTGCCCAGCGCTGGGTTTGCAGCTGGCCAATACGAAGCTCTTGCAGGAGAAGGGTTCTGCGAGTTCCGATTTCCTCTCCTCTGCGGAGCAGGAGAGGACTGCAGCCCTAGAGGCAGGCACCAGGCAGCTGCTGGGAGGATATATATGGCAAACTCAGCTGGAGCCTTTGCAGGAACATTTGGTAGATGGGGGAGGAAACTCATGATGTTTTATGGGGAGTGAGAGAGTATTAGGAGAACCATGGGGCTTCTGGATTAGCAGATGTCTGGAGGCATCGCTACAGCCAATGACAGGCCCGAGCCCCATGCTTCCTTACAAGATGTCAAGTTCACTGTGTCCAAGAAGCAGCTGAAAAATGCCTCCATTCATTCATCTGGGGTCACACCAATGAGCACGTTCAGTCTGTTCTCTCGGGGTATTTCAGAGCAGAGTCAAGCGGAGGCTTGGGTAGTGTCGTCTTGATCATTGAGCCCTGAGTGGGAAGAGATGGCCAGACCCACACATAAGGGTTTTAAACGATGGATACAACTCTGATTTGAGCTCCCAGCTGCTGAAATTGAAAGGTTCTTTTTAGAGATTGGTGCTGCCTGAAAGTCCACTATGTCACCACCCTTGGCACTCTCCAGGAGAGGATGCTGTTTACAAAGAATAGAGAACCCTCAGCCACCCCACAGATGCGGAGAAATGAGCCTTGCACTCCACATTGGTTCTGGGATTGAAAGACCAAATCCTCAGGAAAGAGATTCAGAGCTAAATCAGGGCTAGGAATATACTTCTCTCAGCAGTGCACAGTTACCTGGGGATGGCCCAGCTTGAGAGTACAGCTCACAAATATTCCATGTTTGATCACTGAAGACCACTGTCCACAGGGAGGGGAAGAAGCCTTGAAGATTTCAGTTCCTGGAATTTCTGCCTCTGAACCGGTTTTGCTTATCTTAGGAGAACCATCCAAACTATTCCGAATAGAAAGTGCTAATGAATGAGTTTGCTACACCAAGTCGGAGGCCCTGAGGGTAGTAGATGTGATGTTAGTTAATCTAATACATAAATGATAATAAATGGAATTGCTTCTTTGATTGCTTTGCCAGCATATTCCCCTGGTTGAGACAGGGGAGTCAGGAAGGACATAGTAGGGGACAAGAAGGAGAAAGGAAGAAGTGATGAAGGACAGGTGCTGGAGGAATGACAACAATGAAGCCAGATTCCTTAAAGAGAAAGGAAGCAGTGTGGAGCTGCTCCGGTGGGTGGTCCGCAGTTGAGAAGGATGGCCATTCCCGAATGAGTCATTTCCCCGAAGCCTCTGTTTCTGGAGATGAATGCGCACTGAGTAAACTAGATCTGCCTGGCCCCTTGATCATGCTTTGACCTAAGGATAAAAGGGGCCTGAGGCAGTTCACTTCAAACACTAAATATCTACCGTTCACTGAGCAGTGTTCTAGAAACGCAGGAGCTACAGTCCCTTTCTTACAATTGTCCACACGGTACTGTTTGCGACAAACAAGAATAACACCCTGTGTGATAAAGGCCACATGAGAGGTAAGTCTGGGGGGTTTCCTAAGCACAGGAGAGGAAATAGAGGGGTCAGGGAAGGTTTCCAAGGTGACACTTGAATAGGGTCTTTATGAGTGACTGGAAATTAGCCCCAGAGAGTAAGGAGGAGAGGGATTCCAGGCTCAAGGAACAGCACATGCAGGCTTCTAGGGCTGTGAGAGAGAAGAGCATAGGTGATAGGCGAGCAGTTCAGAGTGTCTGGTGTGCTGTGGGCTGGGGCTGAAAGCGTGAGAAGGGGGAAGGGCAGCAGAAGCAGCCAGGGGGCATTGGGATAGTGTCATGAGACTGGCATCATGTGAGAAGGACATGAGACAGTATCTTTCAGATTCTGATGATCCACTGAAAGATTTAACAAGGGAAGGTATTTATAACTTGTATATATAAAAATATTCTAGTCCATAAATCTCTTATATTTATCTGGTTATCTAGCTTTTGCATAAATTATGTTCAGGGTTGGGGTGTTCTCAACCTCCCAAAGCTGCCCACTTCATTGTTGGGTGACTGTAAATTTTACAAAATCTTTCTTATATTGAGCCAAACTCTGCCTCCTCATAATTCCTACTCACTGTGCCTGGCTTTGCCATTTGTAGCAACACAGGAAAGACCACTTTAAAAATATTTGAAGATACCAGTGCAACCTCCCATTAGTTTTCAGTTTCCCAAGTTAAGCACCTAGAGTTCACTCGTTCTTTGTTCACTTCATTGTTTCTAGGCTCGTTACCACCGCTGTCACAGCTGTCTGCATTGTGGTTTATTAAAGCATCTTTCAGAATCTAGCACTAGAATTGCTCATAATACTTCAAATCAGCTCAAAAGACATGGAGTACAGTGATGCCATTACTGCTTATTTGAGCTGGACACTCTATAACCATCAGGAACTCTAGTCTCCTTAGTTTGTTACTGGTCACATCCCACTATTTGCTTTTAAAGCTTTTGATGAACTGAAGCTTCTAACTCTTCTGCACACTAATTATTGCCAAACAAAATCTCCATTATACTCTGTATGTACAGTTTATTTTTGAAGTTTAAATATAGGACTTCATATTCTTTAAACTTGACCTTGTTAGTTTTCCAGACTACTAGATTTCAACCTATTTGATTCATTTTTAAAGTCTTGATTCTTTTTTCTATGACACGAGTGGCTCTCCTTGCACATTTGATAAACATCTGTTGTATGTTTTAATCCAAGTCACTAATAAAAATGTTTTCTAGGGCAGAACTTGGTAACACTGGAGGTCTGCTTCCAGTCTGGGTGTGTGTTCACACAGCTTGAGTTCCACCTAATGACCCATTTTACATTATTCATGAGAAACTTTGAAGATACATTGTACTTGGCATTTCTTCCCATTCAAATCAGTAAGTGTTTATTGTTGACCTCCTGTCTTCTAGGTTCTGTGTTAGGCGTTGAGGACATGAAAATAATCAAGATATCATTCTTGTCTTAAAGAACTTTCCATTTAGCAGAGGTGACAGGTCTACATACACCAGCTACAAATCAGTATGTGTATAATTAAATATGTGTTACCTCTGATCTGTATTAGAGTTATATATCTTTTTCAATATAAAACATAATAGGTAATAGATAGTATGCATTAACAGTGCATTAACAGTATAAACAAAGTATACAATAATACAGAGCAAGGGGAGATTACTTCTTCATGTGGAAAGGAGAAAGGAGGGCTTCACGAAAGAAGGAACATCTTAACTGGCCTTGAAAGACATCGAGGATTTGGAGATGAGTGGAGATTGGAGGTGGGAAGATATTCCAGAGTGAGGAAATGTGACAAGCCAGCCACGGGGTAGTGAATGTCTTCAGAAGGTTCAGGGACAGCAAATATTCTCTTGTGGGTGGAGTGCCAGGTTCAGGGAAATGAATGGCAAGAAATGAAATAAAACAGGGTGCAGAAGGTCTCTGTTAAGCCCAGATTTCAGGATCCCCAAAAGACCACCAGGGAGCGCCAAGTCCGATGCAAAAGCAGAGAGTCTTTATTCAAGCTAGCTTGAGCTCCCCGTCAGCCACACACGCCGACACAGCGGCAAGCGGCAGAAAGAGAGCTAGCCCTGTGGGAAGAGGGGTTTTATAGGGGGGTTGGAGTAAGGGGAGGAGAGAGGACTGTGGGCCCTGCCTATTGTCCAGGTGCAAGTCGGGGTCTCGTTACACAGGATGTGGTTGTGTCTATGGCGCCACTTCCCTTGATTGTCATTGGTTAGTTTAAAGAGCAGAGGCTTGGGCTTCTGGGAAGAAGCTCCTTGCCGAGCACATGGCTAATGGCTGCTGCTCAAATATGGAGGATCCGGGGTAAGATGGAGGGCATAGCCCTCGCCCTCTCAGTCTTCAGTGCCATGGTGAGGAGTTAAGGCTTTATCCTGTAGGTAAAGAGTTTAGTCAAGTCAGAAGTAATGAAACAAGAGAATAAGTAGTATGGTCTGACATATCAGCTATAGGACACTGTTGACAAGGAAATGAGTTCAGCTTGGCAGACTTACTCTTAGTGAATCCACTGTGGTTCTAGTATTAACTGACCATTAAGCATCTGTTTGATGAGCACCTCAATCCATTTATGTATGTGTATTTGTGTGTTTTGTACCTTCTTCAGCTTCTATGTAGTTCCTGGCTGCTGCTTTGGCCTTTTAGACTCTTGCCTTTTTGTCTTTATGCATTTGTTCTGCATTCTCTTGGTCTATTTGTTCGTCCACAGCGTGCTCTGACCTTTACTATTTAATGTGTCCTCTGTCTCTGGTATCTAAGCCATAGCAGTTCCTACCCTCAGAGCTAGCCTGGCCTCCACTATGGTTTGCTCACCTGCATTCACGTTCCCCCATCTGCCATGATCTCTGCATTTTCTGTTCAGCCTTGTTCTAACCTGGTTTCATCCTTTGTGCTACTATCTTTGCCTCAGTTCTTCTCTTCTAGCTCCTTGACCTGCAGGTCGTACCTGTTTGTTCACTTCTCCTTTCTAGGAGCTGAATGGGGTAGTTGGAAAGACAGGACCAACACACAAGAAACCATGTTAAAATTGATTGACAAATTGGATGTACTGACTAAAGAGTAATGTGAATTTAGAGTAAAGATTGAATGGAGAAACTCAAGGACCTTAGGAGAAACGGTCCTTTCTAGTCAACTCTATTTTTAAAGGGCTTGGATTTTTAGACAAACATTTCTTTGGAAGCAGGAGGGGATATATAGGGTGGAACTTCCTCCGGACTGCCCTATGATTGGCTTCAAAGCTGCCTGTCTTAGAGGAGCTCCCTTGTCTGTGTTGTCTAGTAGTTGTTGCCACCAGAGAGGCCTTACCCGCCTCAAGGAGAGAGCAATTTAACGCCATTTCCAACTTAAGCACCATATCTACAGGGCGTGAAATTAGTTCCAGCAAGCAGCAAATTTGCTGCTAATAAAAATATTTAGCGATTCACTTGTCTTTAAATCAGCAGAATATTCCTTTACTTGCATCGATGCTTGTTTCTCCCAATTCTAATATTTGCTAATCAAACTAGCATTGTTTAGCTAACGCTGCGAAACAGCAAGTTCTCCAGATCTGCATAAATGTGGGTTTCCTGAGGAGGAACTTTTATCTCATTCTTTCGGTCAGAAATAGGCCTAGATGCTCTTTGGCTCACGGAGATGGAACACTCCCTGCTTTGGTGGTCTCGGAAATAAGGTTTCATTCTCTTCCATCTGTCAGTGTTATCTCCTGAGTCATTGCACGTGGGAATCTGGGGCGCTCAGAGAGAACACGATTTCTATCTCCTGTTCATACACAGCTCCGCTCTGTCTCCGTGCCAAACTCATTTTAATTTCTCTTCTGTTTCTTTTAGCCTCTGTCTACTCAGAGGGAGGGTAACCTACATACTGAAGAGATATTCTGGGCTTTAAAACTTCTTTTTCATTTATTCAACAAATGTTTATTGGGCACCCACTGCATGCATTCTCTGCTGTAAGGTCCTGTTTGGATTAGAAGGTTCCAAGAGGCCTTGTGGGATAGCTAGGTGAGAGGCTGACCTGGCAGATGACACCTCTTCTCTGGGTCACTGGAAGGGCGGGCTCCACGCACACCCACATCGTTTGCTTTTTCTTAGGGCACTCATAGAAGGAAAGAGAGCAGCAGGCATTCTCTTTCTCATCACTCAATTGGTCTAAGTGTCTATCTAGACCAGCCGTGGGCAAACTACGGCCCTCGGGCCGGATCCGGCCCGTTCGGCTGTTCTATCCGGCCCGCGGAGCCGAAAGAGCGGAGGGTTCTCTTGCTCTCCCCTCCGCTCCTTCACCAGCAGCAGTGTTAACATGTACTAGTTCACACAAACACTCCATCCATGCTTTCGTTCCGGCCCTCCAGTCCAGTTTAAGAACCCATTGTGGCCCTCGAGTCAAAAAGTTTGCCCACCCCTGGTCTAGACAGATCACTTGTTTCAAAGTCCAAATAATTTAAAGAGAGAGTGCAGTGGCACCCTGGGGACTCTGTCTTCCACCCCAGAGGGGCCTACTGTATCATTTTTTTTTTCACCTCCTGGTAGAAACGGGTTTTGAGCATCCTGGCAGGAAATCAAGATGCAAGCAGCTTCAGACATGCACAACTATATCCTTTTCAGAAATCAGCCAACACGAGATGCTGAGGAAAGCAGGCCTCTTGGTTAAGAGAGGGACCTCTTAACAGGGAGATAGAATCAAAGACAAAGTAGACCACCTAATACTAACTTCACTACTGCAGATACTGGAGGGGGTAGATTAGAGCAGCGGTCGCCAACCTTTCAAACCTCACGGACCACCAGTGGCCCGTGGACCACCGGTTGGCAACCGCTGGATTAGAGAAAGAAAAAGACATCAGGAAATGACACTTGACAGATCAGCAGGAGGCGTAGGAAAGGGCAAGCCCTCTAGGTGTAGCGGTAGGAGGGACAGGAGTCTGGGGATCAGAGCATCTGGGCTCTACTCTTGGCTTTTCTCTCAGGTACGTGACTCTGATGAAGCCCCTTGTCCTCCTTGACGTCAGTTTCCTCATCTGTCAGATCAGATGAATTTTACTTCCTACCCCAGATCCTCTAACTACAGCATGAGAAGGTTGGGATGGTGACTCTTTCAAAGGGACTCACCAGAGAGGTACTATGATGAAAATCTGGATTTCTCCTGGAATGGACAACACAATAGCATATACATTTAAGTTACATAAAAGCAGGGTTTTTCTAACGGGAAGGGATGGATATGAGACCAAATGAACTGGAACCACTTGCCCTGAATGAGATGTGTAACCCCCCATCATGCTGTAGTCTCAGAGTTTCAAGTTTTTGTTATACGATGTGGGTCAACTGAAGTTCCTAGTGCTTTAAGCCTTGATGATTTTATCTTAGCTATAGAGTAGTGGGAATCATCAGATATGAATGGTTGGGGAAATATGAAAGTGACCTGAAGAATATGCTCTATCAATTAAGTACGTAAGCAAGAACCAAAATCAAGATCAGGGGTGGAAACCCTAAAGCAGCCGTCGCCAACCGGTGGTCTGTGAGGTCTGAAAGGTTGGCGACCGCTGGTTTAAGGAAACCTTTGGAGCAGCGGTTGTCAACTTGTGGTCTGTGGACCGCTGGTGGTCTGTGAGGTCCGAAATGTTGGCGACCACTGCCCTAAAGAACTTAGTAATTAAAACAGAAATAAAAACATTCTCTTGTCCTGGTCCTGTCTTCCTCATCTGTCAGCATGTAACCAAGAAAGACTTTCTGGGAGAGAGTATACAAGGAAAGCATGTGGCTTGACGGATGCGAATTGAATGTTGACTAGGGCAGCTGGGATGTTGTATAGCAGGGGTCCTCAAACTACGGCCCGCGGGCCACATGCAAATACAAATATTGTATTTGTTCCCATTTTGTTTTTTCACTTCAAAATAAGATATGTGCAGTGTGCATAGGAATTTGTTCATAGTTTTGTTTTTTAAACTATAGTCCGGCCCTCCAACGGTCTGAGGGACAGTGAACTGGCCCCCTGTTTAAAAAGTATGAGGACCCCTGTTGTATAGTATTAGGCCACTGGGGGAGCAGGGGACATAAGAGTCAAATAAAGGAGCTATGAGAAGAACTGGAGAGAAAGGTGGGGGCTGGCAGATGGGAACCCTGGTATCTTCTGTGAGCCCCTTGACCCTCCAGGCAGAGCTGACATAGGCTGGGAAGAGGAAGGATGGGGTCAGAGGAGGGGTGCAGGCTTTCTCTGCCAGGAATCCTGGTGCTCTGGCCCCTCCCAGCTGCTTCCCAACTCAGTATCCATCAGGTGAGCTATTTGCTTCTCCATGTCCCATTGCAGCAGCCTTACCTCCACCTGCTACAGTCCTCTAGTTGTCATGTGCCAGAACTGGGTCAAAAGTCAAACAGGCTCTGAGGATGGATTAATGATGCTTTAAAGTGCCTGGTTCCCATCTGTTTCTTGAGCATTTTTCATAACAGCATCCATCATAGGTCAGCCGTTAGGTTTCCCTGAGTTCTTCTGAATTATGCACATACAAGGTGGAACCTTAGCCGTGGTTCTGCAAAGTCCCGATGAACACAACCCTAGGAAGTTAGTAATTAGCTGAGCAGAGCATACAATCAGGGATCGTTAGTCAAAAAGGCCTTCACTAGTAGAATGAATAATGCTCAGAGGCATTAAATCACGCTGTCATCTCAGAAAACGAGGCATGGCTACATGTTGGTTCATAAAATAGACTGGTCATTTGCAGAATTTCTAAGGGGTAAGGTTGCTGATCTCATTAAAAGTAGTTATCTCAGGTCCTGGCCGGGTAGCTCAGTTGGTTTAGAGTGTCGTCCCACTATGCCAAGGTTGAGGGTTCGATCTCTGATTGAAGCAACCAATGAATGCATAAATAAGGGGAACAATGAGTCTCTCTCTCTCTCTCTCTCTCTCTCTCTCTCTCTCTCTCTCTCAAATCAAGAAGTTAAAATTTAAAAAGTAGTTACCTCAGAGATCATATATCAGATATTTGATTTCTGTCCAAGGAAAACTTAACCAACATCCTAGCCCTTAGCATCAAGGATTTGGATTGTTGAAATCAATACTGGATTCTGCATATTAAGGGGAAGAGATATGTATAGTGCAGAACTGTTCAAATAAATGCCTTTGCAAGGACATCCCATTCCAGAATTGGAAGGTCATTTGAAGAGTGTCAAAATGAGCAATGGAAGCAATTGTAGAGGTTACAAAGGTAGCATGGCATCTGATGAGAATACAGGCACTCGTGTCAAACTGCCTGGCTTTAACTTCTTTCTCTGCCCTGAACTAGCTGTGCGACTGAGCAAGTTAGTTACCTCTCTGTGTTTTTGTTTCCTCATCTGGAAAACCAGAGATAAGTTACCTATCTAACAGATTTGTTTAAGGAAATAGATGTTAGATATTTACACCTTTAGTAAATGATTCATGACAGATATCTGTGAAGCCCTTCAAAATGAGACATTCTATTTGTATGAGCCCCCTCTGCTTAATGTAACAATAAAACTTAAAAAAACATACCAATTGGATTTACTACAGATTTCTGCTATTTAAGCTTGGGTAGGCCTGTGCAACTGCTGAGCACTCTCCTACCCATCCTTTGCTGAGTTTTTTTAATGAAATTTCCTCAGTGTTGTTCTAAAGCATGGTTTCTTAGCCTTGTCACAATGAACATTTTGGACAGCATAATTCTTTGTTGTGGGAAGCTGTCCTATGGATTATAGAGTGGTTAGCAGCATCCCTGACCTCCACAAGATGCCACTAGAGGCCTGTAGCACCTTCTTCCCCTTCTCCAGACATTGCCAAAGGTCTCCTGGAGGCAGAGTGGTGGGCAAAATCGCCCTGGTGGAGAATCACTGTTCTAAAGCTTTTCTGTCTTTTTTACATTTATTTTTTATTTTTATTGATTTCAGAGAGGAAGGAGAGGGAGAGAGAGAGAGAGAGAAACATCATTATTGAGAGAGAATCATTGATCAGCTGCCTCTGGCACACCCCACACTGTGGACCGAGCCTGCAACCTGGTCATGTGCCCCGACCGGGAATCGAACTGTGATCTTCTGGTTCATAGGCCGAAGCTCAACCACTGAGCCATGCCAGCCCAGCAAGCTTTTCTGTCTTCCTCACACTAAGGACCTCACCTTCAGGCACACACGTTCAGTTGATGGTTGCCTCCCATTTTCTTTAGAAAGAGATCATCTGATGTAGGTATTTTGAATATCCCTTTCTTCCCACGCAATTTCATCTGGATAGGCCCCCATCCTTTCTCTTCCCCTTTAGCCCGGAATTGTCCTCTTTTTCAAAACTGATCATTGCATCGTTCTTTTATGAAAGTCCCCCTCAGGTGCTCCAGCCCTCACCTCTGTCAGCCGCCATTCCTCTCTGCTCCTTCAGTCTTTGTCTTCGTTGAGACCTCACTTTTGTCTAAACACAGTCTCCACTGTTTTTTAAACACCTTAAGTACTTAGTTATTCTCACTAAACTACTAACCTTTCCCCCCCCCTTCATTTAATCTCCTGTTTCTCTGAAAAAGAACTAACAACAACAACTGAAGTTTGTGGAGTGCTTACTATATGCTAGGCACTGCGGATAGACTCAACTGCCTTAGCCCTACATAATTTTTATTTATTTACTTATTTTTAATTTACCTTTATTGTTTAAAGTATTACAGATGTCTCCCTATTCCCCCATTAGCCCCCTGTACTCTGAACCCATCCGCCTTATTCTCCCCATTGACCCCCCTCCACTCTGTACCTGTCCACCCCACATCATTTTTAACCCTGCTTTCCCCTCCACTCCAGGGCACTTATCTTCTCAGTGACTACCTAAATGCCAAATCCAGTGGCCTTTTTTTGCTCTTCAGTTCTTTACTTCCTCTAAAGCTCTTAACACTGTTGACCGTCCCTTGGTTGAAACTGTTTCCTCCGGGGGATTGTAATTTCTCAGCTTTGATTTGATTAGTTGACAGTTGGGGGAATTAATTGAAGTGATTTTTAAGACCCTGTTGGTGACACAATCTTACACATTTAAGATCTTCTGAGCTTGTCTGCCAGAGATCTGCCATCAGAATACAGTACTTGAGCTTTAGAAGCCAAAGGGGGTGGGGCCAAAGGGACCCCACTGCATAAAGGTGATCTTTATCTTCTCACTAGCAGCTCACTTTCTCAAAGTTTGCTTTCCCTCCAAGCACGACCATATTCTAACGCAGGCTTAAAACCATGGGATAATTTTTTTCATTTTCTGTTTGTTTTCTGCTTCACTGTCCCTTGCTCTCCACCTTGGTCCCCAGGTCTTGCTTCTGTGACATCACTCCAATCAATCCATCTTCTTATTTTCAACCCCACCAGCCACTCTTCTAGCTCAGGACTTCATTACTTTTTCAAAATTAAAGTTCTCTTATAATATTTAGTCTGTATTTTCTAGACAGCGTTATGCTTCTACTGTTTGATTAAACCTCACCCCAACTTTGACATCATTATTGATTTCTTCCTCTGGAAGATGATAGTTTAATGCCTGAGCCTCCTAATTTAGTTAGTATATAATTTTGGTGGAATTGCTATTCAGTACTTATAGTATTATGATGACTATGGAAATATTGTCTGTAGGTAAGCCATGTTATATTCTATAATTACATTTCTTATGTGTTTTATTTCTTTAGTTAATATTGATGCTCTAAAAATTTGCTTAGTTTTATATGTACCTGTCACCAACTCTGACCCCAATTTTTAAAAAAATGAAAACATTTACATTTTATTGGGGTCATTTTTCCTGTCACATACTGAAAAATCACATAAGCTTTCAAATATATAACCTTTCCCATACACAGATATAGTCTCTCCCACACACATATGTCCAGATAGATGGTTGTCCTTATACCCAACAAGAACACTAATCTCACATACATTCTTAGAGAAAGGGTGACAACAATTTATGGATGTGTAATAATACCATCCAATCACAATAAGGCAAGGAATGAAATCTCACCTCATAAGACTTCAAAGAGAAAAGAAGTTGGACCCAGCTGGTGTTGCTCAGTGGTTGAGCATTGACCTATGAATCAGGACACGGTTCAGTTCCTGGTCAGGGCACATACCCCAGTTGTAGGCTCGATCATCGGTGGTATGCAGGAGGCAGCCAATCAGTGATTCTCATCATTGATGTTTTTATCTCTCTCTCCCTCTTCCTTTCTCTCTGAAATTAATAAAAATATATTTTAAAAAAAGAGAAAAGAAATTCGCGATTAACACTGAGCTCTTGGTTAGCATTCCCATTGGTGAAAGTCCCCAAGGGATTTATTTTTTAATTGATTTTATTGGGGTGACATTGATTAATAAATTATGTAGGTTTCAGGTGTACAATTCTATAACATGTCATCTGTATATTGTATTGTGTGTGTGTTCACCACTCCAAGTCAAATCTTATACCCTTATACCCTCTTCAACTTCCCCTCACCCCCCTTTCCCACTGGTGATCACCATATCATTGTCTATCTATGAGTTTTGTTGGTTTATATGTTTTTTTGGTGTGTGCTTAATCCCTTCACCTTTTCTACCTAGCCCCCTGACCCCCTGCCCTCTGACAGCTGTCAGTCTGTTCTCTGTATCTATGAGTGTGTTTCTATTTCATTTGTTAGTTTATTTTGTTCATTAGATTCCACATATGAGTGAAATGATATGTTACTTGTCTTTTTCTGACTTTTCAGGTAATCTGAAATTTCAGATAATTTCAGGCTTATTTCACTTAGCGTAATGCTTTCCAGATCTATCCATGCTGTCCCAAAAGGTAAAATTTCCTTCTATTTTATACGGCCCAGTAGTATTCCATTGTGTAAATGTACCACAGCTTATTTATCCATTCATCTTACTGATGAACACTTGGGCTGCTTCCAAATCTTGGCTACTGTAAATAATGCTGCAATGGCGCTAGCCAGTGGATAGAACGTCAGCTTGCCTACTGAAGAACCCCAGGTTTGATTGCAGTCAAGGGCACATGCCTGGGTTGTGGGCTCGATCCCCAGTAGGGGGCATGCAGGAGGCAGCCAATCAGTGATTCTCTCTCATCATTGATGTTTCTAGCTCTCTCTTCTTCTCCCTTCCTCTCTGAAATCAATAAAAATATATATTAAAAAATAATAATGCTGCAATGAACATAGGGGTGCATATGTTCTTTCAAATCAGTGTTTTGGTTTTTTTCCAGATAAGTGCTCAGGAGTGGAATTGCTGGGCCTTAAGGCAGTTCTAGTTTTAATTTTTTGAGGTAACGCCATACTGTTTTCCATAGTGGCTGCACCAGTCTGCATTCCCACTAACAGTGGCTGAGGGCTCCCTTTTCTCTACATCCTTGCCAATACTTCTTTGTTGGTTTATTGATGGTAGCCATTCTGACAGGTGTGAATTGAAATCGCATAGTGGTGTTAATCTGCATTTCTCTGATGATTGGTGACGTTGAGCATCTTTTCATATGTCAGTTGGCCATCTGTATGTCCTTTCTTTTCTCTCTTTCTGGAATTCCTACTAGTTGGATTTTGAAACTTCCAGATTGGTGCTCAAATATTCTTATCCCATTTCTTCTCTTTTCCATTTTGTTTTCTTTTTTTGTTCTATTTTCTGTGAGAGCTCCTCAACTCTTTTCTAGCTTTTGTATTTAACATTTTATTTTGGGATATTTTAATATTAAAAAGCACTTTCTAGTTCTCTGGTTTTTTTTATAGCATCCTTTTTTAAAATATTGAATACCGTGTTAGTTCTTGATTCTCTTAACTTTTAGTTACTATATTTCCAAAGTTTTCTTTCTTTCTGTATCTGTCTCCTCAAAATTCCTTTATTTTGACTTCTAGGTCTTTCATGCTAAAGATTTACCTCAAGTTTTTAGTGATTATTGAAAATTTGCTCTAAAGTAGTATTTGAAAATGAAATCCTAAAGATAAGATAGAGATTCTTTTTGTGTGTGTTTGTGTATGCAGGGGTGGGCAAAATAGGTTTACAGTTGTGAGTATGTGAAGCACAGAGTTTATTCTTGTATTATATTTATTAATTATATTGTATTAGTAATTTGTATTATAACTGTAAACCTACTTCTGCCCACCCCTGTATATGAGTGTGTGTGTGTATGAGTGCATGTGCTTGGTCTTGGTGACTAGTGGGTCTTATGGCAGAATGATTGGGCAGGAATCTGGCCATTTAGTTGGGGAAATCCCAAACATAAGTATTGGTTAGCCTTTTTTCTTAAGCTGGTAAGTTTCCCAAGAAAGGAATTCTGTAGTGTTCTGCCTGAGGAGGTGAGTGTAAGCTTGGCTGCTGGCACTTTGGGAGCCTGGCCAGGGAAGGGAACCATGTGATCTCACCATTCAGCATGTAATCTTTCCCTATCCCTCCTGGTTTCAGAATGGCGCCTCACCTCCACCTTTAGCGGTAACTCCTGTCCCTGCATGTGAACACCATCCAGTTCACTCTCTCCAGGGAGGTACTGTCATCTGCTGGGCTTGGAGGGGGGCATTTTGGGCAGTTACCTAGCTGCCCAATTACAACCTGACCCCGGTCTGGGGCCTTCAGAGGCACCTGGCGTTTCCAATCCCAAGTCAGATTTGCTGACATCTCCTGTCTGCTGTTGTCTTCCATAGTCTTTGTCTGTGTGGGTTCTGGTCCTTACTGTTCTTTTATTGTCATTTTAGCTCGGCTCCACGAGGGAGCACAGATAGACAGCCTGTCTAACCCACCATGTTTAACCAGAGTCCTAATTGCTTTTGACTGAGCTCTTCCATCAGCCGCATGCTCATCTGTTTTAAGGCTGTTTCTACTTCAACCAATCTATGCATTTCTGCCAGATTAATCTTCGTAAAGCACAGCTCTAATCGTATAACTCCTCAGTTAAAAACTCTTACTGCTTTCCAATTTTACTGTAGAATCTTAATGTTAGAAAAGACTCGACAGGTTCTTGGGACTAGCTCCCTGCCTGATGCACAATCCTCTGCCTGCAGTGATTGGTCAGTAGGCCTCTAACTGAGCATCTCCAGGGAAGAGGAGCTACTCCTCACCAGGTTGTGCTTTCTATCATTACATAGGCCTGTTTGTCAGAAAGGTCTTTCCTATATGGAACTGAAGTACCACTCCTGAAACTTCCAGTTATTAACCCAAATTCTGACCTATGGATCCTCAAATTAAGAGCCTAATCTCTCCTCCACATGATGGCACTTTATATAATTGAATTATTGCTACCATGTGCCCTCTTAGATCTTCTCTTCTTCCAGTAAAAATCCCTTGTTCCTTCAGCCATTTCTTTTAAGACATCTCCTATTGAATAATGTCTGAAATCCCAAACTCCTATATTTAGGGACATCTATGACATGTCTCTAACTTCCTCTTACGATGCCATCTCTCATCTACTTTTGTCACACACTCTAGGCACACAACTTGCCTTTTCTCTTCTCACATCCCCTTCTTTACTAGTGATACCATTCTTCTCTTCCTGTTAAAGTCATTTGCATCCAAAGATTAGTGCTGATACACACTAAACTGTTAAAATAGTTAGTTTTGGGGGATGGAGTGGGATGGGCAAAGGGGGAATATTGATTTCTTATTCCATACAGTTTTTTTAAAAAGCACTAGAGTTGTTGATCATCTTTTTTAAAAAATGTTATTCAATGTATTTTTTCAAATACATCAAAATTAATTTAAAAAGTATAAACAACAAAGTCTATCCATCAGTTGCAACCCATCTCAAAATTTGTATGGCACAGGAAACCTTTGATTCTCCCTTCTAATTTGAGCTTCCCTTCTCTGAACACCCATAGCATTTGGGGGTAGCTTCTTATTACCATTACCATGTTACACTTTATATCATAGATCTTTGTGTGCAAGTCTTACCTTTTAACCAGGCTGCAAGCCCCTAGCATTCCATCTTACTCATTTTGGAAAAGCCCAGCCTTTCAAACATACTTACATGTTACATGGCAGGAGCTCAATGCATTTTATTGCAGGGGTGGGTTGGTGAATTCACATTATAATTCACTTATGGCCCTTCAGACATGGTCCTCTATGTTTCTTTGAATGGACGCTTCAGCCTCTGGGCAGCCACTGAGTCAGCCTCTTCCCAAGGCACATGCACTGCTGCATCAGCTTTCTCTCTCCTTAGCCTCATCTGCGTCAGTGTCTGGGTGTGAAGCTAACCCAGAGACCCATGTAGCACTGAAAAGGACCAAAGATTCTAAAGATGGAGCGGGGAGGCCTGGTTGGTGTGACTCAGTTGGTTGGAGCGTTTGATTCTCCGTCCAGACACATATGCAGGTTGCAGGTTTGATCCCCAGTTGGGGTGTGGGAGGCAACTGATTGATGTTTCTCTCGATGAAATCTATAAAACAATTTAAAGAAAAGATGGAGGAGGGTGTATGGAGAGGAAATGGGCTGGGTCAGGGCCCAGGGAAGTGAATAAATTTCTGTTACAGAAAAATATCAAGCAGGAGAGTTGAGGAGGGGAGAAGCTCCTGGAAGGGGAGTAGAAGGCAGAGCAAGATGCCCAAGTCATCTGGCATCTGGCTCAGAGGCAGACAAAGCTGCTCCCCCAGATGTAAGCAACCCCCCACCCCACAAGTGCCATAAAGACCTCTTGTTCCATCTGGTGCTGGAATGAATGGAAGAATAGGATCTATATCTCTGTCGATTCTTGGGCTGTTCCATGCCTGAGGTAGAAACACACTTTCTGTTTTTGTTCCCCCCCCCCCCCCCACTTCTCTCTCTCTCTCTCTCTCTCTCTCTCTCTCTCTCTCTCTCACACACACACACACACACACACACACACACACACACACACGCACACACCTTTACTTCCACCTCCCTCTGCTGGGTGGGATGTAACTACCTCTCACAGCTCCTTGCAGCAAGGATAGATGTGGACAGAGAGGTCCCGGCGCCCTGATTCCTGAGGATGCCCCTGGTTACAAAGGTAAAGAAACATAAGTCCTTGCCCTTTGACCCCCTTGCTTTTTCTGAGTCCACCCTTTGCTCACCGCTGGCCCACAAGCAGAAGAACTCCAGAAAAAAAGTGAACAAGAGAGGGAACAGCTTGCATAGGGCCCACAGGCAGATGTTTTCCTTCTTGTGGTTTTACATTTTAGACTTTGGGTGACATAACTGAGGTGATCTTGCTCCTCTTTTCATTGTGTGCTTTCATCACGGGTTTACCGAATTACTTTCCCCTCTGTTTCCTTTCCCATGCCGGAGGCTCTCACCTGGTTATTTAATGTGCTCCTTGAGAGAGCTCCCTGGAAACAAGGTCGGGATTGGGGGGCTGCATGCAGGTTTATTCAGGATGCCCTTTCGAGATGCATGTGGAGGGGAGTGAGGACCACAGGATGGGACTGATGGTGAAGCTGTTCCCCTCTGTGGTTGCAACAGAGGATGCAGCTGAGCCCACAGAAGCTCTGGACCTGGCATGACCCTTTAGGGTTTTCCCAAATGGAAGCAAGGGGCACCAAGCTTTTGTATCTTTTCATCAGCCAGCCACTGACCACTCCCCTTGAAGGGGCACAACCCTAAAGGTAGGGCATTCCTCTGAGATGCAGCCTTGAGCCTCAGCACTAATATCCCTGCACCTGGGGGCGGGTGCAGTGGCCCTGATGAAGGGAATGGGGGGTGGGAGGAAACGCCCCTGTACCCACTACAATGTGTATTCTTTCAATCCACTTTCCACCTGTTTATTCATCTGCATATATGAAACGTGTGATTGCTTTGTGTCTTTTACAAATTTACATAAATGGTATCGTGCTATAAGTGTATCCTCCCTCTACCTCCATCCCAACTCCGTTTTGGAGCTCTACCTACTTATGTTGTTTTAAGTGGATCTATTTTATTTCTTCTTGCTACTGCAAGAAGTGTTGTCACTTGTAGCTACCCCAATTTACCCTTCCGTTCCCTTGCTGATGGACATCCAGGCATTTTGTTACCGCTGTCAGCAAGGTGGTGGACATGGTGTGCTTCCATGTGGGAGTTTCTGCAGGGTTGTGTACCCAGAGTGGCAGAGCTGGGCCATACTCTATGCATTCTTCCTTCCAATAAGCCTACCAAATGCGCTCTCAAATAGCTGTACCACATCAATCAGCTTTCCTGTTTCTCCACATCTTTGCCAGCACTTGGTATTATCAGAATTTTTCATTTTTGCTAATTTATTGGATGTAAAGTGGTACCTTATTTTTCTTTTGTGTTTTTCATATTATTAGTGAAATTAAACATCCTTTCAAAGACTTGTTAGCCTTTAGGATTTCCCCTTCTATGAACTACTTATTTATATACTTTGCTTATTTTTCTATTGCTTTCTCTTCTTTTTTTCTTACTAATTTGTTGGGATTCCCTGAATCAGGCCCCAGAGTGTCTGGCTTTCTAGGCCAAAGTTCTCCACTTTACCATGGTTACTCATACTAGATTAACATACAGTTCCTTTTTCCAAGAGGAAAACTGTTCTCTAACATCTAATATGGACATAAATTTTTATATCACAACAAAAGGTGCAAACAAAAAATAGGTATGACTTCCCAAATGTTTATAGCTTTTTAACAACTAAGAATTAATTAAATGCTAACACATTTCTTTAAAAAAAATCAACAGTATTAGTCCAATTAAACCATAATATCATTTTCCCTAAACTAAATCCCTGCCGTGGAAGGGCATGGAACCCTGATGCTCAGCCATAGGTTTTGTTTTTTTAAAAATATATGTTTTTATCAATTTTTAGAGAGAGGAAGGAAGAGAGAGAGAGATAGAAACATTGATGAGAGAAACATCACTGATGGGCTGCTTCCTGCATGTTCCCTACTGGGGATGGAGCCCATGGAGCCCAGGGGCATGTGCCCTGACCAGGAATTGAACTGGTGACCTCTTGGTTCATGGGTCAGTGCTCAATCACTGAGCCACACCCGTTGGACAACCATGGTTTTTTGTTTTCTTCTAACCTAGTTTGCCTGGTGCTGTGGGCCCCACTATTCTGCTGGATTTAAATTTCTGCAAAATGGTTGTTTGTGGATAGCTCCCTGGTGCCACTTGGCTATCATTTGCCACAAAGGCATCCCTTAATGGGTCTGCCTCTGTCTTTTGCACTTTCAAAGCTCATTTCTTCGGAAGGCAAGGGGACTAGTCATTCTTGTCAAACCCAGCTTTCCAGCGTGGACTGGGGTGGAATGCACTCTGCATGATGTAATCAAGGGGTCCACATGGGCAGAATTAATCATTTCTAGATTTCGGGTCTTTTAAAAAAAAATGGCCAGATTTTCGTCTTTGGGGAGGCGGTATAAAGAGGAAAAGAAATACTGAAGAATTCAGCTGTGTGCTGTGAAGGCCTCATCCCTGACAAGTAGTTAATCTATTTGTTGACACTGAGAGGAGAAGACACAGCAGGAGAAAATTAGAAAAACACTCAGCACCAGTTGCTGCCTTGGTGAATCTCATCCAATTATCAACCAGGACACTGCTGGGTGTGCTTCTTTATTATTGTTGTTGTAATTTTATTCTACTCTCTATTGTTTGTAGTACCATTGGAAAACTTTTTTGGATTAAAAAAAATCCTCCTTTGAATTTATTCTTTTTCATCTGGCCCATTGATGTCCTTATTTTTATTTTTTACTTCTGTGTTCATAACACTTGGAAATCAATGTAGGACTATTATTGATTTATGTATTTCTTTATTTACTTTCTTCCTGGAACGTAGCATCAGAGAGTCTACATGTAGATTCTGTAAAGAACTTTAAAGAGTATCATTCGTAGTAGGAGAAAGAAAATAGTGTAGACTTGTGTAAACCTTTGAGAAAAGTGTTAGCTACACTCTTTTTTTGCTGACAGAGTCCCTTTCTCACTATGAAGAACTGGCGGAAAACATTCTCCCAGTGAGGAAATTCTATCAGTTTAGATCTAGTTAGCCTCTAGGGTTCCAAAAAGAGATGTTTTCTTCCTGAGGGACTCACTGTATGCTGCTTAGATTCTGGTTCCGTCTTAAAGTCACTGGCAGAGATAAGAGACGTGGGCATATTCTCTACATAGGCCAAGGCCTTTGAAAATGGCCCTGCCTTTCGCGGCTCCATCCCTAGCTGGAACATACTGGTGTAGCCCCCTATGGGTAATGCTTTCTGGCGTGTGAGTCCGTGAAAGTCCCCCGTCCTCATCCAACTCATGACACAACCTCATGGCCACCACTCCAACCCCTCGGGCCCCCAGGGAGAGGTGCCAGATAAAACATAAGACAACCAGTCAAATAAGAATTTCAGATCAACAGCGAATGATTTTAGTATGAGTTTGTACCAGACATTACAGGAGATTCACTTATGGCTCTGTCTCCACTCTCCTTTGCCACACACACCCAGCGTTGGATTGTCCCTCCTCTTGCCCCCTTTCCCTTTGAGCTTCTAACCTTTAGCAGTCTTGGATTTCTTACTTTTTTTAGTCTCCTCACCTCCAACTGTGAAGCCAGGCTCTCCTCTGCTCAGGGCAGCTGCTGGCATTTGCAAGCCAAGACAAGAGTGCCAGTGGAGGTCTCGGCCAAGCACCTCCTCCTGATTCCTGTTGGTAGGACTGTTCTGCACGGCAAGGAACCTTGTGTCCCTTGGCCCCCGTCCCAAGATCTGTCCACACCCTCTGTGCAGGGGCATACCCTCCATGCATTTCTCTCCCCCTCCCCCCCAAACAGCCATCCCTTGGCTGGCCTGGTACCTGGAATGTGACCTAGACAGGGGAGCAAGGCTCCTTTCCTTGCCCCTAAGGAGGGGTGGACCTGGAGGAGTGCCAGTGTGGGCTCTTCTGAAGTTCAGGGTCAGGCAGGGACCTGGTGGTGGGTCTAAGGAGGTGCTGCCCACCGTCATCCTGGAGAGCTTGTGTGGTCATCGTCTTGGCCTTGTGGCCTGTATTTGCCAGATTTCTTCGTCCTCCCTCAGGAGGCTCTATGAAGACCAGGTATCTGAGTGGCTGTCCTTGTTTCTGCGTTCACCCCTTCCCCTTCTTCCTCAGCCTCAGACACAGTCCCCCCTCCTCTCACTGCTGCAGGATTTAGGAGTTCCTTTTCCTCACACACGCATGGGCGCGGTCACCACATTTCATTCAACAAAATCTTGACAGTGAACAGTTTTGATGTAGTATTACTGGGGCTGGGAGGAACAGGTAGGATGGAAAAGTGAGGGGTGGAGGCTATTGTTTTGGAAAGAATTCAACCAGTTGTTTTCACCCCCTTCTCCTCCACTCCCTGCTTTGGGCTGAATTCAGTGTTATTTCAAAACCGGTTGTGTGCATAGACACACCCAGCTTCCGTAATCCCCCTCTCCCCTAACAGATAAAGTGCTGCCAGAGCTTCCAGCTTCTTTCTCCATGACGACCAAGCCCCCATTTCCATCTAATCCCGGCTGCTCCCTACCCCGACCCCCACCCCCCGCTGTGGGAAGCCCGGTTGTTTCCTTTCTCTGTCCTCTTGGCTCTTCTCTCCCTCTCTCTCCCTCTCTGGGGAGTCTCTCAAAGTTCAGTGAACACACGTCACAGTTTGGTTGGCTCCTTCCTTTCTCCTTATCTGCCCTCTGCCTTCTCTTTGCTCCTTTGCTTTGGCAACTCTCAGCTTTCTTTTGTCTTAGCTCTTCAAACACATTCCTTTCACTGCCCCCTCAAGCTCCTGTTCCTACTCCAGCCTCTGCCTGAAGGATGCAGAAATGCAGAGAAGGGAGGGCAGAGAAAGGGCCCTTCCTTTCCCTCTGTCCCCTGCTGTGCCAGGCGCTGGGACTTCCATCGGGAAAGATGAGTCTGGGGGCTCATCTCAGCCGGGATGGTCCAGGCCCTCAGAGTTTGCAGAACAGTGCCTGCTCTGGAACCTTCCCAGGCGCCCCAACCAGTCCTCCTCTGCTCACAGACAGGTTTTGCATACAGATGAGCAGAAGGACCAAGTTAGAGAGCTGGATCCTACACCTTGCCTGGAGTGTGGCCCCAACTCATTCCATGGATCTCACTGACAGGCTTTCAAATGGTCTCCATAGCTTTCCCCATCCCAAGGCCTTCCTACTGTAATCAGTGGCCATTGTGCAGCGTAGAAGGGCACCCATCCATCCCATAATTGGTATGGTCCAGTTCTTTACAGTGCACAAGCATTCTTACCCCAGTATCTCACTTGGTCCTCAGGATAATCATGTGATTTTGATTTTGCAGATAGGGAAACTGAGGTTCAGAGAAATTAAACACATTATCCAGTATTTGAACAAAGAAGTAACTGGTGGAGCTGGGATAAGAATCCAGCTTGTCATACTCCGAGTTCATCACACCTTCTCTTTAGAGCCCTGTGCAAGGGCACGGGGGCGGGGGGGGGGGGGAGGGGGGGGCGGCGGGGGGAGGGTAGAAGGCTAGGGCACAAGGCAAGGTGTTAATAGGAGGGGTGAGTTCCAATTTCCCCCTTCTGCCACATCCCCTCATGCCCCATTTACATTGTTACACAATGCTAATTTGTTCCGTTCTTGTTCGTGTCTCTTTATAGATGTTTTAGTTATGTCTGCCCCATATGTGCGTCTGATTTTTTTCTTGGACTCTGAGCTTCTTGTGGGCACTTCTACTACATGACTCCCGCGGGTCAGGTCCCCAGTGTGTCTGACTTAGGGGCGTGGGAAAACAATGCTGGCACTGCCTACCCTGCAGCAGGTAGCAAGCCAACCCATTCTCTTGCTTTCCCATCATCTGCTGCAGCCAGGCTTCCCAGCCTCCTTGTTAGCCTCTGTGAGAAATCAAAGTCGCAATAATCAAATCAAGCCTTGTAAATTCCCCAGAAGCAGCTCCAGAGCACCAAGGAGCCCGCCAACCCCAGACCCAAATCCATGTCAAATTTCATAGATATAATTTAAGCAGGGATCAAAACCCACACTAACCTAGTAACTAAGGCTGCTCAAAATGCAGAGTTTATAGTCCATCTGCCTCTCTGCTTCAGGGAGTCTGTATTAAATTTATTGCAAAGTAAAACAAATAAAGCCAGGCAAAGGCAGTATGGAAATCTGCATACTCGTCAGAGAATTAGCAGCCCTCGCCGGTTAGGAAGGCTGCTTCTCAATTTGCATCTCTAAGGAGTTGTGACTGGGCTGGGGGCTGGGAGGTTCGGGGCTGGGAGGTTCAGGGCAGGATGGAGACTCTCCGCAGGCCTGCCCCCTGCTGGCAGATTGTTGAACTGCAGCCCTTGGACCTTGGCGGCAGAGGGCAGGGTGCTGCACCCTAGGGGCCCCAGAGAAGAGAATCTGCGGCTGGAATAAATGTTGGGAAGGTGTGGCCGTGGAAGGGCAGGTAGTAGCGAGAGGAAAAGGAAAGACACTGTGACGAAGAGAACCTAAGGGAGTAGGGAAGCAGGGAACTAGGGAGGGCTTGAGGGAGACGGAGGTGGAGATTTAGAGCTGCCTCTAGTTATACAAACCATAGACCATGATGACTTTCATGACTCTCCTTCATCTTTGCCTTCTCCCTTGCCCTCCACACCCCACAAGTCACAAAGCCCAGGAAATGGTGGACGCGCAGGCATTCTTGCCGGTACTGTTGGCTGTTGATTATCTGCTCCACACGGTCTGTGACCCCAGTAAAACTGTGCCTTGTTTTTAAGGCTGGGCCACACTCTGTGTCCAGGAATTTGGGGATCTATGACATACTTCCCAGGGAAGCTCCCAAGAAGCCCAGCCACTCTCCAAGATATTTCATTATTCTTCACGATGGACTCAAATGGCATACGTACATATATTCATACTGTAATAATTCACTGTATCTATTTATAAATCAAACCCATCCCCTAGAATGTAAAGTCCTTGAGTTTCTTAGATGAGGGCAAGGGCAGGTGAGAGTCATGGTCATTCTCAGTATTTACTTGCTCCTCTTTTCCTGCGTCTCCCAGCCCAATGCCTGAAACAGGGTAGGCTCTGAATAAGGATGTGTTAAATGAATGAATAAATGAATAAGGTGGCACCGGATGGTGATGGTTTGGTTGTATGGTTTATCCAGAGACCTGGGCGTCACTCCTGACTTCCTATTTCTCTCCATCTCCCTCTCCTTTATTCTTCAACTGCTCCATGACATTCTATCTAGTCTACTTCCTCAATGAATCTCAAAGCTTTCTGCTGCTTCTCTATTCTCTCAACAGGTTAAAAGCATAGACTCTAAGGTCAGAAAGACTCCCCCCAGAACTTAACTAGCCATGGGAACCTAACTGAGCCCAAAGTCTCTATCTTTGCTTTTTTTTTTCTTTTCTTTTGTTCTTTCCAAGGACAGCATAGCACAGAGTGAGAGTACAGATACCCAAGCTAGACTGCCCTGGATTTGATCCTAACTTTGCCATTTAGCTGAATGGCCCTGGGTGACTGGCTTAGAGATTGTTCAGATTCCTCATCGATAAACTGGAATTAATAGAATCTGTTTCTTAGGGGTGTTGTGAATTAAAAGAGCTCATATACATAAGGCATTTAAAGCAGTGCCTGGCACACGGTTACCGTTAGCTAGCTCAATAAGCACTACAGTGGTTAGCAAAAAGCAAAGAGGTTTTGCAGAGCTGAAGGTGAGTGTCTGAGGAGGACACTCTGAAAGGCCGGAGGTCATGTGTAAATGACAAAGCAAAGCATGTCCACAAGGAAACATGCAGATGTGCCGAGAAAGAGTTCCCTGGCGGGGGTGGGGGGTGGGGGTGGGGCGGGGGGCAGGAGGCTACTGCTCCTCCGTGTGTGCAGAACCCAAGTTGGTATTTTCCCAGCAGAACCAGAAACACCAATAGTGTGAGTCCAGGTTTCAAAAGGTACAGCAGCTTCTTGGTCTTTGAGAGCTTTGGGGGCAAGTTGGCCTCTGAAAGCTCCTCCAGCTGGTCCCTCCTTAGCCTCCTGGCTAAGGCTCTTCCTCGGACCCTCCAGGCTCCATCCGCAGGGACTGCCCAGCTCCTCCGACAGGGCGTGCTCCTCTTCCCTCTGGGTCTTCACACAGGTATCCTGTCCCGGGCACTCTTCCCCATGCTTCCCCTGCGGATCCTCTGCAAACCTCCCCTCTTCCCCTAGGTTGGGTGAGGTGCTCCTGCCCTGAGCTCCTAGCGCCACGTCCCTCTCCTTGTATCAGTCTGCTCGGGCTGCCATCACAAAATACCTCATACCAGGGGCTTAAAGCAGTTTACTTTCTCACAGTTCTGGAAGATGCAAGTCCAAGATCAAGGTGCCAGCAGGGCTGGTTTCTGGTGAGGATTGCCTTCTGGCTCTGTCCTCACGTGGCCTCTCTGTGCTTGTGTGGCGCGAGAGCACGCTGATGTCTCCCCCTCTTCTAAAGGACACCAGTCCTATCACATCAGGGCCGCGCTCTGTCCCTCAGCTCAGACCTCAGCCTGTCTCCCTGGCTGAGGATCCTCTGTAATCCCACAATGCCTGCTCACGGCACAGGCTCAGTCAATGTGGAATGAATGAGTTTTTCAATTACTTGTGATGCTAGCAGGAGTTGTAGAAACACAGAACATTCAGTGTGATCTAGTTTAGGTGCCTGGCAGGTGGATCCTTGCTAGTTGGTGACAGAAGGAGCACTGATGTCAGGTTTGCCATGTTCTCTTCTTCTTGATCCAGCACTCTTTTCACCTGGAGAGAGTTGTCAGATCTCTGCATAAAACTGGTGGTTTTTTTTCAATCCTTGCCTGAATTTCCTTACAAAGAAAAGGTCTTGGTCTTTCATTGACAAGCAGCAATCTCCCTCACTTTGTCTCTTCTGGCCACAAGGTAGGTTTCCTTGTCCTCAAGAGCTGCCGAGGCACTTGAAATGTCTCTCTGCCCCGCTCTGTCTGTCCCTCTGCCCCCCCTCTGTCTGCCCCTCTGCCCGCTCTGTCTGTCCCTCTGCCCCCTCTGTCTGGGTCGGGCAGCAGAACCTGGTCTGGTGACGGGGCTCCCTCACCACAGGCTCTGACTCTGAGACCACAACCCAGGTCTGTGGTCCTTGGACTCCTGCTTCTCTGCTAATGGATTTTGTTAACTGTCATTTGCTTATGCAAATCTCCCTCGTTCAGCATTAAAATGAACCCAATTATAAAGTAAAATTTCATGATTAAACCACTTAATGAGGGACATTAAGCGACCAGAAAGGACTGATTCGTAAAAATTTCAGGCATAATTACAAACTATTTCTGAAATGTGACTAAGTTCTAGGTTTTGCTTTAAACAAACATATACTTGCACATTTTTATGTATGTGCTGCACAGACACATGCACATACTCTCACACCTGGTTTCCATCTTCTCACTGTGGGACTTGTTCTTGCTCCGTCTCTGGGTCTAAATTTTCCCCAAATAGAGGAAATTCCACCAGCCATCAGATCATGTCTGCAAAGTTCTTGGAAACCTTCCAAAAGAAATGGCCACTGGGCTGAGGAAGCTGGGCGGGTAGGAAAACAGAAGAAGGTGTAATGGTTTTAATAAACTCACTTTGCCATCTTGGTGATTGATTGATATATTTTGGCATTTGCTTCCCAGCTCGGCTGTAATCAATAGCAGTTACCGACTGAGGAGCAGGAAAGGGTGGGGCTGTGGGATGGGGCCGTATCGATCGGTCTTACAGGAAAGAGCCCGGTGACTGCAGTGCTGTGGCCACCAGAACCCGGACCTCTCTGTCCCAGAGGTTGCCCTTCTTGACACCCACCCAGGCAAGGGGGTGGAGTCCAGAAACTTGGACGTGGACGAGGAGAGATGGCATCCACCTAAAAATCACCCTCTGGTGCTTGAAGAGGGCCAGTCACACGCACTTCCCTCATCACTTCCACAATTAGAGGGTGGGAACCCCAGTCTCCTGGGCTGGTGCAGGGACAGGATGAAAAGGATCTTTAAGGGCAACCGGGTGATGGTATGTTTATGGTTCCAGGCTACATCGATATCCAGGAATGAAGCCAACTTGCTTGGCAGCCTATTGCAAGGTCTGGCAGTATAATGTAGAGGTGACTTTAGCGTAGACTGTGGAGCCAGATGCCTGGGTTCAAAGCCCAGAGCTGCCATTCAGTGTGTGACATTGGGCAGGTCAGTTAACCCTGCTGTGCCCTGTTCCCTGTCAGCAAAATGGAGATGATAACAGTACCTATTGCCTAGGCTTGCTGTGATGGCTACGAGAGTTAATCTGTGTAAAAAACTTGGCACTGTTCTGGCATATAGTAAATGCTATCTGCATGTTGTTATGATTACCTGATGGTGGTGGATTCCTGGGCTGGCATCCATGATTTATGGGTGGAAACGCAGGGTACAGTTTCTCTAATCAAAAGGGTCATCACAGCGTCTGCCTTCTGCTGTTGAGCACACAGAGCTCAGGACCCAGCATCTGTTAAATAATTCTCATAGTACATCAGCCCATTAGCTACAGGATTTCTCAACCCTTTTTAGATTAATTTTTTTCTAAAAGCTTTGAAAGAAGCAAAACCCAGGTTTAGATGTGCGAGACAGTTTCAACCGATGTGACAGTTTCTGTGTGTGAATGTGAACTCAGTGTTGATACTTCAGCTGTGTAGCCAGTGCTGTGCAGCGTCATGGACAGTAGCCTTTGTATAATGGACATTCCCTGTCTTTAACAATGCACTCAAAACAGAAAATGATTTGTTTAAAAAAAGAAAACAGACACTTACCATTAAACATTGTTGTTGAAAACGTATTTATTTTTGAAGAATAGTTGTTTTTTTCATCATGGGTGCATTTTTCGTTTTTAGAAATTTATTCGAGCATGTGAAGTGACTTGGGGCTCATTTTCTTTCCAGCCGTGGAACTGGATGCCACGGCCAGTAGAAGTTGGAGATTGGCAAGCAGGTAGTAAGGAGCCCAGGTGGGGGGTTCCATTACAGACTCCTGAAAGGCTAGAACTAGAAGGGACCCTAGAGGTCCTCTGCTTCATCTCCATGTTAAAGATGAGCCCAGAGAGGGGTGATGACTTTCCTAGTCTGAACTAGAACCCAGGTCTCCTGATTTCAAGCCCAGTGCTGGTCCACATACAATGAGCTTGTTGCTGGCGCCCTCCTAGCTCTTCATCAGGCTCTGTCCCCTTTTCAGATCTCCCTCTGTTCTCAGGTTTGTATATGAGGCTAAGTTATTATTTGACAAGTCAGTTTAAGTCACACAGATGCCCTGAGTACCTACTTGGTGGTAAGTATGGCATTGGGTTTAGGTTACAAAAATAAGATGTGGACCCTACCAAGGAGATTGTAGTAGGTGGTATTGTGCCCAATGACTTGCTACTTTTGCCTGTGAAATGATTATGCTTATCTGTGCCATTGACATCAGGCTTACCCATGTGACTTGCTTTGGCCAATAAAATTTGACCAGAAGCTTTCAGGGACATTTTGTGGCCCCACCCACATTTTCTCTTTCTGTTTGCCAGGAGAGTGGCATGTCCAGAGGAGTATGCCTCTAGCTGGGTCCCACTCGAAGAGAGGACACCGAGGTGAACCAGAGCCCCAACCGGTGTGTAGCACGATGAGAGAGAAATCTTGTGAGTGAGTGACTGAGATCTCTGGTTGTTTATCCTGTAGGTTACTACCCTAAGCTGATGGCTGTAGGAAGGTCACAGGGTAGTTGGAGAGATGGGTGATTTCCAGCTGAAATAGAGTGATGGATGCTTTGCTAGATGTATACACAGAAGATTCAGGAGCAGGCCAAAAGAGGGAAAAAGGACTCTCTAAGGAAGAGGCCTCAGGAAAATCTTCCTAGACGAGGCAATAGCTTAGAAGAGTTTTAAATATGTTTTTATTGATTTTTAGAGAGAGAAGAAGAGAGAGGGAAAGAGAGAGATAGAAACATCATCAACCGCCTCCAGCATGCCCCCTACTGGGGATTTGAGCCCACCACTGGGCATGTGCCCTGACCAGGAATCAAACTGGCGACCTCTTGGTGCATGGGTCAAGGGTTGACACTCAACCACTGAGCCACAGCAGCTGGGCATTAGAAGAGTTTTAGAGGTTGAAGGGAAGTTCAGCATGTTGGGGAGGTTTGTTTATTGAGGTATTCTAGTCAGGGAAACCAGCAAGCACAGACACGACATATCAAGATATGTTTGAGAATTGCCCGTCACATCCACAAGTGTAGTCCAGGATCAGGTTTCTCAGTCTTCGAAAGTTTTTGACTTCCAGCAACTCTGTCAGATCCCCAAGGGGTATGTGTAGACACAAAATAAATGCATCATTTATTTTGGTCAGAGCTTTGGTCCCAAATCATCATCTGATCCTATATCCTGAGGAGCTAAGCTGGGCTGTGTGTGAGCCACAGGGACCCCTTTTTAAGAGTTTAATTTTTATTTTAATCAAAGAATACATAAACATAGTTTGGAAATCAGCAGTTGCCTTGTCCCCTCACACTCCCAAGTCCTATACTCCAAGGCAGTCACCCTCAACTCTTATAGTTCATTTCTCTTTTGTGTATATTGCCATGTTTTAAAATACTATGCTTACACTATTTCTTGATTTACTAATTTAAATTATATATTGACTTTCTACCATGGTAGATGAGAACTTAGTTCTCCCACACCATTCTCCCCCAAATCCAACCCTGCACTTTCCGTTTTTGTATATCTCCAACATAAATTTTCTTTTTTCTTAAATTGATATTTGGGTTTATATACTAATGACTATGCAAATATTATTAACTCCCAAGTCAATAGTGCACTTGCTCATGTCTTCTCTTTAGTACAATCTTTTATTTATCCTGAAGTTAACAGTTGCCTTTTTATTGATCTGGTATCAATAAAAATATACTTATAATTAATTCTTAAAAAATGATTCAGCAACTCTACTCCATACTTGCCAATGCGGGGCTCCATACATTCAAGCCCATCTGTTCCATTTCTTTCCCCTACAGTTATCCCTCCAAGAACCTTCTGTTTTTCTGCTCTAACCTGGCACTGGAATACTGACGAGCTGTCATCCTGAGGCTTCCCTGTACCATCATTTTGAATATTTCCTTTACTGACCACCTGTGCTGCGTGCCCTATTTCCTCAATTCCCTATCTTCGTTATTGGACTATCACCTAACGTTACTAAACCCCAGCCTCCAATAACTTCTTAAGAATGAGTGCTTTGAAAAGTAATCTTCTTGGGTCATTGACTATGTGGAAATATATACTAAATTATATATGTTCTAATATGTAGCTGATACTTTAATTGGGTATAGAATTCTAGATTTAAAAATGTTTTCTTTAAGAATTTGGAAGATATTTCTCTGCTATTTGATGTTGGCTTTGAAGAAGTTCCATATTGTTCTTATTCTTGTTTCTTTTACCTGTTTTCTTTCTCTTTAGAAGATTTTAGAAACTTCTATTCATCCTTCAAGATTTAAAATGTCATAATGATAATGATGGGCATTGGTATATATCTTTTTACATTGTTTGTACTGGGCTAATCAGGAGACTAATGTCCTTTTTTTTCTCTCCTGTTTATTTATTTTTCCTTTTGCTTCACCCATTGGAAAATTTCCTTAGCTTTATCTTCTAACCTTTATGAGTTTTTGAAAAAATTTAATTATATTTTTAATTTAAAAGAGGCCTTTTATTTAATTTTTTCATTTTCCATTGTACTCTCTTCTTTTTTTAATGAATGTAACATTTCCTTTTATTTTTTGAATTAGTGTTATTGCTCATTTTGAATTTTTGTCCTTGCAAAATTTCTATCCACTCATATCTCCTTCGGAAAAAGATTATTTGCCCCCTTTTCATGTTTGAGGCTTTCTTTAAATATCTGATGGTTCTTGACTGTTTATTCATATTTAAGAAAGGCACTAACAGCATCTTTTGGAAGCTTATTTGTAAGTGGCGGTTTGTTGACTTGTGGGCTTCACTGGGGTGATCAGGTGGAACGTGGATCTTTTTATTGAGGGAGCTTCAGCTACCACTAACTGGAGTTCTCTCTGAGGTTGTTCAGTTCTTTAAAGAAGAATCTTCCAGTTTGCTAGTTGGTAGTGGGGGGGAGTTGCTAGCAAGGCCAGAGAAAGCACTAAAGGGTCCCACAGTTCAGCATGCAGACCTCTCTTTGATTCCCTTCACCCTCCCCCCTCCACCATACTTAGTGTTCTCCAGTCCAATATTATTCTTATTCAGTTTCTCCAAAGAAAATAATCTCTTGCTTCCTACAGGATAGAGGGGCGTGGCTGACTGGCTCTGTGGCGTGGGTGGGACCCCTTCTATAAACAGACTTCCCACCAGTGCCCCTGGTTAGCCAGTGCTGGGTGCCTCCGAGGGCTGACCTCAGGGCTCTGCAGAGTGGATCGACCCTCACACAGGCCCTTGGCTTGTGACTTCTCTCTGTTGAGCCATTTACCATTCTCCTCTCTTCATTCGAATAAAAAAAAATTGTGAAACTCTGTAATCACTGTTTTTCCCCTCTCCCATTCTCCCCCTCCCCCAAATATATTTGTATTGATTTCAGAGAGGAAGGGAGAGGGAGAGAGAGAGAGAGAAACATCAACGATGAGAGAGAATCATTGATCGGCTGCCTTCTGCACATCCCACACTGGGGATCGAGCTGCAACCCAGGCATGTGCCCTGACTGGGAGTCGAACCGTGACTCCCGGCCATGCTGGCCGGGCCCCTCTCCTATTCTTGTCTTTGGTTAATACCTTTGTAATTTCCAGAGGTTGGGCTGTTGAACCACTGGCCTTCCCAGTGTGATAGCCACTAATGTGAGAAGGTGGATGGGCAACTGGGTGTCATTCTGGGTCTCACAGTTCCTCAGCTTCCCCTATAAGCTCCTCTTCTTCATTGTCCCTTAAATACTGGTGTTCCTCAAGCTTCTGCGCCCTGAGGACTCTTGTCCCTTTAGTGTAAGATCAAAACTAGGGGCAGGTCCAGGTCCACTCATGTGCTGGCTTTGGTGCCTGGACTAGAGAGGAGGAAGCAGAGGAGAACAAGAAGGCATGGCCACCCTTCACCGGCTGCTCAGTGGCCCTGGGCCGCATTTCCTTCGGTCCTACCTTGGTGCTTGTCTGGCCTGAAAAGGCTTTTCCTTGACTCCGGATAGGAGGGGCTCTCAGCCTGGCCCCATTACGCCAGCCTCATGGGAGGGCAGAAATGTAGAGAGCACCTGTTTCCTGGTCCAGTTCTGTCACCCTAGGTGTTGGAATTCTATTTGTGAGCAAAGCAGGCTGCATCCTACCTGGACCTTATAATCTAGTCCTGGGAAGATAACAGCAGGAACAACAAAATAAAGCACTCCACTCCCCACAGAGCCTGCTTTGTTTCTCCGCCATCCATGTGCTTCTTAGCCAACTGCTAAGCTCCCGTGTCTTGGGACTGCAATGGGAGGGGCGGGCAGCAGGGAGCTGCTGACTAGGTGGCCAGCACACACGATGCCACTTCATGCCTCCCGGTTATTGTGCACGTCATTTCCATCTACATCGACTTCCATCCCTTGTCATTTTGGCAGATTTCACTTATTTTTAAAAACTGGTTGGTCAGTAGCCCTTTCTCTGCAGTCTCCCCTGACCCACCCGCCCCGCTATATAATCCACAGCATCTGGGGTAGGCGCTGCTTCAGGTGCTGAAGGCACGATACAGGAGACCTGTGCAGGATGTGGGACACATGGAAATGGGTTGAATCCCCCCCGCCCACACACACACACACTTAGCTTTGGTCTTGGGCAAGTGGATTAACCTCGTTGAGCCTCTATCTTCTCATCTGCGAGGAGAGGTTAATGAAATCTCCCATGAAGCGCATGGCAGGGATAAGGGCTGCAAGGGCTGAGCTGGAGCAGATAACTAGTGCTGAAAGGCTGGTCCAGGTCCTTTCTCCTTTGAAGGAGCTTCCAGTCTAAAGAGGGGAGAGTGACCACCACCTGGGTACATCTGGCAATTTGTCATGAGAGCTGAGATAAGGGTAATGAGCTCCATGCCACCGATTCATGAATCAGACTCCTTGTCTCCCCACCAGACCGTGAGCTGTTTGAGGGCAGGGCCAACGCTTCTATCCTGTTGTTGCTGTGCCCGCACCACCATGCACAGTGCCTGGCACAAGTAGCTGCTCAATAAACATCTGAGCAAATAAAGTGGGAGTGACTCCTGCCTCTCCCTGATCATGATTGGATGGTTAGAGCCCTGCTCAGGCATTGCCTCCTCCAGCCCCCTAATTGTTCCTATCTCAGTGGAGGGAAAATGTGAGAATCTTCTCTAGAGTGAATTTTTTGAAATGTTATCAAAGTTTGGGACCTGAGATGATGGGACTTGGATGATGGGGACACAAGGACACGGGGGATGTCTTGTCCAGTGTCTGTGGGAATGGCCTCTCTTATCCCCCCTCTCTGTGCACAAGACATCTAGACCTTACCAGCCTCGCCTCCTTTCCAAACGAGCCCGTCTCCGGAGAAGCAGAGGTTTTCTCTCTCTGGCCCTGACTTGAAATGAAACGACTTAGCCCTCAGACAGTTTTATGGTCCCTTGCCTTCCATTCCTCTTGCCGAGTTATCATGCCGGGGAGAGCCCAGCCCAGGCTCTGATTTATACAGCTCTCCAGGCCCCTGTTGGATCTGGAGTCTGGAACAATACGACAGGGCTATCCATCACCCTCTGCTCAGATCTCCCTGGACTCATTGGCAAGGAGGGAGGGGTGGGTGGCAGAGAAGGCAGCCTCAGGGGTCCTGCCCAGAGAGCATTTGTCACATTGATCGAATGCACAGGCGGGAGTGGGGTGGGGAAGTGGAGGCTTTTTATCTCACCCCAAGTCTCCCCTGTGGCAGCAGGGACACGGAAGAGCAGGGACAGAAAGGGAATTAGAGCTCAGAAGGCTGATCCTGGCCAAGGATACCTCTTACCTGCTCCCAATCAGAATGCAGCAACCACTGGTCCAACTGTGTTTGATCTCCCCAAGTCATCCATCCTGTTTGTACATCATCCATCACCCCTTAGCACCCAGCACAGCACCTGGCACATAGTAAGCATGTGACAAAATCGATGTTTGTTGACTGACTAAGCCTCTCTTTCCTCCTTACCCCAGATCTCAGGGTCAGGGGTCATTCAGAGAACTCCTTATACATGTATGCATGCTGCCTCTCTACTTGTGGGCATGTGTGTTCTACATTTTAACTTGCGACGGATGCTCTTGTGTGCCTGCATGCTGCACCATGTCCACTGGAATCCACTTCCTGAGAGTCTGGGTTCTTAGAGTGGGTGACCCAAGGGAAACCCTGACTTTAGCTTCTGTGAGGCATTTGATCATCTAAGCCTGGGGCTGGGAGAGGTGGCGCAGTGCCAGGAGGGAAGGGGTGTGCAAGCTCCCTCTAAATGGCCCTCTGTACTCACTGACTCCAGGTCGGCCAAAGCAGAAAGGGGGTCATCGTCTATACACAACGAGTAGTGGTCCCTGCTCCCAAGAACTCCTTGCGGGGGGGGGGGGGGAGCGCACTTCCGAGGAAACCAATTCTGCTGGGGACAGGCCCCGACGTCTGAGAACAGCGACTCTGCGACTCTCCGCTACCTGTGCAGAGGGAAGGCTGCTACTTTGTGCATGCCACTCTGGCAGCGAGCTAAGACCCTGGGGACAGCATTTTGGCTGTCAGGAAATTAGAGGCTTTGTTCAAAGCCAGGAAGAGAAAATCAATGCCCAAATCTGGGAGCTGAAGAAAAAGGAATTCAAGGGCTGCTGCACGGCTGTGGCTTTGTTGTGTCTTTCTGTTTTCGTGCTGCAGAAGCGATAACATGCGATGGCCCAAGCGTGGTATCTCCCAGCTCCTGGGAAGTTGGCTGACCTGAGGAGAAGTGAGGGGTGGCTAATGAGTCATTAGCAGTCTTTATCAAATTAGGATTATAATCCATTTCAACATGCAGAGGGAAATGTTTCAAATTATCTACTTTCTTAATTGCAACTCAAAGATTTGGCAGGAAATGATCATGAGAGATAACGTCTGGAAATTGATGGATTGCACAGATGTGTGTCTATAAGCTTCCAAAACTCTAATAGCTGGAGAATCATCCACACACACACGTGCATATGCTCACACAGATATTGTACGTACAAACACCCCGCTGTACATATCGACTCAGGATACTAAGCAGATACATACACCACACACACACACGCACACACACAGAGTTAAGTCTGTGCACAGTAAATCAAACCATTGACTTAAGCAATTCAGATAGGCTGAGTTTGCTACCAAATGCTGAGACACTGGTGGGAAGGACAAGGTAAGACTTAGCCCTTTGCCTGTAAGAAGTTCAAAAGCTGCTCAGGGAGCGAACGCATTCATACCTGAAATAGAAGAGCATGTACAGTGCCGCATTCACGTGCATATACTACAGCGGAGACGTGAACGCACAATTCAGAAGGATGCAGGACATGGGTGTCCTGCATTAAGTAGACTTTCTGGAGAGGAAGAGTTTTCACCGGAGTGTGAATATTCCTCTGTGCACTGTGATGGCAGCCAGTGGGGACGATGGCAGGAGAAGACGTGCTGTGTCTGTCTGTCGAGAAACCTGCACAGAGCATCGACACTGTGTTCTGTGTTCGTAGAACTTCCGGGGAGGGTGGGACTGCTTTGGTGAGAGAATGCAGGCCAACTACTATTTGCTGTATTAAAACAGAAGAGATTTGAAGCTCACCTCATCCTTGTCCCTTCTCGGCCTCAGCTTCTCTACCTGTAGAATGGGAGTGGGATCTGCAGGCTGAGTTAGACTTTTCTAGATCTCTCTTGATCCCTGTAAACCTGTAAGATCTCTGTGATTCAGGAATTGTAATTTATTCATCCTTAGAGCCTAAGGGCCTAGCATGTGCCTGCCAGCCTAGATGCTGAATGGGAACCAACACTGGGACATTTTTAGAGGCTATTGGTGTATATGTGTGAATGGGTGAACTAGTGAATGGATGAGGGATGAAGGAAGGGAGCGTTTGTACTTTACAGAGAAGCTGTGCAGAAAGTGGTTTAGAGTGTGGGTTCTGGAGGCAGGGCACCCAAGTCTACACCTGTCGACAAGTTACTCCCTTACCTGAGCCTCACTGGGGATGCATGTTGAGCACTTAGCAAATAATCAATACATATTAGCAATTATTTTTTTTATTTTTTATTTTTTAAATATATATTTTATTGATTTTTCACAGAGAGGAAGGGAGAGGGATAGAGAGTTAGAAACATCGATGAGAGAGAAACATCGATCAGCTGCCTCTTGCACACCTCCTACTGGGGATGTGCCCGCAACCAAGGTACATGCCCCTGGCCAGAATCGAACCCAGGACCCTTCAGTCCGCAGGCCGACGCTCTATCCACTGAGCCAAACCGGTTAGGGCCATATTAGCAATTGTTGTTGACCCTCTGTTTTGTTCTCCCTTGCTAAGCCAACCAGGCTGGATAAGTTGGGGATCTTGCTCCCTTATTTGGTCACTCTTCCTCCCCCTCCCCTAAACATGATAGGACAGGACCCACTTCTCCTTTCCCAGAGTTGTTGCTTGGTCCTCCAAGCCCTGCTCTGGCTGCTGTAGGTCCCAGCCACCAGAATGAAGTTGGGAGACCAGCCATGCAAAATCCTCAGCTCAGGAGGGCTCATGCAGCATCAGAGGCAACTAATGTGGATCCCTGCAGACAGGGAGGAGATGGTCCATGGGAGGAGCAGAAGGATTCAGGGCAGTTCTGTGAGAGATGGTGATGCTGAGGGCTGAGAGAGAATGTGAATAGGGCCAAGGGAGAGCACAGTGACAGCAGGGGTGACAATTGTGATGGTGATGAGGGGTTTGAAAGGAGATGGAGGACTAGGGGTTCAGGGATGGATGCTCTAGTAGAGGTGGGAGAAGAGGTCTTTGTGTTGGGGAAAGTAGAAGTTTCAAAACCTCATGTAACTCTGAGGGTGGAGGAGGAGAATTGAGCAACCCAGCGCTCTGAGGGAGGGGCACTGAGTGTACTACTGGCCCCCATACCATCCCTCAGCTGGTCATGGGTGGCGGGGGTGCCAAGCAGAGCAGGCTGAGGAGCTCGGGAGCCAGTGACACAGGATAAACAATAAACGTTTCAGCATGCACACAGAGTTTATACTAGGGCAAAAACAGAGCCCAGAAGAGAGGTTTTGATAAAAATCGAATGCAAGTTGCATAGTAATTTTAAGTTTTCTAGTAGCCGCATTAAAAGGTAAAAGAAACAGTGAAAAAAATTTAATAGCCCATTTTTATCTAATTCAGTGCAAGCAGAATATTATCATTTCAATATCTAATAGACAGGGGTAGGAAAAAGTAGGTTTATAGTTGCATTGTGATGTTCTTTTGAGTTAACGAAGCTATTGTAATAATCATAACCTGTATATCTTTTTCCATACAAAAAAGTATAAACTATAAACCTATGTTTGCCCACCCCTGTATATAAAATAATTATTAATGAAAAATTTGGTATTCTTTTTTAAATAAGTCTTCCAAATCCATTGTGGACATTACACTTGCAACACATCTCAGTTTGGTCCAGCTGCGTTTCAGGTTCTCAGTGGCTCCGTGTGCCTAGTGGCTGCTGCGTTGGACAGCACCGGTTTCTATCTTCCTTTCTTTAAATTGCGTGGCCAAACTCTTGGGATGCCATTTCCCACGGTGGCACTTTTTGGAAACCATCGTAGCATTTTATAGTCTAAATACTCTGTCTCTCAGTATCCCTCTTTCTCAGCCCTTTCAACTGGCTGTGATGCTGCCACCCCTTGCCAGGGCCTGGGAAGAACTGCAGGCTCAACCAAAGTTCTTCTCCTTTATTTTCTGCAGCTCACGGGCCTCTCATCTGGAGGCAGGGCAGCGCTCTTGAGAGCATGTGTGTGTGTGTGTATGTGTGTATTGCATACATGCATGTGTGTGTTGCATGCCTATCTGCGTGTGCATGTGTGTGTGTATGTGTGTATTGCATACATGCATGTGTGTGTTGCATGCCTATCTGCGTGTGCATGTGTGTGTGTGTATTGCATACATGCACGTGTGTGTTGCATGCCTATCTGCGTGTGCATGTGTGTGTGTGTGTGTGTGTATTGGGTTGAAGGAAGTAAGGCATGGTGGGGGGACAGTGATTGAGGAAACTTTCCACATGTACAGCAGTACCATAAGACAGGCTTTTTAAATGGTTTTGGGGACTGTATTCCTCCTATATTAGAGAAGCTGGGCAGAGATACTGTATGACCCAATTGGTCGACTGTCATGTGCCCAGAGGACAGGTTGCATCCACCATGCTTCAGAGGATGGGAGTGGAATAGGGGAGCAGAGAGGCTTTCTCAGGGTGAAAAATGAATCAGAGGTGGACAAGGGCCTGGACACCTGACTCCAGCTCAGAGCAGAATCCTGGAGCCCCAACTTTTGGAGGATTTACAGTGTCTGTGTTTTCACACTGTGCAGTCCCTCACCCTGTCTGCCAGGGCTGTGCCTTTACGAATTTAATCAGAAACAGTCTTCTTCACATGTCCCCGGCTTCCCCAGCACCACAGCCCCACCTGGTTCCGGGGTCAGGAAGGAGGCCTGAGGTAGAGGATTGCATTCCCACCCCTTTCTCCATTCTGTGCTCCACGCTCTGCTTCCAGGCTGCAGCGCCTGTCACAGCATCCTCAGGAAGCACTGTCTCCTCTCCTCAGGCCAATTAAACAAGTGCCGTATTAAAGGCACAGACAAGCCGTGACCGGTTTGGCTCAGTGGATAGAGCATCGGCCTGCGGACTCAAGGGTCCCGGGTTCGATTCCGGTCAAGGGCATGTACCTTGGTTGCAGGCACATCCCCAGTGGGGGGTGTGCAGGAGGCGGCTGATCCATGTTTCTCTCTCATCGATGTTTCTGGCTCTCTATCCCTCTCCCTTCCTCTCTGTAAAAAAATCAATAAAATACATTTTTTTTTAAAAAAAAAAAAGGCGCAGACAAGTGCTGTGGAAGCCTGAGGTAAGGGCTGCTAAATCCAATGGCTCCATTTATTAGCGAGCCTCCCGTGTGCCAGGGACGGTGCTGAGATCTGTGCCTTCGTCATTGGATCTAATCCCCACAAGCTCAGGAGCTGGAAACTGTTATCATCCTCATTTCACAAGGGCAGGAACTGAGACTTGGAGAGTGGCGGTATCTTTCTGTGTCAGGGTAAAAATTTGAGCCAGACCCATGTGACGCCAAAGCTGGGGAAGCCAAGGAAGTTTTGAAAAGAACCGATTTTTGAGCTAAGTCTTAGCAGCAGACATAACTGGAGAAGATAGGGAAAGGGGACTGAGAAGGCCAGGCTGAAGGAATGGCACCAGCAAGTGCAGGAGGCATACATAGCTCTGGGGGTGGCCAGAATGGAAGTGCCCAGGCCACTCAATTGTAGCAGCTTTGACAAAATAAATAAAATTTATTTTTTAGAGCAGTTTTTGGTTCACAGAAAATTGAGCAGAAAGTGTGGAGATTCCCATATTGCCTCCTCCACTGTCAACATCCCCACCAGAGTGATACCAGTATACTTGTTATAATTGGTGAATCTACATTGACACATCAGCCTTAGTCCATAGTTTACATGAGGGCTCCCTCTTGGTGGTGTACATTGTGGGTTTGGACAAATGTATAATGGTGTGGATCTATCACTATAGAGTCATGTGGAGTATTTTCACTGCCCTAAAATCCTCTGTGCTTTGATTATTCATTTCTACCTCTACCCTCTACCCCCTGACAACATGGATCTCTCTATCACCTCCATAGTCGTGCCTTTTCTATAATGTCATATAGTTTGGAATCATGCAATATGTAGACTTTCCATTGGCTTCTTTTATTAGTAATATGCATATAAGTTTCCTCCATGTGTTCCATGGCTCGGTAGCTCATTTCTTTTTAGTGCTGGATAATATTTCATTATCTGGGGGGACCACAGTTTAATTATCTGTTCACCCACTGAAGGATATTTGGGTTTCTTCCAAATGTTGGCAGTTATAAACAGAGCTGCATCTGTGTGCAGGTTTTTGTGGGGATACAACTTTTCAACTCATTTGGGCAAATACCAAGGAGTGCAATTGCTGGATTATAGATAGGGTTAGAGTTTGTTTGGTTTTATAAGAAACCAAAGTGGCTGTACCACGTTGCGTTCCCACCAACAGTGAATGAGAGTTCCTGTTGCTCCACATCTTCACCAGCATTTGGTTTTGTCAGTGCTAAGGAAGGTGGCATTCAAGGCTCTCCTTTTTATTATAAGGTTCAATAAACATCTTAGGCTAGATCTTACAGGCAATGGAAAGGCATTGAGGATTCTGAGGGGGAAACCAAGGCATAATCCAACCTTTGTTTGAGGAAGGACATTCTGGTGATAGTGTATAGGAAGTATTGAGGATTTTGGAGACATTAGACCAGTTAGGAAATCATCAAAATATTCCTGCTGACTGGTTATAGTCCTTGAACAAGGACTGGACAGTGATGGAGAAATAAGTTCCACTCAGTTCAACACAACAAGTATTTCTTTAATATGTTTTCTGGACTGAGCACAGTGCCAGATTTTAAGGACCCTGGGCTGAAATATTGTCCCTCATCCTCAAGGAACTCACAATCTATCAAGATTCATAAAAAATAATTAAGTTGAGTAAAAGGGAACTGGTAATTAATTAGATAGTGTCCCCTGCAAATTCACATGTTGAGTTTGACTGTGACTGTATTTAGATGTAGGGGCTTCAGGGGATACAGTTAAATAAAGTCATAAGGGTAGGCCCTTAATTCAATAGCTTGGTGCCTTTATAAGAAAAGGAAGAGACACCAGAGGAAAGTGTCTGGTTCACAGAAGAGAAAGGCCACATGAGGACACAGCAAGAAGGTGCCGTCTGTAAGCCAGGAAGAGAGGTCTCACTAGAAATCAATTTTGCTGGCACCTTGATCTTGGACTTCCAAGCTCCAGAACTGTGAGAAAATAAATGTCTGTTTTTTAGGCCACCTAGTCTGTGATATTTTGTTACAGCTGCTGGAGCAGACTAATACAAGTCTTAAATTTTTATTTGTGGGGTGACATGGACAGTATTAGCCAGGCCATTGTTTGTACAGGTCTAGAGCTCAGAGGAGACAACCTGGGCTGGTGTGGGCTGCTTACACTAAAGACCAATCAAATGCAGATAAAGTGAGAAGGCGGCCCAGAACTAAGCCTTAGAAATAGCAACATTTAAGAGTGATGGCTAGGATTGGTAGGAGCTGCTGCTTGGTTTTAATGTTGATGTGTCGGTGACTTATGGGACATGTGGCCCTTCTCCATCCTCTTCTTTATTCTCAGAAGTATGATGGGGAGAGATTATAGGGTATTTGAAGTGAATTCTAGGCTCACTGACAGAGCCATTTAGGTATGGAACTCATGGAGTTTGACATATTGTGAATTCATTTGTTCATTGATTATTTGCTAGCTTGTTTCAACTGTTGGATTCTTGCATTATTATTATTGAAGGTTTTATGTATTAGTGCTTTGTCGTCTTCTATTAGAATGAAAGCTCCTTGCGGTCAGGAGCTGTGTGAACACCTTTGCTTCTGCTCTTTATCTCTAGCACGAGCACACAGCATTTTAGATGATCATTTTTTTAAGCTTTTGCAAATTACAAAATAGTCAAAACAAGATACACTTTAAGAAATTACTATGTGCATTTTAAAGCACTAAAAGGGTATTAGTAGAAATCACAGTGTTTTAAAGACTCCAAAAATTAACAGCTCATGGCAATGGATCTCCTGATTCAAGAAAGATTTGGACACCAAACCAGATTTCAGAAAATGAGGGGTGTGAACAGTGGGAATCAGTGATGCATGGCTGTTGCCTGCAATACTATTTATGGCTCCCTGACACCTCTCTGATGGGGTTAAGTATTTACATTCAGCCCTGATTCTCCCCTCTGACTCTGCAGGCTACAGCCACCCTCTGGGAGCCCTGGGAAAGAGAGAATACCCTCTCTGCAGGGGTCCCAGGCTGGGGCAAATGGATCTCCCCTCCCCCTCTTGCCTCTGAAGAGGTCTTGCCTCTGGGAGTTTATGGCAGCCTGACCTCCAGCCTTTGGTTTGGAGAATCTGGCCGCTTCTGAACTACATAAAAAGGGCAAGTGCATTCATTATTATTATATTATTATACAATGTATAATATATAATAGCGATTATGCTGTCAGGAGCCAGAGTCTCTGACCACAGATCAGAGGCTGGGGTGACATAAATCCACCTAGTTAAGTCTTTGGAGATTCTACGTGAAGGTGAGAGGATCCAACTTCATCTATAATGGAGAATCTCAGCGAAGAGTTTCTTCTACAAGCACCTTTGGAGTTTAAATCTGGGGGGGGGGGGGGGGACTGGGAGGACCTGGACAAACAGTATTTAGTATCTGGGATGTGATGCAAAAAAGGTCATAGTTGCCTCCTCTGAGCCATAAAATGCTAATGGCTCAACCCTGCTGGTGGTGATGGGGGCAGATGAGGAGTCACCCAGAGGCCTGGGAAGAGGGAAGGGGCAGCCTTCAACTTCTGGCTGGGGTCAGATTCTTCACTGAAAACCTGGCCAGCTTGGGTTTCACTTGTGCTTCCCTGCTTACATCGGTGTCTTTGTCTAGGCTTTATCCAGGCCCCCTGCCTGGTCTGAGGTCAGAGGATCAATGGCTGCCTGACTGTGGCTGGAATGGCTCCTCTAAGGGGAGGGAGCCCAGAGCACATTTCAAGGAGGCAGAAAGGGTCCTCTAGTCCCTTTATGCCAACGGCCACGTGCTGAGTTGTGAAGCGAGCAAGCCAGCATCTGTAGGTGCTGGTTGCCTGCACCAACACTTAGTAGGACTATAATCTTTTGGAACGAAAGAAGGCACATGCTTGCACTGGTTGTCCTCTTGGAAGGCACTTATATTAACGTCCTCCCCAGAGGAGATGAAGCCACCCCAGCAGGCCCAGGCTGAAACAGCCCAGCTGGTCTCCCTCGGCAGCCCAACCCCCAAAACCTGGGACTTTTTCGGATGAAAACAGCGGTGCTCCGAACAGGCTTGTTTGGTATTTGCAAAGAGGTGATTTACTGATAAAGCCTCTGTACCCTTTTAGCTCTTCCTCTGCCCCGCCCCATCACACAGTCTCCCCCTCTGGGAACCAAACGTCCCCGGGAAGCCCGCAGCAAAAAAAGGTCTTAAGAATTGGAATAACTCGCCGGAGTTTCATCTGAACACCTTTTCTGGGGCTAGGGTAACGAACATTATTCAAACGCAGTCATAAAAATGAGGCCGGCCAGGCAGGGATAGGGTGGGTGGGGGTGGGGGTGGGGGTGGGTGGGCGGAGTGAAGGTAGAGGTAAGGATTTCTTGCCAGTTTTGAGTTTTGTCATTTCTGAGTTTTCTTGGGGTCCGCCTCTCTGTCCGCTCAGTACAGGATGTCTTAGAACTCTTCCTGAAGAGGACTTGGCATGGGGGCAGGGGCAGTGCTCCCGAGGTTCTGGGGGTCCTCTGCGTTCCCACGTCCGAAGCAGCCCCCCAGCCTGAGGCTTTCTGTCCCGCGCTGTGTTGCGCCTGCCCGCAGGAGCAGGCCCGCGCCGGGCGTCTCGGAAAAGCCTCCAGCAGAGGGAGACACTCCGGCGGCGGCTCCGCCTGGAAAGCGCCGGGCCAAGCGGGTGGGGGTGTGGGGGTGGGGAGAGGGGGAGTGGGGAAAGGAGAGGTTGGGGGGGGGGGGGCGGGGGCGGGTCCCTGAGCGCTGACGTCCCGAGCAGTGCTGGGAAGTATAGGCTGTGTTGTCACGCCGGTGTCAGTCTGATGAAGATTGGCATCAGGTAAGCTGTCATTCATTTCCATGTCAGAGCAGCTTCTGCAGGCGGCGCGGCTGCGGGCGGCTGCCTCGGAGCGCGCGTGTTTTATTCCGGTCCCCAAGCCGGAGTATTATTCATTGCGACAGGGCGAGGAGGAGAGCGAGCGAGCGAGCGAGCGAGGGAGGCAGCGGGTGGAGAGAGGGAGGCGGCAGGGAGGAGGGAGCAGGGAGCGGGGAGGGAGCGCGCAGAGAGAAGCTGGGGAAGCGCCGGCGAACGCGGAGCGGGCGAGGCTGGGGAGGAGGCGGTCCAGCGTCCGGCCGCCCAGCGCGCAGCCCCGCGGTGGCCGCTGCCTAGCCTTGGAGGGCAGGGGCCGGGCGAGCATTGTCCGCGTGGGAGGAGGACCGCCGGGCCCGAGGCCCCGTAGCGGCGGGCGGGGAGCTGCGCGGGGACCGAGAGCAGGGAGAGCGCGCTGGCCAGAGCCCTGTGCGGCGGGCTGGTCGGGGCCAGGCGCTCCCCCGGCGAGGCCGGCTCCAGGTTCGCTTTCTCCCGGCTCCGGGCGCCCGTTGGGCCGGCGCTGCCGGCGCCACCAACCTGGGGCTCCTGTGAGCGGCTTGAAGCGGGAGCAGCCTCGGACTCGGGCCGGGCGACTGAAGTCAGAGCCACCGCCTGACTCGTCTGGCCTGGGCGAGTGGGCTTTGCAGGCGAATCCGGGGGACTTCGGAACACGAGTCTGGAAACTGGGATCCCCGGGGCCAGTTTAGGGACCGCGGCCCTGCAGGGAGCGATAATCTGTAGGGTTACAGGCTCTGGACGGATTGTTGGGAGACCTTGGTGAGGTGGTTGAGGCGTGGGGCCCACTGCGAGGTTGGGAGTTAGAGTCCTGGATCGAGCCCTCCGGGCGTAAGTTCGTAAAAGAGGGGATGGAAAGCGGAGGGCGATGGGGCAGGGTCGGGAGTGTGCCGCGCAAAGTTTGCGTCTCTTTCGGCTTAGGTGTGCGGGCTTTCCCAGCTCCCGAACCCGAGGAAGAAACGAGGGAACGGGCTTCCCTTTCGGGGTCTTAGAGGAGCCTGCGCGGCAGGGAGACCCGGGCTCGGGGTGGGAGTGCGGCGGGGCTGGGAGTGGTGGTGCATCAGCCCTGAATTAGGGCAGGGGTTCGGGCCAGGCTGGAGTTTGGGTTGTAGGGTCCAGGCTCACTTTAGAAGCGTAAACGGGCCACTGAGTAGCTTAAGGGTGGAACCCACACCCCAGCCAGAGCTGGGGGCTGGAGTTACATCTGAGGCTGGAGTCGGAGAAACGGGTGTTTTTTTTTTTTTAAAAAATTTGTTTTTTGTTTTGTTTTTAGAATTTAGGCACGGGATCACGAATTTTTATTGGGGTTGAGGCTATTGAAATTTGGGGTGGGGGTGGTCGTGCGCGCTGGTCTTAACTCTCTGTGGGTGGAAAAGCATTAACGTAGGCGACGAAAGTAGTTGATCCGAGCCATGGCAGGCGATCCCCGAATTTCTGCTGCTTCTCCCGGAAAGAGGATCTGGAAGAGAGGATTCGAGGCGCTCAGGACCCAGTCTTAGGAGAAAGATTCCGGGAAGCGGACATATCGATGGGACCTTCTGGGTGAATCGACAGGGCAACCACGCAGGGCTCGAGGTGGATCCTAGGACTGTGGCGGCGCCTCGGGCTCCAGGAGTCACTCCGGGTCTGCGGGCGGAACACGGCCGGGAGGGTTCAGGTTGCCCGCCCGCAGGGGCCTCGGCCCGCCCCGGGGGCCAACAGCGAGGTGCCGCATCGCAACGGGTTGTCCGGGCTGCGGCCGAGGGCAGGGAGGACTCAACTCCGGCGCCCTGATTTGAGTCGTGGGCTCTGGACCCCTAGGCGCTGCCTGCGCTTCTCGCGGCCGGGCCCGGAAGCCCGCGCGGGGCTTCGGAAGCGATGTGATGCCTGGGAAAGGGGGGAGTTCGGGGTCCCCTACCCTCACCCTCTCGTCCCCGGACTTCTCCAGCGTGTTAACTTCTCGGATAGCAAATGCTGTCCAACTGGTGGAAGACAAAAGCTTCGTATTGTAGACAGATTTAGGTGACCCCTCCCCCAAACTGAGAAAATGATGGTGTTCAAACACAAAAAGATAAATTACGCGAAGCCTAACCCCAAGACCTCCCGCTTATTCTGCCATTCTGGCCTTCTCGAGGCCGGGGCCTTGGGGGGAAGGGAGGGGTCTCCTGTTTTGGACTCTGGATCTCTCATTCGAGCTGCACCGGGACCTAGGCCCTGGCCTAGCTCGCGGGAGAGAGAAGTCCCGACTCGGGAGAGAGACTACCCCTCTGGCCAACTAGGGAAGCAGTGTGTAGGGCGGTGCACAGGAGGGAGGTTTGAAATGTCCTCCTCGCAATCTTGAGCTCAACCTCCCAGCCTTCGTACCCGTCCCCTCGTCCCCTCGTCCCCTCGTCCCCTCGTCCCCCTCTCTGGGGCTGCCAGATTGCGTTTCCGGGGCGCAGCAGACCCGCGACCCACGGGTGGCCACGGCCGCCTGGGCGCTGTGAGCGGAGCTCCGCGCTGTTGTTCTGCGGGCTTGGAATTCTTGCACTCTCTCCCGCCGAGAGCCTGCGTGCAGGAGGGAGCCGTGACCCCACGGAGACTCCGGGTCTCCGCCTCTCCTTTGTGAGCTCCGAAGGCATGAAAGGCCGGAGAGAGAAAGAGACGCTGCTCAGAATAAGGGGCAGGGGGTTACTGGAGAAAGATGGGCCGGCCAAGGCTCACAGTAAAATGCCTCGTGCAAATTGCACTGAAGTGTACCGGACTCGAGACTGGCTGTTTTATGATCCTTTCTGGGAGTTTACTGCTCTCTGCTTTTAAGTCTATAGATTGCTTTAAGTTAATGAAAGTGCTGCTTTCAAAAGGAGCTTTTATTGTGGGGCCATGATGAGTCCAGTCCCTCCCCTTTACTCTTCCAAAATGGGCCTGTTTAAAAAGAGAGAGACTCCTGGAGTTCCCACAGGGACAGAGCTGGGGCAGGACGCCGTGTGACAATGAGGATGAATAAAAATCAATGTCCAAGTAATTCAGAAAGATGCGTTTTCTTCTTTTCCAGTCCAGGGTCCTCTATACATTCCTATCTTGCCTTTCGGACTTTCACTGAGTCTGACTTCAAATGTTGCTTGGTCCCTCCCCCATAAACCCCTTCTCAACATTGCTTTATATAGACCTGACCCAATTCAATTAAACTCAAACTGGATTTCAGGATTTCAACTGGCTGCCAAATCAAACGGCAACTAAAATATTGGGGACTGGGGGAGGGGCTCTGTCTTGCCTTTAGTAAGTAAGATGCACTAAAATGTCAGGGCGAAAATCTGGAAACCTTGAGAAGAAATGTGCAAAACTATTTTTTCAGCACTTTTCCCTTTTCCAATCTGTTTGGCACAAAAGGTGAGATGACAAGGTTTTTGACTAGGTCCTAACACAGAAACTGCAGTGGGGCTGGGCTGTGGCTTTGACCGCATGTCATAACCATTTAAACTGTGGTTAGTTGTTCAAAGCTTCTCCAAGCTGGGTTTCATTAACTCTACACCAGTTGCCTGGAAGTTCAGTAGCAATAAATTGTATAAACACATTTGAAGTAAGTTAGTGATGAAATAAGGAGAATTACTGTCTTGTGAGTGGAGAATCCTGAATTCATGGAGTTCTAGCTTAACTGGAAACATACCTCCTCTCCCTTGGCCTTGATGTTTATGGGTGTACCAGAGTGTGTGTTAAATTTCTTTCTGCCATGTCCATCTTCAACGTGGGGCTGTAACTCATTAAAGACCAAGGCATGCCTAGAAAGCAAAAAGGCTGAGTTTTAAAGCGGCTTCTATTAGCCTGGTTCAGAAACCAAACCAAACCCATCAACCTGACTTCCTTATTCTGGGTGAATGCAACACGCACCATGAACAGCAGCAGAGCAGGCCAAATTAGATTTTTAAATGTTAGCAGCTTAATAATACTGTGTTGTTAGCAATTGAATTTGTTTTTATTAAAGAAACAACCTATAAAATTTATAGGCTTCCAACATGTTGCAAGATTTCCATGCTATTTATTTAGCACCCCCTCCCCCATTCTATCTCCAATTTCAGACTTTTGTTCCCGATTTATTTAATGTGGAGCACATTTTCTAAATTAGTTTGAGGAAGGTGAGAAATGCTGTTCTAAGTTTTCCTTTTCCTATACTGTGTGGCACAAGGCCTGCGATGCTGAGATATATATAAACGTGTGATGCAATTGCTAGAGGTGACGGCATGGGAACCAGAGTGTCTGATCAAACAAAATGCAGATCAGAAAATAAAAAAAAAAAAAAAAAAAAAAAAAAAAAAAAATAAATAAATAAATAAAATGCAGATCAGAGTATGGAGAGGGAGAAAATGAATCATCGTGAGCCACCGTTAGCCTTGATTATAGCCAGCACACCACACTTTGCATAAAACACTTCACATGAGATTCGTGACTTATTGAAGATTGAATTCTGTGGAGAAGCAGAATTTAGAGGGAGGAGCCGCACTGGCTGGGTTCTGGCCAGGCTGCTTGGCCAGCTTGTTGCAATGGGGATCTGCTAATTTAATTAGATCTAATACCTGGTGGGAATGGAGGAAGGAGATAATCAAGGTTGGCAGGTCAGCATGCTGAGCTAGTGTTTAGGCTGAAATTTGGGGGCCGGGCAGCTTGATCCCCTGTTACTGTCTGGCTGCAGGACTCCAAAGGGTCATTTAACTTCTGGATCTTGGTTTCTCCATCTGTAAAATGAGTGTATCTCACACACGGCTCCCGAGGCTCCCGAGTGAATCCTGCAGGGATCGTACTGGGTGCTCTCAAATAACAAAGGGAATGAGAGGGAAGGCTTCTGAGCAGCAGTCACAATCCTCAGTGTTGTTTTCTTTCCCTGTTTGGCTCCACAGCCTTTCCCCATAACTCTCAGGAGTTGCAAGACTTGGGTGAAAGGGTTGACCTCTGCCTTTCCTTACATCCTAGAATTTGGAAACCCTGCTGTGATTCCAAAAACCACCTGCACTTCATCAGGAGGGACAATTAAGTTGCTGCATTGGGGGAACTGGAATGCTTGTTCCCCATGGTGCTACCTGGAATGGCTTTCATGCATCAGATGAACACAGAATCTGACCTATCAGAAATCCAGCCCCTTCTCTTATGTCACGGGGAAGAGGAGGCCTGAGCACCAACTGGTGTGTGACATCTGGTCAGGCTAGGGGGGATGGGCGCTGGTCCAGAGCTAGCCGCTGCCTGACCCTTGCTTAGCAGTCTCCACGCTGGCAGATCAAAGCAGATCCTGGGCCAGAAAGCCCACGAAGTTTACAGCCGGCCCTTCTACAAAAGTGCATGTCCTTGGACACTCTGCACTCCTGTGCCTGGTTTTTCAAAGCCAGCCTTGATTCTGGAGACGTGGCTCCAGTGGAAGGCTTGCCTTTAATTCTCCGTCTGTGGGGACTTCTTGGGATAATTTTTTTTCTCCACACAGCCTCCTCCTACAGTCACGGGCAACATCTTAGTCTCCATTCTGATTGGAGGTGAGAGCCCGGTTGAGGGTAGAAGGAACCACCAGTTTGTTAAGAGAAACCATGAGAGTGGGAAGGCCCAGTCCTTCTACCAGATCCTGCAGGAGTAAGGGAGATCCAAGCCCCAGACCCTCGAGAAGAACTTGCTGCGTGAACTCGCTGCAAACGCCGTGTCTTCAGGGGGATCTGCTATTTGGTTTGGAAGCCTCACCGCAGGCCCTGCCTGCCTGGGTTTCTAATTACACGAAGGACGTTTCTGCTAAGACCTATCTCACTAAAAACACATCCCCGTGTGTAATAAGAAACCCTAAACCAGGCAGGATATTTTAAAACTGAAGCAATGAAGATTAGATTAAGTCTCCACCAAACAGCTTCGTTCTCGTATTATTTTTGGCTGGAATGTGGAAAAAAGCAGCTGGCCCTGGGGCCCCCGAGCAGACTGCGAGGGTTCCGATGGAGCTGGGCTCGGTGGCGTAATTGTTAGTTTCTCTGCTAAATAGGAATGTGGCCAACTTCAGTGCCGCTCAGTCAAGGCAGTAGGGGCCTGAGGGGGGCCCCAGGGTTGGGGAGTGGCCAAAGAGTGGCCCAGGTGACAGGGCACTGAGGACACTTCTAAACTCCCCACCCTGTTAGGATCTAGTCTTTCAGGTTCAGCTTATGCTTCCACTCCCAATCCCATCTTGTGCCTAGTAAACCCATCCATGCTCCAGGAGGCCTTTGGAGGAACTTTAATATTGGGTACCTTTGTAGGTGGAGAGGAGGGACACACAGTTGTCCAAGATTTCTGGAAGTGGAGCCCAGGAACCTGGCATCGCAAGCTTGTCCTGTCCTGCTGGGGACAGGCAGCGTGGTGTTCCTTCAGCCAGGATTCAGTGTCTCCTGTGTGCCTGGCACAGTGCTAGGCATCGAGGACACAACTGCAACAACAAATGGAACCGGCACAGGTAACCATCCAGTCCCTGTCCTCAAAGAGCTTGCCTGCTGTGGAGACAGAGTATGGGCTTAGCATCAGATACAACTGCCCTTGAGAGCCTGGCTCTGCTAGTTACTAATCAGATGACTTTAGACAAGTTGCTTAACATCTTTGATCCAACTCCCTCCTCCCCCTTGTAAAGTGGGAACTAAAAGTATAAAGCTCAAAGGATTGTGAGGTGAGCATTTGTAAAGTCCCCAGCACAGTGTCTGGCACACAGGAGAGACTCGATCACTGTTGGAGAACCCCCTCCCTGTTATGTTGGACTGAACATCCAGCGGCTGGACTACCCAGCTTACCACTCCCCTTCCATTGTGCTTTCCTGGGACATGGCCTGGCCCTCTTGCAGGCCACTGGCACCATCAGCAAGTGTGGAACAAACAGCTGGTGACGTGGAGGCCTGGTGCTGCTCAATGCATGCAGACTCTGGCTGGTCTATGGTAGAAATAGGCCTGTCCTCAGTTGTTTGGGGGTGGACAAACACATAAGAGATGACATGCAGACACACTGAGGTGACATAAAAAAGGCACAGGTTGCCATTAACCAGAGGAGGGACAGGTGGGATGGGATGCTACTGAGTCACCAGTGTGTAGGTAATCAGGGAGACTTTAAGGGGAGGTGAGCTCTCAGCAGTGCTCACAGGGATGGCTGAGGCAGCCTGAACCAGAGTGAAGACCCAGCCCCCTCTGAGCATGCCAGGGGGCCAGCTGGGCCACCACTGCCTCAGGAGTGCCACCTGGGCCTCCCTGTTGGGGACTGGCCTCTGTCACACACTGAGGGGTCCCTGAGGGGATTTTATGCTTGCTTCTCAGTGGGTAGAACCTAGGCTAATGACAGTGCCTGTAGCAAACGGATCCACCCCTGACTACGGCACACTATCCCTGCTTTTCCTCAGCCAAGAGAGCAGATAGGCCCACCCCAGCCCTCTCAGGGACCATGAAGCTGACCAGTGTCGCAGTGGTTGATTGAGATGGTGGAGAGTACAGGGATTTGGACTGGGCATCAGAGGATGGTGGACTCGGGCTGTGACTGACCTCTGGATGTCAGTTTCCTCACCTATCCAATGAGGAGCTTGAAGTTGCTCTCAGGAGCCCCTTTGGCTTCTGTGTTTCCTCCTAATTATACTGCTTTATTTCTGGGCAATCACTGACCCCTCCTTCCTGCAGCAGCACTCCCAGGCAGGCATCGTGAACACACACAGCTGCAGATGCACCATGCAAGGGCGTGGCCCCTGGGTCACCCTTCTGTGTAGGGCAGTGATGGCAAACCTTTTGAGCTCGGCGTGTCAGCATTTTGAAAAACACTAACTTAACTCTGGTGCCGTGTCACATATAGAAATTTTTTGATATTTGCCAACCATAGTAAAACAAAGATTTATCTTTTTGATATTTTATATATTTAAATTCCATTTAACAAAGAAAAATCAACCAAAAAAATGAGTTCACGTGTCATCTTTGACACGCGTGTCATAGGTTCGCCATCACTGGTGTAGGGTCTCGAGACAGTAGAGCGGGTTGGCTTTGGCTTTGACTTGACTTCTGGAGTGAATAGATGTGTCCTAGCAATAGGAGTGGCTCCATGGCTCCTGGGGTCCAGCCCTAGCAGTCCAGGGGTTCCCAAAGGTGTGCACGGAGTTGGCGAAGAATGATTTACACGGACTCTCTAGCTCTCTTTAGTCTCTGTGGATCTTCCTGTGCCTGGCTGAGGCCACACAGAAAGATCTAGAGGCAAGCTGAGCCTTTATTTTATAGTCAGAGGTAAACAAGGTAGTGGTTACCAAAGTTTCACTGTTCTTGTGAGTTTCACTTGTTTACACTGTTCTTGTGAGTTTAACTTGTTTACACTGTTCTTGCGAGTTTCACTTGTTTTTGTTCTTGTTCTTGCTGCACTTCCCTCAGCCCATTAGCTTCCCAGGTAAGATCTAGGGATCCTCATAAGGTCAAGCCTAATTATGCTTAAAAGGACTGTGCCCTCTAAGCTGGGACTTTTTGTGACTTTGCCAACAGGTCAGTCGGAGGCTTAACCCTATAGCTGCTTCCCACACATGGCGGTAGCATTTTTAGTCTGAAGATTCACTGGCCTCTTCTACAAAGCGATGTTGGCTTCCTTTGTTAGATGGTGTGGTGTTGGGAGAAGGAACACAGGCTAGGGTGTCAGATTATCCATCCTGACCCTGGTCCTACTACTGCTAAGCTGTGTGTCCTTCAGCACATCATTTAACTTCTCTGAGCTTCAGTTTTCTTCGCTATATAGTCAGGATGATAATGACATAGAGCCCATAGGAGGACTGAAGAAACTATCTAAAAGTGCGTGGCATGTGGTAAGCTCATGGTGGATGTTAGTTTTCTTCCCTAATAAAGCACATTTTCATGCGCTCTCTCGTCTGATCTTGTCAACTTTGTGCAGCAGGTGGAATGGACATTGTCATATCATTTTACAAATGAGAGGAGCGAGAGTGGTGGGTCTCGGAATGGGATGCGAAGTGTCTGCCTGTTCATGGGGAAGCGTGTTAATTAAAGTAGCCCAGGTCTCCCTGTCACAACTATGGGCTTTTCTTTAGCCTTTGGAGACAAAGGAAGTGTGTTGCTGAGCTCTGAGAGCTGCTGTGCCCTGAGCCCCACTATTCGTCTCCCCAGAATCTCTTTAAAGGAACCAGATGAACACATCTTCCCATCACCCATATCTTTGTCTGGCAGACTCTGCGGAAAGTTTTCAGCTGTTATGGAAACGAAAACCTAGAGGATCTATTTTTTTACTTCCACAAAGCCTTCAGTTACAGGTGGGGTGGGCTGGCCAGTGCAGAGGTGGCGTGGCGGCAGACTTGGGCAGGGAGGTGGGTAATGGCAGTGGCGGATGGTGACAGAGCTGCAGTGCAGCCCAAGTGGTAAGGAGCCTGGGGTAAGGAGAAGGTCCCCAGGGGTTGGCACCCATCGTCCTCTTGCTTACAGTCCTGGCAGACAGCCCGTTGGTAGGAGCCTGCTGACTGATGTCATGGGGCTCTGCCCAGTCTCCCTAATTCCAGAGTGGCACAGTGGGTTTGGGGTAGAGTAAGGGCAGCGAGCCCCGCCCTAGAGCTTCCTCTAACTGTCCTCCCTCAGGCAGTTCATTGTCGCTGTGCTGCTCTAGCCCAAGGCCTGTGCTGAGCTGTGGAGTCCCAAGCTGCTTCTGCCCTTCTCAGGGAGGCGGTGCCCCCTGTGGATTGTGGGTTCTAGTTCCAGGTCAGAAGCAAGAAGGCCCAGAGATTCAGGGTGTGTGCCGAGGGCCCACGGGCATAGGTGCTTGATCGCACTCCTGAGCCCTCCCTGGTAATGCATCTACCCGTCCACAGCGTGGCCTGAGCCCCCTCTTCATGAATGCCCAGTCGTGGGCTGTGCGGGGCTAGGGCCTTGTCTTCTGGGAACTACGCTATCGCATCAGGAGCCCAAACAGATAACATCCAAGGGAAAAGCTGCATGACTCGAACACTCTTGTAACGTCTTTGGGTTGTAGCATCGTCACTTTATAGAGCAGGAGGTTAGACGAGATTGTTCTCAAGGCCCTCCAGGTCTACTAGGCTGTGAGTACATGCTAAAGTGTGTGGTCCAGGCCCCCGAGCACCACAAATCTGGAGACGGTGGGGAGCACCAAGGGGCGCTTAGCCCAGTGGACTAGGGCCTGCCTCACTCTGATTAGGTGAGAGGGGCCCTTCTGAGTCCTTCAGGCCTGAGGACACGGGGACAGAAATCGAGTAGGAGAGCCCAGTAGCGTGGAGGTTCAGTGCCACTGCTCTCCTGTGGCCTGTGTAGAAGTGGTGGTCTTGCCCTACTGCCTCGATGGGAGCCCCTTGCTCATGGTGCCTCTCTCAGCTCTGGGAGGGCTAGGCTCACCCAGGACAGCAGCCCCTGGGGCATTCCTCACTGGTGTGATCTGGAGGAAAGGCCAGGAGCTCTATGGATTCCCTCCTCCCTCCACCTTCCCTGGAGGCCATTCCCAGGGAAAGTGATTTGCTCCTTGCGTGGGCATAGCTCTCCTCAGGGGCACCCGCATCCTTCGGAGCCGCTGAGTGGCCATGGGACGCTGAGACTGCTACCTCCCACTGACTTCCACATTGTCAGGAAAGCCCCTTTCCAAGCTGGTCATCTGGTCTCCTGAATACTTCTCAGCCTTTCCATCGGATTTGGAAGGCAGGGTGGAAGGAGAACTTCAGTCCTCTGGGGAGTGCCCTTAGCTGGGAAGTGTGGCAGGGGAGAGGGGAACCGTCTGGCATTCCTTTTGCACAGAGCCATGGGGCTAGGCCCCCCCCCCCCCCCAAACCACGTAGAGCAGGACTCTTCCTGGGAAGAGGGGACGGCTGCCACAGGCTCGCTCAGAGATCGAGGGAGAAGGATTTGCTGAGCTCTGTGGTGTTTGGGTAGCTGAGCAAGGCCACAGATTGTGGAGGCTCCTTCGCTGTGTGCTGGAACCTGTGCAGAACAAGCCAAAGGCTTGAGTTTGAGACTTGACTCAGCCGTATGCTCACTGGATGACCTTAATAGCTGGCCCCACTTTCCCTCATCAGTAAACAATGGTAATAGTGCCATTGGGGCTATGGAAGTTAATGTATGTGGATGTGTCATGCGCATTATACACACACAAATGAAGCGCCTTCACCGTGTCTGGCATGTAATATGTGGGGAGAAAATTGGTTGGCACAGACCCTATGATTCTTATTAAAGTGGAGCACACGCGCAGACATACACCTCTCATACTCACTGAGTGATGAATAAAAATCTGACCTGCGTGACTGTCCCACGGCCGGGGTAGGAACCACACCCTCTGGGTTTTCTCCACATTCTGGCAGAGTCCACAAACCTGCATTGTGTGCCTACCATGTGCCAATGGCTGTTCTCACCTACGTTTTTCATCTAATCCAGTGCGGGGGCCACCTGGGGCCTGGTGTGTGTGGCGGCCAGGTCCCATCAGCCTGAGCCAGGCCTTGGGTTCTTGCCCACTGGTAATGTTTATTCGGTTGATTTTTATTGAGCATCTTCTATGTGTCAGACCCTGCAGAAGTACTGGGATACGACTGTGCACTGGACAGCCGGGCTTTCTGCCAGTTCACGGATTGTGGGGGAGGCAGGATTCAAGTTCATAAGTAATTAGTGAAACCATGACAGGGCCATGGAGGAGTCCAGGAAGTCAGGGGAGCGAGACGGGGGAGTGTCACCTCCTCAGTGGTCTGGGAGGGCATCCTGGAGTTTGGGTCCTTAGATGAGGCCCCTCCCAGGGAGAGAGTTGACCACTCTCTTCAACCCGGGGCTCCCTTTCCATCCCAGACAAGTACAGAACAGGCAAGAAGAAGACAGTGGGAACCAGAAAAATCCTGCCGGGGTTTCTGCTCTCACCTGTTTCTCGTCCAGGGTCCCTCACAGATCATAGCTGACGCTGTCCCCACGCACACCCTGCTCCCCCGTCACCATCATACTCCTTGAGGGCATAGCTTCCAGGAGGGGCCTTTAGAAAGAGCAGGCATCCCTTCTCCATTCTTCCTGCAGCCCCCAGCTAAGGCCCTGATCATATCTGGGAGTACTTGGTGACCTTCACATCTTACCCGAGTCTGATTTCTGGATTCAGCAGCATGAACTAGGGAGGAAAGGCTCACTCTTCTTTCTCAGTACCAGCCATGCCATTCTGCAGAAACACTGGGGGCAGTTCGTGCTTATTTTGCAGTTTGGTGCTTTGGAGGGGGCAGTGTGGAGAGGCGGGAGGGAGTGGCCAGAGAGTTTGACGGACTTAAATCACTGAGGCTGTTAATCCAAAGTTACATGGGTATGAAAAGAAAGGTGCGCTCAAGGGAATGGCTGCGGTGCAGAACGGGTCCTTGCTGAGGTTCAGGCACCGTGGGGCTGGCAAAGGGGTATGTACCTGGATGGGACAGGTAGGGGTGAAAGTGCAGCCTCAGCTGCCTGCTGGATGTGCAATTTCTCAACCTCTTTGAGCCTTAGTCTCTTCCTTCTTGTGAACTGGAACTCGCCATGGCTCTGGCAAGGGGGTTCAGTGACATCACACAGCACAGAGCCTGGCCTAGTCTCTGGCCTCTGGAAGGTATCATATGTGTGGGTCCCTTTCCTGTCATTTCCTTCTCGCTCCCCACAGTGCTGGACAGAGACCAGAGTCCCCCTTCAGGCGGTGGGAAGACCCCGAGCCTCTCTGGGGGCACAGCTGGAATGGCTGTCTGAGACCACTGCAGGCTGGGGACAGTGTCAGAGCCAGGCCGTGTCCGGGACAGTGGGGAGGCAGTGCTGGGGGTCTCCTGGAAGAGCCAGCCAGCACAGGCGACCTCAAGGAGGGATGGGAGGCAGAGTCTCTGAAACAGGGAGCTGGGGAGAAGAGGAGGGAAGGAGGAAGGGAGAAAGGATGGAAGTGAGGAGGGATGAAGGAAGGAGCGAGGGAGGAAATGAACATCTGTGAAGTGTCTACTATGTGTTTGACATTGAGCTAGTACTTTAGCACCCATTATTTGATTTTATACATTTAAAACATAGCATCTTAGAGTCATGAAATCTCAGAACTAGATAGGACATGTATTACACCTCTGTAATGTATATATTGAAACTCAGAGACGGGCAGAAACTTGCTTAAGGTCATGCAGGAAATCAGTGCAGAGCTGGACTGGAAACTGCCTGGCCGAACCGTTGGGGCAGAGCGGAAAGAGTGTAGATCTGGAATCAGAAAGACTAAGTCTGACCACAGATACATTTATAGGAACTTTCTTTCTGAGCCTGTTCTCTTAGCTGTAAGATGGAATAGTCATTCTCAGTTCTAGTGGCGGCCATGACAATGAAATGAGGTAATTTGTGTAAAGGGCCTGGTGTGGCATCAGGAGCTCTGTGGCTCAGGTCCTTTCCCCTTCCAGCCCTGCCCCCGCTTAGCTCATGGCTCTTGTCACACTGCACGCACGGAGCCCGCCAAAGAGCCCTGAGCTGGCCCACCTTGTGCCCCCAGAAGGCCTGGGGCACGAATTCATTCTTTCACTCAGTTGGCTTTCAAGTCTTAATCGGTAGCTCGAGTGTATGCCAGGCCTTGTCCTGTTCCCGGGATAGGGATAGAAAGGTGAGCAAAAACAGATGTAACCTCTATCCTGAAAGATTTCACAGTTGGTTGGAGCAGAGAGGCATTATTTTTTTAAAAGTCATACAAAGAAATATGAGCATGCAGAGTGTTGACGGGAGGCACCTGAAGCTATGAGAGCACTAGCAGGAAGATTTTATTTTGAGAAAGCAGGGAAGTCTCTGAGAAAGTGATATTTGCACTCAGACCTACAGGGAGAGTCTTACATAAGCGAGGAGAGCCAGAAGGGAAGGGTCCAGCGGGGGGCTGAGGGGGGAAGCGGGGAGGGCGTGGAACAGTAGGTGTGAAGGCCCTGGGAGAGAGGAAGGGGTTGATAGATGGCAAGGGGCTGGGGCAGAGTGACAGGGGCAGTGTGATCACAGAGCGGTAGCTTAGAAAAGCTTGCACACTGGACCTCCGGGAGAGGTGGGAGAGCCTGTGTGAGATTCTGAGATGGAGACCAGGCTAACGTCTGGCTAGAGGCCTGATATCGCCAAGATTCAGTCTTCTGCCCCAGATGAAGGCAATAATAAAAATCATAACTAGTTTGCGGGTCCATGGTGGAGAGAGGGAAGTAAACTGAACAAATGGAAAAGGAACTTTGCCTTCATCCTATAAGTGAACAGTGTCGAATTCTTTCATGTGAAAGCGTTAATGATTTGAATTTATAAGGGAATAAAAGCCAAAGTCCTTACATGGGTGAACCTGCACCTCCTAGTTCAACTCCTGTCACCATCTTCCCTCCCTGTGCTAATTGGAACATCTCAGGGCCTTTGCACGTGCTGTCCCCTCTGACTGGAGCACTTTCCCTAGGTACCTGCCTGGCCGGCTCCGTCGGTTTTTCTAGATATTCTCTCTGATGTCACCCTCACAGTGAGGCCTTCCCTGAAGGCCCCATCAGAAATGAAATCCCTTTCTCCCATCCTTGGCTCTCCCTGGTCCCCTTTATTTTTCTCCAATAATGATCAGATGTTGTCTCTTTTTTTTTTTTTATTCTGGTACTGCAATCCAACACAATGCTTGCACAAAGTAAGAGCCCAGCTAATGTGTGTGGAGAGCTGCTTGTGAAATGATTTGGTAGGGTCATTCAGAGATGCTTTTTTTTGATCCTCTGAAGCTGACTCATTGAATGTTGGAATTGGAAGGAACCAGCTGGTCTTCAAATAACCTTCTCATTTAACATCTGAGTAAACAGAGGCCCAGAGGGTCAAGGGGCTTTGGAAGATCACGTAGCACAGAGCCAGGATGAGAACTGAGGCCTCTGGGGTTCACTACAGAACTCTGGCTACAAAGTTTTTTTGGGGGGGGTTGCTTTGTGGGTTCTAACTTCCTGGGAGTTGGAGGGTAGAGGTGACAGTCAGGTGGGGGGATGGCCTCAGGGCTCTGGCTTCCTTGAATTCTGCTCATGGGGCCACATGGCCTGAGGAGCTGTAATTTCATTCCAAGATCTCTGTTACTGCTCAGCGCCTGTGAGACGTTTTGGGGCCGTCTTTCGGGATGTTGGTAAAGGTGGCAGGTGCTCACCAACAGGCAGACATGCATGTCTCCCAGCACTCAGAAGTGAAGTGAATGAGCTGTCAGTCTCTTGTCAAGATCAGCCCACAGGAAATGATTATGAAGCTCATACTTGGGGTCTAATGTGGGGACTAATGCAAGGGAGTGTCAGTTTCCGGTCCTGCCACTGTAGCCTCCTCCTGGGCCACCTCTCCCCAGTGGAGGGTGAGCTGTGCTCATGGGACATTGACTCTTTTTTAAATTAAATTTTACATGAACTTTTTAATGTTCAAATGAAACTAAGATGATAAAATCATTTCAAAGACATTCTAATTCACAAAACGAGGCCATTTTCTTCAGATCAACTATTTCCCTGGATTAGCCACACTACAATTGACCTTAATGAGCTGGGGCATCAGCAGATTTCATTCACTCAATGAATGGAGTGTTCATTAAGTGTGGGCAGGGAATGGTTTCATCCAGAGCACAGAGCATGAATGGGCTATTACTCTGAGCTGAATGTGTCTGTTTCCTGTGGGGCTTTCCTCTGTTGCCTGTAGATCTTCCATTTGCTCAAATATATTTTCATGTGTTTAGCACCCACTGTGTGCTGGCCACCATGGAGGGGAGACAAAAGAGGCTACAATTTGGCCTCTACGTGAAGGAGCTTACAGTTGGAGTGAAAGTTAAATGATTTTCGAGGAGTTACATAACAATAAGTGAGAGAGGTTTATCATAAGAGATGTTAGAGGACACAGAGGATTCATTACCAGATGAGAGGCACTAATGAGAGTGAGGCTTTCAGAGGAAGGAGAGATCAGGGGAGCTGGAGGGATCAGGAGAGACTTCATGGAAGGAGTGGGTGGTGTGCCAAACCCTTGACACATGACCTTACAGCAGGCTTGGAATGTGGGTATGACCAGTCCCATTTTTATATAAGGCAAAGGCCCAGGCCACGCAGTTGGTGAGACTGGATCAGAACCCAGACCCACCTGCATTTGAACTTTTTCTTTTAGAAATCCTGTCTTGCATGAGCCACGCCATGTTGGATAGGATTGAATAGGCGGAGATAGGGGAACCCTAAACAAGGGCATGTGTGTAGAAAGATGATGAGCAAAGACCCTACTTTGTGGTAGGGCTTTGAGCCAAGCAGCCTGGAAGGGGGAAAGCCAGCCTGGCCCAGGGGAGAGGAGCCCGCAGTTCTGGGCTCCTTATGGGGTAGGGACCTGAGTCTCTGGAACTTTGCACGTGTTGATATGTTCCCTGTTCTCCCCTTGAGACCCCTTTTCCCCACACTCAGGAATCCAAACTAAGATTGCTTTTCCTGGCCTTGAGTTGGGTGCTGGCTCAGCTGGATTCTTCCAAGAAGATCTAATAACCCCTAGCATGATAACAACAACAACATATATTATGACTAGAGGCCCGGTGCACAAAAATTTGTGCACCTGTGCGGGGGGGGGGGGTCCCCTCAGTCCGGCCTGTGCCCTCTTGCAGTCTGGGACCCCTCAGGGGATGACCACCTGCTGGCTTAGACCCGCTCCCTGGGGGATTGGGCCTAAGCTGGCAGTCAGACATCCTCTGGCAGCCCGGGAGCCCTCGGGGGATGTCCACTTGCCAGCAGGGAGCAGGCCTAAGCTTCAGTCAGACATCCTTAGTGCTGCTGATGAGGTGGGAGAGGCTCCCACCACCACCACTGTACTGGCAGCCATCAGCCTGGGTTGTGGCTGAGCAGAGCACCCCCTGTGGGAGCGCACTGCCCACCAGAGGTCAGCTCCTGCATTGAGCATCTGCCCCCTGGTGGTCAGTGTGTGTCATAGTGACCAGTCATTCCTAGTTGTTCTGCTGGCAGGGTCAATTTGCATATTACCCTTTTATTATATAGGAGTGCCTGGCCAGCCTGGCTGAGGGGCTGATGGCTGTTTGCAGGCTGGCCACAGCCCTGTCAGAGTGGGGTTCCCCCCTGGGGTGCCTGGCCAGCCCGGGTGAGGGGCTGATGGCTGTTTGCAGGCTCGCCACAGCCCTCAGCCACCCAAGCTCCCAGTGGAGGCTGGCTGGAAGCAGGTATCTGGGATTTATTTGTCTTCTATAATTAAAAGTTTGTTGCCATGAGCGGAGGCCACAGCCAGCTCAGAGCAGGCGGGAAGCTTGGCTTCCTCCATCGCCTGGGCAACCAAGCCTCCTGCTTGCTCCAGCTCCCTGGCTGCCGGCCGCCATCTTGGTTGGGTTAGTTTGCATATAGTTGCTCTGACTGGCTGGGGGCGTGGCTTGCGGCATAGCGAAGGTACGGTCAATTAGCATCTTTGTCTTTTATTAGTGTAGATAATAGTAACACACCTGTATCATGCTCTTCCATCCCCATAGTCCTTTCACTTGAAACCCAGAACAAACCATAAAGAAAAACATCCTGATGGATGAGCACAGTCCAAGGCTCCAGGCCACTTCTACTCAGATCTCAGAGGACCGTCCAAGTACAAGTTCCCCAGGCAGGTTGCTCACCATTTTCCATTGTGTGTGCAGTACCTGGCACATAATAGGTACCCAATAAACATTAGTTGAGTGTATGCATTTGGGAGGAGTCCCACTCCATTTGTGGGTACCTCTGAAGAAAGCAAGTAGCATCCCTGGTCCTTCCTTCCTGGAGTTTGTTCAGTGTCCCCTGTGCCCAGTGGCCCTGAGACTTAGTTGACTAGAGGCTGTTGCAAAGCTCAGGTGCATTTATAGCGATCGAGTTCAGGTTGAAAGAAATCTATTGTTTTTTCTTTAATTAGGCTATCTGGTTCAATTTAGCTTTACATGGGAAATTAAATAATTGCCCCCTATCTTTCTACTGTCCTTTTATAGTGTGCTAAAATATATACAATAAAATTTGCCATTGTAACCATCTTTAAGTGTACAATTCAGTGGCATTCATTACATTCACAGTGTTGTGCAAACAGCACCATATCTATTTCCAATACTTTTTTTTATCACCCTAATGGAAACTCTGTACTCATTAGGCAATAACTCTCAATTTTGCCCTCACTTCAGCTCCTAGTAATCTCTAATCTATTTTCTGTGTCTATGAATTTGCTTCTTTTACATATTTCATAAAAGTGGAATTGTAATGTACTTGCCTTTTTGTGTCTGGCTATTTCACTTAGCATGTTTCCACGGTTCATCTGTGTTGTAGCATATCTAAGAATTTCCTTTGTATGGCTGAATAATATTTCATTGTTTGTATATACCACATTTTGTTTATCCATTCCTCTGTTGATGGACACTTGGGTTGCTTCTGCTTTTGAGCAATTATGAATAGTGCTACAGTGAACATTGGTGTACAAATATCTGTTTGAGTCCCAATTTTCAGTTCTTTTGGGTATATTCCTAGGAGCAGAATTGCTGGGTCATATGTAATTCTATGTTTACATTTTAAAAAATATATATTTTATTGATTTTTTACAGAGAGGAAGGAAGAGGGATAGAGAGTTAGGAATATTGATGATGAGAGAGAAACAGCGATCAGCCGCTTCCTGCACACCTCCTATTGGGGATGTGCCCGCAACCAAGGTACATGCCCTTGCCCGGAATCGAACCTGGGACCCTTCAGTCCATAGGCCGATGCTTCATCCACTGAGCCAAACCGGTTAGGGCTATGTTTACATTTTTGAGAAACTGCCAAAGTGTTTTCCATCATGGCTGCACCATTTTACATTCACATCAGCAAAGCACAAAGGTTCCAATTTCTCCATCTCTTTGTCAATACTTGCTATTTTCTGTTTTTCTTTTTAAATTATAGCCATTCTTCTAAGTGTGGAGTAGTATCTTATTGTGGTTTAGATTTGCATTTCCTTAATGACTAATAATGTTGAGCATCTTTTCATGTGCTTATTGGCCACTGTATATTATCTATGGATACCTATCTATTCAAGTGCTTTGCCCAGTTTAAAATTGAGTCATTTGTCTTTTTGTTGTTGATTTGTAGGAGTTCTGCATATGTTCTAGATATTAAACTCTTATCAGATACATGATATACAAATATTTTCTACCATCCTGTAGATTGTCTCTTCACTTTCTTGATAATGTCTTTTGATAAACAAAAGTTTTTTAATTTTAATGAATTTCAATTTATGTAGTTTTCTTTTATGCTTATAGTTTTGGTGACATTGATCATTGCCAAATCCAAGGTCATGAAGATTTATCCCTATTTTTTTCGAAGTTTATTGTTTTAATTCTTAGACATAGATTGTTGGTCCATTTTGAATTAATTTTTGTGTGTGGTCTGAGGTAGTGGTCTAGCTTCTTGCTTTGCACATGGAAATCCAATTGTCCGGAGCCATTTGATAGGGATTGCCTTGAATCTGTAGGTTACTTTAAGTGGTATTGACATCTTAAGTCTTCCTATTCATGAACATGGAATGTGTTTCCATTTACTTAGGTCTCCTTTAATTTTTTCAGCAGTGTTTTTTAATTCTTAGTGCACAAGTCTTTCACCTTCTTAGTTACACATGTTCCTAGATATCTTATTCTTTTAGATGCTGTTGTAAATGGAATTGCTTTTAAGTCTCCTTTTCAGATTGCGCATTGCTAGTGTATAGAAACACAACTGGTTTTTCCATATGATTTTGTATCCTACAACTTTGTGGAATTAGTTTATTAGTTCTATTTGTTTTCTTGTCTATTCTTCGGGATTTTATATATATAGCATCATGTCATCTACAAATAGAAATTGCATTACTTTTTCCTTTCCAATTTGAATGTCTTTTATTTCTTTTTCTTGCCTAATTTCACTGGCTGGAGCTTCTAGTAAATGTTGAATGGCAGTGGTGAAAGTGGGCATCTTGTCTTATCCTGGTCTTAGGGAGAAAGCTTTCAGTTTTTTAACATTGAGTGTGATGTTAGCTTTCCCTTTTGATAATGGGCCACTCCTAGGGTCTTGGATCAGGTGGGGATGGGGGCAACCATCTGCTTTATTACTGAACAAGAATAATGAAGGAGAATTGCTTAGGTTTTTTTTGGATTGATATAACAAATTATTACAGACTACATAACTTATAAACAACATACATTTATTTCTCACAGTTCTGGAGGCTGGAAAGTCCAGGATCAAGGCACTGTCAGATTCAGTGTGTCTGTTGAGGGACCATTTATTGCTTTGTAGACAGTTGACTACTTGCTGTAACCTCACTCTCTGGGACCTCTCTTATAAGGGCACTAATCCCATTCATGAGGGCTCCACCGTCATGACTAATTATCCCCCAAAGTCCCTATTTCCAAAGACCATCACATTGGGGATTAGGATTTCAACATATGGATTTTGGGGACACACAAAGTTTATAGCAGAGAATCATATTTGGAGCCTTGTGCAGAGAAAATATCCACTAATTAGAAAATATCAATTTCATGGCAGCACTAATCACACTGTTAAAATGTCAGTTGAACTAAAACACAAACATTTGTTAAGTTCCTACTATGTTGGAGGCACTTTTATTGCCTCATTTGATCCTACAACAGCCCTTGGAGACAGGCTTTTATTATCACCACTCCCATTTAGAGGTGAGGAAATGAAGGCGAGTGTGTAAGGTGGTGTGTGCAGCTGGTAGGTATTCAAAGGAAGTGAGGTGTATGTGGTAAGTTTCCTGATCTGTAAGTTGAGTTCTTGTTTTTTTGTCCAGTAAGTGTCAAGGGGTGGGGGGGGGGAGTGAGAACTACTTTTCTTTTTGGGGTGCATTAGCAACTCACTGGGGGTGGACGGGGAAGAAAGGCTTTCGCAAGACACTGCCACCCCTCAGACTGTCCTGATAGATCACTCACTCAGGGGTGCCCCGTCCCCAGGAGGACTCATTGCTGCAAGGATCCATCACGACTGACAAGAGCTTGCTGCAACCGTGAGTGTATGCAGTGGAGAAAAGGATGAGGGCCACTGCAAACCACAGCATCGTCTTTCCTTCATGATGCTGGTGGAGCCAGATCAGTGAGGAGGAGACTTGTGGAGTGGATCCATCAGGAGGTTCCAAGCAGGAACCCTTTCTGAGGATTGGGACCAAATTCTCCACAGCTCAAGGAGAAGTGCTGAGCCAGGCAACTGTCCGACCCCAAATCCCTGTCTTGTTAACTCTGTAGTAATCAACACTCTTAGCGAGGTTCGTTTTCTCAAGTAACTGCAGCCACAGGTTCCTGGATAATTCATAGCCAATGTTTCGTTTCTGCCTCAGATTTCTGGGTCACTGGAGCTCTGTCGGATCCTATTCTGGACCAGGTTATGCTACCCGACCGGCTAGCCCCTAAGTCTGCTACAGAAGTGTGGGTGTGAGCCCGGAATAATAGAGTCCTGGCTGGAGGGAGCGGCCGGGTAGTCTGTAGGAAAGTCCTCAGATTTCTGAGTGCTGATCCTGGGTGCTAATCTTCATCTTGGATGGGACACAGCAGAAGTTATGTTGATCAGAGACTCTTGCACAGAAAAGTCCCAGTCAGTTCAGGGCAAGGGAGGGCTGCACTTTGCTCTCTTGGTTTCTTAGATTGAAGTTCCTCTTTCTTTTGGCTTCATTTTCTGCATTTTAGCCGGGAAGCGGGGCAGGGGTAAATTTAGATTCCTGTTTCTTCTATCCTGCTCAGAGCAGGATTTGCCGAGTCCCCTGTCAGGGCTGGCCACGCCGATGCCCCGATGAGGCTTCTAGTGCACGTTAGAATCACCAGTTCATGAAGACTTCCCTGGGTGACAGATGGCCATGGGGACAAACTCACCAAGAGGCACGTCTGTTGAAGTTCACAAAGCCAGGGGCAGAGGGGTACCCCTGTCTCTTATTCCCTGTCATTTAACAGGTCTTCATTGTCCCAAGTCAGTTTGGCAAATGTCTGTGTAATAATTCAGATATTGAGTTCTGTCTTCAAAGAATTCAAAATCTGCTTCGAACTCTGTTCTTCCCTTATTTCTTTGCTGCTCTGTGCTACTCCCTGCCCCATTCTCCAACCTGCTCCTGTTAACTCTTATATTTCCCTGTCTTGCAGGCTTAAACCCCCAAAGCCCACCTCTCTTTTCCCTCTCCTCCACTCTCTGTTCCAGAGAAACCCATACACCCCAGTTTGCCCCAGACACTCCTGTTTGTCTGTCCCAATGTAATTGTAATGACTCCCTTTTCACTCTTAAAAAGTGTCCAGGTTAGAGCAATAAATAAGTGATCAGCCAATCTATAACCTCTCAGAGGCCAAGGCTGTCCTCCCATCCTTCTCTGTGCCTGGCATGTCACTACATTCTCACTACCACGGCCCCCCCGCCCCCCGCCCCCAGGTCAGACACTGTCACCTCCTGCCTGGACTATGGCAGTTGCCTTCTCTCTGGTTTCCTCGCTTCCTGTGCCTCCCACTCCCAATCCAGTCTGCAAACCATTGCCTGATTAATTCTCTCAAAACACGGTGCTCTGGACCTGGCCAGGTGGCTCAGTAGGTTAGAGTGTGATCCCCATATGCCAAGGTTGCAGGTTCAATCCCCAGTGAAGGCACATAGAAGAAACAACCAATGGCCCTAGCTCGTTTGGCTCAGTGGATAGAGCATTGGCCCGCAGACTGAAGGGCCCTGGGTTCAATTTCAGTCAAGGGCATGTACCTCGGTTGTAGGCTCTATCCCCGATTCCAGTCGGGGAACATGCGGGAGGCAACCAATCAATGTGTCTCCTTCACATCAATGTTTTGCTCTTTCTCTCTCCCCCTCCCTTCTACTCTCTCTAAAAATCAATGGAAAAGATCATTGGGTGAGTATCAACAACAAAAAGAAGGAACCAATAAATGCATAAACAAGTGGAACAAGTCAATGTTTCTCACTCTCTCTCTCTCTCTCAAAAAAAAATTAAAACAAAAACACAGTATAACACGGGGGCCTGTGTGCTCACTTCAGGGGTTTCTTGCTTCTTCCAGGGTGCAGTCCAAGCATCTTGGTCTGGCACTTCAAGCCTTTTGCAGCCCAACCTCTGCTCCGCTTTGGTCTACAGTCCTCTCTGAGTTTCTTGGCATGAAGCTCATGTCCACTCTCATTGGGTGACACCCTGTCCCCTGCCCCTGCCCTTTGAGGACCACCATTGCTCTTAAAGGTCCACTTCCCTGGACTCACACCCCAGCCATTCCTGCAAATGCAGATCTCATTGTGTGTCCTTCAGGTCAGTTCCCATCTCCTAAGCCCAGCGCCCTCCATCAGCCCATCCCTTAGCACTCTCTCCTCCTCTCACTCCTCGGCCTAGAGCAGTTATTGGCTGCACAATTCATTTGGCATCTAATCATGTACTGCCTCATGACTTTTTATATATTGCTATCTTGGACTGGAGCTGAAATGTCACGTTTTCTTCTGATATGCCTTACTCCCCCATGAAATTACAGGTTCCCCAGGGACAGGGACAGTGTCTTATCCGTATGGCACCAAATACCTATAGATACATAATAAATACCAACCCGAAAACCTCACTATGTATTCACTCAGGAATCCCAGAACTGGGAGGACTCTTACAATAATGTATTTCACACTTTTATTTTGTAGCTGAACCAAAACATAAAGACAAGAGAAATCAGAGACTTCCTTGCTCAAGGGGACCCAGTGAATGTAAAGGGCAGATCTTGTCGTTGGAAGTCCAGTGCACTTTCCCCATCACCAGTCCACCCTCGCATGTTGATTTTATTTTGTGAGTGGATTGCAGCCATTTTCAAGGTTGAGTAGGGGTTTAGATAGCAGAGGGAAAGAAGGCCAGCGAACCGGGAGCGGCATGGCCTCAGCAAAGCCTCGGGGATGAAGACTGGCTTGGTGTAATTTTGGGGGGGACAGCAATTAGACCAAGATAGTTCCTATGTAAGAGTTGGGGGGGCGGGAGGGATGGAACAGGGAGGACCTTCAGTCGCATGATTTTGGGTCGTAAGATGTCTGTCACATCGAGCCACCTGCCAGCACCTTAGAGGAATGTTTCGTCTCTCCGCCCGCTGTTCAGAGTATTGTGTGTGTGTGTGTGTGTGTGGCGAGGGGGGGGGGGTTAGGGACAGCTCAGGGGGCTTGAGGAGTACATGGGAAGTCCTGCTTGGAGGCAGCTGGGTCACATTTGTTTGGGCTGTAAAGAAATGTGACTTCGGTGGTATTGAAAGTGCCACCGGTAATGCTGTTATATATAGCTTTCAACTTTAATAAGGTGTTGCAAAAGCTATGAAAATACATATAACTAAAACCACATTTCACTGGAAGCTTGATCTCGAATCCCTTTCTACTGCTCCTGTGTGGTGCTCTGTGCTGTCAATAGAGCTATTAACACACAATGGAAAGTGGGTAATTGTGCATTATATGGCTTTTGTTTTCCGTTATGAAATACTGACATCCGAAAGCGAGCAGGATTGCCGGGTGGAGGCCACTGTGGAAGAGGCGGGAGAGGGAGGTTTGGGCCTGAGGACAGAGGGTGGGAGGCAGGAATCCGCTGCTTCTCTCCCAGCCGGTCCCTTGAGTCTTGGTTTTTCTAGCCACAGACCTGGGGGAAATTCACCCCTCCCATGGCCTGAAGAGACTGAGAGGATAAGCAGGGTTAGCAGAGGACTCTCGAGCCCTGGCATGATATGCAAGGTGAAGGCAGGGGCTGCGGCTATAGAATGTGTCTGAAGGCAGCGTGGGGAGATGAGGGCAAATTCAAATGAAGTCAGGAAACAGGCGCTGGGGTTGTTTCCCGGGGAAGCCGGGCCAGTGTCCATGCCCGCACGCTGCTGGCGAGGATTCTTAAGTGATGTCCTGATGCCAGGAGCCTGGCAGGAGCTGGGCCTGGAGAAGGTGGAGCCTTGCAAAGGTGCCCTCTGCCCCGGGCACCCCTGTCCACACGCACCAACAGCCACAAAATAATCACAGCTGGTTTTTATTGGGTGCTAGGGGCAGGGGCTCGCATGCCTTTCCTTAGTTCTTACAACAGCCCCACTGCATGGATGGAGCTGAGGCCGGGCTGGAGAACGCTGCCATCCTGCCCCATCCCCAACCCTCCCTGGTTCCTAGGCCCCCCAGGAGGGAGGGCACCTGGGAGGAAGGCAGAGGAAGCCCCGGCTTGCTTGTTTGTTTGGGGGCATCAGCTGTGGCCGGCAGGGACCGTAGTTGTGGGGCTGGCAGTGGCCTGTGGGTTGTTTCTTCGAGGGGACGATTGCCGCAAAGCCCTCTGATGGCCGCCCCTTGTCCACACAGGTGACTCCGTGCTGCGGCAGGACCTGCAGGGAACTCTGGGCTGTGCGGCATTGCAGGGTCCTCTGGGTTTGAGGGACGGCCTGTCTCTCCAGATAGATTACATTTGGTTTGCTCAGAAGGCATTTATGGCTTTATAAAGCTCTTAAATTGGCTCTTTTCCCCCCTTCAAAACATTTCTCCAAGCTTACAAGGCCAGTTTTAGAATAGCAATTACCAGCTCCAATATCCCCCAGCAAACTCACGCTGTGCTGTTGTGTATAAACTGCCTGGGACATTTGTAATGCTGCCACACGGCATCTCTGCGCGGCGGAAAGCCCCTGTCTGCGCCGAGGCCCTTTCTCAGCTCTAATTTATGGGCCACATAAAACTCTGTGAAGTTGCCCTGCATCTTTCTGAGGCAAAGTTGAGGTTTTTTACTGTTTCAAGCTGCTAATTTTTACCATTTAGAGCCAGCCTTCTGCCCGTGCCAGTGTGCATGTGTGCATACAAGTTGGCCACTTTAATTTATGTGCCTCTTTCTCTCTGTAATGCTCATAACTCACAAATGTGCGCATAATGTACAGCCAGCTCTTCCTTATTACAAGAGGCTTGGCTGCTTTGTCCTGTGCCTGCAATAACCCGGACCCCTCCCTACCCTACCAGGAGCAAGCACTGGTACAGAGACAGGCACTGGCCTGGGAGCAGGAATGCACCCAGCGAGCCTGGCCCCGTGTTCTTTCTCGTGGGGTGCACAAAGTGGGGAGTTCAGAGCTGGCGACTGGGATTTAGGGTCGAAATGAAGCACGTTCCAGATGTGCTGTGCTGGGGAAGCCTGTGACCTTTCTAAGCCTCAGTTTCCTCATTTGCAGGATGGGGTGAGGATCAAAAATTTCTCACTGGGGTGTTGTGAGCGTGGAGCGTGCTAATGACTCCGCAGGCCCCTCATAAGCCGAGGCAATATCCGAGGGCTGAATGCTAGCTATTCTAAGCTCTAAACTGCTGGCTGGGCTGAGAGGGAGCACAGAGCAGTGTGATGCCTCAGAGCTTCCCAGAGTGAATGCAGAGGCCTCTGGACCAGCCCCCAGGCTGCAGGAGGCCGAAGCAGACAGCTCTGCACGCTCAGCTCCCCCTTTCCCACCAGGGTCTCTGGTCCTTTGATAAGAGCCGCTGGGCACCCACCCAGGCAGCTCCCACTCCCAACCTTCAGGAGCAGTAACCCTCTCCTGGTCTTTGCGATGTTTCTCATCTGGAAACAACACGGGGGATTTCCCAGCGTCTCCTGGGAAGACTGGTGTTCAGTAGTTGTGGGCATCCAGAGGCGGGGAGGTTTGTGGTCCCCAGTCCTGTGTCCCCACAGGAGGGTCCTCACCCCGCAGCAGGGGAACTGGGACTCTTGCCCCCCATTCTCCCCTGCCCCAAGGTTGGGATTACACTGGCTTACAAAGAGGGATGTTCAGTCCTTCCTTGGGGTTTGGTGGGTCCCCCGATCAGAGGACCCCCAATCCTACTCTCCCTTCAGTGTCCCTTGAGGCCTCTTTCCTGCTTCTAACTGCTTTGCTGGAGAGCTCCCACTTGGGTCTTTTGCCACTAATGCAAACTCCACGAATTTAAAACAGGCTAATTCAACATCTATTTAGTGAAGGGAAAGATGCTGTAGCCTATTGAGCATCTACTATATGCCCGGCAGAGGAATCCCAACCTGGGGGCAGGGGAGAACGGGGGGGGGGGGGGGGGGTGGCGGGAAGAGGCCTAGTTCCCAGCTCCAGGTGAAGGCTCCGGGGCAAGAGTAGGGGTGAGCTGGAGTCACCAGGGGAGCGCACACATCACCAGGGGCCCAGGGCAGCTGTAAAGTTGGGGTCGGTGAGGGGAGCTGGGCTGTCCGGTAGCAGCTGTCTGCACAGAGCTGGCGGGACCCCTGGAAAGTGGTCTGGTGGTCGCTCCTGCTCCCTGCTGCCCTGTGCACAGATGCCTCTCTGGGCTGCACCACAGCCACACTGGCAGATTGGAGGCCCTGGGGAACCTGGCTGTTACCTGCCTACAAACTGCATTGGCCTTGCAGGACCCATGGAGCATCCGGGGAAGCAGTGATTCTTTGTTTCGTTCTCAGAGGCGGGCCCTGTACTGGAGAGGTGCTCGGGGAGACTGAGCTCCCGTCTGTGTCTGCCAGGCCCGCTCTAGGGCCGAGGCCTGGATGTCCATCTTCCCCCGCTCACGGGGCTCTCAAGTCCACTGGCCGGAGAGGAGGCGAGTGGAGAGAGGAGCTGTGTGAGGGCCAGGAGTGGATCCTCATTGGAGATTAGATGTCCCACCATGGCTGCTAGGGCAGAGTTAAAAGAATTTGGGCTCTGGAATCCTATTTGCTCCCAGCAGCTTTTTTGATAGGCAGGGAGGTGGAGCTGGGGCCACTAACACTCTCCCATCACCAGCCTTTCAGCCTTGGATCCCTCTTTGTTTGGCAGCACCTTAGGGGTAAGAAGGGTGGGGCTGTGGGATGGAAGCCTTTTCTCCCTTTTCAACCTGCTTTTGGGTTCTTCAGTACACTCGTTCCGGTCTGTAGCAGCCTGGTGCTTTGAGTGGCGAGGTGAATTTTACTTGAGTACATGAATTTGGGGGATAGTCTTTTCACTGTGGAGCAATTCACCAAGGCGGGGTCATTTTTATCTTCCTTTGAGTCTCAGATGACCTTCAGTCCTAACCCTGTAGTTCGGCCCATGGGCTCCTTCCTCACTGCCACCAACTCCTCCCTCCCCTTTTGTTCTTTTCTGTTTCTTTGCTGAACCTCTTCCCTCTTTCTCCTCCTCCCTCTGCTTTCCTTTCCTTCTCCTTCTACGTTGTGCTTGTCAGAGTACCCGCCCTTGGCCTGGAGGCCTTCTGCCCACCCCAGGTGGCACCTGACTGCACTTCTGCTCAGCTGACCAGCCCGGCTCCTCTGGCCTTCATAACTCTTCTTGCTACTCTTACGGTCTAGACAAGACAGAAGTAACATCCACCCAATGAGGGAACTCGGGGCTGCGAACCAGACTGCGTGGGGTACAGCCCAATCCCAGCACTGAGAGCTAGGGCGGGTGGCTCGACTCCTCCGTGCTCAATCTTCCTATCAACAAAGCAGGACACTGAGGCTTTTAGGGCTGCATATGAGGAGTGCACTTCATACTGTACTTCCTGTCGCCATTCATTGCACGTCAGACCCTGGATGCTGGCCTCCCATCGTAACTGAGGCAGGGCCAGAGGGCCCTAATGCCAAGGTATTTTGTCCTCCATTGTCACAGTCTTCAGTCACCACAGGAAATAAAACAAAGGGATGAGCAGAAGGGTTGGAGGCAGGGGAGGAAACAGAAAGGACCAGACCACTCAATCTGTCCCTCAACCTAGCCTCCCCATCTGCCCCATCTCACTGAGAGCAGCAGCGTTCACCAAGGTGCTTTAGCTGAAAACCAGAGATCATCGTTGACTTTGAACTTTCCCTCATATCCACATAGCCCAGTCGCATGTCCTGTCAATTTGAACTGTTACATAAGGTGAGTGTTAGCCCCGAGCATGTCTCTCCATTCCCCATGCCTTGCCCACACCTGTCACCGCTTGCCTGGTCCACTGCAACACGTGCAGCTGGTTTTTGCTTGACCCCTTGCCCTCAGCTCTTCTCTCCATGGAAGCCATAGTCATATTTCATACCTTGAGGATCTTCAGGTGAGGCCATCCGTTTGCCATCACATATTTATTGGTGTGATTTGGAGTGTAGCGTCTGACTTGCGTGTTAGACGTGTTCCAGGAGGTCAGGGTCATTGTCAGTGTCTGGGCTGGTCATCGTCGCATCCTCAGCGCAGTGCCCTGGATGAGCACCTGTTGAGCAAGTGACTGAATGGGTGCTCAGGTGGGCACTTGTTTTCCTGCTCCGTCTCCTACAGGGATGCGCACCCACCTGGGCAAGAAGCCTCTCTTTTGTTCACAGATGTCTCCGTAGGGCAGCGGTTCTCAACCTGTGGGTCGCGACCCCTTTGGCGGTCGAACGACCCTTTCACAGGGGTCGCCTAAGATCACCCTGCATATCAGATATTTACATGACGATTCATCACAGTAGCAACATCACAGTGACGAAGTAGCAACGAAAGTAATTTTATGGTTGGGTCACAACATGAGGAACTGTATTGAAAGGGCCAGAAGGTTGAGAACCGCTGCCCTAGAGTGTAGAACACTGGCTCACGCAGGGGCTTAGCAAAGCTGCACTTCGCAGATTAGAGTCTCGAAGCTAGAGGTCGTGGCTGGGCTCACTTATTCAGACCACTGGCCTAGACTCAGCTAGGGGCCACCTTCTCTGTGACATCCTCTCTTCCTGTCTCTTCACTGGCCTCCCAGGGCCTTGGTTTCCATGGAAGCTTTCTGAGCTGAGAACTTAGGTTGGGGTTAAGTCAAGATTGCTGCTTGATCATGTCCTTGCTACCCCCAAGGAAGAAGTGGGTCCTCTTTGCCATGTCCTTATTAGGTCTGGGAGATGGGGGGTGGGCTGCGGGCACATCCTTTGGTCCCACGAACTCTTGGGAGCTTCTTTGGAGCTCCACCTAGTGCAGCCCAAATCATTCCCAGACATTGCTTTCTTTCTTGGGAAGGTGAGGGTGCCATGTGACATGCTGTCTCGGTCCCTCTCGAGCTACAGTTTCCACCTGCGAGGAGACTGTGGCACCTGTGTGGCTGCCACGCTGAAGCCCATCTGAGAGACTCGCTGGGACAGGAGTATGACAGGTGGGGATGGCGACTCTTCATCCCACCCACCAGGAAAGTCCTGATTGAGCCACCTCCCTCTCTCCCTGGTTAGGGGCCCAGCTCACACTCCTCCAGCTCACTGCCTTGGAGGTTTTCTTCCAGAGCCTTCTCTTGGGTCCTCCCGCTCCCTTATAGTTTCTCTCCCGCCTGGTAGGCTGTAGGCATTTCTCCCTGGGCCAGGCTGGCTTGGCTTGGCTCGGGGTGGGGAATTGTGTGATTGTGGGGCAGTGGCCTCAGCCGGGAGGCTGGGGGTCTCAAGCCGCCTTGTGGCTGCTCTGCGGGGTCTGGCGGAACCCCAGCCTCTGGCTGTGACATACAGCCCCCTTCATGAAACCAGACAGAATTAAGCCTTTTGTTTCCTGTTTGCTAGGCCGGCTTAAAGAAAACACAGAGGGTCCGTGCGGCTGGGGCTCCCAACAAGACGGCCTTTGTATTCATTTAATTAATCAGTTAGCTGAGGGGAAGGAGAAGAGGGAAGTTCATGTTATAAATACATGTTTTTCTTTGGCTTTTCCCCCCCAAAGACAGGGCCTGAATGGCATCCCCGGGAGAGCCCCCCATCTCACCCCAGACATGCTGGGGGCCAGGGGCCTGCCAGGCTGCAGCTGCAACCCCCCCAACCCTACCCCCACAGCTCGAGAGTGTGGGCCCTGCTTTCTTTGGGGAAATGTTAGATGTTGACAGGAGGTGGGGCAGTGGCGGGGGCGGGGGGGGGGGTCAGAGGCTCTGGACCCCATTCCCCCTCCTTGCATCTCCCTTCAAACCCTGCGCCCTCCGTGGACGAGGTAACTGCACTGCCACACGGAGAAATGTCTGTCCCCATCGCTGCTGGTGGATCTGCAGGTGCATTTGGGAGCAAGTCCTTGCTTAAGTGCCAGGTGGTCTTTATGCTCCCTGCTTACCCCCCTCCACAGGGAGGGACCCACTGGTACCCAAGTGCCCCGTGGACAAAGCTCTCAGCCATGCATTCCTGGGAATGCCCCCCGTCCCTCCCCTTCAGTTGTGCCTTCTGAAGCACAGGGGCAAAGGGAGTAGGGCTCTCAGGGCTCAGGGGAGGGGCTGTAGTTGGGGGGCTGTAGTTAGGGGGATAGACACCCTCCACCCACTGCCATCTCTGCAGAGCCAGCTGTTGTAAAGCTTCCTTTGAAGATACTACTTAAACTTTATTTTCTTTTTGGAGATGGGCAAATTCACTCACTGTTCTCGCACTGATTCCCCTCTGCCAGTTGCCAGGTTTTTAGTCTGAAAAACATTTCGTGAAGAGGTAGCATTGCAACCCCTTTGTATATGGCCCTTGCCATGGAGTGTCCACTGTGTGAGTTTCCTGATGGCTCTTCATCTCAAGTCCCAACTGAGACATTTTGATGTCTGGAGCCTACAATGCCAGCCTCCTGGACGCTGCCCAGAGAGTCTGCAGAGCCAGCCCACAGGTAGAGAGAGGGTCCAGGGCTGGGCCTCGTGTCTGCATCTACATATTTAACTTGTCTCATGGGGCATCAGGCCAATACTCAGCTGGATGCTGCCATCGCAGGTGGTGCCAGGCCCATGCTTCCTACCCATCTCCCGACTTCAGAGGGGCCCTTCAGTGAGGGATATGGCAGAGGCCGGAAAGCAGAGTGTGTAAAAAGTTCCATGGGGCCAGGCTGGTGTGGTTCAGTGGTTGAGCATTGACCTGTGAACCTAGAGGACATGGTCCGATTTGCGGTCAGGGCACATGCCTGGGTTGTGGCCTCAATTGTGGGTGGGGGGCGTGCAGGAGGCAGCCAATTAATGGTTCTCTTTCATTATTAACTAGAGGCCCAGTGCGTGAATTAGTACGTTAGGGGGTCCTTCAGCCAGCCTGTGCCCTCTTGCAGTCTGGGACCCCTCAGTGGACATCCCTCTCACAGTCTGGGACCCCTCGCTCCTTACTGTCTGCCTGCTCACTGCTCCTTACTGCTCAGCTCGCTGCTCCTTAGCACTGCCGTGGAGGTGGGAGAGGCTCCCGCCACCATCCCTGTGCTCACCAGCCGTGAGCCAGGCTTCTGGCTGAGCGACGCTCCCCCTGTGGGAGCACACTGGCTACCAGGGGGCAGCTCCTGCATTGAGCGTCTGCTCCCTGGTGGTCAGTGCGCATCATAGCGACCGGTAGTTCTGGTCATTCCGCCATAGCGCTCGCTTAGGCTTTTATTATATAGATGTTTCTCTCTCTCCCTCTCCCTTCCTCTCTGAAATCAATAAAAGTACATTTTTTAAAAAATGTTCCATGGGGACAGGACTGCAGGGCCTCAGTTTCCTGTCACCCCCACTCCTTCCTCTGCTGGGGACCTTCTTCCTCTCAGCCACTGAGAGAGCTACAGTCTCAGGCCACAAACCCAAATACCCTCACTCTGGGGTTTCGGGAGGACAATCAAGGCTGGGACCCAGATGGGTTGAACTTTTTCTTAGCTCACCAGCAAAGTGCCAGGAGTCTTGTGTGACCCGGGTCAGCAAACTATTCGGTGTAACTTGCCGTGCAGCTGCCGAGCCCGTGCCTTGTGTGTGCCGTCCTCTGAAGCCATGAATACGCTCAGGACTCCGGAGCTCATGTCCTCTCTGGAGTAATCCGTCAGCCCCTTGCTTCCCTGCTTCATTTCCGCAGGCCAGTGCTGCACCTCCACCGTCTGCAGGAAAAGGACCACCCCCTTGAGTTCCTCTGCCCAGCGTGGCCATAGGTTCAGGGAAAAAGCCCTTGCTGCCCTTTGCTTGGGGCTCCTGGAGAGGTCAGACCCTCCAGACTAAATCTCATTTCCAACATTGTTTAGCCATAGAGACGGTGGAGCTGGAAAGAATCCCACGATCAGCTGGCCCGAGGAGGAAGCCAGACCAACTCCCCTCCACAACAGAAGTCTGGTTTGAGGCATGATGGTGGGTGGGGTCAGCGGGGTCTAGTTTTGGTCCCCAGGATGCAGCCAGGGTAGCTGGGAGTTGGATGTCCAGGGGATAAGGGGCCACGAAAGTCGTGTTTCTCATAAGTTGACGTGTAAGTGAGTTGCCTGGTCCTCTTGTTAAAATGCAGATTCTAAGTCAGTAGGTCTGAGTGGGACTCAGTTTCCCCACTGACTGGCTCCCAGGTGGTGTCGATGCAGCTGGTCTGAGGCCACACTGAGTAGCAAGGGGTGTGTGGTTTATCAGTGTGGTGCTTGCAAAGTACAAGGTCGCTGGCCTGTGGCCGAAGCGGGTGCTTTGTTCCAGTCGTCGGTGACCAACTCATCTCGGTTTTCACAGGAATTCCCCAGTTTAGTCAATGAAAGTTCCCAGGATGGTTGACTGCTCAATGGCTGTTAGATCAGCTGAGGAAGAATGGATGCCCGACGGGCTCCCATGCCCAGCAGGCCAGGTGGCAGCTTCCTGACGGAGGGCAGAGTGATGTCTTGGGCCCTTATACTTTGTGACTCCTGTTTCTGAATCAAGAATTTTAATTCTACATTTGATTTCATCCAATTTTTTTTAACTGCATAGCCAGCAGGTGACTCTTGCTGGGGGGAGGATGAGCAGAGACTGGGTTACGTCCCTTTGAGCCCCAACCATTTTGCTGTTCTGAGCAGCCCCTCCTTCAAAACCAGGGTCTATCCCTCTTCTCTCATGGCATGCCCTGCCCCAACACAGGCTCTACAGCCTGACCTTAGCCTCCCCAGATTGCGTTAAACTAAATCCCGATACATTTATCAGGCCCTTAGGATGTACAAGGCATTTCAGAAGACAAACATGCAAGTGAAACCTAGCCCCTAACTTCCATCTTAAGGAAATCTATCCTCTCTAATGGGAGAGGTGATTTGTGAAAAGTAACAATACAAGAGTTAAATAATCATGAAGATTACAATGCAGGCGATGTCACAGGATGTCACAGAATTAATTAATTACTGAATGAGTGGCACAGATGCTGTGTGCTGAGGGAGCTCCAGGAGGAAAGAAATGCTGTGCACTGGGCTGATCGGGAGCGACTGGGGCAGGGCCTTGGTGGGTGTGATGGAGGAAGCTGAGGAAGGCGGAGCAAACACTACAGCCACCTACTGTGTTCCAGGCACTGTAGGTTTTCTGCAGATACAGAGGCAAATGAGACAATACCCTGCACTTGAGGAGTCTACAATATAGGGGGAAACTCACAAAGAAAACTTCAAGGCTGGGGGGCTGTGGGAGCACCACAGAGGGACACTCAGCTCAGGCTGATGGCTGTCGGGAGATTGGAAGGAACTGCTGCTTGTGGCATCTTAGCTGACTTGAGTAGAAAGTGGTCCAAAATGTGGCCCCATGTGGGCATGAAAGACTTAAGCAAAGTGGTGCTCCTGCCCAGAGGCAGGTGTGCAAGGTCCAGCATGCTGCGCATGTGCATAGAAGCAGTAGAGGATTTGGGGGGTGTAAGGCGTGGTCTGGAGAATAACCAGAGGTCAGGGAGAGCCTCGTGCGCACTCAAAGGAACATGTTTTCATACGGCCAAGGGCGGAGGGTTGGGGGGGGGGCGGGGCTGAAGGGACAGAATGAAAATGTGGCTGAGAATAGGCTCTGGAGCCAGGTGTCCTGTACCCATGTGCCCTTGGGGCCTCAATTTCCTAATCCGTAAAAAGGGATTAAACATAGCACCTCAGTGAACTGTTGTGAGCACTGAGTTAATCAGCATATTCTGAGTTAAAGAGCAATTCTAGAGCAAAGAGAGTGCTCAGTAAATTGTAGTGTTGTCAGTAGTAAGGGATTTTAGGCTGGCAAGTGCCTTGGACAGATTTGAGCTTTAGGAAGGTCATGTTGGAGGTGCTGCGAAGGCTGGACTACTATGGGTAAGACCGGAAGCAGGGAAGCCAGCTAGAAACCCAGTGCAATCCGCTAGGCAAGCCGTGCTGAGGGCTGAATGGAGGCAGTGAGCCGTGGATAGAGCCAGGTTGGGAAGGGCCAGGTTGGAGAATTTAGAGAGGGTAAGGGAAAAGTAAGCTCCTTGGAGAAGAGGGCATGTGACTGGGCTTGAAGGAGGACTAGCGTTCGAATAGGCAGAGGTGGAAGACAGGCATTCCGACAGATAAATGGGACACACAGAGGCACCCGGTCACCCAAGTATGGGGCATAGTCAGGGAAGGAGAAATACTCGAATTTACATGGAGTGTAGGACTGGCGCAGAGGGTGACTGTAAATTGGGACTGAAAGTTAGGTTGGAGCCATGGTGCGAAGGCTTCCATGCCAGGCTTAGGAATGCACACTTTATTTGAGAGGCCCCCGGAGCCAGTGCAGGCTTTGGACATAAAGAACAAGAGAACACTTTGCCTTATAGAAAGGTCTTGCTGACACTAATGTGTAGGTGGAACAGTGCAGAGAGCAGTGAGTTAGGAGGTGACTGATGGTCCGAGAATAAAAAGTAATAAAGGCAGTAACCAGCGTGTTTGTGGGGAGAGGGGAAAGTGAATGGGGAGATGTACATGGGAGTTGGCCCCGTTAGGACTTAAACTGTGTCCTATGGGAATGTGTTGGCCTGGGTTAGTGAGGGGGTGAAGTGAAAGTTGGGGGGGGGGGAGGTTGGGAGAAATGAACAGAATTCCAAGATTTCTCCAGTGTGGATAGATGACCAGAAGGGAACTGGTGCTGTAACAGAAACAGTGATGATAAGCTCGCTCCACACCTAGCACAGCTCTGGCTCGTGGTCCCAGGAAGCATCTGAGGTGTGTAGTGGCTCCAGAGCAATGGGTGCTGGATAAACTGACGGTGTGTTTGCTTCTCGGCCATCTACCGGTCCCCACAAGCTGAGAGAATGTCTCCCTCTCATCATTTGCTATGGAACAGACTTAATTATGCCCTAACAGGAGATGAAGGAAAGATCAGCACCCAGCAGTTTATTAAGATTGATGACAAGGTTCAAACCGAGGTAACCCACCCCGCTGGCTTTATGGATGTAATCAGCATTGACAAGACCAGCGAGAATTTCCGTCTGATCTGCGACACCAAGGGCCGCTTTGCTGTTCATCGGATCGTGCCTGAGGAGGCCAAGTACAGGTTGGGCAAAGTGAGGAGGGTCTTTGTGGGCACAAGCGGAATCCTTGATCGGGTGACCTATGATGTTCTCACCATCAGCTACCTGGATCCCCTCAAGGTAAACGACACCATTCAGGTTGACTTGGAGACTGGCACAATGACTGATGTTATCAAGTGTGGCACCTGTGTACGGTGACTGGAGGTGCTAACCTGGGAAGAACCGGCATCATCACCAACAGAGAGAGACGCCCTGGAGCACTCAGGCAGCTCAAGTGCAGCATCATGGGAGTTGTGGGGTCAGCAGCCAGGTTAGGGGATGGGAGAGAAAGGGAAGTGAGGACAGGCAGTCATGAGCACAAATCACTAAAGAGAAAGATAGGAAGGATATCATTTCAGAGGGTTAAGAAAATAATTTCAAGATGAAATAATTCTTTACATTCATATTATAATTTATAACATACTTCAAGTCCATAATCTTCACACTATTTAAGGAAGTCAGATGGAGGCTGTTAACCAGTGAGTCTCTGAAGGATGCAGGGCCAATCCATGTGCTGATGGATGCCCACTTCTGGGCCAGTGCTCTCCCCGCACTCTCAAGCTAGGGGTCTGGGGAGACATTGTATGTTTGCAGGTCGTGGTGGGTAGCCTGAGCCTAGGGGAGGCTGAAGATACACAAATACACACTCACAACTGTAGGGACGAAGGGTCAGAGCCCAGGCAGAATCAGCTGGGGTGGGGGGGGGGGAAGAAGGGGGTTTTGTTTTTGAGGTGGGAGGGCAGGAGAGGGAGGCTAGAGATACAGCCTATAGAGGGGACACAGCCAGCCGACACTGAAAACACCCAGATGGAAAAGTCGAAGACGTTTACGAAGCCACACACCCACAGCGCAGGAATGACCGGGGCTGGGCTGGAGAGGACAAGCAGGCTGTGGCCCCAGAGTTTGGCTACAAGGTGAGGTCAGAGCCACCTTTATTGTGAGTGAACAAAGGGGTAAAGAGCCCTCTCCTGAGGTGGGGAGCGTGTCCTTTGTACTTCACACCCCAGCCCTGTGCCTTCTTCACCCACCCTCACCTCTGCTTGGTCTCTGTCGGTGTTCTGGGCAGTTCTCTTGATCCAGCTCTGGCCCCAGGAGACCCGATCAGCTCCCATAAGAACCAAGTTGCTCCAGGGGAGTGTGGCCGTCACTGGAGGTGAAGTGAGGTGGCAGTGGTGGTGAGGACTGGGGGTGGGCCCTGGACAGGTCTTCCCTCTGGACACAGGAGAATGAGGTGTGCGATAGAGGTTCTGCCAGAGCCTGGCCGGAGAACAGAGACCCCCACAGAGGTGACCTCTCCTTCTGAGGCCATGCCATTGATCTGGGAATCCAGGAGGGTCCATCTCATGGGCTGGATGGTACTTCTTGGCACTTATTGGCAATCCTGAATTCCACGCTCCCATTGGTCCAACCTCACTGACTGGAACTCCAGGAATCTGCCCTCCTCACTTTCGGGAGGTCATCCAGTCCTGGTGGCTGCAGTCCTTGAGGGATGGAGTCCACGCTGTTCTTGTTCTGAGACCAAAGTCTGCATTTGGGGCAAAGGAGGTCACAGCGCCTCACAGAGCGTCCTGCCTCTCCCCCACGCCAGTGTGGCCTCCAACCTGCGTGTCGCAAATCAGGCATAGGCGCTGCGTTGGGGGTCACAGCCACCGTCACGGACACAGCTGGTGGGGCACGTGGGGATGGGTTCCTTCCCAGGACACCCGTGCTCTTTAGCTCAGGGTCTGGGTGTTCAGGTCTCTCGCTGTGGCTGCCTCCCCCTGAGGGTGACCGACTGCCCAGTCCTGGGACTGAGGGGTTTCCTGGGACACAGGACCTCCAGTGGGGAAACCTGGAAGTCTCAGGGAAGCTGGGACGAGGTGGTCATGCTGCCTCACTTCCACTCCTGGAAATTTTCAGAGGTTAGATCTTTAGATTCTACCGGCACAGCCTGCTTTTCCTCTGGGATGATGTCCCGTCTCGTAGATAAAGGATGAATTCTAAAGCGCGACACCACTGTGTAATGTAGAGGCCCAGGTGGAAACCCCCTTTGTCACTCCCTGCATGTGCAAGTTTGGGTGAGTGACTTCATATTTCTGAGCCCTGGTTTCATTATCTGGGATAAGGTTGATAACACCAGTCTCACAGGCCACAAGGCCGAATGAGACGACGTTTGTCAGTCAGGCACATAGAATGGCCCAGGCATCTGTAGGAGATGATACATCTCCCTGTCTCCTCTCTCTCCTGACTTGCATGATAGTGATACCCATTCTGCAGATGGAGGAGGTGAGGCTGAGGAGTAGGAATGATTCACTCTGAGTCAAAATGGCAGAGTCAAAAATCAGCGACAGACGTGCAGCTCTTGTTTGCCATCTTCCTACTTGGGATTAAACAAGCTGTCTGGTCTGCAGTGGCCCTTGATGAGGGGAAGGGACCTTTTCATTTATTTGTTTCATTTATTTCATTTATTTGTCCATCCATTCATCCATCCATCCATCCACCCACCCATCCATCCAACTATGCGTGCCAACCACATGCCAGGTACTGCTCTAGATGCTGGGGATCAATTGTCAACAAAGTGCTTAGACTTTCTGCCTCCATGAAGCTTACATCCCTGTAGGGGAGACACATGTATGATGTGAAGAAGTAATAATCACTCTGAAGGGAAAACAAGCAGGTTACAGGGTAGGGAGTGGAGGGGCCATGGGCATCATTCTAACTGGGGTGGCGAGGGAAGGCCTCTCGGAGGGGTGACATTTGAGCTGAGGCCTGAAAGAATGCAGCTGGGAACTTGTGGCCTGCAGTCTCCTCCTCCTGGAGCTCCCAGCTCAGCCCAGCTGCCCCAGGGTGGAGTCAGCTGCGGAGGAGACAGTGAGTCCGGTGTGGGCTGCACAGTAGGTGGGAGTGCAGCTGTTTCCATCAGCTGTCCTTCCATGGCGCAGACTGCGTTGCTGGTCTGAGCTTTCAGGACGAGGGAGGAACCCAGGCTGGAAAATTAGTGTTGAAGGTCAGATTGCATATGAGGATAATATAAAAAGGCTGCCTTGCTCCACTTGGGGACACTCTACATTTGGGGACAAGTCACAGTGTGTTCAGTTTCCCTTCTAGCTCTTCTTCTTTGGCATTGCCTTTTCCTTTAAGAAAAAAAAAATACAGCCCTGTTTGGATTGCATGGTAAATGATTTATGAACATTATCCTTCTCCCTTAGTTCTACCTGTAGGAGCTCCAGCCCTCACAATCCTTTTCATGTTGATTAAGTACATTTGAAAGCAAAAGGAGACTCTGGAATTGCTTCACAATATAGACTAGTGGCTTCCCTGGACCCGGGAGGCATTCCTCATCTTCCCTTTGAAAGACTCCTTGGCAGCTGGTTAAGCAGCACATCAGCCCAGAAACGGGAGCCAGTCTGTGTGTGCCGAGGGCGCAGGTGGAGCGTGTTCTTTCTGGAGCCGGCAGTTAGGGGTTTGAGATCCTGGGATCCCCGGATGAGGAGCGCTCCAGGAGTCATCCTTCCAGTCCAGGTGACTTTACCTGGCTTGGCCCTGGCTGGTCAACCCTGGTCAGGGGGATAAGAGCATGTTCTTATAGGACCTGTCCCAGCTCAGTGTTTTCAGGAAACCCCACGGAATAGGGCATGGGAGAGGCATGTCCCAGCCATCTTTGTATACCCCAGTCACATGGGCGGTGTGTGCGCAAAGGAAACACGATCCATAGAGCCAGCAGCCAGCGGAAGGTCCTCTTGGCTTGTTCTATAGTTAGGGCAGGACCAGCGGCCTTTCCTAGTTCCTCCCCATCCTTGCTTATTGCTGTGTGATGGAGATCTTGGGCACGTACTCTAGGGAGGTGCCTCATTAAGGTCTAGCCTCAGAGCTCAGTTTGACCTGGTCTGAGTCAACCTGGAAGGTAGACTTAAGTAGATTCTGTTTCTACTGCATGTTCAGTGTCTCGAACCCCAATCTGGCCCAGGGCCCCTTTCCACTGGTCTTCTTGTCACAGATGAAGTATGTCCGTTTTCCCTTGGTCTGCTGCAGAAATAGTGACGTCCTCTTTCCAGCCTCCTTGCCTCACAGATGTCCCTGTGAGTGGCAGTCAGCTTCCAGTCTTTCAAATTCAGGCTCTAAGGGTTTATTAGAAGCCCCCATCTTCCGAAAGTTATTCCCTCTGGGGCCTCCCTCTGTGTGTGAACCCAGCTCCCTCCTCTGGCCCTTCCCAGGTGGATTTCCTTAGTCATGCCTGCTTTGCTGCTTACCTTCTGGGTGACTTTGCAAAAGTCCCTTCAGATCGCTGGCCCTCCATTTCTCATTTATTAAATGGGAATAAGACCATTTGAAGAACAAAGGAAACTCCAGTTTTGATAAATGCTTTGTAACTGTGTTTATTATCTCCTCATGACAAACGTTAAAGACACTTAAAAAATGTAAACATTTAAAATTCTACTGTCTGGCTACATGCACTGTGGGACATGGGTGAGACGGTGCACACAGAGGGAAAGACCCCGCCCCTTCATGTGGAAGCCTGAGGAGAAATACTGGTTGTGCCAACCCAGCCTCAGTCCTCCCAGCGGAAGGAGGGACTGAGCTCCTGCCATTGTCTGTCCCTCACGCCAACCTTGAGATGGTTTGGCCCCAGCTGAGCAGCTGGTGGAAGTGAGACCCAAGGAGATAAGTGAGTTCCTCGGGTCACAAAGTCAGCAAGTGATGGGGCCGAGGATCCCACCCAGTTCTGCCTGACCCTGACGTCCCTGCCCGTGTGATATGTCAGCACCCACCTCCTGGGCCGCCTTGAGTTCAGCTGGGCCTCCATCATTGGCCTCGACTCACTGCCACCTCCAGACCCTACCCCCCTTCAGCTATTTCTAACTTTAGCAGTTTACCCCTGGAGCTAAGCATTTACCCCTCTGAGTCTCCTCGCTCCCCACCTCTCCCTCTCTCTCTAGTGCGCACACCGGGCAGGTGCTCATGAAGCACAGATCAATGCCCCTTCTTCCTGGCTGAGAGCGAGTGAACTCTCTACGTTGTGTGCCGGGGAGGGCAGCTGATCCTGGAAGCGTTGTCCATCTGAGCAGATTTACTCCCCTTCTCAGTTTTGCCTGGGCTGGCCCTGCCTCTGTGCAAGTTGAGTCATGCCTTGGGGGCAGCCTGGGAGATCTGCACCCTGGTGTTCTAGCCCCCAGTTAACTGCAGACACAGCCTGTGCCTGTGGGTACAGGTGTGGTGAGGGGTCCTCATCCCTTTGCCAACACTCAGAAACACGTGTGCACAGCGCCCCTCCCCAATTCTCTCTCTATCCCTCTCTCCCCATCTCTCCTCTCTCTACCTTGATGTCCCACTTAAGCTTCTGTCCACTTCCAGAGCCCCCTCTCTCTCCAGAGTGGCTCAAAGGGTCTTTTTTTTTTTTTTTTTAAAAATATTTTATTGATCCCTTACAGAGAGGAGGGGAGAGGGATAGAGAGCCAGAAACATCAGTGAGAGAGAAACATCGATCAGCTGCCTCCTGCACACTCCCCACTGGGAATGCGCCCGCAACCAAGGCACATGCCCCTGACCGGAATCGAACCTGGGACCCCTCAGTCCGCAGGCCGACACTCTATCCACTGAGCCAAACCAGCTAGGGCGGCTCAAAGGGTCTTTTGAGCGGGAGAGCGGGGAGGTGGGAGAGTGGGAGTGTGTGTGTGTGTGTGGGGGGGGGGGGTGGAAGTGTGGGTGAGTAGGCATTCCTGGGCCTGGGAGGAGAGATGAAGCTGTGAGCTCCCCAGGGCTCCAAGGGTGCGTGGCTGTGTACCTGGTGACTTTTGAACCAGCTCCAACAAGAGAAATCTGTGGTGGGAGAGCCTCAGCGAAGGAACTAGAATCTCCATGAGAACAGACTTGGGTTGGAAGCTGCCTGCTCATGTTGGCAGTGTTGCGTGTCCTGGAAGGGGAAGGCCGCGCCTTCCGGAGCAGTTGGGAGGCTCTCAGATGGTCCAAGTATCAGCTTGCTAGTAAGGGACTGTTTTCCCCACCAGGAGGACGGGCTGTGGGATTAGTGCAGTAGTAATTGGTTTTCTAATCAAGGCTGGATGGAAAGAAAAGGTGGGAGCCGTGGGAGAGCTCTGGACCGTGAGTCAGGGCCTTGGCAGACAGCGAGTGTGATACAGCTCCGAGACTCTAGCAGACCTGCCACCTCCAGGCATTGCTTATAAACGGACAGAACTTGCCCGAGGCTCTCAGCCAGGGAAGCAGGGTCTGAGCCAGGATGTAAACTCTATTTTCCACTCCCCAGTAATTCATGAAAGCCGGAGGGTAGAGGTGAAAGGGGCTTGGAATGTCCACTGAAGGTGGGACCACTCTTGGTCTCTCCCCGGCCTGGGCAGTCACACACTGGCTCAGCTGTTTAGTGTCTGCATCTTGCTTTCCAAAGAAGCTGGGAAGTGGTTAAGAAGGGCCTTTCCAGTCAGTCTTTGCTATTGAATTAAGTTGGTCAACTGTGTTGGCTCTTTCTAGATTGACTTATGGACCCCAGGTCCTCACAGGTTTTGGAATGTAGAGAACGAGGCTTTTGCCAGCTGCTGAGATGCTTTTGTGTTAGATGAGTACAGGGATGCATCTTTCCTCCCTGGTGTACCGGGCAAGGGTAAGAATTTGTATTGGGTCCAGACCCCATCACATCGTCTTCTGCCCTGCTCCAGAGAAACCCTCTATGGTTCTGCGCCTGGTGGTGGCAGGAGCCAGAGGGTAGGCAGTGAGGGGAGAGCTGTGGGTTCGAATCCCTCTGCTCCTGATAAACTGGGTGACGGTGGGCCCCTGGCTCTGACCATAGACAGTGTGAGGTAAGAGGAGAGAGAGAAGGAGAAAGAAGCTCAGAGGCAGTGCTGGTGGGGCTGAGGGGGCAGAGAGGTGGCTGGGAACCCAGGGTGCCACTCCTCCTGTAGCCTCCATCCCCTCTTCCTCTCCAGCTAGAGGCCAGGGTACTGCTGTCATTGTTGCTGGGTAGGTGTGTGTCTCCCCCAGCTCCCCCCCGCTCCCCCCATGCTCTGCCGTCTTAAAACTGAGAGACAAGGACAGAATGGCCTCCCAGAGTTCTCTGTTGACCAGAGAGGCCCTGATGGGCTGGATTGGGAAGTTCTGTCCAGAGCAGCCTGACTGATCAGAGGAGGCAGCTCCTCCCGCCCTCTTCCCTCTGCTAGCCCTTGGGCTCAGTTATGGGCTAGTAATGGAGCTGCTACTGCTGGGGCTGTCGTTAAGGAGCAAGTTGATAGGAGTCTTGCCTGCTGACCACATGCAGGTGCACATGGGACAGGGTTGGGCTTGAAGAACATTCAAGGCATGTGTCAGTTAGAAGCTAAAAGTAGCAGCAAATCCAACCCAAAGTGCATTAAACAGTAAGGAATATGTTTTCTTATACATTATGACATTCAAACCAGGACTGCTCTGGGGCTGGATAAATTCAGTGGCTCAATGACATCAACAAGCCCCCGGTTCTTTGTCTGTCATCCCCCAGAGATGGGCTCTGCTTGCAGCCTAGCTCTCCTCTGGGTCACACAGTGGTGGGCATTGCACCATGTCCAGGTTTGCAATTAGAAACAGTAAAGTGAGTCAGCTGTAAAACTGGGGCAGATGGGGGGGGGGGGGAGATAATGGAGGCTGTGACAAATGGCCTGTTGCAATTCATATAAAAATTTTAAAAAGCACCTGCAAAATATTTTCATTAAAGTCAAGAGACAAATGAGAAACTGGAAAAAAAATTGCAGCTCACATCACAGGGCTATTCTCCCTAATATACAAAGAGTTCCTAAGAATCAACAACAAAATATAACCCAATAGAACAAATGGGCAAAGAATCTGAACAGATTCACAGAAAATACAAACGGCTCTTAACATGTAAAAGGATGTTCAGTCTTACACATAATACGAGAAATGAGAACTATCCTGAGATAGCATTAATCATTCATGTATTAAATGAGCAACATTCAAGAAGTTTGTGACACACTGTATTGACAGGGGCAATTTGGCAATATCAAAATTATAAATTATTTGCCATTTGACTCAGCAATTTCATAATAGGGAATTGGTTTTAAGATATACTTGCACATAAGTGAAATTATATATATATATATATATATATACATATATATATATATATATATATATATATATATATATATATATATGCTATGTTTATTATTTGCAACACTGTTTGCAATAGCAAACAATTGGAAATAACCCAAATGTCCTGACAGTGGAATACTATGCATTTATAAAGAGGAATGGGGAACTTCTCTTTGTGCTGTTATGGAAAGATCTCCAAAAATACATTTGGAGTGTAAAAGGGCAAAAATCCACCAAGGTTCAGAAAAGTGTGCATAGAAGATAGAAAACAAGACTCTACATTTGTGTTTGCTTGGACAAGGGGGAGACAGGAATGAGAGGGAGACATTTCAGTGCATACCTTTATACACCTTTTGATTTTGAACCGTGTTACATGTTACCTTTTTCAAAACCAAACCAAACCAGAAACACTGAGCAAATCCCATGAAATCTCTGGGAAGACCTGCTGACTTTCCCCCGGGCTCTGAATTGTGGAGTAGGAAAGGGGTGGATTTAAGAAATGATCTAGATGTGAACCCCCCTGGTTGGGTGTGGGAGGGAGAGAAAGGACAGAGGCGGAATCGAAGGTGGTTGGCAGACGTGGATAGCTGCTCGAAGGGCATGGTCCTGACATGGAACACGGGAGAAGCATGTTGGGGGAAGAAGGAGCCCTGGAGCATCACTTCACCTTGAGAACCTGGTCTCTGCACTTCCCCGGTCACTCAGTCCCGGGACCCTACCTTGTTCTATTTCCCCATCAGTCCACGGACTTATAGTTTGCTGGTGACAGTCCCCCCGATCAGACCAGTGAGCATAGCCCCTGGGGTGTGAATCCCGAGACAGAGCTGGGTCTGCTGGTGGCTCTGGCAGCAGCCTGAGTGTGGGGTCTCCCAGGGAGCAGAGTAACAGATGTCTGGAGCTCTGGGGACAGGGAGGAGGCCCAGCAGGTGGACACAGCAGCAGAAACCCCAGTCACCACTGGGTCAGCGTGTCCCAGAGAAAGGGCGGGTCCTTGTCTTCCATTTTTCATCTCCGTTCTAATTCTCTCTGGCTCACCGTCTGCTGCCAGAGAGGACTCTGGGGCCGTGAGCCCTGTGCCCCTATCTTCTCAGGACTGATGTCTGCCCAGGGCACCAGGGTACTGATGGCTGTAGGCGAGTAGATGGGGCGGGGAACCCAGCGGAGAGGCCCTCTAGGCAAAATGAATGTGTTTTATGTGACACTCATGAGAGAGACACAGTGGAATGGGACTTGTTTGTGGTCCATGTACCTTTTTCTGGCAATAGCAGTCCGCCCAGCTCTGGGCCCTGCTGCTGGCACTTTGGCAGAGACGGGGCCAGGAAAAAAATGGACTTGGACTTGAGGCTAACAGCAGCTGTGCTTGTCGGAGTTGGAGGCTTTATGAATTGGTGTGTGAAACAGGGCCACACTATGGGTTTCAATTGTAGCTGGAAAGGATTAGAAGACAATTAATAAATCATTTAGTGCCCCGAGTTTAAGTAACTTATTATTATGGGCTGCATCTCTTTATTACGCTTTACTGAGCAACATTGGCGAATTTCCTTCAAATGTCACACAATTTGTATGCCATTTGTTTCAGAAGATTTTTTAATGTACACATAAATTATTAACCTGAATTCTTCAGGACACAGTGCCAGAATCCCGACCCCTCCCCCACCATCCCTATGAGTCTCTTAAAGACCCCCTGTCCCCAAAACAATGACAGTGCCAGGCCTGCTGTCCCAGGGCCTGGGGAGAGCACAAAGAGCCATTGGCTGTCTCCTTGGATTGGGCACCTCAGCAAAGACCTAAAGGGGCTGGGCGGAAAACGCTCATGTTTTTGGATGATTGGCTGGAGGCTGGAGAGGAACAGTTGACTAAAACCCTTCCTTCCAAAGATTTGGTAAAAATAGGTCAGGCTGGCAGGGTGGGCCTGCCCTTAAATAAAACCGGGTCCTGTTGGCGGGGAGCTGGGACCATTTCAGAGACCATGGGCTCCAAGCTGTGATGTCATCGATTGGGATATTACAGAGGCCCAAGATACCAGCCCCTGAGCCTGTTAGAAAGGTGTGTGAATTCAGAGCAAAGAAGCTGTAAGTAGGAGCCTGAGAGTTGCCCTAGGACAGTGGTCAGCAAACTCATCAGTCAACAGAGCCAAATATCAACAGTACGATTGAAATTTCTTTTGAGAGCCAAATTTTTTAAGCTTAAACTATATAGGTAGTTACATTGTTATTAACTTAGTGGGGTACTCCTAAGGCTTAGGAAGAGCCACACTCAAGGGGCCAAAGAGCCGCATGTGGCTCGCGAGCCGCAGTTTGCCGACCGTGGCCCTAGGAGACGGCTCAGAAGCTTGAGGGCAAAGGTTTTGTGACTTGTGCTTTGACTGCTGGAGATTTAAAAAATCGTTTCGGTATGTTTACATGAGGTTGGATTTATGAGGTGACTGCATAGCGAAATCACGTGAGGGTGAGGAAGCCATGTAGGTCACAGAAAGATGGCCTGTCTCCTTTGAGGTGGGAGTGAGGGGGTGGGTTGGTAAAGGCATTTTATCTATTAATTCCCTTTCAAGAGCACCAGCAGGGAAAGCCTCTGATTGGGTCACTGGGAGTCACAGAAGGCAGTTTCACCAGGAGGGGCCTCTACAGGATTTGCCCTCCGTGTTGGGGAAGCCTCAGGCAGTCCTCCTTGCCAGCTCTGCCACCCCTTTGCCCTGGAGGGGGCTGGCTCTTCACTCCCAGACATAGCTGCTTTTGTGTCTCCCGGGAGGGAAGACCTCACTGCAGCCAACAGAAGGGCCTCGGGCCAGCCCTGCCCGAGAGGGCTTTCAGCGTCCCCATGCCCAGGGAGAACCACCTGTGCCAGCCTGTGGCACCGCCAGCTCTGCTGCCAGCAGGTGCCAGGTGGGGACAGTCATCTGCTCAGGAGAGAGACTGTTCGGGGTAGTTACAGCTAGCAAGGGATCCCGTTTTATCTACCTACCATCAGGGTAATCTGTCCTCTGCTGGAGGCACCTCGAGGAGCAGTGAGCAGGTACGGCAGATGGCAGTGCAGCCGGGTGACTCCGGGTGACGGGCTGGAGACTGGAGACGGAGGAAGGGAGGAAGCGGCCAGCCCTGACCTGGAGGCTGCGCACTGCCGCGAACTCAGGAAACCTCCGCCCTCCCCTGTTTATGGTGAAACTGGGCCTCCTTCAAGAGAGGCAGTTTTCCTACTCGGTTTGTTCTCAGATTGGTGTTACACCCTGGAGCCAAATTAGTGGCTGAGAACAATTGGAAACAAATGCTCTTTCAGCATCCCACTGTGATCTGGATGCAGGTGGGACAGGAGGGGGCCTTCTCCACTAAGCCACCCTCCGCGGAGAGCCAGCATCCCAGCCGTGGCCCAGCCGGAGTCCCCACGCTCAGCCCAGCCGTGCTGCACACACCTGCCTGCCCTCCGCCAACAAGTGGGAGTCCTGTGAAGTTATTTATGAAACAATATTCAGGACCAGCCCCCGGGGGCAAGTTAGGAATAATGAATGGAAGTGCTAATCGGAGGCCCAGGCCGCTCAATGGGCCTGGAGCCGTCCTGCTGGGGAGGGGGCTCACTCCCTGGAGGCTTCTTCCTACAGCCACCATGGTGGGCACCCTTCTCGGCCATGTGGGTGGCTGTTGACTTGGCCTGGATGTCAGAGTGAATATTTGCACTGCCTCACCTCTGTCTGGATGTTCCTGCCTGTAGTGGGAGACTCTCCTTTGTGATCCCTACCTACCTGCTGGTGACACCTAGCCCCTCAATCCACTGGCTGTCTCTCCTGTCGGACTGTAAGCGGCTTGAGAGCTGGGAGCTGGATTCTCCAGTCCCGTAAAGGGTCGACACTCAGAACACTTCTGGTAAAGCATGAAGGCCCTGCTGGCCTGGCTTCCTACCCTGGACTTCCCTGGACATGTCTCCACCCCTCGCAACCTGTTTCTGCAAATGTGAAAAGAGGAGGTCAAAATAGATGATCTCTAAGGTTCCATACAGGTTCATCCGACCTGGTTCTGACCCACTGGCTCCCCCATCGCCTCTGGGCCGGCTCTTCTGGGCGGGCACTGCCCATCGTGGCTGCGGTCTCCTCTGCACTGGTGGCCCGGCTTGGCCATTATGCAGGGTTTCGGTCTGGGTCCTCTGCTCTGGTGGCCAGATACTGTCCCCTGCCTGAGCTATTTCCCCTTGACATATCCCCCCTTCTGTCACTTTTCTGAGTCAAACAGTTGAAAATTTCCTCCCGAATAAAGCCAGATAGAAAATGAGAACTCTTTGGCACAAAGCATATATTTGCTCTGCCCTCCTGGGAGGCTGCATTTACTCTTCTTTCTGTCCCAGACCCATTGAAGGTCCTGTGAGGGGGCCCTCCTTTCTACTAAGGTGGCCTGTGGCCATCACACCCTGCGCTGCGTCCTGTTCAGGGGAGCGGTGGGGTGGGGTCTCTGCCCGCTTTTCTGCCCTGTGCAGACCTGCGCCTGCTTTCTGAGAAACCAGTCATACCTCCTTGCATGAGAGAAATACTTTTAACTTTTCAAAGTACATCATTATTTTACTTCATTTTCAAAGTATGTCTATGTTGCAGACAAGGCAGGATAAACATCTTGATTTATTTGAGGCCCAAATATTTATTGGCATCTAGTCCAAGATTCCTTGGCATCTTGGAACTTTCAAGCTGAATGCGAGCTTAGTGAGTATCTTCCGCGCTGATTCTTAACTTCTCGGAGGATTTGGACAGCCTTGCAATCGTGGTAAAGTTTGTAACTCTACAGAAAAGTATACACACCGATGCTGTTCTGGCTAAAATCTCAAGGGGTTTGTGGACCCCTAAACCCTTAAGATTCCTCTTGCTTTACTTCAGCCACTCAGCTGAATAGATGGAGAAACGGAGGCCCAGAGAGTTAGGGGGGGTGGGCACGCGCAAGGGCAAGGACAGTAAAGACCAGGACTGCTCCCAGGTCTGATCCAAAGCCCTTGCCAACCCCCGCTCACTGTGCTCAGCACAGGAGCCTCCCGGTCTCTCACCGTCGGTCCCCTCTTATCGCTCATTGCTGTGTCTCCATTCCTGACTGTCTTTCGTTTCAGACTAGAGAGGGCCCAGCTCTACCAGACACCTCTCTCCTCCCACCATTTAAAAAACTTATTTTTCCTTTTCTGCCCTAAATCGTGTCTCCTTTGCCAGCATCACCCTTTGCAGTCAGTCACCTTGGGGCAGACGTTCCCACAGGAAAGCTGCCTCCCACAAGAAAGCTGCCTCCCCTATGGGCGGACTGGCCCAGGAGCCCAGCCCCTTAGTTCCTGGCAGCCCACCCCTCTGCATCCTCCCGCTGTGGCTTCAGAGAATGGGGGTCCCTGCTCTCTCTACCCGCCTGCGCCCATATCCTCTCTTGGGCTTTCGGCTGCTCATTTTTCTGCTCGTTAATACCCAGGTTCTTTTTTCTTTAAATATATATAAACTGGGAGAAGTTAGTAAAAGAATACACACACACACACACACACACGGGCAAAAATAGGTTTACAGTTGTAATATGAATAAATAATACAATATTAATAAATAATGTAACAATAAACTCTGTATTTTTGTACATTCACAACTATAAACCTGCTTTTGCCCATCCCTCCCTCCCCCCCTCTCTCATGTGTATATGGTGGTAAAATACACATAAAATTTACCATCTTAACTATTTTTAAATGTGCAATTCAGTGGCATTAAGTACATTCATATTATTGTGCTTCCATCACCACCATCCACCTTATAGAGTTCTTGGAAAACTGAAAGTCTGTATCTATTAAATCATAACTCCCATCTCCCCTCCTCCAGTGCCTGGCAACCACCATTCTACTTTCTGTCTCTATAAATCTGTGTGTGGAATCATAGAGTATTTGGCCTATGGTTACTAGGTTATTTCATTTAGGAGAATGTCCTCTAGCTTCATCCGTGTTGTGGCCTGTGTCAGAACTTCCTTCCTTTTTAAGGCTGAATGATAGTCCATCGTACGAACACATGACATTCTTCCCTATGCATTCATCTTAGATGGACACTTGGGTTGGCTCTTGTTGTGAACATGGGTTTACAAATGATCTCTTTGAATCTTGCTTTTAATTCTTTTGAGTATATATGCAGAAGTGGAGGGATGGTTTTAAGGTGTCATTATTCTCTGCGCTTGCTCAAGTCTACTTTTATTTTATTCTTAAACTGACATCTTTTGAGCAACTACTGATCTCACTGGGTCTGTGGCACATGCCACAAAGTACGCTTTCTCAGAGAGAAAGGAGCTTTGGGGACTCAGCTGTCTTCTCTCTGCAGTGCCCTCCCTTTCTAATCACTTCTGCTCCCTCATCATGCTGTGTTTCTTCTTAGTGCTGACCACCTCTCAACATTATATATAATTTATAATGTGACAAGTAAATCAGATATATATGTTTATAGATTGCTTTCTCCATTAGAATGTGAGCTCCATAAAAGCAGGGACTGTTGTGTTTTCTTCGTTATTGTATCTCTGATGCCAGGCACAGTGCCTGGTGCATATGCCCAAGGCATTATTAAGCTATTTTAATGCTACATGGAGTAAATGGATGAATGATTGAATGAATGAATGAATGAATGAATGAATGATTAAGCAAGGCACTGTGTCTACCTGCAAGAAGCTTACAGTCTGGTAGGAAGATAGTCACACTAAAACTATAATGTAAGGCAAAATATAGGGGCCTTGTGGGGTGCATAACAACGTGTGAGGATGCCCAGAGTTGACCCAGGAAGTACCTTTGTGTCCTTGGCAGGTTATTCCCTCAACATTGATAAAAAGGCCCATGTCACTGAGGAGCTTTAAATTCATTTTCTCGGCAGTTCCCCCACAACATCATGCTCTGATATTATTACCGCCAGTTTTCCGGGGAGGAAACCAAGATGCAGAGAGATTCAGGAGCTTGCCCAAGGCCACACAGCTAGGATGCAAGGTGGATTTGAAGTCAGGTCTGGCTGCCTCTCAAGTCCAACCTCTTTTTCTCTCTCTTAGCAATTATTTTTATGTTCTTTATTCAGTTTTTTTTCAAAAACCACAAAAGTGGCAGTGCTCACTGCAATCAGAAACAAGGCAAAGATACGCTAAAAATGGAGAGCCTTCGTCCCTGTTCCCGTTCCCCCATCGGCTCACTGTGAACACTCAGACTGTTCCTTCCACTGCCTCTGTGCTCACACAAACACAGGCAAATGGTGAACTCATTCTTGAGTCTTCTCTGTTTTCACCAAATGGAATGCCACTGCACATGTCACTCTGCTCCTTGCTTTTCTTACTCTGAGCATTATGGCCAGCGTGCGTGGCAAAAGATTCAGATCCAATTTGTTCTTTTTCAGTATAGTCATACCCCAAGTTACATGGCCATTCCCCACTTGGTGGGACATCCAGGCGGTTTTGCACACCTTCCCGCTGAAGATGCTGCCCCTCTGTCCTTACGCATTGCTGCTTTCCTCCATAGGATACATTCTCAAACTGGGGCTGCTCAAAGTGTATGTATTTTTAATTGTCATAGACACTATTATACTATCTTTCTCAAAACATAACAACCCAGTCATGCTTTTTTGTTGTTGTTAATTCTCATCTGAGGATATTTTTCCATTGATTTTTGTTGTTGTTGTTGTTGTTGTTAATCCTCACTGGAGGATAATTTTCTATTGATTTTTTTAGGGAGAGTGGAAGAGAGAGGGAAAGACATAGAGAAACATTGATGTGAGAGGAACACATCGATTGGTTGCTTCCTGCACAAGCCCTAACAGGGCCTGAACTGGGGAGGAGCTTGCAACCGAGATATATGCCCTTGACCGGAATTGAACCTGGGACCCTTTGGTCTTTAGGCCGATGCTCTATCCACTGAGCCAAACCAGCTAGGGCTCCATTGACATTTTCACGTCTCCTCAGAGCCCAGTGCCTTTGGGCTCATCCCAGCCCAGGACCCTCCAGAAAGGCTGAGGGACACCTCTTTCTTCTCTCACCCTGTGGCCACACGTGGACCCTGGGCATTGCTCTGACCTGTCCCTCGGCCAGTAACGATTGACTGTCAGGGTACTGGGACATAGCCCTAACTCTGGAGGTCCTTGGGCAGACCACTCAACCATTCGGGCTATTGGTTTCTTCATTCACACGTGGAAGGAGGCTGGGTTAGCTAGATCAGCTGATCTTCCTGGGTTGAGATACCTTCAGAGCTGGCTCGAAGGTGGAGCCCTGGGATTTGTCCGCTTTGGGGGAGGGGCACCATAGGGAACATGAGACCCTCAGCCATCTTCCCTTAAAAGGCCTCCCTGCTGCCTCAACTGTTGGTTCTGCAAAGAGATCGTGTGAAAGGTGGGATTCTGGAGCCAGACTGAGTCAGACCCAGGTTGGACTCGGCTCAGCCGTGTACCAGCGTTGTGGCCTTGGGCTGCTTGCCTCACCTTCTGCACCGTGACCCCCGGGTCTGTTAAGTGAGCACAAGAAAATGGCCCGATGCGCCAGAGCCGTGCTGTCCAATACAGCTTTCCCCAGTGGAGGAAGTGGTCTCTATCTGAGCCCCCAGAGCGACGGCCACCAGCCACATGGGGCTGTCCAGCACTTGAAATGTGACTGGTGAGAGTAAAGGCTGAATTTTAAGTTCTATTTAATTTTAATAAAGATTTGAATTTACGTATAAAGCCACATGTGGCTAGCGTGTACCTTACTGGACTGTGCAGCTATAGAGGGTGAAAATGGGATACGTTACGGCAGTGCAGAGAAGGTGTTCAGCTAGCCCAGTGTCTGGCCATAGTAAGCACTCAACAAATGTTTGCTATTATTAGGTATTATGTGTCTTGCTTTCCAGCCCACCACCCATGGCTCTGTGACACCTCACACTGGCTGTCGCAGAGTCACTTGGGGGAGGGCGGGCGCGGGAGGTGTTGCAGCGGTGGTGCGTGTCAGTAATGAGCCTTGCACTAAATGTTTCTGGTCTGCTACTTTCCCTGGAGGGTCATGTGAGCCCGAGTGGTATGTGGCCTGCTTTGCAAGTGATTAACATGGTGTAAGCAATCTACATAGAGAGAAAAACCCTCCGTTGGTATTCCATTATTCTATTAGAGTTTCAGAGCTGGGATTAAGTGGACATGATTTCTTCCTATGGGCCATTAATTTTGTTTTATTGCTGGTCTGATGGCCATTACCCTTTTTTGCCAATGCATTCCCCCATTAGGTTTGTACAATTAACAAAATATGTGCTGTTAGGGCTTTGATAGGAATAGTGGGATGGAAATACCGGGAGGGGGTACAATACCACTGAGTTGGGGGTGGGAAGAGGCTGGACTTAGGGGTGGGGCCTCAGGAAGAAAGGGGGTGTGGCCTCTTTGTAGCCCTGCCCTGTAGCCCTGGGCATTCCTGGAGATCACCCCTGAGGCCCTGGCCTGCTCTCTCTGCCAGGAGTGGAGAAGTTGCCCAGGGGAGCAGGAAGGACACAGGTGGGCCTGCCTGGTGGCAATGGCCTTTCTCCAGATCCCCTCCTTCAGCTTTCATCTGGGAACAGAGTGAGCTACCCTGCCTGACCCACCCGTGCTGTCACCTTGAACCTGAAACTCCTCAGCAGGCAGCTTGCGTCAGCCTCCAGGTGTCTGGCCCTGTGACAGGAGAACTCCGGGTGACGCTTTGCTTCTCTCTGTAGGTCACGCAGGAGGGCCTGGGCCTGATTAAGGGGCAGCTGGTACTCAGCATCAATGATTGCCACATGGACATGCAGGATTGGCGTCGTGAGGTCATCCAGGTCTTTAAGAAAAGTTAGAAATCTGGACTTTTAAATGAGATTTCCCACTTTTTAGATGGTGGCAGAATTTACAAAAACACCGGACAGGTTGCCAGCTGACCACCTCTGCCTGGCAATGAGGAGTCATCAAAGGGCATTAAGGACGAGTGGATGAGATCAAATGTGTGTTTCAGAGAGATCTCGGGTTGTTGGGAGGTGGTGGGTGGCTAAGGACGGGAAGAGGCTGAAGGCTGGACCAGTTAGGGGCCCAGGAGAAGAAAGGACGCTTGAGGCAGGTCAGTCACCTGGGCTGGAAGGAGAGCAGTGACACTCCTGGTGAGAATAAGCAAGTCTTACTCTTGATGTGTTCACATCAGAGGATGGCCATAGGGCCGGGCAGGCTGCCCTGTGAGTGGATCCTCTGGCTGTGGAGGGGTGGCCTCTGCAGGGGCCCTGCCGCCTAGGAGCCCACACTGCTCTGTATGGAAGTCCTCCCCACCTCACTGGCTTCTGTAAACAGGTTATGAGTGTCTCTAACTCCTTCTCCCAGGCAGGAAAATTACTAGGATTAGCCTGCCAGTGCCAACAGTCCTTATAGGGTCTTCTGTACAGGTGCAGCCCCAAGAACAGAGTCTTGGGTCTGGGCTGGGCCTGGAGAATGTGACTTAGGCAGCTTTCCCAGTATCTCTGCAACTGGGCGCCCAGCACTGTCTGTGGCCCAGGGGACTGAGAACGGGTGTGAATCAGCATCGGTTCTTCTGAGGAAGCCCATGCAATGCTGGCTGGGTTACCGTCTCAGAGCCCAGTATTTGGTACCAGCTACTAAGTTAATGACAGTCAGGGCACAAGCCCACATCTGTGATGCCCTGGTCTACTGCTCTCTGCCTCAAACCATGGCTCGTCTCTCTCCATCCTCCCGGCTTACCCACGTGAGCTTCAAGGTGCTCGCTCAGCTGTCCTTGAGTACGTGCTGCCTCCTATGGGAGGTTTTCTTCTGTCCCTGTCCCCACCTCCTCGCCAAACAAACATGAGCATTCAACAACTCCCTCCTCATTTTCCACTTAACAAATTTCCTCCTATTTATGTGAATGGTCATCTCATTTATGGTTTCATTTTATTTTCACTCATTTATGGTGAGTAAAACAAGCTTTCATTTCAATTCTGGTTGCATTATTGCGTGGGTGCTTGTCTGAAGGCATTTACATAGTCACTTGCCTGCCAGGACCACAGAACGCTGGCTTTGGAAAGGCCTAAAACCTCATGCACACAGATGATTCCCCAGTGTGGGTCCCGGGTCAGTGCCAGCCCAGGAAGACTTTCTGCTCGTTCATGGTCACGAGGGGAAAACAAGGACAATGTGGAGAGGTTGCCTGTGCACATGTGTACATATGTGTGCATCATACACATGTGCATGTGTGTGTGAGAGGCAGGCACAGGTTGAAAATGTTTTCCATGATACTCTATTCAACTCAAAGGATGGCTCTTTTTGCTTTCCTCACCTTTGGGGGGTTGAATTACTTGGTGAAATGATGGTGAAAGAGACACTTAATATTTTGTCCATATGTAAGTTTGTCAGCTCTGTCAGTCTCCTGCTATTTGTGACATTGTGCCCATGGGTGAGACCGCGTTCAGGAGACTGCGCTCTGGAGCAGCTTCTCACCCAGTGCAGGATCCTCCGTCCTGTGTGGAGAGCTCGCTATATCCGAGGAAGCCCAGCTTGGGTTTGGATGGTTCTCACTGCTAGAAACTTCTTTCTTATGTTGAATGGAAGACTGGCTTCCTCTAACATCCATGAGCTAGTCCTAACCCTACAGTCCAAAGGAGCACAGTTTCTCTGGCATAGTTTCTTCAAATGTTTGGAGGACCACCATGTGGGAGAAAGGTTGCTGCTTTGCCAGCATTTCTAGGACCAAAGGGTGTTATTAGAGAGGGACAAATGAAGGGACAACTCTAGCTTCTTCCATTTCTTCTACTTCACCGCTCCTAATGATGAAAATAGCAACAGCGATAGCTGACGTTCAGTGAATGCTTATGTTGTGCTAGGAACTGCTGAGCACTTTACAGTATATGAAATCTTCAATCCTCACATCTAATCTCAGAGGTAGAGCCCCTGTCAGCCCCATTTTACAGATGAAAAACTGAGGCACAGCGAAGTTGGGTAATTGCCCATTGTCACACTGTAGTAAGGGTCAGAGCTGTGCAGTTTGATTCCAGAGCCTGCACTATTAACTACTGAACGTTTTACCGGTACTTTAACTACTAGATGCCTTCGCCCATCTCTCTCTTCTACTCATCGCTGTCCAAGTTATTAAAATATGCCAGAATTGCACCAATGAACACAAAGTAAGGGACCATGTGCCCCTCGGTTGGACATGGTATGTCTATTAATACACCTAAGGTCATGATTAATGGGTTTGGCAACAACACCACACCCTGGGCTCATCCTGAGCTTGCATTTGATTCAGCCCACTTTTTTAAAAAAAAACAGGTCATCTATGCTGTGTTTTTGCAATTGATTTTTGAATGTGAGAGTAGGATTTGGTGTATATATTCTTGTCAAAAATTTTCTACAATTCTGTAAAAAATAAAAATGGATTTTCATGTGGACATAATATAATTTAATGGTTTTAGAGTGATGGGATTGTAGGCACTTGTACGTTATCTTCAAAATTATTATATTTATGGCTGTCATGATGTTATTGTGCAAAAGTGAAAACTGATAGAGGAAAGATTGATTTTTTAGTTCTGGCCCATCCTTTCAGCGTGTTAAAAGCGTTATAACACCCTTGAATCCATGTCTCTCGCATAGCAACCACCCCTCCCAGCTTTGCAGCATGTGCACATGGCAGGTCTGCCATATCTTCTTCCAGGATGCTGGTGTCTCCACAGGATGAAGGCCCGCTCCCTGCAGTTCAGTTTGGAGGCTTCCTGCACTGAGTCTAGTATGCTCAGTAGCCACGTGACCATACTTTAGGAGAATACAAGTTGAGCTCATTGCCCATCAGGGGCTGGTTCGGAGCTGCTGGTTGTGGATTCTGGTTGGACTGAAGAGAGTCCATCATTAAACGTTTCTGAGAACCTGACGCATGCTGGGGATTCTGCTGGGTCCCAGGGCTATACAGATGTATAAGATGTAGCCCTCATCCTCAGATCTGGTCTTGTCTCTGAGGTCATGCAGATGGTGGTAGACAACCCCAGAGGAAGTGCCTCATCTTGGGGGACACCTTCCTCCCATGGGCACATCACACTCCCCCACTCCCCCCGGTGCCTGAGTCTTCTACCTGAAATCCCACCTCTTCCAAGGAGCCCCTCTGTCTTAAATAGAAGGAAAATACTGAAGGTTGTGGAGATGGGGCAGAACTTCTCTTCATGTCATTTCCTTGTTGGAAAGCCTTCCGTGGTAACTCTGTGTGGTGACAGTAACTAGACTTGTGGTGATCACTGTATAGGTATGTAGATGTCGAATCACTGCGCTGTACACCTAAAGCTAATGTAGTCGTGTGTGTCAGCTATACTTTAATTAAAAATCAGAAACTTCAATGGCTCCATGAGCTCACAGCCCAGCCTGGCCTCTCTGCCTGACGTTCTAAGCTCTGGATGCTGCGGTCCAGCCGGCTCATTCGGTGTCAGTCCCTGCTCTGGACTCTCTCGGGCAGGCTGGCCTCTGCGTTGCCCCAGGCCTCTGCATGCTTCTTTCTCTCATCCTTGCTGGGATAGCTCCCCTTTTCTGGGCTGCCCCCTCTCTCCCTTCCATCAGCCAAATCTCTCCTTTCCAGTCCTCCAAGACCTCTGGAAACTTCCCTGAGCGCTTCATCTCTTTCCGACTTCATTTCTCTGTGGAGAGAGAATTATAGTCTCCACCACACAGCTCGGCACGGCCATATATACAGTCTTGTCTTATCTGATGCTGTTTCATGTGGTTAATCTTATTCCGCCAATGATGCCGCCGCACTTTTATAACAGGACCCATGGATCTTATTCCTGCTGCACCTTGCGAGTGTAAATCACAGAGCAGACACCTGGTGATGTGTGCTGGGCTCTTCCTGTTCTTGTTCATGTTGCTTTACCTCAGAAAGAGAATAAAAAGCAGTCATGTTTTTGATCTTCCCAGACTTGCCTTATTATTTTCCACGCGTGTTCTTTTCCTTGCGGCCCAACTGGACTCCGCACCTTTGCTTGAAAGCCCGCCCCTACACCACCCTTCCCTATTCTTGCCATCAGCAACAGGATTAGTTCTGTTGTTTGTTTGCTTGCTTTTTGCAGCCTTCCCCGCGTAGACCACAGATTTCCAGGGGGCTGCTCAGCTCTGTCCCCTGCCTGGGGTCTCCCATCAGACAGGAGGTGTCAGTAAATAATAATTGCCTCGGCCAGCTCAGGGCTCTCCACAGCCATGAGCCTCTTTCTCTGGGATTTCTCTAGGGGAGGGTGTGGAACTCAAAGAAACTGAGGCCACAAGCAGGTAAGAGAGAGCGATCCTGTCTCTTTGTCCTGGTTAGCTGTCTGCAATCATAGTTTTGTGCCAGGAGTGCCTTGCTCAGGAGACTTAGCCACTCAGCACTGTGGGCACAGGGCTGCCAGCCTGCCTTTGCTCCTGGGAAGACCTACTTCTGATTGTACTGTCATCCTCTTCTTGGCTCTCACTCCCAGCAGAATCGTACATGGTCTATAAAAATGTTTTCTTTCATTGACAGGTGAAGTCTGGAGCAGGACTCTGAGGCTTTCTGTCCTCCATGCCACTCATCAGAAGAGGGACTGTGAACTGTAAGTAAATTTGATCAGCGTTTTCTGTGGTGATTCAATAAGGTTATGGGTTAAAGACCAGCCTTGAACCTGATCTTTAACAGCCATGCATTGTGCACAAGAAATCAACAATGGGATAGTCAGAACATAAACTGCGGCGGACCTCTCATTAGCTTAAGTCTGAATGTGACAAAGAACACGACATTCTATTTACTTGGACTATTGATGGTGCAGGGCATGGACATGCTGTGTTATGTGTGTCAGAGAGGGTACCTCTTGGATTTGCAATACTGACCCAGGCCCCGGCCCCTATTGTCTATGGACTAAGCCTGGGGGTCAGTGATAGGAGGGCCTGGGCTGAGGTCATGGCCCGTGTTGTTACATCTGGTTATTTCTAGGGAGGGGTGAAGAAGGAAAAGGAAATACCGCTGTCACTTCCCTTCCATTACACAGTAACCTTCTACCGTAGACGTGCTTATTGGTTCATATTGGTTCTCCCACTTGGCAAGATTCACACACCTGTAGGACCCGGCCTCAGTCCAGCCTCCTCTGTGGAGCCTCCTTTGGTAGCTCCAGCTGGATCCTTTCCTGCAATTCCCCTGCAGTCACATGCCGAGCACCCTCTGGCCGAGGCTGGGGGATCTGAGGCTCATCTGGGATTCCCACCTCTTCATGTCCTGCAGCCTCGTGCTGCGCCGAAGGTGTGAGCTGGGCCTGGGCTGCCCTGGCTCCCCAGCTTCTCCGTCCTGCTCTGGGGCTGCAGGGGCTGAGCTGCTGCTGCGACTTTGATAGTACATTGGCTTCCAACCAGTCCATGGAATTATAAATGATTAACCGTTATCAGCACACATCTTCACCTCTGTGTAAAAATAGATTGACTGTAATGAGTATTTGAATAAATCATAAGAATGGCCGCCCTGCGATCATCTAACATCCTGCCGATGGCTGCCCGGTGAGTGAGCAGGGCGCCGGCCCTTCACCTAATGGTCTGCGATTCAGTGCTGGTCGCCTCTGTGATTGACGGCCACGGCTCCCAGGGCACCTCCTCTCCAGCCCAGGGTCTGGAGTGGTTGGACCCCCAGGTCCAGGGGGTGGGGAAGGGCGCCTCCCTCATCCTGTTCCAGGAAAGCCTACCTAGGAGACAGGGCTGGGGTGAGGGAGCCAGAGCAGAAAGATAATGACCTCTGTGAGAATCGATGTCTCCTCGCACCGGAGGTTAGAGGGACCTCATAAGTCAAGTCAAGTACGCGAGGAGCAAGCTGAGCATGAACCTTAATGAGAGCCAAGTATGGGGGGGAAATAGGTTTTCATGTTCTCTGCCTGTCCCTGCGGGCACCAGGATCCTGGGCCACTCGCACAGAGGGACACCTCCCTGGCAAGGATATACCCCTGGACTGCACGGAGGAACAAGGAAAAACTGGTTTCTTCAGGTCCCAGGACTCAGACATGGGAAGATTAAAATGATCTTTCAGGTGTGGGGGGATGAGGATGAGGAGAGGCAGGTTCAGAGGGCCTGGGACCAGCTGAGGAGGGAAAAGCCGGAAACTGTGGTGTCTCAGAGAGACGACCAGTGAAGGCTGTATTTGAGTGGGAAACAACAAACATTCTAATTTAATCTCAGTGGTGTTCCAGTCCGTACGGCTGTGTAAGAAACCACTCCCAAATTTAACAACTTAACAATGTTTATTATGCTCATATAATCCGTAAGGCATGAGTTCAAATAGGACCCAGTAGGGACAACTGGTTTCTTTCTTTTTCTTTTTTTTAAAATATATATTTTATTGATTTTTTACAGAGAGGAAGGGAGAGGGATAGAGAGTTAGAAACATTGATGAGAGGGAAACATCGATCAGCTGCCTCCTGCACACTCCCTACTGGGTATGTGCCCGCAACCAAGGTACATGCCCTTGACTGGAATCGAACCTGGGACTCTTGAGTCCGCAGGCCGACGCTCTATCCACTGAGCCAAACTAGTTAGGGAGGGACAACTGGTTTCTATTCCATCAGGTCTGGTGTTCAGCTGGGGCAGATAAAAATCTGGGTGCTAGAATCATCTAAAGCAGCAGTTCTCAACCTGTGGGTCGCGACCCCTTTGGGGTCAAACTACCTTTTCACAGGGGTCACCTAAGACCATCAGAAAACACATATATAATTACATATTGTTTTTGTGATTAATCACTATGCTTTAATTATGTTCAATTTGTCACAATGAAATTGGGGTCACCACAACATGAGGAACTATATTAAAGGGTCGCGGCATTAGGAAGGTTGAGAACCACTGATCTAAAGCAAGCATGTCAAACTCAAAGGCTAACACGGGCCAAATAAACAAGGTTTAAGTTTATGTGGGCTGCAAAAAAACAAAAGCTTTCATTTTCATAGAAACATAGGTTTATTTTGATAGAGACATGATGACTACAAAGGGCTGAAATAAATGAGTAATTGTTAACATAAAATAATAGAACATTTTAATAAAAATTAATATTTTTTCTTGAACATTAACTTAGCAGACACTGAATAACTGCACAAATTAATAAGCGTAATGCAAGTAAACCTATTTTTCTTGTTCTCTGAAAGCGAAATCGTTCCTATTGCGCACACCAAACAGGTCAGTCCAAGACTAATGACGTGGCAGTCGGCTGCTAAAATATTCGCTGCTAGTATTAGTGGAGAGAAATGGTGCGCCTGCGCGTAAGGCGTGTAGGGAAATGAATGCAACACAATTATAGTAATCAGTCATTAGCGAACGTTGTAGTTCGTTATTAATATTGGCTAGTCTGCAAAAATATTCGTTGTCGGCTGCGAGTTTGACATGCTTGATATAAAGGTTCATAATTTGGGGGTTGAATACTAGCCCTTGCCTGAGACATTGGCCGGACCACCATCCAGGCTCATGTGCTTCTCCATGTAGCCTGGGCTTCCTCGCAGTCTGGGATTGTACATGCTTCCTGAGACTCTGGGACTAAACGAAATCCAGCATGTGACAGCCCTCGAACCACTCCTGCACCCACAGCTACCAGCATGGTTCAGCCACTCACCCACCCAGTGAATAAATAAAAGGTGGAGCTGGGTGGTTGTTCCTCTCCATTTCACCTGCCATAGATGGTCAAGAACCTTTCCTTTAACTGTACCCTCTGTAAAAGTTCACTCATAAACTATTGATATTTTAATAATACACATTAGCATCTTGCCCTTTGACGAATGAATATTGAATGAGCAATAAAGAGGCAAGAGTAGCCAGGTATAGTGCCATGGGGAAGCTGGAATCATAAGTAGTTGTTGGGGAATGTCCCGTTCCAGGGCCCTGTGACTCACTTCTCCCCCAGTGACCCCAGGAAACAGCTCTTATAGGAACTCAGATTCCAGCCCAGCCCAGTCTGAGCAGGATTTGTCCTCCATTTTCTCTCACTTGGCTGGAGGGAACTTGGGAGAAGAGAGAACAGGCCATGGAAGAGCTGCTAAAGGCAGGGACGGTTCACTCCTCCATGAAGTCCGTGGCTCTCCCCTCTACCTTTGCCACAGGTGCAGGCTTCTCCCTTATAGGCTCTCTCCTGCTCCATAAATCAGAAGTCTGCAGACAGATTGTGTGCCCTTAAGAAATCAGGCAACAAGCGTAGAAATAACTCACACTAGTCCCGCCCCCTCTCTCCTTTCTCACCAGGTCTTAATGGGCGCCTGTGCTTGGGGTGTGTGTTCAGGTTTGTAAGACATCATTACCTACCTCTCACAGCTCCTGCTCCCAGCCCTGCTGAGGTGGCCTCCGGTTTGCCAGGGCCTCCATCTGGGCTGGGGTCCTCAAGTGTGCAGGGAACAGTGACAGGGGCTCTTCCTTGGTCCGGCTTAATTGGTGTGATTTAATGGCGTTGCTGGCAGATTCAGATTTATGTGGCTTTCTGAGCTGCAAATCTGCTTTCTAAATGTAGAATTTTTGTGGAGTGGTAAAAAATAATGGCTGTTCTGTGATTCCTGCCTCCCGAGCTAGGAGATTGCAATTTACATTATGCAAATAGACATTATGCAATCAAGGCACTTTAGCAGGAATCTGGTGGCAGGGAGGCTGCTGATGAGATGCAGAGGGCTGACTTGAAGGGGCTTGGAAGGGGAGACAAACTGAGGAGGGGGCGGGTGGGAGCGGCAGAGAAGGTTCCTCTGGCTCAAGGAAGCAAAGTGGAGCCTGCCGGGGAGATGGACGCATCCAGGGAGCTGCCAATGCGACTCTCTCAATTAATGGCTTTGTTTAATCATACCCCCTGTCCAGAGGACTATTGTCTTACGGATAATTTCGTTTGCCTAACGAGATTTTGCTAATTAAATCTCCTTTCAGTTGGTGTGACTGTGCCTGCAGGAGAGGGGGGCTATCTGAAGTCTTTTCCATAAACCTTTCTGGAGGGGGCCTGGGAAGGAGGACCGGGAGATTGGGGAGGGAAGAGGAAGATGGAGGGAGAAACTCCTTGCTCTGAGCAGGAGGACCAGAGAGGCGGGGAGCAGGGTTTGGAAACTGCAGGGTGGCTGCCACCACCTCCTTGCCTTTTCTTTCCTGTTTGCTGGACATCCAGACAATCATAAATCAGTGTCCAGCCTGAGGAATTTCCCCCCCCCCTTTTTCTTTTTCTGTGGCTCCATTATTCCTTCTCAAGTTCTTCCCGAATCCCAGGAGATGCTGAGGATTTCCAAGCGCTGCTCCCAGTGGCTCCGGCTGTGCGTGGTGGGTGGAGGGGACCAGTGGTGATGCCACTGGATGATACTGGAGGCGGTGGGGGTGTGGGAACCACTCCCCTTGCATTTGCTGTTAGCTGGCCATTTCCCCAGGGATATCTGCATGAATCAGAAAGAGAACATCTCACATTCATTTATCATCAGCCAAGGATAGCTTCCTAAGGTTGGAGGAGCCAGCACTGTGCCTACAAGAGCTGGAGCCTAATGAATGCTGTGGTATCTGACTGTGCCTGGCCTGTGCTCCATCATCCCCAGTGGTTCTTCACCATCCACAGCTTCCTGGGCCTGGCTGACCTGGGGCTTTGCAGCTCCACCCTGTCTACTTGTCCAGTTTCATCTCCTACACCCTTGCTGCTCCCTTTTTCCTGTTAGTTACACACTTAAACACACGGGCACTCTTCCACCCCTGATCCCCAAATATGCCGGTTCCCAAATGCTCTGCATAGCTTCACGCCTCAGTGCTTTTGAGGTGCTGTTTCCTCTGCCTAGAACAGTGATGGCGAACCTATGACACGCGTGTCAGAGGTGACACGCGAACTCATTTTTTTGGTTGATTTTTCTTTGTTAAATGGCATTTAAATCTATAAAATAAATATCAAAAATGTAAGTCTTTGTTTTACTGTGGTTGCAAAGATCAAAAAATTTCTATATGTGACACGGCACCAGAGTTAAGTTAGGGTTTTTCAAAATGCTGACACGCCGAGCTCAAAAGGTTCGCCATCACTGGCCTAGAATCTCCTCTGCCTGGATAACCGCTCCACTTGTAATACCCAGCTCACATACCTCCCGTGATCCTCCTTACAAACGTCCCTCTTCCTGAAACGTGGCTGCACGCCTTTGTCCCGTGTGTCATCACAGGACCCAGTTGTGGTTGTCTGTATCCAAGTTAAGGATTGAACCTTATTCTTCTCCTAATCCCAGTACCTAGAATCATGCTTGGCTATGACAGGCACCCTACAAGGTTGGTTGAATGAAGTGATGGATGAATAGACCAAGGAGAAGAGGGTGGATGATAGAGAGGCTCTCTTAGTGGGCCCCCAAACCCCAGGAGGGACGGTGGTTGGAGATCAGGAGCTGTGTGGAGTTGATGGACGATCTTTCACCTTTACTGTCCCTTTACTTGTGGGGTGGGAAGGCCCTGATTCCTTCTGTGTGCCAGGCTGTCCCAGGTGAAAGTGTCTCCTGTCCCACATTCTCACGTGGCTCCTAAGGAGGGTGTTGTGTTTGCAGAGGGAACTGGGGCTCCTTTGTCCTTGTCAGAGGGCAGGGCAGTGTCCTGTAACTGGGCCCACTGGGGGGCCCACAGGACCTACCCATAGCAGGTGAAAGCTCCTATGCTTGCCCATCTCCCCCTGCCCCACCCACTTACCCATCCCGCCATTCATCCACTCACCCATTCGTCTATCCATCCATCCGCCCTTCCTTACCTAAGCCCCACCAGAAATGTGTCCATACACTTGCTGCCTGTGAGGCCGGATCTCACACATGTGTTGGAGTCCCTGTGTCTGGGTTTGTGTGCTGGGGAATGGGGCAGAGCTCAGGCCCCAGAGTGGCCTGTGGTGGCCAGTTCTGGACTCTTACCCAGACAGTGGTGGAGACACCAGGAGTGGAGGAGTCTGTGTTCCATGCTGGGGGGCATGGGGACAGCCCAGGAGAACAACTCAGACCTCCATGTGTAATAAGGGTGTGTATGCAGTGTGTGTATGTCTCATATGTGCATGTGCAGGCTGTGGGGTGTGTGTGTGTGTGTGTGTGTGTATGTGTGTATGTATGAGAGAGAGAGACACAGACAGACAGACAGACAGACTAAGGCAGTGTTTGAAGAGAGTAGCTTTGTGGTTTTCTTGGGTCCTGAGTTTTGGTGCTTCACTTTTTTCCCTGGCATTTTCCCTTTGGTCCTTGTGCGTCTGTCAGTGACTGCCCTTCATCTTAACATCCCCACCATGCCATGCTCGAGTGTGACGTGTTTCTCAGTACATAGAAGGTGCTCAACAAATACTCTGTGATGCACAAGATGATTGAATGAATGGATTGAGTGATTTGAGTGAGTGGATAAGCATAACTTTGGGGCCACACTTGAGTTTGAGTCCTAGTGCTGTAATTTTCAGATGGGAACTTGGGACTTAATTTTCTCTCCCAGAAAACAAGAATACTAATACCAACTATTCTAGCTTTCTCAAAGGGCTGTTGGTGGAAGATTATAGGAGATATGCGAAAGTGTTTTATAAACTGTAAAGCACCACACAAGTATGAGAGGTTATTATTATAGTAATCATTACACTTGAAGTGATCATTGTGTTTGGAAATTAGGGATTCTGTTTTTAGGAATATGAAATCATCAGCCCTGATTTGAACTCTGAGGCTTACAGAGCAATCATTACAGAAGCTGATTCCAGATCTGCCCAGCTATGGAAACGCTCGGGCCGCGGTGGGAGGGAAGGCTGGTGGAAGTAGGCCCACCTTTATGCGGCCACCTGTCCCCATGTGGCCCAAGTGGATGGTCTCTCCTGAGGTTCTGCAATTGCCTAGACTTCTGTGCCTCATCATCTCTGCCGAAATCCTTTCCCCCATTCCCCTCCCTGCCACGTTGGTGCACTGTCCCCTTCCAGGTTACCATGCATGCCTCCCTGAGGGCGCTTATCACAGAACTGCTCATGCCTGTCTCCCTCCCTCGCCACAGCACACCTCTCAGGCAGGTACTGAGGATGAATGGGTGGATGGCGAATGGCCAGGGGAAGGCTAGAGGTTTTCTAGATGCCCAGGATGGCGCTTTGAGGCAACCTAAGCTGTAGGGGAAGGTGAGGAAGAAGAAGCTTCAGGGAACTTAGCACTGCCAATTCCCACAAACTTCTGAGAGAGATTTCTCACCTTCCCGCGCACCCTGTCAAGTCAGCTGATCTTCCCCGGGTCACTGGGCCTGGGACTCCAATTCCATATGGGTGGGCTACTGGCCGTCAGCCAGATGGGCAGTGAAGCCTGCAGGTTGGAGCTGAGGATAGGGAGACACTGCCTGTTGCTGACCCCCACAGGTGAGCAGTTACCCACCTGGGGAAGCAGGTGCTGCTTCCTTCCCTCCCAGCCCCTCCGGATTCTGTCTCTCTGAGCGGGCCCAGCTGGTGGGGAATCCGCTGGAAGCCCTCGCAGGGACCAGCTCCCTTGCCTCAGCCCTGTGTTGGGAGGCATCTTGTCCCCACCCTGTTCGTGGCATCCCCCAACCCCCTCCACTCCCCGCTACTCTCCCGGAGCCCCAGGCAGCCACAGCAGTGCCAGAGGCTGGCAGGCTTTTCATTACCGAATGCACTGAACCTGTTTGTGAGTGTTTTGCAAAGTGTTTAATCCAAGGTGTTCCCTCAATTAAATTAGTGCAAACATCTGTGTCCCACATCCACCTCCATTTGCATTCTGTGCCATTTATTACAGCGGGAAATGGGAGGCACCTTAGGAATACTTAGGACCGAATTAGGCTGGGGGGGTGGGGGCACCTGGGGGGTGCCCGTGAGGTTGGTCCACAAGACGGATCCCTCTCCAGGCTGGGACTTGTGGTGCAGCCACTCTCTGGTGCAGGAGACCATGAGAGGGACTGTGTCCAGGCTCAGGACCACCCGGTCTTGTCAGAGAGGGCGGGCGAGTTTAATACCCCTGACTCCCGCCCGGGCCCCAGTACCTGCAGAGGCAGGAGGATGTCACTGCTGCTGTTTCATAACTCTAAACCCATTTTTTTAAAAAGTGTCACACTCACGTGTCCCACCTGGATCTCTCCCTGGGGGAGCCCTTTCCTGGTGGAGAGTGGGCTTTGTCATCATGAATCTGCTCAGCCATGGTGACGGCTGGGCACGGGCAGCAGCTCTCTTCCTCCCTGTGATCCCCACGGCTGGCAGTGCACTAATCTAGGGGACCAAAGAAGAGAACCAGTGTCTGCTGTGTGACAGCCACAGCACTCAGCGCTCCTCCTGCCTTAGCAGCCTCCCACCAACCCTCGGAGACAGGTCCTCTCCCAGCACAGCTCAGGGAGCCAGGCTCAAGCCAAAGGTGACGCAACACACAGCCAGGAAGAGGAGCAGTGGGATTTGAACTCAGGTCCACACGGCTTCCTCTGCACTTGGACTTCTCTCTCAGATGAAGCAGTTGGTATTGGTGTTGAATCGGGGACCTTGCCACTAGGATGGCGGAGCCTGCGGTCCCCAGGGTCTAGGATGAGGTGTCAGCCTACAGGTGACTCACCGGAGGGAAGGGATTCCTGGCTTTTGTGGGTGGAGTGGGGAGGCAAAGGGGAAGTGAGTGAGGAAGAGGCTCATGGGATGCTCAAGGACCTTAGAGATCATGGAATTCCTCAGTACTGAGTGGGGAAATTGAGGTTCAATGAGGCAACAGCTTGCCTGGGGCCACCGAGGGTTTAGTGGTAGAGGCTAGACTGGACTCCAGGGCTCTCAACTCCTGGGAGGAGAGCAATATCAACGCTGTGGAGGGCTCAGGGGTTTTGTAGGGTGGATACTGGCTTTCTAGATGCAAAATGTATCAAGGCTGGAGCAAGGAGCAGGGTGAGGAGGGATGGAAGGCTGCTGTGGGCTGGTCTACTGAGGGTCCTTCTGAGATGCCCTTATCAGAGAGCCAGCAGGGAGGACTGCTGGCATCCCCAGCCTGGGCCCTGGGCAGGTCCTCGCCAACGCTGGGTTTCTCTAGGGATGTTGGCGGGGCGGGGGGGGTGGAGGGGAAGCAGTGGAACATGAGGAGATGGGAGGGGATTCTGAACCTGGGACTGTGCACCACCTGCTGGTGTCCATCTCTGCCTTGCCCTCCCATCTGCCTGGTGGAAGCATCAGGAGAAGGGAGTGCAGTGATTGAACGCCAATCCTGCTCTCCCATGTCCTCCTCTAACAAGACAGGACCATGTCTTAGCCTTGGTTTCATTGGTTAAAGAGTAGGATCAGTCTCATCTTACAGGGCGGTTGGAAAAAATTGACGGAAATAATGGGCATGCTTGACTCTGCTTCAGGAGTCAGAACACTGTTGCTAGTTTTCCTTTCTGTCCACGGATCTGTCTACCTCCCCTTGAGACCCGGTGCTTGCTCCTGGATCTCGAGGGGCCGGTGCTCTCCCAACAAGATGATGGGCAGCACCCCCCATCTCAGCTCTTCCTCCTCCCTCTTCTCTTCCTTCCCTCTCTCATCAGATTTAATAACTGCATCTCCACATGTGGCCCTGCCTGGGGCTTTGTAAGAATGAATTGCTTATCCCAGCTCTTACTTCTGAGAATCAACACGTTAATAAGCACTTACTGTGTGTAGTACCCAGCTCTAGGCACAGCGGGGTGAGCTGAGAGTGACCTCCGGGCTTCTTGTCTCCTCCCAGGGATCCGAGGGCTCCTGCTTTCTTTGGATTTGTTGGGTCCTAGGACTATCCGTCTTTAGTAGGGTTTGGGGCTTCTGTACCTTTATGCTCTCTGCTTCTCCGTGTGAGGTTCTCTTTGCCTAGAATGCCCTTCATCCCCCTTGTTTACCTGGTTAGAGCTCATTTCTGGTGATGTGTAGTCTGTGACCACATTGCAGCTAGGGGGTTATTTTTCTTGAGCTCCTGGTGCACCTTGGTCATCTTACTGTGACTGTTTATCACACGATAATGTCTTTACTAGAGCTGCATCGCCCAAGTAAAAGAGTTCAGGTAAAGAGTTCAGAGTGGAGCATCCTAGACCCAGCATGGGCCCTGGGGTCACCTGCTCTGCCTTGCCTGGAGGCCAGATCATTTTCGGTCCATCGCTAGCAGAAGAGAAGGCCTGTTATTAGAATGCCTTCCTCTCCTGTTAGTCATTGGCACTTAATAAATGCTTGTCTTCAGTGAAAAAGAAGGATCTCTTACCCTTTGAGGCAGCATGGAGGGGCCTGGGGAGTATTATGCTAAGTGAAATAAGCCCCTCAGAGAAAGACAAGTACCACATGATTTCATTCATATGTGGAATCTAATAAACAAAATAAATACATGAACAAAATAGATCCAGAGACATAAAAATATAGAACAGACTGGGGAATCTCAGAGGGAAAGTTGGGGAGGGTGGGCAGGTGGGAAGTGATCAACCAAAGAACGTGTGTGTGTGTGTGTGTGTGTGTGTGTGTGTATCTCCCCCATGAACACAGACAATAGGGTGGTAAAGACCTGGGGTGGGGCAGGGGTGGGCTATAAGGGGTCAATGGGAGAAAAAAAAGGGGACATATGTAATACTTTCAACATTAAAGATTTAAAAGAAAAAGGAAAAACAAAAAAAATAAGTGCTTGTCTTGTGGGACAAACCACTGGCAGTGTGAAGGGAGGCAGTCAGGGCAGCAGGACTCACTCTAGTTTCCGGGGTGTTCATTCCCAGAGCATGTCACTGCCTCTTTTATTTGCAATTCTAGTAAGTATTTTCTCCCTCCCACTGGCCTCGGGATGGGATCTCCAGATGGAGCCGAGGACAGGCAGAGAAGAATGATCCCCTTAATTCACTGTGCCTGTGTCTTTGCCACAGACATTTCCTCTTCCTGAAAAGACTTTCTTTTCTCTCTGCACGGCCAGGCCCTGCCCATCCTCCCTGATCCCATGCCACCTCTTCCACAAATCTAAGATCCCTCTGCAAAAGCAGTTTCTCCTCCCAGAGCATCTGGCCTGAATCTCCAACACTGGCCAGCGTCCACCTACATCCCAAGTGTATCTGCATCAGTCCTCTTCCATGCAGCTGGTCAGTGCAGGGCCCATGGCTGATGGTTCTGTCACCCTCACTGCATCTGGTGGAATTTACAGTACACGCGTTCTGAATGAACCAATGAATGAATGAATGAATGAATGAATGGATGGATGGATGGAAGTACTCCTGGCTTCTCTCAGAGGGAGGTGTCTGGGTTCTTCTCCCTTCCTCTGCTTGGACTTCTCTGTCCCAGTGTTCTAATGGACCTGGAGGCACATTTGTCACCAGTCACTGGAAACTGGATGCTGTGGCCAGCAGAAGAAACACAGGTGTTAAATTCTGTTCGATATACTGAGCAGACTGGAATTACTTCTGTGGGGCAGGCCTGTCAAGTCTCAGGAAACTGATAGTCTACATGCAAAGTCTCCAAAACAGAGTAAGCAGGACGGGCCATTGGAATAAGAGAAGAAAACATTACAACTTCATATGTTTGTCTTTTTATCTCATCCTTGTTAGACTTCTATTGTTGACTGTGTTCTGTAAGAACCATCATGCATTGGTAGAACAGTATGTCTGATATATACACACACATGCATGTTTCATATGTATATATTGAAGGTGTATTAAAATTTTTTACTGTTAGGGTTGTAAACTCAACTGAGGATCATGGAGTTGGACCACTGCCCACTTTTAGGAGGTGAGACAACACTTATTTACTAGTGTCTCCACACAAACATCCCGCCCCCTAGTGTGGCCCCACTTCCTGCCCAAAGCTTTAGACCCTGAATCTGGCTACACAGCCAAGTCTTTAGGGAAAGGAACTTGGGACCCTATTCCCCTGTGAGTGTCCAGGTGTGGCACACTGTAGGCACTCAGTAAGTCAAGTGTGACTTGAATTATATTTATTTGAATTGATTGAGACTATCTGAGAATCTTTTAAAGCTTTAAAATTTGACTTTGACTTAACTCCCAGTGTCTACTCCAGACAGTACACGATGTATTTACTAGAGACCAATTATGCAACAAAAAATATGTCTACTGTGTACCACGTTCTGAGCTAGGTATGGGTGACAAATCCGAGGTCCCCAACCTCAAATTACTTACATTCCTTTCCCTCAAAAGCAACTAAACAGAAGCCAACCAAACGAGAAATCTTCATAATGTAAGTCAGCACTCCCTGTTCGCTGGGGTTATTTTGAAACAACAGGCCTGTTTCCATTTCCTCTGCACATGCTCCGGCTACTGCTCCCAGACTCTTAGGGAGACAGACCCACCAACACACAGTCATGTTCCAGGAGCTGTGTGTTCTAGACCCTGGCGGGCGTGGCCAGGCCAGAACAAGCAGTGTGCGGTTAGCATCCCTGGGGCAGTGCAATGGGTCATAAGTGATTCGTATATAAATGATGCTTAGGCTGAGTCTCTCAGCTTAACTTGTAGACCTTGTGTTGAAATTTCAGAACCACAGAGGGGCCTATCAGATAAGGAATGAACCTGAGAGGGAGGCCGCCGCCACAGAAGACAGACCGCTCATAGGTCTTACAGCTCACCTCCCTCATCTTACAGTGAGAGAGCACAGCCCAGAAAGCTGAGGCCTCTCGCCCGTGGCTGCAGGACTAGAGAAAGAGGTGGCAGAATCAGGGCACAGCTGGGCTCTGCCCTGGGCCTCCTCTCAGCACACGGAGGACCTCTGGCTACGCCAGGCTGGCCTGCCTTTCCCCCCACCCCACCCCCTGGGTTCCGTGCCAGGAACAGCGCATTCAGAGCCTTCACCAAGCTGTGGGCTGTGGGCACCCCCACCGCCCTCCAGCAGCTTCCGGAGGGGCTAGCGGCCTGCAGCCCGGGCATCATGGTCCCTGCATGCGACTTCTTCTCTCTTCCTGTACAAGTTGAGCACTTGCCACCCTGCTGTCTGTTTTTCCTTGCTAAGGTTCAGTTCTAATTATGTTGATTTTCTTCATCCCACCCCCTCCTGGAAGCTTATTAGGTTGAATATTTTTATTTATTATCATTTCGCCCAACTCCTGCCAGCATTTCCAATTACTCTCCCCGCTTCCTTGTAATTGTCTTTCTGTAATGGCTCTGAAACAATTGCGCTAAATGAGGTGTCTCCTGGAAGATGAGAGTCTCACTTCATTAAAGGCTAATGTATTCTCAGCTCCAGCTCTGTGGGGCTGGCTTGGAAGGAAGACATTTAAACAGCTTCTTTTATTTTATAGGGAGAACTTTTCAGCAACGAAGATGTCTGTGGGGTAGATGCGGATGTGTGTGTGTGTTTTCTGATTTTAATTTAAAGAAAGTTTATCAAATAGTATAAGCCTCCTTATTGATGAACCTCCGTCTCAGGGAGCTGAGATTTCCGAGGATGGGGCATAGGATAGAAAGGACCCCTTTATTCAGATGTCCTCCTGGCCTTTCTGCCAGGCCCCTCCCTCCCCCTCCTGCTCGCCTGCTGATCAGCCCCAGACCTTTCCCCCACTGCCCTGTGTTTCTGTCGCCTGCATAATGTGCTCAGTTACCACTGTGGTGATGACCTCCTGTTAAGGGTTATTATTTTCCATTTATATATCCTAAGTCATTCATTCATTTGCTCCTTATCCATTCATTTGTTCATTTGTTATTCATTCAACACATGTTTATTGCTGGCTTTGTTCAGGCATCATTCAGGATGCAGAGAACAGTGAAGTGTAGGGAACAGTGAAGAATAGAGAACAGGTGACAGGAAAGCAGGCACTTCTAGTGCACGAGGCTAAGTGCTGGGATCAGGCAAGGGCAGGACATGCCGAGAGCACTGGGCAGGGCACCTAATAAAATCGTGGTGTCACAGAAGACTCCTTGTGGGAGGAGGGGCCTGAGTTGATACTTGAAGGATGAGGAGTTAGCAAGTGTCAAGGGAGTGGGTGAAAGTACTCCGGGCAGAGGAACTTAAGCATGTAGAGAGGGCTTTGCAGGAGAGGTGCAATGCAGGACTTACCTTCCAACGGGCCCACCGTGTGGACAGAGGCCACGGCGAGGGGGGAGCTGGAGGTCACGGGGGGGGTGGTGGGACATAGATGACTTCTAAGCAGTTGATTTGGCCAGATCTGTGTTTTGGAAAGACTGTTCTTGCTTCAGTACATAGAATGGATGGAGGAAGGAGGAAAAAAAAAGGCAAGGAGGCCTTTAGGAAGCTGTTGCAGGAGATGCCGCCCTGCCTGCAGGAAGTGGCAGCCGAGAAAGAACACTGTGTACACCTGGGAGGCATTGCAGGGGGGAAATGACAGGCTTGCAGTGGGAGCGGTGGTGAGGGAGGCGGCCATCGGGGATGAGAGCCGCTTCTCTGGCTTGGGCAGCGGGTGGATGTGTGTCCTGGGGTTCCCAACACCAGGATGAGGCTGGTACTCCATGGAAGTCCTTAGCTCCCCCAGGATGTGGGACTCCTAGGCTCAAGTCCCAACAAATGCTGGGTAACATTCTCCAGGGACAGTGTGGAATCCCAGCACCTTCCCCGGGGGGCCTGTGGGTTGTCTGACGGCATGAACTCGATCTTGGAAGCGGTGCTCAACAAAAAATGTTAACTTCCACGGCTTTAAAGTCTATTAAAACAGGGTTTGGGCCATTGCTAGCTAAAAAGGACTGGTCATGGGACAGGAGGTCTAAACCAGCAGCAGCATGGGGAGGTGGGAAAGCCAGCCTGCCCTTCTGGAGTTGCAAGTGTTTTTATGCATTAAGGAAGGAGAAGGGGAAGAAAATTGCAAGCCATCTGAAAGAATTTACATCAGCCCTAGCCGGTTAAGCTCTATGGTGAGAGCATCCACCCAAGGTCTGAAGGGTCCCGGGTTCGATTCTGGTCAAGGGCACATACCTCGATTGCAGGCTCAATCCCTGACCCCAGTCGGGGCGTGTATGGGAGGCAACCAAGCAATGTGTCTCTCTCGCATCGATGTTTCTCAGTCTATCCCCCTGCCTTCCACTCTCTTTCAAAATCAATGGAAAAATATCTCCTGGTGAGGATCAACAGCAAAAAAAGAATTTACATCAGCTATAGGCACAGGGGCGGGAGAAGTGGGCAGCTCTGGGAGAGGCTCCCGGTCTGCAAAGAGGAATGCCCGCTCCTGTGGAGAGGCTGTGGGCAGCAGCCCGGAAGCCCACACGTAACGAAGGCTCCTGGAATTCAGTGGTGCCTGGCCGGGAGAACCTGCAGAACAGCCACCTGGAAACCAACCCGAAGTTCCAACAGATCCACAGGATCTGAGCAGTGTTGTCAGAGCTGGTCCACAGCTACCAACAGGCTAGCTGCTCTGTCTCTTCCTCTCGCTTCTCGGCTGCTATACGCTTAATGTAGAACATCTCAGGTGTTCTCCTCGGTAGGGCACGCAGTTGCATCTGTAGAGCTCATTAGCACACCTGTGTGCTCTAGCTCTGAGCTGAGCTGGTCACCTGTTGGCTCTGACTTCTGACCCAGGCAACCTAACCGATACCCAGGCCTTTGAGCATTGCCCAAGCAGCTCCCATGGCGAAGGGCTGCCTCTTTTAAAGAGCTTTTTATTTTATAGTTGAGGAAGAGTAGGAAGGCCGCGTCTGATCTGTTTGGGTTGGAAGTGAAGAACTTGGAGCTTACACCACGTGGATGAATTAAGTACGTCCAGCATGTTTTTGTGCTTCTGAGGCATTTTCCAATTTTGTTGCTGGAAGCTGGCCAGCAACAGTGGTGGTTATAGTAATAAAAGTAATAATAATAACTTCTATGATTTTCAAGGCCTACTATGCCCCAGGCACTCCTTTAAGCACTTGCATGTAGTATCTCATTTAGTCCTCACAATAATTCTATCATGCAGGTATTATTATTGACTCTATTTTACCAAGGAGGGAACGGTGGACAGAGCGGTTACGTAAGTAAACAGACTACCAGGGGTCCCTAGTCAGCAGCTTCCTACTTAGAGTCACGAAAAGAGGGAGTCCGGCTGGACCAGAGCCAGTTTGGGAGCAGCCGAGGCCAAAGAGAAGTGGCTTGGTTCAGTCCTACACATGCTGTTTTCCTTATGGCTCTTCACGCCTCCTGTCATGTATTACTTTCTCAGTGTATACATCCTAACTTGTTCGTTCGTTCGTTCGTTCGTTCGTTCATTCATTCATTTGTTCGTGTCCTTCAAGGCCCTGTGTGAATGCCACTGATTCCCTGGCAGAGCCAGATCCTCCTTCCCAACTGGTTCCCAGAATACATTCATCTCTCAATAGTGATTTCTTTGCGAGTCTGTCACCTCAGCCCCAGGGACCTTGGCTTACTCCTCTATATCCTTGGTGCCCAGCACAGAGCCTCGCACACAGTAGGTTTTCTATGAATAAATACTTGCTATTAGGGATGCCAGGATGTGTGGGTTAGGGGGCCCTGGAGGTCAGAGTAAAGGAGATCCCTATCCCTGTCCATTACAGAAGGAGCAAGCTGCCCAGACATGCTGCACATGAGTCATGTGCTCAGCTCCCCAGGGCGACTGCCTGGAATAGGGGGCCGCTGCTAGGACAGAAATCTCCCCCACGTGCTGGGAAGGTTGGGGTATAGGTGAGCTCTCCCCAGGGCTGGGTCTGGAGGAAGCAGTGTCTAGCTGGATGTTTATTCTGATGAGGTGCTTATGTAACGCCAGGCTCCTCAGCTCCCAGGGGCTGGAGAGAGCACACAAGGAAACAAACAAGCAGAGTTGCAGCCGTTGTACTTTAGACAACTGAGTGAGGAGGTGTGTGCATCGACATCCCGCTCAGAGATTAGCACCGGGGCAATGGCCAAGCAGTGTTTTACAAAGACTAAAATGTGTCTTTAAATATTTAAGTGCAAAAGTCACTCTGATTGACATTCCTCCAAGGCTGCCATGGGTGTTAAGAGATTCTGCCCTCAAGAAGGGCAGGGCCATGCCGCCAGCAGCTCCCTCCTTACCAAGGCCCTGGCCACTGCCTGGGGCAGCGAGGGGAGAAATGGGGGAAAGACGTACTAGCTCCGAGAGCCGGGCCCTGGTCACGTAACAGCAGCATGACTTTGGGCAAGAGGCTGACCCTTCCTGAGCCTCAGTTCCTGCATCTGTAAGATGAAGAGGACCATCAGCTCTCCCTGTCCCGCACCCAGGCTGGTTGGAGTTCCTGTGCCTGAGGCCATGCAGGAGATGGGACCGCTTTGTGAAGGGGCCTCTGGTCCAAGCTGGGTGACACAGAGTCCTCTCTCTGCTCAGGTGTCCCTGCCTCGCTTCCCCTAACACTGAGAAGAGGATCCAGGTGAATTCTGTGTCCAGGGTCCTGGGGGCTCCTGGACTCACAGACAAGGCCTCCTGAGCCCAAGAGGAATGGGAAACTGGCCTGTGCCACACAACAATGGGAAATGTAGGCTGAGAGGCCTGGAGCGGAGCTAAACAGAACATAACTTCCTCTATTTAACATTTACTAAGGCTCTACCCGGTGCCGGGATGGTGCTAGATATTGAGGATGTGAATGTGGGTACCAGTCCCTGTCCTTTAGAGACTACAGTCTAGTGCAGTGGTTCTCAACCTTCTGGCCCTTTGAATACAGTTCCTCATGTTGTGACCCAACCATAAAATTATTTTCGTTGCTACTTCATAACTGTCATGTTGCTACTGTTATGAATCATCATGTAAATATCTGATATGCAGGATGGTCTTCGGCGACCCCTGTGAAAGGGTCGTTCGACTGCCAAAGGGGTCGCGACCCACAGGTTGAGAACCGCTGGTCTAGTGGCTATTCCAGATTAGTGCTCTCTCTTCTCCACTTTACAGAGGAGAGAGAGAATAAGGCCCAGGAGAGAAAGTGACTATCACGTGGTCACGGGGCCATTTAGTGGAGTTGGCAGGATAAAAAACCCACCTTGTGAAGATGAAATGAGCTAATACATGCCAAGGGCTCAGGGCTGTGCCTGGTACCTACCTAGTGAGAATGAGATACATGTTTCTTTTAGGTTTCCAGCCACTAGGAATGGCTTTTTGTCCCACAAACTCCTTGGCCCTGAGCTCCTGCCTCACTCACAACTTGAGGCCAGTTTTTCAAATGAGACTGAGCCACCCCAAGGTGAAAATGACAGGAGGAGGATGGGAATGGCAGTGGCCTTGAGGCCATGGGTCCTGGGCATTGTATTCCTCCATTCCACCAGTGCTTGGGGAGCTTTCCCTGTGCCAGGCACTGGGGTGACATTGCCCCTTGGTGATGGGAACCAGGATTCCACCAGGGACCATCCACTCAAGGGCTCACCTGGTTACCAGAGACAAGGTCACCCAAGTCCACAGGAAGTCTCTGATTCCTGAACAAAATAACCAATAAACAGGTGCCAAGCCTGCTGAGGGCGGCTGAGGTGAAGGAAGAGATGTCTTGTCTGTATTTCAAGACCCAACTTAACAAAGTCAGGAGCTCTCCTAGGAGACTGAACAGCAGAGGGGAGGAGGTGAAGATCTGAGCAAGCCTGCCAGAGGGACTTTGGGGTCCACAGTGCTGGCCTCTACGTTCCCTGTATGTGCCTGTCACCACCAGGGGTCATCTTGCCCATCCCCCCGCCTCCAGGTGGAACTGCACCCAGCCAACCAACCAACCAATGAAATTTCCCCCATTCCTGAGAATAGCCATTCTCAAGAATAAAGGGGGCTCCTGAGAGGAAGGAAATGGAGGAGTGGCAGGAGTGCCACATTCTGGGGCGAGTCCAGAAGAGTGGAAGCAGCCATGGGGTCTTAGAGCTGGGTCGCTAGATATGGATGTCCCGAATTATCTCCATAGACGTCATCAGAAGCATCCTTAACAGAGACATTTCACTGAGAATCAAGGGTCATCCTTCCTCTGGTCTCTTCCCCCACTGCCCAGAACCCTGGCTGGCACCTCAGGGGCAAACCCAGAAATAACAAAGACATTCCCGACTGGGTGGCACTCACTGTGTTGGCGGGAGCGGGGGCGGGGGGGGGGGGGGGGAGACGGGACAGGGAGCAGGCCAGATTCTACCCAGCAGGTACCCAGTACGCTCTAAGCCAGTGATGGCGAACCTTTTGAGCTCGGTGTGTCAGCATTTTGAAAAACCCTAACTTAACTCTGGTGCCGTGTCACATATAGAAATTTTTTGATATTTGCAACCATAGTAAAACAAAGACTTATATTTTTGATATTTATGTTATATATTTAAATGCCATTTAACAAAGAAAAATCAACCAAAAAAATGAGTCACGCGTGTCATAGGTTCGCCATCACTGCTCTAAGCCAATCGTGGGGCTGAGAGATGGGGCTCCCCAAGGAGGCCTATCCTAGCTCCGAGGACAGGTTGTCAGCTGAGCCTCTCCCACCGGTGTCCTGATCCTCGTGCCCAATCCTCAGAGCTTCCTTTTTGTCCACCTGCTTCTGCCCTGGTAGCCTCAGGAGGAGGATTTCTTGCCAGGTGGTTGTCCACTTTCTGGTTTCTCAGCAGATCAGTCCCACTGCTCCTCTTGGCTCGGCTGCTGGAGTCGTTGCACAGTTCTTAGTAATGATCTTCCTCCAGGAGCAGGAGACACAGAGAGCGGCTGTGCTGCTGCCCGGCTGCTGCCAACGTCAAAGCCATCCGTGTGGCTTTGGTAGAATGCTAAGAATTGCGAGATAATTAAGTTGCATTTCTGTGCATTGTTTACTGTTGCTCTCAACCAATCTCTACCCCATAGGGGCCAATCTGTGCAGGGTTTTGTGTGTTTTTTTCTTTTGCAGCGCCTGTTTGTACCTCATTCTTCATTATGCTTCAGTTATAATTTTAATTTTACTATTATTAAATCTTCCCCAAAGCTGTATTATTCTGCGCCTCTGAGCTCGAATTCCTGATTTGGGGACTGTTTGCATCTGGGCCTGTTCACAAATGATTGTTCTTGTTTACAAAAGAACATACATTAAAACTGCACTGGAAGAATCCTGGCTCCCCCCCACCTCCCGCCCTGCTCACCTGGCTACAGGAGCCGGAAGAGGGGGTCTGGCAGTTCGTGAGATTTTGCCATTGAGAGAGCATCTTCATGGCCTCTGATGGCCAACGGAGGGAATAGAAAGTTGAGTGCACGGGGCAGGTGGACAGTGAGCTGGCCTGCAGGATAGCTACAGTAAAGGGCTCCATATTTATTCCAACAAGACAGTGTGTGTAATGGTTAGGAGCATGGCCGTTGGAATCATATCTGGGTTAGATACCCAAATACTCTTACTAGGCATGTGACATTGAGCAGTTAGGTAACATCTCTCGGCCTCAGTTTCCTTGCTTTGAAATTGAGGAAGAAGATGATAATAGTGCCCCCCAGGTAAGGATAAAAATTGATAATGTTTGCCCGGCTGGTGTGGCTCAGTGGTTGATCATCTACCTATGAACCAAGGGGTTGTGGTTCAGTTCCCAGTAGGGGCACATGCCCGGGTTGCAGGCTCGATTCCCAGTGTGAGGTGTACAGGAGGCAGCTGACCAATGATTTTTGTCTCATCATTGGTGTTTCTCTCTCTCTCGTCCTCTCTGAAATAAAAAAAAAAATTTTTTTGATAAGATAGTGTTTCAGAACAGTGCCCTGCAGATGTAAGGACTTAGTAAAGGGTAGATGAAGTTACCTTACCATCGTGATGGGTATTTTCTCATTCTGTCTCCTGCCCGTCTGCTTCCTCCATCGCCCATCTCAAGCTTACTTGCCCAGGCCGGCCTCAGTCTCTGCCATCACTAAGCCAGTGGAGTGAAATGGGAACCACTTGTCGTGTGCTCCTAATGACTGGGGAATGGGGGGAATCAGTTACTTGCTTTCCCAAGAAGGAAAGCATGGCAGATGCCCAGGGGCCTGAGCTAGCAGGGTGAATGGGACCTTGCCCAGCTGAAGGTGGTCGGCCTGGGGTTTTGAGAGCCCAGAGCCAGCTGCCAGCGCCCATGGCCCAAGCTGCTGGCTGGGCCCCGGCAGAACCAATGCAGCCAGCCCCTCACGCTCTCTCCTCTGCACCCACGCCAACTTCCTCCTGAAGTTTCCTCAGCTTCTTTCTTCCTCTGTCACTGTCCCCCCCCATGCTGCCGTACACACACTAAAACCATAACTTTTTCCCCCCTTTCCCATTATCTCTAACCCATATACTCTGGGAAGTTTAATTTGTTCTCGGTAGTAATCACCATTAACTAGAAATTGTCTTTCTCTGTGTAAACACGTCATTAGTGAAGCTGGTTTTCTGCAGGGTCCAGATTTCATTTTTATTAAAATGAAACACTTTCAGGCGCCTCACTGTGTCCAAGGAGAGAGAGTATAATTTTAACCCATTGGGTTGGCCACAGATAATTGGGCTGACATTTGATTGGACGATTAGGAAAATATCTTCTTTGCATGCTGTATAATTTGCATTTTTCCCCACTTATATGAAGCTAAGTCATGCTTTCGTACACAGGCAGTTTTAATGAGCATTATAAATCCTAATGAATATATTTTCATGTTCATTTTATTGGCTTGTTTTTATTACTGGAGGTCTGAAAAACAGGGCCAGTGAGAGAGCTGCAGAGGAGGTGGCAGGGGAGAGAAGCCTGTGGCAGCCCAAGCCCCTCTCTGCCACCCCCCCTTCCCGGGCTGCCAATGGGTGGAGGACCCTCTGATTCGGGACGGCCAGGTGGGAGGGGTCATCCTGCTCCCCTTTAACACACACCAGAGGTTGCTCGGGAGTCCAGAGGATGTGGAGAACGTGTCTCTCGTTCTGGGCTTCAGCTTCTGCTGCAGCCAGGCCCACGGTAGCCTCAGCCGCTGCAGCAGAGCTGTGAACGCCACCGCGAAGCCTGATCCATCCTGTGCTGGATGGAAGGGCAGTGAAGTACTGCAGTGTTTGCCATACGCCAGGGACTCCATGCAGGTTGATCAGACAGAATTGGGGTGGATTCTGCTTCACCAGGAATTACCCTGCTCAGCACTGGTTCTCAAACATGACCCCGAAAGGCAGATCGGTGTGCAGAGCATGGTTTTCTCCTGGATGACTGTCTTAGGGTCTCAGCACATCGTCACGAGATCAGTTTCAGACATCTGCTTCCCTCTCCATTCACTCATTCATTCATCGATCCCATAACCTTTTGGGGGTATCTACTGTGTTGTAGACCCTGAGCCAGGACATGTAAAAAGTGGTCCCTATAATCTCCATCAGCTTCAACATTTTAAAAAATTCTGTAATAAATGACCAATAAAGTAACCTTCCTGCTCCACCTGCGGGCTGGTTCTAGCTCACTCGGTGAGCACCAGGAGTTTGGTCTGTTTCTGTGGGCCGCGGGCATCGCACAGAAAGACCCCTGTCCTGCTCTTGCACACTGAGCCTGCCCCACAGGAAACGATAGGTGCTGCTCGAAACCATGCCCTTTGCTCCAGCTAACGGGCCTCTCTTCCTCTCAGGACCCTGGGCAGGGCCCACCTTGCCCTGCTGCGGGGCACTGACCAGCAACTCGGCCATGGATTCTGCTGTGGGAGCCTGGATGGGGCCTGGCTGGTCTCCCCACCGCCCTTCTGCTCCTCAACACCCAGCCACTCTCTGCTGATTCTCCCAACCCACTGATTCTCCTACCCACTCTCCCCTTTCAATTTTTCTCTTTTTAATCAGAAAGGTGTTTGCTGTATACAGAGGTTGGGAGTTTTGAGGATGTTTTAGAAATTAATTCAACATAAAACTAGCTCAGTTTCCTTTGCCACTATCTCTTCAAAATGGCACTTGGGGTGACTGTCCCCTCAGAAACTGATGACTCATGCAGACTTTGGCGACATCCTCTACCGCCACGCCATGTACACGCACACAGCTGAACACGTCTTGCCCTGGCCTCCAGGGTGACTTTATGTTTTCTCTCTGTGCAAGAGATGCTTACTGAACAACTACTACATACTAAGTCCTGTGAGAAGCAGGAAACTAATAGGGAGGATTTGTGGAGCGATGGAAAGGTACAGACCTACACCTACACCCGAGGCCTTGGTTGAATTCCAGCTTTGCTGCCTCCAACTGCATGACCTCAGGCAGCATCTCGCTGCCTTGGGCGTCTCTCTCGTCTGTAACATCCTCACCGCACTGCAGGGGAGATGTTAGGTGAGAGAGTGATGTGGAAACTGTAGGTGCTGCTCATCATCCAGGTGGAATGTGACCAAGTTCTAAAGTGAGTCTGACCCTGAGTCCTGGGTCATGGCCCACTTTTCATCGTGGGCTGGCTGGGAAGAGGACAGAGATCCTTGCTGTCAGGATGGGATATTTACAGTATGTATCTGCCTTTTCCAAAGACAAGAGAGGGAGGGAGGCTCTGGCTGGAGTTTCACCATTTGGATGGTTTGCAGAGCTAGCTTCGCCCTCACCATCACGATTTGCTCAAAGACCCATTTCCACCAAGTGAGTGCCTGCACTTGGCCTCAGGAAGTGGGTAAGGACTCTCCTACAGGCGTCTCTTCACCCAGAGAACACAGCCTGGCTCCCATTGCATCTGCACGCAGGTGCTCCGCTGCTGTACACCCATTTGTCTCTGCTTCACATGGTGGGTCAGTCTCATTTTCCATTAAGACTGCAACCTGCTTCTGGTCAGGGGTCCTTGCCCAAGACTTCTTCCACCCAACCCCCAACAGCCACACCCACAGCACTAGGAGCAGAGTTGAATGCTCAGTAAATGCCTTGTGATGATCTCGCTGGCCAGGAGCAGGAGCTCCAGGCTCCTCTCAGCCAGTGCATCTCACCCCCAAGTCAAGGCTAAGCCTCCGTGACTGACCAGCTGGTTTTGCTCAGAGGGCAGCGAGGCAGCGAGGAGCCGGACATCAGCTCCGATGCTATTCTTGTTGGATCTGCAAACATAATAGAAACCACTCAACTAAGATACCAGATTTTTGTTACAAAGGTGGTTAGAGCCAAAGCAAGCTGCTGGCCCATTGCAGAGCCAGGCCTTTGATTGTGGAGTGTAACGATGTTGGCAGATTCCTGAGCTGTTCTCAGAGTCCTGTCTGGAGCGAAGCCTTCATAAAGAGAACAGCTTCCCACAGCTCAGAAGGGCCAGAAGGTGCAGCCCACCCTCAGTGCCTGCAGCAACTGCTTTAGAGGGGCTGGAGGGGAGGTGTCCTACAAAAGGTGTTCATTCATGAGGAGCGTGAGGCAGGTCCTGGAGGAGAGAAGGGAGTCACCTGCTCACAGGCACTGGTGACTGGGGACCCAGTTCTGGATGAGGCCGGGGAGTTGGAGAAGGCAGTGGATTGTAACTCTGCTCGCAGGAGCAAGCCCACGTAGCCTTCAGGGGTGAGGATGAGGGTCAGAGCAGACCGGGCTGGAGCAGACTGTGCAGGGGTGTGAGGGAAGTGTGTGTGCAGGCTGCCCTGCTGGATGGGCTGGATGGCTGATAGGCCACCATGCCCAGGGGGCGGGGCGTGCCTCTCACCTCCCTTGCTGAGGGTGTTAGTTTAGCGCTGGGCACAGACTAGCCTGGACTGTTTGCTGCTTCACACAATGAGTGGAGGCAGGGGTATGTTTGTTTTAGGCCACTTGGGGAGCTCAAGGCATTATGGGATGGCAGGAGATGCCTCCCCAAACCCAAACTGCTGTCAATACCCACTCCACCTTCACTCCCCCTCCCTTTCCGTTTTGAAACCATCAGGTCTCAGGCCTCAGGCTCGCTTTGGGGAGGAAGGCTGAGAACCCAGCTGGAGCCTCACCTCTCTCCAAGGCATGGGCATCTCCCTTCCTCTCTTCTTTCCTCCTCCAACCTCCCTGTCTCCCTCTCCCACCCATCCCCCACTGCTCCTCAGCCCACTCCTCTTTTCTTCTTTGCTATCCTCTTTCTTTTTCTGTGATCAGTTTTTTGATGCTCCTTTTGTTCAGTTAGTGACACCCCTCGCCCCCATGGCTGCATCAGGGAGTGATGCCGGGATAAATGCTACCTGTCTGCGTGGAACTAGTGCTCCACAGTGAGTGCCCAGCGGCTGCAGGGAGGGCCAAAGGCCAAGCTCTGTCAGGCCCGCTTGTGTGACTGGGCCTCACTTTCCCCAGAAATGCAATCGGGAGGATGAGGCACTATTCTTTAAGGATGTACTGTGCTCCTAGAGTCCTCCCCACCCACCCCGTCCAGCCCGGGCAGGCTCAACACTGCCTTCCTGGCTGTGGAAGAGGGAGGCTGCACAGGATGGGGGGTGGGAGCAAGTGGAGGGGAGCTGAACCGGACTAGTTTGGGCAAACAGCAGGGACTGCTGGCAGCGGCTCCAGCCCCCACTTACGCTGTAACAGCTGCAGTCCAGCTGCTGGCATCCCTGCTGGGGGAGCGTGCTAAACCTCTCTGGGGTCAGCACTGTGGTATGTCGGTTTCCATAGCAACCAGCCAACGGGCCACTTTCTCAGAACAATTCCCCTACTCAGCCTGGTTCTGGACTTAGCTCAGCCCAAGGGCATGTGGCTGAGGAGCAGAGCAGGAGGGGGAGGCTGCCGGAGGGCCAGGCTGGGCCCCACAGAAAGTGGCCATCTCGAGCCTTGTCTCAGCACAAAGGGCGGAGACCAGAGGACAAGACATGCCGCTCTTCCTGTCCGCGCTCCCTTGCCCCCTCTTGCCCCCACCCCCACCCCCGCCCGCCCACAGACCGCCCAGGCTGCGGGGTTGGAAGAATTATCAGGTCTTTGTCTGGATCTGGACAACAGCTGCCTTGGCTGGGCTCAGAACTGGGAGGAAGAAGTCCTGGGATGACATGTAGTGGGGAGAGGGGGCTTTCACTGCATTCACTCTGCACCCTTCCACCCAGCTCTCCAGGCCCAGCAGAGTGCTGTCCACCCCACCCCCAGCGACCCCAGGGGAAGACAAGGTCGTAACCAGTCCTCTCCCGTTTTTTTAGAGGATGGGGACGGTTGCCTCTCTCAACCCCCTTAGGAATCAGCTCCCCGCCCTGAGCAGTTTGGTGCCACACCTGATGTTCTGAGAAGGGAGACTCACTAGAGGAGACACAGACTAGGAGCTGGGGGCCTTTCTTGGGTTGGGACGGAGGCTTGGGGAAAACGCAGCACCCCATTCCCGGCAGAGGGCTTGTTTCCCAGCCTCTCTCCTTCCCTGATTGAGCTGCTGTCTGGCCCCAGAAACCATAGAGTTCATTTCCAGAAAGGAGCCATTAGCAAGTGGGGAGACAGAGGTCAGATAGTGTCTCTTAGTAGGTCTAATGACTGCAGGGCTGGGCATTGGGGCTGGGATTTGGGTCCAAACAAGTGACCTGGGGGGGGGGGGGTCCCTGCTAAGACCCGGGGAAGCAGAGACTGTTCTTGGGGGTGACCTGTCTAGCTGTCTCATTCCTCTACTCTATTACATGTTCCTCACTTTCAAGAGGCTTCATTTGTCCTTCTCCTCCCCTCATTCATTTTCAGCCCCCACCCCCTCTTTCTTCCATGCTCCTCCTCAGCTTTGGCCACACATTTCCCTAATGCCTGCACGCAGGTGAGGAGTGGTGCTCAGCTCCCTGGATGAGGGTGTTGAGGAAGGTGGCCAGTTTTAAAATATATTTTTATTGATTCCAGAGAGAATGGGAGGGAGAGATAGAAACAACAATGATGAGAGAGAATCATTCATCTGCTGCCTCCTACACACCCACACTGGGGACCGAGCCTGCAACCGGGGCATGTGCCCTGACTGGGAATCAAACCACAACCTCCTGGTTCATCTGTTGATGCTCAACCACTGAGCCACACCGGCTAGGTGGAAGGTGGCCAGTTTTAGAAGCTGTATGGGGTCCCCCCTCTCTGGCCCCGACTGTGAAATGGGACAGTTGCCCTGGATCAGCATTTCTCAAAGCGGGCTCCACAGCACAGCAGGCTCCATGGGGTGTGGGTGGGGGAGGTCTAATACCAGGCAAGCTTGGGAGACAGAAACACTGCACAAACACCCACTTTCGAAGGGTTGCAGGATTCGGTACAATTTTAAGCATTTTAAGAAGCCCAGCACTGAAGAAAATCCAGTTTAACCTGGGGCTTCCTAAACACATACCATTGTGGCACCTTACTTCACATCCCAGGATCAAACCCAACCTGGCAGTCTCAGACTCCGTGAGACGTTCAAGTACCTCCACAGTATCTGAAATGGTCACGTCAGTCCCCACACCACAGATGGCCCTTTGACAAATCCCCCTTTGTTCCTGCCCTTGGGCACAGGCACCCCAATATGTGTCTCTGCCTTTCTGCCCTCCACCACCACTTCCGCCTGCCCTGCCACTCAGCCTCCCTCAGATCACCTCCATTGCAGATGGAGACGCTGCTGGCAGGGGCGGGACAAGCCTTGCCCTAGACCAGGGGTGGAGAGCCTTTTTCTGCCAGGTGCCATTTGGATATTTATAACATCATTCGTGGGCCATACAATATTATCAACTTAAAAATTAGCCTGCTATATTTGGTCAAACATTTAATAAACTCACCCCTAATGCCTTGGCAGGGCCAGACCAAATGAAGACCTGCCGGCCAGATGTTCCCCACCCTTGCCCTAGACCAGGGGTGGGCAAACTTTTTGACTCGAGGGCCACGATGGGTTCTTAAACTGGACCGGAGGGCTGGAACAAAAGCATGGATGGAGTGTTTGTGTGAACTAATATAAATTCAAAGTAAACATCATTACATAAAAGGGTATGGTCTTTTTTTTTTTTTTTAGTTTTATTCATTTCAAACGGGCTGGATCCGGCCCGCGGGCCATAGTTTGCCCATGGCTGCCCTAGACCTTCAGGGAGCCAGGTCAGAGGGAGTGAAGCCCTCAGTTCTGCCCCTGCCTCCAACTGCCCCCCCAAGTTTATGGGTCATGTTTTTAAAAATGAGGCAATGCTTCTAGACCAAGTGGGGGAGAAAATTCTGGCTGCCAAATGTCTAAAAAGAGGACTCTGGATGGGGAAGCTTAAAAAAGGAGACGTGCCCCTCTCCTTCCCACTGTCCAAACTCTCAGAACTAGCGCCTCATATTCTCCAGGCCTGAAAGTTTCCAAAGGTCTTGGCTGCACATGACCTCATTGCCCATCTGGAGACAGCTGTGGTGCAATGGAGGGCGTGCAGGCTGTGGAGCAGGCCCAGGCCCATCCCAGCTCCATCCTGACAGGTCTCTGCCCACAGGTCACTGCAGCCCCCCACAGCTGTCTCATGTCTCAGACCCAGGAAGAGGTCCCTCCTCACACAGTTCTCGTGAGAATTGAATGAGATAAATGTCGTAATGGGCAGCGTGCAAGAGGAATGTCAGCCTAGGAGCATTAACTCCTCAGGATGTAGGTTTTTTTTCTCACTTGGAAAGGGAGAAATCTGAGGCTCAGCCAAGTTAAGGGACTTGTCTGAGGTCACAGAGCTCATCAGTCCCCTTACCCTGATCCTTTGCTCTCCCATGTTCTCTCATTTCCAGGCATGAGGTGTGTGTATGTCTCACTGTTTGGGGGGCATTTAGCAGTTGTGATTTCCTTTACTCATGAACCTTTCAGCCCCCAAACAAGTGAAATGCTTGCAGGAGAGACTCAAGACAGGTCTGCTCTTTGGAGGGGTGGAAGGTGGGTGGAGGTGGGAAGGGGGTATCAGTTCTTTTGAAAATAGCTTTTTAAGAATAAAATTAGGCTTATGAATTAAGATGATCCCTTTTCAGTTTTCCAAGAGCTCCGCCCTTAAGGAGGGACGGCGTTTTCTCCTTACTTCCTTTTTCCTGGCTGCCCAGACCCCAGACCCTGCACCAGGTACCTCTCTTCACGTGTGCAGCCGCAGAGGTTTCTGCTGAGTTTCCGTCCCTGAACCCCTTTCCTTAGAGCAGCAGAGCCAGTCCGCACACAGCACCCGGGGCAGGAGAGGCCAGCACTTTCTTCGTACCCTCGGCCCAGGTTTTAAGTGATTTCTTTAGCACAAGGAAGCGAGGATAGAATGGAGGAAATGAGAAAAACAAGGTTGCCTATAATGTGCTACACCGTGCACTAGGGTCTTAGGAGCAGACCTCTGCAGGTGAGGAGGGCTGTGTGGAGCCCTTGGGAGAAAAGGGGTTTTATTCCTGCAGGTGTCAGCGCTGTGACTGTATCACTGTGTCTGTTACATTGGCCACAGGGTGGACCCTCATCAGTCTATTCATTTGGTTGAATTATGCTCTTTTCTGCTACGTCCATCCCCCTCCATCTTATGAAAACTTCACAGCCAGCGACGTTGGGAAGGGTAGGGAGGCTTGCTGGTGAAGCTGGAATGACTGGCCCCCCACCCTTCTCTCCATGTGTGCTTGTGCGCTCCTAGACCATGCAGATGCGCCTGGCCCGGATGTGCTTGTACCTGGGGGCCTGGCCCTTCAGGCGCTCTCTGAGCTCATCCAGTCCTGCCCTCTGCCTGGCTGGGGCCCCTCTGCCTCGAGCTCCAGAAGGAGGCTGTTTGAATTACAGGACAGAGAGGAAGAAGGAGCTGCTCAGAGGCATTCTGTTCTCCAGATGTTAAGCTGGGATGATTCCTAGCTCTGCTCATCTCATTTTAAAGGGCTGGCCCTCCTCCAGCAGGTACCTGCAGTAAAAACACAAATGACCCCAATAGCTCCCAGGATCCCCACCCTGGGCTGAGCTCAGCTTCGTGATGCAGAGCTCCCTGTGCGTGTGTGTGCATTTGTGTATGCGTGTATATTCGTGTGTGCTTTTTTATGTGCGTGTGTGCATGTGCGTGCATTTGTATGTGCGTGCGTCTGCGTGTGTGCATATGAGTGTGTGTGTTTTCTCTGCTGATTTACAGGCACTTGGTGGGTTAGTAGACCCAAGAGGAGCCGTGGGCTGGGGGCAGGGAATTGTCTGTGAGCAGAGGCTGATTAGAACATGAAGCTAATCAGCACTATTTATGAAGGTGTTTCGTACAGGGATTTGTGGGAGGTGATTTGAGGGGGTGGAATGCTGAGAGGGGGAAGGGAGGAAATGCCACATCGGTATCTGATAATTACAGTCCAGAGGGCCTGAGAAATGTTGGGACTTTGAGACAACCTTGCCCACTACTCTCCTCTGGGGCTCTGAGGCTTAGGGGTCAGACAGAAAACAGGAGCGAGGACCTGGCAGACCCTCCAGGAGAGCAGCACGAAGAGGCCCCACCTCACGTTGCTCTCACCTCTGAAAATACAGGCCCGCCATGCAGACTGGCCCTCAGAAATCAGGGAGCGGGTTCAAAAGCATCTCTTGGACCCAGTTTTCCCTCTTCCTTCTGTGTCCAGGGTTTGGGAACCATATTCTGGAGAGGCTATGTGGTAACAGTGGGAAGAATTTTAATTTGGGATAGGGAGACCTAGGACCTGTCACATGACCTTTCAGAACCTGAGTTTCCTGTGTGTAAAATGAAGGCTTCTTGGCCCTGTGGGGTCAGATGTGACGTGGGAAAGTGCTTTTTGAAGGAGCACAGATGTATGTTGTGTTATTGTTATGAGGGGGCTTTGCTTGCCAGCTTAATGCTGCCTTGGGGATGGAGCTGAAGCCGGCAGTTGGCATGGGTGCACCAGGCATGGCCTGGCATCACTCTCCCAGTGGGAAGCCTCAGGAAGTTATCTCTTCCTTGCATCTGAATTAATTCTGGCTTCAGCAACATTGTCTAAAGCACATGAAGCAGGCTCAGTGGGCCCGGGGTGTGTGCGACAGAAAACTTTTGTTTCAAAGAGAAATCAGCTTGGTGGGGGTATTTCTCCTGTCTGGATTTGGGCATGTGCTTTTAAACCACAATTTGGTTGCATCATCTCTGAGACTTCTGTGCTGGGGGGAGCTGGGGAGGCCAGGAAGTGGCTTTGGGCCCATCAGTCATTCCGGCGTCAGAGGCCCAATAGTGGCTTCCTGGAGTGGAGTTGGGGAGGTGCCTGGTGGGGACAGGTGCCAGCAGTGGGGGGGGGGGGGGGGGCGGTAATTCCTATTCTCGTGCCCTTTTTTACCTGGGTACTGTTGAAGGTGGTTCCTGGAACAGTGATCAGAAAGGGCCTCATGGGAGGAGAGGATGAAAGAGCTGGGAATTCTTGTAAATTTTTAATCTGAAAAATAAAGAAAATGTGAATTAGAATTAATGCGGGTATTAAATATTTAAACTTTCTGTACTCACTTTCATTTTTAACATATTCCTCCTTCAAACGCCTCGATAACGCTTGTCAGATTTGTTCTCCAGATGTCCCTCTCTTGCCACCTCCCCCAAGCCCCAGCCCCAGAGTCAGACCCCAGGTATTCATCATCCTGATGGAAACTCTCATTTTATTTCTCCAATAGGAATCGTCGGATATCTCTCCTTATATTTATGCTTTCTCTATATGGCAGCATAAATAATTAATGCCATTATAAATACATCCTATGCAAAATATTTATTAGAAAGAATAACTCTTTAATTTGGCATGCCATTTCACTCCATTTTGTAATCATAGCACATGGGCTACAATTAGTGCGAGGTCTGGGGAGTGCAGCCCACCTGCTCACACTTGCAGAAGCACACAGGTCTCCTAGCCAGAGCCCACGGGGCCCCTGGCCATTGGTTACTGGTATGCATTTGGTCGATGGAGGCATGTGGCGACCGCTATCCAGTGTGGAGCTGAGTGAGTCTGGAAGTGAGACAGGGAAGTCATTTTTCTCTTTAGCAGAAAGTGGGTGGGGTTTGTCTAGATCTCTTCAAGTGCTTTTGGTAGCATGAATTCAAAAGGATGTTGGGCCCTAGTGGGTTTGGCTCAGTGGTTAGAGAGTTGGCCTGAGGACTGAAGGGTCATGGGTTCGATTCCCATCAAGGGCACATATCTTAGTTGCAGGCTCAATCCTCAGCCCTAGTCAGGGCACATGTGGGAGGCAACCGATCAATATGTCCCTCTCACATCCATGTTTCTCTCCTTCTGTCTCTCCCCCTCTCTTCCACTCTCTCTAAAAATTCATGGAAAAAGTATCCTCGGGTGAGGATTAACAACAACAACAACAACAAAAAAAGATGCTGGGCCATTGAGACGCAGACCAATGTTTACATTTTGGGGAGAGGGCACAGTGGTGGTCCTTGGAGTTTGGGTGAGCTCCCACAATTTGTTGGCTGGGGAAATAGTAACAGGTAGTTTCCAAGAGATTAGAGTTCATGCATGCATCCACTTAACAGTATCTCCTGAGGGCTTCCTATGTGCCGGGCATTGCTATTGGTACTGGAAATCCGGGAGTAAACCGGATGGGGTGAAGGTGAGGACATCCAACCCCTCAACAGTGCCCGTGGCTCCGCTCACTGCCTTCCCCCAGCAGCACGCTTCCTGGCTCCCTCAGCGGTCTGTCTGACAGAGCTGTTCCTCCCCCAGGCTTTAAAATGTGGCATTTGTTAGCCTTTCCCCCTGTTGTATATCTTTTCTTCCCATCCCCATGCGGAAATCCTTCCGTGTGTGTTCCCAAGCTAAAAATCGCATTCACTGTGGCTCTGACTCTCGTTAATCAGTTCGTGGGGTGAGGTGGGGGGTTGGGGGGACAGCTAATGCCCTGGAATAAATGCTCACTGTTTTGTGTTAGCCATTTGCCACTCTGATTGGGAGGCCAGTGTGGCCTCCTCAGCCTGTGTGTCCACTGAGGAGAAAGTTAAAACAAGAGGCACCCAGTTCCTAGGCCACCTTCCTAGAGGAGCTCCCTTGCTGCCCTCTGCATTTCATGTCTCCCAAAATAGGTTAGTGGGGGAAACATGGAAAGTATCACTGCACCGGCTCTCCTGCCCCAGCCGGGCTCAGGGTCAGGGTCTGGACTGGCGGCTTCGGCTTCGGGTGGAGAGTGTCTGGCCTGAGGGGCCCTGTGCAAGGCGTTTCCCAGGCCTGTCGGGGATCTTGCTTGGCTGGACCGAGAGGCTGAGCCTTCTTCATTCTTGGGATGAAACCGAAGGTTCTGCAAGGCTGACCTGGTGACCTGTGTCCTCCACAGGGGGCTTGGAGGAAAGGGGGTGCGTGCTGGCAGTGGCGGTGCCTCTGCCTCTCAGAGAGCACGGGGCTGTGAGAAAGCACTCAGGTGTCTTTCTTGTAAGTCAGTCTCAATGTGACTGGTCCTGAATCCTTAGGTGAATGATCCTCGGATACAGTGCCTGACTCGGGGTGCATAATAACTGACATTGACAAAGCCCCTCACCACTTACTGAGCGCTCACACACATAGGATCTCACTTAACCCTCACAGCAACCCTGAGATGCATTCTGCTGTCCCAGTTTTACAAGTTGAGGTAACTAAGACACAGAAAGTTTTAAGTGACTTGCCAAGGTCACATGACTAATAGATGGGACAGTCAGGACTCAGTCAAATTCTTCTGGTTTTATGTCCCATGTTCCTTCAGTGCTCCCCTCTCCTCCCCCTCCAGAATGGACAGGATTCAGGTCTGGTTCTGCCAGGACCTGAGCTGAGGACCAAAGAGGCTGCTCAGCATTGACTTGTCAAATAAGTGGGCCTAGGGATGGTGCTCCAGCTTCCTCCCCGAGGAGCAGTCTTCTTCACGGGTCTCCATCGCCCGCACTCACTTCAGTGCCCAGTGCTGGGTCCTGGCGGCACAGAGAGCAGCTGCATGTCGGCGCTCTCCGGAAGCTGTTTGCAGAGGTCAGGGAATCGGCTTCTCCATCTGACTTGCTGCCCCTTTTTTTCTGCGGGTGATGAAGCACCTCTGAGATGCTCCCTCTCTGGTCTGGCTGCAGTGCAGGGAAGATGTCCTACAGGGGGACAAAGCCAAAGGCCCTGCGTGTCCCTGGCCCATTGCTCGGGATCCTAAACCAGCTCGCTTGCTGCATTAAATTGGAAAAAACTCACATCCTGTTTGCTTGCCCTGCTCCCCAGAAGCCCAGGGTGAGAGGCCGCATGTCAGGCCAGGAGACATGGCTGTGCTCTTGGGAAGGCAGCTGAGGAGATGAGCAAGCCCCCCAGGCAAAGCTCACAGGTCAGGGATGTGTTTGCCTTTACGGCCCATGTTGCTTCTCCCACTTGAAATTCTCCTAAAAACCCAGAGGAGCTGCTGAAAATATCCCAGGTAATATGAAATGAATAATGGCTTAGCAAACAGAGCCCGGCTTCTGAGCAAACAGCCAAAAAGGCAAACAGCCCAGATGAAACCAGAAAAGAGAGACTGTAAAGGAGGGTGGGCAAATAGGAGGAAGAGGGCGGGAATATGTGGGGCAGGAGAAAGCCAGCTCAGAGTCTCGACCACCAGTTTCCTTGGCACCGAGTTGCCCTGTGTCCTGGAGACCCCTTTCTGCCACCCACTTCCCAAGGAGTGAAGAAAAATGAGCCAAAAAAATAGTCCCTGGCTGTGGCCAGATGGAAGAGACTTTGGTGTAAACTGCCCGGTGGTGTGGTGTCCTGTGCAGTGTTTTTCTACCGTGGAAGGGAGTTTGGGATGAGGGTAGGTGGGCAGGGTGCCTTCCTGAGGGAGGAGGCCTGAGCCCAGAATCCCAGACGTCACTGTGTGACTCTGTGGGCTCTTATGATCTACAGTTTCCTTATTAGCAAAATGAGAAGGTAGTACTAGGTCATTTCTGGGGAAGGGGATCCTTTCAGCTCTAACAGTGAGTATTGTTTTAGCTTGTCTCTCCGCCCCCCCCCCCCCCCAATCAACAAAACCTTGGATAAGTGCTGAACGCCTCAATATGCTGTGTAAGCCAGAGGGTGTAGGTGTGGCTAATTCCCTTTGGGAGCCTATACTCTGGGGCACACAGGGGACATGGACCATGAGTAGGAATCAGCAGAATAAGGATCGTCTTCAATATTCTGAATAAGATCAGGGTGGGGCCAAGTGAGATGTTTCTTCCTCCTAACAATGGTGAAGGTGGCTTTATGTCGGCTCAGTGGCCAGGGATGGGATTGAAGGGCTTTGTATCTATGACAGTTCTCATTTATTGAGTGCTTAGTTAGCTATGCTAGGCACTTTGCATTTATGACCTCATTTACTTTCACACTAATTCTTTGAACTGATTTTTATTGTTATCCTGGAGTTACAGTGGAGACTGAGCTTGGGTAATACGCATGTCCCAGAAAGCAGGTCTTGCCCGGGTCTTTATGATTCAGCAGGCCCACATTCCTGAGGAGGAGAGTGAGTGATCTCAGAAGGTGAGGGGCATTTAGCAGCAGGAGAGCAGGCATCCTAGCTCCCAGAGAGGGTCACAGCCCTCGAGAGAGCAAAGAGAGAGTCATGCACATGCAGCTCTGCGCCTCTGCAGTGCTGGCCAGGTGCCCTGGGGCTCTGCCAGTTCATGTAGGAGAGTTCTTCATGAAACCATGACATCTACGTATTTATTACCTTTTAATAAGCTAGAGAAACAGCTGTGTGATACCAGGTAGACACCAACAGTATGGGCAAGGACACGCAAACCAGGAGCGTGATGGGGGCAAAAAGAGCCTTCTGTAGAGAGGAGGGTGCACTGGGGCCGGGAGCCACCTCTCTGTTGCTGGGCTTCCTCTCCTGACAGATGTTTTAGAATACACGGAAAATCTTGCTTTGGGTGGAAGGTTAATTAGAAGTGCTAAGAGAATGCCCAACTCCAAGATGCTCTGCTCTCTGTGTGTTTGCACTGACTAGAAGCCAGGCATGCTTACAGGTCCTGTCCTGGGCAAAGAGGTAGATGAGACAGCAGCAGCTGCTCTCACGGAGCTCACACCTCATCCTTAGGTTCCTACCTCCTCTGTGCTGGGTCTCAGAGCTCCCTCTGTCCCCATGTCCAGCCACAAATTGCTTCCTTCATGTAGACAGTTAACAACTATTAAGTGCCTGCTGTGTTCCAGACATTGTTGTGGGATGAGGAATCATGCTGAGCCAGGCACACTCCCTGTCATCAGGGAGTTCCTATTCTAAATGGGGAGGGAGAAGGTGACTACACAAAGAAGCAAGTATGGAAATAAGAAATGATGGGCCCCAATGATAGCTGATAAGATAGGGCACTATGGGAGTGGGCCTTGGCTGGTGTTGGGAAGGGCTCCCAGAGGATAGGGTATTTGTATTGAAACCTGGTGGATGAGAAGGTGGCCGCCATGTATGGATAGGAGGGAAGAATGTCTGAACATCTCCAGCAAAAGGAAAAGCAAGAGCAAAGCCACCACAATGGGCCTGAACCTGTGCATCTGGGAATTGGTAGTTGAGAGGGAGAATGACGAGAAATGAGGTCAAAGAAGCAGACAGCCGCCGTGCAAAGGGTGTTAGGAAGCCATGCACAGACATCTGGTTCTTACTGCACTTGTAGGGGACCAGCGGGCACTGTACATGGAAGAGCGTAGGGAGCTGACTGGGCTGTGGAAAGACCATGCTAGCTGCTTCGTGGGGTCAGGGATCTATGGACTTGGTCTTGGCCATGGAGCTAGAAGAGAGGTTAGTGGTTGGGTTCAGGTGGCATCTTCCCATTGACTCTGGGAGCTGAGCTGAGAGGACTACCTGATGAGCCTGATGGGATGGAGGAGAAGGGAAGAATCCAGACCGAGTCACAGATTTTCAGCGAGTGGATGGAGAGGGCACTTTTTACTTAGATGGGAAACTTGGCAGGAGGCTATGTAGATTTGAGGAGGGAAATAAAAGATCTGATTTGAATATGCTAAGTCTGGGTTGCCTTTAGACACCAAAATAGAGACATTGAGTAGACAGTTGAATACAGATGTCTGAGAATCTGGGAAAAGACATAGCTGGAGGCCCTAGCTGGTTTGGCTCAGTGGCTGGAGTGTTGGCCCTTGGACTGAAGGGTCCTGGGTTTGATTCCAGTAAAGGGCATGTACCTCGGTTGCAGGCTCTGCCCAGTCAGGGTGTGTGAGGGAGGCAACCAATTGATGTGTCTCTCTCACATTAATGTTTCTCTCTGTCTCTCCCTCTGCCTTCCACTCTGTCTATAAAGCAACGGAAAAAAAATATTTGGGTGAGGATTAACAACAACAAAAGGATACTGAAAAACAAAAACAAAACTAAATCTGAGAGATCTGAGTGTGCAGGAAGATTTTTAGAGCCGCAGGACTGGGTAAGATCACATAGGGAGAGAAGAGGCAGAAAGGAATTGCTGAAGACACCAGGATTTTAGGAAAGGCCAGCAAAGGAAATGGGAAGGAGTGTCAGGGAAGTGTGAGAAAACCAGGGGTGAGGGGTCACAGAACATGGATAAGAAAGTGTTTTTTGAAGAAGCAATTGGCTAACTGTGCCAAATGCTGCTGGGAGATCAAGATGAGGATGGAGAATTGACCATTTACTTCAATGAGATATAGTCATTAGTAATCCTGGTAATTGGTCATCATCAGTGGAGGGGTAATTAGAGTGAGCTTTATTTAGTGAGAAGAGATCCAAGGTGAGAAAGTGGAGGCAGTGATCGTAGACTCCTTGGAATAGATTTGCTGTGCATGAGAGTTCAAAAAGAAGTAGAAAGTGGAAGAGGGAGTGGGGTCAAGGGAGGAGTGGGGTCAAGAAAGCATTGATTTAAAGGAGGTATGTTTGTATGTAAATTTTGAAGTATGTTTGCATGTCATTGGAAATGACCCAGCAAAGAAGGAGAACATGATAATACAAGAAGAAATAAAAAAGGTTGCAAAACAGAAAAGTTACAGAAATGGCCTAGGAAAATGGGTTTCGAGCCCAATGAAGGTGTTGACCTTGGATAGGAGCCAGGACTCTTTTTCCATTGGAATTGGGGGTGGGGTAGGCAGAGTATTTTGGTTCTGGTGCCGATACAATAAAGGACTTGTTGATGGGAAGATGAAGTAGTTCTCATCTTACAGAAATCTATTTTCTCTGTGAAATATATGGCGAGGTCAGAGCTGAGAATGAGGCAGGGGAGGGAGTGTTGGAGACTTGAGGATAGAGAAGGAGGTACGGTAGTTTCCCCAGAGATTGGGAAATTGAATTTTCTAGGGAGGCATAGTAGGTTTTTCTGACAGTGTTGAGTGAGATTTGTGGTCATGTTTGTAGCAAGTCTAGTCAGAAATTTGTGTCATTTTTCTCTAGCAGTGCGCAGCTGCTCTGATGCAGGGCCTGAATAATTGGATAGGATACCAGGGCTTGAGTTCTGCTAGACCAGTACGATGGAAGGAGAGTTGCCAAAAGGTTCAGGCTGTTGGCAAGGGAGTAGTTCAAGTGTTGGACTGTGAAATCAGAACTGGGCATGGAAGAGAGTGGACACCCAGGGAACAGTAGCAATGGATTGCAAAAAAAAAAAAAAGAAAAAAAGTGGGCTTTCAATGAAGGTCTTGAGTGGTTGGAGATATGATAGAGTGGGAATGTCAGAGTAAGCTAGCTCTAAGGAGGGTGGTGCTGGTCGGAGAGTGGGATATTAGGAATCTACATTTAGTGAGCGATTCAGTTATTGGAGTGACAAAGTCTAAGGAATGGCCATGTGAGTAGAGCAAATGCTCATCAGAGCTAGAATAGTCAAAGAACTAGGAGACCGGGGCATTGGATGGATGGTGTTCATGGATGTTGAGGTCTCCAATGATGACTGCAGGTGTAGCAGTGGAGGAGTCACACTTCCAAATGCTGGTCATCCATGACTGAGGGGAACGGCCCGGAAGTTGGTAGAAAGATAGCATTACATATGAAGAAGGGGTCATGAGGTCTAATGATAAGCTTGTCCTATAAGCCTGGGTTTTTTTGAAAGAAGAAAGACAGGTTAGATGGGGAGTAAGGAAGGCTCTTACCCCCCTCCCCTTTCTGAAGTACACTGGATGCGGAAGACAAAAACCGCCTCTATCAGAAAGGCTTCTAAGGAAACATATCCTCCGGAGGACACTGGGTTTCACTTAAAGCAAGAAAGTGAAGGAGATAGTCAGAGAGGACCACGACCTCCAGAGGCACAGTCAAAGGAGGTGAGGGGAGTGAAAGGGACGCACAGTGTCTACAGCGATGCAGCCTCAGGAAGATGGTGACTCGGATGAACTGGAAGCTGAGGCGTGATGGGACAGTCCTGAAAGTCACAGCAGTCTGTGACTGAGGACATGGGCACAGCTAGGCTGGGCTCGGGGTGGGATGTGAGGGATTCAGTTGAAGACCTAGGTGAGGGGCTGACTTGCTGGAGTTAGTACGATGTGGTGAATGATGATCTGGGTGGCTGACCTGGACCTCCCCTGGAGGTGTTGTCAGCTGTTCACATATGGGAAGGGAGACTAGAATCCTGCCACGGAGAAAAAGTAGGAAAAGCATTGTAGATATCCTCAATCAACTCTTTCATTTTCCAGGTTAGGAAAGTAGGTCCAGAGAGAGAGAGAGTAAAGAATTGGTCCACGGCCATCAAATTAATAAGTGGGATGAGAGCTGATTCACAGCAGAGGTGTGTGTGCTCTGTGTGCACTTGTCTAAGGCTGAGGCAGAGGGAGCAGGCGCGTAAAGACCTGGTTGCAGCCGGGAGAGCACTGTGTCTCCCGTGCCTATCCCCACCTGTAGACACCATGTTTGCTGCAAACAGGGATCTGGCTTGGAGGGACCATTGGAAAGCAGACAGCTTGGACTAGGGACTCCATCCCTGTTACCCTCATGGCACCTTGGTCAAGTGTCCTAGGATCTTCACCTGTGATTGCAGGTGTGCCTGTGAGGCAAGGAGTTAGTGCAGTGGCCACAACCTGCTGTGGGCAAGGCTGTACCCACACCTCTCAGGACCAGGCCGTGGACCCCCCTGGAGTGGGCTCCTGTTGGACCAAATAAGTGAACCATTTACTGAGCACAGTACTCACTGCTTCCATGAAGCTCACCATCTACTTGAGGAGACCAGACTTGCACCCAGGGACTCATAGGCTTAGTGCATATCTGACAGGTCTCTGAATTCTGCTGCCTCACATTTGAGATGAAATGCTGGGAGAGCAGCAGAACCAGGACCCACCCCGTCCTCTCAAGTCATGGCCCAAAGCCAGGTCACTGATGTGGGCTGCGTTTTTATTCCACTTGCACCATCTGCCCTTTGGCCCAGCATCCGAGGAACCACCTGGAGGGCCCTGTCCATCTCATTCATGGGGAACACCTCCGAGTCTGTCCCCCAGCCCTAAGCCAGGGCAGGTACTGGTGGATCATGGTGGCTGGGGGTCCTTTGTCCTCAGGATAAGATGCCGGTGAGTGTGGCCCCGATGAGCTGGCTTCTGCCTCTCAGGCCCTCTCTTCTTTCAGCCTGCACGAGTGTTAAATACAGCATCAAATTAAGCAAAATTAAATACATTTCCATGCAGCATTTTTCTCTTGACTGAATCAAACAATGTGGTTGCCATAGGAACAGCCTCTTCTAAAAAGGTCACCTGGAAGAAACTGTGTTTTAGGTACAACTCAAGGAGATTATGGGGGATTAACTCATTTTATACATATATATTAAATATATATTTTTTTTCTTTAAAGAGGCTGTTATGAAGGAATAATATCCAACTGAGCTGGAAGATACCCATGGAAAAAATTTTAAGTCCCTGATAAAGGTTTTTTTTTTTTTAACCAGCATGCAGTGGGGGTGATATCTGAAATGGCGACTCTGTGTTTTTACTTGGCTTTAATTAAACCTCAGTCGGGGCTGAGAAATGTGGTGAAGCGAGATAATTGCACTATTCCCTGTACAGTTTTTAAACTCCGGCTTTGATATGCACCTCGTGACAGCCTGAACCTGCACCCAGACTCCTGGGGCTGCTTGAAGCTCGGCTTATAACCACCCCTCTTAACCTGCAGGCATCTGGGAGTGGTCTCCAGGATCCTGAATGGGGAATTAGGGCTGGCGGGGGGGGGGGGGGGGGGCAGGCCCAGGCCGCCTGCACAGAGCAACGGGAGGCCTTGTCTCCCTAAAAAGTTCCTCTCCGGCATCGGGAGTACTCCATCAGACTTTAGTGTCCACCTGTCGGGGGGGAGGACAGACACGAGCTGGTCTGCCCCGGAGAGCGAGAAGGATGGGCTCTCTAGCCATTTCTCTGGCTCAGAGGGGAGCTGGACTGTCTGGAAGCAATCCTTCCTGGGTGTGAATGAAAATGAGCTGCCTGGTGCAGGGTCCTTTGTGAGTGTCACAGGCAGTCCAGGGCAAAAGGTGTTTCTACCCTGTGCTCTTTGTAAAGGGCCTGGTGGGGTCCTCTCCAGGATTAGGCTCCAAGTCTCACACATTCACGCGCCCCCACCCCCACCCCCACCCTGGCTCCATGTGGTCACCAGCCCATCCAGCGATGGCACAGGCACAGCAGGCTTGGTTCTGGCGGTCCCTGGTGCCCGGACGACGGCCATCGCAGCAGCTGAGTGGACAAGGACAATGCCTGGCCCCTCGCCTCCCACCCACTCAGTCCTGCTTGTTGCCAAGACGGTGGAGGGTGGCTCCTTTGTTTCAGACCCGGAGGCTGCAGTCTCCCAGCAGAGGGCTACCTGAGGCAGATGGGGAAACGGAGGAGACAGGGATCTCAGTGACGGCACTCACTTCCTGGGAACTCACTGAACAGCTTTTCTGGACCCAGGGGCTGCCTCGCACTTTAGAGATAGTTCAGCACTTGCCGGGCCAGGCTGCCAACCACAACTGTCACGTCGTGTCCTCTGGAACTCAGGGCACCTGCTGGGGCCGGTGTCCCTTTGGGCCTCTGAGAACTGGTGGCCAGCACCAGCTCAGAGCTCCCTCGGGAGGAAAGGGATTGAAAGCCTGGGATATAAACATGTGATGCAGTCAAATAGGGTCCAGCGATGTGTAGACGGGCCCAGTGTATCCCGGGCCCCTTCGAAATGCTCCTTCAAAGCCTGGCCGGCAGCTAGCCTGCCATCCCATAGACCTCCTTTCCCTTCCTATGTTGATCAAGCGGCTGTGCCTGAGATTTTCCTGTATTTGTCCTCCAATCCTCAGAGTCCAGTTCCTCCTCTTAATTCACCCCAGTGCCAGCCACCAGGGGCTCCTGTAGTGAAGTCGAGAGTGAGCACTGGCCAACAGGCAGCCCTGGGCTTGGATTCTGCTGGCCGCGTGTTGGAGGCCTCGCTTTTGTCATCTGTCAAATGGGGAGATTAGTAGCCACTGTCTTAAGTAATAGGCCCTGCTGGGGTTGTTCTGAAGAGGAGATGAGGTGACCTGAGGGAAGTGTCTGGGAAACTTAACTGCCCCATGGACGTTTGCTGAATGTTTCAGGAGCACGACTTCTGTACAAAACAAACCACATTTCCTCTCCTGTGGTGGATACAGCTTGCCAGCGGAGAGACCGCTGCAGAGATTAAAGAAGGAGCAGCAATTTCCAGCTCTAATCCCCTAATACGACCACTGGAGGTTTTCTTGACTCTTAAGAAAAGTAAACCTACAGTTATGCAGGAAGAATTTTATTTTTAGAACAAGCCAGCCTCTGAACTCACATGTACCCTTAACACAAGATCCCTAGTGCCTGACCGAACTGGAGACCCAGAAAAAGATCACTGGCCTTTGAGTCACCCAGTCGCCTCATTGCCTGTGTAGGACAAGGTGAGGCTGCTACCGTGGGCAGTGCTGTCACCGCTGTTCCTGGGAGGTTTGGCCACATCCCTGTTCCTGTCTCCTCGGGTTGCACTGTTCAGCTTATCAACTAAGAATCTCCCAAGTACCTTCCAAGACAGGTGAGGAACAAGAGACTCTCTGCAGGGCTGTTAGTGCATAGACCAGGGGTCCTCAAACTTTTTAAACAGGGGGCCAGTTCACTGTCCCTCAGACCGTTGGAGGGCCGGACTATAGTTTAAAAAAAACTATGAACAAATTCCTATGCACACTGCACATATCTTATTTTGAAGTAAAAGAACAAAACGGGAACAAATACAATATTTGTATTTGCATGTGGCCTGCGGGCCGTAGTTTGAGGACCCCTGGCATAGACCGTGGAGTCAGACCCAACTCGGGTTTGAACCCGGCCTCTGCCAATTGTTAAGGTGTGAGACCTTGGGCAAGTTACTTCCCACCCAGAACAGCATTTCCTTATCTGTGAAACTGGACTGGACTGTTGTTTCTCTCACAGCGCCATTGCCACGTTTAGGTGAGATGATACTTGTAAAGAGCTCACCAGCCACAGCATTATTTATCCGTACACGTGTCCAGTGAGCGTGGGAATGCCCTGGAGGGCTTCATAAATCACCAAGGGATGGCTGCCCCCAGAGTCTCTGATTCAGTTGGTCTGAGACGGGGCTTGGGGGTTTGTATGACTGACCGGTTTCTGGATGGCGATGCTGGCCTGGGACCCCACGTTGAAAAGCACTGGTCTATGCATTCCAAAGTGAGGAAAGTAACCCATTTGACCGTAACCCATTACATTTGTACCTTCTAGGAATCCAGGCTAGTTTCTGAAGGCTTCCAGGTGAGTGTAGAGGACTGCATTGCCCTGACTGGGTCTGTCCAGTAGCGCTTTCTGCAGAGAGAGGGATGTGCTATATCTGCTGCTGGGTTTGGGAGCTGCCAGCCGCATGGAGCAGTCGAACACTTGCAGTGTGGCTGGTGCAACAGGAACTGAATTTTACATTTAAATCTCAATCACCACGTGTGGCTGACTGACGATGGCCATATTGAACAGTCTAGACTAGGTTCTCATAGATGCCACTCAGAAAAGGCAGGTCTGTTAACCAGGAAGATATATGGTTAAGAGAGGACGCCTCAGAAACCGAGATGGGGGTTAAGACAACATTACAGCCATCTGCTCCTTCAGTGAATGCCCGCTACCTGAGGACCTTCTCCGGAAACTTTAAGAGCCAAGTAATGATGCTTGCCCCTTCCCTCCTATACTGAATGTCTAGGAATACTTCTCTCTGGAGGAAGCAGGGACAATGGAAATGTATGAAATGTAGGATTTCCATGTAAAATAAATATAATGGACAATGGCAGAGCAGCAGTGTGCAGGGAATGACTTGTATGTTTCAGGAATAGAGAACAATCTAGACATTTTCTGGAAAGAAATGGGGATCAGGAGGCAGGAGGTATGATTTGTTCAGGGCTAGAAGATGGAAGAACAGAGGGTCCGTTTAAAAGGAAACATGTGACCCAAGGCAAGGCAGCCAGTGGCAACTTGAAAGAAGGGAACCGACTCGCCTGGGTGTAGAGAATGGGATGGAAGAGAGATGTCTGTGGCTGGATGGAGGGAGGCTAACTCAGGGCCTTTCTGTGAGTGGGATGCCCGTAAAGTGTTACTATTCAAGAGTCACCCTGATGCCATTTGCCCTAAAATTTCTCCTCTCGTGGTGTGTGTGTTATGCCTGGGAAGGTGATACAGCTGGGGGCACTTAGAATCGTTGGTTCTGAGGGTCTCAGAGGCCTGCTTCTGAACCCGCTCTGTCCCCTGTGAGCTATAGGACCCTGGCAAATGACACAGCCTCTCTAAACCTTGGTCTCTCCATCTGTGGACGGGAATAAGAATGGTCTCATCTATGATCTGTAGGGCTGTTGTGAGAATTAAATGAGATCGTGGTCTCAGGTGTTTCACATGGTGCCTGGCCCATGGCAAGTGCTTTTCAGGTGGCAACTATTATTATGCCACACATACGCTAACTTCATTTCCTATCTCAGCATGGGCCGGCTCCCTGGGCTGTCCCATAGGGCAGTATGAGAGTCAGGCTCTGGAAGCCCTTCCCTGAGTGAGCGGATAGGGGAGGGGTGTTTCATTCTGGAACCCTTCCCTGGGGCGGGGGGCCTCTCAGCCCGTAGCCCCCAGAGCTGAAGTTTTACTCCCAAACAACAGCCACAATGGATCGTGGTGCGTGGTAGCCAAGACATAAGAAATAGCTTCAGCAAAGACCGACTTAAGCCGGGCCTGATTTAGTACAGGGACAATGACAGCTGCTCTGCTTGGCTGGCCTCCGCCCAGCAGAAGGCTATTTTTTGCAAATAAAATGGTAACTTGCTAATCAGAAAGATAAATTAAGAAGCATTAAGATAATGATGGTCTAATCACCGTCCACACAGAGAATTGCTGGAGTGAATATCCAGGCTACGGAGTGCTTGAGCGCATTTGGTGATTATTTGTATTATGAAGGGAAGGATGGCTTCCAGGCCTGGAATCAATCTGGCTCAGGAAACCCACAGCCCAGCCTCCTCAGGGAGAGGACACCGGGGCTGTTGGAGGTCATCCGATCCTCTGCCCACCCCACCTCCAGGTCTGAGCAGCTTTCCCCAAACCATTCATCATCGCTGGCTGTTTCACTACTGGGGCCCCCCAGCTTCTGTGAGGGCACTGCTTGGTCCAGACTTTTTTAAAAAATATATTTTTATTGATTTCAGAGAGGGAGAGAGAGATAGAAACATCATTGATCCGCTGCCTCCTGCACGCCTCACACTGGGGATTAAGCCTACAACCCGGGCATGTGCCCTGACTGGGAATTGAATCGTGACGTCCTGGTCTATAGGTTGACGCTCAACCACTGAGCCATGCCAGCCGGGCAGCTTGGTCCCGTCCTCTTGGGGACTGCCGGTGAGGGGACCACTCTAGCTTGAGAGCAACATCTGGGAGTGAGCCAGCCACTCAGCGGAGAACAGAATTCCCGGTTCCTCTTGTGCTTGCTGTGGGTGTTGGCCAGAAATGCTTTCTGCGCATAGCATCCTAGAGTTTGGAGCCACCTAGCCAATGGGGACTGCTGCTCCCCTCATTCCTCAGCGGGGGACCCTGAGGCCTATAGAGGGTGATTTGTCCATTATCTCAGAGGCAGAGCCAAAGCTACCACTCAGGTGATCCTTCTGCCGTGAAAAGGGCTCTCACACTGGACCGAGAAGGAGCTTCTAGAAAACCTGCCTCAGATGCCCTGTTCTATCCCGAAGCCTCACCGGGGATAAGGGCGTCAAAGGTGTTGAGAAATGAGACTGAATAAGGAAAGAAGGCCCTGTTGGTAGCCTTGACAGGCAGGCTGGGGAGTTTAGATTTGATCTCATATTGGGCGGTAGGTCATTTGACTTGTCTTAAGCTTCAGCATAGCCTCACCTAAACCTTCATCTGTGAAATGGGGATAACAAGGGACCTAACCCCTTGGTTTGCTGTCAGGCTTATATGCAAGGCTGCGCTTCTGCTGCTCCGCCAACATGCTCACCATGAGTGCATGCAGCAGCCACCGTCCTTGGCTTTCAGGCAGGGGTGCACGGGAGCCAGCTCATACCTGTTTGCAAGAGCTGATTATTACATTTGCAAGAATTTGGTTAAAAACAGCCATAATTAAAATCAAATTATGTACATTGAAATTTAGTGAGTTGTATTTCAAAACAAAGATATAGGGAGTTCTTGTTTAGTGGGTGCAAAGTTTTCCTTCGGGATGATGACAAATTGTGGAAATTGCTTCCACAACAGTGTGAATGTACTTGACACCAAATTGTACACTTAAACTATTTTTCATTGAGGTATAACTGACATATAACGTATTACCTTCAGGTGTACACCATAATGATTTAATATTTGTGTCTATTGCAAAATGATCACCACAATATGTCTAGTTAACTCCATCACCATATACAGTTACAGTTTTTTCTAATGATGAGAATTTATAAAATCACACTCTTAGCAACTTTCAAATATGCAAAACAGTATTATTAACTATAGCCACCATGCTGTACATTACATCCCTTAAAAGTCTTTAAAGTGGTAAATTCTGTTATGTATATTTCACTCCAATTTTAAAATGAAAATGAAAGGGGAAAAAAATGGGGTCCTAAGAATTTTACATTTTACTATTATCTATGCCCTTGAGGTTGTTTATGAGGATTGTATCTGTATAGGGAGCGGGGTGGGTGCAGGTGGCAGGAATATGTGCAATGATGTGTTGTTCTGCGTCTCTTCCTCCATTGTAGCTTGAACTTGGCCATGGAGGGAGTATGTTAGAGAGCAGACTGTTACATATTTACCACTGGTTGTGTGTGAGGGTCTTGTTTGTGACAGATAGGCACAGAGAGGGTCTTGTGAGGGAATAATGAGGGACCCTAAGCTGCTGCCCAGTGTGGGGCACGTAGTACACCCTCAGTTACTGATGGACGTAACCAGGGCGACATGGAAAAGGAAGGGTGAGCAGAGCTGTGGACAGGGCACCCAGGCTTACAGGTGGGTTACAAATGCAAAGTTGGTGCCTAAAAGAAAGTTTAGAGCTTCACAAATTTGAATTCCTGAAAACGTGTGTATCCATTGAGTTTTTAAAAATCAAATCATAACTTAAAGGTATTAGGAAGCTGTCCCTTTAAACTCCCATGCTAAATTATTTTTAGAGGAAAAATCCTTTGGAAACATAAATAATTCTCCCCCCCCCCCCCCCGCCCCATATGGAATTTTGTGTAAAAATAGATTTTTACTCAATTCTTCAAAGTAAGGTTCACCAGACTTCATAAAAGTATGTGCCTGATGTTCTAGTGGGTATTGACCCACAGTGCCACCCCTTGCCACCTGCTGAGGTTCTGGGAGCCCCTGCCCCCTACTGCCCACTGCTGGGCTCTGGGGTTGGCTGGGTCGCCTGCTGGCCAGCAATGGCCAGCGCAGTGCCCTATAGCCACCCCTCCTTCCTCCTCCCTCCTTCCCTCCATCTGGACTTGGTTCCCTCTGGGAGGGACATCTGCAGGCGTGGCTCTCGGCCCGTTCCTGTTCCAGGGGCTGTTTGGCCAGAGCCAGCAATGACTTGGCCAGAGTGCGCAGGGCAGGCCAGCACATGTCGTGTGTCAGGCAGAGTACAGCCTGAGGCCGGGTTCTTCTTGTCCCTTCCTGAGAACGGGCTGTCACTGAGCCCCTCTCAGCTTGAGGGGCCAGCAGGTCTGAGTTCCCTGCTGCTGGGACTTGCCAGCTGGGAGACCCCCTTGTCTGATCTTTCTCTCCCTCAGCATCACTATTAACAATAGTCCTGTCACCCTATGAGGTGTACGTTTTATTCCATTTTGTAGATGAAAAAACAAAGGCACAGAGAGACTCGTTTGCTTGCCAAGGGTCATGTAGCAGGTAGGCACTGGCACTGGGATGCCACTCTAGGGCTGGCTGGTGGGGATCTGCCAGTGGGAGGAGGGGAAGCAGCACCTCTTTGGAGAAGATTCAGGTGGGGGTTCAGCCTAGGACTCTCCATCCAGGTTTCCCAACTCCAGCAACCTGGCTCAGCAACTCTGGGACTGGTGGGTAGGCGACTCACAGCTAAGACCCCGCCCCCCCCCCCCCCCCACACACACACACAGCCACCCACCAGCGCTGCGGGCTGGGGATAGGATGTGTTAGCAGCCAAAGGCTCAGGTTCCTTAAGGAAACAGAGCCTGACTCCTCCAGCCCATGCTGGCAGGGAGGAAGGGGTCCTGGGGGGCCTCACGAGATGGGGTGTCCCTCCCTCTCGCTCCCTCCCAAGCCTTGGAATCTCTGGGCAGCAGGCAACATGTGGCTTTGGGCTAGTTCCCGCTGAGTGGGTGGGGAGGAGAGGGGCTGGAAATTCCTGAAGACTCTGTCTTCTGGGGAACGAATGCATCTTCTGCCCCCCTTGTCCCCCCCATCTCCCTGCAGCTGCAGAATTTATGGAAGCCCTTCACGCTCTGTGACAGACTGCTAATGAAAGAGAGGCCTGGGCTTCTGCGTCGGCCTTCTTTGGTTTCTAATTTGCCTGGGATTCTACCCCTAAGAGGGGGCGAGTGACTTGGAAGCAGGAAGGCCCCACGGAGCCCTGCAGCCTGTCAGCAGGGCTTGGCTTGAAAGGCCCCTGCCGCGGGCCACCCAGGGGGCTGCTCCCAGCTTCCAGTACCTGCCGGCGACGTGAAACATGCCCTGGGACTAATGGGAACCAGATGGGTAGGACAGCCCTCCACCTGGCCTGCAGCAGAGACATGCTCAGATTTCTGGCATTGTGGCGAAGCTTTTCTTAGGATTTCTCTAATAATTTTTTTTCTCTCCAGGCCTCATGCCCAGACACAGAAGCCAGGAATCCTGGCACTTTCTGTCCAAATGTAAAGATGAGGAAGCTGGGAGGGACTTTGAGGTCGCCCAGGGCGGGGGTTCTCGCCCCAGGCTACTCATTAGAATTACGGGGGGGCTTTAAAACTCCCTGGGCTGAGCCTCACCCCAGATCACTACGCAGAAATCTCTCGGGAAGGAGTCCAGGTGTTGTTTTCTTTTAAAAGCTCCCCAGATGTTCTCATGTCCTGTCCGGGCTGGGAACCACTGAACTCCTCCGCATAGAAGAGGAAAATGAGGTCCAAGCAAGGATGTGACCAGCCCAAAGTCACTCTGCTACTCTGCCTCCAACTCCCAGCCGAAAGTCTGTTCTGAAGGCCCTGAGGAGCCTCTGTGTGTCCTCACGACCTGTAGGCCACCGAGGTTCTACTGAAGATTATAGGAGTCTTGTGTGTGTGTGTGTGTGTGTGTGCGCGCACGTGCATGTGCCTGTGCATGTGTGTGTGTGTGTGTGTGTGCGTGCGCGCCTGTGTCCCTCCCTCCTCTGAACCATGCATAAATGTGTCTCCTCTGGACGTCACCTAGCCTTGCTACTGAGAGTGTAGCCTGAGTAGAACCACAAAAGTTGTCCCAGTGCTGTGGCTGGAGGCTCCATGAAGAGGGGGTGCGCATAGAAGGTCAGAAGGAAGATGGCTGTAGCTGGAGCACAGTTAGCCGGACCAGGTCCTAATGGGAGAAGAGATGAAGGTGAGACAGGAGACTAGAACCCTAAATCACTTTTTAAAGAAAAAATAGCTGCTCACCACTAGCCTGTTGCCAAGTGTACATTAAATGTGTGAGCACCTTCAGGGGAGGCCTGTGCTGTCTGCGCGCTTCATCCCGTACCCAGTAACCATTATACATATGTGCCTACAGCATCCGCACCAGCAGCCTTGTCTGGGTTGGAAATGCCTGCGCTCCCCACCCAGACCCACCGAATCCACATGTTAGCAGGATCCCAGGTTGTGCACTGCTAAGCATATTAAAGGTGAAGGGGCACCGACACGTGTAACACACACCCTCAATCAGAGTCATTGGTGTTGATTTTGTCTCAATGATAACACTGCCTTCTTTTTAAGAAAGAGGACCATGTCTTATGTGTCTTGCATAGAACGCACAACAGCATGGCACAAAGCTAGGCACACAGTAAGTGCTTTTTACCTTTTTATCGACCTGAAACCATCTCTCTTTGTGTCCTTGGTGTGGACATCTCAGGAGGATGGAGATGAGGTCAGGAAATGGTCAGTTCTCCAAGCTGAGTCCCAGTAGAGGGGGCCCTGCTGACCAGGGGACCTCACCTCAGCTGCCAGGAGGATAACTCCTACAGTGGAAGGAGCCCCGAAACAGGGAGCAGCCCCCGAACCCCATGCCACCCTCTTCCCGCCTCGGCCACGGACCCTCACGTGATCCAGGCAGATAATGCAACCCTGTCCTTCAGCATCCTTTCTCTGAAATGGGAATTACAGTACCTGCTCCACAGGCCTTCTGGGTCACTTTGGATTTGGGGCTCCTGGTAGGCAGCCAGTTAATGCTTTGAGTGAGGAGCAAATGAGATAACGAGTGTGAAAGCTCTTTGATGTCTCCTGTCTCATTGCCTTCTGCCTCCTGCTTTCTGGATGAGAAAGGTGAGACTTTATTCTCAGCCCCAGGCTTGCTGTTCTGGGTCTGATCTGAATACAAATAGTTGCCCTGGTGCTGCGGCTAGAGGCTCCATGAAGAGGGGGTGCTCATAGAGGGTCAGAAGGAGCATGACCCCAGCTGGAGTTAGCTCGAGACCAGGACCTAATAGGAGAGATGAAGGTGGGACGGGAGACTAGAACCTTAAATCACTTTTTAAAGAAAAAATTGCTGCTCACCACTAGCCTGTCACCGAGTGTTCATTAAATGTGTGAGTGCCTTCAGGGGAGGCCTGTGCTGTCGGTGTGCTTCATCCCGAACCCAATAACCGCTATATGTGTGCGCCCGCAGTGGCCCAAGCCTGAGAGGGCTGGGTCTTGCCCAGAAACCAGTCTGTTCACATTCATCTAAAAAATAAAATGGAGAGGATGCTGTGCTTCTCCTCGATGCCCATCGGGAAAGAGTGAAGGATCTGAGCTCTCTTCCCACCCCCACCCCACCCCACCCCTGATGAAAATTTAACCAGCTGTGCAGAGTGAATGAAGCCCCGAAGGGAATTGAGGGCTCAGATGTGAGCTGGGCTGGGTCCCGGGAGCTCCAAAACCCCTCCTGTTGCTAATTCTCCAGCCCCTGATCCTCAGAGCAGCGCGGACAGCTGTGTGCAGCAACTGGTGGGGCTGAGGCCAGGGCAGGTTTGTGATGTGCTGCCAGGCCCTGTGAGCTGTGGGGGAGATGGAGACGCCCCAACTGCACTTCTTGTTTACTTTGGTCTCCACCTACTTTTCTGTGGGCTCCTGATGACAGAGCCTGAGTGCAGCTGAACCTCAGCACCTAATCATGTCTGACACACAGCAGTGACTATAATAAATGAATAAATGAGGGGGTGAGAGAGTGAGGGCTGAAAGGAGTGATGAGCCAGGAGTCTCCTGCAAATGCTCATCTCGGTCCTTGGAGTACCATTAATCCATTCACTCAGTCAATCAGTCACTAAGCATTCAGCATGATTATAGAGCACACCACTCATTCATTCATTCATTCATTCATTCATCAAACTCCAGGTACCAGGACTTGTTCTAGGGATGCACAGATAAAATGCTCATTCTCTACCCCAAGATATTCACAGTGGGGTGGGGGAAATGGATCAGGAGCTGCAACCAACAAGAAGTACCTGACAACAGCCTCAAGAATTAATTCCTGAGGTGCTGAAGAGGAGAGCACCCAGCTCCAGCGAGGTGATGGGGGATGGGGTTCAATTGGGGATCCCTGAGCTGGGCCTAGCAGGGCAGATAGGAGTCAGCAGGTGGAGGTGATGGGAGATAGCACTGTCTCCTCTGATGCCGCTCAGCTCTGGCCTCTCTCCCTCTTCCCACTCTGAGCCATGTGCTCTCCCAGGACCGAGGTGCCCAGAACCTTGCCTCCTAGAGCAGGGACCAAGCCTTTGTCTCGAGTCTTAGGCTAGCCACTGCAGAAAGCTAATCAGAAAACCAACAGCCCAGCAATTCCACTCCCAGATATAAACCCCAAAGAATTAAAAACAGACTTCAACAGGTGGTGTGTATACCTGTAGTCAGGACAGCATTGTTCATAGTAGCCAAAAGGTACAAACAACCCAGTGTCCATCAACAGATAAATGGATAAACAGGATGTAGTGTGTATGCAGTGGAATGGCACTCAGCCATAAGGAGGAAGGACCTCTGGCACATGCTACCACATGGATGAACCTTAAAAACGTGTGCTAGGTGACAAAAGCCAGACACAAAGGACAAATGTTGTATGGTTCCACTTATACGCAATACCTAGAATTGATAAATTCATAAAGACAGCAGCAGATTGGAGGTTACCAGGAGCCGGGGTTGGCAGAGTTGATGGATTAAAGGGGACAGAGTTTCTATCTGAGATGATGGAAAAGTTTAGAAACAGTGGTGATGGCTACACAACAGTGTGAATTTAATTGATGCCACTGAATCATATATTTAAAAATGGTTAACACTGCCTCTTTTATGTTATATATGTGGCCACAATTTTTAAAAACACACAAAATCTAGACTAGCTTTTGCAGAAGACCAACCAGTCTCCTAGGCCCCTCCAGCCGGCCTCCCTGGCAGCTTTCCTCCCCCCCGGATTTCTCCCAGCCTTGAGTTCTGCCAGGCGGGCGTGTTTCATTTTTGTTTTTATTTCCTGCATCTGCATCTGCTACCACCAGAATCCATTATTGCTCTCTGGGGCTCGTGCCCCTGACGGCGATTATTTGTACATGTAAATCAGTGTGCCAGGGACAAAGCTTTAATGACAGTCTCTTTGGAGGTGGTGGCGGCAGCCGTGTGTGATGAGCCAGTGCCAGCCCTGCTGGGCTCCCTCTGGTGGGCACTCAGGGTGGGGTGGGGCGAGGGGCTGACCCCAGCTGGTTCAAGTTTCAGGAACTTTTTCTGGTAGTGATGTTGATGCTGGATTCTAGGGGCACCCCCTCTGTGTCCATTTAAAGGCAGGGCTCATGTTTGAATCCCCAGTTCCTCCTACAAGGCTGGGCACATGGTGGGCCCTCCCTCGGGAATGTTGGAAAGTAGCAGGTCTGGTTTTGCATGGAAGGCACCCTTCGTTCCCCTTCGTTCCCCTCTGCTCGTGGCTGCCTGTCAGAACCTGCAGTCCCGGGAGCAGAGGGCTCTCTCAGACCCAAGTCCACCTTACCTTGTACCCGAGAAGTGCTTGCCTGGGAGGGAGGAAATGCCTCCGTTCAAGATCCGGGACACTTCCCAGCTCTCGGTGTTCGTGTGGAAGTGGGGGAAGAGGTCCAGGGCGAATCGGGACCCTGACTGGACAGACTGGTGCTCTGGGCTTGTTTTGGGGGAGGGTGGCCAACACTGGACCACCTACGCTTATGTACAGTCTGACTCCAAAGGAAAACAAGATGCAGACAGCGATGTTGCACACACTGCCATTTATGTCAAAAACATATGCTTATATGTGCACAGAATATCCCTGGGAGGGGCTGCTTAAATTCTTTATCTTTTTGCCGATGCTCTTATTTTATTTTAAATACGTTTTTATTGATTTTAGAGAGAGAGGAAGGGAGAGGGAGACAGAGAGAAACATCAGTGCGAGAGAGAAACATCCATCGGCTGTCTCCCATATGCATCCCAAACAGGCATCAAACCCGCAACCTGGGCATGTGCCCTGACCAGGAATCGAACCGGCCACCTTTGGGTGCACGTGATGACGCTCCAACCAACTGAGCCACACCGACCAGGGCTTGCTGGTGCTTTGAATTGCCTAATCACAAAAACAAATTTCAGGTTTTTTTAAGGCCCACACCATGTGTTGCAAGCGGGCAGGTGGCTGACTGATGGGGCGAGTGAGTGAACGCAGCGCCCTTGCCCTTTGATTTCTCTTGGTCAGAGTTTCCGAGGGATGTCGGAGACTGGAGAGGGGCCCTCTGTCCCTGGGGAGACCGCCCAAGTGTGAGGTGCTGCTTGAATTCTTTCTTAGGAAGAGCTTTTCCTTTTTCAATCATTCATTTTCTTGTCCTCCTGGACCAATACCTCTGGTGTGGAATCTGGAAGATCCTTCCTCTTACCCTTTGGGGTCTTTTGTCTTTTGCAAATTTTTTCTCTTTAGACTTGGAAGAGAACCAGCCCTCATCGATGACCAGCCTCATGTGAAATTTTTGTTGGCGTACTTATAACACACACACACACACACACACACACACAGTTTCTGGGGAAATACTTCTCCTTCTTCCTCTTCCCTCTGACTCAAATGTTTCAAAATGGCTGTGAATATTAGCTTTAATCTCATTCAGACATTGATGGAGGGAGAAAAACTCCTGATGTTATAGTAGAATATTTGAGCAGCGGAAACCGTGTGCTAAGGAAGGAAGTCATCTCCTAAGCTGCACTCTGTAGCCACTGCCACTGATGTTGTAATAATATTTTTCTTAAATAACAAAGCTTCCTAACATGACTACCCTACTTCACTTGTAATCTCAGACAATTATTTCCATGTTAACGAGAGGAAATTAACACATTAAACAAAAGAAATACAAACGATTCTTGCTTGCGGTTGTTTGGAATGCCTCTGTTACGGAACTGCTTGTTACCATACTGCCATTTCCACCGTATTTATGGACTGTCTCCTTTAGGGACACCCAGGAGGCTGAGAGGGACCCTGCTCTTAGGGAGCGTGCAGTACCGTGGACGACTTTCTCTAGTTAGGTGGTTGGGGGAGGAGGGTGGACAGAAGAGAAACCTGTGCAGAGAAGAAAGGAGAGATCGGTGCTGGGTGCAAGAGCTCGGAGAAGGGGCCAGGGGGAGAAAGAGACCTCGAGTGAGCAGAAAAACACGAGCCGACCCTCCAGGGTGGAAGGGTTAGTATGTGTGCAGGACAGTGGTCTGATGGAGAGGGCGTGGGCTTTAATGTAAGAAAGGCCGGGCACCAATCCCGGTCGGTTGTTCACTAGCTCTGTGACTTCCTGGATGCCATGCTTAGTAGAAGTCCTTTTCCTGGTCTGCAAAACGAATATGGTGATGTCTGCCCGGCGAGGCTGTTGTCGGGATCACGTGAGATAAAGAATGGCATGTGCTAACAATTGCTAGCTCCCTCCACCACCTGGAGCAGGCGGAGTATTGGGGTCCAGTAAGAGGTAAGAGTGAGATGTGATTGTAGGAGGAGTAAACACCAGGCTGAGGAATTGGAGCTCGGTCTCACCAGGCCAGAGGTAGGATATAAGGCCATGCTTTCCTCCAGTCAATCTGGCAGTGGCCTTGGGGAGGACTGGCCTGAATGGAAGCTGGAGGCAGGGCCAGTGTTGCAGGAATTCAGTCATGAGGTAAAGGGAGCGTTCCCTAGAAAGTAGAGATGGGGCTCAATGGCTTAGTAGATAAAGGATGGGGAAGAGGAACAAGCCAAAGATGAACTTAGGGCTGAGAGCACCGACAGAAACCAGCAGGGCAGCGTGAACCCCAAGAGAGGAGGGGCACTGAGCACAGCTGGATCAGGAGGGACAGCCGGATTCTAAAGGAAAGACCCTCTTGAGATGAAAGTCCTCAGGGGGTGGTCAGCACTAGAGGTAGATACAGATTTCAGAGTCCAGCACTCAATGTGTGTGCGCTCGTGCCTGCTGTGTGTGCCACTCAGAGCCGGAGCGTTCCGCGGGGGCTCGGGCGTGGCCTTTGGCGGGGGACGCCTGTGTTGGAGGAAGAGTTCCCAGTGACCTGGAGCCGGAGCCGTGGGAGAGGGGGCAGCACAAGGAAGAGGGGGTTCACATGGAACAGGGCAGATCCAGTGCCAGATGTGATAATGAGTTACAGGGAAATGAGGTCTGAGACGAGGTCACTGGCTTTGGCGAGAAGGTGGCTTTTAAAGGGGGAAGTTTCAGAGCCTGGTCAACAAAGTTGATCCCCTTTCTGAGCAGCCATAGCCTTTCTCATCTAGCCCATGTTGGCATTTGGTTTCTGTTTGATTGATTCTTTCATAATTGCTGTTCCCTATTCTTCCCTCATATGTACAGTGTGGAATGCCCCCCTCCCACCCAAATATGCACATGCGTGTGAGGATGGTCTTTTGTTCTCTCCACCTCTGCACCACCTTCTCCATCTCAGCAGAGGGCAAAGCCATGCCTGCAGGTGCTCAGGTCAAAAGCCTCAAGGTCATCCGGCCCCTCTCTTTCTCTCACACTCTACATGAGTGAATTGGGAAGCTGTCAGACCAAGCTGCCACCACCGCTCAGCCCTGGTCCACGTGCACACTGTCTTCCGCCTGGGTTACTGCAACGGCTTCCTCACTGGTTGTCGTGTTCCAGTCTGCCCTCAACCCACAGCCAGAGTCTCCATCTCAAATGGTCCTCGGACCACACCACGCTACTGCTCAGAAGCCTCCAACGCTGGCTCCCATTTCATTAAGAGTGAAAATGAAAAATCTTCCCCTGGACCTACCTGATTCGGGTCCTTGCCGGTCCTGCCACATCTCCCGGCTCACTCTACACCATCCACGCTGGCCTCCTTGCTGTTCCTCCAACACACCCTCCTACCTTGAATGCTTCCGTGGCTTTAAGTCTCTGCTCAGCTGTCCTGGAGGCTTCACCAGTGAGGCTTCCCCACCACCTTATCTGAAAGAGCAACCTCCTCCCCCGCCTGACTCCTGGTGCCTTCCATTTCCTTTCTTCTGGCTTTTCCCCATGGCTCTTATCTCCATCTGGCGTGCTGTGCATTGCTTGTTTATCTAGCTATCTTGCCCAATGAGAAGTATATCCTAGGAAGACAGGGAGTTTGTTTTGTTTTTGCTATGAGCCCACTGCCTGGCACGTAGTAGCTGATTCGTAAATATGAGTTGAATGAAAGAGAAGGGAAACTTACATTTACAAGCTGTGTGTTGGGCACTTGCACTTTTACCATTTAGTCTTCACCACCATCTTCAGAGTATTATTCCTAGTATGTGGATGAGAAAACCGATAAATACAGATCCAAATCAATAGTTGTTCTTTAAACTGGGGGTTCAGAATGGAGGCAGAGGGCAGGGCACGAGTAGATCTTTTTGACTTTGATTTGCTCCCATTCATTCATGCATAAAATATTTAGGAAGCACCTGCATATGGCAGGCCCTCTGCTAATTTCTGGGGATCTAAAATGGAATAGAAAACTATTCTTGATCTCTAGCCTTATGGTGGAAACAGCCATGTACAGAGTGATGTGACAAGTACTATAAGAGAGCCGGGAATTCATTATTCAGAAAGTATGAATAGGAAAGCACCTAATTCTGGAGAACTCAGAGGAGGCTCCCTGGAGGAGGAGACTTTTGGGGCCAATCTCTTTGAATGAGTGCTATACGTTCAAGAACATTGGCTGTTCCATGGAAGGGTAAAGCCCAAGTTTTTGAGACCCTCCACAATCCAGCCTTCACCTGCCTCACCAGCCTCATCCCCTGCCACCCCTTCAGCATGAACACAAACTGCTCATTATTATTTCCTGCGTTGCGATGCTGTTTCCTACCCTTGCAAATGCTATTTCCTCTCTTTGGAACACTTTCCTCCCACCCTTTTTATCTGTGTGGCTCAGTTCAGCATCATCTCCTCCTCAGAGTGGACCCGGGCCTGTCTTTGAGCCCCATAGCCAAACTCACTGTCACATTTCTGTAACGCCCTCCAAGCCATACCCTTTGAGGACAAATGGTCTCAGTCACCTTTGTTCTTGCTGCTCTGTGGTATCTTGGACCTGTCCCAGGGTGGACCAACCTGAGCCTGTGCTAGAGGAGAGAAAGGGGCATGAAGGCTCGGGGAGGCCCACGTGTGATGAGAGCAGCTGAGAGCAGCCGTGGAGTGGGCCAGTCGAAGGAGCTGAGGAGAGCAGGAGCCCAGGTCCCAGAAGGTGGTGACCAGGACACAGAGGTGATCCTGGGCCAGTGATGGCGAACCTTTTGAGCTCGGCATGTCAGCATTTTGAAAAACCCTAACTTAACTCTGGTGCTGTGTCACATATAGAAATTTTTTGATATTTGCAACCATAGTAAAACAAAGACTTATATTTTTGATATTTCTTTTATATATTTAAATGCCATTTAACAAAGAAAAATCAACCAAAAAAATGAGTTCGCGTGTCACCTCTGACACGCATGTCATAGGTTCGCCATCACTGTCCTGGGCAGTGGAGGTTTATACGGGCAGATGAAGGGCCCTCAGAGAGCAGCCTCACAGCTGGGCAGGGGAGGTCCAGAAAAGCCAGACCTCCTGCTGCAGGATATAAGCCCGGAGCCATCTGTGCACATGGGTGTCCTGCTGAAGACCCAGGTGAGGTGCCTGGGAGCTGGCAGATTGGTCACTGGTTTGCGGGAATATTACTGCCAGCTCCCCGCACACCTGGGCTGCCTGTCCCTCAGCCTGGCCACCTGAGTGGAGGGCTCTTTCTAAAGCTGGACAGAAACACAGCAGCCGCAGCTGGAGGAGCTGTCCCAGAGCCTGGGATGGTTAAAAACAGAATCCGTGCTGAACACCTTGCCGCAGTCCTCCTCAGGCAAGTAGCAGTAGAACCAAGATCCAGATCCTGTCATTTAGACTCCCCAGCCCACATCTTAACCACCATTAGTGAGAAGGAGGGAATGATACTGTACATTAATGTAACAGAGCTGCCTCGGTGTTCACTGTGCTTGGTGTGTGTGTGTGTGTGTGTGTGTGTGTGTGTGTGTGTGTGTGTGTGTGAGTTGGGGGGGGGGGGGAGGTGTTGTAGGGGAGGGGGAAGCCAGATATTGTTTGTACTGATGGAACCTACCCAGACCAACAGTCAGAGAGGGCCCTGCCTTTGTCTCTATGGGGAAACCTGAATGCAAAGCTCCCAGTCTCAGGAAAGTTCCTGGGGCTGGAATGCAGCACCTGGCACATGGCAGGCATTGAGTATTTGTTAGATGGCTCCACGGATGTTTGGAGAGATAAATAGATTTCTGACCTAGGCGTTGGGAGGCGGGGTTCAAGCTTTAGCAGACTATAGTGTGCAGCTCTGGCCTAGTCCCAGTCCCCTTTTCAGGGAAATGAAAGTGCTGGGAATCAACATGATTTCACCCCAGGCTGAAACGTGAGGCACAGGTTGAGATCTGGGCTGGAAGACAGCAGCCTGCTGTGCTGACCCAGGGCTCTGGGCAGCCCTGGCTCAGGAGGCATGCGTTTGGAATTCGGATCAGATGCTGCCATCACTGCTGGGACTGGCTGGGAAGTGACCGTGGGCAGTGGGGACACAGGGTGGAGAGAAAATGTCTTGGTTCATCCTGGGCACCCCAGGGCCCAATCCCCTGGGTGAGGAAGGGCCGGGCTCTCCTTCCCTTTGGATTGATCAGACACAGGGTCCCCAGCGCTCTGCCCCAAGAACCTAGGAGGGACAGGCCTCCAAAGCCGAGCTGACCTGCTGCTGCAAGGAGTGTGGCATCTGATTTCACCCCCCACTGCTGGCAGCGCACGATCGATATTTTTTGTGGTGCAGACAGAGTAAAGAGAGAATAAAGTGTTGAATTGTTTGGCATTATCAAGGATTTCAGCTCCCCAGGACTCCTGCATAAAGAGATGGAAATATAGCTGCTGGAGCCAAGAAACACACAGAAGTATATGAATTTATTACAGATTATCTTTCCTCCTTCCAAGCAGCCCTAGAAATGTCAAAAGATCATCTATTGTTTCACTGTTGATTAAAAAAAAACAACAGTTTGGGTTTAGTGGTCTCTGGGTGTGGGCAAGAGTCAGGCAGTGGGAGAGGAAGACAGAAGTGTTTCTCAGGGCAACCTTCGGGAGGCCCCACCACCTTCCAATTCTTCCTTTCTGGGTGTTAGTTTCACATGTGTATTTTAGGCCAGGGCAAGCATGGAATTACACATTTGCATGCTTGTAAATGGGTAAGTGCCCACTGTGTGCAAGGTTGTGTATGGTGCTGCTGGAGACCCCCAGGTGTGTTAGCAAGCCCGTAGCTGCAAGGAGCTCAGGGCTTGGTGCTGTCTGACTGTGCTAAGGGTGGCCATGGCATCCCAGACACAGTGAACTCTGCAGAATCCAGAGCAGGGGTGGCTACACTGCCTGGAGGAAATCCAGGAGGGCTTCACAGAGAAGGTGACATCTGAGCTGGACCTTGAAAGATGAGTAGACAGAGGAGGGAGCAAAGGCATCTCAGGTAAAGAGAGGAAAGCATGATGCACAAGTTGAAAGGCCACATTCAGCCATCAGACCTGGAAGTCTGGCCTAGAAAGGCTGAGAGTACCTGAGCCAACTCTCTGGCCCTGAGCTGACCCAGACCCTGGCAATCTGAGGCTGTGTCTGATTAGAGATCTGCTTCTCACACTCTCCACCTGCGAGGCTCCCATTGACCACCCCTAATGCCCTCAGCCGCTGGCTCAGACCTGCAGCTGGACTCAGAACCCTCCAGGGAAGAGGCGGGCCTTTGGCTCACCTCCCTGCTGCCCTCCTTTGGCTGAAGAAAGGCTGACTATTGGGGAGCTCTTGGCTACCCCCTGTACTGGTGCAGTGATGGGGCCACGGGGATTAGGTCAGGCGCTCCAGGGTCAGGCGCTCCAGGGTCAGGGCTGTCCCCCACTCAGCCCGGCAGTCTCATGTACATCCCGCTACCTGATGGGAAAACAGGGCAGGCAGATGGGCCAGGAGCTTGATGGCCTTTGTTTCTTCTGGCTGGACATTTCGTCAAAGAGAGGCCCACTATCCCCTCCTTCACACCCTCTCCACCTCTTTTCCCAGCAGGGCCTCGGAAGTCAGGGCACGTCTGAGTCTTAGGAACCTTGGCGTCAGCCGAACCTGCGGAGTAGGGTGGTTGTCCAGCTCCGAGCCTTGCTCGCCGCTCCAAAGGCGGTCTTCTCTTCCTTTGGTTAAGCCAGCACCTTCCTCCTGTGGCTCCCCCTGATGGTAGATCTAGGAGCGTGCACACCTCGGAGGTCGGGCCTCTGTCCAGCCTCTGGAAGGGGTGCAGGCCGAGTGGACCCGCCTCCCCGCTGTGGACCCAGGCCGGCCCCAGGCACAGGAAGCGTGAGGGGCAGCAGTGAGTGTTCCCTGCCCAGAGCCAGCGCTGGTCTGACCTGTGGACGATGAGACCGGCGCTGCCTAGGCCTCCTTCGTGGTGACTGAGGGAGTCCAGCACTGTGGCCTCTAAGGTGCCTCCGACTCAAAGGCTCCTCCTCCATCAGAAAACTGCCACTTAAACATTTCTTCTTCTGCGTTTGGGAAATGGTGACAGAAACGAGGACAATGCTGAATCAGCACCCCAGACTGTGGAGGGAACTGGCTCCGTGTTGGGACCAGCGCTGGGAAGGTGACACAGATGAAGACAACACCCAGGCCGCTCCCTCCTGGAGGGGCGGAGTCTAGCGGGAGAGGCAGCTGTCAGGCCCACGGAGAGCAAGCAGAGGGCCTGTGTTTGCGTGGTCACTGCAGAGCCCTCACCCGCTTCCCTCACACAGGCATGCGATACCATCTGAACGAGGGGCGTTATGCCACTCAGTCCCCAAAGGCTTCTTAGAGAAGGCGGCTATTGCCGTTTCCAGGGGGAGGGGCATGGATGCAGGGACCCTCTGCACGTGTGGGGAGTATAGCCGTGTGAGGAACCTCGGCAGCCCCGATAGACCCGACGGCTCGGGCCTGTATGGAGCTGGCTACCCAGGCGGGGCTGCCATGAAATGGGCTCACTGGGCAGAGACCAAGAAGGGCTGAGGCCCTGACCGCAGCCCCGGCCCCAGGACCCGCCTCGCTGGGCTCTGGCCCCAAAAGGAAGGCTTTCCATTCTCTTCCCTGACCCCCCTCGCTTACGCTTACGGGAAGCTGGGTGTTATCTTAAGGTCTGTAAATGGCCGGCTGCTTTCGCAGCTGGAGCGATTCGTTGAGAACAATTAGCACGCAGTTTTGTGCTGGAATGGAGCATATGGCAGGAGGCCCCCAGGAGCCAGCAAGGCGCAGCCAGAGAAGGAGGGGAGTGGCCTGGGGCAGGGCAGGAGGGGTGCTGGGAAAGGGCGGGCTCCAAGCCTGCCACCTGGTCCTGGTGCCCCTGCTCTAGTACTGGAGGGGGCGGAGGTGAGGGCTGTGCAAATGCCATTTGCATCTGAGGTCATGAATACATCAAACGTCCCTTAAATTGGCATTTTATGTCAAGAGATTGAAAAGTCCCTAAGCCCAGAGAACGGCCTTCTCAGAGAACTTTGGGGCAGATACCCAGGGGTCTGGACTGGGGTAAGGGCATTTATCCAGGCACCCTTTGATATTCTTTCATCCACTAAATGGTGGCTGAGGGCCTACTATGCGCCAGGAGCTGTCCTAGGCATTACTCTGTGAAGAAAACAACCCAAGATCCCTGACCTCATGGAGTTTCCACTCTGGTGTGCAATGACATAACATGAAAGTAAACTTCTGAGCGTGTGAGGGGGCAGATTAACCTCTGAAATCAACCTTCTAGGTCAGTGGTTCTCAACCTTCCTAATGCCACGACCCTTTAATACAGTTCCTCATGTTGTGGTGACCCCCAACTTCATTGTTGCAAATTGAACATAATTAAAACATAGTGATTAATCACAAAAACAATATGTAATTATATATGTGTTTTCCGATGGTCTTAGGCGACCCCTGTGAAAGGGTCATTCTACCCCCAAAGGGGTCGCGACCCACAGGTTGAGAACCGCTGTTCTAGGTAAACATTGCAATGTCCTTTTTACCTGCAAAGTGATGGAAACTAAAAATTAAAATTCCCCCTTTAAAACAGCCAATTTTCATAGACCCCCCCCCCCAAAAAAACACAAAACAAAAAAACAACGAACACTTTCCAAATTCTCTGAGCTAGGAAGTGGTAAAGTCTGGATTTAAAGCATCTATCCCAATGTCTGTGGCACTCATCTTGCCTGAAAGATGGACAAGGTGCCCACGGCCATCTGAACAGCCCCATGTGGTCTGGGTGGACAATAGAATCATAGACTCCCCAAGTGGGGAAAGCTCAGAAATTGCCACTCTGGTCCCAGCCTCTCACAGTGGGAAATGACCTCTGGAGATCCAGTGACCTATCCAAGGTCACATGGTTGGTCACATTGTTATAGAACTGGAGCCTGAAGGTCCTGGCCTGCAGGTACAGGTTCTTTATACCAAACCAAGCTAGCTGGTCAGGTTTCTCAGCAAGCCCACAACTGTTTTCTCAAAGAGAGCCAGCCTCCTCCAACCCCTGCACCCCTTTCCCCCTTAGAGACCTCACCCATTCCTCTGGGCTCCACCTGCACTGCCAGTCCCAGGTCTTAGGCATTCTTGATTTGACAAGGGCTGACTCCGTGATTTTGGCCCAAGCAGAGAGGGTTCCGCTGAACAGCACTGCCACCCCACCCCCAGTCCAAGCTGGAATGTGCTCAAAGCAATGGCTGTACACAGGGGTTAGGTGTCGTGCAGGGTCAGGAGCTAAGCAGCATTCTGTCTGGAAGAAAAATTGTAGTAACAGCAGCAAGGGCGATTGCGGAGGTGGTGGGAGAGGAGAGAAGAGGCAAGCGGACCTTAATGCAGTGGCTGTGAGACATCCGCCAGAGCCCAGGGCAGGTACAGAACACAGCCATAAACCCAGCCTCCCGAAAGAATGTTCTGGAGCTAAGAGACACCAGCTCACTTAACATATATCTGAGATAAGAACCGAAGATCGTTATTTTTGAGTAAGGATATAAAATGCTAAACACTGCCTTTATTAGTCCTTTCTAAAAGCCAGGTGTGAAATACTGCCATTCCCAAGATTGTGTTTTCCTTTTTTTTCTTTTAATGGCAGAAATTAAAATCTCCTTAAGCCATTAGCCATCACTCCCCAAGGTGAGCCCTCAAAGTGATTCTTCCAGGGAACCCTCCCCTCACCCAGGGGGTGTGGCGGCCACCCCACTAAGCTGCACACACCCTGCCCACCTCTCCCTCAGCCCCCACTGGCATCGCATGCCTGCCAGGCAGCAGTGGCTGAAAGTTTTATGGGTCTGCCCCGCTAGACCCTGTCTTCCACCAGTTGCCAATTTGGCTGGTTGCTCCCCACGCACAAATACCTCACACTAAAGATATGCGGCCCACTGGAGCGCTGCCAGGCAGGCCTCCCGCAGGGCGAGTGGCGCTCAGTGGCTCAGCCTCCAGGGCTATCAGATGGCACTTGGCTCCCTGTGCCACTTCTTCCCGGGGCCGGCTCGCTTTCTCCCTCTCCACTGTCTTTACTTCTTCCTTTTTTCCTTTCTTTCCATCAAAGGCTGATGCTACCAGAGAAAAAGTTCATAAAAATGTTATGTCCACCATAAAACCCCTAATGTGGCATTCTGCATGATCCATGCATTAACATTAACATTTCCCAGACAGTTATTGTGAGATAATGGTCCCAGCTATAATTCAGCAGTAACATTCCTTCAAGCAAATGTTATGGAGGAATAAATGACTCGCCGAGTGAGCCACTGCAGTGGGGGCGGGGAGAAGGGAACGGCCGGAAGATGCAGACTCCGGACCTTGGAGACCTAAGCACGGCATGAAGGGGTCTGGGGCTCATTCTAGATCTGGTGCAGATTCAGAGCCCCAAGAGGCCAGGGCCGCTGCCCCCTGCTGCTGGTTCACACAGGTCTCTTCTATCTCCCAGAGCTATTTTGGGAGAATTGGCCAAGAAAGAGGATCCAAAGCATCAGGATCATAATCGGGGCTGAGAGGGTGACGAGCTGCTCTGATATTTCAGGCGGCATCCCTCTCCCCATTGTGGCCCCTGCACTCCCTGCACACCTTCCACTCACCTCCGGACGGCACTTGCACTTGTATTTTCATTATTTGTTTACCTGGCTGGGCCAAGGCTATAATCGCGCCTTCCTCGTGAGCAGTGTACACATCTGAGTCTTTAAGTGGCCTAGCACAGAGAAGGTATTCCATAAATGTTGGTTGGGGGTGAGGCTGCATGGACGGATGAGGGACAGATGGATAGGTAGTTGGATGAATGACAACGGAAAAAGATCCAGAAATGAAAGCAGACCATGAGATGAACAGCATTTGACATTAGTGATCAAGAGGGAAATAACCTAAACCCACATTTTTAAACAAAGTCAGAAAGGTGTGAGCTTGAGTGGGACTTAGGGACCTGCCACCACACTCATTTTATTCTTTAGGAACCTGAGGCCTCGTGGAGTTGGTGTCCAGGTAGGACTGGAACTCAGGGCCAGGTGGTCAGCGCTCCACCCCCTGTCGTCTTGTTGCTACTGTGGTGCAAGGCTGGTAACATGCATAGAATCCTTTTCTACCCCCAGCGAGCTCGCTTCCCAGTGGAGGGGATACCTCAGGCACAGACACAGCTCCTCACAACTCAGGACAGACCGTGATGAGCACTACAGGGGGACTGTCTTCGATTTGGAGACTGAAGTGTGACCACAGAGGATAGGGGCCCTGGAGGGTGGGCACGACTGGAAAAGCAATCGTGGTTGGGAGGGGGGTGAATATTTGAGAAGAGGGAGCAGGTGAGCAAAGGCACAGAGAGGACTGGAACCAAGGGCCCCTCACAGGCACTTCATTTGTATCAGCCCATTGAGTGTATGGTCCAGGAGGCCCTGCTCTATGGGGATGGCTTTCCTTACTTAGAACATGGCTCCTCACTGCTTCTCACTGTGCCCTTCTGACAAGCCATCCGCTTGTGGCCCATGCCCTGGGCTATGGTAGCCGGCCCTCTGGCTTGTGCAGGGATGGGCCTCACTGGCCCCTGAGCTCCCTGGAGGCAGCCACACATGCGCTGTTCTTTCCCGCCTCTGCCCAGTGCGGCTCTCAGCCCAGGATGGATGAAGTGGGAGCCATATTCCTCCCAGAAGTGTTAGGAGGGAAAATCTCCGTGAGAAGCACAAGGGACCATGTTGGCTCTTTTCCAAATGTCACATGTGATGACCACTATGATGGCTCCCAAGAGCAGCTCCCCAGAAGGCAGACCAGATTTATTGCACCGGCGGAGGAGATGGTGACCTCTACAGTGTATTCGCAGGACCCTAGAGAGGCTTTGCCCCGATCAGAAAGATCATGCTCACCCAGGGGTCTCATCACATCCTAGAGGTGTAAGAGGCCTTGGAGGTCAACTGATTTAACCTGCGAAGGCATCGCCAATAGACGCGCTTCCTGCTAAGTCCCCGGGAAGGCAGCTCTCCCATTCTGGGGCTGCTCTCACTGGTGGGGCGTCCTCACTCCAAGGGGAATTTGTCCCTGTCGCTTCCACCATGCTGTCCTAGTGCTGCTTGCCGGCAGCACAGTGAGAGGCCAATACCTCCTCTGCATAATGGTTCCTTAAATACTGAAGACAACACTCCCGCCCTCCCTCGTCTACTGTCCTGCAGGTATACATCCATATGCCTTCCAGCTTCCCCCGGGATGCACGCCATGTTAACAGTGCTCCTCTTAGGAAGTGAACGCGATCCTCTGGTGTGGTCTGGACTTGTAGGAATGCAGCCTAAGATTGCAGTTACCTTTGGGGGTTGGGAGCCAGACATATAACAACACTGGTACCTACTGAATTTTCAGTCAGACTTTCCTTTTTTTCACATGAAATGCTTTTAAGCTCCATCTCCCTCACGCGTTCAGTTTGCATTTTCCTCAAAGAGCATAAATGTATATTTCTCTCTATTCAACATCATCACCTTGCTTTCAGCCTGCTTCCTGCCTCATAAGCTCTTTCTCAATCTTAATTCTCTCTTTAAACCCATTAACTCTCCCCTCCCGTGTGGGGAACGATCAGCTCACTTTCTACACTGCCATGCAAATTGTTAAAAGTGCGCAACAGCACAAAGCTGGCTACTTCAACATGGAAGCCCTCCCTCCAGACTGAAACCTACTGATCGGTACTGCTTGGGGACAGTCACAGTCTAGCTGAAAGTTTACCGACCTCTCCTCCCATCCAGCTTCCTCGTCAATCCTACCCCACCCAGGAGGACATCACAGAAGATGGCATACATCTTGCTGAAGTCAAGATACTTCTCAGAATGTTCCTTACTTACCAACCTAGGAATTTTGTGCTGTTGTTTTTTAAAGGGGCGATGAAGTTGGTTTGGTATGACTTTTTCAATGAAGAGATTCTTGTTCTTGGCTGTGACATCTTTCTTTCAAAATTAATCCAATTTAGACTTTTTGTTAATAATTTGAACTTGTTATATTGCTTCCAGAATCTGATGTTTACCACTTTATGAAAATACAACTCGTGCACATCTCTGTCTCTGAAAGCTATGCATGTTCATCAGTTCACAAGCAGCTAACAGTGGTCTACAGCCCTGCCTATAAGTTCCTCCGCACATGAGGCGATTTGCCCGTGTCCGCAGTCTTGACTGTTCAGAGCTGTGCGATACTGTTACCATCTCCTCACCTCTCTCAAACTTGAACCCTTTTTAAATGCGTGGGTTGGTGTTTGTTTGGGTTTTTTTTGTTTTTGTTCTTGTTGTTTTGTTTTTTTTCCTGGCTTAATGATTATTGTCCTTGAAGAAAAGGAAGCAAAGTAGAAGTTAAATTGTTTGTTTTCCTTCTGTCATATGATAACCTTACACCTCTGCCCCAGGCTATAACTGCCTCTATCTTTCTTTTTTTCTCTTTCCATTTTGCTTCAAATATTGCTTTTCAAGAGAGAGTGGAGAGGGACAATGTGTGTGGGGTGGGGGGAGAGGAGGGAGGTGCTCTCAGACCTCAGTTCATCTGGTCTTTGGCCTTCCTGTGCACTTCCAACAGGTTCAGCTACTCTTGTATGGTGTCTTGTTTATAAGCCCCTCCTTTCATCTTCTGCACAAGTGCTTTTAAATCATCCTGGAGCTCAGATTGGAAAATGTGAACAAAAGATACGGTGTCCATTATATTTCTCATTCACCATTGGAAAGACCTGAGTTAACCTGACCTTTTACCAGCTCTCCTTAGAAATATAATTAGCAAGGAAATTCAACAACCACTACTTTTTTTATCACCTCTTATACCCAAGGCACAGTTCCAGATATTGTGGGTGATACAGAGGTGAACAAGAATTGTCCCTGCTGAAACACGGTGGAGGAGGCAGACACACACATTGCATAGCTTCCAACAACAGGGTGGGCCAAGGACCACAATGCTGGTACATATATACGTGCCAGGAGGGCCAGAGGAGTGGAGACCAGGTCTGCTTGCAAGATCCAGGAAAGATTCATGGGTTGGAAGTCTGGGTAGAATATCAGGAGCCAGAGATGCAGAAAAGGCCATAAATTCCTTAGGAAGCCCAAAGGGACAGAAGCAAGATGGTGTTTGGAGAACAGCAGGTGAGTGTGTGGCTAGGCTGTGTGGTGGGCTGGAGCAGGAAAGGGATCCCTGGGAGAAGGAACAGCAGGTGCGAGAGCACAGGGTGGAGGAGGCAGCTGGAGCTCCTGAAGATGCCTGTTCAGGCCGTGGCTGGAGCAGGGGTGACCTGGTCACACTAGGCACAATTCAAGTGCTTCATAGCCACATGGTGCCCAGGGTACTGGGAGGTGTGGACAGGGGACACGTCATGGCAGACGGTTCTGTGGGACAGTGCTGGGCTAAATGTGGACATGAGCACCCCCCTCCCAGGGGTGAGGGTCAGGGGATCATACATGTGAAGCACTGGGCACAGGCTGCACACGGGAAACTAGGAGCTCCAGCTGTTTTATTTTCAGCTAGAGGCCTGATGCATGAAATTCGTGCACTTGCGGGAGGGGGGAATCCCTCAGCCCAGCCTGCGCCCTCTCACAGTCCAGGACCCCTTGCTCCTTACCACCCGCCTGCCGTGGAGGCGGGAGAGGCTCCTGCCACCGTTGCTGTGCTTGCCAGCTGTGAGCCCAGCTTCTGGCTGAGCAGCGCTCCCCTTGTGGGATTGCACTGACCACCAGGGGGCAGCTCCTGCATTGAGCGTCTGCTCCCTGGTGGTCAGTGGGCATCATAGTGACCAGTCGTTCTGCTGTTCGGTCAATTTGCATATTAGGGTTTTATTATATAGGATGGGCAAGAAGAGAGGCTGAGGCTCCAGACAGTGGCAGTGAGGGTGCAGGGGCCATAGAAGCCCTTGGACACCAAGAAGATGCTGGTCCCTGACCTTGGGGAGGATAATAGACTGTTTGGAGAGTTGAAGGGGCTTCAACATGAGAATTTGGGGTGATGTGAGGGGTAGCAACTCAGGACCCTCCAGAAAGAGGCATTTGGGGGACTTCAGTGACACTAAGATGATCTCAGAGAAGCGAGGGGTGGTACCACACCATGACGTCACCTACATGTCGATCTGGGTTTGGATCTGGCTCTGGGTCCTGGGCTGCTGCACATGGGCTGGGGGCTGGTCAGGGAGGGGCGCGTGCCCTTGCTTAGAAGTGCATCTGCGTCGTAATAGCAGGAAAGGCATAGGGCAGTGGTCAGCAAACTGCAGCTTGCGAGCCACATGGGGTTCTTTGGCCCCTTGAGTGTGGCTCTTCCACAAAATACCACGTGCGGGCGCGCACATACAGTGCAATTGAAACTTCGTGGCTCATGTGCAGAAGTCGGTATTTTGTGGAAGAGCCACGCTCAAGGGGCCAAAGAGCCGCATGTGGCTCGTGAGCCGCAGTTTGCCAACCACTGGTGTAGGGCATCTATCCAGACGGCCCAGCGATTCCCTTCCTGAGGGCATGCTGCCTCTCCCCATGCTTTTGTCCCTCCTTTGTGTTGGGGCCCAAAGAATAGAACCCATCTCAGAGCTGGAGTCACGAGGGAGGGGAGACGGACAGTTGCAGGAGGCCCTGCCACAGGGAGCTGTGCTCCGTGCCTGCAGCTGGGGGTGCAGGAGGCAGGGCTGCCCAGAGGCCCCCTTCTCAGTGGCCATCACAGGGAGCCTCCCCGAGCCTCCCCTCCCTGAGCTGGACAGCCAGAGCCAGAAAGTAGAGACTTTCGGATGAGGATACCCCTTGGCCCCAGCGCAGCAGACAGGATGCTGGATCTTCTCTGACCAATCAGCAGCCTGGGCTGGGGAGGGGGTGGTAAGGGAGTTTTGGTGTAGCGGGGATGCCCCCAGTGGGCTGGTGCTAGCCTGAGCCAGCGCCCTCACCAACCCTCCGTGTGGCTGCCCGCCCCCCCCCCCCCCAGTCTTCTCTCTGGTCAAGGGGCTGGTCCCCCTGTCCTAGCATAGTGTGTGGAGAGTGGAGGGAGCAGCTGGATGGGCTGTGGTTTTCCTCGGTCTGAACCTGCTTAGAGGTGGGCTCCTCACTTCCTGCTGCTCTCTGCAGCAATCGCCCCCACCCACCTCCTTCCCTTCGCCTCCAGGGTAGGATGGATTGAGGCAGTGTGGGAGAAATCCGAATAACTAATCAGAGTCCTCATTAACCCCCTGCTGCGATGCTCAAACATTCACTTTGCTGTTTGTGAGGCAGAAAAAACTCTCTCCCTGCATTAAAATTGATGCCTTATTAATCCTTGTGCTCAGACCTGGCAGGTCGATGGCCAGGGCTTGGAGTCTCAGGGTTGCTGCCTCAGGCCACTTGCACTTTCTATTATTTCTTGGCCCAGCGCTGAGAGACCTTTGGTGCCAACACCAGGCAGCTGCTTTGTTTTCTCCTAGTGGGGCCCTAGCTCCCCTTCCAACCCCCACCCCAGGCTCAGCTGCCAGGCCCCCCACCAGGCCACTGGGGTGGGCAGTTGGAGCAATGTGGCTTTCCCCAGACCTGCGAGAGCCTGGTCACCTCTCTACACCTTGGATGAGCTTGCCCATGGAGTGGGCAGCTTCTTAGTCCAGTGCTGGGCTGGGCTCTGAAGGCCTTAGCATGTGCCTGGCCCACTAGCTGACCCTTTCTGCACACCTGGGACCACAGTGTCCCTGTGACCTCCCTGGCGCTACCCCACACCCAGGCCTGAAAGCTGTCATGTGGCTCTCCACCCCAGGCAGTCACCCCGATACTGTATATCTTCCACATAAGAACAGGAACCCCCAAATACTCATCTGTGCTGGACCTTGTTCCAGGAGCTGTCAGGGAGCCAAAGTCATTGAAGGCGCAGTCTCTGTCCTCAAGGATACTGATTGCAGTGGGTTAAGGTGTCCACACAGCAGCAAGTGAGGGAGGGAGAGAGGGGGCGGGGGGAGGGCGTTACCTAAGGAGCAGAAAGGGCTTCTCTGGTTCTCTTTGAGCCTAGGATGGTGTGGGAAGGAGCGGGGAGGAGGCAAGACCTGCCGTGCACCCCTTACTCCTATTGCTGGTGCTGGCCCAGCCCTCTTTACTGGTGGTAGACCTGCCCTTGATGGAAGTCTGTCCACATCTGCTACCCATCCTGGCCTGTGAGTCACAGCCAGAGCCTGGGCCTGTGTAAACTCCACTGTGCTGCCCTCTCTGAGGTAGGCCCCTAAGGGACCGCTTGTGAGGGAAGGAGGAGAAAGCGCTGAAAGGAGGGTGAGAAGAGAGGAGTTTAGTCCCAAGCTCCTGTTTCCAATCACTTTATTTTACTACCTTGAGAAATGGTCCGAGGTTACCTCCCTGATCTTGGACTCAAGTTGGGAGATGTTTACCTAAATTCTGATCACCCCATATTCATCCTCAACTCAGAACCCACAAAAGTAAGCCTTCGCCCTTGAGTGGTGCCCTCCTTTCCTAACTTGGCAGACTCGGTGGCTGTGACCACTCTGACCACTGCAAGCCTGGCATTTGGATATAGGAGGGGTCTTGTGTATGGAGACCCAGCCTGCTCCAGATGTGGGGGGCAGCAGGGGAGCAGCTGAACGCATGGATTGGCAGAGCTGGGAGGAGTGAGGTGGGGGCTGCAGGGATGCAGAGTGGTGGGACTTCCCTGGGGCCATGGCCTCTTGTGTGGGGCGGGGAGGATGGAGAGGGGTGCAGGCATAATGACTCGATGAACATAGTATACAACCTCCTCTGGCCACAAGCGCCTTCCCTCCATTTGGCTGAGGTTATTACTGAAACCTCTGTGAGACACAAGGTGCAACTCTCCCCGAAGGGGGGGCTTGGGTGTTGACGGCAGGTCACCAGGTGCAGCCTCTCCGGGTGGCGTGATCATTGCGGGAGGGAATGGACTCTGAGAAGGGCAGGAAGGCACAGAGCTGAATTCAGTGTCAGGCTTCCTGTGCCTCCTCCCTTCATGCCTGAATTTTACATGCGTGGGGAAATTCCAATTTACCTGGAAGGGAAAGTCAGAACCATTGGACTGCAAGTGGGTGTGTCCCAGGGCTCTGTATGGATCCTATAGGAGCCCTGATTCTTCTTATGAAGGAGGGTACCCATGATTGGGTCAGTGAGCTGGAATCTGTCCCTTCACATGCCTGGACTATGTCTCTGGGATGATTTGTGTGTGCAAATGTGCCTCTTTGTGTGTGTGTGTGTGTGTGTGTGTGTGTGTGTGTGTGTGTGTGGTGGCCATGTGTAGATCAATGTTTCTTTAAAAGAAGTATTTCTCATCTCATGCATAAATTACTGCATGTAAAAGGCCATCCGAAGCTCAGTTGCTGGCATCCTCTTTCAATGAAGCAATATTATCACAGCCTAGTCCCAAAACTGGTCCCAGGAGAGGTTTTTCCTAGATTCTTTGTCATACGAAATGTCACCGCCTCACCAAACGATGAGAGGAAGAATTTGTCTTGTTTATTTTCCCAGCGAGGCAGAGTAGCGGCAGCCCAGCCTCTGCGTCCTTTCCCTGGCTGGGTGGGCAGGAAGGCCAGCCAACCAGGCAAGCTGGGTGCTGAGGAGGCCCCCAAAACCCTTGGGCTCCGCTCTTTCACTTGGACCCTTAATCAGCTTTGTGACTTGGGGCAACTCACTTTTCTAACCTCAGTTCCCCCTTTTAAAAACAGGACTAATAACCCCTACTTTGCAGGGTTGTTGAAAGGATTAAATATCATCTGCTGAACATATTCATTCATTTACTCCTTTATTCAACCAATATTTGTTGAACACCTAATATGTCCAAAATACAGATCGGTCTCCATGGAGAAATATCGGCTTGAGAGTCAGTTTAGGGTCATGTAATCTAGTGGGGCAGACGCACGGGCAGAGAGACGATCACAGTTCGGCGGGACGAGTGCTAGGAGAACTGGGCACAGGATGCTCCTTGCTGCTAGAGCCACCCTGTGGCCCCGTGTGCAGGATGGAGCAGCCCGCAGCGAGACCTGTCAGGAGGCCACTGCTGAGCGAAGGTGGGGTAATAGAGATAGAGAAGAGGACAGCGGCGCTCACTCCACGCTCGCCCAACAGCATCATCAGCTTGTATCAAGTGCATGGACCTTCTCCCGCTCTGGAGAGAGTGTTGAGACTGTAAAGGCTGTCTCAGAGCCAGGGCCACCCGGCAGCCTGGCTAGGCGAGGGCGCGGCGCTCTGAGGCTGGCGGGTCTGGCCACTGGGGAAATGAATGACAGGCAGTAGGAGAAGGGCTGAGCCCACCTGAGGGAGAGGAGGGACAGAGACAGGTGGGCTTTGCAGAGATCCTCAACGGACTTCTGGTGGGGCTGAAGGATTCCCCACGCGAGGAAATCCTGTGGGAAAATGGAGCGACTTCTCAAAACGTAGGGCTGGTCTCCATCGAGTTAAAAGGGACACTCGCTTTTCAGGATGGATTTGCCATCACCAGTCTCCGTTTTTCCAGGTCTCCTGATTGCTTTGGGCATTCTTGCTCATTCATTCGTCCCCTCACCTCAGCACCATCGAGCCTGATGCCAGGCCAGTGCTGGAGGCACAGAGGCGGGGAGCCTGGCTCAGGAAGGCAAAGCTTATGGGCGAGACACCTATAGGAACACGCAATAATACTTTAGTCCCTATAAAGCCTGGAGTTCGTGGCTAAGAAGTTTAGACTGTATTTTAAGAGAGACACAGTCCAGTTATTAGGGGACAGAAAGGAGGCAGTGACACCTGTGGGGTAGGATGGCACTGAGAGAAAATGGTACAGGCCTGGGTCTTGAAGGATGAGTAGGATTTTGCCAAATAAGCTCTAAGCAAGCGATTGTTATTCTCATTGTCAGTAACAGCGATAGTCACCATTTATTAAGGCTTGGTCAAGGTCAGTGCTGAGCCTTTGCTATACCCACTAAGCGCACCAGGTGTCTGCGAGTTTCCATTTTACGGAAATAGGAAAACCAAGACGGACAGTTAAATCCAAATTTGTCCGACTTCGAAGTCTTTTCCACTCCACTGTATTATCTCTTCCATATTCACTTATGAATATTACTGTAGGAGACATAAAATAATCCATAGGTTGGTCAAAAACCCTCAATTCAGAGACACATCGAAATAATAGAGAATTGTAATGCCTCTGACAATGAGTAATAACCGAATAGGCACACTCCCCACAGAAGTGATGGATCTGATTTGGTATTTTCCATAATGGTTCCTCTTCGTGTGGTAAGAACGGCATTTCAGTGACCTACTTGGGCATAGTGCTAACCCAGGTATATATATGCAAGGCATGAGAGAAATTAAAGACACAGGTTTTGACCTCAAAATTTGTGATGTCACTGAGGAGATTTATATTGACACGGAAAGCAGAAGTTTACAAAATAGAGTAAAAGGAGAAAAGACCATTTCCACCCTGACTGGAAAGGGGTGGGAAGTGGGGGAGGGAGGAATCCAACATGTCTCCCAGGTTTGCTGCCTGGGGGCTGGAGAACTGGGAGCCACTCACCGAGCTCCCAGACAAGGCCAGGGGAGGAGGAGCCGCTGTGAGGCCTGGCATGTGGGAAGGGAGTCATGGGGTGCTCACAGCATACTCTCTCTCAGTTGGTCCTGATCCTCGGGCTCCTGTGTATGGCTGCTCCTGGGAAGGCAGTGCCAGGGGGCCTGAGCCCCCTGCTGCTTCGAATGTCTGGTAGCCTCTGCTCACTGTGGGCAGAATTCGGGGTGTGCAGAGAGAGGTCGTGTTTCAACCCAGACACTTTCGTTAATGGAGAGTCATTAGCCACCCTGCCTCCTCTCAGAGCTTCTCTCAGCTCATCCTGCTCTCCTAGCGTCCCCAGCTTCCTCTCTGGGGCAGCCCGGATTCACCCTCCCTCAGGATCCTAGAGGCTGAGCCTGCCACCCTCACCTCCCTGCAGTCACACGCGAACGTGCACACACACACTCACTCATTCTCACTCACTCACACTCTCACATACACACACACTCTTACACATTCTCACACTCACACACATATACACTTGTACTCACTCACACACTCAGTCACTCATACACACACACACACACACACACACACACACACACACACACTGGATCGTTCAGGCAAATGTGTAAATTTCCATTTCCCTGCTGCAGCTCCCAGCCTGGGCCACTGTTTGGCTCCTCCTGTTGTCGTTTTCATGTCCCTGGTTAATGACATTCTTTACTAAGGCGCCAATGTGTTTTTACGGGGAGACTAAGCTGGTGTGAACTGGGAAGGAACTGACTGTTAGAGATGCAGTTCCCTCTGGTGCAGGGCTGGGGCTCTCGCTGCAGATGCTCCCAGCGCAGCGCTGGGAATAGCACGGCCCAGGCACCAGGCAGCCCCACCCACCCATGACCCTGCCATCCGGGCCCAAAGCACAACCTCAATGGAGTCCAGTTAGCAACTCGATCCACAAGGAGAAATGGATGTGAGGGTTTGAGAAATGTCAGCCAGGCCTTTAACAGCGCTGACCACCATCCTCAATTTCCCAACACCTTGGTCCATGCCACCAAGAAATAAAATTAATTCACTGTAATCTAAAAATGAACAGACAGGTTGTGTAGCCAAAGCTACCTGAGGCCACGCTGTTAATGCTGCTCTGGGTCCACTGTCTTCCTGGCTCTTTTTCCCTGCTGCCTGCAGGCACCCTCCCCTCCCCCCACCAGCGTCTCCTCACACCCCAGACCCCAGACCTCTGACACCCATCGGCGCATTGGAAAAGGCTGCACCTCCCACCCCTTCCTCTCTGTTCCCTACAGTTTAAAACAAAGGCCTAGGAGTCACCCGGGGGAGAGGGGGCTACACGTACACCTGGTGTCAGGAAACCAAACAGGTGACAGCGGGGCCGTCCCGCTGTGACAAAGGTCTGGGCTCTGAAATGCCTGGGTGACCCAGCAGCCACACTGAGGAGAGAGACCTGAGTGGGGACGATGGTAGTGAGGAGTGTAGAACAAACGAAACAGACCCTGTCCAGCCAGTCTGCGGAGGAGGCGAGGTGCCCAGAGCGGTGGCCCCGTGTTCATGTTCACGACGGGCCCTGGCCTCCAGCCCCCCCTTCTGAGAGCCGCCTGCCTTCTCTCTCAGGTGCGCTGGCTGGAGCCGAATGGAAGGGTTTCTGGCGCAGCTGGAAGTGAGACGAGGGGTGTCTCCTGAGGGTCATCCCAGAGGCTCCCCAAACAGTGAGAAATGCTTCTTGGTCCTAACCTAACACCTAGTTAAACCCTCGGGCAGGCGATCTCTTCCGAAAGCCTTGAGAAGCAGCCCTTGGCGTTAGCAGCACTGAGCATGCCCCACCTCAGGAAGCCGACATCCTGTATTGTTTGTTCACATCTCCTCCCTGCGGCCAGGACAGACCCTGCCGGTTCCCGCAGAGCCCCCTTCCAGGTGTTCTGTGCACAGCACGCTGCTGTCCATGCCGACGGCTGGGCTGCTGCTCGCGGCACGATGAGGATAACATTTGTACAGCTCGGCGCCAGCATTATCGCCTCGGGCGCTTGTTACACGTGCCGTTCCAGGGCCTCACACCACAGGTTCCGATTCCACGCGTCCGGGTTGAGGCCCGGGAGTCTGCACCCCACGTGGTTTTGATGAAAGGGGAGGAAACGGCATCCCAGGTGTTTCTGATGAACTCTGGAAATTGTTCTTTGAATGTAGAAAGCATTTCGAATAGAAAATCTCATTTAATCCTCTTATCAGATAGCGTTTTTAAATCGCTTAAGTGACTTCAGGATCTCGGAGATATCCAGCATAGGCAGGCCTTTAGAAAGCCAGTTACCCCAAACCACTTTTCTCCCTGTTCCCCATGACAAGGGTGGTCTGTTGTGGTGAGATTGGGCCCAACCTCAAAGGACCTGCCCAGGACTTGTCAGTTCTCCGACGTCTTAGGGCCACCGTGACCTAACAGTCCGTTGGCCGTCATTTGGGGGGAAGTGATCTTTGCCAAAACCCCCACAAAAGCAGATTTCCCTGGAGAGAGGGAGAGAGTCAACCAGAGAGGTGATGTTCCTGGGCCCGGCTCCCAAGCAGGCAGTGGAGCCTCCATTGCTCAAGAGGACCACCTCTGAGAGCGCGGAACTGGCCAGGGCAGACTGTCCTCCCCCGTGGCCTCTGGCTGTTTGGGGAGCTCTGCGTTCTGGGTGCACTAAGCGGGAGGCACGCTGGAACTTGCCATGGCTCCTGGAGGTGACAGCCAGGGACAGGGCACAGCTAGGGAGCCAGGCTTCAGGGAGCGTGGCCAGGTGATGCCCACTGGGAGACAGGTTGACAATCTTTTCAACAACCTTTGGAGCCTGTGTGCATGGTGATGGGAGCTCACTGCTCACTGCAGACAACGGCTGTGGCGGGGCTGGAAGAAGAGAGGGAGATGCTGGAGTCCAGAGGGCCAGGGGTGCCTGGGAGCATGGAGGTGCCCCGCCTCCCTCCACGGGAAGGATGGGAATGGGTCTTCGGAACGCTCACTCATTCACTCATGCTGTGGGCTCTTTCTGCAGAATGGAAGCTTCTGTGGTGAGACAGAGGCCACCTCAGATATCAGTCCTGATTCCCCAAGACACACACACACACACACACACACACACACACTCACTCACACTCACACACTCACACTGACCATGGAACCGTCTTGCCAAGTGGGAGCCAGCCTGTTCTGTTCTGGGAACTAAATACAGTTGACACTCTTGCTTGGGGGTGCGATCGGCAGGGACAATTTCCGCAGCTAATGCTGGAAGTGCGGCAATCAGAGGAGCCACCAGCTGTCGTGCTTAAACCGTTAGCTCTCTTGCTCTCTTTTTCTAAAATCGTTTTGCTTACATAATCCGCCCCCTTTTTATTTTCTAATTCTCTCCTTGCAAAGATGGTACCAGAAAGGAAGGGCTGGGGTGGAGGGGGTAGCAATTACGCATCGGTTTGGGGAGCATTTACATTTTGCAATTATAACTTTAAAATAAGCCTTGTTAATGATCTCCACGTGTCAGTGACAAACCCTAACTGGCACACAGACTCCCCCTGGGCCTGCCTGCCTCCCCTAAGGCAGAGGCTCGGAGAGGCAGAGGTACCCAGGGTGACGGGGGGAGGGGGGTGGGTGGCAGGGGGGAGGCCAGGGCAGCATCTGAGGGGTGGTCCTCAGGTTGGTGGAGGACAGGGAGAGAACTGAGCACCTAGAAACCAGGCACAAGGGGACCACCACTCCCCTTCCTCCCTGCACTGCCGCTCTGTGCTAGCACATCTCCTTCCAAGCCCTGGCTCAGCAGGGCTGTGTCCTCAGGAAGCGATGTCAGAGCTCAGAGCTGGGAAAGGGCACCTCACGTGCTGATACCCTCCGAGGGGGCATCTTCAAGTCCCATTGGGGCCAATATAAAGCCTGTTCTCAAGGGCCAGCCAGTGCGTCTGGGCGATCATGGACTGATTTCATGCACAGGGCTGAGGACGGGAATGGGATTAGTCATAACCCAGTTTGGAGGGGCACTTCTCCTCATATCAGTTGGCTGACATGGCCCTCGGATTACGTAAGCAGGGAGCTGGGAACCAGACCAACTCAGGCTCAGCTCTGCTACTGGGGCTTTGGGCAAGTTAAGTTACTTACATTTTCTAACCATCTTGTCTTTATGTCATTGGAACAACCTTTTTTTATCTCACAGGGCTCTGTGAGGATTGAACTAGATGGTGCACTAGAAAGCCCCTCACATAATATCTGGCTCATGGTAAATGCTCATTGAATATAGTTCCTCTCCAAGCCCCTGCCCAGTAGCCCCAACAAGCTGCCTCCCACCCATGTTGAAGCTGCTTCTTTCCATGGGCGTGAAGGAAGCGTGATCTGGTCTGATTTCTCATGTCAGCCTTCAACGTCAAGCCATCTGCACCCTGAGCACTCCTGAAATGGATCACCTCCCCCTGAACCCCCCCTCCCCCCCCCCACACACACAATCTCCCCATCGTGTTCTCCTCAGGCCATGGCATCAGGCCTCCGCTCCAGTCTTCAACTTCCAGGGGACCCTCTTCCCGACTCTGGCTTTTAACAAGCCAGTTCTCTGTTTCCTGGGCACGAATCCAGTGGCGTGAGCTTGCATCGGGCCCGCGTAGGCTCTTTACCTGTGAATGAGGCACCTTCCGGGCGTTCCGAGGCACCTTCTTCCTCTCCACTCCGCTTCTCCATCCTTTCTTTCTAAGGTTTTCAGCCCCGGCAGCTTCATCCGGGCCAGCCTCTGGACTGACCACTGTAGTCAAGAGCTTGCTTGCACTTGTTGCTGGAAACACACATAAAGTAGATGCTCCCTGTGGGAAAAGTGGTGCACACCTTACAGAAGTCAGAGAGGGACGACTTCTGAACGCAGGCCACGAGGCACAGGGGCAGAGACCATAGGAAGGGACAACACCGTGTCGATGTTGGTGTTTGGTTCAACACAGTTAAAGACTGTGTTTTAAATACTGTTCTAGAAATGGTCTTTTTTAACCTGGGTTATATAATGGACAGATTTCCAGGTCAAAGTAAGTAGCTCTACTCCATTACCTTTAATTGCTGCGTAGTGTTCTCTTATATAGATGTTTAATCATTTAAGTTACTGTATTTTTAAAATTAAAATTAAATATATGTGTGAGGAAAAGCAAACCATGTACAAGATATAAAATAAAATGATAAAAAGTGTTCCTTCTTTTCTACCCACAAGGTTCATAATCCAAAGTCAACCCCAATGATTTTAGTTATGTGGTGGCCAATGCTTACCATGTTAGACAATATATTAAGCCCCTCTTTTTGAATTTATGTATTTATCTACTAGTTCCCTGCTATGTAAGCTGGGGAAATTAGCACACATTCTCCCCTTCCAATTTGTATAAGTTTGATCATTTTTATCAAACGATATATGATATTATCTATTTTTAATAAAGAGTATAACATGTAATATAGTGCATGTATTATATGATGTAATTACATAGTATATATAATTATACTATTTTTTAGTATAATAGTAGTATATTTAGTATCTTTCCATTAAGATTTAGAAGATTAATATTCTATTCTATAACTGTAGTCACCTCTGCATTCTGACTATAAGGTGATCACAAAGTGGAAATATTATTCAACTACAGAGGTAAACAGTGTGACTGGACCATGGAAAAGGAAATGAAGTTCTTTCTAGAACCTTCCGAGTCCCTGGATAATGGCCTCCCCCCGCCCCGACTCCCCTCCCCTGGGTCACCCAGGCCCCCGCACACGTTGTGCAGACGTCGTCCTCTCCTCTGCCTGCTGTGTTGCTGGAACACCACCTCTAGGTCACTGACGGGCAGGAAGAACACTCAGAGTTCTTACGTGTCCAAAACGCACTTTGTTTTGTCTTCAGACTTGACTTAAGTTCAGAACCCACGTTCAAAGCCTGTTCCTCTTAGATCTTGAAGACATTGCTGCGCTGCCTTGTTTCCAGTCTTGCAGCGAAAATTTATGGAAACACTTCATCTTCTTCGCTTTTTAAAGTCCTGAAATTCACCACCACGTGTCGAGGCTTGTGTTTTACTTGCTCCCTTCTTTTTTTCATTACCCTCGGCACCTGGGAGCCTTTAAATCTGAAGTCACTGTCTTCCTGCAGCTCAGGGAAACTTTCGTCTCATTGTTTCTTTGTTTATTCTGCTCAAATGCCTCTATTTTGTTCTTCTGGAACTTCCCCCGCCCAGCACAGAGCCTGGCACATAGTAGGTGTGCAGTAAGCGATGATTGAATTTGTTACTTGGGACCTGGAATCAAATTGGATCCCTGTTTCCAGCTTGCTGCATGGACCCGGGCAGTTTTTATTGTTGGAACAGTACGAAATCAGGCCTCATGATGCTTCCACTCTGCCAGTCTTTTGCTCTCTGCTCTGGACGTGAGTCCCCTGCTCCTGGGACAGGGGAGAACTTAAGGTGTGAGAAGTGCCCCTACCAGTCATTCTTAAATGGGCCTCCTTTCCTCTTCACCCCACTCCACCCATCTCCCCTATTCCCTGCACATGCCCAGCTCACATGCACACACAGCTCACATTTACACACAGCTCACATGTACACTCAGCTCACATGCACACACAGCTCATATGCATGCAGCACACACAGCTCACATGCACAGACAGCTCATATTGCGCGCACAGCTCACATGCACATATAGTTCACATGCACACAGCACACACAGCTCACGTGCACACACAGTTCACGTGCACACACAGCTCACATGCGCACATAGCTCACATGCGCACATATCTCACATGCACACGCAGTTCCTGTTAGTGAGATGACCCCCGACCATGACAAGTGTCTCATTCAGTGGCAGAGACAGCAGATGCTCTGACCTCAGCCAGCCAGGCCCTAAAAAGAGAGGATCAGAGAGGCCTGCCCAAAGCAGGCACCTGCCCCTGCCATAGGCCTCCTTGTGCCCTTGAGGTGGCAGCTTGGGTGAGAATTCCCATTTACTTCTCCTTTCCACTGGAGACTGGCTCCTGTGCCACGCCCCTGCCTGCGCAGACACACCTGCTCTGAAAGAACCCCACCCCTCTTCCCCAAGGGCCAGGCACTGAAGGTCCAGATTACCAAGTGCTCAGATCCCAGAGGACCGTTCTGTTCTGAGGCAGAGCATCCTAATTGGGCCCTGAGGGCCAGAGTCCACTGGGCAAAATTGTCTTCTCCTTTTTTCCACCCCTGGTCCTTGCTCTACTGTGAGAAGTGGGGTCCATCTCACTGGAGAAAGAAGAGGGAAAGTGGAGGGACAGTCTTGAATTTCAGGTCCACAAAGATTCGGTATTGAACGCTGGACCTTCTTTCCACTGAGACCACAATGATAGGAGATGCGCTTTCATCGCAAAAAGCAGCATGAACATTTGATGCGAGCTGTACTTTTCAGATAGGCTGCTGGTAGTCGAAGATTTTGTTGCTAAAATGACGCATCTCCTGGGGCCTGCATATAGAAGGGGACCGAGTGTGAGTAACAGTTCCCCTATTAGAAGCCAGAGAACCACAGACCCTTCCCAAAGCTGGAGGTGGAGGGGATGGGCTTGGCAGGGGACAGCCAGCAGCCGGCGGGGAGGAGGGACAGAGCTCTGGTCCCTGCATTTCTGTTTCCTTGTCGCCTGCTTCGGGGTCTGTGGGCACTAATCCACTGCAGGCTGCGAAGGTTCCGTCCCTTGTCCCTCTTCAGATGGCTGCCTGGCACCTCTCTTGCCAAGAGAGGAAGGAGAAGACCCCGCCATGAAGGAAAGCAGGACTCAGGGAGATATGACAAAAGATGGGGTGCCCCTAAGGATAAGGTCCCCCAGCTTGAGAAAACCAACCCTGCTCTGATACACAGGCTTCCAAGGACAGAGTCCAGTGCCCTGGCCTGTGAGTCCTGGGCATGTTTCCCCAGAACAGGGACTTCTTTGCAGCTGTGGGTGGTCCCTGAGAATCCATGGGTGGCCAAGCAGAGGCAGTCCCGGAGCATGGGCTGACGGCACGCTCCCTTCCACCCCACCCGACCTGGGCGGCCGCAGGGCCCCTCGGTCCAGCTGACAGGAAGGAGACCCTGGCGGCACCCCAGTCGGTGTGGGTCAGAGCCCTGGCCCAGAGCTGCCGAGTGTGGGCCGGGCTTAGGCAGCCCCACTCTCGAAGCATCAGTTCCCAGAGTGGTCCCCCCAAAGCTTAGAACAGGCGAGCAGGGCCCCGTCACACATGCCTTTTAGACACAGTCTTCAGCCACGTATCTCCGTCATCTCATATTTGCTCTTTAATTTTCTTTCCCTTCATAATTGAGCCCGCAGTCCAGTGAGTCTACTGTTGAGACTCAAGATTTGCCTCTTTCAGCTCAATGTTCCCACCTTGGTCTCAGGGGTGTTGTGCAGACGAGACCCACTTTCTTATCTCCCGGATCAGTTCTTTCAGTTTTCCATCTTCCACTCATCTGGGAAAGCTGCAATAAAATATTTAAATAAATTTGCATATACACTGCCGTTCAAATATGACAGGATGGCAGAAACGGACTGGTGCTGTTTAAGCAGGTCCCCTCCGCCCAAAGGCATAGAGTGTGTTCATTAACTGATGTACAAAAGCCCACATTTGGCTCTGGGAGACATTAAGGCAATGTCAGTATAATTCCTGAAAATTTGGGGCATGTGAAAGTGCAAGGACAGCCTGTCCTGGGTGGCCCAGCTCAAAGCCAGCTGTTGTTTCCACAGTCAGCCTTGCCTTTTATTTCTCCACTTTCTAAGGGTCTCCTTCCTTCTCTGGTGGTTGCTCCCTCTACCCTGAGATTTCTAGGTCAAGTTCAAACTCTGAAATCAGACTGTGTCACATCCGGAAGCTCTCTCAACCTCTCTAAGCCCAAGTTTTCATGCCCATGAGTAAGAACCATCACCGTAATTACACTATATAGTTGTTGAGAAAAAGAAACAAAATTATCTATGAAGCGTAGAGTAATTAATGCCTGGTGCATGGTGAGGACTCAATAAATAGCAGTGCTTATCAATTCCAGATTATCATCTCACCCCTGTCAATATTTGCTCATTCTCACTCAGGTGTAAATGACTGCAGGGATTTAAAGTTATCCTTCCCAAATTTGATTGATTGTTTTCCATTTTAACAGTAAACTAAAGACATTAAATTGTCCCTGTGTATGTATTCAGGCTCCACGAGGAGGCCTGCCTTGTGAAATCACATACGCACCCCCACTCCCACCACCACCCACCACCCCCAAGAAGGAAAGAGAAGGCAAAGCCTTCTGTCTGCTGGGGACAAAGACATGGGGTGGGAAGCCATTTTCCATAATGTAGAAACACACATTGAGCCCGCTGTCGCCATCGCACCCTGCTCTGTCCCATGCCCAGGCTCCCAGTGAGTGGTGGTCCCGGAGTGGAAAGTGAAGGCAGGCTTCACGGAAGAGGGTCTGAGGAAGGAAAGGGCACGTAGTGTAATTCAGAAGGCGTCGCTGGCAGATGAGAGGGGAGCACTAGGCATGGAGGAGACACTTCTCAGAAGGTGGCAGAGGGCACAGCTGCTCAGTCGGGGTTTGAGTGGCAGTGCTCAGGAACGGGCTCGCTGCCCAGCGCCGCTTCCTGTCCCGTGCAGCCTTCCTTCCTAACCTGGGGCTGGTCAGGACCGCATTCCAAACGGCAGTAAGGACCAGGGTGAGGAGCCCAACGGGCACCTTTTCCTGCCTCCACTGACCTCGCTGCTGCCCACTCCACCTGGCCCCTCCCTTTTCTCGTGAGCTCACCTGGAGCACCACAGAGGCCCACGGGAAGGATGCACTGGCTGGGTAAGGAAGCATCAGGGATGAGTGGCTTTTTGATGATAAACTGAGCCTTGAGGGCCACTTGCTTCCACCACCCTGACTCCTGACCTTTTCCTTTTCTGGAAGAATTTTAAAAAATGGAGCCGGGTATCATCCAGCCAGAGGACAGGTACAGTCTTTCAGAGAGAGAAGAGGCCTGGCTGAACCTCGTAGGACCCTCTGCTTCCAGGAGAATCTGAGAGCGTTGCAAGTGACAGACTGGTCAGGGGTCAGGGCTGCTTCCCTCTGTGGACCCCTCGACCCCAGCCAGTTCTGCTGCCCCAGACCCTCCCTGCCCTCCCCCTCCAAGGCCCCTCCCTGCTCCTGTCTCCTTCTTGCCCCATCGCCCAGGGAGTGCCATCTCCCAGCATGCCTGCTTTGGGAAGAGAAGGATTTGTGAAAGGAAGGTGGGCCCTAGCTGGTTTGGCTCAGTGGATTGAACGTTGGTCTGCAGACTGAAGGGTCCCAGGTTCAATTCCAGTCAAGGGCATATGCCCAGGTTGCGGGCTTGATCCCCAGTGGGGGACTGCAGGAGGCAGCCAATCAATGTTTCTCTCTCCTTCCTCTCTGAAATAAATAAAAATATATTTAAAAAAAGAAAGGAAGGAAGGCAGTGGGTAGCGGGGAGCAGGCTGCCTCCCTGCCCCTCCACCTGGGTCCCAGCACCAGGGCTATGGGTCGCCTGAGCTGTGAGCCTCAGGGGCCGGCTGTGTTGTTTACTCAGCTCGGCTCCTGAGCAGCGTCTGCTGTCAGCTCCCGACAAATAATAAACCTGGGAATCGAGTTTGTCGAGGGGGATTTCAGTCCCTGGATTCATTTTTAGATTTGTTTCTCTCTGTATGTGCAGACAGCAAGCACGTGATGGTGTCTTGGGGAAGCAGGCAGGGCTCCCAGCGGCCCAGCAATCCACCCTATGTGCCCCCACCGAGCACTGGAGGCTCTCCTCTGCCCCCTGACCACCAGGGCAGCCTGGGGGCTTGAAAGAAAAGAAAAATAATTGAATAAAAGGCCTCAGGCTTTTCTCCTTTCCTGTTCCTCCCACCTCTCCCACTCATGCTATTTAGATAGAGAGGAAGGGGCAGGGGATGGAAAATGAGGCAGGACCCCACTCTGGGTCTGGGAGCTGCCTGAGTGATGGACGGGGAGAGCCTGGGCTGCATATAGGGAGAGGGACTGACTGGCATCTCCTGTGGATTCCACCCCAGGGTAGCTGGAGGCCTCCTGACCCCATTTCTGGGCCACAGTATCAAGGGGAGGGGTCCCTAGGGAGGGAAAGGTGGTCTAAGTGGACATCCTGGCAAGTGTGAATCTAGGACCAGACTAGCGATGCCCCCCGGGAAGCACCCACTTTTCAGCAGGTTGGAGGTGACCATTGGGGTCCTGGCTGCCTCCTCCTGTGAAGTGAGGCAGGGAAGGTGCTGGCCTCTTCTCCTTGAGGAGGATGCAGGGCCACGCTTCCCCTTACAGCTCCATGCTTCTCTCACTTCTGGGTTTCTGTTTGTTTTGTTTTGTTTAAAGGAACCAAAAGGGGAAGAATTGCCAGTTGTAAAGTGCTGAAGGAGGAGATGAGAATCTTCTTCAGGTGCTCAGAGCTCAGGGGAGAGTAATGGGAACTCTTGCCGGCTCTTAGGGGACTGATTTTCAGATCAAGCAGAAGCAGCTGGATGAAAGGAATTATTGTTAAGCTCCTCAGTAGGAAGATCTAATGGACTATTGCCGCTATCAGGAGGAATTAAATTGCTGTTTCAGTTTGTAAAATATATCAGTGGCTTTTTGAAGCCAGAAAAGGTGTGACAACCAAGGCAGGAGTGGGGGAGGGGGGGTGTCCTGCCACTCCCTAGTCCCCGTGTGGGAGGCAGAGCAAGGTTCCTCTCCTTTCTCACTCCTGTCTGCTTTTATATATATATATATATATATATATATATATATATATATATATATATATATATATATATATATGTATATATATATATATATATATATTTTATTGAGTTTAGAGTGGACGGGAGAGAGGGCGATAGAAACATCAATGATGAGAGTGAATTGCTCAAACCTGCCACTGGGGCATGAGCCCTGACTGGGAATCGAACTGTGACCTCCTGGTTCATAGATTGGCGCTCAACCACCGAGCCATGCCAGCGGGCTCCCATCTGCTTTTTGAAGGCAGGTTGAAAATTAGCTAAACCAGGGAGTAAAGGAGGATGAGCTGCAGCCCTGGACTCTGGGCCTGCCATGCGGGAACCCCGCGAATCAGGCAGGACGGGAAGCAACAGGGCGAGGTGGTGGCTCCTCTCAGGGACCTGGTCATGGATGAGGGTGGTGGGTCTGTGACTGCCATTCCCACCTGTAGTCAGATCCTCTGCCTTGTGTGACCACGAAGCCCCTAAACTGTGGGCACAGAGGGATGGGGGGACAAAAGCCCCCCTGGGTCTCTCCAGCCAAGCTTTTGCTCTAGGCTGGGTCAGTGAGGGCACAAATGACCTGTTGACGCAGCCACACAGGGGCCTTTTGTTATTCCAGATAAAGAGCAAACAGCCAAATGGCCCCGGGGGCGGGGCAAGGCGAGGAGAGGCCGCCTTTGGAAGGAGGGCCACAGGCCAGGGGAGGAGCCACACTCCTGGGATGGGAGCAGGAGGGTCTGAGTTTTGTGGTTTCACAGAGGCCGAGAACCACTTCCAGACCATTCACTCCACGAGGCAGGTAAGGGCCGAAGGAAGGGAAAGAAGGGGGGAGAGATTGTCACATCTCCAGTTAGAAGCCCAGTCCTAGTCCAAGCTCCTGCTGGTTCAGCTCTGTCCCCACTCTGTTCCCTGGAGACCAGCATCATAATAATAGGGCATGACCTGGCACCACCTCCCAAGCGGCCTTCCCAGAAAGGTAGCAAATGACAATTCGTCCTGAGAGCTGTGGTGGCCAAAGGGCCCGAGTTGCCCTCTGTCTTGGTTGTCATCTCTGCCTCTGGCAGGAGTTTGAACAGAATTATTTCCCACGAGAGTTCCAAGCAGGAACCGGAAGGGCACCAGGGGAGTGGCCCTCCTGGCTGGGGCATCCGGCAATGACTTGGGCTCTTTAGCCAGCCAGCCTTTAGGACATGTAATCAGCAAGCGGACCTGACCCTGAGTGCAAATGCCGCTCGCTCCTCCCACCCGTCCTCCCTTCGGTAACAGACACACTGCCCCCTGGCTCCCACACCACACTCTGTGCCTACTTATCAGACTAGAGAACTCCCATTTGCCCAGCACCCCAACATCAGAAAGATGGGGGAAGCAGCATCTGCTAGGCCACTGCAGTCTGTCACCTCAGGCCCTGAGCTCTGAGCACCTGGGTGAAAAGTCACAGGTCAGTGTTCCACGTGCTGTGAGGGGCGGACTCCTAGGGGAGCTGACCCCTTTCCCATCATTCCTCAAAGGCCCTTCCCTTGTCCATCATTTTGAAACATTTTAACTAGACCTCCTCACATTTGAAAGCTTCCCAGCCCACCCTCTCCACCATCCCCCACTGGTCTCACCTGTCACTGCCCAGGGCAGACTCCACGCGCCCACCCACATGCAGGGACCCCAGAGCTCCGTTCAGCGTGTGATCCTGGCCCTTACCAGGTTTTTCGGAGAGACCTGGGCGGGTGTATGTCTGTGTGCGTGTGCATGTGCTTGTGTTTCTTTAGATAAATCCACAGTCACATGAAATCAGTGACAGGTTGACACCGTTATTTCAAGATTCATCGCTCTGAGTTGCCAGCATAGGAGGCCTAGCCAACTCCTTCCCACCAACAACGCTTTTTTTCCAGGCATAATTTATAGCCAGGGGGTGAATTTGTTTCCAAAAGATGACTATCACACTATCAGCAACAGCTGTCTCTCATTTTTATTTGTTTTTAAATTTGTCTCAAAGTCCAATTCTCTACACACATCCGAAGCTGTAAATCCTAAGGCGACTGATTACACGATTTAGTAAACAGGTTACATTATATAATGCAATTGAAGTGGGCTCCGCGGCGCCACCTACAGGCCGCCCATGGGAAGGGCTGAGCCGGAGACCAGCATTCTGGACCCAGCTCTCTAGGCTGAAGGAAAATAAACCGACTGCGCCAGGTTGAGGCAGTTGCTCCTCAGGGAGAAGTTGAAGCCAGCCTGGTTACTAATGCAGCCTTTTGGTCCCTCCTGCTGAGTTCATTGTGTTATTTCAGCCTCCTGCAAATCTGTCTAGACTCAGAACCCAGCCTCAGGGTGGGGGTGGGGGAGCGGGGGAGCGGTGGTACCCACCTGGGGGCTGAGAGGGCTCCAGCTCTCCTGCCTCAGGGGCCTCCGTCCCTCACTCTCAAGCTGCAATCCAACAGTTTCCCATTCCATTCAGGGCTGTCCGTGGGCAAAGACTTCCAGAGCGTTCTGGTGAGATCCCTCGCTTTGCAGTCCGAGAGGGAAAGTGACTTGTACAAGCCACAAGGAAGTGGGGGAGCTGGGTGTGGATGCAGACATTCTGACCGTAAGCACAGGCCCAGATCAGGGGAGTTCACAGGTGAGGAAACTGAGGCCCAGACGGGGAATGGGACGTCTACAACCTCTACATGTAGCGAGGGAAGGAAAATAATGAAAACACTGCTAGTGGGTCAGAGGGCAGAAGAGAAGGGCTTTTCAGTGCCTCCTAGTGCCATGCTGGGGGGAGGGGTGGGGCAAGAAAGGAGTGAGGGAGAGAGAAAGAGAAGGGAGGGAGGGAAGTCAGGTGGCCCAGGCCCAGAGTTCCCTGCCCCATCCCTCTGCCCTAAACTATATTCTTCAGATGAATTAGACTCCAGGGCCTCAAGGATGCTAGCTTTTCCAATGAGTTTGGTAAGAATGAGTCACATCTGAGAGAGGAGAGAGGACTTACTTCTTTAGGAATAAGACACTGGACCAGCGGGGATGGAGGGGGGGAGAGTGGATGAAGAAAACACCACTTTCAGAGTCTGAGAGGGCAGCGGCAGTACCCCCAACTTGTCCTTGTGCCCCGTCGTCAGTCTGGGGCCACGGGGTGGGACAGCGGAGAGCCGAAGGGAAGTGGTCCCTTCCTTCCGTCTCCACTGTAGCAGGATGCTCCGTCCCAGCTAGGGTCCCAGCTAGGGCAGATGCCGCAGGGGCCAGCTGGCCATCGAGTTCCCAATGAGGCTTTCTCATCCTTCAGGCCCTGAGCCCCCAACCCCAGCACCCCGGCCCAATTACTGGGCAGCATTAACCCCTTGGTGCCCCGGGCCGTTAATGGAATGTTAATTGGTCTAATAGGTTTCATGTCAACAAGTCCTAATGAGCTCTTTCCTAACGAGCTGGGTCTTTCTGTTTCTAAGCCTGTTTGTCAACAGGCTGGGGTTTGGGCTCCTGGCTAAGGGCCTCCCCCCGCAGGGCTGGGGGAGCTAGCGAGTTGGGGAGGCAGAGAGCTGCCCATGTCTACCTCCTAAAGGGCTGTCCTTCCACGCCCCTCGCCCACCCAGCCCAGGCACACTGCCTCACTAGGTCCTGGGTTTTGGAAAATGGCATTTGTAGCGCTTTTTGATGATAATATCAGTGACATGAATTATTTCTTCTTGGATATCACGTGGGGTCGAGTGCCGCATTAGGCTTTCCCCCTCCCTAGCTGTCATGTAATGAAGGTTCTCAGCATTAGAAGCAATCTCCCGACGCCAGCCTCTCCTCGGTAGGAACGTTGCCCTGTGGGGAATTATTCCTGGTGTGTCCTCCATCTGCAGTCTTGGCCCTGCTCCCTCGAGTGCCCTGGTGTTTGGTAACAGCGCTGGGGCCTCTGGACAGGGCACGTGGCTCTCCCAGCCCAACAAAAGCTCAGAAGACAGGGCTGGGCGGCTGCCGCTCAGACCTGCTGCTCCCCTTCCCCCTCCCAGAGGGTGGGTTCCCCAGGGGGCTCGACATCCAGAGGTTGCCCAAGGAGCCCCCACACCCCAGCTGGCACAAAAAGGCAGGTCTCTACATCCCTCTCCAGGTGGTCCCACTTAGCCCCCCAGCCCCAGGCCTGGCCAGTGGGCTGTCCCAAGGATGGGCAGTGTCTGTGTGGTGGGGGCTTGTGAAGAAGAGAAGGTGGCACCGTCTCCCGTCTCCCTCGCTCAGATTACCAGGGCTCTGCGCCTGAGTGAGCAGAGAGGGAAACTTAAGCCCCTGATGAAAAGGCCTTCTGTTCTCTCGCAGGAGAGGCCCAGAGGGCAATGGGGCAGTGGTCTAGTGGCCTGTGGTGACCCCAGAGAGGGGGAGGGGCGGGGCAAAGGCCATCTGCATCCTCGGGACAGTGTCCCTGTGTCCTCCGAGGCAGGGCTGGCTCCTGCTCCACAGCCTGGCAGCCTCTGGACTGGGAAGTCTCCGCTCAGCCTGGCAGTGGTTGTTTCTGGGAGCAGATCACTCCTAACCACCCCTCCTGACCCCAGGCAGGGCAGCCCTCCAGCTGTGTGAATATTTCTAGGGACAGCAACTCTAAAACCACCTGACCTCCCATTCATTGGACAGTGAACAAAAGAATGCAGATTAAAGGATTCTCTCTTTAGCCCAAATCCTCCTCAATGCACTTCCTTCACTTTGCCTTCACTATGACTTTTTCATCCTGGAACTAGTTGCCCCTAAAACTGCCTGTTGAGCTCTCACCCCAGATTCTGCCCCCACACTCCCTCTGCTGGAGGCTACTGGCACTACAGCCCACGGAGGCTCACTTTCTTCCAGCAAAGAAGCATCTGAAATTGGTGTTCCCAGAAGGGCTCTACCTTTGCCTTTGGGACTCACAGACCCATCAAAAGTTACCTCATCTTCCAGAGTTCCAGGAAAGGCTGAGCCTATCTCCTCACATCCATATTTCCTTCATTCTCTCAGGGTCCAAAGGGAGAGCTTCCACACCCTCCAGCACAGCTCCCGCACACAGTTGACATTTAGCAGCATTATTTGAATGAATACCTGGGTTTCCAGTGCTTTCCCACGTGCACTTAAGGTCAAAGCATGCCTTCAGAGACAGGTCAGCCAGAACTGATCTTTCCTCTTCCTGAAAAAGAACCAGTGCACACACATGTACACACACACATGCGCACACACATGCATGCCACATAGCACCCTGGAGACCTTCCTCTTTACTTAGGCAGCTCCAGATCACCCTCAAAATTCCCCCAGAATTCAGGCATGGGACATGTTGGGAGACCGTGGGGAGGGGGGCTCAGGGCGAGGAGGAGAAGAGAAGGATGTCTGAGGGTTGTGCTCACAAACATCTTTGGCCATCAGCACCCTCCCCCTGGGAGGACAGGGCCTGCACCCCACAGAGGTTCCTGGCCCCACGGTGACATGCCTGTGGTTTCTAGCTCTAAATATTTCAGGGCATCTACTGAGCCCCACAGCTCTCTGGGCATCCTGTTACCCTGGGTGGCACTGCCCGGCTAGGCTGTCTCCCCTGACGGCAGCAGCTCTGGTTCAAGAAGAAACCTTGAGGCCCAGTGGAGGCAGCTTGCTTGTCATTGTGGGGTGGGGGTCAGGGACAGTAGAGCAGATCGGGAGCTGGGAATCTGGAGACTTGGATCCCATTCCTGTTCGCTAGCACACAGCCCCCTAACACACACACCTCATTCCTCTTGGCCTCCATCTTCTCGGCTATAAGAAGGGGGGTGACCGTTGGGCTCTGACTCTGTGTTGAACGAAGTCCAAGGAAAGTCTCCCTTCGTAGAATGGGCAAGCACCTCTGTAAGCCACACACACGCACGCACGCACGCACGCACTCACGCACGCACGCACGCACGCTCGCGTCTGCGATAGGCATCCTCCCCACCCCCCTCCTTCCTCCACCCTCCTAAGGGGACCAGAGCCCCACGTCCCTTCCCACCACTAGGGGGTGTGGTGAGCACACCAGGGAGCAGGAGCCAGCAGAGAGGTGGGAACTGGAGCTGGAAGGGCAGAGGCCCGAGGCCTCCCTGCCCTGACAGTGCAGGTGGCTGCGCTGAAGGCCCGGGACAGGGAAAGCACCTTGTCTTGTGGGCACCCGAACAGCCCCATTCCCCCTGTGCTGCCACCAGCCAAGCCTCTGCCCCCTCTCCTGCCCTCTCCAAGCTCCAACCCCAGCTGAGGCTGAGCTAAGCATGGCTTTTACAAGTTATTTTACATCTGATTTGAATATTGTTTCTTTCAAGTCAAATCTCTCAGCAAGGCCTCTCCCGGGCTTTCATCCCCTGCAGTGTCTGGTCAGTCCAGGTGGCCCAGCCTGAGGAGATGCCCACCTGCTGGTTCCCAGGCTCCCTGTGCTCAGTATTAACGTGCGGCCCCCTTTCTCCTGCCACAGATCCTTGATGTGAATCAATCCCATGATGCAACATGCCTCCCCAGCCCCAGCTCTGACGATGATGGCCACGCAAAATGTCCCTCCCCCACCCTACCAGGACAGTCCACAGGTGAGTGTCCACCCAGTGATGGGAGGGGTGCGTGCCTTCCAGGGGCTGAGGGCAGGGCCTGGTGGGTCTGGGCTCTTCCCTGGCCGGCCTGGGGAGGCCTCTCTGGAGAGAGCCTGGCAAACACTGGAAGGAAGTCATTGCATTTGGCAAACACAGGGTTTAGCTCCTATTCACCAATGCCTAGAACACTAGGCCATGGTCCTGTCCCCACCCAACCCTGCCCCCGACTCACAGCAGACATCAGACAGATGCTCCAAACCAGGAATATTTGGTAAACGGAGTCTGCCTTTGAGTGTTTGGGGAAACTTTTAAACTAGGCAGCGGTTCTCAACCTGTGGGTCGCGACCCCTGAAAATACATCCTGCATATCAGATATTTACATTACGATTCATAACAGTAGCAAAATTACAGTTATGAAGTAGCAACGGAAATCATGTTATGGTTGAGGGTCACCACAACAGGAGGAACTGTATTAAAGGGTCGCGGCATTAGGAAGGTTGAGGACCACTGAACTAGAGGCTCTTTTAGACCAGCCCCCCATTCATGATCAGTGGAGCCCCTATGTTCACCTTCTCTGCCTGCCCATTGGAGGAATCGCCCTTCTCTTCAGGACACGCTCAGCTTCTGTCTCTCTACGCCGTGCAGCCCTTCCCTCTGGTTGCAGTCCCCAGGGGCCTCGGAGACTCCAGCCGGTTGCAGCTCCCGGCAGCCTCTCCTCCTGGTCCCATCGCCCCTCTCCTGCTCCTGGAAGCCTGGCCTGGCTTCCTGGTTGGGCTCCTGTAGTCTGATCATTTCTAACCTTTGCCCCCCTGTGCGCCTCCCACACCTCATTCTCCGAGACCCTGAGTTAGCCACGATGCTGCACTGCCACAGCAGCCTCCATCCTCTGACCGTGACCTTCACACTGTCCTATTCTCTCTAGCTTGGTCTCCCAAGTCAATATTAATTCGATAATTATTTATCAAGTGTCTGTTATGTGAAATGCAGCCAGCTAGAATATTCATTCATTCATTGAGCAAATGTGCCGTGAGTGCCTATTTTGTGCCAGGCAGCATTTCCCACTCCTTTCAGTCGTTGCCCTGCCCTGACATCCCTGCATCAGACATCTCAAACACAGCTGTCCTCATGGGCAGCCCAGGGCTGTGCAGCATGAGGAGATGAGGGTGCAGACATAGGACAGGCCCTGACTCCCCCAGCCTAGTGTGAGCTCTAGCAGTTGCTCTATCTATCCTGTTATCCCCCTGAAACTGCACTTGGCAGAGCGTCTAGCAAGCCGGCAAAAGTGCAAGAGCACTGAGCAAAAGTCAAGAGCACTTGACTCCTCAGCCTGCAAAAGTGCAAGAGCACTGGGCATTCACCAGCCTGCCAGGACGTGTCCTTTGTCCCCACCCTGCCCCCACGCATGGACTCCATGCTCCTTCCTAGTCTCCCTGCCCTGCACTCATACCCAGCAAGCACTCTGCCCACGGCAGTAGCTTTTCATGAATTACCGCAGGCTGGACTTGGCCCTGACACAGACCCTCTGTGTGAATGCTTCCGGGTGAGCCACATTGGCCCTTTCCCTCTGCAGAGTGAATGAGGAGCAGGAGGCTTGGACTAGGGCCCTGGTCGGCAAACTGCAGCTCGAGAGCCACATGCGGCTCTTTGGCCCCTTGAGTATGGCTCTTCCTAAGCCTTAGGAGGACCCTAATTAAGTTAATAACAATGTACCTTCCTATATAGTTTAAGTTTAAAAAATTTTGTTCTCAAAAGAAATTTCAATCGTTGTACTGTTGATTATGGGGCGCGGCTACGGTGTTCTGGCCAGGTTCAAGCCTTGGACTAATGAAAGGACAGGGTCCTCTCATTGCCACGGGCAAGTCCCAGCTGGAAGGCAGGGCCCTCCCAGCACAATTATAGCCAACGGCTGTGGTTGTAAGCTTGAACCTATGGTCCAAACACGTAGCCCCACGTGCCTTGTGGTAGAGTTCAGGTGCATGTAGTTGAGTGAGGTTGAAACTCACAAGAATGCTGTAAACAGTGTGATCACGCCCTAGCTCATGGCATCTGCTATAAAATAAAGACATGGCTTGTGGGCGCTGGCTCTGTCCTCATCGGGGAGCAGCGTCCCACCGAGACCCAGCTTTCATTCTCTTACCTGTCTTTCCTTAATCCTTTCACCCCCCCACTCAGTTTACCTTTGGCCGCAACATATGGCATCCGACCAGGGACTGAGTTCTGTGACCAGGGACTGAGCTTGAAAGTAGCGCCAGAGCAGGCCCTTTGGCCGCAACAGTTGATATTTGGCTCTGTTGACGAATGAGTTCGCCGACCCCTGGACTAGGGGAGCCACTGGAAACCAGGCCCACAATGGGGACAACATTCTTCTTCTCAGTAGACGCAGGCAGTGCTGGGGCTGGGGTGTCGGTAAAGAGCAGGAATTTGGGGTGTTCCTTTACTGTCCGGATGCTGCTCTCCAAGGGCCATAGGTGCAATGGGCATGGCAATAGGGCACTTCCTGTGTTTAGCAGGTGGTGGGCACAAAGGCCCTCACCCCCATACCCAAGGCTCAGGGGCGACTGGGGGGGGGGGGCAGGAGGTCGAGGGCACTGCATTGGCAGCTGGCAGCGGCTGCCTCTCTCCAGCCTGTTTTGCTGCCCCGGCAGCTGGGAGAAGTTTGGGTTTGGTGGGGATTAGCAGGAGGGCTGCAAGAAGGGCCTGTGCTGCCCAAGAATGCTGATCCGAGTGTAGTTAAGTAGAGGAGCCTCAGCACACAGCGGAGCTTAATAAATCCCGGTTGCTGGCGGAACGGAAGTTGGGGGTGGGGCAGCGTCCCTGAGGCGCTCAGCGCCCTGGAAGCCACCATGGAGCTGGTCTAGCCTTTTGGGTGAGAAAGGGAAGCTCCAGTTCCCCAACAGGGACTGTCCCAGGCTGTCGTCTCTGAGGAGTCACCGGTCCTTCACCATTAAACTACTCACAGAGAGGTAGGAAGGAAGAGAGGAAGGGAGGGAGGGAGGGAGGAACGAACATTTACAGCAGGGGAATAATTCGCCCTGGGGAAGCCACACACCTGTTTGTGACCTCCGAGATCCAGGGCTGAAGAATCTGGCGGGAAATCCCAGCATCCATAGTAGAGACTAGGCCAAGGTCTGGTGTCCTTATGGCCTTGGCTGGGCCACTGGGCTATGGCGAGATTGCCATGGGCTTCCCTGGGCTGGGCTGCTTCCCAAGGAAACCAGTCAGGGTGGGGGGAATCGTGGGAGGAGTTAGGGCAGCAGTGGCGTAGGTGGGAGGGCAGAGGGTTGAGGTCGCCAGAACATAGGCTCCCGGGGAACATAGCCTCTCCGGCAAGTGCTACACTTTGAGGCCAGTTGGCTTTTGGAGGGCCGTCCTCCCCACTCTCAGGGCTGCTAGAGTGGCTTGTGCAGAGGAATGTCTTCCTTGTGAGTTTCCTGCGGGGAACTCGCTCTGGTCCCCCTGCCTTCTTCCCACCAGGATTGCAGGAGGCTGAGCCCGCCTCTCAGGGGAGGCCCTGCCACACTGCCCCGCGATGCTCATTATCTGAGAGCGCCAGCTGCTCTCTGGCGCTGTGTCCTCAGGAAAGCCGGGGCCAAGGCGGGCAGGGCCCGGGCACACAAGGGCCTCTGGAAGGAGGCCCACCTCCTCCTCATTCCGGGAGGTCTAATCTCATCACTGTGGGACCCAGTCTGACTTGTTTCCTCAAGGCCTGCCCAGCTGAGCACATCTCTAGGTCGCCTCTCAGAAACCCAATTTCTTCCACTGTCGAAAAGGACAGTGTCTGATGAAGTCCCCAAAATGAGAAAGGAAGCAAGAAGCAGCGCCCCTCCTGAGACCGGGGCAGCCGTTTTAATAACGTTCCCGTTGTGCTGAGGGCAAGCAGAGCCGAGCATAATCTACTCAAATGCACAGGAGAACCTCACTTTGGAAAATTAGGAATCTGCATTACAAAATTCCCAAGCCCCGGACCTTCTTTATAATAAATTAGAATTTTTTTTTCAAGGCGAGTTTTTAACTTGGCAATTTCATTTTTGAAGTTTGGGGAATAAAGTTATTAACGTGGCGGAGGCTTTTCCTCTCCCCCCATTTGAGTAGAGCAGCATTCGCGGCGCTGGCCCCATGCTGTAGGATGATGGCCAGTCATCCCCACCCCTCAGTCCATTTCAGCCCAACTCGTGATTGCTTGTGCGGATGTCACTCTGTATTTACTGTGCGCTAAAGACAGACCGTAAGCTTAGAAAGGACAACAGCAGCGACCACTGGACACATCCCTGTGGCCTGCCGGGGCTTTCTGTTAAGTACCACCAGGGTCGCGCCCCTGCTGCTGTTTAACCACAGCACCTCACGTCCCATGCGGTAGCTGGGTCCTTGGTCAGACGGACCTCCCTGAGAGCAGGGGTGCGTCACCTGGGCTCCCACAGCCCTCCTGCCACAGCCCAGCGCCCCAATTCTAAGGGACTCTCCAAGTTACTACATTCTCTACTGTCGCTTCCTCCCAGCAAGCGGCACTATGGTCCCTCCCAGAATCCCCGTGGTAACACAGTGGCCGTCTTGCTCCTTCTAGGCATACACCCCTCATTCATGTGCTCTCTCTCCACCTCTGAGAGGTCCTTCAAGTTCTCCCGTTTCCTGTAACATTCATTCCACGTGCAACATCGCCGACCAAGCAAAGTTCTCCCTCCGGTACCTCCACTGGCAATTTCAGGAAGCCCTCTGGATTTACCAGTTCCCCCACCCTCACCTTATCCACACACAAAAAACCTACCCCCACTCTTCCTCAAACATAGACACATATGCACCGTTCCTCAAATATCTTTGCCCTTGGCTTACAGGAAGGCAAATACTGCATCTGGTCTAGTTGTGTGTGTATTTAGTGCTCAGTCTTCCTCTGTCTGCGTGGCCCCAGCACGTGGGGCTGCATGAGCGTTAGACTAGAAAGCAGAACCCCTGGTGGGGTCGGTCTCATCCACCAGGCGCAGCCCCTGTGACCGAGGGCACTCAGTTGACAGATTAGGGACAAGTTGAAGGGTAGGTGGGTAGGTACATATGTAGCATGACGTGATGGTGGGTGATGTTAAAAGGGTTTGGCAGTTCATCGAGGATGTGGCCTCATTGTTGACCGGAGGGAGGCGGGGCACACCGCCAGGACTTCAGGGCTGTCTGGGGAGCTCATGTCAGAAGTCAAGCATCTCCTTGGGACCCTTGGACAACAGCTGTGTTCCTGCGTCCCCGCTACCCCTCTGCAGCCCACGGATGAGGAGAATGGTGTCCAGGACCCCAAGAAACTGCTTGGAGATTGGGGGTCAAGGTGATGCTGTCCTACCTTTCCTGTCACAGGGAGGCTGAGCTGGGCCAGCCTGTTCGGGAGGCCAGACCGCTCCCTCCCTCCGAGTGCCTCCTCGCCCTCCCTCTCCCAGCGCCATTCCCACTCCGGTGGCTCAGGGGAGCAGACGTCCTGTGGAAGCTGGACCTTTGATCAGTCATTGGGGTTCCCATGCTGATTTCACAGCTGGAGGCAGAGGGGGTGGCGAGGGCCCTGGCTGTGAATGGCCCCTGCCCAGGCCTTGCAGCTGTGGCCACAGAAGCTGGTTCAGATGTTTTCACACTTTACAGCCCTCTCATCTCTTTAAGGGCTGGAGCCCCCTGCCTTGCAGGCCCTCTGCTCAGCTGCCTGTGAGACTCATTGGCTTTGCAGCAATGCAGTCAATTCAGCAGCTTTGAAGGTTCCCCCTAAGCCTTTTCTGTGGCTGTGATTGACAGCTCCCGTGCCCCTGGGGGCAGCACCCCAGGGACCATCTGGGCGACCTGCCTGCCCTTGCTTTGACTCATCCAAACAGACTCCAAACAGACTCTCCTCTTTCTTTTTTTGTGTTCTGCTGGGTTTTTCTCTCCCGGTGCACAGTGACCTCTCTCCCTGGCCGCTTGGGCCACCAAGGTCTTTAAACTGGACGTGTCCCTGAACTCCAACTCACTTAAGACCCGGAGTCCTCCTGTGTAAAGGCCAGGCAGCCTCGGGTCCCACTGTGGCCCTTTATGTCCCCATTCAGGGAGAAGGCGGGCCAGCGAACACTCACTCACTCCAATGGCCTCGTCCAGGGTTTTTATCCCATGAACTTGTTACCTGAATTCTGATATTTACCCAGAGAACAAATTTTATTGTCTATCCTCTTGCTACCAAGCGGGACGAGTGCCCTAAACAGCTACAAAAATAGTTAATGGCCCAAGTATACGAAGCTTAAAATAAACCTGGGAACAGGTGGTCCAGTAGCCACCGGCCGAGGAGCCGGGGACGCGCTGCCCCCTCTCCCAGGAGTTCGGGGAGCTCCGGTGTCTGCCTGGCCCGGCCGGGGGAGGGCGGGACGAGTAGGGACCCAAGGGTGTTTGCTGTCCTTGGAGTTCTTGATCTGTAGGAGGAAGAGTGGGATGACTCGACGGAGTAGAAATGCAGGAATCCTAGGCTCTGTCCCAGCCCCTCTGCTGAGGAGTTGTGTAAACTTAAGCGAGTAATTTCAGTATGATTCCTTTCATTCACTCACCCATTCAATAAATACTTTTTATTAGGAACACAACAGGCATATCAAATATGTGTTTCCAGCTATAAACACCACACACACACACACACAGTGTGCACACACATTGCGATCTGAGACGCCCCCTAAGGGCCTCCTAGAAATCACTGGTTTGGCACTATTACATGAGCGAGGGGTCCCCTAGAAATGGGTGGAAGGGTGAGGCACACACAGTTCCTAGGAAAGGGCAATAGCTGGGAGGAGAAAGACTCAGGTCCAAGGCCACGGCCTCCCTCCTATTAGCCACATGTCAGCAACACCCCAGAAGTGCAGGCAGGGCCAGCGAACATTTACAAGCCTCCTTCTGTAAGCCACTGCCTAGAAATTCTATTAAAAGTAATTAGTTCATTAAGACCCCCGTGGTACACCGCTGAGGAACTCTCCTGGGGTCTGTTCTTTCCAGTCGGCCCTGGGATCAGATGTAGGTGACCCAGGCCTGCTGTTCCAGGAGCCTCTTTGAGCTAAATTGGGCTGGCCTGGCTCTGCAGCCAGCCCTTCCTGCTCTGCGTGGACTGGGTGGGGGAGCGTTGGGGGAGCCCTCATGGACCCCATCCCTTTTTGGATCCCTGAGTCTTTTAACACATCACTCAGCCCCTCATTCGGTCAGTCATTCAATCACTTAACAAACACACTGGGAGCCCCCCATGACCAGCATGGCAATGGGAACTGGGAACCAGACCACAGGGAGACAGGCAGATAGGGCCCCGCGGTGTCACAGGTGGTAGGTTAACACACTTACAGACCAGGCAGGGTTGTGCTACCTGGGGTGGGGACATGCAAAATTGGGAAAGGCCTCCTGGGAGACGACTCCGGCTGAGCTGGGAAAGGAGTGGCTTCTTCACGGTCAGGGGGAGGCCGGGGGCCATGGACGTGCCCTGCAGAGGCAGCTGTGGCAGCGGAGGCACAAGACATAAGGCTTTAGGCATGTTCACACATCCCTACACAGTGGGGTCTGATCAGGGACAACGTAGGGGCAGGTGCTGGACCGGGGACCAAGCCGGGGTCAGTGAGCAGGCCCCACCTGTAGCGCCTGGGGGCTGTGCCCCTTGCTGCTTTCCAGCTGTTCAGCCAAACCTTGTATTTACCAAATGACTCAGGCCCTGACCTCCCCCAGGTCCTTGGACTCTCCTGGTTGGAGGAAACCAGGTCTCACCTGCCGGCCCTGGCGCTCCAGGACTGCCGGCTCCTGGCCAAGCCCAGCGTGGCCCCAAGTGGGCCAGGGCGTGCAGCCCCATGTTGTGGCCTGAGAGGGCAGGCACTGGCAGGTGGAGGGCACAGAAGAGAGGCTCCACATAGGAAGACATGCTGAGAAGGTGCAGGCCTCAGCTGTCCAGGGTTTGCAGAAAGGACCCTGCGAGGAGGTGGTGGGTGTAAAGTCACAAAGAGGAAGGCCATCTGTGGGGGAAGGGTGTATGGAGGGGGTATGGGGTGAGGTGCTGGGGTGTCTTGGGGAGAGTATAGGGGCCGATGCAGAGGGGAGCACCCATTGTGTGCAGCACACCCTCCCCTATAGCCCTGAGAAGAGGTATTGGCTGCTCCACTTTTACTTGATGGGAAGCTGAAGCTCAGAGGAGCTGAGTCTCTTGCCCAAGATGACAGATAATGCCACCTTCCCCCTCTCCCCCATTTCCCTGGGTGCTTAGAGCAAGCAAGTTCCTCCAAGGGCGGGACCCTTGGGTAGCCCACGCGACAGAAGCAAAAGTGGCTGCCCTGAATGTGGGCTGCAGCTTGTGTGGACCATGTAACTACCACATGCCAAGTACTTCCAAGTACCAGCTTTGTATGCCTTCTCTCATTTACTTCTAACAACCCCGTACCTTAGGTATCATTGCACCCATTTTATAAATGGGTAACTTGCCTGGGTCACGGAGGTGGAGTGCCAGCGCCTCGTGCTGTCTGATTGTCTCAGCTCTGGGCTGGCTGCCACCACTCCCCTGCATCAGCGACTGTGACTTCTCTGTTGTAGCCGGAGGCATTCAGGGTCAAGAAAGTCAATCTGGCCCAGCGGTGTGGCTCCGTGGTTGAGCATCGACCTGTGAACCAGGAGGTCATGATTGATTCCTGATCAGGGCACATGCCCGGGTTGTGGGCTCAATCTCAGTGTAGGGCGTGCAGGAGGCAGCAATAAATGATTCTCTTTCATCATTGATGTTTCTCTCTCTCTCTCTCTCTCTCTCTCTCTCTCTCTCTCTCTCTCTCTCTCTCTCTCTCCCCCCCCTTCCTATTAACAGTAATTTTTTAAAACAAAACAGTAAATCTGCAGCTAAAAAGGTACGTTTGGTGCAAAGGCCTACTACTCCCAAAAGTCATCCCTGCATCAGTAGGTAGCTGGGCACTCTCTATACTGAACACCAGGCTGCAACAGGAGGCAGGAACGACGGGTTTCTGTCCTCCAGGGTCCACAGTCTGGTGGCAGTGTGCTTGGGGCCATGGGAGCCCAGAGCAGGGGCCTGGTCTGTCCCTGGTGCTCAGCCAGCGCCCCCTGAAGGAGACAGCGGTCCCCCACAAGGGTGGTGGGAGGCAGGGAGCACCACTGGCATTTCACTAATGAGCAGACCAAGCCCCAGCAGGTCCAGTTACACATGCAGGGTTGCCCAGCAGTGAATGGCAAAGGCAGAGCTCCAATCTAGCTGATGTCAGTGTCTTCTGCAAACTACTCTGGTAGTTTGTTCTAGAAAAACCCTGGTGTCATCCCGATTCTGAGCCACCTGCTCACCTCCCATGAGCAAAGGAGAGGAATTCTGAATGGCAGCTGGCAGCAGGCAGTGGTCAACCCTGCTCAGTCCTGGGCATCCTAAAGGCTGGGGTTTCTCAGGCCTTAGTTCTCCCAGCTTCTCCCCGGCCTCTGAAGGAAGGAATCCCGAGCCACCTTCAATCAATAAACCCCCCATGCCTTCCCACGTGGGCTCCACACGAAGGACTGCTGCTGGCATGACCAGTGCTTGGAGAAGTGATTTGAACTCATGTAGGAGCTGTCTGTGCGGGGTGGGGAGCAGTGGGGAGCAGGACCTGGATGGAGACCCGAGAGCATGCGCTGGGAAATGAAGCTCCATTCTGATTCCAGTGCCCTTCCTCTCTGTCCTCTTTTCTACTCGGGGGGGAGGGGGGGAGAAATCTTCCCATTCTCCTCTTCTAAGAAAAGTACACACAGTAATTCACATGGTGTGATTTAATCAGAAAGCCCTTGACTCTTGCCCCCAACGTTTGCAAAAACTGTGATCTCCAGACGTTTCTTCACCTCTCCTGTGGGCTTCTGTTTTCTCATACATACTAGTAGAATGGGGATCACCCTAACCTATTGCACAGATTATTGTTAAGCACTAAAGCTTGCAGAAATGTTTTATTGGCTCGTTAGAACACAAGGTGCCCACTCTCCCCCTACAATTGCACAAGGATGATGCTTAACAGAAAAGAAAGCATCAATTGGGCATTCCAATGCCAATAAGAGCACATGAGGCTGGCAGGCAGGTGTACTGCTTCCCAGCCTCCCCTCACCCTGGAGCATCTGCTCACTTCCTGGTCAGACTAGACTGCCAGCCCCGCCCTCCCCCCCCCCCCCCCCGGTTTTTGCATGCCTATACGCAGAGCTCTGGGTGGTGAAGAGGCTTTGGTTTGCAGCATTTGCTATTTCTATGGTGTACATGCTCCCACCACGGACAATTTCAAGCTACCAATGTAACATTAACCATCTTGCAAAACTCCTGAAGATTTCTGTTGGTTTCATGCCCAGCTGATGTGGCTCAGCGGCTGAGCATCAGCTTATGAACCAGGAGGTCCTGGTTCGATCGATGATTCTCTTAAATCATTTGTGTTTCTCTCCCTCTCCCTTCCTCTCTGAAATCAATTTAAAAAATTTTTTTAAGTTGGCTTTCACAGGCCAGAACCAGGGAGCTCCAAGCAGTCATTTAGCAGTCACACTCTGTCCTAGTCCATCCAGTCTCTCCCTGTTCCTGCTCTTCAGGCTGTACTTCCAGGTAACCACCCCCAAATCCACCATAAGTCACCATACCCCCCGCCCCAGACCTTATGGACAGCTGCTGGGCCTTTCCCTTTGAGCCCCAGTTCCTGAGCAAGGGTGTGTCTGCCTAGAAAAGGAAATCTAGTATTTGGAGATGAACACATTCTCCAGACCTGGAGGAAATGCAGAGTTTGCTGAATTGGCCCCCAGGAGCTAAATAAATGAGTCACCATCCTCCCGAGACTAGTTCTGCTCTCCTACCCCTCCCTCTTCTGAGCCACAGCAACAGCCTTTCAGCCGGGCCTCTTGGGGTCCTAGAGGGTGGCCACCTCTGATTACACTTTATTCCGAGCTCTCCTCTGTAACCGGAAAGGCCTCCCCAACCTTCCCCGAAGCCCTGCCTGGAAAGGGTAGATGAGAGAAGGGGGAGCCCCTCCCCTCAGCCCTGTCTCCTCGCTCACCTTCAAGTGCACAAGGAAATTCTCTCTGAGTGGGCAGAGCGGGGCACCAGCCTGGCCTGTATTTCACCCCTGAATGGGCTGTGCAGACACAGCCACGCCTCGCTGTAGGAAAGAAGCACATCCTGGAAATCTCGTAGTCAATTACACCACCACCCTCCACCCTTGGAGCACTTCAGAGCTTCCAAAGCCCTTTTTCCCACAATGCATCATCGGATCCACGCCCCACCCCAACTCTCTGCGGCATAATAGTGGTCATTAAAGCACCCTCCTGGCGTCTGAGCCTGCCGGTGTTGGAAGGGACTTCAGATGCCACCTAACCCGCCACCCACCTAGAAAGCTTCCTCACCCTCCACGGGGGCCCAGCTGATCAGCCGTGTCTGCGTGGCCTTGTAGTAGTGGAAACTCACCCCCCTGGAGGCAGCCTATTCTGCCTTGGAGAGCTAGGTGGTGGGAACGTACCTGGGGTGAGCCCAGATCTGTCTCCACGTTAGATAGATCTAATGCACTGTTTGTAATTTGATCCTTCGGGGCATACAGGACAGAATTGAATCTTTCTTTCAGACGACTCAGAGGGGCTTTCACGTCTCTCCATCGTCCCCCTCTTAACATTCCAGATTCCTTCCCATAGTCCCATAGCCCTCATGAGCGAGGGTCCCCCTAGAAATGGGTGGAAGGGTGAGGCACACACAGTTCCTAGGAAAGTGCAATAGCTGGGAGGAGAAAGACTCGGGTCCAAGGCCACAGCCTCCCTCCTATTAGCCACATGTCAGCAACACCCCAGAAGTGCAGGCAGGGCCAGCGAACATTTACAAGCCGCCTTTTGTGCAAGGTCCCTTCTAAACGTACCTCCTGCCCCTGTCCCAGCACCATGGGTGGCACTGGAGGCTTTGTGCGGACTGGGCCTCTGAGTGCAGTGTTAGCTGAGGCTAGTTTTCGCGTTTGTTTGTTCAACAGACATATTACACTTCGGACATAATGAGCCTGCTGTCAACAAAAACTGCCGCTGAACTGTGTCTCCCCTCTTCAGCACTTAAATTATTGATTTTTTTTTTTTTGGCCGAAGTGCTAAACGTGTTAAGTGCCGACTTATTAGATGAAGATGAATCTTGCTAGACTCAGAATGTTGCCAACATCTATAAAGATCTTTTGGATCAGTTTCCTGTCACCCATGTTTGTTAAGCATTTCGAGAGACATCCTGTAAGTCAGGGAGAGAGTACTGAAGAGGAGGGCCAGGCAGAAAGTATATTCCCTCTCCTGGAAGCCTCCCTCACGCTGACACCTACCCTGCAGTTGTCGTCCTTTGGGGGAAGCTGACTAATTCACACAACTGTCCACCCAGCACGTCCCTCCATGTTTCCCACAAGGATATCTGGGAGGTACCAGGCTGAGGTCACTTACACCGTCCATGTCTACCACATCTGCCCCATCTGCCAGCTTAGAAGGCGTGTTAAATCCAGAAGCGGAGCCTCATTATAGCAGGCACTCGGCCCTGTGATCCCAGTGCCCAGCACAGTGCCCAGTACATGGCAGGGAACGGAGTAGCATTTGGAAAAATAATCCGTTGCATTTGTGAATGAAAGAAACAGGTTACTGTGGACATTAGCAGTATTTAGTATTTCTGATTCCACCTTCTTTCTCTTTTAAATATTGGAACAGTTGTTTCTACTTTCTTCCTTATCGCATCTCTTTAATACTCACGAATCCCAAAAGGGCACCAATGTGCTGACTGATAAGATAATAGGAGGGTGGGAGAGTTAAGGGATTTGTCCAAGGCCAAAAGCTAATAACAGAAGGCAGTAGGGCTCCAGGTACCCTGATGGCTGTCTAGCCTCTTGTGCACTGGGTTTGGGAAAGTTTCCCCAGCATGGCCAACAATAGCAAAGCTATTTCATCCCAACAAAAAATGATGGGGACACAGTATAGTAAAGCAGATATAGTCCTTTTATAGTCTCAATCTCATTCACTACCCATCATTCATTCATTCATTCATTCATTCAGTTTATTGGTTCAACAAGTATTTATTGAGCCTCTACTAGTGCCAGGCAATTCGGAGCCATAGGAATATAACTGTTAATCCAGTCCTTTTGAGCTTGAATTTAGTTGAGGGCAGGAGAGATTTAACTAAGCAAGCAGACATGTAGTGCATGTCATGATAAAGGCTATGAAATAAGACAGAGGAAGGGCGTTGCAAGGGTCGAAGGGACTCTTTACTCTGAAGACTTGATATCTGAGCAGAGACTTAAATGGAGAGAATGAGATAGCAGATGTCTTGGGGATATCGACACCAGCAATACTGTGTTGTGTTTGTGGAAGTACAGTACTTTTTCTTCCAGAAAGCAGGGACCTAGATCATATGATAAACTTTTAAGCTATAAAATACCTGCTGCTTTCGAGGTGGATTCATTCATTTACCCTCTCATTTATTTTCTCTACAAACACTAAGCGTCTACTCTGTGTCGGGGATGGGTGCTGGGGGTGAGGGTGTGGGCGAAGCTTTAGTGCAGGAGGCAGACAAGTCTATGAGCCCAGCGGCACCGGGGCAGCGCTGTCTCGGTGCGACAGACAGGCGAGACATGTCACCATTCATGACATTTGAGGGATCCCTCTGACTAAAGAAAATAAAACATAAAAGCATTATCTTCTGTAGTGATGGTTATCAGAAGTTTTAAAGCCAGTTAAGCATTTCTTCAAATGAAATCTTATACAGGAAATTCAATATATAATATTAAAAGGAGTTTCTCTGATTATAAAAAAATATATATTAAGGCCCTAGAGCAGCGGTTCTCAACCTGTGGGTCGCGACCCCTTTGGTGGTCGAACGACCCTTTCACAGGGGTCACCTAAGACCATCCTGCATATCAGATATTTACATTATGATTCATAACAGTAGCAACATTACAGTTACGAAGTAGCAACAAAAATAATTTTATGGTTGGTCACAACATGAGGAACTGTATTTAAAGGGCCAGAAGGTTGAGAACCACTGCCCTAGTGGCACCTTTAAAGCATGTAACAGGATGAAAACAGCTGCTCTAACTAAATATTTGTGAGGGTTAAGAACAGAAGCCTGTGCAGTGTTGCTAAAACCCGCTTGTCTTCAAGTGCCCAGGTCAACCAAATCTGGGGACCATTCAGTTTTCAATTAAAACAGTTACCTCTGGCTTGCGTTCCATGGAATAGACCTGCCCAAATGAGAACAGCTCAGCTACTGGTATTTTTTCCTCCTCTTCAAGTTATCAAACTTAACACTGCCCAGTACATCCCAGATGACTCATCGGTACAATTTAAAGGGCTCATCATTTTTTTTTCCTGCTTCTGGACAGAGGTCACCACCTTAGTTTGCATTAAGAATTATCTCTTTCTTTAAAAAAATATTTTTTTATTGATTTCAGAGAGGAAGTGAGAGGGAAAGAGAGAAATGTCAATGATGAGAGAATCATAGATCAGCCATCTCCTACACACCCCGACTGGGGATCGAGCCCGCAGCCCAGGCATGTGCCCTGACTGGGAATCAAACCGTGACCTCCTGGTTCATAGGCCAGGAGCCACACTGGCCAGGCAACAGTCATCTCTTTTAAAGTGTGCTGTGCACCACCTGGTTTTGAATGTCCCTGTATTGTTGTCTGGAACATTCTCATTTGAAGAAAGACCTGCTTTCTCCCGACTGTAGCACATATACAAACAGACACGCATTATACATGCACAGCTCCCTTCCACACACACTGTTATCCACACACACACCACAGGCAAGGCAGCCCTAGCCATTCCAGCCAGGTGTCCTGGCCACACTAACCGCCACCTCCTCTTTCTTCTCTCTGCAGATGACGGCAACTGCTCAGACACCCTCTAAGGCCCAGGCTGTCCATATCTCCGCACCCACTGCTGCTGCCAGCACTCCTGTGCCCAGTGCCCCCATTGACCCCCAGGCCCAGCTGGAGGCTGACAAGCGAGCTGTGTACAGGTAGGAGACACCTCAGCTGTGCTGAGTAGGCCCAGCCAGCCTCAGGCCCGAGCTGTGAGAGATGGGACTGCAAGCCAGTGGGTGGGCTCGTCAAAGACAATGACCAGCAGCTGCTCCCTTCTCAGCCTTCTCTCTCAGATCAATCCGGAGATCCCTCAGCTGGCCACTGGGGTTGGCGCTAGCACCCTGGAATTGTCTAGTGAGGGATAAGAGGGCCTGGGCAGTATCTTCCAGGGGGAGCCCTTCTTCATCCCAGTTGGGGAGATGAGCCCTAATGAGCCAGAAACCCTCCACTCAGCAACCAGGCAGCTGCCTGGGGACTGCTGTCTGCCTCGTCTCACCGTTGCCTTTACTCCAGCAAGAGCTCTGCGCATCTATCACACCGTCTACCTGGTATGATGCGAGCTTTAGTGTGCCTGATAGTCATTGGAGAGCTTGTTAAATGCATGTTGTGGGATCCATGCTCAGACATGCTGAGTCCGTAGGTCAGGCTATAGCAACATGAACCTGTGAAAGCATGCCTGGTGACTCCAATGCAGCTGTTCCTGGAACCACATTTTGATTCATGGTCATCTTGGGTTTTTAGCAACAGGTGTGTGTGTGCAGCTGTGTAGGTCCTGGCACCTCCCCCAGGTGGGGACAGAGAGCAGGAACTCGTTCCATCTTGCTCTGCACCAGCCCATGCACCAGGGTGGGCCCAGAATGGTCCAGAGGGCAGAGGAGCTTGGGGAAGTTCCTGTTTACGTCTGTGGCTGGGAAGAAGCTGGCATCATCTGAGAGCGGGACTGAATGAGGGTCCAGCAGGGACTGAACTCTCATTCGTCCACTAAGAGAAGATGCCTGGGCCACACTCAGTTCTGAGGCTGGACCCTGCCTCACGTTCGCCGTGTGAGCGTAGGCGTTCAGGTGCATCCGTGAGCTCGGCTTACCTCTGGCTGGGCACACACTGCAGCAGGTGCTAATGTCAGTAACATGTGCGATGGGCCACCCAGGGTGGAGAGGAAGAAGATTGATTCCCTCTTCCTCACCCCCCCCCCCCCCCAGATGACAGTGCCTTTATGGTAATGGTGGCGATCATTGCTGTTATTATCGTTATCGTTGGCATTATTTTTAGTTACTCAGATGAGCTGACGGCCTCTAATGCGAACAGTGGGGAGTCCAGAACAGTGGGCTCTGATCCATAGATCCTGGCACAGGGCTGCTTGCCAGGCCTGAGGAAAGATACATCACAGGGCCTGCCCGCCCACCCCAATGCAAGGCCCGGCCCGGCTGCCTGCAGGCAGGAAACTCCACCTTGGACCCCAAAGAACACCAGGATCTGGCCACAGTCCCTGTTAGACTCTAGGGGACCAGCCAGCCTCCCCCATCATGGGAGTCGGCACTCCTGTCATCCCTGCCCTCCTTCCCATCACACTCTTATTGAACCCCTGCTATTATATGTGCTGGACTCTTGGGGAAAGAGGAAACCCCTAAAAAGATAAGTGCATGGGCTGTTCTCTGTTTTCCCCCGAAAAGAAACCAACGCAGTGGTCAGAGCTTTAACAGTAGAGGCTCCACAGAGAGAATGTATGAGTTTGATCTTAAAGGCCAGTAAGAGAGCTCACGGGAGGAGCAGCGGGTGGAGTAGGACCTGCAGGCAGGGTAGACCTGATGTGTTCTGGGAATGCCAGGAGCCAGAGCTGGGCGTGGAGACGCGGCTGCATCGCCACCCGTAAATTAACTGTGTGGTGGCTGGTGCCCTGCGTGGTGTGAGAAGGGAGAGGAGAGTATCATGGCCTCCGTAACTGCCTGGTGGCCCGATGACGGGGGGTACAGCCACGATGCTCCATGGATCACTGCTGCTCCAAGGACAGGCACAGCAAGCAGCGTGGCGGCACCTGGGAGCTGATTAGAAATGCAGAATCTCAGCTCCCCCAGACCTCGGGATGCACGATCTGCACTTTAACAAGACCCCAGGTGATGCACATGCCCACTCAAGACTGATCCTGGGCACCTTCCCAGAGCCCTGGGGCTGGGCCCTGTACTGAGCTCAGATTCAAGTCTGGAGGGGTCCCCAGATTAGGGGTACACTTGCCTCTGAGCTTTAGTTTCTCGGCAGGGCCTCATCAGCAGGTATAATAAGGGTTTACGAGACAGCCATGTGAGTACCTGGCACCACGTCTGGCTCAAACCATAGCGGTCCCCTGGCTACCAACTGCTCCATGGGCTCCATAGCCCTTCCCAGGACCCCAGGCTCCTTCCCCTTGCCCCTCACCCCCACCCCCAGGCCAGGCTGCAGGAGAACAGCCACTCCCCCCCTTGTGGGAACTACCCATCAGGATGTCACTCCTTCATGTTCCCCTTCCCACCCAATCTTCACCTCTCCCTCAGGCTGGCCACCCCACAGCCCTTGGTGTTTGCCCAGGTTCTCTCTGCAGGTGGCCCCCCAACTGCCCAACAAACATGGTGACCCTGCATCTCAGGTCATCAACACCCCCAGCTTCTCCGCTCTGCAGCCCTTCCTGCCTGCCCCCTGCCCCAGGTTGTCTCTCACACCACACCTCTCCCATTAGTACCAGCTGCCCTCTCTACAGCCCTCCTGCATGACTGGGAGGGAACTCAGCCTCCAGGAGGGTCTGTGATTTTAATTAGATTTGCCTGCCTGGGGCAGTCCGGCTGCTCTGAAGCACTTCAGGGAGTTGGCATTTCATGTCAGTAAATGCAATGAGACCCTTTTGACTGAGATTAGTGCCCACACTGACTTTTGGGAGCCCCCACCACAGCCCCTCTCAAAACCACAGGTGAAGAAAGAGTAGAGAAGTCCCCGGCCCCTGCAGGGCCACAGAGGGGCAGTGGGACAAAGGGAGGCGCACCTGTGAGGGAGGGAGCCTGCCAGTCCCCTAAGGTTTGCCAGGTTGTGTTTGTGTATGAGGATGTGTTCATGAAGTGTACTGGTTCCCTCTGATACGGACTGTGTGTGTGTGTGTGTGTGTGTGTGTGTGTGTGTGTGTAGTTGGGGAGGCCCGGTCTGTCTTTAATTGGATCAGACCAGAGCATCATCTGGGCTAATCAGCCAGGCAGCCAGGAGTCCCGCTCAGATTAATGACCGCAGTCTAATCTGAGCAGACCTGGTGATTGGCTGCGCATCGTGGGTAATTGTGTTTGTGGCCCGGGAACAGTACTGGGGGGGGGGGCGGTCTGAGAAGGAGGAGGCCCCGTACAGTGGGGACCGCAGGCTTGGACCCACTCAGTTCTCTCCTTCCTCAGCCCCCACCGAAACCCCAGGATTTTCCCCCAAGAAGTTAAAGTGTAGCTTGAGCCGTGGCCCCGTGTCTGTGCTGGCGGACAGACGGACGGGTGTTGTCTGGGACCTGGCAGTGAGGTTGCCGGCAGCACAGAGAAGGGCCAAAAGGGGAGGTTAATTCAGCTTCCACACTCCCTCCTCCCCTCCAGTCTCCTTCCTTTCCCTTTGAAGTGAGTTGGTTCCCATGGAAACGATGATGTCCTGGGGAGCAGAAGAGAGGCAGGGAGCTGGCCTGGCCAGGTGCAGTGGAGGAGGAGGCCGGCTTTGCTGAGACTGCTCAGGAGACGCTGTGGTTCTCACCCCTAAGGCTGAAAACCTCTCTGAGAACCCATGAAGTGGCCGGCCTGGCGCTGAAAAAGTGGCCTGTTATTGATGGGAAATGCTGCGTGGAGGTGTGAGCACCGAGAAAATAGCAGGCAGTGTGCTTTGCTTCTCCATTAAAAACGCTCGAGAATTGAGCTGCAGGTCAGACGGACAGGGTGAGTGGCTGCTGCACCCTATACAGCTGACCCTTGAACAACACAGGTGTCTAGGGGTGCTGACCCCGAGGCAGTAAAAAACCCAACTATAACTTTGACTCCCCCAAAACTTAACGACAGTGGGCCCTTCGCATCCACAGGCTCAACCAGCTGCGGAGAGAAAGCAGTATATTTGATCCATGGTTGGAGGACACAGGTCGGTCATGTAAAAATGCTGTTTGTTTGATCCGCAGTTGGTTGAATCTCGGATAAGAAACCCATGGATACAGAGGGCCATTTATTTATTGGGAAAAATCCATGTATAATGGGGCCCGCACATTTCAAACTCATGTGGTTTAAGAGTCAACTGTATTTTTCTTTTGTGGCATTACTCACAATGGAATTGACGGTGTTAACATCATTTCTGTTTTTCCCACTAGATCAGTGATGGCGAACCTCTGACACACGTATCAGAGGTGACACACGAACTCATTTTTTTGGTTGATTTTTCTTTGTTAAATGGCATTTAAATATATAAAATAAATATCAAAAAATATTAATCTTTGTTTTACTATGGTTGCAAATATCAAAAAAATTCTATATGTGACACGGCACCAAAGTTAAGTTAGGTTTTTTCAAAATGCTGACACGCTGAGCTCAAAAGGTTCGCCACCACTGCACTAGATTGTTAACTCCACGAGGGCAAGGTCTGTGTCTGCATCTTTCATTGATTTGTCCTAAGCGCAATACCTAATACCTTAGAGCAGCGGTTCTCAACCCCTGGGTCGCGACCCCTTTGGGGGTCGAACGACCCTTTCACAGGGGTCGCCTAAGACCATCGGAAAACACATATATAATTACATATTGTTTTTGTGATTCATCACTATGCTTTAATTATGTTCAATTTGTAACAATGAAAATACATCCTGCATATCAGATATTTACATTACGATTCATAACTAGCAAAATTTCAGTTATGAAGTAGCAAAGAAAATAATGTCATGTTTGGGGGTGACCACAACATGAGGAACTGTATGAAAGGGTCGCGGCATTAGGAAGGTTGAGAACCACTGCCTTAGAGTCAGCCGTCTAGCTGATGTACTAGATCAGTGCTTACTGAATGGACTCACTAACCAGGCCAGGCAGTTACCCCTGTGTACACCATGGTTCTAGGTTGCCGTGCTGGCAAACTGGCCCTAGGGGACAAGGGAAGAGGAGAACCCTGATTTGTAGCATTGGCTGATTTCCAGGATAAACGCTCCCACCCTGGTCCATTTCAAGTTCCAATGTGATGCCTAAACGGAGTTGGGAGAAGATGCACCGCTGGCTCTCGCCAGGCTAAAGTAAAAACCCACACAGGTGCCCAAGTCCCAGGCACACAGTCTCTGCTCTAAACAGCTCAGCACGTCTCACCACTGCTTCTTCGGAGAGATTTTCTTCGTATCTGTAGCCACGAGCCTACATTCCTTGGTCTTCACTGTTTTGTCTGGTCTACTCTTGGGTCCTAAGTATGAAATGTTCTCTCTTTAAAAATTAATACTTCGAACAGTGCCTGGCACAGAGTGGGTGCTTTATAAGAATTTGCAATTGTGCTTTTTCTCCTTAACCCCAAGGCAGGGAATTTTCTCCCTTGTAGATTGTACCCAACATTGTCTATCTGTTTGAGTGAAGCCCCACCATCACCCCCAGCTTCCCCACCTTCTCCAATTCCAATCCTCTCCTGCTTTATCCATTGGCAGACTTCTTCCTGGCAGCCCCAGAAATCCTGCCAGGCGTCAAATCATTCTCCTGCCTCTTTATTTTCTCTGCTTTCAGAGCTGTGACCTTTCCACAGAGCACTGCCAGTTCTTCACATCAGTCCCCTCTCACAAACCGCAAACTCGGACCTTCTCCCTTGGTGTGTGACCTGCTGTCCCGTTCTAGTTCAATAAAAGCAACAGACATTTCCAAGCCCTGTTTATATCACTCACGTTCCTGTCTCATCCAAACTGGGTCCCTCTAGAGTCCACACTCATTTGGGGAAAGGTCAGAACAGGGCAGTGGGCAGTGTTCCCTAGCAACCATCCTTCTGAATGAAGGTCACTGACGTTCTAAGCTGGATCTTGATAGTCCTATAGCTCGAGGTGCAAATGCAGCAGAGTGGCCGTGCTGGGCAGCCGGGCGAGATCTAGAAATAGACTTGGTGATAACTAGCTTCATCACCTTGAGCATGTTAATCTCTCTGAGCCTCTGGTTTCTTAACTGGAAAAAGAACATAGTAATAGCTAGATTAAAATGAGATCTTATTTGATAATACCGGACCCACAGACCAGTGTGTCCTACGTAGACCGGGGTGGGGGTATTTTACATAAGGGCCAGCTTGCCTCCCCATGGCCAGTGGGTGTCCCTGTGGCCTGTCTGAGCTGTGAAGGGTCTAGTGTATTCAGGGAAGTGGAATCCAGGGTCAGGATCATGGCTTTGGACTTAGATTGACAGGGTTTACCTTCTGGCTTCACCGCTAGCCTGGTTTCCTCATCTGTACAGTGGGGCTAAAAATAGTGCTATCTCATCAACAGGATTGTCGTGGGGATTAAATGAGGTAATGCATGGAGATAGCTTGGTACAGAACCTGGCGCATGAAGCGCTCTGCAGGCATCAGCCTCTGGCAGAGTAAATGATGAGAGGTGAGGCAGCAAGAGGAGGCAGGAAAGGTCTCCCAGTAGGAGGCTCTTCCCACTGCAATTCAAACAAACGTGTACCGAGCTCTGCTGTGTAGCAAGCCTCACATTAGATTCCAAGAGGGGTTCAGAATAAGGAAGACTTCAGTCCGAGGAGTGGGAGGAAGACAACATAGAAAGTAGTGTCACATAAACTTGGCACATGGGATAGGCTCAGAAAAGTATTCGTGGACTTGCCTGCAAGCTGCTGGCCGTGGTGCAGTGTGGGAGAGTTGCACTGCTTTTCCTAAGGGAGGTGAAACCCACCAGAAATGATAGCCCAGCTGTCCTTCCCGGACAGGGCAGGAAGACGGGGTGGGAGGAACCCCGAGTTTGGGGCTGGTCCTGCTGTGACTGTCCTCGTGAACAGCAGCCCAGCCAGGACCCTGGGAATTGGTACTTCCTAATGAAGTGTCTTTGAGGGAACTCTTCCACCTTGTGACCAAAGGGTGTTCTGGCTCCAGGGAGCTGACCCTGGGCCTTAACCCTCCGCCTTTCCTGGCATTGGGCTTGGCCATCCCTGGAACGGCTGGGCGAGGGGCCAGAGGATGGTGGGGGAGGAGTTCAGCCATTCCAAGGAGTTTAGATGCTCTGGACTAGGTGCTGGGGGTCAAAGCTCCAGGCGCATCCGTCCTGGGCTTTATGGGCGGGGCTCTCATAGACACTCCTGGCGTTTGAAGCAAGTGGCCTCAGAGCTAGCATCCCAGCTGTTGACTGTAGTCAGGGGCGTGAACCCACTGGAGCCTTAATCTAAGAGTAAACTATGCTCCATTCTCCTTGGCACCAGAACAAGCCTGTTTCCTGCCTTCCTAAAGGCATCTGCAGACCCCGCCCCAAGCCCTGCCTCCGTACATCCTGCTGGCAGGTGCAGAGGCTGCAGCTGCTGGGCCCAGGAAGCAGGTGTGCTCAGAGGCGGTGGGTCCTGCTGCTCCCACAGCTCACCGCCTGGCCTAGGCAGAGCTGAGAGTCCGGGTACCTGTGAAGACAAAGCCCACCAACACGAGATGCCGAACCTGCAGTGCCAATGCCTTGCCTCCTCAGAGGTCATGTTAGGCTTGAAGGAGACAATGAATGCTAGCAGTGCCAGTGCTTGGCATGTAGAGGCTCAGAGCGAAGGATGGCTTCGTTGGCGAGGAGTTACAGTACTAAACTGGATCTGCCCCATTACCAGAGGGAAGTCAACCAGCAGGCGGGTCTCCCGCTAGTGCGATGGGGTGGGTGGGTGAGGTGGAAGGAGAACAACAAGCAAAGCCTGGGGGTTCAGGTGGCCGATGATTTCTCACCAGTCTTGCCCTTCTTTTAACCATAGCGCAACTCTCCGATTTTCCAAAGCACTAGTCCATTTTTGGTCAAATGTAAAGATCATAAGACTGAGACTTCAGTCTAACTTCTGACTCTACCTTTGGGCAAACCATTGAACCTCTTTAGATAAGCTTTCCTCCCCCACCAGGTGGGTGTCAGATAGAAAATGTAAGGTCTATAAAGATGTTAAAGCCCGGGCCCTGGCCGGCTGGCTCATTTAGTTGGAGCATCCTCCCGTGCACCAAAATAGGGTTGTGGGTTTGATTCCCAGTCAGGGCACATACCCGGGTTGCAGGCTTGATCCCCAGTGGACAGCGTGCAGGAGGCAGCCCATCATGATTCTCCCTCATCATTGATGTTTCTATATCTCTCTCCCTCTCCCTTCCTCTCTGAAATCAATAAAAACATATAAAAAATAAAAATAACAAATAAATAAATAAATGTTAAAGTCCTGTTCAAACACAGAGTACTATTAGGAGAACAGGTTCTTTTGGAAACTGGTTTGATGAGCAGAGATTCTCTTGCGCTGCAGGAGTCCTGCTTCTTGAAGGGACAACATGGCAGTTCAGTTCTGAGACCCCAGGACACGTGACTCAAGGACAGTAGAGGAAAAGGGGGAGGAGGATGAAGTGATTCCAATAATCGTTCAAAAACAGCACATGGACGGGGGAAGAGCACAACATTTGGAGTTTGGATACCCAGATTTAAATTTCAACTCAGTCACTTACCAACTTGATGTAATTATTTAACCCATGGCACCTCAGTTTGCTAATCAGTAAAATGGGACTAATAAGAATATTGGGTGTTTAAATGCAATAAGTACATGGAAAGGCATTTTGTAACTTACAGAGTGCCTGCCAGCCACCAAGACACCGTGGACAGAGCTCCCCTTTCCACGTCGTCCTTTCCCCCGAAGTGCTCTCTCTCGGGACTGGTGGCATCTCTGGTGACTTGGGTAGGAGCTCTGACTGGCTCACATTAGCTGCCTACCCTCAGGGAAGATACTTTCTGTGCCTCCGTTATCTCTCCTTAAAATGTGGGGGCTGGTCATAAAAAAATCAGGAGACAGGAAGTGCTGCCGTGGATGTGGAGAAAGGGACCCTCCTGCACTATCAGTGAGATTGTAAATTGGTGCAGCCACTGTGGAAAACTGTGTGGAGGATCCTCAAAAAAGTAAACTACCATATGATCCAGCAATTCAACTGCTGGGTATATGTCAAAGGAAACAAAAAATTAACTCAAAAACTATCCGCACCCCTGTGTTCATAACAGCATTTTTTACAATAGCCGAGACATGGAAGCAATATATATGAACATTATTCAGCCATAAAAATTAGGTAAACCTACTGCCCTAACTGGTTTGGCTCAGTGGATAGAGCATCGGCCTGTAGACTCAAGGGTCCCAGGTTCGATTCCAGTCAAAGGCATGTATCTTGGTTGCGGGCACATACCCAGTGGGGAGTGCAGAAGGCAGCCGATCGATGTTTTTTTCTCATCGATGTTTCTAACTCTCCATCCCTAACCCTTCCTCTCTGTAAAAAATCAATAAAATATATTTTTTTAAAAAATTAGGTAAACCTACTATTTACAACAACATGGACAGAACTTGAGGGCATTGTTCTATGCGAAATGAGTCAGAAAGAAAAAGACAAATCCTGTTTGATCTCACTTACCAGTGGATTCTAAAAAAATACCAGCAACAAACAAATCAGACTCCTAGATAAAGAGATCAGACTTGTGGTTCCCAGGAGGGGGAGGGAAAATTGGAGGAAGGTGGTCAAAGGTGAAAAGGTTCCAGTTATAAGATAAATAAGAACCAGGATGTAACGTACAGCAGGATGACTATAGCCGCACTGCTGTGTGATACACAGGAACGTTGCTAAGAAAGTAAATCCTGAGCTCTCATCGCAAGGAGCATTTCCCCCATTTTTCTTGTCTTTTCATTGTATTTCTATGAATACATTTCTATAAGGAGGTGGATGTTAGCTGAGCCTACTGTGCTAGTCATTTCATAATATATGTAGGTCAAGCCATCATGATGTACACCTTAGACTTACACAGTGAGGTGTGTCAACTATTTCTCAATAAAACTGAAAAAAAAATGAAGGGGCTGGACATGAGATCCTACCAGGTCTCAGGTTTTAGGTTCTTGGTATTCTTGTCCTTGAAGACTAGCCTTAACAATCACTTTGTTGAGATTTCACATTTTTTAAAATGTGCCAGGAGGGAGGGGTGTGTGTGTGTGAGTGTGTGTGTGAAGGGAGCGGGCAGAGCACACTGTGGCCAACCCTGGGCCACACTTGCCGGGAATAGAGCTGTCCACCACCTGGGGAGGAGCGACAGTTGGGGCCCTGGGACCCCAGCCGATGCAATTCCAATTTAGCAACAAGAAGTCCTCTCCAAGACAACCCAGGCTAACACCGCCCACTGGGCAGGACTAAAAATACACCCGCACGGTGTCAGCGTCACACCTGAAGTAAAAATACATCCGCAGGAGCTGCTGGCTTGCTCCCCCACCCCACTCCGCTCTCTCCATCTGGTGCCTTTGAGCGCGAGGAGTGGAGGGCTGGGCAGGCACCGCCTCCACATCACCCCCTCCCCCCAAGACCCTGCCAACCCACCCCCCCCCCACACACACCCCAGCAGAGCCCAAAGCAGGCAAATCTTTTTGTAGTAACTGTGGCTAGAAACTGCCAGATGGCAGTATCTGATCCCAGTACCCCAGCAGGAATGGATTCTGAGCCGGAAAGAAGTTCCGGACTGTGTCTTGGAACCTTCATTCTCGCAGTCGGGGCTTCTTTATTCACTCGCTCGTTCCCATGCATCGATTCACTGAATAGTTACTGAGCCTCTGCTGTGTGCCAGGCACTGTGCCTGACCCCTGGATATTCAAAAAGAGGACGGGCATGGCCCGGAGGAGCTCAGCATGCAGTGAGGAAGACAGATCTGTGCACACAGCTACAGCCAGTAGAATGTGTCCCAAGGGAAATAAAAATGAATGCTGACTGGCAGTGCTGTTCTGGTTAAAAAAGGAGGGTCCGGGTTTCTGATCAAATGCACGTGGCCTCTCTTCTCCTCTCTCTGTACCTCTATTTGGGTTGGCATGTGGGCTTGTCCCTGCCACATGAGTCAACGGAGGTGGGAATATAAATTGATTGGAGCGGATGGTGTCAGTGTTGCTCTGAATCAAAAAGGTGCCCACACACTTCCTCTTCCAGGGAAAAGGAGCAGCTTGCTAAGCGTCAGGCACTCCACGTGCTTCTTCCCCGAACCCTTACAGGTACCTGCGTGGTGGTGGTGTCCCTGCTTTAGAAAGAAGGAAACGGAGCCCTCGCCAGTTTGGCTCAGTGGATAGAGTGTCGGCCCGTGGACTGAAGGGTCCTGGGTTCAATGCTGGTCAGTTGCAGGCTCGATCTCTGGCTCTGGTCCGGGTGCGTGTGGGAGGCAACCAATTGCTGTGTCCTTCTCACATCAATGTTTTTCTCTCTCTGTCTCTACCCCTCCCTTCCACTCTCTCTGAAAATCAATGGGAAAAATATCCTCAGGGGAAGATTAACAACAGAAAAAGGAACCTGAGACTCAGAGAAACTCAGTCACTTGCCCCTCAGTCACACAGTGATGTGACCCCAAAGTCTAGACTCCTTTCAGCGCTCCCAGCTTCTCGCCCTAAAGGAGGCGGCGGTCCGGGTGGAAACCCTGAAGCATCCCCGATGGTTCAGAGGAGGTAGCGCTTCCTCTTGCTGGAGACGCCCTCCAGGCGCCTGCGCAGCCGGGATGGCACTCGGAGCTGGATTCTGAAATGACTGGAAGGGACAGGTAGAGACCCAGAGGCGGAAGGACCAGCAGGAGCCCCCGGCGTCTGGTTGCCTGAGCTGGTGAAGGGCGATTGTGCAGATACGGGCCGGGGGCCACCTGCTCTCTGTCCATCCGCCGCGTTCTGGGAGTCTGTTGAGGAGACACACTGAAAAGTGAGGCCACACTGTGAATGTTGCGTGTTTGTCTGAGGATGCTTATTGATTTCCTCAGCATCCAGGAGAAACATGGCGACGGTTCTCACAGTGACTACTTGTAAGGGGCCTCTGGCAGTGGAGAGATGCCCAGGAAAGGGGCAGCAGGCCGCCCTGGAAACTGGCTCTGGGGCATTGCCTCTGATTTTGGGATCCCAGTGACCTCTGACCTTGGGCCCTAGACAAAGACGATCAGGGTTCCAGCCCTTGAGCCCAGTTTCCAGTTGGTGGCCCTTTGGCAGCTGGAGACCTCCACGTGCGTCAGTGCAGACTCGGTCGGGTGGCTGCCGGCCTGGCCACTGCTTGGCCCCTCCCGCCACCTCAGCAGCCAGCAGACTGATGTCCTCTGTGGCAGTTGGGCCCAGACCATGCTCTGGTCCCCCTGAAATTTCCACCCAGAAATGTGGCTCTCCTATCATACAGTCCACGCTCTGGACCACCGTCTACCCTCATCCCAGCCTGGAAGGGCTGAGGGGCTGTACCCTCAATGGAAGAAGCAGCCAGGGCCCAGGGAGGGGTCAGCGCTGCCCTGGCGTCCCCTGTCTGCCTCTTCCCCAGCCGATGAGTCTGGGCTGGGAGATGAGGTGCAGGACAGCCTGGGGCTCCAAGGTCAGTCCCAGGGGGAGAAGGTGGACAGCCAGGCAAGCTGCCACACACTTGGCTGGACCCATAATTGAGGTCTGCAGTCCCGGCCAAGGTCACGAGGGAAGGGATGGCTGAGAGGCTCTGGAGTGATGGAGTGGCATGACTGTGAATCACAAGGTTTATCACCCAGAAAGAGAACCAGCACTAATGTCTCCCGCATGCGGCCAGCCCTGCCCCCAGCCTGCAGCGCTGTTTCCGTCCATGTATCCCTTCTCCATCCCTGTCTCTCGTATTCTTTGCATCCTAGCCTCTCTAAAGCTCTGTGTTTTTGCCTTTTTTTTTTCTTTCTTGCATTCCTTCTTTTTTCCTGTCTCTGCTTCTCTGTCTCTGATCCTCTATGCAGGAAGAAATGTTTAAAAGCAATTTAACCTCGGTTGCCCCAGGAGGAAGGAAGGGAAGCAGAAAAGGGTCCTCTTGCCTTTTCTTGAGTCCCTTTAACAAAAGGAAAGAAGCCTCACCCTCACAGGGGAATTAAGTCAGGGATGAGGACGAGAATTACCAGGAAGTCATGGTTTCCATCCCAGGGGTCTTTGAAAATGTTCGGGAGACCTACAGAGCAGTTTAGGTTCAGAACACCTGTCAGGAGGTGGGGAGAGCTAAAGGGGCTGTGCTGAAGCCCACGTGCTCATGGATGTGCTCAGAAGCCTTACCAGTGTGCGTGCACGTGTGTGCATCTGTGTGAGGGCATGTGTGTGTGTGTGTGTGTGTGTGTGTGAGTGTTACACCTTGCGCTGAAGGAAAACTGGGGTTCAGCAAGGGGTCCCTGCCTCTCCGCTGCTACAGAGAGGGTGACACTCACTCCACTGGGGCTTCAGCCCAAATCCTGCCCAGTTTGGGGGCCAGGGTGTCGGGGGCTGCTCCTCTACCTCCTGGCCCCAAACTGGGCATTGCAGGCCGGTGAATTGGGGTGATGTAAAAAACACAACGGCAGAAACGTCAGAGGTAATTAAACCAAACGATGGCTTAAACCCCTGTAGAAATCAACGTATCGGGTTTAATCACTGCTGCAGCCAGCGCAGGGCTGCGAGGCTGCGAGAGGCCGCTTCCCTGGATTGTTAACAGGAAGTGCGTATCTTGAGCTTGATTTTGGTTCGGATGCTCCTGGGAGAGGTGATGAGGGTGGGGTGGGGGTGGGGACCTGGAAAAGAAAAAAGAAATAATAAAATGTTATTTGAGATCATCTCTTCTTGCCCGCCCTGGAGCCATGCGGCTCCCTGCTTGGGGCTCTGCCCCCCCTCCCGGCGCCCAGGAGCGGGCACAGTGCTGAGTGTGCTAAATTAGGCCATTAGAGAAATTCATTTCTCTTTATTAGTCTGTGTCAAATCCTTTTTATTAGTGGCTGGAAACGACCTCTCTTCCTCAGTGAAATGTCATGCAGGTTCCCTCCTTCTATTTGTTCTGCACTGACGAGGCTCAAGCTCTCCCTGAATTGAGCGGTGAGATTTATTTCCTCCAAATTTTGAACGGCTTAAGAGAGATTGGGGTGGAGGGGGGGCGGTCAGGCGGAGGCGACAGGGAGAAGAGGGGAGAGAGCAGCGAGAGCAGGTGAGCTCCTCTGGAGGTCAGGTGTCCTCTGGAAATAAAATCCAGCGGCCATCTCTCACATCTTGTTCCTCATCTTCCGGGCCTGGGACCGAGTTTCCAGGTCCCTACTTCTATCTCTCTGATGGGGGAGATCTGGACAGCAACACCAGGACACACTGAAGCTCAGGGGCCATATCCCGTGTCTCCCTGGAAACCCTTCTTCCCCTTCCATGCCTGCACACACAGGGACATTCATGTCCCTGCTGACCAAGACACTCAGCTCTCGGGGTTCCTGCCCTTGTCACCCCATCCTGTCCCTCCCCAAGCCTGCATTGGGCTGCCAGCCTCATCTCCAGCCGCAGGCAGTGATGTTGGGGGGTAGCTTAGAAATACAGGCCCACCCTTAGTTGGACGGCTGTAGGCTGGGCAGCCGGGGAGGGGCTGGGCCCTGGGCTGGGAACAGCCTTGGAAAAGCCTAGTGACTGCAGCCACAGACCCTGCTGAGTCACTGGGAAGCTGATTCTGGTCCTCAGGGGTGATGCAGTGTCTCAGCGGTCCCTACGCTTGAAGTAGCAGGGAACAGTCTGGATTTACGGAGGGATCCAGATAGATAGAGCAGGGGAGCCACAGGCAGCCCCTACCCTGGTGTAGTCCATGTGAAACCTGTGGCTGAGCTCAGATGCCATCTGATCTCCTGGGCTCAGGGACCTGGGGGAGGGGGAGGTGGAACCCAGCCAGGAGCCTGAGAGGGTGGGGTGTGAGAAGGGAGGGTTTGGAGCTGAGAGTTTGGCTCGGGTCAGGAGAGACTGGAGAGAAGCAGCCATGCCAGCCTCCGGGAGCCTGCTCTGTGCTCCGTGGCCCTCGTTAATTTGGGGGGGATGGGAAGTATGTTTCCTTCTTCTGAGAGATAGCAGGAGCTCCCAGAAAACACCCCCAAGTATGCCCCCCCCCACATTCTGGGGAGATCTGATGCCTGGAAGTGAGAGGTTTATGAAAAGGACCTGTGCTGTGGCCCAGTGTACATGACAAGGCCTCCAGCCGCCCCCCTACCTGCACCCCACCCAAGGCCCAGCTCTATCTGAGACTGTGATCTGAGTCCTGTTCACCTCGCCAACCTCACCTCCCTCAGTCCCCTCCTGACTATCCTGTTCCAGCCACATCATCTGGATATTGTTCCAGAAACACACCAGGCTGATTCCTATCTCAGGCGCTTTGCTTTTTCTGCCGAAAGCCTCTCCCTCTGATTTTTGTATGACTGCCTCCTCATCATTCAGGCTTCATTTAAATGTCGCCTCCTCAGAGGGGCCCTCCCTGATCACTCTGCTCCATTCGGGGCAAGGACAGTGGCAGAGGGGACCACCCTCCCATCCCCATCCCAACTCTAGTGCAAGTATGTGAGGGATGCAGTCACCAGTAGATCCCTCTTTCCCTACCCCATACCCTATTCATGCTGTGTACACAGAATACTGAATCCCCGCCCAGATCACACACACAACACATGGCACATACACACACGCTGCCCACAATGTAGGGCTCATGCACACTCCATTCACCAAACACAAAATCTGCACCCCAACTTGAAACACACAACCCACATGCATACGTACTGTATACATCCCACACTGTGTGTGCACACAATGCAAACACACAAGAGCACATGTACACAACACTCCCACTGGCCTCGCTGACAGGTGCACACACACACACGTGCACACAGGTGCCCCCTCTTCGTTCAGCAGCTGCCCACCCCCCTCCGACGAGAGAAGGGAACCAGCGGTGACCGGCGGGGTGCACCCACCACCTGGCACAGCGCTGCGGATTATTAGTTCCTGGTAATTTAGTGCCCTTGTACAGAGTCGATTTGTGCCTTTCATTCCTAATTGATCTAGTGGCTGTTTAAATGGCAGCAGGCATCTGTTGAGAGTAGGAAGGTTCATCAGGCGCAATAATTCATAACACCGTCTGGAATTTGCCTTTCGTGTCCCTCAGCTAAAGCGCTGCGAGCGCTGCTTAAATCACAGCCGCTGAGGCTTCCTTTGGTATTCCGCACAGGGCCAGGAGAGGCTTGCATTAAACTGGGATCAGCTTAGATTAGACCATAATATGCTGCGGCATTAGTGGCTGCAAATGAAGACTTACGCTGGAGTTTAACCCTTCACCTGCTCGCTCTTTGTTTTAGCTGAGGGCTAAGCGAGCCGCGGTTTTCCCTGCCGGCTTCCTGGGGGGCTGCATAGGTCTTCTAGAGATTTGGGGCCACAGATGGGCCACATTCAGATATTGACCCTTTTTTCCCTGCAGACAAAAACCCAGCCTGCCGGCCAGCTGTTTATGCATCAGCTCTGAAAACAAGGGTGAGCAGGCAGTGTCCAGGGCAGGCCCTGCGAGCCAAGCAGCCCGCCTGAAGTGGGCCCTGACTCCTCCCCCCACTGCCCCTGAGCCCGGGGAGAACGGCCAGCATATATGGGGGGCTAAGCACCTAGAATTATGAGAACCCCAGAGTGGACAGGCTGGGAGGGCCCCCACCGGCCAGCACTGTGAGGCTGGGCGTCGGTCCTCCGTGCATTGTGTTTGGTCACAGTGTGCCAGGGGAGCACTGTCCAGTGTATTTTCGAGTCTTGTGCTTTCCAGTGTGGCAGCCACCGGCGACATGAGGCTGTTTAAATTAACATCAGCTAAAATTAAATAAAGCAAAAAACTCGGTGTCCTAGGCACAAGTCATCATTTTTAATACCCACCCAAGGATATGTGTTTATTGATTTTTAGAGAGAAACATTGATGTGAAATAGAAACACTGATCTGCGGCCTCCCATATGCGCCGCAACCATGATCGAACCCACAACCTAGGTATGTGCCCTGACCAGGAATTGAACCTGTACCCCTTTGGTGTATAGGACAACGCTCCCACCAACTGAGCCACCCAGCCAGGGCAACAGTCATATTGACTTCGACTAGTTATTGGCTCTGTGTTGGAGGGCAGACCGTGTAGAACATGTCCTTGTGGCAGGAGTGTTACTGGAAAGTACTGGCCAGAGCATGCCCTCTCGCAGAGGCCCAGGGGCGAGGCCTGACACATGCTTCCTCCTCTCCCAGCAGGCAGAGCTTAATCAAAAAGGAAGAGATAGGTTGTGTGGTCCCAGGGGACTGAGAAAGAGACCGGGGGGGGGGTGCAGATGCTTTTCGGGGACCACCATGGGAAGGAGGGGTCTCCAGGTCCAGTGTCAACAACCCGTGCAAACATATGCACACATACTGGGAGTTAAGACATAGTCATTCACACATGCTGCAGAGAAATAAGAGTGATATGTACTTATGTGTGCACACAGGTGTGCACGCATAACATATATGCATTCAGCAAATATTTGTTGGATCCTCACGCCTCTGCTAGACTCTGAACAGACTGTGGTGAATAAGGTGGGCTTACGTCCTGCCCTTATGCAGCTCATATTCTAGTCAGGAAGGCAGGTGATAAAGCAAAGAGCTCAGGGAGCCATCAGCGTAGTGTGAGGGAGGGGCAGTCAGAGGAACTTCCCAGAGAGGGTGGCGTCTTCACCAAGACCCACAGAGCCAGCGAGGTAAGCCCTCAGCTTACAGAATACATCACACACATACCACCCGCTCACTCACATGCTCCTCATTCCCTAATTCATTGTCCGTCACTGAGTATTAAGTGCCTGCTATGAGCATGCAGGGCAAGACCCTAAGGATACAAGGCTCATTAAGACAGAGACGGTCCTGGAGGACAACAGTGAGCAAATATGATGCAGATAACCAGGTGGTTACGGATGTGCTAGGTGTGGGATGATGGGAAAGTGCAGGGAGGTGATATTCCTGTGATTGGGTATCTGGCCTGAACCGAGTCAGCGAACAGATGCAGAGCAGGTGGAGACACCTGCCCGCCATGTGCAACCAGAATTCAGGCTCACGCTCATCCCCTGTAAACACTCACAGACACACAGGCACTGCCTTCGGCTGGCTCCAGACAGCCGAGAATGGGTGTCTGACCAACCGCTAATGTTCATGGTCGGGACTTGTCTGGACACTTCCCACACTTCCTTCCTGGGTTGACCTTAAACCAGAAAGGGACACCTGCTTCTCTGAAGGGTTACACCCCTCACCCTCATCAGATACACAGGCAGGTTATCTTACCAAAGAGAAAAGGCAGGCGCCGGTGGGGAGGAGATCGCCCCCTATGCCCAGGGATTGGAGACTGGGTCTTCCCAGCAGGGCGTGAACTGCTGCCATCTGGGCTGACCGTGGGGGCTGGGGACGATCTCAGGAGTGGGGCCTTGGGAGAAGAAGTGCGGGGAGCATGGGGAAGGGGCCCTCGTGGCTTCTGAGCCCAGCCGGCCGCAGGTTTCTGTGCGCATGTGTGAGCTCTTGCTGTCCCCACAGGCACCCTCTTTTCCCGCTTCTGACGCTGCTGTTTGAGAAATGTGAACAGGCCACCCAGGGCTCGGAGTGCATCACCTCCGCCAGCTTTGACGTGGACATCGAGAACTTTGTCCACCAGCAGGAGCAGGAGCACAAACCCTTCTTCAGCGATGACCCAGAACTGGACAATCTGGTAAAGACCCTCCCTCCCCACCCCTGCTAGCTTCTCCATCCCCTGTGGTCCCTCCAAGTGCCCTAGAAATGATCCTTTCATTCATTCAGCACAAGGTGTTGTGTGCCACTGTGGGCCGGGCCCTAGATGGTCCTCTAGCCACTGAGAACCATTTCTACGGTCCCTACACCAAGAGCTGCAGGCACAGGTCTAGCTGCCTAAGCTCTCCCCTTCTCTGGCCTCTGCCCGCTGCACACATGCATCCCCCCCAGCCTCTTGCCATGCAGCCAGGAGGAGAGGAGGGGCGTGGCACCCAGAATGTCTGGGGCAGTGGTTCTGAGGGCTGGAGTCCTGGCACGTTAGTAATTCGCCAGGCCAGTGTGCTGCAGTGTGGAGGGTGAGGGGACAGGCACATTCAAGCACATCAGCAGATAGAGAGACCTGGAGACACAGTCCTGTGGAGAATGAGGCCAGCGGATGTCCTGCCCATTTAGGGGGACGCAGGAGATCAGGCTTTCAAACCCAGTGTGTTACCCAGGTCATCACTGCAGCCTGCTGCTCTGTGCGGCCTGGACATGCCAGCGAGTGTCTGGCTCCGTGCGCCCCTTGCCAACACTCCCTGGGTCTCCAGGTCTGCTCACTCACGTATTCAGAGTTCTGACTCAGACCAACAAACCTTGGTTAAGGGCCAGCCATGTGCCAAGCCTGCCCAGGGGAAGTGGGTGTTGTAGAAGCTGCCCTGGCGGCCCCAGCCCTCAGGTCACCGGACTGGGAGTGGTCTGGTTGGTGGAGTCGTCCTTGGACATCCCACCCCCTCACGTGGTCTGATTTACCCAGATGAGGAGCCACACTCCTGGCTGGGAGATTGGTCAATCAATTATTTTATTTTTTTCTGTGATTTAAAATATTTTAAATTACAGTTTACATTCAGTATTATTTCGTATTATTATCGGGTATACCGCATAGTGGTTAGACAACCATCTACTTTACAAAGTGTCCCCCGATGATGGGTCAGTTGTTCCCATGGGGACAGTTGGAGGAGCACCTAGAGATGAAAGCCCAGGGCTGGCTTCCCTGTTCACCATCTGTGTGGCTTTGCTGACTTCACTGCTTCGAAGCTCGATTTCCTTGCCTGTAGATCTAATACACCCATCTCCAGTGACTGTAAAAAACACACGAGTGAGATGGCTTGTGGAACTAAATGGCCTTTAAGAACGCATACCATCCGGAAGGTTCGTCTCAAGTGCAGTATCCTTACGCCAAGGCGTTCTAGCCTCCCAGCCCCGCCTCCCCAAAACTTTACTTGGGGAGCCAAGCAGTGCCCTTCGCCGCCCTCTTGCAGTAGGGAGCGGGAGGATGAGGCCAACCACAGGAGCCGTCATTAGAACAGGAATCATGTAGCCAGCGCAGCCAAGATGCACATAATTAGAAATTAGAAAAAGGTCAGATCGCGTCATTATCAGCTCAATCAGCTGCCGAGTGCCACAGCCAGTTAATCTGGCATCTGTATTTTTTACAACCCCGCACACGTAGCCCAGCGGACTGTAACTCTTTATCCGGACAGATATACTGCGCAGCAGAGCAGGGACATAAAATGAGAGACCCCGAGCCAATGAGCTGAGATAATTGAGAGATTTATTTTATATATATATGTGCGTGTCAGGGCGGCTTTCTTCTGCCCTTGAATATTGACTTTCACAGATGAAATTATCAGGAGGACACGGAGGTCCCCAAAACTTTGTCCCGCCCTGGGATCTCGAGCTCTGATCCCTCTCCATGTCCCCCCACCCCACCAAGCCCACCACTGGGCATGACTCCTCCCACCTCTAGCTGCATGCGCCCCTCCCCGCCCCCCAAAACAACACCAATTTGCATGCAGTACCTCCCCTCCTCCCAGAAAGTGTCCTGGACAGTTCCCATGGGAACGCTGACTGAGCTCTCCTGGAGCTGCCCGAAGACCAGAGAGGTCCCCAGACTGCAGTTTCTGAGGGCACTGCCCTTCCTGGGAGCCAGCTGCTCCCACTGCACACGAGGAGACACAGCTGTGGAAAGAAGCAAGTCCATGTACAGATGGGACAGCACAGTCCAGAGAAGGGAAATTACTTGAGGACCAGGACCAGCCTATGGCTCCTCATATGCTCTCCCTCCACTGCATCACCCCTCCCTTCTCCCTGGGACAATAGAGTCCTACTTCCTAAGAGTACCCCCCACCCAGCCGCTGTGGCTCAGCAATTGAGCTTCCACATAATGAACCAGGAAGTCAGGGTTCGATTCCCCGTCAGGGCACATGCCAGGTTGCAGGCTTGATCCCCAGGAGGAGGCGTGCAGGAGGCAGCCAATCAATGATTCTCTTTCATCATTGAGGTTTTCATCTCTCCTTCTCTCTTCCTCTCTCTGAAATCAATAAAAATATATTTTTTAAAAAGAGGACCCCCAGCAGGTCTCCCCCAATCCCCACACTCTGACCCTCTGTACCTCCCCTTTCCGACGCTGGTGGCTAGGCTGGGATGCCCCCAGTTAGTGCCATAGCCACTCTCCACGCCAATCCCCACTCCCGCCCCGTGCTCACCAGGCCTCTCTCTTACCTGCCCCCCGGCCCCCCACTCGGGTCCAACCCCCTCTGACTGGCAGTTGGTAAAGTTTGTAAAATTTGCAAGTTCCCCAAACCCCTTTGAAAAGTAGAAGCTTTTTGTTTTATAAAATCTGATTTACGGGCCCCCAGTGCAGGGCCAAGGTTTTATATATTATGCAAGATTTCAAACCAAGGCTGTAAAACCTATGGTTTCAGTTTCATGCATGGAATTTTTTTATGTGTAAATTTTTTAACATTTATGGGGCACGTTTTAATGAGACTCTGGTGTGGCTCAAGGGACAGATTAGGGCTGCCTGGCCGCAAAGCCAGCTCCGAAATGGGGCCCCACAGGCCCCTGGGCCACGCTGAGGAGGCAGGGCCCAAGTTCCGGGCACACAGAGGCCTCACCAGCCCTGCTCAGTCTCTCCCTCAGCCTTCAGTGCAGACTCCCTTCACTCAGACAGGAGCAGGAATCCTACAGACAGGAGAAAGGGAAAGGAAAAACCATCTAAGCTGGCAACAGTGAGCATCTATAGAGCACTTGTTAAGTGCCAGCTGCTCTTCCAAACACTTTACATATAATTTCTCACTTAATCCTATTTCCAAACCCACAAGGCACATATTATTACTGTTATTCCCATTTTAAGATGAGGAGCTTGAGACACGAGGATGTCGCTAGCTCAAGGTCACACGCTAGCACGCAGCAGAGGGAGCCACATGGCCACGCTACCCCTTCGCTCATCTTTCTTAGTTCTTTCTATGCACCAGCTCTTCTTTTTAGTTCTTTCCTGCCCACCTTTCATTCAGTCCTCACTGTAACTCTGAGGGGGTCACTGTTGTCCCATTTTACAGAGGAGGAAAGTTGAGTGCAAGAGACTGTGAAAACTGGCCAGAGCCTCTCAGCAGGTGGAAGACCCAGGGCTCGGCCTCCAAAGCCCACTGCTCTGCCATATGGTTCTCTCAGTGGTCCTGTCCACATTTCACAGAGGAGCTCAAGGCCTAAGAACCCAAAGTTACAGAGCTGGTATTTGCACCATGTGGGTGTAACTCCAAAGCCCACCGCCTTCCTCGGCACCACACTCCTTCTCCGAATTGAGAAGTGACCTGTTACTGACTTAAAAGTGTTTCCCTTGTCATGCATGATGGCTTCCAGAAAATGTTCATCTGTCCCCCCATAATCTGGCAGTTCCCATTCCCTGGTCTTCATCTTTCTTCCAAGTCCCATTTCTTGTTCCAATGACCTTACACTTACAACTGGTTGGGCAGAGCTGGGCGGGTCTGGAAAAATTCCTGATTAGATTTTAGCTTCGGCTGCCCTAATGACCCCCAGGAAATATCAGAGCTTGTGTGTTTATAAACTCCTTCCTCTGCAAGTGAGAGAGAACCGTCCCAGCTTCCCAGCTCACAGAGGAAGCGCCTCCTTAACTGCTGCGTGCAACTTCGCAGGGCACCTCATCTCAGCCTTCGTCCCTCATCTCCGGGGGAGACATGCCCCGTGGTTATGAGACTCAAATGAGATAATGGAGAGAAAAGCATTTTGCATCTTGTAAAGTGCTCTGTCTGTAATTGATTTGAAAGGCAAGATGTATTACCATCAAGTGAAGAGGCCACGATCCTACAAGAGAGGCTACTTTTCAGGAGGAACTTGGTTGCGGGAGGGGCACGTTGGCATAAAGAACTGACATTGATCAAATAGCTACTCTGTTCCCAATGTATTTACATACATTATCTGATTCCATTTTCACAATAGCTCTACCGTGTAAGCATTGTCACCCTAAACTTGACAGAAAGTTTAAATGCTTGTCTGGAATACCCAGGCAGGAAATGAGCGATTTGGAGCATCATGCCACCTGACCTCATGGGAACCAGGAGCTCCATCCATGTTCTGTCCTGGGACTCCTGGGGCCACCTGACCTCATGGGAACCAGGAGCCCCATCCGTGTTCTGTCCTGGGACCCTTGGGGCTAGTGCACATGGCATGAGATGAAAATATAAGATTGCAGCTTGTTTTGCTTCTTTGAAGGGTACTTCTTAGAAAACAAGGGCTGTTTCTTTATTTTGAAAGAGAAGGGAGGGAGAAAAGCTGAAAAAGGAAGCCAAATCTGGGGGAAGGAATTAAGGACACATTTATCACATTTGTAGATGATATTAAATCAAATGGAATGGTTATTGCTCCAGAAAATTTGGAATGACTTTTTATATGACATTGATCATTTAGAAAAATAGCCCAATAAATCCGAGTTTTATTCTGATTTAGAAGCAAAAACCCCAAATTGCAAACATGTAGGACAGAGGATGATTTACAAAACACAAATACAGAAGAAAAACTGGGAGTGATTGTTTTTCCACTAGCTGAATATGGAATAGCTGTAGGAAAGCCAGCAAGATATTAGAAGTTATTAAAAGAGGTTAAAAAATGTATATGCTTTTGATTCCCTGTGGTTCCTAAAGCACTTTCACATTATTATTTCCCTCAGCTCTTAACCAATCCTGTGAGCTAGGGATGATCCTCTCTCCATGTTACAAATGAAGAAACTGAGGCTCAGAGAAGTCATGCAACTGGCCCAGTATCACCCAGTTTCTAAACAGCAGGTGGACTCAGATCCAGGCTGACTGACAACACACACACACACACACACACACACACACACCAGGCTTCCTGCTCTACCAGGCAGCGCCCCGCCTTATCAGCGTTGCCCGTCTTTTTCTCTAATATTGAAAGGTCCTCCATATTCATTGCCTCAGAACACCATGATGATTTACACTACCTGCTTAAATCTTTAAACCAAGTCTATTATTCCATAAAAAAGTAATCCTTCCACTGCGCGGTGTCAGACCGAGTGGTGGGTCCATTTTGAGCACCGAGCACCAGACCCAGTTTAATCCCAGTGCATGTCTATTTCACTTCAGCAAAGCTAGCCAGGTGGATTTTACTTTTGAGTTTGTTTTACGGATTTGTATTTTCTGATTCTTTTAATAAGTCCTTATTGGCTATGTTTTTAAAATAAATGAATAAATGTGTGTACTTTGCTGTGTGTGAATATGGGTGTATTGCTTCTTGAGAAGATTTAAAAATAAATGAGTAAATAAAATGTTGATTAAAAATGAAGACTGGGCCAGCAAAGGAAAGCTAAGAGAAAGAAGGGAAGAAAAAACAGAAAGAAAGAAGAAAGGAAGACGTAAGGAAGAAAGGGGGAAGGAAGAGAGAAAAGGGGAAAAGAAGAAAGGTTGAACCAGGATTCCGTTGCCCGGAGAAGATAAAGCTAATTGGACAGTTCATTCCAGGCAGGTGCTTTCTCCAGCCTATGGCACGTTGTGAGACAATATTCACGTCGAATGGATAACATTGAATTAAGGGAGCCGGTGCTGATAGAAGCACTAGATGTTCTTGGTGCCCACTGGAGGCTGAGCAAGCGCTTTCTGTTAAGGCAGGAGAAAATTTGGTCACTTCATGGAAGAATTCAACAAGCAGGTTGAGAGAACAGAGAGCTTTGGCATGATGAGGTTCTGATTGGAGACCATGCAGCCTGTGTCCTGGAGGCTTGGCCCTTCTGCTCACCACAGGCGGCCAGATCGTCTCCCAGTGCCCCTTCCACGCCGTCCGTGAATTGAGGGCAGGAGTCAGAACATCGGAGGCACCTGACAGCCCACTCCCCTCTTCTTCCACATGAGGAAGCAGACACCTGCATGGGTGAGGGATTCTGACTCCTGGGCTAGACCAGGAGTGAGAGAGAAGTCAGAGCAGCTGAATGAGGGGAGGTTGCCAGGGAGGGATCTGGAAATAACTTCAATATCCCCAAAGCTAGTTGGTTTTTCTGGAATCCCATAATTCCTGTCACTGAGTGACTTTCTTCCTAAACCATGCACCTTTACACTGCCATTTTGTACACAGAAATTCCAAGGGCCCGGATTGAGGGCAGAGCAACACAGGCCACCTGGCTTCACATCCTAGCTCTGTCGCTTACCAGCTGTGTGACTCTAAACAAGTAAACAATACCCCTGGACTTCATTTTCTCCAACTGTAAAATGCGGAGGTGGTTGTGAGGTAAATAAGATAAGGCATGCCATAGGTCTAGTACACGGACTGGGGCATAGAATAAGAAATGTTTGGGTATTGTTACCAATCAGTGAGCATTTAATAAACACCTTGTACTGTGCTAATTACTCTAGATATAAAACAAGATCTTCATGGCCAAAGTCAAGTAGATAATTCAGGCAAAAGCAAATATTTATTCAGTGCCTAACCCCATTTTTTAGTTCAAATAATCAATACCAAAGTCAGTATTCTCTGGGCCTGGGAGAGCCCAGGCTCCATCAGCTCAGCCCCATGGAGGAAGCACTTAGGACAAGACCCTGTGATTGAGCCCTGCGTGAAGACCCAAAATTGTTGGTTTCGGCCTTTGAGTGACACTTAGTCTAATTCATAACTTCAAGAGCCCTTAATTAGTTGAGTATAGTCCCTGCCCATCAGACAATTCAAATGCCAACCCAGGCACTTTCCACTTGAAATGCCAATGAGGCTCAGAGAGGGGTGTGGCGCTGGCAGTTCTCTGCACAGCAGAAGTCAGAATTCTCTGCAAGAGATTCCCTCCTTGTTTTCCTGGGCATCCAAATACCCGCCAGAAGTGGGAGGGGAGGGTTAAACAGGGACTCTTGTATATTACTTATGGCAACATAAATGGCTCTCCAAAGGCAACAAGCCCCCACCCCCTCTCTTTCTGTCTCTTTCTCTTTTTAATCCTTATTGGATATCCTCAATGGGTATTTTTCATTGACTTTTTATTTTTAGAGAGAGTAGAGGGGAGAGAAGAAGAAATAGAAACATCAATGTGAGAGAGAGACGTCGATTGGTTGCCTCTTGTTTGCACCCCAACTAGGGCCTGGAATTAAACCCAAGACGCTCTAACCACTGTTTACTTTTATATATATATATATAATTGGAGATTCACATGTATTCGTAAGAAATAGTACAGAAAGGTCCTGATTCCTTCTCACGACTATAGTATAGAACAGTTTCTCAAACAGGAAGTAGACAAAATACAATCAGCCAACCTTACTCAGATTCCATGAGTTTTACGGCCGTGTGTGTGTGTGTGTGTGTGTGTGTGTGTGTGTGTGTAGTTCTGTGCAATTTTATCACACGTGTAGATTCATGTACACACTATGGTAGTCAAGATACTGAGCAATTCCTCCTGCCCTTCTCCCACCCCACTGTCCACAACCATTAATCTTTTCTTCATCTCTATAATTTTGCCATTTCAAGAATGCTACGTAAATGGTATCTTACAGTATATAATCTTTTGAGACTGGTTTTTCTTTCTCAGCATAATTTCCTTGAAATCCACCCAAGTTATTGAGTGCATCAACCGTTTGTTCCTTTTGTTGCTGAGTACTAGTCCACGATATGGGTGTACCACAATTGCTTTATTCATTCACCTGCCGAAGTATATTTTGTTGTTTTTTCCAGTTTGGGGCTATTAGAAATAAGGTTTTTGTGTACTAGTAAATATACACTTTTATTTCTCTGGGACAAATGCCCAAGAGTGCAATTTCTGGGCTGTATAGCAAACATAGACTTAGTTTTGTTATGAGGTTTTCCAGAAGGGCGGCACTGTTTTACACACCCCCCAGCAATGTATGAAGGATCCAGTGTCCTGTCCCTTGTCAGCATTTGGTGTGATCACTCCTTTTTATTTAACCATCCTTGTAAGCGTGTAGCGATATCTCATTGTGGCTTTAATTTGCATTTCCCTGATGGCTAATGACATTGAACATCTTTTCATGTGCTTATTTGCCATCTGCATATCCTCTTCCTTGCAAAGTCTGACGTTGTCTTTAGCCCATGTTCTAATTGGATTGCTTGTTATTTTACTGTTTCATTTTGAAAGCTTTTCATAGGTTTTAGATATGCTCTTTGTCAGATACGCGGTTTGCAAACATTTTCTCCTAGCCTGTTTGTCCTTTCTTCTTCCTCTCGGGGTCTTTGAGGAGCAGACACTTTTCGCTTTGATGAGGTCCAATTACCAAGTTTCCCTTTTCCAGGTTGTGCTTTTGGTGTCGAATGTAAGCCCTGTAAGCCTAGTCCTTGGTCCTGATGATTTTCTCCTGTGTTTTGTTTTGTTTTGTTTCTAAAAGTTTTATAGTTTCATGTCTTACACTTAGTTCTTTGATCCACTTGAGTTTATTTTTATGTAAGATGTGAGATTTACATCAAGATTCACCTTTTCTCTTGTGGATGTCCAGTTGCTCCAGCACCATTTAAACAGCCCTTACTTGAAAAGCAACTTGGTGATATTTATCGCGAGCCTAAACAATGCCCGTAGCAGTTTTTTCTGTCATTTCCCGGAATTCACCCTAAGAAATTAATGCAGAAACATGAATAAAATCTATAAGCTTTAGATTTTAGTCACTATTTTTTTTATAAAATTGAAAAATTGGAATTGGAAGTAATCTAAATGCCCCCAGATAAGAAATTGATTAAATAGGGCACACATTGAATAATTTGCAACAATTAAAAATATATTTGCTCAGCCCAGCTAGTGTGGCTAAGTGGTTGAGCATCAACCCATAAAGAGGTCACCGGTTCAATTCCTAGTCAGGCCACATACCCGGGTTGTGGGCTCCAACCCTAGTAGGGGGTGTGCAGGAAGCACCTGATCGATGTTTCTTATCGATGTTTCTATCCCTCTATCCCTCTCCCTTCCTCTCTAAAAATCAATAAAAAAAATAGAAAATATATTTTCTAACTAACTGCCACCCATTCAATAAACATTTAATCAGTATACACATGTGTTGGTGCTGAGGATAACAGTGAGCAAATTAGACACCGTTCCTGCCTCTAGGAGATCATGGTCTAGAAGGGAGAACAGAGAGAAGAATTTTGCCACTTAGAAAACTACAACTGGTAAACTAAGGGCAAAACAGGACACAAACTTGTATGCACATGTGACTAAAACTGTGTTAAAACACATGCATGTGGAAAAAGAACATTTATCATTGTTTTAGGATGATTGGATCAAGGGCCATTTTTGTGGTTGTTTTCCATCCTCTATTTTCCATACATCCCATAATAACAACGATAAAGAGAAAAATTTCTATTGAGAAATAGCTTCTTGCCATGAAAAGGTTAGGACTGTCCACTTGAAGAGGTGACAGGTACACGTCCAACCCAAAGGTCATGGAAAAGGCCACCACAGTTAGGTTTTCCAAGGCCTAACTAAGTCATTCAGTCAGCGAGGATCAGTGGGCATCTGCAAGGTGACCTGTGTCACGTGATACACTCAGCAGGCTTATTTAAGAATAGGCAGTCCCTGACCCCTGAGGCACTTGCAAGGAACTCTAATCTTATCTCCCTCGCCCTCATTCGGGCTTCACTCTTTGCAGCTTGTGCATCCACTCATAGGACCCTCTTAACCAACCTGCACAGCTGTTAGGGAGGATGTCTTTATCCCTATTTGTCAGACAGTAAGCCACAGATTGCTTAAGTTATTGCCCAAGGCCAAACAGATCATAAATGGCAGGCCTGGGGGTTGGGGGCCTGGTCTTCTACCTTTAAGGCCAGTACCGCTCTCAGAATACCATCACTGCCCAAGAGCAGCTGTGACAACAGTGGGCTCAAGGCAGCAAGCAATCAGCAGTTGGTCATGAAAATTCAAACCATGTTGATGAGAAAGCATATACCTAGGGCTGGGCATGGGCTCCTGTCCCCTGGTGTGCCTGGGGCTTGGAGGTCAAGGCAGCAAGGGGATGTGATATAATCACCTGGGCTCACCTCTCCTCCCTCCCCGCAGATGGTGAAGGCAATCCAGGTCCTGAGAATCCACCTGCTGGAGTTGGAGAAAGTCAATGAACTCTGCAAGGACTTTTGTAACCGTTACATCACCTGCCTCAAAACCAAGATGCACAGCGACAACCTGCTCAGGAATGATCTCGGGGGGCCCTACTCCCCCAACCAGCCCTCCATAAATCTTCACTCACAGGTAACCACAGGCCAGGGTCCTACCTCCTAGGCCTTAGGAAAAGCCAGATGTAGGAATGTCCGAAGGTCCTGGTGACATAGGACAATGGATTAGACTCATTGGATCCTTTCCCCGGGAGGCTCCTACTCTGGTCAACTCTTCCTCCTGTTCATCAAGCACCACAGTCCCTTTCTGACCAGTGCTCACCACGACAGAGCAGTAGTGGTGCCTAGAAGGTGACCAGAGCTGAGAGGGACAATGTGATTGTGATTCTTGGCGTCTTGGCTGAGGAATGAGCATAGGAGTTAAGTAGATGGAATGCTTTCCTGGAGGGTGAGGCAGGGACAGAGGTGGTAAAGGGCCCAGCCCAGCCCATGGACTTCTCGAGAAGGCTCACTGAGCTCCTGGTTTCCTGGGAGGAGCGTTGGGGGAAGTGGTCCTGAATCCCGCCCACCTAGTAGATGAAGACTGCTTCCCCTGAGGCGTTTCTCCCTGGTCATTGTTTACTTGCTCATCCTTCCCAAGCCCATCTGTCTCCCTAAGGTTCAGGGCCACTGTAAATGTCACCTCAAGTCACCGTTTCTCAAGGGTCACCTGCCACCTTCATCCTAGGAACTGGGGAATGTGGAAACAGTGGCTGTGTGTTCAGGGTGAGAATGGGCAGAATATTTTCCCAGAACCTACAAACTGAGAAAGCTGCCTGGTGAAGCCTTTCCATCATACTCACTGGTACCCACATAAGCCATAGGCTTCCCGATTTCTTCCTCTCCCACCTAGTTCCCGAGTCCAGGACAGACCCATGGGAGGGTCCCCAGGAGGTTTACAGTGGCCTCTGCTCATAAGACAATCAGGCCTGGGGACACAGGTAAAACTTCCAAGAATGATTGGTGGGGGGAAAAAAAGAATTAGTGAGAGGAGCTGGAAAGAGTGCCTAAGAAAGGTGCCGTTTTTAATCCTTAAGTTTTAAGGACCAATACATGCAATCTAAGTTGGTAGAGGCAGGAGAAGGGACAGGCCAGCATGCCTTGCACATTTTGACAACAAGCATCACATCCAGCCACCCCAGTGGGATTTCTGTGGGACACGAGCGTGCACGGGGCATGAGGCAAGAAGTTTATTTCCTCTTTCCATTGCTTGAAATCACCAAATCACTTTATTACAGATCTGAAAACAGCCGCCCAGACTTCTGCTTGCTAATATTCTCTTGAAATAGACTCATTCCTTCAGAGTCTTATTGTACTTTCCCTTATGATCAAAATTAGCAAGAAACTTGCATAAAAGAGGACAATAATTGCTCAACGAGCATCTCGTTTGTAATTTATTAGTTTCTATTATTGTGGGTTACCATGGCGACGCTGCGCAGCCCGGGTGACGGGAGAGATGCAAGATAGGCGCCGAGGAGGCTGTGAGGCCTCACCAAATGGAGATGCACATTTTTATCAGTAATTTTCATGAAAATAATAAGTGAGGAGTTAATGAGATGGAAAGCCATCCTGTGGCTATTGTGAATTTTTTTTAAGTGTTGATCTAATTAGAATGCATCGGTCAGGAAAAGTAATGAGGGTTTAGTGCCTCACAGAGATGTGAGGATCATATCAGAAAATTAGCACAGTCTTTGGAAATAATCAGGTCCTTAGAGAGGTGCTGGGTTTCCCCTCCTGGGCCCTCCCAACTCTACCCCAAGCTCTGGTGTTGGGGGTGCACCAGGACGGTGGGGACAGGAGGAGGCCAGGGGGCTGGGCAGTCACAACGGCCCCTCAGGGTTGGGGTCCTGAGTCTGACATGTGAGTCTGGGCAGCAGGGTCACTGTGGAGCTGGCAGAGACGCAGCGGGCTCTGGATGAGCGAGGTCTCAGACGCTGGCTGTGAAGCCCCTGGGGTCCCCGCATTCGGTGCCTCTGAGATCCAAGGAGAGAGGAAGCACTTTGGTTCCTATCATGACCCTCATCAGATCTCTGCCGGCACGAAGCGGGCCCTGAGGCGGCCACTGCAGAAAGGCTCTGATCCACTCAGAAAGAAACAGACAATCGGCAAAAACAAAGGCAGCAGGAAAGAGAGGCATTTCCCAAACTCGGCCTTTCGTTTCCTCTACAGCACCACCTACTTAGTCCAGGCGCCAGTGGTAAATAAGGTGATTGCCCACAGGCTGCTGCCAGGGCTTTCTCCCCTGCTCTCCAGCCTGCTCTGGCTGTCCTCAGCCTCCCTCACACACACACATGCACATACACAATCACACACATGCAGTCACACAATTGCACACATGCACACATAATTGCACATGCAATCGCACGTGTGTACATGTGCATACATGCATTTGTCCAAATGATCATACATGCACACAATCACACACTTGCACGCACTCATCTGTTTGGTGCCGCCCCCACATCTCTACAGGACCAAATCCAGCGCTTCCCCAAGGGCAGTAACAGAGCTGCCCTCCCAGGGAAGCCTCCCTGGCACTCTACCCAGAATGGACTTTTCTCTCCCAACTAATAGCTGGAGCACTTTGGGCCATTTGTGTGGTAATAGCACGCGTGACTCTATATTGTAATCACGTGCCTACGCCTCATTTTCCTCTCCTAGATCACAACCATGATTTGAGTAGAGACAGTATTTTATATATTATTATAACCCATGCCCAGCGGCCGTTGTCACGGGGCCTTGTGCATGAGAGGCGACCAGTAAGTATCTGTCAAAAGGAGTAATATGATGAGAAAGATGGCAAGAGAAAGCCAGAGGAGAAAGGAGAAATAGAAGAAAGGGAAAGGAAAAGAAAGACAGATGTCGAGGGTCTTGTTCAAAAGGGAGGTAGAGAAAGGCTTGGAGGAATTAGAGGAATGGAAGGATTGGAGGAATTAGAGGAATGGAAGGATTGGAAGAATTAGAGGAATGGAAGGATTGGAGGAAAAGGGGAGACTCAGACCTGGGGAGGGAAGTGAGGTGATGAAAGGCAGAGGCAGAAAAGATGCAAGGATGTGGGTCAGTGCAAAGTCCGAGGTGTGTGGAGAGCTGGACCATGTGCTATCCCCATCCATGTGCCTGGTCTCGCTGAGTAGGCTATGGCTAGCATGGGGCTTCCAAGGAAGGAGCAACCCAGCCTCCCATGAGACTTTCCAGTGGAGGAGGCAGCCTTGAGATTCGGGCACAGGACCCAGTACAGAGAGGAGAGAGAAAACGAGTGTATGCGTGCATGCATGTGTGTGCACGCATGTGAGTGCGCCAGCGTGTGTGTACACATTCGTCATGGTTCGATCTTAATCCCCCAACCCCGAACTAGCCATTGAGTGCCAGCCTGGCCTGGGGGGGGGGGGGTTCCTCCCTCTGGGACATGATCCTGGGGATCAACATCCCTGCAGCCTGCCAGCTTTGCTGCAAACTGCTGGCTCGTGGTTTTCCCCGCAGGCTAATCCCTCAGCCTTGTGTTGCAAAGTAGATGTTCTTTAATCCAAATGTGTCCCCCTCACCAGCACCTCGATATTATACTGTGCCCCCATCCAGCTCTGTGGGGTCAGGGCATGTTCCCTGCTTGGTGAGTTTTCTCTTTGGGGCTACAACAGGGATGAGGAGTGAGGGAAACTGCTACTACCCAGCTGCAGAACTAAAAGTTTCAGGGACTCTCCTCGTCCCTGGGAAGCCATCCTGCACTGCCTGCGCCTGACATCAGGTGTCCAGGCTCCTCAGAGCCCAGGCTTCTTACAGGGGCAGCATCCTCAGCAGGAAGGCTCACATTAGACTCTGACCCAGGGTTCTCCTGTCTTAGATGACACAAGCCACACCATCCACTGGAGAGAACCTAACTCCCACCTCACTCAGGTATTAATTTGACCTGAAATCCATCCCTCTGTCTCCATGGAGACTTAAACCTCAGCTCTGTGCCAGGACAAACCCGGCTGAGCCATGGTTCTCATTCAGTCGCCAAGCATTTGCAGGGCACTTACTGTACACACCAAACTAGGCCAGTAAGAGGGACTATGAGTCACATCTGAAGAGCTAGCCTATGTGAGCCATGGAAGGCTCAGGGTCAAGGGAGTACTTGGAAGGGCAGGAAAGGAGCTGCCAAAGAGGAGCTGCAGAACAGGGTCTGAATTGAGCAAACCACGTGTGTGGCCTGAGGTTGCCCAGTCACCACTCAGCATCCCTCTTCCTCCCCCCGGGAAAGCCCAGACCCAACCTGCACACCTCATAGCCAGTGGGTTAGGCAACAGGAAGGAAGGTTTGGCCCACTGTGATTGGAGATGTTGTAGATTCACTGGACTTGGGAGAACTTCTTAGAGGAGGAAGTATTTCGGGCCTTTTGGGGGGGAGGAGTGAGGGTCAGTAGACTCTCTGGGATCCCTGAAGGTGAGTGTTCCCAGCTAGAGAGAAGTCTGGGAGAAGGTAAGGAACAGAGATAACTTTTTAGAATCCCTGGTGAGAAGGAGCAGCCGTTCATGCATCAGGCATCCATTCAGACACCTACTGAACCAGCTGAGTTCCAAGGATGGAAAAGGGCTGCAAGAAGCTAATAATGATGTCCTCTTGTTGGAAGGAAAAATGGGGTCCTTTCACAGAGCCCTGAGGCAAGCGTTTCTGGGGACCCAGGCATGAGCGGTTGAGGTGTGGTGGTGAGATTTATTGGGATGGAAATGGAAAGTTGCCCCGCATGACTCATCTCTGTCTGTCCCGCTGAGGAAAAAGTCCAGCCTCGTCTTCATCGAGCCCAGAAGAAAGGCCACGGCCCAGAATTCTGTGCCATCGGTTCAGCCCATGTCAAGGCTTAGTTCAGTTCAGTCTTTGGCCCCTTCCAGCTGCCTTAGTCTCTGTTCCTGGCTGCGCTCAGATAGGTGCTACATTGCTACACCCAGGCTCTCGCCTGGAGCCTGTGCTTGGAGTCTGCACGGTGGCCACAGGCAGCCACTAGGGCTGCATGGCTGCTATGGAGAGAGAAAGCAGGAACAAATGGGATGAAAGCCTGTTACGGGGGTGAGGGAGGTAGGGGTAAGCGGGTGGGGAGAGGGTTGTTAAGCTTGGATTACATTATCTCAGGCTTGGAAAGGACTAGGCATCCTTTCAGACCAATCAACTTCCCAATTTTTCGGGGGCTTCTGATGGGTCCTCCCCCCATAACTAATTCATTTCCTAGATCTTCTGGGGATTTTGTTCCTTAGCCAATCGGCTCCTTTTCCCAGGCTAGGCTCCTCCCCTTTATAGTCCCATCTTGGCTTCTACTGCACATGCCTTAAGGTAGAAGGACCTCCTCTTGGGCCATCTTGGCTTCATTGGGCATGGGCCCGACAGAGCAATTTCCCCTCCTCCTTCCCCCAGAATCCAGTACCTGACGGGCAGTTCCCCTGGGCCAGACTCTTCCTGCTGGTTAGGGAATTGCTCTGGGATTACCCAAAGATGAAGCCCCAAGGGCAGAGGAGTACGAATGAGCCTGTGATTGCTATAGCTTCCTCATGAAGCAGGCCCAATACGTATTTGATTCAGCTCCCTCGTTCATTAGGCTCAAAGTCCGGTTCTCTTTGCTCCCTTTCTTTATTAATATCTAGCCACCTACACTAACACAATTACCAAAGACTTTAAAGGCGACGGGGTAAGGTTTGGAGACATGATAGAGACACACTGAGTATCCAGCCACCTCATGTTGCTCAAAGAAGACCTGGCAGAGAAAGGGGAGAACGTCAACCATTACCTGTGTACCAGGTGCTCTACATGTATCATCTCCTTTATTCCTCACACAGAGGCTACAGGGTGCACATTATTTTCTCCATGTTGCACCCAAGGAAAGGGAAGTTAGGACACTGGCTCAAGGTCACACACCTAATAAGCAGCAGAGTGTGGGATGGGTCACTCCAGGTCGATGTTCTGCTTATAATGAATCCTTTTATAGTGGGGCCTTGACTTACGAGTTTAATTCGTTCTGAGACCGAGCTCGTTAAGGAACTCGTTAACTCAAATCACTCTATCAACTCAATGCAAAAAGTTGGCCGAGAGACAGCTGGTATCTCAAAAAACTCGTTAGTCGGGACACTCGTAAGCCAAGGCCCCACTGTACTTTTTTGTGGCACACAGGAAGGAGCACCAGGGTCCTGGGGCCTGCATAGGGAGGCGCCACCCTGCTTAGCTGTAGCTCCGGGATTTAGAGACTAGAGCAGGGGTGGGCAAACTTTTTGACTCAAGGGCCACAATGGGTTCTTAAACTGGACCAGAGGGCCGGAACAAAAGCATGGATGGAGTGTTTGTGTGAACTAATATAGATTCAAAGTAAACATCATTACATAAAAGGGTACGGTCTTTTTTTTTTTTTTTGGTTTTATTCATTTCAAACGGGCCGGATCCGGCCCGCGGGCCCGTCGTCCCTCCTGGGGGAAGGTGGACTCGTCTATTGCCCTACACAAGGAGTTTGCATTTGCAAGATTAGCAGGAGGCCAGGGGGGTGGGGCAGTCACCTCAGCCAGGCCCTGAAGTTCTGCCCAGTGGCCAAGCACCCTAAGGGTGGGACCAGCGAGTCTTTCCGGTGGGAGGGGGTAGGAGAAGGTGCCCTGCCTGCAAGATCACCACTGAGATGGAAAGGGGGCATCCCCAAACCAAAGTGACAGGAAATTGAGTTCTGGGAGTTACCCTGCCTAAATCCTGCCTCAGGCATTAAAGCTATCCCTCCTGCCAGTTCCTACCCCAGCCCTGCAGCTCAGGGGGCCAGGACCAGGAAGGCGGCCCTCCCGCCAGTCCAGTGAAACCTGAGCAGGCCTCCTTCTGCGAAGGAATGTTCCTTAAGAGCTGCAGCTGTTCCATGTCCCCACCGGCCAGAGTGCCTTTCCTTGAGACTAAAGCCCCCACAGCCGTGGAATAAGAACAGGATTAGGTGGCTGTTTCCATGTGATTGGCTTCCCTGAGTTTGGGAGCCCAGCTTTTTTGGGCTTAAGACAGGACGTTGGCGCTGCCAGAATGAAGGGACACTGCCAGGAACTGGTGTTTGAGGACAGTGGCAACCTTCCCGCCCACTCAGGCACACACTCACCCTGCCTCGCCACATATTCACTGAGCATCTACCATGTGCCCAACACTCCGCTAGGCAGTTTGGGGGAATTCCAAGATAGACCCCTCTTTCCCTCAAAAGACCTGCAACAACAACAACAAGAACACCCACAAAATAAAACCTGCAACCAAACTAGGGAAATAAGACACACGTGTAAGAAAAAAGCACCGTGCCATCCGTCCGTCCAGTGCAGCGGTCGCCAACCTTTCAGGCCTCACGGACCACCGGTTGGCGGCCGCTGGTCCAGTGCATCTGGCCACAGGAAGCATTAGAGTCAGAGGCAGGACCGTGGGAAGAGCTTTCCACAGATGGGCGTCTCTCAGAACCATCTCCCCCATCCCAACCCTGGCAAGTCAGAGACACCCGCCCTCCTGGAGTCCTGGGAGTCTTTGGGGAGCCTCTCTGAGCTGGTGGATCAGCAGAGACGCCTAGTGGCCGGATGTGTGGATGGCAGACAGCTGGGGCCCCTATCCCCTCAACCCACCCACACAAATCTTAGGGAATGGCCTTGGTTTTTGTCTTCAGAGGGAGGGGCTTTTGCAAGTCATCCAGTCTATCCCCCGTTTTGCAGGCATCCAGGTAAGGTAAAAATTCTAGCCTTTCAAATAACTCAGAAGGAAAGCTGTCCTATCAGTTATTGCCTTCACTCCTCATTTCTTCCTCCCATCACGGCTTATTCCCGGAGTGTCTTCCTTTAGTCAGTGGGAGTTGAGTCTTCCCAGATAGCATAAGCTCTTTCCCTGTGAGCTGTGAGGATCGGTGGCCGGCGGGTCGGACTCAGTTCCTCCTCGGCTTACTGCAGGCTGCAGCGTCAGGGTTCATAGTCACTGGGAGGTCACTGCGCTCCCCGCCCCCACTCCCCTCAGCTTCTAGAGGCAATCACAGAGCCTTCACTCTTTCTTAGTAAGGTCTTCCTTTGAACAAGTCATCTTTTTGTTGTTGTTGTTCCAAAAGTTAGACTTGGAGTAAAACTCACCTGGTGACCACTGTGATGCAGCAAGAGTGACGGATGGCCCCAGGGAGCGAGGGCCCTGCAGCTGGTCATGGCCGAGTCCAGGGGGGTGCAAGCTTCCTGCTGGGTGGGGATTGTTGTTGTTTTTAAATATCTTTATTGACTTCAGAGAGGAAGGCAGAGGGAGAGAGAGATAGAAGCATCAATGATAGAATTATTCATGGGCTGCCTCCTGCCAGCCCCCTACCCCCCACTGGGGATTGAGCCCCCAACCTGGCCATGTGCCCTGACCTAGAATTGAACTCTGACCTTCTGGTTCATAGGTCGATGCTCAACCACTGAGCTACACTGGCTGGGCTCTCTGCCGTTTTGAAGCTTCTCCCTGCTGCTCTGCCCCTCCCGAGGGCTCTGGGCCTCTGTGTGTCTCAGGGGAACCGCGCAGTAGGAGCAGGAGGCCGGGCTTACGGGAGGTCTGGGAAGGCTCCTTCCCTCCGACTCCTGAGCCAAAACCATGCCCTCTGAGACATCACTCCGGAAAACTATGAAAGTGTTCAGCTTTTGGGCCCTATTTCCTTCCAGAAAATAAACCTTACCTACTAGGAAGTAAGAGGCCACGAACTCCCCAGTCCGATGGAGTGGCCCCACCACAGAAGGTGGGAAAATACCCAGGATTCCGGCAGCTTCCCATGAGTGGGAACACGTAGCCATGTTCCTGGGGGGCCAAGACAAAGAGTCCTTGGGCTGGATACCCAGCTTCAGCCCCTGGTTCTGGACACTTCGAGCAGAGATGTGAGACGAGCTGGGAGTGCCCCTCGCCTCGTTAGGGAGCTCAGGAGCTGGGGGGAAACCGCTCTGTGCGGGTCCAGACAGAGCAGCATCGCCTGGGTTGGAGTCTGATGATCCCCAAGAGGAGGCTGTGGAGAAGCTAATAATACTGTGTGCTTAGCCAACAGTTTCTCCCCAAAGGGCTCCCACAGCTGCCATAGCAGCTCCCTCCTCAGAAAGACCTATAGACTGTTCCCAGAGACTCGGAGTGCTGTCGTCTCCATAGAGACAGATTCAACCTGAAATAGCTGCAAAGTCAAGTCCCAAAGCTGGTCGGGGCTACAGCGCCGCCTCCAGGGGTGCACCTGGGGCCCAGGACAATCCTAAGCAGGGAGGGGGGAATGAGGGCATGCAGCAAGGACGGACGCCTTGGCAGGTGTGCACCCAGATGAATCTCTGCTATTGCAAGCAGCCCTGGGACTCCTGGGACCGGTGTCAGTCATGGCTGTGCCACTCCCTAGCTGAGTGACTTCAGCCAAAAGAAGTGGGAAATGATTTATTGGGTGCCTAAATGTGCCCGTCACTGCGCACGTGGGAGCCTGGCTGTCTGACCGCAGAGCACAGCTCTCTGTGGGAGCTTCAGGGCTACACTCAGAGCCGGGGGACCTGGGTTCGAGGCACAGCCGCTTGACTAGGAAATAACTCCCACTCTCTGGACCTCCATTCCTGTTTAGGCAAATGTAAAAATCTCCCCCCTGCTGACCACATAGGGAGTGGTGAGATGGAAGTGAAATAGCATGTGAAAGAATGTTCTCTAATATTCATGTGTATGATAAATGGGGAGTTTCCAGACCCAGCTGATCTTTGGGATCACCTGAGGGAGGTTAGTAAAAGTGCAGACGGCTGAGGCGCTGATTCAATGGCCCTGAGAATCTTTGTCTTTAAAAACATTCCAGTCCTGTCTGGTGTGGCTCAGTTGGTTGGGTGTTATCTCATGTACGGGAAGGTTGCTGGTTTGATTTCTGGTCAGGGCACATGCCTGGGTTGTGGGCTCTATCCCCTGTAGGAGGCATGCAGGAGGCAGCCAATCAATGGTTTGCCCTCCCATCAGTGTTTCTTTCTCTCTCCCTCTCCCCTTCCCTTTCCTTTCCTCTCTCTAAAAAACGATTTTAAGATCTTTAAAAAACAAAACAAAAAACACCCTAGTGTTCAGGCAGGTTTGTAAATCAGCTCATATTTACAAATGTAAGGGGTGAATATCATTTTCCAGGACCTCGAGGATGCCAAGATTTTGCTTCTTTTTTCTGCCCAGTTAAGATGCAGCTAGCCTGGCCCTACCCTAGGTCTCCACCCCTGACGTTCTCCATTCCATTCCTTTGCTGATAGAACTTGGCTACCTCCCAGCACAGACCCAGAGCAGGAGGAAAGGGTAGGAAAGAAAAGGGTCTGCTCCAATACATACATTGCCCTTAGTTACCCAGACAGGGTAAGCTGGCATGGAGGCGGGCCAAGCCACAAGGCCGAGAACCAGCCAGAGTTTGAATAAGCAGGTGAAGTATTCGCTGATGGTAATGGCTCACTCTTTTGCCTCTGGCTAGTGAAATGTGTGTTGGTTGAATGCCAAGGCACACCTCTTGTATTCATTTTACTGATTTTGTGTCTTTCTAACATAGTTGGACAGTTGGGGTGTGGAGGGGGATCTGGGACAACTTTTATGTTTGAAATCCCCCAATATCCTTCCCCAATGAGGAACACCATGGCGTAGATGAAACCAAACAAGAGATCATTGAAAAGTCATCATGAGGTTTAGGGTGAGTGCAGGGAGGGACCTCCTTCCCCATTAAGCTCACCTTCCAAGTTTGCTTCAGCTTCAAATACCATCATTCTGGCCACATCCTGGGAGAATAGTTGGCTGGGGTGATGGATGAGAGGAGCTGAACCTTGAAGCAGACACATAGGTGAGATTCGGGCTTTCAGGGTTATTGGACGTCAGCACTGGGCAGACATGTTCTGTAAACGGGGGGACTGAGCCCTCAGAAGGGCCCTGACTTGCCAGTTCCCAGAGCCATTGTCTTTGCCCTGGTGCCCACGCTGCCTTTGTGCTCTGGGTGTGGGTTATCGGTAATAACTGTGTATTGAATAACTAGTTCCTGAACCTCTGTGACTCACGGAGCACCTTGCAGCTGGGACCTTGGACGAGGCACTTGAGTGTCTGAGCCCTAGCTCCTTATTTGTGCCTCAGGAAGTTGGAGTATGTGGTTTTTTAAAAAAATCTTTATTGCTGTACTTCTTTTTTCCCCCCATTGCCCTCCTCCATCCGGTTCCCGCCCTACCCAAGGCCATCGCCATCCTATTATGCCTATAAGATCTTTGTTTAATCTCTTCCCATCCCCCCACCCCCCTTTCCTCTGAGAATCATCAGTCTGTTCCATTTCCATGCCTCTGATTCTATTTTATTCACCAGTTTATTCTGTTCATTCGATTTCTTATTCATTTCTTTTGATTTTTAGATTCAGTTGTTGATAGGTATGTATTTGTTGCCATTTGGTTCATATATTTTATCTTTTTCTTTTTCTTCTTCTTCCTCTTCTTAAAGAATACCCTTCAACATTTCATATAATACTGGTTTGGTGGTGATGAACTCCTTTAGCTTTTTCTTGTCTGTGAAGCTTTTTATCTGACCTTCAATTCTGAATGATAGTTTTTCTGGGTAGAGTAATCTTGGTTGTAGGTTCTTGTTATTCATCACTTTCAATATTTCTTGCCACTCTTCTGGCCTGCATAGTTTCTGTTGAGAAATCAGATGAGAGTCATATGGGCACTCTCTTGTAGGTAACTAACTGCTTTTTTCTTGCTGCTTCTAAGATTCTCTCTTTGTCTTTAGCCCTTGGCATTTTAATTATGATGTGTCTTACTGTGGTCCTCTTTGGTTTTGGATATAGGTTTTCAATATCTTGCTCTCTGTTCTTCTGGCACCCTATAATTCGGATGTTGGTACGCTTGAAGTTGTCCCAGAGGCTCCTTACACTATCTTCATATTTTTGGATTCTTTTTTCTTTTTGCTCTTCTGGTTGGGTGTTTTTTGCTTCCTCATATTTCAAATCGTTGATTCGATTCTTAGAATCCTCTACTCTACTGTTGAATCCCTGTATATTATTCTTTATTTCAGTCAGTGTATGCTTAATTTCTGACTGGCCCTTTTCCATTTTTTGGGGAGGTTTCTAGAAGATTCTTGAGTAACCTTATAACCATGGTTTTGAACTCTATATCCAGTAGTTTGCTTTCTCCATTTCTTTCATTTGTGACATGTTTCTTTGTTTCCACATTTTGGCTGCTTCTCCGTGTTTGTTTCCATGTATTGGGTAGCGCTGCTATGTCTCCTTGAGTTGGTAGTCTTGTGTAGTAGGTGTCCTATAGGGCCCAGTGACTCAGCCTCCCCAATCACCTGAGGTGGACACTCTAGGTGCACCCCTTTGTGGGCTGTGAGCACGGTCTTGTAGTTGAGACTTGATTGCTGTTGGTGTCACTGGGGGGAATTGACCTCCAGGCCAATTGGCTGTGGGGACCAGCTGCAACTACAGTGGGAGAGTTGCTGTGCAAGAGACACCCCTATGGATCAGGACGTGCTTTGATGAGGCTTTGGTACTCACTGAATCTGCCCCTGAGGTGTCGCTTATGGATGTGTAGAGCTGTAATCTGGTATGATCTGACACTGACCACTGAGTACACTGGCTCTTGGGTCTCCAGGGAGGTGCAAAGTCAGCCACTGCCTGGGGCCACCCAGCAGGAGCTACAGAGAGGTCTGCAGATTCCTTCTCTTTGTATCAGGTTTGGAAGTGCCTAGATGAGGCCCAGCTGTGAAGCAAGGTAGGCTGGTGCTGGTGCTGGGTCTTGGGCCTTTTATTGATACAACTGGGGCTCCCTGACCCAGCTGCAACTTGTTTTGAGAGATTTTAGCCTGAGCAGGGACAGGCCATTTATATGCAAAAGCTGCTGCTCACAGCTTGGGTGGGGTTATAAATTGGATGGGGTGGGGTCTCTGGGAATCACCAGGGCGGAGCAAACAGAAACGGCTGCCAGTCAGCTCTACAACCAGGGAGGTCCCAGCATAGGAACAATGATCCCTGCGAGGACCTCTGTCTGGGAGTAAGCTGCCCCCCAGTTCCTGCCCAGATGCCAGGCAATCCAGTTCCTCCTGGTATGTGTCTGTGTCCCCCAAAGCCTCACCCTGGTGCCACCTTTTAAGAGGAACGGCTGGATCTCCAGCAGCCTCTGTGTCACTGAGCCCCAGTCCGCACTGGTTTTTACAGCCTCTAGTTCTTACTGCCTGTAAGGACTTCTTTTCCCAGCTCTGGGACCCTGGGCTGGGGGGCTGGTGTGGGGCTGGGCCCCCTTGCTCCTCCAGCCTCAGAGATGATCTCCCTCCTGATTAAAAAAGCAGCACACGTGGGTGCCGGACCAGCCTGTTCCGCATCCCCACACCTCCTACTGGTCTCCGTGTGCTTTCTTCCTGCCTTCTCTAGTTGTAGGACTTCCATTCAGCCAGCTTTCCAGTGGTTCTGGATGATGGTTGTTCTGTATTTTAGTTGTAATTTTGATGTGGTTGTGGGAGGCGGTGAGTACAGGCATTTACCTACACCGCCATCTTCCTTGTCTGTCGAAATACAGTCGGACCTTGACTTACGAGAGTCCCGACTAAGGAGTGTTTTGAGATACCAGCTGTCTCTCTGCGGATTTTTTTGCATTGAGTTGATAGAGTAATTTGAGTTAACGAGCTCCTTAACGAGCTCGGTCTGGGAACGAATTAAACTCATAAGTCAAGGCCCCACTGTATGTGACTTTTAAGGGCCCTTCCAGAGTCTAAGCTTCTGCAGGTCAGACTCGGTGTTAGACTTGAACTGCATCCGAGGGAAGGCCAAGAGTTCTGCTCAAACCGTACACCTCGCTGGCTGGGAGGTGCTCACAGAGTCCCAGAAAGGGGAAGGTCGGGCAAGAGCTGCCCTCCCCTCCAAGGTCACAGCAGAGGTGAGCCAAGAATAGAAGCGAGGCCTCCGACAGAGGCCCTGCCAAGCCTGGTGGGTGGGGGAGGGGGAGTGACTCCAGTTCCCCAAGTGCTGCTTCTCTGGGCCTGGCACGCAGGGTGGACACGCAGCTCTGAAGGAGATGCCCGGGGGTGGGGGGCTCATGGGCTGACTCGTGAGATTCATACATCAGTGCTGACCACCCCTTCCTGAGAGGCTCTGGATTTCCTGGTGCCAGGGTCTGGGAAGCAACCCCTGGGCCTTCCATACTCCGCCTGGGTCTGTTGCTGCAGGCAGGCAGTTACTGGCTAAGGTTTCCTCCAAACACGCGTCTCTCCCCCTCCACACTCTACCAGCGGTTCTCAACCTGTGGGTCGCGAACAATGAAAAAACATCCTGCATATCAGATATTTACACTAGGATTCATAACAGTAGCAAAATTACAGTTACGAAGTAGCAACGAAAATAATTTTATGGTTGGGGGTCACCACAACATGAGGAACTCTTAAAGGGTCGCGGCATTAGGAAGGTTGAGAACCTCTGCCAGACTGTCCCTGGAGGCTGGGTGCCCAAGCTTCTGTCAGTCCTAAAACAAAAGCTAGGAAGCTGGGGGTCTTTTTTTCCTCCCCAATTTGATCTTTTTTTTTTTTCTTGAGGGTTTACCTGAGTCCTTGCAGCACATGTCTTAGGAATCCAGCTGTGAGCAGGGAATCCAGCCGCTGGCAGCGGGTGGGCATCTGGTCTGTAACCGGACAATCAAGGGGTCTGGGCTGCCTGTCACTACTTGAGCCAATTAAGCAGAGACGGGATTGAATCATATATGAGTGTTTATTCCAATGATGCCGGCAGCATGGGAGAGCAGCAGGTCATCCACAAAAATCTGCTCTGCAGCCCCCATAAGCCAGCTGCTTATATTGGGTAGAAGGACAAAGATTACAGGTTACAGGCATGGGAAAGTAGGCACGGGAGAGTCATGCAGGCTGGGGGTGGGGGAGGTGGCAGAGGCGGGCACCTCTCCCTGGGACCAGATTACAGGCAATAGGGGCTAGGGTTGTAAAGAGCAGGTGCCTCCAGGACTCGACTATTTCAGCCACGAAGTTGTAAATCTTTCCATAGTGACGGGCAGTTCTCAGGACAGGAGGATGGACTGCATTCCGATGTTAGCTCCCATGTCCCAGGGCATATAACTCCCAGCCAGGTTAGAATGTGCTTTCTCTAGTCAGAACAGAACCATCATGGTTAACAGAGCATGATTAATATTTCTTATTTTATTTCTTATAACTAATAGCTAGTCCCCAGTATTACATTTCTGCCCCTAACAGTTCAAGCCCTGTTTTCAGATGAGGAGCTGTGGTCGGAGGAGCTGAGAGACCGAGACAGGTCTTCATGGCTCCTTCCGCCACACCTCGTTTGCTGCCTCTCTCACCTTCTCCAAATAAAGCCTGGCGATCCCACCTCTCACACACCCAACTTCTTCCTCACAAACTCCCCCGGAGCCCAGCCACTAGGCAGGGAGTGCTCGCTGCCCCTGTGCAGCCTGCAGCCCAGTCTCTTTCCCCTTCAGCCGCAGTCCCTCAAGAAGTCTGAGCACTTCCTTGCTCAGCTGCTAAGTGGCAATGAGGGGAGCAGGGAGCCAGAAAAAAATGCTCTTTTTAGCTGCTTTGCCTCCTGCAGAAGCCAACTACCAGAATCATCCACTGGGAACATGAGGCTGGCAGGGTGACGACGTGGGGGAAAGGGACCCTGCTTGCAGTGGGAGTCTGTGGGGCTGAGGAAGAGGAAGGAACCCATGAAATGTGCATAGGGTTGAGGCTCCTAAGAGATGCCCTTAGGAGATGGGTAGTGAAGGGGCTAGGGTGGCTATTTTTTATTATTATCTAACAAGTAGCTCCTAGCAGTCAGGCACTGAACTCGGTGCTAAGGATACAAAGATAAAAGTGCAGAAGCCACTTTGTGTGTGGACGTGGTGTAGTAAGTGCTGGGATTCAGGCGCTCATGGAGGTGTGGGGAGGGGCATGTGGAGCCGACCCAGTGTGCAGGATGACTGGTGCTTCAAAGCTGCTTCCCACCCCCCTGCACATCAGAGCCACGTGGGAGCTTTTACAACCCAAACCCGGCCACACCCCTGAGCAAGCAGATCAGAATCTCTGGGGCTGGAACCCAGGCATCAATGGTGGACATTCCAAAGGGAGGCCAAGTGGGGAATGCGAGTTCATGGTCATTTATGTCTTAGGTTTGCAAGGGAATGGGATGGCTAACTGGGTGACTGGTTGGTTGGTTTGTAATATTGAGCCTTCTTATTCACTCTTTCTAGAAGCCCTGAGAATTACGTTTCCAATTTGGGTGTGGGTGGGAACAGGAAGGAGGGAGGAGGGGAGGCAGGAGGTGGAGGGGAGAGGAGGAATTGGGCTGTGGCATCTAAGCTCTTAGCAACATTGTCATGAACCACACCTCCCTTACTGCCAGGACCTCCTGCAGAATTCTCCCAATTCCATGTCCGGAGTCTCCAATAACCCCCAGGGGATTGTGGTCCCAGCCTCAGCGCTCCAGCAGAGCAGCATCGCCATGACAACTGTCAACTCACAAGTGGTGTCAGGTTGGTGGAGGGGACTGTGGGGACACCCCTGGGAAGAGAAAAGGTGGCCCCAAGGCGACTGCAGGGGTGAGGGGCAGGGCATTGCACAAGTGCCCCTGGAAATGGGAGAGGGGCTCCCCGCTGAGTTTCTTAGCTAGAGTTCCGTAATGGATGGATGGTTAGCACCAAGGCTTCATTGTATGGTTTGGAACAAATTTGGGTCAAAGTCTCATGAGCCACTCAGAGACCAAGCAAGGCTATCGTCCTTTCCCCAACACGTGCCCCATCCTGCCCCTTTCCACAGGGGCTGAGTACCTCCAGAGCAGAAAGTGCCCCCCTGACAGGGGACACAAAAACTGGTTGTCTCCTCAGGTGGAGCCTTATACCAGCCAGTTACCATGGTAACCTCCCAGGGTCAGGTGGTCACCCAAGCAATCCCCCAGGGAGCCATCCAGATCCAGAACACACAGGTGAGTGTGTGTCCCAGTGTGTGCACGTTTGCATGGGTGTGGGGGAGGGCAACCAAGGTCACTTACATCTGGTAGGCACCTCACACAAGTTACTCATTTACTCCCCATTATTCTCCTAAGAGGTAACATCACCCCCACTTTCCAGTTAAGAAGCTGGGTGCTGGAGAGGTTTTATCAACTCCTGGGATTTTGCTGCCTCCCGGTTGCATCAAAGGCTCCTGTTTCTGGTCTCCACTTGGAGCCGGCCTGGAGCTCAGTGAGCAGAGGGGCCGGGGAGACCTCTCTGAGCCTCAGAGTTTTTATCCACCCAGCAGGTACTCACAGTCCTACAACCTACAGGCTGCTGTGAGGGCTCACCATGGTAACAGACAGGAAGTCACTTGGCAAACTGTAAACTCCTCCAGAAAGGCTAACTATTGGATGGTTTATGGTTTCCTCTGTCTCTTCTCTCCCCACTTCGCCACATCCCCTCTCCCTCCTTCTCCATTCTGTGAGGTGAAGGGAAAGGTGACCTCCCAGGGCCCTAGAGTGAATTGGGAAGGGGGCTGGCAGCAAGACCCTGCCATCATCACCATGGCAACAGGTCCCTAGCTGCCAGGCTGCCAGGCTGCTGATGCTGACTTTCTCTCCACGTGCCCTGAAGGTTAACCTTGACCTCACTTCCCTCCTGGACAATGAGGATAAGAAGGCCAAGAACAAGAGAGGAGTCTTGCCCAAGCACGCCACCAATATCATGCGCTCTTGGCTCTTCCAGCATCTCATGGTGAGTGTGTGTGCACTGACGGTGTGTGGGTGCAGCGGCACCCCCAGGTCCACAGAGGGCGTGGCCTCAGGAGAGGCTCTCTGATTGGGTATCATCTTCCAGACCCAGGCCAGAGGGAGGCTCCGCAGGAACTCAGGCTAAGAGACTATCCCTAGTGCTTGCTGCTGCTGCCTCAGAAAAAGGCTGAGAGGGTGTGGGACAGACATATTCTGACTTACGTACTGGGAGCGTTCGGAACTGTGTCGTGAACAGAGTGAGATTCTGTGGGGCCGGGGCTGAGCTTCCTGGTCCAGAGCCCTCCTCCCAGGCAGCACGCTCACTCTGCCCTTCTCTTAAGGGGCAAATGTTCATTCTCTGCTCTTCTGGGTCCCGGAGTCCCCACCGCCGGGGAAGCTGAGGTGTGTGTGTCTCCCTTCTGCTTGGAGCCCCAGCTGAGGCACAGTGCAGGGGGGCTGTGGTTGAGCCCATAGGCTCTGGAGGGGCATGGGCTGAAGTCCCGGCTTCCTCCCGTGTCCAGCTCAGCTCTGTGATACAGAGCAAAGGCTTTCATAAGCCTCACGGCCACTTTCGTGAAATGGAGACAGAGCCTTGGGTTTAACTGTGTGTTTGTAAAGTGCCCACTGTGTGCACCGAGGTGGAGCTGTGTGCTTGCAGGGCTCGTTGTAATAGCGGCTCCGGTTGACTGTCAGGAATTACTTCAATGACTTTAGCCCCTAACGCCATCCCAGAGCTGTCGATACAAAGACCAGTGACTGTCTGGGCTGAGTGTGAGAGTGTGTGTGTGCGTGCGTGCGTGCGTGTGTGTGTGTGAGTGTCTGTGTGGGTCCAGGGTGGAGTCTGTGAACATGGATGGGCTCCTAGCAGTCTGGAAGTGTGGCCTGCCAGGACATAGTCACACAGATACAGGACAAACAGCAAAGTTGGGACTAGAATTATAGACATAATTCGGCCTGTGAAGTGTGGGAAGAACCAGGAGTAAGGAAGCTCTTTCTCAATCAAGTGGAATCAATCAATCCTTCCATCAAGGCACAGTTCTTCATTGAAATGGGAGGGCCTCCAAAGCCATGAGCCTGGGCCTGGCTCTCAGATGCGGGGCTCCAAGGACCTGCCTCAGAAGGGGGTGTGCATCCCAGGGCCAAGAAAACTGCCCTGGGGGCTCACTGTGGGGCTGGGGCTTGGCATCTCCTCACACATCCCCCTCCCCCTGCTCCAGGGACGTGGGTCCTCCAGACATTTGCTGAGGGAACACAGTCTGAAAACACCCCCAGGGAACAAATAGAAACCTACTTTGGAGAGAAGGGGGTAGACAGCTGAGAATTAAGGTGAAGAGAGGTTGGAATGACTCCCAGGACCAAGGCCAGGGCCAGCCCAGGTCTCCCGGGAGCAGCCCTGATGGGAGCTGGAGCTCACAGAGATGGTGGGGCACAAGGTCGGCCTGCCCTGGTGTCGCGCTGCCAGAGGCTGTCTGCAGCCTTGTGCTGTGGGAGGTAGGACTGCAGGGCCCAGGGTGTGGTAGAAGCTCCCGGGCCAAACCTGAGCTCAGATCGAGGCCTCAGCTCTTGCTGTCACCTGGCCACGCCCACCTCTGTGCAGGTGATGATGAAGCGATGGAAGCATTGCTGAGGCCCTAGCCACTGTGGTGCTTGATGTCAGTTCCCCTTCTCTCCTTCCTCGCCTCCCATCCCCGTGCATTTTGAAGACTGATGTGAACATACCTACAAACTCACTCCTGAGGGGGAGAAAAGGCAGGTGTAGGAGGGAGAGGAGGCTGCAATGCAGATTTCCCTGCACAGAGCCCATGCATCCAGGCCAGCACCGCTCGGGGACTCCCATCACCCACTGTGGGCACCTCCTCAGCCACCTGCCACTCCCCGTGTGCAGCTCATGAGACTGGAGGGCCATCTTCTGAGTCCCTCCTGGCTGGGCCTCCCCTCTGACCTCAGTCCATGTCCTACCCTCTCACCCCTCCCTGCTGAGCCTCCTCTTTAGTTCACGGTCTTTTCTTTCCATTTCCACCAGATGGGATAGCAGAGGAAGGTCAAGGTGGAAAGGGAGAGGGTGCTCTGCGCACAAAGCAGAAGGGAGGAGGAACCGGGGGTGGGAGGGGGTCTCCCCCAAAGGGACCTGGGACAGTGGGAGGACTTGTTGAAAAGCATGAGTAAGCTTTTTCTGCCCACACCCTCCCACACCCTGGACCCTCTCCAGCGCAGAGTGCACACAAGCGCAGGTGCTATTAATAAAGCACTTAACCCTGGCAGAGTCCTCCCCCGTTAATGCCTCCTCGCAGCAGCCATCAGCAGAGGACAAGGGAGTGACCGCTGGGCCTTGTGGAGGAGGGGAGGAGTCCAGCCTGTGGGGACACGGCCGAACACAGCTGGCCTCCCAGGCCGAGGCTGGCCCACGGCTCAGCCTGGCCACCCAGACGCAGGTGGGCCCGCACCCCAACAGCAGCTCAGGAGAGGGGCTGTGAGGTGCTTGGTATTGGGGCACAGTGGAGAGAAGACAGGCTGTGGAGCCAGGCAGACAGGGTGTGAACTGAGGCTTTCCCACTAGCTGTGCCGTCGCTCTGGGTCTATTTCTCTGAAAAAGGAAGATGATACCCTTTTCTATGGCTATGAACGTTAAATGAGATAACATACATTTACGTGCAATGCCTGACACAGTCACGCTTAAGAAACGGTAGTTCCCTCTCAACTTGCTAGAACAGTGAACAAGTTTTTGAGGCGAAGGCCCCACATTTTGCGAATCAGTTAGAGGCAGGTGGCTGACCTGAGTCTGATCTGTAACACCTGCTGAGTTCACCATCCGGCGACCCTGAGAATAGACGGACTAATGCCGCTGCTTGCCTGTCCTGTGTGGACGTGTGTGTCAGTCTCCGCGTCTTAGGTCTCTGCCTCGGTAGTAAACGCTGCAGAACAGGGAGTGGACAGTACTCCTCTTCTGCGGCCCGAAGGCGCTGACTCCCACGGTGTCCTGCCCCCAGAAGGGCTTGGGGAGATCTAGGTTCCACACGGTCAGCTCGTTCTTTCTTCTGAGTGTGCCGGGGGCGCTGTGCGTTTGCGAGGGCGGGGATGTCCTGAAGCTGCCCCCACGCTCATCTGATCACTGAGTCTCTCTGTTTTCACCGTTGCTTTGGAGAGCAACCCTGAGACTGCTTGTGGGGGTAGAAAAGGTGCGAAAAGGGCAAAAAACCAATATAGGGATGTTCTCATTCTAGTGCAGTGGGGACCACAAATATGTCGACTGGTTCACTGGAAATGCTGGTTAAAGAAAGAAACAACCACTGAAAAGACACATTTTTACTTTGGTTTAAAATATATACATTTATTTATTTTAAAAGACATACATATATTTTATATGGAACCAAGATCTTTTTCTAATGAAAATTTGTCATTTTACTTGCATGAACCTCTCCTGTAATATAACATCTATAAATTCCATCTTTATTTAAAATGGAATAAGAATTTTGACATTTGGGAAGTAGTCTAGCTGCCGGATCTTCCTAGATTTTTATTGTGTATTCCAGTTTCTTAACATCTGCCTCGCTGCACCTCACTGTGTGGTGTTTCTAATCGAATTTGAGTCATGAGTCTTTCCAGAGCACTCCATTTAGGGTTTTTTGGGTGTGTGTGTGTGTACGTGTGTGTGTGGTGGTGTTTTTTCTTAGGAACAATAACTCTTTCTTTTTGCACTCATTTCATTGACTTGCAGAATGGTTGATTACATTGCATGGTTACACTAGCACATGTAACGGGCACACACCAATTTCATACAAACGCCGCTGACTTCCTGATAAGCAGATAAATTCGCCAATGAACATCCTGCAAAGCAGCCTGTGTATCTCGAGCATGCAGGGCAGCGTGGGGCGCGGTTCTGCTGGTTTGCAGCAGACATGGGGGGCCTTGTACAACCTGAAACGCGGCTAACGGAGATCAGGTCTCAGAACCTCTGTAGCAAATGCTGGTTCCCTGCTGTCTTCTTTCTCGGGCGGAAGTCAGTTCTCTCTGACCTGTGTCGTCTTGTCGTGGCCACTGGTCCGTGGCATTAGCAGCTACGGAAATGTATTCCGATGATAGGATGCTCCTGGGACGGAGACTACGCCCTGGCCTTTTTGCTGTTAGGATGGTGTCATCCATTAGCCTCGGCGCTGCTGGTCCCTGAAGCACCCAGTGATATTTCTTGCTATTGCGTTTTGGCTGGAAGAGGCTAGACTCCTGCTGGAAGCAGTGGCTCCCTAGAAAGCCAGAGTGGGTGAGAAACCGGCAGAGGGCTCGCTCGGGGGGGGGGGGGGCCGGGGGGAAGGCTGCACTTCCTCCCCAGCTTCTGGCCTGTCCCCCACCCCAGATCCCAGCCTCCCCCTGCCCTGCCAGGTGATTCCACTCATTTCCACCCAAAATATGGCTGTTTTCTGGGTTGTAGCCCACCCCCCCAACCCCGCCCAGCACATGAGCAGCTTTACAGAATGTTCTGTGTGGGAAGAGGGGGAACCAGCCCCAGCAGGCCCCCCACCATAGAAGGAGCCGCCTGGCATTGGCCACCGCAGTGTGCCAGGCCTCTGCTAGCATCTTCACGCATCGTCTCAGGACCCCCAGCCCCGCAGGAGGTGGGCACCGCCATTATCCACATTTTACAAATAATGAAACTGGTCTCAAGGAAGGCACCACATGCCCCATGGCCCCGCAGGATTTGAACCCCGGTCTGTGTAACTCGAGGCTCTGCTTTCTTGCCCACTGGGCCGTACAGCTTCCACAGTGGCCCAGGAACCCACGGCATCTCTGAGCTCCCAGCAGCTGACGCAAGGGGACCCCAGCTTTCAGCTGAGGCACAGAGCCTGGTCTGGGAGAGGCGTGGGGTTTTACATGCCCCGCCCTAGTGCCAGATCCCCAGGGGCTGCCCTGTAGTCCCTTCCTGTCTTCTCCCTTCCCGTCCATCACATTCGCAAGCCTGGTCAGCACCCAGCCAGGGCCCCAGTCTACTCTGCTGGCTGCCGTCCACCCCCACATCTTGTCGGGGGAGGCTCTTCATTGGCCGCGCTGAGCCGAGGCCTGGCCCAGGCCCCCCTGAGCCCTCTGTCATCACGAGAGCCAAAGGCAGGAAAAGCGCCAGGCGGCTTCCCTGTGTGATTCTTTTATTGAAATATAATTCACACACCATAAAACCCACACTCTTACACTGCACCCTTCAGAGCTTTGTGGTATATTTACAGACTTGTGTCATCATCGCCACTATCTATTCCAGAATATTTCCTCGTCCCTGGGAGAAATCGGTACCGTTAGCATCACTCCCCAGCCCCAGAAGTGCACTTTCTGTCTCTATGGACCGGCCTATTTCGGATATTCCGCATGAACGGAATCATATAATCGGGGGATTTTGTGATGGTTCTGTCCCTTGACGTAACGTTTTCACGGCTCACCCGTCTTGTGATACGTATCAGTGCTTCATCCCATGTGATAGCTGACCCGTGCGCTGTAGCTTGAATGGACCACGGCTGGTTCATCCACCCTTCAGCTGATGGACAGTGGCTCGTTCCTACTTTCTGGCTTCTGAGTAACGCTGCTGTGAGCACTCAGAGGCTGCCCAGGATTCTGAGCCCGTCCCAGTCTTAGAGACTGACAGACTCCTAGCTCCCTCGCCCACAGCGCCAGAGCCCCACGAGCTGGGCTCACCCCTTGAGGGGAAACGGGGCTGCTGCATGCCCAGTACAGCCCGGGCCTTGCACGCGGGCTCCCTGTCACGGAGGTGTGAGGAGGTGAAATCTAGCAGCTGCCTCTGCACCGTGGTGTTGCCTTCGATCATTCGGCAGACAGGCCTCCCGTGTCTGCCACCTTCACTGTGCCTCGCCTAAGTTCTAAGGGAGTTACACCTTCACCTCCGCCTTCACCTCCGTCGGAGACCCGGTTACAGCATCCATCCGTCGGTCTCTTACAAACAAAGATAGTGCGGTAGGAGGAGAGGACCTGGCACCCGGAGGCAGGGTCTGGAGTTGAGTGTCACTGCCAGGGGACCTGGGCCTCAGTCTGCAGCTCCTAGCGCTGCTGTGAAGATGGAATGAGATGCCGTAGGAAAGCCTCTGTCCGGCTGCCCACACAGCCACCGCTGCAGCTGCCTCCAGTCTCACTCCGGGTCCCCTTCATCAGCCCGGCCTTGGGAAATGCGGAGGGAAACCCTGACACTTCTAGAGAATCTGGGAAGGAAACAGTAAGAAAAGCTTGAGAAGCAAGAAAACGGCTTCGGGAGACGGAACTATTCTTGATCCAAAATAGCTTGCCTGCTGCTTTCTCCTTAGACTTGTCACATGCTCCCTACCTAAGGTCTCACTCATCAGAGATCTGTTTAAAATTGTAAAATCCCTTCCCAAAGCAGATGCCTGGGGCATCCAGGAGGCCACCGCTCATTCACAGCTTAGTGTGAATTAGTCCAAAGCTTGCCTTTCTACTCCCACTCAGCTGGGACCAGCCTCATGGGAAGCTGCTAGCCTAGAAGACTGGAACTTATTTTACTGGTTGCAGGGTTTTTTGAGAAGACGAGTCAGGTTGGGGTGGCAGAGGAAGAGTTTCTAGCAGTTCTTCTCCCCACGCCCCAGGCCCTGACCTTGCTGAGAATCTGACAAAAGCTTTGTCTGCATCATCACAAACATAGTTCCAGAGAGTAGACCCTGAGGTCCCAGAAGCCAGAGGCCTCAGACTCAGAATGCTGATGTCAGAAAACACAGGCCCGTGAGAGAGGTGCATGGGGGTGTTGGGGAGGGCTGGCCTCGGCCTCCAGGGCATGTGCAGCAGGGAGACAGGAGTTAACAGGGTTTGCTGGAGGAGCTGGGATGTGGGCTTCATGCGCCTGGAAGGGGGGCGAGGGTTCAGGATTGGGAGGGAAGAGGAGGGGGGGAATCATTTGGATTCGAATTACTCCTGACAGATCATCAATGTCCCTGACTGGCCTGCAGTTCCTTCTGGCCAAAGGGACCGAGCTCTCCTCTCAGTTGTGAGATGACGTCTTGTCCCCTTATTCTTCTCTGTGCGGCCTGGGCTGTGACGGCTGCTCTCTGGGCAGAGCAGCTCAGGCGCCGGCACCTGTGGCGCTTGGGTGGGAGGCACACCTGGAGGCTGGGAGTGAGGCCGGCTGGGCTCCTGCTGCCTTCCTCTGTCAGTGCTAGGGGAGCTTTAGGTCCTGGATTTCTGCCTGGAACACATCAGGACGTAGGGAGAACAGACCCTGGAAGCTGCCCTCCGACTCCGCCCTAAGGCAGCCGCAGTCCAGGGCGTGCGCCACAGTGGCCGCTGTCGCAGCAGCAAGTCCCAGGGAAGGAGACAAGATTGGGGTCTCCACCAAAGACCGGGTCAGGTTGTCAAAGGCCAGTCAGCTCCAGGGTTGGATGGAGCTGAGCTGAAAAGAGGGGTGTGGGAGACTGTGGCTTGTATTGAGCCCCAGAACACTCCGCGGGAGCCTGCAGCTCAGATTCCCCCCGGAAAACATGGCCAGGGGAGATTTCCAACCTCAAAGCACCCCCGAGAAGCCTGCAACCCAGGTTAGGAGGAAATGCCCCCATTACATGACCCAGGTTAGAAAGAAATGCCCCATCATGTGACCCAGGTTAGGAGGAAATGCCCCATCATGTGACGCAGGTTAGGAGGAAATGCCCCATCATGTGACCCAGGTTAGGAGGAAACACTCCCATCAGGTGCACAGGGGCTGGAGCGGTCCAGCGACCAGGAAGGGACACCATTTGCAGAAGGGAGCACCCTCATTCATGTGCCGAAGGGCTGCTGGGGCTCCTGGCACCTGTCCGGAAAGTGACCTGTGACCTTCACAGAGATGGAGCCACGTGCCCAGCAGCAGGCTTATCTTCTTTGTTATTGAACAAACACTCGGGGAGTGTGCCGGACACCATCCTAAGCACCTTACCAATAATAACTCATTCCATCTTTACTACGGCCCTGAGGTCGGTGGAATTCTTCCCCCATTTTACCCGGGAGGAAAGAAAAAGGAGGCGAAGGCCTCAAGCTGGTGAGAGACCAGGATGCAAAGCCGGCAGGTGGGCCCTGAGTCCATGTTCTCGCCTGCTTCTCCCTGCTGCCTCCCAGACGCCTCCTGAGAGCTGAGCAGTGTGCCCCCCCCCCCCAAAATACTCATGAAACAACCCAGCGGGTGCAGCACTTTTACCAAGTCAGCCGGTGGGACTCTGGGTGGGACCCCGGCCGGGCTCCCCACCCCCTCACACCCCCTCACACCACAGACACACAAAGGATCGGTGACAAGTGCCAGTGACGCCTTAGGTCCCTATCGGTCATTCAACAAAGACAGCGAACGCTTCACCTGTGCAGGCATGTTCCCCTGCCGATGAGGGGGTGGAAAGGCAGGTGTGGTCCCTTCTCCCAAACACTTGCAGCCTGTCTCACTGGGCAACAGAACTACACCATCTGTGGGGGGCTGAGCAGGGCGGACTTGGGGCTCGGAGCTCCTGGGAGGGGCATCAGGACGAGCCCACGGGTTGGGAGCCGGTTAAGAAGACACCATCTTGCCTTAGGGTGAGGATGGCTGAAATAGGCTGAGGGAGGAGAGCAGCTTTGAGATTACAGGAGGGTGAAGAAGGGGAAGGTGGTAGATTTTTACAAGGGAAAACTAGACAGCAGTGAAAATGGACAGGTGTAGTGACACAAAAATACCAAACATGGATCTCGCGGCTACACTGTGGAGTGAGAGATACACGCTATATGATTCATTTATAGGGTCCAAAAACCATACTGTGTAAGGATGTAACATGGACACTAAAACCATAAAGAAAAGCAAGGATGTAAGTACCATAAAAACCAGTTATCGTTGGGGGTAGTGACGGGGGGGGGTGGGGGGTCGCGAAAGGGGCTCCGGGTGCTGACGGCCCTATTTTTTGACCTGGGCGGTGGTCACATGGGTGTTTGTGATGATACAGAAGCTACACGTTCTAGTTCTTTGTGCTCCTCTGTGTGCGCAGGTCAGGGGGAGAGGAGTAAGAGCCAATGAAAGGAGCGCTGAGCTGGGGCGACTGCAGGAAGAAGGCGCTCCTTGTGCTCCTCTCCATTCTAAAGGCTGGTTTGTCCATTTCAGCATCTCTGAACCAGGGTGCCCCCTGCTGTTGATGATGAACCGTGGGATGTTTCGGGGCCTCGCCATCCTGCTGCCCCTCTGGTTGGCCTCTGAGCCTCCTCGAGCAATGTAGAGCCGACACCATGGGCCTCAGGCCTCGCCCACAGGGACCAGGGAGAGGGTGCGGCTGGCCCTGGGCGACGCTGGGCACCGGGAATGGGAAGGGAAAGCTGGCCCTGTCCTGCTCCTCAGCCAGCTTGGGGCCGAGGAGGCTCCTTCCCGGCTGTGTCCCGTGGTAACCGGGCCGGCCTTGTGCTTATCGGCATGGGTAGGGGGTGGGAGGACAATCTCGGGGTGGCTCTCAGTGACAGCATTCGCCTGGCCCCTCTCCACCAGCCCTGGCCAAGCCTCCGACCCAGGGTCCCGCGGAACCCGTTCTTCAATCTGAAAGACGCCGCACTGAGCCCGGAGACCGTGGCCATGGGCTGCGGAGGAGGTGTCAGAGGGAGGCAGGGACCATCGGGGTTAGATTCCCAAGGACATTCCTGATGGCATCTGGTGCCGTCAGCACCTCCCTATGTAACGCCTTCTCTGGAGACTCAACATTCATGGCGGGTGGGATGTCTGGGAGGCGTCGCTACACCGTATGGAGTGAGCCCATGGAGCCGCCCCCCACGCCTTCGTTATTTTCCGTCTACGCGGAGGAAACTAAGACTTCAAACAACCAATCGCCAAGGTCACGCCGCGGATGAGTGGTGGGCAGGACTGACCTCTCCAGGGCCATCCCCTGAGCCACTCCTAGTCACCCTGTCACGCGTGGCCCCACGCGGCCCTGAGGGGGATCTGCGCCTTTCCAAGGAGGAATTACCTACTTCCAGAGGCCGCTGCCTGTGCCTCCCTCCCGGGTTCCCCCAGGTAGCCCCGAGAGCAGCCACACGGCGAGGCGGCCCCCAGTCTCCCTGGATGCCTGCCCTGTCCTTGGCCCCGAGTCCTTCCAGTTGTGCTAAAAGTAGCACGGCCAGGCCCAGGTCTGCTCAGGGCCAGGCTATTTTGATTGTGTCCTCAGGAACCATCCCCTGCCGATGCGGGGGCGGGGGGGGGGGGGGAGGCAGGTGTGGTCCCTTCTCTCAAATACTTGCAGCCTGTCTCCCTGGGGCGACAGAACTAAACCATCTGTGGGAGGCTGAGCAGGGCGGGCTCGGAGCCCCTCCCAGGAGCTGATACAGCGTGCATCTCTCACTCCACATGTAGCCGTGAGGTTCATGGTTGGTATTTTTGTGTGACTGTAGCTGTCCATCTTCACTGCTGTCTAGTCTTCCCCGTCACACCCTCCTGTCATCTCAAAGCCGCTCTCCGCCCTCTGGGCGCTATTTCAACCATCCTCACCCCAAGGCAAGATGGTGTCTTCTTAACCCGCTCCCAGGAGCCATCAGATGTGGCGCTGGGAATGTTCCAGTGCACACACCGTCCCCCAAGCTGCACCAGCTGCTGCCCCCACCCCACGGCCTCCATCACGTGCCCCCTGAGATCTTGGTTCCTGGAGAGAGGGCGCTGGGACCTGCACTCTCCCAGGACAAGGGGTTAGCATCCTCCTCCACAGAGAACACCAGCCGGCTTCCGTGACGCTCCGCTTGGCCCTCTCCATGTAGCGGGAGCGTGTTCGTCTGGGTTTATGACACCCACGCACACACCAGAAGCCGCCTCAGAGACAGCAAACTACTTCCGTGGGGGCTGAGAGAGCTCCTTCTCTGGGGGTCCTTACAGTGGAAGAGATTCACATCTGGCTGGCTTATAGGGGTCCTAGCGCAGGGCTCCCGCCCCGAGGGCCCACCCCTCCTTCACTGGGAGGGCCTGGTCTTTCAGAGTCCACAGCAGGCCCACCTCCGGGGGCGGGGGGGGCCGTCCCGACCAATCAGCCCCACTCCGTCTCACCACCGAGTGGACTTACACCTGCCCTTTAATAAAGAGGTTCCCTCTCACCCAGCGCCCTCCCCTCTCAGCTCCGAGCTCTTCATGTCAGGCACCTTTCACTAGCGGACGCCCAGGCGGCGGCTTCCCAGCACCTGTAGGTGGAGAACAGGCGCAGCCGGCTCTGCTAAGGAAATAAGTTGGCCATCGTTTGGGGGTTGGTTCACTCATCTGTTCAATACCCACCATCGAACATCTCCTCTGCCTGCTGCTGGTCTGCACACTGGAGACACAGTATCTAATGAGACTGGGCCCCGCCTGGGGTCCTTCCCGGGTTGTCACGTAGTGGGCTGTGCAGTCATTCACCTGCAGTGAGGCCAGCTTTGCCCAGGGGATTGCAACGGCCTCCCCAAGGATTTCATCCGTGACGGGTCTTCGCTCATGCAGGGAACGTGGGGGCAAGAGCATCCAGAGAGGGAACAGCACGTGCAAAGGCACGGAGGCACCAAAGGGCCTCGTGGGGCCCAAGAAAGCTGAAAAGCTTTGCTGTGTTCCCAGACCGGCTGGCCATGGGCAGCTTGGCTCCTGGGTGAGAGGGATGGGAGCTCCGGGGAGCAGGGAGCAGGGTGTGGGCGCCACCCCTTCCCCAGAAGGTGTGGGCGCACCGAGCCCCTGCCGCTCTGCCTCCTGCGGCTGCAGTCTCTCCTCCCAGCCTCCCATCGGGAGGAGACTGGCTCCTTGCCACGGAGGTGCTTTCCTTCTGTTAGGATCTTAACGCTGCCCCGGCTGGCGGGGTCGGAGGTGTGAATGAAACAACGCAGGGTTCTGATGACTTGGGCCAGGCTGCTTCCTTTGTCACCGATAATGAGGGCACTCCCCAGGCTGATCATAAACTCATTCCTTAGAGCCCTTCAAGCACCTTGCTGACATCATCCAACAATAACAGCATGAGGAGCCCCTCTTACTGAACTGTACAATTTCACTTACTCATTAGATGACTTTGTACCTGGCATGCCTGCGCTCACAGCTAGTCAAAAGCCGGGATTTGGGTCCCAGTCTTTGGGGCTTTAGGAAGCCCAAACACCACTCTGGCCGGCTTCGCCCTCTGCCCCAGGAGCCCCCCGAACGCCTCTGGCTTCCAGGGCAAGGCTCTGACCCACTCAGACACTCACCGCACCTTTATTCCAGGTGCCTGGTGCACAGGCCTGAAAAGACACACAGACCCAGCTGTCACGTGGTTCTCCGCCCGGGGAGCTGGAAGGACCCCTTCCCACCGCCCCTCAAAACGCCCATTGTTTAGCGAGACCTGTTCAGCTTCCCCAGCCTCTGGCCGACACCCTCTCTCCTTAGCCTCTATGGCACTCATTTCCCAAACCACAGCACCCGTGGCTTTGTCTCTGCCGCTCAGCAGTCACTGCTGTGTCGTCTGCAGGTGGAAGGTGAGTTAATAAGACACGGTCTCTGCCACAATGTGTGAGAGACACACGTGGTCAGGGCATGGGCTGGAGAGCTCAGGGGTGGCACAGACACTGCACCCCTTCCTCCCCCCTCCCCCAGCCACCGACTCGACCTTGTCAAATGGCATCATGAGTGATGGGAGGGAAACGACTCAACTCAGAAGGGCTGCGTAGCAAACTGCAGGGAACACAGCGCAGGGCGCACGGGAGAAGCCGTTCAGCGCTTCGCCTGCAGTGTGGGGAGGCGGCACCGAGTGGCTGCCTTACACAGTCTGGGTGTGATGCTTAGTAAAGGAAAGTAAGTGTGTGAAGACTTACAGGCTATGACGTGTTACACGAGCAGGGATGTCGCTCTATGTATCTCCTGCTTCCTAGGATGCCTGGCATGAATCTGGGCGCACAGTGGGTATACAGCACATGTCGGTTAACTTACATGGAGTTGATTCACTCACCCCATTTGCCACCTCTGATAGTCCTGTGGCTTTCCATGCCACTGTGCGTCTCCACACTGGCGATGCCTGCCCTGCCGCTGGGGGTCGGGGAGGACCAGGTGCGGAGGATGTAGAGTGCCTTGGAGGCTGTTAACATATGTAACGGTCCCATTATGGGGGTTTGAGTTGAGGCTGGGGCCCCTCATTGTAGAGCCAAAGGCCTGGGGCAGCCACTCTCCAAGCCATAAGCCCATTCTTTTGGGGAAATAAACATTACACTTTCTCCAGTTTGGGCTTCCAAACCACAGGCCCAGAATAGTGCCTGACACGGGCATGGTCCCTAAGGGGCCCAGGTCGCCACAGGCCCACCCCTCACTAGCCCTTCGCCTCTCATTTCAGCATCCCTACCCCACGGAGGATGAGAAAAGGCAGATCGCGGCCCAGACAAACCTCACCCTCTTGCAAGTCAATAACTGGTGAGTGAGCATCGTCCACCCACGGGCGCTCAGATGCAGAGGCCACTTGCTTGGCAAGGGAGTGCGCAGCCTGGAGGAGAGACGGAATGCCTAGTCCTGCCTGGGTCGCAGCCACCACGCCAGTCCTCCCATTTGGACTGGCAGCAGAAAGCCAGCATCAGCACAGGCCCGGTCGCTTCATTTGCAGCTTCTTAGCGCCCTCTGCTGGGAAACTGTGCTGCGAACATCACTGGTTAGAAAACCCAGCCCCAGCTGCACTGCAGACACACACAAGTGCCTGCAGCCAAGGACTGCAGGGGCCACCGGGGGTCACCTGGTCTGCCCCCACCTATGTGAGCTTAACTAAAATGTTCTGCAATGTAGTGGTGGGAAGGAGGAGGAAGTGTCAGCCGTCCTGACCGCACAGGGGCCTCAGCTTCCCCTTCTCTGTGTCCGGCTGGGCTGTCAGAAATCTGAGGGGGGGGGAGCGGTATCTGGCTGGATGGGAGTACACACAGGATTGGGCTCCCTGATCCAAGCCCTCAGTCCTCGGAGAGAAGTCAGAGGTTAGTGCCTCTGACTAAGAGGGCTCTTCCGTCCTCTGTTCAACCCGGACAGGTACGAGTAAAGATTTCTGACCCTCACGCATCCAGCCCATGCTGCCTTGTGGTTACCAAGCGATTCCATGAGTCCTTGGGGCCCAGGGCCTTTTACCAGCTGGGCTTTCACCCCCAATCAGACCCCAGTCTGCCCTGTACAGTGGATCGGCTGCTGAGTCTGGAAGCAGCTCAGCCCTCTCTGCGCGCGCGCGCGCACACATGCACACCCCACCACCACACAGTGTGACTAACCAGGTCTCCACCTTCCCCCTGGGCAGGTTCATCAATGCCCGGAGGCGCATCCTGCAGCCCATGCTCGATGCCAGCAACCCAGACCCTGCCCCTAAAGCCAAGAAGATCAAGTCCCAGCACCGGCCCACCCAAAGATTCTGGCCCAACTCCATCGCCGCGGGGGTGCTGCAGCAGCAGGGCGGCGCCCCGGGGACAAACCCCGACGGTAAGGACTGGGGCTGGACTGGCGGGCGGACAGCTGCTCGGCCACCGTCATCCCTCCCTGCCCCCTATGGAAGGGGGTGGACAAACCGGGGAGGAGGAGGGCTTTGCATTGTTTTAACAGGCCAGGAGCAACCTCAAAGAGGCCAGGGGAGCCCATGACTGCTCCACGGGGCCCCTCCTCACTCCCACTCCCACCGAAGTTGCTTAGAGCCGGTGCCGTCTGTAAATACAGGAGAGGCAGCGGCTTGTGCACGGAGGCGAGAGGGGCTTTGTTTCCCGGCTTCTCCATCACACTCTCACAGACACTGTTTTAACTGCCGGTTGCCTGGTGCATAATGAATAATTCAATGAGCCAGACATTTACAGCTCAGCACAGGGTAGCTCTGTGGGGGAGGGGGAGTGAAGGTGTGCATGTGTGCGTCCCTACCTGCACGTGTGCATACCTACGTGCGTGTGTGCGTCCCTACCTGCACGTGTGCATACCTATGTGCGTGTGTGCATCCCTACCTGCATGTCTGTGTCCCTACCTGCACATGTGCATCCCTACCTGCATGTGTGTGTCCCTTCCTGCATGTGTGCATCCCTACGTGCGTGTGTGCATCCCTACGTGCGTGTGTGCGTCCCTACCTGCATGTGTGCATCCCTACCTGCACGTGTGCGTCCCTACCTGCACGTGTGCGTCCCTTCCTGCATGTGTGCGTCCCTTCCTGCATGTGTGCGTCCCTACGTGCGTGTGTGCATCCCTACGTGCGTGTGTGCGTCCCTACCTGCATGTGTGCATCCCTACCTGCATGTCTGCATCCCTTCCTGCATGTCTGCGTCCCTTTCTGCACGTGTGCATACCTACGTGCGTGTGTGCATCCCTACCTGCGTGTCTGCGTCCCTTCCTGCATGTGTGCGTCCCTTCCTGCATGTGTGCATACCTACGTGCGTGTGTGCGTCCCTTCCTGCACGTGTGCGTCCCTTCCTGCATGTCTGCATCCCTTCCTGCATGTGTGTGCACTTATGTGGCTGCATGGTGGTTCCTGTGTGACGGGCAGTTGTCTCATGAGGGATGGCAGGAAAAGCAGATTGTGAGCTGGGCCAATCAGCTCCCAGGGGGAGAATGCCAGCTCTTTCGCCGGACTGTGTCCCCTCCAGCTAATGCCTCCACTGTCTGAGACTCAGTTTCCTCCTCTTTAGAAGGGATAATACCTGCCCTGCAAGGTGTTAGCAAGGCACAAGTATTAACATGTTTGCACAGAAACGGCTCAGTAAAGGCAGCTGGGGTGCTGCTGCCTGGGAGGGGCAGGCGGGGGCTGACACAGGGGCTTCATGCCAGCAATTGCCAGCTCACCACCCCTGAGCCGGCCCACTGAACCCTCCAATACTGAGGTCCCTGGCCTGACCCTCCCCTCCTCTCGCAGGCTCCATCAGCTTGGACAACCTGCAGTCCCTGTCCTCAGACAATGCCACCATGGCCATGCAGCAGGCCATGATGGCCGCACACGACGACTCATTGGATGGGACAGAAGAAGAGGAGGAGGATGAGATGGAAGAGGAGGAGGAAGAGGAACTGGAGGAGGAGGCTGACGAGCTTCAAACAACAAATGTCAGTGACCTGGGCTTGGAACACAGTGACTCCCTGGAGTAGTTGGCAGCCCAGATGGCACTGATCACCCAGCAGGAGAGGAGTGTCGTCGGGGGGTTTCCGGGTGGGGGGGAAGGGGACATGGGCAGGCGGCACCGAGGAAGTTGGGCCCTCGCTTCCCAGAATCAGTAGCTTGACAAAATGCAGAGGAGACACCTGCTCCTTCCCGACCACCGAGCTTCTCTGACCCCAGCGCAGCTTCCCCGGAACGCGGAGGACTCTGGGGGGCCGGACAGGCAGGAGTGAGACCTGGATCCATCGACCCCCGAGGACAGATGGCACCCGAAGGCCCTGGCGGAAGGAGTTGATGGTTTACAGCCCTGCACTGAGGCAGAGCAGTGCTGTCCACGCAGAGAGGCTCTGCCGGGGACAGAGCGGGAGAAAAGGCAAACACGCTGGGGCTCCGCCCCACCCCCCGAGAGACAGTCAAGGGCAGGAGCCACATCTCGCCAGTGGCTGGAGGAGTGGGAGGGGCTGCGGCATCACATCTTGCAGGTCAGAGTGAGACCTGGGTTCCCAGGGCTCCAGCGAATTCTTCCCAGGCCCATCTCTGGGTTCAGGCAACATGGACTTGGGAGAGAGGGAAGGAGCCACCAGTACCTATCTCTCTCTCTCCTTCTCCCTCCCTCCTTCCCTCTCTCTCTCCCTCCCTCCCTGTGAAAAGAGTGGTAAGCTGGGCTCAAATTGCAGATTTAGAGGGGTCCCTTCACCTGGGTCTTCAGGGCCCAAGGAGGTGGCAGAACCTGAGCTAGGTGACTTTGGGAGTGACGGCTGTTCTAGGTGTTCACAGAGCTCGGCTCCTGTAACGACAGGACAATGGTGTCTCATCCCAGATGTGCCAGCTCAGACCGAGCTCCGCACACGCTCCACCCCCCACAGACCATCAGAGAGGGTGGAGCCAGGTTAGCTGGGACCTCTCCACCCTCCAGGCCCCCAGCTCATGTGCTGCTCCAGGCCGGCTTCATCAGCCTCCATCCTCTCCTTCATTTTATCCTTAAGAGAAACAGTGGAGAGAAGCATCCAGCCCAATGAGAAGCCAGGGGTTGGAGAAGGTGCTACATCCCTCCTCCCATCAATTTCCAAAGTGCGGGGAGGGCACCCAAGAGCCAAGCGGTGCCTCCCCCACCCGCCTCACTAGCCTGCACACCACCTGACACACGGCCCTGGGGGAACCGGGCTCCCGCAGGAGAACCTCTCCATCTGCCCTGACACACCGCCCCCCCAACTTCCAGTCCCCGTGACCGGCACCTCCTCCCGCTCCCTCCCACCCAGTGGCTGTGAAGACAGGACCGACTACACGTGTGTTTCCCATTCGATTTAATTTAATGGACGCGCAGTTTCATTTGTCAGTTGTGCATTGGCCGTCTCCCTCAGTGGCAGGACGTGAGTGGCCACCTGGCTCAACTCGAGGGGACCCTCTGGGGACTTCCCCTCCCCCACCTCGTTGGGTGGAGCAAAAGGATGGTCGCTTTCCTGAGGTCTCCCTAAAATGAATGTATTTCTCCCCCAAAAGAGCTGATATTTAATGTTTTACTAGGGATTTTTGAGAAGCAAATAACCTTATTTATAATCTTGGTAATTCGATCATTTTTTTACTCCCTTTTGATGCCACAGGTAAAGTCTAGCTTTTTTGGCAATGTGCAGTGGGATAAAATACATTTCCTTTCCTGACTCGTTTATCTTGTTAACACATAAACACACAAACTCACACGCATGCACACACGCGCACACACCCACTTTCCACTTCGGACAGGCGCCCAGCCCAGCACAGGCACACCGCACACACGTGCCCACACCCTCCTCCCAGCCCCTCCACCTGCCTCATGTTATGCAACCTCCTTCTGATGTATCCACCAAACCAGTACTGAATGTGGCCGAGAAGTTTCCAGTAAATCGTATTACCTACCGGGTTCTGCTGCGTGTCCTCTTTCTGTGGTCAGTGGGACTGGACCAGAGCGGAGGGGGGGGCCTCGGCACACCCTTGGTGGAACTGACTGCCTCCGTGGAAGGTGACAGGCAGAGGGCTCTCTGCTGACCTCGGTCCAGGAGGGGGACAGCCCAGTGCCCACGCCCACGTGTCCAAGGCAAGGAGATGAGGGCGAGCAGACGGGAAGCTCTGCAGGGCACTCTCCTGACAGCTTCCCCACAGAGGGCAGAGCTGGGCCGTCTCTTCCACCAAACTCCACCCCCTTCAAAAGGGCTTTGCTCCCACCTCCATCCTGGGCTCGAGGGTTCTCATCATTGAAGCTGGTGCCACCACTGCCTCCCCAGCCCTCACATGGCCACCCTTGCCCGATCCCAGAGAAGTCTTGACGGCCACATTCATCTTTATGTTGATTGATTGATTGATTTCAGAGAGAGAGAAACATCAATGATGAGAATCATTGATTGGCTGCCTCCTGCACGCCCCACACTGGGGATCAAGCCCGCAACCCGGGCATGTGCCCTGATGGGGAATGGAACTGTGACCTCCTGGTTCATAGGTTGATGCTCAAACACTGAGCCACACCAGCCAGGCTTGACGGCCATATTCAATCCCAAATCTGTGTCCACAGGGGAGCCTGCCCTTGAACCCCAGGGTTCAGCTCTATACTCCCTGGAGCAAGAAGAAATTTAGGGGCAGCTTATCTCTCGTCTCACAAGTGAGAGGCAGGCTTTCTGTGACCTTCAGCCTAGAGGTGTCCTTGTCGGGCGCCATTGCCGAGAAGTCTGGGGCATCGGTTTAGAAGCAGGAGGAGGAGTTCTGTGTTCATTTCCCCAAAGGCTGCACAGTGTGCATGACCCGTGAGCTCGAGCCCGGCCGGGATGGCGACGGGACTGCTTACAGGGCAAAACAGCCTCCAGCAGCTCTGGCGGCGGTTCCGGGGTCCCTGCCCTCACTGCGCCCAGCCCCACCCCACCACCACCCAGCACAGCTGGGGAGCCCTGCCAACAGCAGAGACCGGCCGCCAGCCGGTGCAGGAAGTCTCAGGAGCTTAACAGAGATGATACCTTAGAACAGTGGCCGGCAAACAGCGGCTCGCGAGCCACATGCGGCTCTTTGGCCCCTTGAGTGTGGCTCTTCCACAAAATACCGACTTCTGCGCATGGACCACGAAGTTTCAATCGCACTGTACGTGCGCGCCCACACGTGGTATTTTGTGGAAGAGCCACACTCAAGGGGCCAAAGAGCCGCATGTGGCTCGCGAGCCGCCGTTTGCCGGCCACTGCCTTAGAATCTCACTTCCCAGAGCCAGGAAGATGGCAACTTTCAAAGACGTGTTTTCCAGAGAACACAGTGCTCAGAGACAAGCTATCAACAAAAATTCCTGCCGAAACCGGTTTGGCTCAGTGGATAGAGCGTCGGCCTGCGGACTGAGGGGTCCCAGGTTCGATTCCGGTCAAGGGCATGTACCTGGGTTGCGGGCACATCCCCAGTGGGAGATGTGCAGGAGGCAGCTGATCGATGTTTCTCTCTCATCGATGTTTCTGACTCTCTCTCTCCCTTCCTCTCTCTGAAAAATCAATAAAATATATTTAAAAAAAAAATTCCTTGGCCAAATTAGACTAGGATGAAGTGATACTATATTTTGCTAGCAGAGTTTCAAAAGGCACATTACTATAGTAAAGGCTCTGAAAAGTCCTGCAGGAAAGAAACCTGTTTAACCTGTTCCCCAAATTTATTTGCCTGTTTTCCCCAAGTAATAGCTAGTCAGTGATCTGAGTGCTCCATCAAACGCACTGTAGGGAGCACTATTCTAAGAAAGTTACAGCGCGGCCCGCCCCAGCCTCTCCCATCCTTCCAAAGACTGTCTCCCGAATCCCGCTGCCCGCTGACTAAGGAGCTCCCTCAGTCATTCCAGATGTGGGTGGTGGTGTTTGGAGGAAGCAGCAACCTCTCTGTGTGACCTTCAGCCTACACTGAAGGTCAGCTCTGCGTGACCCAAACCCCATCCAACCCAAGATGTGCCACGATCCTTGTGGAAGCAAGAGGGATGGGACCATGTGCATGGGGAGAGTGGGAGGGAGAGTTCCTTATCTCCCTCCGCCCCCCATAGAGCTCTGACATCAGGGCCCTGGGAACTCTTCAGACTAATTTCCGGCCCGACACCCATCCCAGACCTTCCCGGTTTGGAGGCCCCCACTCCAGGGAGTTGATGGCCAGAGCTATGCTTCCTTGACCAAGGGACCCCTCTACTGCCTTGGATATGGCAGGATGAGGGCCATGACACTGTCACCTGGCAGCCTGCTTGGACCCATGCATCCAACCTGCATTCACTGAGCACTGACTCTGTCCCGGGCAGTTGCAGATACCAAGGGTACAGCTGTGACCAGCAAGGACAAGGCTCTTGCCTTGAGGGACTTTACATTCACGTAGACAGTGTGCTCAGGAGATCCCCGTAATGGTGACACTATGACCTGATTCTGGGAGTGGCCTCGAACTTTAGTATCTATCCTGAGTTGCAAAGCAGGAGGCTCTCAGGTCAAATGTGGATGGAGTTCAGGTCAAAGTCTGCTCGCCGGCACGTTGTGTTTGGACCATACATTGGTTTTTAGTTTTTTGTGCCAACAATTAAAAATTAAAAAGTTGCACATAAAAATGCAGACTCCTGGTCTCTCTCGAGACATCAGGCCATGAGGCAGCTCGGGACCTACAGTCCCACACGGATGCAGTTGGGTGCTCGGATCACTGCTGCCCCTTACGCCGTGGTCTCGGGTACCGTGATAGTGGCCCTGCGTGGTCTCAACACTGAGCCTGCGGGTCAGCCGCCACTGATGATCAGCTGTCCCTAAGTGCTTGGCTCATTGGTTGGCTATGCTTCTCTCCTCTCCCTTTGTGTGTGTGTGTGTGTGTGTGTGTGTGTGTGTGTGTGTGTGTGTGTTTCTCTCCGATGTTAGAGTGGTTGTTTTTAATAAGGGAAATATTTATGTCTGCTTATTGCTCCATCAAGAGTAAGAAAATAACCCTGCTGGTGTGGCTCAATGGTTGAGCATCGACCTATGAAGCAGAAGTTCACGGTTCGATTCCAGTCAAGAGCACATGCCTGGGTTTTGGCTCAATCCCCAGTAGGGAGCCTGCAGGAGGCAGCCAATCAATGGTTCTCTCTCATCGTTGATATTTCTCTCCCTCTCTCTCTCCCTTCATTTCTGAAATCGATAAAATATTTTTTAAGAGTAAAGCAAATAGGGCAGGAGGGCTCTGCCTTGGAGGAAAAAAAATGGAGATGATGTATTTGTTTGTGGAAGTGAAGACACTCCTCCCATCAGATGCAAAAGTCTACCTGTGTCTTCCATTCAGACATCTTCACGCCTGTGCTACCTGCCTACCTGTCCCTCTAGGGCATCCTGAGCCCGGGGCCTAAAGCAACCAGGGGTGCTTGTTGTACATGCAGATTAGGCCCCACAACCGTCTTTTCCGGGTTCGAGGCAAGATGCCTGAAGACTCTGAGAAACACTGCTCTCGGAAACTAGGTTTCTGTTGCCTTTAGCAGTGCCTTGACTTCACTTCCTTTTGCTTTATCCACCACAGCCCGCTGCGCCAGGTATTCACTCGTAAACATTCACAGGCGCCCACTCTGTGCCAGGCACCGGCTGGGGGCTAACTCCACTTTGCAGAATACCACAGGCCCGGGGATCCCCGAGGACGGGCAGAGACGAAGCCGATCGCATCCCACTCTCTGCATTTCCACTTCGGCATCTTAGTTCCATCCCACAGCCGAGGCCCGTTTATTACCCCACGTTCAAGTGTAGGTAGCTTCCACTTTTCTATTTCTCAGCCTCTCTCCGGGCCAGACTCATTTAGCCCCTTTGCAAATTAAACGCATCTCGTTAAACGAGGCCCATTTAGGACAATGCCCTTCAGGTGTGCGCGTCTTAGCACATCTTTCATTTAAGACAAGCGCCTGATTTATTTTTCATCTCATTACACTCTTTAAAATTATATGCATCTCATTACACTCCGTGCGCTGAGACGACTTATTTCAGGTGTAGACATCGCACCCGGTATGATCGGGCAAGAATATTTTTTTTTTCATTTCATTACAAGCCTTGCAATTTATGTACATCTCATTACAATCAGCCATTTAAGACAATTCCCCCCAGTTGCGGATATGTCATTATACCTTTTCATTTCAGATTTTTTTCATCTTATTACACCCAAGCACTCGTCAGAGAACTCACTTCAGGTGTGCGTAGCTCACGTCCGCCTGTTATTTTGTGGATTGGGGGGAGGGGGGCTCCCCCATACTACGGCAAAAATGTTATTATACCCAACTCATCGAAGGCCCGCTCCGTCCAGCCACGGCCTCCCAGGCTCCTTTGCAGGAAAAGGAAGAACGGGGTCCCCTGGATTTGGCCAAGGTCCTGCCAGTAACTCCCCCTTACACACGGGGCATCTACATGAGCGGCCTCACCTGCACCTGGAGGGGTCAGCAGACATGGCCGCTGAGCTCCCCTTCGCTTGAAATGCTGTGAAACTCGAGACCCATGGCCAACAGTGCAGTGGCTTCCCCAGCTCCCCCTGGGGTGGGGCTCGGGGGGGCGGGGGGAATGCTCCTCTTCCTGGACAGCCACCCCCACCCCACCCCCACCCCACCTGCTGGAGAAGCTGGGGTTGGTGCCACTGCTGGCTTCCACTGGCTAGACTGCCAACACACACACACACACACACACACACACACACACACTATATATATATATATATATGTTGTTATTGATTTCAGAGAGGAAGGGAGAAGAGATGGAAACATCAACGATGGGAGAAAATCGTTCATCAGCTGCCTCCTGCATGCCCCCGACTGGGGATCAAGTCTGCAACCCTGGCATGTGCCCTGACCAGGAATCCAACCAAAATCTCCAAGGATGAGGGGGGTGGGGGAAAGCAAGGTGCAGTTTTAAAATCTCCCCTGCACCCAACCCCGAGATTCTGGAGGCTGTGTCAGCCACACCTGGTGTCAGGAAAGAATCTACCGGCAGTGGCTGGGGGCTGAAACACCCCTGCTCGGAGGGCCGCCCCTCCCCTGTACTCACACCAGATCGGAGCCCAGAGTGAACCTGCGTCCCCTGGGGAGGGCCCTGAGGGTCGGCGAACCCAGCCTGCCCACCCCGTGTGGGAACCGGCCACAGCACCGTAAGTCGTCACCTCCCTTTCCTGTCCAACGCCTCTCCAGGCAGAGAGACCAAACAGCTCCCCACATTCCCCGGGCTTCCAGCCTCCACAGGCGACCTGAGCTCGCCTTCTGCAGCTGCGGGGATGAGGGAGACCCGCGCTGGGCGGTGTCCGGGGGGTCTCCGAGGCCGGCTTCCTGGGGGGCAGCACGGCAGACCGGTGAGGCCCTTCTCCAACCTCCGAGGCAGCCCGAGTCCACCGCCCGCCGGCCTGATCTGCCTCCCTCCGGCTCCACCTGTCTCCCTGCCAGTGCAAACGGAGCCTTTTCTCCAAGCGCAGAATCAATGTGAATCTCACTTCACGCCCCACCACTTCGCCTGCGTGACACCTCTGCCCCCTCCCTCTCAGCTCTGTCCCCTGTCCGGTCCCCCTGGCATTTTGATTCATTTTGGCTGTTTTCAGGCTCTGTGTCCACTGACTTGGAAAGATGATCGGATCCCCAAGGCTCACGAGGCCATAGGGCCAGCCTTTTCTCTGTTTTTCAAAGTTTAGTTGTAAAAATAAAAGTCACCAGCGACTGAGCACTTAGCATCTATGCTAAATACTGCAGATGACTCAAAATAACCCGGAAGATGCGCTGGTATCATGAGTAATATTAGTGTCCCCATTTCCGCAATGAGGAAGCTAGGGCTCGGAGATATTAAATAATGTTCTCAAAAATTATTTAGCTAAAAACAAACAAACAAAAATGTATGTAGCTCCTATGCAGTAGACCCGGGACTTCCACCCAAAGCCAGACACAGGCTCCTCCCGTGAGGTCGGACCCTGGATTGGGGGGCAGGGGGGTTCCCGCAGGCTCAGCAGCGGCCCCTCTTCCCCGAAACCCTCAGAGGCCCGGCCCTGCACCACGTCTGCTTCTCTCGTCTGAGGTCGCGGGTGAATCACACTCAGAGATGTGGGTCCGAACCTCAGCCCGCTTCTCCCACACGCGCCCAGCGCCCAGCGTCTCCTAGCTTGGGCCATCTACATCTTGGGGGGCGGGGGGACCTAGCGCCTCTGAGCTTAAGAAGTTGCTCTGCAGCCCTGGCTGGTTTGGCTCAGTGGATAGAGCCTCGGACCTGCGGACTGGAAGGTCCCAGGTTCGATTCAGGTCAAGGGCACATGCTTGGGTTGTGGGCTCAATCCCCAGTAGGGGGCGTGCAGGAGGCAGCTGGTCAATGATTCTGGTCATTGATGTTTCTTTCTCTTTCCCTCTCCCTTCCTCTCTGAAATCAATAAAAATATATTTAAAGAAGGAGAAGGAGAAGAAGTTGCTCTGCAAACTGTCCAGGAGCCATGCCCTAGTCTGGGAGTGGCTTCTGCTGACCGTCCACAGACCCGGAAAGGAGGTGGCGGCAGCAGGCCCACTGGGCTGTTCTAATGGTCACGTGTCAGAGATTGATGTCAGTGATGACAGCTGACATCCAGCCTTCCTCACCCGGTCTGTGCAGGCGATTCCCCCCGGCCTGTCCGAGGGCACGGCCAGGTTCTGGGTGCTTTTCAGGCTTGACTGCTGAGAGGGAGGGAAGAAGCAGGTGGAAGGTGGAGGAAGAACAAAGAGAAGGGAGCTCATCTCTGGGGGAGAGGGGCGGAAGGGGGGAAAGGGGAGGAGAGGGAGAGAGAGAGAATGAGCACCCAGACAAGGTGGGAAGGGTCCGCTGAGAGCAGAGGGCAGCCGGGCAGTCAGACTGGGCACCACTCTCGTCGGGGGGAATCAGAGTGAGGCTGTTCAAGGAGGAAGAGAGATCAGGTGGTAACACAATGGCCGGAATACCGACTCCCAGCTCTTGACTGATGTGCTGCTCCGGTTCTGTGATTCACTGTCCTCTTCTCTGGCAGGTTGAGAGAGAGAAGAGAATGAAGAGGGGGACACAGGGTAGAGGAGAGAGAGAAGGAGGGAGGGAGGGAGGGAGGGGGAAGGGAGAGAGGGGGAGGGGGGAGAGGGAGAGAAAGAGAGAAACTAGATGTGCCTATGTCTCGGGTTTTTCAGACAAAGCTATTATCAAAATGCCAACCAGCTCCTGCCTGGCTCATTTGCATATTCCATGCTGTGCTCTTTGAAGCAGGATGAATATGCATGAGGGCTTGGGCAGGGTGTGGAGCTGCTGAGCTGTGGGCTAAGGTGGCTCCTTGTTCTCTTAAAAGAAAGGCACTAATAGGAAGGCAAGGCCGCACCGGCAGGTCTGCAGTGGCCCCTGCCTCCCTCTCCAGTGAAGGGAGGAGGAGGGCAGAGCTCAGGCGCAGTTCTCGCCTCCTCCCGAGGAAATAAACAATCAGGCGCCATCAAGACCACGAGCCTCTGCTCCAAGAGCAGCCTTCACTTCTCTCCTCCCCGCGAATACTAATCAGGGAGGCCGCGGGGCCAGGAGAGTCTCCTGGCCTGCATCCAGGAAGCCAGGCAGCCTCTGCCAGTTCCTGCCTCAGCTTCAAGGGAAGCTGGGCACCGGGGCGCCCCCTGCTGCCACTTTGCTGCACTGCCAGTGCCCGCCGTGGCGAGGTCCCTAGGTGCTCAAACACGCCCACGGGTGCACTCACAGATGCCAGTTGGAATGGGCGCACATTCACCCTAAATGGCCTGCAGGATGGCGCCTGCCCCCTGGCCGGCCGGCCAGTCTCTCCCTCCCTGACCCCGAGCTGGAGACAGGCAATCAATTTATCCCCCAAACTCCAGGGCCCCACACCCTTCCTTTGGCTTTTCTTTCTGAGATACCACATCTGCCTCCCATCCTGAAACCAAAAAACAAAGACGAAATGTGGGGCTCAGCCATTTGGGAAACGGCTTGGCCTCCCCGGCTTGGGGCTCGGCTCTACACCAGTGAAGGCTGGCGTCTGGCTCCGCGGTGACGATGCCACGACCGAGACTGGGTTGGGCTTTGCAACACCCACATCCGGGCCTTTCGTTGATGGGCACACACCCCAGTCACACAGCCCACTAGCCAGACCCACCTCCTGGCTCCCAGGAGGGCCCCCTGCAGACCTTGCCCTCTGCACTCCTTGCTGAGTGTGGCCCTCTTACATTGGACCTGCGGTTTTTGTTTTGTTTTTACTGTCTTCAGAGAGGAAGGGAGAAGGGGAGAAAGAGAGAAACGTCAACGATGAGAGAGAATCATTGATCGGCTGCCTCCTGCACGCCGCCCACTGGGGATCAAGCCCGCAACCCAGGCATGTGCCCTTGACCGGAATCAGACTGGGACCCTTCACTCCGCAGGGCGACACTATCCACTGAGCAAAACTGGCTAGGGCAGGACCTGACTTTTACAACCAAGACAGACGGGTCTGAAGCATCGCTCCACCCGTGGAATGCCTCCCACGGTCCTAGGAGGACGCTGGCGGAGAGAATTGCGTTCACCTGTGACTCACGCTACCCGTGCTCTCCTCAGGTGCGGCCTCTGAGAGTCGGGGCTCCAGCAACAACAAAAACCTAGAGCACAGCTTCTCCGAAACTTAATGCAAATACCAACTGTCCACGGGCAGGGAAAGCCGAACCAAAACCACAGGGAGAGAGCACCTCACACCTGTCAGGGTGGCCATTATCAGCGAACAAGCAGTAACGAGTGTCAGAGAGGCTGGGGGGGAAAGGGACCCTCATTCCCTGCTGGTGGGGATGCAGTCTGGCGACTCCTCAAAAAATTAAGAATAGAGCTACCACAGGACCCAGCAATCCCACTCCTGGGTGTACACCCGAAAAAATCAAAATCATGTATCCGCAAAGATACATGCACCCCTGTGTTCACTGCAGCGCTATTCGCGGTGGCCAAGACATGGAGACCACCAAAGCGCCCTGCGACAGAGGACTGGGTAGGAAGTTGTGGTTCATAAACACAATGGAATGCTACTCAGCCACAAGAAAGGGTGAAATAGCGCCATTTGCAAGGACGCGGATGGACCCTGAGAGCATTATGCTAAGTGGAATAAGTCAGCCAGAAAAAGCTAAGAACCATGATTTCACCCACGTGTGGGCGATGAAACTGACACTCGTGAACACAAACAGCAGGGGGGTGGTTGCCAGAGGGAAGGGGGTAGGGGGAGCAGGGGGTCCTAATACAAGGAGTTTCGACTCTGGGTGGGGCACACGGTGCAACATACAGATCTTGTAACAGACACACCCACACCTGAAACCTATATGTTCATGTTCACCAATGTCACCCCGATGCATTTAATAAATGAATTATAAAAGTCGAAAACAACAACAATAGTCTGCAGGCTTTGTTGCAATGCAGCTTCTGACTCAGGGAGTGTGGGCGGCGGAGGTTTTGCGTTTCTAACGAGTTCCCAGGTGCTGTCAGTGCTACTGGCCTGGGCCCCACACCCTGATTAGCAGACAGAGGGACGGGCAATGCAAAGCATGAGACATTGATTGAATATCCCCTCCGACGCCTGCGTGGACGAAAGGAAGAACAGGGGAGCCGCTGCTCCCCGTCCCCTCCCCCCCTCCCCTCCTAGACGCACCTCCCCCCGGCGGAGTGCCTCCCTGACCGGGAGATTCTCTCTGCAGCCTTGGCCTTGATGAGCTGCCTCCGCTGCTTCGGGCACCTGCTGGCAGGGAAACTGGGGAAGTGAGCGCCTGCCCCCCCTTTGCTGAGCCTGGTGAAAGCCCCACCGCAGCGGGGTTAAGTCGCGCATGACCTCACACCCGTGACCCCGCAACCTTAGCCACGGTGCCAAGCAATGCAGAACGGAAGCCGCGCTTTTGGCCAAGCCTGGTACTTACATGCACCTGCGGCTCTGCATGGGCACCTGTCTGCTGTGGTAGCAGCCGGGGCTCCGTCCACACACGGTCAGTTCCGTGCAGACGCCTGAGTCAGCGCTGCAGGCGCGGGGGACAGCTCCCCTGGGGGGGAGCCCCCCTCACCCCGGGGGAGACGCCTGCTGCTCCCAGGGCAGGGGAGGCCCAGGAAGTGAGGCGCGGGCACCCAGGGTGGCTGCTGTGGGCACCTGCGTGGACCCCTGGCCTCCTGTAGAGCTGCCAGGGTGACCAATAGAGCTTTCCACGTGGCACCTTTCATTCCACAAACACGAGCTCCTCGGAGGGGGTGGGAGTCTAATGGACAAGAGGCCGAGGGCCCCTCTGGCTCTGGCTCTGGCTCCGCGTGCAAAACCCTCCGCCTCTCGGCCTCCCCTCCCCGGAGAGGACAGCGGGGCGACGCTGCCGCATCACCACACGGGGGCGCTGTGACGTGCGATGCTGGGAGAGGGCTTAGCCAGGGCTCGATAAAAGTTTGTTTTTCAGACGGGGCTGTGGAAATGGGCAGGTTAATATCATTCCGGCCAGAAGATGGAAGGCAGGAGAGTTCCGGTGTAACATCAAGCCACGAATTAGCATTCACCTACCGGTCAGGCAAGGCTGGCGGTTGCAGCCCCAAGGATGGAGCCAGCCCGTAGCGGGCATAGCTGCTGGGCCGCTAGGTTTGCAGGAAGGGCCGGGCCGGGCATGCACGGTCCTAGGATGCGCTTCCCAGGGGCCGTTGGAGACAGTCACGAAGGCAGCCGAAATCCCCCTCCAACAGCTCAGCAGAGCTGCCTCCCTCCGACCCGAGCCTCCGGGTCCCTGGGCGGGGGCTGCCGGCTCCCCCCGGAGCCCATCTGGCCGTCCCCGCAGAGGTGCCCAGCGCCTGCCCGCGCCCCGAGCCCCCTGTCCACCTGCTAACTTCCCAGCTGGCCCCTCCTCCGACAGCCTCTCGCGGGACGCGCCCGCCACGCGCCCTGCAGCGCCCCCTACAGTTGCCGAGGCGCCAGGTCTGACAGCCCAGCCCGTGGACGGCTCCGCCTCCATCGGTACCAGGTGCAGCCCATCCCGACCTCCACTCCAGGGCGCACCCACGCTCCCGGCCCCAGCACCCGGCGGCCGGCCCACGCGGGCCACAGCCAGCACGTGGAGGGGCTGCTCATCCTTTCCCTGGAGGGTTTGCAATGGGGGGGCCGCTGGACATCACACTCCAAAGCACGTGGAGAATATTAATTAAATGAAGGTTTATTTCAAAATTAGTGTTAAAGTGTAAGCTGTTTTTGAGGGCCGGGGGCGGACTACATAATGAGTGTGAGAGCGGCTGCCTCCCCCCACGCCGGCGGAGAGCAGGCGGCGCCCGGCCCTGCCCTTGTCATGCATCCAATGGTTATAGGACTAGAAGCAACCACAGCCCAGGGCCCGCGCCTGCTCGTGGTTTATCCAGTTAAGCTCTGCACGTTTATACACACGTCGGAGGTCACGTGGCGTCATGCGGTCCCAGGGATGGAATGACTCTTGCTCAGTGACCCCCCGCGGCAAGGCTGCTCCCAAGGGCAGGGTTAGGTAGGACAGAGCACTGGAAAGAGAGAGGAGAGGACAGAGGTCAACGCACAGTGCGGGGGCCAGGACCTGCCGCCCACGGGGCCCTGGCCCAGAGCAGGCAGACCAGCTCCCCACCAGCATGCCGAGCGGAGAACTGCCCCCCAGAACCAGGAGTAGTCGCAGTGGCCTGTGGCTCTTCCAGAAGGAAGAGCCGATGGGAGCTGGTGGTTTGGTGCAATAGGCGCCCAGCTGCCTGGATTCAAATCCTGGGTCCGCTGTTTCCAATTCTACCGCCTTAGGGAGCCTACCTCACCCGACTCGTTTCTTCACGTGGACAATAGACGGTGCCTTTGCCCGCCCCGGAGGGCTGCTCAGAGGCGAGTAGAAGGTGCTCAGTAAATGTTAATTCGTTTTATGAATTCAGTGACATTTCAGTGGGTCATGTGGGGGGAGAGTCTAGCCCTCAGGTTCCCAGACTCACAGACCCATTTCTATCAACCGCCTTCGAAAATGTCCTCTGAGACATCTGCTGCTCTTTCACAACCTTTCAGAGTCAGAAGTGCTTCCCAATGTTTAGCCTAAATTCCTCCTGCAGAAACGCAAGACCATCTCTCTGATCCTGACGGACACGATACGCGGCAGAGGTTCCTGGCTGGGCTGCACAAGCTCTGGAAACTGTACCGGGTGGTGTGCGTGCAGGGCGAAGGCTGTGGGTGATTGACAACAGGCTGAAGGCGTGTGTCCCCAAAATTCATGTGCTGCAGGCCTAACCCCCCAGCACAGCGGTTTTGGGAGCTGGAAACTATTCATCGTATCCCCAGGCTCTGTTTTTTCCAACGAAAGAGCCCAGGTCCACAGAAGGGGCACAGTCAGCCTTTTGTTGGTGTGGCTGCTTCTCGCATTCAGTCATCTGGTGACTCGGAGAGCTGGCATCTCCTTCTCAGGCCTCCAAGCAACAAACATCCCCAGGCAACACCCCACCACGGGGAGGCCTCACAACTGTCCACTCGCTGCCCCTGGCCCTGCCCCGCTGGGGGGCTGCACAGGGATCCCACACTGCCTGCAGGAGTCAGGGGAGGGACCCGAGGGGATCTCTGCTCCTGAGAGCTGGGCTGCTCTTAAATTTTTTTTTTAATTGATTTCAGAGAGGATGGGAGAGGGAGAGAGAGATAGAGGCGTCAGTGATGAGAGAGAATCATTCATCGGCTGCCTCCTGCTCGCCTCCTATTGGGGATCGAGCCTGAAACCCGGGCATGTGCCCTGACCTGGAATCAGACCACGACCTCCTGGTTCGCAAGTCAACGCTCAACCACCGAGCCACGCTGGCCGGGCCTCTTACCTTTTAAAATGTAGTCCGTTAGCAAAGTGGGCACCTTTTCATTATCCTCCTTCATGGCGAAGAGAACTGGGGGAGGAGAAGACAGGTGAGCTAAGGAACCTTCAAGGCATACAGCTGGCTTCTAGGGCCGAACAACCCACCCACCCAAGGAGAGTGAGAAATGATTCGGGGGGGCCAGACCTTTGTTGAGTATTGAGCAAAAGTCTAGAAGCTTCTGTCCAGGGTCAGTGTTCCGCATGGTGGTGGTGCTGAGCTACCAAGAGGCAGAGGCCTACGGTGGCTTTATTTTCTTGTTTTCCTTTATCTCTCACTTTTTTTTTTTTTTTGCTCGTCTATAACGTCCACATCATCTCCTAAGTATATGACTTTAATAATCATACAAACAAATAAATACATAAATTTTTAAAAAGAATCCGTTTTCTGGTGCAGTCAACCTAAATGTTAGAATAATAGTTGTCACATCGCTGGATAACCAATAACACTGTCTCTAAAGACATTCTATTTACATATTATTAGAAAATTCCTGCGCCCCCAATTTATTAATAGCCAATAAACTCCATCTCACAAATACTCATTTTCTGTTACGCCCATCATGGTGCTAGAATTTGTGGAAACGCAAGAGACGTCTGGACCCTCAAGGACCTGATTTAAGATTTCCTGTTGAAACAGGACGTGACTCCACTGGAAGCAAATGGGGATGTTATTCAAGCCCAAAGGCTTTTTATCAAAGTGTTTAAAGTAGCTTTTTCTGTTATTGCACTAGGTAGCACTGTGGTGGGCAGTCAGACAGAGGTGAGCAGAGCGAGGCCAGGTGCAGAAGGTCACCAGGGCGGAAAGCCCCAGGTGCCTAGCAACAGGCAAAACTGGGAAAGCAACATCCTCACCCTCAGGGTGACCTTTCCCCACTAGCCTATCGCTGGTCATGTGGCTGGGGCGCCCCCCTGAGTTTCCTCCCCTGGCATGTTGCTAGTCATGTGGGTTAGACCCCCTTAGAGGGGGAATGAACAAGGGGCCGGAGAACAGCCCTGAAGTAGTGAGCCACCAGGACAAGGAGGTTCTGACCATCAGACACAGCTAGGCCCCAGCGGTGTCTCAGCTCCAGGCCCAGAACAGCAGCAAAACCAGACTGAGCAATGCAGGGGCTGACCTAAGGACCAGATGCACCGGCCAAGCAGTGGAGACCAGAACCCTGACAGGACACACCTGGGAAGCTGATGACTATTCTATGGGGACCCTCCCCTGGGGCCTCCCCTGAAATCCCGCCCTTAAAAGCCCTTAGAGCAGAAGAGCCAGCCTCTGGGGAGGGGGAGTGAGGGGGGGCATTGACACACCTTTCTCACCCCCACCTCTGTCCCCAGGTGCCTCACCTTCACCCCTCTCCCTCCTGAGCTCCAAGGGACCCCTTTTGCCTCTAACGTGTTTCCTGGGCCCATTTCTTCCACCACAGCTCACTTCTGCGTCTGTGACGTTCTACATACACTTTCTCTTATAGTTTGAGTCTTGGGTTTGAATTCTTTCCTAGACAGAACTCAAGTGCCGAACCCAGGTCCAGTCTGACGCACCGGGCTAACACCTGTTCTCGCTGCCAAAAGCATCTTCTCATGTTCATAATCCACACTGTAGAAGTCAGCTTTGTAGGAAACCCTTCAAGAAAGTAGCTGGATCTTGTTTATAGTCCCAAGAAATGGGGGGGGGGGGGGCGGGGGGAGGGTCTTCCAATCGATTCCTTCAATAAACTCTATCCCCGTGTAGTCTTTATGAAAAAGGAGAGAGATCTGTATGTGCCAGACATCCTTAACAGTGAAGAGAGAAGGCCACAGGACATTATGTACTAACTTAAATAAATGCTAATACTCACAGAAATATCTGGAAGAAAGTGCATGAAACTGTTCAAAGTGGTTATTTCTGGAGTGAGACCAGGGGGGAAGCTCCTTTCTATGTCATATGCCCACAGTGCCTGGCTTTTTTCAATGAGCACCTATTACTTCTTGCAAACGGAGAGAAGAATAACGATCAGCCGGCACTGATCCCAGGTCAGGCGGCAGCCCTGACAACAGAGGCACCCAGTCCATCTCCATGTCCCTGGTCTCCATGGGTTTCTTTGCCCAGTTTCACGCAACTTGATTCCAGAAACCAGAAGTGGGTGGGTCGGAACCGAGCTGGAGTCAGCGGCCAGGTCGGGAAAGAGACCAAGCCTGAGGCCCTGCCGGTGTTGGTTTCTTCTGTGTTTGGAGACATGTACTCATCTCCACAGAATAGGCTGGGAATGCTCTGCAACTGAGCATGGGCAGGCCAGACGCCGCACCAAGAAGGTAGCCGTAAAAATACAGTAAGTGCACTCCATCGATATGGGTCTAAGTTGGTTCCCAAAACCCAAAATGTATGGGGTGCCCAGGCCTCAGAGCTGGTCTTTGGCCCATTTGGGAGTAAAGAGGAGATACTGTTCGTAAATCCATACAAAGATTTGGCATAAAAATAAAAAAAAAAAAGGGCTTTCATAACCTACAGAATTGGCGTTCAGAAAAGATGGCAGCTTTTTCCTTTTCAAAAGAATAAAATATTGGAATGTATATCCACATGATAGAAGAGAGAGCCATTTTAAAAATGTTAACCAAATGTTAACGGGCGTGATTAAAATCGTGCTGCAAAATTTTATAGCCAGCATAATCCCAACTCCATGAAAAAGACATTAAATATTATGGCTGAAAAACACCAACATAGAAACCACAGCCAAGGGAACAATGAAGTATTTCTTTTCCTTTGTTCGCTTTCCCAGCGTATTCTAAATGAGCGATCTACTCGAGCGATAACTTTCTAAGTGAACTTAGAAAATGTAAACTAACCCACAGCTTTTTAATCAGAATGAAAGGATTTCGCGCTGCATCCCGCAATGGGTGTGCATGAATGAACAGCTCCTCCTTTTGTGGGGACCATGATAGAGTTCCTTACATAGATCAGCCTTCATCATCTGTCCAATTTATTTTCCAAACGCTTACTGCTTGTGAAAACACAACACCTGTAAATGTCAGCTCATCTCTATCTGCTCCCTTAAAAAAAAAAAATTCTTAGTGCATATTTATGCAAATGAAGGAGTTCAAAAAAAAACGAGCCTAGAGGAAGCCAATGCCTTTTGAATTCACGATTCCAGATTCCCGAGGGCTCAGCAGCTCTTGATGTCGGCGAGATTTCTGTTTACCAGAACCTGCCTTGGTTTTCCAAATTGGGAGAAATGAGAACGGTGGGTCCCCTTTAGCACTGGGCCCAGCAGGCATCCGTCTCCCTCCGCTGAACAGAGGAAGCGCCTCTCCCCATCCCCTGGGGTACCAGGTCGCCCTGCGGCCGGCTGGGTCCGCTAGTCTGTCACTCAAGCAGCGCACGGTTGCCAGGGAGATGGACTCCTGATGCACGGAGCCTGTCACACCTCAGCCTAGGATCCGCTTCCTACAAGAACCAAGCCGACGGATGGCCAACACCACGCGCCCTGGCCCTTCGGGGGCTTGTCGTGTTAGATGGACATAAAGACATGTTGCCTCCCAACGGCTCTTTTTTACACACTTTCCCCCCTAAGCTCAGAATATTTATTACTATTTTGACAGGAGAGCCAAAGTGGAGGGGAACCACACTCTTCTTTCCCGTCAGCCTTACCCCACCCAAGACACGTGGCTTCTCTTTAAAGAGACAGCCAGTCCCAGGGACTGCGCTCCCTGCTGGGGGCGGGGCGGGGGTGGGGGGGTGGGGGGGATGGCCACACGTTCAGATCAGCGGCATCCTCCAGTTGCAGAGGGGGAACAGGCGGGCAAGGCAGAGAATGCAAAACCTGAGGACTGCTGGGTGACCCAGACAGTCGCTGCACACGATGCACCCCACCCCTCCACCCCTCCACCCCTCCGCCACCTCGTTCCCCAGCTCACTTTCTTCTCCTGGCAAATCTGGTGCCTTACAGACACCGGGAGAGACAAGACCGCGCGGGGCATTACCGCAGAGCACTGTGATCTCACCCCTGCTTCGGGGCCAGGGAGGCCGGGACACGGAGCACAGTCTGGCCGCCTGACACCCACCCGTCTGGGACATCTCGGGCCGAGGCACCCAGGGTGCGACTCACAGGGAGGGATGCGGGGCATCGAGCGGCTGACCTGGCTGGGGAAGGGCGCTACTCACTGTTGGTCAGCATCTGCAGGTCTTCCACGGACGGAGGCGAGGCCTTCCTCTCGTAGGGGATGACGGTGTTCAGATACTAGGAGACAAACGCATGCGCTTGAGCCGCGGGCCTCCGGGGCGAGCCACGCGGGACCACCCGCGCGGGGGCGGGCTTTCCTCTAAGAAACACGCTCCGTCAAAGGGCGCGTTCACCGCCGCACCCGTGTAGTTCACACACCGGTGTCTCAGGACCTTCTGTTTGGGGGGGAGTGTCTCTTGAAAGCTAAGACTTGCCCGTATCCCCCAGGAAAAACGTCCCTCCGTTCCAACTTGGGCATTTTCCGGGGATTAGGAACTCTGCTTATTTAAAAGTCCGGGTGCGATGTTTCTCATCGGGGCTGAGAGCAACGAGAGGGTCTTGTATCTTCTTAGCCTTCGCAGTGCAATTTGAGAATGAATGGCTGGCTTCTCTTCTGTCCGAATGACAGGCCAGAGAACCTCAACCACACCCTGGGCCTTGAATGTTGGATTTGCGCCCTCTGCTGGGTGTGCGGCGCTTCTACAACAACATCATCTTGGGGACAACCCAGTGGGGTATCGGGGGCCCTGGGCCCGAAGGAGGTGAAGGGCCCTGGGGGCACCGGGCAGAGTGGGTGAGACCTCCAGACCCAAAGCCAGAGGCTTCGGTGTTAGTCGTGGCTGTGCCAGGGGGCTCTCCCACACACCAGCCGAGTGGCCTTGGGGAAACCCTGGCTCCTCTCTCTGGGCCTCAGTTCTCGCCGCTGAGAAATGAGGGGTCTGAGTTAGATGTTCCCAAAATCTCTTCCCATCACGCGTCCTAGAATTCTAACACGGGACCCAGCTGCAAGTGTGTGTGTGAGACGCACACAATGCATGCGCACTTATTCCACACTCATCCGTTTACACAGGCATCTCTATCAGATGGTGCACGCCGTGAGGGTGGGGGTGGGGTTGGGGGGGAGGACTTGCTCATCTTGGCACCTGAGGGCCTAGCGACAGAGCTGGGCGCATAGCAGGTCCGCAGTAAACGTTTCGAGCGCTGCCTACAAGGGACCAGAAATGCTTCTCAGGCAGGTAGCCGACTCAACGGACCGACCCGCAGATGCCCCAGCGCGGGCGACAGGCCGAGTGGGCGGCTAAAGGCGCGGGCCTGGGGGGGCTGGTCCGCTGGCGACCCGCGTGGTGGACTCATCGATCATCGAATGCGTTTCCCTTTTCACGCATTTTGTTCTTAAAACAAGCTGACTTGTAGGGCTACGCGCAGTGTCGACTTTTAAGCTTTCTCCACGCGTCCTGGAGCTCAGGGAACGGTTCACCTTTCCAAAGACACGTTCCTCCTCCTCCAGAGGGAAGCAAGTCGGGGGACCGCCCTGGCCCGAGTGCCGGGATCGTCCTATGGAACCCCCACTCCCCGCTCTGCTGGGGCAGCGGGGACCAGGGAGACAGCCGTACCTGCTTGTCAGTCCCCGAGGAGCCGAAGGTCTGGCGGATGCTGCTCTGCAGGATGCTGGAGATGCCCTCCATGCTGAAGCGCTGGGGGGGGAGACCAAGAAGAGCCGCTGCTTCCCGCTCCACGGCCCCCTCTGCCCCCCCTCCGCCCCCCGCCGCCCCCTCCCCGTCCCCCGCCCCTCCCGCCCCCCCCCCCCGCCTGTGTCCTCTCTCCACCGCCCGGACCCCTGAGCTGCCACACTGCCCAGGTCACTGCCCAGAGTGCTGGGACTAAAAGTAAGTGGAAGACCTGGGCTAAGACAGGCCAGAATGGAAACCTGGGAGAATAAACAGGTGGAAGACTCTTATCTAAATGAGTCACCCCGCCCCGCCCCCCCCCAGGGTAGCAAACCCCCACGCACTCCCACATTTTACTCTACTGTTTCCTGTGTAAAGTGAAGCAGTACAGTAAAACCTGGACAGACGCTGATGCAGATATCGTAGGGAAGAGAACAAAATGCTCAGCCACTGAGAAGAGCAGATGGCCCGGCCGGTGTGGCTCAGTGGTGGAGCATCGACCTATGAACCAGGAGGTCAGGGTTCGATTCCCGGTCAGGACACATGCCTGGGTTGCGGGCTCGATCTCCAGTAGGGAGCATGCAGGAGGCAGCCGATCAATGACTCACTCTCTCTCTCTCTCTTTCTCTCTCTCTCTCTCTGTCTCTCTCTCTCCTCATCTCTGAAAAATCAAGTATACTTTTTTAAAAAGAGAGAGAAGGGCAGTTGTCAAGCAGCTGCCCTTATCGGAGATGCTGTTCCAAATGCACACAGCGAGGCCAGCGCCCAGGTGGCCGGAGCGCAGGTGGCGGCGCCTGAGAAACCTCCCCAGGTGATTCGGATTCCCTGGTTGAGCCTCTGCTCTGAAGGATCCTGTCCGTGGACCAGGGAAGCACCACCATTTCGGTCCTGAAACACCCACCCGCACCCGAGCGAGGGGAGTCGGGACGGCGCCCAGAGTCCCGGGGCTCCGCTTCTCAACCCTAAATGCCCTCACCCCACTTTCCAAGGTCTTGACCAAGAGAACCTATGCGATGGTGTTTGTGTCCCACCAGCCACTGCGCAGGAGAAGTCTGTTCTTGTCCGCTGCAGGGCTGGTCCCGGGACCTGCAGTGCCGGGTTCGAGGGGGGCGCACAGGCTCCCGGCTGGGTGCTCACGTACCTTGAGGGGCATCTGGCTCCCCTTCTCCATGCGGCCGCTCTGCAGGCTCAGGCCTTTCTCTTTCCGCCTCTTCTTCATCAGCTCTCGCTGCTCCTTCTGCTTGTTCTGCACCTCGATCAGCACCGTGATGAAGGAGTTCTTCACCTCCTTCTCGAACTCCAGCTCATCCCGGCGGGCCAGCTGCTGCACCAGCTCCTCCGAGAAGTCGCGGATGGCGCCCTCCACCTGGTCCAGCAGCTCGGTCAGCTCCGACCCGGACATGCGCCTCAGTCCTGTGGGGAGACGCCCACAGGTGGCACCTGCAGCCGAGCCCGAGCCGCTGCAGAGGTGGGACGGCCCTTCGAGGGGAGACCCCTTCCCACTCCGCAGAGGGCCAGGAGAGACCTTCACCACGTCGTCGTCAGGGTGTGCCGGGAAGGGCGGGGCCAGTGTGCTGTCCGCAGAAAAGACAGCCCTCGGGGGGAAGCAAAGGGGGAAGGAGAGAAAGCCCCCAAAGAAGCCAGTGGACTCTGCCCACAAAAAAGTGTGTGGACAGACAGGTGGCTTCTTGATCCCTTGTTCTGTCTTCCAAACTGTCCTGTTTCTACACTATTCCTTGTGTGAAATGGGTCAAGGGTGGGGCGGGAAGGAGCATAAAGAGGAGGTTTTAGGCCCAGCCAGCACGGTGCGGTGGTTGCGCATCGACCTATGAACCAGAAGGTCCCGGTTCGATTCCCGGTCAGGGCACATGCCCGGGGTTGCAGGCTCAATCCCCAGTGTGGGATGTGCAAGAGGCAGCTGATCAATAATTCTCATCATTGATGTTTCTCTCTCTCTCTCTCTCTCTCTCTCTCTCTCTCTCTCTCTCTCTCTCCCTTCCTCTCTGAAATCAATAAAAAATATTTTAAACAAAAAAAAACCAGAGGGGGTTTTGGCATTGGGGCTAAAGAGCAATAGCAGGTGTGCTGATTCCCAGGAGCTGACCAAGCCGGCAGCGAAATTAGCAGAGGACACACAGAGGCCCTCTCTCACCGGCAGTCCCGTGTGGCAGTGCCTGCATTCAAAAGTGGGGGAAGTGTGCAGAAGCCGGGCTACTCAGAGAGGAAAGTGAACCCTGGCGAGTGGGAGGAGAGTGGTCTGCTATTGCATGTAATCCTATATAATAAAAGGCTAATATGGACCCAACAGTGGCACGACCGGTCGCTATGATGCGCACTGACCACCAGGGGGCAAACGCTCCAGGCAGCTCCTGTGTGGAGTGTCTGCCCCCTGGTGGTCAGTGCGCTCCCACAGGGGGAGCTCCGCTCAGCCAGAAGCCGGGCTCATGGCTGGCGAGCGCAGCGGCAGTGACGGGAACCTCTCTCACCTCCGCATCAGCACTAAGGATGAACAACAGCAGGCTTAGGCCCACTCTCCGCGGGGTGCGGGCCTAAGCCATCAGTTGGACATCCCCTGCGGGCTCCCAGATTGCGAGAGGGCGCAGGCTGGGCTGAGGGACACCCCTACCCCGAGTGCACGAATTTTGTGCACTGGGCCTCTAGTATTATATTTAAGATAATTTTTCTTGAATAATTGGTGTTTATTGAATCTAACATTATTATATTTAAAATTGTTTTTCTTGAGATGTTAATGTTTATTGCATGTAACATTATTATATTTAAGATCGTTTTTCTTGAAATAAAGAAAAAAGAGAGAGAGTGGTCTGCCACCGTCAGGAAAGGGGAAGGGGACCCGAGATCAGGAGACCCAGGTCACTTTATTTGAATTCCTGTCCCCGGAGGCCTCTTCATCTAAAATGGACTCATGGCAATGGACCCCTTTCTAACGGCATCTCTTCTTTCTGCCTCAGCATCCATGTCCCTCCCCTTTTCGTGTCTGCTTTGCCCGGATACTTCCCCTTTATCTCGTTCCGAGAGCGGCCCTCCTCCTTCTGCGTTTGCCATTTCACTCCGCATTGCAGCTGCCTTCGCGAGTCCCTGGCTGAGCTTCTCTGTGTTTGGGCCTTTGTGTGGCTGGGAATGGCCTGACCTGGCAGCTGTGAAGGCAGCTCCACAGCCAAGTGCGCTCCATCGCTCAGCTCCGCACGGATTTCTCCGGCCGGTCACGCCCTGCCTCGATTCCTACAGCCAGGCTCGCTTCCCATCAGTTCTTCAGCTCACGCCTCCGTTTTTACCACTATTCTAACCCTTGTTTGGACCGATCTTTCTACCCAGACCCACCCACCTTCTCTCTCCGTTTCCGAGTCCCCATCACCCCACCCCATGGGTGTACCCTCCAGCAGGAGCTTCATCCTCCCTGCGGGCTGATGGCATTCATACCCAGCTTAGCCTTTGCTGTGCTGCATCTTGTCATTTCGCTCCTCAGCCACCCGTTTCTCTGGACAATCCTAGTTACTACCGATCTGTGTCGGAGAATCAGTACGATACACAGAGTGTGGACTCTGGAGTTGACCCATCTGGCTTCAGTTTGGGCTCCAGCCCTTCCGCTGGAATGTGGTGTGAGGGGAAATGCAAGGGGAAAAGAAGAGGCTGTTGGAAATAAGGGTGGGACGTTCCCTCTCCCTTACCTCCCTCTCCTTTCAGAACTGCTTTCTCTGTCCTTTTCAAATGCATGCCACTCGTTTTCACGGCCGAATAAAGCTCCTGCCTGTCTCAGGACTCAGGAATGTTTCCTCAAGAACCAGAGAGTCAAGAGGTGAATATAATAGAATCAGGGGCGCAGAAAGGGGGTGGACTGACTATTCTCAGGGGGGGGGGAAGGGGTGTGGGGGTGCGGGAAGAGACTGGACAAAAATCGTACACCTATGGATGAGGACAGTGGGGCAGAGGATGGGGTGGGAACCGGGTGGAGGGGAGCTATGGGGGGGGGGGGAAGAGGAACAACTGTAATAATCTGAACAATAAAGATTTAATTTATAAAAAAAAGAGAGAGAGAGGAAGGCAGGAGAGAGAAGGGAGGATATGGGAGGGAAAAGATGGGAGGAAAATGGAGTGGAGAAGAGGAAAAAAAAAAATAGAACCAGGGAGTCACTGCTTTGAAAGTAAGCATCGCCCTGGCCAAGTTGCTCAGTGGTTAGAGTGCCGGCCTACGCACCGAGGGTCGCGGGTTCAATTCCTAGTCAAGGGCACATACCTGGATTGCAGGTTCCAGCCCTGGTCAGGGTGCATGGGGGAGGCAACCAATCAATATGACACATCAGTGTTCCTCTCTCTCTCTCTCTCTCTCTCTCTCTCTCTCTCTCTCTGTCCCTCCACCGCTCTCTTTCACTCTCTCTAAAAATCAATGGGAAAAATATCAATGGAAAAGAAAGAAGAGTAATCACCAAGGAGGATGGTGTGGCCTGACTCCAAACTGCAGAGCGTAATGAATGGAGCACATGGCATCCCCTGGGCTCTAGACAACAGGGCGATTTCTTTCTGGTTCTGCAGCCCCTTCAGCGGCTGCTCATGACGTGCCTCACACTCTGGCTTCATGCTTATCCAAGGACAGAACTGTTTGCATTCTCTGCTTCTGTGGAAAGCTTCTCTGGGTGGGAAGGAGGTTTTGTTTTTAATCATATTTCTGTAACAGTGGCCCAAGTCGCTTAACCTCTCAGAACACTCAGCTCAGTCCTGAAGTTGGTGTGGGGATGAAATGACATTATTCGTAGGACATCTTAGAATAAGGTAGCATGTAGGAAGCACTCCAAAAACATGAGCTGTCATGATTATTACCTTTTGTAGGGGGTTCTCATCGATTAAGTCATGTTCTTTGCTCCGTTTTACCATTTTAATTTTCCAAAAAGTGCTACCTTCTCTCCCAATGCCCAGTAAGAAGGAGTTGCCAACTCCCTGGATGCGAGGTTCTACTAGCTACAGTGAGGCACGTGCCCAGCGCCTGGCCCGGGGCAGGGGTCCGTCCTGGGCGAGCCCGCCCCCGGCCCTCACCTTCATAGGACCAGTTGTTGTTGAAGGTCTGGGTCAAGGCCTGCATCTCCTGCAGGAGCACCGAGTCCGCCTGGGAGGAAGTTTCGGCGCCGTCCTCCTCCTCCAGGGCCTCCTCCTCCTCCTCAGGGTCCGGGGAGTTCTGCATCATTTCCTCGATCTCCTCGATGACCTGGGGACGGCCCACAGGAGGCTCAGTGGCCTGTCCTCTGCTGGAGGGACATTCTGGCTGGGATTTGGGTCGGGTAAGGACAGGTCTGACTTGCTGTCCGTAAAATTCCTAAAGCGGTGCTGTTCCTTAATACGTATTAAATAATAATAAAAATAGGCCTGACCTACGGCTTAGACACGCTCCTTCCTTTCATGCAAAGTGTCTCCCAAGAACAGCATTCGGCTGGGTGCTTTATTGGAAACACGACGCTTTCGGGGAAGGAAGCAGAGCTGCCTGGAAGGGAACCTGACTTCAATGTGCTGAGCGCTTTGTGTCTAAGTGGGGAAATGTTTCATCCGCTTTAACACGAAACCCAGCCCATTCGTTGTCACAGTGCCTATGACTGGGGAAAAAACAACAACACAACTCAAAATGTGGAGGGTTTTTTTTTTCCCACTTGGGAGGAAATGGCGATTTCTCCAGGTTTTACACAGGAACGAAAACTGCCTGGCAACAAGCGGAAATAGAGATCCTAAAGGAATGAAAGGATATGCAGGGTGTAGGGAGCAGAAAAGAGGTAAGAAACCCAGCTCTGATCTGGACTGGGAGGGGGCAGCTCCTGGAGTGAGAGTGATGTTAGATGGCGGCCAAAAGGAATGGGGTGAGCGACTTCGCACATTCATCGTTTGCTCATAAAGCGAATAAGCAAAGGCTACTTCCGAAGGACCCCACGGATGAGCCTGGTCACCGCAGCGCCCTGATTTCTGCATCTGTCTGCTGTCGATGCCGTGACAGGCTCCGGCTCCAAGGCCACTGGGCTGGGGTCTCCGTGTTAGGCTGGACCAAAGATAAGAAGACATGCCGTCCCCTCCTATAGAATAATGGCTGTTGAGTCCCCAACCTTCTCATCTGTGCTAGTACATTCAGGGGACACCCCATCTCTGACTACTGAACGCCACGCACAGGATGCAATCGAATGACAAGCGCCTTCAGCACTGGACAGCTGAGTTTCTCTTCATCTCAGAGCGGGTAGCATCGGATTTCTCCTAAAATTCACAAGAATTAACTGGTAGCGCCTGTGTTTTCCATCTGGTTCCCTTCGATCTCTTGATCCTTACCTATTTATATCCCACCTTTGGCCACAGACACCAAAGAGCTCCTTTTACTGAAGAGCTCTTTCTGGCTTCCCCGGCTCCCGGTGGGGCTTGTCTGAATTATTCTGTGAAAAAAACGTGCATGGTGCCTGCTCAAAACAACCACCCATAAGTATTTGTTGACTGAAAGGTTGGCTAAGGAAGCCAGAGAGGCAGCATTATTCTCCTTCGGCAATAAATTATTAAAGCCAAAATGCAATCAACGCAATCAAATGTGAAGCGCTATCCTTTTTCATTTTTTTACAAACAGAGACACAAGTGTCTCTAAGACGCCTCTTGGAAGGCTCAGCGTCCTCTGTGTTCTGTGAAACAGAGAAATAGCCATCGTGCAAAAGCCTCACCTACCACTTCCGTTTGTGGAAGAACAGGTGTTTGGGGCCCTGGTTTCAGTATCTGGACTCCAAGCACGTGAATTAAATAAGAGTTTTAGCAGGAAGTAGAGTCAGTAAACACTGGGCCTGCCTCTGGCTGTTACCCACCACGGAGCCCACCCAACCCAAGCGCCCGGAGTTATGTTCCTGTTTACAGCAGGTGGGCAAACTGAGGCATAAGGAGAAACGAAATCCCTTCTGAAAGACACTCCAAGTCATCAACACAGTCACCGCGAGACCATACGTTTTTCTTCTGCCTTAAATGGATGTGACAAGTATATTATCTTAAATGTTTTCGCCATTAAAAAAAAAAAAAATTCCTGCCTGGCTGGTGTTGCTCCATGGTTGAGCATCGACCTATGAACCAGGAGGTCGCGGTTCAATTCCCGGTCAGGGCACATGTCCGGGTTGCGGGCTCGATTCCCGATGCGGGGTGTGCAGGAGGCAGCCGATCCATGATTCTCTCTCATTATTGATGTTTCTGTCTCTCTTTCCCTCTCCCTTCCTCTTTGAAATCAATAAAAATATATTTTTTTAAATTCCAAGAACAACAACAAAAAAAGAAATTAATTTTAAAAAAGAAAAATATCCCAAGAACCGCGGGAGATGCTCATACCTGATCTGCTGTGAGTAGAGGCTCCTCGTTGATCCCAGAATCGTGCTCACTCTTCTCATTGAACTCTTCCTCCTCTTTGTCATGGATCTGAAGGGGGGAGGGAATTCTGATTGACATCAGCAGAGCTAGGATTCTCTCTAGTCTCTACAACGGGGCCACTCCAGCATCCACTGGGGAAAGGGGAGTCTGCAGAGGCGTCAGCGTTCCGTCTCTCTCCCACGCGCACTGCCACACCCGTGCGTCCCTGAGCGCGGGTGGTCAGAAAAAAGACAAGGAGGGATGCGTGGCCGCACCTTCTGACTCAGGGGGAGCAGCTGTTCTTTGACCCACAGATGGGTCATCCTTGTGTGAACAGGAACCTTCTCAAGGTGAGTGATGCTGCGACTGACGCCTGCAGCGAAGGCCTGCTCATGTAGATTGGAGCTGCGACCCGGGAGTTGGTTTCCAGAATTCACTTCATTAGGCATTTTAAAGGATAGGCTTCTCGCCCGGCCAGCGTGGCTCAGTGGTTGAGCGTCAACCTATGAACCAGGAGGTCACGGTTCGATTTCCGGTCAGGGCACATGCCTGGGTTGTGGGCTCAATCCCCACTGTGGGGCGTGCAGGAGGCAGCCGATCCATGCTTCTCTCTCATCATTGATGTTTCTGTCTCTCTTTCCCTCTCCCTTCCTCTCTCTGAAATCAATAAAAAACATATTTAAAAAAAATAATAAAATAAAGGATGGGCTTCTCCAGTCTCAACAGTCATGCTTTTAGGATCGGGTGAAATACCATCCCGTTATGGGAATCTAGGTGTCACAGCTGGTGGAGGATGTAACGGATCCGTCTGGGACATGCCCCCCCCCCGAACAGCCTGACCACGTGAACTAACAGGCAAACCCAGCAACAAAAAACATCAATCACCTGCCCTGCGTCTCCAAAATCCCACAATCCCACGTAAGATTCTGAACGTTCACTACCATGGAGATCGTAGATGTTGCTGTCGACAGGTAGCCATAGCCTATCGGGCTTTCCTGACCGCATCCGAGACGGCCACGGTCTGCCCTTTATGTCCACATCCTGCAGAACATCAACCACTGAACACCAAACCAGCGGCCTCTGCAGAACTGCAAGTCACACAGGAGCTGGCGCTGTGCCCTCAGAGGATCTTTCGGCAGAGGCCGTGCCATCCAGGAACCAGTTCTGCTTGCTCGCCAGGGGCTGGCACGCCCAGCGGCCTCTTTCCCGGGTTACGCTTTCCCGTTCTAAGAGGAAACACCCCGGTTCCAACCCCAGCAGTCCTGCCAGACGCGGTCTGTCCTTAGAAACCGTTCCCTCTTCACTGGGCGCCACCTTGGCAGACACCCCTAACAAAACACACACCGTCTGTCTCCATTTGCTTAAAACCAGGACTATGGCAGAAAAAAGTTAATCAAGCGGATATTAAATGCCATCTGCGCTCAGCCTGGCTCAGGGGTCGGACTGGGAGGGAATGGGGTTGTCTGTGGGGCTGTGCGCCAGATGGTGACATCTATTTCTGCTGTGGAACCCAGATGCTCCTGTGCCTGCCAAGTCCACCACCTGTGGGAGCCACCTGGTGTCCCGGCTTCCCGCCACGCGGACACACCTCCCGGAGCCACAGCTGTTCCCAACCACACTCTCTCTTTTTTTTTCTTTTTTTTTTTTTTCTTTGTTGAATTTTTTTTTAATGCTACAATTTATTTATTTATTTTTTTAGATCTTTTTTTGTTGAAAGTATTACATATGATCCCTTTTCTCCCTATTGACCCCTTCTAGCCCTCCTCCACCCCCCCATTCACCCCACCCCCACCCCCTGCTGCCCTAGGCCAGTGGTCGGCAAACTGAGACTCGCAAGCCACATGCGGCTCTTTGGCCCCTTGAGTGTGGCTCTTCCACAAAATACCACGTGCGGGCGCGCGCATACAGTGCGAAGTTGACTTAAAACTTTAAGTAAAGTTTATTAAGTTAATTTTAGGGAACGTTGTGGAGTGAAAGAAGATGTAGTGTCAAGGATCGAGAAAGGTATGTTGAGATGGTTTGGGCATATAGAGAGGATGAACGAAAGGAGACAGACGAAACAAGTATACGAGACGAGTGTGGATGGGAGAGTGGGAAGGGGTTGACCTCAGCGAATGTACCTCCATCAGACTGAGGACATTTTAGCAAAGGCCAGCTTAGGAGCACCCTAATGAAGTTAATAACAATGTATCTACCTATATAGTTTAAGTTTAAAAAATTTGGCTCTCAAAAGAAATTTCAATTGTTGTGCTGTTGATATTTGGCTCTGTTGACTGATGAGTTTGCCGACCACTGCCCTAGGCCTTCACCACACTACTGTCTGTGTCCCTGGGTTATACACATATGCATACAAGTTCGTTGGTTGATCTCTTCCCACCACCCACCCCTGCCTTCCCTGCAGAACTTATTTAGGGCCAGAAAGCCCTGTTGTAGAAGTCGACTTCTAGGGAAAACAGAGCTTTTGGTTTTCTGTTTGGATTACTTTTTATAAGCATCTGACAGCAAGTGTTAATCTATAACCAGATTTTTTTTTTTTTACATTAAGTCTTTTTAAAATGGATGGTTCCCATTCTGAAAGGTGGCCGATTTTCGTGGGTTTCCTTCTAAATAATACTGCACCTTTCAACCATGCCATCTCCCTTCCCGGGGCCCCCGGGTGTGTGCGCCCCTGGCGGAGGGCGGGCAGGGAGCCTTTGGGGACAGATCCCCTGGTGTTCAAATGTTACAGGCAGTGGCGTGGATGCCTCTTAGAGCTCTCCCTCCTCTCCCCTCTCTGGCACGAAGCCTATAATCTGATTTGCCAGACTTGGGTTAAAAGAGATTTGAAAATCAATTACAAGCCTGTGAAAGTTACCATGAGTTCCTAGTACTATGAACTCACCATCGTTTCTCGGATCTCAGAAGTCTGCCGCTAAAAATTAAAAAAATAAAATGAAATAAAATAAAATAAAATAAAATAAGCACCCACAGAGTATTCCCCAGAAAGCCCGGCTCCTTTCTCTCCTACACGTGGCTTCCCCCTCCCCTGTCTGCTTTCACCACATCCACCCTGTCCCTGGCCTGCCCTCCTCCTAATTCTCTCCTCCTTCCTCGCTCCCTCGAGGCCCCCAGCCCCACACTGTCTCTCAATCCTGCCGGACTCTCTTCTGCTCCAATCGCCGCTGTCACTTCTCCACAAGCCTCTTTCCTGACAGGTGTCATTTCCAGACTCCTACTCGCCCTCCGTTGCCCGGACACTGTCTGTGCAGAGATGGAAGGCTGGACGGGGACAAGTGCAGAAAGAGAAAGATTTTTGAAAATTGACGGCATTTATGTATATGGATAAAAGTATGTGTTAGGCCCTAGCCAGTTTGGCTCAGTGGCTAGAGCGTCGGCCTGCGGACTGAAGGGTCCCAGGTTCGATTCCGGTCAAGGGCATGTACCTTGGTTGTGGGCACATCCCCAGTAGGGGGTGTGCAGGAGGCAGCTGATTGATGTTTCTCTCTCATTGATGTTTCTAACTCCCTATCCCCCAAATTAAAAAATTTGGCTCTCAAAAGAAATTTCAATCGTTGTACTGTTGATATTTGGCTCTGTTGGCTGATGAGTTTGCCAACCACTGGACAAAGCAAATATACAGAAAGGGGAAATCGAAAGCAAAACAGAGCCCTGATGGGTGTGGCTCAGTTGGTGGGGCATCGTCCTGTGCAAGAAAATGTCGCTGGTTCGCTTCCCCGTCAGGGCACATGCCTGAGTTTGGGGCTCAATCCCTGGTGGATGGTGTGCAGGAGGCAGCCAATCAACGTTCTGCTCCCACATCGATGTTTCTCTTTCTCTCTCCCTCTCCCTTCTCCTCTCTCTAAAAATCAATTAAAAAAAAAAAAAGGCAATATAGAGTGTGCTCTCCCTCTCAGGAGCACGTCCGCGATTTCCCTTCTTCTTCTTCCTCCCTCCCCAGGCGTGTTACCTTTGCCTTTCTCTTTCCTAAGCTCCAAGGGCCCTTCTTCTGCCTCTGTAACTTGTTTTCTGAGCCCATGCAGCCCAGCTGGCTCACTTCTACTACCTTTTTAACTTTCTAAATAAACATTCTCTTACAATTTGGGGGGTGGGGGGAGCAATACAGAGGGCAGAAGAAATCCCTCCCTATCATCATTGCCCTCTGAGGGGTAACAAGAAAATATCGCTTCCCACCCTGGCTGGTTTGGCTCAGTGGATAGAGAGTCAGCCTGTGGACTGAAAGGTCCCGGGTTTGATTCCACTCAAGGACACATGCCTGGGTTGTGGGCTCCATCCCCAGTGGGGAGCGTGCAGGAGGCAGCCAATCAATGATTCTCTCTCATCATTGATGTTTCTATCTCTCTCTCTTCCTTTCCCTTCCTCTCTGAAATCAATAAAAATATATTTTAAAACAAAGAAAATAAAACATTGCTTCCCTGAAACAGGAAACAGCTCTTAGAAATTAAACATATGAATAGCAAATTTGGAGGTTCAGTAGAAGAGTTGGAAAGGTGGAAACAATCACCTAGGGAGTACAACAACAAAAAGCAGGTAGAAAATGGGAAGGAAAAAAGTCAGGAGATCCGTTTTTAACTCCAATACTTGAATAAAAGGAATTGCGACAAGTGGAAACAGAAGAGCTGGCCTCTTCTAGCCATGACAGGGTGCCTAGCGCCGGACTTACCCCGCCTGCCATGCACAACTATACATCTGTCCGGAGTCTATGGGCCAATTGTTTTCCGGCCCTGGACACAGGCAGTGCAAGGCTGTGATCCTCGAAGGAGGAGAAAAACACAAAGCGAATGAAAGCTGAGAGAATCTGAGTCCTGTTCACTTATGCTACCAAGGATTACTGTAGAGAGTGTTTTGACCTGAACGGAAATGATGGAAAATCAGATCTACAGGAAGGAATAAGGAATACCAAAATTGGCACATGTGCGGGTAAATGTAAAAAGCATCCTGAGCCCCTGTATGTAGCCTTAGGACACGGGCAGGAGCTGGCAGTGTGTGTACATGACTAACAGGAGCTGAAGAGGGCCTTTCCCAGACCGACCAGGCTGGCACCCTGACCTTGGGTGCCCAGCCTCTGTAACTGTGAGAAATAGATTTCTGCTGTGTACGAGCTACCCAGTTTGTGATGTTTTGTTATAGCAGCCCAAACGGACTAAGACAGTTATTTTCTTAAAAGCTTAAAATATGGTCAAAGCTCCCCTCATAACAATCCTATATAATAGTCCTATACAATAAAAGGCTAATATGCAAATTGTCCCCTTGGGAGTTCGACCGCTTGCTATGATGTGCGCTGACCACCAGGAGGCAGTGTGGAATGAAGGAAGGCCCCAGCCAGCAGCTGGCAGCCGGGGGAAGGAAGGCCCCGACTGGCTGCTCTGATCGCTGGCCAGGCCTAGGGACCCTACCTGTGCATGAATTTCGTGCACTGGGCCTCTAGTCTTAAAATAATGAAGGGTGAAGTGAGCCCCTAGTAAATACAAGGAAGGGAATAATGAAGTTAAGGGAAGACATCTACAAACTACAAAATGAACAAATAATGGGGCGGGGGGAGTGGTTCTCCAAAAAGATGAATAAAAGTGATAAATTCATACACAGACTGAGGGAGAGGGAGAGGAGATAGAAAACACAAATTAACAATATCTGTAATAAAAGGGGGACATCACTACAGATCCTACTGACATTAAAAGAATAAGAGAATGTCATAAACAACTTTGTGATCAATATATTTAATGACAGAGTAAATGAACAAATTTCTTTTAAAACACAATTTAACAAAAACCAACTAAAAAAGAAATGGAAAAATCTGAATAGCCCTATATCTATTACAGAATTAGGTCTGTAATCAATCAAAAACCTTCCACAGAGAAAATTCGTGGTCCAGATGATTTCAAAAGCGTAGTCTATGAAACATTTAAGGAAGAGAAAATACCAATCTAACACAACTCTTTCAGAAAATAGGGGAAGAAAATTTTCCAAATTAGTTTGTGACACTACAAAAAAAAGAAAAGTTTCCTCATGAACATAGGTGCAAAAATCCTTAATTAAAACATTAGCAAATCAAATCCCAATTATTTAAAAAAATAATATATCATGAGTGAGTAGGGTTTCTCTTTTTTAAAAAAAAGATTAGTTTAGCCCTAACCGGTTTGGCTCAGTGGATAGAGTGTCAACCTGTGGACTGAAAGGTCCCAGGTTTGATTCCGGCCAAGGGCATGTACCTTGGTTGCGGGCACATACCCAGTAGGAGGTGTGCAAGAGGCAGCTGATCGATGTTTCTAACTCTATTCCTCTCTCTTCCTCTCTGTAAAAAGTCAATAAAATATATATTTTTTAAAAAGGTTAGTTTAATATTTGAAAATCAATTAGTGTAATTCACCATATTAACATAATAAATTGAGCTACACCTATAGAGATCTATAGATTTAATACAATCACAGTTGAATTTCCAGCATGCTCTTTTGAAAAATTGATCAGCTGACTCACAATTTTATATGAAAATACAATGACCTAAAATAGCCAAAACAATTTTGAAAAAAAAAAAAAAAGAGTAATGCTGGAAAACATACTATTTTAGGACAAGGCTTATTATAGAGCGATAGTAATGAATACAGCATGACTCATGTGTAAAGCTATACGGATATCAATGAAACAGAATAGAAATTTCAGAAATAGGTTCACACTTGTATGGTCACTTAATTTTTAGCAGAGTTGCTAAGATAATTTAATAGGGAAAGGATACTATTTTCAATGGACAGTACTGGAACAATGGACAGTCATGTACACACACATGAACCATAACCCTTAACCTACCACCATATACAAAAACTAACTTGAAATGGATCATTAGCCATATAACAGCTAAACTATAGAATTTCTAGAAAACTTAAGAAAAAATCTTAATGACCCTGGGTTTGGCAATATGTGATATACTACACAAGAAGCACAAACTATAAAAAGAGAAAAATCAATAAATTAGACTTCATCACACTTAAAAAAACACACATTTGATCTTTAAAAGAGAATGTTAATAAAGTTAAAAGGCAATTCATAGACAAGAAGAAGATATTCATAAAACGTATCTAATAAAGGACTCATATCTAGAACATATGTGTTAAATTAACTAAACAAGGGGGCCATTGGATGGCCTACTAAACACACTTAAATCTAAGCCTCTAATACCTCAAGGTTAGAAATCCAAGCCAAAGGGCAACCAATCACAACCAACCAACTAGGCTTCCCCAGATAGTACAACCACTTGAGAAAGCTCTAGCCAATCAGACAATTTCCTTCCTCTGCTCCCACCTCTTCTCTTCAAAAGGCCTTTTCTTCTAGCTCGTGTCGGTGGAATACTCCTAACCATTCCGGACCTGCCCCTGCCCAATTTGAATTGATTTTTGCTACAATAACTCATACATTTAATATGCCTCATTTACCTTTTATCATGGGAACTCTAATAGCTGAATAATAAGAGCACAAACAAACCACTAAGGAAACGGGCAAAAGATCCGAACAGGCGCCATACCAACGAAGACACACTGGTAGTAAATAGGCACGTGAAAAGATGTGCAATGTCATAGCTTACTAGGGAAATGCAAATTAGAACCTAAGTAAGATGCTACTATACACTTACTTTAATGACTGAGATTAACCAGGCTGTCTGTCCATAACAAGTGCTGGGGAGGGTGTGAAATCATTGGAGCTCTCAAACTAGAAATGAGTTTGGCAGGTCCTTAAAACGTGAAACATACGTTACCATGCAACCCAGACATTCTACTCATAGATTTCTAGCCAAGGGAAATGAAGACACACATCCATAAAAAAACTTTCACAAGAGCATTCATAGTAGCTTTATTTCCAAAATTTAAAAACTGGAAACCACCCAAAGGCCCATCCACTGTGAAAAGAATAAGTCCATTATGGTCTATCCATGTGACGGAACATTACTCAGCAATAAAACAGGATCTGTTGAAACGCCAATCAGAAAGAATGTATGCAGCCCTATGTTCACAGCAGTGTTATTTACAATAGCTAGAATCTGGGAACTGCCCAAATACCCATGAGTAGATAAGTGCATAAGAAAGCTGTGGTACATTTACACAATGGAATACTATGTGGCTGCAAAAAAAGGAGCTCTTACTCTTTGAGACAGTGTGGATGGACCTGGAGACTATTGTGCTAAGTGGAATAAGCATAGAGAAAGATAAATGTCACACGATCTCACTTATATGTGGGATCTAATGAACAAAGTTAATTGATGAACAAAATATGTCCAGAGGTATGGATGCATGGAACAGAATAACAGATCTTGGGCAGGGGAAGGGAGAATGGGAAAATATCAACCAAAGAACATATATGCATCTATGCATAACCCATAAACATAGACAATAGTGTGGGGAAGGCCTGGGGTAAGATGGGGTTTGGTTGACGGGGGCAAAAAGGGAGAAAATGGGGGACAACTGTTAATACTGTCAACAATTTAAAAAATTTTTAATGAATTGTTAATACATACAATAAAATGGATAAATATCTAAATAATTATGCTGAGTTTTAAAAGCCAGGCAAAAAGGGGAAAAAAAAGTACAGGGTGCATGCTTCCATTTATACAACATTCTAGAAAATGCAAATTAACCTGTAGTGACAGAAGCAGGTCACCTGGAGATTGGAGAGTGAACAGGAGGAGGGACGCCTATGCCCAATATCTTGATAGCGGTGATGGTTTCACGGATACATACATACATCAAAACTAATCAAAATGCACACTTTCATATGTGCCATGTATTCTATACCTATGTTCCCTCAGTAAAGCTGTGAGGAAAACCATGAAAACCAACATCAACACTAATAAAAGAGAAAAATGGTAATTGGCGTACGAGCTACCCTTTTCATTGGCTAATCAGGGCTATATGCAAATTAACTGCCAACTATGATTGGCAGTTAACTGCCAACTAAGATTGGCAGTTAACTGCCAACAAGATGGTGGTTAATTTGCATATGTAGGCACAATGCAGGGAGGCGAAAGGGAAAGCAGGAAGAAGCCCCCTGCCACTGACAGTGATCAGAAACCCAGGGGGGAGCTAAGAGCTGGGGGGCAGCCGCCTTTGCCCTGGGGCCGCCTTTGCCCTGCCCCCCAGCCATGATCGGAGAATCAGGTGCCTTTGCCGCCCTGGCCAGTGATAGCAGGAAGTAGGGGTGGAGCCAGCGATGGGAGCTGGGCACGGTCGAAGCTGGCAGTCCCAGGAGCTAGGGGCCCCTTGCCTGGGCCTAAAGCGAAGCCCATGATCGCGGGGCCGCTGCAGCTGCGGGTCCCCGCTGCCCGGGCCGGACGCCTCAGCCAGAGGCGTCAGGCCTGGGCAAGGGGCCGATCCTGCGATTGGAGGGTGATGGGGGTCAACGCCTGAGGGCTCCCAGTATGTGAGAGGGGGCAGGCTGGGCTGAGGGACACTCCCCCACCCCCCCCCACCCAGTGCACAAATTTCGTGCACCGGGCCCCTAGTATAAAATAAAATAATAATATATCATGACCACATCGGGTCTTATCTCAAGAATGCAAGGTTGATTTAATATTTGAAAACCAATTCACGTATTTCATCACAGTAACATAATGAAGGAGGAAACTGTACATTCATCTCCATAGAAGCAGAAAACAGAAATAATTAGTCTTCAGAGAACTAGCACAAGAAAACAGGCTACAGTATAAAGCCATGAGCTTCCAGGTTAAAAGGGCCCACTGAGGAGGGTGCAGAATGAGTAAATAAAAAAAATCTATTTAACTCACTAGAAGGCACATTACTGTAAAATTTCAAGTGAGAACGGAAAATAAAATATCCTAAAAGCTTCTGAAGAAAACTCAAAGAGAGTCACATAGAGACAGGGAGTCCGTAGGGGCTGGAAGGAGGGGGATAAAGGGTGGGAGGGGATGGGAGATATCCGTAATACGATCACCAATAAAAAATATACTTAAAAAGAAAGAAATAAGTAAAGACAGGGAATCTCAGTAGATGTGAGGCTTCTCACAGCGACTGGAAGCAGGAAGGCAAAAGAACATCGTCTTCAGGATTCTGAGAGAAAAAAGTGCAACTTAAAATAACCACCCAGTCACACTCTCCATCAAACAGATGACAGGAGAGTGGAGACATTCTCATATATTCCACAACCCGTATTCTGCTGTACTCTTTCTCAACAGTATACTGTTTTTCCCCCACCCAAACAAAAAGATAAAAATATGTCAGGCAGAGGATGGAGAGAGAGGCAAGAAGAATCCTCAAGGTTAGGAATTCCCCAGGACAATGGCTGTGTGGCTGGGCACAACCAGGTTAGTTTATAGCAGAAGATGAAGGGCGCTAGTTTAGGGGTTTTCTAGGGAAAAAGAAAATGAATTCATAGTATCTGATTTTTTTTTTAAGCCTGATTGTGAGATTTAGGGTCCCCTCTGAGTTCGAGGTTGAACTAATGATCCTATACTAATAAAAGAGAAAAATGGTAATTGGCGTACGACCGATACCTTTTTCATTGGCTAATCAGTGAGATATGCAAATTAACTGTCAGCCAAGATGGCAGCCAGCAGCCAGGCAGCTGAGAATAGGAGGCTTGGTTGCCCCAGCGATGGAGAAAGTCAAGGATCCCTGCAGCTGCCAGGCTCTGAGCTCCTGAAGCAACAACTCCAAAAGATACAATGTTTCAATTATAGAAGCTAAAAGATGGCGGCTAATTTGCATACTCAGGCTCCAAGCAGAGCGAAGCCAAACAGCCCTGAAGCAGCAGGGCAGAGAGGCCTCAGGGCCTGGGATCAGCAGAGTCGAGAGTCCTCCCAGCCCCGATGATCAGTGGATCCAAGAGGCCTCCCGGCCCAGGTGATCAGCGGATCCGAGAGGCCTCCCGGCCCAGTGATCAGCGGAGCCGAGAGGCCTCCCGGCCCAGGTGATCAGCGGAGCCGAGAGGCCTCCGGGCCCCGGTGATCAGTGGAGCCGAGAGGCCTCCTGGCCCCTGTGATCAGCGGAGCCGAGAGGCCTCCTGGCCCCTGTGATCAGCGGAGTCCAGAGGCCTCCCGGCCCGGTGATCAACCGAGAGGCCTCCCAGCCCCGGTGATCAGAGGAGTCCAGAGGCCTCCCAGCCCCGGTGATCAGCGGAGTCCAGAGGCCTCCCACCCCGGTGATCAGCGGAGCCGAGAGGCCTCCGGGCCAGGGATCAGGGGAGCGGAGAGGCGTCCTGGCCCTGGGATCAGCGGAGCAGGGAGGCTTCCCAGCACCGGGATCAGTGTGACAGGGTGCGGAGCTCCAACCCTCTGATCGGCCCTGCTCTGTGCATGACAGGAGTGGCACTGCAACCTCCCTATGGACCCTGCCTTGAGTGTGCCAGGGGGTGGTGCCCCAACCCCCCAATCAGCCCTACCCTGAGCATGACTGAGGGTGGCATCGCAACCTCCCAATCCGCCCTGCTCTGTGCATGACAGGAGGCGGGGCCCCAACTCCCCAATGGGCCCTGCTCTGAGCCCGACCAGGGGTTACACCTAGGATTAGGCCTGCCCTCTGCCACCCGGGAGCAGGCCTAAACCAGCAGGTCCTTATCTCCTGATGGGTCCCAGACTGTGAAGAGGGCACAGGCCAGGCTGAGGGACCTCCTCTCCCAACCCCGAGTGCACAAATTTTTGTGCACCGGGCCTCTAGTAGATATATAAGGAAACAAAGCAAGTGAAAAACCAAGGTAATGCTTCACTCCAGATTAAACAAAATGTTGTACAAGGGAGGACATATTATTCTAGAACAGTGGTTCTCAACCTTCTGGCCCTTTAAATACAGTTCCTCATGTTGTGACCCAACCATAAAATTATTTTCGTTGCTACTTCATCACTGTCATGTTGCTACTGTTATGAATCGTCATGTAAATATCTGATATGCAGGATGGTCTTAGGTGACCCCTGTGAAAGGGTCGTTCGACGGCCAAAGGGGTCGTGACCCACAGGTTGAGAACCGCTGTTCTAGAACACTGTACATGACTCAGCAAGAAACAGGCTTTACAGAGAACACAAGTGTGTATACTTAATATTGATTTAACGATACTAGAATGGGACAGGCTAAGGTGGAGCATTTGAAGTGATGTAGAAGAATTAAATCTTGCCCAGCTGGTGTGGCTCAGTGATTGAGCATCAACCCATGAGCCAGGAGGTCACGGCTCTATTCCCGGTCAGGGCACATGCCTGGGTTGCGGGCTCCATCCCCAGTAGGGGGCGTGCAGGAAGCAGCTGACCAATGAGTCTCTCTCATCATGGATGTTTCTATCTCTCTCTCCCTCTCCCTTCCTCTCTCTGAAATCAATAAAAACATATTTTTTAAAAAGAATTGAATATTATCTTTCATAATACAAAGTAACAGAGAACAGCCCAAACTGTGCATTCTAAACAATCAAAGAAATAGCAATGTAAGAAAAGTGAAGATATCTGCCAAAAGAATCAGCTGAAGGAAATAAACGTGGTTGCCCCTGTGGAGTAGGGGAAGACAGGCCGGGCTGCTCTTTTCATTTGTTTTAAGTCTTAGACTGTTTTAAAAAATATTACTTGACTTTTAAAAACTATGTGCATGTGTTACTTTGATTTTAAAAAAGCAAAACGACTCTCTCTGCCGTCATAAGCCAACACTGCCTGTAATATTTAATTCGATTAATGAGTTACAATTACAAGCGCGAACAGGTTTGGGAACAACACCGCTAATTGTTGCCAATGAAGCAGGTAAGGAGAAGAAGAGATATGCACGCTTGCTAGAGAGAAGCCTGCCAGCAGTGTGCCCTCAGCACGCCACGGGCGTCGGTCCGCATGTGTTACAGAAGGGACACGGAGCACGGTTCATCTAGCAAGTCCTTTCAGCGGAGGTCAGTTAGCAGCGCTTCGGCTGTAATGAATGCAGCTCATTAAGGAGGATGAAATAAGACAGCCTCGCTCCATCCACTTTCACTGCCTTGTCCGTTTCCCAGGGGTTAGATGGAGGAAATTCTACAAGGAACCAAGCTCAACATCTCTCTACTCAGGGTCATTCAATTTGCTCTGAAATATTAACCCTCTTGAGGGAAGTCTGCCAATGAGGATAAGTGGAAGTCCTTCGGAAGGGCAGGCTGCCTTATACATCCTTAGGCTTACTCCTCAAAATGAGCTGGGAAGGTGGCAAAAGAGATAAAGCAAAATCTGCCTTTCGCACCGAGATGGACCTGCTTAAATTTCAGTCACCTGATTGGTTTCGTTACTGCCTCTCTTCTCCTTTGCATTTTGGGTACCTACTAAACGCCATATGCATATAAGCATTGCAGGAGAAAATAAGCAGGTGGGGGAGTTCAAGGCAGGACCCGAGACACACCCTCCAAGATCAATGCCAAGCAGTGTCCTAGCAAATCTCTTAGTCTCAAAGTCACCATCTTACCTGCCCCAGTCAATGAAGCCTTGAGGTTTTCAAGTACTTTGGATTGCTAATTATTAGAAGAGTTAAGAAGGATATGCAACCATCTTTTTTAAAAAAAATCAGCCACCTGATCATCGGCTATGCTATTTTGGGCAACGATCTGCAGAATTATTGCCCAGTAAGGGAAACCTGTCTCTATCTCTTTCACCTGAACCCAATTCTAGACAATTTAGGAATGTCAGATCCACCCCCCACACATACATTTGACAGCCCTTCCTATAAGAAATTGTCAAATTTTCCTTTACAGCTGAAAATAGAAAACCAAGCAAGGCAGAAATTGGCTTTTAGCCATTAAATGGGTGTACCTTTTTATATACAGAATCAGCTAGGAGGAGCAGTTTGGATCTTCTGAAAGGTCACTCCCCACAGCCTCTGCAAATCAACTTAAAATAAGTATTCTCACCCAGCTGGTGTGGCCCAGTGGTTGAGCATCGACCTATGTACCAGGAGGTCACAGTTTGATTCCCAGTCAGGGCACGTGCCTGGGTTTTGGGCTCAATCCCCAGTAGGGGGCGGGCAGGAGGCAGCCGATCAATGATTCTCTTTCATCATTGATGTTTCCATCTCTCTCTCTCCTTCTCCCTTCCTCTCTGAAATCAACAAAAAAATATATTTTAAAAAAGTAAGTATTCTCTTTATTTATTCATATATGCTTAAATGAATAAATGAGCCCTTACGCTTCTTTCTTCTTTGGCATCAGTAACCACAGAATGTGACTCAGGCCACATAAATGCCTCTTTGGTTGCCGTCCATAAAGAATGCCTCCCCATCGCGTGGCCACCTCACTCATATCCGGGCCCCAACTCTGGCCATTAGCCAGGCCCTGACCCGTCAGCACTTGCTCTCTGCACTGTTTTGATGAGACTGACTGTTCGTTTTAACCATTATCACTTGAACATAAAAGAAACACGTGGCAGCCGTTCTCCTCTTACTTCGGACCACCTAAGTTTCCCTGGTGTAGACACAGATCACCAACAGAAGTGTCTGCATTTACATTTCCACAGGTAATGAGTCCAGTCACCTCGCGGACGCCGGATGTACACCCCCCCCATCGTATTTTTCACTTCCTCCCCAACTCCCACCTTCCCAGCAATGACTTTGAGCACTGAATGGGGAAGACTGGTACGTGACTGAATGCTTTTCAAAGTGGAATCCACCTCTTCTCAAGCCCTATTAGGTAGGGGTGTGGGTGAGGGAGCAAAGAGGTACCTCGGTGTCAGAGCTGTTGCCATTCAGAGCCTCGAGGTTTGGGTCCCTCCAGTCTTCTGAGAGTGAAGGGATGTAATTGTCTGTCAGAGCATCCCAAACCCTGTAAACAAAGAGCAGCTCTCATTAGCACACATCTGGGGCCCCGCCCACCTGGAGGAAGGACAAGCTGGGCGGGGGGCGGGGGGGGGGGGGAGGGGGGACAGGCTCTGTGAGGGCCAGGCTGAGGTCATCTGCCTTCCAGCAGGCAGGAGCCAAGCTGCTTAGAGCTGAATCAGAGGCCAAGAGAATGGACCCTGGCCAGGAGCTCGCAAGGGAACGGTGTTTGCTTCAGAGAAGGGGAGCCATTGTGATACAAATGATCGAGTCTACAATCCAATCACCGCTGGCAATTAAAAAACCTCTGGCCCTCAACAAGATAGTTCATGTCTCATAAAACTAAGAAATGCCTCTTTCCCACGGGCAGAGAAGACAGAGAGAGTGAGAGAGACACAGACACAGAGACACAGAGAGAAACCCACAGACAGAGAGACAGAGATAGAGATCTGGGCAGATTCTCTGGCCGGATCTCATTAAGAACAGGGTCATCGTGTGGTGCCAGTGCTGCTGTGCTTACTTACTACCCAAAATGTTTAGCGAGCCCACGGGTGGCACAATCCTGCCCTCTCACAGCGTAGAGTCTAGGTGTGCCCCGTCTCCAAGGTGGACCCTCCAAAGCAAATCTATGAAAGGAACCAAAGAGCACACCTCTGTCTGCACGACGACCCCAGTGGGAGGAGATGGGCTCCCTCTACTACATTTCTTTGCAACAATCTGAAATGTACATTATGAGAAAGGGCCTTCTACCATCCTTGTTGCTTAGCTCATTTCAGAAAGATTTGTTTGGGGGGAGAATCCTGAAGTCACAAACTCTCACCCAGAGAAAAAGAAATGCCTTAGTCAATACCCAGAGATTAGTGTAAATCTGATAAAATAATGCCATCCCTGGAAGCCTGCAGCGCTTGAGTTCATCTTAAATAAATCAATGAGGACTCTACACGGTTTCCTTCAGGAGTATATGCATGCCATGATACGCATTAAACCAAGGCTAGGAAATATTAATGCAGTATAAGGAAATACCCATCCTATATAATAAAAGCCTAATATGCTAAGTGTCCGGTCATCCAGTGACTGGTAGACTGTTCAACCAATCAAAGTATAATATGCTAATGATGGGCTAAGGCCGCTCAACTGCTCGCTATGACGTGCACTGACCACCAGGGGACAGACAGTCGACTGGTCGACCAGTCACTATGACAGTGATGACGAACCTATGACACGCGTGTCAGAGGTGACATGCGAACTCATTTTTTTGGTTGATTTTTCGTTGTTAAATGGCATTTAAATATATAAAATAAGTATCAAAAATATAAATCTTTGTTTTACTATGGTTGCAAATATCAAAAAATTTCTATATGTGACACGGAGCCAGAGTTAAGTTAGGGTTTTTCAAAATGCTGACACGCCGAGCTCAAAAGGTTCGCCATCACTGCACTATGACGTACACTGACCACCACACCCACTTGCTCAGACCGGTAGGTTAGCTTGCTGCTGGGGTTCGGCCAGCCGATTGGGACTGAGCAAGATGGGCCAGACACCCCCTGGAGCCCTCCTGTGGTCCCTCCCCGGCACCAATCGTGCACCAGTGGGGTCCCTTGGCCTGGCCTGCACCCTCTCACAATCCGGGACCCCTCAGGGGATGTCAGAGAGCCGGTTTTGGCCCAATCCCACAGGCCACTCCCCTCAGGAGGGCACCAGACGTAAGGCTCACTGCTGGCGAGTGCTGCTGTGGCAGCGTGAGCCTCTCCTGATCAGGACTGATTGGGCGTGAGCCTGCAGCAGACACAGTGGGGCCAGGATGAGCGGGAGTGGTAGATAGGAGCTGCAGGCAGCACTGGACTGCGGGTTTTGGCCCAATCCCTGCAGGCCACCCTGAGGAACCCCACCTGTGCACAAATTTGTGCACCGGGCCTCTAGTTTTTAAAAAAGCAAATATGTACACATGTGGATCAAATTCAAAACATGACAAAATGTGGATTAAGATGCTAAAACAATAACTGCAAATTTATATATGCCTATATATATATATATATATATATATATAGAGAGAGAGAGAGAGAGAGAGAGAGAGAAACAGCACAGATACTTGAAGTAAAAATCATATACATAAATTGAGGGAAGAAAGTGCTCTTAACATATAAAATCGGGTATAATATATGATATGTGGGTATATAAACGGAAATTTTCTTTTTTTTTAATCTTCAGCTGAGGATATGTTTTTATTGCTTTTAGAGAGAGAGGGAGAGAAAAGAAACATCAATGTGAAAGAGAAACATCAATCAGTTGCCTCCCACACATGCCCCAACCAGGATCAAACCCACAACCTAGGTATGTCCCCTGACCAGAAATCAAACCCTCAACCTTTTGGTGTACGGGATGACACTCTAACCGACTGAGCCACGCTGGCCAGAGCGCCAAGAGATCTTCCTAGTGCACGATGCATACAACTCAGGCGGTGAAACACACAAGGTCACGGCAGGGCTGGGGCTATCCGCTTATTCGTTATTTGCCTACAGTTACAGGAAAGCACTTTGCAAGAGCTCATCATTAGACACCTTTTCAGCAGGATTTCAGTCTCCTTCTTAGACACGGGCGATGATCCAATCTCTATCGGGCACTACATTAGAGCTGCACTAATCCAGCCTAATTCTAAATCCGAGCCTCATTAGCATTCTAAAGCCAAGAGGCAAATAGGATCTGCTCTCTGCAAGACACAACTCCCAGCACCACACCCACTGGGAAGATCGGTGGACGAAACTGTGAGCATCAAACCCCTGCAGCACAGTCTCTGCTGGAGAAGGAGCAGCAAGGCACGCAGGCACCGACCTTCAGACTTGTCCCTGCAGCAAGTCCTGGAAAATGAAATTCAGCAAAGCCCAAAATAGGCAGGAGCCCTTCCTACCTCCCTCCTGGGCAGGATGGAAGCTGGGAACGTCGATAGACTGCACCCTTCCCGATGACCTTGAAACTGTACTCATCCTTAAAGAGACAACTCTGCAAATCTTTTAGGGAGCAGTGACTTTTCTCATCTGGGCCTTCACTACCACACTCTGGATTTTACCTTCCGATTCTAGATTTTTAGTGACAACTTCCCAAACCGTTGCCGAAACCTCAGGATCGCAGCTCATTCTCTTTCGGGTTTTGTTCGAGTTTTCTTCTTCCGTTCAAGGTACTTTTTATCCTTTGAGGTTCAAAGCAGCCTTAAGACAGAAGGGCTCTCATCTCTTTGTAAGCACAAGGCGTACCTTTCCTATATTTATTCGGTGCCCGTTAATCACAGTGAACAGCCAGACACTTAGCCAGCAAGCACTTACCATCAGCCAGGCACTATCCTAAACTCTTCATGTGGACTCATTCGTTCATTCCAAACAACAACTCTGTAAGGCAGATAGTAATGAGGAGAAACTGGGGCGCGGGAAAGCTCATTTACCCTGTCTAAGTCTGCACAGCCAGTAACGACAGAGCTGGGGTTGAACCAGGCAATAGAGCTACAGAGCCTACATTCCTAACCACGTCACTCTTCCAATTCTTGATGAATCTTCTGATAGGCGTAGGCATCAGAATACTACACCAAGTTCCTAATCACCCCCTAGAACAGCAGTTCAGAAACTGGCTGTGCATGAAAAGTCTAGAACTACACTGTCCCGGGCAGTAAGCGTTCATCAATCTACACAAGACAAAGGGCACGGGCAGCAGGGCCCCGCCCTGCTTTCTGTCTACATCTCCATCCCGGGAAAGGCTACGTGGAAGGCAGAGGCGGGACGCTGGGAGGCAGGCAGCCACAGGGATGAGGAGCCGGGGTGGAGGGAAAGCACAAAGTTCCCTGTGAGGACGAGAGAGGGAAGGGCTTTCTCCCCAGAGAGGCTAACTACGGATGGTAAGCAGGGTCCTTGGACACGGACATAGTCCCTGTTACAGGTACCCCGAGGTGGACTGTAAAATTCCCCTTCCCTGGGAAGCATCCTGCTATTGACTCTTATCTTGGGGAAAGGAGACTCTGAAAGCCGTCTACTCTATCCTGTATCAGAGAACTAACATTAACCCTAGCCAGAGAGGTCAGTTGGTTAGAGCACTGTGTCCATGCGCCAAGGTTGCGGGATCGATCCCCCGTCAGGACACATACAGGAGTCAACCAGTGAATGCATGAACAAGTGGAACAACAAATCTCTCTCTCTCTCTCTCTCTCTCCCTTTCTCACCAGTTAAAAAAAAGGAACTAAGATCAGACAGGTTGCCTCAATTTCTGTCATGCTGCCATGGCACCGGGGGTTCAATTTGTTCTCAGTCCCTATGATAACACAAACGGCTTTTAGGTGCATATTTTATAGCTTGGGCTTGGATGCCTGCAGGATGGACTAAACTGTCTTTCACCAGCGGGCTAGGCATTTGGGAAAGGGTGATGGCAGAGGGTGAACAAACCGAACAGAATGGGTTGTGATAATACACCTAGACAAAAACTCAGGTCTGAAACTGGCAACGCAGCCATCAAGGCTACATTAGTCCAGCTACCCTCCCCGCGCCCCCCCCCCCCACACCCCTACATACCTATTCCTGACAATATGGTAGACAGTGCACAGGCCTTATTAGAATTCCAACTTGGTAACATTTCCCTGAATCCTCTAGGCTGACTACAGCCCTTGTCTAGTGGTTCATTTGCATCTAGCCAACAATACCCACACTTAGATGTATGTTACCATGGATACACTCGCCCTAGCCGGTTTCGCTCAGTGGCTAGAGCATCAGCCTGCAGACTGAAGGATCCTGGGTTCGATTCCGGTCAAGGCCACATACCTCAGTTGCAGGCTCCAGGGCGAGTGCAGGAGGCAACCAATCAATGTTTCTCTCACGTCGATATTTCTCTCTGTCTTTCCCTCTCTCTTCCACTCTCTCTAAAAATCAATGGGAAATACCCTCGGGTGAGGATTTTTAAAAAATGATATTGAAAAACAAACAGATAAATAGTAAAATAAATTTAAAAACCAAGCAAACATGGAAACACTTTTGCAGTTAATACTCAAGAATAATTAATTACTAGCACATGAATGACTTTGAACAACTTTTCGGATTCTTTATAATGCTTAAATACAATTAATACGATCTGTGCCTTCTCTATGGAGGAAGAAGAGAATTAACCTTCCTAAGAAATCAGTTATCTGTCATCTTTTCCTATCTGATTATTTGGTATTTACCAGTACTTGTCTTCAACGTTAAGTGTGGCTGATGCAGGTTGTCTGCAGAACAAGAAATCTGTTAGTTCTCACACGGCTGATCCCTCTGTCTCCAGGGCACTTGTAAGAAGGCTGAGAGGGACCCCAGGAGGTGGGTGGGGGGGCAGAGGGAGAACTGTCCCTTCCCATTTTGTAGGCCCCTAAGAACCTCGGGCCTCCAGGTTCAATCTCTTATGACAAAGGGAAGGTTGATCACATACACTAGTAAGCAAAGAAGAGATTCTGAAATAGTTTCTAAATTTAAAAACAGGAGCTATAAATTCAAGTCTGACTCTGGTTTAATGCCCCCATGCCCTGGTGAATCAGAGATAAGCTGATAGCTCCACCAATTCCGTTAGCCAAACAGTTCCCAATGGGAATGAAAGGAACCAAACCTTCAAAGAGAACCACTGCATTTGCTTTCTGGTTGGTGCTTTCTTCAGGAGGTTAGTTTGACCAAAAATTTCATTTTTTTAAGGTTCTATCGTTTAGCTCTATCCCACCCAAAACACTTTCAATTCATTTGTAGATGAACTATCCCTCCAAATACTAAACCTAAGCAAGTTTATTGGAACCCTAGAGCTATGCCGGAGAACCACAATCAAGTCAGCTATTAAATTATCTTCTTCCTTTGCCTCATCATCTTTTACAGTTAAAATATCTGAATAGGTGTCTAAAAAACAAAGTATGTAGTTGAATGCTCATTTTTATTTTAAGTTGTAAAGATTCAGATACACTGACCACAATGTTAATTTCTCTCTTCCCAGATTCCTCCCTCAACACTACCCCCAAATCATACTTTTATCTCTAAGGAATGATTCAACCTTTAGTCTGTTAGCTGAGTCAGTCAATGAGGCAGGTAAGTCGGGAAAGTCAGGATAAGACACTAATCCCATGTGAGGGTAATTGACATTGAGTGGCCTCTGCTAATGTGCTACTTGCTGGCTGGGCCTCCATCCTTAATGAGGCAGACGGGGGTTAAATAGGGGAGAGATGATTTGTTGGAAGCAAAAGGAATTGGACACATCATGAAAAGTCATTTTCAGAGCGCAGCCTGGGTGAGGTGAGAAATTAGGTTCTTTGCCAGTCCTTAGTCCTGCTTCATCAAGACTGAGCCCCGGAGGTTTCAAAGATGAGGACCCAGGCAGTCAACTAGAGTTAGTGACTAGCCCAAGGTCACACAGCGAGTTAGTGAGAGTCTGAACATTAGAATTCATAAGTCTTTATATTTCTAGTTCATTGCCCGGTGCAATGGACTAGAGTGAAAAAATACTCTGTTTAATAAAGCCCCACAGTCATCCTTTTTTTGACTTAAAAGAGTCAAATTATAACAGTCTCAGTATCTAAAAAGAATTGGTTTGAAACTTGAAATGGAATAACATACAGTCCACTGTGATAGTGCTGGCCACCAGAGTGAAATGTCCTCCATGCCCAGGCCTTCAGGTGAGCGTTCATGAAAAAGAAAAGACAGAAATGGGGTAGCCCTAGCTAGAAACACTGTATGTATACCTACAAGGCTAGCTAGTATTGCCATTCAATTCATTCAATAGTCAATATGTCACTCAAAAATATCATTTGATCACTTACTACACACCAAGCACTACATCAGACAGTGGGGATATAATAGTAAGACACAGATTTGTTTCCCTCTCCCTTCCTCTCTGAAATCAATAAAGATATATTTTAAAAGAAAGAATGAATGAATGAATGAATGAAAAAAAGAAAGAAAGTTGAAGATAGATCCCCCCACCCCCCAAGTTTACCATGCTCCCGAAATTCTATTTTGTATCTAGGGGAAACTTTCTATTTCCTAAAATCCCTTCACTTCTTTAATGTTTCAACTGAAGAAAGCCCTACAGGTGACTACGAGGGGATCCGACAGAACAATGTCAGCCACTACCAGGGCGAGCACTGCCCCACTGACACGAAAAGGTAGTAAGAAGCCAGGAGCTCACAGACAGAATCTAGGTCTGTGTCAAGGGGCCCCAGACCACAGGGCTCTTGTATGAAGCAGGAGAGGGCAACCAAGACGTCTTACTCCTTGTCCCGCAGCGTCTCCTCCTCCTCCTGGATCTGGAACTGGTTCTTCACGGGAGCCAGGTTCTCGGTCTTGGCATTGTAGTTCCGGAAGCAGACATTCAGCTTCTCGTCGAATTCGTTCACCAGGTCCTCCATGGACTTGAAGCTGATTATTTCAGAGGAGAAATTCTCCAGCTCAGACAGGGAGGGGTCCTCCAGGTGGAGGGGCGAGGAGCCGTACAGACACCGTGGCTTCTCCTCCGGTTCCTCTGAGCAGCAGGGCCGGAGGTCCTCAAACTCTTCATCCAGACTCACCAGTGGGGCCTCCATTCTGGCGCCGCTGCAACCTTCGGGATTCGTGTCTCTGGAAGAGATAAACAAGCTAATGTGAGTTTGGACTGGGCGTTGGGGCCAGCCCTGCTGAGGGAACGGAATCACATATTCCATTACTCTGTGTCTCTGAAAACAGAGTCCACTTAACGGGCGTCCGTCGCTCCTGCGCTTGCTCATTACCACGCACTTAAGGAGTTCAAATATCATTGTCGGTATGAGTAACGCTCATCTACGTAGAAGACACTTGAGAGGTATACCTGCTTCTAAGTCCCTTCTCTAAAAACCCAAGGCATTGTGGCGCCGTGTGCAGCCCCTGGGCCAGACCGCCCAGGCTCGCATCCTGGTCTGCCCCTTCCCAGCTTCGTCCTTGGCAAGTTTCTTAACTTCTCTGTGCTTCCTTTAATTCCTCCCAAGACAGAGACGTAATAACAGGACCCACCTCAAAGGGTTGTCATCGGGTAAAAGGAGTAAACACAGGGAAGAGCTCAGGACAGTGGCTGGCAGACAATAAACGTCAATGTTGTTCAAAATGTGTCCGTATCCTTAACCACGTGCTCTGAACACTGGAAGTTCGTCATAACTTATTTGGTGGACAAACCTGACCTGAAGCTAAGCTCATGTGGCAGCCAAACCTGATTCACATGAATATGAAAGCTGCTTATGGTTTTAAGTTAGCCCACTTCGTGCGTTTTGCCGCAGAAATATTAATTTTTTTTAAATGTATAGAGATTGTTGCCCCGGTCCCCAGGGCATGCTTTGCAGAATATGCACTCTATCACTGCCTTCCAAATGTTGAGATCATCTAAATTCTGAAACATGCCTGGCCCCAAGGATTTTGGATAGCAGGTCATGGGCCTCGCTATTACTACCTTCGTCAATACATAACAGACTAACAGAACACTAATAGAGACTTTCATACGAGCACCCGAGGTTTCTCCCAGACACGGAGCATAGCCAGGACTGGAGGAATGGATTAAATGATCTAGTATCCATAAAAGACAGACCCAACCACCCATGTGTTCCCCATTGTTCCAGAACCAGAGTCCACAACCACCATCTTGGCCTCTGTGCCCGGGGGAGGCTGCAGGCTCTGGCCTCCCTTCATTTCCAACAGCTCCGGGCACTCTTCATACACTGCCTTCACCTGTGATTCATCCATCCGTTTGCACCTCCAAGCCCTCCCCCAATTTGAATCTAAATCCCTCAAGGACACTGACATCCTCTGAATATCCTCCCGGGCTCCTAGCACACACTTGCCCGTGGCCAGGCGATCGATCAATGTGTACCCGGCTGAGAAATGATCTTCGCATCCAAGACAGTTTCTCATTCTCAGTCTCAGGCAGCACACGTATCATTATCGGTCATACCCTCCTCTGCGCACAAAACTTCCTTCCTTGTAACATAGAAGGGCAACCCAGCTTTGCTCTCCCGTCGCTGCGATTCTTGACGCAGTCAGATGCTTAAATGGGAACCACTATTCCAGGAGAACCAGACAGACAGCAAAAACCACGGGACTTGCCCTAGGATCTCACTCTCCATCTCTGTCTATAACATTTAAAACTCTAAATGAGGGAAGCAAAGGGCACACCGGGTGAGGACCTGGACGGCTTTTCCTGGGTTTTTACTGGTGGTAAGTCAGCATCACATCCAACGTATTCTGAGCGTTCACAGTTCACAGAGGCAGCACGATAAGACCTTCGCATAGAAAAGGAAGTAAGGGCAGTTTGATATCCTGGAAAGAACACAGGCTTAAGAGCCAACAGACCTGCCAATGTCTGGCTCAAGGATAAGCATCGTGGGTCCCGATGAGCTCATTTGTTAAGATGAAGGTGTTGGTATAGAACTAATACCTTTGGAAGTTAATTTTAATAACATACTAACGTAATTAATAATTTAACTATAATAATATATTTTATTTAATCCAGCATGTCCAGGATATCACCATTTCAAATTGTAATCCATATTTTAAAATACTGATGATCCATCTTACATCCTTTTTCCAAACTAAGTCTTTGACATCCAGGGTATGTTTTACAATTACAGTTAGTCTCCATTTGGACGACCCACCTCTCCAGTGCCCAATAGCCACGTGTGGCTAGCGGCTACCCTATTGGGCAACACAGCTATAGAGCAATACACAACTAATTGTCAGTCAGGGATTCCTCACTTAGTCTACAGACCCCACGGGCTCTCTTTTATATGGCCAAATGGGCTCATGGCACAGAAAAGAGTAGGAATCCTGTCCAGCTGGTATGCCTCCGTGGTTGAGCATCGGGCCTATGAACCAGGAGGTCATGTTTGAGTCCAGTCAGGACACATGGGCTCGATCCCCAGTAGGGGGCGTGCAGGAGGCAGCCGATCAATGATTCTCTCTCATCACTGATGTTTCTATCTCTCCCTCCCTCTCCCTTCCTCTCTCTGAAACTATATTTTGAACAAAATTAGGAATCCTTTAGTGCCAAAGTAAGTTTAGGGAAGATCACAGAGTGCAGCGGAGAGCAGGGAAGGTTTTACTGCTGAGGGTTTGTGCTGATGGAGGCAGGACTCTGTGGTGGTCAAAAGCCTGGACTCCAGATTCCCATCCTGGTCCTGTCACTTCCCAGCTCTGAGACGTGGGGCAAATCGCCAGCCTCTCGCTTCAGTCTCCTCACCTATAAATGGGTTTAGAATAGTGCTTACGCTGAACAGTCGTTATCTGGTGGAGTAAAAAGAGATCAACTTTGAAATGGGAAGCACAGTGCATGGAACAGACAGGGCCCAATAAATGCCAGTGGTTGTAGGAAAACGAGAGTAACTTGGTTACATGGAGATGTGGAGTGAGAATGCTCCGAGTGAAAGAAAAACAATCCTTGCCGTGACAGTCCAGGCTTCAGAATGCCTCTCAAATGAGAGAACTGTTTATTGCTAAGTGAGCGTTTTCACCTTGTTCGCTAAGGCACCATCTTTTCGATTCATTCAAAGCCTCTTGGATCCCAGGTCCCATTTCAGAGAGACATAAAGTGACCCAGCCGCTGTCCCGAAATTTTACGTTTCCTTTAAACGTGCACGCTTCTCCAGGAGAGAGGGGGCGCTGGACGGAGTAGGAGATACCAAGGGGGTGCTGATTTGAAGTGGCACCGTCTATACTCATTGACTGGCAACGAGAGGGCAATCTAGGACTAAGACTGAGTTTTGAGTGTTGGCAACAGGAAGATTATGCTGAAAGCGCCTATCCTCGGCCCATGCAGACTCTAGAGCAGCCGTGGGCAAACTACGGCCCGCGGGCCGGATCCGGCCAGTTTGAAATGAATAAAACTAAAAAAAAAGACCGTACCCTTTTATGGAATGATGTTTACTTTGAATTTATATTAGTTCACACAAACACTCCATCCATGCGTTTGTTCCGGCCCTCCGGTCCAGTTTAAGAACCCGTTGTGGCCCTCGAGTCAAAAAGTTTGCCCACCCCTGCTCTAGAGAAATGGCTTCATCTGGTTTATTAAAGAGGAAATGGATATCACAGTTCTAGAGTTCAGAAACATGATCGTAACCCATAACATGGCCTGATTTCTTTTCATCGATTCACTGCCTAGAAGCCAAGAGGCTCCACATGAATGGCCAGCTGGAGGTGATGCTAAAACGGAAAGCCTGAGCTTGGGACCAGAAGCCACTCAGCACCCAACCTGAGCCCAGCCTGGCAGAGAGAGCCAGGCCGTGGTAGAGGAGATGAGAGCCAGGCATTCTCACTGGCCCTACCGTGGTCCTGGGGAGGGGCCTCTGGGTTGGGGCTGGCAGCCCTTCTTGAAATGGTGCCCGTTACTCCCCTTCCTTTAGCCCCCCTTCCTTTGCTCTTCTCTCTTGGTTGGGTGCCTTTACCCCCAAACTGAAATGTCCTGCTCTTGCATCAGGGAGGCCTCCTCCCCTTAAACGCTGGGGTTGAGCCCTAGCCGGTTTGGCTCAGTGGACAGAGTGTGGGCCTGCGGACTGAAGGGTCCCAGGTTCGATTCTGGTCAAGGGCACATGCCGGGGTTGGGGGCTCGATCCCTGGTAGGGGGCGTGCAGGAGGCAGCCAATCAATGATTCTCTCATCATTGATGTTTCTATCTCTCTGTCCCTCTCCCTTCCTTCTCTGAAATCAATAAAAATATATATATATTTTTAAAAAGCTACAGTTGAAGTAATTGACCACTTATCCCCTTTCTCGATGCTTCCAAAGTCGATTTTTAAAAGAATGCATGGAGAATGGCAGAAAGAAGGAACCATAAAAGGCTTTTTCTCTTTATCACAGAACAGAGTACAGGACTATCGTTTGGTTATGTCCTATTATCTACTCCACTTATTTTGGCTCCCGACAGGTAGTGCAATTTGGGGAAGAAAAGGCATCCCGGAGCTTAACAGAGGCCCAGCAGGAAGCCCAGAAGCCGCTCCTGCCGTATAAGGGTGCACGGGCCGCAGCTTGGGGCTGAGGCACATTTCCAGCCCCTGCTTTGCTGAGCGGAGCAGAGCAGCAGGGAATTCACCGTGCCTCCAGCGGCCTCCATTGCCATCCCCCCTTCTTCCCATTACTTGCCCCATAAATCAATAGATTCTGTGTGCCGCACCCCCGCCACCACCTCCCTAGAACCTCCTTCCACGGATGCACCTTCAGTTTTCCTGCTGCTACTCAGCAAAACCCAATCAGAATACGTGATTGTGCCAGCTTCACGTTTTGACGGAAAGAGTACTTCACTGCATATAAGCCAGCAACGCCTTTGCGGTTCTGCTTCCCCCTGCTCCCTCCTCCTGCTGCTCCATTCACCCTCATCTCTCATCCCCCCCTGCCCTCCGCCCCTGGGCTGTTAGGGCAAATAAAGGCTCCGCCAAGCAGCACAATGGCTGGCACTCCAAGAAAGCCTGGCTCATCCCGCCGCGGCACACATTCCACTGGCCCTTTTGGCCAAACATGATGGGGATTTGGGGGTGTCGATAGGCAAGGAGGGGGTCGGCAAGGAGGGAAGGGCTAGCAAGAGCAAATAGGGGGCTGTGATCATCACCCCCACCCTGGGCTCTGTTCAGCGCTGGGTCCAGCTGGGGGCCCTGAGCCCGGCCCTGAGCCCACACTCGTCCTTTCTCCGACCTGTTCTGTGGCCCAACAGTTGCTCCCCAGCGTCTGTGGCAGCGGCCAGGGCGCTGACCCCTCAGGAATGCCCGGTCCTGGGGAAGGCCTGGCACCCCAGGGAGGGCACAGCGGGGGCGGCGCGGGTTACTAAGGGCAGAGATGACTGGAGCTTTATGGTGACGGGCCAGATAACGGTCTTGAAAGGAGGCACCCACCCGCTGCTCGGTGGCTGCTGGGTGACAACACCGGGCAGTCCCCTGCTCGCCGGCCCCAGACCGCGTGCTCAGGCACACACACACACACACACACACACACACACACACACACACTGTCACATACACACACACTGTCACATACACACATACATACACACATGCACCCCCGCCCGGGTGCGCGTGGGAGCGCGCACACACACACACACACACACACACAGCGCGCTCTGGTTACACGCACGCACACACAGCACTGTCACCCTCAGTCACACGCGCGGATGCGCACACACACACACACACACACACACACACACACACACACACACCAGCCTGGCGGGGGGCCCAGGCTCGGATGCTGCCGGCACTGCCCAAGTCCCCGCATCCCCGCTGCGCTCCCGGGAAGGGCAGAGCAGAGAGCGCCCACCTCCGGGCTTTTCTTTCTGAGTCCAGGATGGGACGCGTCGGGGGTGCGGGGCTGCGGCTCCCCTCGACCTGCGGGCCCCCGAAGCCCGGGTCGCGGGGCCTCCTCACCACCCCGTCCAACCCCCACCCATGGCGTGGGTCGGTCCGGACCAAGGTCGCCCCCGCGACTGCACCTGTGCGGGTCCTGGCGGAGGGAGGCGGTCCCCGGGCTCAGCGGGACACCTCCATCCACAGAACGGCCGGAGCGCAGTGCCGGGCAGCGGCGGGGCAGCGGCGGGGCAGCGGCGGCCAGGCGGCGGCGGCGGAGGCTGCGGCGAGCTCCCCTCCACCCGCCCTCGCCCCTCCCCGCGCTCGTGCCCGGCTCCGGGGGCGCGCCCGCGCTCGGGCTCCCGCCCACTGGCAAGCGCGGCCCCGTGCGTCATCTCCTTGTTAGCATTCAGAGCCTTCCTTGGAGCAGGTGGCGCCTTTATTAATATTTATGAGAAGGTGCCCCCGTCCCCCCAGCTCCGGCCTTTCTGCTTCCCCCACGAAATATGCAGAAGCGCCAAGATGCGCGCGAGCCTTAACTCCCCACCTGGAAATCTCACTGGGCCTGACGCTGTAATTCTCTAAAGAAGCGAGGAGGTGGCTGAGTGGATGGACAGGCGGATGCCCGCAGACACACTCCAACGACTCCTGGACTTTCATAACTTGGTGTCTAAGGAACTAAGACAGCCTGGCTCGGTTTGATTCTGGGTCAGGGCACAGGCCCTGGTTGCGGGTTCGATCCCCAGTGTAGGGCATACAAGAGGCAGCGGATCAAATGACTGTCATCACTGATGTTTCTATCTCCCTCTCCCTTCCTCTCTGAAATCTATCTACCTACCTACCTACCTACCTACCTATCTATATGAAATTAATACACAACCTTAGAATTAAATAAGATAATTCAACATATATTCATACCTCCTGTGTGCAATCCAGAATCTAGCATATAGTAAGTGCTCAATAAGTGCTGCTTGTCTGTTGTTGGAGTTTCAGGAGTCCTCCTTAAGGGCTGAGAGGTGAGCCATTCCCACCTCCTCACCTCTCTAATCAGAGTAAGTCTAATTTTATATTTAAACATAGAGTTTCTAGAGCTTAAAATTTTTTCCCAAACCAGTGACACTCCCGGTCAACAAAAATGACAAATGGTTTAGAGAAGATATAAAGTGTTTTCAACAAATTTCTATGACGGCTATGTGATAATGAGGAAGACAGCGGGACTCTTGCCCCAAAGGTCGGCTGACTTACAGTAAGGTTTCTCAAGCTCAGCACTGGTGATATTTGGGGCTGGGTGGTTACTGTTGGGTGCTGTCCCGTGAGTTGTGTGAAGTTTAGCAGCATCCCTGCCCACTAGATGCCTTAGCACTGCCCCCTTCCCTGAGTTGTAACAACCAAAAATATCTCCAGACTTCATCAAGTGAACCCTGGGGTAGGGGAGGGGGGTTACAAAATCACCCCAGTTGAGAACCACTACCTTAGACTTAGGTCTTCAAGGGGTAAGTGAACATTCTGCTAAGATAGGGCTTCATTTCATACAGAGGAAACCAACAGAGAAAAGCTTGGGTATGTACAAAGGCACACACACACCTTCAAGTAAGAAAAAACTAAGGCTGGGTCACGGGTACAAACTGCTAGTTGTTGGGGATACAGGGCAAATAATTGCTCCTGGAATCACACCGCTATCATTCTAGGCTCTTATTGTAGTTCCTGAGCTGAACTTATTTTGGTCCCTAATTTACTTAAATAGAATCAAAGATTCTTGGTGTCTACGAAGCATTTAACAATCATCTAGTCCAACCATCCACATGATTCAGAAACCAATATAACGTTACACGCAGTTTCTACTTGAGACACCTCTGGTGATGGGAAACTTGACCTCACTGGGCTGCCGGGTCCTTTGTTTTGTTTTGCTTAATGGATTTTAAACTAGAAATGACTTGCTGTGATTAGAAATTTGGTGGCAGCATGGTACGTATCATACTCATCCTATTTGATCTTTCTTAGAAGGCTCCATCTTTTTCTAAATTTATCTTTATTGATGGAAGTATTAGAGACTTCCTCCTCCCCCCTCCATTGGCCCTCTCGACTCCAGTTCCGCGCCCTCCCCAGGCCTTCACCTCAGGAAGGTTCCATCTTGAAGCAGCCTGTTTTCCATGACATTCTGGAAATGAGATGCTGAATCTTTATTGAAAACCTATGTCAATCACAGCCCAGTCAATAAAGATGACATCCTGAGACGATGTTCCCATCACTGGTAGTTCTCAAACACCAACATGCAATTCAAGCCTATATTCATCTCCATCCTCAATCTTCCGGGTGGATTAAAATCCCCGATTTGTTTTCACAAGGGAAATGGGATATTCCCCATGATTCAAAAACTACTCACAGCCATCTAGCCTGCGGGTAATCGCTCCCTACCACAAAGCACATGCACTAAGGACAAGACAATATTGCTTTCACAAAAAAAGAACAGTATTGGAAAAATTGACAATAAATCAACCCCAGGAATAGAAATGAATTCCAGGGTAGCCATCTTTGTAAAATGACAAAAATACAGGAACTTGTTGGCAAGTAAAGACTAAGATCCCTCAAGATATTGGAAAACCCCATAAGGGTAAGTGTGATGACAATTTTTTTTTCTATAAAGAAGAGAATTGAGCCAGGCTGCACCCAGCTGGCATGGTTCAGTGGTTGAACCATCAACCTATGAGCCAGGAGGTCACGGTTCGATTCCGGGTCAGGGCACATGCCCGGGTTGCAGGCTTGATTCAGCTGATTGATGGTTCTCTCTCATCATTGATGCTTCTAGCTCTCTCTCCCTCTCCCTTCCTCTGAAATAAATAAAAATATTTTATAAAAAAGAGAAGAGAATTGAATATTTCAATAAAGGAGAACCACAAATTTTAATAAGAAAAATGAGGTCCCCAGGGTGGGGAAGCTTTTAGATCTACAGTGCCCCCTTCTCCCCCCACCCCCCCAAAAAGCTGTTATTCTTCTTTTCTCTGGCTATTGGTGGTTTATCAGCACAGATCAGTGGGTGCAGACTGAAGGGTCCTGGGTTCGATTCTGGTCAAGGGCACATGCCCAGGCTGTGGGCTCGATCCCATGTAGGGGGCACGCAGGAGGCAGCCAATCAATGATTCTATCTCTCTCTCTCCCTCTCCCTTCCTCTGTGAAATCAATAAAAATATATTTAAAAATAAAAATAAATAAAATACAGAGACCAAATGCTAGTCTGCAAAATTCTTGGCCTGGACTGGCTTGGTGACTGGGTTTTGGAGAGCTATAAAAGGAAAAACTCATTGTTAGATATTGATCCAACACCTAGAATGTGTGGGAAATTGATGAGAAACACATACAGCAGTAAGATACAGAACAAGTGTAAAACCAGAAGCTTTGACAGGCGTGGCAATGTATGACCATTCAAAACCTGATGATTTTGCAGATTTGCATAGCCAAATAAATACAGATTTTTTCCCCCCAGCTTAGGAATTTGTTCATTGGGTGTAATGATGAGCATGAACAAAATGCAAATGCATAAATCAAAGGAAGCTCCTCATTGCCTATTAGAAAAGGTTACCCCGAAGTCTGATAATAGCAACTCTTTACAACTAAAGGAAGTAAATAGGAACTATTCTTAAATCCTTTTGTAAACCTTGTTTGGAACAGAAAAATATTTTATTCATTTTAAGTAATACACTCTATATTATTTGCAAGAGCTAGGAGGGATCCCCAGCTAGTGTCTTACAGAACTGTAAAACAATGATGGCTGGTCTGATTATCGAGGCCACACTGAAGGACAGGAAACTACATCGAAGGGAGGAGATGAGAAGGGCACGTGGTGTCCGTAAATCGGAAAAACCTCTGTAGACTGGGAGTCAGGGGTTTAGGATTTCAATGTCTACTTCCCCATTAGCCAGCTTCATGGCTTAGAGAAAATGGCTTAGTTTTTCTGAACTTCAATTTCTTCATCTAAACCAGCGGTTCTCAACCTGTGGGTCGCAACCCCTTTGGCGGTCAAATGACCCTTTCACAGGGGTCGCCTAAGACCATCCTGCATATCAGATATTTACATTACAATTCATAACAGTAGCAACATTGTAGTTATGAAGTAGCAACAAAAATAATTTTATGGTTGGGTCACAACATGAGGAACTGTATTTAAAGGGCCAGAAGGTTGAGAACCACTGAATTCTAAACTATAAAGGGCTTCCAATAAAATCCTTCCCTGCTCTTAAATTTAATGGAATTACACTCTACATTTTCTTCCAAAAACCAATCACATATTTGTTTAAATTGACCCCAAAATCACTGATGGATCCTGAAGTATCTATAATAATAAAAGCTAATATGCAAATCAACCGAACGACCGAACAGCAGAATGACCGTCTGGACGACCTTCCGGACGACCTTCCGGACAACCACGCTATGGCACACACTGGCGCCAGGCCAGCCAAGGCGGATGCACAGAACGTTAACTAATATTACTGTTGACTAAGCCTTTAAAAATCTCCTTTGATGTTCACAGTGCTGCTCTAGAGTAGCTATTATTATCCTCTGTCTTGAGGGAAAGGAAATGGACTTGGAGACAGAGTCGCTGAGGTGGAGACCAGGGTTCCAACTCAGGGCCATCTGATTCCAAAGCCCAGAATAGCCCCGGTTCACACCCTGTCCACAGAGAAACGAGTGACGACAAGGATTCTGAGTAAGCCCAGTCCTTTCTCCCTAGTGGACCGCGTTTGTTTCTGTGTTGACTACATTCTCAGCCTTCCTGAGCCTTACTGCACAGGTTCCTTTCTTGCTTTAGCTGCTGCTTGAAAATGCCCTCATCCCTACGCGTCTTCAACGAAAGGTGCTTGGATTCTCAGAGCCCAACAAAAGCTCCGTGTGCTGTTTTGCCGGCAATCAAAACTTAACACCAGGATTTGCTCGCGTGCGGTGCGATGTGTCTCCCAGCCCCTGTTCCTGCTGAGCCACGTGGTAGGACACAAAGGCACCAATAGGTCTACGTCTTGGTACCCGGTTTGGCTGATAGGCCTGCCCCAGTCCCCTCCTGAGCTGGATTTTGGGGTGAGGCCCGAACTCCTCAAGGGCTTCTTAGGACCATCCAGAGAGCGGGACATCTTTTCCTCCTCTTTTTTTTTTTCTCTCCTCAGCAGGAGGGAAGGCTGCTCACCCCTCCCTTTTTCTACAGAACTGCCTCCCTCCACTTCCATCCTTTCCCCCACTGCTGCCTTTCATGGAAGCTGCCAGGTTGCCATGCCAATAAGGTTCCCATGGTTACTAGGAAGAGCTGCTGCATTCCAACAGGCAGGGCTTACCCACCGGAGGAGAAAAGGAGACCAATATTGCCCCAGGGCAAAAAGGGACGGAGGCGGTGCCTCAGCCCCGGGAATGTTGGAGAACAGATCTTGTTTATCTTGGTGTCTCTAGGCTGGACCCTGGACCAAATCTCGCTGCCTCCACTCAAGTTCTCTAGTCCCTAAACCGGGAGAGAGGCGCCTGGCACTAGTTCAAATCCATTGTTGTGCCTGGTGTGGAGTCCAATGGGCACCACATTGTGAGGATCCTGTTAATATGTAAATACGCTGATACATCTGGGCTCGTTGTCCAGCCAGAAAAATGGCAACATGCAAAACATGCTCTGCTGCCTCCTCCATTGGATAGCTTGTCTGAGAAACTGCTTTTCTCCTTATGGTGTCCCCCCCACCCCCCGGACTGACGAGTCTAAGCCACATCACCCTTTAAAGAAAACACAGAGTTTGTTTTCTCTCAAATATAAGGACATGTATTTTCATGTAAAATTCAGAAGTAAAGAAAAAAAATTTTTAGTCATTCACAATTCCAAAATCAAAATACTTATTTTTTAATCCTCACCTGAAGATATTTCTCCACTGGTTTTCAGAGAGAGGGAAAGACAGAGAGAAACATTGATATGGGAGGAATCTGCAACAGAGGTCTGTGCCCTTGACCGGAATTGAACCTGGAACCCTTCAGTCTGCAGGCTGGTGCTCTATCCACTGAGCCAAACAGGCTAGGGCTATTTTTTTCTTTTTAAAATACAGTTTTTGTTACTGGTTTGTCTCAGATAGTTGTAGCACTTCATTTTTGAAACACACTTTACTTTGTACAGATTTTGCTATAGTGAGTATTTTTTCTCTCTCTGTTTCTATCAATTGTCAAATAAAAAATGGCAATTTACCAGCCGGTGTGGCTCAGTGGTTGAACATGAACCAGGTGGTCAGGGTTCAATTCTGGGTCAGGGCACATGCTTGGGTTGTGGGCTGGATCCCCAGTGTGGGGTGTGCAGGAGGCAGCCAATCAATGATTCTCTCTCATCATTGATGTTTCTAGCTCTCTCTCTCTCCATCTCCCTTCCTCCCTGAAATCAATAATAAAAAGATATTTAAAAAATAAATGGCAATTCCTCAAAAAAATATAGTTACCTTCTATGCCTGGAAGCAGAGCATCAACTTCTCTTTGAGGAACGTGCTCCTTCCCAACTACGAGGGGAGAAAAGTGATTCTTATCCTCAAAGATGGGGAGTGGATACCCATGTGAATTTGCATAAACAGACCTTATATTCCATTAGTCACCCATGTATTGTCTAGTCACTTCCCCACGAGTTATTATCCATTGAAGCTCAAACTCTCTTTCCCTTGTTAAAAGGATATATAAGCCCCCAGAGCTAAATGCTACTTTAAGTTTTACTTCTTTTTTTCTTGTGAATTTCTGTGCACATAAATGTTCATAAAAATTATGTGCTTTTTATCCTATTAATCTCTCTTTTGTCAGTTTAATCATAGGCTCCAGGTACTGGATTTAAGAGAGTGAAGGAAAAGTGTTTCCTCCCTGATATATCCATGTTCATAGCAGCATAATTTACAATAGACAAGAGATGGAAACAACCCGAATGTCCATTGGTGGATGAATGGATAAACAAAATGTGATATAACCATACAATGGAATACTATTGAGCCTTAAAAAGGAAGGAAATTCTGACACATGCTATAACATGGATGAAACTTGAAGACATTACGCTAACGGAAATAAACCAGTCACAAAAAAACAAATACTACATGATTCCACGTACAGGAGGTATCCAGAGTAAATTCACAGAAACAGAAAGTGAAATAATGGTTGCCAGGGGTTGGAGGGAGGAGGAAATGGGGAGTTGTTATTTAATGAGGACAGACTTTAATTACAAGGTGGAAAAGTTCTGGAGATTGGTTGCATAACAATATGAATATACTTAATATTATTGAACTATATACTTAAAAATGGCTGAGATAGTAAATTTTATGTGGTGTAGTGTGTTTTTTTAAGTTTTTGTTCTTTTTATAGATTGATTTTTTAGAGACAGAGATGAACAGAGAGAGAGATTTGTTCCACTTATTTATGCATTTATTGGTTGCTCCTTGTATATGCCCGGGCTGGGAATCGAACCTACAATCTTGGTATATCGGGACGATGCGCTAGCAACTGAACAACCCAGTCAGGGTTATGTTATATGCATTTTACTACAATTTAAAAAACCCAGCCCTAACTGGTTTGGCTCAGTGGATAGAGTGTCAGCCTGCGGACTCAAGGGTCCCAGGTTCGATTCCAGTCAAGGGCATGTACCTTGGTTGCAGGCACATCCCCAGTGGGGGCTGTGCAGGAGGCAACTGATCGATGTTTCTCTCTCATCGATGTTTCTAACTCTCTATCCCTCTCCCTTCCTCTCTGTAAAAAACAACAACCCAATCAAATATATTTTTAAGAAAAACAAACATAGAATTACCAAATTATATCTATAACATCATATGACCCAAACATAGAGCTACCAAATTATATATAAAAAACATATGATAGGAATGTTCATATCAGTGTTATTCAAATAGCCAAAAACTAAAAACAAGCAAAAAGTCCATCAACCGATGAATTATTCATCAAAATGTGGTATATTCATACAATGAAATATTATTTTAAAAATATATTTTTATTAATTTCAGAGAGTAAGGGAGAGGTAGAGAGCGTTAGAAACATTACTGATGAAAGGGAAGTATTGATTGGCAGCCTCCTGTACGCTCCCTACTGGGGATCGAGCCCACAACCCAGGCATGTGCCCTGACCAGGAATCAAACCATGACCTCCTGGTTCATAGGTTGAACCTCAAGCACTGAGCCGCACTGGCCAGGTTGGAATATTATCCTATCCTATATAATAAAAGGCTAATATGCAAATCGTCCAAACAGCAGAAAAAACGGCAGAACGACCAGCCGCTATGACATGCACTGACCACCAGGGGGCAGACGTTCATTGCAGGAACTGCCCCCTGGTGGTCATTGCGCTCCTACAGGGGGAGCTCCACTCAGCCAGAAGTCAGGCTCAAAGCTGGTGAGCGCAGCGGAGGTGGCGGGAGCCTCTCCAGTCTCTGCAGCGCTAAGGACCCCTCTGGGGTCCCGGACTATGAGAGGGCGCAAGCTGGGCTGAGGGAGCGCCCCCCATCCAGTGCATGAATGTCGTGCACCAGGCCTCTAGTTTTGCTATAAAAGAAATGAAGTGCTGATATATGCTATAACATGAATAAACCTTGAAAACATGTGCTAAGTGAAAGAAGTCAGACACAAAAAGCTACATACTGTATAATTCAATTAACATCAAAAGTTCAAAATGGTCATCTATAGAGACAGAAAGATTACTGTTTGCCTAGGGCTGGGAAAGAGAGGTGGGAATGGACAGTGACAGCTAATGGGTATGGTTCGTTTTTTTGAGGCAAAAAAAAATGGTTCTTTTAAATTAGAATGTGATGATGATTGAAAAGCATTGAGTTACATATTTTAAATGAGTGAAATGTATGATATGTGAAGTATATCTCAATAAAGCTGTTAAAAAATGGAAAAAATAAAAAAAGTACTTAGGTCTTAGCAAATTGCTGAGTTCTAATAGGTCTGGTAGCTTAACAAGCGAGTCCCTTGGTCTGAATCTCTAGCGAAGGAGGGATTCTCTAAATTTTGTTCTAATTCCTGGGCTCAGCAGAATCAGTCCAAACCTCTATTTTTAAATCTGCCATAAATGTATTGCTTCTTTAATTCCTGGGTGAAGAGGGCTAATTTCCTAAATGTCTCTTCATTGAGGGGGAAATCCCTGACATCATACTTAGGCAACTTATTTCTCTTTTGCTTTGATTCCATCATATCTAAAATGGTAACAGTAATACTGTATTTTTCCATATATAAGATGCTATTTTTTTCTAAAATCATTAGACTAAAAATTGAGGGGTGTCTTATACATAGAAGTAAGCTAAGGAGGGAGCTGCACGGGTGCGTATCTGCCCATACCTTGTCAAACAGGCTTCTTCCAATCATGAGCCTTATTGTTACTGATGTCAGCTGATGCCGTAATTGGAGGTGGAGATGGAGGTGGAGGTGGAGGTGGAGATTGAGCAGATGCAACAGGGACCAGAGCATTCTGAGCCCATAAAGATGTCAAAAAATAAAAAGATAAATACCAGTAAGCAATTGTCTTACTCTGCAAAATTCAAACTGAATGTAATCAGCTATGCAAAAGAGCATGGAAATCGAGCTGCAGAGAGACAATTTGGGCCTCCTCCCACTGAGTGTATGACCAGACAGTGGAGAAAACAGGAAGAACAACTCCTTAAGATGCCAAAAAAGAAGGCCTTCAGAGGAAAACCAGCAAAATGGATAAACTTGGAGCAGAGGCTTGGACTTGGATTACGGAGCAGCGCCAGAGTGGCTTATGTGTGTCAACCAAGCTTATTCAACGTCAGGCAAGGATGTTTGCAAGCAAAATAAACATTGCTGATTTTATAGGAAAGGCAAAATGGTGCTTCAATTTCATGAGGGGAGAAGGGTTGACCATGAGAACACGAACAAAGTTAGCTCAGGAAATGCCACCAGTTTATGAGGATGATCTCACATATATAGACATGATTCAGAAGACAGCAGTGATACAATAGAAGTTGAAGAAATTGACATGTCTGGAACTAATAGTGATGAAGAAGAGAGAAGTGATGCAACAGAGGCTGAATAAAGTGATATGCTGCATAATATCATAGTACTGGTATGTAAACATTACCTGTGGTAATTACTAAACAAAAATGTGTTCTGTTTTATGTTTAAAATATTGATTTCTTAATTTGGGGTTGGAAAAGTGGGGGGGGGGTTATACAGGGAAAAGTACAGTAAATAGCATTCCTATTAGCTTCTGTAGGGGAAGAAAACATTTTATTCTACCCTTTTGGGTACTTTTGACTGGTCTATTAAGTTGACATAACACAAATGAACGGGAGAAAAGCAAATTTAATTTTGTATGTATGGGAGCCTCACCCCCAAGGAAGTTAATGAATGTGTAGAGTGTGCTCACTGCCTGATGTTAACCGGTCAGTGTAGGAAAGCATTGTTCTTTCTGGTCAGTCTAGGTGACCACCCACCAGATGGTTTTACTACGAAGCCCCTTAAAAAAGAGACCCTGTCCTGGGCGGGGTTTGGATTCCTCCGGGCCCAACCACCACTGGGAGCAACTGCCTTGCCCATGTTTGTAAGTTTCTCCTATTAAAGCTCTTAGGAACTTGACTCAGGCGAAATGTCAGTTCTTCCGAACTGACCCTGAATTTAGACTTCTGGGGCTTTCCCGCAGTGCCTCCCTTACTATCTATAATCACAAGGCTACTATGTCAATGTCTCCATTAGCATTGCTGTACTTTTCCTGGACGGTCCTGCCCAAACAAATGGTTTGATTGTTCATTACAGGAATTTCCCAACAACTTTTCAGTGGAAAACACTGATAGCCCTGTACACACAATTCTTTGAATCATACGGACTAGGAAGAGAAGTAGCTGACATTGATGTAGACTGCTTTTGCCTAACACACTAAATCAAGGCTTATTACTGAAGGAGAATATAGGGGCAGCCGGGGGGGGGGGGGGGGGGGAGCAGTGCGGGGGAGAGAAGGGGGTTAGCAATCTGAATCTGTGCCAGTAACCAGTATCCTACTGCACATTCTTGTTAGCCTATAATTAAGTCACTGCCCCTGCCTTAGGCAATAATCTGTTTTCGTAAATACTCCCAGTTTACAAGGGCCAGAAACCCAGATTTTAACAGCTTAGCCAGATAGGAGGTCACTGGCACCACCCATGCCAGGCCTTTAGCTGTAATCTTACTTCTCCATTCTAACTTAGGTAGGGCTGCAAAAGCCTGGGAGTTAGGAAACAAAGAATTTTAGGACTATATATAAGGAGTAATCTCATTGTATAAGATGTTCAGGCTTTGGATCTTCAAATACCCTGAGCCAGCAGCACTGCTTTGAATAAAGGTTTCTTTTTTTTTTTTTTTTTTCCTGAATCTCTGAGTACTCGTTGTGTATTTTCCGGCCGCCTGGTAAATTCTGCAACACTATGTTATCTAAACATTAGACCTTTTTTTCTCTTCTTTCTTTCCTTTACTCTGGCATTGGCCTGGAAAGATAATGCCTTCGTCCATATCTCCCGGGCCATTGCTAAGTGGGGTAACCTCTGGAATTTAGAACAACTTTTTTATTCCTAGCTAGCAGAAAACCTAACTGACCCCTACTTTGAATGGGGTCAGTTAGGTTTTCTGATAGGATTTACCCTTGTTTGTAGTGTTTATCATTATTCTCCTTGGGCCTATGAGTGCCTAGCTGGCTGGCACACAGCTGGACAATGACTTTGATTATCTGATTGTGCTCAAAACTGTTCTAGAAAGGCCTAGAAGGAGGCATTCATGATTCAGGAATCACTTCCTTTGGGAGGGCCATATTTTCCTGGGAATATGATCTGAAACCCCTTCTTAATTCTTGGAGACATTACCATTACAGATTTTGTTGCTAAGACATTATCTGTCCAGATCTTTAGACTCTCTGACTAAAGTTGTTCTTGATAATAGAACAGTCTTGGTTATCTTTAGCTGAGCAAGGAGGTATCTGTGCTATGGCCACCACCACCTGTTTTACCTGGATCAACATTTGGGGGAAGTTGAAACTCAGTTATAAGAGGTCACTTAGCAAGGCATTTGGCTTCAAAGGATGACTCCTTCAAGGGGTCTCTCTTTGTTTGGGTTTTGGGGACTATGGAGGCTTTTATTTAGCTCCAGATGGTTGCTGTCGTTTGGCCATGCATGAAATGTTTCAAGATGATCCAGGTGTTTAAAAGGCCAGAATGGGATTTTCATGTGAAATCTAATTTTTAAAATGTTGGAAAAACTGAAGTCCAAACGAAACATTTCTGCATGCTGGATTCAGCCAGAGATTGCTATTTCCTGACTCCTACATTAAAACATTTGAATCATGAAACAAAAACAAAAACATTTGAATCATGGAAAAAATGAGGTCATATTTGTGTTTCAGAAATTAAGGGGGAGATGCAATAGAGTAGTGAGTAGGGTAACCAGACAATCAATGGGGCTGTGCTGCCTGTCACTACTTGAGCCAATTAAGCAGAGACGGGGTTGAATCATATATGAGCGTTTATTCCAATACTGACAGCAGTATGGGAGAGCAGCAGGTCATCCACAAAAATCTGCTCTGCAGCCCCCATAAACCAGCTGCTTACATAGGGTAAGACAAGGATTATATGGGGAAGTAGGAGGCTGGGGTGGGACTCCATTTTTTGGGCAACAAGGTTGTAAATATTTCCACGATAATAGGCAGTTCTTAAGTGAGAATGGTTCCAAGGTTGACTCCCAGGTCTTAGGGGCGTACATACAACTCCTAGCCGGGATAGAATGTCCTTTCTTTAATCAACACAAGACAATCATGGTTAACAGAGCATGATTAATATTTCCCATAACCATAGCTAGTCCCTAATATTCTATTTTTGCCCCTAACAGGAAAACACCAAAAATTATGAATTGAGGTTTGAATGTGGATGAATTGAGTGTCTTATTTATGTCCTTAGGCTATAGACCTCAGTAAGCCCAAAAGAAACGCTTTCTTTTCCTATTAATATGCTTTTATTGATTTTAGAAAGAAACAAAGGGAGAGGGGGAGAGCGAGAGAGAAACATCTATCCGTTGCCTCTCATATGCACCCTGGCAACCTTTTGGTGCACAGGATGATGATGCTCAACCAACTGAGCCACACCGGCCAGGGCTAAAACTCTTTCCTCAATTTACAGAGATTCAGTTTATTTTCTTTGTCAGGTCTCATCACAAGAAAAAAATGTATAACTATGTGTGGTGATGAATGTTAACTGTGGTGATGTGTACACATTTCACAATATGTACAAATTTTGAAACATTATTTTGTATACCTAAAACTAATAGCATAATGATATACTTCAATATATCTCAATAAGAAAGGTCCAAAATTATACATTATAAACAAATCACATTTTACAAGAACATATTCAAATAAAATAAAAATATCAAACACATTGAGACATTTAAGTATGAAAGGATGGAGAAAAGGAGTGGAAAATTGGTGATAAAGGGGAATGTGTAAATGGAAAAAAACAAACAAGTAGGGCCTTCTCCACAACAATGATGATAAAGTGTCATGAACTTAGGAGTACAATAAACCTGTTATGGGTAAAAGTAGAATATTGGGGACTAGCTATGGTTATGGGAAATATTAATCATGCTCTGTTAACCATGATTGCCTTGTGCTGGTTAAAGAAAGGACATTCTTCCCTAGCCAGTTTGGCTCGGTAGATAGAGCATTGGACTGCGAACCAAAGGGTCTCAGGTTTGATTCCGGTCAAGGGCACGTACCTTAGTTGCAGGCTCCTCCCAGGCCCAGGCCCTGGTCTAGGTGCATGCAGGAGGCAACCAATCGATGTGTTTCTCTCACATCGATATTTCTCTCTGTCTTTCCCTCTCTCTAAAAATCAATGGGAGGGAGAGGAAACCAAGATGGCGGCATAGGTAAACACCGGAGATTGCTGCCTCACACAACCACTTCAAAAATACAACTAAAAGATGGAACGGACATCACCCAGAACCACAGGAAGGCTGGCTGAGGGGAAATTCTACAACTAGAAGGAAAGAGAAAAGCATACTGAGACTCAGAGGAGGCGCGGTGCGGAAGTAAAATAATAAGGTGCGGAGGTACGTGCGGAGCAGGCTGGCAGCTGAGGGTGCGGTTGTCTGTTTCAATCAGGAGGGAGTCTCAGGCTCTGAGCTCCAGTTCTGGGCCAGTCTCTGGGGACCCAGACTCAAACGGGAGAAGCGGGACTGTCTGGCATTGGTCGGAACTCGAGGGCAGCTTTCTCTCCAAGGGGCTTGCAGAGGTTGCTGGAACACTGAGAGGCAGAGCCTCTGGGGACGGGACTGAGAGCAGCCATAACTGCTCCCTCTGCCAGCCCTGTTGATCCCCCGGGACCCACCCCACCCAAACCTTGCACAGAGGCATTTGTGGGATAGCCTCAGGCAAAGGCTAGATTAGCACCTCCCTAGAGGACAGAAGTTCTCCCACTGCAGACACAGCTGATTCTCACAGCCAGTTGGCCTGGAGGTCAAATCCCTCCCAGTGTTACCTACAACAATCAAGGCTTAGCTACAAAAAGACTGCGCACAAAGACCACAAGGGGGTGCACCAAGAGTGTCTACCTCAGGTAATTGGGACACTTAGCACAGAAAGCCACTCTATGGACACAGCAAGCATAAAAAATGCCGAGACAAAGAAACAGGACACAAATGACAGAACTGGAGGAAAGCAGGCTGCTGGATACAGAATTCAAAACCACACTTTTGAGGTCTTTCAAGAGTCTTCTAGAGACTGCCAATAAACTTAATGAGATGTACATGAAATCTAATGAGACCCTCGATGTTGTGATAAAGGACCAACTAGAAATTAAGCATACACTGACTGAAATAAATAATATTATACAGACTCCCAACAGCAGACCAGAGGAGCGCAAGAATCAAGTCAAAGATTTGAAATGCAAAGAAGCAAAAAACACCCAACCAGAAAAGCAAAATGAAAAAAGAATCCAAAAATACGAAGATAGTGTAGTGAGCCTCTGGGACAGCTTCAAGTGTACCAACATCAGAATTATAGGGGTGCCAGAAGATGAGAGAGAGCAAGATACTGAAAACCTATTTGAAGAAATAATGACAGAAAACTTCCCCTACCTGGTGAAAGAAATAGACTTACAAGCCCAGGAAGCACAGAGAACCCCAAACAAAAGGAATCCAAAGAGGACCACACCAAGACACATCATAATTGAAATGCCAAGAGCAAAAGACAAAGAGAGAATCTTAAAAGCAGCGAGAGAAAGAAACTCAGTTACCTACAAGGGAATACCCATACGATTGTCAGCTGATTTCTCAACAGAAACTTTGCAAGCCAGAAGAGAGTGGCAAGAAATATTCAAAGTGATGAATACCAAGGACCTACAACCAAGATTACTTTATCCAGCAAAGCTATCATTCAGAATTGAAGGTCAGATAAAGAGCTTCACAGATAAGGAAAAGCTAAAGGAGTTCATCACCACCAAACCAGTATTATATAAATGCTAAAGAATTCCTTTAAGAATTCCTTCTTCTATCCTTTAAGAAGAAGAAGAAGAAGAAAAAGGTAAAGATACAAATTATGAACAACAAATATGCATCTATCAACAAGTGAATCTAAGAATCAAGTGAATAATCTGATGAGCAGAATGAACTGGTGATTATAATAGAATCAGGGACATAGAAAGGGAATGGACTGACTATTCTTGTGGGGGGGGGGGAAGGAGTGTGGGAGTTGCGGGAAGAGACTGGACAAAAATTGTGCACCTATGGATGAGGACAGTGGGTGGGGAGTGAGGGCGGAGGGTGGGGTGGGAACTGGGAGGAGGGGAGTTATGGGGGGAAAAAACAGGAACAAATGTAATAATCTGAACAATAAAGATTTAATTAAAAAAAAGATTTAATTAATAAAAAAATAAATAAATAAAAGGGAAAAGGTCTTTCCTGTTTTTGCCCAGGAAGCAAAAGTTCTATAAGTTATTGAAATGGTTATATGTTACTAGGGGCCCAGTGCACGAATTTGTGCACCTTGAAAGGAACTGTGGGCCCCGAGGCTGCCATGGGTACAGGGGTGGGTCTTGGCCCATTCTCTGCACGCCCGCCCGGCCCCTCCCACTGCAGCCCCCCCTACCCCTCCCCTGCCCCACCCATGTCTGCCTTGTCCACCTCTAGGCACCATTGCCAACTCTTTCTGCACCCAGGCCTCATTGTCCCTCTGACAGAGAGCAAGGATCTCTTGGCTCTGAAGGAAAATTTTGTCCCTCAGCATGAAGCAGTTACAGAAGAAACCCTGTGCCCCTTTTCTCAAATAATTTAGAGCAGCGGTTCTCAACCTGTGGATTGAGACTGCTTTGGGGGTCGAACGACCCTTTCACAGGGGTCGCCTAAAACCATCGGAAAACACATATATAATTACATATTGTTTTCATGATTAATCACTATGCTTTAATTATGTTCAATTTGTAACAATGAAAATACATCCTGCCTATCAGATATTTACATCACGATTCATAACAGTAGCAAAATTATGAAGTAATTATGAAGTAATACAGTTATGAAGTAGCAATGAAAATAATTTTATGGTTGGGGGTCACCACAACAGGAGGAACTGTATCAAAGGGTCGCGGCGTTAGGAAGGTTGAGAACCACTCTCTAGAGCCAAGATACTTGAGGGGGGATGTGGTAGGAAGTTAGGTATAAGCCGAGCAAGGATGATGATCCAACTGGAGGAGAAGTGGATGGGACCCTGGGACGTGCTTCTCACCACTCCAACTGCTCTGAAGCTGGCAATGGAGGAACCTGTGTAGAATTGACCTTTACATTTTGCTGAGTAGGAGTTGGGGCACCTATTGATAATATATAGAATTATTCCATTCATTTTGCAAAGTCATACACAGGGACCTTTGTATGTTGGGATCCACTGTCTGGGAAAAGGATGCAGGGATGTTTCCTCTAAAACAGAGGTTCTCAACCTGTGGGTCGCGACCCCTTTGGGGGTCGAACGACCCTTTCACAGGGGTCGCCTAAGACCATCGGAAAACACATATATAATTACATATTGTTTTTGTGATGAATCACTATGCTTTAATTATGTTCAATTTGTAACAATGAAATTGGGAGTCACTACAACATGAGGAACTGTATTAAAGGGTCGTGGCATTAGGAAGGTTGAGAGCCACTGCTCTAAAGGTTAGTGCAGTAATTCTCAGTGGCGAATGTCTGACTTTTACCAGGTGTTCTAGTTATTGTGGTTAAGTATCTAGTAACTACAATATGAATTGTTCTGATGATCTCACCCTCCCTTATTAGTAATGAACATATTACACTGCCAGGTGGTTTGTTTCTGATAGGTGGGATAACTGTTTATTCATATATCCCTGCCAACAGCACGGTGTGTGTATGTGTGTGTGTGTGGGGGGGCAGGTAATTCATGGAAGTCTTTCCAGGTAAGGAATGAAGGTTGCTTAGGATGACTGTCCATCTTTGAGCCCCAGAAATATCAAAGTCGGAACCAAAAAAGACCTTCTCACGGCCATTGCACTGCACTGCAATGTCGTCTCCACCTGTGGAGTCCTGCTGAATATATTTCATCCGTTTTTGTTATGCTGGTACTGGTAGGCTCCCTTAAAGTAGAAGTGGCCCAGCTGGCTTGTAGCATGGTAAAAGCCCTGAATGCCACCTCCAGGGCTATACATGGGAGAAATCGAGAGCTGAGCCAGGTCAGGGAGGCAGCTCTAGAGAAGCGGGCAGCAATAGATTGTTTGCTGTTTGTGGCGTGGCCACGGTTGTGAGGAATTTAAAGGAATGTGCTGTTTTAATCTTTCTGACAATTCTCAGCAGATAGAAAACATATCCAAGGTCCTGCATTTGGTGTATTCCATCTGTGGAAGAAAGGGGCCACATGCTAACCTGACTAGCTGAGGGAAGGCCTGCATGGCGGTGTTACAAACTCAAAGACCTAAAGTAACCACAAAGGATGGTCTGAAATTAAACTTTAACTAAAAGCAGTTATGGTGGGTAGTCACACCTAGGCTGGTATCTTCACTGACAAGGTCAACCTTTACCTTAACTGAGCCTGTCTTTTTGCATCTATGATAACGTAGATAAAAATAGGTGAAAAACTGCCATTCTCTGGAGCAGTGGTCGCCAACCGGTATTCCGTGAACCACTGGTGGTCCGTGAGGTCCGAGAGGTTGGAGACTGCTGCTCTGGAGCATTATCTCAATCCGCTGAGATTCTGCTTCCCAGCAACTGTTGACAGTTTGGCTCAACTAAACTCACAAAAATTCTTTACAAGTTTGAATGTTTTAACAGGAGTGAGATATATAGAAGAGACTGGGAATAGGGAGAAAAAGGTTATAGGTAGGGCTTGATGCCAAGAAAATGCCTGTCCCTAGGGTAGAAGTGAACTGGTGGGGATGGAGGTGAAGTCTTATTTCTTTTTACTTTTATGTTTTTATCTTAATCATCACTGCCTGCAGAGTGTACCCCTAATGCAGCCGGATGGCATGGCCGCTTGTGCTATTAATCATTTGGAGCTTGACTTAAACCCATCATTGCTTAGTACCTTTGGTTACAGAAAATTTCCAACCAAATAAACCAAGGTGACTTCTGTATTGTTGTTCTCCTGTTGTCAGGCTTCCTAAGACTTCATAAGGACATGCAACTCTGCACACCTAAATGGCGGAGGGCGAAGAGCAGGATGACGGATCCGGAAGAACCGAATCTGGGAAGCGCTCCGGAAAGGCTGGGCGTCCCAGATTCGGCGCGGGACGTGCATGGGCCTGTGAGCCGACTGGATTTCCCAGGTTCCGTCGCCCTATGTTGCCCCGACCCGGTCTCTGTCCTGGGCGGCCCGTGCACGCCCAGTGCGCGCGCAGCTCCGCTTGGCCTCCGCCGCCGAGGGGATCTCTCCCCCTTTGCCTCGATGGCTCCCCGCCCGTCCAGTGCCCAGTGCCCAATGCCCACCGCCCCCGCCTCCCGGGCATGCCCAGTGCAGGTGCAGCTTGGCTCCGCCCCCTCCGCCGCAGCGGCCCCGCCCCCTCCGCCCTGGGCCGATGGCTCCGCGCCCGCCGACTTCCCACCGCCCCGCGCGGCCCGGGCATGCCCAGTGCGGGCGCAGCGGCCTCGGCCCTGGGAGCGCCCGGGCGGCTGCCGGCTGTCGGCGCGGAGGATCCGTGGCCCGCGGTGGGCGAGGGGCCGGGTCGGAGCCGAGCGGCGGAGCTGCCGGGTAGGTGCAGGCTCGGCGGAGCCAGGCCACTGGCGCGCGGCAGGGACCGGGCGGAGGGAGCGTGCGGTGCGGGTCTGCAGGGCCCGAGCTCGGGGTCGTGTAGCTGCGGGAGGGACCCCGCTGGAAGGAGAATGCCCGGGTGCGGCGCGGCTGTCCCCGGCCTCCGTGTGGCCGCGGCGAGCGGCTCCGCGCCGGGTGCCCGCTGCGGGTGCGGAGGGAGCTCGCGGTTTTCAGTGGGAATCGCCGAGGACTCCGGGAGCCGCCACCGGGCGGACCTGGAGCCAGTCCAGGGGCCGGCGAGGAGGAGGGCGCTCACCTTTCCTGCACCTGCAGCGGGTCTGCCCGCCTCCTGCTTTCCGCACTGGGGCTTCGTGTCTCTGCAGATGCCTCCTAAGTTCTAATGGCTGCGAGGCACTGAGTGGCCAGGGAGGGGTATTTCCAGGATTACGAGACATTTTGTCCATGGAATGCTCGGGGTAAACAACAGTCCTCCGGAGTGAAAGGTCCGACCGAGGGCGGAACACCGGGGCTTTCAAGTTTGCCGGAGCCCATCCCGGTGCTGTCGCCTTGGGTTAGCCATTCATCTTTGGAGACTCAGTTTCCCCGTCTGTAACATGATGTGGACCCGTTGCACTCTCCCTCCTTCCAGGTGACTTGGAGGGTCCCCCACTGCGCTCTTCAGTCTCTGTGGGATCTCAGATTGTGGCAGGTTCCTTTTCTCCACGCCTCAGCTTTTTTTGTCAAGCCGGTAAATCCCAAATATTCCCGAAGGAAGGCTGCTAGGATCTCCGCATAAAATGTGAAGTGACCTATCTTTCAAAGGCCACTGTTGGTCAGTAGGTAACCTGCCCCTCGGTGCATGCAGAAGCCAGGTGTTAATGGCCATGGTTCAGATAACAGAGCTGTTCTACTGGCCTGGGAATGACCTGCCTCAGGCTCTCTATGCCCTGTGAGGGATCCAGACTCAGTATGTGGCTAGCTCACTTTGGAGTGCGATTATGTTCATAAAGAAGTTTTTTTATCTTCATGTTATTGCACTTAAAAACATGAAGATTTTAATACCCTTAATGTATAGATTAGTAAGTAGCTGGTTCGGCGTGGATTCATGCTAGTCTTTCCAAACCAGGGTCTTTCTTGTGTGTCATCATTGAGCATTTTACTACTCACCTGGCACTGAGTTGTCTTTCACGCTGAGATGGTTTTCTGTTTGTTTTCAAGTGGGAGTGAGCATTAGGAGAAGTTTCTTGCCCTGGAAACCTCTCTACCTGAAGGGAGTGTGTCTGTGTAGGATCTGCCCTAAGGAGCGGATGGTTCAGATGGTGTGCGAGTTACCTTCTTCCTGCTGTTACATTCCCTGCTCTTTCAGTTCTGGGTGGCATTAGTCCAGTTGGGTCAAGAAGGTACAGTTTGGTGAGGTGGTTTCAGGTCAGGGAAAGTGTGCTTACGTTTTGAAATTTGAGGTTTATATAAGCTGCCTGTGAAATTTTGTCGTTATGAGCTCTCTCTTAAATTGAGAATACCTTAGATTGGTTTAATTAGGATTGAGAAGTGTTTTTGTTTTTAATCCTCACTTGAGGATATTTTTCCCATTGCTTTTTCAGAGAGAGAGTAGAAGGGAGGGAGGGGGAGAGTTGAACCTGCGACCCTTAGGTGCATGGGCTGATGCTCTAACCATTGAGCACACTGGCCAGGGCTAGAATCCCAATTTCTTTTCTTTTCTTTTTTATTGCTTAAAGTATTACAAAGGGTATTACATATGTATCCATTTTATCCCCCCGCCCTAGACAGTCCCCTAGCCTCCCCTATCACCCAGTGTCTTATGTCCATTGGTTATGCTTATATGCATGCATACAAGTCCTTTAGTTGATCTCTTACCCCCCTACCTCCTGCCCCCCAACCCTCCCCGGCCTTCCCGCTGCAGTTTGACAATCTGTTTGAGGCAGCTCTGCCTCTGTATCTATTATTGTTCAAAAGTTTATAATGGTCTCTATTGTCCATGAATGAGTGAGATCATGTGGTATTTTTCCTTTATTGACTGGCTTATTTCACTTAGCATAATGCTCTCCAGTTCCATCCATGACGTTGCAAATGGTAAGAGTTCCTTCCTTTTTACAGCAGCATAGTATTCCATCGTGTAGATGTACCACAGTTTTCTAATCCAAGAATCCCAATTTCTTAATAAAATTTCTGAAAATGGGTTTTATCATTCACCTTAATGACATTAAGTGGGGACACAAATTTGAAGAATACTTACAGATATGAGCTTTCAAGTTCTTAAACTTTGAAGCTAGATTTGTCGTTTACCTGAGAAATAAAATGGGAAAGTTGTAGTGAGTTAAAGAATATTTGTATGCGTGAACTTTTTTTTTCCTAGTGTAAATAAAATCCACTGTGTCTCGCATGCTTATTAAAATTGCACTTTTAGCCCTGGCCGGTTTGGCTCAGTGGATGGAGCGTTGGCCTGCAGACTGGAGGGTCCCGGGTTCGATTCCAGCTAGGGGCATGTACCTTGGTTGTGGGCGCATCCCCGGTCGGGGGTGTGCAGGAGGCAGCTGATCGATGTTTCTCTCTCATCGGTGTTTCCGGCTCTCTATCCCTCTCCCTTCCTCTCTGTGAAGAATCAATAAAATATATATTTTTTAAAAAATTGCACTTTTATATGCATATATTTAAAATTGGAAAGCGTATGGAGGCCCCTTTTGGAGGTTTAGGTGGGAAATTTCACATCACGCCTTAAACTTAACTGTGTGCCGGGGGGCCTTGTGCATGAAGTGCATATTTAGTAAATTTTGCAAGAACTTTCATCTTGCTCTTGTACTTCATTCAAGTGTTAGAGGTTATACACCAAGCATACCTATAGCTTAAAGGGATATTGGAATATGTGTGGGGGCAGTTAGGGACATCAAAGTCTGGTGAGGAGATTACTGGTCCCAGAGCCATTTACCCCTGTAAAAGTGAAATTAAGTTAAATTAAAAAATAATTTATCCATTGCAGATTTCATTAGTTGCAGGGATAACCTTACTTTAGTTCACTGTCCTAGTATCTACGGGCTGGAATCCTAAGGACTCCTAGTAGAGATGCAAGTATGTGGAAAATGGCACCATGCAGAAATGTACATGAAGTTACTTATCTTCAAATATTTTTTTCCCATTATCTCTGTTTCTAGGTTCTTCATGATGAAAGATTTTGGGGTGCTTCTCTCTCCTCTGTATAGTTAGTAGTTTGGGTGGTGAAGATATGGCTGACAGTGTCAAAACCTTTCTCCAGGACCTTGCCAGGGTGAGTACATCAAGCCATCTCGTGACACTTTTGCTGTAGGAACTGACTAGGAAATCCTTTAGGTGTTCATATTTGTTGGGTCCTTCACATACAGGTTTTCATTCTAATCCACTCTACTCAAAAGATAGGTATTACCCTAGCTTGCAGAAGCTTGGTAGACCTTCCTGGTGTCTATAGCATGAGAATCCTGGTCAGCTTGGGTCTAGAGGCCCCCCCCCCCCCCCACACACACACCTTTTTTTTAACTTTATTTTGGGATAATTTTAGACTTACAGAAAAGTTACCAGATAGTACAGAGTTCCTCTGTATCTGTCACTAGGTTCTGCTAATGTTAGCATCTTCTGTAACCATGACACATTGGTCAAAACTAAGCAATGAATATTGGTTACATTACTGTTATGTAAACTACTACACATTTGGATTTACTACATTAGAGACCCCCCATTTTATAAGGTGCAGATGATGATGCTCTAGGAAAATGTCCCATAAAGATCTGCTTAGAACCTAGTCACCCAGATTTCCAATGGCACAGAATTCTCTTAGAGTGGATGTCTGAGATCTCATGCCCTAGTTGTGGCCCCTCTAGCTCTATTCCTAGGAGCAGGAGAGAGGCCAGTTCTGATGGGGGTGGGGAGTTCTAGTTAAAAGAGAAATTGAAGGAGTATCTTGGAAGGGCTAAAGAGACTCTATGCAATGTGATCTACTTTTAATACCTTTACCTCCTTGTGTGATAAAATTTCAACCCTGGATCAGTTCTGCATTGTACACTTTACATGTTTGTCTGCCCCATGAGCTGTCAGTGTCTTAGGTGGGGATCCTGTCATCATTCTCGTACATACTAGGCCCTCAGCCATTTGAACTCTACTATCTGGAATATTTAAACTATTGTGGAAGATTTAGAAATTAAAAGCAAAATAAGACTAAAAATTACTCGTAGGTAAAAGATCAGGTGCACACTGTGCCAATTTATGGTGCTATCAGTTGGTAGTTCATAAACTTGCCCGTGTCTCTGTATCTTGGTGATTATCTCCAACATTTATTTTGGCTAATAACAGTGGGTGAAAATGCCATCCTTAAATCCAGGCTCACCATTGCTACCAGATTGCCTTTTTGTGCTGCTGCCTCAGAAGTCAGGTACCCCAGCGCTACCACTCTACTTTGGACATAAAAGTGTAGTGGCAGTTAATTAAACTATAATTTTTGTTCTTGTTTACTTGTATACTTTTCCTGCTATGTTTCTTGATCATTTCCATATGGCCCGTGTCTAGCTCATTGGAGATGCTTGGTATGTGGGTGGCCCTATTTTATGTATAATAGTAAATGTAGCAAAATATTAATTTGGTGAATCTGGAGGAAAGGGTATTAAGAAGTTTTCCATTCTTGCAACTCTTCTACAAATTGGGAATTATTTCAAAATAAATAAAAAAATCAAGGTTCCCGTAAGCCATGTAGCAAAATAAATAGTGGTTTCCACTATGAATCACTTTACTGCATATAAGTAAGTATTCCCTGATCCATCATTTTCCCTCTTTAAAAATAGTACTCTTGCATTATACTCTTGTCTGTAGGGAATCAAAGACTCCATCTGGGGAATTTGTACCATCTCAAAGCTCGATGCGCGAATTCAGCAAAAGAGGGAGGAGCAGCGTCGGAGAAGGGCAAGCAGCGTCCTGGCGCAAAGGAGAGCCCAGAGCATAGACAGGAAGCAAGAGAGGTGAGGAGCGGAGGCCGGTGTCGGGAATGTCGGAGCCCCTTCCAAGGGAGGACTTCAGGACATGACTGCTCTCTGCATACAATTGAGGCCGTGTGATGTGACTTGGAGTTTTAGTAGCGCCCCATTGCTTTTTGTACTCTCCCCCCAAAATGGGATGTTATTCTCCCCCATCCACCTACATTGATTTAAACTAGGGTCTAGCAGTCATCCTTGCTCACATGTCATGGTGCTTGTTTTTTAATCAGAACGATGACTGGAGAACCACAAAAGAATTATTTGGATTGATGGGTACTTCTAGGAGAGCCTATGTGGATTTACTTATTGGTAGAACTCCAGACATCCTCTTTTAATCTTCCTCGGTCTTGGATTTTATTTTATTTTAAAATATATTTTATTGACTTTTTACAGAGAGGAAGGGAGAGAGATAGAGAGTCAGAAACATCGATGAGAGAGAAACATCGATCAGCTGCCTCCTGCACATCTCCTACTGGGGATGTGCCCGCAACCCAGGTACGTGCCCCTGACCGGAATCGAACCCGGGACCCTTCAGTCCGCAGGCCGACGCTCCATCCACTGAGCCAAACCGGTTTGGCCAGTCTTGGATTTTAGAAAATAAATTTTTTGTTTGAGAAAAGCTGCTTCTCTAGAAATATTTTTGGTCTTTTCTTATTGACTGACATTAGAACATTGGGAGAACAACAGGTGCTGGAAAATTAATAGCAACAAAAGATATAAAATGGGGAGCTACTGAATGACAGTATGAAAATGGCCTGCCTTGTAAGCTAAATACATGTGTTCTTTTCCAGTGAGCCACGTATCGTTAGTAGAATTTTCCAGTGCTGCGCTTGGAATGGCGGAGTATTCTGGGTAAGTTCTTTTTCCTTAAATTCTAGGTGCCTTATAAGTATCTTCGGATTGTTGCTGTTAATAGTTCTCTTCTGTTTTCTTTAAACTGAGACAAGTAGCTTTTACCAGCTGACACATGCGTAAGACCATAACTTAGGATTCTATGCAACTGGAGTGCTTTTATTCTCACTCAGAGAACACTTGTATGTAAATAAAGGGCTATTCCTAACATAAGTTTTTTAAATTATTCACATGTTTTAATGTTGTTATTGGTTAATAATTTCTCTTGACATTGTCTGGACATTTTGGCTAAGAGCATCTTGTGGGATCGGAGGGAAATGACAGGTGGATGAGGACAAGGGTCTCCCCTCATCTGGTTATAGCGATCTGTTAGAATTGATATCTATTGAAACCCACACCAGAAAAGATTGCCTGCAATTAAGTGAGAAGCAACCCAGGTTTAGGTGAAATTTGAATACTTCAAAAAACAGGTAGTTAAATATTTCCTTAGACTTGGAATTCGATGTAATTTGTTCCCTTAATTTAAACATTTCACAGATGTTTCCAGGTGTTAACTTTAATAAAACATTACTGTGCACTTAGTCTGTGCCTTTATTTTGTCCTGTATACAGTCTGAAATGTTCTTCTCTGCCCCCAAAGTTTTACTGTTTTTATAGGCAGTATTAGGTTTGTACCTCTTAGATGGAGATTGGGATTAGAAATGGGTCCAGTTTTGGTGCTGCTCAGGCCTTCTGATTTATAAAGTCACCTCCATCTGGAAAATAATTGCACTGACACTTGGAACTCTTTCTTTTGAAGAAGGGTTTTTAATATTTACCTTCTTGCTTCTTTCCTTTAGTTCAGTCTCCTCTTGTTTTATCGGGTGTTTATTCCTGTACTTCAGTCAGTAACTGCCCAGATTATTGGTAAGTATGGTGCTGTCTGCCTGGGATAGAGGTAGGAGATTTTTTCCTGTCTCCCTCAGTCTATGGAGCTCTTACTATGTACCAGGAGCTTGGGATGTTTTTAACTCACACTTCTCAACAGCCCTTTGAGTGGGTATTGTTATAGGTGTCATTTTATGGGTGAGGAAATGAAAGTTAGTTACCAAGGTTAAATCATTAGTAAATGGCAGAGCTGGGATTTGAGCTCAGGTGGTTTCCTGCATCTTACTGTTAATCACTGTGACATCTCAGTCACCACCAGGTAAGCGGGTTTGTCTCAAGGCCAGCAGCACATAGCTATGGCTACTCTGACCCGGAGTTGTGGCCAGAATCTGGCGTTTGCAAAGAATAAAACTATCTGAAGAAGGCATCGTTTGTGCTGCAAAAAAACAAAGATATGTGTGGGGCGGGGGTGGGGAGGAATAGTCACGATTAGGGGCTCCATATCTGGTTTTCCATTTCTCCAGTTAAACGAACTCTTTTCCCCTTTCGTAGGTGATCCGTCTCTACACGGAGATGTTTGGTCATGGCTGGAATTCTTCCTCACGTCCATTTTCAGCGCTCTCTGGGTGCTCCCCCTGTTTGTGCTTAGCAAAGTGGTGAATGCCATTTGGTTCCAAGTAGGTCCAGGGCGGAATGGAGGCTGGGTCCCGTAGCACGAGGGTGGACAGGTGGCAGATTATAGCCTGCGAAGTGAGTGGCCTTGTAGGGAGCACCGCACAGGCTTCCTGGGTCACGCAGCCAGTGGGCGGCGTTTGTGCTCCTGGAAAATGGAATGACTGTCGGGCCAACAGAGCTTTTCTCACCTGGCAGGTCCAAGGGAAGATCAGTGGCCTTAGCTGTGGGATGGATATTGGGGCCATTTCGTTCCTGGTTGGGTGAGCTACTTTCTCTGTTACAGGATATAGCCGACCTGGCATTCGAGGTATCAGGGCGGAAGCCTCACCCATTCCCTAGTGTTAGCAAAATCATTGCTGACATGCTCTTCAACCTTCTGCTGCAGGCTCTTTTCCTCATCCAGGTGAGACGGGGCACATGTACAGCTTTCAAATTAAAGGTTCACTAGAGGGAAGTTTACACAGACGGGGTACTGCATTTCCCCTGGGGCTGAAATGCTTTATGGGAGGGAATGATTTTTAAATAAGCTTTTTACAGAAACAACTAGGGAATTTAAAAAATCACAGAATAAGAAACATGAATTTACCTGCCCTTTCCTGCCACCTGGGCATTCTCCACTCTCCTGCTCGTCATAAATTTGAGAAGCAACTGAATGGCTCTTGGGGCAGAGAGTAATGACTCAGTGGCAGGTGAACAGCGTTGGGTCTCTGAAACTTTGGAATTAAGATTTTCCATGTTTATTCTTCAGGGGATGTTTGTGAGTCTCTTTCCCATCCACCTTGTTGGTCAGCTGGTTAGTCTCCTGCATATGTCCCTTCTCTACTCACTGTACTGCTTTGAATATCGTTGGTTCAATAAAGGTAAGTCCATCTGAAGAAACTCCGAACTAAAACTTGGAAGCTCTCTTTGGAAATGATGCTGCTAAGCAGACTTCTTAAAACTTACCTAATGCTTAGGTCCTTGGCAGCCCATCTTTGGGAGGAAGTAGCATCTTTGGCAAGAGGGCACTTACCTTTGGCTTAACCCTTAACTTTGATGCTGGGGCGCACAGCAATGTAGCATTACCTTTACGGTGCTTAATGTGATGTAGCTCTGACTGAGCCATAAATGAGCAGAAGGCATTCTGAATTAGAGAAATTAATTTGATGTCAGTGCATTTAGATAATTTTGGGTATTTTAAAAGCCCTTGACATATCTGTCTGGGTATGTATGGTTGAAAGAGGTTAATTTCTAGGAGATGGCTAACTTTTTATTTGATATCTTGCTTTGCTTAGGACTAATCCTGACAAAGGATGCTGGTGGTGTAATTCATAATTCACTTAGCCTGCCAGCTTTGAAATTGTGATTATTGAATTGTAAAAACTTTGCCTCAGATCTTTATATCACATTGGGACAATGCTGAATTCTGTGTTTTAGCTGTTTTCTAAATGGCAGACCTATATCCCGGACCTATCTCCCAAACTCAGACCTCAAATTTGTCTCCTGTATTTAGTCGTTTTGAGAAAAGGAAGTAAGAATTTCAACTGTGTTGGCTCCTTGTTTTAGGAATTGAAATGCACCAGCGGTTGTCAAACATAGAGAGGAACTGGCCTTACTACTTCGGATTTGGTTTACCTCTGGCTTTCCTCACAGCAATGCAGTCCTCATACATTATCAGGTGATTTGGCTGGAGGGGCTGGAGGGGGACTGGTCTAGAGCTCCACCCAGGGCGCATCTTCTGGACGCCTGGTTCTGTGCGAGGCATTCTTCATTCCTGTTGACTGTTAGGCTGCCCAGAGGACTTTCTCCTTGACATGTGTCAGTATTAACATCTGGTCTGCAGGACCTGCATGCCACATTTCATCTATGTTGCCTCCTGGAGCAGTGTTAAACATAGCCAGTGCTTAGAAAAACCCTCTTTTAAAAATTTAAAGATGTGTTTGATTTATTAAGGGCTTATCAAGCCATAATGTTAGCACCAGACGCAAAGGAATTTTGGGCTTCTCATGTCTTCTCCAAAGTCATGGCTGTTATGAAGGTGACTAATTATTTTTCTTCTTCTTTTTTTTTTTTTACAGTGGCTGCCTCTTCTCTATCCTCTTTCCTTTATTCATTATTAGCGCCAATGAAGCAAAGACCCCTGGCAAAGCTTAGTAAGTATTAGCCAATACTAGTCAAGGTGTAGTACGCTGTTTTCTGTGTAAAGGATTGGGGCTATAATACCACAATTACTAGCATATGAATGAGACATTTTAAAAAAATAACCTCTTACATTGCTGGAAAACATTAATGTGCAGTTTAATAAGAGAAAAACACTTCTGGGATATATCCCCAAATTTTCCCCATGCATATATATGTACATGAATATATTTTTAAAATTGATGCTATAATACATATTTTAAAAATTTAACAATTTACTGAAGAAGGCACTTGTAAACACTGGTAACTATGTTCATTTTTGTAAGAATGGCCACCTTTTTAAAAAGGCATTAGGCCCATGTGTCTGGCTATAGGAGTTTAATGATAACTAGAGGCCTGATGCACGGAATCGTCCACTGGTGGGGTCCCTCAGCCTGGCCTGTGCCATCTTTCAATCCAGGACCCCTCAGGGGATGTAGTAGTGCTTGAAACAGCAGGTGGCTAGGGAGGAAGCCAAGCCGGGCGCCATGCTGCACCTGCCGCTGCAGCTGCCACCATTGCAGCTGCGGAGGTGCTCCCACTGTGGGAGCTCACTGACCACCAGGGGGCAACTCCTGCATTGAGCGTCTGCCCCCGGTGGTCAGTGTGTGTCATAGTGACTGGTCAAATGGTCGTTTGGACATTTGGTCGCCTAGGCTTTTATATATATGGATGACAGTAAAACAGTATTTTAAAAGGAGTCTTAACAGTAATACTAGCACTCCAAAAGTTTTATCACTTCAAAGAAAAACTCAGCCTTTGCTCAATTTTGGTTAAGTCAGTGAGGATACAATCATGTCAGATCTGTTTTGAGTTTTTGCTTATTCTTGCTGTCCAGCAATGCTCAGTGTGAGTCTTAGTAGGAATTGACTTTGTCTGGAACTCTCTTGAAAATGAAACACATACGCATATGATGTCTTCAGACGTAGCTTGAAGTTTGTGCCCTGAAGTCAGTTATAGAAAAGTGCTCCTTGGTTCAGAGTTAATCTGAAGTATAAATTCGTTTCCAGTAAGTAAGCTTTGATACTTCAAATGGTGGTGAGTTCATTACACTTACGACAGTGGCAGGAACCAGTGCATTCCTTAGTTGCTGCCTGTTTAATCCATGTGTCCAATATCTGTACTGTGCCTACTATCTGGACTTCCTTGATCAAATTTCCCTTGTCTTATTTTCCATGTCATTTTAAAACTTACTGTAGTCAGATAATAATTCTGACCAGCTGGGGATCTCACAAGCTGGCTTTCTTGCCTTTTAGCCTTTTCCAGTTGCGCCTCTTCTCCTTGGTGGTTTTCTTAAGCAACAGACTCTTCCACAAGACGGTCTACCTGCAGTCCGCCCTGAGTAGCTCAGCCTCTGCAGAGAAGTTCCCTTCGCCGCATTCGTCTCCTGCCAAACTGAAGGCTGCCGCAGGCCACTGAGTCCCCTGCCATCAGGGGAAGGCGTGGGATTGGAAGGAGGCTGTGCCGGTCTTTCCTTGTTCACCGCCCCCCCCAGGGAGGCAGGGCCCACTCTGCCAAGGGCCCTCTGCGCATTCCCTCCTGAGGAACTGGGATTTGGTCTCTGGTGCACGTAAGGCGCCATCTCCCTGACACCAGTATGTGGACTGTTACCACCTGTGAGTCTGAAAGGCCACAGGTTTTTCTGCAGCTCTTTTCTAGCATTTGCCAGCCTCCCCTCGCCTGGACTGATTCGAATACTTTTTCTCCCCGTGCCATTCACCCTTCCGCCTCCCCTTCCTGCCTTCCATCGCCCTTGGATGAATGGATTTTGTAATTCTAGCTTTTGTACTTTGTGGACCTGTTGTGTTTGTTGTTTTTCTGTGAAGCACATACATTGGATGTGGGAGGTACAGGAGAGTCCGTTACTCCTGGTCACTCCCTTTATAGCCATCACTGTCTTGTTTCTTGTAACTCAGGTTAGATTTTGGTCTCTCTTGCTCCACTGCAAAAAAAATAAGCCTGAAGAGATGGGACAGGAGGAAAGACCTCACAGCCAGATCTGCTGGGTTTTGAGGAGTGGTTTTTCCTTCCCCTTAAAGGGGAAAAGCTCTTTTCACTGGTACATTTAAAGTTCCCCAGCCACGGGGCGGTACCAGTTTTGGACAAGTGCCACTGCAACACAGAATGCTCAGAGAACCTGAACTCTTAAACTCTGCAGGTCTGAAATTTACTGTCGGCCACTGTCGGGCCTGTCTGATGTTTCCAAGGGGATATTGGGTGCTGCAAATCGAAACTGAAGGGGTAAACTTATTAAAACCATTAAGCCTGTGATTGGTGTTTTTCTGTTATTTTAAAGGGACAAGTACTGGAGGAGGGGGCAGATGTCAAAACACTTGTACAATTTTAAAATGTCACAATTAAATGTGATTCGTTTCCCACAAGGTGTGGAATGGTTGAATTTATAAATCACATCAAGAAACATATTCATGGCCCTGACCGGTTTGGCTCAGTGGATAGAGTGTCAACCTGTGGACTCAGGGGTCCCAGGTTGGATTCCAGTCAAGGGCATGTACCTGGGTTGCGGGCACATCCCCAGTAGGGGGTGTGCAGGAGGCAGCTGATGTTTCTCTCTTATCGATGTTTCCAACACTCTATCCCTCTCCCTTCCTCTCTGTAAAAAATCAATAAAATATATTTTTAAAAAAACCCCAATTATTAAAAAAAAAAACATATTCATGTTACCCAAAACTTAGTCTTGGGTAAATTTGCTTATACTTTTTTGAGAGATTAGTCCTGAAAAATGTAACCTGAGGAAGTTTGGATTATGTCATTATGATGATCATGTTAACATCTTGGAAAGAATTTAGGATTGTTGAATTATTTGTTTTAAAGTCTGTGTGTACATCTCCTGTGTATTCATGGATAAAGAGATCCTTATAGATTTCAGTGTATTGAACATTCTCATTAGAGAAGAGATTAGAGATTTGGCTAACTGTACCATGTACAAGACAAAATTCGAGTTTAAGAATCACTTCTGGGAGATGAAAACCAAGTTTAAGGTGCAGAAAGTTTTAAAATAGTGGGCATCTTGGAGGTGAGCATTGTTTTCCAGCTTGTGCAAAAAAATTATAAAAGACATAATTTAAAATAAGATTTACTTCCTACTTTAGACACCTGGTCATTTGTCACTAGGACTGCAGAGAACTGCCAGGTTGCTGTGGGGTGCTTGGAAGACCTCGGTATTTCATCAGCTTGCAAATGATCACTGATTGCCTTAAGATCAGTTTAAGTTTTTACAAGTCGCTGTTATTTAAGTGGCCACATCTTTGCTGCCAGAAATTTGTATGTGTAGTAACTAAATTAGTGTTTAGAATGGCGAGGGAGGATGAGTGGATGAAGGCACTCGATTTTATTCAGCACTATGTCTTGCGATAGAAAATGCTTAAAAGTTTAAGTGATTGGAAACTAGGAAGCTGCAGTTTTATGGGTGTAATCGAGAAGTCATGCCTGTGGCATTTTATCTACAACAGAAATTCTGGTAATCACTAAAAATGAAAATCAGCATGTTTTAATCATGTAACTAGTAGGATCTAAGGTATCATGTTCACAAAAGTTGTTCTCAGGTACAGACATCACAGCCTGGACAGGTCTATGGGGTTCAAAACACTACCCTTTTATCCTGCCTAGAGCGGAGTTGTCCATTGTAGCAACTCTGGAGGAATTAGAAACTGGATGCTTCAGACCTGGGGAGGGTAGGTGAGTCTGCTGGAAACTTATGAACATATTTATGAGCTGACTTGTTAATTGCTCTTACATTGTTATGGGCCACGATAAAGTTTAAGAGGAATTGGGGCAAAGAAGAGAGCGACTAAAGGTTAGAGGTTTGTGAACCACCTTAAAGGGATAACATCAGGGAACAAAAGGGCAACTACAGTTGCCTGTTGACTGTCTTTTCATTTTTCGTCCACTTTTATTTTCTGATTATAGAAGTAGGACATTTATTCAGCTCCTATACTCATGTGTCTACCTGTACTGGGATGGCCTTGGTAAAGGTTATCAGTTCATTAGTAGTACAATGGAAGAGGCCTTTAGTCTAGCAGTCATCTTGAGCCCCCCTTCCCCACCCAAGCCCTCCATTAACCCAAGCCCCCCATGACTCACAGAAATAGAAAGGAAGCTGACTTTAGGTCAGTATAACTTAGGCTTTTTTAAAAAATATATTTTATTGATTTTTTACAGAGAGGAAGGGAGAGGGATAGAGAGTTAGAAACATCGATGAGAGAGAAACATTGATCAGCTGCCTCTTGCACACCTCCTACTGGGGATGTGCCCGCAGCCAAGGTACATGCCCTTGACCGGAATCAAACCCGGGACCCTTCAGTCTGCAGGCCGACGCTCTATCCACTGAGCCAAACCAGTTAGGGCTAGGCTTTTTTTTTTTTTTTTTTTTAAACAATGAGAGCGATAGCTCTATCAGTAGAATATTTTGTATGGACCTAAAATGAGTCCACAGACCCAGTAAAAGGTTCAAGGAGCAGAATAGCTGACTTAACCATATAACAAGCATTTGAGTGCCTTCTCTGTCAGGCACTGGATTCAAGGATGAATCAGAAATATAGGATAACTGCCCAGCTGGACCTAACAGTATAGTGAAGGAGACAAAAGTGATCGAGCACATTTTTAAAAGTATATTTTTATTGATTTTTTTTTAGGAAGAGAGAGAAACATTGGCTGCCTCCTGTACACCCGCTCCTGGGGATGGAGCCTGCAATCCAGGCGTGTGTCCTGATCAGGCGTTGAACCAGTGACTTCTTGGTGCATGGGATGACACTGAGCCATACCAGCCGGGCGATCAAGCAGCATTTTTAAAAGCATGTTCAAATAGGTAGCTACTATTTCCACAGGTCTCAGCTTGAGTAAGACATTGGGATTTAGAATCTTTGAGCAGGATGAGAGATTAGGCTGTCTGTTCAGCCTCATTCTTATTTTACCCATTCTCTGGTTTCAAATTTAGATGTTTTGTAGCGCTTGCAGACCGACAGGAAAATAGTGACCATCTGACCATTTAGATGAGTAATTCTTAACCAGAGATCACCCTCAAAATCGTCTCAGGAGCTTTCACCAAATACACAGAACACCACCTGTCCCTGGGAGAAATGTGATTCTAGAAATAAAGGCACTTGAAAAAATTAGAATAACTACCTTCACATTAATGTTGTAAGCTATATTGCATCAATGAAAGAGGAACAGATGGGTGTGAAAAGGGGACAACAAAGGAAAGTTCTTGCAAATGACAGCAGTTATGGGCATAAAATGAGACGGCTGATAAAAGTGACACCGAGGGGGCTAAATGAGAGACGTGCAAGACAGAACCGTGGAAATCTCCGAGAATGTAGAGCAAAGGGATCAAGATATGGAAAAGGGTAAGAATCACACAGGTATCCAAGAATCAGGAATCCATTTGTCTGACAGCAACTTCAGAAAATAAGCAAACATGAAGACTAAAATAAAAAACTTCCGGGCCTGATGGTGAAAATTGGAGTTTGCAGATGGAAAGGGACAAGTGTCCAGCAGGAAAAATGAAGGGGGCGGGGGAGGGGGGGCGGGGGGACCTCCATAAATGGGGTCTCCAAGGAAAAATAATTTACCAGAGAAAAACAGGTTACCTACAAAGGAAACTGACTCACTGGCATCAGGCTTCTCCAGAACAACTCCAGGTAAAAAAAAAAAAAAATTTTTTTTCCAGGTAAAATTTTAATGCCTTAAAAACGCCTGTGCGGGGGAGGGGGGAAGAGGATGGTCCCAGTTCCTGTAATTCTAAACCTCGCTATGCTAACGCCTAAAGACAAAATAAAAGCACGGTTTGCTTTCCATTCAGCTTTTCTGAAAAAGTTACTTGAAAAAAAAATCTATGAAAGTGGAAAACAAATACAAGAAATAGATACCTGTGTGTTTAGGTTGTTCCTTCGCGTCGTTTCCGCTTCTGGTCACGTGGCTGAGGTCAACGGGCCGCGCCGTCCCTACCCCCCGACTGCCTCGCGGGTCCGCAGACCGACACGTCACTCCTCGGCCCTCAACCTAACTGCCTCGAGCACGTTCCCTCGGCGCTCTCGCTCTCACTAGCAGGCCAATCACAGCTCGGCGGGAGCACAAAGTCCCGCCTCCCGGATGCTAAGTGACTTCTGCCTTGCCCATTTAAGAAGTGCGAGCGCGGCCTCGTTCCCGCCTCTGGGTCTGACAGACAGTTCCGCGACCCTATCATTCTTCCGAAGTGGCGGGTGGACCCTGAGCCAGCCAATGGGGAGCCGTCCCGGAGGCGGACCTGGCCTCTGCCAGGGTTGAGTGCGCCGCTGAGCGGATGGCCGTGGGAGCTTAGCGGATTCCCGAGCAACGCCGGCCAGGTGAGAAGGCCGCGGGATAGAACTGGAGGATAGCTGCAGGTGCGGCCCGGGGCGTCGGTGGGATTGAGGAAGTGCCGAAGGTGGGGCTCCAAGGGCGGAGGTGGGGATCGGAGGCAGACCCGCGAGCGTGGAGGAGGGGGCGTGGGGCGTGGTGGTGCTGGTGCTGGTGGGGTGCCCCGGGAATGGAAAGACGTGCAGGTCTGGGGAGCGGGTGCACTCCGGCAGGGGGTGCGTGGAGTTGCTGGGATCCTGGGATTGGTCCTGGGGGCGAAGGCGCTCAGGCTGCTGAGGTGGCGGTTGTCTCGCAGTGGGGCCGTCAGCGGTTTCGATCCCGTGAGGATGGGAGACGGGTGCAGGGGTGAGTGGACCGGGGAGGAGGGGAGTGAAGGCGTGTGCGTGGGGGGCGGGGGAAGGGTGCAAGCGAACGGGGTGGGGGGGAAGGGAGGGTGCTGTCTCCGGAACTGTAACCGGGGTGGGACGAGGGTGCCCGGCTTGCAGGCACGTTGGGGAGGACGGGTGCGGAGCGCTTAGGAGAAGCGCCTTTGCTCTTTCTTGCTCGAGGCTGTTGGAAAACGATCGGAGGGCGGCACAGCGAGAGCTCCCTCGAGGTCCCTGCCTTGGGTTACCAGCCCCTGTGCTCAGCTTTCAGGCAGAGGCTCTGCTGCCCTCCTTTCCGCTCTCAAACTCTTTCAGGTAGGGGGTCCTGTCACCTCGGTAGCGGTTAAGTCTTTTGTTTCAGGCGTTCCAGAAAGCAAATAGGAACCGGAGGTATGTGGCTGGAATATTGACTTCCTGGAGTTAGGTGTTTCTTCTTGATTGCAAGATAAGGCTTTCCCTGCGATTATCATTAAGCCCGTGTAAAACGGCACCTCTGACGGTTAATTATGGAAAAGATGCTTGGTTTCTCACTGTTGAGCTAGGAACATACGATTCTTCACGCCTTCTGCCCAATCCAGTGTTATTCCCCCCCCCTTTCCTCTAGTAATAATTGGGGGTGGGGGTGGGGGGATCAAGAGAGGCACAGGTTCCTTTTGACCCCCCTGCAGCCTTGGACTGTGTTGCATATCCTTGATTGTTGTGTTCTTGATCGCCGAGCCCTGGACCAGCTTGTGGTTTAGGAATACCTGCCATCAGCCGTGCTTTTAGTTGACCCTGCAGTCACTGGTCCTTGCAACAGAGGGAAGCTCGTAGCCAGCCAGCTGAAACCGAAATTTGGACCCGCAAATTGAGCTGACTCAGTCAGGCTTCGATTTCTCCCCTTTCTACGTTCACTTCTGTACCCACTGTTCATCCTTTGCTTGCTTTCGGACATTCCTGCCTCTTCTTGAATGCTCTTTCTCCTTGTAATTAGTTTTTTCTCTGTTTCCATTTTTTTTCCCTATTTTCTTTACATCTCTTCCTCCAACCCCCATTTTTCTATTTCTGTGCTTTCTCTGCACACTTGTTGTACCACACTGTTGCCAGTTTTGCGTATGCACTCCTTAGCTGTGAGGAAGTGGGAGGCGGAATTATGGTGATAGGTCTAATCATTCCTTTTCAGTCTTAACACATGCACCTGACTTGTGCCCACTTCCTTGCCAGGGGACCGTAATTCGGGCAAGACTCGGGTATTAGTATTAGCCCTGACCCTCTCTGGTGTGTTCCGTAGCTCCTGTCTCCTTCATGTTTCTCTGCCACCATAAAATAGGATGAAACAGTGAATTGGGTAAATGGGAGGTGTTCAATAGCCTATGGTCTTGGTTTTTCCATTTCAGCTACTTGCGTGTCATCTGTTGCCACCCATCGATGTCAAGATGACTAAGCTGGGATTTTTGCGGTTGTCCTATGAGAAGCAGGACACGCTGCTGAAGCTTCTCATTCTGTCCATGGCCGCTGTGTTGTGTGAGTGTGCATGGGCACTCTTTCTTTGGGGGATGGAAAGGAGAAAATCTTGAAAAAAAAATCAAGAATGGCTTTCTTATTCTTTTCAGCAGGATGTGTTCCTTTTACTGTCCTCCATCAGTATAATTTTAGGAAGGCAAAAGAACAATGTTATAAAAGGACTAGTGATCCTCTGGGAAAGAATGGGGAGCATGCTCTGCTAGTTCAAGAGATACTGAGGACCCTTGGGTACTGAATTTTCAAAAAGACAGTTTGGTTGTCTACCTTAGTATTTCTGTCTTTAGATATTTTAGCTTTCTATGAGTTGTAAGTATACTCTTGATTGCCTTACCTCTTAGTTTGCTCCAAAGTTAAGGTTAGTTGTGGGGAACTCAACCTATATAGATGATGACCATGAAAGTTGAGAGCAGCGTTAATAGGCGGATGCGTTATTAGAGGCATTGATGGGAACTAGTTAAGTGTGTCCTGCCTGAGTGGAAGATGTAGGTGTGATTGTCAGGAGACAGTGAACTTCTCTTTATTTTATGTGGGAGGGATGGATAAATATTCAGGGGTCATTTTATATTTCTGTGACTTGTGTGCTGGATAATATTATCTTTAAAATTCTATTGTCTGCTATTATTCATGGCACATTACCATTGAAATATTAATTCTCTGGTATTTGCAGCATTCTCCACTCGTCTCTTTGCCGTCCTGAGATTTGAAAGTGTCATCCACGAGTTTGATCCGTGAGTACATTTGCTTGGTCCGGTATTTTCTTTGAGAAGCATTCAGGTTCATGGGTTTCAAATTCACATTCCAGTCAGTTCTTAGTGATGGGGATGTGTTTTCTACACATTTAGGGGGGAAACTGCTAAAGTTTTCTGGAGGATATAATTGTCTTCATTTGAAACATTTCTGTTAGAATTAATCAAGTGAGTCTCTTAAAATTATAAACAATGTAAGACATTACTGATATGCCCACCTATCACTTTAAGGTCGGCTTCTCAGCTGGGTCAACAGTTAGGAATGTAGGAGGGAAAGGGCCTGGTGTATGCTTTTAGGCTGAAAAGAAAATCACAAGCCATGAACTTGAGATCCATGGCATTTTTTTTTCTGCTTAACAATTTATATGGTAGAAATTGGGCCTATCAGTTAAGTACTAAGACTTTGAGAAAAATTTAAATGGATTAATTTGATTAGGGATTTTGTTTTAGATAAAAAAGATAAAAATGAAATACATTTATTGAGCATTCATTTTGTTCCAAGCACTGTTTCATGGATTATCTCTAAAACCTAACTACAGCCCTATGAGATGGAGGTAGTACTTTATCTCCTTTTCACAAATAAGACAGGAAGCTGGGAGAGAGAATTCAGGCTTACAAGTGTAATAAGTAGAAGAACCAAGCTTTGACTCTAGGTTTGTCTGTCTCTAGACAAGGGGTCCTCAAACTTTTTAAACAGGGGGCCAGTTCACTGTCCCTCAGACCGTTGGAGGGCCAGACTATAGTTTTAAAAAAAAAAAACTATGAACAAATTTCTATGCACACTGCACATACCTTATTTTGAAGTAAAAAAACAAAACGGGAACAAATACAATATTTGTATTTGCAGGTGGCCTGCGGGCCATAGTTTGAGGACCCCTGGGCTAGACACTGGAGTCATTATGTTATATTGCCTAAGGCTTAATTAAAATTTGGAGAGCTAGGATCATAGGTTCTTGAAATATTGGTATCTTAAACACAGCCTATTCAGCCATGGCACATTGATTCAAAATGCTCCTGCATATATTTGTAAATGTGTTGATTTGTAAATTTGCAAGCATTGAGGTGAGATGTCAGGGAAAGCAAGAATATCTGCTCTGTAGTCATAGAGCTGGAAGAGACTGTAAAGATCTTGTGATTTGACATCTCTTGCAGAGCAGAAAATTGAGGCCCAGGGTGTGACACTAGTCCAGACCTATCCACACTAACTTTTACTTTTTCCGCCTCACTTTGCCTCTCCTACTGGTAGGCAAAGGACACATTTCTGACACATGTTGACTGCCTGTTACCCTGAGCCCTTCTGTCTCTTTGACAGTTACCAAAATAACATTCATTAGCAAGAAACAGGATAGAGATTTCTGCCACTTCTGCTTTAGCTGTGAAAACTTGACTGACCAAAGAGGAAATAGGATTAGAGGGGTGAGCAGGAATGATGATTAGTCATGATTATCTTTAGTAATTAAACAATTCCGTTTATTTATTTATGTTTTTTGCCTTTTAAAAAATTTCTTTTTAAGTGAGAAACTTAAGAGAAGGGGTCACATAGCTTGGACCTAAAGAACTGTCTTTCCATGGATAACACTAAGCATTTTATATCAAACATTTTTATGTAATTTACATTTTACACTCCTATGTAGGTGGCATTTAGAACTGTTTTAAATAGCATGAGAATTAAGAAGTTTGTATTATGGAGCGGGTTAAAAAATGTTCATTCTGTTCAACCACCATCTTTAGAGATGCCCATCACTTGAAGTGATCCATGTGTCCTTGTACGGAGTATGGAAACGTTCTCTTTCATGTTCCTGTCACTGCCAGATTTATTGGTGCCCACAGCTCAGCTGTTTTGCCTTTTGGGTGCTTGACCTCTCTGACTTGTGGCGGTGCCTCCGACAGACCAGCCTGATGGAGTGCCCTGCTAGAGAGCGTTAGCAGCATGTTAGGCTTTAGCTGCACTTCCTTACGAGGGAAGCAGTGCTCTGAGCCAAGCGTGGAACTACAAATGAGACTTACAGGAGCATAAAATGATTTTCATGCTTGGCATAATTTTTGGTAGCAAACTGACTTTTATTGGAGTAATGATAAGTTTCTCAGTGGTATAACCCGAGGAACAAAATTTACTGCAAATTGGTACAAGTATTTGAGTATGAAAAGACATGGATCCTTTTTCCCTTGCTGTAGGTACTTTAATTATCGGACTACCCGGTTCCTTGCTGAGGAGGGGTTTTATAAATTCCACAACTGGTTTGATGACCGGGCCTGGTACCCATTGGGCCGAATCATCGGTGGAACGATTTACCCAGGTAAGTGAAAGAGGATTCTTTTTAAAAAACAGAAATAAGTATTTGTATATTATGGAACAATTTATTTTATTTCTAATATCTTTATTTTATGACACTAGTAATTTCATTCTGATTGCAGATTCCTAAAAGTGGATCTTATATAGACAGGAGAACGTATATGGGAGAGTGGGCGTGGGTAGTTGTTCATAAATTCTGGACTTCTGACTGAATCCTTGAGAGAGAGATATAAGCCTATTGTAGTTGCGGTCGTAGTATTTCTGGTGGTTTGTTAAGACCTGTGTTGTCACTTTATTGATACTTACATTTGCCCTTAAGGGCTTTATCCTAGGACTAGAGGCCCCGATGCAAAAAATTTGTGCAAGAGGCTTGGTCCTCACGGAGGCGGCAGCCTGCCTCGGCCCTCACAGCCCCGGCTTCGTCCGGAAGGTCTTTCAGCTGTCCGGTCTAATTAGCATATTATACTTTTATTATAGAGAAGTTAATGGGGTTGCTTCTTTCTGTTACAGGCTTAATGATCACCTCTGCTGCAATCTACCATGTACTCCATTTTTTCCACATCACCATCGACATTCGGAATGTCTGTGTGTTCCTGGCCCCTCTCTTCTCTTCCTTCACCACCATCGTCACGTACCACCTTACCAAAGAGCTCAAGGTGAAGGATTTGTGGTGACAGGAGGCTTGGGAATGAATGTTGTTGAACCTCTGTAGTCAATGGCAGTGGGTGGGGGACTGAACCTTAGCAGGGAGCCAGAGGCTAAAGACAGTGTTTGCTGTGCTGCATTATTGGTTCACTCCAGCCCCTCCCTAGAATATGTGGTTTCTTATCATTAACAACTGTTTGTCCTTTAAAGAGACCATTTCAAGGTCAAATGTAAATTGTTCCATAAGGAGGAAAAACATTTAAAATGTGAAATGTGAGGTGTGAAGTCCTCACACTCTAAAGGAGAGGAAAAACAGCTATAGGACCTCTTCTAAAGTGGTTAGTTCTTCCTACTAAAAATGAACACTTTAGCAGTTATTTGTTGATTTTTGACAAAGATTTAAAATTCTTAAACCGCTTGGCTTGTGTGGGAGACTCCATAATATTGCCTCTCTTTCTAGGTTTCTGCATTGCTGACCCTGGCTCTTTGGAGGCTGTTCTTAGTTTGTGGTTATGGTGTCAGGGAGATACTTGAGAGGCGTTAAACTAGTAGGAGGGCTTGGGAAACTTGAGTTTAGTTTGGAAGCCTTTTCATGCTTTCCTTGCTGCACTTGTTTCAAATTTGACTCTTACTAACAGACAAGTCCTTCCTCACTTTGGGTGTCAGTTACATTTTGTTGCTCCCCTCTCTCGAGCTCACAGATTGCCTGGTGATATTGCAGCTTGATTATCTAAGCTCCTAGAATCTTTAGTTCAGATAGATTATCACCTAGCTCTGTTGACTTTTTAGCTCAAATAATAATTGTCTTCCTTTGCTTATACTTGCATAGCTTTTAGAGGTGTGACTGGTGTTCCTGCAGTGTCACAGATACTGTTGGGGGTAGCGATTCATAAGCCTGGGGATTCACCAGCCAAACAGCCCCCTCTGGGCCAGTGTCTGATATCTGACAGCTTACATGATTTGTCTGTCCTTAGCATATGTGTTCTCAGTTTCAGACTTGGTATCATCATGGGGAGTTGGTGTGAAGTTTTAGCTGTCTTGTGCTTGAACATTTCTAGCATCACATTTACCTGCGAAAGTGCTGGACTGTTCCTGAGCTTATGTTAAACAGAATGGACTAGTGCAGTGGTCGGCAAACTGAGGCTCGAGAGCCACATGTGGCTCATTGGCCCCTTGAGTGTGGCTCTTCCTAAGCCTTAGGAGTACCCTAATTAAGTTAATAACAATGTACCTACCTATATAGTTTAAGTTTAAAAAATTTGGCTCTCAAAAGAAATTTCAATCGTTGTACTGTTGATATTTGGCTCTGTTGACCAATGAGTTTGCCGACGACTGGACTCATGGATCCTCTCTTCTCCTCTCAGAGATGTACTGGTGTTAACTTCCTGTTGCCCTTCTTTCCTCACAGGATGCGGGGGCTGGACTTCTTGCTGCTGCCATGATTGCTGTAGTTCCTGGGTATATCTCCCGATCTGTAGCTGGTTCCTATGATAATGAAGGTAAGACTGAAAATGCCAAGGAAGGTCGGTCCACTTCATTTCCCCCGGAACTTCATGATGTACAGTAGAACCTGGATTCATATCTATTATTTAGCAATAGCAAAAATGGTATCTGGGAAAGATTAGAAACAGGCAGGAAAGGATCTCAGAAAAGTTTATATTCTCTTCCTGTCCTCTCTTGTAGAAAGGTAGCTGGCGATTTTTCTTCTGTAAGGCATTTGACTCATCTCTGGACTTATAAAAGTAGAGTCAATTTTTAGTGTTGAATGGCACACTTGTTTTAACATTATTTACTTGTTTCATTTTCCTAGATGAGTGGCATGGATGTTCTTAAAACTGTAATGACTTTTACTACATATTTTCAATTCAACCTGTGTTTATTGAGTGTTATTGGGAAAGCAGTGTTAGGTATTATAAAGATAGTAATGAATAAGATTATAGAGATACTAGGGGCCCGGTGCACGAAATTCGTGCACTGGGTGTGTGTGTGGGGGGGAGTGTCCCTCAGCCCAGCCTGCCCCCTCTCACATACTGGGAGCCCTCAGGATCGGCCCCTTGCCCAGGCCTGACGCCTCTGACAGAGGCGTCAGGCCTGGGCAGGGGACCCTCATTTCCCCCCATCATTGGTTCTGCCCCCAGCCCAGGCCTGATGCCTCGGCCAGAGGCGTAGACCCCCATCACCCTCCGATCGCCTGATCGGCCCCTTGCCCAGGCCTGACGCCTCCGCCAGAGGTGTCAGGCTTGGACAGGGGACCCCCATCTCCCCCTGATCACTGGCTCTGGCCCCCGCCCAGGCCTGAGGCCTCTGGCCCAGGAATCATGCCTGGGCAGGGGACCCCCATCTCCCTCTGATCGCTGGCTCCACCCTCCGCCCAAGCCTGATGCCTCTGACCCAGGCTTCAGGCCTGGGCAAGGGGACCATCATATCCCCTCAATCCCCGGCTCCGCCCCCCACCCAGGCCTGATGCCTCGGCCAGAGGAGTTGACCCTCATCACCCTCCGATCACCAATCACCGGATCGGCCCCTTGACCAGGCCTGAGGCCTCTGGCAGGCCTGGGCAAGGGACCCCCAGCTCCCTGTGGTTGCAGGCTCTGCCCCTGCCCAGGCCTAAGGCCTCTGGCTGAGGCGTCCGGCCCAGGCAGCGGGGACCCGCAGCTGCAGCGGCCCCGCGATCGTGGGCTTCGCTTTAGGCCCAGGCAAGGGACCCCTAGCTCCCGGGACTGCCTGCTTCGACCGTGCCCAGCTCCCATTGCTGGCCCCACCCCTACTTCCTGCTATCACTGGCCAGGGTGGAAAAGGCACCTGATTCTCCGATCATGGCTGGGGGGCAGGGCAAAGGCGGCCCTGGCTCTTAGCTCCCCCTGGGTTTCCGATCACTGTCAGTGGCAGGGGGCTTTTTCCTGCTTTCCCTTTGGCCTCAGCTGCATTGTGCCTACATATGCAAATTAACCGCCATCTTGTTGGCAGTAACTGCCAATCTTAGTTGGCAGTTAACTGCCAATCTTAGTTGGCAGTTAATTTGCATATAGCCCTGATTAGCCAATGAAAAGGGTAGCTCGTACGCCAATTACCATTTTTCTCTTTTATTAGATAGGATAATGAATAAAATTATGTTGGCCTGCATTTTATGAAGGAAGGTAAATACAGTGTGGACCTATAAAAATAACTAGTAACAAGCAGATAGTATTGTGTGCCAAGAAAGTAATATGAACAGAGTACTTTGGGAATGTAGTTAAAGGAGACATTAATTCAGACTTGGGAACCAGGGAAGGCTATTTGGAAGTGGTTTAGGTGAACTGGACCCTAAGGCTGGTACTTCCAACAGGCATATTAAAGAGGGGCGGTCAGGGAAGAGGGATCTGCTGTGGTAAGATGGAAATGCAGGATGCGTGGGATATATTTAGGACTAGCAGGGAATTTAGTACCTGGAAAGAATAGTAATGATAATGGCCAACACTCACTGAGTGCTTGCTGTGTGTGAGGTACTGTTCTAAGTGCTTAGCATGCAATTAGTAAGTTTGTCTTCACAACACTTATGAAGTAGATACTATTATGGACTGATTAGTACAAGGAAAGGCACAATTATTATGCTATAAATGGGTAGTAGATCTGAGATATGAATCGGGCAGTTTGTTCCAGAGTGGTATTCTTAAAAATTATGCGAGTACGGCCCTTTATTGACTTTTTGTTGCATTCTTTCTGCAGGAATTGCCATCTTTTGCATGCTACTCACTTACTACATGTGGATCAAAGCAGTAAAGACTGGTTCCATCTATTGGGCAGCCAAGTGTGCCCTTGCTTATTTCTACATGGTAACTTTTCACTTCTTTCTTCTAGAAGTTTCTCTATGTCCGAATACCTACTGGGATCAACTGTTATAAATTGGAAGTAGCTCTTGGGCTTTGAGACTATGGAATGGAAGCTAGAAGTCTTTACTGTCTCTTGTATCCATACAAAGACTAACCCAAGGCAGGCATGGATGTCGATTCTATAATAGCAAGATAGAGATGTTTTAATTTTTAAAGTTTTCCAGATACCGTATTTTCTTTGGGTGCATATTGGTTGGCCAACTCTCTTTTCTGATATGTTCCCCTTAAGTTTTTTATATATCTATATTTGTTTGATTTTACGTATACTCTTAGACTTCTTCCTATAACTGCTTCCACTTGCTCATGTTTCCCATGTATCCCCAAGTTCTCCATGTGAACTTAAAATAGCTTGCATCTAGAGTAGCCGTGAAGGTTGGGTGCCTCTTTTGTGATTTTGATGTCAGGAGAGCCATAGGGAATAGGGGATTGAGTTATAGCAATGGGTGTGAATTTGATTTTCCTATTTAAAGAAATCAGTTATTTAAACTCTCTAAGCCACTTGGCATAAATAAAGTTTATTAGTTATTATAAAGATTATGTTCTTTAAAAAGGTCACAGGTAATATCCCAAGGTGTGCTGGTGGTGGGAGGAGGAGGAGTGCTCAGAGGAACGGTTCTCTTTCATCCTGTCACAGGTCTCTTCATGGGGAGGCTATGTGTTCTTGATCAACTTGATCCCTCTCCATGTGCTGGTGCTGATGCTCACGGGACGCTTCTCCCACCGGATCTATGTGGCCTACTGCACTGTCTACTGCCTGGGCACCATTCTTTCCATGCAGATCTCCTTTGTGGGTTTCCAGGTGAGCTCTAGGCCGAGTGGGATTTTTGGCTTCTACTTGTTCTAACCAGCTCCACCTAGATTGATTTATCTTGGATTTTGGTGCGGAGAGAAAGACTTCTTCACAGGTCTCACCTTGGATGCTGGTGTTAACTGAAGTAACAGAATCATTAGTCATTAAACTCTCCTTCCAGGAGTTCATTAATGTTTGCTCCATGAAGTTTGTTAATTTGGCTTAGGTTTGTAGGAAGAGGAGAAGTATTTTGGCCGAGCTGCCTTGATTTAAGTGATCAAAATGATTCCTAATCCTTTTTAATGATAATGACACCATTTAATGATAATGATCCCTAAACTTCTTAAAGAGGCCTAAGCAAAAATATTTCAGGAAGCAGAGCACAAGCCTTTTAGCCACATTACCCTCCAGAGTTAAGAGACAACTATTAAATCTAAACAATATGGTGTGTTTGGTTTCTCATATCAGTCTCATCAAAGTGGAATCCTTATTCAGAGGTCAGCAAATATTTCTTTACTGATCACCTATATGCAGTTTGCTAATCACTGGGAAATGTGAAAAGTAACAAATTGGTCCTGGTCTTTAAGGAAGTTACAATCTTGCTGGGGGGAAAGAAGTACATACATCTGTCTAGGCCAGTGATGGCGAACCTTTTGAGCTCGGCATGTCAGTATTTTGAAAAACCCTAACTTAACTCTGGTGCCATGTCACATATAGAAATGTTTTCATCTTTGCAACCATAGTAAAACAAAGACTTATATTTTTGATATTTATTTTATATATTTAAATGCCATTTAACAAAGAAAAATCAACCAAAAAAATGAGTTCGCGTGTCACCTCTGACATGCGTGTCATAGGTTCGCCATCACTGGTCTACAGTCTATAGTATGTGGTTCTGGAAATGTAGTTCCGGACCAGCAGCATCAGCGGTGTCTGGGAACTTGTTAGAAATGCAAATTCTGGTGCCTCACTACAGACTGACGGGGGTTGGGCTCAGCAACCTCCCCTCTCTCCCCACCACCTCCCATGATTATGATGCCTACTAGAGTTTGAGAACAGGTGGTTTAAAGTTAAGTGATGGAAGAGATCTAAAGTTCTGGGAACGTGGAGGGGAGTGATGGATTTCAGTTTGGCAGATTAGGGGGAAATGATATTTGCATTGTGTGCCTTCAGTGATGAGAATTTCAGTGAATGCAAATTTTAGGATAATGAGAAAATTGCAATCCAGGCTAAAACAATCGCCTGAGCAAAGGCCAGAGATGTGATAGAAAATATTGGAAAATATAGCAGGTGAATTAGACCCTTCTCTAGATTGTCCCTAGTTCCTTGGTGGCTTCAGAACTCATTTGACCCATTGAATTAGGTCAGGGTAATTCAGGTTTAGGCTGGACCCATTCTTTTTCTAACATTATTCTCATACATACGCTTCCACCAACAGCCTGTCCTCTCATCAGAGCACATGGCAGCCTTTGGGGTCTTTGGCCTCTGCCAGATCCATGCCTTTGTGGATTATCTGCGCAGCAAGTTGAACCCACAGCAATTTGAAGTTCTTTTTCGAAGTGTCATCTCTCTGGTCGGCTTTGTCCTTCTCACCGTGGGAACTCTCCTCATGCTGACAGGTAGGAAAGGTTCATGTCTTTTAGTATTAAATGTAAACTCCAAAAATATGGGTTAAGAAAGATTTCTTCTTTTTCTCCTATTTCTCTTTTCATTATAAACACACTAGGGGCCCGGTGCACAAAATTCGTGCACTGGGTGTGTGTGTGTGGGGGGGGGGGCGAGTGTCCCTCAGTCCAGCCTGCCCCCTCTCACATACTGGGAGCCCTCAGGCGTTGACCCCCATCACCCTCCAATCGCAGGATCGGCCCCTTGCCCAGGCCTGACGCCTCTGGCCTAGGCGTCCGGCCCGGGCAGCGGGGACCTGCAGTGGCAGTGGGGGGGCGCTGCGATCGCGCGGGCTCCGCCCCTGCCCCTGCAGGATGCCTCTGGCTGAGGCGTTCGGCCCGGGCAGCGGGGACCCACAGCTGCAGCGGCCCCGCGATCGTGGGCTTCGCTTTAGGCCCAGGCAAGGGACCCCTAGCTCCTGGGACTGCTAGCTTTGACCCTGCCCAGCTCCCATCGCTGGCTCCACCCCTACTTCCTGCTATCACTGGCCAGGGCGGCAAAGGCGCCTGATTCTCCGATCATGGCTCGGGGGCAGGGCAAAGGCGGCCCCAGGGCCGCCTTTGCCATGCCCCCCGGCTCTTAGCTCCCCCCTGGGTTTCCGATCACTGTCAGTGGCAGGGGGCTTTTTCCTGCTTTCCCTTTTGCCTCCCTGCATTGTGCCTACATATGCAAATTAACCGCCATCTTGTTGGCAGTTAACTGCCAATCTTAGTTGGCAGTTAATTTGCATATAGCCCTGATTAGCCAATGAAAAGGGTAGCTCGTACGCCAATTACCATTTTTCTCTCTTATTAGTGTAGATGAAGTCCTACTTCTTCAACTTTTATTTCACTTGTCAGCCTGCTGTTTGGATTCAGCATAGCAAAGTATGTCTTGTTAGAGCAGCGCTTAATCTCAGAAGGATCACACTTGATCAAAGGACCATATCTTACCTTGCTAATTATTCTTTTTTTTTTTTTCTTTTCCCTTTTTTGGTTCCTGTTGGTAGGATGGGAGAAGTCCTAACATTGCTTGCCAAACCCTACAGCATGGGCTCATCTGATCCTGTATGCACGACACCATAGGAGTTTAGTTACATATTTTCCTCACTTCCACTTCTCAGAGGCTGATTTTATTTGCCAAGTTTCTGTGAATTGTCTAATTCAGAGCAGCACTAGAGGACATAGTTGACTTATAGAGTTGGCCTTGGTTTGACCAGATTTGGCCTAAACTCTTCTGGGATGCATTTCTGCCTCCCTTCTGAGTTGATGCACAGCCTGACTTTATTTTGCTTGCTTTACTGACGAAAGTACTCTCCAGTTTGAAAAAAGGGAAGGAGTGAAATTCTCCAAGTATTGGTGGCATTTAAACAAAAACATCCTTCTGTCTCAGAGAATCTTACTGAATGAGAAGTTGTGATTAGTAAGGATTAGATGTTACTTTGTTTCAGGAGTGATTGTGAAATATTTGTTCTCTTTGCTGCCAGGAAAAATATCCCCCTGGACGGGGCGTTTCTACTCACTGCTGGATCCTTCTTACGCGAAGAACAACATCCCCATCATTGCTTCTGTGTCTGAGCATCAGCCTACGACCTGGTCTTCATACTATTTTGACCTGCAGCTTCTTGTCTTCATGTTTCCAGGTCTGTCTGCCTTGTGTTCTGAAGTGCCCTTTGTAAGAGTCACCATTTGTTTCAAAATAAGTAAAATACCCTCATCCTTGTGTTTGTTCTCTGCCTACTTACCCTGTGCAGGACAGAGGATGATGGCTAAGCATTTTTTTCTGAAGCAGAGTAGATGTTAGAATTGAATAGTTGCAGACCTTGGAAAGTTCAGAACCTCAGTTTTCTGCTCATTTATGTGTGAAAATTTGTATTCAGGGTGTATGTGTGTGTGTGAATAATTCTAGTGTACCTCTCTCCCAATGCCCATCCCTGGGTCCTCCCCATTAATCAGCAATATTGAAATCCAGAATGGGCCTGGCTGATTGTAGAGCCTCTTCATCTAATGCAGTGGTTCTCAACCTGTGGGTTGCGACCCCTTTGGGGGGTCGAACGACCCTTTCATAGGGGTCGCCTAAAACCATCGGAAAACACACGTATATAATTGCATATTGTTTTTGTGATTAATCACTATGCTTTAATTATGTTCAATTTGTAACAATGAAATTGGGGTCACTACAACATGAGGAACTGTATTAAAGGGTCGTGGCATTAGGAAGGTTGAGAACCACTGATCTAAATGTACCTTCTGGCCAAGCCAGATATGTTTTTAGAATTTACCCGTTGTACTGGGCTTCCTTTTAAAAAAATTTTTTTATTTTGTAAAATAACTTTTACATTTTTTTCTTACTATGAAACTAAGTTATCTATTGTAAAAAATATATGTGAAAAAAGTTAAAAATTTCAGTTCTCACCACATATCTGTTGCTACTATTAACATTTTGATGTATATTTGTCCAATTATTTATTGAATAAAAATTAAATGCTAGTTTTCCTTGAGTATTTTAATTTCATAAGGAATCATAATTTCTGTTTAGTATTGTTTTAGAGAAATAATGTTTAAGATATATCATTTGTTAACTTTTTTAAAACTACAGAGATGTGTAATGGAGAAGGCAAATGGTCTATAATCTCTGTAGCAGTATTTTAATTGTAGCATATTAATTTTATAAATAAAATATGCTATAATTTTCATTCTTAATGTTGGACATTTATGTGGTTTCTGATTTTTTGCTATTTTAAAGAGTGCTGTAGTGAACATCTTTCCATGTATGTATGATTGTTTTTTTAGCCGCTTACTTTTTACTTTTACTCTTGTAGTTGGTCTCTATTACTGCTTTAGCAACCTGTCCGATGCCCGGATTTTCATCATCATGTATGGTGTGACCAGCATGTACTTTTCAGCTGTCATGGTGAGGAATTCCCTCAGTCCTAGCACACCTTATATTCCTAACTCTGGGTGCTTTTTTGTTTCCTGCATAGCAGGATGCAGAAAGCTCTGATGACTGTGCACATGCTCCCCTCTGAGCATTTGAGGGCTGCCTTGTAAAGCTGCTCACTGGCTGATCCTTCACTGGAAGGAGTGAGCACTCATGCATTCTGAGTGGGGGCCCAGCTTTCTTGTATTCATGACCTTGTGCTAGGGACAGGCACTGCTGCACCTGGTGGAGAAGGTGACCCTGGGCAGGTTCCTCCCCTTCTCTTTCTGGATGTCTCAAAAGGGAGATGATGGAGGCTTTCTGAGTTGTTAAAACAGGAGAGATTTCATACATTGTAGCAAGACTGTTTCTCACACGTTTTTGATCCCAAACCATAGTTAAGAAATATAGTTAATATTACTCAGGACTCTCATACATATATACATATATGTATAACTGAAAAACGAAGGTTAAGAAATATATACTTATACTACTGTAGATTTATCAATTATTTTTTCTTCTATTTTGTTCTATTTCATTGAAAAGTCGTATTTGTTAAAAACCCCTAAATTAATGTCATGATGTACGCATAGGTTGAAAACTGTAATTCGTAAAACACAGATAAGACTGTAATCTTGCTTCCTATCTCTTAGGTGCGTCTGATGCTGGTGCTGGCACCTGTTATGTGCATTCTTTCTGGCATTGGAGTCTCCCAGGTACTGTCCACTTATATGAAGAATCTAGACATAAGTCGTCCAGACAAGAAGAGCAAGAAGCAACAGGATTCTACCTACCCTATTAAGAATGAAGTGAGTATAAAGCAACACTAAGAACAGGCTTGGGAAACTGTGTGTGTGTGTGTCTATGTATGTTTGTTTGTGTACGTTTTTGTTTTTGAGTAAGGGAGTGAGAGGACTGTCATAAGTGGTCAGAATTAACTTATACAGCCCCTGACTTACTTTGATTCATTTTATTATTGACTGTGTGTAAGAAGCTGTTCTGTGTTGTGTAAATTTAATTTGGTTTCATAACACATTTTTTCCTTGTTTAGGTGGCAAGTGGGATGATATTGGTCATGGCTTTCTTTCTCATTACCTACACCTTTCATTCAACCTGGGTGACCAGTGAGGCCTACTCTTCTCCCTCCATTGTGCTGTCTGCTCGTGGTGGGGATGGCAGTAGAATCATTTTTGATGATTTTCGAGAAGCGTACTATTGGCTTCGTCACAATACTCCAGAGGTAAAGATTTGGGAAAAGTGGGGTTGTGGGTAGGGTAAAGGGGGAGACATTTGATGTTTGGTGAATCAAAGCTTTTAGATGGGTGGAAAACTTGGAGAAATTGTAACTATAGGACTCTAGTGTTGAATGAGCTTTAAAGGTCACCTTCATTCAATTCAGGATTTCTATCCTTACTGGTATTGATGGTGATTTTATCATGAGGTGGACTATCGCAATTATATAAGAAGAAAAAAGTTACAGATAAATAATACATGTTCATTGTAAAAAAGTCAGCAAATAGAAAAGACAAATTTTCCATAATGTGATCACTTAATGATAATCACTTTTAACATTTTGGTTTATACCTCTGAGAATCTGAAGTGATTTCCTTTGCAGTAGCTATTAGAAATAGCACTTCTGAGTTAGATTTGCGAAGAGTCAAAACTTTAAGAATTTTGTAATCCTTTCCCATTATATCCTGTGATTTGTATTTCCCCCCATTATTATAACTGATTTTTAAAATAATATTAAAGACCATTTATTTAATACAATTATCTGGTGAGGCCAATCTATTTGGAAATATTGATCAGTCCCCTATACCTCCCACTCCATTATACTTGTTTGTAAAAAAGTGATCTACAATGAAAGTATTAGGAATGTTTGATTGTATAATTTTCACGGAGATTTCATGATTGTATATAAATGTAGGACCAGATGCAATGATTTATTTTCTGTTGCATGCATTATTTTGTGAAGAAATTGATTAATTAGCCATGCCTGATTTCCTATCAGATGCCCTTCCACTCCATCTCTTGTATGTGATTTTTGGAGGCAGTGAGAAGCTTGTTATTTTAATTTCCCATTACTTCTTTCAGGATGCTAAAGTCATGTCATGGTGGGATTATGGCTACCAGATTACAGCTATGGCGAATCGGACGATTTTAGTGGACAATAACACGTGGAATAATACCCATATTTCTCGAGTAGGGCAGGTAAGGTAAAGGGATCATTTGAGTGTTTGGCCCACAGGGTCTAGTGCAGGGGTGGGCAAACTTTTTGACTCGAGGGCCACAATGGGTTCTTAAACTGGACCGGAGGGCCGGAACAAAAGCATGGATGGAGTGTTTGTGTGAACTAATATAAATTCAAAGTAAACATCATTACATAAAAGGGTACGGTCTTTTTTTTTTTTTTTTAGTTTTATTCATTTCAAACGGGCCGGATTCGGCCCGCGGGCCGTAGTTTGCCCACGGCTGGTCTAGTGGGAAGTATTTCTCCATGAGGGATCAAATGATCTGGAATTTTGTTCTGAGAAATGTGCATGTCTTTTTCTAGGCAATGGCATCCACAGAAGAAAAAGCCTATGAGATCATGAGGGAGCTTGATGTTAGCTACGTGTTGGTCATATTTGGAGGCCTTACTGGGTATTCCTCTGATGGTAATGTACTAGATTCTACTTCTGGCTGTAGGGCCTAGATTCTAAGAAAACTAGATGATGCTCCTATTTTCCTGTCCTTCTGTTATCTTATTAACATATTTTCTTAGCTGGGGAAGTTCCTAAGTATTTGCAGCTTGAGTTGTTTTGGTGTTTTTTTTTTGGTAACAAGTAGAAAGTAAATGTAAATATTTCTCATGTAGGTACAGCATGCTATACTTGTTTAAGGTCTAGGAGCAGTTCCACAACCACAACATAAAGCTTCTGAAATGAACTTAAGATTTAATGTTTTTTAGTAGGTTTAAGCCATAGAATAATCTCCCAGCTTAAAATGTTTTATATATATTGTGCCTCACGCAGCCTGGGCATGTGCCCTGATGGGGAATGGAACTAGCAACCTCTTGGTGCATGGGGTTAATGCTCAGCCACTGAGCCACACCAGCCGGGGCCACATAAGTCATTTTAAAATGTCTGTTAGCCAGATCAAAATAAGTAAAAAGAAATGAAATTTATTTATTTTTACTTAGCTTTTTAATTGAATTTATTGGGGTGACATTATTCCCCCCATTATTACAACTGCTTTTTTTTTGATATTGTTAAAGACCATTTGTTTAATACAATTATCTGATAAGGCCAGTCTATTTATTTGGAAATATTGGTTAATAAAATTATATAGGTGTCAGATGTACAATTCTATAATACACCATCTGTATACTGCATTGTGAGTTTACCACCCCAAGTCACGTCTCCGTCCATCACCGTTTATCCCCCCTTATACCTTCTTCTACCTCCCCCACACACCCTGGAAATGAATTTTAATAATTTTATTTAACTGAATATTATTACTTAGTATGTAATCAAGATGTTTTACACACTTTGTTTTGTTTTTGGACTATTTCATACTTACAGCACATCTTAATTTGGACTAGCCTCATTTTAAGTGTCAGTAGCTACATGTGGTTAGTAGCTACTGTATTGGACAGCTCAGCCCCAGCTAATACCTGGACCTAATTTCAGTTGTGACTTAAGCCTGGACCAATTGTATAGGATTTTAGCAGTCTAGTAATCTATAGGATAAGCTGTATATTTTGAGGGAAAATGTTTTACCTACAAATTGTCTTTCCAGTTTTTATAAATGAGTTAAATGGTGCCATTCCCTATTAGAAAAATATTTGGGAAATTTCCTTAGAAATAGTGAGCTTTTCATTAGATTTGTTTAGCTCCAGCAATCTTTGTAATGCAGCATTTCTTTCTTTTTCTTTTTTTCCCTAGACATCAACAAGTTTCTGTGGATGGTCCGGATTGGAGGGAGCACAGACACAGGCAGACATATCAAGGAGCATGATTATTATACACCAACAGGGGAATTCCGTGTGGACCGGGAGGGTTCTCCAGTGCTGCTCAACTGCCTTATGTACAAGATGTGTTACTACCGCTTTGGACAGGTGTACACAGAAGCCAGTGAGTGATTCTTAGCAACATTAATAGCAATAGTAACATTAATAGCTAACACAGGGTGCTTTTCATGTGCGAGGCTCTAAGTGCCTTACATCTGTTGACACAATCCCCTCAATAGCCCAAAAAGAAAATATTAATATTACTCCCATTTTATATATGAGGAAATTAAGGTACAAATAGGATACTTAACTGCCCAAAGTCACATAATAAGTGGCAGAGTCAGGTGAAACTCAGGTGATCTGGCTGTAGATTCTATACTTTTACCCATTACTTTTTATTGTTTCTCAGTAAAAGGAATTGCAATGGAGAAAGGAATGAAGAGGGACAGATTAAAGGACGTTTCGTTTCTTTAGATAAATACATCGAGAGTAATTAAGGTTAAGTCTTTCCTTCTAACTTCAACTTCTTGGTTCTGCACTAGGGACAATTTCTGAACCAGATACAGGCCTTGGACTTCTGACAGGCTTTTCTCTGATCCATGGAAGGGTTGTTAGTGTATCACAGAGGCCTCTGTGTAACACTCCTCAGGAACAGAGGGGCTTGGAAGTCAGCCTCCTCCCTCTTAGGAGACACAAGCATCATCATCATCTTGGAGAGGACTTGAGTTAGGGTAACGCTGGATTTGCCCTTACTATTGACATCCTTTCTGAAGGTCCTACTTTCTAAACAAACTACAGGCTGAGGAATAACATTCCAGTTAGTAGATGACTCACCAAATTGATTTACTATTTCCTTAGGAAATCTGCACTGTAAAAAGAAGTGTATCCCATTTTTTGTCCCTTTCTAGAGCGTCCACCAGGTTTTGACCGTGTGCGGAATGCTGAGATTGGGAATAAAGACTTTGAGCTTGATGTCCTGGAGGAAGCTTATACCACAGAGCATTGGCTAGTAAGGATATACAAGGTGAGCAGATGCTATACTGTCATCTTTGCACATTGGTTTTAGTGCTAAAAGTGGACTACGTATTTCTAAAGTAGGGACATTTCTAATGTCTGAAAAGTAGCTTGCAATTCCGAATTTTACTGTTTTTATTTAGATTGTTCTTAGAAAACACCCTGGTCTACGGTCATTGTGGCAATGTTGTCAGGGATATATTTCCATTTGGGGCTGGCCTTGATCTTTTAATGATTATCAGGCTTTAGTGGGGTAGGAGGTGGGGTGGAGAAAGTGTGCTTTCAAGCTACTGAAGAATTTATGGAATAGAGTCACATAAGTGTGTTATATCTCTAACATAAGATTGAGAACCCGTGATGTGTTGGAAGGTAGATCATTTATACTGCTCCTCACAGAGGTATTTCAAAGGCTAAGCAGAGGTAACTAGTCTCAAACCAGTGCTCATTTAGTCACAAAGCCAAACTGGGCAGGAGAATCCAACGTAATCCCTCCCCGTCTGGGTGACCCAACTCAGTAGAGCAGCTGTCCTAAATTGACTTGATTGTAATGTTAAACTGACATCTTTATGTTGTAGGTAAAGGACCTGGATAATCGAGGCTTGTCAAGGACATAAACATTACGTCCAGCTCTGATATGCTTCGCACTGAGCGCGTCACATTTAGGACGCTGAAGATGTTTTTAAAATATGCAGTTTATAAGAACGGAGCAAGATGGGATTAGAATTGTCTGGAAGTTTTGCCCTGGGTAATATGGGCTGGGCCAAATGCAATGATTTTTTTTTTTTTTATAATTCTGAGAGGTTACCAATGAAATGTCATGGCTTTACTTTGGTCAATTAAAGGGAGGGAATTTTTTTTTTTTAATGTGCCTTATTTGTTTTTATTTTTGACTGATTTGAGGAAGGCAGAAGTTTATGCTGGGCTGATAAAAGGACAGAAAGCAGGCCTCATCCCTGTTTTTAGCTTCCTAAATCAGCTATGTAGGGGCATACTGTCTTTATCAAGTCAGGAAAACTTCAAGGGCTGGGTCAGATCCTACATATACAAACAATTTTGTCATTTCAAAAATTACAGCACTGAGCACAATGCCGTGCACATAGTAGGTGCTCAATAAACTTCTATTGAATGAATAATGTGGGACTAGAGGAGTGCCATTTCTGGGTAGGAAAGGCAGCGGTGTTGCCATCATGTCTCTGTTCTCAACATATCTCATCCTTGGAAGCTCCAACTTTATGAGGGAGAGAAGGTGGCTAGCCAGACCTGATCTCTATTCTTTGGGACTAGCTAGGTGGTTTTTTTCTTTTTCTTTTTTTCATTCTTTTTTTAGCAGGAATAAATCAAGTGAGAATAAATCAGCAGTTTTGAAGATTCAAGGCAAAGAGTTTATTATTATTCTGATTCTCAGTGGAGGAAGAAACTCCTCCAACATTATACATACAACTTGATGTTTAATAGGTATTTTTGAATCAGCTGAAATATAATCAAGCATATCTGTTTGAAATCCAGCTCTTTAGTACTCTCACTTATCCATGATATAGTAAATGTGTCTTTGCTCATTTCCTTTAGTTTAGGCACTAAAACTCTAGTGGTTATTTAAGGCGAGCTATTTTATCCTTTAGTCTCGGTCTATTTGTTGTTATTATGTACCATACCACTAACAATCTCAACAATCTGGTTTTGAAGTCCTTGCCAAATAAGCTATACTAGTAAGTTAGAAGGAGGAATTGCTATCAGTAGTACCTAGAGAGCAGGCCTAGCCTGACTACAATAAAGGGGAAGAGAAACTTAAAAATTTTAACTCAAAGCACAGTAATCCTATGGATACTACTTAATGTCGGGATAAATATTAAATGTTCAATACAGTAGGACACTATGTATCTTATAACACAGGACATATACAGTGAAGTATATAAACCATAAGTCATTAAAAAAATACACAAGGTAACTGTTTAGTGTTACTTGTTGAAGAAACAGGAGCAAGTACATGGCTTTTAGATAAGTCCAGATGGTGCTCCTGGAGGGTATGCTCAGGTATACTTCAGTACCCAGGAAACTTAACCTTCCAAACCAGTTTATATACCAAGTGCTTTAACTGTGAGATTTAGTTTTGATGCAATATATGAGTTACTGTATGTAAATACATTACTTGATTTATATACAGAATTCCTCCCTACTGAAAGAGGTTATTCTGAGGCTTGTTTTATTTTTTAAAATTTCTTTTTACCAATATGAATAATACCATTTAGGGATCATTAATGGTCTTTCTCTATAGTAATATGGGATAACCCTTTAACTTATCACTGTAGTTGTTGCTTTGGTGATTCTAATGTTGTTACTTCCTAGGCTGCATGAAGCTGTCTTTTTGAAAAATTAACTTTTTCACTGTTACACTTTTTTACACTTAGTGTAAAAAAACTCAATTCTAAAAAGCAACAACAGTTTTCCACTCCCTGGAGGCAACCACTTTCAACTCTGCTGATTCTCACATTACTTACCTCCATCTCATTAATAACTTGCTTTATTTTGCCATGTGTTGGTTTTTCTATCTTAGGGGTATCATCTGTTGACTTTCTGGTGTGGAAATTGAAGATTTAGCTCTTTTTCACCATCCTGCTATTCCCACGGACCACTTTAAGGTTCTATTATAGTTATGATTTAAGTTAGCTCCGTAGTTTTTACCTTATGGCTTTTTACAACTAGGCCATGGGGTATACTGTTGCTACTTTGTTTTATCCCTGCATAACTTTTTTGGAGGGAGTTTTTTCATTGTTTGTTTTTTTTGTATTTGTCACTAATTTCTCCCCAAGCTCTCATTCATTTGTTTCAAGTTTCTTTTAATATGCTCAGACTCATTGGGTATGTCTTAGAGATGTCTTGTTTTGGTATGTACAAGTTTGATTTATTCTTTACGTTTGTTACACATCTCTTTAGTTGGTATATCCTTTCACTGTCATGTTATGTATGGTAATCTGATTTCTTTCTTTTTTTGTCACCTCTAACTGCCTCCCTGAGAAAGTGTGTGGGAGATAAATTTCTTGAGATCTTGCATGTCTCACATCACAGTTAACAGGTTGGCTAGGGATAGAGTTCCACGATGTGAAAACTTTTCCTTAGAATTATTTTGAAGTCATTGGCCCATTGTGTTTTCTCTTCTAAATGCTGAGAAATGCAATGCTGTTCTAACTTTTTTGCATGAGTCCATTCCCTCTCACTTCCACCCCCAGACCTCTTGGGGTCTTCTCTGTATGTAATGTTTCGAATTTTCCCGATGATGTGTCTTATAGTGGATCATCCATTGTGCTGGGTACTTTAAACTTTTAAGTCTGGAAAGTCAAGTTCTGTAGTTCTGAGAAATATCCTTGAGTTATTTGTGGATTTCCCCTAATTCTCTTTCTGAAAAACAAGCTATTTGGATGCTGGACTTCCTGGACTAAACACCCAATATTCTTATTCTGTTTTCCATCTATATGCTTTGTTCTGGAAGATTCCTTAAAAAATATTTTTTGCAATCTGTCTATGTAGTTTCCCTATTTTCTGCTATCACATTTTTTAATGTCCAAGAAGTGTTTTTCTGTTTTGTTGAATTTTCCTTTGTTTTGACATCTTTCATATTAAAGGCCTTTACAAATTCTTAGTTGTCTGCTCTTTTTAAGAGTGGGACCCTAACCCAGTGGTGTGGCTCAGTGGTTGAACATGAACCTAGGAACCAGGAGGTCACGGTTTGATTCCCAGTCAGGGCACATGCCTGGGTTGTGGGCTCAAGTCCCCGTTTGGGGTGTGCGGAGGCAGCCAGTCAGTGATTCTCTCATCATCAATGTTTCTCTCCCTTCCTCTATGAAATCAATAAAAACATATTTTAAAAAGAAAAAAAAAGAGTGGGACCCTAAAACAGATTGGAAGGTCTGTTTGGGGAAAGGAGTCCGGCTTATTGAATGTGGGCCTCACTCCTGTGATCTGGCTGGAAATCCCTGATATTGGCACCTTTAGATCTTTTTATATAGGTAACCTTCCCTTGAGAAGGCTTGTAAATCCTCCAAGGATACAAGGCAGGCTGCCATATTTCAAAGTGGGGAAAGAAGGCTTTTGAGCAAGCATGTCAGACGTGCAGCCAGTGAACTTCTTTGCATGAACTGACACTTAATCCCTTTGTTTTCAGTAAGATACCCAAGCCTTTAACTGCCTGATGCTCTCCAGCTCAGATACCTGTACCAGCTTTGGGACAAAGTGAGAGGATCCAAGGATCTATTTGCTTCTTACCTCGTCTTTCAGCCTACCCTCTAAAGCCCCACCTTCACCTGCATTTCAGTCACCTGGTGTCACTAACTCAACTTGAGCCTCTTGGAAGTTCTGTGATGTAAATCAAGTTGCTTTTCTGCTTTCCCATTGTTGGCCCTAGGATTCATCTTTGTTTTAGCTAAAGACTTTCCACCTGCCAAAATCTCGTTTCTCATACTCTTTTCTTGTGCCTTTTAAAGATTTACTATTTTAGTAAGGTTTCAGAAGGCAACAGAGGCTATTGTGTGCAGTCATTCTCCCACGGGGCTGTCTTTAACTGTATTCTACCTGAAACGGGGATGCCCTTTTTTGGGGGGGCTAATTCCATTCACACACACAGGGACACTGAGCAGGTCCTCCTCTTCCTTTCTCCATAGTCTTTGTCCTGCAGCACACAGCGCACAAATTAGAGGAAATGTAGTAAAAGATGTGAAAGCTTTATTACAGGAAGCCTAACCCGTGAAGTCATGGTTAAAAACGTCTCAAATAGGCATTTTGAAACGCTCTGGTGTTGTTTTAAAGCAGATGTGTGCGTTTTTAAACGTGAAATTTATTGGCCCGACTGGTGTGGCTCCGTGGCTGAGGGTTGACCGATGCACCGGTAGGTCCGCCAGTTCAAGGCCCAGTCAGGAGGGCCTATGCCAGGGAGCTGGCTCGGTCCCCTGGCCCCCGGCAGGGAGTGTGCAGGAGGCCGCTGACCCATCTTTCTTATGGATGTCTCTCTCTCTCTCAAATCGATAAGAACCTGTTTTTTAAAATATTAAAATACGGGTTTAAAATGTATTGGGGTGACATTTTTGCGTAACATTTTATACTTATTTTACTCCATTACCAGTAACACAATCGAGCTACGATCCATGTACGTGGCCGATTTAAGAACTGGAGAATTTAATGGAGATGACACTGCCTGTGGCTCGAGTTCCCGGTCACGTATTGCCAAGGGGCAGTGTTCCGTGTTATTTTATCCTAAAGCAGGCGCATTTCCCCAGAATTTACTTCCCTCCTTAAACGGGTCACTTACAATGTGCTTTGTGCAATGAGGCAGAACCGCGTGTTTGCGCCACCTACCTGCCTGCGCCTCCCACGCTCCCAAGGAGAAGGCGGGTGGGACTAAGCGACGCGGAGGCTCTTCCTGCAAACGGCGGGGCCCAGGTGCTGCCGAGGACCCATTCAGGCCGCACGGGGCACAGGGTCATCCTCTCGCTCCGACGGCAGGTCTCGTCCGAGGCCTCCTCTGCCAGGGACCGAGGGGCCAGGCTCTGAGGCCCCCGCCGCCTCCTTCGTCCTTCCCAGCCCGTTCTCGGGGGTCTGCGCCTCACTTCAGTGACCGGACCGGACAGGTCGCCGGGCAGATACTCGGAGGCGCAGAGCCGGCGTCGTGGCGCCCACGGGTGGAAACCCAGCCTCGCGCACGCCCGTCTCCCGGGTCTCCGGCGCCGCCAGCACCCGGGCGCAGCTGACACCTGTGGGGCTGCCGCGCCGGCCTCCCGGAGCCGCCCAGCTGCCAAACTTCGCGAACCGGAAAGCGCGCCTCCGTGCTTTGCGGCAAGGGCGCGCGCGTTTGCGACAGTGTGACGCGCTCCAGTTTTGGCGGGAAAAGCGCTGCATTTGGATTCCTGCGGTGGCGGGCAGAGGACGGCCTGGTGAGAAGGGCGGCGGGTGGGGTAGGCGGGGAGTCTGCAGAGGGGTTTCGGGGTCCGCATGAGCTAGGAGAGCACGGCGAGGGGTTCGGAGAGACTCCCACGGAGGGGCGGCCCCAAAGGGCGGAGGAGGGTGGCACGGGGCGCCGGAGGCAGAGGGACTGCAGAGACCTCCCGCTGCTAGTCTGCGTGCCTCCCGGCCCTGCCTTCCGCCCCTCGGGGCAGTTTGGCCCCGCCCCGGGCTCCACCCGTCCCGGGGGACACTGTGGGGTGGGGAGGAGGGGCCGCGGTGATCGTGATTATCTTTCCCCCTCCCCTGACCCCTCTTGCCCCTTCTCTACACTCACCGCGAGGCATTGTCCCCCGGCTCCATCACAACTGCTTCAGTTCCTCCGCGGACGAGGGGCCGACCGTGCGCATTCGCTGGGCGTGGGGATGGAGATTTACAGGATCGGACGCCAGGATTTGGGAGACTGGCCTGTGGTTTAGACGGGGGTAGGATCAGGGTGATGGGGTGTCAGAGGAAAGAAGAGCTGTTATTTATATGGAGGACTCCTGGCCGATGCGGAGCTCAGCGACCTCACCCCCCTCTTTTCTGGGTCCCGCCCCTTTCAGCCGCGGTGCGCAGCGGAGCCATGGCCGTGCCCTTCGTGGAAGACTGGGACCTGGTGCAGACCCTGGGGGAAGGTGCCTACGGAGAGTGAGTCCGCGTCCTCGCCCCCTGCTTTCCCGCTTGCTTTGCCCCCCTCTGTCTGGTTTGAGCCCCTGGGCGTCGTTTTGGAGTTATTTTAACACAGCGGGGCTTTAGGAAACGGACCTCTGCCTGTGAAATCCAAGACTTCTGGTGAACGGAAGTTGTGCGATCTTTTGTAAGCACTTTGTTTTCTTTGACATTGACTTTGTCCAGCGCCGAGGTCCGTTTCTCTTGCCTCCGCCTCCTTCTTGAGCTTTTAGGCATCGTGTTTTCAATGAACAAATGAACGGACTCTGGAGCCAGGCCGCCTGGTGTCAGATCATCAGCCTGTCACATACCGATCATTGTTTTGTTCTTAGGCGAGCTGCTGCTTCTTAAGCCTCGTTGCAGCGTCTGTATATATTGGTGTTAGAGGAGGAGGAAGGGAGTGAGAGAGGAAGAGAGATCCATGTGAGAGGGAAACCTCTGTGCCCCAACCAGGGGCTGACCCTGCACCCTTTTGGTGTAGGGAGCGATGCTCTCGCCAACTGAGCCACCCGGCCGGGGCCACAAGCTTCTTGATACTGTTGCTGCCTCTGTTTCCTTAGCTGTAAGATGGCAATCATGGTACTGACCCCATCGGTGCTGAGAACAGTTACCGCGGGATTGGTAAATGTTAGGTGATGTTATTACAGTTAAATGAATAGAGCATGTGTATATGGAATGTGGCCTAGAATGGTTAATCCCAGTTTAGTTCATTTTCTCAAGCATTTATTGAATGACTTTTGGTTCAATAGCATAATGACTTCTTTGGTGCATTGTCTGTTGTACCTCATATTTCAGAAAGGAGGAGTATCTTTTGAGAACATAGCAGAAACCATCCCCATGGTTTCTCCTTGGTGGATACATTTATAAAAGTGCAATAATTCTGGATGGGTCGTGTTTAATCTTTTTTGAAGTTTTAAAATAAATAGAATTCAGACGCCTGGAATGTTACAATCTTTCTTTTTTAGGGTTCAGCTTGCTGTGAATAGAAGAACTGAAGAAGCAGTTGCAGTGAAGATAGTAGACATGAAGCGTGCCATAGACTGTCCAGACAATATTAAGAAAGAGATCTGTATCAATAAAATGTTAAATCATGAGAATGTAGTGAAATTCTATGGTCACAGGAGAGAAGGCAATATCCAATATCTATTTCTGGAGTATTGCAGTGGAGGAGAACTTTTTGATCGAATCGGTATGGAAAGGATTTAAGATAACTATTCTCCTAAATAAGTTTCTAAATTTCTTTCTTGAACTTGGGTCTGTTATGTGGTCATTGTCCATTAGGAATTGCTTATGCAACAGAGAAATTGGAATAAGTTGTCTGTTTTTGCAACTTAAATTAACACATGAAAGCATAAAAGTCATCAAAACTTTTTCCCCAAGTTGTATAAGTGATTTGGTTGGTATTGTTGTTTCGTAGGTTTTAAGAACGATAAAGTGTAGTCTCATTGCATATATTTAGAGATCCAAAATGATAGCATGTTACTATGTTTCTTCTTCTTTTTAAAAAAAAAAATATATTTTATTGATTTTTTTACAGAGAGGAAGGGAGAGGGATAGAGAGTTAGAAACATTGATGAGAGCGAAACATCGATCAGCTGCTTCCTGCAACACCTCCTACTGGGGATGTGCCTGCAACTAAGGTACATGCCCTTGACCGGAATTGAACCTGGGACCCTTGAGTCCGCAGGCCGACGCTCTATCCACTGGGCCAAACCGGTCAGGGCACTATGTTTCTTCTTTATGTGTTCAAGTGAAATAATGTAGAATTTTCTAGGATTGCTTTTATAGAACACTGAGAAGTACATAAAATATATTTTGTGGTTCTAAGTTTATTATTTAAAGCTATGGTATTAACAGTTAAAATTGATTATTAGAATCACAAGTATTTATCTTAGGAGAGAGTTGAGTGTAAAAGAAATCATGAGTTAATAAGGGAGATTAAGATATAAAAAAGATGACTGACAACAGAATACATCTTAAAACTGTTCCTCAAGAAACATCACAGGCATTCATGACTTTGTTCTGTGAGAGGTTATCTGAAGTTTAAATCTGTTGTTAAATATTTAGTGAAATTAGCTTAGTTTTGCCCAAGCCTCCACTTTGGCAATTACACTTGAGGAGTGGAAAAATCTTGGCATGACATTTTGATGAAATTAGGGGAGAATTTGAAAGAGCAAATAAATAACGGTTAATATAAGATAAGCGGGGACTTTCAAGGTTGTTATTATATGTGTTAGTGGACTCCAGAGTCTTTTTGATTGTTAGCATAGGATTCTGTTTGCTAAAGTACAATCACAAATGTTTTACCTTAGAATTAAGAGGTTATGTGGTTGATTCCTGATTACATTTACCTGGTAAACTAACTTTCATCATGAATTCTTATAGAGCCAGACATAGGCATGCCTGAACAAGATGCTCAGAGGTTCTTCCATCAACTCATGGCAGGGGTGGTAGGTACAGTTGACTCTGACTTTACTTAAAATTAGTGTGAGTGAAGTAAGTTACTAAACTCTAATATTCTTCCCTCTGCTTTCTTAGACTTATCTGCATGATATTGGAATAACTCACAGGGATATTAAGCCAGAAAATCTCCTATTGGATGAAAGGGGTAAGTTTAGCATTTTGTGATTGCTACCTAAATTATTTTAATACCAGCCATACAAGGCTGTTTGAAGGCTTTTGCATTATTGAAATTTCAGGGAATAACAAAACAAAATCCAAGGATATACAGAGGTCATCCATTAGTATTTTCAGTGATTACTATTTACAAGTAACTTGGGACTCAATGTCATTGGTTTATTAAGACTGTCATATATAGATATTAACCGGTAATTACACTAGCTACCTTCCAACTCAAATACAGGTAAACATCATCAATGGCTTACATGCTGTATTGTAGATGTAATTGATTTTTAAAGAATTATTCCCCTATTTTGGGACAGTTGTTTTTGTAGCTTTTAAAACAAATAAAACAGTGATGACTGTTCTATAAATTTGTGCACAAACCCAATATAAAAAGTGGGTCATATAATGAATATTTTTTATGACGCTTGCCTTTTTTTTTTTTTTTTTTTACTTATACTCAATTCTGTGTCAGTACATATAGCTATACCTTTATTTAAAAACAATTACTTATATAGTTTTGTTGTGGACGTGTATTATAAGATTTAGTCATTTCTTTATTGATGGACATTTAAGTTATTTACAAATAAAATGAATATCCTTAAGTTTGTGTGTTTGAGGGAGTATTTCTATGGATATAGTCCTAGAAATAGAAATTACTAGTTCAAAGAGGGTGTGAATATTTCAGATTTTAACATCTTTTGCCAGATTGTCCTCTAAAGGTTGAAAATAGGTAATCTTCCCTAATTCCTAAGACTAGATTTGATTCCTTTGCTGTAAGATTTTGTAATGTCCTATATTTTCATAACCTTTGCAACAGTTGTCTGTTGTTAGCCTTTTCCAGTAATTTATCTAACTACATTGGCTAGCACAGTGTCATTTTGTTACAGTAGGCATTCACCAAGCATAAGTTACATTGAGTTTTACCTGCAGTTTATATGTGTGTAAGATGGGAAGTTAGAGTAGAAATTTGCTTTTCTGGTTTGTCTTTTTTAGAGTTCCTCCCCCTTTTCTAAACATAGCCACTTTGACAAATAGTTCTGGTGGTTTGTGGATCTTTAGTTTTGGTGTGTCTTTACAGGGAAATTTTCTACCAGCCGACCGGCTGTGCCTGCTGCTGGGAAAGTTGTACCTAATACATTATTGATGTCTCCTCCTGCCTGCTGCACAACCCAATAAAGGGCCAGGCTCTGCTTTAAGCCTAAGTCTCCAGTACCCTTTCCAGAAGGGCAGGCCCTTCTGACTTCAGTATCTTTCTTTAACCTGTTTGTGTATTGATATTTCTCTTTTTTTAAAAAATATATTTCTCTTGAATGAGCAGAAGTGATGAGTTCTTTCACTGATTTTTGCTGGATGATGATGTCTTTTATTTTTCTTTTTAAAAATTTCTTTGTTGCCTCGTTTTAAGGCAGAGAAGTTCTACAAACCTTGGGTGACACCAGTGATTTTCCAATAAAGCTTTATTTAAGTGTATCTACTTATAAAACATTTTTATCCAGTGCCATCTCTTTTTCCTTTGGTTTAGATAACCTCAAAATCTCTGACTTCGGCCTGGCAACAGTGTTTCGGCATAATAACCGTGAGCGTTTATTGAACAAGATGTGTGGTACTTTACCTTATGTTGCTCCAGAACTTCTAAAGAGAAAAGAATTTCATGCAGAACCAGTTGACGTTTGGTCCTGTGGAATAGTACTTACTGCAATGTTGGCTGGGGGTAAGAGCTATTTAATCATGATAAAACTCGTCTCCTGTGGAAAGACAGATTTGTTATTCCAAAATTAATGAAATAAGCCAAGGGCATCCATATTTATATGACAGGATTTTAATAGTAAATTATTTATAATTAAGTTGGAACTTTTACTCCCAAAGCTTTTTAAAAATGAGGTATGTATAGGCTATTAAACGAAATGCAACAGTAGCTCTCGCTTTTAAGATTCATGTGAATACTTTTGGAAAGACTAGGGCAGGAAGTGGTTCGGCTCATCTATCTCTGAGTGCTTCGGAAATTTTTGTGAGCTGGTATTCTTAGTTTGAAAACGATTGACGTAACTAGGAGGAAATGGATTTGTATTGTTAATTATTTTCCCTGGAATCTTTACTGCATAATGATATGAACACTCAAGAAACTTGTTTCTTTTTTAGAATTGCCATGGGACCAGCCCAGTGACAGTTGTCAGGAATATTCTGATTGGAAAGATAAAAAAACATACCTCAACCCTTGGAAAAAAATTGATTCTGCTCCCCTAGGTAACTGATTGAAAGTACTGATTTCTTGGATAATGAAGTGTAGTGCTGTTTGATTATTTTTTCTTACATTTTCTTTTTAACTTTCTATAATCCTTGTAAATAAATATAAAAATGATTAAAAAAATTTTTAAAATTGATTTCAGAGAGAGAGAGAGAAACATCAATGATGAGGGAGAATCATTGATCGACTGCCTCCTGCAAGCCGTACACTGGGGATCGAGTTGCAACCTGGGCATGGTTCCCTGACCTGGTTCATAGGTCGACACTCAACCACTGAGCAACACTGGCCAGGCAATAAAAAAATTTTAAAAACCAGTCCTATAATCCCTGAGAAATAGCTTATTTTAATATTTTGACATATGCTTCTATACTTTGTTGCAAAATATATGTATTTATGTGTGTTTTTCCAAAAATGAGATTACACTACGTACACACAATCTTTTGTAATCTTTTTTTGGTGTGTGTGTTAATGCTTTGTGAACTTTTCCTATGATTACAATTATAGGCCTACATCATTGTTTATAAAGACTCTGAAGGTGTTCTACTATGTGGACATTCCTTATTATACTCATCCGGTTCACTTTTTTAGAGATCTAGATTTTTTTCTAATTTCTTCCTGTTATGAAAGAGAGACAATGATCATTCATATAACTAAATCTTTGCACATACCTTTAACTTATGTTATTAAAATAAAACCCCAGAAGTGGAATTACAGGGTGAAGGACATTTGTACTTTTTAATTATTCTAGTTTACTTTGCCAAGTTGTTTTTCAGAAAGTTCATATATTTCATCACAATGTCATTAATTTACCTTAAAAAATATTTAATAGGCCTATAAAAATATATTCAGTCTTTTTTGTTTTTTAAATTTAGTACCAATGACATTGTATATCTTCAATGTATTTATTAGCTTTTTAAACGTATTAATGTCATTAGATCTTTGCATTTATTTTTTATTGAATTTATTGGAGTGACATTGGCTAATAAAATTATGTAGGTTTTAGGTATACAATTCTGTAATACATCATCTGTATATTGTATTGTGTGTTTGCCATCCCAAGTTAAGTCTCCTTCCATCACCATTTACTTACCCTCTCCTACCTTACAATCTTTGCATTTGTTACAAATACTTTTCACAATTTGTCATGTGCTTTTATTTTATTTATGCTATTTTGACATCCAATAAGTTGTGTAGTTTTACTTATTTAAATCATTATCTTGTCCTTTGTGGTTCCTGGTGATATTGTCATGTTTGGAAAGGTCTTTTCTATTCTAATGTTAGAAAAAAATTCCCCATTACCTGTTTTTTTTTATTTAAACCTTTTGTCCATTAGAAAATTATTTTTGTGGTTGGAGATATATGAATTTGTTATCAAGGTAATTAGGATGCTGGAAAGTAAATTTTTAAAATAAAGCTGTGAATGAGTACTTAACATGACATTGGAACAAGTTTGGTATTGCAAATGGATAAGTTGTATCTTTTTGTTAATGTTGTCAGCTGGGGAGGAACAGTTCTACCTGGTTGTTATGCTACTATCTGCAAATAATTGAAAATCAGACCTGGGCAGACTATTCTGAGATATAGATAGTAGCAAAGAACAACTGCATGAAATTAAAGCAAGAATTTAGTAGCTTTAATAATTTATTCGTTCTATTCCCCAGAAATGATATTTGGACATAAGGAGAACAAGAAAGAGATGTGTTCCATACCACAAGCTATAGGCTTTTCTAATCTGCATGACTCTTTCGTAAATGTTTGTCTTAATGTTTTTTTTTTCCAGCTCTGCTACATAAAATCCTAGTTGAGAATCCATCGGTAAGGATTACCATCCCAGACATCAAAAAAGATAGATGGTACAACAAACTACTCAAGAAAGGTAGTATCCTTAAAATACAAGTATTTTTATTCTGTGAAATTAGGAATTTGACAAGAGTGCAGACGTTTTGAAATAATCATTGTGGAGAAAGGGAGAGGAAACTGTTGAGAGAAACACAGGACTGTCAGTTGAGGATCAGCTGAGGATAGTAACAGTGAATTGATAGTGGCATCATTTTCTGTTTAACGAGTGTTCTTGTTACAGCTTCTCCAGTGGAGCAAGGAATGTTGGATAGAGCAAATTCATAATGTTCATTGCCATGATCATAGATTTTTTTTTCTTTAGCTAGGTTTCTCTGCCCTCATAGAACATTTTTCTATTACCATAAAGGGTACCAATAAAATTATGGCCTTGTACTCCACACGTGGAACACACTTACTGATCAGTATTTGTATAATTTGACAAGTAAAGCCTAGTCAATTCAAAACGACCACATTTCTCATAAAATCGTGTAGAAGGAGCCACTATTCGTTGGATAAGTCTTTTGGTGTTAAATGAATTCAGATGTAGTTTCACTTCTTCAGATTGCCAGTTATATTAATTTAAAAGTATCGGCATAGAAGACTTTGAAAGCATTTGTATTTATTTTATTTATTTTATTTTATTTTATTTATTTTGTTTTATTTTATTATTTTATTTTATTTTATTTATTTATTTTTATTATTTTATTATTTTATTTTATTTTATTATTTTATTTTATTTTATTTTATTATTTTATTTTTTAGGAGCAAAGAGGCCCCGAGTCACTTCGGGTGGTGTATCAGAGTCTCCTGGTGGATTCTCTAAACACATTCAATCCAATTTGGATTTCCCTCTAGTAAACAGTGCTTCCAGGTAAGATTAATTAATCAACATCAAGTGCCTGTGGAAGGTGATATCCCCCATGTAAAGTAATATTTATATGTATTTTATGTTAATAGTGATTACCACTTTTATTGGTGTGAGAATTGTAACGTGATACTAAAAAGCCTGATACATTTTATTTAAAGTTATATATTTCCCCATATCTTAATGTCTTAGTGAAGAAAATGTGAAGTACTCCAGTTCCCAGCCAGAACCACGGACAGGTCTTTCCTTATGGGACACCAGCCCGTTATACATTGATAAACTGGTACAAGGGATCAGTTTCTCCCAGCCCACGTGTCCGGATCATATGCTTCTGAATAGTCAGTTACTTGGCACCCCGGGATCCTCACAGGTAAGAGAATTTCGTTTGTAAGGTGAATAATGCAAGCCGTGTGTTTTTTATTGTCTTAAAGTCTCTTTTATAAATGTGTAAATCTTAAAGTATTAACACTTTATATCGATTTTTTTCTGACAAGGAAGAAATAATTAGAAGAGACCTTTATGTATAAGAACCTTAAATCACAGAAAAAAAGAATTTTAAGACTAAATAGCTGTATGCCTCCTTTTGGTGATAACAGATTTATTCTGCTTTTCTTTATTTGGCATGTAGAACCCCTGGCAGCGCTTGGTCAAAAGAATGACACGCTTTTTTACCAAATTGGATGCGGACAAATCTTACCAGTGCCTGAAAGAGACTTGTGAGAAACTGGGCTATCAATGGAAGAAGAGTTGTATGAATCAGGTATATTTCATTCATTCTTCATGGTATCTTTTCCTGAAGAAAAATTTAAATATTTGACTAAAAAACTATCATCAGTATATTTTTAAAATACAGAGTAATTAGTCTGAAAAAGAAACAATGGAAATTGAAGGAATTTAAGTAAAATGTTAACTTAAATATTTTTTAAAGACTTCTCTAAGTTATTGAAAACATTGAGAGTCAAGTAATTATTTTCTCAAAATCGATCCATACTTAAATTGTAAAAGTAACAATCGACTTCCTTCTATGAAAGATGAATACATTAACAATCCCACACTTTCTCCATGTCCTCTGCTCCCATATACCAGTTTTTGTTTATATCATTACTAGAGGCCCGGTGCATAGGATTTGTGCACTGGTCGGGGGCATGGCCTGTGGGGATTGGCCCACTGTGGGAGCGCCGCTCATCCCGGTCAGCCGAGTGGCTATGGACCCGCCCTCTGAGGTCTGCTCTCTGGTCCGGCATCTTCCGTGGAGCCAGAGCACTCGCCTCTCCAGGGGACCCATTCGGGGTCAGGCACAGGGACAATAGCACTGAGAGGCGGCCGAGTAGGCCTCAGCCCCGTGGCGTCCATGAACCCGCCTCCCAGCCTCCGGGGTCAGGTCTGTGAGCCTCTTGCGGGCATTCGGAAGAGGTGGCAGGGAACAAAGAGGAGGAGGAGGAGGACCCTGGGGTGAGGAGTTGACAATTGCAGCCCAGGTTCCTGCCCATTGGCTCCAGGTTCGCAGCGGGAGCTGCTGCTCATCCTGGCCGGCCAAGCGATGCTCCCACTGTGGTAGCGCACTGACCACCAGGTGTAGCTCCTGCGTTGAGTGTCTGCCCCCTGGTGGTCATTGTGCATCACAGCGACTGGTCGACCAGTCGTTCTGCCATTCGGTTGCTGGGCTTTTATTATATGGGATAGCATATTTGGAACATTGACATTCTATTATCTTTAGGCTTTTCAAAACTCTTAATATTGTGAAAAAACCAATAGGGGAATATTTCCTAGTATTAAAGGAGACTAAAGGGGCCTGATAAATAATGCAATCACTAGGTCATGGATTTAAAGGAAAAAAGCTATAGCAGATGTTCTTGGATCAATTGGGGAAATTTGAATATGGGTTTTATATTAGGTAATGTTTTTGTATCAGTGTCAGATTTCTTGGGTATGATCATAAAATTGTAATTTATCAGAGAATGTCTTGGGTTGTAGGAGAAATATGGTGAAGTTTATGCTGTTTATAACTTAGTTTAAAAAGAACCAACCACATAAAAAAAACCCTACACCACATACTTATCTAGGTCAGTAAGGCCAATGAAGGGTATGGCTTTATTTATTATATGGTTCCTTCAGTTTTTCTGCAGATATGTGAGCTTTAAAAAGTAGAAGTTAGGAGAAAATGCCACTGTGCAGAAATCTGAAGCCGGCCTGATTGTCCTCTCACTTGTATAAATAATTCACTCTTTTTTTAAAAGGTAGATTTAATGAGATAAAATTCACATAACAGGAAGATCATTGCTTTAACTATTTTAAAGTGATTTTTCAGCATATTCACAAGATTGTACAACTTGCATCATCATTTAATTCCAGAACATTTTCTCATCCCCAAAATAGGTTGTACTTTTTTATTAGCAGTCACTTCTTACTCTTTCTTTCTTCATTCCCTGCCAACCACTAATTTACTTTCCATCTATGGACTACCTATTCTGGACATTTCATATAAATGGGATCATATGATATATGGCCCTATGTGTCTGCTTTTACTTAGCATAATGTTCTCAAGGTTAATCCATGCTGTAGTATTTAGCAGTACATATAGTATATTCCTTTTTATGCATTGATAATATTTCATTGTATGGGTAGACTACACTTTGTGTATACATTTATCTGTTGATGGACATTTGGGATGTTTGTACTTTTAGGCTATTTTGAATAATGCTGTGATCATTCTTATACAAGCTTTTGTGTGAACATATGTGTTTGCAAGGGCTGTCATAACAAAATATCACAGACTGGGTGTTTTAAACAACAGTTATAGAGGACTTTCTATTGAATTTATTTTTGGGTAATTCTGGTACTTCCAAACTCATATTTTAACTGGGACTTTTTTTTATGCATAGTCTCGCTGGATATGGAATTCTAGCTCAACAGTTTTTCTTTCAGCACTTCGAATATGTCATCCCACTGCCTTTTGGCTTCCCACCCAAACATCTGGCTTAACCTTATTTTTATTGCCTTAGGTTACTGTATCAACAACTGATAGAAGAAACAATAAACTGATTTTCAAGGTGAATTTGGTAGAAATGGATGAGAAGATCTTGGTTGACTTCCGGCTTTCTAAGGTATATAGAACAGCACATATCTTTTTTAAAAACTTTGTTTTGCTTAAAGAGTATTTTTACATATTCATTGTAGAAATTTAAAAAAATACAAAAAATGTTCAAAAAAAATACAAAAAAGTTGAAAGAAGGAACTCAGAATCAAGTTTAATCTTATCGTCCAGAGAGAACACACATTTCTATTGTTGTTAATCCTCACCTGAGGATATTTTCCATTGATTTATTTTTAGAGAGAGTGAAAGGGAAGGGAGAGGGGAGACAGAGAGAAAGAGAAACATCGATGTGAGGGACACATTGATTGGTTGCCTCCCACATGTGCCCTGACGGGCTGGGGATCGAGCCTGAAACCAAAGTACATGCCCTTGACCGAAATTGAACCTGAGACCCTTCAGTCTGCAGGCTGACGTTCTGTCCACTGAGCCAAACCAGCTAGGTCCAGATTTATTTTGATATGTTTCATTATAGTAGTCTTACTGCTACTAATAGTATATACTATGGAGAGTTTATGTGGAGATTATTTTAAGATGTTATATTTATTTATACATGGCATTTATAAATATATTGAATTCCTATATAGCTTTTCTATAAAAATTGTGATTTGTCAGAAATGTTTGCACATTGTAATTAATGAACCATTATCTGTTAATAATTCTATGCGTAATATCCAGATACATAGAGTTTTACTCACATTTATGATTATTTCTTTAGAAATTATTAGAGCTGAGGTTATATGTAGTTTTAAAGCCTTTGGTATATATAAAACAAAAATAGCATCTTCTCTATTTCCTGAGAGATTGTATGAGCTCTAAAGGAGGTTGGAGGAGAAGGTCACATTCTTTATATTGGAGATTTGCTGCATTACTGTTGTCCAGATGCTTGGTATGGAATTATATTATTAAGATCCTAGTGGGATAATGTTTGTTAGATTGTTTTTTTATAACTGAATCACTGGCTTTGTTACCACAGTATTTTGAGAAGGCTTCAGTATAGTTGCGTAGCTTATTTTTAGTTTACATTTTTCCAATACCTATGGAAAACAATGACGTAGGGCCCGAGAGATCAACACTCAAAACAGACAGGCTGTCATTGTATTTGCTCTCTGAGCCCAGTGTTGTGGGAACAGTGATGGGCCCTAAAATCAAGTCAGAATTATTTATTTTAGCCATTTCTTCTCCCAAGATAATTGGTCTTTCTCAGAGGACCTAAGGGGAATGGTAGCTGGACGCATCTGTAGATGTTTTTCTCTGCATACCGCCACAGAGGTTTTGATTTTTTTTTGACATTATTTTTTGTATTATTCCTGACATAGGGTGATGGATTGGAATTCAAGAGACACTTCCTGAAGATTAAAGGCAAGCTGAGTGATGTTGTGAGCAGCCAGAAGGTCTGGCTTCCTGCCACCTGATAGAGCCACCGGCTTTGGGATTCCTGGTGAATATAGTGCTGCTATGTTGACATTATTCTTCCTAGAGAAGATTATCCTAATCTGCAAACAATAGTCCCTGAAGAGTTGTCTCCCTCCTAGTCAACCATTTTCCAATTATTTTGTAATTTCTGCATAAAAATAATACCTATATTTTAATTGTAAATAAGACTTTGGGGAAGGGATAGATAGAATTCATTAGATACTTTTTCATCTGTGTTTAGTGTCTGAATTTGAGATCCACCTGGTGAAAACCAAGCTTTGGGGATATATGAGTTTACCAGCTTTTATACCAATATAATGAAAGATAATATTCTTGTCTCATTTTTACCAACACATTTGGTTTTACCTAAAAAGTACATATTGCTTCCACCTTGATTTAAGTGGATGAATTCGTGATAAAAGGAAATCCCTGTGGCTTTTGAACAGTAGATTTATCAGTCTGTGAAGTGATCTTCAAAAAAATGTATCCCCAAGATTGGTACTCATTTTCAGAAGGGCCTGGCCAGGTATCTACACCCATTATTGAATTATAATTATTCTTTGGAATTACAAGTTGGTATGTTTTTTCCATTATAGTTAATAAAATATAAATATAAAATGCTGGTTGGTCTTTCAAGTAGAAGTTGAGCATAAACTCTAGTGCATAACTACCTTTAAAATTACTGTTGCACATTTTAAATATTTTTCTATATTCTCTACTTTCACAGCCATATTTTAATTCTTTATTACAGAAATAAATTCTATTTTGAAAATAAATAACTAACTCTGTGAACTTACTGGTGACTAAGCTTTCAGGTGGTAAGAAATAAAAAAGGAGTCAGAAATAAGCTATAATAGAAATAGATCTGATTCCTCATTCTTTTATCTATGAGACTTACTAAGACTTTATTCTAATACACTTTATATTAACTTGAATGTATTAGGTTCAGACCCTGTATTCCTATTTCTTGGTAATTTATGAAATCACCCATCTTAGTCTGAAGTCAAGGACATAATGAAATTTTATTGTCCAAGTTTATCATATATTAGTGTATATGTACCAGTAAATTGTTCTACTGCAGTATACCCATAGGAGGAAGAAATTTGAACCAATAGATGGCTCCTAGGAATTGAGCCAGTAAATTCTTAAATATGAAGAAATTTTGTTCTTGAAGATTGCTATCCAACCATCCATCAGTAACTCAAAAACAAATCAGTTCTGGCTTTGACCTCCCCTGACTTCTAGACTTTTGTAGCTACAGCCTGCCTACCATTTCCTCTAGCCTAATAGTCAAGACCCAAAATAACTTTTTATTTTATTGTTTTTATTAATTTTAGAGAGGAAAGGAAGAAAGAGATAGAAACATCAATGATGAGACAGAATCACTGATCTGTTGCCTCCTAGGCCCCCCCCCCTCCCCCCCGGGCATGTGCCCTGCCGGTAATTGAATCATGACCTCCTGGTTTATGGGTTGATGCTCAGCCTACCACTGAGCCGTGCCAGCTGGGCAAGGAAGTTTGTAATTTTAATGTAGTCAATTAAGATCTTTCCTTGACTAACATTTTTTTGTTTCTTATTTAAGGATTCATTCCCTACTATAAGTTTATGAGAAATTTCTTCCCCATATTTTAAAAGATTTATTATAGTTTTGGATTACACAGCTCTACAATCTACCTGAAAATGTTTTTTGTGTATAATGTAAGATAGAGGTCAAGTTTCATTTTTTTTTTTAATATACTTTATTGATTTTTTTTTAAAATATATTTTATTGATTTTTTTATAGAGAGGAAGGGAGAGGGATAGAGAGTTAGAAACATCCATGAGAGAGAAACATCCATCAGCTGCCTCCTGCACACTCCCTACTGGGGATGTGCCCGCAACCAAGGTACATGCCCTTGACTGGAATTGAACCTGGGACCCTTCAGTCTGCAGGCCAATGCTCTATCCACTGAGCCAAACCGGTTAGGGCTCAAGTTTCATTTTTCCCCCCATATTTGGCTATCCGTTTAGTACTGGTTATTGAAAAGATTATTATAGCTAGTAAAATTGAAGCAATTATAAAAACAACTCTCAATAAACAAAAGTCCTGGACTGGATGGCTTAACAGGTGAATTTTATCAAACATTCAAAGATGAATTAACACCTATCCTTCGAAAATTATTCTAAAAAATTCTAGAAGAGGGAAGACTCCCAAACTCATTTTAAGAGGCCAAATAATTCCAAAACCAAATAAAGACACTACAAAGAATGAAAATTATAGGCCAATATCCCTGATGAGCATAGATGCTAAAATTCTCAACAACGTATTAGCAAACCATATCTAGTAATACATTGAAAAGATCATATACCGCCCTAGCCGGTTTGGCTTAGTGGATAGAGCGTCGGCCTGCGGACTCAAGGGTCCCAGGTTTGATTCCAGTCAAGGGCATGTACCTGGGTTGTGGGCACATCCCCAGTAGGGGGCGTGCAAGAGGCAGCTGAATCGATGTTTCTCTCACCAATGTTTCTAACTCGCTATCCCTCTGCCTCTCCCTTCCTCTCTAAAAGAAATCAATAAAAAAAATATATATTTTTTTAAAAAAAGATCATATACCACCCTATCCGGTTTGGCTCAATGGATAGAGTATTGGCCTGCAGTCAAAGTTAAATGCCCGGGTTGCAGGCTCGATCCACAGTAAGGAGTGTGCAGGAGGCAGCCAATCAATGATTCTCATCATTGATGTTTCAATCTCTCTCCCTTCCTCCCTCTAAAATCAATAAAAATATATATATTTTTTAAAAAAGATCATACACCATGATCAAGTGGGCTTTATTCCAGGGATGCAAGGTTGGTACAATGTCTACATATCAATAAATTTGATACACCACATTAAAAAAAATGGTTAAAAACCACATAATTATATTAATAGATGCAGAAAAGGCATTTGATAAAATCCACCACCCATTTATGATAAAAACTCAGCAAAATGGGAATAGGGGAACATACCTCAATGTGATAAAGGCTATATATGACAAACCCACAGTCAACATCATACACAATGGGCAAAAACTACAAGCATTTCCCTTAAGCTTGTCAGGAACAAGACAGGGATGTCTGTTTTTCCATTCATTCAACAAAGTCCTAGCCACAGCAATCAGACAAGAAGAAGATATAAAAGGCATTCAAATTGAAAAGGAAGACATAAAACTTATTATTTGCAGATAACATGATACTGTATATAGAGGATCCTGAATAGTCCACCAAAAAAACTACTAGAACTGATAAATGAATTCAGTAAAGTAGCAGGATAAATATCCAGAAATCAGTTACATTTTTATATACCAATAATGAACTATCAGAAAGGGAAACTCAAAATAGTCCTATTCACAATTGCTTAAAAAAAAAAAAAATACGTAGGACTAAATATAACCAAGGATGTAGATGACCTATACTCAGGAATTATAAGACATTGAAGAAAGAGATTGAAGAATATACAAATAAGTGGAAGTATATACCATGTTCATTGATAGGAAGAATTAGCATCATTAAAATGTCCATACTTGCCAGAACCGGTTTGGCTCAGTGGATAGAGTGTCGGCCGACGGACTCAAGGGTCCCGGGTTCGATTCCGGTCAAGGGCATGTACCTTGGTTGCGGGCACATCCCCAGTGAGGGGCGTGCAGGAGGCAGCTGATTGATGTTTCTCTCTCATCGATGTTTCTGGCTCTCTATCCCTCTCCCTTCCTCTCTGTAAAAAATCAATAAAATATATTTAAAAATAAGTAAATAAATAAAATGTCCATACTACCCAAAGCAATCTGTATATTCAATGCAATTCCTATTAAGTATTTTACAGAACTAAAACTATTCTAAAATTTATATGGAATCACAAAAGACCCAAATAGCCACAGCAATCCCGAGAAAAAACAAAGTTGGAGAATCACACTACGTGATATCCAACTACAGTGGGGCCTTGACTTACGAGTGTCCCGACTAACGAGTTTTTTGAGATACCAGCTGTCTCTAGGCCGATTTTTTTGCATTGAGTTGACAGAGTAATTTGAGTTAACGAGCTCCTTAACGAGCTTGGTCTCCGAACGAATTAAACTCGTAAGTCAAGGCCCCACTGTATATTATAAGACCATAGTAATCAAAATAGCCTGGTGCTGGCATAAAAACAGACATATAGATCAATGGACCAGTGTAGAGAGCCTAAAAATAAACTGATGCCTTTATAGTCAATATTTGATAATGGAGGCAAAAACATCTGCAGTGGTTTTCAACCTTTTGGCCCTTTAAATACAGTTCCTAATGTTGTGACCCAACCATAAGATTATTTTCGTTGCTACTTCATAACTGTAATGTTGCTACTGTTATGAATCGTCATATAAATATCTGATATGCAGGATGGTCTTAGGTGACCCCTGTGAAAGGGTCGTTCGACCGCCAAAGGGGTCGCGACCCACAGGTTGAGAACCGCTGAGTGGGATAAAGATAGCCTATTCAATAAACGGTGTTGGGGAAATTGGATAGATACATGCAAAAAAAATGAAACTAGACCACCTTCTTACACCATACACAAGAATAAAAATATGGATTAAAGACTTAAATGTAAGACTTGAGACAATACAAATCCTAGAAGAAAACAGGCAGTAAAATCTCAGACACTTTTCATAGCAATAATTTTTCTGAAATATCACCTCAGGCAAGGGAAACAGCGAAGAAAAATAAGCAAATGGGACTAAAGCAAACTAAAACGTTTCTTCACAGCAAAGGAAACAAACAAAATGAAAAGACAACCAGTGATACAGCTGATAAGGGATTAATATCCAAAATTTATAAAGAACTTACAAAACTCAACACCAAAAAACCAAACAATCCTATTAAAAAACGGGCAAAGGACCTGAATAGTCACTTCTCCAAAGAGGACATACACATGGCCAATAGACATGTGAAAATGTGCTCAATATCACTAATCATCAGAGAAATGCAAATTAAAGCCACAATGAGATATTACCTGTCAGAATGGCTATTATCAATAAATCAACAAGTATTGGTGTGGATGTGGAGAAAAGGGAATCCTTGTGCGCTGTTGGTGGGAATGCAGATTGGTGCAGCTACTGTGGAAAGCAGTATGGAGTTACCTCAAAAATTAAAAATGGAACTACCTTATGAACCTGTGATTCCACTTGTGGGAATATATCCAAAGAAACCCAGAACACAAATTTGAAAGAATATATGCACCCCTCTGTTCATTGCAGCATTATTTACTATAGCTAAGATCTGAAAACAGCCCAAGTGCCCATCAGTAGATGACTGGATAAAAAAAGCAGTGGTACATTTATACAATAGAATACGACTCGGCCATAAAAAAAGAAGGAAATCTTACCCTTTGGGGTAGCAGGGATGGACCTTGAATTAAATGCTAAGTGAAATAAGCCAGTCAGAGAAAGACAAGTACCATATGACTTCACTCATTTGTGGAATCTAAGGAACAAAATAAACTAATAAACAAAATAGAAACAGACTCATAGAGAACAGACTGACAGCTGTCAGAGGGGAGGGGAGTTGCAGGGCTCGGTGAAAAATGTGACAGGATTAAGCAATTAAAAAACATACTCATAGACACAGACAACAGTATGGTTGGTGATTACCAGAGGGAAAGGTACGGGATCGGGCAGAAGAGGGTATAGGTGGAATAAATGGAAGGAGACTTGATGTGGTGTGGTGAACACACAATATAATAAACAGATGATGTAGTATAGAAATTGTACACTTGAAACCTATATAATTTTATTAACCAGTGTTATCCCAATAAACTCAAAAAAAGGGGGAAAAAGAGAAAAGATTATCCTTTTCTTACCACTCTTCATTGATATACATTCAGTGTTACATTTTCTTATTTTTTTATAGTATGTTTTTTAAAAAACTATATTTTTATTGATTTCAGAGAGGAAGGGAGAGGGAGATATAGAAACATCAATGATGAGAGAGAATCGTTGATGGGCTTGCCTCCTGCACGTCCCCTACTGGGGATCTAACCACAACCTGGGCGTGTGCCCTTGACCCGAATCGAACTTGGGACTCTTCAGTCCACAGGCTGACGCTTTATCCACTGAGCCGAATCGGCTAGGGCTGTATGTTTTGAATCAGAATCCAAATAAAGCCTACACTAGCAATTGACTGGTGTCTTTTAAGTTATTTTTGGTCTATAAATTCCCCCTTCATCCTCCCTCTCTCTGATTTTTTCCCCCTTGCAATGAAAAAAAAAAAGTTTTTTACTGATTTTATAGAGAGAGGAAGGATAGATAGAAACATCTTGAGAGAGAAACATCAATCAGCTGTCCCCTGCACGCCCTCTCCTGGGGATCAAGCCCACAACCCAGGCATGTGCCCCGACCAAGAATTGAACCAGTAACCTCTTGGTCAAGGCTCAACTATTGAGCCACACAGGCCAGGCCCCCTTGCAATTTTTATTGGTAAAATAATCCAGCTGGTTTACCGTATAATTTTCTTTCGTCTGAATTTGTTGATTTTATTACTATGGTACAGTTTCATGTTTTCTCTATCCTTTGTGTTTTCTGTAAATATATACATTCATGATACTATGTGTCAGTTATATGTGCTTCATATAAGCATTTAAAATCATAAATTTTCCTCTAAGTACCACTTTATGCCACACATTGTCATGTGTTGTATTTTTGTTATCTGTGTCAAATGGTTTTCTAATTTCTTTATGATTTAGTTTTTGACCCAGGGGCTATTTAGAATTATGTTTCTGAATTCAAAATTGGGACTTGCTTTTAATTAAAAACTTTTATTGAGATAATTTATACACCATAAAATTCACCCTTTAAAATGTACCCTTCAGTGGTTTTTAGTATGTTCACAAAGTTGTGCAACCACCACCACTGTCTAATTCCAGAACATTGACATCACTTCAGAAGAAACCTTTTACCCATTAGTCGTCATCACTTTTTCCTCCCTCAGCCCCTGAGAAACACTAATTTCTGTCTGAATTGATTTGCTTATTCTGAACACTTAATAGAAACAGAATGAAATAATTTTGTGCCTGGCTTCTTTTACTTAATGTTTTCAAGGTTCGTCCATGTTGTATCAGTACTCCAGTCCTGTTTATGGCTGAATAACATTTCATTGTATTTTATTGTTCAATCAATGGACATCATAGTCTTAAATGTAAAATAAAAGACCATTAAACTTTCAGAAATAACATAGGAGAAAATCTTCAAGATCTAGGCCTAGACAAAGCATTATTATTCTCTGTCTAAGAGACACAAAAATATCATCCCTAAGAGGAAAAACAATTAAACTTCATTGAAATGAAAAAAACACACACACACATTTGCTGTTTTTAGACCTATTAGGATAAAAAGGCAAGCTACAGAATGGGAAAATGTTTGCAAACCATGTTGTAGCATGTTTCAGATCAGATTTTGTTCCTTTCAAGGCTGCATAATCATTTCGTTGTTTTTGTATACCATCTTTTATTCATCCATTGATCCTTTGATGGACGTTTGGATTGCTTTGACCTGTTGGCTATTGTGAATAATGCCGCTACGAATGTGGGTGTGCAAATACCTATTTGAGTCTCTGCTTTCAATTCTTTTGGTTATATCCCTAGAAGTGGAATTGCCGGATCATATGGTAGTTGTATTTGTAATTTTTTGAGGAACCATCCCGCTGTTTGCCACAGAGCTGCATCACTTTACACTCTCAGCACCTAACCAGAATCTCCTACCCAGGCATCTGCTCATCTGTAGGCCCCTACAGCTTTCACAAGAGCTGCTTACTGCTTCTCGTGGGGTTTTCAGCCTAAGATCGGAGCTGTTCTGCTTTTCCCTACCTGAGCTCCGGAGTTGATTAAAACAGGGTGGTCCTCAGGCAGCCCCCACACAGATTAGCACGTTGCAAACAGGGTCTGCTCCATTGGGTTGGGGGCAGTGTATTGGCAGTTGGACCACTGCCACCTTCTCTAGAAAAGGGGGTGGAGCGAGGATGAGCAAAAACACCATGAAACTTCCTACCATGTTTAGGCTTTTTCTTGATTGGGGGTTCATTTGTTTGCTGTAGACCTTTGACTGTTTTCTAGCATTCCTACTAAATTATTTTCTCCGATCTTTAATTAAAAAAATATTTCCACAGGGAAAAGAGAGCCTGGAGTTACCTAGTCCATCATCTTGATGATGTTGCTCCTCCTCATTGCTGGGCTTTTGGTTGGAATTCTACTAAACTCTATCAACTTTGGGAGAATTGTCAGCTTTCCTGTGGTAAGTCTTCCAATTCATGAACACAACACATCTCTCCATTTCTTAAAATATCTTTGACTTCTTTCATCAGCATGTGTAGTTTTCAGTTTATACAGCCTATGCATATTCATTAGATTTATATCTACATTAGAGGCCCAGTGCACGAATTCGTGCACAGGTAAAAAGTCTGGCCGGCCCAGCCCCAACTGGGGCGGATCAGGGCCAGGCCTGTCAGGAGGAGGTGACGAAGGGAGGTTGGCCGGCCAGCCCACACCGATTGGGCTCAGCAGGGCTGGGCCGGCTGGGGGGAGGAGCCATGGGCGATTGGCTGGTGGGCCCTGCCCCTGGTTGGGGTGGGAGGGATTGGGGGCGGGGCTGGCCGTGGGGAGGGGCTGTGGGCAGTGGGCCAGCTGGCCCCACCCCCAAATGGGGTCGGGGTGCTGATCAGGGGTTAGCAGCTGGAGGAGGGGTGGTGGGAGGTTGGCCAGCCAGTCCCACCCCCGATTGGTGTGGGGGGGTGATCAGGGGTGGAGCTGGCTGGGGGGAGGGGCCTCAGGCCATTCGGGGTGGTGGGGGCCCATTGGGGGTGGGGCAGGCCAGGGGGAGGGGCTGCAGGAGGTTGGCTGACCAGCCCCACCCCCATATCGGCCAGTTTGCTGGCTGCAGTGGGCATCATAGTGACCGGTCGTTCTGGTCGTTCTGGTGTTCCAATCACTGGCTTTTTAAATATATATAGATAGTTCTCTTGTTGTAAGCCATTGGGAAGGATAGTGTGTTTTAGTTTGCGTGTTTAAGTGTTCATTGCTAGCATATAGAAGTACAATTGATTTTTGTACATTAATACTGTGTTCTCTGACCTTGCTGGACTAAGAGTGTTTTTCTGGATTTCTTCAAATTTCCTACATGGAGCATCATGTCATCTGCTAATAGGGACAGTTTCATTTCTTCCTTTCTGATCTTTATGCCTCTTACTTCCTTTTCTTTCCTTACTGCGCTGACTGGAACTTATGTTGATTAAGATTGTTCCCAGGCTTAGAGAGAAATCATCCTGTTTTTTATCATTACGGATAATGTTATCGGTAACGTGTGTTTTTAAGTTGAGGAAACTCTCGTCTGTTTCAGTTTTTCTGAGAGTTTAACGTGAATGATTGTTGAATTTTTGTAAATGTGTTTTTCTGTGTGAGTTGATATGATAAACTTATTTTTCTCCTTTAGCCTGCTATTATGGATTACATTGAGTCTCAAATATTGAGCCAGCTTTGCACCCACAAATAAACCTCATGGTGTATAATTCTTTCTACATCATACTTAATTCCATTTGATAGTATTTATTCAGGATGTTTTTGTCTGTATTCACGAGAGATATTGGTCTATAGGTTTTCTTTCTTTCTATTTTTGTGTGTGTACTATGTTTGTCTGGTTTTGGTATCAGGGTAACATTAGTTTCTTAAAATGAGTTGGTAAGTGTTCTCTCCCCCTGTGTTTTCTGGAAGAGATTGTGTAGAATTGGTGTTAATTTTTCTTTAAACATTTGGTAGAATTCTCAAGTGAAAACATCACAGCCTGGAGATTGCTTTTGGGGGAATTTCTAGATTATAAATTCAATATTTTTAATAATTACAAAACTATTTAAATTACTCATCACATAATGAGCAAGTTGTGATAATTTGTGTTTTTCAAAGAGTTGGTTTCTTTAACTAAATTGTCAAATTTATGTGTGTAGAGTTGTTTATAGTATTCCCTTAGTAACTTTTTGAAGTCTTCAGGGTCTCTTTGTATCTTTTTTTTTTTTTTTTTGTCAGTTTTGCTAGAGGTTTAATTGATCTTTTCAAGCAACCAGCTGTTCCTTTTATTGATTTTTCTCTATTTTTCTGTTTTCAGTATTACTGATTTCTGCTTTTATCTTCATTACTTCCTTCTGCTTCCATTGGGTTTATTTTGCTTTTCATTTTCAAGGTTCTTGAAGATGGGAACTTAATTGACTTGAGCCTTTTTTTCCTTTTCTAAAGTGTGCATTTATTGCTATAAATTTCCCCCTCAGCACTGCATTAGCTGTGTTCCATTTTCCTTTTCAAAAGTATGATATATTTTTTATTTCCTTTGATGCTTCCTCTTTGACCTGTGAATTTAGAAATATGTTCCTTAATTTTCAAGTCATCTATATGATTTCAATTCTCTTATTGTTGAAGTGTGTTCTATGGCCCACTATATGGTCTGTTTTCTAGTATTTTCCATGGGCACTTGAGAAGAATGTATAAACTGTAATGGGGTAGGGGTGTATAAACATTGATTAGATCCTTTTGGTTTATGGTATTTTGAGTTCTATATCTTGGCTAGTTTTCTGTCCAGTTGTTTGTATTTGTTGCTTATTGCTGCTGTAACAAATTACCAAGCATGGGCTTAAAACAACATAAACTTATTATCTCCCACTTTTGTGAGTCACAAGTGTGTGACACCTGACTCTGTGGGTTGAGATGAAAGTATTCTCCAGCCTGTGGTCCTCCGTGGAGGCATTTCCTTGCCTCTTCCAGCTTCTGTGGGCTGCCTACACTCCTTGGGCCATAGTCCCCTTTCTGTAACTTCACAGCAGAGACAGAGAATATAACACTGATACCAGGCGAGAGGGGCATTCCCACTTGCCCCTCGATGGCTGAGACAATCCAGTAACGTCGTGTATGAGGAAAAGATTTAAGCATTATGACCTGCTATATATTTATACAGCACAAATAAAAAGGAGTCATTTTATTATGATTATGTTAAGAGTAGACTCTTGAAGACTAAACACTGTCAAAGAAGGGGTGAATTTTGGACCCCAGGATAAGTAGAAGGGGATGGGGTTCCTATAGGGAGTCAGAGAGGGACCCTCTCTCTGTTTACGCTTGTAAAAAGTTAGTACCGACTTTGTATTCTTCTTTGTGGTCTCTGCCCTGGGGGATCCCTTCACTTTGACGAATGTGTGGAACGTTTAAAAATGCATCTGTTCCCATGTGTGACGTGATGGACAATCAGGCTGACCCTGCAACTGATGGAAAAGAAATCTGTCTGGAGTCTGTATTCTTTAACCATGCGGGATTTATTGAAAAACAAAAGAATGTTGAGAGATGGATTTGGGGAACAGAGAAAACAGAGGGCAGAGATGAGTGGGTAGGAGAGGCATGGTATGGAGCATCCAGTCTGACACTCAGGCAGAGACACATGTGACTAGCTGTTGACTGGAAAAGAAACCAAATATAAACTGGGCCCAGGTGGTGGGTGGAGGATTTTTGCTGCCTGAGTCAGAGCCAGCAGCAAGGAAGAGCACCAGCTTCTAGGTCTTGTTGCAGAAAGATGCATCCCGACAGCAGATAAGTTGCATCCTGGTTCCATGGGAGAAGAGGCTCATCGATGGGCACATATTCTCACATCCCTGAACCATGAATTCAAGTTTTCCACCTGAAAGAAGCAGAAACAGACTGTAGTGAGTGAGCAGAAGCCTTCATCCCGTGGTCCCCAGTGTCCTCATGCTGGCATGAGTGAGACCTCCCGTTCCATTTGCCTCTGCTAGGCCCTTCCCTCCATCTGTTGCCCACTCCCTCTATTGAGGGACCAAACAAACTACAAGGGAAGTCAGGCAATGTGGTTTACAGGATGGAAGTAACCAAGATCCCTTATTTTGGGGATGAGGGTAGAGAGGTATAGCTATATACTCTGACAGTTCTGGCAACCTATGGGCACAGACTGGTAGATAATTGTTTATTCATTTATTCAGTATTTACTAAATACCTACCATGTGCTGGCCATTGTGCTACGTGCTAGGAATATATAGCCATGAACAAGATAGACACGGTCCTAAGCTTACAGTCAATGACTCAAGGGGCAACTCCTATTTCTTTAATAAGAAGAGACAGTCATTCTTCCTGCCTCCTTTAAGACCTGCTGGGAAGGGACTCTATCTCTCCATCAGTAGAGAGATAAGGTTTTGAAAGGATAAGGTTTTGTTGAATTTCCAAGTTTCTGGGAAGCACAGCTTGATTCCTCCACAGGCCCCTGTCCCCTCCCTGCCACCCAACTACTCCCCATAAATACTCAAGTTGGTTGATGTGTTTGCTGGCAAAGATCGCCTCATAAAGTCCCCCCTATACCTTCAAAGATCTTCTTTAACATGCACTGCTGGGAATTCTGAATGGTGCAGGATCCCTCTCCACGAAGACATTTTGCTTCACTATTCATATAAGAGCATGTGTGGCAGTTTATCGCTGGGCCTGAAAATTTAAGATAAGCCCTGATGAAATTCTCTTGGGTAGCCATGAGTCACACCACTGGGGATGGATGATGGGCAACTTGTAGCCTGCACACAACACATTTCATTTCTTGGTTCTTGTTGGGGATCTGAGGGCCCTGTGTCTGATAGAGTATATTCCTTCTTCTCTACCAGTGAAATCCTTTCATTCTTTCTGCTTCATCTATGATGTTCATTGCTGATGAATCCCAAATTTATCTCTCTGATACTGACTTTTGCTCCAATTCATATCTCCATTGACTTCCTGGGCATTTATAATTAGATGTCTATTTATAGGTCTGCAGTGTCTAACAATAGGAGCAAAGAAGAACTTATTACATGACTGACACCCTTTAGTACTCTCCTCCACTCTCTCACTTACCCACAGGCACAAACCCTTGGAGTAAAATTTGACTAATAAGCTACGTTAGAATGCTCTCATTTTGCTAACCCTATAAAGCAGTGGTTCTCAACCTTCTGGCCCTTTAAATACAGTTCCTCATGTTGTGACCCAACCATAAAATTATTTTCATTGCTACTTCATCACTGTCATGTTGCTACTGTTATGAATCGTCATGTAAATATCTGATATGCAGGATGGTCTTAGGCGACCCCTGTGAAAGGGTCGTTCGACCGCCAAAGGGGTCGCGGCCCACAGGTTGAGAACCGCTGCTATGAAGCGTCTGTACCGTTCTCCATTTTCAAGTCGGCCTTTATGAGAAGGTCAGTTTGTCACAAAGGGCATTCTCTTTGAAAGGCTTCTCTGTTGCCTTTTGGACTCTCTCCACTGCCAATTCCCTAGTTCAGGAAGCATAAGAAGTGAAAAAAAAAAAAAAAAATAGGGCTTTGGAGTCAGACCTAAGTTTGAATCCAAGGTTTGCTATTTTTTAGCCATGTGATGTTAGTCTCACTTCTCTCATCTGAAAATTTGGGATACTATGCAATGGGGTGAAATATGAAGTATTTATGTCTGGTAATAACTTAAGGCCTCAAACCTTTGATCTAGTTTTCAATTCCTCGAACAACCCATTTTTAGTAAGAGCCAAAGAATTTCCATTGTCCTGGGAACTTATTTCTGGATCTAACAGAATGTCTTCATGCCTTACTTTTTGTGTTCAAACAAACAAACAAAAACTCACACCAAAGCCACCAGCTTGGAAGCTAGGTATTTCTCTCTTTTTAAAAAAAAAAAAAATTTTTTTTTTCTTGATTTCAGGAAGGGAGAGGGAGAGTGAGAGATAGAAACATCAATGATGAGAGAGAGAATCATTGATTGGCTGCCTCCTGCACTCCCCCCGGCCCCCTAATGGGGACCAAGCCTGCAACCCGGGCATGTGCCCCCAACTGGGAATCGAACCATAACCTCCTGGTTCACAGGTCGATGCTCAACCACTGAGCCATGCTGGTTGGGCTAGACAGCTCTTGACAGGGTTTGCAAAGCATTCTAACAGTCTGTGAAGAGGCAGGTTTAGCACGAAGCTCTTGAAGATTAGTCTTCCAGAAGCCTCTTCCATGGGAGCTGTGAGCATTTGTAGTCACAAGTTCTTATGTAAAGTGAGGTTGGAGGGCCTGCTGGCCTCTTGCATTTGTGTTATATTTCTTAAAAGAGGACCTTCCGAATGGGTTCGCCTGTAGAGAGGGTCCCTGGGAGAACGGTTTGCGAAGTGTTTGTGAGCTATATTCTCTCTTCTACACTCCTGGGTCCCTTGATGTGTAGCCTCCTTCCCAACCGAAGGCAAGGCCTGGCACCCATCAGACGTGGCTCACCTGCACTGGTTGCTGCTGGGCTGCCTGAAGGCTGTTCCTCCGAAGGCTGCTCCCCCGAAGGCTGCTCCCCCGAAGGCTGTTCCTTGGCGGCCAGTTCAGTCACGGCTTGTTCAGCCGGAGTGTGTTCAGCCGGAGTGTGTTCAGCCGGAGCCGGTTCAGCCGGAGCCGGTTCAGCCGGAGCCTGTTCACCTGGAGGTGGTTCCCCCGCAGCCTGCACACCTGGAGGCCGTTCACCGGGAGCGTGTTCACCCGCAGCGTGCTCACCCGCAGCGTGCTCCCCCACACCGGGCTCACCTGAAGGGTGCTTACCTGAGCTGTGCTCACCGGAAGCGCGTCCAACTAAAGCGTGCTCGAATGCAGCCTGCTTGCTGAAAGCGTCCCGGCCTGAAGAAGTGTCAAAGAAAGCCTCGCGGTCTGAAGGGGTTGCCAGTGAAAAGGGCTCACCTGAAAATTGCTGGACGGAAGGTTGATGAATCGAAGAGCCAGGGGGCTCATCCAGCTGACTTGGTGCTCCTGGGATGGAGAAGGAACAGAAACAGAAGATGAGGAGGAGGAGGAGGAGAGAATGCGTGTCCGGGGTAAAGACTACTTCCCTGTGGAGGAAGGGTCCTAGGCTTCCTGTGGGCCTGTATCAGGCAACGGAAGGTATTACAGATGCTGGAGGAAGCCGGCTAATTATACACAACGGAATGCTACTCAGCCATAAGAAAAGACGGAAGACTGCCATTTGAGACAGCACGGATGGATGGCCCTTGAGAATATTACGCTAAGTGAAATAAGTCAGTCAGAATAAAAGTGAAGAACCATCTGATTTCACTCATCTGTGAGATATAAAACTGAAACAGTGTGCTGCTGCCAGAGGGAAGCGGGTGGGGGGATGAAGGGGGCCTAATGTATGGTGATGGGAAATGATTTGACTTTGGTGGGCACACAGTGCAATATACAGATCTCGGTATCATAGAAATACACACTTGAAACCTATATGATCCTATTAACCAATGTCACCCTGATAAATTTAATTAAAAAATAAATGTCTACTGAACACAAACATTACCAGATGGAATTAAGACACCTTTATTTGGCAATTTCAACTTCTTTCCTGCACTCAATCCCCTATCTATGTGGGTTGGAGACGCAAAGCAAAGTTGCCATCAATCTTAAGATAAAAACATCCTTTGCTTATATATCTGAACTGAGATTCCTTGTGACATAACATTTACACCCACTTCATGGAGTTGTCATGAGTAGTCAATAAGATAAATGGTGAAGTGCCTAGTCCATTGCTAAAGTGCTCAATTAAATTTTTTTAGAAATATATTTTATTGATTTTTTACAGAGAGGAAGGGAGAGGGATAGAGAGTTAGAAACATCCATGAGAGAGAAACATCCATCAGCTGCCCCCTGCACACCCCCTACTGGGGATGTGCCCGCAACCAAGGTACATGCCCTTGACCGGAGTCGAACCTGGGACTCTTCAGTCCACCAGCCGACGCTCTATCCACTGAGCCAAACTGGTCAGGGCGTGCTCAATTAATTTTAATTTCCTTTCCTCACTTACACTGGGAATTACAAAACTCTTAGCTGGGCATTCTCTTCTGGCCAGTCTCTTCTGCCTTTAGGCCATTTCATCAATGACTGTAGACAGATATTCCTTAATTATGACTTTCATTTTATCGAGTGAAACACCCAATAGAATTTGAGTATTACTCTTTGAATTGACTGAGTAACCCAGAGGAGGGAGAGCAAACTACAATGACTGAGTTATTAACCTAGTGCCAGTGGTTGGCAAACTGTGGCTCCAGAGCCACATGCGGCTCTTTGGCCCCTTGAGTGTGGCTCTTCCTAAGCCTTAGGAGTACCCTAATTAAGTTAATAACAATGTACCTACCTATATAGTTTAAGTTTAAAAAATTTGGCTCTCAAAAGAATTTTCAATCGTTATACTGTTGATATTTGGCTCTGTTGACTAATGAGTTTGCCAATCACTGAAAAGCTGAGAGGAATTACAAGATCTTTCAGACAGGTAGCCTAAGGCCCCAAAGTCCTCTAGCTCTGTAAGAGTTCTGACTCCTTCATTCACTCTGGGTGATCTGCAGTCCTTAAAATCAATGACTTCCTGGAAAAACTAAGCTCATAATATGTGGATAAAGGAGGAAAGGTAAGACTTAATAAGGCTTTTAGGAGGTTTTTGTTTTTAAAAGGTCGTTACAGAATTATCTGCTTGACTGGTTCTTCAATAGTTAACAGAGGCTTTAACAAAGAGATATTTGTACTATAGAAAGAAAGCTTGAAAAAGTACACTGATTTCTTAGTCATCCTTAGAGTTTCTGAGTCACTGCTTTGCCGTGAGGCTGACATATATTACCACCTGGTAGCTATGCATCTATGCTTCTGAGTCAACCTTTGAAAATCTAAAAAGACCAAAAACAAAATGTCTGAGAACTGACGTTACAGGAAAAGGCTTTGTCATTTAACCAACAGCTCAGAGTTCATGGCCTCTCTCTTCTCCCGGAGGAAGGAGGAGGGAACACAGCCCACCATGAATGGGGGTCCTAAAGAGGAAATATAGACACCTGGAAGGCAGGAAAGAGAGACGTGCCAGTAAACTCTGGCCCCAGCCCTGCTGTGTCCTGACACGGCTTTCTGGCACTTGTCATTCCTGCCTCCTTGTAGCTTTCCTTGCTACATTAACGGCACCAGGATCTCTTGCGTTCAGTTCACAGGAACAAGCCTTCATTAGACTTCCATAGAAGCCTAGACCTATCTTCTCATCTCACAGAGCATCAGGTACAAGTATCGAGTGGCTGAGCGAAATAGGAACAGGCCTGGGCCACACCAGTCGGCTCCTCTGACGGTAAAGCCTTAACTAGAAGGAGTCAACTGGCTCAGAGTTGAAGTGGTTTAGCTCTTCCTCATAATGAGTCAGACTGATTTCGGTAACTAAGATACCGGTCTCTCTTCTTCAAGGGCTGAAACACCTTAAGATCTACCCAGAGCTAAGGTAGAGGACTCACCTCTGGCAGATCCAAGCAGATAAAGACTCATGAGCAAGAGAAACTTCATCTGGATTTTGGGAAAGAGGGAACCCTGGTGGAGGGCACCCGAGAGCTGTGAAGAGAAACTGAGCAGAAGCTCCCAGTGCTGAGTCACTGCTTCTGGGAGTTCTAGAACCTCAGCATCAACCCATGTTTGCTAACAATGGGCTGTGCTCTGAGGTTCTCCAACAACCCATCAAACTGTGCGAGTGCGGGTTATGTGTTTGCCACGTGCCAGGCGGCGTGTTGGGGCCCTCTGCCCTATTTTAAAAAATCTTATTATCAAAATAACATATAGCCTTTGTAATAAAATTTAAAAGCTATATCCTCTCTTCTTCAAGTGTTCTTGGGAGTGAAGTGTGGCTGACTGCTTATTTTCTCTTTGGCTCTCTAAATCAGCCCTTCATTGACTCTGTACCCCAGAAGGCTGACCTCTATTAACTTGATTCCCTGAGTGCTGATTGGGTTTGGATTCAGATTGGATTTAGCCAATGGAAGATTGGAGGGAGGAAACAGACACACACACATACAGAGGGAGAGGGAGGGAGGGAGGGAGGGAGAGAGAGAGAGAGAGAGAGAGAGAGAGAGAGAGAGAGAGAGAGAGAAAGAAGAAGAAGAAAAGAAAGAAAGAAAGAAAGAAAGAAAGAAAGAAAGAAAGAAAGAAAGAAAGAAAAAGAAAGAAAGAAAGAAAAAAAGAAAGAAAGAAAAAGAAAGAAAGAAAAAGAAGAAGAAGAAAGAAAGAAAGAAAGAGAAAGAAAGAAAGAAAGAAAGAAAGAAAGAAAGAAAGAAAGAAGAAAGAAAGAAAGAAAGAAAGAAAGAAAGAAAGAAAGAAAGAAAGAAAGAAAGAAAGAAAGAAAGAAAGAAAAAGGTTGAGATTGAAGTACTTGTTATTCCTATTCCTGCCATTCTTTCCATGATGGAGCTTCTGTGGGTGTCCTCTCCTTCATGGTTCCAGCTCTCAGCCAGGCTATTGTAACATGTTTTTCTTCCCCTGCCCCCTTAGGCCTAAGGACAATGATAGTTTCTTTCTGTGCTAAAATCTGGATGCCCCAACTCCCTTTCCTTCCTTCCTTCCTTCCTTCCTTCCTTCCTTCCTTCCTTCCTTCCTTCCTTCCTTCCTTCCTTCCTTCCTTCCTTCTTTCCTTCCGTTTCCTTAACCCTGCCCACTTCTGTAAATAGTCTCATCATAAAGGTCTATATCAACCATGGTTTTGGCAGGAAGCAGATGGCAAACTCAAATGGGTAACGAGAGAATTTACATGCTATGGGCACAGAAAAGGGATCAACAAGGGATAGTGGAAAGCTGTGCCTTGAGCTGTATGTTCTTTCTCAGGAGTAGCCAAGCTGAGGGGACAGATGCAGCGAGGCATCCCCCTGGTATAAAGCTGGAACTTTGGGGGAACTGGGTGGTAGAGAGCCCCCAGCCTTCATCTACTTCTTCCCTGCCTGCCTCTCTGGGACCACAGTGTGCTGGATCTAGAGTAGATGATATTCACCACTCTATAAATTATCTGTTCAATGTGTGTTTCCTCCATTAGACTCTAAGCTCCTTGAAAGTAGGTCCCTGCCTGAGTCACTGTTGTATCCCCAGTACCTTAGCAGCATATTTGCCACATTAAAGATCCATAATACATTTTTTTCTGAATGAAGGAATGAATGAATTGCCTTTTCTGGGCCTCTCTCTGCCTTCTGGACGAGAATCTATACAGAGCATCTAGAATGGGCTGGCTGAGGATCCTGGGTCATTGGAGAAGCAGGATCACCAGGGGACAAAAGCTACAGAGGAGGCCTACCCAGGAGGACAAAACTAGGATTGAGCTGGAGGACAAAATCAGAGGCTGGGCTCATTTGGAATAAAGAAGAACATGAAAAAACACACTACCAATAGTTCCTTTCTTTCATGCAGAGTAAGTTTGGAGAAACAACTATGAGGTCACATTGAGTCAGACTTTTGATGCCAGAAGCAGTGGAAATTAGTGGAAAGGAAGAGGCGCTGTGGTCTACACCACCCCCCAGTTTAAAGTTTAGCAGCACCCCTCTTTGCAATTAGTATTCCTTTCCGGGTCATCCCTGTCTCACCCCTCCCCCATATTGAGAGACAGTCCCTTAAAGCCTGATTGTTCTCTCCTCGAACCCTGTGCTCCAACTTTTTCGTCCCTCTTTTTATTTTTTTAGGTTGGCTTTATGAGACTATAACCCAGTCCCACTTAGGGTAGCTTTCCCTGAGTTCTACTTTGGAAATCTCTTTCCTATGTCCAGTAGCCTGGCACTTCTAAGCCAAACCTGTGAGTGTCTGAGCACACCGTATAAGAAAACATGATGATGGAGAATTCACTGTGGAACTTGGAGCGTTCTGGAACTAAGACATCCAGAGGTGCTCCAGCCCCCGCCTCCTTTCTCTCCTGATCTCTTTCGTCCTAATGTTCCAGTTCCAGTGCCCCTAAATCAGTGGTTCTCAACCTTCTGGCCCTTTAAATATAGTTCCTCATGTTGTGACCCAACCATAAAATTATTTTCGTTGCTACTTCATAACTGTCATGTTGGTACTATTATGAGTCGTAATGTAAATATCTGATATGCAGGATGGTCTTAGGTGACCCCTGTGAAAGGGTCGTTCAACCGCCAAAGGGGTCGCGACCCACAGGTTGAGAACCGCTGCAATGAACACAAGTATCGGCCAGCTCAGCCCCTGTAATGTTCGTGGCCTGGCTCAAAAAGGTGAGCTGAGCCAATCAGAGTCTTTTCCCGGGAATTTGCCATTGAAACACAGAAAGACAGAGACAATTTGCCAAAAGTCATTTAGCCTCATGTGCTGAGACCACTATTTGGGGCCAAAAGGAGGGTGAGCAAGCCGAGAAGTCCAGGAGCCGGTAACAGAGAGAAAAGAACACAGAAGAGATGGGAGACACCTTGCCTCATTCAGTAAACCTTAACTAATGGGAAATTACATAGATGTCCATGCAGGGAACACACACCACCCGGACTGGGCCACGTGGAGACCTGAACACATCTGTGACCTGAGATGGGGTTCTGGCTACACGGCCGTGCTAGTTGTAGTTATCTTGTAGGACTTCGTTTCCTATAGCCTTCCTCCCTATGCCCCTACTGCTCTTGTTCTAAACTCACTTTCCTCTATTCCTTCTATTTTGAGACTTCTGCTTACTCACCACTCCTACGGATTCATAACTTTTGCTTACCCACAGCCTCTGAATGTTCATTACATCTGCTTACCCTTGACTTCTGAGGCGTGCCTTTGTCTATCTTTTGATTCTAGTGTGCGTTGTTGACTCTCCTCACATTTGGTTTTCTTTGTTGTTTGTTAATCCCACGCCCCTGAGGATATTTTTCCATTGATTTTTAGGGAGAGTAGAAGAGAGAGGGAAAGACAGATAGAAAAATCGATGTGAGAGAAACACATTGATTCGTTGCCTCCTGCACGATCGCCGACTGGGGCCTGGGCCAGGGAGGAACCTGCAGCCAAGGTACATGCCCTTGCCCTTGACCGGAGTCGAACCCGGGACCCTTTGGTCCACAGGCCGAGGCTCTATCCACTGAGCCAAACCGGCTAGGGCTCACATTTGGTTTTCAAGAGAGAATCTCAGTGGTCTAACCTCTCACTATCCTCTCTTTTGCACAAAATTCCAATGCCAGGCTACCTCATAGGCCATTTGTGTGATTCACATGGCCAGAATGGAGGGTATCTGTGATCCCTAGCATGGCGATCCCCATGAAAAGACCTAGGAAGGGGTTGTAGCCATGGCAACCATTTTCAGGCTTCCCAAAAGTCAGAGGGGGTGAGGGTGCAGTAAAATTGGAAGGCATGTTGCTTCCCCTGAGCAGTGCTACCACCAGGACCTTTTGCAACCTGTCCCCACATATACTTCCTTAGGCTCATCTTCCTGCTCCACCCCCTCTCCATCTGCATCGCAAGCTCCCTCCCAAGCCACAGGCATACACAGCTGCCAGTTTTTTCCTGAGTATGCAGCATGCTCTGCACATGCATGGTTCTCTCCTCTCTTTTCCTGAAATCATACTGCTCCACCTCATCTTCCTGATGAGAATGAATTCTCAACTCTTCACACACTCCCTGGTTCGTCTTATCCATGCCAGTCACCACCTACAAATGGAAGACTTCCTGACTCTATCCATCTGGCCCGCAGACACCTGGCACAGGGGCCGGGTGTGGAGGGACTGTGCCAGGATGAGACTGCGCTGCCCCACGAGCTGGGCCTGGGCCGGAACTGAGGCTGCTCTCTGCAACCTCCCTTAGGGACTGATGGTAATCGATGTTCCTTCGGAGAAGTCAGCATCCCTTCCTGGCCTCCTGCTCTGTGCTGGTTCCTGGAACAGGCTGTTGTCCTGACCTGGTCAAGCACGTACTAGTAATCTCCCCTCCGTGGTGGCAATCCCATTCAATACCAGTGCCCATGCCTGTCTCCCCACCTTTACCCTGTGTAACCGCTGGCGCCCACCGAGCGGTGCCAGGTTCCATTTTGTCTCCCATTCACCTAAGACACTCCTTGTATGTAAGTTTCCCTTAATAAACTTGTTAATGACCAGACTGGAGGGGCCAGACTTTTTTTTTCTTTCTTGTTTTTCCTTGCCCTCCACTTACCCAGGTAGATTTTTTGTCTCAGGGCTTTCTCCTGGGTCTGCATGTACAAGCACAGGGTCAACCGAGCCTGAAGATCTGGGTTCGATTCTGCCATGTGTCCTCTTTGTCACTTGGGACCGATGACTTCCTTTTAGTTTTCTCATCAATAAAATGGAGACCATAATGACACCTATATAGGCCCGTGTTTGAGAGTCAGCCGGAAGAACCTTGTCTGGCATGTGGCAATCTCTCAATGTCACGTGTTGTTCTGGGATGGAGTGTGTGACAACCTCCTCAGACTTCAGAGCTGGGCTGGGGAGTGTTGTGCCCTGTGGAGCTGGCCCCCCATTTCAGTGTGTTTCCTGTTCTTTCTTAAGCTGGGGGAGGAGGGCCATGCAGAAGGGGTGGGGGGATGTATTTGCTCTTGAAGTCTGGCACTTGGGGAAGGGTGGACCCCACGTTATGGGATGTGCCCAGGGCTGCAGAGGAGCGTGAAGCCAAAGCTACAAAACATTTCCCCCAGATCAGTGTTTTAAAATGACATTTATCGCCCCAGCTGGTTTGGCTCAATGGATAGAGCATCGGCCTGCGGACTGAAGGGTCCCAGGTTCGATTCCAGCCAAGGGCACATGACTGGGTTGCAGGCGCGTGCAGGAGGCAGCCAATCAATGATCCTCTCTCATCACTGATGTTTCTATCTCTCTCTCCTTTCCTGTCTAAAATCAATAAAATAGATTTTTTTAAAAAAATCTATTTTATTGATTTTTTACAGAGAAGAAGGGAGAGAGATAGAGAGTTAGAAACATCCATGAGAGAGAAACATCGATCAGCCGCCTCCTGCACATCTCCCACCGGGGATGTGCCCGCAACCCAGGTACATGCCCTTGACCGGAATCGAACCTGGGACCTTTCAGTCCGCAGGCCGACGCTCTATCCACTGAGCCAAACCGGTTTCGGCAATAGATTTTTTAAAAAATACCATTTATCAAGCGACAAACAAACAAAACTCTCTGTCCTGTCTGGAATGCAGCCTGCCTGAAAAATAAGCCTAAATCTGCTATTCAGGGTTCAGTGTGTTATTAGCAACAGTCTAGGCCCGTGGTCGGCACACTGCGGCTCGCGGGCCACATGCGGCTCTTTGGCCCCTTGAGTGTGGCTCTTCCTAAGCCTTAGGAGTACCCTAATTAAGTTAATAACAGTGTACCTACCTACCTATATAGTTTAAGTTTAAAAAATTTGGTTCTCCAAAGAAATTTCAATCGTTGTACTGTTGATATTTGGCTCTGTTGACTGATGAGTTTGCTGACCACTGGTCTAGGCGCATATCCGTTCCCGTGAAATCAGGAGATTGCCATAGCCGGACTCACACATTTAGGGACGAGGTCCCATAAGTAAGGAAGATCATGTGTTGTGAGCCCCACCCAGGTTCATCTCTCACCTGAAGCTCCCAAGCCCCGGGCTGAGTAAGGCAGCCACAATTCTCCCATTTAAGAGCTGGTAGGGCCAGTGAGGGGTGCAGGAGCTCCATGCCCTCAGGCCCTGGGGAAGGGCGGCCCTCTGCCTGGGCTCCCATTGGCTGCTCCTCCCGTTATAAAGCCGGCCAGGTTCTCAGGGGCTGGTGCCTGCAGTGAGCTCTGTTTTACCTTCAGCTACTGCCCTGTCCTGGGGCGGAGATGGGTACCAGCCTTTCACCGCGGCTGCTGTTGCTGCTGCTGGGCCTCTCCTTGCTTTTGGGCTCCCTGCAAGGTGAGCCCCTCCAGGGCATCTGGGGGGACCCTGGGTACTGGGTTTAGGTGAGCAGACCCACTGGGGTGCTGTGGATTGAGGGGCATGGGGACACGAGTAGCAAGACATAAGGACCTACCCTCAACATCAGAGGTGACCGCAGCCTTCCCCCCACCCCCCCACCCCCGCCTCGGCTTCCTCCCCTTTGCTGCTTCCACTTTGGGCCCCATTCTGCTCTTCCCCACTTTCTTCTTCCCCCTCTTGTCCTCGTTTTACTTAAGCCTCCACCTCGCTTCCAGCTCATTTCTAACCTTGATGCTCCCCAATTCCTCACGCTTCCTTGCTGAGAGCCTTACATTTGAGTATAAAGACAGTCTTTTCTCGGTGGACGGTGGACGGTGGTCGGTGGATGTGGGCTCCTACGGGGAGGACTGGGAGGAATGACATAGGCGTTACAGTTGGGGTCAGGCAGACTGCCGGGTAGAACTTGACCTGCTCCAGCGGCACAGTCCACCCCTGGGAGGTGAGGAAGACCCTGTCTGTACTTGGGCACAAGCCCTGCACCCAGAGAAACCCATGCCTCCTCCCAGGTCCCTCAGAAGTCACCCGCTTCCTGCATGCATCAGGTGGGGCCGTCAGTGTCTGTCATTGTCATTGTGCGGCCTGCGTCTCCCTCTTGACCTGCAGGAGGTAATGGGCCGGAAGAGCCTCATGGTGTTGGTTTTGCCTTTTCAGCTCTAACGTGTTTCAAGTGTGATCTACTCAACGCCACTGGTGTCTGCGAGCGCGGGGAAGGGTTCTGCCAGGCCATGGGCAGCCAGGAGTGCTTCCTGAGGAAGGTGTATGAAGGTAGGTGGGCCTGAGCCGTCTCCGGGTGCACTTGGCCCCACCTTGAGGGTGGTGGCTCTCTCAGGAGCCCTGGGGGCAGAGGCAGAGAGGGTGGAATTTTTTTCCCCTAAGAAGTTGGGGAAGTGTCTGGGTCTGGTGCTGGATGACCTCTGACCCTTGACCAGATAAAGAGACTTGTCAGGAGACAAGTGCTTGTGGGGGAGCCCCTGGGTCCTTGTGTCGTCCCCACACACACTCAGGGATGATGGGAGTTGGACTATAAATTTTGCGGGAGCTTGTTTATGGTATTGATTTGGGGGACGGGAGGCCCTGGTGAGGGCAAGATTAGGGGCTGGGGGAGGGATGGCTCCTGGCAGTCTGACTTCTCGGAAGCAATGTGCTGTTTGCTTCTCCACATTCATTGAATCACGTATTTTTTAAAAACAAACAGTTATTTTTTGCCTCTTACGTGGTGAACACGTGTGCTTGGAGGCCACAGATCAGAGATCCCTGTTTTGTTTTTTTTTTGGTCTTTCTTCCTCTCCAGATGACAGGTTCCAGTATGGATACCAGGGCTGCAGGGACCTGTGCATCTCCATGTCTATCTTCAAACCAAATATTCGAGTGGATAGCGAATGCTGCCATGACGTGTCGTTCTGTAACCGGCTTTAGGGACCTGGCCCCTCCTTGCTCCGATCTGCTGTTCACTAGCCTGGGCCTCCCATGTAGCCCCTTTTTATACCCCTGTAGCCTCTCCCCGTCCCCAAACCTGCTCCTACTCAGCTACAGGCACTGATGCTTCAACAGCTTAACCCACCAGATGGAAGCTTTCTCCTGCCCCCGACCCTTGCTGCTCCCTCTCAGATCCTTGTCTCCTCCTGTTCCTCCCTTTCTCCCTCCCTTCTTCCCCCATCATTGGCTGCGCATACCAAGACCCATCATCCTCTTTTCAAAAAATATTTTCTGATTGCTAACCCCTGAATTAGGAGCTGATCATAGCGCAAAGAATAAGATCTGGTCCCTTCCGTCAATGAGCCTTCAGTTTAGTGGCTCTTATTCTGCCAGGTTGACCAGGGTCATCATAGTGGCTTCAATCTTGCCTTCCTCTTATTCACAGGTCTTAGGGCTGGAAGTTTTAAACACACACACAACACACACACACACACACAACACACACACACACACACAGTCTCTCTCTCTCTCTCTCTCTCTCTCTCTCTCTCTCTTTCAGTCTTTCCCCCTTTCTACTGTTTAGCTTTTTCCCTAATAAATTTCATACATTATTTTGGTTGGTGTGGCTTGGAATTTTTGTTTTTATGTGTGTTTCTTAATTGTCACCCAAGGATATTTTCCCATTAAGTTTTAGAGAGAATGGGAGGGAGAGAAAAGGGGGCGGGTGGTGAAACATCGATGTGAGACACATCAATTGGTTGCCTCCCGCCTGCGTCCTTAATAAACCCTGATCCAGGCTGGGGATGGAACCGGCAACCCAGGTACATGCTCTTGACTGGGAATCGAACCCGTGACCTTTCAGACCCTTGCCCTTCCCAAGCCTGAGATAAGAAAATCATCTTAACGAAGAAGTTCTCGCTCTCCCCACTGCTAACACACACTTGCCTCATTCATGTGTGCGTTCTGGGGGCAGACTGTGCTGGCCTGAGCACAGTGCCAGCCGGGTACAGACTAAGCTAGCTGATAGGACAGAGAGGGACTGAACCAATAATGCAAAATGTCCGGACACTGGCCCTATTCCTGGGCCTGATGAAGACAAAATTGGACTTCTTTCAGAGCAGGATGGACGGAGTTGGGACATTGGGAACCTGGGGGCAGCCTTCTATTTTCACCCACATAAATCTTACCAACAAACCTCATCCTCCCTTGTGGGTCCCTGGAAATGCTTTCCTCAAGACACTGCAAGAACCCCACTTCTACCAGCAACAAGTAGACCTCACAACCCATCATATCACGCAAGAACTTACCTCGTTTACATTTTCAGATATCTTTCCAGGCTTTTAAAAGCTGACATAGGTCATGATGTGTATCTCTGTGCATATTTAAATATATATATATATTTACATATGTTAAAAATTATATCTTACTTTTTTCTATGATGCATCATGAATATCTTTCCAACTGTACATCTATAGTATGTTACCATCTTTCATTGGTTGCATTATAGTGCATCCTCTGACCTATAACATTAACTTAATAAGTTCTTATAGTTATTTAGATGATTTTCAATAATATCAAGCTTTCACTCATGTGGGATATAAAACTGAAACTCAGACACAGACAACAATATGGTGGTTACCAGAGGAAGATGGTGGTGGGGGTAGTAAAGGGTAAAGAGGACCAAATATATGGTGACAGAAGATGATTTGACTTTGGGTGGTGGGACCACAATGCAATAATCTGATCATGTATCATGTGCACTTGAAACCTATATAATCTTATTAACTAACATCACCACAATACATTTAATGAAAAATAATATATATTAAGTCATCATTGTCATACAGTAAGATTCATGCTTTTTAGGGGTACAGTTCCCTCAAATATGATGAATTGTGTGTGTGTCTATGTTGTTGTTTTCTGGTGATAGATCTGATTATAATACAATTGGCAAAAAGGAATTTGCTTTTCTGTAACAATATTTTAAGATCACAAGAATTACAAATGAAAATATTGTATCATGACTTTATAGAATCTTTGAGAGTTTTATATAATCTACTAGAGGCCCGGTGCACAAAAATTTGTGCACTCAGGGGGGCGGGGGAGGGCGTCCCTCAGCCCGGCCTGTGCCCTCTCACAGTCTGGGACCCCTTAGGAGATAACGACCTGCTGGCTTAGGCCTGCTCCTGGGTGGCAGAGGGCAGGCCCAATCCCTAGGTGCAGCCCCTGGTTGGACTCAGAGCAGGGCCGATTGGGGAGTTGGGGCGCCGCCCCTGTCATGCACAGAGCAGGGCGGATTGGGAGGTTGCGATGCCACCCTCAGTCACGCTCAGGGTAGGGCCGATTGGGGGGTTGGGGCACCGCCCCCTGTCACACTCAAAGCAGGGTCGATGGGGAGGTTGCGGCGCCACCCCCTGTCACGCACAGAGCAGGGCCAATCAGGGGGTTGGGGCGCTGCCCCCTGTCACGCACAGAGCAGGGCCGATCAGGGGGTTGGGGAGCTCCCCCCTGTCACGCACAGAGCAGGGCCCATCAGGGGGTTGGGGAGCTCCCCCCTGTCACACACAGAGCAGGGCCCATCAGGGGATTGGGGAGCTCACCCCTGTCACACACAGAGCAGGGCGGATCAGGGGGTTGGGGCGCCGCCCTCTATCACCCACAGAGCAGGGCCAATCAGGGGGTTGGGGCGCCGCCACTCTCACACTCAGGGCAGGGCCGATGGGGAGGTTATGGCTCTACCCCGTCACACACAGAGCAGGGCCCGTGGGGTGGTGGGGTTGGGGCACCGCACCCTGGCACACACAGAGCCGCAGGGCGATCAGGGGGTTTGGGCGCTGCCCCCTGTCACACTGATCCTGGTGCTGGGAGGCATATTACTCTTTTACTATATAGAATAGAGGCCTGGTGCATAGTGGGGGCTGGCTGGTTTGCCCTGAAGGGTGTCCTGGATCAGGGTGGGGGTCCCCACTGGGGTGCCTGGCCAGCCTGGATGAGGGGATGATGGCTGTTTGCAGCTGGTCACACACCCTTCAGGGTGGGGGTCCCCACTGGTGTGCCTGGCCAGTCTGGGTGAGGGGCTGAGGGCTGTTTTCAGGCTGGGACTGAAGCTCCCAACTGCTACTTTTTTTCTTTTTTCTTTTTTATTCTGGGCCAGCTTTAGCTCTGAGGCTCCAGCTCTTAGGCCTCCGCTCCTGAAAGCAGGTATCTGGTTTGTTTCGGTTCTACAATCGAAACTCTGTATCAACTCCAGCTCTGAGATCCCAGCTCGCTGAAAGCTGGTTTCTGGGGTTTTGTTTAGCGCCTATATTTGTTACAATGTTTGAAACTGCAGGCGGGGAACGTTGGAGTCCTCCGTCACTGAAGCAAGCAAGCCTCATGTTAGTTTCAAGCTGCCTGGCTGCCGGCCGCCATCTTGGCTGACAGTTAATTTGCATATCTCGCTGATTAGCCAATGGGAAGGGTAGCGGTCATACGCCAATTACCATGTTTCTCTTTTATTAGATAGGAATATACTCATTTTAGTAATAAAATATATGTATACAAATATATCATAATTATTATTTATTTATTTGGCAAAGCTTCCCATGTAGTTTTAGCATATCAGGTAGGTTTAATTAGTTTAGAATTTCTTTTTATAAGGAGTGAGTGAACAAATCTTTGAGGTATTCCAGGGGCCCACTGGAATACCTCAAAGCTATTTCCAGCTTTAAAAAATTGTTTTAAATTTTGAATTTTAGGAAAGTTTTCAGACATACTTGACCAGAAAAGTTTCTATATCATTGTGAAGCAACATTAAGTTATTCATAATTTTTATCTTTACCTTTTTCTTCTTCCTCTTCTTAAAGAGTACCTTTCAGCATTTCATATAATACTGGTTTGGTGGTGATGAACTCCTTTAGCTTTTCCTTATCTGTGAAGCTCTTTATCTGACCTTCAATTCTGAACGATAGCTTTGCTGGATAAAGTAATCTTGGTTGTAGGTTCTTGTTATTCATCACTTTGAATATTTCTTGCCACTCCCTTCTGACCTGCATAGTTTCTGTTGAGAAATCAGCTGACAGTCGTATGGGTACTCCCTTGTAGATAACTGATTTTTTTTCTCTTGATGCTTTTAAGATTCTCTGTTTTTTGCCCTTGGCATTTTAATTTTGATGTGTCTTGGTGTGGTCCTCTTTGGATTCCCTTTGTTTGGGGTTCTCTTTGCTTCCTGGACTTGTAAGTCTATTTCTTTCACCAGGTAGGGGAAGTTTTCTGTCATTATTTCTTCAAATAGGTTTTCAATATTTTGCTCTCTCTCTTCTTCTGGCACCCCTATAATTCAGATGTTGGTACACTTGAAGTTGTCCCAGAGGCTCCTTACACTATCTTCATATTTTTGGATTCCTTTTTCTTTTTGCTTTTCTGATTGGGTCTTTTTTGCTTCTTCGTATTTCAAATCTTTGACTTGATTCTTGGGGTCCTCTAGTCTGCTGTTGGGAGTCTGTATAATATTCTTTATTTCAGTCAGTGTATGCTTAATTTCTAGTTGGTCCTTTTTCATATCCTTGAGGGTCTCACTAAATTTATCGGCGGTTGCTAGAAAATTCTTGAAAAACCTTATAACCATGGTTTTGAACTCTATATCCAGTAGTTTGCTTTCCTCCATTTCTATCATTTGTGATCTGCTTCTTTGTCCCCGCATTTTGGCTGCTTCCCTGTGTTGATAGAGTGGTTTTGTGTGCTAGGTGTCCTGTAGGGCCCAGTGGCTCAGCCTCCCCTGTTACCTGAGGTGGACACTCTTGGTGCACCCCTTTGTGGGCTTTGTGCACAGTCTTGTAGTTAAGCCTCGATTGCTGTAGGTATCACTGGGAGGAATTGACCTCCAGACCAATTGGCTGTGAGAATCATCTGTGTCTACAGTGGGAGAACTTCTGTGCTGAAGACACCTTTCTGGGGCAAGACTTGCTTCAGTGGGGCTTTGGTGCTCACTGAGTCTGCCCCCTGAGTGTGTCCCTTATGGATCTGAGGAGTTGTAATCTAGATGGTCCCAATCTGACCACTGGGTACACTGGCTCTTGGATCCCTAAGGAGGTGCTAATTTAGCCTCTGCCTGAGGCTACCCAGCAGGAGCTATGGAGAGATCCGCAGATTCCCCTTTCTTGTTTGGGGTTTGGAGGTGCCCAGATGAGGCCCAGCTGTGAAGCAGTGCAAGCTGCTGTGGGGCCTTGGGCCGTCTTTTGTTGATCTGGGTCTCTCTGACCCAGCTGCAGCTTGTTAGGTAATTTTAGATCTCAAAGGGCCAGCCCATTCATATGCAAAAGCCTCTGCTAGCAGCTTGGGTGGGGCAGGGTCTCAGGGAATCAACAGGGTGGAGCAAACAGCTATGGCTGATCCTCAGCCCTGTCCTAAGAGGCCCCGGGTCTCAGTGTCCTGTCTCAATGTCCTACCAACATTAAATTATTCATTTACTCAAAGTGGCAATAGAGGCATCAAACCTAAATATGTTAGCTATTGTCAGCAAACTTTTAGTTGTTAGGATTGGGAATATTGTTTTCTTAAGTAAGTAATCAAGGACCCGATTAAGACAAAAGAAAACAGAAAACAAATAAAACAGATTATTTGCCTTCCAAGCAGAGAATTTTTTATAACATTGTGTTGGGAGTAGAACAATCAATAGAGGAAAAACTTTTGTCTTTTTAAGAGAGCAAAAGAGAACATTTTTAACATTAAAATTTATTTACTTAAATGAATTTATTTCTATTTTATTTCACTTAACCACAGATATACTTTCCTCTCTTAAGGTTCCTCTTCACATACCTTTCATAACTTTCCTCATCTCTCTTAGTTTTCCTCTTTTCAACTCATTCAGAAATAACCAACTTCAGGACAAACCACTTTCCCTCAAAAATATATCTTCAATTCAAAACCAGTTTCTTTCTATTTAGAATTCTTTTTTTAAAAATATATATCTTATTGATTTTTCACAGAGAGGAAGGGAGAGAGACAGAGAGCCAGAAACATCGATGAGAGAGAAACATCGATCAGCTGCCTCCTGCACTCTCCCCACTGGGGATGCGCCCGCAACCAAGGCACATGCCCTTGACCGGAATCGAACCCGGGACCTTCCAGTCTGCAGGCCGATGCTCTATCCACTGAGCCAAACTGGCTCCGGCTCTATTTAGAATTCTTGACTTTAGAAACCTTAATTCCTAGTGACAACTAAAAAGTAAGCAATCAATATTCTGTAGATTGACAAATTTATGAATACATTTCATAACCTTTAGAAACATAAGCTCATTCATTGACAAATATATTCACAATTAAAAAACATTTTTAATAAAGCACAAGATAGATTCATTAACATCCAAATTTATTTCTTAGTTTTTCTGTAATAAAAACCAAATGTAAGTAAATTTAGACTTGTCTAGTAATTAATGTTTTTAGTATTTTATGTTATTTCAAACTATGTAGCTATTCAATAATTTTTGTTATGTAACTCATCTTGGAAAACTCTTAAGTTCAAGTGACTAAGAGAGTTTGGAAAACTATGTTTAGGTATATATATAAAACAATTATCACTGAAAGGTTTTATCAAAAACCTTTTATTTTAATTCTAACTAATTATTAGTTCTTAATAAATCTGTGAGAGTCCAAAGTCTCTTACAAACTCACAGACTGAAAATAACCACTTAAGTGGCCGAAACCGGTTTGGCTCAGTGGATAGAGCGTCGGCCTGCAGACTGAAAGGTCCCAGGTTCGATTCCGGTCAAGGGCATGTACCTGGGTTGCGGGCACATCCCCAGTGGGAGATGTGCAGGAGGCAGCTGATCGATGTTTCTCTCTCATCGACGTTTCTGGCTCTCTATCTCTCTCCCTTCCTCTCTGTAAAAAACCAATAAAATATATTTAAAAAAAAAAAAAATAACCACTTAAGTGGTCTGAACATAAAAATTCCCAATTGGAAGTGAGTCATGGCGTGTAGTCATGTCCTAGGCCTGTAGCTTCCTTGACAAAGGTTAATCTTTACCTTCGGCGAGCCTGTCCATTGTTTTTTTGCATCTAAGATAACAGATCTTTATAATTTCCAAGCAGTCTTCTTTTCCAGACCCTTCAGGGCACAATAGCAGCCCCACCTCCAGAAGACAGACGCCATGCACAGTAGATTCTGGAGTGTGGGCTACGTGAGTAACTGAGTGACTTTGCTGAGTCAACCAGGCACCTTCCTGTTCAGCCTGCCTCTCTAACAGTGACAGTTGAATTCCAGGGGTCTCACAGTTTCCCAAGACTACATCACCCCCATTATAATTATGCAGAAAAAAGGGGTGAGGAAGGAGTAGAAATGGGGTAAATTATAAATAAACCCATTATTGGAGCTTCCAAGGAGCCGATTTGCTCTTCAGTAGTGTTATCTTACTGAAGAGACGCTGTTCTGTGCCAATTGAAGAATGATGATACTACAGAATGCATAACGTGATATTGGAAAGGGACGTGTTATCCTGGGGGAACCTAGGAAAAGGGGGTGGGAAGGAAAGAAAAGAATGGGCTGGTCAAATTTTCCTGTGGGAATGAATGCTCCACAAACTTCCCAATGGTGTTTTCTAAGGCAAGCACAGTGGAATTCTTTTAACGCGATGCAACTGATCTATCTAGGCTGCTCACATGGACAGAACTTCTCTGATGGATTTATGGGATGTGGCCCCACCAGAACTCAGGAGCAGAGCTTAGCTCCCGAGGTCCTCACAAGGGGCATGCCAGTCTGGATGCAACTTCCCCATCAGCTTCACTCTGAACCACAGACAGGGTACTAGTAATGCAGCTAATGCACCTCCTATTGGGTTGCTGGAGCCATCAACACAGTCACTTCAGAGTACAGTTGACATATCCTATATAATAAAAGGGTAATATACAAATCCACCGAAAGGAGGAAAGACTGGCCGCTATGACGCGCACTGACCACCAGGGGCAGATGCTCAATGCAGGAGCTGTCCCCTGGTGGACAGTGAGCTCCCATAGGGGGAGTGCCGCTCAGCCAGAAGTAGGGCTCACGGCTGGGGAGTGCAGCAGCAGTGGTGGGAGCCTCTCCTGCCTCTGCGGCAGTGCTAAGGATGTCTGACTGATGGCTTAGAATTAGTCAGACATACCCTGAGGGCTCCCGGACTGTGAGAGGGTGCAGGCCGGGCTGAGGGGACCCCCCCTCCCCCACCTAGTGCATGAATTTTGTGCACCTGGCCTCTAGTCTTCTTATAAGGTCACAGGGGAACCAAGTTAGTAAATGAATCCAGGGTCAATTCATTCCCATTAAAGAAAGAACTGTCCCTTTGACCTTTGGTTGACTTTTTGAACTAGAGGCCTTGGCCTTTGCTGGCATAGATTTAACTTGTGTCTCTAAGTCAGCGGTTCTCAACCTGTGGGTCACGACCCCTTTGGGGGTCGAATGACCCTTTCACAGGGGTTGCCTAAATACATCCTGCCTATCAGATATTTACATGACGATTCATAACAGTAGCAAAATTACAGTTATGAAGTAGCAACGAAAATAATTTTATGGTTGGGGGTCACCACAACATGAGGAACTGTATGAAAGGGTCTCGGCATTAGGAAGGTTGAGAACCACTGCTCTAAGTGGCCCATGCGTGATCTCAGATATACAAGCGGAGCCATTTCAGTCACACACCAGCTCCATGTTATTTGGCTGTAATTACATAGCCGTCACAGACATTTTCATCCGTCCTCAGAAGTATCCAGGTGGGTTGGCTCTGTGGGAACATTTCCTGGGCCTGGGTGGCAGCGAAACACCCACTGACCAGTGTGCAAGAGGAAGCTTCTGCCCACAGCCCAGGAGCAGCTCAGTCCAGATCTCCACCCTCTCCCATCGGCACCCCAGGGCAGCCTGTCCAGCCCTTCCCGGGACGCAGCTCCCTGCTCCAGGCCCCTCTGCATCTCCCTGCCATCCCGACTGAGATGGACAAGCCTGTGCTCCTGTTGCTGCTGCTGCTGCTGGGAGTCTTCCATTTCATGTTCTTCCAAGGAGTGGGTGAGGCCCTGGGCTAGCTGGGCAGGGGTGAGGGCATGGGGGCAGGGGAGCACTCCTGGGATGATGATCTGTCCCCTTGGGAGGGAGTGAAGTTAGGATGAGGTTCTGGGATGATCACCAGCAAGAGTTTGAGGTCTCTCTCTGCTGTCCCACCCAAACTACTACCAGGGAAAGGGTTCAAGTTCCTTCCAAATAGCCCCCAAGTGGGGTCAGTTACTCCCTTGGGATAGATTGGTCCTGGGGGCATTTGGGGCTTTGGGCCTGGCTGGAATGAGCTCCAAGTTTTGCCCAATGGTTGCTTAAGACTTTCTCTAAAACAGCAGCCTGGGGGCAGTGGTCCAGCTGGAAGAAGCAATTGGATGACTTCTTTTATTTTTATTTTATAAATATGTTTTTATTGATTTTACAGAGCGAGAGGGAGGGAGAGGAGAGAGAGAAACGTTGGTGAGAGAGAGAAACATCTCTTGGCTGCCAGCTGCTAGCCTCCCACCAGGGACTGAGCCCATAACCCAGACATGTGCCCCAACAGGGAATTGACCTCTTGGTCACTGATGACGCTCAACCAGCTGAGCCACACTGGCCAGGGCTGGATGAGTTATTTTGAACCAATATTTTCACAGCTCTCTTTTCACGTAGATCCGTGTGCGCTTTGGGTGACTTTGTTGCTGTGCTAGCAAATCTTTGGATACTAAAATCTGCCTCCTCATCTTCAAGCTGTCTGGTCCTTATGCCCCATCCATTTCCCCAGAGGTCCTGGCCCAGAGTGGCTGTACGCAGATGCTCTCATTGGGTTCTGCACATGGCTACACAGCTAAGGGGAGAGGGTTTGCTTAGTGAACCTCTCCTAGATGTTATGAGCGTGTGAGCACAGAACTGGTACTAGGGAAAGTTCAGCCGGGTTCCTAAGGAACAACAATTAAGGAGGCACAATCTCTTAGTGTTGTTTAGGGACAACGTTGGAAATTTCACTTGCCCCGTTAGAACCCATATCTTTTCCCCTTATATCTCACCTCCCATATCTCCCACGTCACCTGGCAGTAACATCTCATATTCTTTTTTTTTTTAAATGTATTTTATTTATTTTTTACAGAGAGGAAGGGAGAGAGATAGAGAGTTAGAAACATCGATGAGAGAGAAACATCAATCAGCTGCCTCCTGCACATCTCCCACTGGGGATATGCCCACAACCCAGGTACATGCCCCCGACCGGAATCGAACCTGGGACCCTCCAGTCCGCAGGCCGATGCTCTATCCACTGAGCCAAACCGGTCTTGGCAACATCTCATATTCTTGCTCAAAGTTTTTTTTTTAGAACAGCTTTTCATGAGATATAATTCACAGACCACACAATTCACACAAAGCTAGTGTACCCTAAGTTATTTATCCTTGATGGCTTTTGAGATTCCCATGACCAAAGGCCCCGTTTCCTTAAATACCTAATGGAAGTAATCCAGTGGGGATATTTCCTGCCCCAAATCCTGTGTGGGAGAAAGTATTTAGAGTCATGCTTTGTCCCTAAACTCCTGGGTCCTCATCTGCTATAACCCACCCCTGTGGTCCCAGCCCATTCAAGCCCGGGCTCAACCTCCATGTCTACTTCTCCGTAGCGCCAGCCACACTGTGTATGGTCTGCAAGGTTTTTAAGAAGGGCAAGTGTCTGGAAGGCAACGACACCTGCACTGTGGAGAAAGGCCCCGGATGCAGAACCCGGGATCTCTTCTTTGCCCACGTGAGAGGTAATGCTGTTGAGCCAGGGTCCACCGTGCGGAGCGGGCCCCTGACTTCAGACACTGTGTTGGGCCTCTCCAGCCTGAGGAAGCCCTTGCCGAGAGGTGGTTGTGTCTGTCGTCTGGGCCAGGCTTGGTGTGCTTGGGGAAGGCCCTCTTGAGCCCCAAGCATTGTCCCCTGGCACTGAGTGCGAATTCCTTCTCTTCCAGATAAGTGGCGCTACAACCACACACAGCTGGACTGCTCGAATGAGTGTAGGGCTTGGAAGTTGTTTCGCGGGGACCTGAAGGTTTCAAGCTTTTGCTGTCAAGGTCAAGATTTCTGCAACATCTATCGAGGAAAATCGCTGTTTTGGAAATCGCACTAACTGATGAATCCTTTGTCAGTGGTGATGGCCGCGGGCCCTCTCCTGTCCCTGGCGTCTCTGGTCCTATCTGCCTCCACGTGGGCTCCTGAAGAGCATGCGGGACCCTGCTCTCTCCTCCATGTTTCCCTCCTCACTTTCCTCCTGGCCACTGGCTCCTTCCCCGTGACACCGAACACTCTCAGCTCACCCTCGTTTCAGGGCTCTGCTTCCTGCACATCTGCAATCACCACCAGCCCCTCTCACCGTGCACATCCTGGTCTCTCACAGTTATCACGTTTCTCTGGCTGCCTGGCTGCCTGGCTGCCTGGTCTGTAATCCTGCCAATTCGGAAGTGACTGGAATGGGCCCAGAAACAGAGTGGGTTCCCTTCTACACATCAGGAGTTTGAGGGTCAGTGGGAAAATTCGGGAAAATGTGCCCAAATGTCAGGTGGACAGCGAGGCCCCAAGGTCCAAGAAGGTTCCAAACCCTGAGGCATGATGATGGGATCATCAGCTTTAGATGCTACATGCTAACTCGGGACCTACTGAGAGCTTATGTTATGAGACTTAAGGAGGCTGTCCCATGAGAGGAGAAGGGAACGGGGGAAGAATCTTAGGTCCTGGAGGCTGCCGCCATAAAAAGTGGGTGATGCCCGGCCAGTGTGACTCAGTGGTTGAGCCCATTAACCAGGAGGCCACGGTTTGATTCCCAGTCAGGGCACATGCTCGGGTTGTGGGCTCGATCCCCAGTGGGAGGCATGCAGGAGGCAGCTGAAGAAAGATTCTCTCTCATTGTTGATGTTTCTATCCTTATCTCCCTCTCCCTTTCTCGCTCTAAAATCAATAAAAACATATTTTTAAAAAAAGTGGGACCTAGCCGATTTGGCTCAGCGGATAGAGTGTCAGCTCGCGGACTGAAGGGCCACCCGTTTGTTTAAGATCAAGGGCATGGGCACATGCGGGAGGCAACAAATTGATGTGTCTCTCTCATATCGATGTTTCTTTCTCGCTGTCTTTCCCCCTCCCTTCTACTCTCTCTAAAAATCAATGAAAAATATCCTCGGGTGAGGATTAACAACAAAAAAGTGGAGTTTCGACCTACAGTATGAACTAGGAGATCACTATTCAATTCCCAGTCAGGGCAGATGCCAGGGTTGTGGGCTAGGTCCCCAGTATGAGGCTTGCAGGAGGCAACCTATCAATGATTCTCTCTCATCACTGATGTTTCTATCTCTTTCTCCCTCTCCAGTCCTCTCTGAAATCAATAAAAATATTTTTAAAAAATTTAAAAAGTGGGTGAAGGTCACTCTTCAAGAAGATTCATGGGTGATGGTCCCAGAAGCCACATTACAGTGAGGTGAGAGATGGAAGGACTATGATGGGAGGAAGTAGTGAGTATGGGCAACTCTTCCCAGAAGTTTTGGAAGAACTGAGAAAGTGAAATAGTATTTTTTGTAAGACGAGTGAGCTTAATATGTTCTTAGGCAAAGAAAGTTCTGTGTCTTCTCTTTAGTGTAAAATGCCTCTCATATTAATGACTGTGAGAATACCTGCCACCATCTTATCATCTTTCTCAATTACAGTTTAAAACTTCTCTGTCCAGCAAGAGTTAAGGGGTTACATAGGACAGGGCAGGATGGATGGGGGTACGAAGGGTTGACCTGCCCCAGGTAAGGGGGAACACTTCACACGCTGTCCCAGGAACTAGCAGGCATGGGCCACAGGGAGGGGCCAGAGAGTCTCTGAGGGCGTCTACAGAAAGCAATCTGTTCTGCCCCGGATATAACTGGATCTAGCACGAGGGGCTGGCAGTGGTCAGCCAGCGGTCACATCATGGACCAGCCTGTCCTTCACAGGAGGGATGGGAGGAGTCAGGCATCCTACTCACAGCCTCTCCCTGGCCCCACAAGAATCATCAGAGCAAAGGCCTACCCATCCTTGCTCTGTGTTGCATAGTGTGCTAGAAACCTAACATTCATCCAGTATATAAACGTGGATACATACATTTCCTTACAGCCATTCTATGACTTAGGCACAACGATTATCGTTTCTCTTTAGTAGAGGAAATCTCTCCTCAATAGAGGATGCTGAGATGCACAGAGATGGTGTAACCTGCCATGGCCTCAACATTTTCAAATGCTGGACCCAGGCTTCCAACCTAGACCGGTCTGATATCTGAGTCTGTGCTCTGGCCAGGGCACACCCTTGTTGGGCCCGGTCCTGGACACATTACTGGCAGGTCTGACGGGGGTTGGCGTGGGCCTGGAAGCTTGTGGTGGTTCTGGTGCCCACTGTCTGGCTGCTGCAGAGAAAGAGGCTCCTACACAGGCAGAGAGATGGTGCCTGACGACCAAGTAGGTGGGCCATTGATTTATTTCCTGGACTGGAACACGTAGGGAGTAAATGGGCACTTATTAATATTTAACTTGGAATAGAGGCATGGATTTGTCTAAATATTAGATCTCTGCCAACTTGTGAGTCTGGCAGGCACTCATGGGTACAGAATGAATTTAATACATGCATCCATCATGCTTCCAGTTCCTCATTTACCTCCCCTAGACTCCCCTACTTCAATTCTACCATTAAAAATTACCTTTCCATCCCACCTGAGGTAGAGACCTTATGGAATGGTGTTCAGGAAGAGTGGATGAAGGTAGACCGGAACCCTTGGCGTCTCTCAATGACCCATGTGTGGTATCAGACATGTAAATGGAGCCATTTCAGTCACACACCAGCTCCATTTTATTTTGCTATAATTACATAGACATCGCAGACCTTTATTAATAGGGCCTCAGCCCATAAATCTGTCAAAGTTTGTTCATTGTGAGCAGCCTAGATAGATCAGGTGCATTGCACTAAAAGAATTCCGTAGTAAAGGACCCACCACTGTACTTTCCTTAGGAAACACCATCAGGAAGTTTGTGGAGCATTCATTCCCTCAGGAATATTTGACCAGACCATTTTCTTTCCTTCCCACCCCCTTTTCCCAGGTTCTCCCAGGATAACACGTCCCTTTCCAATATCACGTTATGCATTATGTAGTATCATCATTATTACATTCTTCAAGTTGGCACAGAACAGTGTATCTTCAGTAAAATAACTCTACTGAAGAGCAAATCGGCTCCTTGGAAGCTCCAATAATGGGTTTATATCTAATTTACCCCATTTCTACCCCTTCACCCACTTGTTTGCACAATTATGATGGGGATGATGTAGCCTTGGGGAACTGTGAGACCCCTGGAATTCAACTGCCACTGTTAGAGAGGCAGGCTGGACTGGAAGGTGACTCTGCGACTCAGCAAAGTCACTCAGTTACTCACACACCCCACACTCCTCCAGGATCTACTGTGCATGACATCTGTCTTCTGGAGGTGGTGAGGGGAGCGCTCATGCGTGATCGCTCTGCTCTCCAATGTGGGATGCAGCCGGACTCTCTGTCTGTGGGTGCTTGGCCCTTTCTCTCTCCTGGTGGCTGGCTGAGCCTCATGCACGCATTCATTTGTCCCATCAATCCTTGTTTAGCTGGAAATGCTTACTGTGTGCACAGCCTGACCAGGCATTGTGCCAAGTTCTTCTGATTTCCTGGTGAGCATGATTGTTAAGGTCTGTATCATGAAAGGGTGTCTAGATGGAGAAGGGGAGAGAGAGAGAGAGAGAGAGAGAGAGAGAGAGAGAGAGAGAGAGAGATGTCCTGCACCCTGGAAGGTTTACTCTAGTGTGCACTCTGCACATTGGGATCTCTCTCTAGCTTCTTTCTCCTTCCCTTGACGGGATCTCCATGTATAAACACTCTGTTGGAGGCTTGGCTATTTGTAGTAGGCACGAAGAATGAGCTGAAGAGATGTACTTACAGAATAGAAGTAGAAAATTTTAATTAAAATGGAGAAAAAATATTTAGAATCTTGTTTGTTCACACTGATGAAGAAGTGTCTGTACAAATTTTGAGCCTTCCAACCAAGTCCTGCAGCGGTCGGCAAGAGCCGCTATCTATATACATCCTGCTTGGTGAACGTGGGTCTGTGTGTTTAGTGGCTACAAAGAATAAAAGAGTTGAACATAGTAGGAATTGTTTAATAGTTTGTAAAATAACATGGCCATCTACCTATCTGTTAGGCCTCTATACCTTGATGTTTAGATAGTATGTGCGGTATATTTGATGTGTTTATGACAGACTGAAGGTGTATCTTAAATGATGTATTGTCTGATAGTAAGGGATGCAGATCTGGTTTATAGAAAGGACTAAGTAAGTGTTTTTTACTATGCATAACCAGGGTGGATTTTCAATACCAGTTTAGTACCGAGAGATGATAAAACTCTCTACTTTCATCAAACAGGAGTCAAGGTCCTCTGAGTACTCTCCCTGACTAGTCCCGGACCTGGTTCCTGACCTTGACACATTTTGTTCTTGTTTTAGCTATCACCCTGCTAGGTCAGTTTAGCAAAACCCTTCACCTCGATATTTCCTGTTTCCTCTTAGTGATGTTGCATGACTGACCCCCACGCTACTCCTTGGGTATAAATCTGCACTTGTCCTTGTAATCAGAGGTGAGATCGATCTCTCTCTCCTACTGCCAAACCCCATTATCACCGGCCCCTTGAATAAAGTCTATCTCACTGTCACTGACAAATGCCATGATTTATTTTTTTTCCAACACTGGGCCATGGTTCTAACTGTGAACATGATGGTGGAAGCACTGAACCTATGAGGAAAGCAACCTGAGCCCTGAGAGGGGATGTCGGCCAGTTTGTGGACTGTCTTGGGCGGAAGGACAGGAGAGAAGGTGGTCATAATGGGCACTGGACCCAGAAGAAATGGGCATTTTAGCACAGCCCTGTTCTTGGGCCTGGGTAGTGCGATGACCAGACAGTAAAGGGTCAGACTACTGAGGGGTCCAGTTGATCTGGCCAAGAATCATGTCTCTATTCTTCAGGGGGCAGACTCAGGGGAACAGGAGGGGGCACCTAGAACATCCTCCGTCCTCAGAAGTATCCAGGTGGGGTGGCTCTGTGGAGCATTTCCTGGGCCTGGGTGCCAGCGAAACACCCAGGGACTCTTAGGGAGTAAGTGGGTATGTATTAATATTTAACTGGCCATTGTGCAAGAGGAAGCTTCTGCCCACAGCCCAGGAGCAGCTCAGTCCAGATCTCCAGCCCCCTCTCATCTGCACCCCAGGGCAGCCTGTCCAGCCCTTCCCGGGACGCAGCTCCCTGCTCCAGGCCCCTCTGCGTCTCCCTGCCATCCCGGACTGAGATGGACAAGCCTGTGCTCCTGCTGCTGCTGCTGCTGCTGGGAGTCTTCCCTTTCATGTTCTTCCAAGGAGTGGGTGAGGCCCTGGGCTAGCTGGGCAGGGGTGAGGGCATGGGGGCAGGGGAGCACTCCCGGGATGATGATCTGTCCCCTTGAGCAGGAATGAGGTCAAGGATGAGGTTCTGAGATGATCACCAGCAAGAGTTTAAGGTCTCTCTCTGCTGTCCCACCCTAACTACACTCAGCAAAATGGTTCAAGTTCCTTCCAAATAGCCTCAGAGTGGGGTCAGTCACTCCCTTGGGACTGACTGGGGTTTTCTCCATTTAGGGTTTTGGGGCTGGCTGGGAAGGCCCTCAGAGGCAGAGCCAATGGTTGGTTGCTCAAGACTTTCTCTAAAGCAGCCACCAGGGGGCAGTGCTCCCGCGGGAACAGGCCACTGAAGGACTTAACTAGAACCAATATTCTCATGGTGTGTGCACCGCCATCACTTAAATATGTTTGAACATCTAGTGAATTTTTTTTGGTGGGGAGCTGTGGTAGGAATTTTGTGGGACTGCACCCCCACTTTGGAGCCAGCACGGTTGTTATGTCTCATGATATTCTAACAGATCTCTAGCTTCACGTGCATGTAAGCAGGTACTTTTATTGTATTCTGCACGATGGCGCCAAGGTAAGGGGAGACCATGCCCTTTATTTTCTTTAAAAGTATTCTTTTAAATTGTTGATACTCTTACATATGTCCCCCGTTTTTCTTCGTCTTCCCCCCTCCCCCTGCCTCCCCTCCTCCCCGTGTATTCACCACATTGTTGTCTATGCATATATGCATTTGTGTTCCTTGGCAAATCTCTTCCATACTTTACATCCCGTGACTATTCTGTAACTGCCAATTTGTACGTCTAAATCCCTTCACCTTTTTCACCCATACCTCTAAACTCCCTCCCATCTTATTCATTGCCATTTTATTGTCCATATTATTATCTGTCTTTTTAAAAAATATTTTTATTTTGGAATTGTTCCTTTGTCTCCACAGTTTGTCTGCTTCCCTATGTTGTCCCACCCCCCCACCCCCCATGCATTAGGTATTGCTGCTACATCTCCCAGGCTTGGTAGAGTGACCTTGTGTAGTGCGTGTCCTGCAGGGCCCAGGGACACAGTTTCTCCAGTCACCTGAGCTGGGCATTCCAGGTGCGCCCCTCTGTGGTTGTGTGCACTGTCCTGTCATAGTTGAGTCTTGAGTGCTGTTGGTGTCACTGGGACGGACAGACCCCCAGGCCAATGCTGTGAGGACTGGCTGCGGCCATAACGAGGGAACTACTGAGCAGGAGTCGACCCTATGGAGCAGGGCTTGCTTCAGTGGGAGCTTTGGTGCTCATGGAGTCCATGCCTTCAGTGTGTCCCTCATGGAGATGGGAGGGTGGTACTCTGACATAGTCTGAAGCTTTCCAACAGGTGCACTTGCTCAGGGGCCTCCCATGAGGTGCAAAGTCAGCCACCGCTTGTGCCCTGCCTGGGGCCACCCAGCACAAGCTACAGGGCTATCTGCAGATGGCTTCTACTTGTGTTGGGCTTGGAGGTTCCCAGAAGGGACCGAGCTGTGAACCAAGGGGGGGGGGGGTGCTGCTAGTGCTGGGCCTGTGACCACCTCACAAGAAGTAAGGGGTACACAGAGGACAGATGCTGCTAGTTTGAGAGATTTTCGGAAAGTCTAAAGCGTGAGGCAAGAGAGGCCAGTTGTATAAAAAAACCACCAGAAACAGCTTAGATGGGCCTTTACGTTGAGTGGGATGGCTCCTCAGGGAATTACCTAGAGAGGAGAAAATCAGGTTAATGGAGTCTCAGAAATGTCACCCACCAGTCTGCTCTGTCTGTGGGAGGGTGTCTCACAAAAGGAACAGTGGCCTCTGCCAGTCCTTTGGTCTGTCAGAAAGCTACCTCCCAATTCTTGCCCTGATGCCTGATAATTCAGTTCCTCCTGGTATGTCCCTGGTTCCTTTCAAGCTGCTATCCCAGCACTGGATCTCAGAGGGAGTGAGTCTAAGTAGTCTGTGCACGGGCCCTTTCAGAGGAACTGCCTGGGTCTCTGAGAGCACCCACCCCACTAGGCACACCCACCTCAGGGTTTTAAGGGGACTTCTCTTGCTGGCACTGGAACCTTGGGCTGGGGGGTGGGGGGTGGGTCTGGTGTGGGACTGGGATCTCTCGATCCTCAAAATATCCCTCCTAATTTTAAATCACCACACGTGGGTGTGGGGCCAGCCTGTTCTGCGTCTCCATCCCTCCTACCCGTCTTGCTGTGGCTTCTTCTTCAAATCCCTAGATGTAGGACTTCCATTCAGCTCTATTTCAGGCAGCTCTGAATTATAGTTGTTCTGTCATTTAGCTGTAGTTTTGATGTGGTTGTAGGAAGATTTGAGTGCCCACATTTACCTCCCAGCCATCTTGACTGGAAGTCTGACCTTTCACTTTATTTTTAATGGAATCAAGAACCTTGTGTTGAAGTCCCATATACTTAAAGAGTCAACGGACAGCATCAGATGGAAATACCTTCAGGCTTTAAGAGTATACTAGAGGAGGTATTTTAGGCTGTACTTTACCCTTGAAATCCTCAGCCCTCTCATCGTCCTAGCCCACCTTGGTCTCATCCCATTCAATTCTGGGATCAGCCTTCATTTCTGTTTTCCACAGATCCGGCCACATTATGCATGGTATGCCACAATTTTAAGCAAGGTCATTGTTTGAGGGGCAAGGGAAATTGCACCATGAAACAAGGGCCAGGATGCAGAACCAGAGATTTCTTCATTTTCAATAAGAAAGGTAATGCTGTTGAGCCAGGCTCTACTGTCTTTTTTTTTTTTTTTTAATATATTTTATTGATTTTTTTACAGAGAGGAAGGGAGAGAGATAGAGAGTTAGAAACATCGATGAGAGAGAAACATTGATCAGCTGCCTCCTGCACATCTCCTACTGGGGATGTGCCCGCAACCCAGGTACATGCCCTTGACCAGAATCGAACCTGGGACCTTTCAGTCCGCAGGCCGACGCCCAATCCACTGAGCCAAACCAGTTTCAGCAAGGCTCTACTGTCTTGAGCAGGCCCCTGACTTCAGACACTGTGTAGGGGCTCCCCAGTCGGAGAAAGCCCTTGCTAAGAAGTGGATGTGTCTGTAGCCTGGACCAGGCTTGGTGTAGTAGGGAAGTTCCTCTTACTGAGTTCCAAGCATTGTCCTCTGGCACTGAACATGAATTCCTTCTCTTCCAGATGGGTGGAAGCACAATCATACCGAATTGGACTGCGCAGAATATTGTTCACCGATATCTTTTCATTACGGGGGCATGAAGATTTCAGTATTTTGTTGTAAAGGTCAAGAGTTCTGTAATCGATATCAAGGAAAGGGACGAGAATACAAGTAGTAGAATCAACGAATTTTTTGTGATGGTGATAGCCACTCCACTTGTCTTTTCCCTGGCGTCTCTGGTCCTAGTTCCCTCCACATGGGCTCCTGGAGAGCAGGCAGGGCACTGCTCTCTCCTCCACGTTTCCCTCCCCACTTTCTTCCTGGCCCCACGGGCTCTCCCCCATGATGTGGAACACTCTCCACTCACCCTTGTTTCAAGTCTCTGCTTCCTGCACATCTGCAATTCACCATCAGCCTTCCTCACCTTGCATTCCTGGTCCCTCACCATCATTGCATTTCCTTGGCTACCTGACTTCTACTGCCTTTCACTCAGAAGTGACTGGAATGTGCCCAGAAAGGAGTCGGGTTCCATTCTACACATCAGGAGTCTGAGGGGTCCGTGGGAAACTCAGGAAAATGTGTCCAACTGGTAGATGGGCCGACAGGCCTCAGTGTCCGAGAAGGTTGCAAGGGCTAAGGCATGAAGATGGGATCATCAGCTTTAGATGCGGGGGGTTTAGATGCTAAACTTTTGCATGCATTTCTCTTGTCTTTTGACCCCTTTTTCTTTCCCCTTGTTGCACGTCTGTCCTTATCCTCTTCCTTCATTCCATTTCCTTTATCAGTCTTGATACAAAAATAGAGAAAATTATTGTTGTGTTAAATTACTTATCAGACCGGCCAGTGTGGCTCAGTGGTTGAACGACAACCTATGAACCAGGAGGTCACAGTTTGATTCCTGGACAGGGCACATGCCTGGGTTGTGGGCTCAGTCCCCAGTGTGGCGTGTGTTGGAGGCAGCTGGTTGATGATTCTCTCTCATGATTGATGTTTCTCTCTCTCTCTCCCTCTCCCTTCCTCTCCGAAATCAATAAAAATATATTTGAAAAAATTACTTATAAAATATAATCTTACATTTCTCAGTTATAAATGAAAACAAAGCAAGAAGGATATTTTGTTTCTCTTGTAGAACAAATTCACTTTGTGTGATTTTTACGTGGTTGATTTTTTTGGGGGACTCATGAGAAGACCTTTTAAAAATCTATTTTTATTTTCAGAATGTCAAATGGAATTATATTTTATGGATTTACCTTTTTAAACTGAGGTAGGATATGAGCTAAAATGCAAGGCCATTTGGCTTCGCCACTGTGGACACAATCTAAATCGGGGCCTCTGAAACATCAGGAGCAACGCCAGTAGTGATAAAACGTACCTCCAGTATTCCAGCCGACATTCAACTTGTCCAGATAGGTCTTGTTGTAGTAAAGAGAACCATGGGAGAGCCAGAGTAATGGAGGCAGGACAAGTAAGAGGCCTTTCTTATTTTAAAAACTGCCTTAGCCCTGGCCAGTGTGGCTCATTTGATTAGGTGCCATCCCATACACCAAAAGACTACCAGTTCCCTTCCAGGTCAGGGCACATGCCTGGTTTGCAGGCTCAGTCCCTGCAGATGGGATGTATGCAGGAGGCAGGCAACTCTTGTTTCACTCTCACATCGATGTTTTTCTCTCTCCCTCTCCTTTTCATCTCTCTCTCTCTAAAAAAAAAAAAAATCAATAAAAATATTTAAAAAAATGAAAATTGCCTCATTAGCCATCTTCTGATGGGCAATGTAAATCCTAACTATTGTAAACTTCTAAAAAACACTAACCAAGTAATAGAAAAATTTAAAAAAGAATTAATGGGCTACACTTAATGATTTGCTTTCAGAAGGTACAATATGGAAAGGGGAAAAGTCGCTTTACTGTGGAGTCACCTGGCAACCAGTGTCAGCCAGGTGACCAAGGTCAACACCAACAGCAATACGGCAGGTGGACAGCATGTCCCTCTGACATGATGTGATGAGGACGGCACTTTGCCTCTGTGGTCCTCTCTTCATACCCGCCACCCTAGTCGAATCAGAAAAACATCAGATAAACCCAAAATTGAGGGGCATTCTGCAAAATATCTGCACACTGATCTTCAAAGTTGTCAATATCACAAAAACAACAACAGGCACAGTTCAGACATGATGGGTAAAAGAAACACAGTTTCCTGGAAGAGAAAAAAGATACTGGGCATGAACCGAAGGAAACCTGAAACCACCCATTAGGCAATAATAATGAATGAATATTTTTTTCCAGTTGTGACATATACCAGTATAATGTGAACTGTGAGCAGTAGGGGGAAACGGAGTAAGAAACTGTGCGTAATATTTTTGTAAGTTTTCTGTAAGTCTAAAACAAATTTAAAACCCAAAATATTATGGAAAAAAACACCCACCAAAGCACTTCTTAGAGATTAACATTTTAAACGTTATGTGTGATGTGTAGACTTCTCATAAGCATGGATGCACACATGGAGATGTATACATATACACAGACATGAATTTTTATCCACATATCTTACGAGTATATTGAATGTCAACTGTTCTTTGGTGACCTGGGAAAGGCCACAGACAAAGCCTCGGACGCCTGATGTGTCTTAGACCAGCTTAGGTCTCGCTCCTTCCTACCCTCTCACACTCCCTCACAGAGCAGCTCCTTCAGGGAAGGGGTGATGTCAGATTTCTTGGGGCTGAGAGACAAAAGAAAGAGTTGTCAAACTCCAATACGACATTATGACTTTATTAAGGGAGCGTATATGTCTCACTGGGCACCAACACAGCATGGATTTCCTCAGCACCACCCAGTAGGCGTTAAGGGGTCAAGACAGGGCAGGATGGATGGGGGTACGGGGTGACCTGCCCCAGGCAAGGGGGAAAGCTTCACGCGCTAACCTGGGGAAGGGCTACAGCCTGTTCCAGGAACCAGCAGGCATCAGCCACAGGGAGGGGCCGGAGAGTCTCTGAGGGCGTCTACAGAAAGCAATCTGTTCTGCCCTGGAGATAACTGGACCTAGGGTGTCCCAAAAGTCACGCAAGAAGTAATTTTGATAGAAAACACAGGTTTATAATTAAAAATTGTAAATTTTTTATTGATTCAGAAAGTATACAGGATAGGGTTATGTATGGAATAGCATATCGGGTAAATGGCCTCCACAGCTTTGCTGGCACATACGCAAAACTATGGTCTTCATTTGTCTTCATTGTCCCTGCTCCTGGGCCATCATTGGTACTTGGTAATGCTTATCAAATTGAAGGGATTGAAATAAAAGGGCAAAATATATTAGAATCTTATTCAATAAACCAAGTAATATTATTTTTGTTGTTGTTGTTGTTAATGCTCAAGCAAAATTCAAATCTTGCGTGAATTTTGGGACACCCTATAGCACGAGGGGCTGTCAGTGGTCAGCCAGTGGTCACATCATGGAACAGCCTGTCCTTCACAGGAGTGATGGGAGGAGTCAGGAATCCTACTCACAGCCTCTACCTGGCCCCACAAGAATCATCAGAGCAAAGGTCTACCTGTGGCGAGCCGGCACGGCCATGGCATACTCACCCCACATTGAGTGCCTTATGTGCCGCGCCAGCTCAGCCAGGTTCGGTGACCCTGAGAGGGGCGGTGAAGGATGGAGGAAAGACAGACAAGAGAATGAAAGCTGGGTCTGGGTGGGACGCTGTCCTCTCTGATGGAGAGCTAGTGACAGCACCAAGGACTACAAGCCGTGTCTTTCTTTTATAGCCAGATTCGATGAGGCAAGTAAGGGCGTGGTCAAGATGTTTACAACATTCTCCTGGGTTTCGATCCTACTCAACTACATGCACCTGAACTCTGTCAAGCCCACATCACTCAGGCATGTGGGGCCACGTGTTCGGACCATAGGTTCAAGCTTACAACTCTAGCTGTTGGCTATCATTGTGCTGGGAGGGCTCTGCCCTCCAAGCTGGGACTTGCACGTGGCCATGAGAGGACTGTGCCCTCTCATTAGTCCAAGGCTTGAACCTGTTCAAACACTGTAGCCACTCTCCACACCTACCCATCTTTGCTCTGTGTTGCATAGTGTGCTCGAAACCTAACATTCATCCAGTATATAAATGTAGATACATACATTTCCTTACAGCCATTCTATGACTTAGGCACAATGATTATTATTTCTTCTTAGTAGAGGAAATCTCTCCTCAATAGAGGACACTGAGATGCACAGAGATGATGTAACCTGCCATGGCCTCAACATTTTCAAATGCTGGGCCCAGGCTTCCAACCTAGACCGGTCTGATATCTGAGTCTGTGCTCTGGCCAGGGACACCCTTGTTGGGCCCGGTCCTGGACACATTCCTGGCAGGTCTGACGGGGGTTGGCGTGGGCCTGGAAGCTTGTGGTGGTTCCGGTGCCCACTGTCTGGCTGCTGCAGAGAAAGAGGCTCCTACACAGGCAGAGATGGTGCCTGACGACCAAGTAGGTGGGCCATTGATTTATTTCCTGGACTGGAACACGTAGGGAGTAAATGGGCACTTATTAACATTTAACTTGGAATAGAGGCATGGATTTGTCTAAACATCTAAATATCTCTGTGAACTTTGAGAGTCTCCAGCAGTGGTTCTCAACCTTCCTAATGCCGCGACCCTTTCATACAGTTCCTCATGTTGTGGTGACCTTCAATTTCATTGTTACAAATTGAACATAATTAAAGCATAGTGATTAATCACACAAACAATATGTAATTATATATGTGTTTTCCGATGACCTTAGGCGACCCCTGTGAAAGGGTTGTTCGACCCCCAAAGGGGTCGCCACCCACAGGTTGAGAACCACTGGTCTCCAGGAACTCATGGGCACAGAATGAATTTTTAAAAAAGAAATGCTTTTATTGCCCAGCCAGCATGGCTCTGTGGTTGAGCATCGGCCTATGAACCAGGAGGTCAGGGTTCGACTCCCAGTCAGGGCATATACCCTGGTTGCAGGCTCTATCCCCAGTGTGGGGCCTGCAGGAGGCAGCCAATCAATGATTCTTTCTCTCACTATTGATGTTTCTCTCCCTCTCTCCCTCTTCCTTCCTCTCTGAAATCATGTCTCTACTCTTCAGGAGGCAACCTCGATGGAGCAGGAGGGGGCACCTAGAACGTCCTCCGTCCTCAGAAGTATCCAGGTGGGTGGCTCTGCGGAGCATTTCCTGGGCCTGGGTGCCAGCGAACACCCACTGGCCACTGTGCAAGAGGAAGCTTCTGCCCACAGCCCAGGAGCAGCTCAGTCCAGATCTCCACCCCCTCCCATCGGCACCCCAGGGCAGCCTGTCCAGCCCTTCCCGGGACGCAGATCCCTGCTCCAGGCCCCTCTGCATCTCCCTGCCATCCCGACTGAGATGGACAAGCCTGTGCTCCTCCTGCTGCTGCTGCTGCTGCTGGGAGTCTTCCCTTTCATGTTCTTCCAAGGAGTGGGTGAGGCCCTGGGCTAGCTGGGCAGGGGTGAGGGCATGGGGGCAGGGGAGCACTCCCGGGATGATGATCTGTCCCCTTGAGCAGGAATGAGGTCAAGGATGAGGTTCTGAGATGATCACCAGCAAGAGTTTAAGGTCTCTCTCTGCTGTCCCACCCAAACTACACTCAGCAAAATGGTTCAAGTTCCTTCCAAATAGCCTCAGAGTGGGGTCAGTCACTCCCTTGGGACTGACTGGGGTTTTCTCCATTTAGGGTTTTGGGGCTGGCTGGGAAGGCCCTCAGAGGCAGAGCCAATGGTTGGTTGCTCAAGACTTTCTCTAAAGCAGCCACCAGGGGGCAGTGCTCCCGCGGGAACAGGCCACTGAAGGACTTAACTAGAACCAATATTCTCGTGGTGTGTGCACCGCCATCACTCAGATATGTTTGAACATCCAATTCCCTTTTGTGGGAGTTGTGGTAGGAATTTTGTGGGACTGCACCCCCACTTTGAGATCTGCAGAGTCGTTATGCCCATGATTTTAAACAGATTTCTAACGGAAGGCAGCCTTAAGTAGAGGCTTTTATTGTATTCTGGAACATGGCACCAAGGTAAGTGGAGACATTTCACTTTATTTATTTTTAATTTTTAAATTTTTTTAAAAACAAAACTTGTCACTTTTTAAAAAAAATATATATTTCTTTATTGAGTTCAGAGAGGCAGGGAGAGGGGAGAAAGAGAAACATCAATGATGAGAGAGAATCATTGACCGGCTGCCTCCTGCACGCCCCCTACTGGGGATCAAGCCCCCAACCCAGGCATGTGCCTTGGGCTGGAATCAAACCTGGGACCCTTCAGTCCACAGGCCTACGCTCTATCCCCTGAGCCAAGCCAGCTAGGGCTCACTTTATTTTTAATGGAATCAAGAACCTTGTGTCAAAGTTCCAAATCCTTAAAAAAATCAATGTCCATAATGTGAGGGGACCTTTTCCAGGCTTTAAGAGTGTATTGAAGTGGCCAGATGGCTCGGTTGGTTGGCGTGAAGTCCCCTGCACCCAAAGCAAAGGTTGTGGGTTTGATTCCCAGTCAGGTCACATGCCTAGCCTGTGAGTTTGATCCCGCGGGGGGGGGGGGGGGGGGAGGACTATATCCAGGACGTAATCAATTGATGTTTTTCTCTCACATCGATGTTTCTCTTGCTCTCTCTCTCTCCCTTGCTCTCTCTAAAATCAATAAGCTTATCCTCAGGTGAGGATTTTTTTTTTTTTTTAAGCAGCGTATATTGGAGGAGGAATTTAGGGTCATACTTTTCTCTTGAAGTCCTCGGCCTTCTCAGTGTCGTAGCTCACTTTGGCCCCAGCCCATTCAACCCCGGGATCTGCCTTCATGTCTATTTCTCCGTAGCTCCAGCCACATTGTGTATGGTCTGCAAGAGTTTTAATAAGGGCAAATGTCTGGAAGGCAATGGAAACTGCACCGTGTTGGAAGGGTCCGGATGCAGAACCAGAGATTTCTTCTTTATCAATGAGAAAGGTAATGCTGGTGAGCCAGGCTCTACTTGACTTCTTGAGCAGGACCCTGACTTCAGACACTGTGTAGGGCCTCTCCAGCCTGAGGAAGTTCTTGCTGGGAGGTGGACGTGTCTGTAGTCTGGACCAGGCCTGGTGAGTTGGGGAAGTTCCTCTTACTTGAGTTCCAAGCATTGTCCTCTGGCAATGACTATGAATTCCTTCTCTTCCAGGTGGGTGGAGCCACGAGCACACTGAATTGGACTGCTCAGATCATTGCTCACCTGCACATTCCTATCACGGGGCCCTGAAGATTGTAACCTTTTGTTGTAAAGGTCAACATTTCTGTAATAGAAATCAAGGAAATGAACGAGAATACAAGTTGTAGAAATAACCAGTTCCTTTGTCAGTGGTGATGGCCACGGGCCCTCTCCTGTCCCTGGCGTCTCTGGTCCTATCCGCCTCCACGTGGGCTCCTGAAGAGCATGCGGGACCCTGCTCTCTCCTCCATGTTTCCCTCCTCACTTTCCTCCTGGCCACTGGCTCCTTCCCCCTGACACCAAACACTCTCAGCTCACCCTTGTTTCAGGGCTCTGCTTCCTGCACATCTGAGATCACCACCAGCCCCTCTCACCTTGCACGTCCTGGTCTCTGGCAATCATTGCGTTTCTCTGGCTGCCTGGCTGCCTGATTGCTTCCTGCCAACTCAGGAGTGACTGGAATGTGCCCAGAAAGGGTTTGGGTTCCATTCTACACATCAGGGGTTTAAGGTCAGGGGACCGCTCAGGAAATGTGTCAAATGGAGAGAGAGAGCCCAAAGTTTAAGAAGGTTCCAAAGCCTGAGGCATAAAGATGCGATCATCAGCCTTAGATGCTACATACGAAGTTGGGATCTACTGAGAGCTTATGTTATGAGACCTAAACAGGTTGTCCCGGGAGGAGAGAAGGGGACGGGGGTGGATGAATATTAGGTACTAGAGACAACCACCTTAAAAAGTGGGTGCAGGTCACTCCCCAAGAAGATTCATGGCTGATGGTCCCAGAAGCCACATTACAGTGAGTTGAGAGATGGATGGACTATGACGGGAGGAAGTCGTGAGTATGGACAACTCTTCCCAGAAGGTTGGGCAGAACTGAGAAAGTGAAATAGTATTTTTTTGGAAGACGAGTGAGTTTAATGTGGTTTTAGGCAAAGAAAGATTTATTTCTTCTCGTTTACATTTGTTTAATGTGAAAATCTTCCCATTATAACTATAGCAATGTGTATTTCTATATCTTTCTCCATATCTATAATAATAAAAGAGTAATATGCTAATTAGACCGGATGTCTGACCAGATGTCCTTCCAGACCACCTTCTGGATGAAGCTGGGCCTGCGAGGGAAGCCCGGGTCCCGGTGCCAGAGGGAAGCTGGTGCTGGCAGCCGGGGGGGAGGAAGGCCTACTTTAGCACAAATTTTGTGCATTGAGCCTCTAGTATATACACTGAGTGGCCAGATTTTTATGACCACCCCATCAGGACTTCATTGACACTTCCAAAAATACTGAATATTAAAAACTTCCTAAACAAATACTCTCAAGGTTTTATTATTATTATTATTATTTACATAACTAATTCACTTCATTGTACTGATGGGGTGGTCATAATAATCTGGCCTCTCTCTCTCTCTCTCTCTCTCTATATATATATATATATATATACGCACACACACACACACACACACATATATAATGATTTCTGCTCATTTTGTCCATCTCTTGGCTGTTCTTTTTCTTTCCATCTCTTGTCCTTAGCCTTTTCTTTATCTTTTCCTTTGCTGTTTGCTATAGAAAAATGGAGATTATTTGTATTTTTTATTACTCATTGACTGTCTCCCGCTCATAATTTAAAGCAAACTAAATGGAATATTTTCTTTTGGAAAGACTAACAAAATAAATTAAATTTATTTTCTGTGTGTTTAGGTAAAATTTTTTTCAAAGTCACCAGAAATATCCTCTAAAAATCAACTTTTTTTAGAATACCAAATTTAAAAATTTTATAGATTTTTATCTATAAATCTGAGCTGAGAAAGGAGATAAAAGGGAAGACAGGTAGGATTAGCCATTGTGGGAGGCTTGTTATTAAATGCTAAAATGCCAGCAACAACCCCTTTCAGATCAAAGCCAATAGAACCAAATATTGTCGTGTCAGTGGGTGTACTTATTATGTCTGATCTCATCAGAAAGAACTACATATGGGTCATGGTGATGGTGGGAGTATGTCCAAAAAGCCAAACAAAAAAACAACAACCACAGAAAACAAAAGTTGGCAAGAATGTGGAGACATAAGAATGCTTGGTCACTCTTGGTGAAATGTAAAATGGTGTAGCCAACAGCATGATTGTTCTTCAAAACATTAAAAATGGAATTGCCATATGACCCAGCAGTTCCACTCCTGGTATATAGCCACAAGGATTGAAAGCGGGTCTCAAAGAGATATTTGCACACCCCTGTTCATAGCAGCATTACTTACAATAGCCAAAATGTGTAAACAGCCCAAGTCCCCACCAACCAATGAGTGGATAAATAAAATGTGGTGTATACGTGGCAATAAATATCATTTAGCCTTAAAATGAAGAAAATTCTGCCCGGCCGGCGTGGCTCAGAGGCTGAGTGTCGACCTATGAACCAGGAGGTCACAGTTCAATTCCCAGTCAGGGCACATGCCGAGGTTGTGGGCTCGATCCCCAGTGGGGGGCGTGCAGGAGGCCGCTGATCAATGGTTCTCTCTCATCATTGATGTTTCTGTCTCTTTCTCCCTTTCTCTCTGAAATGAATAAAAATATATTTAAAAAATAAAATAAAAATATATTAAAAAATAAATAAAATAAAAACGACACATGGTACATCATAGGTGAAACTTGAGAACATTAAGCTGAGTAAAACGAGACAGCCTCCAGACGCAAATACCGTATGATTCCACGTCAGTGAGGGTCCTCCAGCGTCAAATTCACAGAAACAGGATGGAGAATGGCAGTTGCCAGGCGCTTGAGAGAGGAGGGGGTGGGGAGTTGTTATTTCATGGGCGTGGAGTTTTAGTTTTGCAAGATGAAACATTGCTGGAGATCTGTTTCACAACCATGGGAATTATACTTCACACTAAGAAACCGTACACTTAGAAATGGCTAAATTAGTAAAATTTATTTATGATTTACCCTAATTCAAGATTTGGAAAACCAAAGAGGAAATGAAAGAAACACACTTTTGCCCTTCTTTTTTTAAATCCTCACCCGAGGGTAGTTTTTCCATGGATCTTTTAGAGAGAGAGAGTGGAAGATAGGGAGGAGGGGGAGAGAGAGAGAAACATGGATGTGAGAGAGACACATCGACTGGTTGCCTCCTGCACATCAGGGCTGGGGATCAAACCTTCAACCGAGGTACATGCCTTAGACCAGGGATTGAACCTGAGACCCTTTGGTCCAGGGGCCGACATTCTAACCACTGAGCAAAACCGGCCAAGGTTACCCTTCTTAATAAAAATAAAAATAAGAGCAAAACAAAAACCCAAATAACCCCTGCCTTTTATTACCCCCTCCACACTGCACTAATGACCAATGGGAAATCTGTGCCTATTGGCATCTCTGTATTCTTTGGAAAAATATGCAGGCCGCGTGGCCATTTTTTAATGGAGTTGGTCTTTTTTTGTTGTTGCTGAGTTGTATGAGTTCTTTACATATTTTTTAAAAATATATTTTATTGATTTTTTACAGAGAGGAAGGGAGAGGGATAGAGAGTTAGAAACATCGATGAGAGAGAAACATCGATCAGCTGCTTCCTGCACACCCCCCACTGGGGATGTGCCCGCAACCCAGGTACATGCCCTTGACCGGAATCGACCCTAGGACCCTTCAGTCCGCAGGCCGACACTATCCAATGAGCCAAACCGGTCAGGGCCATATTTTTTTATATTAACCCCTTATCTGGGGAGTTGTTGTTTCATAGGGACAGTTTCTGTTGGAGAGGATGAAAATGTTCTGGAAATGTATAGAGGTGAGGGCCAAACCGCAATGTGAATGTACATCACTGAATTGTACACTGAAAATGGTTAAACTGGGACATTTTGTCATCGATAGCTTACCACAACCCAAACAATAACTGGCATTGTCTTGGTTTTCTGTTACTGCCACACTGAATTCTCTTTGATTTAGGATTTAAATCGTAATACGACTGTGAATAATAATAGAGTTACTTCCTATTGGGCAGTTAGTATGTGCCGGTCCCTACGTAAAGTGGAATGTTTTCTCATTTGGTCTTCACAGCAGCCACGCGAAGAAGTTCTTCTCAGCCCAGTTTGCAGAGGAGGAAATGAAGGCTCAGGAAGCTTAGAAAACGTCCCCAAAGTTACATGCTACCCAGAGCCCAGGTCTCTCTGGGTGGGCAGGGCCTGGGTCCCACTTTCCTGCTTCTGTTTTCTTATGCTGAGTCGCTTCATGCCTTCTCCTGGGAAGACGGAGCGGCAGGATTCAGACTCAGGCAGTCGGCAATCTCCTTCAGAATACGGGCTTTTTAACACTTAAGCCAGTGGTTCTCAACCTTCCTAATGCCGCGGCCCTTTCATACAGTTCCTCATGTTGTGGTGACCCCCAATTTCATTGCTACAAATTGAACATAATTAAAGTGTAGTGATTAATCACAAAAACAATATGTAATTATATATGTGTTTTCCGATCGTCTTAGGCGACCCCTGTGAAAGGGTCGTTCGACCCCCAAAGGGGTCGCGACCCACAGGTTGAGAACCGCTGGCTTAAGTCCTGCAGTGGCCAGAAAACTTCCTTCCCCTGCCCTCATCACCCAACCAGCCCTGAGAAGGCGGAGGGTCCCCCCAGGGCAAGCCCTGCCCTGCTGGCCAGGCCCTCCTTGTTTCTGAGACGCCCCAGACCTAGAAGGTCAGGGGCCTGGTGAGATTTCGCATCCTATCCATTTGACCCGATATGTGGTCTATTTTTTAAATTGTCCCATGTGCACTTGAGAAGGACGTATATTCTGCGGCTTTGGGGTGAAATGTTCTGAAGATGTCAATTAAGTCCATCTGATCTAGTGAGTCATTCAGGATTGCTGTTTCTTCGCTGATTTTTTTGTCTAGAGGATTTATCCAGGGATGTCAGTGGTGTATTAAAGTCCCCTACTATGATTGTATTGTTGTCGATCTCTTCCTTGATATCTTCCAGGAGTTTTTTTTTTTTTATGTATTTGGGTGCTCCTGCATTGGGTGCATATATGTTTACCAGGGTTATATCCTTGTGTTGTATCGATCCCTTTAGTATTATGAAGTGGCCTTCCTTATCTCTTGTTATGGCCTTCACTTTGAGGTCTGTTTTGTCCGATGTAAGTATTGCTACCCCAGCTTTTTTTTTCATTTCCATTTGCCTGAAAGATGGATCCTATACATTTGAGAGATGAAACAAAATGAAATGAAATGAAATGAAATGAAATGAAATGAAATGAAATGAAATGAAGTGAAATGAAGTGAAGTGACTTGGGAACCTTTGCCCGACTCTTCTCTGCCCTGCATCCCTTCCATCTTATCGGGCCGTTAGGGAAACAGCCCGCGGGCTGCCCTGCATCCGGTCTTGTTATTCATGAGGGTTGTTCTTGTAATCCATTCAGGGCCCCCAGGTGTCCCAGGGCAGCTTCCCCCACTTCCTCACCCCACTTAGACTTGGGGTTTGGCCAGAACAGCAGAAACAGACTACCAAGCCTGGTGGGCCTCGCTTGGCCCAGACGGCATTTCAAAGTTGTACCACAGTCCTTCCTCAGCCACAGTTCATTTCTCTTGGGCCTCTTGGCTCTCAAGACAGTGGGGGTGGGGGTGGGGGGAGGTGCGGTTGAGAGCAAAGGCTTTTCTGGATGTTGAGGTTTGTTCAGAAAGGATGGGCAGGGCGTATTTGGGAGGAGATCCCTGCCAGTCAGCTGAGTTGTAACTTCTCTGATATGAGGGGGTAGAATGGAACCTCATCTTTGACTGACAAGCTGTTGCAGTAGCTTTCATTGCAGCAGAGGGATACATCTTTCCTCTTGTTGGTGATGCGTATGTATTCCACACATCTTTTGGGGCAGCCCAGGGTGGAGTACTGGTAGACGTATTCTGAAGAGGGTGGGAGAATAGCAGAGAGGCCCAGGTTGGACTCGGGGTGTGCCAGGGAATGGGGCTGAGTGAGTAGCGCCCCTCCACTCCCGTCCCCTTAGGAAGAGTCTGAGACTTGAAGACCCGTCCACCAAAGGGGTGGCCTTCTTCCAGGGTACCCCACTCCCACCCCCAACACCCACATGCATTTGCAGCAAAGAGCTATAACCGCTAGACTGGATTAGGGATTCAGTCCCTGGATGTCAGAGATGGATGGGATTTGGAGGTCATCCACTAAAACTCAATCATTGGCCAGCTGGTGTGGCTCAGCGGTTGTACATTGACCCAGGAACCAAGAGGTCACCAGTTCGATTCTCGATCAGGGCACATGCCCAGGTTGTGGGCTCAATTCCCACTAAGGGGTGTGCAGAAGGCAGCCAATCGATGATGTTTCTCTCTCATTGATGTTTCTTTCTATCCACCCCTCTCCCTTCCTCTCTCTCTAAAAATCAATTTTTATATATATATGCCTAAGCAACCGTTATGACTGATCGAACGAATGACTGGTCGACCAGTCGCTATGATGAGTTACTGACCACGAGGGGGCAGAGGCTCAATGCAGGAGCTGCCCCCTGGTGGTCAATGCGCTCCCACAGCCAACCTCCCACGGTCCCTCCCGCCTTCCTGCCAGCTGTCTCCAATCATGGCCAACCTCCTGCAGTCCCTCCCCCACAGACTGGGTGAGACAGCCCCAATCATCACTGGTCAGGCTGAGGGACCCTACCCATGCACAAATTTGTGCACCAGACTGCTAGTAAAAACATATTAAAAACACACACACACAACTTAATCATTGTACAGATGAGCAATTTGGACTCAGAGAAGGAAAACCACGTGCCCTAGACCATCCGCTGGGTTCACGCTAGAGCTGGTGGGACTAAAGAATTCGAACTCCAGACCTAAGGCTCTTTTTGTTTGTTGGTTCGCCAGGCCAAGGCATAACGTTCCATCTCCCATCCCTCCCTTCCCTCCAGCCCTCACCTCACCTCCGGTGTAATGTTGAGTGTACACTTCTCTGGTCTGGCAAGCGAAGTCAGGGTATCTGGATTTACAGGAACCTAAATTCTTTCTGCAGGTCTTGCCGACAAATTCATCGCAGGAGGTGCAAACTGGAATTCTCCCTGTAGGATCTGGGCATTATGTGAGAACCGTGGGGTGAGGCCAAGGAACGCCAAATAGTTAGGGAAAGAGAAAAGGGCCCCACTGCGGGGGGAAAGGACTCTCCAGGCTTCTTGTCCTCTCGGGGACCCTCCCTGCACAGCCCACATTTATCTCAGGGAACCTGGTTCTATGTCATGCAGGGTTACCAGAAAGCTCTCTCCCTTCTTTCTTTTCAGGCTCATCCTGCATCTGTGGCTTCTAGCGGGGACCCTGAACTAGGCATTTTATTTATTTATTTATTTATTTATTTATTTATTTATTTATATATTTTTTATTGATTTTCCACAGAGAGGAAGGGAGAGGGATAGAGAGCCAGAAACACTGATGAGAAACACTGATCAGCTGCCTCCTGCACGCCTCCCACTGGAGATGTGCCCGCAACCCAGGTACATGCCCTTGATCGGAATCGAACCTGGGACCTTTCAGTGTGCAGGCTGACGCTCTATCCACTGAGCCAAACCGGTTAGGGCGAACTAGGCATTTCATTGCTGGTAGAGCCAGGTAAGCTTGTCTGAGCGAGAAGACCCAGGATCCCTTGGGGAAAAGGGGAGAGGGGGATCCCTATTCCAAGTTACTTATGAAGGCCTGGGGCTCAGTTGAGAGAAATGGTGTATTGCTCTCTAACTTGCCCATGGACAGACCTCAGTGGTTCCTTCTCAGCCCTTCCCCTCACATCATCCTGGGAGTTACAGTTCGGTGAAGCTACTGAATAGCAGGCAGAACAGGGCCCCTCCGGGAGGGTTTCCATGAGGGCTCAGGGGCCTGGGCCCCGCAAACGCTGTCCCTGCAGCTTCTGCTCCTCCTCCTCAGGACTTTCTAGGACCTGACTCCCTGCCCCCTCCCTCTGCCCACGTTGACTCCCTGCTATGGGACTCACCGCCTGTGGAAGAGCAGCACAAGACCAGGAGGGCTCCTGGGAGCAGGAGGAACGGGAGCCAGCCCATCGACGTTGGGAAAAGGATGATGCAGCAGGAAACCAAGCTCCAGGGAGGGCTCAGGGATGGTGTCCTAGACAGGCTGTGGGGTGGAGACGAAGCTGCATTTCCTCCCAGCCTCCGGCTCTTCCAGGTGCATCCTGAGCTCTACAAGGTGCCTTTCATTCACTTGCATTGGGAGGCCCCGCCTCTAAGAGAGTGGGTGCTCTGCTTCCTCTCTCCGTTCCAGAGCCCACACAGGGTCAGGACCACGACATTTGCATATGAAAGAGGTGATCAAAGGAAGACCCTGGGATGAGTCACAAGCTCATCCCAGAAAAAGCAGGGGATCTAAGGGAAGCAGAGCTGGGAGCCACCTTCAGATTCCACACATTCTCTGCCTTGTCCAACCTTTGGCAACCTTTGGGTGTTCCGGACGAACTCTGTGTGAGGTTACCAACTAGCCCACTGAGCCCCGGTACCAGGCTCTACCCCACAGGCACACAAATGCATGGCACACCCACAGATTGTGCTGGATTCCTTGATTCAGCCACGTCGCCTAACACTGGGCTGGTCAAGGGGAGGACCATTCAAGTGAAGGTAAGAAAGGAGCTCACCTCAGATTCTCAGTATGTCTGATAAGAATGGAGTTGGAGACCACAAATTCAGTTATCATTCAATAAAACATGTCTCGCACAAGGACCCAAGACGTCACTATATCAGATTGTCCCAAGTGGCGAGCCAATTACAGGATAGGAAATCTCAGAGGAATATATACTACTATAGGCCCGGTGCACAAAATTCGTGCACTGGTGGGGGAGGGGTCCCTCAGCCTGGCCTGCACCCTCTCGCAGTCTGGGAGTCCTCAGGGGAAGTCTGCCTGCTGGCTTAGGCCCGCTCCTCAGCAGTCAGACATCCTTCTCACAGTCCGGGACTCCTCGCTCCTCATCGCCTGCCTGCTCACTGCTCCTTATGGCTCGGCTCGCTGCTCTTTAGTGCTGTCATGGAGGCAGGAGAGGCTCCTGCCACCACTGCTGCACTCGCCAGCCATGAGCCCAGCTTCTGGCTGAGCGGCACTCCCCCTGTGGGAGCGCACTGACCACCAGGGGACAGCTCCTGCATTAAGCGCCTGCCCTCTGGTGGTCAGTGTGTACCATAACGACCTGTCGTTCTGCTGTTCAGTCAATTTGCATATTAGGCTTTTATTATATAGGATTAGTCCACAGCTGGGAGAAATCGGAGGCAGGAAAATAAAGGAGATCATTTACATTCTATTTTGCAACAATTGCATTTTTCCCCAGGCAAACAACCAGATTATACGTTAAGGAGACCATGGCACCTATTCAAAGGGGGGGGGCAACTTAAAGGTTGCAAACCCCCCAACATGTTTTTTCTCTCTCTTTATGCCCCTCTCTGCCCCTTCTGACAGCTCACTAAGTCCACTTGTTTTTCTTTCCCATGTCTCTTGACTAAGTTGTATTTGGACCATGACTAGGACACAACCCAAGTCTAAGCGTCAATCGCTTTAGCCTGGCTGCTGTAGCTACCTTTGCTGGCCCCCCAGTTAGTTCCCTCGCTCTCTTTTCGTTTATTTCTGCCCCTTTGAGGATGAATTAAAAACAGTTGCCTTTGTCCAAGAAGCCTGTTCGGAGGTTCACTGCTATGGAACCCCATTCCTTCCAGAGAGCTTCTCAGTCCAGTCCTAATCAGACCAAAAGCTATTCAGAAGAGGAGTCAAACACCATTGACTAGAATAAGAGAACAACTTATGGAGGGAGTACAATGTAATGAAAAATAGGACTTGGCTAAGCAGAATCAAGATCAATGGCGTTCTTTAAAGAGAGAAAGGTGCACGCCAAGTTTTAGAAGTCGAAAGCTATGTCACATATTGGAATCTTTTCTTAGAATGTCTTTATTTGGTTTTGGTATTAAGGTAATGCTGCGTCCATAAAATGAGTTAGGATACACTAACTCCTCCTCAATGTTCCGGAAGACTTTTTTGAGAATTTGAGTTATTCATTTTTTGTTTGTTTGTTTGGTTGGTTTGGGGTGGGTTTTTTTGTTTTGTTTGTTTGTTTTGAGAGAGAGAGAGAGAGGAAGAGAGAGAGAGAGAGAGAGAGAGAGAGAGAGAGAGAGAGGAAGGAAGGGGGAGAGAGAGAGAAACATTGATGTGAGAGTGAAATATCCATTGGCTGCCTCCTACACACCCTCTACCAGGAATCGAGCCTGCAACCCAGGCATGTGCCCTGACTGGGAATTGAACCGGCAGCCTTTCAGAGTACAAGATAAACCATACTGGCCAGGGCAGTGTTATTTCTTTCTGAACTGTTCAATAGCGTTCACCAGTAAAGCATCTGAACTTTCCTTGTGAGAAGGTTAATATCTTGAAAAGTGTATTTCTTTCTTCTTGAGTGTCCTTCGGTAGTTGGAGTCCGTAATAATAATAAGCACCAGGTGAGTGTGCTAATGCGAGGACGGAAGATCATGTGTTTGCCAGACTGATGGGTGCCAGAGGGGCGGGGGGTTGGATGTCTAGGTGAAGGGATTGAGAAGTACAGATTAGTAGTTACAGAATAGTCATGAGGATGTAAAGTTCAGCGTAGGGAATATAGTCAATAATATTGTAATGACTATGTATGGTGTCAGGTGGGTATTGGAAATATTGGGGGGAACATTTTATTTTATTTATTTATTTATTTATTTTTTTCATAAGGGATGTAGCATTTTATTTTTTATTTTATTTTATTTTTTTTTAAATTTTTTTAAAAATACATTTTATTGATTTTTTACAGAGAGGAAGGGAAAGAGACAGAGAGTTAGAAACATCGACGAGAGAGAAACATTGATCAGCTTCCTCCTGCACATCTCCCACCGGGGATGTGCCCGCAACCCAGGTACATGCCCTTGACCGGAATCGAACCCGGGACCCTTCAGTCCGCAGGCCGATGCTCTATCCACTGAGCCAAACCGGTTTCAGCAGCGGGGGGAACATTTTATAAAGTATCCTAGAGGCCTGGTACACAGATTCGTGCATCAGTGGGGTCCCTCGTCCTGGCCTGTGGGGATCGGGCCGAAACCGGCTCTCTGACATCCCCTGAGGGGGTCCTGGATTGTGAGAGGGTGCAGACCAGGCCTAGGGACCCCACTGGTGCATGAAGGGCTGGGGAGGGACCATAGGAGGGCTCCAGGGCGTGTCGGCCTGTCTGGCCTAGTCCCGATCGGCTGGACCCCAGCAGCAAGCTAACCTACTGGTCAGAGCGTCTGCCCCCTGGTGATCAGTGCATGTCATAGCGACTGATAGAATGGTCGAACAAATGGTCGGACACGTAGCATGTTAGGCTTTTATTATATAGGATGATTGTCTAACCACTAGGCTGTAGACCTGAAACTCATACAAAATAATATTGAATGTAAACTGCAATTGGAAAAAATTAATATCTCAAAAAAAAGATAGTGCGTTTGCAGTGTTTCTAACAGAGCAGGTGCGTAGAAAATATATAGTCATTATTATTATTGTTATCTTCTGAAGAGAAAAAGAACAGTCTCTGACTAAGACAAAAAAGGTCTCTAGATTCATTTCACTCAAAAATCTATGCTATCATCCCAGCTGGTGTGGCTCAGTGGTTAGAGTGTCAGCCCAAGGACTGAAGGGTCACAGGTTCTATTCCAATCAAGGGCACGCACCTCGGTTGCAGGCTGGATCCCAGCCCAGTCAGAGCTCTTGCAGGAGGCAACCAATCCATGTGTCTCTTTCACATCAATGCTTCCCTCTCTGTCCCCCTCCCTTCCACTCTCTCTAAAAATCAATGCGGAAATATCCTCAGGTGAGGAATAACAACAACAAAAAAAACCTGTCCCATAAAATGACAGGAATTCAAAAGCCCCAAATACTGACACTTTGGAAGAATAAAAGCATCAATGTTGCACCCCAGAGGGCTTTTCATTGCACCCCTTTCCTCTTTTAGCGATTATAGTCTTTAAGCAGCCAGCAATCATTTCTTCTCAGGGTGACTCTACAGCTCACATACGGATAAAGAAAAGTCAGTTAAGTCGCTTCCACAGCTCAAGGGAACAGTAGGTGGGTGATCCTGCCCTCCCTCCGTGGCTCACGTGGCTCACGGGAGGAGCTGTCGCTGAAAGTCGGCACCTACATTCCGGTGGAGACTGGCAGTGGTGCTGCTGTGGCCAGATAGGCCCTCCGATGTGAGCAGCGGGCGAGTCCCCTGCTCCCATCCCACGTCCTCTAGGCCTGGGTGGCCGGGTGGTTGATTCCTCAGCTCGTTCTGATGCAGGTCTTTTGAGGAAAACTCGGAGACCTTGACCCCAGTCTGTTTCCTCCCAGGGCATCCGTCTACCCACTTTTTAGGTTTTGAAATGGAGGCGGGGAAAGGTTAAATGATTTGCCAGGGTCACAGTGCGAGGCGGCAGAACGGAGATTTCCACTTGGGCCACTAGCTATTTAAAATGTACACCATGGCGATTCGATATACATTGTGACATTTGTACAACTACAAAACGAATATCTTTAAAAGCAGATTATGACACGACCTCTCCCCCACCCCCAATCTAGTTAGTTAACACACCTGCCATCTCACATTGCACTACATAAAATAAGGCAGAGAAAGATAAATAAAAACAGCAGCAGCAACAGTAAAACTCATAGAAACAGAGAATAGAAAAGTGGTTGCCAGAGACGGGGGTGAAGGGAATAGGAAGAGATTGGTGTAAGGGCACAGACGCTCAGCTATAAGATGGACACAGTCTGTGACTCGAATGTACAGCGTGGTGACCACAGTTGGTAACAGGGTCTTGTAGAATTGAAATGTTGGCCATTTCCTCACCTTTGAAGTTATAGAGACCTGGCACTCCAGCGAACCCAAGCAGGGGGTCCTCATCACGGCGCCTTTGGACATACCTGGCCGACTTGGGGGAGAAACTTTTTTGGGGATGAGGGGGAGTGTGGAGGTATTACAAGAACCTCACTTTCTTATTCTATGGGTGAGCATACATCTTCAGAAAATTTCTAAGGCGTGGAGAGGAGGCTATGTCCACTTTCTCACCTGGCCTTTGCAACACTTTGGCTCATGTTACGTCTTTGAAATGATAAGAGCTGTGCTTTTTTCCCCCTTGAGTATGTTCATATCTGCTAAACGCACGGACACCCTTTCACGTGTCCCCCACCCACCTCTGAATGGCACCTGGAGCTCCACGCTGCCTTGTTCTAATTAGTGCTCCTTGTTCCTTTCTCACCTGACTAAGCCCTTCACCCTTCATCTGCTGCCCACCTGGACCTTAATGATCAGAAACGAGCTCTGCTCAAGGCCCCAAGAAGAAGATGTTCTGTTCCCCCAACCCAGTGGTCGGCAAACTCATCAGTCAACAGAACCAAATATCAACAATACACCGATTGAAATTTCTTTTGAGAGCCAAATTTTTTAAACTTAAACTATATAGGCAGGTACATTGTTATTAACTTAATTAGGGGACTCCTAAGGCTTAGGAAGAGCCACACTCAAGGGGCCAAAGAGCCACAGTTTGCCAACCACGGCCCTAACCCTATGGGCTGACCCCAGGTTTCTCGGAACTGCACACATAGCGTTAGTGCTTCTACCTCCTTGAGAACAGAGACCCAACACTGTAGGTCATGACCAGTGGTGCATTTCTCTTGGGCCTCCTCCTCTCTCTCTCTCTTTTTTTTTAAAAAAATATATTTTTATTGATTTCAGGGAGAGGAAGGAAGAGGGGGAGAGAGGGAGAGAAACATCAATGGTGAAAGAGAATCATGATCAACTGCCTCCTGCACGCCCCACACTGGGGATCAAGCCCGCAACCCGGGCATGTGCCCTGCTCAGGAGTCGAACAGCAACCTCCTGGTTCATAGGTCGACACTTAACCACTGAGCCACATCGGTCTGGCTTTTTAGGTTTCCTTGAATCTCTGAGATGATATTTTTCACTGATACTGGGTAGTTCTCAGCTCTAATAGTCATCTAATGGAATACTATAGAGAAAAAAAGCAAGCTTCATATGAAAACATGGATAATTTATAAAATGCGGACTGTTTGACTCCATTTATATTGATATTCAAAACCAAGCACAAATATGGTGTGATAAGGCTATAAAACTATACATTTCGTAAGAGAAAGGATCATGTTCCCATCAGATGAGGCAACTAGATGAGGAGACCGTGGTTAGGAAAGAGCACCTGCCGTCGGGGAGTTTTCTGTGGCCCCGGCAACACTCAATTCCTGACCCGGTCATAGTTACATGTACACGTTAACATCATTTCAGATGTGCATTCGTGTTCTGTGCTCTTTCTTGGTATGTATGTTAGTTTCCACCAATATAAAAATCCCACAGCTATACACACACAGGAAATAACACGGGGAATCTGCTTCAGTGAACTGGTCTGGGGCAGTCTCTCTGAATACAGAGAGATGATTATTTTTATAATTATGACAGATGTAAGATTATTTTTATAACTATGGCCTATGTAATATTGCTTTTATAATGATGATATATCTAAGATTATTTTTATAATTATGGCATATGTACGATTACGTTTATAATGATGATATATGTAAGATTATTTTTATAATTATGACAGAGGTAAGATTATTTTTATAATTATGGCATACATATGATTACTTTTATAATGATGATATATGTAAGATTATTTTTATAATGATGATACATGTAACATTATTTTTATAATGATAACATATGTAAAAACATGTCATAAACTCGCAGTACAGCGGGCTTTGTGCCACGGTGGGAGTGCTGGCAGTTTGCAAAGAGTCTCTGAGCAAGGCCTTCATGTACCATGAATTCACGTTGGAGAGGAGAAGGGGAGTCCCGAGTTCTATAGTATAGATTTTTGAGTGAAATTAACCTGGAGACTTTTTTTTTGTCTTAGTCAGAGACTGTTCTTTTTCTCTTCAGAAGGTAACAATAATAATGACTATATTTTTCTAAGCACCTGCACTGCTAGAAACACTGCAAATACATTATCTTTTTCTTTTGCGATGTTAATTTTTTTCAATTCAATATTATTTTGTGTGAGTTTTAGGTCTACAGTATAGTGGTTACACAATCATATGCTTTATAAAATGTCCCCCCCCCCCGATATTTCCAATTCCCACCTGGCACCAGACATAGTCATTACAATATTATTGACTATATTCCCTACGCTGAACTTTACATCCCCATGGCTATTCTGTAACTACCAGTCTGTACTTCTCAATCCCTTCACCCAGCCCCCAACCCCTCTCCCTTCTGGCACCCACCAGTCTGGCAAACACATGATCTTCTGTCCGCACATAAGCACACTCACCTGGTGCTTATTAATATTAAGGACTCCAACCACCGAAGGACACTCAGGATGAAAGAAATACGCTTTTCAAGTTATTAACTTTGTAGTTGAAAACCTCACAAGGAAAGCTCAGATGGCTTTACTGGTGAACTCTATTGAACAGTTCAGAAAGGCATAACACCGGCCTGGCCAGTATGGCTCAGTGGTTAGACATCCTCCTCTACACCAAAAGGTCGCTGGTCCAGTTCCTGATCAGGGCACATGCCCGGGTTGGTGGGCTCAATCCCCAGTGTGAGACATGCAGGAGGCAGCTGATCAATGGGTTGCTATCATCATTGATTTTTTTATTTCTCTCCTACTCTCTTCTTCTCTGAAATAAATTTAAATTTAAAAAAAAAGTGAAGAAAGGAATAACACTAAGTCTCAAAAAAAGTCTCCCAGAAAATTGAGGTCACCGGTGGGAAGAGTTCTGCTGGAGATAGCTGGCTGTGCCGGCGGCATATTGAACGCACAGAACATTTTATTTGTGATGTAAGCTGTAACAGGACCAGGGGCTAAGCTATTGGCTGCTCATTCTCCCTGGAATCCTAGACCTCCCTCCCTAGCCACTGCAATGGCCACGCTACCCTCTCCAGACCTCAGAACCGCAGGGAGGCGCTGTCTAGGGAACTGGGGGTGTTTTGAACAAGCCTGAGATTCCCAGGAAACCCTCAGGGGCGGCGAGTCTCAGGGTAGACAAGGACGCACACAGGCTCCCAGAGACACTTCTGTTCTTTATTGGCTCTGCACGTGTTGTCTGAAAAGCTTCTGTTTTCACAGCCTTCATGAAGGTAGAACTTCTCTGCCTTCAACAGGCCCCAGCCGCCCAGAGCTGTGCTCCCCCGTCGCCCGAGGGAAAAGAGGCTGCTCTGCTCGGACTGTTCTTTCAAACCCTGATGGAGAAGAGACTGTTCTTTCTGCTGGATCACTGGCCTATGTCCTGTGGGTACTGGGACAAGCCAGGAGCCTGAGGCTAGCGGTGCCCATGGGGCCAGTGACTGTGCTTCTCCATCCCGCTGACTCGCCTCATCACGCGTGGGATCTGCCACGGCTGAGAGCTCTGTCCCCCAATCCGGTACTCACACCAGCCCCATTAACCTCTTCAGAAAGGTCCTTATGTGGAACTATCTGGATTAGCAATAAATTTCAGGATATTTGGCTAAATTCCCTGTGGAGAGTCAATCTGTCTCCTTTAAAAGTAATAACTAGAGCCCTAATTGGTTTGGCTCAGTGGATAGAGCATCGGTCTGCGGACTCAAGGGTCCCAGGTTCGATCTCAGTCAAGGCATGTACCTTGATTGGAGGTGTGCAAGAAGCAGCTGATTGATGTTTCTCTCTCATCAATGTTTCTAACTCTCTATCCTTCTCCCTTCCTCTCTGTAAAAAATCAATAAAATATATATTTTTTAAAAAGTAATAACTAGAAAGCAAATCTCCATTCAAGAAATGTCATTTTTAGTATTTTGCCTAACATCGGAAATGCAAAGCAAAAATCCTAGCCCTGATCTAACAGCTTCTAATCTCACACATATGCACGCCACTGAAGACCTCCCTGGTCACTCTGAGTTTAAATAAACCCTGGCCTCACTTCTGGTGTAATTGTACCTCTGGAACGCTGTGATGGGGAGAGGGGCATCCAGATAAAGGGGCCATGCAGACTTAGGTAAGGTCTAAAGCAATCCTGAACACTTTTAAGTCATGGGTCTGAAATTTCTGACATAAAAATAATTATTATGGGGTGAGCTAAGAGGATAAGAAAAAGGATTAGAGACACTGAGAGAAGGAACAGAGTGGGCCCAGTAAGAAAGTCAGGAGTATTGGCCCTCGTGGCTCAGTGGTTGAGCATCAACCTATGAACCAGGTTCAATTCCCGGTCGGGTTGGGGCACATGCCCGAGTTGCGGTCTCGATCCCCAGTATGGGGCACGCAGGAGGCGGCTGATCAATGATTCTCTCTCACCATTGATGTTTCTACCTCTCTCTCCCTTTCCCTTCCACTCAGAAATCAATAATAAAAATACATTTTAAAAAAGGAAAATCGGTTATTTTGAGATATTAAGGCTGGGAGTATGTGAGGAGATTTAAGGAGAAAAGTAAGCCAATGGAATGGGTTCATTAAGCAAAGAATCCAGGTGGGTCAGGAAAGCAGGAGAGAGAAGTCTGTTCTTTAGGAGAAGTGGCAAAATCGCATCAGAGGAGTGTAATTAGTGAGGGGACGGTCCTGGCAGGTGCAGAAGGAGAGCCTGCCCGCCTTTCTGGTGGCTGCCATTGGCGAAAGAAATAAAGATGGGAGGAAAGAGGGAAGATCTCAAATTGTGGAAGAGAGGAATATAGAGAAGCAGAGAAGACATGAAATGTCAGGGCGATAAGACGAGCTAATGACTGTGCACAAGACAAAAATCAGTCATGCCATCTGTGTGTGTGTGTGGGTGTGTGATGCACAGATACTTAATGGTGCTATTTCACAGCTTCACTCGGGTTCTAGTTCATGGGTTTACCTCTCTTCCTCCTTCTTCCCTTGATGGAAGAGCTAGTGTGCTCTTTGGTATGCAGTGGTAAAATGCATACCATCATGGCGAAAATCTCCTCGATGCATCACTCTTGTCCCCTGCCTCATCAGCCCACATCTGGCTGAGACCACAGCCCCCTTTGCTGTAGACCTACATTGTGCCCTAGGGCAGTGGTCGGCAAAGCGCGGCTCCCGAGCCACATGCGGCTCTTTGGCCCCTTGAGTGTGGCTCTTCCACAAAATACCACGTGTGGGCGCGCACGTACAGTGCGATTGAAACTTCGTGGCCCATGCGCAGAAGTCGGTTTTCGGCCTGGGCGAGTCTATTTTGAAGAAGTGGCGTTAGAAGAAGTGGGGGTTCAGGCGACGGGAGACGCGGCGCAGGCGGGCCGCGGGATACACAGCGGGAGAGGCGCGTGAGATTCATGCAGGAGTTGAGTGAGCCAGTCAGTCAGCTGTCTTATGGTGCAGTGGTTAGTGCTAGTCAAGTCCGCAAATCGCCCCCGGGTGACAGAAGTACCTACTCGAAGCATAAAGTTACCTGTGTTTTTCCAACCAGCTGCAAATCCTACAGGTATTTTTGTCATCAATTTAAGAATTGTAATTCTTTTGTATTCGTGGCTTTATTATTATAAAATGAAACATTTTTTTAGGTGCCCTGTTTGAGATGGCTACAAAGAAGAAGCAAAGAAAAACGGAAGACAAAAACCATGAATTAATTTAAAGTTGAATGTACCTACCTATATAGCTTAAGTTAAAAAAATTTGGCTCTCAAAAGAAATTTCAATTGTTGTACTGTTGACATTTGGCTCTGTTGACTAATGAGTTTGCCAACCACTGTCCTAGTGCAATCTGCTTCCTTCCAGGTGCTGTTTCTCCCCCTATATGGCTTTGCCCAAAGCATGGACACAGACCCTACCCTCAATTCCTTGCAAATAACATCAGGGACTAAGCTGAGATTTCCATTATAGTTTGTTGACGGCATGGGAATAACTGAGGGAAGCTAACAGAAAACACAGAATAAGATCCTGGCTATGGCTGTTCTTGGAATCCGCTGGCTCGGTCCCTCCACGGGACCTCTACATTCAGCCACCTACCTACCTGGACGCATAGTCCCTCTCGAGTTCAGGGAAAACCCTCTAATGCCCGGCCTGACAGCCAGGGGGAAGGGCCAGCTGACCTCCCTCCAGGAGAAGGAATCCCAAACTTCTCTCTGCTAACAAAAGTCTACGTCTCACCCTGGTTGGTGTGGGTCAGTGGTTAGAGCGTTTGCCCATACACTGAAGAGTCACGGGTTCGATTCCTGGTCAAGGGCATGTACCTGGGTTTCAGGTTTGACCACCGACCCTGGTTGGGGCAGGAGCAGGAGGCAACCAATTAGGATGTGTCTCTCTCGCATCTCTGTCTCTATCTCTCTCTTCTTCTTCCGCCATCCTTTCCGGTCTTTCTAAAAATTAATGGGAAAAATCCCCTTGGGTGAGGATTAACATACAAAAAAATCTAAGTCTCAGCTCCCAGACTGGGAAGCAGTTTCCTCCTTGACTCTCATCTCCTACCCTAGGGTTTGCTTCATTCCGGGATGACTGAGAGTGGGGGACCACTCCCCTCGGGAGAATCCTCTGTCAGGGCCTCTGAGCCTCACCTTCCCCTTCACTTCCCCATTCCCTAGAGCAGCGGTTCTCCACCTGTGGGTCGCGACCCCTTTGGCGGTCGAACGACCGACCCTTTCACAGGGGTCGCCTAAGACCATCCTGCATATCAGATATTTACATGACGGTTCATAACAGTAGCAACATGACAGTTATGAAGTAGCAACGCAAATAATGTTATGGTTGGGTCACAACAGGAGGAACTGTATTTAAAGGGCCAGAAGGTTGAGAACCACTGCCCCAGAGGCATCGGCCGTTCTGCCTTCCAGTTATCTGCACTCACGCTCTCCTTGCTTTAATGAGCACCTTGGTGAGGATGTCTGAGTCCTACCTGCCCAGCCCTGATCCACCTTGCACTCTCCACCGTGTGGAATAAAGAAAAGGTTGTAGAACATGACATGGGACATCCTGACTGGCAGGACTGAAATAAATCAGGGCCAGGCCAGTCCCTCTCCCGAAATGTGCCGAAAGGGCAATGACTGGTCCCTAGAAGCAGGAGAGTCTCGGAAGGACTTCCACAGTGTCCCCGCCCCAGCCCTTCCGGGGGAAGCCCCACCTGGCAGGTGTATAAATAGGCACCTCAGCTCCTGCCCTCAGCTACTCCTCTCTCCCTCCACAATGGACAGGCCCCTCCTGTGGGGACTCCCTGTGCTGCTCTGCTGCTTCAGAGGTGAGCCCCAGGGGTGACGGTTGGAGAGACGTGTGGAGGGTCCTGGAATAGGTCAGGGTTCCCACCACAGAGGTCCTCTTAGGGGAGCCCTGGGGCACCAGAAACTGCCATTCCAATGCCATGCCTTCCACCTCAGGGCATCATGTCCCTGGGATCTCACCAAAGCCATAGCTTCTGTCCGTGCCTCCCCCACTCACCCCCCAGGAAAAAATTGATGGGTTATAAGGAATTGAGAGAATTTTCACAGAAGCTGGGAGGTGGGACTTGTTAAAACAAGGTCTGCAGAGAATGTATCTCTCTTCCCCCAACAGTTCTATCTGGGTCATTTATGAACAGAGAACATGCAGGTGAGTGGGAATGGATCAGTAGTGGGGGAGGGGGAAGGTTAGAGGAGGGAGGAGATGAGAGGGGCAGGGCAGGCCTTGGGGATGGAAAGGAACCAGAGGTAGACCCAGACTTTGAACACCCAGCAACCTATTCCCGCAGGAGGGGGCTGGGGTGGGAGCTGGTTTTAGGTTTGACCTCCTAACATGAACAGCAGCTGGCAAGGCTTAGGGGGAGTTAATCAAGGACACGAACAAGGGAAAGTGGCAAGGGAGACGTTCCAGGCACTAGCGGGCCAGATCCAAAGTGTAACTACGTAATGGCTATCAGATACTTTATAGCCATTCTTCAATGGGGAGTTGAAGAATGACCCCAAACCCAGGAGAGATGCAGAGCTAGGATCCCTCAGGGAGGTTGCAATAGTTACCATGGTTGCAACCGATGAGCTCCGTTGACTTTCCTATCGTCAGCTTCCAGACAACACGTGGGTAAAAGCCACATAGGGTGGGTTAAAAAGAAGAGAGTGAGGTTTAAAAAAAAAAAAGAAGTGTCTTTCCCTGTCTCCCCCTGGTCTGCGCTGCGTCCTGGAAGAACGGGGAGGGGAGTCTGAGAGGCCCCGTACAGGTGAAGAGCAGTCAAGTGGGGAAGGAGCGCGACGGGGTCCTGAGATAGGTGGTCAGGCTCCGGAGGGACGGACGTGGCCTAAGGTGGCTCCAGGTTAGAGAGAGGATGGACCCCGGGCACGGCAAGGATGAAAAGGGCAGGTTTGCGTCACCTTCCATTTCTCTTTGCCAGCGCAGGCACTCTACCAGCAGCACCTCTATATTGATAAAAGCAAACTTTTTGGTGAGTATGAGGGGGACCTGAGCTGGTGGTCTCAGCCTTCGCTTTGCTCCTCTTTTTGTGTCTTTCCCCTCCCGTATTTGTCAGACTAAGGCTCTTGAGACCATCGACCCCACAGCCTGTCTTGGCTTAACCTCTGCCGAATCCCAGCCTGAAAGGGGGAGGTGGGTCCTCCCAGGGCCTGCGAGAGCTGCTCTCCCTTCCACTTCCCTCCTCTCTGGTCCAAATTACAGACACTGTCCAGTGCAAGATGTGCCACATCAGGTTTCCAGGGCAGAGATGCTCCAGAGGCAGGGGCATATGTCATGCCACACCGGAGGAGGCTTGCACAGTTGGGAGGATTGCTAAAAGTAAGTTGTGGGTAGGGGGAAGGAAAGAGGGGCGAAGGAAGCAGACAGGGAGGTGTCAGCCAGAGGAAAGAGGCGGGGCTCCTTTCACTCCTGGTGATCTCAGCTCTGAGTGGCTGGTACCTCCACCCCCATCATATGGCAGAATGAAACTAGATGAGGGTGACCATGAAGGAAGGGGTGGGTCTGTAGCTAGAGAGCCAGTATTTCCAGAAGCCCGAAGAGAGCAGGGGAGAAGCAACTGGCTGGAGAGCAACTGGGCGTGGGGCAGGGAGGGCAGCTCCGTGTCTTTGTCTCTGCCTGCAAGCCCTCCTGGGTGGTTTTCAGCTGTGGAGACCGAGGAGCTGCGAGCTTAAATAGCCCTCAATGGGTACGACTAAGCATCATGACTTCACCGACCGCCTACCCTTCGTGCTAAGTGATCCCTTGGCATTTATAGCTCTTACTTAAACCAGTGCCGATTCTCGACGGAAGCGTCCGCTTTGGCAGCCCCAGGATTGCTGCTGGCATTGTTTCTCCACCCCCAACCCTTTCTCCCAACTCCTCTACCATGGCCTTTCGTCTGGGAAGCCTCCATCCAGCAGCGCCTTCCAATTCTCCCCATTTGAATAGCACAGCCGTACCCTACGACCCCGAGGTCGCTTTCCTCGGCTGGGGTGGTCCGGACAGAAGTTTCTGGGTAGGCGCCTCCTTGCTGATGTTTCGCCTCCCCCCTGCAGGTGACGGCACTCCGTGGTTGACCTTCATGGGCTGCCTGAAGAACTGCGCGAACGTGAACAACATCAGATGGAGCACCTACCTGGTCGAGTTCCGGTGCTGCAGGAGCTTTGACTTTTGTAATGAGCTCATCTAAACTAGCTGGCCCGTCGGTGGTTCCACCTCTCGGTGACATTGTTGCCACGGCCCCTTCAGAACCCTTTCCTAAGTAAACACGTTTCAGGTTGCAGACACACGGCTCTGTCTTCTTCGTGGGTAAGAAAAAGCCCTCTCCCTTTTTAAATTAAAAATATGTATTTTTATTGATTTTGGAGAGGAAGGGAGGAGAGAGAGAGAGATAGAAACATCAATGATGAGAGAGAATCATTGAGTGGCTGCCTCCTGTACGCACCCCCTACTGGGGATCGAGCCCACAACCTGGGCATGTGCCCTTGACTGGAATCAAACCTGGGACCCTTCCAGTCCACAGGCACTCTATCCACTGAGCCAAACCGGCTAGGGCAGCCGTGGGCAAACTACAGCCCGCGGGCCGGATCCGGCCCGTTTGAAATGAACAAAACTAAAAAAAAAAAAAAAAAAAAAAAGACCGTACCCTTTGATGTAATGATGTTTACTTTGAATTTATATTAGTTCACACAAACACTCCATCCATGCTTTTGTTCCGGCCCTCCGGTCCAGTTTAAGAACCCATTGTGGCCCTCGAGTCAAAAAGTTTGCCCACCCCTGAGCTAGGGCAAGGTCTCCATTCTCAATTCAATCCCTACATGGCTACCTGATTCCCTGGCTAGGTAGGGCCATCATAACTGCACTCACACCACATTGTCTCTCAAATCTTAGTGTCCACAAACTGAAATGCCCTTAAAAATTTTCCTTGATGCTTTATCCCTATGCCTGCCCAGGTGTTCTAGCTTGATTCCTGCTCCCCCCACCTTCCGCCCCCCACCACCTCACCCCCACCACCAAAGAGCTCTCTACCGGAGAAAGATGTGGCTCACGGTGCCAGCATATTGGGAAGCTAGGGTTAGTCCTCTTTTATCCCCAGGAGACACTTCATAATGAACGAGACTCAGCTACCCTCCTCTGTTTCTTCTTATGACTGCTACTCCTTTCACTATCAGCTGGCTTTCTCACTCTCTGCCATAGTTAGAAGAGGACAGCAAAATAAGGTCTGTGGGGAGGGAATAAAGGGAATGGGGAGTTGAAGAATGACCCCAAACCCAGGAGAGACGCAGAGCTAGGATCCCTCGGGAAGGTTGCAATAGTTACTATGGTTGCAACAGATGAGCTCTGTCCTCTTCTCAAAACCCAAGAAGTTGACGTCCTCACAGTTGGTCATGCACGACAGTATTGAATAATAGTATATACTCTGCCCTGAGGAGGTGAAAGAGAGGGAATGCCACTGTAATGACTATGTTTCCCCCCCACCGTATTCCTAAGAACCACCTCTCTTCAGAGCCTCACTAATTTTTCCCTGAGCCCAGGTGAGCCACGAAGCTGAGCCTACTAACTACTGACCCAGATCATGGATTTCATTCCCTAACCAAGAAGGCACATCAGCTGCTTCCTTGCTCACTGCTGTCTTCGGGAAAACCAATAATGGATGTGTCTAGGTGCCCCAGGGGCACTTGTCATCCCCTCTAGAGGACCACTCCTTCCTTCCCCAGCCCATTCTCTCACACCCTCTGAGTGAGGGCAAAAGAACAGCGAGTGTCCAAGGCGGGGGGGGGGGGGAGGGGGGAGGTGGGTCTTTCTCAGTCACACTGCACCCCACACTACCTTTTTTTGTGAGGATGTAAACGTTCTCGATGGCACAGGACTGCTGGAACTTCAGGTGGCAGGAGTCCATGGTGTCATAGCATAACCCAAGATGAAATTTCTTACATTTATAACATAGTACAGAAGGCGCTGCCAGACACAGAAAGAGGTGTTTAAACAGCATGTACTCAGCAGAGGGTTCTCCACGCTGGGGGGCTTCTCTACAGGAATGTACTGTTGCCTCATGGCTCCTACTCTTCCTCAGGCCATCGAATCCTTCAATAATCTCCGTGGAAGCTAACATGTACAGACATACATCAAATGTTGCGTGTGATTTCAAAAGGTCAGAGTCCCTAGAACATTTATCTATGCACCCACCCCAAAGATTTAGCCCCTGGTCAAGTCAAAAATCTAGATGGCTTTTGTCCAGTAAGGAGGAAAAGGGAGTAACAAAGGGGATTTTAGTCTCCTTACGGAAAGGAATAGACTAAATTGGTCTGGGAGAAGAGAAAAATCCTAGGACTCTGTCATAAGAATGTTTTCTAGCCCTCTCTGCAGATGGAGGGGAGGTTTACTTCTAAACAAGTCACAAAAGACCCGTTTACCAAGGACTTCAGACTAGGCATGGTCGTACCTACGAGATACCTCTGAAGAGCACCTGTGAAAAGAAGAAAAGTATTCCTTGAAATAATTTCACATAAATCTGCCCAAGTCCCAAAGCCAATTCTGGAAATTTCTCCTCCCCCAGTGTTTGCCCATCTCCTAAGCAACAACCAGCCGCCCCTCTGTCTCCAGGACTTACCATTATTGGTGCAGATCAGAGAGACCAGGCCCAGCAAAAACAGAGCGAACATCCTTGGGCTTGGGTCGTGTGCACTTTCCTGAGGAACGTGCTGGTTAATCTCCTCCAGTGATCTGTCCTTGGGCACTTCTTCTAAATCATAGAATCATAAAAATTCCGGGACAGACAGTACCTCGATGTTCCCAGAACAAAACTACCCACTGGAGTCTCACTACCCCTAAGGCATCTAGTTTAAAATTCTCTTCAACAATGAGCCAACATCTATAATAATAAAAGCATAATATGCTAATTAGACCGGATAGCTGAACGACTTTCCGGACGAAGCTGGGACGAATTTCGTGCATCAGGCCTCTAGTATACATTGAGCTATGCAATAAAGTCAAATTTCTCTTTCACATTCTAACCTTTCAAATATATCAAGACAGGATTTGGACATCTTAGTTCCTTTTAGCTATTTTCACTAACCTAGTTGCTCTCTTTAGAATAATCGCAGAACTTTTTTTGTCTCACCTCATAAGCTCAGGATTCCAGGTGTAGTCTGAATGCGGGGGAGCATTGGGGTGCCCCTTCTGTGGTGTAGGGAAGGGAGACATCAGGGAAAAGGTAAGCCGAGGTGAAATTTGTCTGGTTTACTTTCAGGCGATTGATTTTGTAATTAAATAATTACAAAATACAGACCAAATGACAATATCACAGGAAGAGAAGATCAGCGAACTAGGACACAAGTTAGTGGTCTCACAGACATGAAAGCCTTGTTTTAGGGACCACAGGTACATATGAGGGCTGAGATGAGGGACACTCCAATATGACCGTCTAACCAGGGAAGGTTTCCCTGAAACAGAAGTGGTTGGACAGGACTTTTCGGGCTATCAATGTGCTAGCTAAAATAGGTGAGTAGGGCCCTGGCTGATGTGGCTCAGTTGGTTGGGTGTGGTCCCATGCACCAAAAGGTCTCCAGATCGATTCCAGACAGGGCACATGCCTGGGCTGTGGGCTCAATCCCCTGTAAGGGGCATACAGGAGGCAGCCAATGGATGTTTCTCTCTCACACTGATGTCTCTCTCTCTCTCTCTCTCTCTCTCTCTCTCTCTCTCTCTCTCTCACTAAAATCAATCAAAACTTTTTTTTTTTTTTTTTTAAGAACTGAGTAGGGACAGGCACCCAAAAGAACAGCATATGTCCAAGTACGGAGCTGGCAAAAGACCTGACACACTGTGATGGGTTGCAGTGATATGGGTAAGCAGGAAACCAGGGCACAAAGGTGCACGTTGTTGGAGGTGATGGCATGTGGTAAAAAAAAAAAAAGGGGGGCCCATGCACTGGTCTTGCTGCTGGGTTTACTGTGTCCCGATCGTGTAGGATGGAATTTCTCACTACCTGACTGTACGCATCTATTTGGTGACTTGCTTGACTCCTCTACTAGAACAAAGCCAGGGCTTGGTTTTGTTTACCACGGCACTCCCAGCACCCGGAAGCTCCCCACAGAGGAGACACCCCATAAATACTGTATTTGTGGAACAAGTGAATAATGATTGTTCCACATCCTCTCATGCATCCTTCCAGCCCATTTTTCACGTAGCAACCAGGTTATCAGATTGATTTGGGGGGAACTAAAATAAGGATGTAAAAACGAAGCTCTTTCTACCTTCCAGCTAGAGTCCTGAGAGAGTAGGCGGCATGCATTTTGACACTTCAAAGTGAAGCGTTGTGCTGCTTAGGAAGTTTACAAAGGCAATCATGAAAACCAGTTGGACTGTCCTGGGCCTTTTGGCCACCTTGGTTTTGGTATGGTGTCACAATTAGGAACATGCCAAATATTATTATACCATACAGTCTAAATTAGTGCAGTGTTTGGAGGTCAATTATAACTCAATAAAGCTATGATAAAAATTTAAAAATAAAATGTAATGTATTTTTACATCCTCAGTGAAGAACAGATAGACATTGTGTGCCTCTAAATATGATACAAAGAAGAACACAATAGCACCCATGCAGTACTTCAGCCCAGAATGGATCATCTAAATCTAACCGTGAGGAATTATCAAACACCCCCCCAAATGAATGATGAATGCTGCATTTTAAAAGAGGGAGGACTGTTTAATATATATCACATCACGAAAGACAAGGACAGGCTGTAGAAATATTCCAGTTTAAAGGAAGCTGGAGAGACATGACAGCCCAGCTGGTGTGGCTCAGTGGTTGAGCGTCGACCTATGTACCAGGAAGTCAAGGTTCAATTCCCGGTCAGGGCACATGCCTAGGTTGTGGGCTCGATCCCCAGTAGGGGATCCCCAAGCCGGAGGCAGCTGATCAATGATTCTCTCTCATCATTGATGTTTCTATCTCTCTCTCCCACTCCCTTCCTCTCTGAAATCAATAAAAGCATATTAAAAAAGAAGAAAAAAAAGAAATGTGCCAACGTTTTCAAACCGAGCTTTCTCTTTAGAAACTCAGATTAGGAGGTTGCTCATCTGTGGTATCACCAAGATCTCAGCCCCCATCCTGATGCCAAGAGGGACCATGAACACAAGGACACGATGTTCGGCTTTCATCTCCCCAGAGCAGGGCGAACGGCATCTACGCTGAGTGGCAGCTTCTTCTCATGGGAACGCATTCATCTGGGGCTGTGCCCCACTGACTCTATCAGTTATGGAGACTGGAATCAGGTGAGATGGACACCTTCACCCATTCACTTCCGCACTCAGTCACCATATGTTCAGCTCGTTGCCGTGTGCGAAGCAGGGTGCTAGGTCAAAACAACAGCATTGGTACCCATCCTCATGACGTACGTCATAGAGCCAGAGAATGTTAAAGCTGTAAATGATCCTGAAAACGCTCGAAATCCCACCTCACAGATAAGTGGCTTGGTAGAGACACTAGGAGTTGCATTGCCGTCAGCCACAGGTCTCCAGACTCAGAGGAAAATGCTATTTCTATTATACCACATTGCCTCTCCTAATAGGTCCTAATACCTATTCTCCCCTACTCCATGCTAACTGGAGAACAACATTGTTTTTAAGAGGAACTTTGATGGATGAGTTACTGTGGGAGAATGCAGAGCGGGTCAAAGGATCCTGGTGCCTGGGTGGAGTTGCAAAATTCCATAATCCCCCCTGGAAATAATCCAGCAGAAAAGAGATTCAAAACTCAACGAGCCTTTCAGAAAGCATCTGCCATAGGGAGCCTTGAAGGAAGAAGAATAGAAACTGTGTAAACACTTCCTTGGCTATGGTTCTAGTCCAGCGGTTCTCAACCTGTGGGTCGCGACCCCTTTGGGGGTCGAGCGACCCTTTCACAGGGGTCGCCTAAGACCATCGGAAAACACACATATAATTACATATTGTTTTTGTGATTAACCACTATGCTTCAATTATGTTCAATTTGTAACAATGAAATTGAGGGTCACCACAACATGAGGAACTGTATTAAAGGGTCGAGGCATTAGGAAGGTTGAGAACCACTGTTCTAGAGTCATTGTCTTTAAACAGACAAAGCAGAGAAAACAAGTAACAAAAGAAATGCCCTGATAACCTTATAGACCCAAGCACCAAAGGCTCAAGGGTTTGCCTTCTTGCTAATCCTTTGGAAAGTCCTGAAACATTCCATCCAGTTTGTAACATCCTCACCAGAAATATGGCAGAGTGGAGAAAAGACTTCACAATCTTTCTCTCCATTCTAGAATCCATTTTTTCCCCCAGACACAATTCCCTCATATCGAAAGCCTATGTGGCTCTCGTTCCAAGCAAGGATGATTGTAAATTTGGGGGCATTTGAGATCAGACCTTATTTCATGCAATCTATGCCTGATGTCTCAAAATGTCAGACTCGATACGTTTTATTGAACATATTGTTCCTACAACTAAAGAGCATGTCATTGAATTAGTTCAGTATGGAAGATTCTAGGTATCTCTAGCCAAAGTCCCATCAGCTCACAGACTGACAGGCTTAGCTTTAGAATGCCAGGGCTGACTCATCGTTTTCCACTGCCTGAACCCTGGTTAACCTTAACTGAGTTAACCTTCTTTCTTTTTTTAAACATATTTTATTGATTTTTTTTTTTCAGAGAGGAAGGGAGAGGGTAGAGAGTTAGAAACATCAATGAGAGAGAAACATCAATCAGCTGCCTCCTGCACACCTCCTACTGGGGATGTGCCCGCAACCCAGGTACATGCCCTTGACCGGAATAGAACCTGGGACCTTTCAGTCTGCAGGCCGATGCTCTATCCACTGAGCCAAACTGGTTAGAGCAACTGAGTTAACTTTCATAAAGATAGATACCTACATCATGGACAAAACTGGCCAGGTTCACAATATACATTTGTTTAAGTTCAAGTTGTATCATTCTAGGGGGGGATTTCACAGCCCTACAAATTTCACAGTCCCTGGCCAGGGAGCATGGATTTCTGGGAAGGTGAAGGAATTCTGGGCTGAGAATCACAAGTTCTAGGTTGAAGACCCAATCTGGTCATAGATGATACATCTTTTCATCTGATGTTCCTGTTTTTCACCCGCAAGGTAAGGAGCTAGGTGAGCTCGTCTGAGTTATTCATGTCCTCTGCTCGCATACATGGAAGTGTGTCTGGCACATAAAGCGCTCAGAAAATGTGTGTTGAATGTGTGAATAAATCTCCAAGAGGCAGGGAATCGAGAGACCAGATATGGTCTCTAAACTAGAAAGTCTTGCTTTGAGGACTGGCACTATCAGTCACTAGACATGTGGCCTTGGGTCAGATACTAACCTTGGCTCAGTTTCCTCCTGTGGGAAATCAGAACAAAAATTATAACATTGTAACTATAATGCTAATAATAATGACTATGATGGTTATATGAAAAAACAAAGTTGGTTTAGTGGAAACCCCAGCACTTATCAATGATCATTATTCTTTGCTGTGGGGTGGAGAAACATGAAGTTGAGCTCCCCATGGAAACCTTGTGTGATTGGTTCCCTTCTGCATGAATGATCCCTGCCCTGAGATGAAGGCAGTTTCCTCCCCGTAGCCTGGGGACCTGGCCTGGCAGCCCCTGGCTTCTTTCCTCCGCGTCAGGATGGACAAACACTTCCTGTTGGTCTTCTCCCTCTTCTGCTGCATTGCGGGTGAGTCACACACCTGAGGGGTGGGCTCCAGAGATGGGACTTCGGAAGCCACCCCACCTCTGTAACAGATATCCACACAGGGCTGAGCCTTGAGCTTATTTATGGAGGAGAGGAGCTTAGCCTTCAAAACTCCCTTTGCTTCCAAGTTTCTGAGCATTTCTTTTTTAAAAACAGAGTTTTAACTGATTTCAGAGAGAGAGAGAAAGAGAGAGAGAGAGAGAGAGAGAGAGAGAGAGAGAGAGAGTCAGAGAGAGAGAGGTAGAAATATCAATGATGAGAGGGAATCATTGATCAGCTGCCTCCTGCACATCCCCCGCTGGGGATTGAGTCTGCAACCCCGGGCATGTGCCCTGATCAGGAATCAAACCGTGACCTCCTCTTCATAGGTCGACGCTCAACCCCTGAGCCATGCCGGCTGGGCATAACTTTCTGAGCTTTTCAACGTTCTGCCATTCTCCATCAGGGACTCAAAACTCAATGGCTGCCCCTTCACACGGCTTCCTCTCGCTTTCCCTACTGTTCCCCATAATCCAAAATCCTAACAAGAGTTTCCTTGGGACATCCTTGCCATTTACAAGGGCATCCCTTATTAGGAGAGCAAATGCTGGGTGCTCTGGTATCAGCCAGATGAAAACATATGGTTCAGTCACCGTCTTAAATTCTTTGTACTTTTGATGGCTCATCTGAGAAATGGGGGAAATACGCACTCACCAGGCTTTTGTGAGAATTAAATCAGATACAAGTTGAGAGAACATGGGCCAAATGAGATGCTCAATAAATACTACTTTCTTTTCTCATGGAGGTGTCCCAGGGAGAGGTGTTTTAAAAAGTTAAACCTGTATTTGGTTAGCTCACCCCACAAAGTATCCCCTAGAGCAGCAGTTCTCAACCTGTGGGTCGCGACCCCTTTGGGGGTCGAACGACCCTTTCACAGGGGTCGCCTAAGACTATCAGAAAACACATATAATTACATATTGTTTTGTGATTTACCACTATGCTTTAATTCTGTTCAATTTGTAATGATGAAAATACATCCTGCATATCAGATATTTACATGGCGATTCATAACAGTAGCAAAATTACAGTTATGAAGTAGCAACGAAAACAATTTTATGGTTGGGGGTCACCACAACATGAGGAACTGTATTAAAGGGTCGTGGCATTAGGAAAGTTGAGGACCACTGCCGTAAAGTGTCACTGACTATGCCGTAATTCATGAAACCTTCCCAAAGATTCAGTTTGAATTTCAAAATAACAGAGTATCTCACCTAACCATACCTAAGCAGCGGATGTCAGAAATCCCAGCACAGGAGCACTAGCTGGGGGGAACTGTGTTAAAGTGCTCAGCCGCGTGAGTGCCCTTCTGTCTGTCGGCAGTGCTGTGAAACAGGCCAGGCCAGCAGGAATCAAACCTTTTTTTTTTTTTTTTTAAATCCTCACGGGACGAATGAGGATATTTTTTCCATTGGTTTTTAGAGAGAGTGGAAAGGAAGTGGGGGAGGGTAGAGAGAAACATCATGAGAGAGACACATCGACTGGTTGCCTCCCACTCGCGCCCCCACCATGGTCGGGGATTGAACCTGCCACCGAGGAGCATGCCTTCGACTGCGGGTGGAACCTGAGGCATCTTTGGTCCTCGGGTCAATCCTCTAACCACTGAGGAAAACTGGCCAGGGAAAACCATTTTTAAGCTGGAAAAGGCAATGCCAGGAAGGCTCATCTTTGCTCAGTTACCCAGGTTAGATTGCTTACGTTGGGGCCAGAATCCTTTTATTCTCCTAACAGCATTTGCTCGGCGATGTGGAGTTGAGAGCTGTTTAATACCTGGTACCACCCGCTCTTCATCCACCTCCCCTAGCCTGTGCAACCCCTGCCTGCTCCCCCAGACCTATAGATATCTAGCTCCTCCTAAGTCCATGCCTCCCCTTGGCCTCACACCAGCTCTGTACTCTCCAGTAGTGACATCGCTGAAGTGCATAACGTGCCACCTTCACATGGAATCAGATCGTTGTAGAAGAGGCTTTGGTGTTTGTCTTGCTCAGAAGAGTGAAACATGCATGCTCTTAAATATCTACAAGAGTAAGTTGGAGGGCCGGGGTGGTGGTGGTGGTGGGGGGGGGTGCTGTGAGATTCTTAGAACATTCTTAGGAGAATATTTCAGCAGCTGTATATCTCAAACTAAGGCCAAGCTAAGAGAGAACCAAAGTGCAGACGCACCTAGCTGGGGTCCCAGTGCACACAGAGATGATGGTTTGGGACAATGAGGCAGGAGGAAGAAGATGGAGATTCTATATTCCCAATAAAACTGACCAAACTCACTCCAACTCTGAACACACTGAAGCACTAGTTGCTAATCTTTTAGGGAAAGAGGAATGAGGCAGCTTGACAAAGAGCTGAGAGTCGTCAGGGAGCTCAAGCAACAACCCCATCAAGGGCCAGTGACTTCTACACCACCTGCCCAGGGCCTCTGGGGAAGTGTGTGCTGGGAAGCCATCCCTAACCAGACCCTGATGCCCAATTACGTTTTCACAGACGGGGCTAGTGCCAGGCTTGACTTGTCTTCTGAGAGCTTAGATCACTGGCTCATTTTCTATGTTCCTTCTTTATTGCAGAATATGAGCTCCAGTTATCATATATGGTGTGTCAGAAATTCTGCAGAGACTTGATGTTTAATCACAACAATCTGACTTACATTCATCACTGCTGCAAGTCTGATTATTGTAACATGAATCGCTAAGACATTTGCCATCCTGAGGCCTCGCTATAGAGTGTTATTGATGTTTCTCCCTCTTCATACTTTGCCTATCCATGTTTCCTGCTTGGTCCAACCTGGAAGTAGCCCAGCTCTTGTTAATTCATGCCATTCTTCCCAGTGTCTCCAGCTTTTATGGATTTTTTCCCCTGCTATCTATGAGACATTCCATTTTACAGACTAAGGGGTTATTGTATCTGCAAAGGCAATTGGTAACTGAATATTAATTTTATGTCCCATTACTTTAATAAATCCTCTTACTCCTAATATTAGTTTTTCTATTGATTCATTTGGTTTCATCAGGTACATACCCTTTAATTTGCAAAATAACATAGTTTTGACTCTCCCTTTCAAGTGTTAAGTCCTTTAATTGCTTTATTTTGTCTAACTGCATTGGCTAATCTTTTAAAAAAAATTATTGACTTTATTGGGGTGACGTTGGTTAATAAAATTATATAGGTTTCAAGAGTACAATTCTATAATACGTGATCTATATATCATACTAGAGGCCCAGTGCACGACATTTGTACACTTGGGGGCAGTCAGGGGCGGGGGGGAGTCCCCTCAGCCTGGCCTGCGCCCTTTATTAGGCAGGGAGCCCTCAGGGGATGTCCGACTGACAGCTTTAGCGAGCAGAGCCTCTCCTGTCACCGCTTCTGCGCTTGCCAGCCATCAGCCCAGCTTGTGGCTGAGAGGCAGTCCTCCTGTGGGAGCCCACTGATGACCAGGGCGCAGCTCCTGCATTGAACGTTTTCCCCCGGTGGTCAGTGTGCATCATAGCGACTGGATGTTCCCCTGTTTGGTCGATTTGCATATTACCCTTTTATTACATAGGATTGTGTGCTTACCACCCAAAGTCAAGTCTTCATTCATCATCATTTATCAACCTTTACCCTCTTCTAACCCCCCTCCTCTCTGATAATCATACTGTTGTCTGTGCCTATGAATTTGTGTTTTTTTTTTTTTGCTTAATCCTTTCACTGTTTTTACCTTCGTCTTCCAACCTCCCTACCCTCTGACAGCTGTCAGTTTGTTCTCTGTATCTATGAGTCTGTTTCTATTTTGTTTATTTTGTTCATTAGATTCCACATATAAGTGAAATCATATGGTACTTGGCTTATTTCACTTAGCATAATATTATCCAGGTCCATCCATGCTGTCATAAAGGGTAAGATTTCCTTCTTTTTTACAGCTGAGTAGTATCCTACTGTGTAACGGTACCACAGCTGTTTATTTTAATCTCTCCCGAAGATATGTTTATTGATTTTAGAGAGAGAGGGAGGGAGAGAGAAAAACATTCATGTGAAAGAGAAACGTTGACTGGTTGCCTCTCATACATGTCCCGACTGGGGATCAAACCCACAACCCAGGTATGTTCCCTGACTAGGAATCGAACCCACAACCTTTCAGTGTAAAGGAGGATGCTTCAAACAACTGAGCCACACTGGCCAGGGCTGTACCACACCTGTTTTATCCACTTATCCACTTGGGCTGCTTCCAAATCTGGGCTTTTCTCCACATCCTCGCTAAAGATTGTTGTTTGTTGATTTATTGATGATAGCCATTCTGACAGGTGTGAGGTGATATCTCTTTGTGGTTTCAATTTTCATTTCTCCGGTGATTAGTGACATTGAGGATCTTTTCATATGTCTATTGACCGTCTGTATATCCTCTTTGGAGAAGTGTCTATTTTATATTCAGAGGTAAACAAGGTAGTGGTCACCATAGTTACAATGTTCTTGTGAGCTTCACTTGTTTTGGCAGCACTTGCTGCACCTCCCACAGTCCATTAACTACCCAGATAGGATCTAGGGAGAGAGAGAGATAGAAACACCAATGATGAGAGAGAATCATTTATCAGCTGCTTCCTGCAGGCCCCACGCTGGGCATCAAGCCTGCAACCCCGGGCATGTGCCCTGTCCGGGAATCGAACTGTGATCTCCTGGTTCATAAGTTGATGCTCAACCACTGAGCCACGCCAGCCGGGTTCTGCCCATTTTTTAAATTATTTTTTTTGGTATTTTGGTGTTGAGGTCTTTATAACTTTTATATATTAATATCTCATAGAAGGTATCATTGGGAAATATGTTATCCTATACGGTGGGTTGTCTTTTCATTGTGTTGATGGTTTCCTTTGCTGTGCAAAAACTTTTTAGTTTGATGTAGTTTATTTTTTTCTTTTGTTTCTCTTGGTGAAGTAAATATATCCTTGTTAGGAGAAATGTTTGAGATTTTACTGCCAATGTTCTAGGATTTTTATGTTTTCAAGTGTTATATTTAAGTCTTTAATTCATTTTGAGTTTATTCTTGTACATGGTATAAAAAGGTGGTCTAGTTTCTTCTTTTTTTTATGTATCTGTCCAATTTCCCCAATACCACTTAATGAATTTACCATTTTTACCCCATTGTATCTTCTTGCCTCCTTTGTCAAATATTAATTGACCATAAAAGCATGGGTTTACTTCTGGGCGTTCTGTTTTGTTCCATTGATCTACATTTCTGTTTTCATGCCAGTACCATGCTGTTTTTATTAATACGGCCTTGTAGTATAACTTGATATCAGGTATCAGGATTCCTCCAACTTTGTTTTTCTTTCTCAAGACTTCTGTGCCTACTCAGGGTCTTTTGTGGTTCCATATCCTTTTTTTGGAATATTTGTCCTAGTTCTGTAAAATACACCATGGGTATCTTGATAGGAATTGCATTGAATCTATAGATTGCTTTGGGTAGTATGGACATGTTAGTCTGCTAATATATTAATTAGCTGTAGAGATACTGAACATCATTATCTTATCCCTTATTTTAGCATGAAACCTAGTATTTCCCCATTAAGTAAATACTGGCTTTTGAGACTAAACTATAGATCATTTTATTATGTTAAATACACATTTATCAATTCCACTTTTGTTTTTTATATGACTGGATGTTAAATCTTGTCAAATGACTCCTTGTTTTCTATGGAAATAATCATCTGACTTTTCTAAGTTATTATATGTTTTTTACACTGACCCAATCTTGTATCCCTAAAATAAGACTCACTTGGCAATGATGTATGGTATATTGCATCATCTGGCCCCAATTCTTCACCTTTCCTTTTGTCTACATCCTTTGACCTATAATTTTTCAATGTATTGACATTATAGGTGGGGTGACCTGTCCAGTCTGCTACCTCTAGCATTGACCATATAACTTGCTTTGACCACTGTGGTGTTAGAAAACTTAATGTAAGCAGAGTTTGGTGTACAATGAGCTTGGATCTTGCTCTCTTTGCTTCTGCCAGTTCCATGAGTAACATATATCTAAGCTAGTCCACTGGTCCAAGGAGAAGATAAGCTTGCAGAGCAGAGCTGAGTCACTCTACTCAAGGCCAGCCTAAACCAACCAAACTCTAGCTATCCACTAGATGTATGAATGAGTCTGCTCTGGCTGAGTTTAGCAGAACTGCCCAGGTGAGCACTTGTAAAACTGTGCCAGGCCAGCAGAGCCAAGGGTTCGGTGAGCCTGAGGAGGGGCGGCGAAGGATTAAAGAAAAGACAAAGAGAATAAGATGGGTCTACTAGGTGGATCTCCTGTGCCTGGCTGAGGCTAGAGAGAGAGAGAGAGAGAGAGAGGGAGAGAGGGAGAGAGGGAGAGAGAGAGAGAGAGAGAGAGAGACCCAGACTGCAAGCTGATGCTTTATTTTATATTTGGAGGTAAACAAGGTAGTGGTCACCATAGTTACAATGTTCTTGTGAGCTTCACTTGTTTTGGCAGCACTTGTTGCACCTCCTACAGTCCATTAACTACCCACATAGGATCTAGGGAGTGTTATAAGGTCAAGCTTAATTATGCTAAGAAGGCTGTGCCCTATAAGCTGGGACTTGTTTGTGGCTTTGTCAACAGGTCAGTCGGAGGCTTAACCCTATAGTCACTCTCTACATAAAACATTTGAATTCTCCAGACACAGAAAATAATTGCTTATTATTATTATTTTTTAAATATATTTTTATTGATTTCAGAAAGGAAGGGAGAGGGAGAGAGAGAAACATCAATGATGAGAGAGAATCATCACCCCCAGCTAGGGATCGGGCCCACAACCCGGGCACGTGCCCTTGACCAGAAGCGAACCTGGGACCCTTCAGTCTGCAGGCTGACGACACTCTATCCATTGAGCCAAACCGGCTAGGGCTCATTGCTTATTATTTTAAGCCACTGAGTTTTGCAATGATTTTTTACTCCACAAAGATTATTGATCAATTATATATCATCCTTTAATCTGCTATTGGCTGATATTTTGTTAAAGATTTTTAAATTGATTTTTACAAGTGCTAGAGTATGCCCCACAAGCCCAGAGGCAGAGTAATTGGCCGATCCTCTGCCAAGTGCCCATCCTGATATACTTGGCTTTGGCCATGAGAGCAAGATAAGATGACCAGAAACATGGCAATCAAAGTGTATGTGAACACAAGTAGGTGTGATTGGCATAGTTTCCCCAAATAGTGGCAGACACGAAGCCTCTCATATTTGGTACACTTGACTATTGCTTTCACAGAAGACAGAATTTTCTAATTTCACATTGACTTTTTCAAGCCCCTGCTTAATAGAAACCCTTCCCAGTCCTCACCAAATACCTCTTTTACTGTCCTCCCAGATATTTCTAAAACCTCCTGTGATTTCTTGTCCCAATTTCTATCCAGTCGCTTTTCCCCGATCTTCCTTCAGGAGCTCTACCAGAAAAATAGTTTGTTTCCTTTGCCAGAAATGTTAGAACTCTGACTTTAGAACAGGGGTCCTCAAATTTTTAAAACAGGGGGCCAGTTCACTGTCCCTCAGACCGCTGGAGGGCCGGACTATAGTTTAAAAAAAATACTATGAACAAATTCCTATGCACACTGCACACATCTTATTTTGAAGTAAAAAAACAAAACGAGAACAAATACAATATTTGTATTTGCATGTGGCCCGTGGGCCGTAGTTTGGGGACCCCTGCTTTAGAACTGAAGGGCAAGTAAAGATTGCCAGGAGCGATCAGGTGGTGAAGACAGTAGAATCCAACCAGAAAGTAGAGATGGGGTTCCTGTTACTGGAAGCACTGACACAGGAAAGATAGTGGTTCCATAGGTAGATCTACTGGCTTAAGAGGAAAGAGTGGGGGTCTGGGGTTTGAGAAAATGTAAGATAATGTTGCCATCGGATAGGGGAAGGGCAAAGTTTACTCAGAGATGTGGTTTAAAACTTAATTATTTTATTTTTTAACAATTCTGTCTGTGTCATAAGACACATATTCCCTTGTAATGTCTGGTATATCATTAGGGTCATTGCACCTGTCATTATCTATACAGCAGTATGTTTCTCTCAGGAGATCATGGAATACCTGGAACATTCCCTCTTCACAAGTTTCACATGATAGTGATGTATAACGATACAGGTATCTCCCTAAAGAGAAGAAAAGCCAACACGATCACCTTGCTTCCTCTCGCTATCTTCCTAGCAATGACTTCTCTCCAGAACCTTGTCAGTTTTCTGTAGGTAGTCTGGAATGAATCCAGGGCTATGTCTGCATCTCATCTATGTCTCTTTAAACAGAATCAGCCAAAGACATCTGCCTCCCACACAGTCTTCACCCCAAGTCTGTGTATGGAGAATCCCACCCTCCCCATTCTCTCCCAGTCTCCATCCAGACCTTGACTCCAAGAATTGTGGGCACCACTGGTAATATTTTGTGTCCCTCTCCAACCCTCACTTACCTGTAAGGCGATCATAGAAGTAAAAGTGATCTGTGCGACAACTCCTGTTTTGAAACATTATATTAAGCTTCCAGCAATTTTTCATTTCTTGGATGCATTTCTGGCCGTCAAAATAATTACATTCATTGCAAAATCGAACCCCTAAAGAAAGATAGTAAAGCTTTAAAGCAGAGTGCCAGGGAAAGTGTTTCTACTTCAGAATCTCTCCGACCCGTACACATTTTTATTGAGGTGTGCAAACCTCACAAAAATAAGTTGAAAGCCTTCCCAACATCTGCCAAGGGTCCTTACTCTTTTGAGTAGGGAACAGTTATGACTCTTCATGGAGTCAAGGATATCACCCCTACCCAAGGCTGGGGCAGAAAGAAGACACAAGAGCAGTGAGTGAGCGGGAGAGACTTTCATTGAGCGTTATGGGAAGAAAAGAGAAGTAGGTATTTAGATTAGTCACTAGAGGAGTCAGGGAGGGCAGAGAGACAGTGTGTCAAGAACTCAAGTAGGTCCCCTCTTGCTGCAACATTATTTATCCAAGGATGGCAAACCATACATTTTGTGGTCAGGACTCTGTCTCCTGTGAAGAGAAGAAGAAAAGTTCTCCATGAACCATTCTACAGCATCCCCAAGAGTCAAGTTTAGAGACCCCTTCCTTCTTTCCCGCACATTCTCTCCCACCCCTCATTGCCTCCCTCACCAGGACTCACCCTCATCCATGAAGAGCACTACGAATATTCCCAGCAGAAGCACTTGGGAAACCCTGGAACCCATTCCTGAGAAGGTCCCAGTGGGAGGTTGCAGCTTTATTTATTCCCATCACCTGCCCTTAGGCATCCCACTAGAGTCACAGAATCATAAATTTCAGATCAAACCACCTGAATCCTCTCTAATGTTCCCAGGAGAGGGTACACACTGTCTGTGTTTGCATTCCCCCACCCAGACACCGCCTTTCATTTTATTAGATCCATCGTAAGACAGTAATTAACGCTCGTGTAGAATCTCTCTCCCGTGTACCTCTTCAGTCCAGTGGTATGTCTGGCTGGTGGACCATGTCTCACTTCACATCTATGTCATGTCCTTTCAGAGATAACAAAGCTGGGGTCGCCGTGCATCAGTGGGTTGCTCAGTCCCTTTCGGGTACCATAGCCTCCAGCAGTACTACACACCCCTCACAAAGTAGGTCACCACATCAGAGCCCAAGTTATGGTCTGACCTCCCAGTGTAGCACCATCTCTGAGGATGGATGAGACAGCCCAGGAAAAATCGGGTGGTGGGAAGGGATGATCTCAACTTTAGGTCTGTTCATTACTTTTTTCCAAGGGAGACAAAGACCATAAATAATTACAGCGGGAGAGACTTTCACTGAGCGTTATGGGAAGAAAGAGAAGTAAGTATTTAGATTCGTCACTAGAAAGGGGGTACAGAGGGAAAGGAAGCAGGGCTGGAAATGAGCTGTTCATCAGTCTCCCGCCTTTACCTTACTTCCTCCGGGTGGTGCAATACATTTGTGCCATCCACCTTTCATCGAGTGAGTGTTGACTCACCAGGGAAGCTTTCCTCATATATATACACTTTCCATGCTTGCTTTTTCTCCAGAGTACTTAACCCAGTTTTCATTCTATAGCTTTTCCTTATTGATGTTTATAGTGTCTCTCTCCCCCCCATAAGAAGGAAAGCTATACGAATGCCAAGAGTTTCACATGTTGTGTTCACTGCTCTCTCGTCAGCACTAGAGTACTGCCTTGCACAGATGGGATAATCAAAAGTATTGGGTGAAAAAATGAGTGGCTTGGTTAGTATGGTCAACCTGAGAGACACAAGGGAATGGTGCCTCTATACTGACAGCCCCTAATTCTAAGTTTGCAGGATGACATTCCTGGCCTCCGCCTGGAGGTTAGTCGTCACTGTGGGGGAAGACAGGCAGCGGTGATGGCAGATTTCCCTGTCTTGGGGAGAGAGTGAGTTTAGAGCCAGTTATCTGAGTGGGTTCACTCAGAGACATGCCACACACACGTGCGATTCCTCACGTAATCTTCACTGTACACTGGGGGCTACCTCCCTGCTGTGACGGCAAACAAGTTCCTCTAGGTACACACAAGGACTCTCAGAGGTCTATCTGATATGGTCGTTGGGACTTCAAAAACTCACACACGGGCCACGGCAAACATTAAGACCCTAGTTGACTGTTGGGGTCCTGCCCCAGCAGGTCCAGGGGTTCCCAAAGGTGTGGACGGAGTCGGCGAAGAATGATTCTTCCCTGCAGCGACTGTGTCAAGCAGCAAGGATGGACCGGCTTCTGGCACTTGACATCAAACATCTTTGGGCACGTTATGTCCCCTGTTCTCTCTGAATTCTCTGAACAACCTCACAGGTAGAAATAACTGACCTTGTCTTACAGTTGAAGGCCAGGGGTGCTTAGAGTGAAAGTATTTCCCCCCAGGGAACAAGGCTTACAGCTGTCTGATTCAGTGGCCACCATCTTTGCCCTACGTCTCACTCCCAATCTGGAGAAGGGTTCCCAGGGCTGGCACTCTAGAGCAGCTCCACCCTGAATCGTCAGCTGATAATAGGAAGAGAGGAAGGAAAAGCCAAAGGTCATCTCCATGGAAAGAAAAAGCCTCCCTCTGCCTGGCAGGGGCCACGTTCACGAACAAAGCTCCCAGGGAAACCAGGGGGCCTCACGGCCTGGCGGACGTGCCACTGCCGGGAGGGAATTCCCAGGGGGACCACCTCTGGGAGGCTTCCCTGTGGAATGTGTGAGACGGGGGCAGCAGCCTTGGATGTCAGTCCCAGAGGGTTTGCGCTCAGAGCATCAGCTGATGCCTCCAGGCAAAGGACCCTTGGGTCTGGGCGGATGCTGCTGCACGGTGACCTGACCGTGACCGGGGCAACTGATCATGAAAATCTGGGCCTGGAACTCAATCTCCATACAAGCCAGGTCTCTCTCCTGTGTTTGCCCTGGTAGCTTTGACCAACTTTATTCTCTGAATGAAAGTAACAGAAATTTTGGAACTAAATCAAATTGATTAAGAAATAAATAAAATCCCCTTTATGCCCTCAAATCGGAGGGAAACAATGTGAACATTTTTCCCTATCTCTGTACAGGGTTATTTCCATACACATGTCAGACGTTCATGTTAACAAACGCTACCACAGTTGACATCATACAGGCTGGGGCAAAAGTAGGTTTACAGATGTTCATATGGAAGGTAATACAGTAATTAATAATAATCCAAGAATAAACTCTGTTTTGCGTACTCACCACTGGAAGCCTACTTTTGCCCATCCCTGTATATGTGCTATTCTGATTTTTTACTGTGGAATTTTCGCCCTGATCACTGTCCCTCCTTATCCCTCCTAGAATGTGAAGCCCAGAATTGAGAGGAGGTTCAGGAGCTGGTCCCCAAGTCACCCCTTTACAATGGTCGCTACCTGAACCTACCTTCCAGATTCAGCCAGAAGCCTCAGCTGGCTTCTTAGTTTTCCAACACCTGTTACCCCAGGATCTTAGTGTGGGCCACAGACAGGCCTCGGGCACCTGGGGCCATCTCTGTCTCCCACGGTACAGGAACATGTGCTGGCCACCTGCTCTTTCCTCCCACCTCTGTACCTGAGCCCCCGGAAGTAGGTTCCCAGGCCTCCTCCCCTGAGGCCTCTCCTGGGGCCAGAGTCTGCATCTCCTCCCCTCCAGCCCTGGCTCCATCCCAAGGCCCTGCTGCTCTTTCCTAGATGGGGGCCGGAGTACATCCCGTCCCGCCCAGAGGCACAAACCTGTAACCCACCCCTTCTTGCTACAGAAGGAGGGCAATGGATTTGAGGCCAAATGAGGCTCCTTTGTAGTCAGTCGAAAGTTGGGTTTCTGTTTCACCTGAAGGCGGACAGTGTAAGGGCATGAGATACAGGGAACGGTAAAATGAAAACAAAAATGTTCCCAACGAGTTTCCTGCATTCAAAGGTATCCTCTTCAACCACTTCTGCAAAGCATGAGCACAGCCCCTGGCCCGGCGGTGCGGGGAGGGGGCCTGAGAGGGGAACCATCTGGTCCAGCTGGGTCACTGAGAAGACGGAGGCTCCCTCTAGGACTGGGCTCTCTGAGAGCCCCATCCCCCAGGAGAAAGGAAGTGTGTGGTGTGAGGACGGTCATGTTTCTTCTCCACGGCATCTAATCTGCCTCACACCCACACCTGCAGGAGAAACGGGGCTAGCCAACAAGTTCTGACACCTAGACCCAAGCTCCCTCCAGCAGCCTGGATCACACCCAGAACACTGCCCCTGGGTGCCTGAGTCTCACCCCAGAAACCCTGACCCACCCTCTCCTCCTCCATGTCCAGCCCACTTCAGCCTCCTGACCTAGCCCTGTTCACCCTCCTTGAACTGCACCCCAAACCTTCTAGCCTCGGATGGCCCTGAAGGCACCATTTTACCAAATGTGTTAAGATACAGGAGTTGGGCATGGAAGCATCGTAGCCCAACGTCTCCACTTTGTGTATGAGAAGCCAGACCGAATCAAAATGTCACCACACTGAAAGGAGGTAGGGAGATTCTAATCGGGTCTCAGTTACCAGGTCAGGGAGACCATGTCCGCAGGTGGGAGAAGTACGGGATGAGCACTTGGGGTCGGACGTGGGTTCTGAGTCGCCACTTCTCATTAGTTCGCCTCCTACCACCTGCCGGCTGTAGGAGCTTAACTCGTTTCACATGGGAGAAAGGGGCTCCATTGTGGGAAGGCCGGGACTGACAACTAACTTCTTCACAAGGATTCCTCCAAAGCTTTCCTTCAGGACGCCATCTCCCGAGGCTTTTCCCAGACCGAGTCTCAGCCTAAGGGGGACAGGGCTCGGGAGCCATTTCCTCACGCCCTGTGCCATCACCGGCTCTTCCTTACAGCCCAGAGCTCTAATCCTAACCCGCCGCACTTAGAAGTGATGAGTACAGGGTGGGAGGCTCCTGCAAGGCACCCCCAGGCAGCAGTTCTCAACCAGTATCCGTGACTGCGGTCAAGTGGATGCTCTTCACATGCCCTTCCTACTGCGGGCTGCTGGGACACGGGCTAGTCATGCTGGAGAAGAGGCCCTGGAGGTTACACTGCTCCCTAGCTGCGGCCTCTGCCTGCTCTCGCCCACCCAAGAAAACCCAGAAACAACGCCCATGAGGTTTTAACACTGGCCTCCAGTTTACACAAATTTGCTTTGAAAGTGCAGCGGGAAGAATGCAGGCTGGCACCAGCGAACATGACACTGTGGGATCCACTGTGTCTCTTTCCCCAGCCAAGACGGAGCTTGGTGGGTGCTCACCAGGGCTACCCAATTAAAAAGCTGTGCGGTGGGGCTGAGCTGAGGACAGGAAACGCTTCATTTTTCTTGTTTTCCATGAAAGCGAGAATAAATGTTGGAAACTTCAGCCATCAGGAGCCACTCTCTGAGAAGGTCACACACAGGGCCAGGGAGGACAGTGGGCCTGGGATGAGGAAGAACTTGGCAGTGGGGGTGGACGTAGGAGTGCCCTGATAATGGTTAACGGCTGGCAGGGCTTGGATTGGGCGTGTGTGGGAGTGGGCAGGAAGGTCAAGAACAGTGTCTTCCACAGTGACGTTTGAAGATGGAGGCTCAGGTTCAGAACAGATTGGTTTCTCAGATGAGTGAGCAGCAAGCGAGTTACGTGAGCTCTGATTCACTGAGAGAGCGTTAGAGCTGTTGCTCTGTAAACCAGAGCAACCACAGACGGAGGCAATAGTCAAGGGATTGCACTAGTATATAACCCCAAAAGCAACTCGACTGAACTGTTAGGGCAGTGGTTCTCAACCCTCTGGCCCTTTAAATACAGTTCCTCGTGTTGTGACCCAACCATAAAATTATTTTCGTTGCTACTTCATAACTGTCATGTTGCTACTGTTATGAATCGTCATGTAAATATCTGATATGCAGGATGGTCTTAGGCGACCCCTGCGAAAGGGTTGTTCGACCGCCAAAGGGGTCACGACCCACAGGTTGAGAACCGCTGCTATAGCTCTTCCTCCATCTCCATTTTACCAAACGCGTAAAATACAGGAGGAGCTGGGCACAGAGGCAACATAACCCAATGTCTTTACTTTGTGTAGAAGAAACAAGATTGCATGAAAATGTCACCACAATGTAAAGGTCCCCTGTCTTCGGGATTTTCTGGAAATCTGAGTGACTCTCTAGCTGCCCAGCTCCTAGGCCCAAGTAGTTTTCTAGGAGAAGGCCTAAAGGGCTGGTTCCGAATTATTAGAAAAGACGCTGTTCCTAGACCAAGCCTGAAGGCCGAGTCACTTCTACCACCCCACCGCCAACCCCCACCTCAGCCCACCCCACCCTGCCACCTTACGCTGTACTTTGCTTTCCCCAAGGCCTGACCTGGAGTTCTCGCATATCTTCCTATCTTGGGAAAAACAAAAAGTCAATTCTTCAAGTCTTTCCACAGTGAGTGAGTGAGAGAGAGCATCTAAGTCACAGCACTGTTAACAAAGGGACTCAGCTCTTAAGTGCTGTGATTCCGGCGTTTGAAATGGTGCCCGGTGCACCAGGCATCCCTCCTGGGTCTCACCTGGTGGTGCTACCGTGACCTCTGTGTTGTCTTCCCGCCTGTAGTTTCTTGACCTTTCCGTCTAATTAATACTATGCCTCTTCCCCACTGAAACCAAGGTGCAGCCAGGGTGAGGTTAAAGACAGTGTCCCCTCTGCTTACCTCGCAGCCGAAGGAAAAGACCTATTATTACAGACAAACACATCCTGCCCTAGATCACAGAGGCCATTTGAGATGCAAAACCCGGCCCATTTCAGACATGGAGAAACTGTTAAGGGCCAGTTTGAAGATCTGACACGGAGGCCTATCCCTCTCCGCACCGTGACTGATCAGAGTCAAAGCGAAAAGTTTGTGATGTTGAAAGAAAAGGCTGGACCCAACTACAACGTTGAATTTGCTACCAGCTCTTGGTGGTTTAAATGATCAAAGAATCATTACTCATCACATAATGTGAGTGAGGAGTCTGCAGTTGCGCTGTTAAGGCAGCTGAAGAATTTTTGGAAACTCTGGGCAAGCTTGATTATAGAAGGAAATTACTTGCCAGCGAAAATATTTAGTATGGATGAAACCTCCCTATTCTAGAAATGAATTGCCTGGAAGGACTTTCATCCACATGGAGGCCACGTCAATGCCAGGTTTCAAGGCTTTTAAGGACAGGATAACATTCTTGCTTGGGGGCAATGTTGCAGGCTACAAATGGAAACCTTTGTGATCTGGCACCGTGAGAACCCCAGGGCCTTCAAGCATATCAATAAGTACACACTGCAAGTGTACTATAGGAGCAATAAAAAGTAATGGAGCCTGGCCAGTGTGGCTCAGTAGTTGAGTGTTGACCTATGAACCAGGAGGTCACGGTTCAATTCCCAGTCAGGGCACATGCCTAGGTTTTGGGCTCGATCCCCAGTAGGGGTTGTGCAGGAGTCACCGATCAATGATTCTCTCTCATCGCTGTTTCTATTTCTCTGTTCCCTCTCCCTTCCTCTCTGAAATCAATAAAAGTATATATATTTTTAAAAAGCCATGGATGTCTCAGCTTCTCTTCAGATGCCCTCCTGAATTGTTATGCTAGTGAAATGGAGGAATACTGTTCCAAGAATAACATATCTTTCCTGATTTTATTGCTGATAATGCTTCCAAACATCTGGAAATAGAAGCCCTCCTAACTTTCTATCCGCTATTTTCTTGCGATGGGAAGGTGAAATGGGGTGAAAAATGACTATAACAAAAAATTATCAAATGGGCTTTAAGGGTTTATAACATCTTTTTGCTTACACAAAACAAACACTAGATAGTAATTAAAAAATAGTGATCATTCAGGTTTGGTGAAATGAAATCTCTTATTTTCAAATAAAATTGTTTTCCCTTATTTCCTTGTTAGCCACAAGCTAACATGGTAAAGGTGTGGTTTGAAGAATTCAGTTAACTTTTTTAAAGAAAATATTAAAATTCCATTTCAATCGAGTATGCATGTTAAACGTTCCTCTCTGTGGTCTATCATTGCCAAAGACGCTTGTTGACACAGAAAACTGCACTTTTATTTTTTATTCATTGAAAACCACTGAAGACTTTTAATCAGGGGAGTGAATGAACAGGTTGTTTTAGGGAAAAAAAAAAAACAACCTCCGGGAGCAGTAGAAAGGAAAAACTTAAGGATCAGGGTGCTGAAGGGATGGAAGACAGCTGAGGAAAAAGAAGTGTACACGTGACCGTGAGATGGAAAGAGCAGAAGACATTCTAAATGACTGATATCTTTTTTTTTAATGAGATGTAAGAGATAATTGGAGAATAACTGTGAGATTTCAAAGTTGGGCATCAATGTATGAGTTAGGAAAGCAGAGAGAAAAGGCATTGGATGTACCTGCAAAATATTCCAGGAGATGTCCTATGGGATAGTGCAGAAGTATGACTGACCTGACGCGGCATTTGATGCTTATAGAGAAGGGACTTGGACCCTGTCCCACACTGCTGGTAAGTTTCATACAATCATTCTTGAAAGCAATCTGGCCACAAATATCAAAATCCTTAAAAGGAGCAAACTCATTATACCAGGAATCATACTTCAGGGAATGTATAGTAGAAAAGTAATGGTGAATGGTTCCAGAGAATGAACTAATAACATTAACTTAGCTTGTTTATAGTAGCAAAATAATAGAAAATTACCAAATGTCCAGAAACAGGAAACTAATAAACTAAGATCCTGCCCGGAGCGGTGTGTTCAGTGGTTAGAGCGCCGGCGTATGCCCTGAAGGGGCGCGGGTTCGATTCCTGGTCCAGGGCCTGCATCTGGGGTGTGGGTTCGCTCCCCACTCCGGGTCGGGATGTGTGCAGGAGGCAACCAGTGATATATTCTCTCTCTCTCTCTCCCTCTCAAAAGCAATGGGAAAAAATATCCTCTGGTGAGGATAAACAACGACAACAACAACTAAGATCTTTGCATATTGGAACACTTTGCTACTATTTAAAATAATGTTATAAAAATTATTCCCATATATGGGATGTGCCCTGGGACGAAGGGAGAGTAAGAGGAAACAGGGCCGCGGAAAGGCCTCCACGCGCGTCCGAGCCTTCACACGGAGCCCGCGTGGCAGACTCGGTGGACGGGCTGAGCGCGGAGGCGGGATCGGGGTCACGACTCCGCATCGAGAACCCACCTGCTGCCGCCGACCACGCACGGCCGGGAGGGGGGAAAACTGATTCCGTGCGGTGGACGGGGCGCTAAGACCGCCGTAGAGAGGCTTGAGCTTCCTCCCTCCGCGTCCTGTCGGCCTGGCAACGAAGCAACGGTTCATCGCTCGCGCTCAAACGCCGCGGGACTCGGACGCGCCCCCATCACGCGCCGAATCCCGAACTTCTTCCCGCCCGAGGGGAGGGACAAAAAACCATCAACCAATCAGAATGTAGAAGTGAAAGGCGTTTACCCTCCGGACCAATAGGAGCGCTGGAGGGCGGGGCCGAGGGCGCCGGTTGGTTCTAGTGATTTAAACCTCGGCGTCCGGCGGTTGGGGCGTGCGCCGTGCGTGAGCAGGAAGTGCGCCTGCGCAGGCTGCGGGACTCCAACTGACACCCGCGGAGCTGAGGCCCCAGGTGGCGAGCGGACCTCGGCGGGGCGGGTAAGCGGGACCGGGTGGGAGAGGTGGAGTGGGGCCCGGAGGGCTGCCGGGCTGCTGGGGAGAGGTCGGGGCTGAGTACGCGGAGTTGACTTCCCGGCCCGGGTACCGATGCCCTGGCGCGCAGTCCGGAGCCCGGATACCGCCTGCCCGAGTTCGCAGCTTTCTCAGATGCTCGTTGCGGCGACGCAATGGACCCTCGGCAGCCGGAGCCCCCCGATGTCACGGTGGCCGGGGTTCAGCGACGTGGACGGGCCAGGGGTCGGGGCCGGGCGCAGCGAGGGAGCCGGCCTCCCCCGAAGCGTCACAAACAAACGACACCCAGTGTGGGCCAGGTGGTGGCGACTCGGTCTCTGTAAACTTGAGTGTAAAAGGCTGCTCACCCCCTCTTCACCCCTTTTTTGAACCAATAGGTGTCGCCCTGCGAGAAGCTCTTGCCCAGACGTATTAGGATCTGAAATCCAACCCTACAGCCCTACCCTAGCATGAAAATAAACCTTCCCTCCGCTCCCGATGATACAAATTTCACAATCTCATTGTTTTCATAAGTAAATCAAGCAATATTAGGTTCGTATAAAGAAGAGTAGAAGAAGATACTCGAAATTCCATCAGCCAAAAACAAAAACCCTCACCTTTGGGTTTATTGCAGATGTATTCATTATGAATATATATTTATGTGGCTATACTTATACAAGTATTTTTATGTAACTGCATATTTTGAATATAGTAAAGCATATTCACTTAAAAAGCAGATTGCGCCTTATTAATGTTTTAGGAACACATGTCCGTCAAATGTAGACATGCATTATCCCCTTTGATGCATGCGTGGTAACTCTTGCGTGCATTATGTAACCGAATACTAAATAACCAGTCCTGAAATGATGGACATGTGCTTTTTCAGTTTCTTCATCGTCATAGGATAGCATGATTATTCGTACGTATACTTGTTTGCATCCTTATCCCGTTTGTGGCCTTACAATAATTCCCGGGAGTGGATGATGGCTTAGAAATTATGGTGCAATTTAAGTTCGGATTCATAATGTCACATTTGCCCTCTAGATACATTGATATACCCCTCCCCACCCCACCCACACACATACAGAGGGAGAGGTTGCTTTTTTCTCTGTACACTGACCAGCACTGGATACTGAAAAATTTTCTAGAAGGATGTCTTTTAATTGCATTATTAATGAGACTAGAGGCCCAGTGCTCAAATTCGTGCACAGTGGGGCCCATCCAGCTGGGCTGGGTGGAGAGGGGGAGCATGGTAGGTTGGCGGCTGGCCTTGCCCCTGATTGGGGTGGGGGGGCCCATCTGGGGCTGGGCCAGTGTCGGGGAGGGGCCAGGGAGGTTGGTGGGGCCGATCAGGGCCCGGATTGGGCCAGTTGGCTGCCACAGTGCGCGTTATAGCGACTGGTTGTTCCAGTCGTTCTGTCTTCTGGCCGCTTGGCTTTTATATATATAGATTAAACATCTTTTTCTATGTTTATTATTTTTTTGGTAAATCATTTATCTTATTTTGCTGGTGTATATACCTTTTTATTTGTTAGCTTTCTAGAGGAATTTAAATGAGCAGTTTTGAACCTGGTACAAATATTTTCCCCAGTTGTCTCTTTCAATTACAGTTCTTTTCTAGGATATTTTTTTGTTTTGTTTTGTTTTGTTCTAATTTTGTGGTACATAAAGCTGCATGCTTACCCTCCCCAAAGGTAGAGGAATTTGATTTAACTCTGCAGTAGCCTCCCTGTAATAGTTAGAATACTGACCCAATGTACCCCATCCACCCTTGGAATCCTTTTTCTTGACATTAGCTAAACCTGGGACACCAAATTGATTAAGATTTTTGAAGAGACGATATCTTGGGGTATTCTGGTTAATACTGTCTGTAATTCTTGTCCTGGCCTATGCTTTCTCTGCTCGCCTGTGCTCAGCTGTAACAGGGGAGTCTGGCAGGACACACAGCAACCTCCTCTCAGTTTAGGAGGGCGGTCCTGAGTATAGGGCTGCCCTTAAAGGCACGAGAGGACAATTTCAGATGAAGAAAAAGATATATAGTCTGTAATTTTTCAAAATATAAGGTGTTCTGGCCTCTATATAAGTTTCTTTATAAGAAAAAAGATGATCAGGTCTTTATATTACAAAGCGTTTCTCTTTGATATAAAGAACTGACAGTTACCTGTGGGCCCTACTAAAGTTTGATTTTATTATTTGCAAATAACTACCCTCATATGTTCAAAAGGAATGGGAGTGTGGTATAATTTAAATGCAAATAAGATAACATGTTAGTCACATGTTAGTTAGCAGTGATTTTCAACTGCTGTGCCACAGCACACTGGTGTGCCACAAGAATTTTTAAAACATGCAATACTTGTTTCCTCAAGGACACTGACCTCTTTTCTCTTAGATTGTAAAAAATAAAAAATGATAACAGCTAACACAATAGCAGTCCAGTGCGAATAAATAAAAATTATACCTATTTTTGTCTGATCAGCAAAAAATATATTTTTTGGTGTGCCGCAGAATTTTAGTAGTTAATGTGTGCCAGGAGATGAAAAAGGTTGAAAATCACTGCTGTATAGTATAGCGCACAAAACAATCTCTTCGGTCTTGACCGGTTTGGCTCAGTGGATAGAGTATTGGCCTTCCGACTGAAGGGTCCCAGGTTCGATTCCGGCCAAGGGCATGTATCTTGGTTTCGGGCACGTCCCCAGGAGGAGGTGTGCAGGAGACAGCTGATGGATGTTTCTCTCTATTCAGTGTTTCTGACTCTCTATCCCTCTCCATTCCTCTCTGTAAAAAAAAAATCAATAAAATATATTTTTTAAAAAACCCCAACAATCTCTTTGGCTTTAGTGTTGGAACTCCTCCTCACCCAGATTCCTATTCCATTTCTGTCCCTGCTTTATTCTCGCTTATCTTTTTAGTAGGTAGGTTTGTATTGCATAAACATTGAAATGGTGTACTTCTCACAAAGCTCCATTTTGTTTATGTATTTATTGACATATAAAATCTCATTTAAAGTTCAAAACCTGTTGAAATAATTCCTTCCATTTTGTAGTGAAGAAAGTTAAAACCTAAGCGCTATTTGACTTCTAACATTTATTTCCCTACCATGGGTCAGAGGCTTTGAATTTATGCAAACATTTCCTCATATAACTGAAGTAATTCTGTAAAGTTACAGTTTGGGATTTCTCTCTTGCGCCTATGATGATTGTCCTGAGTTTTTTCCCTGTGGTAACCACCTAAAATAATGTCACTAAAAGCTTATTCTAGATTTGATATAGTATCACCTTCTGGTAATGATTCACTTAAGACCTAAGACCTTGATCCCCTACTCTTTGCTTCTATAGACTCTCCCAAACATGACGTTTTATTTACTGCTTTCTGTCCCATGTATAATTTCTTTAGAGTTGATTTTTAAAAATAAGGAGTAATTTATTTTAATTTTTCTTTTTATTTTTTGTTAATCTTCACCTGAGGATATTTTTTCCCATTGATTTTGAGAGAGAGTGTAAGGGGGTGGGGAGAGAGAAGCATTGATTTGTTGTTCCACTTATGCATTCTTTGGTTGATTCTTGTATGTGCCCTGACAGGAGATCAAACCTGCAACCTTGGCGTATTGGGACAACACTCTAACCAACTGAGCTATCGGCCAGGGTTCTTTCTTTCCAATTGCAATTGATGTTCAATATTATTTTACATTTGTTTCAGGTGTATAGCATATTGGTTAGGCAATTATAACTTACAACGTGATCCCCCTGATAATTCTAGTGCCCTCCTGGTACCAACCATAGTTATTACAATGTTAGGACCATGTTCCCTGTCATCCCCACAACTGTTTTGTAGCTTCTTAGCCCCTTCACCTTTTTCACCCCGTTCTCCCACCCCCTTCCCATCTGGCAACCCTTAGTTTGTTCTCTGCATCTATGAATCTGTTTTCTGTTATGTTGTGTTCTTAGATTCTGCATAAAAGTGACATCATATGGTATTTGTCTCTCTGTTTAACTTATTTCACTTGCAGGTGGTAAGATTTCATTCTTTTTTATGGCCAAGTAATATTCCATTGTATATATAGTTTTTTTAATCCACTATGGATGGGTACTTGCGTGGCTTCCGAATTTTGGCTATTGTGAGAAACTCTGCATATATCTTTTCCAATTAGTGTTTTGGATTTCTTTGGATATATTCCCAGAAGTGGAAATACTGGGTTATGAAGTAGTTCTATTTTTAACTTTTTAAAGAACATCCACAGTTTTCCATAGTAACTATAACAATTTGCAATCCCATCAACAATACAAGTTGACATATACTTCACTTTCTTATACTATTTAAATTCTAAACCCGGGACTCTTTCAGCGAAGTCTAATATGTCTGTAGCCTACCCACTACTAAGTTTGTGCACTTACACAGCATGTTTACTATTTATGTTAGTATTGTTTCTAATTGTCCCATATGTTAGTTATGTTTTAGCTACCAGCTTAAGGATATAGAGCATATTTTTTATACCTGGAGCTCTCAACATAGGTAGGAACATGCTGTTTGTTGGTTGGTAAATAAAACGTTGGATCTCATATAGTATAATCATAATTGTGGATAAGTAATACACTCTGCAATGATGAAACTTTTTATACTGAGGCAGAAGGTCTGAGTTCATTTACTTGATGTTTATTATCATTTTGTTAATTCTCTGAGGATATTTTTTCCCATTGCTTTTCAGAGGGGAGAGAGAGAGAGAGAGAGAGAGAGAGAGAGAGAGAGAGAGAGAGAGAGAGAGAGAGAGAACACTGATGTGAAAGAGACATTGGAGGGGAACACTGATGTGAAAGAGACATTGGAGGGGGGTGGCAGGAAAAAACCAGGTATGTGCCCCATCACTCTGGTTTGTGGGCTGATGGTCTAACCCAGTGATGGCGAACCTTTTGAGCTCGGCATGTCAGCATTTTGAAACACCCTAACTTAACTCTGATGCCATGTCATATATAGACATTTTTTGATATTTGCAACCATAGTAAAACAAAGACTTATATTTTTGATATTTATTTTATATATTTAAATGCCATTTAACAAAGAAAAATCAACCAAAAAAATGAGTTCGCGTGTCACCGATTTGCCATCGCTGGTCTAACCACTGAGCAAGGAGGAGGAAGAGAGAGAGAGATAGAAACATCAATGAAAGAGAAACATCATCAATCGCTGCCTTTTGGGGATCAAGTTTGCAACCCAGGCATGTGCCCTGACCGGAATCGAACCCGTAACTACCTGGTTCATGGATCGATGCTCAACCACTGAGCCACACCAGCCCAGCTCAACTCCTTATTTTTGTTGTTGTTAATCCTCACCAGAGAATATTTTTTCCATTGATTTTTAGAGAGGGGGGGTGGGGGGAAAGAAACACTTTTGAATAAATATTGTTTATAAGAAATATTTTGAGGGTTAATTATCAACTTAGAGAACAAGCAAAACCCTGCCTCATTTCATGTCCCAGCGTGCCTTAGCTGTGCTTTACATATGAACGCTGGGAGTTCTGGCAGCCTCCCTACTTGTGAACCTCACAGTCATTCACCCAAAGTCCTTCTGCTTCTCTTTTCTTAATCTCAAACTAATGTTCTTCTCTCTGTACCCCTTACTACAAATCTAATCTAGGCCATCAATTTCCTTGGTTACTCCAACAGCCTCCTAATTGGTCCTACTGTCTTGCCCTCTTCCAGTCCACCGTATACACAGAGCAATATTTGTGCTGCACAATTTTGGCTTTTTAATTCCTCCCCACCCCCACCCCACCCCAGTGGTTCCTCAAGATAAAAATCTAAGCATTTTTAGGAAGGCCTGCAAGGCTTTGTGGATAGGACCCTTGCTTACCTTTCTAAACTATGCAAATGTTGTCATCTTAACTCTGCTCCCATCTGTTCTACACGATTCAGCTTGGAGATCTCTATCAGAGCTTTCCTTAAATCTCTAGGCCAGGGGTTGGTAAACTGCATGGCCTGTTTTCTTTATGGCCTGTGGGCTAACAATGTTTTTTTATGTGTGTAAAATATTAAAAAAAAAATACATACAACAAAGACCATTTGTGGCTCAGACAGCATTAAACTGATAAGCTTTGTAAGAGATGCGGTGCCTCATTCAGTTAGGTCACTGTCAGGTAGTATTGTGCCTGGCAGTGCATTCTGCACCAATTTATCAAATATTTGACTAAATTTTTTTTTTTTTAATTTGTCCTAGAAAACAAGACACCCGGGCATGCTCTTCATGCTAATTCCGATGGGTAGTAAATATCTCATTTGCTTTTAAAAAGGATAGACACTTGCAGGATCAGGTTTAATAAACTTGAACATGAGGCACAGGTTTCCAGGTGTATGTAAATACATCTTTATTTTCCATCTCTTAATCCTTTTGTACAGGAATGAATGTTTGATTTCCAGTTGAAGCTTGAACATCCTTAAATAGAGCGGATGATCTTTTTGGTTTTGTTCTTTTAAGAGCTGATCATCAGAATTCTAGGACTTACTGCAGTAAATATTGTATTTCCTTTTTACCCACCTACCATTAGCTAGTTGTTGCCTCCTAGGTCCTGGAGAGTTTTCTGTGGTTAAAGGATGCTTTTAATTTCTGTATCGACACAGACTCTCTTTGTTGGTTTCTCTGAAATAGTATTTTCTTCTTCTAGTGTGTCATTACACTCCCTTTTGGCGTTTGTTTCTGTCTCATTGAATAAACGTGGGTATTCAATGCGTCCCCTACGTACGCAGTGCTGGATCCGGGATTCCAGTCCTTGGCATTTAGGACGATCCATTAGGGGCTTATATGTGCGCATTTTCACTCCTTCTACAAAGGCACTGGTCTGCTTTATGACAGAGGGCTTAACATTTCTCCATTCTATTACTTCATCCGTCTCTGTTCCTATAATATGTACAGTCAGTCATTACATGAATACTTTACCACAATAGAATCACCTCCAAACTTTATATAAATCTACCTCCCCATAACCATGTATAATCTTGGTACTGATCATTTTACCCGTGGATTTCCCTATCATACCTGTCTCACAGGGCACAGCAACAGACTCGAGTCCTTGCAGCATACTATACAACACGTGAGTCTTAACAGCTTGATTAGCCCACTGTTGTTGTAGGTAGGTTATATTGAACTCCTGAACCTCCTGGTCATAGAGCCACTTGATATTTTCAAACTTACAGTCATATAAGACTAGAGGAAATTCTACAGCCATACTAGAGAGGAGACAAAACAGCATGAGAATACATAGCAGCCATCCAACAGTTCTTGAAAAACAAGGTTAGTTGGGTTACAAGGAGGGGGAAAACTTTGTCAATATTCAGTATCTAATCGTTAAGAAAATACAGCACTATCCCTAACCTTTCACAACATTATAACTAAAAACAAACAAACAGCAAACCATGGGGCAACTGCTTGGTCAGTACTGGGGTGCATTTCCATGGTAACAAGTCACCTACAGGTGAGTTCCCTTGGCTCCACCATAGGCTATAAAATTTAAAACAGCTGGTGGTATTTTTCCAAACTAGTCAATTCTGCATAGTAGGAAGAAACTTAAACATGTCACTGCTTAGGAATGAGTTATTGGTCTGTCTGACCTCAGCCTGTTCTCAAAAGGAAAGTTAGCTGTTTTTCCTACTTTTCCTACCATTTCAGAAACTGCAAATTAGGAAAAATTCCAAAGTAGTAGTATGATTACTCCATAATACAAAACAAGCAAGATTTAAATAGGAATAGTTTGAATGCTTACTGTTTAACTTTAGCAGAACCTAACAATACTTCTTAACATAAATTCAATGGGGGTGGGAGGATATAGAAATGAATGTGCTTTTATTTAAGAGGCCTGGTCCAAACACCTATTTCTTATTCCTGGGATAGGAGTGTAACAGGAGAAAATTCAAAGATACCCCTCCCTCTTAAATGTTCATAACATTTTACAAGTTAGACTAAAAACTTCATGAAGAAAGACTCAGTGACTTAGTTATTCAGACAATTGTGGGAATAGAAAGATACATTAGAATATATTTCAAAATAATCTAAAAGCAATGGCTGTTTTTAAATATATATTTATACTTAAATTTACCTGTATTGAGGTTTCTGGGGATTTTTCTCTATGTTTAGCAGCTCATCGATAATCTCTGGCTTCTCCATTCCTTGGCCAATCAGAAAAAGGATAGCCATCATACAGCGGACTTGATGATAAAGGAACGCCTGGCCAGTCACTTCAAACTGACATAACTGAAAAGGTTCTTGCCATCTGTCCTCGGCCAGACTCTGGCCCACTAGCTGTACTTGAGCAGACAGAATAGTCCTCTGAAAATTAATAACTCCATTGGCTACGTCCATTTTACATAAGTTCCTAAAATCATGTGTGCCGACATACTTCTGAGCTGCACAGTTCATGGTTACAATGTCTAAATCAGCACGAGGGAAAAAGTAGCGGTAAGTCCGCTCAAGACAACTGAACCTAGCACTGAAGCTGGGCTCTACAGGGGCCCAGGCCAATACACGGATGTCTGGAGGGAGCACCCGATTGAGAATGTGAGTATAACGGATCTCTTTGGCATCATCGTTGACTTCATCTTTTAAATTAAAATCCTCTGAATCCCTGCCCTTCGGAAAGTGAGAACGAAGGTCAAGAGAAATCACCTGTGGGATTGGAGAAAGATAATTTGTTAGAGATACAAATAATGAGTCCTCAGTATGTACACCTAGAATATATTGGTATTGCTTGCTTTGAGAAACAGTTGAGTGGTCCTTACCTGTCCAAAGGCACTAACTCCTTTGTCTGTTCGCCCACACCGGTGATACTTGGATGTCTGTCTGCTTTCTACTAGTCGAGTCTTCGTTAGAGCCTCAAACAGTTTCTCCTCAATAGTGTTGTTTGTGTTTTCCTGACTGGCAAAGCCCTGGTATCCCCAGCCCAGATAGGCTATCTTCAGGGCTACATGTCTTTGACCGTGAGCGCTGAAGTCAAATGCACGCTTAGCTTTTCTAGCTCCTGAAGAATTTTCTCTAGCATTTGAGATCTTTGTGTTGGCCTGTTCTTTTTTAAGTCTTTCTATCTCCTGCTCTAGTTCTTGTACTCTTTTTAGGAGTTTGTCAGTCTGGGTTCTGTCTCTGTCATTTTCAGCCATGATAAGACAACTCCAGGAATAAATGAATCATAAGGGTCCGCACTACCTGAAAAAAAGAGTAAAAAGGATACAGTTTTAGTGTTGGTTCCTTTGATCATGTCAGTAGCTTTCAGTTATGTTCAAATAGAATCTAAGAGTTAATTTAATGCCTTAAGTAGACTTTTGCTTTGCCCAGGGATACAAGATTACCTGAATTATTAGGGTTGACCATCCACAGATGATATTCTTTTTCATCTGTGTAGCCAATTTAAAGGGGAAAAGGAAAGTAGTATTATAAATGTTTGGCTAGCATTGTTAAGGTTTCAATCGTCAGAATTTAGGGAAAATGACTGTAAATTTCATATCTCTATTCTGTAGCTGAGATGATTAGGGACTGTTGTTACTGATATTTTCCCCCTAAAACATTTCCTTTTGACTTCTCATTACATGTGTTGAATCTTTCCCATCAAAATCTGTTGATATGGCCCTGGTGCTATGGCTCAGTTGGTTGGAATATCATTCTGCACACCAAAAATGTGGCAGGTTTGATTCCTGGTCAGGGCACATATCCAGGTTGTGGGTTCGATCTCTGGTCATGGCACATGTGGAAAGTAACCGATCAATGTTCTCTTTCTCGCCCTTCCTCTCTTTAAAAGTTTTTAAAAAGAGAGATCTTTTGATATGGAATATATGTCTACTGTGAGTGTCTATCGCTTTCCAGTATCAGATAAAACTAGTAGCTTACATGTCCTGTCATCTAATATGAATTTCTGTCTTAAAGGTGGTACAGTAGAAGCTAGCCTGATTGAAGAAAATTGTCAATGATTATATTTATATTGAAAGTAGAACCTGGAGTCAAGATTTTCCCACTTTAAACCATTTTGATGGCAGAAAGAAGGTAATTAAGCATCGTGATCCTTTTTTAAAGTCAAATTTAATGCATGTTCTGAAAAAAAATTATCTGAGGACAACTGTACTACATGCTTAAAAATGGTACTAGATAATCTATGACTGATGGCTATTTTAGGTAGTAGAAGATCATCTACATACCTGTACTAAGGCTGCCTATGTAATTTAAGTCTGGGTAGCTCTTTTGTTTTTTATCCTTTGAGTTTCTATATCTATGATAGATTAAAAGTTTACATTTAAAACATGTAACTATAAAAGTGCTAGAAGAAAACATGAAATAACTTTGTTAAAAATCTGAAGAGTGGGAAAGGGCATTTATGCTTGCACAAGTATGTAAAAATTTGTAAGATACACATTGTAACATTCATTTTTTAACAACAAAAGACTAAGCCTACAATAAATCAATCATGGACTAGCTGAAAAATTACAGTACATCCATACATTGGAATTCTATGCAACGTACTAGCTGTGTAATCTTGGGCTAAGTTATTTCATCTCTCTGACTTTGTGAAAAGTTAATCAGAGTACCTACCCAGTTATGAGGATTGCATGAATGAATACTAGTATAAAGCATACAGAACAGTGTTGGATACATGAAGTGTCCTTCTCAGTACAAGTTACATAATGGTCATTAAGCCCAATGCCCATTATCATGTAATCTTAAGCTTTTCTTATGCTAAAACTGTCCTGTGAGCTACTAAAGGTGACAAGAGCTAGCAGGCAGTAGAAAATAGGAGTGAATAAGAAGAGGGTGGAAATGAAAGCAGGATTCTCCAGCCCAGCTGGTGTTGCTCAGTGGTTGAGCGTCATCCTATGAACCAGGAGGTTAGGGTTTGATTCCCGGTCAGGCACAAACTGGGGTTGTGGGCTTGATCTGATCCCCAGTAGGGGGCCTGTAGGAGGCAGTCGACCGAACATCTCTCATCATTGATGTTTCTGTCTTTCCCTTCCTCTCTGAAATCAATAAAAATGTATTTAAAAAAACACACAAGAGACCAATACTTGAATGTTTAAAAAATAAAGCAGGATTCTCCAGAACTCAGTTAATGCTCCTGCAAACTGTTCCCATACTATCTTGTACTAATCTGTAATTTATTATTTAACTATTATAGTTATGATTGCCTTAGCTATTTTTCATTTCACTGACAAAAAGGGAGTGAACAGTTTGTGAGATAGAAATTTATTACTAGAAAACTGATCAGTGTTTTCTCTTGCAGAAAGCCCTCCAATGTGAGGGAAGCAATGGAGGAACTCATGGGACCTAGTGGACAAAACTGGGCCAATATGGATCCAGAAGAACAAATGTTAGCGGCTGCTACAGCTTTCACCCAGATCTGTGCAGGGCAGGGTGAGGGAGATGTCAGGAGAGAAGCCTGGCCTACCCAATATGATCCTTACAGCAAAGCTTCAGGAACCCAATACGATCCCTACAGCAAAGCTTCAATAACCCCAGGAAAGCAACATGCTCTTCCCATGCAACTGCAGTACCCACATGCGAAAAGTAACGTCACCTCAGAAACAGTCTCAGAGGCCTCCCAGAGACTCCGCAAGCCAGTGATGAAGAGAAAGGTGCTGCGTAGGAGGCCCGATGGGGAAGTATTAGTGACAGATGAGTCCATTATCAGTGAATCAGAGTCTGGTACAGAAATTGATATGGATCTCTGGGCTTTAAGACAAAGGCTGATTAACCTTCAGTTCCCGAAAGACAGTGAGTCCCCTGTTGATACTTCAGAAAAACTTCATCTACCACATGAATACCAAGATCAGCTCAATGGCTATCTACAAAGAGAAGGAATGGGCCCTCCAGCTTATGAACAAGACCTGATAGTTGCCAGCCGACCAAAGTCCTTTATTCTCCCAAGGCTGGACCAGTTAAGCCGAAACCGGGGCAAGATAGACCGGGTAGCCCGCTATTTTGAGTACAAACGAGACTGGGACTCAATGCGATTACCTGGTGAAGATCACAGGAAGGAATTACGCTGGGGTGTCCGAGAGCAGATGCTTTGTCGAGCAGAACCCCAGTCCAAGCCTCAGCACATATATGTTCCGAACAATTATCTAGTACCAACTGAAAAGAAAAGATCTGCCCTTTGTTGGGGTATTCGTTGTGACCTTGCAAATGGTGTCATGCCCAGGAAGCTTCCCTTCCCTCTTTCTCCGTCTTAAGTCTTTTTTTTTTTTTTTAAACCTCTCACAGGATTGTTTGGGATAACATGGCATTTTATATCTTTTATTTAAATAGAAACAACTAGAAAGACCATGGTACATGATAGAGTAAGGACTTCACCCATCATTGGTTTTTCCTAGGAACATATCACACTGATGTCAGGTGCCACTTAACTGCCAAACCAAATTACCACTCTCAAGCCCAGCAATGCAAGAGAAGTCACACCAGAGGAAGAAAACACCTGGTCTCTCTACTGCCAGTTTAGTAAGCAAAGTCAGCTAACACTGTTTCTGCTCTGTATTCTCTTTACCTTTGACCAGCGCGAGTTGCTGTTTTTAATAGTGTGTTTTTAACGTTGCTGGGCATTAAGCTTATCCATTAAAGAATTTTGGAAATTTGTGGACTTGACCTCATTTTTACTTAAATACTTGCCAAAGTAAGACGATCTCAAACCTGAGTTACGAGTTTGCTTCCAGTTGTACTCCCCATCATACTCTCATCGCCTAAACAATGCGAGCCAGAGGGAAGGAACAAAACCTGCCCTTCACATACAAACCTAAAGGGAAGAAGAAAGGAACAGCACAGCTATCCTCTATTAGTAAATCCAGAGAACTGTTGTTAAATATCTTCTTAATAGGTGTTCAACAGCCGCACTATTTGACATACAGGATTCTAGCGCAAGCTTTATTTCAAAATTATTGAAATGTTTTGCCCAAACTTTTATAAGTTGCCACTGAGGTTGTCTTAGAAATATGCCTGTCACTTGAAGGCTATTCCCACTCTGCAACAGAACTTCAAACTGCTAACATCTGGAACTAGATGCAGACAAAGTGAATCTGACCTATTTGGGTACAAACCAAAACACTAATTCTGCTCGCTTAAATTGGATCTTCTTGTTCTTACTCTAATCCAATGAGGAACATCTACAAACTGAAGATTGTCCATTTTAACATAAGACAAGAGTAGTGATAGCAGAAATAGTTTGCTCATTCCAAGAAAAACAGCTATGTGACAAAAATGAATAACCTCGACCTATCTGCTAAAATACATTTTCTCCATAATGTTTAAGCTACACCATTCATTCACTCAGTTCCACCTCTAGGGCATTTATCAGCAAAATAATCAGTAACTCAAAGACCTACTGCAAATAAGTAAAAACTACTAGCCACAATGGTGAGGTTATTGAGTAGAACATTAGTCATTGAGAATAATGGGAAATGCAAATTAAGTGAATAGATTGCAAATTATGCAGTAGAATCTCAGTCTTACACTCTCCCTCCTGTCCCCCGCCCCTGCCCCCCCCCCCCCCCACACACACCCAACAGACACACAGCACAAGGAAAAATCAAAACCTAACACTGGGTAGTGAGATTAAAGGTAGTTTTTATTTTCTTTATATATTTCTAAGAGTTAAAAACCACGTATTTTTATATGCAAATTGCAGCAAAATGCTCAAATGACTTACCTTTATATCAAAGCCCAAATCAGAAAGTTTTCGAAGTGATTATCTAGTTCAACCCTTTATTTAACCAAAGAACCAGTCCAAAGGGTGTAAGCGCGGAGTAAGGAGATTTGTGGCTAGAGGAGGAGGAGAGCCCCAGTCTCCCGAGTGAGTACAGCGCTTTGGCCAGGACAACATACCCTTCTCTGGGTGAAGTGCAGTTCCCGAGCGGACACCTAACACCGGGAAGGGGGCTCCAAATGACCACACAGGTATTCGTGCGTGCGCCACGCATTGCCAGTAAGCAGTAAAGCAGTCATTGTGTTGAACTTTTTAAAGTTAAAAAGATTTTAATCTCGAAAATATTAGTAACTAGTGGAGTAGCAGAAAGGGCATTCCCATGATAAATTTAACTCTAAACCAACGAGGGAAGGAGGGGTAATACCCACAGGACCAGGAAACCGGAACCTCTGATCACTAATATCGGAGAGCAATCCCCCAAAAGACCCGAAAAATGTCGCCATGCCTTCCTCCCACCCCACAACCTGCCGGGATCCCGCCCAGTACCAGCAGTTTGTTTTATGAGCAAACAACTCTCACCGAGGCAGCAGAGGCTTCCCTCCACAGTCCAGGGGCCCTCTAAGAATCGAATTCAGGTAACAGCTCCTGTGGCGAGTTTCCGCGAGGAGCTCCAAGCACTAAGCACACACACAGGTCCCACTGCCGTAAACCGGCACCTTCCTGGAAAGATCGAGGTATGAAAAGGGAGCGGGGAAGAGAGAAACGTCCAACTACCTGTCCATTCGTCCGTTCCTCTTCTGTAGGACCCAGAAAAAAACCCACCCCCCAACACCCCACGTTTACATTTCGATCGTGGGCCAAGAGGCTTTTCGCGAAACAGGAAGCTGTCAATTTGCGTTTCCCGGGCGCGCTCGGGGGCTCATGGGAGTTGTAGTCCAGCTTTGTGGGAAATGTAGTTCTAAGAGCTGGGGTGCAAGCTTGACGTGGAAACCAGCCTAGTGTTTCCCAGCCTGACCACCGTTTCTCCACCTCAGGCCTGGCATAGTACAAGAACAAAGAGACAAATGGTAGTGCGCTAAAATATTAGATCAGTAACCAAAGGTCTGCCACCTTTATACGAAAACTAAAAGAACCTGGCTCTGGCTCAATTATATACCTATTTAAATTCGTAGAAAGTTACCACTGCGAGACAAAACAAGAGGGAAAAAAACCAAAAAAAGTTTACTACTAGAACCCAGTGTAAGAGCTGAACAGGATTTAACAGCTGGGAATCTGGCTTCAGCACCACGGAGAGAGTATAACTAGAGTTTTGTAGGTTTTTCCAGAGACTGGTCCAAATCTCAAGATTCCAGTTAGAAAAAAAAAAACAACACAAAAAAACTGGTTCTTTTGTCAAAGTCCAGCAGTCAGTAGAAGGGTTATATCCCAGATTATGCGGTGCCAGGAGGAGGTGGTGGCTGTACCACGAGGGACAGGTTTCCCAGGATCGCTTTAGCTAGGGCTCACATCAGAGTTAGAATTACAATGAACATAAGCCGGTCTGTGCAGGCATCACAGGCATCTAGGAGCAGAGGCGGAAGTTAGGACCTGAAGGGCTTTCCTTCCCCCTCTGCATCCACCGCGCTGGACTTCAGTTGTCAGATGAAACGTACCCTTTTTGACTATCCATTTTCCCAGCAGTTCGCAGCCTTTCCGACTTCTTGTCACCTAGAAGCGGAAATTGGGGAGGGGGGGAGTCAGGGAGCGGGGTTGGGAGCTTGATGCGGGGCGGGGGTCCAGCCTGACCACCTAGGAAATGACCTGGGGAGTGAGTGGTGGGGTGAGGGACGTAGGACCCCCCCCCCCATCAGTACGAAGATTGTTGCTGCTCAGAACCTCAAGCCGCGGTGACCTTATCCGAGCTCAGCAGCGGGCGCGTGTCCCCTGCGACGGCGCCCCTCCCCGGCTTCAGCACCCGGCGCGGTGCGGGGCTGGCCAATCGGCAACCCGGCTGGCACTGTTCTCCCGCGGCCCCTCCTCCCGCGACCTCCCCGGACCCCCCAACAACCCCGCTCCTCCCGGGACACCGCCCCCCGGCTACTCCCGGGAGCCCAGGCGCCTGCGCCGGCGGTGGTCGCGGCACGTGAGCCGGCCCCGGAGGAAGCCCATTGGCCGCTGGGCGCGGTCCGCCCTGCCTCCCGCGCTGGACGCACGTGCTGGGGTCGGAGCGGCGATCGCAGCCATGGCGTCGTCACTTTGGGGAGGCGAACAGGGGGCGGCAGAGAGCGAGCACCTGAACAGCCACGTAACCGCCACTGACCCGGAGGGCAGAGGGGCGGGGGCCGGGGCTGCACTCCCAGGGGAGATCTGCGGGGCGGGGGGCGGGGGGCGGCGGGACTTGGGGGAGCCGTGGAGTGTCCAGTGGTGGAGGGGAGAGGTGGAGTGGCAAGGACTTGGAAGAAGACCCCGGAAAAGGAGACCCAGAGAGAGACAAGACCTTTGGATTGAAAGGGCAAAATGAAGACACCTGGCAGCCCCGGGAGGGCAAGCAGGTGGTAGTCCCAACCCGACCCCGAATTTTCTCCTCTCCCGCTTGGATCCTTAAGCCTCGCCAGCTTCCTTCCATCCATCCACCAGCGCGCTTTCCTGCCACCATCCTTGGGTCGGGTGCGATCCCCCAAGGGACCCCATTTAGAGTGGAGGGGCCGCAGACAGTCTCCCCCAGTTTTAGGGCAACTCATGCAGCACTGTTCCTGAAAGGAATCTGCACCCGCCATTGCACAGGAAACAGTATTGGGGGGTCTTTCCTGCGTCCCTTCCAGCTCCTGTTAGGGGTAGTAGCATGGGGCTTCTTGACGCCTGCTTGCTAACAGCGGTTGAAATCCGTGTCTTTCGCTAGTTTTCAAACCTCATCCACCCCCGGAAGAACCTTCGGGGAGTTAAGAATACTACAGTCCCAAACCTAGGTAAGTGCTGTAGGGTAAAGCAGACTGTTCTCAGTGAAAGACAGATGCGTTCCTCGTGTCCCTGGCAACTGATATACATTTGGCTCCCTTAATTTAGCATTCCAGCCCTCCAGTCTTTCTTTTTATGTAATTTTTTTTTACTGATTTCAGAGTGGTCCAGCCCTCCAGTCTTTCTTTTTATGTAATTTTTTTTTTACCGATTTCAGAGTGGAAGGGAGAGAGAGAGAGAGAGATACATCAATGATGAGAGAGAATCATTGATCGGCTGCCTCCTGCATGCCCCCTACTGGGGATCCAGCCTGCAACCCCGGGCATGTACCCTTGACCGGAATCGAAACTGGGACAATTCAGTCCGTAGGCTGACGCTCTATCCACTGAGCCAAACCTTTACACCTGTTGTTTCTCTTCCATCCTTTTCAGATGATTCTATGAATAACACAGAAGAAGATGAAGTAGATGTAGGTAGGAGATAAATTCATCGGCCTGTATCCACTAGCATTCTGCTTCAGCCACGCATGGCTGTCATAATGTGAACAATGTATTGGAGAACTGTCGTTACTTCTCTGTCTTTATAAGGAGTGAATAAAAGGAGAAATACTAGATTAGGAGCGGGGTCTATTTCTAGAGGAAGCTGCGATGGAAAATGTAGGAATGGGCTAAGCCTTAGCGGTCGGCAAACTCATCAGTCAACAGAGCCAAATATCAACAGGACAACGATTGAAATTTCTTTTGAGGGCCAAATTTTTTAAACTTAAACTATATACAGTGGGGTCTTGACTTACGAGTGTCCCGACTAACGAGTTTTTTGAGATACCAGCTGTCTCCCTGTCGATTTTTTGCATTGAGTTGATAGAGTAATTTGAGTTAACGAGCTCGGTCTCGGAACGAATTAAACTCGTAAGTCAAGGCCCCACTGTAGGTAGGTATATTGTTATTAACTTAATTAGGGGACTCCTAAGGCTTAGGAAGAGCCACACTCAAGGGTCCAAAGAGCCGCATGTGGCTCGCGAGCCAGTTTGCCGACTATGCGCAGTTAGCCGCTAAGACTTTGCAGCTGGCAAGGAAAAATTAGGTCTGGTGTTGAGGGATGTAGACTTGCTTGAAGTTAGAGGTTGGTATAGCAGCCGAGCATAAGAAATTGGGTCCTCGTGAAAAAAAGGAATTCTCAGTGCTGTGTCATTTTTTTTTTTTCTTTTTAGAAGAAAGAGTAGGAGCAGTTGCTTGATATACACTGAATGGAGGGAGCAATTATTAGCTGTCATTTAGGAAGCCTGAGTCCCCCCCTGCAGTATCCCCTTTTTTATTCTTGCTTTTGTAGTGGATTTGGCTTCCAGTTCACTCTTAAACAAGTTAATCCGACAGTCCTTAGTAGAATCCAGTCATCGAGTCGAAGTCTTACAAAAGGATCCCAGCTCTCCACTCTACTCAGTGAAGACATTTGAAGAGCTACGCCTGTGAGTACTTTCACTCTGGGTGGGGAGATGCTGGGAAGCATAGCACAGAACAAACTCACCTGCTACTAATAAAACCGCCAGGATCTCCTTTGTGTTTAATCAAATATTAAAATGAGACGCATACATTTTGAGTGCAACTAAAATATAGCTCAGAGGGGAATACCTGCATTGTTCAACAAATGGAGAACGTTTGTTTTTTAAAAAATATATTTTTATTGACTTCAGAGAGGAAGGGAGAGGGAGAGGTAGAAATATCAATGATGAGAGAGGACCATTGACTGGCTGCCTCCTGCACGCCCCCTATTGGGGATCAAGCCCTCAACCTAGGCATGTGCCCTGGCCGGGAATCAAACCCTGATCTCCTGCTTCATGGGTCTGCATTCAACCACTGAGCAACACTGGCTGGATGAGAACATTTCTGATGGTAAAACATTTTCATCTTGCTGTGCTAAGGGAGACAGCTAAGCCATATTACTGCTTCTCCATAGCAGAATACAGATAGGGAAACACTGATGACCCAGATACACTCCCCCACCCCTTTAGATGAATTATAAGCTTTTCTCTTTCTAATTATATTTAGTTTCAAATGGCATTAAAATGAATATCTTTCCCAAATGGGTTTGCATTTCTTAGGGATTTGTCAGTTGGCATTAAGGAAATGTAGTTTACCGATATGGACTTACGTAAAGAGGAAAACTCCAAAATCCCAGTGTCCAGACATTTTCTAAACGAGAGGAGAAGCCTACCTATGATTAAAAGCTGGCTGCCAGCCCTGGCTGATGTGACTCAGTTGGCTGAGCATCGTCCCGTGCCTCATAAGGTTGCCGGTTCGATTCCCAATCAGGGCACCCAAAAGGAAAAAAGTAATCTACCGACTAACCTGCCAGTTAAGCACATCAAACCGTGTGTGCTATGGAAGATGGACGTGTTCCAGCCCACTCCGCTTTTCCTCTCTCTAACATCTGTCATGAAACTCCAGGGAAAAAGCACTTAAAAATACTGGCTCAGAAGGATGAGGTGATAGTGTCTTCTGCTCTGAGCCAGAATTGACAAAAGAACCACCTAAATAGCTGGCCAGCGTGGCTCAGTGATTGAGCATTGACTTATGGGCCAGGAGGTCACCGTTCGATTCCCCACCAGGGCACATGCCCGGGTTGCGGGCTAGATCCCCCCTGGGGGACGTGCAGGAGGCAGCCAATCAATGATTCTCTCTCATCATCGATGTTTCTATCTCCCTCTCCCTTCCTCTCTGAAATATATATATATATATATTTAAAATATATATATATTTTTTTTTTAAGAATCACCTGAATAAATTTGTCTTCTCTGAAAATAGCGGTTAAAACATCAAAACCTGTCATTCATTAAGAAGAATTAAATAATAAATGTCACGTAGTTTTCTGCTTATGTGGGAAAGAAAACTCTTTCTGGCAGATTGACATACTTTTGTCGGACCAGTTTTTTCTCTTTCACTTGTTTCAACGGAAAGTCCAATGTTAGGTCCGGTGACTGTCCTCATCTTAGGCGTATGGCAGAGCTCCCTATTTTGGGGGGGTCCACCTGTGCAGGCATGATTGTATATGTTTGGGGGTTGAGGTATAAATGATATATTCCTAAATCTTTCGTTGGAAGCTCAGTTACCAGGGGGCTTGCTTTGAAGGGCACCTCTCAAGTTTGTATTTCTGAGGCTACTCACCGATCCTGGACTCTTAAGTGTTCGATTTTTTTTTTTTTTTTGACAGAAAGGAAGAGTTGCTAAAAGGGATCTATGCAATGGGGTTCAATCGACCATCCAAAATCCAAGAGATGGCGCTCCCTATGATGCTGGCACACCCGTGAGTTTCCGGGTGCCGTGTTCCCGCTGGGTCATTGTTAGTCTCTGATAGTCAGTCTGTGCCCAGTGGTTCTCCTCTTTCCTACAGACCCCAGAACCTCATAGCCCAGAGCCAGTCTGGAACAGGAAAGACAGCTGCCTTTGTCTTGGCCATGCTGAGCAGGGTCGACGCCTCGGAACCCTTCCCACAGGTAAGGAGAGGCTGCGAGAGAGACGGGATTGCTTTCGTTGTCAACGAGATTTCAGTAACAGACGATATTGCTGCAACGAGATGATAATTGAGAATAGACATTCTTTCATAACATTACAGAGTATTGGGACAGCGATTGAGAGCACAGGCTTTGTAGTTTGTTTCCAATCCCAGCCTCTCTCCTTACCAGCCGAATGTCTTAGACGAGGTAGCTCATCTCTCCGAGTCTGTCTCGTCTGTGAAGGTAACATCTAGAAAGGCCTGGATCGTAGTTGTTCTGTTCACCCTGAATCCCAACACCATGCACAGCGCCTGGCTCAGAGAAACCACTCATTAAACACCGAATGAGTGAGCGAATGAGTGAATGGATGAGTGAATGAATGGATGAACGAATGAGTGAATGAATGGATGAACGAATGAGTGAATGAATGAATGAATGGATGAATGAATGAGTGAATGAATGGATGAAGACTCACCTCACAGGATCATCATGCAGATTAAATGAATAGTTGCATTTTTAGCACCGTGCTTGGTAGGAGGTGAGTATTCTGCCAGGAATGTAGTCAAATCCAGCAGGGAACATTCTGGAAAGTGGCAGAATTTTCACAGCTGGCAGGAGGCGATGAGGACCCCACGCAAGCTGTGATTTGTTGTGTCACCCTCTTTTTTGATTGCCAGCCTCCTTTCATTCCATTCTCCCCCCACCAAAAAAGTGTGACCCTGTAACCCGTGTGTCTTCATGACCCTTCAGGGAGGGGGACCTTCAAGGCAGCTGTCTTTCCATCCTTCCGCTCCTTCTCCCCTCCCACACTCAGCATTCACCTCACATCTATGAGTCGCTAAACTGGATTCGATTCAAAATATTTGTATCCGACACAAACCTCCAGTTTCACTTCTGTGCCCCTCTCGGTACACATTTCAATTGTGCGTGACGGCTTACAGGGACCCCCTTCGCTCTCCCTCACAGTGCCTCTGCCTGGCTCCTACGTACGAATTGGCTCTGCAGACTGGCCGTGTGGTTGAACAGATGGGAAAATTCTGTGTGGATGTTCAAGTGATGTACGCCATTCGAGGGAACCCAAGTACGTGCCTTGCAGCCGGTCTTGGCCGGTGGTGTCAGCCCCGAGTCCACCGCTAACCAGCATGTTCTATAACGTCTCCGCTTCCGTATCTCTAAGGTGGGGCCTGAGAGGCACCTGCCCACCGGGCTGGTGTCAGAGTGGAGCGCAGGCATATGGACAAAGCGCTGTGCACACGCCTGGCGCCCGAGGGCCCCCGTGTCCGCCGTCCCCACCTCCTGCAGGAGGACGCGTTTGCCTAGTCTTTTCTCTGACGCTCACTTGTCTGGCGCAGGGCAGCTTTTACTGTGTAACTTTTTCGTTAGAGTATTGCGTGTGGGTAAGCAGGAAAAAGACCTTTAAGACACAGATTAGGCAGTAAAAGTGTAAGTTGTTCTTCCTTGTTCCCCAAAAACTTGCTTCCAAAGGGAACTACGGTTCTGTTAACAGTCCTTTGGGGTGGTTTTCTTAATATATTTTTATTGATTTGAGAGAGGGAGAGAGAGAGAGAGAAACATCAATGATGAGAGAGAATCATTGATCGGCTGCCTCCTGTATGCCTTTTACTGGGGAGCGAGCCGCAACCTGGGCCTGTGCCCTGACCGGGAATCGAACCGTGACCTCCTGGTTCATAGATTGATGCTCAACCACAGAGCTACGCCAGCCGGGCAATCGACCTTTGTTTTGTGCTTTTTTTTAGAGTGTTTACAAAAACCGGGATATTTTTTTCATAACGGTCACACACTTCCATGTTTTGGGCATCTTTCCATGTCACCCTACTTCATGCTTTTGACAGGCTGCATAATATGACACGTGACCTGCTGATAGACACGGTGGTGGTTTTCCATGAGGGGAGGGTGCGTGGGGTTTTCACAGCTGTGCCAGTATTTCTGCAGGGTGGGTGGGCGTGCTGCGGGTGGCTTTTTAAATGAATCAGATATGCAGGGTATTATCATTGCCAGAAAACCCGGGAACGTACTTAAAAACTCTGGGCATTTCGAAAGCACAGTGACCTCAGGGCTCGCGCTCGGACAGCCCTTAGGCCAGTGATGGCGAACCTATGGCACGCGTGTCAGAGGCGACACGCAAACTCATTCTTTTGGTTGATTTTTCTTTGTTAAATGGCATTGAAATATATAAAATAAATATCAAAAATATAAATCTTTGTTTTACTCTGGTTGCAAAGATCAAAAAATGTCTATATGTGGCACGGCACCAGAGTTAAGTTAGGGTTTTTCAAAATGCTGGCACGCCGAGCTCAAAAGGTTCGCCATCACTGCGCTTAGGGCTCAGGCAATGCACGTGGGGTCGGAGTCCTGTGTGGCCTTGCCCTGCGCCGCGGGCTGTGCCTCTGAAGGAGCCCCTGCAAACCCTCCCCGCCCAGTTCCCAGGAGCGTGGACATCACCCAGCAGATTATCATCGGCACGCCCGGGACTGTCCTGGACTGGTACTTCAAGCGGAAATTAATTGACTTGAGCAAGATCCGTGTGTTTGTCCTGGACGAAGCTGACGTGATGATCGCCACACAAGGGTTCTCAGACCAGAGCATTCGGATCCAGAGGTAATCCTCACCTCCACCCTCCCTCCCTGCGTCTGTGTCCGGAGGAGAAACTGCCTCTGCCTGCTGCTGCTGCTTGGCTTACTGCTCGGTTCCCCACCTCCTTCACCTTCAAACGAAGTCCCCGCCTCCTCAGGACCCTCCGGCCGCTGTCATTTCCCACCTTCCTTCCCGACTGCTCTCCTTGTGCGCCCAGGGCTTACGTTATAGGTCAATCTATAGACAGGGTTTTCCTCCAGAATTTGCCAGTATTTTTTCTTTTTAATTGGGAGCAAAGTCCTAAAGAGAATTTGTTGAAATCTGATAGAGCTACTGGAAGGTTTCGGTGGGCAGGTAAGGGCATAGAGAAGACATAACTGGGATCGGGAGCCTAGTAGTCTAGTTCCGACTTTGCCTGTAATGTCTGCGCTCTTTCTGCTGCAAACGCAGTTAGTCGTGGCCGCTGCTCTTTCGCTGCTGAGAGCTGGAGGCCCTGCATGGATAGAAAGCACGTGTAAATTTTGCTCTCGAGCCCAGCCAGTGTGGCTCAGTGGTAGAGCGTTGACCTGCACCAAGAGGTCTCTGGTTTGCTTCCCGGTCAAAGCACATGCCCGGGTTGCGGGCACCATCCCCGGCTGGGGAGGCGTGCAGGAGGCAGCCGATCGATGTTTCCCTTTCATCGGTGTTTCTATCTCTGTCTCGCTCTCCCTTCCTCTCTCTCTCTAAAAAAAAAAAATCAATAAAAATATATTAAAAAAAATTTTGCTCTTGAGCTTCACACTCAGTCTACGTGGTTTTTCCAAATTCTGGGTGGCAAGGGGGAGCAGGACGCATTGCTCTGTGCGTGGAGGTGCTGCTGGCTGTGGGCACACCTGTACACTGACCCCCTGAGCAGGTGTGTCGGGGGCGGGGGGGGGGTGGCGCTGGTGGCAGCAGGCAGGAAGCGCTCAGAGCTGCCTCCCCGGGTGAGTAGCACGGGTGGCAGGTCACAGCCTCCTTCCCGTCCCTCTCACAGGGCTTTATCCTCCGAGTGCCAGATGCTCCTCTTCTCGGCCACCTTTGAGGACTCCGTGTGGCAGTTTGCGGGGCGGATCATTCCCGACCCCAATGTTATCAAGTTGCGGAAAGAGGAGCTGACCCTGAACAACATCCGGCAGTACTACGTGCTGTGCGAGAGCCGGAAGGACAAGTACCAGGCGCTGTGCAACATCTACGGCGGCATCACCATCGGCCAGGCCATCATCTTCTGCCAGGTGCCTGCCGAGACGCCTTCCGGGGCCCAGCCTCCTCCCGGCAGGCCGAGCGGGGACGGCGGCGCCCACAGTGCGGTGTAGCCAGGCTCCGTGCTCGGCGCTTCCTGTACATGGTGTAGTTCAATGTCCAGAGCAGCTCTGAGTAGAAATGATTTGTGTTTTGTGGGTGGAGCTTAGGAAGACTAAGTAATGGGGTGGGACTTCTGCATGTTACAGCGAGGGCACCCTTGTGTTAGAGGGGTGGCTCCTGCCCCTCCCCCATGTGGGCCGGTGTTGATGGCGGGGTTTTCCCAGACACTCTTTGCCAGATTAAGAATGTTCTCCTCCCTCCCTAGCGTGCTGTGAGCGAAGCAGCCACTCAGCTCCTCACTGCTCACATCACGCTCCGTCTGTCTTCATTTTTATCTTTTGCTCCCTGACATCCCCGGTGTGCGTGTGTTCGTTTTACTTGCTCACTCCCACGTGGACACTGAGCCCACGACAGCAGGGCCCCATCTGTCTTGCTCCCCTAGCCCTGCCCTAGAGTGCCCGCCGGGCCCTGGCCCACACGTTTGTAGGATAAAGGAAAACTCAGCTCTGCCACGGGCCAACCATGAACCTGGGGCAGGGTCCTCAAGTCTTCAAGGTTTTGTTTTTTTTTTTAATTTTTAAAAATGAAATTAGACAACTACTTCGTTAGATTATTGTGTGTACAATTTTTATTTTATTTTCAAATATATTTTTATTGATTTCAGAGAGGAAAGGAGAGGGAGGGAGAGAGAGAGAAACACCAATGATGAGAATCCGCCATCGGCTGCCTCCTGCACGCCCCCTACTGGGGATCGAGCCCACAACCCGGGCATGTGCCCTGACTGGGAATTGAACCATGACCTCCTGGTTCATAGGTTAACACTCAACCACTGAGCCTCGCCGGCTAGGCCACGGGTAAAGATTTTAGAAACATGCCCAGCATGCATGGAGCACTTGGAGAGTCTGATGTAGTCATTACTACGTCATCTCATGTCATTGCACCAGCATGTGTGGGTCATGTCTCACATCCATTTCGTGGCTGAGGAGCCACAGCTGAGAGGCTGAGAGGATGAGACCCTTAGAAGCGCAGAATTCTGAGCCACACGCTCGTTCCTCCAGGCCAGCCCTTCCTGGCTCCAGCCCGCACCGATGGGCATGGTGAACACAGCCCGTCTGCTTTAACTCGGGGGGCTGTGCCGGGCTCTGCTTTCTCATGTAGACTCGTCGAAACGCCAAGTGGTTGACTGTGGAGATGATGCAGGATGGCCACCAGGTGTCTTTGTTGAGCGGAGAGCTGACCGTGGATCAGCGGGCTTCCATCATCCAGAGGTTTCGGGATGGGAAGGAGAAAGTTCTTATAACCACCAATGTCTGTGCCCGAGGTACGTGTGTGTGTGTGTGTGTGTGTGTGTGTGTGTGTGTGTGTGTGTGTGTGTATTTAAAGCCAAGTTTGTAGAGGTATAATTTATATCTGATAAAATTCACTCTTACGTATATGGCCCAATACATAGAATACAATGTACAGTTTACAATATATGAGTTTTGACAAACATAGAGAGTCCTGTACCCATTGCTGTAGTCAAGATACAGAACATTGGCCATCTACCCCTCAAAACTGAGCTGCTTGTAAGTCAGTCTCTGCCACTACTGGCCCCTGGCACCTATAGGTCAGATTTCGGTCTCCCTTTTGTCTCTTCCAGTTACCATACAAATTAAATCCTACAGTCGGCAGCCCTTGTGGCCCACTCCTTCCACTTGCCATAATGCTTTTGAGTTTGTCAGAGCCGTTACAGGGATCAGTGGTTCATGCCGTGTTCTTGCTAAATGGTCTTCCACCGAATGGATACCACAGTTAGTGCATCCATTCATCCACCCATGGCCATTTGGATGGTTACCAGTTTGGGGCTACTTTGAATAAAGCTGTAATAAACATGCATGTGTAGGTCTTGTGTAGACGTATGTTTCCTTGTCCCTTGGGCAAAACACCTAGGACGAGGATTTCTGGGTCATGTGGGAAGTGTATGTTTAGCTTTACAGCAGTGGTTCTCAACCTTTTGGCCCTTTAAATACAGTTCCTCATGTTGTGACCCAACCATAAAGTTATTTTCGTTGCTACTTCATAACTGTAATGTTGCTACTGTTAGGAATCGTCATGTAAATATCTGATATGCAGGATGGCCTTAGGCGACCCCTGTGAAAGGGATGTTTGACTGCCAAAGGGCTCGCGACCCACAGGTTGAGAACCGCTGCTTTACAGGAACGTGGCAAGGTTTTGTTCCCGAGTGGCTGCGCCATTATTCATTTGCGCCAGCAGTGTAGGAGTGTTCCAGTTGCTCTGCATTCCTGTCAGCACTTGGTATTGTCTTTTCCATTTTAGCCTTTCCAGGAGACGTTGTGTGGTATCTCGTGCTTCTAACTTGTGTTCCTAGTGACTAACGATGTTCATCTCTATGTGTTTTCAAGAGCAGGGACTTCCGACTTCCTTCATCCCTCCTGTATCCTTGCCCAGACCCCCCTCCTCAAACCCTGCTCCCTCATTCATTCTTAGTTCAGCACACAGAACGGAGGGCCTGCCCCGAGGGCTGAGCTTGGCGCTTTGGAAGAGTAGCCTGAGGAAGGCTGAGGTCCCTGCCTGGCCCCTGGACTCTCTAGGCCAGCGTCGTCTTAACAGAAACGTTGGTATTGATGGAAATGTCCTGTTCTGTGGTGCCCACTGTCTTTCCTCTTCCAGGGATCGATGTGAAGCAGGTCACGATTGTGGTGAACTTTGACCTCCCTGTGAACCAGTTGGAGGAGCCAGAGTATGAGACCTACCTCCACCGCATCGGGCGGACCGGACGCTTTGGGAAAAAGGGCCTCGCCTTCAACATGATCGAGGTCGATAAGCTGCCGCTGCTCATGAAGATCCAGGACCACTTCAGTGAGTAGCGTCCTTCGAGAAAGGGGGGTGGGGGCTGGGGGCCGGCGCCCGTCGGCCGTGACGATGCTGGGCATGGACCCCAGTCCCGAGGAGGGGACTGGAGGGGACAGGAGGCTTCCGATGCAGAGTTCCCGCTGTGAGACAGTCACTCCGCACGTGGTCGTTAAGTAGGACGTTTTAAATCTGTGTGAGCTCAGGTCTTTAGACGCTATTGCTATTCTGGGATCTGGAGCGGATTTTCATGTCCTGGAAAGAACCAACCTAAACCAGGTAGCAACGCCTTGGAGAGCATAGTCTGTCCCCGCTTCCTCTTTTACATTTTCCCTTTTTCTCGCCCTACCTACCAGCTAGGACAGCCCTGCGTTCTGAGGTCGGGGGCCCTTCCCCCGGCCCCGTCTCAACTAGGCCAGCTCTGGGCTGGCAGGGTGCCCTCTGAGGAAACTCCAGGGGTGATGTCCCTGAGATGGCCCCTTGTCAGTGACCCCCAGGCCCCGAAGCCCATGGGGACGCTGGGGAGCAGGGGAAGAGGAACCTCTCACCGTTTAGGACAGCGCCCCTGACCCTCGGTGAGAAGCAGTGGGCACCCCCCGGGGACACGCACAGAGGCACACGAGTGCAGTTTGGAATATAAGTGTAAAGGGTTTGCAGACGGCCCTGGCCGGTCAGCTCAGTGGTCAGAGCACCAGCCCAGGGACCAATGGGTTTCGGGCTGGATTTCCAGTCAGGGGTGTGTACTCGATTGCAGGTTCGATCCCTGACCCCGGTTGGGGTGCATGTGGGAGGCAACCAGTCGATGTGTCTCTCTCACATTGATTTTACTCTCTCTCCCCTCCTCCCTCCCTCCTACTCTTTCTCTAAAGATCAATGGAAGAAAACATTCCCGAGTGGGAATTACACACACACACACACACACACACACACACAATATGGGGTTTGCAGACTGGCCGCAGCACATCCGTGGACCCTTCAGGGACGCTGACTCAGCACCCTGTGTTAGGGTGGGGGCGGGGAGAACCATTCAGATCCACTGTTGCTGTGTGAGCTCCTGCAGATCTGGTCTGGGGAAGTGACTCAGCGGAGGAGCCTTAGTCCCTCTCCCTGCGGCCACCCTGGGGCTCAGCAGACCCCTTCCCGCCCCTCGCATGGGCACGGCCTTTTTCTGCCCCCCCCCCCCCCCCCGTACCCAGACCTGGCGCTCTGTTGCCTGGTGCCTAGGATCCTACTTCAGGGGGTCCCGGTGGCTGTTTAGATGCCACCCCCTGAGCTAGAGAGCGCTCCTGCCCCCAGGCTCTCCACACAGGGTGTCGCAGGAGTACACCTTCCCAGGAGTCCCCGTCTTCAGAGTCGAGGTGCCGTCCCTCCTCAGTGCTGCAGTGGTCCCGGAGCGGGATGGGGGGACATGGCGTGCGGCCCGGGGTCAGGCTGGGGTGCCCCCTTGTTCTTTCAGACAGCAGCATTAAGCAGCTCAACCCGGAAGACATGGACGAAATCGAAAAGATCGACTGCTGAAGGGGGAACCTGGTTGTTTGTGACAGGGGCTTTATTAAAGGCAGCTTTTTATGTGGAGGCTTTTTTCAAAGTGAATTTGTTACCTTCGGCAAAATAAACGGGCAGCCTTCCTTTTAAAGACCCAAAGTCTTTTTGAAACCAGTGAAACACTGGAGATTTTTTTTTTTATTATTTAAATAAAAAGGCAGCAGTTATCTCCTTCTCTCATCTCTTCCTAAGGCAGCCGCCCTTGGGTGGGCCCCTGGGGTGTTTCTGGATTTCGTTGCAGTGGTTCTCAACCTTCCTCATGCTGCGACCCTTTCGTACAGTTCCTCATGTTGTGGTGACCCCCAACCATAAAATTGTTTTTGTTGCTACCTCATCACTGTAATGTTGCTACTGTTAGGAATCGTCATGTAAATATCTGATATGCAGGATGTATTTAGGCGACCCCTGTGAAAGGGTCGTTCGACCCCCAAAGGGGTCGCGACCCACAGGTTGAGAACCGCTGGCTTAGAGCATGAGCAGACAGATCATCCCTCTTGTGAGCCTCACATTACACCACAAGGAGGCGGCAGAGCTCTGTTTGACTGTGCTGGGGACTGGAGCTGGTAGCGCATGACAGGCCGCACGTGGTCAGTCCCCTGGGCAAGCACGCTGGGCGCCACGCACACACACACACACACACACACACACACACACACACACACGCACACACGCTGAAACCTTTACAAAGTAAAGCAACGTGGAAGCGAGAACTTTCTGCTTTTCTAGTGTCTTAGCTGACATACACAATTCAAAAGGTTTTCCTATTTTTGCTCCTGAATGCCTTCCAGGGTAGAGAAGGTTTCATCCACCCCCGGTTACTTAATGGCCCCTGGACTGTGGCCCCTCAGAGGCATGGCTTACAAGCAGGCAGGTGGGGTGGGGTTGGGGGGAGAGGGGGAGGAGCCTTATTGAAAAAGTAAGGTTTCAGGGAGCCCGAGGTTTTGCTTTTAAGGACTGTATTACAGGGTGTGTCTGGGAATCCCGGACATTTCCCTGCAAGCCCCATCGCGATGCGTTTTATTTCTCACATTTGCTCCTCAAAAGCCAACTGGACGCTTGAGAGAACGGGGACATGGGTGCTCCCCCAGCAAGCCGGAGCGGGTTTGCAGCCGGCGCCGGGCCGCTCTGTCCCAGACCGCCCCCGGCAGCCTCACCCCGACGCGGAGGGTGCTCCCGGCTCTCTCTCTCGATATATTCCACATGCACGTCTCCCTGCCTAGGTTTTATCCCCACGAGCAGGACACGGAAATACACGGAAGTCCCTCCGCAGCCCTGTGGATTGTGTGCCCGCCTGCTCCCAAACACCAGGGAAAGGGAGATGCAATGCTATCCTCATCTCAGAACTCGGAGTCCGGCAGCAGAGACGGGATGAGCCAGGGCTACCAGGGTCGGTGCGCAGGCCGCAGTGGGGCGCAGAGGAGGGACGCCTGCCACCCCCCCTGGCAGCTTCCAGAGGGCACTGCATCTCCTTCCACAAGGAGACCGCGACTCATCGCGCCTTCTCACCACGCGGGTGCCACCCCGTTACCCACCACGGGTTCCCCAAGGCGGTGCTCCAGATCCGGCTTGCAGCCAGGGTTGCCTGGAGAGCTCGGGAGAAGCACAGAATCCTGCCCCCTCCCCCCAAACACACACACACGCTCGGAGGGCAGAGCCCAGACACGCACGCCTGTGATGGAGCCCCAAGCGCAAGCGGAGCAGCAGGTAATAGAGGAGGAGACACGGAGGCAAAGAAGGCCCATGACAGAGTCTGCAACCAGCGGGCCGCCCCTCTGAATGTCCACCTGGGTTCTCCTGACACTGCGTCTCTCGGCCATGGTCGGCCTTTGTCCACTCAGCACGCACCCCCGGCCCAGTGCCGGGCACGCAACAGGCGCTCAGGGAATGCTGTTCTTTTAAGAAATAGACATTTTTATTGATTTTACTGTTTTGTTTATTATCCTGACTCCTCCCATCAGAATGTAAGTCCCATGAAGACAGGGATCTGTTTTGTTTTTCTACTGTGTCTCCAGTTCCCAGACACACAATAGACATTTGATAAACATTTATTTTTTTAAAAAATATTTTTATTGATTTCAGAGAGGAAGGGAGAGGGGGAGAGAGAAACATCAATGATGAGAGAGAATCGGCTGCCTCCTGCACACCCCACACTGGGGATCAAGCCTGCAACCCGGGTATGTGCCCTGACCGGGAATCGAACTGTGATCTCCTGGTTCATAGGTCGACACTCAACCCCTGAGCCACCGCAGCCGGGCATGAATGTTGTTCTTGAGTGACTATTCCTCCGGCATCTCTTCGTCCACCACCGTTCTCCCCGGAGGCTGTCCGTCCTAGAGTTGAACCCCAGTTACGTGGTGCAGGATGAATGAACTTAGGAAGCGTGTTGGGCCGCTTTGCAGCCTTAGCCTAGGAGAACGAAGTTGGACTTTTCCATCGCGCTCAGCTCAGCTCGGCGTTGGGGGGGCGCGGGGGGGGGGGTGAGTGTCCTAAATGAAACTGTCCCCCTCCCTTTCCCATTCTGATCTGAGAGACTACCAGTCACCCTCACAGCATCTTCGGTCATTTCCACTGGGCGGCCGTTCCCACGGGGTCTGCAAACAGCGGGCATTCCTCCGCCGTGCCCTTTGCCCCCTCCTCACATCCCTTTGTCTCACGGCCCAGGAGCCCCAGAGCCCCATGTCCTGGGTGCCACAGCTGTCTCCACACCAACTGTCCACTTGGTGTGTCAACAACCCGAAGACCGCCTTGCAGGGGGCAGCTCCTGGCTCGGAACTGCAAGGGCTCATCCGACGGCCTCGATGGCCTGGCCCAGGTCTTCTCACTCCATCGAGGCCGCCCCAGGAAGGAGCCCATGGAGACGCGGAAGAGCCGATGACCTCAGCGCATCTGTGTGTGGCTTCATCAGCTGTGTGTTCCTTGGCACCGAGCCCTAAACCAGACCCACCGGGTTTGTCTTGGCCCGTTCAGCACTGTGAGCGCACTGACATTCATGGTGACGTGGAGCAGGCTGATTCCCAGGGGGACCTGGGAGGGAGCCCCTGTGCCATGTGGGGCGCTGGCTCTGCAGCAGCCGTGAATCATGGGGAAGGCCAGGCATCGGCCCTGGCCTGGTAGGATGTCTGACAGCCCTTCTCAAGAGGCGTCATTGCTTCTGGTCGTGAGAATGTGCGGACCCCCCTCAGCACAGCTCGGCCCCAGAAAGCTGCGAGCGGTCTGCACATGGGCTCCACAGAGGATTGGGGGGAGGAGGGGTGAAGGGAGCAGCACCTCTCTAGACACTGGGGAGAGAGGCCCATTGTGGCCAGTCTTGGTTTTGCTCAATTCCTTTTTTTAAAATAATTTTTTTTTTAGTGATTTCAGAGATGAAGGGAGGGAGAGAGAGAGAGAAACATCAATGACGAGAGAGAATCATGGATCAGCTGTCTCCTGCACGCCCTACACTGGGGATCAAGCCCAAAACCTGGGCATGTGCCCTGACAGGGAATCGAACCGTGACCTCCTGGTTCATAGGTGGACGCTCAACCACAGAGCCACGCCGGCCAGGCAAGTCTCCTTCGCTTTGATCCAAGGAGGGCCCAGACCCAAAAGAGGACCCGAGTGGAGATAGCACAGCCGCTGGTACAGAGGCTGAGGTGCCAGTCCAGAGCAGGGACCGCTCCCCGGCGGCACTCTGCCCTCTGAGATCCAGGACCTCCGTCGCTCCCGCCCGCTGCTGTCCAGACAGCCGGTGCCTGCTGACCCCGAGGGCACCTGGCCCCAGTGGGTGGCCACATGTCAGTGTTCCAGAGCGACCAGCGGAAGGGTCGGGTCCTCCTAGGTCACACGCCTCGCTCCTACCCTCCAGCACTTTATTTTGTTGCCTCCTGATACCTTTTATCGTACTACATTTCCGCACGCCTAGGCCCATGTACTAGGGTTCTGTGTCCACGTAATTCCAGCTTATCCTTGTGCCAGTACCACAGTTCTAAGTACAGTGGGGCCTTGACTTACGAGTGTCCCGACCAACGAGTTTTTTGAGATACTAACTGTCTCCCGGCCAATTTTTTGCATTGAGTTGATAGAGTAATTTGAGTTAACAAGCTCCTTAATGAGCTCGGTCTCAGAACGAATTAAACTCGTAAGTCAAGGCCCCACTGTATTCTTGTTATGTGATGCGTATTAAGGACTTCTTCCTCCTCTTGGTTACTTTAATTCTCTCTTTATTTTTTAAAAAATATCATTGCCATTTTTATTTCCCAAAGGTTGATTGCAGGTCCATGTTACCAACTTCCCAAACCCTCTGGATTTTCATTCGCATCCACTTGGCAGGAACCATGTATTCAGTCCAGACGTTAGTTTGTGGAGCAGTGATTGCTTTAAATATTTAATCACCTGGTAGGCTTTTTCCTGACTCAGAAAAGTCAGGAGGCAGCCTGGGAGCAAAGGCACAGGGGTCGGCACGCGGGGCCTGGAGGCCGCGGGCGGAGGGGAGGTTCCATGGTGAGGCGGTCTCAGCCCGGTACCGGGGCGGGCCCTGTGGCCCACGTGCTGCCTCATCTCCCAGAGTGAGGGCAGTGGTGTGTCCGGGAGGGGCCCAGAGACCGGGTGCCAGGCCCCTCCAGGCTGTACCGGGACAAGGTCAACCCACCTGCCATGGCCTCGTCTCCCAAGGTCCCACCCAGCCCTCAAACCCCTCTCATCTCTGCTTCGTCTGGTGGAGCCACGGACGTGTGTTCCTGCCTCACCTGTAACGGACCCTGAGGTGGGAGCAGAGACCTTTCCTGGTCCTGCTCTCTGCCGGGCCCAGCACCCAGCCCCTGCCCAGCATCACAGAGGTGTCCCTGCCGTGGGGAGAGGGAAGGAAGGGATTGTGCACCGGCTTCTGGAAGAGCCGTGCCTTGCCGAGGTGGCTCAGAGCGCCTACCTCAGCCTGCAGTGTGCACACAACGCGGGGGTCCAGTTAAACCGCAGCTTCGTGGGAACTGGCCTGGGCAGCACAGGCTCATCGCCTGCAGGCCACACTCGGTGAGAATTCTTGGCTGAAGAAAAGGGGAGGTGGGGGCACAGGGGCCACGAGAGTCCTGGTCGCAATTATGCTTTAAACGTATGTGGATAGCCCTGGCCCGTTTGGCTCAGTGGATAGGGCGTCGGCCTGAGGACTGAAGGGTGCTCGGCTTGAATCTGGTCAAGGGCATGTGCCTCCATCCCTAGCCCCCATCGGGGTATGTGCAGGAGGTCAACCAGCCGATGCGTCTCTCTCACTTCAATGTTTCTCTCGGTGTCTCTCCCCCTTCCCTTCCACTCTCTCTAAGAAAATGAATGGAAAACTATCCTTGGGTGAGGATTAACAACAACACACAGATGTGTAGAGACAAGAAACTTGGAGGCACAAAACCATCTGACACATTAGAGAGACAGGAAGGCGGTGGGCGACTTTCTTCCCCATATTTGCTGCTTTACAGAGTTTGCAAACAATAAACGCTTAAGGAAATGTCTCCATGAAGGGACACACACACACTGCTCACCATCCTGCAGCCCCTCGGCCGCGATGCCACCACCCTGTCCCTTCTCCGCGTGGCTCTTTGGCCTCAGGCAGGGTTGCCCTCTGGCCGGAGAGTGTCCAGCAGCCGCTTGGGTTTGCTCTGGTCTAGAAACATCTGAGGCTGTACCCACGACCCAGGGGGTGAGATGCGACCAGCGGCCCCACCCCTGGTGCCGATGCCACCTTTAGAGAAGCGAGAGAACCCTCGTTCCTCGCCCAGGGTCACCCCCAGCCAGGCCAAGTGGCCGGGACGCCCTCGAGCCCATCGAGCGCGGGCGCTAAGGCAAGCTCTGGGGTAGAAAGTTTGCCTTTCTTACTGGAAGAATTCTTATGAGGCCGCAGCGTTGACACGTTTGTCATTCCCAGAATCTGCTGACACCCTCCCCCACGGCCTTGGATTTCCAGGGCCTGGGCCGAGGCAGGAAAACTGTCCTGGGCAGGCAGCGAGGCCTGTCCAAGGTGTTTGGCACGACTCTGTGCCGGGAAAGATTTATGTCTCTGTTCTCTGGCACTGCCTGGCGTGAGCTCACTTAAAACAACCGAATAAATGAGTTCACTTTATCCTGTCAAATGGAGCCGAGGGCGGCCCGGTACCAGCTGGGGTCCCCGGGGACCCCGAGGCCGCGCTCATGTCTCCGTCGCTTGTGCTGAGCTCAGCGGGTTTTATGTCTGTCTGAGGTCATCGGAACGGGAGGGCAGGGGCCGGCCGCGGGATGAATGGCGCGATGGGGTCTGGAAGCCTGGCTCCAGGACTTTACTGAAGGCCCCCCCCCCCGCACCCACCCCCCGCTCCCCCTGCCAAGGTCGGCCTGGCCTCCTGGGAGGGGCTCTCCGGGATGCACAGTTCTCAGGTTCATAGGGTGCGTGTTTTCCTTTCTTGTTAGGTAGACTTTGTCTTTCCTGCGGCCGCACTACATTGAGACTAGGCCCATGGCCCGGCCAGCGTGGCTCAGTGGTTGACGCATCGACCTAGGAACCAAGAGGTCACGGTTAGATTCCCGGTCAGGACACATGCCCGGACACATGATACTTCCTTCTCGTCCATGTTTCTGTCTCTCTATTCCTCTCCTTTCCTCTCTCTCTAAAAATCGATAAAAACATTAAAAAAAAAAAAAAAAAAAAAAGACCAGGCCCATTCAGACAGGGCCTATTGCTCTGGAAAAAGGAACATGCATTCTGTCCTGCATGGATTTTTCTGGGCCGGGCTGCTCAGACGGGCTCGGTCTCAGGATTCACCCGGAGGCGTGGTTCTTACCTGAGCAGCGTGATTGGAAAGTGACAGCTGCCCCAGAGGGAAAGGCTGCGTGCCTTCCCGGGGCAGAGGGGAGCTGGCAAGGTAGGCCTCACGCCCCCCCCCACCCCCCACTCTCCTACCTGGGGCTGTCTTCTTCCTCCCAGAGCCTTGGTACCACGCATGTATGGTCATGTATCCTGAACGCAATTTAACTAAAAATAGAACCAGTTCGATGTGCTGGTTATATTTTTGCAACACGCACTGACTAAAGCATAAACGTTAGGAAGACAGATGGTCACCCATGCATCCTGTTGCATGCGCCCGACCGCGTGCCCCTTGGTCAGGGTGCTGCTGAGGGAGAGGCCAGGTTGAGAGGCACTGAAGTTATTTTCCGTGTTTGAGTTTTGGTGATTCTGTAGCTCTAGGAAGAGTGGCGTTGTGGAGAGATGCCTTTTTTTCTGGTGTCCAGAGGGGTTCCTGGTACAGCTGAGAGGTGACAGGAAAGAGAAACTGCAGCCGAATTTGGAGCTGGGGGGTAGGGAGACGCCCCATGGAGGACGGGTCTTTTGGGAGAGGCGTGGAGACGGGAGAGAGAAGATATGGCCCGAGAAGACGGCAGACCAGCGGCCCTTGAAGAATTCACTTGGCCCTGCCCTGCCCTTCTCCCCGCAGCAGCCCGAGAACATCCCCATCTGCCCCAGGGCTGGCGAGGGACTTCCCCGGGGCCCCTCAGCCCCCAGGCCCCTGTCCCTCTCGCTTCCCAGCCCAGAGCAAGCTCTGCTGTGATGGCTGCTCACGCAGGCCCTGCTGACAGCCCAGGCCGCGGGGACTCCTCAGGAGGAGCTGGGCCTGGGGAACGGCCCCCCGGCTCCTCATTCCCATCAGGTCTGTGCAGAGATTGGAAGCAGCTGCGGGCCTTGGCTGCCCAGCGCAGAGCCCCTGGGGATGTGGTGTTCGGTGCAGGCGGTTGCGATGGGGGCTCCAGCGCAGGATCTGAGGCGCTTTGCCACCCGAAGGCTGACAAACCAAAGAGCTCAGCTCAGGGCTGGCTCCTGCCTGAAACGCCGGGCTTGGGGTTGGGGGGTGGGGGTGGGGTGCTCTGGAGGAGCGGACTCAGGTCACAGCGCAGGGGGTCGGGGTCACCAACAGGCACCATTCATATGCGTTGTCACCGTTTCACACAGATTTCTCTGCGAGTTGCTTTCTCACTTAACATCGTGACAGCCCCCCTAATTTATTCATTTTTTTTTAATATTGTGGTGAAAGATACATGAAGTAAAATTTACCATCTTACCCATTTTAAAGAGTGCAGGTCAGGGGTGTTAGCTGTACTCCCAGAGCACTCTTCATCTTGCAAAGCCGCAAGGCTGTACCCATTTCAACAGCTCCCACCTTCCCTCTGCCCCGGCCCCTGGCAACCAGTATTCTTTCTGTTTCTATGTGTTTGACTATTTCAGAGGTATCCTAAGTGGAACCAATATAGCCTTTGTCTTTTTGTAATGTATTCTTTGTTATACTGGTATAGCATTACAGAATATGGATATATGTGTATCACGCAACCATTACTGGTATTTTTGGCACCACAAAACATGCCGTGACATTTTTTTTTTTTTGCATATTTTTTCATACTGAAGTTTGCTGCGTTTCCCCCCTGTAGGATGAATTGCTACGAATGACATAGCAGGGTCACTGCGATGCGTGTTGTTCGTTTTCCTGTTACCAGATCCCTTTGTCAGAAGCCTGTGGTAATTCATAGATGCAGCATCTTCCCCAGCCCTAGTTGTCATTACGCCCTGTCAGTTCTGCTACTCTGACCAATGAAAAGTGGTGTCGCACTTTTAAAAACCTGCGTTTCCTTGGCCATTAGTGAGGTTGAGCATCTTTCTGTCAATATATTGGTCATTTGGATTTTCTCTCCCATGAGTCACCCGTTCGGAGATTTTGTCCCGTTTCTACTAAGTAATTTTGCTGATTGTGTGGAGCAGCTCTTCATGGATGATAGATGTTAACTCTTTTTTTTTTTTTTTATATTTTTAATTGATTTTAGAGAGAGGAAGGGCGAGGGATAGAGAGAGAAACATCGATGAGAGAGAAACATCATTGATTGGCTGCTCCTGCACTCCCCGTACTGGGGATGGAGCCCACAATCCAGGCATGCGCCCCGACTGGAAATCGAATTGTGACCTCCTGGTTCATGGGCTGATGCTCCACCACTGAGCCACACTGGCCGGGCTATTAACTCTTTATCAGTGCTGTGCGTCGGAACGTTTTCTCCAATCTACAATTTGTCTTTTTGACTGTGTATGTCATCTTTCACCCTTTTAAAATTTAAACATGTTCTGTCTATCTTTCCTCCAGAGCTTCTGGATTTTCTGTTTTGTTTAGAAAACTCTCCTCAGACCTAGGTTGTATAAATGTTCTCCTAATTTTTTCTAAATTAAATTATTTTAAATATTTAAATTGTTTTACATATTGTTTAAAATTGCTTTAAATATTTCCTTAGGAAGTTGTTTAAATATGAAAACAATATTTAAATTGTTTTAAATATTTAAATGTAAAGGCATTTCAATCTTTCATCTATTTGAAATTTAGTTTCCATCACTTGTGAGGTGGAGAGCTTCACCTTCGTTTTGCAGACAGACAGCCAGCCGTGCCTATACAGGTTGTTAAATAAACTATCCTATTCCCCGGTGGCTTGCAATACCGCTTTTAATGTATGCTATACTACAATCTGATGTCCTGGGATGGATTCCCGGGCTTGGTTCCAATTCTGTCCCATAGATCTCTTTATCTAGTCCTTGAGCCTTAATATATGACTCGATCACAGTGATGTATGGTTTTCCTAAGGCCACTCTTACCTACATATTTCTCTTTTTTAAATGTTTTTTATTGATTTGAGAGAGAGGGAAACATCAACAGAGAGAAACATTGATCAGCTGCCTCCTGCATGCCCCCTATTTGGGATGGAACCCGAAACCCAAGAATGTGCCCTGACCAGGAATTGAACCGGTGACCTCTTGGTTCACAGGTCAATGCTCAACCACTGACCCACACTGGCCAGGGCTTACCTACATATTTCTTCACTGCTGTCTTCATTACGACTGAGATACGAAAGCCTTCCTGCTCTCAGAGCTTGGGAACGTCAGTCACTCTTCAAGAAAAGCCAGAGAAAGTTCCAGAAGGCCTGCCCATATGCCCTTTCAGGAACCAACCAAGGCCGAGGCCAGACGACGATATTAGACGAGCACCTACTATGCGCCTGCCACTGCTCTTTCCACTAGAGCTGGGCTGGAAGACAGTGACTAACCCTTGAAGGTTCTTGCTTCTCAGCTCCTGTCCTCTCTGCGCAGCTTTGTGATGGAGTGGCCCCCATTTCTGCGTTGCCATCTGCTTTCTATTAGATTCTCCCGATAGGGGGCCCTAGAGGGAGGCTGCGGCAGGAGGGAGGGGGACACGCTCTTTCCTACTTTCGTCCTTTGTCCCTTGTGTTCCCTGCAAGCGAGCAGCACCCCACAGCAGCAGGCCCGTCCAAATCCAGTTTGCACTCTTTCCAACAATTGCAGCAGCTTCATCATCACCCCCCCCCCACCCTCTCCCCCCGCCAGAGACCCCAGCACTAGCAGGCCGGGACCCTGGGAACAAGCCCTCAATTCCGCTCAATGCAGGAGCTGCCCGCCTTCTTGCTCAGAGCTTCTCCTCCGAGGCCTGGGTTCCAGGCTCCGGGTCCCTCCTGGGAATGTCCTGTACGAGGCTGAGTCAGTCCACCCTCTTGCTCTGTCCCCAGCCCCAAGAGGGGCGCTGCTCCTGCAGCTGCGGCTCCCCTTCCGTCACCTAATTAACAACTTTGTACCTAGTTGTCGATTCTTTAGATTAAATTCTTTCTTTCCAAATCACGGGAGTGGTTTCTGTCTCCTGATGGGCCCAGACTGACCCAGGTGATAAGGAACTGGGGGCCCTGGGCTGCTTCTCTTGGCCACCCTGCACCGAGCTCCCCTCCCGCCTCCGTTCCCAGAACTATTTGGCTGCTAGTCGCCAAGGAGACTGCTGACAATTTCCAGTTGCCAGGCCTCCCCCTGGAGCTCTGCGGAGACATTCCAGAAACTCCCTACTCCTTCCTGCTCCCCAGCCAGGGAACTTGGAGAATCGAGCCAGGCTGGGGGTGGGGGGAGCAAAGCATTGGGAGAGGGTCGGGGAGAGGGAAGCTGACCAGGCGGGAAGATGGAGAGGGAGGCCAGAGGTTTCCTTGGGCCCCGGCTTCCTCCACCGACCTCAGGTGCCCGGTCTGGCTCCTTCAGCCCCGTGCACAGGCACCCATTGGGCCCAGCCAAGGCCGAGAGCTCCCCCAGACCCTCAACCACAGAAAACGGTCCTAGCGCTGCCACTCCGCACACAGTGGAGGCCGCAGTGCCAGCTGGAGCAGGGAGGGGCCTCCGCCTCCGCCTCGAGCATTCCTCTCCTGGAGGCTGCATTCCTCACCCCAAACCTGTGCTGCTGCCCCAGCACCAGCTGCTTCCTAAAAATCATGACAGTGCCCTGGCCGGTTTGGCTCAGTGGTCGGAGCGTCGGCCTGTGGACCGAAGGGTCACAGGTTGATTCCCAGTCAAGGGCATGTACCTGGTTTGCAGATTTAATCCCCAGTCCTGGTCAGGGCAAGTGTGGGAGGCACCTAGGGGATGTGTCTCTCTCACATCGATGTTTCTCTCCCACCACCGCCCCCCTCCAGCCCCTTCCCTCTCTTTCACAACGCGGGCATGTGTCCTGACTGGGAATCGAACCATGACCTCTTGGTTCCTGGGTCAACACTCAACCACTGAGCCACAGCCGCTGGGCAGTGGTGCACTTTTCACTGTCCTCTCCCACTCTCCCACCCTCCAGCTCTGAGAGCGGCCGGGCAGGCATTGCAATCACATGTTGAACTGATCAGGAAGCTGGAGGCCCAGTGGAGTGTCTTGCCCATGGAGGCCGGGGAAGGACTGGTTGTGAAAGGGCTCCCAGGACGTTCAAGCAGATGGAAGGAGGGCAGTTACCAGGCAGAGCTGGTGCAGAAGCCGGCCTCCTGCCCCGGGGTCCCCAGGGGCTCCAGCCTCCACATAGTACCTTGGCCTCCTCCTCCCCGGCCTCCCCTCCCCTTCCTTCCCCTCCTGATCTTCATTCTCCCTTCCCTCACTCTCCTTCTAGGACCTCGTTCATTTCCTCACTTCCTCCAAGGAGCAGTGACTGAGCAGTGACCCCTGCGGGCCCTCTGGCCCTCCGGACTCCTCCCTCCTCCTCTCAGCAGGAGCCCTGTCGCCTGGACTGCCGAGCCTTCCCATTTCCTCTCCAGCCCTCGGCTCCTCTCCCACCGGGTCCCGAGGGCCTATGGCTGGCCTCCAACAGGCAGCGTGGACACACATGGAAAAGCCATTTACTTCCAGGAGCGTCGCTTCCTCCGCTCCGGCCCAGCCATCCCCCCTTCCACGTTCTGCTTCTCCAGAGCCCGGGCTCCAGAATCAGGACTCGAATGGGCACAGCTGGCAGGAGAGCGGGGTGACCCCCACAGCGGGGAGGGAGGGGGGAGGGTCCTGGGGGTTGGCTCGGGGGCGCGGATGGGAGTGCAGGCAGGAGGAGGCCGGGACCAGGGTCACATGGCCCCGAGCTCCACGCAGTCAGACATGCTGCTGCCCATCGCCAAGCACAAGGTGCCCAGGTGTCTGGGTGCCGTGGCAGCCTCACCCCTGCCTGGGCCTCCGGCCCAGCCTCCTCACGGCCTCTGGGAGGCAGGGTGACCACACCCAGGCGCCAGGAAAGAAATGTAACTAGCTGGTTAACATAGCACGCAACTGAGAAAGATTCTGAGCCTTTTTTTTTTTTATTAAAATTTTATTTTAGAGAGAGAGGAAGGGAGAGGGATAGAGAGAGAGAAACATGGATGAGAGAAACATCATTGATCGGCTGCCTCCTGCATGCCCCCTACTGGGAATCAAGCCCACAACCCAGGCATGTGTCCTGACCGGGACTCAGACTGGTGACCTGTTGGTTCATGGGGTGATGCTCAACCGCCGAGCCAACCAGCCGGGCTCTGAGCCTTCTTGTCAGAAAAAAGGGACTGAGCAGTCCACAGGCGCTGGCCAGCCCGGTGAGTGCAGCCTCGGGCGGACGGGGACAGCTAGAGAGTGACGGGGTGGGTGGAGGGGCGCCTGGGGCCCGGGTAGTCAAGTCACTGGGGGACCGTGCAGAGAAGCTGAGCTGAGGCAGGGCAGTCCCGTCTGAGGAGTACTGGGAGCACCTGGCCCTCGGAGCCCAGGCCGGCAGGAAGTGGTCGGTCACCATTAGGTGGAGAGAGAGCGCTGGCTATGCTGTGGGACGTATGGGACGAGCTTCGTTCGCAAGGGAGGTGCGAATGGTTTCCTCAAGCTCCTGGAGAAGCACGCAACCCCAGGGTGGGCGTGTTAGGGAAGCAGGTCCCAGTCCACCCTAAACAGAGCGGTCAGGAGTGCACATTCATCCAACGTGTGCCACGCGCCAGGTGCCTACGAGGTGCTGCATGTGTGTGGTTGCATCCTACCCGTCCAATAGTGTGACGAGGTCGGCATTAAAGACGAGGGCGGTGAGGCATAGAGAAGGGACGCTGCTTGTCCGGCTGGTGTGGCTGGTGCAGCGCCCGCCACGTAGGTCCATGGGGAAGGTGAAGGGCCATCTCTCCAGGCTGCAGGGGGGCCTTCCTGGGCCGCCAGGGAGGTTCCTCGGACCCACTCAGAGCCCTCAGCCTGGTTCTCCAAATGTCAGCTCCAACTACTCCAGAAACTGGGCCCCCAAGTCCATCCTATAACCTCACTTTCCTGAGTTCCCCTGGGAGTCCCCCCACGGCTCCTGATTCCTCACCATCTCCTCTCCCTCTTCCCAGGTTCTCGCAAAGCAATGAGTGCAGGTGCTGATGGGAGCCCGTGGGACCCAGGCAGGCTGTGGATGCAGGCGCTCACAGGGCCTGGGCAGGAGGGCGGATGAGAAGTGCGGAGCATGCCCAGAGCAAAGGGCAGTACTGGGTTGCCCAGCTTGTCTGACGATGCTCCTTGGGAAAGAGGGGAGGGGAGAAAGGGGGCCACCCAACCGCATACAGCACCGTGCTTTGCAGTTAGTAGACACTCAAGGAATGATTGCTGAACTCGTGGTTTACATTCCGCAGGTCAAGGGGTATAAGTGATTTTAATAGGCAGGTGCCAGAGATGCATAACCTCACTCACTCTTCCTAAGAAAAATGCCATATAAGTGAAGAAACTGAAGCTCAGAGGGGGTAAGCAACAGGCTGGGTGACACAGCAATAACGAGGTGTAGTTGTGTCCTGACCCCTGTCCTCTCTTGCCTCTCATACATGAAGGGCGCTCCCCTGGGCTCTCCTGGCCGTGGGCCTGCTCTCCCCGTTCCTGTCCCGCTTCCTCTCCTTTCGGACGGGACCGCAGCCCAGCCTGGCAGAGCAGGGCTGCAGGATCAGGGACCCACTCACTCGCCTCTATGATGGTTAAGTTACGTGTCACTTCACGAGGCCTCAGGGCCCGGAGGTTTGGTCAAACCTGATCCCAGGCGTGTCTTTGAAGGTGCTTCCGGATGAGAGTAACGTTTGAATCAGGGAACCGAGTCAAGCAGATGGCCCCCACGCCGTGTGGGTGGGCCGCATCCAATCAGTGGAAGGCCCGGAGGGAACGAAAAGGTCAACCTTCCCCCAATTCACCAGCCTGAGCCTCACGTTTGATCTGGAGACAGAGCTGCTACCCACCCTGAGGCAGACGGCAGTCAAACCCCATTCCTTGCTCCCAGAGGAACATCGGAAGATCGTCCCAGTTTAGGGTGGGGCATCAAAACAAGGGGGCCACACGGCCTGGACAACAGAGCCAGTCAGACATGTGTCAGCCCCACGTCACCGGAGCCTGACTCCCAGGGACCACCTGCCCTTCTGCTTAAAGCCGAACGGGGGCTCAAGACCCCAAGGATGGCATGGAGGGACCTTGGCCGTGGGTTGAGTGAGAGTGGCACAGAGGTCTGTCCACAGTCTTAGGGCAAGTGAGAGGCCAGAGTGCCCTCGTGAGCACCCCTGGGCGCGGGAGGGGCCTGCCTGGCACTGAGCTCTGAAGTGTCCTGACCCTGCTCAGCCCCATGAACCTGACACCTGACACCAGATCCCCAGCCTCCGTGGGGCCTAGGATTCTCACCCTCCTACCTCCCTACCTCCCTACCTGCCGCGAGAGGATGGAAAACTCTGACCTCATCTCAAGTTGTCATGCAAAGAGCGCTAAGGCAGCAGGATATCAAGAGGAGGAGGAGGAAGAGGAGGGGAAATAAGAGAAAGAGGAGGACGAAGAGGAGGAAGAGGAGGAGGAGGAGGAGGAGGAGGAGGAGGAGGAGGAGGAGGAGGAGGAGGAGGAGAAAGGAGAGAAAGAGGAGGAGGAAGAGGAGGAAGAGGAGGAGGAGGAGGAGGAGGAGAGAGCTGGGATTCAGAGCCCTGGTTAGGAGGATGCCAGCTTCAGGGTCCAGACTTCGTAGGTCAAATCCAGATAGAGCAGGCCTGATGGTGCACCAACTACACACTGGCATTGCTCAGGCGTGGTGTGGTGTGGTGTGGTGTATTGTGGTGTGGTGTGGTGTGGTGTGGTGTGGAGTGGAGTGTGTGTGTGTGTGTGTGTGTGTGCGTTTTATCAAGCATATGTAACAGTATATACAAATGAACGTACAGCTTGATGAACGGTAACCCCTGCTCAAGCCAAGAAATAGGACGTTACTAGCACCCAAGAAGCCCCCTTATGCTAATATAAGTTTTTTCATTTAATATTCACAATCATCTTTACTAGAAAGAGTTTCCCCTCCATTTCTCTGTGAAAAAAACGAAAGCTGGAAGAGGCTCAAAACTACCCCGAAGTTCCACAGTTCACCGGTCAACCCCAAACCGGACTCCAGAGCTGCCGCCAGGGTCCACGTGCTCCTAACAAGACGTGAGGCGAGCGGAGGGCGGGAAGGCCACAGAAGGGGGAGTCTGAACCTCGGATCCCCGGTCAGGAGCGCTGCACGGGGGGCCTTGCCTCCTGCATTATGGATGGAGTGAATCACCTGGTAAATAATTCACCCACAATCGGGGCAGGGAGGTAACAGGAGAGCAGGGGTGAAGGTGCCGAGGGCTGAGGTTGGCAACCCGAGCCAGGACCCCATCTTTCCGGCGGGCTTTGCCTGGGGAGACGGAGCCCGCGAGTCGGGCAGGCTCCGCGCCAGACGGGCGGCCACGCAGGCGATGGGGGCCGTGGACAGCCGGCGGGCCCTGCGCACACCACCCAGCCTCCTGCTGCTGCCACCCCTCTGCCTGCTGTGTCTCGGGGCCTCAGGTGAGCGATACTCAAACCGCCCCCACAGGAGCCCATTCCCACTCGCGTCCCATTATTTCCTCCCCTTTCTTTCTTTCGTATCTTTTTTAAAAAAATGTATGTTTATTGATTTCAGAGAGGAAGGGAGAGGGAGAAAGAAATGTCAATGATGAGAGAGAATCATTGATTGCCTGCCTCCTGCACACCCCACACTGGGGAATTGAGCCAAAGCCCAGGCAAGTGCCCTGACTAGGATTCGAACCATTGACCTCCTGGTTCATAGGTCGATGCTCAACCACTGAGCCACACCGGCCGGGCGTTTCCTCCCCTTTCTTCCTCGGGATCCTTCTTTCGCACTCACGTAGCCATCAAGTCCATGCGTGTCATTGACCTGCTAGACATCAGCCAGTGTGCTCTGAGCGGCTTCTGCCTGTCAGGTGGGGGAGGCGGGGCCCAAACAGGGCTCTGCATCACCCTAGAAGCGCGGGGGGCCAGGGGGGGGCCGTCCCGAGGACCACTGCCCAGCTGTGAACATGCGAGTGACCTGGTTTCATTCTTTCTTCCAAGCCTGGTGGTCGTCAGGGCCCGGACAGCTGGTGGGACAGGAGAGAATCCATTTCTGGGTTCTTGTCCTTCTTGGTTGATCGAACCTCAGAATTTTGCCTTCGATCCCCCGCTCCGACTCCAGGCCTGTCTTCTCCTCTCTCTGGAGGAGCCGACAGCCGCGGAGAGTCTCAGCCCGGGTGTCGGACGGGGCTCCGCTGCAGCCCCACCGCCTCCCGTGTGGCTTTGGACACGTGATTTCGTGTTTCAGAGTCTGGGGGATGTAGTTATTGTAACAATTAGGGGCAGCGGGTCCCGAGGGGAGCGTGCAGGACAGAGCCTCGCACTCAGCAAAGGCAAGCTGGCGTGACTTGCTCCTGTGGCTCGGTTTCCCTGCGGCCCTTATGTCAGTCCCGCGCGCTGGGGCTGTCAGCATGTTGGAGCAGCCTGGCCGCAGGGGCAGGACACCCTGGTTCCCCGGGCGGATGCTGGGGTCCGTGCCAGGCCTGGGCAGCCTCGCCCCGTGACAATGAGCTGATGTCTGACTCCCTGATGGACTCCACGGGAGTCCCCGTGGGGTGGCTCACTTGTCACTGCCACGCTGGTGCCTGGCACGAGGCAGGCACTTGATGGTGTAAACAGCTGACACGTGAATAGATGCTGGATGAGCCAATGGCAGGCAGGCGGTGCCTTCCCTTTGCCGCTGGGTCTGAAACCCCTTGGCACCCTTCCCTGAGGTCCCCGGAGCCCGGATGGCCAGTGGCCACACAGCTCCCCTGACTCTCGAGTCGTCACCTGGCTGGTCCCCAGCACAGCCGGGCAGGAGGCTGCAGGCTCCCCCGGAGACCGTCTCTGCCCCAACTCCCCAAGGGCTTGTGCTGTCGGATCCAACCTGCCCCGTCTGTCCCGGCTGCAGAGCAGGCTCTGGGCAAGGAGGGGGCAGGAGAGCGCGGCAGCTCAAATGTCCCGCGTGTCACTGTCCCCAGGGCAGCCCGACGAGGAGGTGGCGTCCGTCCAGGGAGTGCGGGGCGGCTCTGTGGAGCTGGCCTGTGGCTCCCCGCCCGCCCCCCTGGTGGTCTTCTGGAGCTTCACCCCCCTGGGCTCGCGGATCCCCCGGCCGGTGGCTGTCACCAGCGGAGCCGAGTTCAAGGTGGAGGCCGGCGCCTCGGCTCTGGGGACCGTGAGCCTGCGGAACAGCAGCCTGGTGCTGGGGGAGCTGCGGGAGGCTGCCCGCGGCCACTTCCTGTGCCAGGCCCTGCACGCCACCGGAGGCCGGCTGCACACCGCCTACTCCCACTTCAGCCTGGCCGTGCTGGGTGAGGGCACGGCAGGGGCCTGGGCTTGAGCACTGTGCAGGCTGCGTGCGCCCCTTTGCATGCGCTGCCTGCTGTGTGGGGCGGGGCCCAGGCGCTGCAAGGCCGAGCCCGGGGAGGAGGAAGCCTGGGGTGTTTGGGAGACTGTGGGCCGGCCAGCCCCCAGTCAGCAAGGGCTGGGCCACCGGGCACAGCGGGCACGGCCTGGGTCTGCGATGACCAACACAGGGCCTCTTCTTTCCTGGCAGTGCCTGTGTCGAAGCCTCAGGTGCAGCTGAGCGAGCCGTCCCCCGTGGAGGGGACATCGGTGGTGGCCACGTGCACAGTGCGGGAGGGCACGGAGCCCGTGACCTTTGCCTGGAAGCATCAGGCACCCAGAGGCCACGGGGAGGCCCCGCTGGGGGTCAGGGAGCGAGTGCTCCTGCTGGACCCAGTCAACCGGACACACCTGGGCTGGTACGTGTGCAGCGCCCACAACGCCGTCAACCAGCTGAGCAGCGACGGGGCCTTCCTGGACGTCATCTGTGAGTCCGACGGGTGTGGGGGCAGGTGGGCAGGGCCGGCACCCAGCTACCCACTTCACTCGGCCTCCTGACACACTCCGGGCCACCGGGAGTGCCCCAGACTCGGGGTGCTGCACCCACTGGTGCCAAATGCGGCTCCAGGACACTGGGTTGTAACCTTGTCAAGGTCACGGGCCCCTCTTCCCAGGAAAATGCGCCTAGATTCGCAGTCACAAGTTTACCCGCCGTTCAGGGGTGGCCCCGAAAGCCTGCCTTTGGGTTAAGCCTGAAGGACTCACAGGGACCACCCGGACCCAAGGAAGCAGGGGGCATTGTGGGTAAAGAGGGCACAGGTGGGTCCCTACAGGGACTTCTGAGAGCAAAGGAGGGGTTAATTGCAGAACAAAGAACTCCAACGCAGCCAGCGAGGAGGAAGTAGCCAGCTATACAAAGTGGAGGAAAGACCAGGAGAGTTGGTTCAGGAACGAGGAGAACACAGAACAGGAATGAGCTTCTGAAAGGGATGGGAAGTTTTTGTGAAAGATGAGGACCAGACGGTCCAGAGCAGCGCTGCCCAGCGTGGTGGCCACGCGTGGCCCTGAGCACGCACACGTGGCCGAACCAAACAGATGAGCTTGGAGTGTCAGGTGCACACAGGATGGTGTTGCTAGTCTAAAGAAAGAATATAAAATAGCTCGTCAGTAATTTTTATATTGATTATACACTAAGACGAGAATATTCTGCATGTATTTGGTTAAATTAAAAAAAAAACCTTAAAGTTATTAACACCCGCGGATGTTTTCTGCGTAGTTGAGTTCGGGTGCTTTTCCTTTTGAAGATCTGGCGACTGGGGATGTAAGCATCTGTGGCTCACGTGGCTGCTGGCCAGTGCCGGCCCGGAGGCTTTAAGGAGCAGGGACTGACGGGGTCTCGTTGGTCTTGTTTGAGGTGGCTTGTGGCAGTGGTCGGCAAACTGCGGCTGGGCAAACCGCGGCTCGCGAGCCACATGCGGCTCTTTGGTCCCTTCAGTGTGGCTCTTCCACAAAATACCGACTTCTGCGCACGGGCCACGGAGTTTCAATCGCACTGTACGTGCGGGCCCGCACGTGGTATTTTGTGGAAGAGCCACACCGAAGGGGCCAAAGAGCCGCATGTGGCTCGCGAGCCGTGGTTTGCCAACCACGGGCTTGTGGGAATTGTAGGGTGAGGACTGTGGAGGAGATAGCCGAACAGTTCCTGGGAACGATGCAGAGGCAGAATAGAAGCAGGAAGATAATTCCGTCCTTGCCAGGAGTCAGGGAGAAAGGACACAGGAGAGAGGGGAAGGCGGAGACCCCAAAGAACTGGAGAGAGCCGGCTGCTGGGATCATGCCCAGGCACTGCCCACCCTGTTCTCTTCCCTCTCGTCTCGAGGGACCAACTGGGCCAGTTCCTCAACGCCAGGCAATGTGAGAGGGCTGGGCGCCCTCTTCTGCCCACCCAACTCTGGCCTGTCCCCTACCTCAGTCCAGCCCAGCCCAGCCCAGCCCCAGCCTGGGGCTCACTCCACAGACCCCCGTCTCCCACACTGCGCTGTGCCTGTGGCCCCTGGACTCTGGATCCTCAGGGGCCTGGCAGAGTGGTTGACGCCACTGGTGCGTAAGATGTGGTGGCTGGATGGTGAGTAGGTGTGGCGGTGGTCACATGAGCAGATGCAGGAATGCAGACTGGACAGGTGTGACGGCCTCCCCTGCCCCCCAGACGGTCCGGACAAGCCTGTGGTCACCATGGAGCCGCCGGGCTTCACTGAGGAGGGTTTCTGGGCCAGCGAGAAGGAAGAAGTGACTCTGAGCTGCCTGGCTGCGTCCAACCCCCCTAGTCACTATGTGTGGCTCCGGGACCACACGCAGGTCCACACCGGGCCGACCTACACCATCGCCAGCGCCAGCCGCGCCCACACTGGCCTGTACACCTGCCTGGCCCACAACAGCCGCCTGGACACCCGCACGCAGACTGCCATCCAGCTCAGCATCTACTGTGAGTGTGTGCCAACCCCACCCCCCACCCCCGCCACCCTGTGCTCCTGCAAACTGCACACACCCTGGGGAATGGGGCAGATATTGGGGGGAGGCAGGTCTGGGGGACCAACTGGAGTTGCAGAGCAGGGGGAGAGGCTAACAAACCTTGGGGAGGGCAGGGAGAGGGACAGCCCCCCGCCCTGTGCAGATAGCCCTTCTGAGGGGTTGTCCCCACGGTCCCCGGACTGAGCTGCGGCACAGAGAGGGGCAGAGTGAGGACAGTGAGACTCGGTGCCCAGGTGAGGATGGCAGTGGGGCATGGGAACACTTCCTGCTGGGGCTTCCATGGGAGCCCCCAGGGTTGCCCAGGGATTCTGACCTCCTGCCCAGCCCCCAAGCCATGCCCCTTGACCTGAGAGCTCAGCCTTTTGCTCACCAGCCCCTCAGAGGGGTCGGTCTTCCCTGCTCACCCACTTCTCCCCATGTCACCCACCAGGACGCCTCTGGCCCCAGGGGAGCTGGCGCATGGGCAGTGTGGCCTGGTCCAGCCCCATCGGAGCCCACTTGTCCCCAGATCCCCCCGAGGGGCAGCCCTCCTGTGCAGTGCTCCCCGCCCCCGGGGCTGTGACTTTGGTCTGCGCCTGGCCTGGGGGGCTTCCAGCTGCCCAGCTGCAGTGGGAAGGGCCCCAGGGAACAGGCCCTGCCGCCCTCAGCAATGTCACCTGGAGCCACGCAGCCACGCAGCTGCCCAACGGCAGCGTCTTCACCTGCACCGGCCAGCACCCCGCCCTGGCGCTGCCCGCCCCCTGCAGGACCGCGCTGTGTGAGTGGACACAGAGATAGCCGGGCTCTGACACCCCAGGCAGAGGAGAGGGGAGGGCCAGGGGGGAGGATGGAGGGGCCCTGGGTCTGGGTGGGGCTCTGACCACAAACTCTGAGACTTTCCACATAACAGGGAGGTGGCAGTACTCAGCCCAGACCCCACCTCCCAACTTCTCTCCACCCCACTGGTCTCCACCTGCACTGAGGCCTGTCCTCCTCGTCTCAGGCTTGGGAGCCTGTGACCCCCTCCTAACTGTCTCCCAGCCTCCAGGGTCAGCAGGCTCTCACCCCCCACCTCCTGCCTCCCTCCCCCCGACTGCCCCCCCAAACCCCACATACAACTCTACGGCTCTACTGCATGTTGTTCTTGAACTGTGCCTGGAACTTTCTCTCCAACTTGGAAACTCCTGTCCATCTACCAAAGACCAAGTTCAATGTCATCTTGTTTACCAAGTCCTGCTCCCCGAGGCCGCAGGTAGCTGTCTCTCCACCTGCACCCCAGCATTCATCAGGCTGTATTCTAACTCTTTGCTAGCGTTTGCTGCCACTATTTCTCTGGCACATGGTCAGCCTTCAACAAATCATAAATGAAAAAATAGATGAGTTGACTGAGGAAAGGGCAGAAGGGGCGAGTGAACCAATAATGAAGGAGGGAGGGACGGGCGGGGCCTGTTGGGTCTCCTGCCCCCTGGAGGGTCATGCTGAGCTGTATTCCCTCCTCAGGGGAACCCCGCCGGAACCCTGCGTGCTGGACCATGGCCACATCGGGGGAGCAGTTCATCATGCTGAGCTGCGAGTGGGCTGGCGGCGAGCCCCCCGCCCTGCTGAGCTGGCTGGATGGGCAGCAGCAGCCGCTGGGCAGCAGCAGCGCCTCGCTGGCGGTCCACCTCCTGCCGGCCCGGGGCGACCTGGCTGGCAGGGCGTTCACCTGCCAGGGCACTCACCCACTCAGGGTCCCCGGTCCCCACTGCCGGCTCCAGCTGGGTGAGTGGGTGCTAGGGACTGGGTGCTGGGACGGGGTGGGAGGAGCAGCCCTTCGGAATGGGGCCGAGGGGCTGGGGGCAGCTGTGCTGGGGCGCAAAGTGAGTCCAGAGACTGGTCAACTCACCTCCCAGGGACTCAAGTATTTTTGATCCATAAAATCAGGGGGTTTAGTCTATGTGTGTATTGACCAATAAAAATATAATGTGAGCCATATATATACTTTTATTTATTTATTTTTGTTGTTCATCCTCACCTGAGGATATTTTTTTCCACTGATTTTTAGAGGGAGGGGGAGAGTGAGAGAGAGAGAGAGAGAGAGAGAGAGAGAGAGAGAGAGAGAACCATTGATGTGAGAGAGACACATCAGTTAGTTGCCTTTTACACCTGCCCCAACTGGGAGAGGGGAGCAAACCTGCAACCCAGGTGTGTGCCCTTGACCAGGAATCAAACCTGCAACCCTTCGGTGCATGAGCCGACGCTCTAAGCATTTAGCAACACCAGCCAGGGCCATATAGAGAATTTTGAATTTTCCAGTAGCCACATTAAAAGAAGCAAAAAGAAATAGGTGGAACATGTTATTCAACTCAATATATCCAATATAAGATTATTTCAATGTGTAAATTACTAAGGAGGTATTTTACATTGTTTTTTGGACTGTCTTCAAAATCTGGTGTATGTATTTACAGCAGCAGTCATGTGTGGCTGGGCAGCTCCCATCTAGCCAATGAGGGGCTCTGACTGTCTGCCTCATTTGCATCAATTTGCATGAGAGGCGCCTGATTGTATTCTCGACTTGAATTCATGTTTCAGGTGCCAGAGGCCTTTACCTCTCTCACTCCCTCTCACTCAGCTTCCTTTCTCTGTCTCCTGGCCCTGGCAGTCCCATTTACTGTTTAAAGAAGCTATACATTAGAGTAAAAAATGCGAGAAAAGCAGGCAGAGGAGCCGTTATCGATAATCATTCTCACAAAATGAGTTACATCTTAGTCCCCAAGGCTCGGTGAGCAGCCTGCCTCAGGGGCTCTGAGAAATTCCTCAACCTGAATATTTCCCTCCCTTGTTACTCAGTCTCGGGACTGGGCTCCCTGACACCTGACCTGTGGGTCGTAGGCATCCTCCCCTAAAAACCAAGCACCTGCTACGAGCCCTGCCTGGGCAGGGGGGGAGGTGGCAGCCCCTGGCGGGCCCCTGGGGGAAGGAGGCCCTGCGCCAGGTGTGGAGAGGGAGGAGGTGGATGCCCAGGTGAGGGAGGCAGGCGCAGAGCCTGGGGTTGGCAGGAGGAACACCGCTATCTATCATCACCTAACTTTGGAGCAGGTGGCGATAGGAACCTGCATAGAATTTCAGAGGAGACTGTCTGGCCCAGGACCGCCCCCCCCCCGCCCCCCCCCCATCTCCTCTCTCTCCCCTCCCCCCACCACTGGCCAGCACCTTCCCCCGGGCCTTCCACACCCCTGGCTCAGGGGACAGCTCCAGCCTTGCTCTCTGTCCCTGCAGAAGCCCCACAGCTGGCAGTGGCTACAGCCCGGGTGTCGGTGCTGGAGGGGCAAGAAGCCTGGCTGCGGTGTGTCCTCCTGGGGGGCACACCACCTGCCCACCTCCTCTGGCTGGGACCCCAGCGGCAGCTCTTGGAACCGGGCGATTCCGGATTCATGCTGCACCCCGAGGGCTCCCAGCTCCACCTTAGCATCCGCGGTGCAGACCCAGCTCGCCACGGGGGCACCTACCAGTGTGTGGCTCGCAACGCCGTGGGCAACAGCAGTGGCAGCATCCTGCTGGAGGTCCTCCGTGAGTGTGTGTGCGTGTGTGCACGTGCATGCGTGTGTGTGTGTGTGTGTGTGTGTGTGTGTAGGGGGTGCATTTGTGTGTCCAGGGAGGTGGGAAGCCTCCAGCCCCATGTGGCCCTGCAGGTGGGAGGCACTGGAATTCCTTTTAGCATGTGGGCCGTTAGCTCCCGCAGGCAGACAGCCCCTCAGAAACACGACCCTCCAGGGCTACTGGCCGCGAGGCACACGCACACTAGGACACAGGCCAACAGCTCCAGGCGGGCAGAATCATCTCCTTTTCCTCAGTTCATAGGCGAGGAAACGGGCCTAGAAATGGAAGCCAGGGCAACACTGGCCCCACGACAGAACTGAGCACGTCTGCACCTTTGCCAGCTCCCGATGCAACTGGAGCAAATGGGGCGCAGAAGCATATGCGCACCTGGGCGCACATGGACACACACACACGCACACACACATGCACACGCGTGGTGGTGCACATGCCTGCATGTGTCCCATCCTCGCCCCCAGGGTACCCAGCTCCCCCCAACGTCACCATCAGCCGCCTGACCTACGGGAGGCACCGCAGAGACGTGCAGCTGCAGTGGGCGGTCGCAGGTCCCGGCAACCTGACCGGCTTCCTGGTGCAGCGCAGGGCGGGCGCTCCGGGCCCAGGAGCTGCGGCCTGGGAGACAGCGGCCGGCGACATCGAGCCAGAGAGCAGAGCCCGGCGGCTGGGGGGCTTGGACCCCGGGGTGCTCTACGCCTTCCGCATCCTGGCTCTGAACCACCGCACAGCGGGACATCCCTCTGAGGGGAAGATACCAGGTGCTGGGCTAGCGCCCTGCGAGGCTCGCCTTGCCCCCCAAAGCTGAGCCCTGCCCATCTTCCTCCTCACAAGGCACCCCGGCTCCATCCCTCTGCTCCCTCCTGCTGGATCCCTCCCGCCCCATCTCTGTCCTCTCCCCCGCCTTCCCTCCCGGGGAGACCCGATGTGTCAGCCGAGGGGTAGGAGCCATAGTTCAGATCGAATCAGAAGCAGGGAAGGGGAGCTGGAGGAAGGAGAGGGCCGCCTCTGTGCCTCAGTCTCATCCCGGGGGCACACGGTGGGCCCCCGGCTTCCCATGCTCTCCCCGTCCTGGGGACTCCTCATGACACGGCAGCTGCCAAGATAACTGGCCCGCTGCCCCCGGTGCCAAGCACAGGGACTCGGCTGGGGATCCAACTCAAGAGCACGGGGCACACAGGCGCTCTGGGTCCAGCCTCGCCCCTGATCACCCACCGGGGGTGCAGGGGGAGCTGGCACCCTCTGAGCCACTGCTGCCAGGTTCAGCCTCGGCTCTAACCTACCCTGTGCATCCACTGCTCTCCCTCCCAGCGGACCCGCCCTTCAGCGCCTACCCAGCTGTGCTGGGCGCCGCGGGCACAGGCATGGTGGTGGCGACGGTGGCCTCTCTGCTGGTGTTCCAGTACGCGGCCCGGCACCCGGAGGCCCTCCCCTGTGAGTGGGAAACTGAAGGGGGTGGGTGCTTGACCCCAGAAGGCAGCCAGGTCTCCATGACCCCAGGGAGATGCAGGACCGTCCCCCCCACCCCCCATGCCCCCCATCCCAGGCGTAGGACAATGTGAGATGCTCCTGGGGCCAACCCCGGCCTCGGGCACCCCCTCGGGCTCCTGGTCTCTGCGGGAGCCTCTGGGGAGGAGGGCTCTCCTGGGACCTGGGCTGTTGCTCACTAAGGCGCCCCTCCCCCTTGTCTGCAGGCCTCGGGCAGCTGAGTGCGGACCCCATTCGGGGCTCGGGAGGAAGCGAGGCTGGGACGAGGCTGGGATGGTGTGGCTGTCACTAACCTCGCTGTCCCACTTCGCCCTCAGGGAGCAGAGCCACCCACACAGGGGCTCGGCGGAGGGCCCCGAGGTGCAGGCAGGTACGCGGCATCTTATCCCAACGGTGACTCATGTAAAGGGGGCTGGTCCCGGGTCTCGTGAGTGATGCACGATGTCTCTTGTCCTCTAAGGACCACCTGGGACTTCTTCCCCCCACCCCTCACCCCCCCAGGCACCTCTCTGCCTGTTCATTCTGCTCCTCAGGCACTGAAACGCCACCTGCCACCCCGGCTTCGGATCCGGCGCAGGAGTCCATGGATGCGCCAGTGAACGTCACCATCACAGTGACCGCAACACCTTGAGGCCCAGGGGGAAGTGGGGGGACAGGGAGGGGGGTCCCCACTGTCACACTTGGTCCTAAAAGCAAGGTGACACCAACGCCCCCTCCCCGCTTCACGCCCAGCCTTACACCCCGTGCGAGGCCAGCCCATGGCCGCCAAGGACTCGGCTAGAAGGGAAGTCCTGGCCCCGCGGTGAGACAGACGGGACATGGGTCAGCGGGTGCCCGTGGGCAGCGAGATGCGGTGCTGGAGGCACAGCCGGTGCCCTGAGCAGGCCGGGCGCCGAGCAATCCCTCATAAACCTGCTGACACTCTCACCAGCGGGGGTTGTTCCACTGCAACTCCCACAGGGAAAGGCCGCCCCAGGCTCAGGTGGGCCCCGGTTCTCCCGCCGGGAGGAGGCTGGGAGATGGGGTGCAGGATGTGGAGGCATGAGTCCCCTTCATTCACCTGCAGCGACACGGTCTTCTGGCTCTTTACTCTCCACACCTCAAATCCCTCCCCGAGGACACACCCGGTTACAGGACCAGCCGTCAGCGCTGGTGGCGGAGCAGGGCCAGCAGGGCCAGGGCGCCGTCTCCTCCCTGTGGGGGAGGAGTGGCCCCAGGCCTGCAGGTGGTGAAGAGGGACAGGATGCAGGTGCCAGGCCCCCGGGTCTGTGCCCACAAGGGGAGCAGAGGCCACTCCTGCCCCAGGCGGGGCGCTGGCTGAGAGGGGACCCAGGCTGTTCCAAAGTCCCTCTCCGCCAGCCGCCAGCGTGACTCACTGGCTCCAAGTGTGTGTGTGTCCGAAACACTGAGAAACACAAACCGATGCTTGTTCGGGGCTGGCCCTGCAGGGGACGCGGAGGAGCAGCCAGGGCCGAGCTGGCTGCCAGGAGGAGGGCAAGTGGCGCCCAGAGGAGTGGGAAAGGGACAGGAACTGAAGCTGCCTCGGGGGTTCTCACAGATTCAGGCTTTATTAGAAAAGGGGTGTCAGGTCCCCTCCGAGCCCTCAAGACGGGGCTCCGGTTTAGGGAAGCCTTATTTAAATGTGGGGGATTGGGGAGAGCGGGTACAGTGTTTGGACAGGTTCAAGCCACGGACTAATGAGAGGGCACAGTCCTCTCATGGCCACGTGCAAGTCCCAGCTTGGAGGGCAGGGCCCTCCCAGCACAATGATAGCCAACAGCTAGAGTTGTGAGCTTGAGCCTGTGGTCTGAACACGTGGCCCCACATGCCTGAGTGATGTGGGCTTGACAGAGTTCAGGTGCATGTAGTTGAGTAGGATCGAAACCCAGGAGAATGTGGTAAACATCTTGACCACGCCCTTACTTTGCCTCGTGGAATTTGGCTATAAAAGAAAGACACGGCTTGTAGTCTGTGGAGCTGTCTCTCTCCATCAGAGAGGACAGCGTCCCACCCAGACCTGGCTCATTCTCTTGTCTGTCTTTTCTCAGTCCTTCACCGCCCCCACTCGGGCTCACCGAACCTGGCTGCGCTGACTCGGCACATAAGGCGCCCAATGTGGGGCTGAGTATGCCATGGCCCTGCCGGCTCACCACAAGGAATAGATAGGACAGGGACCCACTCCATGCAAAGGACCCTGTTGGCTTTTGGGTCAGCAGCACAGACCCTGATTTTGTAGGGCAGGAACCAGCTGCTTCTAGCCCAGAGCTCACAGCACCATGAGGAGGGACCATCCACCCCCCTCTTCATGCCCCTCTCCCACCCTCCACCCTACCTCCCCCTCCTCATGCTCCCCTGCCACTCTCCACCCTGCCTCCCCCTCCTCATGCTCCCCTCCCACTCTCCACCCTACCTTCCCCTTCTCATGCTCCCCTCCCACTCTCTGCCCTGCCTCCCTTCCTCATGCTTCCCTCCCACTCTCCGCCCTGCCTCCCCCTCCTCATGCTCCCCTCCCACTCTCCACCCTGCCTCCCCCTCCTCATGCTCCCCTCCCACTCTCCACCCTGCCTCCCCCTCCTCATGCTCCCCTCCCACTCTCCACCCTGCCTCCCCCTCCTCATGCTCCCCTCCCACTCTCCACCCTGCCTCCCCCTCCTCATGCTCCTCTTCCACCTTCTGCCCTGCCTCCCCCTCCTCATGCTCCCCTCCCACTCTCCACCCTGCCTCCTCCTCCTCATGCTCCTCTCCCACCTTCTGCCCTGCCTCCCCCTCCTCATGCTCCCCTCCCACTCTCCACCCTGCCTCCCCCTCCTCATGCTCCTCTCCCACCTTCTGCCCTGCCTCCCCCTCCTCATGCTCCCCTCCCACTCTCCGCCCTGCCTCCCCCTCCTCATGCTCCCCTCCCACTCTCCGCCCTGCCTCCCCCTCCTCATGCTCCCCTCCCACTCTCCACCCTGCCTCCCCCTACTCATGCTCCCCTCCCACTCTCCACCCTGCCTCCCCCTCCTCATGCTCCTCTCCCACTCTCCACCCTGCCTCCCCCTCCTCATGCTCCCCTCCCACTCTCCACCCTGCCTCCCCCTCCTCATGCTCCTCTCCCACTCTCCACCCTGCCTCCCCCTCCTCATGCTCCCCTGCCACTCTCCACCCTGCCTCCCCCTCCTCATGCTCCTCTCCCACTCTCCACCCTACCTTCCCCTCCTCATGCTCCCCTCCCACTCTCCACCCTACCTTCCCCTTCTCATGCTCCCCTCCCACTCTCTGCCCTGCCTCCCCCTCCTCATGCTCCCCTCCCACTCTCCACCCTGCCTCCCCCTCCTCATGCTCCCCTCCCACTCTCCACCCTGCCTCCCCCTCCTCATGCTCCTCTCCCACCTTCTGCCCTGCCTCCCCCTCCTCATGCTCCCCTCCCACTCTCCACCCTGCCTCCCCCTCCTCATGCTCCTCTCCCACCTTCTGCCCTGCCTCCCCCTCCTCATGCTCCCCTCCCACTCTCCACCCTGCCTCCCCCTCCTTATGCTCCCCTCCCACTCTCCACCCTGCCTCCCCCTCCTCATGCTCCTCTCCCACCTTCTGCCCTGCCTCCCCCTCCTCATGCTCCCCTCCCACTCTCCACCCTGCCTCCCCCTCCTCATGCTCCCCTCCCACTCTCCACCCTGCCTCCCCCTCCTCATGCTCCTCTCCCACCTTCTGCCCTGCCTCCCCCTCCTCATGCTCCCCTCCCACTCTCCACCCTGCCTCCCCCTCCTCATGCTCCTCTCCCACCTTCTGCCCTGCCTCCCCCTCCTCATGCTCCCCTCCCACTCTCCGCCCTGCCTCCCCCTCCTCATGCTCCCCTCCCACTCTCCGCCCTGCCTCCCCCTCCTCATGCTCCCCTCCCACTCTCCGCCCTGCCTCCCCCTCCTCATGCTCCCCTCCCACTCTCCACCCTGCCTCCCCCTCCTCATGCTCCTCTCCCACTCTCCACCCTGCCTCCCCCTCCTCATGCTCCTCTCCCACCTTCTGCCCTGCCTCCCCCTCCTCATGCTCCCCTCCCACTCTCCACCCTGCCTCCCCCTCCTCATGCTCCTCTCCCACCTTCTGCCCTGCCTCCCCCTCCTCATGCTCCCCTCCCACTCTCCGCCCTGCCTCCCCCTCCTCATGCTCCCCTCCCACTCTCCACCCTGCCTCCCCCTCCTCATGCTCCCCTCCCACTCTCCACCCTGCCTCCCCCTCCTCATGCTCCTCTCCCACTCTCCACCCTGCCTCCCCCTCCTCATGCTCCCCTCCCACTCTCCACCCTGCCTCCCCCTCCTCATGCTCCTCTCCCACCTTCTGCCCTGCCTCCCCCTCCTCATGCTCCCCTCCCACTCTCCGCCCTGCCTCCCCCTCCTCATGCTCCTCTCCCACTCTCCGCCCTGCCTCCCCCTCCTTATGCTCCCCTCCCACTCTCCACCCTGCCTCCCCCTCCTCATGCTCCCCTCCCACTCTCTGCCCTGCCTCCCCCTCCTCATGCTCCCCTCCCACTCTCCACCCTGCCTTGGGAAGGAACACTGCCTCCCCTAAGGGGGCCTGCCGGCCTCCACACAGCTGCGAGGCTCAGGTATTTTCCCAGCTTCCCCCGCCCCATTTGTCCTAGATCCTGTTCCTTCAGAACAGAAGGGATGAACTCACTGGGCTCTTGGACATGTGCAGGGGGTGGGTGGTGGTTCCAGGGAGGGCAGGGTGGAGGTTGCAAAGAATTTCAGAGTAAGAGCCCTCCCCGCCCCCATCAGAGCTACAGCAGCTTTATACGCACAGGGAGCAGCTGAGGCCCCTGCACCGCGGTCTCCATGGAAGCAGCATTCTCTTTTAATATAAAATCATATCCACCAATAGAACCTGTCCAAAAAATATGTACAATCTCAGACAGGCTGTTACAGCTTTTCCGGGAAACAACATACTTTCCAACAGGATACAAACACAGGCACCTCCAAGTCAATGCTCTAGCGGACAGCAACGCAGGGGGGTCCCACCAGAACGGGAGCCTCTTAGCTGCTCCGCAGCTGGAAGGAGGTCCGGCACAGACACGGTCCGCTCGCTGTCCCAGACGCTCCGGCCTCCAGACTCGTTCAGCAGAAACAATAGGCGGGGAGAAATGTTTGAAAAGACCACGTCACAAGGTTCAAAACCTTGCAGTTTAACTTATACCCCGTACACCACCAGCCTGTCACCTGACACCAGACTACCAGTGCCTGATCGAGAAAAGGGGGGGAGAGAGTGAAATGATGTGACAGAAATGGGGACGTTTAATGCTAAAACGAAGAATCACAGAGAATTCTAAGGCGAAGGAACAGGAAGAAGTCTGAGCCACTAGTGTCACTAAGCCAAGCGAAGATCAGATTCTGGTGGGGGACAGGGGAGGTGGGGACAGGGGAGGTGGGGACAGGGGAGGTGGGGGGCAGGGGAGGTGGGGGACAGGGGAGGTGGGGACAGGGGAGGTGGGGACAGGGGAGGTGGGGGGCAGGGGAGGTGGGGGACAGGGGAGGTGGGGACAGGGGAGGTGGGGACAGGGGAGGTGGGGACAGGGGAGGTGGGGACAGGGGAGGTGGGGGGCAGGGGAGGTGGGGGACAGGGGAGGTGGGGACAGGGGAGGTGGGGACAGGGGAGGTGGGGGACAGGGGAGGTGGGGACAGGGGAGGTGGGGACAGGGGAGGTGGGGACAGGGGAGGTGGGGGGTGGGGGGACCAGAGTGAGAGAGTGGACTCTGGGAGCTGGGCCCCACGTCCCACGTGGGCAGAGGCAGCTTCCCTGGCTGTGAGAGCCGCAGCAGGCGGACGGGCGCACGTGGATTGGACGGGTTCCATTGATGAGGGAACCACAGTGCTTTGGAACGCGGCGTGGAAAAGTGGAAGGGGCTCGGGTTACGGCGCCACCTCACCGGGCTCACGTGTGGGCGCTGCGGTTCGCTGCGAGGCCTGTGGGCTTCAGCACCTACTTTGTGGGTTTGCTGTGAGGGTGGCGAGACAGCGGTAATGAGCTCCAGCCCGGTGCCCAGTGCCCGCAGATGGGGATGCCACCTCCCGCTGTGGGCCGTGTCCCAGGGCTTCCTGGAGAAGTGACACCAGGCAGAACCAGCTTTGGGGACTGCGCGGGGCACGGCGGTTCAGAACAGCTCCTGGTCAGGGAGGACTCAGAACTCCTAAACATACAGGCAGTTATATATATAGTTATATTTATATTTATATATCTCCATATATAAAGGCATTTTTATAAATAAAATACAATAAAGGGATAACACTTAAAACAGCGTCACTAATCATATAAATAAGGCGTCCGCAATGAGGCTGCCCTGAAGGTAAAGTTGTCTTCCTTCCTGGCGGGCAGGTCCCATGTCCAAACTCCATCTCTCAAAGCCGTTCAGGACCTGGGCCTGGGCCAACACCTGCTTCCTGGCGTGAAACGACCACCTTCTAAGAGCTGTGCCCCGGTCTCCTCCACTCGCTGCTGCAGCTGGACTGGCAGCCACGGCGCAGGCTTCATCGTGTCCCGTGATGTGGTCCACAGACGTCGGACGCAGGCCTCCCTCCAAAGCTAACTGCATCTGTGCAACGTGAAGGAACCCTGGACGGCGCGGCCGTGGACTCCGGGGCAGGGAGCTCGCTGCTGGGGCGCCCCCGACACCGGGCCGCGAAGTGCCGTGCCTTACACTTCCTCGAGGAATTTCACCAAAGTTCTATTTATAAAACATATAAACGTGTGAGGGACTATGATGCACTCGTATAGACAGTAGCTTAACATAGTATTCTAGTCTGTGTCACCGTAATTTCTGGGAAACTACCTTTTTTCACTGAATGCTGACACTGCTGGACTCGAAAGAGAATTATTCTGTTTCTTTCTCCAAAGGGACGCACATTCCCAAAAGGAGCGATGGCCCATTAAAGCTGGGCTCTGTGTGTGTTTTCAGGGGTGGAGAAGGAAAGCCTCCACCGGCAGCTGAGGACGCCCTGCCACTCGGGCAGCATAACTGATGGGCAGCTCTGCTACCCAAAGCTTAGGTGCCAGTTTACTCTGACACGATTCTGAAAAAAGTCAGGGGATTTCAAACCATACCCTCCTCACCTCCATGTGAAGCCTTTTCTAACAGCCACCCTGCCCAGGTGTCGCCCATGCTGGGAGTGAGGACGATTTCGGGTGGAGCGGCACCGTGAGCACAATCCTACACTAATGGGAGCTGCTGCCAAGAAGGCTCCCTGAAACCCGCCCCTTTCTCCTTAAAATGTAAATCTTTCTCCTAAAGTCATCCATTAAAGTCTCATTTGGTTCCTACTCTTAGAACACTCAACAAGAGGCCCCGTGACCGTTTTATAGACACATGCAAGTTTAAAGCCGTAGGGCTCGGAGGCCTTCTCTGCCCTGGCTGCCTTCTGTGGGCGACAGCCCTGCGACAGCCCAGCCACGCCTCAGTCCTCCCCACGACACTGCATGTCAGTGCCCGGAAGACGGACGTAACTGTGCCCACATGCAGAGAGTCAACGGCTCAGCTGTCACTTCGTGGAAGGCACTCATGGCGATCATGAGATGTGCTATTGTAAACAGCAGGTTACAGCTGTGGTTGCTTCAGAATGTTCTCCGAATGTCTGAGTAGACAATATCGAAGGACAGCTTCCCACCTGAAAGCTTCAGGCGGCCTGCAACGCCCTCTCAGCTGAGGCAGCCCATAGGCTGGGCCTTGCAGGAGGCGCTCTGACGGGCACTGAGGTGCTTGGAAAACATGGAATGCTGAGATGATCGAACACTATGCAAAACTGGGTTGTTTCCTACTGAGGGGGGAGGGAAAATTTTCAGGCATAAATAATATAAAAGGGCACACATTTTAAGATACATTCATATGACATTACTGCTACAAAAATAAATAATGCTTTTTCTCTGATTTGAATTAATGTCCTTCACACAGTCCATTCCCAGGCCCGTTCTGTGCAGTGACTGGCTGGAGTGGGAGCCGGACGCGTCCCGGGCACATCCTCAGGTCTCCTGGGGCTGCTGAAGGACCCCAGCGGGGCTGTCTAAAGGAATGCCAGGAGGAGACCATGTTGTCTTTTCAGTACAGTCCTTTGAAGCAGGTGGCAAGATAAGAGGATTCCAACTTAAAATTGTGTTCTCTGTTTCTGAATGGACACAGCTGTCTCCTGAAAAACACAAAGATTTGGGAGCACCGTGAAATCATAAAGGCTGGTTTTCACAAAGCAGTCTCAACATGTTACTTTGAGCAATAAAGAAAGAATAATGAGCAAAAGCAGAGCCCAGGTATGTTTAGTTTGAATGTGAGGGAGACAAAAGGTATAAAAGGTTCAAAATTAAGTTGAGCTCTGACGAGCAGTCATACAGCTCACCTCAGGGTTAAAGCAAAAACCCTTAAAAGCCCCAAAATAACCACCGTTCATAAAAGCTACAACTCCAGGATCAACTCAAATGAACCAGAGGTGCATGGCCACAAAAGGCATCCTTTGGTCCAGGTGCAAACGGGAGCAAAGCCTATTTGGGTTCCTTTTCCAAGATGTAATGGGACTGACAGCCTGAGCTGAAGGAGGTGAATAATAACAAAACTTCAAATCTACCTAGTCAGCTTTTCTGGAAGTACCCAACACCCCCACCCAGTCTTTTAAGGAAGATGTGAGGGATCACAGAGAGAACACATCTGCGTCACCTTCCCGTATCCATAGCTACATGAAGACCATCAGAAGCTTAGGCTGTATGATGCCTCCCTGTACCTCTGTGGCATCCCGCTGCCTCCTCCGTGGACTCAGAGGCGACCTCGCTGCTGCTGTCCAGACAGCACGTCTGTGGAGCTGGTCTTGCTGCCACCTCGTCCCCGATGCTCCCTCCAGGTAACGGGCCGTCGGGGGGTGTGGAAGCCTGACAGGCAGGCATCTTCGTGTGACCGAGGGGCTTCATTTCCAAACCGTCCTGAGCACAAGGCGCTGCCACTGGGACCACAGAAAGGGGGCTGCTGCTGAAAGTGCCGTTCGTTTTGGTGAAACACCTACAAGGTATAAACCAAAAGGAAAAATTTTGTCTGGAGGAATCGACAATTAAAATACATGGATTTTGAAATATCATGTGTATCCCAGATTCTTAAGAGGATGGTGCTTAAAAATAACTAAAGTCTTTACTATGATCTGATACATCAAAAACTCAGAAATAACAGTGAAAGTGGAATACAACAGGAGAATAAATCAAGAGGCAGAGAAACCACTTAGGAATGGAACCTCATCTGATGCCTCCTTGGCCTCGGTCCACTGTCAGAAGTTGTTTCCTAATTCATAACTGGCTCCTGAACACAGGGCACAGCAGGAAAAGGCCAGGAGCCACTGGAAGAATGGGGGGAGGGGACTTAAACTAAGCAACTGATGTCCCCATAAGAGAAATGACCTTATGCAAACCAAGGAAAATATACTTCTTTAAAGTCTGATAACAGGTTCCCTCTCACCCTTGGAAGAAACACTACTGAATCAAAGCCTATAAGGATTAGATATTCAAAATCTAGATTTTGTTTCTTTTTCAATTTTTTTTATTTGCAGAATTCACTTCAATTCTGCCACACTTTTATTTCTGGTCTTCATCTAAGACACATGTTTTGTTTTTCTTTCCATTCTTCAGACCGCCTAGTTTCTATTGATCTTCTAGTTCATGACTCTTTCTTCTGTTGTTTCTAATCTGATGACAAGCCCATTCCAGTTATTGTAGTTTTCTGCTTTGGAATTTCCATTTGGCCTTCTTTTTTACAGTTTCTATTTCACAGACAAAAATTCCCCATATGTGAATTCATGTGTGTACATCTTCCTTTAAATCCTTGGATGCATTTTTGATAGCTGCTTTAAAGTCACTGTCTGCTTACTGTGACATCTGAGTTACCTCAGGGTCTGTTTCTGTTGACATAAGATAATGAAGACTTGGCCATGTAGAGCTTGTACTTTTTTCCCAGATGGGATATATACATTTTTCCAAGCTGATCTTTACTTGGCTACTTCCTGTCCATTTCTAATCTCTCTAGGACCCTTAATTTCTTGTTCCTTCCTGATGGGACCTCTCAGTTCATTCATCTGTGAATTTCATCAGTGTCCTCTCTCTACCAATTTTCAAGACTGATGATAAACAGACCAGATTTAATGCCAATTCCTTCCCATTAAACTCGCCAAGCAGCTGACAAACCCCATTTGATTACATATCCAGAACTGCACTGATGCCATTTGAACTGAGGAGAGGAGAGGAGAGAAGAAGGGTAGAAAGTTCTTATTTGACTGAAATCTGTTTAACTCTTGAAATGCCCATTTTGCACAGGGTTTCAAACTAAGTCTTTAGTGTAGGGGACTGGAGCCTGGAAAAGCTTATTGGGTATGCTATTAGGTAACATAGTAAACTGCTTATTATATATGACTCTGAACACTGAAAAGGGTTCAAATGAACTGGACACAGTGAGGTAGTCATTCACAATGTGCCCCAAGCCCTAGAATCAAATTAAACTCCACAGATGGCTCCGCACACCCCCTCCTACCTGTTCTGGAAATTTCAAGTCAACACTACAGTTTAGACAGTATGGGCAACATTTCCTAAGTTTATTATTCAAACAGAGGGATGATCAAGGGTCTGTGGGTGACAATGACTTTTTCTTACAAGTCCGCTCCAAGAATGCATTTAAGTGTCACCCTAAGAAGGCAGAGATGAGAGCATAGAGGGGCCGGTACAGAACAGGAAAGACTCCGCATGGAAAAGGCCCGCAGCGAGACCCCTCCAGGTCTTAAGAGAGCTGCCCGGCTAACATGAGTGTGATGAGGCCTGACAGGCGTCTGACAGGATGATTCCCAAGTTATGCCGAGGGGCAAGCAGTCTCTCTCCATCTCCTATAGCGATTCCCAGCTCAGTGACGGCACCGCCACCTGGACACCATCCCTGACACCTCCTTCTCAGACTGCCTCATCAACCAATTACTCATGTCCTAGTTTTTTCTAATCCTCACCCAGGGATATGCTTTTTTATTGATTTTTTTTTTTTAGAGACAAGGAGGGAGAGAGATAAAGAGAAACATCAATTTCAGTAATATAACTATGAAAAAGCATTACTATACACAAGCGGTTTTCCCTAATAATCAAGCATACTCTCATCATAACACAGAATAGAAACACCCCATAACACAGAGTTGAAAATAACAGGTGAGAAAAGATAAAGTCTGTACAAAGAGAATGACTCTAATTTAAAGATTTCAAAAACCTCAAACCTTTTAATACCTTAGAAACAAAGTCTTTAATATTGTCAGTATTGCTAAAGAAACCAAAGCACAGAAAGATAAAAACTGTAAAACAGGGGTAAAAAAAATTGTAACAGCCTCCCTTATGCAGAGTTTTATATCTTAGGTAAAATTTGAAGAACTTGTTTGCTAAAGGGAAAAAATAAAAGGAGTCATACGCCCACTCACAACATCCTGTGCAAATACATATCAACATACCTATTGTTATTCCAGCAATTTCGACAGGTGACGCACTCCACCGGCTCAGTCTGAGGAACTGCTGTGTACATTCCACCACCCTGGTCAGGACCAAGTACAGGGAAAAGAAAAGAAGAAACAGGGCTGAAGGGGCCATCAACCATGACCTCAGCACTCACAAATGCAAAGCCAGGCCAGCAGTCCATGGATGCAGGGCCTATTTTAACCGACTCCCTAAGCAATGCTACGCTTACCACTGCTCGCCTATATTCACAAAGGAGTTCTGCACAATATTAAAGCCACTCCAAAAACTTAGCTGCCATGTTTCCCATGTATTTTTGTACTGGAAGGAGGCAAATAAATGGAGGTTAGTCACTTCCCCTCAGTGTTTCAAACCTAATGAGCCCACAATGCACTGTACATTCTAACCTTCGAGTCATTTTCACCTCCAGCAGCCGCGGAAGAGCTGCACGTGACGCGAGCTGGAGAAACAGGGGAAACGCCTGGGTGATGTCATAAGATAACCCATCCTCATTTTCCTGTAATTATTCTGAGTGGGTCTGTTCACTTGACTACACTACGGCTTAGAACATGTTATGTTTTTCCAGATGGAGCAGATTCTCAGCCAGCAATGACTTGGAGGGGACTATTAATATTTTGATGTTGCTTTTGGCCAAAACTGCCCAGCAATTAAGAAAAATGCCCAGATTAACACATACCTCATTGTCAAATGTTCACTTGACATGTACAATGGCAAGAGTTCCTAAACACTGAGTTAAGAACTGAAGCAGCCTCATGGTCAGAGTCATAATTCTGCTCGCAGAGGAGCAACAGCAGGAGGGAACTTGATAAGGGTGGGCGAGGCTGTTGCGGCACCAGGGCTCGGAGCAGGCCTTCAAGGTTAGGAAAAGTTCAGGCAATTGTTTTTCCCAGAATACTTTCCATTTCCACTCAGCTCATACCAACAGCCAGAATCTGAGCAAACCAAAAACACTGAAAATTTCTCTCAATATTCTTGATCCAACTAGCAACAGGAACTTTTAAGAAAACATTGAGAGAAAGAATATTCCAAGGCCATATTCAGCCCCTGGGCTTAAACTTAAAAGCTTCAGACAATCAAGTCAGCAATCTACAGGGGAAGGTACTTAGTTGAATCACTAACCATATTAAAGTGAATTAATGATTTTATGATGACCATCATTTTTTAAATTTCCAGACTGCCTCCCACCCAGAAGAGCAGAACAAGAAAACAAATGAGTTAAAATCACCAGTGATAACCTCTACAATTTTACACCTAGTGGGGTGACTATTATTTAAATAGCAATTCATTGTTCAAAAAACCAAAGGACTATGTTCAAATACTAAGAAAACATCAGACTTATTTTTTCCTCCTATGGAAATAGCATGTGCTGTTCAGACTTCAATGTTCTCTCCTTCGGTTTCTTGGACAATGTTCATAGTTTGGATTAGGAATGGTGACAAAAAAAGTTTAGGGAGTCTGAATATAGGCCATGTCTTTCCACACGAAATAATGAGATCATTGTTCTCTTTTGGTAATGAGATGCAGTAAAGCAAATAAAGTATTTTTTCTACAACATACTAAAGCTAGGTCACATGACAGCCATGAGATTTCTAGCTTTCAGATAAAAATATATGTCATTGCTTTATCCTCCAAATATTTAATAAATCTTTATAAAAGTCGATGATAAAAAAAATTCTTCAAATTTTAGCACATTGTGGGTCATGGCAAACTTATCTGTAATCAGAACAGTGACAAAAGCTTAAATCTGATAAACTAAAATTATCTATTTGGTTGAAAAATAACATGGATGCGTATCCACACCATGTAGTAAGTCAACCGCCCTGGTGCAGAGGCCCTCTGTAACCAAAATACATCTAAGGTATTCTACTCATTCTGTTCCCATTTCAAAAGGTGAACTGTATCAGCTAGCTATTCCTGAATTACAGTGGTTTTAAAGCTTTATCCCCTCTTGTGGCTCAGAATATTAACACTGTGAAATGCAGGCATCAAGACGACCACACATTGGGCAAAAGAAACTAAGGAATCGCAATGTGTTAGCAGTCGGTCTGGTGGCCCTTAGACATGTTCCGCGTGGCCATGCAATGACTTTAAAAACTGGAATGAATTTCCAACATGTAAAAAGTCTGGCAATTATGCCCAACTGACGTGGCTCAGTGGCTGAGCATCAACTCATGAACCAAGAGTTCGCAGTTCGCTTCCCCATCAGGGTTGCAGCTCAATCCCCTATAAGGGGCGTGCAGGAGGCACTGATCAATGATTCTCTTTAGTCACCGATGTTTCTGTCTCTCTCTCCCTCTTCCCTCCTCTCTCAGAAATCAATAAAAACATTTAAAAAACACCTGGCAATTTCACCTGTACGTACAGGTGCTTTGCAAAAGCAGGAAATCTGGCCACACTGGGTCCTGCACGCCAACAACAGGAGGGGAGCTGCCGTGCCTCTAAGACAGCGCGTGTGCTGTGCCTTTGCTGGTGCCCCCAATGCCTGCCCCGCCCTGAACGTGCTTCACTCAGTGTCATGATCGGCCAGACTCCTCCAGGGATAGGAGTTCTCAGGCTTTGCTTTGAGTCAAATTTAAAGGGTCTGGACCAGCCTTCACCCAATGATTTTCCATTTCATCTCAAGAATAACTTCCATTTATTTGCTACATGTTCCACTTTCAGTGTGAAATCATTTAAAAATATAAACCAAATTGGCGAATATATCTATGACCTGATAATAGAAATCTTACAACAATTACGCTGGATCGAGGGGTTGCCTGGATACATACTAGTTCCATTCCAGGGAACCAGTGAGGTTCCCACAGTGAAAAGAGCCAGCATGCCCACCTGCTCTTGTACCTGGGCACCAGGGTGGCGGGGACAGGGACAGAGTTGTTTCTAATTGGGTCTCTTACATTCACTAGATGACGAGGATGTTCAAAGTCCACACGTGTCCTGGCTAGAGAGCTCGTGTGCCCAGGGTAATGCCCTCCGTTTAAGCTCCCGTTCACGAGCCCACGGACCCCGTTAGGGACCTTGTGGTGAAGGTGGGAGCAGCCGTTGCTGAGACCCCCGCTGCTCAGGAAGCTCCCGTGCACATTTCCATTTATCCGGGTGGTGCTGGGCAGGGGGGCGTATTCCACCATCTGCCCATTGATGTCCGAGCCTTGGTACAGATATCCTGGTGGGTCGTATTCTGTCAAGAAAGAACAAAAAAGAAGAAAGATACTGAAAAGGATGACCTTCTTGCTTAGGAAGGTGTATTAACAAAACCATTAAGAAACTGCAAACACACGAAAAGCAGACACTCTGCAAGTGCTCAGCGAGAGCCTGCTTGTGAGCTGTGCTCCAGTGAAGTCACTGCTGCCGGCCCCTTTACCTGTGCAAGTATCTAGGAACTGAGTTAATTATGACTCTGTTAATGAGAAGAGGAATTAACCAGGGAGCAGTTACACAAAAGAATAAAATAAGGAAGGAAAGAAGGAAGGAAGGGAGGGAGGAGGGAGGGAGGCAGGGAGGCAGGGAGGAAGGAAGGGAAGGAAAAGACAAAAAAGACAATTTCTGAACTGAGCGGGCTGAAACTATCCCAGTAATGGCAACGGGAAGTGTTTCAAGTGCCTTATACTTCAAAGTACAGAAAGTGTATAAAACAACAGAAGGTTAACTATAGGCAGGATATTTCACATAGCAATAAATAACATTTTTAAGAAGAAGTATGGAGTTGTGTATGTATTTACTAACTATCCACACAGTTCCTTGGTTATGTTAGCACTTTGGAAATTGTGGGGCATTAAAGGCAAAAGGCTAAGTATCCCATTTTCTTATATTAAAACCATGTAACAACGGCCTCACAATTCTGATTTCCAGAGGCACACCTGCCAGGTTCCTTTAGAAAAAGTACAATATCCCTTGGAAAGCACAGCACCAAAACTGCACAGGTTTGCTGTCTGAGTTCTGCTAATGCTGCAGCCCTGTGAGAGTGCCGGCTGGGTGAGGTCCCCCCTCATCTCGCTGAGCTCGAAGAGGTGTGTGGTGAGAGTCTGCCTGCTTCTCTTCCCCAGGAAACGCTAAGCTGAGGGGGCAGAGACCACGCTTCAGCAATTTACCTCTATCACCATGTCTACCAGTGCCAGGTGCACAGAAGACAGTCCATGACGACCTTTTGAATGAATGACTGCATCAACATTACTACTTTAAATGTCCATCTTTAAACATTATCAAGTCACACAAAAATGACTTTAACCAGATTAGTCTTGTCCAGGCAACCCAATCACAACTTTCCATTTAATAATTCAGCACAACCTCAGCAATTAAGGTCAATGACATTAAAACCATTTAGAAAAAGACCCAATGAAACGCTCTCCAAGCCTTTCAGTCTGGTTCCATCATCACCACCACCTCCCTCCCTGCCTATCTCCTGGAAGGCACCACGCCAATTAAATCCCTTTTCCCCCTGAGCTGTCAACGACAAAGGGACAGTATGTGGGAGGTGGCTGACAGAAGCCAGAAGTGCCTGTCACGCTGGTGTCCTCCTTTGCTTTTCTGTCATTCTCTTACTCTTGGGCCAAAGGGGAAACCAAAAAACTTCCTCCCACCAAAGATGAAGTCTCTGATGACCTTGAACAGCTGGGGGAACAGGACAGATAGGAAGAGAACTGGGGGAAGAAAAGGGAAAAGAGTTCTGGATTATGTGTTTAAATACAGTGCCATCCCTGACCTAGCTTAAGCCCTCCTCTTATTAGATGCATTTAGGGGAGGGATGCACTTGAGTAGTTTTGGTACAACAGGTACCAAAACAGGACCATGTTATCTTAAACTGTGTCATTCAGGGACAGTAACTTAGAGAAGTCTTCACTCCCTTCCTTCGCATCATGTCTCCTCCCTTCCCTGTTGACAGGTGTGTACAGCCTGGAGGCGCTCCTGCAGCCACCACAGAGCTCCTGCTTCAAGCGCTCGTCCCCTCTGCTGGTCTGACAAAGCCAGTGTCTCCCAGCGCGGAGTCAGCTCTTTGCTCAGAGCCCAGCTTAGCTTTGGCTTTGCTGTTGTACCTACCAGGCCATTTAATCTGATGCTGACAACTAACAGTTTTAAAGTCACCTCTGACTGAAGAGGAGCTAGTGGATTTTAGGCCACGACACTACTACACAGAACTGTGAGAAGTCAGTATTCATTCTGACTGTATTCCCCCCCCGCCCCCCATCTTCTTCAAACAAAGAGAAGAAACTACTGGGATGCCTTACTCTGCGTGGTGTTCTGCTGGCGGTTCTTCCACAGGCACATGGCGATGAAGACCATGAGGATGAGGACCATGACGCCCAGCACACAGCCCACCACCAGGTACAGCATGTCGCTGCTCCTGGCGGGGCTGGCTGCAGGCCCCACGTTGCCTCCGCCTCCTAAGGAGCTGGGAGGGGTGCTCAGGTCTCTGCCAGGATCCTCCGAAGCTCCGGGAATGCGTTTCACTGGGTGAGATAGAAGGAAAACATGATGTCAGGGCGAATACAGACTATGACGGTTTACTCTCTGCAGGAGGTCTGGCTAGGAACTTAGCCAGTCTGTTTATACTTGTTACTGAGATGATCTGACCACCAATGAGTTATAAAGAGGACTTAAAAGTTACAAAAATCTGGTGTGCCAAAGATTTAGTCCACACATTCTAGAGAAAACAGACATCAGAAACACATAAGCGCTTGGTCTAACCCAAACTCCTGGTTATCTGCCCAATTTACACTTTCAGAAGACTCCCGAAGAGTTGAAATAAAAGTATTTCAACTATGGATGGGATAAAAACTCCTTTCTATTAGGTATACTTTGGGCTGAATTACATATTTTATGCCTCTGCCATGTGATGAATATTAGAAGATATGACTTTGGACTATAAGAACAATTACATACAATCCCAACAACCTCACACATAAATATAACGCATTCCACACCAAAACCGTTTGGAGTCCACGTCAGTACAGTACCTTTACCTAGTTCACTGGTATAACCGTGAGAACGAAAGCTAACCACAGGTGGGACTCAAACCCCATTTTTCTGTCCTCAAACAACATGCTCTTAATGCCTTAAAGGTCGTGGAAAGGCAGGGGGTTGAGGGGCTGGCAGTCGACTGGCTAGGTCTAGATCCCGCCCACCACTTGCCCTCAGCTGTCTGGCTTTAACCTGCACGTGGGAAAGGGGGTACGAAGAGCAGCTCCATCACAGGCTGTAATGGAGAGTGAGCGCGTCAGCCCACGTAAAGCACTTAGCACAGAGCCGTCCAGGTGGCACATGGTGCTCACTTCCGTATGAGTATTACCTACGACACCACATGTCATGTTATGCCACCTAATGGCCCATATGAGCAGAGTGGTCTTTTAAAAAATTAACTTCCACCTTATATCGGAGTTCAATATTCTAGCAACATTAACAGACAGAACAGAGCGGGGGATGGTAAAGGAGAGGCCACCTTGCGAAGGGGAGAGCTCTCCATCGAGAGCTAGCTGAATGATTGGCAGAGACTTGAAAGGAAAATGGTATGTTGGATCAAACAATTCTCAGGTCCCTGCCGATTCTAAAGAAAACAAACAAGTTTCTGAGGCAGAATGGATGTTACAGACTCTACAATAAAGATGAGGATTACTCATAGGGAAGTCCTTCCGGTTTATTCACTCTTTATTTGCCCTTAATTTATTCATAATTCTACCAAGCTTGATGATCTGGTTGCCAACCTCTTGTTAAAGTTAAAAACTTTGGCGGCAGAGGGTGAGTCAGACAGACCCATGGACATCACTAAGAGGCAGCTCAGAATGTGAAATAAGAAAGGTGGCATGAAACACATGAAGATCCTGGGACACAGTCACACACCAAAAACAGAGAGAAGCAAAGAACCATGGACGAATCCTGCCAGCCGATGATCTCTGAGGGTGGGGAAGGGGGGCCTTCAAGCACCTGTCATTCCTGAAAACCTTCCTGAATTACTGAGGATAAGATGATCAGTGTTCAGAACTTTGAGTCATTTCTTTAAAAGGTGCATTTGTATAGAACATGTTCTATTTAAACAGGCTAGGAACTGCAATACATTGTAGAAAGTCATTCAACACGAACAGTTAACATTTTAAAGATGTTTTTTCAGCCCAGCCAGAGTGACTCGGTTGGTTAAAGTGTCATCCTGTGCACCAAAAGGCTGTCCAGTCAGGGCACATAAATGGGTTGCGGGTTTGATTCCCAGTCAAGGCGTATGCAGAAGGCAACCAATGTCTCTCTCTCTCTCTCTCTCTCTCTCTCTCTCTCTCTCTCTCTCTCTCTCTCTCTCTGTCTCAGCATGTCCTTAGGTGAGGATTAAAAAACAGCAACTTCCCTTAAAAAAGAATTCTTTCATTTTGCACTGATCTGAAAGTCTGCAGGGAGGACCTTTTACTCCCCAGTGAAGTCAATGACTGCGAGATGCTATTGCAGACACAGCTATACTATCATCCTATTTAAACAACAGTTATTACATTGCTGGCTATGTATTATGTTTTGTGTGGCTAGATTCCTAAATGTCTGGGGGACTGAAATGATAAATTTCATTTTTAGGTAACTTCCCTCTGAGCATTACAGCATTTTAGAGGGGGATAAGAAGTGCCCAATAACATATCAGAGTGCCTCATACAAGAAGGCACTTAAATCTGTGCTCACCAAATAAAATTCAAGGTAAATCTAAAGGCCTATGCATATATATATGTTTAAACGTTGATTCAATATATGCGTTTTGCAGCAGGAAGATGTGATTTAGAATTAAAAGATGGAACTGAGTCAGTCTTTTTGACCCCTTTTATTATCTTCGTTTAAACTGGGGTAATAACATCACCTGTACAGATGCTAAAGGCTGCCTAGCCTCCTTCTCCCATGCCGGCAGGCCCCCAGCTCTGTCTAGGTGTCTGCTGAACACCCCGGAACTCTGGAGTAGGTCCTGATCCATCAACCACCCCAGGAATGATAGGGGCATGTGACTGAGTTCTGGCCAATGAGACGTGAGGGGGAAGAATCAACTAGTTCAGTGGTTCTCAACCTTGGCTGCACATTAGAATCACCTGGGAATCTTTTTAAAATCCTGATTTCTGGGCCTCATCCTCCGGAAATTCTGTTTCTTTGTTACTAATGTTGTGGCCCCACCCCATAACCAAGAAACAGAATTTCCGGAGGATGAGGCCCAGAAATCAGGATTTTAAAAAGATTCCCAGGTGATTCTAATGTGCAGCCAAGGTTGAGAACCACTGAACTAGAGGATTCTGGGAAGTTTCCCCTGGTTCTTAAAAATAGCACAAAGTCCTAGCTGGTTTGGCTCAGTGGATAGAGTGTTGGCCTGCAGACTAAAGGGTCCTGGGTTCGATTCTGATCAAGGGCACATGCCCAGGTTTTGGGCTCAATCCCCAGTAGGGGGCGTGCAGGAGGCAACTGATCAGTGATTCTCTCTCATTGATGTTTCTATCTCTCTCTCCCTAACTCACTGAAATCAATAAAAATATATTTAAAAAAATAAAAATTGCACAAAGATGCCTGTTCAGTTGGTTGAGCGTCATCTGGCACACCAAAAAGGTCTCGGGTTTGATTCTGGTCAGGGCCCATACCTAGGTTGTGGGTTTGATATTCAGTTGGGGCATGTCTGGGAGGCAACCCATTGATGTTTCTCTCCCCCCCTCCCCCCCGCCCTTTCCTCTCTTTCTAAAATCAATGGAAAATATCCTTGGGTGAGGATTGGAAAAAAAAATATACAAGGAAACATGTTTCTTTTTCTGTCAGATTGAGACTGAACACAAGTGTTTTTGACCTATAAATATCCACATTAACTGTTTCTATTATATCTTCCTTTTTAAAAGATGGTAATATTTCAGTTAATCTAGATATGTAGGCATATTGAGGATTTCAATTTAGAATTAGTGACTGCTAATTCTGAACTTAACTACTATACTTAATTAAACAAGTACTGTTATGAACATCTGTCATTCCAGAAACTACTTTAAACATATGTTGCACTTAACCTTTAAATTCTTATACGTTCTGTTTAGTATTCTAGTTCTCACAGCAGTCAGTAATAGTCAGCAAATATTTCTGTTCTCTTGATGGAGAAGAGAAAAGAAGTGGCTTAGAGTGACAGAGAAATTAATAAATGTGATGGATACTTACGTGAATTGTTTTTTAGACAAGTGCTCTAGCCAACATAGTATACCTTCTGTTTGGACAGTCTAACAGAATGCACCGAGAAAAAGGCCCAAAGCAGAAGCTTCCTTCGGTAAACATACCAATAGTCAGAAGGAATAATCCAGAGTTTGGAAAAAGCACAAATCCTCACCCCTCCCTTACCTTTAGTCTCACAGATCATCACATTGCTAAACTCGCTTTCTCCTCCTTCGTTGAAGCACTGCATTTTAATATCATAGGAGGTTTCTGGCTGCAGATGCCCAATCGTGTGCCATTGCTTTGAACCTAGAAAGAAAGATAAGAGATAAGCTTTACATGTCATACAACCTCAGTGATACTGTCAACATAATTACTTAATAATTTCAAAATGAGGTGGGAGCAGCATCCATTACCATATAGTCAGTCTGTACGATAAAAGTGTACATGATATAAGTATTTTGGTAATATACCACAAATAAATTGTATTTCTATTCCATGCATGGAGAAAAATGATAAAGAGATAAACTGAATTAAAGCTATACCTGTGTGTTGGTGGCAATACTTCGTTTCATCACAAATAATTACTGGAGAGTCTTTGTAAAATACATGTGAATTTCACACACAGGTGGAAAACACCCTCAGCCCTTTGATCCACCTGTTCAGCCCAGCAAGTCAATCCACTCTGCCCACCCGTCAGGGAGCAACACTGCATGTGAGATCACAAGTGGTGCCTTTCCCAGAACAAGTGACCATTTACAAGACAGGCTTAGTTAGCAAAGCTCTCAACTCCACTGCAAGGAACTCAACATACACTGACATATAAACAAACGCCTGAATAAAAGGCTGAGGATAACCCGAAAGCAAACCCACCACGGGAAACCCTTGCCTACTGCTCCACTGTTTCTCCTCTTTTGGGGCAGGGTCTCCAAACCACATAAGTATCTCTAATAGACTGCTTCTGTTACCTGAGGCACACAGCCAGCACTTCCCTCAGGAACACTCCTGAACTGAACATTCCAGCGTAAATCACTCTCCATTTTTACTTCCATGGACCTGTGACAAACTTTAATGAACAGGACACTTCTACCAAAGTTAATTAACTCTTCAAGCACCTTTAATCCCTCTTCAAACTGGTGCCACTGTTTCTGAGAAACTCAACTATACCACCAACTGATTTAAGACTTAATCGAAGGTGGAGGAAAAAACCAAACAACCCGTACAAGTCAGAGCGATTTGGCTGACAGACCGATAGCGCCAGGTTCCTCTCTAATTCAACACAGGCAAAAATATTTCAATCTGAAAGCACAACCCCTCCCCCAGGACACTAATACAAAACCCCTCATTTATAAAGACCCCTGTTTTATAAGATGAAGAACCTGTTTGTTCTAGGATCAAGGGACCCTGAAGGGCTCAATAAGTGAGGAAATCTGTGACCTGATTATAAATGTAAAGAGAACCTTAAAAGAAACCAAACTCAAAATCTGGTTGAGATTAGTTCAGACCTATTTCTAATTTCCAAAATCTTTCTCGTTTTAAAATCCTCGCCCAAGGATATGTTTTAATGATTTTAGAGAGAGGAGAAGGACGGGGGGGAGGGGGGGGGATGACGACGACATGGAGAGGGAAAAGGCGAGGGAGAGGGAGAGAGAAACATCAATGCGAGATCAGTTGCCTCCCATACACCCCAATCTGGGATCGAACCCGAAACCCAGACAAGGGCCCTGACCAGGAATCAAACCCACAACCTTTCAGTGCATGGGAAGATGCTCCAATCACACCAGCCAGGGTAAAATTCCAAAATCTTTCTAAAAAAATGTCTATTTTTTCTCTCTACCCTTAGGCCTTTCCTAGCCCAGCCCTGCACTCACCTCACTATACACATTCTCATGACTGTTTACTACACTAGATCTGAAGTTTTCCTTTCAAAGCAGTAGCAAAAATGGAATTAAATTAAGCTCCTGATATGTTACTAATAAGAGAAAACCATTAAAATAACGGATTCATATCCCATTGTTACGGTAATTATCCCAATGGCTAAAATTACAGGAAACATCAGCAGAGAGAATGAGCTTTTACTGATCGCTGATGAGTAAGACAACCAAGTGCATTATTAGGTTTAAAGTCAACGTGCAATTTTTTTTTCCCCCTGAAAAGATATTTTACAAAAGATGAGAAACCAAAAGCACAGACTTAAAGATCAAATGACCAATTACTCTGATTTACTTGGAATGCAACTTAACCTGGTAAGATAAAAATATCCAGCAAAAAGGCAGTGGTATGCTAGAAACGTTCATGGTTTATCTAAACGTGGAACTAATTCAGAAATAGGATCACTTAATATAACTGTCCTCGTACTGTACTCTTTAACAATGCGAGTTTCCATTTTTCCCCCAAAAGCCGGAATGACCTGAGTCGCTATGCATAAGTAACCTAAAACTTCACTTTAAAGACCGCTTTACGCACAGCGGGTAAACACTTGTGCTCCTCGGCTTGGCAGAGCTGGCCACTAGTTAACTGCCACAAAAGGAATTTCAAATGCATAAACTTGAAAATAAGAAATAAGCAAATTACACAGCACAGTGCAGCCCACTTAAACATCTAGCTGCTTCGTCTACCACGTTTATAAACACACTCTCTGTGAACCGTGAGGCAAAACGCACACTCACAGACTCTACTACTGGATACGAAAGCTCCTTTAAAGCGATTTCCCAGTTCCACACTCAATATTCACATCACACAAACTGGTAAGAGTTCAAAGATGTAACTACAGAATATAGTTTAAAACTGTTTTCCAGTGGATATTTCTAGAGAGGAGAACTAGGAAGGGTGGGGGAGACAGAGAGAGAGAGAAGAGGGGCAGAGACAAAGAGACAGACAGGGTGGGATGTTCATTTTATTTACATTTGCCTTGTTTAAAACTACTTTATAACAAATGTTTAACCTCTGTCAAAAGATTTTAAAAATAAATATCTGACAGCCCCACTCTCCTAACCCAGCTAACGTAAAATGAAAACCTAGCTAGGACTGAAATGTAGAACAGGCACTAATAATTCTTTCCATTTCTTTTTTAGTAGTCTTTTAATGTGTAAGGAAAAGTGCCCATAACTGTGCAGCTCACTATGTTCACACCCTGAACAAGGTCAAGAGAGAATATTACTGACATGCGAAGGCCCTCCTCTTGCTTTTCCCAGTCATTTCTCCCTCAAAGCTGCTACTACCTGGACTTCACAGAACTGTTTCGCTACTAACAATTATTTTTCGACATTTCCCCAATTCTCTATGCTTAAAGCAAATTTTAGGAACTAATTTCTTTCCGGATTAAGAAAAGAGAAACAATTTCATTCAACAAATATTTACTGAGTATCTACTATGTGCCAGGTTTTAAAACTCAGATGATAAATTTTTCATTATATTATAAAAGTAATTCCATTGGACAACCATTAAGAGAAATGTTACAATATTTAAAGAAATGTGATTTCATAGCATATTTAAAGTATTTTATTGTGAGACTACATATAACAAAAACTATACGCAGTATTAGATGTCAAGAAGTCATATGAAAATAACCTTGGCATAGGGCAATTTTCTGACATGGTCCGTTAGGACATTAATATTTCAAAGAGTCAGAATCTTGGAGTGAAAAAAGACCCGAAAGAAGCCTTGCTCTCAAAGCAAGAATCCCTTACAAGATATTACTGAGAGCACCTATGTTAGAAATGCTACGATAGTGCTGAGAGCACCTATGTTAGAAATGCTACGATAGTGCTGAAAGCACCTGTGTTAGGAATGCTACGATAGTGCTGAGAGCACCTATGTTAGGAATGCTATGATAGTGCTGACAACACCTATGTTAGAAATGCTACGATAGTGCTGAGAGCACCTATGCTAGAAATGCTATGATAGTGCTGACAGCACCTATGTTAGAAATGCTATGATAGTGCTGAGAGCACCTGTTAGGAATGCTATGATAGTGCTGACAGCACCTGTGTTAGGAATGCCATGGTAGAGAATGCTTCCTTTATGCTACTTCCTTTTAGCTGCCCCTCCCCCAAATGACTGCGCTCTCTTCCACACAACCGTCTTTACTATCTGAAGACAACTATCACGTTGCTTGCCAGGCATCTTTTCCTCCTGTTAGTTGTGAGACAATTCTGTGACCACCCTAGACAGTCTACTATTCTTTCTGGACTTCATTCACTGAATAAGTAAATACTAGACACTTCACCATTGGATGGATGGATTGGGGAAACCGTACTGGAAAAAGGTCCCTTCTCCACAGGTTAACATTTAGCGAGGGGACAAACTTAAAGCAAATAATTTCATGTATGTGCACACACACATACACCTATGATGAATTTCTATGAAATATACATAAAGGGTGTGATTAGAAATTAAGTGGGAGGAGTTTATCTGAGGAAGACATACTTAAGCCCACAACAGAGAAGAGCACCTAGACAAAGCCTTTGGGAGGGCGCACACAATTCGGCAGGAACTGGGCCGTGCCAAGGTCCTGAGGCAAGGAAGGTCTTGCTGCACACAAGGAAGCTGAAGGAAGGCCCGGGTGCGACAGAGGACACAGTGAGACAGCAAGAGGTGCCTGAGACATGGCTGCAGGTGCAGGCAGGGCCGGCTGATCCTGTGGTGCCTCCAGACCAGATGCAAAGTTCTGAGTTGTATTATAAATGCAGGAGAAAGGCAGTTTCAACACCCTTTACCATAAATATATATATTATTGATTTCAGAGAGGAGGGGAGAGGGAGAGAGATAGAAACATCAATGATGAGAGATAATCATTGATTGGCTGTCTCCTGCACGCCCCCTATCGGGGATGGAGCCTGCAACCTAGGCATGCGCCCTTGGCCAAAATCGAACCTGGGACCTTTCAGTCCGCAGGCCTACGCTCTATCCACTGAGCCAAACCGGTTAGGGCACCCTTCACCATCTTGGCTATTTGTTGTTGTTGTTTCTCTCTACGTATATTCCAATTTTTCAGCATCTCTAAAAGTGGATAACATGCGGGGGGGAAAAAAGGACACATATGTAATACCCTTTGTAATACTTTAAGCAATAAAAAAATAAATAAAAGTGGATAACATGCTCAAGATGTGATCTCTCTAGTGCAAACGTCAATGCAGCTGCTGACTGAGACATTATTTTTTTAAATATAGCTAGAAGTTGCAGTTTTTTATACACAGGTTACTATTCATTTAAACAAAACAGGAAACAAAAATTATTTTCAGATGAACTACTGATAAATCAGACCTCCCCCATACTTTTGTAACTGACAGTTTTTACAACCAAAATGTAAGCTACTATATATATTAAGTTAAAAAAATTATCCTTCTCTGGGAAAAATTCAGAGTAATAGCACATATACCATTTCAATTTTTTACACTCTCTTAACCTGGGATTATGTTTTTTATAACATTCCTTCCAAAACTCTTTACTGGGACCCCCGCTTGCCAACGGATCTTACCTTCTACGATGTCCCTCTTGTAATCGCTGTCATTGTCACTGTCAGTTGGCCGGTAATAGATATAAAATCCTTGAATGGGAGTATTATTGTTAATTGACGGGATGTACTAAAAAACAGAAGCAGAAAACTTGTCAAAAACAAAAGTAAATTTAACTTCCAAATCCATTAATATTTATTTATCTGCATAGCAGTATTTCTCTGGATTCATTTTGCAAACATCCTTGACGACCATTTTAAGTTTAATTCAAAGGTATTCAAAGGTATTAAGAGCGCTTAGCTTACTGCAGGGCTAACCAAAATTAAAGCAATGTATTTCACAAGGTTCAAAGGCATAAAAGTACATTTGGTTCAAAATGAATAAATCACGAAATGGCAATTAAGTCAACACTTGGATTAGAGCTGAGGCAACAATAATTTTATTTTTAACCCTACCCCACTTATAATATGTGCTTTTAGAAATATCTGTGCCCTTCAATTTCCTCACTTAAAAGTTCAGAAATCTGCCTGGCTGGCATGGCTCAGTGGTTGAGCATTGACCTAAGAAAAGGTTCGATTCCCGGTTAGGGCACAGGAACTGGGATGTACCATGGTCCTGAGGCAAGGAAGGGCTTGGGTTGCAGGCTTGATCCCAGTGTCGGGCGTGCAGGAGGCAGCCAATCAATGATTCTCTCTCACCATTGATGTTTCTATCTCTCTCTCCCTCTCCCTTCCTCTCTGAAATCAATAAAAACATATTTTTTTAAAAAGTTCAAACATTTGCTATTCACTGTATTACGTCATGAGGACATTAAACTATTAACATGGCCAAACCAGACAACCTCTCATTAGAGAAGACGTGTTACTTACCGTCCACTTTAGCATGATCTGTGTATCACTGACGGCTTCTGTGTACACAATGTGAGGCCCGGCTACTGGACGGTTAGAATAACGATTGGGGAACCCAGCCACCTGATAAGGACGAGACGCTGAACTCCGAAAACTCTCACCATGATGGTTGATAGCAATGACCCTAAATTTGTATGTTGAACCTTTTGAGGAGAGAATAAAAACAAAACCAGAATTTTTAAAAAGCTGTAATACGACAACTGAAGGTACAATACTCAAACTATGACAACTGTGCTATAACAAGAACATACTCTGAAGCCTGTGTGGTAAATAGATTTCTGCCCACGTGACAATTTCTAGCAACTGGTAGTAGCTGCTCAGTGCAGTGTGTTCACAATCCCAAGATGTAAACACCCCGAGAGAGGAATGATCTGTCCCCGAAGGGGGCGGACAGAGAAAGGGAAGAGCACATGTGCTCCTTGCACCATCCAGTTCCAAAGTCACACCCATCACAGACAGTATTAGTGTGTGTGTGTGTGTGTGGGGGGGGGGGGGGTCTGTGCTCAAGACCAGGTTCTTCTCCCTTGGAAAGAACAACTGAAGAGTTAGTATGGTGAATGCATTTATGAAGAGGCGCTGTGGGTTATGTCACTCTGATTCCACCTGTAACGGGGTAAGAGGGAGCAGATTTAGACTACAACGGAAGATAGTCATTTGTATTAGATTTAAGAACTTAAAAAACAACAACACGAAGGGTGTGAGTTTCTGAAAATCTGCAATCTAAAGAATAAATTAGACCCCTAAAGCAAGGTTCCTACTAGCTCAAAAGTGCCCGGGGGCTTCCGCAGACAGTGTTTTCCATCTGAAAAATGTCACGGAGCTTTACACACATTTACAACTGCCGCCTTCTCAGTGGGCTTCCAGTCAAATGGCGGAGTGGGTAAGTGTGGTCCTGGTATCCTCCCACGACCACATCGAAATGACAGAAAAACAATCCCTGAGAGCCGACTGAAATCTAGCTGAACACAATGAAGGATGCGCAGAAGCCACACTGAGACCCATAGGAGGGGCAGGCACAGAATGGGTGTGGCAGTTAAAAATCAGGATGGCTATCTCAGCTGCTGAGGTCCCCCTGAGGAGGGAGGAGGGAGGGGTCCCCTCCCAGGCCCCCAGCCCAGGTTTCCAGTGCAGGGAAGAGAAGTCCCCAGAGCTCCTGGCTGTAAAAACTAGCAGGAATGGTGAATGGTGGCTGACTGACACAAAGGGCTGCTGTAGTCCCAGGAGTTCCTCTTAAAGGGCCGGTGCACAGATTACTCAGACTCACTCACTCTTAGCTCCAGCATGAAAGGAACCAGGGACATAGGAGGAGGAGCTCCATTGTCTGGCTCTGGGGAGAAGGCTAGAGGGGCAGCTTTCTTTCGAACGGAAGTGCTGGCAGAAGCCACTTTCCTTTGCTGAGCCCTCCCCTTGCAGGCACAGGCACCATATCTGAGTCTCCATCAACCCGGCTACCATGGTGATCCCTCAAGACCCCACCCAGCCAACTTGTAGGCCCTCCCAAGCCGCTTTCAGTGACTTTTCCATCCAAAGGCCCGTCTTGGCTCATGCAGCGAACTTTCCTAAAATCCCTCAAAGGTTCACAAACCCAAACAAACAGCATCTGGCCTTGGTGCGCCCTGTACCGCTTGCTAAGTGGCCCCAGGCCTGGCGCCGGAGGCAGCTGGACTCAGTACACAGCTTGACCTCTCCTGGGCACCTCTAAGCCCATCACCCTGCAGCTCATGCCAGGTGGCCCAGACAGGGCACAGGCAGTGGCTAACCTTGGCCTGCACCTCTCAGGAAGCCTCCGAGCCGACGCACCTGATGGCCAGCTGCAGACCATGCCGGAGCACCACTCCACCACTTCCAGGAGCGATACACTCAGAGGGCTCACTCGGCGCTCGCTGGAGCCCCTCTGAAGTCCGCTCTGCTCCACGGGGAAAGGCCCCTGCATGGCAGCTCTCTCACTGCAGTCGTAGCCTCTTCTTTATTTTCACATTTTCATGCAATAAGCTTGCAATACTCTAATTAAAACTATATGGTTAATGAAACTATGCACCTATGGTTGGTCAGCATGGATGGCATAAAAAGGAAATGTTGGAATATGAATACCTGGCTCTAAACTACGAACTTCCACCGAGAGTCTGGAAGGAGGGATATCTTCAGCTGCCACCAGCCAATCACTACTCCTCATCCGTTTATATTCGACCTTGAAGGCAGTGATTGGAGAACCCCCATTGGCCCGAGGAATCCAAGTGACGTAGACGGATGTCTCTGATGCAGTGGAGATGGTGGGCCGATCGGGGGCCTCTGGAACTGAAAACGGAAACATTCGCTTCAGTAACCCTCAGTGTTAGAGACAAGAATAACTCAAACCAACTAAAAGGGATAACTGCCAAATATTTAATGAAAGGTTCTTCCAACTTTGCCAGAGTTAATAATATATCTTCCTGTTAAAAGGCAATGAAATAGCCAAATACAGGAAATAAAAGAAGGAAGCAAAATTAACCTACTAACTTGACAACTGTCTCTGAAAAACTGAACGTTAGTGTGATCATTGTGACCAGGCTCATTTGGATTCATGGCTAAAACAGTGTATGAGCAATTTTATCATTGGCTGCTTCAAGTCTGATTGTGCCTATAATTTACTAGAAGCCCGTTGTACGAAGAGATTCGTGCAATAGGCCTTCCCTTCCCCTGGCTGCCGGCACCAGTTTTCCTCCAGCACCTGGGACCCAGGCCTTTGCTGCTCCGGCTGGAGCCTTCAGTCTTCGCTCAGCTGCCTCACACCTACGTATGCAAATTAACTGCCATCTTTGTTGGGTTAATTTGCATACTCTCCTGATTGGCTGGTAAGCATAGCGGAGGGAGGGTCAATGTACATGTTTGTCTATTATTAGGTAAGATAGTAAATTTACAATAAAATTATGTGTTACTGAATTTAGATGTTTTCTTTATCCATCCAAGCTACATAAAACACATTCAGCAAACAATCTACAGATTATTAAATTAGGTGTTACTATCCTATCTTACACACCTCAAGGCTATAGGACTGCTACTCCAAAACACGGACTGCTAGGCATGAATAGAGATAAAATTTGACTAATAAAATCAATACTGATAAAAACGGAAAGAGAGAATTTGCTTAGGATGAAAGTAGGAAGGGGAGGGGATGACCTAACTCACAGGTGAGACAGTCTAGAGTCTATGGAGACATCAGCCATTGAAACTGTGTACCTAACTCTTCTTACTGACCAAGCCATTGTGTAACCCTAATGGCTCCCCACTTCGCTCCTACAAGGAAAGAATGCTGCTAGAAACAGCCTGGTAGGTATGACAGCTACCTCACCAATTAGCCCACTGCCATTCCACTGTGAGTTCTGGAAAGTGAGCTAGTTCTGAGCGGAACAAGGAGGACCCCCTCCGGCCAGGGTGACATTGCTCAGGTGAAGTCACCAAGGGAGTCGGCCTCTGTCTAGTGGCACACCGCTCAAGCAACACCCTCGGTCTCAACACCCCTCAACCCAGACACAGGTACAGGAGGACAAAACACTGCAGCATACGGTACTTGTATGGAGAAAGCATGGCATTTTATAAAACAAATTGATGCATGGGTAAAAAGGAATCTACTCAAAGCAGGCAACTTTGAGGGATACTTACTGCATTCCTTTCAAGTAAGAAAGCAATGGAAACAGAATGAACAGAACTGTTAGTTAATCTCTTTAAATACTACATAACCAAACAATTTCCTTCTGTCGATTCATTTGGGGTTAAAACTCATCATAGTTACCGGTAGATATAGAGTTATTAAAGGTTTATCAAAGAACACCACAGTTTGAATAGAAAAAGAAAGCTATTAGGGGAAAAAATCTCCACAGAGAAGAATATCTTCAATATCTAAAAGAAACAGCATGTGACAATTAAAGGATAAAGGAAAGAACGCTGCACTTGGAGGTAAAAAACCTGAATTTGAATAGCAATTCTTCTGGTTTTTAGATGATCTCAAGCAAGCTGCATAGCTGCCTGAATCTCAGTTTCCTATTTTGTACAACAGATATGCTACCTTCTTCATCAGGTTCCTGTGATGATTAAATAAATTATCTAAACACCATAAGATTGACAAGATATAGCAATGAACCTGAGTGCAACTTGTAATCATTCAATTCAAAAAAGATCTAAATCTTACTACAGGTACCACCATATATTTTGATAACTCCTCAAAAATAAGTAAGACTTTTAGAGTTCAAAATATAAATGTGGTTTCCCTGCCAGAAAGGAGACAGAAAAATCCTTTTTGTGAGTTATATAATCTTACTACCAGATGTTCTGACTCTGAGTGTATTACCTTAAGCACCAATCATGGCACTAGGTTCCAAGACTTGAGTGCTACAGGGAATTTAAGACGATGGTTGAAATAGGACCTAGAAGAGTACATGGTGGCTATAACCTGAATAATAAACAAATACCCTGTCCCATTCTGCTCCCCAACAATCTGAAACAGGTCAGCTACATTTATAAACGAACAGAGTATGAATATTGGTCTCCTTACCTCCGCTGTGCCTGGAGGAGTCTGTCAGGACCACTCCAAAGTGGTCTGCAGCCTCCGAAACCACAGGGCGCTTCGGAATGCCCGCTGGAGGGGAGGGGGCCTGGGCATTTTTCGATGAGGGTGTTTTCTCTAGAAATATTAGAAAACATGCTGTAACATGAGCTTATATAAGCAAAGTAAGAAAAGATACCATGACATTCAACTGGCACACAGATGCAAACATATGGACTAACCTGTCACAGGTCTAAATTTAAGCCCTACATTGTAAATACCTACCTCTCAGAGGCACTGACTTTTAAAATTATTTTTTCTAGTACCTTAAAGGGAAAACTAAAATGAGTCTTTCTGTACAAGCTAACTTTAATTTACACACAGAAAAAAAACACACACAAAAACGTCAAATGACTAGGGTAAAGGTTTTCAAACTGTCCGTTTTTCTTTTTACTATACATATTTCTTAACTCTAAAACATAAAATTCATTATTAAAGAGATTCTGTTAAGTTTCTTCACAGAATAACTGTTGTACTAAGTTTTAAAATTTCAAGAGGCAAAAGGTGAAACGGGGTGATTATTTTAAAACTGAAAAACATGCTTATTCAATATTTATAGGTCAGACTCTGTAAACAACTGAGGACTAAGTATAAAAACTAACTCAAAATACATTTCAAGTAAGAAACACTCATTATTTTTCTGGCCATCTCAGTAGTTAGATGAAAAGGTCTTTTTCAAAAGCCAATTGATAATTTCTTCTCAATCATCATACCTCCTTTCCTTATTGTGCCCCAATAAACTCTGTCCCACCCAAACCCCATCTCCGCTCCTTGAAGTCTTCTTCGTGATCATCTGTGGCTGAGCTATGACAGCATCTTTTCCATCAAGCCTCTCCTCACAAGCTCCCCGCAGAAAGAATACTCTTTCTCTGCACATCCTGGCATTTTCTCTGCCAGACTTTCTTAGCACTTACCAAGTCTGGTCTCTGCCGACACCCTTGCCTTCCTCCTGATCCTACAGCTAGAACTGTCCGTTGAAACATACATCAGGTTGTGTCACAACTCTGCTCAGATCCCTACAAAGCTCCCAACTCACTCAAAGTCAGTGTCGACAAGGTGCTGTGTGATGTGGCCACTCGGTCACCTCCCTGAGTGTTCTCCTCATTTACTCTGTTCCCATCAGAGGCTCCCTCAGTGTTCCAAGGATACACCAAGCACACCTCACCCCAGGACCTTTGCACTTGCTATTCTCACTGCTGGGATGTTCTTTCCCCAGATAGTCACATGGCTTTCCACTTCACCTCCTTAACATTCTGCTCTGCTATTGACTGAAGACTTCTCTGGCCACCTCCCAAAACTGTGATAACTGCTACTCCATACACTTCCCACATCCATACCCTAATTTATTTTTCTTGCTAACAGTCACCGCTTCTAATATACTTGTGACCTAGGTATAAATCTCTCCCAACTAGAATGCAAGCTCCATGAGAACAGGAGTTTTGTCTATTTTGTTTATTGCCGGGCACACAGAAGCATTCAGTAACTATTAGCTGTCCTGAGCTGTTACCTTGTAGTTGGTATTTATGCTTCTGTCTCACCTTTCTTAGCAAAGTGGAAGCTCCAACAGGATGGGTGTTGTCTTGATCACCTCTGTTCTCCCTGTGTTACCTACGCTACGGCCTTACCTATCATAAGCTCTCAAAAATATCTGTGGAACATTGGGTGGAATGGAATAATATAGCCATCCAATGTGGCCAAAAAGAGGTACCATAATAGGCGTATTTAATGAATTTATACATAAGACTCTCTACTAGCCAAAAGGATGCTTACTAATAAAGCGACACAAGACAGCCGGCCATTCCTCTTACAGCAGACTTGCTCACCTTTGCTGGTTCGGAAGGTCAGCATGGCAGGCTGTCCTTCGCCTGCTGCGCTTCTTGCTACCATCAGAACTTCATAGAGACTGGATGGCTCCAGTTCCGTTAAACGGAGCTCATTTTCACTGCCTGGGACTCGCACTGTGTGCCAGCTGCCCACCACGCCAACGCCATCGTCCAGCTACTCAAGAGAAAATGGGCCATTAGGAACAGGAGATAAAGGGTAGACAAAGTTTCCATTCAAATTTGATAAAAACTACAAGTTATTCAGTTCCAGGTGAATTTTGGGAAGTGGTGTACCACGTTAAATAAAAGAGACACAATATGTCTTCATATTAAGAAATATTAGGACTATAAGGAGGCCTGCAGCAAGAACCCAGGAATTCTCACTATAAAGACTCCTGGCTCTGCTACCTCCCACCAACGACAGCCTCAAGCAAGTGATTTACCTCCCAAAGTCGGTTCCTTTTACTTGTAATGGAAACAATACTCGTTTCTTACTGCGCTAATGGGAGAATAAAGTAAGTATCTAATAATGTGTATTAATGATAACATACACTATACATAATAAATATGATAAAGTAGAATATGTATGCTTGTGTATATATATGGATTATATAATTATGGGTCATATATTTCTAGCATTCTTGCTTCATTCTTGACACTGTTCAATGTGTGCTGGATGAAATAAACGTAAGAGATCCAATCCATTATGTCTTCATTAATGGAAACAAGAGACAATCTCATATGGGAGTTTCCATGTGGCTAAGGATACTTCCTGCATCTAGAATCATCCAGTTAGGAAAGTAAAGAAATGTTCAAATCTCATGATGCTAATTTTTCCAGATATTAAAAATATTACTATTAAAAGATGGATACCAAATATCTTGAACAAAGAAAATGATTTTTAAGTATGAGGGTCTCTCTTCCCATTTCATTCATCTGCTAGTCTCTCTAAACAGAAGAGACTTTTTAATTTTGCTTTAATATAAGCCTCTAGAGGGAAAACATCTAGAAAATCAACAGTTTACTGTGATAAATAACCAAACAACACGAGATTCCAATACAATGAAGAAGACAACTTGAGATGCAAATGCTCATCAGAGATTATGCCCGAGGACTTTGTTCAAAAAGTTGTTTTCAATAAGAAAATGCTTTATTTGATAAATAAACTGTATACTACTATGTTAGACAAGGGGGAATGACTTCTAAAAGTGGTTTATAGCGCTTTATCCCCAAGAGGTTAAAATGTTTGATAAAAACTGCTGAGAAGTCACGGGGTCCTGAGAATACCCATTTTTGGGGAAACTGTTCATACTTCGTTCTCACTCCTTTATCAGCTGGTAAGTGCAGCTGGGATGTGTCTCCTGGAGCATCTTTCCTGCCGCTCCCCCAAAGGAAAAGGTCATAGCACATGCTACACACAGTGTGCGGGTGTGAGAAACGGTGATACCCGAGGAGACAGTACCTTCCGATACTTCACAAAGTAGGCATTGATGGGCAGCCCGCCGTCCTTCCCCGCCCTCCAGAGCAGGTTGTATGTGTCTGCAGTGGGGGTCTGCGGGGGGCTCAGAATGATGGGGGCCTCGGGCACTGAGGTGCCGCTCGCACTTTTCTCTGCCGGTGACTCCACTGCGCTGAGATGTTCCCTCACTGGAAGCGAGCTCGCGAGTCCAGTTTCTGAACCCTCTCTCTTCTCACTCTGAGCGGCATCAGATGTGACGACTCCTGCTTTTGTATTTGTTTCCAAAGGAACTGCAGAGAAAGGGGGCAGGGAGAGAGGGAGGAAGAGGGGAGACGGCTTGAAGAAATGCATGATTCAGAGTCTTCTACACAGTGGCTTCGCTGCCTGCCCACACTGATACAACGTGAGCCCTAAAAGGTAGAGCCGGTAACATGCAATGCAGAATTCATGGAAACCTCTGACCTCCAGTAGCTACCACTTATTCGTGAAGGAGCAAATTAATTGTTTGAAAAATCAATGATATGGTGCAGTAGGTCAGTGGTTTAGAGGATGCTGAGCACATCTTATGCACCAAGCATGGTGCCAGATATTAATAAACATAATCTTATTTAATTCTCAAAACAACATTCTTAGAAAGTAATACTCCCACTTTACAGATGAAGAAATCAGGGTTCTGAGGGATTAAGTGACAACAGCTGGCAGACAAATGTTAGTAGAGCTGCTAGGAAGAAGCGACAGGGCAATATATTAAAACAAATATATTGCCAGCACGAGACAACTTAAGGACTGACAGCCCAGATTCTCTAAAGCAGTGGTTGCCAACCTTTCGGACCTCACAGACCACCAGTGATCGGCGGACCACAGGTTGCTGACCGCTGCTCTAAAGTGCTATTAATATTGATCCAAAAAAGTCTCCTTTTTTTTTTTTCTTTACTACTTTTGTGGAGGAAGGGAGCACAGGAAACAACGCTGGAGTTTCTTTTCCACAGTGAAGTCAGATTTCTGGTAAAAGGAGGGTGTGTTTTTAGGAGAACTCCTGCAGTTTAGTAGAGAAGCAACAAAAAAACAGGACTAACAGTGTAAGGTCAGTTCTCTGTTTGTTTAAAAGAGAGAAAAGGTGTCCCAGGAGCATCCTCCATCAAAGAACACAAGAAGCTAATGAGAAAATAATAGAGGAGAAAACTAATTAAGCTCACTGAGACTGCAAAATATTGCTCCTGGAACGGCCATGTTTACCTAGTGAGTCAGAACGTGGGCTGATGGGAAGGGTGGGATCTGGTGCCTGCTAGTGCAGATTCAGACGCAAGCAAGTGGGGTGATTAGCTGTGGCTCACGGTATGGAGAAACCTTCTTAGCAATAGCAGTTTCACGGATCCTCTGGGCAGGTTACCACTGGGAAGTGGTGTTGGGCTGTAGGAGAGTTTCAGTAGCGCATGCCTCAGTTTATACAGAGGCGTGAGAAAAAGTGCGTGCTCCATCCGGCCTGTGTCTCAAAGTTCTACTCTGTTCCTCAGGATGCAATGCGACTGTCCATACCCTTCTATCCAGAGGATTCAACCAATCTTCACTTACAATCCCAGTCATATAACTTGAGCCCTCACCAGATGCTAGATACAATTTATAAGGCCTTAACAGTACTTTCAAAATTTTTTTCATATATGTTATTTCAACTTATCTTCAGAGCAACTCTGTGAAATGCCAGAGTAGATATCTAGTACTTTGTAAGGTGGAATGGTTTTCTGCACTGGAAAACAGATGGATAAAACTGTGGTTTTCTAAATACTGTAACTATGGCAATGAATTTAATGACTGAGTTGAAACTAATCAAACAGGGACTATAACCATATCTGTCAAAGTTGTTCCTACTGTGACCACTCAGAGCAGCAACCCTACCCAACACTCTAGGAAACTCAGGCCAACTCTCATAGGGGTCTTGAAGAGCTACAACTCACTACAAATATCTGCACATCCACTACCCCAAAACTCAAGGTCTCTGGAAAGAAAAAAACCAGGGATGTGTGTGTGGGGAGGGGGGTGGGGGAGACCGTCCTCTCTCTCTTTGACCTGGCCTACTCCCCTGTTCACAGTAAACAATGTAAATTTGCCTGTCAGAACACTGAAATTTAATAAGGCTCAGATTCCTGTGGAAAGAGGCGGACTGTGCTGTTCTGAGCATTAATGAACTCAGCTGCATCTCAATAATTACTAGAGAGCGTGTAAAAGAGGCAATGCAGGACCACTTAGGCAGGATGTAGGTGATGGCGTTACTATACATAAAAATGGTATTTATCAAGACGTTAAAATCGTGCAGAGGGCCATCTTAAAGGTCTAAGAAGATCTAGTCTAAACAAGGCAGCTTATGTATCTTTTAAGGGCTTCAGGTCATATGTAAAGTGAGGCATTTAGAGGAAATATCTAGTTTCACAGCTATGGCTATGACCTCTACAGCTCCCTCTACCCTACATTTACATAAAGCCACCACTTCCGCTAAATGCTCCCCAAGCAGCACCTGCATTACACCTGTCTTACAGCTAACAATTCTGTGAAGAGACACTCTTACTTTTGCTTAGCAGAATCGATACATAAACACACACATATGCATATTATATATATTTATACACTTAGACAGCACTCAATACCTTCTTTACTTGAGGATTTGTAAAGGTACTAAAATCAGTGACTATTCCTTCCTTCCTTAATCACCACATGGGTGATTATAATTTAGTAAAAAGTAGATGGTAATAGCCATACCCTAACACTCAGTATCTATTGGAGGATTTCTGTTGCTAGACACAATTCTTTGCACTTTACACCTATTAACTCCCTGAATGCTCACATGGACCCTAAGAATGGGGCATGTCACTATACCTGTTCCGCAGGCGAGGAAACAAGCAGAGACGAGTTCAGTAACTTGCCCCAGGTACAAAGCTCCTGTGTGGCAGAGCCAGGCTCACACAGCCTGCGAGCTTACACTCACACCATCCCCGCCTCTGCATGCATGCACTGAGGCGCACAGAGTGGCAATGGAGTCCCTGGCCTTCCCCTCTCTTTCCACCTCCAGCCTCACCCAGAGCTAGGGACCTTGTGTACATGCAAATGGAAAGACAGGGCGCATCCACCCTCTATCTACCTCACTATCACTCCTATGCAGACGACCAGCCCCTGGCCACTCCCCTAGTGCAAGGAGCCTGCACATCCCTGGCCATTCCCCTGGTGTAAGGGACCTCACACCCCAGGCCACTCCCCTGGTGCAAGGACCTGCACATCCCTGGCCATTCCCCTGGTGCAAGGGACCTCACACCCCGGGCCATTCCCCTGGTGTACGGGACCGGCACACTGGTGGTGTGGCCTACACTCCGGTGGATGGACCAGGGGAAAGACCTGCGTGGAATCAGACTGTTCACTAATTAAAGCAGGAAATTCTGAAGCCCAGGCCTGTTGTACAGAAGGAGAAACAGGGCACCAATTTCTGGGTAAGCAGCCCCTTGACCCCATGGCCTCTGACCTGTGGGGCCTGAGGACCCGAGGACCCAGGCAGAAGAAAGACCACTAAAGCAGAGGCCCAGGGCAGGAACCTCCGGTCCAAGAGTCAGGGCAGCACTGCTCTGTGATCGTCTTACTCTCACATGACAAATATGGTGACAATCTCCACTCAACTGACTACCTGCTGGGAGTGCTGCTCTAAATATATACTGAGGACCCTGGCTGGGTAGCTCAGTTGGTTAGAGTGTTGTCCCAATACACCAAGGTTGTGGGATCAACCTCAGAGCCACATACAAGCAACCAATGAACGCTCACTCACTCTCCCCCTTCCTCTCTCTCTCTCTCTCAAATCAATAAATGAAATTTTAAAAATTTAAATACCTACTGATGTAAGGTTTGAATTTGAATTTAGTCAAATTTGAATTTATTTTAATAATATTGATATTCTATTACCAGTACTTCAAAAACTGGATGTTAAGTCACCACCAAAAAACAAAAATCAGTAAAATATACAGAATTAATATTATACACCCCATTAGAAAAAGAACGAGTAAGATGGGGGAACACACAGGCAGGCATCGTTTGAGAGTACCAGGACTGCACTTGCTTTATGAAAGCCAACCCTTCAGACGGTGGGTGCTGCTCTGATCAAGGGCTCACCTTGAGAATGTCTGCAACGGCACTTTCCGTAGCTTAGAAAACCAGACGCATTCATCACGAAAAGAGGGCTGTGGGGTCTAGAATGAGTCCCCACAATGTGCCTCAGTGGCATGCAGACTGTTTTGAGCTAAAGGCAACGGTAGCTGCAGGCTCTCGAGAAACCTTGCCCCTGCCTCACTGCCTGGAAGAATTTTATCAGAGGCCTTGCCCAGGAGGGATGAGCAGAGACAACCTCTTCTGACTACCTACAGGGCAGGACAATCTTCTGCTTATTAAAGGTCTGCTCTTCTTATCACCTGCCATGTCCTATGTACCTATGTTCCCTTTCTATCTCGGAACCTCTCCTGCATGCGGGGTCTCTGGCTCTCTCATGTATGTGGGGTTCCCATACACATGTATGTATTAAATTTGATTCTTTTCTCTTGCTAATCTGTCTCCTATCTATTTGATGATTAGACCAGCCTTGAGGATAGAGAGAAGTTTGTTCCTCCCCCACAGGTCATATCTGGAGCTTCCATATGACAACTACAAGCTTAGCAAACACATCAGAGATGGAGACCAAAGTTCAGCCAGTTCATGTTAAGGCCAAATATCAAAAACTACCATTCTACATATCACTGTCATCAGGGAAAAATCTATCTTTAGAGATTGCTGGATTCATTAAACTACCACTTTAAAGTACGTTATCTCCTATTATCAAAGAAAACTATTCACCTGGAAAAGAAAACACTAATGGCAACTCACCCACTGTGAGGACAGCTTCCGACTGCGTGGAGCCATGTTCATTCGTGGCTTCGCAGGTGTACTTCCCAGCATGCTCCTGAGCGACGGCCTGGATGTACAGTGAGCTGGAGCCACCTCGGGACATGACGAAGTAGACAGGCTCTGCGTCAAAGCCCCCAGGTCTTAGCAAGTGCGACTTTCGGGATTTCGATCTAAGGACTTGAGACGGGTGGCTGGTTATCAATCCATGCCTGTCATACCAGCGCATGACTGGAACTGGCACTCCGGTGGCATTACAGGACAAAGTCACAAAGTCTCCAGCTGCCACCTTTGTACTTGCTGGGGCTGTAATTATTACTGGCTTGAGTCCACTGTCTGTTAAGAAAGTCATTCACATACAAAAAATTAAGAACATTATAGTATCACAGTGCAAAATAATTCCATCCTATTGTGTAAAAGTTCCCAATGTCGTGAGCAAATGGCAGTCAGAAACATCTTTTTTATACATGTTTCTAAACAGTGTTTTATATGCAGAACAGTGTGAAGAACACGATCATTCACTGAAATAGTGTTTGCAATGTCATACACAAGCAGTGATACAGTCAGGATAGTAATGATTGGAACAAAGACAATTCCCTGGTTAGTTCTCTTCTCAACCTGCACCAAATAAAGCATCAATAAAAAGTAGGATTTTTCATAGTTGTCGGGTCCCACACATTTCCTACACAGATTTCCTGTCCTTCAGAAAGAAAGGAATGTATATAATCTGCAGAGAGCTTTCCAATAGGTATCCTGTACACATGTGACCACTAAAAATATAGACTGTGTGAAGCCAAAACCTCAGACTTTAACATGAAAAAGGTGTAAAGTGGTAAAAAAAAAAAACACAAAAAAAAACCACACCATTCCTTCATGAAAATAGTCAATTTCTGGTGGTGGGAGATAGGATTAAGCAATCTATAATAATAAAAGCGTGATATGCTAATTAGACTGGACATCCTTCCAGACAACCTTCAGGACAAAGCCAGGGCTGTGAGGGAAGCCCGGGTCCCGGGTACCAGAGGGAAGCCGGTGCTGGCAGCCGGAGGAAGGCAGGACTACTCTTACACAAATTTCCTGTGTCGGGCTTCTAGTCTGATTATAAAAAGCCTGTGAACCCTGACCAGGTGGCTCAGTTGGTTAGAGCATCCTCCTATACACCAAAAGGTTGCAGGTTCTATCCCTGGTCAGGGAAGTGTGGGAGGCAACTGCTTAATGTTTCTTTCTCACATCAATCTTTCCCTTTATCTTTTACTCTCTCCCTTCTTCTCTCTAAAAAAAAAAAAATCAATGAAAACATATCCTGGGATGAGGATTTTAAAAACAAAAGCTTGGGAGAAAACGCTGTTCTGAATACAAGTTGATAAACATACTTTCTACCATATCATGAACATTTTTGTTTCTAAAAGTGGCACCAACTCTTTGCTTTTGGTCCCCAGTATTCTCAGGACTATTTTTTTTTCTTTTTTAAAATATATTTTTATTGATTTCAGAGAGGAAGGGAGAGAGAGATAGAAACATCAATGATGAGAGAGAATCATTGATCAGCTGCCTCCTGCACAACCCCACTAGGGATCGAGCCAGCAACCCGGGCATGTGCCCTTGATCAGAATTGAACCCGGACCCTTCAGTCCGCAGGCCAACACTCTATCCACTGAGCCAAATCAGTTAGGGCCTTGGGACTATTTTTAAGTACGCCTACAATGGAATACTGGTGACAAATGACATTTTCTCCAGCATATCTTTCTCTTTCTCTAGTCCAACTCCCTGCATCTGAGAAGCCAATCAACATTTGCCACTGTCAGATCTCTGACTCTGGTACTATCAGATCTCTGAATCTCGTATGTGTTAAATGCTACATCTCACTAGTCATAACCTGCATTTTCCTGAGCACTAATGACGCTGAATATCTTTTCACATGTTTATGTGTCACATATTTTTCCTTAGTGAAATGTCTTTTGTCCATTCTTCTACTGGATCATTTATCTTTTTTGCAATGGTTCAGATTTCTCTGCATATACCACATACTGTTCTTTTGTTAGTTACTATGTTACTAGTATCTTCTCCCAGCTTCTTTTCATTTTTCATGGTATCTTTTAATGACTAGGACATTTTAATTTCAATAGTCATCAATCTTTTTTAAAATGAGCCTAAAATATCTTGTTAAAAAGTTTTACTGAGATCATATAGATATTCTTCTACGATTTCTTCAAAAACTTTGCCATTTTGCCTTTCTACTAGTGTATAGATCTTTAACCCACTGGGAATTTCTTTGGATACAAGATGAGTTAGAGATTTACTTCCTTCTTTTTCTCCACTTGGACAGCCAATTATTTCACATCAAAACTTGACCTGGAGGTCCTCCCCGCCCCCGGGTGCTCTGCAAAGCCACCTAAGTCAAGTCCTTAGTGCAAGTGTCTTTTTGAAGATCTCTGCCTCGTTCCAAGAGTCTATTTTTCTGTTCCTGCATCAATACAACTGTCTTAATTGCTCCAGATTTTGGAATATGTTCTAAAATCTGGTGAGGCAAGGACCCCACATTTTTTTCTTTTTTAAGAATGCCTTATCTATTCTTGGGCCTTTGATCATCCATATAAATTTTAGGATCAGCTTGTCAAAGCCCTCAAAATATTCTGTTAGAATTTTAATTGAAATCGCAAGAATCTACCGAAAGACCTTGGAAAGATCTGTTGAAAAATATTTTTTTAAAAAATTGTTAATGAGCTGATTAAATAAGGCTGCTTCATGGACATGCCTATCTGCAACTAGGAAGGACCAGGGAACATGGAGCAGCTCTGTGATGGTGACGGGATCATTCCTTTTAGTTAAATTTCAACCATAATAAAAGCTCGTCTGAAAAATAGAATTTCCTATAATTAATCACATGACTAAACACTACCTTTTTGAATGTCAAGTCTCCCAGTAGACTGCATAAATCCAATCCCATTATCCGCGACACACTGATACAGGCCAGAGTCTTCCATGGTAACACCACTGATTTTCAATCCATTTTCTGCAGTTAGATGTCGTGGGGAAGGAGGAATGGGCTGTGCATTATGAAACCAGGTACGGTTGGGGGATGGGTTCCCACGAACCTCACAGGTAAATTGCACTGTGGCGCCCAGAGACACAGTCTGATCCTGCAGTCCTTTAGAAATGGAAGCATGTTCTGAAAACAAAACATAAATTATCACACGAGTCAGATAAAATCTTCCCTACCAATAACTAGTTAAAACCAAACTGGATTGTTTATTCACATTCTCCCATCTGCTGTGGTCAAGAAAAAAATTAGAAATGTATTTTAACTTTCCTTTCATAGGGTAAACCATATGTTACTAATATGTTATAATCTCTTTTTATAGCTCTCTCCACCCACTTAACTCCCTCAACACACACACATATACACATAAAGTTTCTAATTTGGGGCTTCTCTTAGCATTAGTTTCAGGTGATTTGTTTGAAATAAAGTAATAGTTTCCCTAGATTTCAAACAAGAGCCAAAACAGAAAAACTCTTATTCAGAAGTTAAATTATTTTTATAGCCAATTCTTAGGTGTATACTGGCCAAAAAACTTCCTTTAATATCCATCAAGTGAGTTTTTACCTAAACAAAGTAAATCATGCGCTGACATTTGTAATATATGCCCAAATTAAATGATTAGGCATATTAATCTAGTCCTAACGATCATTAAATCTTAAAGCCCATTCGCCTACACTTACATTAATTCCAGTGTAACCTACATCAGGCCACTGTTGCAATTACACTCGCACAGATTTACAAAACCTGTATTAAGTATGAAACCATTTACCATCTATTTTTTCTGGTTTTCATGAAAACCTGCTTTTATAAAGGAAAACCTTTCTGCTACTACACATGACAGAGAGACAGGTAGCTGAGAGAAAGGAACAGCTTTGAGATAAAGAGTAGATATAGAAATGTAGATGAAACTAATGCTAATTCTATGAGCCAGATACAGTGAAAGCATTGCAAAAGGGAAAATGAATGAAATAGATTCCTTTTTGAGATGATATTTTCCAGTCAGTTCTCTGCCTTACTTACTATTACGGGACAGTACACCTGATAGTAGCCCAGAATATTCCATCCTGCTGAATTCCAGTCTCGTTCCTCCATGTCATTAAGAAAAACAAGCTCTGTGCTATGTAACCGGGCTGGGATGAGGTTCCTAAGAACGTCCAGGTGAAATGTCCTGCGACACCCAGAAATACTCCCTAATTCAGGAGTCCATTAGGAAAATGAAGCTTGTTCTGTCTACTGGTGTAGCTGTTTCCTGATAGGCCTCGTTTCATTTATAGTTCATGAATAGATCTTCCATTCAAACATCAGTTAGATCAGGAAAATAGCTTGACTTGAAAAAAGTGCACTAAGTAGCGTCTTACCAAGTACATTAACCATGTAAGTCACGTGCTTGACGTCTCCAGACTTGCTTCCCACCATACAGGAATAGTTTCCAGCATCCACTGGGTCAATGCTATCTGTGGCAAGATGAGAATACAACCTCCTCCAATTGCTTCCCGCCACCGCGTCCTGACCGTCCTTCAGCCAGTGCACTTGAGGAGTTGGGACCCCACTCACCACACACTCCAGGGTTATAGGACTATGAGAAAGCACAGATAATGCCTGTGAAAGGCGGGGGTGAAGAATGTGAAAATCATCTGAAGAAGAGCCTGGAAAAAAGAGAAAACAAAAAATTATCACGTCCGTCTCTTCCTTAGCAGTTCTGTGAGCTTTCCCACCTTCCCATTTATTCTTCTTTACACCACAAGGTCCTATCTGGTAGCTAAATCATTTGTAGTTGAGAATTAAAATGAAGAGAGTTTGTGATCCTCTCGGGCTACTTCTGAATTATCAGTTTAGAAACGAAGGACAGGAACCACTACTTCACTAAGCTTTGGCTATTGGTGCTACCTCAACTGAAACACCTTATTGTAAAAATTAGGCATGAAAGCTAAAAATCAGGCAGGAAAAAGGACATATACCTATTTTTCATAATTCACAGCCACAAACTTGATCACCACTAATATCAAGTTATATTTTCTCTATAATTCATTTTTATTTGAGCAAAGGGCAAAGTTCTCTACATGTATTGCACTCTGTCATCTTAATCAAAATTCTCCTCTAATAATCATTAAAACATGTTCAATACTATTCTATTATACATTTATGTATTTAACTTTTTATAAGATTTCCTTATGGTAAACAAACACGATCTGAAAGAAAAATGAACTCTCATTTCCCAATGAGGAATGCTCCCGAGGACTCTTCCTCATTACCGATATTCTCCCAAATACTTACGACTCACAAGGAGCTTTTGGCCAATGGGTTCGACTTTTAATTCATGTGTGACAGGATTAAAAGCTGCACATTTATATGATCCCTTGTCCTCTACGGATATGTTCAAAATCTGAAGATTTCCTGATGGAAGGATTAAGTAATTCTCTGAGGAAGGAAAGGAATGCAGTTAGGCCTCTCTCTTTACAAAGGATACCAGTGAAAACGAATCAATTTTGATAGTTCTGCTTTAAATTTAGACAGAAGACTACAGCAAATACACAACTGAGGAGAATTCATGAATGAAGGAACGGAAAGTAAAGGCAGAAAAGAAAAGGTCAGGAGTACTAGGGTAACAGAATCAAGCCCATTGGAAACACTGGACAACAGATCACTGGTTGGGAACACAGGCAGGAGAAGCAGTTAGACAAAGACTCAGTGACCAGCTACACCGCCACCCTGGGCAAACCTGCCCCTGTAGCACTGATCACCGGTGTTCAGTCATGGCTATTCAGTCCTTGTTTTTCTCAACGAACAGGTATTGAGTGCCTATTTCCTGCCAACGATGGCCCAGGCACAAGTGACAGAGCAACGAAGAAAGAGGACAAAGGTCCAAACTCATGCAGCTGACAGTCCAGTGCTGAGTGGAGGCGGCAGATAACCAACCAGCAAACAAAAACATGGAGGACACAAGGCTCTGGGGGAAATGAAGCTGAATAGAGAGGACAGAGCAGCAGGGCGTACAACTTGAGAAAGGGCCCAGGGGCGGTCTGTCTGGGCAGAGACCTGAAGGAGTGGAGAGGGTGAGCACAGGGAGAGCAGACTGTCATCATTTCTGTCAGGTAACCATTTCTTCTAGTTTCCTCCCTTGACTTCTGAGAACACGTATGCAATGCATTTTTTGTGCCCACGATCCCCAGCACGCAGAGCTTAATAGCAGGTTCTTTAATGAACATTTGACCTCTGGGTGCCACTGGCTTTTCATGAAAACTCTCACCTGTAGAGTGCCTCAGCCACTTCCCGCGGATTTTATAGCGCACCTCGGCTTTGGGGTTGCTATCTGGTACCTTGCAGCCAATGAGACCAGCACTTTTTTCTTCTGCTGTAATTACATGCTTTGTGGATGAGTCAAAATCACCAAGAACTAAAATAAATAAATACACAGAATAAATAAATGTAAATGTGAACTCTCTTTCCCAAAGGAAACTTAAAAACTAAAAACAGCATCTGCAGCATGGCTGATGGTGGCAGCGAACCCCAGGTCACAGGGTAGCAAGCTCTTTTTACCCCACAGAGCAGTTGGGGTAGAGGTGCATGGTTGAGGCGGGAGCTAAGCCATGGCACCCTTTCCAAAGACATCGAGAAAAGCAAACCGCTCTTAAAACATCAGGGAGGATTATAAAGCATAACTGTTCCCATTTTGTCAAGGTAGACCCTTCTCAATCCAGTCCCTCATCAAAAACTGACTGCCCCCTGCCCAGCCAGCGTAGCTCACTGATTGAGTATCGATCCCTGGTCAGGACACATACCCGGGTTGAGGGCTTGATCCCCAGTAGGGGGCGTGCAGGAGGCAGCCCATCAATGATTCTCCCTCATCACTGATGTGTTTTGTTTTCTCTCTCTCTCTCTCTCCCTTTCCCTTTCTCTCTGAAATCAATAAAAATATATTAAAAAGAAAACAAAACTGACTTTCCCTATGCATCACTATTCTGTTTGCAGCTACTCATACTCAATGAAATGGTTTATGAGGAACCTAGGACGTGGAAAAACAACGCTGCATGTCATGTGGATTATCTGCATATGCCGGCTGGGTCTCAGGCCCTCTCCTTGTAAGTTACCACTGACCCAGCCTGCAGGGAAGCCTGTCACCTCCAGTGCTGAGCGCAGTCGGCAGCCTGCCACTCGCCTGCTCTCAGTTGTGCGTCCTGGAGCGATCCACGGGTCACAGCTCTACACAAACATTTGCTCTTCTCAGTTATGACAAACTCACTACTCCTGGGGAATCCACATTTGCTCTGTAAATAGGGGTGCCCTTGCAGAGATGGTTTCCCTTGCTGGAAGCCATCGCCGTTTGAAAGGCAGATGGCTCAAACTTACTAAGAAAACTGCGAAGTCCAGATTTTCCCTAAGTTCAACACTCAACATTCCTTTCTTTACAGTCAGTTATTATTTTCCTGTTTCTTTAGCCTGGTTTCAATTAAATAAATTAAAATCACTCAGTGATCAGGCAAAAATAAAACAATTAGATGTGAAAGAATGATAAAGAACTGCATAAAATAACCGAGTATCAAAGTAGACAATAGGTTTTTTGTTGTTGCTCAGATTAAGGACTTTTAAATATCAAGAAATTCAGAATCCACTTTAGAAAACTGTCCTATCTATGTACAAATCCACTTCCATACCCTTGTTACAGATGAAGACAACTAGGCTAGGCTCACAGAAGTTCAAATGCATTTCCCCCACGTTAAACACAGCAAGCGTCAAGACAGGAATGAGAACTCGTGTGTGTCCTCCTCCAAAACCCATGTAAAACAGGGACAAAATCAAACTCACCTGCAATGGATACTGTTGCAGGGCCGCTCACAACTGCACCGACGCTATTGTTGGCAATGCATTGGTAGTAACCCGAAAGGGAGGGGTTGAGAGAGAGAATAGTCAAAGTGCCCTGATGAATCTTGATCTGCTCCAAGTTTCTGTCCAATCTTTTTCCATTATGCAACCACGTGATACGAGCGGTCACAGGTTTAGCAGAGCAATGTAGAACTACAGGTCCACCAGGTTTCTGGACAGCAGACAGTGGCTCAGAAATAAAATAAGGTGCCAGGTCTATAAAAGAACATTCCCCGTGTGCAAAGGAAGGGGAGAATGGGAAAGAAAGTACATTAAAGACGTTTCCTCTCAGTCCACCTTGCTTTATCTATATATGTTATGGTTCTTAATGCTTGTAAACGTTTCAGGAAGTCTTAACAGCCCATTTTTGGAAGAAGTAAAGGCAACATGTTAACCTACAACTTAACAATCAGGGTACAATAGATAAGAATCCTTAAGCTATAAATGAGAAATGGCAAGTTGCTCATTTAAGGAAGTAGCTTTTAAGAAATGAAAGTTGACTGTCTGAAAAAGTGGCGATGACTTTCAAACTAAAAAGAAATCTCTACCATGTGACCAACAGGGTTCGACTTTTAAGAGCAAGTTATTTTATAACTAAGGCTACAGTACTGCTTACCACTTCCCTTCAATATAAAATAATGTTCAACTTTTAAGGAAGCGCAAGTAGAAAGTTAGGAAACCACAATGGACTACAAAGTCTATCCTTTTTTTTTTTTTTTTTTTTGGATAGAAGGCTCAATAGGGCATCAACCTTACTATTTTTATTTGGTTTTGGAATAGTTTCACTTGTTATGTCTATTCTCCCAGAACTTGGGGGGAGAGAAGGTGTTCACACACTTAAGTATCAAAACAGAGCTCTCTCTTCTATCCTCCCCCCCCCCCAAAAAAAAAGAGGGCAGAGGGCAGGAATGCTATTACTCTGGCAGAATAAAATACTTTAAAAAAAACCCACAGCAATATATTATTGAATCTATTTTTACAGGATATTTTATCAGAAATGAAGATTAAGTGGCTCTCTGCTAAATCTGAAGTTGTTGTTTAGCAAAAAAAAAAAAAAAAAAAAAAAGGTAATAAAATCATTAATTCAATTTTCCCTTACTAAATCTAATATAGTTGTACAGTGTATTTAACAGAGGAAAAGAAATATTATTTAATGAGTAAACATCAATGTATATCATAATACATCTTTACACAAATCTAAAGTAAAAAGAAATGCCTGTGGGCCATTGTTAGGCTTAGGCTTACTATACACACTTAATAACAAACACATTTAAGCTTTTCAGTAACACACAGAGTTAGGTAACAAATTAGACAAGGTCATGAGAGCTGGGTTTTTAACCAAATTCTCTTACTCCAAATTGAATACTATTACATGCTGATGCTAAAATTTCTTTTTGGTGGTATGTAGTCAGCATTTTATTCCTGTTATAATTTCCAAATTCAGAAATTTGAAACATATCTTTTTACTGAAAAAGGCACAATTGCAAAATATTTATTTTTAAGGCAATAAAAGGCATAAATTACAAGGACAATGATGGGAAGGCCTGCTAATGCCCAAGAAGCACTACTAAAAGATTCTTAAATTGCAAAGTTAATCAAAGTTTTAAAATTTGGTCAAACAAATTTTATAAATGTCTTTAGAATCCATCACCACCAGCAAAATACTGAAGTCAAGGTTGTTGTTTTAAGATTAAGAAGAGGAGACGCTTCGGTTAAAACACTACGGTTCTTCTATTCTTACCTGAACTCACAGAGGAGCACAGAAAGGAAAGAGTGACATACAGCAGTGTCTGTAGGGGTCCAGGATCCGGATGCATAGCGCCAGGTTATGGACACGGCAGGACAGGTTTCCAGAGCAAAATCCAGGCCTTGGCTCACTGAAACACATTCAAAGAAAAGAAAATCTAAACCACAAAAAGAGTTGGCCTCATTGATCCGAGTCGTCAATAGAGTTGTGAGCATGATTCATATCTTCACAACTGACAAGCTAATCCCTGGGTTCTAGATTACAGTTAGAAGGTTTGCTCATTCTTCCAAAGTATTGGGAATACCTCTTATTATGCAGAATCCATCATTCCAAATGAACACATTCACCGCCTGTAGTGAGTTTGTTTTATGTCTCACACACATCTACAACTCAACACAATCAAAACGCATGCCTCCTCTACTGTCCTTAAAAGCAGAAATAACAACCAACAAAATAATAGCAAACATTGATATAGTGCTTAGTATGTGTCAGACACCATTTCAGTGCTTTTTGCTACATTAACTTCATCTTCACAACCACCCTATGAGATTGGAACCAGTGGTTTCTTCCCTTCTTTCACAAGGGGACTCGGGCTCATGGATTGTTCAAATTGAACACCAAGTGCAGGCCTTGGGGACGCAGTTTACTTAGCAAATGTGCAGAACATCCCAAGACCACTGTGGTGAGAGTGGATGAGCCAGGTGAAGAGCACAGGGCGAAGCTGGTCTAGATCCCATCCAGCTTTGAAAGCCATGGGATGGATTTTGGAATTGAGTGCAAAAGGAGAAAGGGAGTGAGAAGAATAAACTGCTCGTTCTAAAAAGTTCTGAGGATGTAATGAACAGCAATATACATTACATATATTATAGGAAAATACAGTAATAAATATAGTATAAATAACTCTATGCTGTCAGATGGGTACTAGACTTAATAGGGTCATCAGTTTGTAGGTGTGTGTCTAATCACTATGCTGTATACCTAAAACTAATATAATATGACATGTCAACTGTAATTAAAAAATGAATTTAAAAATGATTTTGGGATTTATTCCCAATGTGACGGCAAGCCCTTAGAGGACTTAGAGAAGGGGAATGATGGGCTCTCATTTAAACTTTAGAAAGATCACTGGCTGGTAGGGACGAGGCTGAAGTGGGCAGACATGGAAGAGGGCGACCAAGTAGAGTAATGTAATCACTCAGGAGAGAGGGAAGAACATGGTGGGTAGAACAGTGAGTCAGCTGTGGAGGTGGTGAAAAGTACGTGGATTCAGAACATATCCTAAGACAGAACCAACAGAATTTGCTGAAGGCCTGGATATAGAGTGTGAGATAAAGAGATGTGCCAAGAATAACTTAGTTGTGGTTTAACAGAATAAATAATAGCTCTCTGTTTACTGAAATGGAGAAGACCGGAGAGAGGGAGATGACAAAGAGGGGTACGGTCAACAGTGCTGTTGTAGCCCATTAGGCATCTCAGTACTACCTACCGTCAATCGACAATCACACGTAGGAGTCTGGAGCTGTGGAGAGAGTCAGAGCTGGAAATGTAGATGTTAGACCTGTAAAACCCATGGCACTGCATGAGCTCTCAAAGGAAAATGAGAGAAGAGGTGACGAGGTAGGAGCCTTGGGAGATTCCAACCGCTTAGACTGACAAGGGGAAAGAAAGGAGCAATGGGGATTGAAGAGAAGTCACCAGTGAGCCTGGGAGAAATCAAGGAGAATATTATATCCAGGGGAAAAAATGGGGAAAATAATTATTTCTAGAAGAGTCATTAACTCTCTCAATTACTCTGAGAAATAGAGTAAGTGGGATACCACCAGAAAGCCTTCATGGAAATACTGGTGATACTGACAAGAGTGGTTTCAATAAAGAAGGAACTAAAGACTGATGGTGGGTTCACAACAGAATGGGAAGAGAGGAAACGAAGAAAGCAGGCACAGAAAACTCCGTAAGAGCTTTGCGATAAACGAGCAGCAGAATAACAGGGAGAACTGATGGAGATGAATGGCAGTCAAGGGAAGGTTTGTTTTTGTGGGGGTCCTCTAATAGACAGAGGGTACAGCAATTCAGCAAAGCTAAAAATGCCTACTTCTCTATGCCAGATACTCTAAAATCTACAAGTAGCAATTTCAACTTTATCCCAATCAAGGACTATCAGTTCATGGGCTGCCTTTCCAATTTTTTCTTGCCCACCTCTTTTTACAAACGGGAGAGGATATTTTGGTACCACTCATGGGAAGAAGGGGCCATCTGTGTGAAAACATTTTTGGTTTATTTGAATTCTCACTTGGTTCAAGGGTAAGAACTGACACACCGCTGCTCAGCAGTCAAGGCAAAGTAAACATTCAAATAACTTGTTAACAGGAGCCACTTTCCTGAGAGAATGAGGACAAGGAGGAGTGTTTTCTTCCTTTTGCCAAATCTTTCCTCAACTATTTATTTATTGAAAAGTAGTAAAAAAAATTCCTGAGTCAACTTTAACCCCAGCACATGATCTACTGAGTTTTACAGCTGTCCTTTAAAATTTCACAGCTCATTATTGCTGCCTAAATATTAGCACACAGGAATACCCTTTATTGACTCTATCTTTCTATTAGGTTACTCATAACATGCTGTTTTTAATTAATTTTTTAAATTTTTCAATAACAGTTGATGTGTATTCGTTTCAGGTCTACAACATAGTAACTAGATATTATATAACTTACTACGTGATCACCCTGATAAATCTAGTACCCATCTGACACCATACATAGCTATCACAACATTACTGATTATATTCTCTATGCTGTACTTTTACATCCCCAGGACTATGCTGTAACTATCAATTTGTACTTCTTAATCCCGTCACCTTTTCACCTATTCCCCCAGCCCTCTGCCATCTGGCAACTGTCAAAATGTTCTCTGTATCTCTGAATCTGTTTCTGTTCTGCTTGTTGGTTTATTTTGTTGCATAGCTTCCACATATCAGTAAAAATCACCTGGCATTTGTCTTTCTCTGTCTTATTTCACTCAGCATAAACCACCTGTGTACATCCATGTTGTTGCAGAGGCAGATTTCATTCTTTTCTATGGCTGAGTCATATTCCACTGTATAAACTCACCAAGGCCAGACACTGCTTATCTGCGGTTTTTGAACCTTTGAGAGATTCTAGGAAACCATGAGCCAAGACAGGCTGTTTGTATGGAAAAGCCAAAAGTTGGGTGGGTTCAGGCCTCTAGGAATCACCAGGGCAGCGTGAAAAATGTTTGCCAGGTTGATAGAGACTCAGATATGGTGCCTGCCTGCCGGCTTTCTGGGGAGAGGGCTCGGCAAAGTAACAACAGCCTCTGGCAGCACTTGTCGGAGAAGAAGCTAGCCCTTCAGCCCTCACCAGAAGCCAGATAATTCAGTTCTTCCCCATATGTCCCTGATGCACCTTCTGAGCTGCTATTTTAGCGCTGGAGCTCAGAGCAAGTGAGTCGGAGTAAGTCCATGCATGGGCTCTTTAAGAGGAACACTTGGGACCCCAGAAGCCCTCTATCTCACTCAGCCATAATCTCTGCTGGTCTTCAAAGCCAGAAGTTAGGGGGACCTCCCTTCCCAACACTGGAACCCTAGGCGGGGGCCCCGGTGTGGGGCTGGGACCACTGCCCGCAGGAGGACCACCACAGTCAGTGTATCCCTTCCCATTTTTAACCACCACACGTGGGTTTGGGACCAGCCCGTTCACGTCCCTGACCCTCCAACTAGTTTTGATGTGGCCTCTTCTTTATATCTTTAGTTGCAGGGTTTCTGTTCAGCTTTCAGATTTCAGGTGGTTCTCAATGATGATTGTTCTATAATTTTGATGTGGTTGGGATAGATTCCAAGTACCACGTTTACCCATCCGTCATCTTGACCAGAACTGCAACACACTATGTGTTGATTTTGCAAGTTGGAAAGAACTTATGACCATAACAATCACTTACTAAATATTTGTTAACTTGGTTTATGTTTATGAATGGCAACCTTGCTCAGTTTGTTAAAGAATTATGATAATGAGAGGAGGCCCTGAGTTCTATTGCACTACTGGAAAACTGCTCAATGCTATGTCATTTTTAAAAGTATTCTTTGTCAAAAAAGGAAATTCGATATTAGTATAAATGCTATTTGACTAGCAAGTTTATATATATATCACTTATATGTAATATATAACTACATAAAATGTACATATTTATGTTTTATATATTTATAATTTATACATAAGTATATATGTCTTGCACTGCCCTACTAAATGAACAATTTGTTTGGCCAGTTTACCACAACTGAGCAAGGTCCCTGCCATTTCACATAGATCTGTGGCTTTAACATGCATGTCACCTTTCTTACCCATAAAAATTTACCTTAGCAAGGAAAACAACAATCCGAATTCCCCCCTGCATAAAAGCTGTCCCATCCTTCTCTTGTCCTCTTTTCTGACTAGGAAACAGCATGGTAAGTGCACCTCAGCCCACTGCACCACTCACCACTTTAGCACATAACTTGCTGTCTGACCTCTGTTCTAGTGCATTTAACATTCCAATATTCTCAGCACAAATTAAAAACAGAATTCTGATTTCAACCAACCAGATAGAATAGAATTCTGATTTAATCACACTTTCATTGTTTTAGACTTCAGGGTTTTTCCCACTTAGAATTTTTTTTAAAGCACCCAAAAAAACATAATGCCAGGTACATAACATAATATTCAAACAAAATATTCAAGTTTTTTCACATATTCTATAATGAATATGTTACTTTTACAAGCAAAAAGTTGTTAACATGTTACTACAAATACTCACTGACAAAAAATCACATTCAGCATAGAAAATGTGGACTACATAAATATACAAAAAAATTAAACATGACATTTTCATCACCCAAAGATAACACATCAACATTTTGTTGCTTTTCCTTCTAATCCTTTCCATATGTGTATATTTACATAACTGAGATCATAACATATATACAAGTTTTAAATCCTGCTTTATTCATTTACCTAATGATTTTTACTTATTAAAATTATTCTTAAACATAATTTGTAATAGCTATATTTTATTGAATGTAGTTTAATTTACTTAGCTATTCCCTTTTGAACAGTTAGCCTACACTTTTTAATATATCTGTATTTTTTTTTATTTATTTTTTTGCTAATACAGATAATGTCACTATGGATATCTTTGTCCATAAATCTTTAACCACTTTTTTTTTTTAAGTGGCATTACTGGGTCAAGAAGCACAAACATTTTTAAGACTTTTTTTATATAGTCAAATTTTTTTTCCAAAAAGAAAAAGACAGCAACAATGTACAACCCTATCCCCAACAACTACCATCAACACAGTGTGAAGGGACTCCCACTCACCGGCATATAGTTTAGATCCCTACACTGTGCTAAGCAGAGTGAATATAAAACATGAATTTGAGCAATTAATTAAAATATTTGATTGGTCATAAAGCAACATTCACTGTCTAATCTAACAATATTCTAAGTTTACATAAAAGTAATGCAAGGCTCTGGCCAGGGAGCTCAGCTGGTTGGAGCAGTGTCCCAATATGCCAAGGTTGGGGATTCAATCCCCTATTGGGGCACATACAGGAATCAACCAATGAATGCTTGGACAGGTGGAACAGCAAGTCCCTTCTTCTCTAAAATCAATAATAAACTTTTAAAAATGTGAAACAGTAATACAAAAAGAATCAGCACTGTCCGTGCCACATTTATCAAACCCTGTCAATCTGAACATTCAATTACAAAAAATATCATGGATAACAAAAATCTCTGCTTTTTACCCCAGATTTATTTTAAAGTAGGATAGAAGATTACTGTTATACTGTGTGACTTTAATTTATAACATGTATTTCTCTAAAAAAAAATTTGTATGCAAAAACTGCTGACACTTTTGGCAATATTTGCTAGCATTCAAAATAGTAAATTGCCATTCATTTCAAAACTTAGACCCTTCATTAATGCTTTTGTCTATGAAGCACATATATACCTCTACTTCCCTAAACTACTGGAGGTAGTAAAATAACTTATGGGGTTGGATTTAAATTGGTTCAGTCTTGCCTTGCTGTTGCACTTCGGCAAAGACCCGATCAATTCCCCATGTGAAAACAGAACTGTTAAGACTTATCCAATTCACTGGTCTCAAAGGAAATGAACATGACCATGGGGAAGTTCTGCTGCCTCCTTCATATCTGCAGAGGAAGTTAATAGCCAACATAATTCTATTATTTCACTACAATTCTTTTTTTTTAATGTTTTTATTGGTTTTAGAAAGAGAGAGAGGACAGGAGAGGGAGAGAGAGAAACATGGATGAGAGAGAACCATCCACTGGCTGCCTCCTGCATGCCCCCTACTGGGAGTCATGCCCAAAAGCGAGGCATGTGCCCTGAAGGGGAATCTCGCAGTGCACTGATGATGCTCAACCACCTGAGCCACACTGGCCAGGGCTCACTGCAGTTCTGAGGAGCTGATGTAAGCGTCTGAGAGGAAAGTATCTGGTAGTCCAGTCTCTCCAGAAAAGAGAGTAGGGAACCAAAAAATCAAAACAAAATGAAACAGCTAAGTGTAGTGCCCATTAAACCTACAGATCAGGGGACAACTCTCTCTGCGTGCTGGAAAACATTTCTGGAGAGTTCCCCACCTTCACATGCCCCAAGCACTGCTCCTTGAGTCCTGGCCTGAAGTTTCTCGAGAATAGCGGGCATTTCCTAAATTATGGGGCTGTAAGTCTCCCCCTCACACCCACATAGAAGGCAATTTGTCTTCTACAACAAACTATACTCTTATGCCATCCCAGGCTCTGAGGCATTTCTGTTGGCAAAGGGAAGCTAAAGGTAATAAGAGAGGAAACACTTCCCTAACATTTACTTAACTTATTGTTCAGTGGTGAACTTAATGCTTTTATAACCCTTCAACACGCTGCCAGAATAATCCTCTGGGAAAACTCTTTCCTGAATTTCTAGATTTGATTCCTTTGTTTTTGAAGCAGTGCCTTGGCTTTCCTCAGGACAATCAAAGCTGTCTCTGAATTTTCCCCTCCCTCTACTCCTATATCAAACTTTCCTAGTTTTCTTTCAGGCTTTGGAACAACTATGATTAACTTGTGAACAATAACTTGGATTTGGGATTGGGATTGTTCTTCAAAATAGAGACTTCTTTAAGTTAGTTTCCTTTTATAAAGGCATCCCATTCTGTATAAAACAGTAATTTCCTTCTGTAAAAGAACTGATCCTTATTTTCAGACCGTATTTCAAACCAGACTACTCCTTAGCTGTTGAGAAAATATGAGTTTTCTGTACCAACTACAAAAGAAAAAATAAAACATGTCTACTTAAATTTTTTTATTAAGTGCTGATTAATTCAGCACAAGTTCAATTAGGGAAGTCAAACATGCCATACATTTCTTAACCCACTGAACAACCTTGATCTTAATCACATCCAACTTTACATCTCCTGTCGACGTTTTCTTCATTCTGAGTATTTGAACAATTTAGCGAGGAAGCTAGTATTTCCTGCAGGCTTCGCCAAGAACCCTAATTTTCCCAGGAAATATTCACTCAATCAATTAATTCCGTACATAGGTGATCAACATTGGCCGAGAGCCTGTGAGGGGTACAGAGATAAGATGAAAAAGTCGCAATGCCTGAACTCGAGGCTACCGCCGACTTAATTGAGAAAAGAGGGTGTGAACATAACTTTGGAATAAAGAAAAGTGCCATACGTGCAATGAGAGGGTAAAAAGTATTAAAAGAGTTCAAAGCAGATGAATTCACCTTTTATTCCACACACTGTACTTGGTACGGGCCTACTATGTGTCAGGCACTGTGCTGTGCTGGGAACTCGGCCATGAACAAATCAGACGGGGCCTCCGCCTCCCTGAGGATCAGTCGTTTGTATGGCTCCTTTGGGCAAAGATACACCCACAGTTTACATGACACCGTGGTATTTGGTCTGGAGGATTGGAGTGGCCTGCTATGTATGGATGGGCCCAGAACACGGTGCTTCCTGTACAGATGCCAAGTGAGGGGCACAGTGAGCATGTTCTCTCATGTCCCATGTGACGTGCGTGTGAACATCTCCACCAGCTGGGAAGCACTCCCAATGTTCAGCCTTTATTTTGTCATAAAGGTATTTTTCTGTACTGTAGCTTTGTGTGGTTTTTTGTTTGTTTGTTTTTAATATGTTTTTATTGATTTTTTAGAAAAAGAGGAAGGGAGATGGACAGATAGAAACACAGATGAGAAAAAAAACATCGATCCGCTGTCTCCCCCAGGCATGTGCCCTGACTGGAATCAAACTGGTGACCTCCTGGTTCATGGGCCAATGCTCAACCACTGAGCCACACTGGCTGGCCTGTAACTTTGTTTTTGGGGCATGTGAATGCACGAAAACTATGTGCCTTAAAAGGACTTCCTGTCTGCAAGTCAGGAAGATTTCCTGCCTTTCCGCCCCCTGGGAAGGACTTCCTCACCAGCCCTCCTTCACCAGTCATCACCCTCAAGTCCTCTTTCTCCTTCCTGAGCACAATAAATTCACTGCAATGTATTTAGAACAAGCTGTATTTATTTACTTTCAAAATACTGTTTACCACCGATACAAAATTGGTTTTATTGCTTAGTTGATTTCTTTTTCTATCTGGGAAACTTTTTCATGTTCTTGGGTTGGAACGGACCACATCATGACTTTTTCCATCAATATCAAAGGAAATGGTTTTTGCTAAGAGGCAATGCTTTTAGGAAATAAAGGTGTTCAGGAATTACAGTAGTTACCTGAGGGAGGGATAGGGGAGCAGAATAAGGCAAGTACAGGTGCTGTAGGAAAAACAGAAGGGTCACTTAACCTCGGCTGAGAGGGCTGGAGACTTCTCAGAGGACACAGCAGCGAGGTGAATCAATGGATAAGGTCAGGGCAGGGTAGAGGGGATGAAAAGCAAGGGGAGGGGAGCATTCCAAGCAGAAGGAGTCGAGTGTGTGCAGAATTAGAGGTAGAAGCAAGGAAATGTGGGCTGGAAAGTAGAGTAAGAACAGGAGGATAGGAAGTAGTGAGAGTTAAGGTCACAGAAGTGAGTGAAAGCTTGAGTATAAAAAAAACATTATAAATTAGGTTACGGGTTTGGTTTTTATCCTCAGGGGAGTATTGACGGCTTGTAGGCAGGCAAGGGACAAGACTGGACTTGTGGCTTTCCACAATCGTTTACGCTGCAAGGTGAAGAGTGGCTGAAGAGGGGAAGAGGGGTTCAAAGGCTGTGGGGAAAGAGGATGGGGACCTGTGCTAGAGAATTATCAGGGGATCCATTTAAAAAATTAAAAATTACTTTTTAAGACATGGGTATTTTTAAAGATGTTTAAGAGGTAGAACTGACAGAACTTGGATAGTGAATGAGTTGGACTGGGACAGAATATAATCCCTTACACATCTTTGGAATCCATTATCTGCCCACTTCTCTGTTTCCCCAGTGCCTCTGCCATAAATAAAGGAGGGAAGGCTGCTGTCCAGATCTGTGACTTGTACAGGCGAGTAAGTGACGTTTCCGATGACAGGAAATACATGAGTGGTTTGCTGTTGCTGGCTTTTTGTTGTAGTCGTTTGGTTTATTTTTTAATCCTCACCCGAGGATACTTTTTCCATTGATTTTAGAGAGAGTGAAGGAGAGGGAGGAGGGAAGAGAGAAAGAATCATCACAGTGAGAGAGACATGGATTGGTTGCCTCCCCGCATGTGCCCCAATGGGGGCAGGGATAGAACCTGCAATTGAGGTACATGTCCTTGACCGGGAATCGAACCCTCGACCCTTCTGCCCGTGGGCCAGCACTCTAACCAGTAAGCAAACGGGCCAGCGCTGCTGTTGCTGTTTTGAGGGTGGCAAGGGATGGAGGGAGGGTATCCTAAGGTGTGGAGCTAATGAGCTGGGGTGGACATAAGTGGAACTCGAAGAAAGACGTCTAGTAGGCAAGCAGCAAGAAGGCGGATTGCTTAAGAGCGACTTGGGAGGCAACAGCAGAACTGACTCGAGCAGACTGTCAAACTACAGCAGGAAGGCCGGGAAGGGTTGGGGCCGGGGGGGGGGGGGTCATAAGAGATCAACCAAAGGACTTATATGCATGCATATAAGCATAACCAATGGACACAAGACACTGGGGGGTAGGGGAGGCTGGGGGAAGATAAAAGGGGGGGGGGGAGACATATGCACTACTCTTTGTAATATTTTAAGCAATAAAACCAAATTTTAAAAAAAAAGAACTGACTCGCTATTCAGAAGGGGGCCTCAGGCTGAACCCTAAAACCACCACATTTGAAGGGGTAGCAATTCCTCATTCAAAATCATTCACATTATCAATACTACTAAAATATAAAAAGAAAAGTTCAAACACAAAAAGAAAAGACCGAAATTGATATTCCAGGGATGGAATCAAACAGATTTGTTTTAAATGAGTTTCAGAATGTCCCTGCGTTTCACACACATCTATCTTTCAACTGCAGTTTAGAGCAATCAGACACATTCCTCAACTGCCGACTCCTTCGTGATCACGGAGCCTTTGATCAGTGACAGTCATCATGCTGTCCACATGGGGTCCTGAAAAATGAGAGGAGCAGCTGGCATCCATCCTTCAGTGATTTTACCAGAATGGGCAGGGGCAGGAGGAGGGTGAAAGGAGAGGCAAAGAAAGTGCTACCATAAATCTAGTTCCAACAAATACACCATCCAAAGTTAGCGTATTCACCTTGGGGTTCTTCCCAGTTCTTTCGGCAACTGAAGAACCCCTTCAAGCAGCCATGTGCAACTGACAGCTCAGAGGGGTAGGGGGTACATACAGAAGTGGAGCTGCAGGACACCAGCCCCCCAGGCCCAGGTCAGTAACCTGCGGAGCTCTCTTCTTCCAGGATTCAGAGCCCTCGGGATGAAATGCAGCTCTCCGCAGTACCCACGTCTTGAGCACTTAATGAGGGTGCAATCATTCAGATCAACTTAAAGAACGTTGACACCTACAGGCTTCACAACCCTCCCCCACTCCTGGAGTCTCAATCGGGTCAGTCAAGCATACAAACCGATCCTGCTGCCGGCAAAGCGCTTCCCTTCACTGCGGAGCCTCAAATGTAGAGAGGAAAATGGAAGTGACTGGGAGTTATGGCACCAAAAAGGCCAAATGAGCAGAGAAATAATCAACTCCACATGAGCCACTTCAGCCCCAACACAATGAAGGGCCTAGGACTAACCCCAGGAAAGGTCGCTGAGATCAAAGGTCACAAGCAGAAAAAGGCAGCAGGGAAGGGCTGCTGGCTGCAATAGGAGTCAATGTGGTCCCAATTACACACCAAAGAGGAGGTCTGAGCGAGCGTGGAGTTAGGGCCAGTCACAGTATTTGTATGTTTCACAAAAAAAGTCAAGTGTTCCTGTTCCACTCTCTTTCAAGGAGATATTTCCTCCTGCTTCCAGAGCACAGGAAACCAAGAACTGTGGAGATAAGATAATTCTGGAATCCACAGTGAGTCGTACAGGAGCCTTACAAATATTTACAAGCACAGCTGCACACAACCGGTGAAATTCTACGAAGTGCTTTGGGAGCAATTATCAAAAAGACAAAATGCAGCAAGTTGCAAGGGGATTACTTTGCAAGCATCACAGAGTCAACACTTGCCACAAATCCAGCACTCAGCAGATTTTCCAGTTTGTCATTGGAATTGGTTTCCTGGGGAAAAACAAGAGTTATGGTAACCACAAAACAAATGCTAAAAGCAACATTTTTAAGTTTGCTGAGAACTAGCTAAACCTGAACAGACAGCTAAAGAGCCAGGCAGACACTTGGCTAAACTTCTCTGATAAAGAATGAAAAGAAGGAATATGAAGACACGTGAAAAGAGCTCCCGATAAGTGTTAGGTTATAAAATTAATACAGCTGTTAGTAAGTCCAGTGCTTTGTTTAGAGCTCACCAAATGAAACACATTTTCCCCGGGCAGTTACGAAAGGGGTTTGGTTTTAATAACAAGGAAATAAAACCTCAAGGAGAAACTCATTTCCATGAAGTCTATTCTAATACACACAAATATTTAGGAAAAAGCAAAATGAGAAGAATTAGAAATTTCTAATAAACTTGAGTCAATGCTGGTTGAGCAGTGGACCCGTCACAACTGTTATGCTACCTGCTGAGTTACAAGGTCCCTAGAGACCTGAAACATGGCGATACGAGTTTCCTAGCTTCTTCCATCTTTTAACCTGGCTGCATAAAAATAACTGAGAGTGTCTAGATTTCATTGGGGCCCCTGCTTTGCTCAAACTGGTGATGGGTATTAATTAGGTCAGACACACTTCGTCGCCGCTGCTGGAGCACCATGAAGAGTGGCCCTGCATCGATAATGGGACTCCACGCCCCTTTATGAGCTGACATACAAATCAACCACAGATGACTAGATAGTTCATAATCACCACAAATGGATTCATGAGTCTAAAGGTAAGTAAAAACACACACTGGCCTGTGTGAAGAAAATTTGCATCCCAGAAAACTTGGATAGGAAGTTAAAAATCAAAGAAATGATCAAGATACAATGTCTTGATGAACTAGGAAGTAGAAAAACAATTCAATTAAGATCACAGGATCTCTGCAAACAGCACAATACAGCATGAAGGTTTAGTCCAACTGGGGGAGCCTGAGAAGCAGTTTCGGCCTTAGTTCTAGCCTGTCCCAGAAATGAAGCAAAGCTCGCTGGAACAGCTCTGCTGGGTGGCACGTTGCTGCGTTGTGACATTACACTGGACCATAGTAAAAAGATGGCCAAAGGAAGGATTCAACGAGGATTCAACTCATCCAGGAGACGCACAGGTACACTAGTACACACCACACATACATACACCATGCGAAAAAACACAGCAGCAGAGAGAGCCAACCTAGAAGAGATGCATTATTACACGGATGCTCCTCTGTGCAAAACTTTTCTGAAAATCCTTTGTTAATTATTTTCAGTGCCAAGGTATAAGCCAGGCATAAAAGCCATTCTCATTATGTTATGGTAACACCTGATTTTTAACCCCATATAGTTAGTTTTAACTCCAACATTATCACCTGATATATTCATTAATGGCTATTTCCAAAAACAAACAAACAAAAAATCACGAACACCAAAAGAAAAGTGTTAAGTGCCATAAATAATCCCAAAAGAACTCCAAATTTCTAGGCACAATTATAGCAATGTGAGATTAACCATACAGCTTCCAAGGTGACAGACTTCCTGAAATATACAATGCTCACTTAGATATATGTCCTTATATATTTCTTAAATTATTCACATTGCACTATACTCATGTTTCCTATGTACACAACGCTAGCCATACCTCAGTCTGTAAAATCCGTTTCCATACGCTGACACATCCCTACCTCCTTGTGGCCAGACCCTTCCCTTCAGCCTTGTCAGCACTGGCTTCCATGCACAACGGGAGGGGGTTGTTTTGGTTTTTTGGTGGGATTTAGAGGAGAGTTTTAACTTTATTCTGTACATAATGTCATAAAACTTGGGTCTTAGACTTTAAGAATGCCATGGGTTGGATTCTTTGCTTAATTTTCTAACACCTCTTTTTCCAACTTCTGAGATAGATGATGAGCAGAGTTGGAATCTGCAGCCTACTAATACAAAAAGCAGTTTCTCATGCACTTATCAACAAAAATGCATTGAGTGGAGACAAAGTAAAACATGAAAATAGAGACTTTGATTTCATTTCCTAAATCTCTGACATCTTAACTCTTGGAGTATCCACATCTATATCGATAGCAATATAGATAGATACATATATTTGAATTTTAAACTTTTGTGAGATATAAAAATGTTTCACAGGGGTCCCAATTTTTAAAAATATTATTTTAAAATATATATTTAATTATTAAATATATTTAAAATATTTTTTAAAAACTTATAGTTGGTGGTTTAAAGTTTTTGTTTTGATAGTCTAAATTGATATATTTCTTTTTCCTGGAGAATGTCATGTAGAACATTTGCTAATTTAGTATGGCTTACGTTCTGCCTACAAGGGGGGGAAAATGCTACAATTTTTTTCAACTTTAGAATTCCATAACAAGCATTTTACAAGTGCTATGCTTAAATGAAAACACACACACACACTTAAAAGCTTGTATGCATCTCTTATCCTAGTTTTGCCTCATCTTTGGCAAACTCCAAAAAATGACTGCACTAATGAAAGAGAAAAGGACCCAGCAAAGGTACTCAAAATCAAAAAAATTTCAGCTCTAGAAATTAAATCAAAAGCAACTAGTTCAGCACTTCAGTTTGAAAGCAATAAAGAAATGTTCACACACACACACACACACACACACACACACACACACAAGCACTTTAGATGGTTTGCTCAGTAGTTAGAGCACCGGCCTGCAGACCGAAGGGCCTCAGGTTTGATTCCAGTCTACAGTCATGGGACCAACAGTGGGTAAATGGAAATCTCTACTTTTAGGATTATTATAAGGAATTGTAGCTAAAACGAATAATATAGACTTCCTTCAGACACTTATGACAAGAGATCAGCATTACAGACTAAAATGTCAGGGTTGTTTTTTTTTTGATAAGGAGTTTATAAAAGAACTTATAAAACTCAATACCAAAAACAACAACAATCCAATTAAAAATTGGACAAAGGACCTGAACGAACACTTCTCCAAAGAGGACATATAGATGGCCATAGACATATGAAAAGATGCTCAGTGTCACCAATGATCAGAGAGATGCAAATTAAAACCACAATCAGATATCACCTCACACGTGTCAGTACGGCTGTCATTAATAAATCAACAAACAAGTGTTGGTGAGGATGTGGCGCAAAGGGAACCTCGTGCACTGCTGTGGGAATGCAGATCGGTGCAGCCACTGTGGAGAACAGTATGGAGTTACCTCAAAAAATTAAAAATGGAACTGCCTTATGACCCAGCAATTCCACTTCTGGGAATATATCTGAAGAAAACAGAAACACTAATTCAAAAGAATATAAGCACCCCAATATTCATTGCAGTGCTATTTACAATAGCCAAGATGATTTGGAAATAGCCCCAATGCCCATCAGATGATGGATAGATTAAAAAAAAAAAAAAAGCTGTCGTACATTTACCCAATGGAATACTACTCAGCCATAAAAAAGGAAATGTTACCCTTTGCGACCGCATGGATGGACCTGGAGAGTATTATGCTAAATGAAATAAGCCAGTCAGGGAAAGACAAATACTATATGATTTCACTTATAGGTGGAAACTAATGAACAAAATAAACTAACAAACAAAACAGAAACAGACTCATAGACACAGAGAACAGACTGACAGCTGTCAGAGGGGAGGAGGACGGGGTCTGGGTAAAAAAGGTGAAGGGATTAAGCACCCAGCACCCACCCACACAAAAACTTATAGACAACAGTATGGTGATCGCCAGAGGGGAAGGGGGGGGTGAGAAGAGGTAGGAGAAGATAAAAGGGGGATAAATGGTGATGGAAGGAAGACTGCACTTGGGATGGTGAACACACAATATACAGATGATGTACTATAGGACTGTACCCCTGAAACTACATAATTTTATTAACCAATGTTACCCCAACAAATTCAATTAAAAAAAACAGAAATATCAGGTTTTTTACGGTCCATAGTCATGTTTCCTGCTACATGACATGAACTTTTGTGTAGTCAAAATCATGTAATAGCAAGCTGTGTTAAAACAAAATTCTACCACCTAATGCTATTACTGAGTGGGAAGATAACTCTCGGAGGGGTTTTAAATATCCATGAAGAGAATTGGTTAAATTAACTGGTAAATAGTTTTATAGATTTCCTTAAAATCACTAAGTCATCTGTCCCACCTCTTGCCAACACTTTTTTTTTGAAGTCCTGAATTTGGTATATAAATATCTAAGAAAAATCAAGCACATTTTTAAAGCAATCTGCCACAAGGCTAATTTAATTTATACATACATGTGAAGTAAATCTGTCATTCCCTGTCAATCTCAGGCAATATAAATGTGCTCATTACTTGGATAAATAACTAAGTTCATCTTTATGGTAAGTAGATATAAAGCAAAATGTTATGCAAGTATTTAAATCAGAGCTCCCAGAGAAAGACTCAGTGTTTCAGTCAGTAGGCCTCCACACAAGACAGTAATGACACATCCCCAGTGGTAACTGTGGGTCACGTGGGATTGACTGGGGGAGGCAGGACTCTACATGCAGCATGGAAACCCTGGCCAGTTAATTCCGACACTCGACTCCACCCTTGCCTCCTGCTTCCACTGAGAGAATAATTGGTTTGTTTGGAAATATATGTATATTTATGCATCTTACCAAACATCTGTCATGAGATTAAATATTCAAAGAACAACAATAGCTACCAAGTAATAAGTTTATGAGTGAAAGATTTTACATATATTGCTACCAATCCTCACAATCTTAAAGACATATTATTTCCATTTTACAAATGAAGAAACGGAAATGCAGAAAGCTCCGATGGCCTCTCCAAGACTACACAGCTAATAAATGACAGGGGTGAAATCTGAACACGCAGTAATCCCCCTACTACACATGGCTTTCTAAATAAAAGTCCTCTTCAGGGCTTTTACAGGTTTGTTCTTATGTCCATTGATTTCGGTGTGAATCCCCAGCCACTTCTCATTCTGAAAAGATTCTCAACCCTATCAGGTTTTTGTGTTTTTTTTCTCTATTTCAGTCCACAGATGGATTTTTAGAGGCACGAAAATCGGGTTTTTTTAAATGTCATTGTTTCTGCACTGCTGAAACTCAAATTAGTGTCAGTTTACTCTGAATCATCAGGCAAACAATGAAGACACGCCATGAAATTTCAGTGCCCAATCTCATCTGTGTTTTGGGATCATATATATGATATGTGAAGGTCTAATGATGTTACAGAATACGGTACAAATAAAGTTTTGAAACAGGTAAAAAGAAAAGCAGGAGACGTGAATTACCCTAGCTCATGGCAGCACAATGTGCCAAATTTGAAAAGCACGTGACACAGCAGATGGTTATGCAACACTAGGAACACATGTACTGTGAAGATCCCACAGTACTATGGTTTAGCGACAATTAGTAAAGATTAATACACACATACATTTCATTGCATGGTTTTAGTTTTTCAGCATTATATATCTGGGTAGATTTCTAAAGGGATTGGCCCACAAAATATTGGTCCAGTAGTTAAAAACAAGTTCATTATTAAAAGGAAAAATGTTAATCATACTTAAAATTAAAACACTCAAATCAAATAGACAAGTGAAATATAAGATAAGCAAAGTATCTTCCTACTATTAAACTCAACATTTAAAATCTTAAAAAAATTTAAGATTATTAAAAGTTTGCATCTAGTTCATTTTGTACATAATTAAATGAGATTGTAATAAAACTTATTTAATAGATACTAGGAATTTACAAGAAGTTTTCCCTTTGAAAAAGTTAGCAAAGGGTTACAATGACAGTTATCCCTTGCTTTTAAGAACATGTTAATAAGGTGAGTTAGAAAATACATCTCTTATAAATGAAATTTTATTTTCCTGGTATTAAACTGAAGTATGTTTATATTGAGTTTGAGGAGATGAGACAGAGAGAGTAACAAAATTGAAATCTAGGGCAAGAAAGTTTAAGATGGTGTTTAGTTGTTTGGGGATCCAAGAGTTTATCCAAAAGTTCACCATTAGCTATGACATACAGCACTCAACCTAACTGCTCTCTGTGCTGGGAGCCACATGCTGGCCAACCCAAGAGCACAAACATAATCCTAGCTTACTCCCACATTTATAGCTCCCCCAAAGTTTAATCCATACTCATTTTGACTCGACAGTCTCTAATTTAGCTATATCACATTTTGTCAATACCAGCCATCTTGTAGATAGCAGTAGCAACAATAGGAACAGCAGCTGCTCATCTTCAAGAAGCACCTACCAAGAGCCAATCACTATTTGTGGGACTAAATGAGATGACCCACCAGCCCGATCAGTTACTATCCCCATTATACAGATGCGGAAACTAAGGCAGAGAGGTTGTATCACTAGGATACGACGGGGTCGGAATTTGACCCCAGGCACTCTAACTCTACCCGAAAATTCCCAGGTTAACAAAATTCCACTTACAGGAAACTAATTCATTCTCCATTCGATCTCTTCATTAATCAGGAAATCCCATATGCTAAATTTATTTCAAATGGGGGAGTGGGCTTCCAGTCCTATATTCATTTCTATTAAACAGCATATGAATAATAAAGAAGAAATGGTCTTCTTTCGTTGGACTCAGTCCTGTATGTAGACTGATTTAAAGTGTTGCCAAGGTGATGGCCCCTGTGAGGTTGAGACGGCCCCTGTGAGGCTGGGACGGCCCCTATAAGGCTGGGACGGCCTCTGTGAGGCTCAGACGGCCCCTGGGAAGCCGAGAAAAATACCACGTGATCTCACTCATTTATGGATAATAAGGACCATTATAGACTGATGAACAAAAATGGATACAGAGGCAGAGCAGCATTGAACAAACTGTCAAACTACAGTGGGAAGCCTGGGGAGGTTTGAGGGGGTAGGAGATCAACCGAAGGACTTGTATGCATGCATATAAGAATAACCAATGGACACAAGACTCTGGGGGGGTGGGGGAGGCCGGGGGAATGTCAAGGGGGGGCGGGAAGGAGACATGTGTAATACTCTTTGTAATACTTTAAGAAATAAAACAAAATTAAATTTAAAAAAATAAAATAAAATAAAGTGTTGCCAAGAACAGCTGGCATATTCCAGTCACACACTCAATGGCGCAGATATGCCATTACAAATATGCAAATCAGTCATATAGTTAGAAAGCAAGGGGTTAAAAATGCCTTAAATTAAAGACAAGGATTTCAAAGAACTCAAAGAATGAAGAGAAAAATTATTTATAGGATAAAAATTCTACTATACTAAATATAGAACATCAAAGAAAACCAAGTTCAGAAATATGTTAGAACATGAATCAAAATCTCTAAAATTTCAAATTTTAATCATGTAAAGGCTGCTGACACAGAAATATTATTTAAAACCCATTTAATTATAACCTAAGAAAACAGCCTACAAATGAATACGTATCAGTCACTATAGATAAAACTACATTACAGACTTGGTTTATATTTGGCAATTAGAGATCTGAACAAGTTTTCATTCTTGTCCAGTTTTTCTCCTTTCAGATAAAAAAAAAACAAAAAACCCACAAAACTTACTGACAAGGCTCATCAATCAGTAAGAGGGCCTGGTTCTGATATTATACGAGCTCTGTCAACCTTAATCAAATCGCCTGCCAGGTCGCAGATAAGTAATGATTTGCTTAGGCTTAGCGAGGCCAGAGTTTCCCTTCTGTAGTATATACATCTCCAGAGTGAAAATAAACAGCCTCACACCTCGTACTGGGAGCTGGACTCTGTTGCTATTACAACTCAGTCTTCACTCCAACAAAAGAGGAGGAGCAAAACGTGCCTTTAAGAATATCTACTTTTCTTTCTTTCCTCCTCAAGCTGGCCATCAAACTGGTCACGAAACCATTTTTAAACTATTTCTCTGAACAGTTAACAACAGTTCTAATCTACACTGAAACACAAATTAGCTATCATTAAATGCTTTAGAATTGGCATTTATTTTATTCAACATATAGAGTGATATAAAACAAAAGAGAAATAGTTAACAGTTGCCAAAAGTAATACTAAAAGAATCACTTAAAACTGCAAATCTTGTCTTCCTTTTCTAGCACCTCTGGGAAATGAAAAACAGACTGCGTTTCAGCATCACCTGTCATGTTTGGGATACAGGGGTACCATGGAGCAACTGTTAAGACAAAGAGCATATCAATGTCGCTTTTATATTCATCCCACAACTAATGACACAAATGGAAAATGAGATTTATTTCTAAAAAGCCATCTTTGCTATTTTCCTTACTCTACATATAACTGGAAAGAAATTTCAAACTTCATTTCAGCTGGAATATACTGTTAAAGAATTTCTAAGCATCCAAGTACCTGCTATAAAGAAAGGTGTTAGAAAGGATTCCTGTAGCTAGGAAAAAATAAGGAAATGACCTCTTTAGAGGAAAGAGAATTAAAATACAAGACATCGTGGCTCAATTGTACCTTAGGCAAAGTTCACTTCGATATTGTCCATTAGGTCAATAGAATCCAGAATGCAGTTGTGGTTTACAAATGGCAAAGACAAATGTGCAATTTCGAAGCACAAATGTGCAATTATAGCCTAAATTAAGTTTTAGAAAACTACCATTTCAAATAGCCTGCTTTTCCAATCATAGAGGGACTTTAAAGTCGACCTCACTTTGAGCTGCATTAAAACTCTTGTATCTGATCCCAATGCTCAATCATTTATCTTGTCTTCCTTTTCTAGCACCTCTGGGAAATGAAAAACAGACAAATTGCACATTTGTCTTTGCCATTTTCATGAAAATTTTACTATCTCGTGCATTTATGGTAAATAGCAAAAGGGGGGGAAGAAAAATGCATGTAAAACACTCTGCAACATACAATGGGCTCTATAACAGTTATTTAAGAAATGATCAATATCAGAAACAGAGAGAAGGAGGTTCTATCTATCACCTAATATGTGATAAATAGAACCATGAGACAGGAAGTGTAATTGGACTCATAACTGCTCTCCAAGAAACTAAGTGAGCACAGGGAATGTCATGGTCCCTCGGGTGCCCGACTGTGCATGCCACACAGACCAGGGCAGTGTGCTGCTTTCCCAGGCCTCTGGGTGCAACACCTGGTAAGTCTGAAGGGCACCCAAATAGGCATGGGCCCTGCTTTGCAAAAACTATAAATATGTCCCTCCTTTGTCACCATATTATTTCTTTATTAAATTGCCCAAGGATACCTGCAGCACAGTCACTCCGGTAGGAGCAACTGACACAAAAGATGCTAGTATTGCTCAGTGAATTAAAAAGAACTTTTACAAGTGAATGGGGACTTTGCCTACTAAATGTCACGTGAAAGGATGTTTTTCCCAGAAAAATCACATTTCGACACAAATGGGAGGAAAACCCTAACTTGCACAAGTAAAAAGATTCAACACTCGGGGCCTCTTTCTTGGCTGTTAAAAGCCTCAGGAGTTGGAAGTGTGGTGCCTGTTAATTTGATTCCATGCTCAGCTGACATCTGTAACCACAACTAAGTATTCTGTACATGGTCTAACTAGCTAAGAAAACATGGATCTGATCAAGCGTTCAAAGGCTTGTTTACAGATCTGATCATGTCCTTACTTTCCCCCTAATAATCTACCGATCTGGAAGAGAAATCCCCAAATAAGTAAACCACTGACAATTTTTCTTTAAAAGAATTTCTACTGGTGTTTGCACGTGGGGTGAAATGCAGCCTGGACTTACAAGGCTCACATTTAGAAACCCACTCTGGGAGTTAGCTGCAAGACTCCTGCTAACAGTAGTAAGATGTATGTAGTCAAATCCCTGAGCTAAACTTTACTTGATGCCACAAAGCATTGCTATCGAATGCCTGTACACGCTGTATTGTATGATTAAAAACCCCAGTGTGGCTGCTGTCATAGTAACAAATGTGAAATTATTTTAAGGCCTAACCACTATGACAATAGCTCTTTTAAAATGCATCCTCGAACACAAAAGAAATAACAAATAATGACAAGTGTGTTTGCTAGCTTAATAATGGGAGACCACAGTTAACAACCCATTTTGTAATAACTCAAAATCGCCTTGAGTTAGCCATGAGATGAAAAACACTTAATCTAAAATGCATGATAAAAACTCTATGAAAGTCCTATATAGGCTACAGTCAAAAAATGAGAACTGCAATTTCTTTTAAAAGACAAATCCAACTAAAATACAAAATAACCTAAAACATGAAGATTAGAGCTTAGAATTGGGAGCTCTGGATAGAAGTTTGATGTGTTTTTGTTTTAATTTCAAAAAGGACTTGACCATAAAAAAGAAAGTATGCCCAATTTTCAATAAATAGGAAACAATAACTGATTAAGAGATCGGGAACTCTCTAATCAGATTATGACTTGACAATATGTTCTTAAACAGAAGTATATATTTAAAATTAGGTTTAAAATAATCCTCTTCACTGCAGAACAAAACCTGTAATTTCATTTTAGATGCATATCCAAGATTTAATGGAAGAAACAATCAAACGACCTTGTTCAAGAAGGTGATCACAGTAAGATGAACCACTGAGGTAAATTATGGAGACAACGTAATAGTAAGAATTTACTGTGTTTCTACTCAAGAGTGTAGTAATCTATTGAGAATTATAAAAATAACTTCTCAGTATTCAGCAGTCCCAGGATCTGCAATACTGCTCAGGATCTGCTATACTGCTCAGATACTTGGACACCAAATTGAAATCCTGATATATGAGTTGTCATTAAAACATGCTAACATGTAAAAATCTAATTTCACGGCAAGGGTGAACAGTGATTTAGATTGGTAATATGATGTTATTTTACTGGTGCTTAAAAAGAGTCAAGAGCACCTTTTCTACAAAACTGTACTGTCGCATTCATAGTTTCATTCAGACATTCAGCCTCACCTGGCCGTCTTATAAGCCAAACTTCAAACTTCTTCCCATATATTGCAAGCTATGTAATATCCAGGCAAATAATGAAGTTCAACTCCATTTTACAGGTAAGGATTCTTCATACCCACTCTTCTGCTCCTAGTCAACAATCTGAGAGGAACCGTTTACATGACTGGAACAGAGGTACGTGCTAAACAGCACGCCCACCCCAGCTGAAACTGTTCTCTAATGCTTACTGCCTCTTATTCCCTGTGTTGTTATTTTGTTATACACCCGCCCTGAGGCCAAAACCATGAAAAGAAGCCAAAATAAATGGGCAGGAAAAATGTCTTATCCCTAGCTTATGATGCTATTTTTCTTTTTATTGGAATAAAAGAGGCTGCCAAGTTCTGATGTCACTGCAGTAATTTTATGGCCTGATAAAAGCAGTATTTTATCCATTTGAACATTCGTCTCTGTTGCCAACTTTACCTCCAACCAGACAGTGTGTAGGATTACTCAACTGAACAGATATCAAATTATAGTAAAATAGAGAATAATAATTACTTTTACTCTGATACCATAAAAAGCCAGTAACTGTCAGACGTTTCCCTGGCAAGAGACAGAAGCCAGAATGTACTTTTCAGTCCCTATATATCCAGGAGAACTCCTGTAATTCTGAGTGTTTGAAGACAAACACACGAAACATGACATCAGCTCTCTGGAGACATTTAATGTTGCACAGAACAAAAATGCACATTTTAAATATATAAAATTGTTGCAGCATCGGTCAAGCGTTCCGGTAATAATGGCACAGATGTCCTGGTAGCTGCAACAGTTAACTACTTTCCCTTCATCTCTAGTTTTCTTTAATCTTCGTTATTTGCAGCTGTGGTATACCTGAACTTGGCATGGAGAATCACCGATTTCAATGGACTTTTTAAGAACAAAAGTGTGTGTTGAAATCATCCATGGATCTAGAGGAGACAGTTTAGCATCTTGCTACTCAGTGTGGGCTGCCCAGTGTCATTCGCATCATCAGAAGCTTGTCAGAAAGGGAGAATCTTGGGATTCATCCTAAACCGACCAAATCAGCAATAGAGAAAGCAGGGTCTGGTCACGGGAGGAATGCACTGTAGCTGCGGACTGCAGAAGCACCAGGTAGTAAGGAACCGTGTACGCCTAGCGAAGACCTGGGCTTTAATCAATGAGTGATTCAGGGTCTTTGAAGAAATCGGTTTTAAGAGCAGTCACACGATCAGATTTATGCTTTAGGAAGGTCATTACTCTGGCAAAATGTAGAATGGATGATTTGGAAAAGAGAAAACCAAGACTGGAGACAGGGAGATGAGGCAGTAGCAGGTTAAGCAGGAGTTACGACTATCATTTTGTCTCACATTCTGAATCGCCTCTCAGCCCTCTCAAATTTTGAAAAGAAGGCTGGAGAGGTAGGATAATGGAAACAGAAGAAAGAGAGATCTTAGAGGTTACAGGGAGGGTACAGAAGGCTTTATGTGTAAACAGAAGTATAAAACAGTGAAAACACAGTCTATTTTTCTGCTTTATAGAGAAATTATTATTTTGATTTGGGATTCTATACTCCTTTCAATCACTCTAAATATCAATTATTAACATAAATAATTAACATATATTTACAGACACAAAATGTGTACATGGTTAGATTAGATAACTATGATTAGATTATATCCTCAGAATATAGTTTCATTGCTTGGATAAGTCACTGACATAGGCTTTCTCTTCCCATATGAATTATTTCTCGCTCTTGAAATTCAAGTGTAGAAAAGTCTGGATGGAGGAAAAAACAGAGACAAGAGGTACATTTACTAATTTTTACTTTATATATAACTTGTTGTAGGGGAGAATAAATAACTAGGTCAACAGAGGGCTTGAAATAAATTCTCAGATGTACCTATATACAAAGGGAGCAAATTCCAAACTTGTCAGTATCATCATTTCTGATACCAATATACTTAGAATGCTGGGAAAAAAGAATCTCCGACATTTACTTATGAGTGAAAAAATAAAGAATTAAATTAAAGTGAAAGAGCCGGCAGGTAGAAGCAGTCCTCAACTTTATACCAGGGTTGGTGTGAGAAAATGTATTGACCTAATGGCTATTTGAAACGTGTTAAAACATTTTCTCCCCCCTTATGTATCCGGTGGCTACGTAGACACCCATAAAGCCTATTTCAGGGAGTCTTAGTACTGCAAAGGCCCTACAGGTCGTGAGGTCCAATCCGTCACGGAAGGAAGCGATGCTTTCCACAGTCTCTTTGGCAAATGCCACTAGAACATGTCTAGTTATAAGGAGCTCATGCCACTTCCAGCGTGCAATTTCTGTCATGAGGCAGCTCTATTTGACAGACAGTTAGCTCTTCCCTCTTTGGAAAAAAAATCTGCACCTTTTGAGCGCCCTATGGAACAAAAGATGCATCATATATCACCATTTCAACTCTCCCCACCCCCACTGAAGTCTTGGCCACTGGTGGTCTGATTTAAGAAGAAAGGGGGACAACTCGCCCCTCTGGAATGCAGGGGAACCCATCCCTGCACATGGCTGGAAGTGAGGAAGGAGCTCCTGTCAAGGAACTATGAATAATAGATTTAATAAAATTACAAATGCTGAGGATACAATGTCTCCTGAGAGAGAAAGTGGCTTGTGTTCAAGCAGACCATCCAGAAAGTCCTTCAACATTTCCAAGAACAGAAATATTATTCATCTCAACCACGGCTCCCTCCAAAATTTCAATGAAAACAAAAACTTCTGATTCGTCAACAGCATCTTGTATTCTTGTTTCACTGTTTGGGGAAATAAATGGTATTTGGCATATTAGGGAATTCCAACAATGCAAACAAATTTCTAAACACAAAGGCACAACCTGACAGTAACTGTGAAGGTCATACAGCCAGTTGGTATAAGTGGGCAGTCCCAGTCTTCACACTCTTCCCGTAGTACAGCATACTAGCTCCATTTGGGGGGATTTTTTTTCAAAATAACATTGTGTTTTTCATTTTCTTCTAAAAGATATTACACTAATGCTGGGGTGATGGTCATGTCTGTGCAATTCTAACTATTGATTATTGCATTAAATCCTAGAAATGAAGGACATAAGGTGACGTAGATAGTCTTTCTCTATTTTGAGGCTCCCTCCATTCCCTTCTAAAAACAAAAAGTAAAATAAATGCAGTTATCAAAAAATCTGATTTATGGAATTGTAACTGTAGGTAATGATATCACCTTCGGCCCGTTTTTATGTATAAAAATAAGGTCGTGGGTATTTTTCTAAGCTAGCCACTGGGATCTGATTTTCTAATACTTTAGGCAGAAGTATTGTTATTTTCCCCCCACTGACCATGTGCCAATAAAATGAACTGCTATGGATTTCAAAACACAAAAGATGCTACAACAATGTAAAAGGCATGTCTCACCACCATACATGATGACAGATGAATCCCTCAGACACAATGAGCAGTGCAAGGAACCAGATATAAAAGAACACATACTGTCTGCATCCACTTTTATCAAGTTCAAGAACAGGCTAAACTAATCTCTGGTAAAAATCTCATCTGCAGAGAGAATAGTTGTTGCTCGCAGGGGACAGTGGCGTTGTCTGGGAAGAGACCCAGGGAGCCTTCTGAGGCAAAGGAAAGGCTCTATATCCACCTGGGCACCGGTACACAGGTGTGCGTGTATGTAAAGCCTCACCTAGCTGTTCACTTAGTGTACATTAAATGGATGCTTGTGTACATCTCTGTATTACATCTCGATTGGAAAAAAATGCAACACATTGTTTCCAGGTGTGTTTTAAGTTTCAACTGCAAAATTAAGAAAACTGTAGCACACGAAAACTTTACAGCAGTTACATATGTCCACACTATCACTAACTTCTGAGAACTCCTCATTAGTTAGTACTTCCAAGAAATCACTTCTGGATCGAAATAATAGACTCCTGAACAGGAGGAATTACTAGAAATACCAGCAGCTCCCATTCACAGAGGTTTTACCATATGCCAAGCGCTTTACTTTCATTATCTCTTGTAATCCCCCAACAGTGGTTAGAGATACTATTGTTATTATCCCCATTTTGTAGAACAGAAAACCAAAGCTTAGGTCAAGATCACTGTGCAAGCTCACATAAATAAAGAGGTGAGCCAGCCTGTAACAAGAATAGCTGAGCAGCAAGCTAAATGTCAACTTAATTCTCTTGTTTGTATTAGGGTACTATAAAAAACCAAGCACACAGTTACAAGCAACAAAACATGAGCAGAATATAAAACCTTAAGTTTAATAACATAATCTGTATTTTTTTTTTGTCTTCTCGAATAAGGTGTAAGGAACTTTTACAGTTCCTTAAATTCTAGGGTTAAAGATACATCACTGGCTCTCGCGAATTGAAGTCCCTACTCACATTCCAACTGATATGTAGAAAAAAAATATTCTTTGGGGTAGCTTTGTATTATCTGTGGCTATCAAAATACATCACACAGCAAAGAAACTGAACAACCTGTGAACCAAGACAGGCACAATGCTAACCACAGTATTTACTCCAATTCATTCAAGAGTCCTTTCAATTTGGCCATACTAGTAGAAGGCATGCCCTGGATTAAGATGGGAAAACATTTTTAAACGTATTCTCTAAAAGGCTTCTTTATTTTCTAAACAGTGTATTGTGGGGAGAATTTGGTAGGACTACATGGTAATAGGACGGTAATACATGATATACAACATGATGTTAAGCAGGGACAAAATATCAAATTAACCATCAAATAAGCTACTGCACTCTCTGCATTCCATGAAATGTACAAGCAGTGGAATTCAGATTCATGTTTATTCTCAAAAGATGAAAATCAATTAACTATGGCATCCAAGATTCAGAACTACTCTTCCTGGAAAAGTACACAAGAAACAAACTGGGCTAACATTTTGAAAAGTGTATCCAAAAATTATATTGGGGGTGAAGGGGGGCGAGGGAGGAAGATCCACTAATATTTCCAAAAAACCTTACCCCAAAAATGTTTACAGAATATTTTAATAGATATATTTTCATTTACTTGTGGCCGCTAGCAAATCTGCAAAGCAATTCCTTAAAAAAAATACTAGAAATCAGAAAGGTTTCTTAAAAGACAACAGAAAAGAGCTACACCCTAAATGAATTTATACTCTATAACAGAACAGAAACACAACAAAATCATATAAAAACAAAAGAGCAAACTAAAATATGCCTATTCAAACAAGCATTTCACCTCTGCAAAAAAATGATTTGCTTCCCATAAAAGTCAGATTTAGCTCTCACTTCAAAAAGCTATTGAAACAATACATCCACCCTGGCAGGCAAGACCAAACTGTAACACAATTTTACATGTTTATCAATAGATCATTCAGAGAAAACTTACCAAATCTGCAACGTGTGTATGCTTGTGCTTCGGAGGGAAAGCAGAAAAATGACTTTCTGTACTTAACAGTGGCGTTCACTTCAGGGCTAAGAAACACACCGCCACAGTCCTGCTTGCAGGAAAGTCCTGACTAGCAATCTGCCTTTGGGTTGGGCTCTTCTCTTATGAGATAAGCTGTTAAGTCATGCCTTGATTTTAGATCTGCTAACATATGGAGTCTTCTAATGTAGCCTCTCTCCGCCCCCTCCCTCCGCTCCCCCCTCACGGCTGCTCCACTCCCTCTGCACACACACACACACACACACACACACACACATACAAAAAAGGCACTGCAGGGCAGAAATTCCTCAGGTGCTCGCTAATGGAATTCCCAGGGTCTTGGAGCCGCTTCGGGGATCAAGAGATCTCATAGCCCCTGCTGGGGTAAGGAGCAGCGAGTCTGTTCCATTTAATCAAATACAGAATGAATTTTCAGCTCTATTCACTAGCTTGTCTCCAGGGCTCTCAAAAGGCACCAGGCAGCTAGAATCACACACATGTGGCTCTTTTAGGCAAGTATAATTAGTTTGATTTTAAAAAGCCACATTAATAATATCACCTCAGGACCATTATTCAGGGGACAGATGACAATGATACTGTATGTTTTAAGCCTGACAATGGGGGAAAGAGCACAAACAATGAAGGAAAACTTGGAGGATTAAAAAAAAAAACACACGCCAGTTTCTCATTGAATTGTAATCCAATATTTTTAAAGTGACATTAAATATATTCCATACACTTCATTTTAATTGAAAAATATCAAGTCAAGCCCTCCTCCCTATTATCTTGAAAGTGAATCAGTACCTTATATACAACAAAAATGTATAAATGAAATGTTTATAAATAAAGGGAATGTTTACACACACAATATAAAAATTTACATAAAAACAATAAAACATTATTCTCAAATGTCTTATTTGAGAATAATCCAAGATAACAAAACTTCTTAGGGAAGAACACCAATCAAAAACTGTAAATCAAGTCCTTCAAAGCAATGTATTTAGCAACCAGACTCCAAATTCCCTTTCTAATCTAATTAGTTGCTATTAAGTGGTAAGATCATCTGCCTAAATACTACCTGGTGGACAACTCATCTACTCCTCTGATGTCTTCTTACCTACACATCTACGCAGTATAAGCGCTAATAACAAGGCAACGCCTAATGTAATTAAGTGTTATAAATAACAAATTTTTAAATTACTTATTTTTAATGTCCTATCCCCTGTCTGATTTCACTAAGATAATGTTAAATGCCTAAAAATCATTTCCCCTGGATTTTACTTAGACATAATCACCCAATTTTGGTCTAAATGTTTGCAAAAGAAACGTTTTCTAGAGAAGGAACATTTTACTTCAGTTTTTATTGTGACAAAACCATAAATGACATCGTTTAGAAAGTCATGAAAGTGTAAAAGGTCAACGTGGGAAAATAAGAGGAAAGCACAGCAAACCAGTCAATGCATTTTACCTGATCTCTTTAGACCCCCCCTTTCCTACACACAGCCTCCCATCCCTATAGACCTTGCGAATGGGGCGGGGGTCCTATCTGAAAGTGAGCTTAGTTCTCTTCATGCAAAGTCAAACCACCTGCAAAGAAGGTAAGATGATGGAGAACCCAACCTGCACAGGCCAGATGGGTGTGCTCCGGGGCCTGAGAGTTCTCTGTACCTCCCCACTCCAGGGCAGAGCTGTTTAAGTACTTTCCACAGAGGAGGCTGATGCGAACCACAGCCATCAATCAAAGCATCCCAAGTGAGTTCTTGCACAAACACACTACCTCGAGGAACTGATTTCCCTGGTTGATTACACTACTCAAACAAAGACAGATTTCCCAGATACTATATCCACGTTTTGGGGGTTGTTTTTTTTTTTTTTTTTTTTTTGCATGAAAGTTAAATAACATACAGGGGTGTTTTTTCTAGAAATATAAATGTTTCTGTTCTATACGCTGCCAAACACACACCCAAGGGCGGGTCTTCACAAAATGAAACAGGTTTGCACTCCATCCTTCTCATATAACTTAAAAGTAGGAGGCAGTTTATATCAACATGTGCATAACAGAAAACTACGGTAGTGGGTGTCTCTCTGGGTTCCTAAGAATGCTTTCTAGTTAAGGACTAATTTTTAAAAATGTCCAGAACCTTTCTGACGTTCCCTTTCATCTTGTCCTAAAAGTTGCACTACTCCCCCTCCCCCATCCATTTTCAGCTAAAGTAGACTACTCACAACAACAACAACAACAACAAACCGAGCTCTAAAATGCAATAGGATGTTTAGAATCATCCCAAGAACAAACCCGTTTCAGCCCCAGCCCTCTCCCACCGCCTCCTCCTGGACACTACCCACTGGGTAATGATGCCAAGCGTCAGCTGACAGCCTGCGGGTTATGGTGTCAGTGAGGCATGGCATCGGCATCGCCGGCCACCGGACTGAGAACCCATCTGTTACCTTTAAGTCCGACCTCCCGTTCCACGAGGTGTCCGACTCCGGGCGCGGAGGAGGCTGCCTTTCTGTGAATGCGGTTGGTTCTCTAGACCCCAGATCTCAGCTGGAAGGCAGCCTGCCCTCCGAGCACCTGCCACCCTCGGGAGCCCGGCCAGGAAGGACCAGCTTTCCGGAGCAGCCTCCTTGCGGACAGACAGCCGTCCACCTGACTCGGTGGGGTCCGGGGGAACAAGGAGGCGAAGACCAGAGAGTCCCTCCAACCCCCGCACCCCCCACTCTGTGATTTATGACTGACAGTCCTAGAGGTGGAGTGGAAGCCACAAGGGTTGGAAGCTGCGGGCTGAAATAAAGAGCGAGCTGCAATGTATGGAGACAGGAGAATGCAACCGCAGGGAGAGCTGCTGGGGAAGGAGAACGAGCTCCCGAGCTCCCGGGGCTGGGCAGGCACGGCGCCCGTGACAGCGGAGAGAGAGACCCCGTGCGGGACGTTTCTCCCGCTCGCCCCGCAGAAAGCACCGTCCCCAGGGCGCCCCGCGGGTGGAGGTTGAAGGGCGGGGACCCCCCCCTCTCCCTGGGGACGTGCCGGCGCCCCAGCTCCCCGCCAGGTTCGTCCCACCTGCCGGGCGGGTCCCTGTCACTGACACCCCGCCCTCCACCACGGGGCGGCCCAGCGGCCCCCGTCTCCGCCCGAGCCCCCGACCCCGCGCCCCTGGGCCCGCCGGCCGCCCGCCGCGACCGCCCGTCCCCCGACCCCGCGACGGGACCACCGCGCACCTCTCGGCGGCCCGGCGGAGCCCCCAGATCTCTCGCGGCAGCCGGCTCCCAGAGCCGCCCCAGGTCATCCCGCGCGGGCGGCTACGGCGGCGACAGCGATCAGAGCGGCCTCCACGCGCCAGGCGGGGGCGGGGCGGGGGCGCGGGTCCCCGCTCTCCTTGCGCCGCGCCGCGCCGCGCGCCCGGGCTCGGGGGAGGGGGCGGGGCGGAGTCACGGCGCGCGCCCCCGCCGCTGCGCCCGCCCGCCCAGGCCTCGGCGCGCGGGCGCGTGACCCGGCGCCGCGGGAGCGCGCCACGAGGCCGCCCCGCCCCGCCGGAGGGTGCGCGCGCAGCCGCCAGATCCACGGCAGGGACGGGACGTACCAATATTCGGGGGGGGACGCACCATGTGCAGGGCCACCTCCAGTCCCCTTCCTGCTTGTCCACAAGAGCTCCCCTCCCGTCAAAGGAGTTAATTCTCTGCTTTGGTTTAGGGCAGGTGATACGGAGGTGCCTCAGCAGCTCCCGGAGGTTGCTCTCACTCTCCTCCCCCTTTAAGGCCCCCGGAGACCGGCGGTGGAGCGGTCCGCAAGGGTCCGCACGTCCGCCGGCGCCCCGCCCAGGCCCCGCCCCTCAGTCCTCGGCGGCGCTCCCGACCTGTCTGTTCTCTCCACTCGTTTTTTTAAAATTGTTGACAGTATTACAAATGTCTTCCACTCCCCCGACCCTTTGCCCCCCTTCACCCCGCCCCCGCCTGCCCCAGGCCTTCACCGCACTTGTCTGTGTCCATGGGTGATGCATCTCCGCACGTAAGGTCTTCGGCTCATCTCTCCCCGGCCCCCCACCCCGATCTGTCTCTCTCCACTCTTACCTGGTGGCTGTCTCGCGGCTCCAGCTTCCCGCCGCTATGGTTCCGTCGCCTGTTCATTACTTTCCATGTTTCGTTTCTTCCTGGTTCCACAACCTCCCCTCCTGCCTTCACAGTCGCGCCAAACTGGCGGCAGAACTTAGGCTGGGAGTGAGCCTCTGTCCCGGTGAAACCAGCGTGGCCTTTGGGCCCAGAGTCTAACCAGCCCGTCCTTGGACCCGCCCCAAGTTATTTGATGTCACCGAACCTCAGTGGTTCAAACAGAAAAAGGGAAAAAATGATTTCTATACTGGGGGCCGGGGGTGGCGGGGCAGGTGGCGGATGCAAGAAACCACTTCCTTCTCACCTAAGTTCTACCTGGGCTAATCCATTGAACAGACAGATCAAGAGGAGAAAATGTCCAAAGTTTATTAGGGATCCACATGCAGCGGCGCCATGAGATATGAGACCCAAAGACACCTTAGGCAAGTGAGGTTTCTGTGCCATTTTGGATAAAAGAGGAGGGGAGGGTGGGGCAGGAGGGTGGGATTTCAAAAGGACCGAGGGCAATCCACGGGTGGGCAACATGTGGCAAACCAGTTCTTTCTGGGCACCCCAGGCCAGTGGGATCCAGAAGGGAGTTCGACCAACCAGGCTTTGCTAGATTTCTTCCTATCTGCCCCCCCCCCTTTTAATTCATGGGTGCTCAGGTGACATTACTAAGGGTGCCTTCCTGCAGCAGGTTTTTCTATCTGAATTCCTTTAGGCCAGTGGTTCTCAACCTCTAGCCCTTTAAATACAGTTCCTCATGTTGTGACCCAACCATAAAATTATTCTCGTTGCTACTTCATAACTGTAATGTTGCTACTGTAATGAATCGTCATGTAAATATCTGATATGCAGGATGGTCTTAGGCGACCCCTGTGAAAAGGTTGTTCGACCGCCAAAGGGGTCGAGACCCACAGGTTGAGAACCGCTGGTTTAGGCAGAAAAGGGGAGTGTCAAAGATTCTAAGCTTTTTCTTTTTTTCTTCTTCCTCTTCTTTCACCAGCTTAAAATCAATATTCCATATTTTGGGGTGGCAAAACTTCAGTCCTCCTCAATACTTAGTGAAAAGCACCTGCCACCGAGTGGCCATTCGAGGACTGTGACTTCTATATAAAATAATTACTATTAGCTGTTAGCTCATCTCTTTAATCAACACCCTTACTATCAGTTTAACTAACAAAAGGGGCCCTAATGATACCTGAAATTCCAAAACACTCAGTCCTGAACTTCAGGAGAAATACGCCCTTTAGAGACCTTTTTACTTGATTTTCACAAAGAAATGCTGTGAAAGTGTGGTCGTGTTCAAACAGTTTAGCTTTCTGCTTTAGCTGGAACCCGGGTCTTGGTGAAAGCATTGGTTCCTAAGAAAGTCGGTATAGGGAGGAGGATGGAGAAAGAAATCGCATTCTACTTCGCTCTCCATTGTTCCATTTTTTACTTATTCAAACCAAGAATCTCTATGCTCTTAACAAGGTAGAGTAAATGATTTTTCATTCAGCAAATAAGATGTCCTATAAACACTGAAGGTTTCACTGAAATGAGAGTTTTGTGGGAATGAATGGAATGGGAGTCTTGCAGTTTTGTCCCCGACCACAGCAGCACCACTGGGGATCATCACCAAGCTGGCCTGGTCATGTTGAAGGTTTTCCAACTCAACGGTGATTTCACATGTTTTGCTTTTGATCATGGCTTTGGATTTGATTGGATCTTCTTTACATAAGGGAAAAAAATCTATTTAAAACTGAAAAGCGGGGGAGGGAAAATGACCATCAAAAGTCAGTTGGGCCCTGCTGGCGTGGCTCAGTGGTTGAACGTTGACCTGTGAACCAGGAAGTCAGGGTTCGATTCCCGGCCAGGGCGCGTGCCTGGGTTTCGGGCTCAGTCCCCAGTGTAGGGCATGCAGGAGGCAGCCGATCAATGATTCTCTCATCATGGATGTTTCTATCGCTCTCTCCCTCTCCCTTCCTCTCTGAAATCAATAAAAATACTTTTTTTTTTTAAAAGTCAATTAGCTCAGGACCTTTTTTCTTACTCGCCGCTAAAGGTTCCAAAGCTCAAGACTCCTGCGACCCGCACAATACATTGGACCCAGAGGCTTAAGCAATAACAGAAGTCATTTGTCACCATTTGGATGTTTTCCAAATTTACCCAACAAATATGCAGGAAGTTCTGATTATTTATGAGGTAACTTAATATTGACATGTTATTAAATGACCTGACCCTCCTCTGAGCATTTGGAATTGCACAGCTAATGACGGCAGGATAACTCCCCTCCCAAGGCTAGAAGGTTGGTAATCAACAGTTTTCCTCAGCAAGATTGATTTCCTTCAGAAAGAAATTCAAATCAATCGACTGTCTTCTCGCCGTCGTGTACATTTCCTGAACTGCGTGCAAGAGGATTTCACGGAGAGCGAGATTTCTATGGCCTTTTTTTATGCTGAGCAGGCTAAGCTCCGGAGACGCACTGCCTAAACCCATTACACACAGATCACCTAACGCCGTGACTGCGTTTGTGATGCTAGATTAATTTACCCACACCCCAGGTCGGGAGAAAACGACTTTACACATCTTCTTTGCACTAGCAAAGAATGTAGAGATCATTTTACAGGAAAGAGAAAGACAGGTCTGTACTGGAGGCCAGCCCTGGGCAGATACGGATGCCACCTTCCCTGTCATTCAGGAGCCCCTTGCCTGAGACATGAAAGAAAGCCAGAGGCCTGAAAGAGAACGATGAGGAGTTGGGGATATTTACAAAGGGCAGTGACTAAGGACTGAGTAATCTGAGGCTGGATGGTCTCACAGAGAAAGCATTGACGTGAGGGTTGGGAACCCTGTCCAGTATCGTTTAGCCCCAGATCCCGCGTTCTCCTGCTGTCTGCTCTGTGAACTTGCGCCAACCACTTGGTCTCTACGGTAGAATTTCCCCTTCTTCCGAGAGGGAAAATGAGCGACAATGTGTCGAGGTCTCTAAGGGGCTGGCATTGTTCGAGTGAATTCTGGCAGCTTCCACAGCTCTCGCATAGGTTCAAACAAAAAAAAAAGTCGCCAGGACCGTTGCCTGGAGGATTTGGTTTTAAGTCCCGAGGGCACCCAACACAGAAGGCGGCTCTGACCGCACCAGCCTCGGGCGTGCTGGAGGTCTTCTGTTTGGTCCTATTGTCCATAAGCAGTATGAACTTGGGTGAGTTTCCTCATCAGAAAAACAGGTATAAATATCCCATAGGTTGCCAGGTTGTTTTGAGAATGTTAAGTAGATACGGCTCCTTGCATAGAGGCCAACAGAGTAGGCATACCATACATGACCCTTCTGATTACGCATCAGCTTGGTTTAGACCAGTGGTTCTCAACCTTGGCTGCACATTAGAATCACCTGGGAATCTTTTTAAAATCCTGATTTCTGGGCCTCATCCTCTGGAAATTCTGTTATGGGGTGGGGCCACAACATTAGTAACAAAGGAACAGAATTTCTGGAGGTTGAGGCCCAGAAATCAGGATTTTAAAAAGATTCCCAGGTGATTCTAATGTGCAGCCAAGGTTGAGAACCACTGGTTTAGACAACCTCCATTCCTGATCAATTGTGAATATTTCTCTTTTTCTTAAATGTGTCATTATTGTTGGAAAGTATGACAGATGTCTGCTTTGTGTGTTTTTTCTGTTGGTTCTTTCCCCCCATTGACCCCCCTCTTCCCCGCGCTCACCCCTCCCAAGCCTTTGCCACACTATTGTCTGTGTCCACGGCCTATGCCTATGTGCAGCGAATATTACTTATAACACAGTAAAGAATGTTATGGAAACCAACTTGCATCTTGGACAAATTACTGAACATGCTTTGTGGATCAGTTTTCTCATCTGTGAAAGAGTAACAATAGTACCTATTTTCTATGACTGTTGTAGGATAACTGAAATGATGCATGTGAAGAACTTAGCCCAGAGACAAGGACATGATGATAAAAATTAACTACTGTTATTATTTTTATCATCCCAAACATCATCATGGTAAGAATCATTGTGAATTCTCCTCCTACGGACCAACATTTTCCCTAATTGTTTTAGTTGTAAGCAGCTGCCATGCTATATGAGCAATGGAAGAGTGAGTGCGTGTGATTTATTGGTTTGCGTTATAATCTTTCCCATGTCAGCAATAAGGATCATACTTGTCTGCATATTGATATTTATCTATAAATGCCATAAATTTAGAAGACTGTTGTGAGGATTAGATAAGCTGGTGAGCATTATAACGTACTTATTAACAAAATAAACACATCACATATAGAAAGACAAATCTAATGAATCATTATTCTAAGCCTTGCTTTTACAATACCTAACCAAGTGTTTTCTCTTCCTTAGTCAAAAGTACTTACAGAAGAGCATCAATGCTGACACTCTTTAAGACAGTGGTCTGTTCTGGCTGGTGTGAGCATCGACCTATGAACCAGGAGGTCATGGTTTGATCCCCGTCAGGGCTCATGCCCGGGTTGCAGGCTCAATCCCCAGTAGGGGGCGTGCAGGAGGCAGCTGATCAATAATTCTTTCTCATCATTGATGTTTCTATCTCTCTCTCCCTTTCCCTTCCTCTCTGAAATCAATAAACTTAAATATATATATATATATATATATGTATGTATATATGTATATATATGTGTGTGTGTATATATATGTGTGTGTGTGTATGTGTGTGTGTGTGTGTATATATATATATATATATATATATATATACACACATACATACACACACACAAAAGAGACAGTGGTTCTGAACTGGGCACTCTAGAAGTTCAATACTGAGCCAATGATTGAGTCCGGCTCCTCCTGGGCCTTTGACAAGAGGCTTACACCTTGATTAAAGCACTGTGCCTGGGCAGATACTGTGCTTCGCATCCTTTACCAATGCCCATGGGCAGGGCAATGGGGCCTTGCCATGGAGGGAAGGGATGACTTAAGGCTGAAATAAAGCAAACCAACAGAAAATGTCTAGATCAGCGGTTCTCAACCTGGGGGTCGAACGACCCCTTCACAGGGGTCGCCTTAGACCATCGGAAAACATGTATATAATTACATATTGTTTTGTGATTAATCACTATGCTTTAATTATGTTCCATTTGTAACAATGAAAATACATCCTGCATATCAGATATGTAAATGACGATTCATAACGGTAGCAAAATTACAGTTATGAAGTGGCAACGAAAATAATGTTATGGTTGGGGGTCACCACAACATGAGGAACTGTATTAAAGGGTCGCGGCATGAGGAAGGTTGAGAACCACTGGTCTAGATGTAACCGCAGGACCAGCTGATGAGATGCTGAGAGACAACTGACCAAAACCGTAAGCCATGCCTCTTCTGGACCCTTCTCTCCCAGGCGTCAGTGTCTCACACGCCTGGTCACCAGGCATGTAATCTCAGGGGCCCTTCCAGACCGAGAAGGCTGGCTTTACCGTCCTCTAATACGAGAAACATGTCAGGGCCGCTTTGAGATGTTCAAGCCATCTGGAGTCCGTGAGCCACGTGGTCCATCTGCAGCAGGAAGTCACCAGTAAGAAGGTCATTCGTTCTCTGGCTTCCCTTTCCAGCAACGTCAGCAGCCACAGTTTGGAGCTGTAGCCCCACGCTTTTCCTCTACAGCCTGGATCCATGTATTCTTCCATCCTAAGGCTGCCTCAGAGATGGCTCGGAGGTGCTGAACTCTCCATGCACTTGGGGAAAGGAGCCCAAGGCACGAAGCAGTGGAAGAGATCACCTTCCCTCTTAACTCTTCCCCACTATTTCTCTCTCTGCCTTTAAACACTGAAATGGCCAGAGTTCTCCACTTTAATCAGCTTGCTGATGTTTAAGTAGAATGAAGTGATTCAGTGGCATTTACTAAGCACCTACAAGATATTATCAAGCAAAATGAAACGTTTCTATGCTTCTTGGGGTTTGCCTCCTGCTTTCCGGGCAAGGTCAGTATATACCTTCCCACCATTCTGTTGAGTAGCCGAAGACCAGGCAAGTCAGCAAAGGCTTATCCAGCCTTTTCTATTTGTCCCTCGCTAGCTAGGCAGCTGTGGAAGAACAATAGCTTCCCTGCCCTTGAGACACTTCGTCTTTTTGGTTAGATAAAATACACACTCTATAGTACCTACTAAGTGCCAGGCACAGAGTTGTAAGCATTTTCTGTATGCACTCATGTAACATCCCTGTGAAATGGGCATTATTAGTCCTGCTTTACAGGAGGATGAGGAAACGAAGGCTCAGGGAGGCCGAGCAACTTGCCCAAGGTGACACAGCTACAGACCCCAGAGCCGGATTCAAAGCTGGGCAGGTGAGCTTCAGAATCGCCCATAACCCCTGTGCTATGCAGCCTTTCAGCTGGGACTCCACGACCATGAGAAAGCCAGGCAAGGCCGTGTGTACACAGGAACTCCTCTCGTCAAGGTGGAGACTGAGGTTCCGGACTTAAAGAGCAAGGAAGAAACGGGTCTTGGAACAAGAGGCACAGAAAGCGCTGGGTTGGACTGTTGGAAGGCAAACAGGAGGCGTGGTCCACATGCAGAATGAGGGGCAACCTGGAATGAGGGGCAATCCGAAGAGAAGCGAAGAAATAGGCGGGAACCTTGTCTAACTTAAGAGCAAGGAAAAGCCCTGGCTGGTTTGGCTCAGTGGATAGAGCACCAGCCTGCGGACTGAAGGGTCCCAGGTTCGATTCCGGTCAATGGGTTGTGCCTGGGTTGCGGGCTCAATCCCCAGTAGGGAGTATGCAGGAGGCAGCTGATCAACGATTCTCTCTCATCATTGATGTTTCTCTCTCTCTCCCTTTCCCTTCCTCTCTGAAATCAATAAAATATTTTTTTTAAAAAAAGAGCAAGGAAAATAGGAAAGTTCCTCTCTGCAAAACGATGGTGCTAATGGTAGCTCCCTCCTGGCTTTGTGAGGAGTCCGGCGATGCCTTGCACGTAGAAGCTCGGTGTAAGTGTCAGCCATCCTGTTCTTATTATTGTTCTTGGATGAACTTTTGCTGGGGGACTGGCTGGAGTGGGGAGACGGGAGCCTGACGTATTCTGGTGTCTTAGGTTAGTGACTGAACACACTGCAAACCTTTGTTCCCGGCAAAGCAACACGGCGCTCTCATTTCAAACCCACTTGTAAACTCTGCAGTGGAAAAAACGAGCTGGCCCTTGGGGAACTCACTGTTAGGCCCAAGGCTCGGCCACACGCTCCCTAAATCTGCTGGCAGAAGAGCGGCAGGCCAGCCAGCCCCCCTGGACGGGGAGGGGCCCTGAAGCAGGTGACCTCACGGGGTCCCTTTTAACCAGGGCGAGGGCCTGAGTCTGTGATCCTGTAAACACTGCACACCCCGGGCGTTTGTGTGGGTTGTTCTTTGTTCCGAAAAGGCCTGGGCCGTTTGGAGAAGTCTGCAGAATGTCAGAGAGCTGTCACTTCCAGCGTCACGGAACTCTGTTCCCCAGCAGATCCGCAAGGCAGAGCGAGGTACACGTCTGCGTGAGTCGGGGTTTATTTAACGTCCGCAGCCCTGGCAGGTTTTTGACGGATGAAACTGTTTTCTGCAAACAGAGCCCGGTCCTGTCTCGCTCCACGCTCCTTCCCTGCCAAGCGTGGAGCGAGCGGTTGGCAGAGGCCGCTCGCAACTGGCCAGGCTGATGAGATACTATCTCCGTCTCCTTGTAACACAAAACATTTATTTTGCAGCAAGTGAACACCACATGGAAAGGGGCCCAAGATTTCGGAGGGCGAGAGGCTGGGTCTGCCCCTTGCTGGGCTGCCCGGTTGGTCGACCTTCTGCCTCTCGTGGCCCCCACAGCAGCGCCCAGGCTCCCCCTGACACGTGTGCCATTAGGAAGGCAGTTCTAGGGGCGCCAAGCCACCCCCACCTCGGGCCCACAAGTCAGGGAAACTGCCCAGGCGGCGAGAGGATGAGCCGGCACTCAGCAACGACACCGACTCTGAAGGGCAAGGCCGGATTTGATGACTCTGTCCCCGTCCTGGCCTTCGCCCTCTAGGAATTCACTGGGGGACCCAGAGCCCCAGAGTATGGACTTAGCCCCCATAACAGCCTCTGAGGACATGTGGGACCCAACTCCCAAGCAGCAAGATGATTTCAAGACCTGTGACCACCGAGGAAGTCTCAGAGCAGACAGTTCCTGGCTGCCCTCGCCTCAGACCTTGGTGAAATGCTGGCTCTTACCAGATACATGCCCTGGGCAAGTATTGCATTCCCGTAGCTGCAAAATGGGGATAATGACAGTATCCACCCCCTCGGCTTTTGTGAAAATTCAAACGGTAAGCGCAATACGTGCCATGACTACATGATGACTGTTGTGAAGGCGAGGTCTGAGTATAGCTCCCTCTTCATAACCCGCAGTCATTGCCACCTGCTCCCGGCATCTCTCTGTGTCCAAGAAGGCTGGGCCCAGACTCTCTGTCCATGAAGCCTCACCTTCCTCTCGCATCAGAGCTGGCGCTGGGCTGTCTCTGGAGGCCCTGGGACTTATAACCAATGTCTGTGGTCCTGCTTCTTGCATGGGGCTCCCAGCACCAGCCTGGACCACTCAGCCTCAGCGGTTATTTAAAACACAATTACTGTCCAAACTCTTCCTTTTGAGGAAAGAGACATACAGATAAAAGCCCTGACAACCACTGTCCGGAAATAGTAAACGGAAAATTGCAGAAATAAACACTTTCAACCGTTTTCAACTGTGCAGTTTCTGAATATCGTGTTAGAATCCCGCACTGCCCTGCTCCATCCCGCCCAGGAGGTGAATCATCCTGGGCCCAGTGTACATGTTCCCCACCCGTGAGTCACTTAGGGGCCATCTGGGTTGTCAGACCGACTGTCACTGTGGTGTCATGATGCTTGTGTTCAAGTCACCGTTACAGTCACCTAGCCCTATGTCTACGTCATCCACCTCACTTCATCGTCCTCATGCAGGCCTTGTGCCATCTCACATCATCACAAGAAAGGTGAGTGCAGTACAGTAAGATATTTTGGGAGAGAGTCCATATTCACATGACTTTTATGATAGTACTAGAGGCCCAGTGCATGAAATTTGTGCACAGGTAGGGTCGCTAGCGGCTGCCGGCTGCTGGCCAGGGCCTCCCTTCCCCTAGCTGCCTGCCACCACTGTCGGAAGGGGCGGGGCCGGCCGTGGAGAGGGGCCACAGTGGTTGGCCAGTCCTGCCGCCTGGACAAACTCCCGGTTGAGGGGACAATTTGCATATTAGGCTTTTATTATATAAGATGTTATAAATGTTCTATTTTATTATTCGTTATTCTTCATCTCTTTCTGTGCCTGATTTATGAATTAAACTTTACCATAGGTGTGTATGTATAGGGAAGAATATAGTATGCATAGGGTTAGGTACTATTCGTGGTTTCAGGCATCCCCTGGGGCCTGAGACATAAGGGGGGGTCTACTGTACTTTCAGGAGCTAGTCCCAGAGGTGATTTACAACCAGAAAATGTGCCAAGGCCTCGTTTATTTCTCATGTGACTCTGGCTTATTGAGTGCTGTTTACATCCGTTTCTCAATCTGAGCACAATCGATGTGTTGGACCAGATGACCCTTTGTTCCAGAGGGTGCCCTGTGCAGGGCAGCACATTCAGCAGCATCCCTGCCCTGGCCCCTCCCCCTGCCCCCCTCCCGCCCCCCCCCCCCCCCCGCGGCCCTGGCCGCCAGAGGCCAGCAGCACTCACTCCTCCCGTTGTGACCATGTAAAATAGCAAATAGCTCTGGACCAGTGGTTCTGAACCTTCCTAATGCCGCAACCTTTAATACAGTTCCTCATGTTGTGGTGCCCCCCAATTTCATTGTTACAAATTAAACATAATTAAAGCATAGTGATGAATCACAAGACAATATGTAATTATATATGTGTTTTCCGATGGTCTTAGGCGACCCCTGTGAAAGGGTCGCTCGACCCCCAAAGGGGTCGCGACCCACAGGTTGAGAACCACTGCTCTGGACATTGCCAATGTCCCTGGGGCCAGACTATCAGGTTCAGCAAATAAAATATGAAGATATATTTTATCTGGCAGCCTTACTCTGGGCACATCACTCCAGGTCAAGAACCACCTGGTTAGGCCCTAGCCGGCTTGGCCTAACGGATAGAGTGTCGGCATGTGGACTGAAGGGTCCCGGGTTCGATTCCAGTCAAGGGCTTGTACCTCGGTTGCAGGCTCGATCCCCGGCCCTGGTCGTGGGTGTTTGGGCGGGGGGGGGGGGTGCGTGTTGGAGGCAACCAATCGATGTGTGTCTCTCCCATCAATGTTGTTTCTCTCTGTCTTCTCCTCTCCCTTCCACTCTCTCTAAAAATCGATGGAAAAATATCCTTGGGTGAGGACTACCCCCCCCTCCCCCCCCCAAAAAAAAGAACCACTGGGTTAGGTGCCAGGCCCTGCGCCTGGTGAGTTCACATCCATTTACTCACATGATAACGGTATGAGGCTGTTCTTAGCAACCCCTTCCAAAGAGGAGGAATCGGAGTCTGGGAGAGGGCAGTGGTTTCCGCATCGCCCAGGCGGATGGCTGAGTCCAGCGCTCTTTCCATTAATCGCAGCAGCTGATGAATGGAACTCGGCCTCTCGTAGGATCTTCATGTTTATGAACATTTGGAAGGCCTCATTCCCACCCCTTGCCAACCCTTCTGTGCCGATGCTTTGATAATTGGGACGTGGATTGTTCCAGGGGCCAAACTAGACATTGTCCCATAAACCTGTCCACCCACACAGCTCTGAAAGCATCTCTTGGAGAGAAGGCACAGGGGGGAAAGGAGGCGACAAGAGCAGCAGGGGTGCGTGGTCCCAGCCTCCCACAAGCCGGCAGCCAAAGTCTGGAGAGACAAAAGGCAGCGCTGGGTGAGGGGGGGAGCGGGGGCATTTCCTTGCTCTATCACCCAGCTCAATGGGGCATTCTGCATCCCTGCCCTCCAATGCTCAGGGCTTCTTAACAGACCTCAGCTGTTGCCCAAAGCCCTTACCTCACCCGAGAGGGCCCCATTTGCATGAGAATGACCTCTCTGGGCGAATTATTGCTTAATTAAAGAACAGCAATCACTTTAATTAGCATGTCTCCTTGCTCCCCGGTACTTTCATCGATTCAAATGAGCTCCTCATTAGGTACTGGCACTTGGACAAATCTGGGGCCTCTGGCTGCAAAGGGAGGCTCCCAGGGCAGGCGGCCCCAGCCAGGACCTCAGTGACAGGGAGGCCCAGCCCTACCAAGAGCACAACCCAGGCTTTGTGAGAAGAGCGGCAGACGGGGCTCGGGCCAGCACGGTTTCAGGGCCCACAGCCCGGCTCCAGGGGGAGGGCCAGGCCACGGCGGTGGCATCTGCAGGCTTTCCTGGCCCCTCTCCCCGCTGTCCACTTGAGCTACACGTCTCTGCTCAGCTCCTTTGACCTTAACATTTGCTGCCTTACATCACTATCCTGCTCCTCTCAGGAAGGTTTTGAGATTCTTTCTATCACCCCAATTTCTCTCTCTCTCTCTCTCTCTCTCTCTCTCTCTCTCTCTCTCTCTCACACACACACCTGAATCTGTGATCATCTCAGTGCTCCTCTGATTCTTCACTCCCAGTTTTGGGGTGCAATGTTCCCTTTTAACTGGCAGTGTAGGGGGGACAGCACATAAAACAAACACAGAGAAGGAAAACCACCTTCTCTGAAGCTTCTCTCCCCTGAGATCTAGGGAGCGATCCAGGGGCTACTCCATGCCTACAGGTCCCGAGAAGCATCTCCAGAAATCTGGGCCGATGCGGACTCTTCCGCCACAGCTCTTCCTTCGTTATTAATAAAATAGACGTTATCCTCTGGGCCCTGGACAGCCACCATCTGCAAAGTACAAGTAAGGTCAACCTAACTATACTTTGATATTTCTCTTGAACTTTTCCAGGAAAACTTTTCTAGAATACAAGCAATAGCTCCCTTCCAGGGGGGAAAAAAAATCTTTCTTTTGCCTGGATGTCAGTGTACCTAAAATCAATTGGCCTCCATCCTCCTTCCTACATCACATACCTTCTCTCTCTCTCTATCTCTATCTCTATCTCTCTCTATCTCTCTCTCTCTCTCCACCCCTAAGGCTTATATCTATGATACCACTGTAGTGAGGTAGTTATTGGTAATAGGAAAGGAGGAAAGGGAAGGCCAGGCATTACAGGCATGTCATGGGGCAGCTTCACCAGGAAGCTGCAACTTTGCACTCCCTGGGGAACCACCAGTCCATTCCCTGCAAATCACTGGGGGAAGGGGCCCAACAGAAAGGGGAGATGGACACATGCACAGAGAAGTTGGGGTGATGTAGGGAACGTGCCTGTCAGTCAAACCTGGGAACAGAGATCATTGGCTGGAGGGGGTGGGGCTCACTGCAAACCCAGGAGAATTTGGGGATACATAATCCCAAAACTAAGGACTTTGCTCTCTTGGCTCCTGGTGCTCTGGGCTCTGGACTCCTGTGGCTCTCTTGCATTTATTGGCCCACATGCAATGGACTGATGAGCTGCAGTGGGAGCACAAACGAAGCCGGCCTGATGCTGGATTGGACTGGGTCCCACTATGGAATGGAAACTCTGGGCCATGGCTTTCACCCTAGCTCTGCCCAAAGCAAAATGGGACTTCCTCCTCGGAGGGACAAAGGGAAATGGGAACTTGGGAACTCAGGGGTTGAATTCCACACAAGTAAAGCTGCCTACAATATCTCCTCCTCCCGTGCACATCTCAGAACATTCCTTTTCTCATTGCAAGAATCCCACACCCGCCTGGCAACAGGCAAGGATAAGAAATGTTTCCCACCAATAACAACTGTACTGAGGGGATGGCGGCTGAGTGGGGCAAGAAGGGCATGTGTGGGCAGGGAGATCCGGCCAAAGAGGGACACATGCTCCTCTTCCATGATGGAGAATGGAACAGCGCCTACATGAAGGAAATTTAAGAAATGTCTAACATGAGAAAATTTAGAAGTAGTAGTATCAGCTTGCTATTTAGTAAGTAAAGAATCAGTCAAAAGAATAGTTAAAAGAAAAAAAAAAGAGTTGAAGAAGTTACTCCTGAGATTTCTTATCAAGCTTTACAGAACTCTAGGTATCTTTAAACTATGTGCATGGAAAATGTGATTTGAAGAAAAGGTGATTAAAAAAAAAAAAAACCTGAGGGAGGAGCAGGAGTGGGGAGATATGAAGAGGAGGGAAGGTCAGAAGATTCCAGGAAAAACTGCCTCTGCTGTCTTAGGGCAAATGATTTAAATTATTTAATTTCTCTGACTTCCTCCTCCAAACGTTAGGGCACTGGTGCGTAGCTCACAGTGTTCTTTTTGTCTCTGATCTATAATAACTATTAGCATCGGACCCACAGACAGATGGACCAAAGGATTAACCCCGGTTTTCTCTGCTGGGCAGTGGAGATAATCTCTTACCTCATTAAGTTGCTGAGAGAGTAATTGAAGTAGCTAAGGTAAAACCTCAAATTCACTTGAAACTAGGCAAGATATGACTTGAGCCCTGACCGGTTTGGCTCAGTGGATAGAGCGTCGGCCTGTGGACCAAAGGGTCCCGGGTTCGATTCCGGTCAAGGGCATGTACCTCGGTTGCGGGCACATCCCCAGTGGGGGGTGTGCAGGAGGCAGCTGATGGATGTTTCTCGCTCATCGATGTTTCTAACTCTCTATCCCTCTCCCTTCCTCTCTGTAAAAAAATCAATAAAATATATTTTAAAAAAAAAGATATGACTTGAGGAGCACCTCCCCCATAGTGCCCAGGGAGGACACTCATGTGTAGAGTTGACTGGATGCCATCTCTGTGCTGAGTGCTTCACACGGGATCATCCCCCGTCTTAACTGGAGAATGTTCTTAATTATCAGAACAGCTTGCAAGTTCCCGGGGAAACAAACAACAAGCATCGCCATGCGCGTGAGTCCTCACATCTGGGCCCGGTCAGAGACCTGAAGGACCGGAGAAGAGCACGCTCCCGGGGCTGTCACAGCGTCTGATTATTCCTTGCCCGCTTCCAGGAAAGGTTAGTGACGCTGTCGCGAGGGGAACCCAGGGCTATAGACAGAACACCAGGCCGCACATCTGTACTTCTGTACTGGTGAGTCTTTCCTTGAGATTCAGTTTCCAGGCTGGTAAATGGAACCTGCTAAGAATACTGACTTTATTGTCCGGTTACCATGAAACTCAAACGAGATGACACATATGTACATGCATGTGTGTATGCTCTTTATATGGCCCGTTACTATTTTTAAGTAAAAAACAAATCCAGTCCTAGCCAGTTTGCTCAGTCGGTAGAGCATCAGCCCATGGACTGAAGGGTCCAGGTTTTCGATTCCAGTCAAGGGCATGTACCTCGGTTTCAGACTTAATCCCTGGCCCTGGTCTTAGTGCGGGAGGCAACCAATAGACGTGTCTCTCTCGCATCAATGTTTCTCTCTGTCTCCCCCTCTACCTTCCACTCTAAAAATCAATGGAAAAATTTCATCGGGTGAGGATAACAAAATAATAATTATTATTATTATAAATAAATAACAAATCCAGACTTCGTAAGGATAAACTTTTAAAAAGGATTCTTGCAAGATTGGGGGAAGGGAAGGCAGGAGTGCAGTAAGGGGAACACTATTGCCCAGGAGATCTGCAAGCATCTCAAATAGTTTGGCAAAAGGGGATTTTCTCTTCCTAGAGAGAAGTAAACAAGGCTAGAAAGAACCAGGCCCAGGGAAGCAGAAGATGGGTGAGTAGATGAGAGAATATTTTACCCTGAGGCCAGCCTGTTCTCGGATGGCTATCTGCTGGCCGAGGGTGGCCCAGAGTCCAGGGTTCTGGAGGAAGGAGAGAAGCTTAACTCAAGTCCCATTAACCAGCACTTAGTTCCCCTTGATCAGTGGGGACAAGCAGTTCACATACTTATTTATGAGGCAAAGAAAGGGGATTTTGAGGGTCTGTGTCTGGTCTTGTCATAAGCAAATGGGGCATGGAGGGGTCTTCTTCCCGCTCTGGGGGAGGGTGGTACTTCAGAGTCAGCCGTTTTCTGGAACACGAAAGGTGGGGATTTCCTACCTGTCACTATTTCCAGGATGGCGGGGCTCAGGAAAATGTTGACATGGACACCGTCCACATGCTGCACAGCAGTAATAACAATGGCAGTAGCGGAAGTCATAGCTATGGTAGTATATACATACAAAATAAGGCTTAAAAAGGGAAATAAAAAATCAAAACCACATAGGGAGGGAGAGGAAAGGCTTTATATTGTACTGAGCTTAGTTCTAGTCTACTTGGCAACTAAACAAAAATGAAAATCCTGCGATTCCCTTTGATAAAAAGCAAACAAATAGAGAAAATCTTTGGTGCTAAATTTAAAGCCATTTGTCACATCCAAGCATAATATCACAAGGATACTGAATGGTCAACGTGAGGAACAAGATCTTCAACGAAAGTCTTTCAAAAGAGGCAGACTTTTTATAACTTGGACACACACTGATATCAAAACATTAACACATTGTTTAATGAAAGCATTTCTCTGGGAACTGAACTTCAGAAGCCTAGACATACAGGGTTGGGCAAACACAGGTTTACAGTTGTTCATGCGGAAAAAGACATACAGGTGATGATGACTACCGTAGCTTGACTAACTCTGAGTTTCATGTCCTCACAACTGTAGACGACTTACTTTTGCCCACCCCTCATATGATTCTCCGATGATGGAAACCACAGTTTCCTTTCCCGGGCTCTTATCAGAAAGGGGACCCGCTTTTAAAGGCAGTATTTCTAATCCTCATGACAGCCTGCAAGGTAGGTGAGCTTATTCTCTTTTTCATGAGTCGGAAAACAGAAAAGTGAAACGATTTCGCCAAGGCCGCAAAGCCAGAAGGCGGTGGAATCGCCATAAAGCGAATTCCCTGCCCGTGACATCACAGCACCTTGAACTTGATACCTGGATCAGTTGTACAGTAGGCGTGAGTGACCCTTACTCTGTCTTCTTCAAGCGCCACTGGACTCAGACAGGCTTTGGAGAGGGGCTGGATGGCGGGTCGAGGACCTAGGGCACTATTTTACATGGGGAGCAATTGGGGTTCTCAAGCACAGCCATTCCATACGGACCACGAATTTTCTCTCTGGTTGTGAAGGAACCTGTCAAAGCCAGTATCAGATTGTTTGAGGTTTTTACTGTCTTTCACTGGCCTTGACCTGGAAATGGACCACATCAGAACAATAGACAGCTCTAGTCACTGATGTCCATATAAAACCTGCATTTTGGGGGGAAGGAATATTCTTATGTATGATATTTTTACTACGTAGAATATCTATAGGATTTTATCATCTGCATGTACACGCTTCTCTTCCCTACTCTTGGTTTCCTTTCAGGGGCGCTGTCTCTGATAATTTATTCCCATTTACATGTACCTCTATTTTATCATACCCATCTCTTTGTAAGCTGCCTCAAACCTCCTGTGGAACTAGCGGGCATATTGTGGGGGGTCGGGGAGCCTTTCCCCTTTCCCATTTAGTTATGGCTGGTCGAATAATTTAGATGACATTCAGGAGCAGATTAACAGGAGAAAAATCAGATTTGAATACAGGTGCACAGCAAATTCACCTAAGCATGGCAATTCCAAAGACAGGGAGACAACATGTCAATTTGAACTAAGGACAGGGAAGGAGGCGATTCACAGGTGGGAGAAAGAGCAAATTTGGTGCACAAGCTCTTGCGGGGTCATTCAGAAACAGCGGGACACAAGAAATCAGATTTCTGTTTGGATCCTCCCAGTCCGCCACACTTAATCCAGAAGCGCTAAGGCGATCCGGCTAAGGTTCCCTTCTTAGAGCGGGTTTTTCTAGCTGAAGCGCCTTAGGTCAGGAAGGGGGAGGTAAAAACTCTTCCTGAGTTTGTTGGGCTTCTGGTATTTTCGGCTGGAAATAGTCTGTGTGCTGGGGTGGCACATTCCGGGTAGCCTTGCTTTGGATCCCATCGTATCTATAATAATAAAAGCGTACTACGCTAATTAGACCAGACGTCCTTCTGGACGACCTTCCGGACGAAGCCTGGGCTGTGAGGGAAGGCCGGATCTGGGTGCCAGAGGGAAGCCGGTGCTGGAAGCCTGGGGAAGGAAGGCCTACTCTTGCATGAATTTCGTGTATCGGGCCTCTAGTATATAAATAATGTCTTGAATGGCTTTCAGTGAATGCATTACATTGGGGGGCCAGCTGCGCTGATACTGTTATGAAAATAGAGGTGCCTGGATCTCTCCTACAGAGCATCGCACCCCACGGCAGGGCCCTTCAACCCTCCAGGCTCTGTGATAGTTCCTTCTACTGAAATCTTACATGGAAGATATATCAAGGGCCTAAAAAAGAAGCTGCTCTGGTTGAGATGTGTGAGTGAGAGGATAGGGGACCCTCCCCCACCCTACCCCCCCACCTGCCACTGGCCCCTGGATACTACTTCCTAAGCCTTCCTCTCTGCAGACTGCAGGCTGACAAACAGCTTTAGGGAACCCCAGTAGGGTGTGAGCCTCAGACCCCAGGACCCAGAGCCCGGGCCACAGCAGCTGCACACCAAGCCGGGCTACCCTCCCTCACGCCCCTCTGCCCACAGGCTAAGGGCCACCCTCCCCAAGTTGATGTTATCCCAGGTGTTGACCTACAGGTCAAGAACTAGCCTCAGGGCAGCCCCCCACCCCAATCCGCCTTTCTGGTTTCCCCTTCAAGCTATGGTGAAGTGGCAGGAGTTGGAATGGGACTGAGCTGAAGGGCCAGGGGCCCAGCAGCAGGGCTGGGTGTAGAAGGAGACTGGCTCCTGGCCCAGCCTCTTCGGAAGTTTCCTGTTCCAAGCTCAGACTCCAATGCAGCGACCCCCTCCTCCCACTGTTTGTCTAATAAGGAAACCTTTTTGACCCCACCAGTTAAAAGTCCTGGCCCTTCGCCTCATTACTGCCAAGCCCAGAACTAAAGAGGGAAAAGCTGGCAGCCTTGGGCTGCCTTCAACTTGGCAACTGCCCCTCAGGGTCTGTGGCTCAAAGTCCCAGCCTCTCAATAGGGCTGTGTTTTCAATCCCAGTTAAACAAAGCACGCGGTCTCCCTCCCGGGCCTGAGCTCTTCGCTCCCCTCTTTCTCGGGGGGGGGGGGGGGGGGGGATTAAGAGCTGCTCTCTTGTTTGGGTGTCACTCTCCCTTTGAACCTCTGTGGCTTTATCTGGTTTCAGGCTCGGCTTCCTGCCTGGGAGTGGATGTACCTCTGATTTGTTGTTCTTCTCTCCGCAGGGTGAGTCCCTTTCTCCCCACACACACCCCCACCTCGTGTTTTCTCTTCTCTCCTCCATCTTTCTCCAGCCTGGGCTCCCAAGATAGTTCCCAGCTACCTCCTCTCCCCCCTGCATTCTTCTGCCACACAGCCAAAGCTGGGGACTCTGAAGGGCCCCACACCTGCTCACTCTGGGGTGGGGGCGGTGGGTTGGCATGAAGGCCAGAGACCTGGAGATGACCAAGAAATGGATGTGTGGGGCCAGGCTGCGGTGAGAAGAAAGTCCGGAGATGATAGGAGGCTGAGCTGGGCATCTCTGGGCCTGGGGCCTAGAGCCGTGGTCGGCAAACCGCAGCTCGCGAGCCACATGCGACTCTTTGGCCCCTTGAGTGTGGCTCTTCCACAAAATACCACGTGCGGGCGCGCACGTACAGTGCCATTGAAACTTCGTGGCCCACGCACAGAAGTCGGTATTTTGTGGAAGAGCCGGTATTTTGTGGAAGAGCCACACTCAAGGGGCCAAACAGCCGCATGTGTCTCGTGAGCCGCAGTTTGCCGACCACTGCCCTAGAGCTATTCTCACTGTTTTTGAGAGTCCCAGAAAATGGATGAAAGCGATGTTTCTCCCCTGGATGCTAGACTTACACTGAAGCCAGACCTCTTGAGGGCAAGTCCAGGGCTAGTTCTACCTTAGCACTCTTTAGAGGGGTACTTTTACCTTTATTTGCCATAGACAGAATATTATAGATGTTATTGGTGGAAGTCCTCCTCATCCCCACCTGTTGCCAGGGCATGTGGGTTTCTTGCAATGTCATGAGAAAAGGAACGTTCTGACTGGTATGGCAAGATGAGATATTGTAGAGACTTTATTTCCGTGGAATTCAACCCCTGAGTTCCCAAGGTCCCATTTCCCTTTGTCCCTCCGAGGAGGAAGCCCCATTTTGCGTTGGGCAGAGCTGGGGTGAAAGCCACGGCCCAGAGTTTCCATTCCATAGTGGGACCCAGTCCAATCCAGCATCAGGCCGGCTTCGTTTGTGCTCCCACTGCAGCTCATCAGTCCATTGCATGTGGGCTCCGCAGAGCCATGTGGCTATGGAGGAAACACAGGCCAGTAAATGCAAGAAAGCCCCAAGAGTCCAGAGCCCAGAGCACCACCAGGAGCCAAGAGAGCAAAGTCCTTTGTTTTGGGATTATGTATCCCCAAATTCTCCTGGGCTTGCAGTGAGCCCCGCCCCCTCCAGCCAATGATCTCTGTTCCCAGGTTTGACTGACAGGCACGTTCCCTACATCACCCCAACTTCTCTGTGCATGTGTCCATCTCCCCTTTCTGTTGGGCCCCTTCCCCCAGTGATTTGCAGGGAATGGACGGGTGGTTCCCCAGGGAGTGCAAAGTTGCAGCTTCCTGGTGAAGCTGCCCCATGACATGCCTGTAATGCCTGGCCTTCCCTTTCCTCCTTTCCTATGATCAATAACTACCTCATTACAGTGGTATCATAATTGGATCATGACTTTGGTTAGATCAATATTCAATATTTACCCTATCATGTCCTATTCACTGCCCAGCCATAGTATATAATTATTTCCCCTTTTATGCAAACATTTCCTCATGGAGTTAAAAATCATTTTGGTTTTGTTTATTTGTTTTTTTGCATATTTGTCACTAATTTAGCCCCCAACTCTCCCCAATCACCTCTCCATCATCTCAAATTCCTTAGGTATTTTATCCGTCTCATTTTCTCGAAGAGCTCATTCCTGCAGCTTCCGGGGGAACCAGTCTGAACTGGGGGCTCCCTATGCCGGCTGCAAAGCTGTTGACTTGGGACCTTCCCTCACATTCTCATTGACTTGGGCCCCGTTCCCTTCTCTCTTGTATAAAGCCCTCTCTTTCCATGTGTTCCTTTCCCGTTTTACTCCTGTATTTTTGGTGGAGTTATTCTGCTCTTCTGATTCTCTGTGTGAAACGTGCTTATTCTCTCTGGAACCAGATAAGGTCCTCTCTTTGTCCCTCACTGCTGAAAGTTCATGACCATGTAACTGTCTGTGTGTGTGTGTGTGTGTGTGTGTGTTGGGGGGCGGGGTGTTCCTTCATTGGTTGTTCTGGGCACTCAGTGGGTTCTTTCGATCTGGAAACTCACATGTAGACTGGGGAAACTTTTCCTGAATTCTGCTTTTGATTACTTTTAACCTCTATTTTCTCTAGTCTCTGTTTTTGGAATTCCTATCATTTGGATGTTAGCCATCATGAATGTGCCTTCTGATTTCCTTTCTCCTAACTTTCCCCTCTACTTTCTGAGTAATCTTCAACCTGTTTAGCTATGATTACCTTTTTTTTTTTTAATTTACTCCTATCAGAATTAATTTTCAAGAGCTCTGTGTTTGCTCCCTGAGAATTTTTGTCTTGGAACATCCCATCTTCATCTTTTCGAGACAAGATCACATCGTTCTAAGTAGATGAGTTTTCTTCTCCCTGCAGATTGTTTCCTCCAAGATTGTTTGTCTTTTGTTTGTTTGTGCCTTTGTTCTTCGGGTTAGAAGCTTTCTTCCACACGCTGGTGCTCCTTGCCTGCTTATGGCAGGGGACTAAAACGCTGTACCGAGGCGCTCATCAGGGCCTGGGCAGGGCTCATCAATTGTAAATGTCACCGTAGGATGATCTGGCTAAGCCATTCCCTTGAGAAGCCCTTGAAGTCATTTTATAAAGTTTCTCAAAGAAACGTTATCAGGTCTGCTGCCTGAGCAGCATAAGCCTGGTTTTCACCGTTCAGGGATGGAAGGCTGGTGGTCTCAACACTCAATAGACAAACCTGCACTTAATTCTCATGTTTTCGTGCGCCTCTGTGCACAATGTCCCTCAGTCCAGAAACTGTTCAATAGCCTCTAGACCAGCGGTTCTCAACCTGTGGGTCGCGACCCCTTTGGCGGTCAAACGACCCTTTCACAGGGGTCGCCTAAGACCATCCTGCATATCAGATATTTACATGACGATTCATAGCAGTAGCAACATGACAGTTACGAAGTAGCAACGAAAATAATTTTATGGTTGGGTCATACCATGAGGAACTGTATTAAAGGGTCGCGGCATTAGGAAGGTTGGAACTGTATTAAAGGGTCGCGGCATTAGGAAGGTTGAGAACCAGTGGTTGGTTCTCAACCTTCCTAATGCCGTGACCCTTTAATACAGTTCCTCATGTTGTGGTGACCCCCAATTTCGTTGTTACAAATGGAACATAATTAAAGCATAGTGATGAATCACAAAACCAATATGTAATTATATATGTGTTTTCCGATGGTCTTAGGCGACCCCTGTGAAAGGGTCGTTTGACCCCCAAAGGTGTCGCGACCCACAGGTTGAGAACCGCCGGCCCAGAGAAAGATCTCCCCCTAGAGAGGCCTACTCTTTGCTAAGAATGGGGGTGCAGTGTAGGGGAAAGGATCTGGGTTGGATCTGCTTTTTGAGCAAATTTTCAACTAATCTTCTTGTTTTCAGTGCCTCCCCTTCTGAAGGGGGTGGGGGGTGAAGCATCGCAGGCATATGGGCGTGGTGCTGGGGGCTTCTACCAGCATAATTACTCAAGCACCTGATGACTGTCAGGGCCCCAGATCTCAGGGATCCAGAAGAAGTTAGCATGGGCAGAGCTGTCCCCGGCCCCCATCTTGGGTCGTCCTCCCCCCCCCCCCGCCCAACACACAGCTGTGGCCTCCATAAGGCAGAGCTCCAAAGGCTGAACTGTCCTCTTTTTCTTCCTCTGGGACTCCGGCACCAGGATGAGGGAAAGAGGGCATTCGGTCAAGAACCTGGTTTACATTTCAGATGGAGACTCTAATTGCTGCAGACCTGAGCCTCCTCACTTCTCATCACCACCAGGAGCTACTGACCTCCTTTCATGTTTCAGGAGACCCAGGGCTCTCCTTCCCCAGCGAGGATTCTGGCTTAACCCATTCCTGGCCTTCAGTGTGTGTCGCCACGGTGGGGCATGCTGACAGGGTAGGGGATGCGTCCATGGCATCAGCAAGACCCAGAAGGGATTAACACCGACGTCACCCCTCAGCTTGAGCTTCTGCTCCTGCCTCGTGGACACCCGGGTTCCCCTTGTGTCCCCACCACCCTCCTATCCCTGCAGCTTGACTGGACAGACATTTACAGAAAGTTCACCTCCTGGGCAGTTTGAAGGTCAGGGTTCTAAGGACCACCTATTTTCCAGCCTGTGATCTGGTGCATGTCATTGGCTTTTCTTTTTTTTTTTAATTTCGGAGAGAGGAAGGGAGAGGGAGAGAGAGATAGAAATATCAAAGATAAAAGAGAATCATCTATGCTGCCTCCTGCACCCCCCCCCCCACTCACACACACACACACTTACTGGGGATAAAGCCCGCAATCCGGGCATGTGCCTGACCGGGAACCGAACCATGACTTCTTGGTTCATGGGTCAAAGCTCAACCACTGAGCCACACTGGCCAGGCTCATTGACTTGTCCTGTACTGCATATCCCTTTCCTACAGAATAAGAGTATTGGTTTTTCTTTCTTTCTATTTATATTCGTTTTCCAATACAAAAGCAATATATGCCATTGGTAAAAAAACAACAACAACAACAAAACAAAACAAAACACACACACACAAAAAAAAACCACGTTTTTTAAAGATGTAAGTATATAGAGGTCATGTTATTAACAGTTTGGTGTATAGCTTTTCAAACTTTTAAAAAGTGAATGTTAAATACATAAATATATAAATACATAGGGTTTTGTTTTGCTCTGTTTTACAGAAGTGAGATAAACATGCTGTCTTTATTGAATACATTATAGGCATTTTCCATATGCAGATAATATAGTTCTATGTCAGTCTTTTTATCAGCTGCATAGGGTTCCATAAAAGATCCCATAATTTATTCGCCTGTTTTCCTATTAATAAAAACAGAGGTTGTTTCTTTTTTAACATTTTGTTTTTGGTTGGTTGATTTGAAAGAGAGAGCGAGAGAGAGAGCAACAGAGAGAGGTGGATATGTTGTTATGTGCCCTGACTGGGAATCAGACCCACTCTCTTGGTGTATCTGGATGATGCTATAGCCAGCTGAGCTACCTGGCCAGCGCAGAGGCTGTTCTAAATGCTGCAATGAACTTGCTTTGGAGTAAGCGCACATCGGGGTGACTGCCCAGCTCACGCTGCACGTAGAAGCAGAGTCCGTGCTGTCCCTCTGTCTTGGTGACCCGTTCCCTCCCTGCATTCTTTCACCCGTTGTCCAAAAAAAAAGTGTGCTTTGTTTCCGGGGCCACTGTGACCTGACCTGGGGTGGCGAGCAACCCTCAAGCTGAACCCGTGCAGAGTCCCTCCCAGGATCTTTCCCTCCGGATGCCGGAGAGAGGGTTTTCTCTCTGGAAGGACAAGAACCCAGGGGCTGCCAGAGGCCCGAAGGAACCAAGCCAGCACTTAGCGTAGCGGGGTTGCAGCAGACTTTTTCCTTCCGCCAAAGGCCTGGGCGCTTTCTCAGGACTCTGCTTCTAACACTGTGTGGGTCTGGGAGAGCGATTACGGAGGGGACGCCAGGGCTCCTCCCACCCGTGCTCCCAACTCCATCAGAGTCCCATCTGGTGCATCCCAGCTGGGAGCCCTGCTGCGCTCCGAAGCCCAGGAGTCTCTCTGGGAAAGCCCTCCCTCTGTCCTTCCACTCAGGAGTTCTCACGGTAGAGACGCTTCAGGATCGCTCACTGCCACTGCATCTGTAGCTGAAGAGGCACGCGTGAGCCCTGGCCGGTTTGACTCAGTGGATAGAGCGTCGGCCTGCGGACCAAAGGGTCCTGGGTTTGATTCCGGTCAAGGGCACACACCTTGCTTGCAGGCTCTTCCCTGGTCTGAGCACTGATCAGGGGCTCGTGCAGGAGGCAACCAATCAATGTGTCTCTCTCACATTGATGTTTCTCTCTGTCTTTCCTTCTCTCTTCTACTTTCCCTAAAAATCAATGGGAAAATATCCTCAGGTGAGGATTAACAACAGCAACCAAAAACATATATATGTACATAGATGTATATATATGTATATATGTATATATATGTATATATGTGTATATGTGTATATATGTATGTATATGTATATATGTATGTATATGTATGTATGTGTAAAAGAGACGCTTAAAAGCTATCACGAGTCCTTTAGATCTCGGTGTAGCATTCAGGTCTTCCCATGCGAGCACGCGAGGCAGGGGAAGTAGAGCAGAGCACTGGACACAGTTCATTAGTCCACAGACATCGAACCCTCACCTCCAATAAGTCCTTCCAGGCTCCTGGTCCCCACATCCTGAACCACTTTAGTCCCCGGAGCCTTGACACCCTGGGGATGATGTCCATCCCCTCCCCTGCCATCATCTGACGCAACTGTCCCATCACTGGGCGTGCCACCCAATGGCCTCCTTCTTGCCTCCCAAAAGCCTCCTTCCTTCTTTTTCCCCTTCCTGCACAAAGTGAGGATAAGGGCATTTGCTCCATAGGTTTCTTCTGAAGATCAAATGATCAGGGTACATACATGTGGTGTGTAACCTGTAAGTCACTGCCGCAGTTAAACCCGGGAGGAGAGGAGGTGCCGGGAGCATGGAGGAGGCGGGCGGGCGGGAGCGGTGGATAATTGAGAGGGCAGAGAAGGGCAGGCCCGGAGGACCCCACGCTGCTCCAACTGGCCACTGGGAACAGACGCAGGCGCTGGGAGGGGAGGCCGGGAGCTTCGGAATGCAGAACACATTCAGCTGTCTAAGCCAGGAGTCAGACCCCCCCCCCCCAACCCCAACATTATTCCTCTCCCCAGAGGGGGTGGCCTCAAGAGGTCTCCGTGACCTGCCAGCAGTGGCTGCCTGCGGCCTGGCAGCCTCTCCCATGGGACATCTGTCTGTCTGTGCATTCATCTCTCCCAGCCCTGAGGACAGGCAGGGGGTTAAGCTGTAACTCCCTTCCCCCCAGCCCCCCCCCCCCCCGGTCTATTCCTCAGACTTCCTCTGATGGCGAGATGGACAGGAAGATGCTGGAACCTGGGAACATTGGAGGGGTGGGAGGGGCTATGGATGTGGACTCTCCACTCCCCACTCACCACCACCTGAAGGGCCACAGCAGGGCAGTCGGGGCCTAACGGCTTGGGGATGCTCTGCTCCCCCAAGGCAGGGCTGGGATATCAAAGCTGGAAGCCCGGGGGCATGTCAGCCTGGCTTTGTGAGCCCGGCCCCCATCAATGCATGAAAGCCTCGCTGTACACACTGCATTTGCCTCGCTCCCAACCTGCATTCCCGATTGGTCACAGCCTGGCCCCAGCTGCATTCCTGGGCTGGAGGAGGCACAGGGGCCTGAACTCTTTGTTCTTCCCAAATCAGGGCTCAGAACCATGACAGGCTGATCACATTATCCAGCTGAGGTCAGCCTGGCAGAAACGACCCCTCCCGCTCCTCCCCCCGTCACCACGCACCGCACACCACCCAGCTCCTTACCTGAGTCTTTATGACAGGCTGCAAATGGCCCAGCTCTGCTGCCTCCCCCCAAGGCCAGATGCTGGGCGCAGTGCTCAGGCCCTCATCCCAGGGCCTGTCCAAGTTCGGGCCACCTCCAAGGGCTTGCAGCTGCTCTGGAGTAGCCCACCTGGCCTGTTTGCTTTGGGCACCTCGGAACCCACACGGCATGTCCCTCGGTGGCATGAGCTCAGCATCAGAACAAGCCCAGCCTTCAGAGTTACCGCAGATATGACGCTGTTCTGTATGAGCCCCGTTTAAATCACTCTCCGTGCCTCCTGGGAATGAGGCGGTAAGCCACCCCCTTTCTTTCCTATGTCTGGTTATCAGAGCACAAGCCTGGACCTCTGACCCGCCTGGTCTGAAGCCTGGCTCAGCCACTTACTTGCTGTGTGACCTTGGACGACTTACTTCACCTCTCTGGGCCTCCGTTTTCCCATTTGCAAAACTGGGAGAGCGGCGGGGATCAAGGAAGCTATGGCCTGATAGGTTTCTGGCATGATGTGGACACATGACAAATGGTCTTTTTCCTGCTCTCTTCCCTTCCCCCCTGGAATGAGTGGCCTCAAGCGGGGTCTTCATGAGATAATGAATACCCCTTCCTCTTTCTCCGAATTCCTAAAACCCCCAGAGTGAGGGCCGAGCTATCTGGCGACAGCTACGCACAAATTAGCCCTTGTTGTTCTGAGCCGTTTTATATGTCAGCCTTGTCTTCCAGCAAGCTCCTTGGCATTCCAGGAGAGACCTTTTTCTTTGTTTTGCATTCAACAAGCCTGTGTTAGAGAGAACGGCACCGGCGCCTGGGGATTTGGCCGTGGAGGAAGCAGCCAGGTTCCTGCTCTCCAGCGGCTCTGAGGCTCGCGGAGGAGTGGAGGGCCGGGCCTCAACCCATCACACAATGAGTTGCAAGGAGTTCCCTCAATCGCGATGACTGAGCTGATGAAAAGGCGTAGGCCACGGTGAGGCTGTCACAGGCGCGTCTGGGAAGGTTCCTCTGAGTAAATGGCACTTCAGCTGAGATCAGAAATATGACAGGGAACCCGAGAGAGCAAAACAGCCTCGGTAGGGAACAGAAGTGCAGCTGTGAGCGGGGCGGGACACGTCCCAGCCCCATAAGGAACCGAGGTTGTAGTCTAAGTGAACTAAGAAGCCACTTGGAGGTTTTGAGCAGAGACATGGCCTACCCCAGTGTTACTGGGTAGAGGAAGATGGAGGTTGAGGGTTGGCCGGGATGGAAATGAGGCGATTTGTTAGGCTGCTGGAGCCTCAGGCAGGCCAGGCTGGAGGCACAATCTCTTTGGAATCTTCACAGTTATCTTAGTTTTATCAACTGAGAAAACTAGGGCCCAGAGAAGTGAAGTTCCTCATCCAAAGTCACACAGCAAGTAAGTGGCAAAGCCAGGATTTAAACCAGGCAGGTCAGATGGCAGAGCTTAGGTTCTTCTAATGAGGCATAGGAAAGAAGGGGGTCACTCCCAGGAGAAGTGGACAGTGGTCCAAGAGGTACAGATCGGTAGCTTGGGCATCGTAGGGACCGTGCAGACAGAGAGAGGCGGATAGGCCCAAGGGGCTGCTCCACAAAGGCCATTTGTAATGGGGGGGGCGGGCAGCACCTAATTGTCCTGGGAGGACCATGCATTGTCCTGCTCTGAGTTAAGCAAGAAATGTAGATGACCTTGAAATGGCCCACATGTTGTGGCTGATGGGTGGGGGGGGGGGGGGGCGGTTCTTTTCAGAGACTTTAAGCACCAAGGACTCCTTTTATTGTTCTCACTCTCGCCCCATGAATCATTTTGAAGGACTTTTGTCTACTAAACTAACTGAAGTCATTACATTATGAATTTACTTTGTTGCCCGCAGTGTACTCATCAGGCCTGTAGAACTGGTCATCCGAGCTCTGTTGCAGGAGAATAACTGCTCTCTCCACAATGAGGTTACCTTATTCCAGCCCAAGGAGAGAGAGGTGATGTTTCATTTAGTCTGGGCTAGGGGGCACATTCGTCCCACTGCCTCCCTGAAGGAAAATGCCCACCCCCACCCCCCCCACACACACACATATCGGTGAGACTCTGAGGACCCAGGTGCACCAGCCTGGCTTCTGACCCCCAGGACTGTGAGCTAATGCATGGTGTTGCCTACGCTGCTACCTTCGTGGTAATTTGTTACACGGCAGCAGAAAAATAATACAATAAGTGTGTCCCAAGTATTGCATAGGACATATTTACACTAAAAAGTTATTCAGTGTTTATCTGTAGAGCAAATTTAATGGGGCCCTCTGTATTTTAATGTGCGGGATCCGGCCACTCTGAACCCCAGGGAAGTCCTGAGCAGCCAGGCCATGGAGCCAGGCCGCGTAGCCACAGCAGGTCTCCCAGCGGGCACGGAGCTCCAGGCTTGGAAGTGGTCTGCACTCTGCTCCTGAGCCAAGGGAGGTCTATAGGGACTGCCCAGCACCCTGCACCCAGATTGTGGTAACTTCCCTCCAAAGCAGGGGTTCCTCACCTGGAGCTGCACCCCTGAGGCATCTACAGATAGAACTCTGGGGCGGGGGGGGGGGGGGAATCACATCTTTACTCTCACTGCCCTTCAACTGAAACTTAATATTTCCTTCAATTCAGAATACAGGTATGGCCTGGCCAGCGTGGCTCAGTGGTTGAATATTGACCTATGAATCAGGAGGTCATAGTTGGATTCCCAGCCAGGGCACATGCCCAGGTTGTGGGCTCCATCCCCAGTGTGGGGCATGCAGCAGGCAGCTGCCGATCAATGATTCTCTCTCATCATTGATGTTTCTATCTCTCCCTCTCCCTTCCTCTCTGAAATCAATTAAAAATAAAAGAAAGAATACAAGTATGTCTGGCTGGTGTGACTCAGTGGAGCATTGACCCATGAGCCAGGTCACCGGTTCTAGTCCAGGTCAGGGTGCATGTCCGGGTTGCGGGCTCGATTCCAGTAGAGGGTGTGCAGGAGGCAGCCAATCAATGTTTTTCTCTCATCCATATTTCTATCTCTCTATCCCTCTCCCTTCCTCTCTCTCTAAAAAGTCAATAAAAACATATTTTGAAAAAAGAATACAGGTATTATTAATACCTGTGACTTTGTAACCAGTAGAGATCACTTAACAGTTTTTGCCAATATCACAAAATATTGTTAGCAGGCACCATTATTTTGAAAATATGATAGTTATTAGATCTTGTTAGTTAATGAGTTAGTTAATAAAGAAGCACGTATATCACTATGTCACATATTTTTAATGTGTTGACAACTACATTTCCGCATCATTGATTTTCTTTGTAAATCTGATGTATTTTTAAAAAACATTATTCCAAGACTGTGTCCATGGCACACAAAGGTTAGACCCTGGTAGATGCAATGTGTCATCATGAAAAAGACATCAGGAATATCAGCTGTGAAAATGGGGTCATTTTCTTAACCTTTCTGAGCCTCAAGTTTCTTCTTCTGTAAAACAGAGTTACTGTGAGAACTAAAGAAATACTATGCATGAACCATCTAGCACAGGTGGGTTCTCAAGAAATGAATGCCAGCTATTATTATTAACAACAATGATGACCAACAACTCTACTCACGGCTCCTCCAGGATTCTATTATATACTAGAGGCCCGATGCATGAAATTCGTGCAAGAGTAGGCCTTCCTTCCCCCCGGCTGCTGGCACCGGCTTCCTTCTGGCACCCGGGACCCGGGCTTCCCTCGCAGCCCCAGCTTCATCCGGAAGGTCATCCGGAAGGATGTCCGGTCTAATTAGCATATTACCCTTTTATTATTATAGATTATGATAACTACAATCGTGTGTCAGTCCCTCCTTTCCTTACTGTCTATATCATTGCAAGCTGCCTTGGGCTTCAGCAGGGACCGTGGTTTCCTCTGGCCTCCAAATGGCTCTGCTCCATGTGGCCGCAGCCCTCCCCCTGGGTCCCACGGGCCCTGTCAACCTCACCACCATTACCCACTGTTCCAGCAAATGGACAGAAATGTGCATCCACCCGTGTGACGTCCTGCCGGCTGCTAATGAGAAACAAGTGGCCTGCTTGTGTTCAGTGCGGAGGGAGGAGGGAGGAGGGACGGGGTCCACCCCGCCACAGCCCAAACCCACATTCCTGGGGCAGCACAGGGTGACACGGCCAGGAGGTGCAGGACTCCTCTGCCCAGACCGCTCCTTGCACACCCAGACCCTGGGGGAGGGCATGCCCGCAGCTGTCCCCGTCCCTGCATCCACCGCGGCCCTTCCTGTTACGGGGCACTGGACCTGGCCTTGGGCGTGGGCAGGAGGGCAGCCAGAGCCTGAGTCACTGGGAGGGGACAGTTGGGTCTAGAGCTGTGGTCTCTGTGGGGAGGACTGAGATGATGGGGAGGAGTCGACGGTCCCTCCCTTCGATTTGAATCCCTCCCAGCACCCCTGTGGGGTGAGCCTGAGCCCTGCACTGGCCTAGCACCTCACCGCCCTTATCCTCCATCTTCAGGGCTTTGTCTCCAGGCCCATCCCCTTCTGCAGAAGTGCCCGCTCCTCCTTCAAGGCGCCCTTAGTCCGATGGGAACACAGAGGCCCCCAGAAGGCCGCGGGCTCACTCCAGGCAACAGAGCGTAAGGACCAAAGTCATTGCCTTGGATGCTGAGTTGAGCTGGCGATGCTGCTGGACCCTGAGCACCGGATACAGGGCACGCCCCTGAGGTGGGAATGGCCCAGCGTGTGTCTGTCCACCGGCACCTGGAAAGCCCCAGGCCTGGAGCTGGAGGCACAGGCAGGACACAGCCAGGCTTCCCGGATCTGCTGCCGGCCTCATGTGCACGCTCCCTGTCCTTGGTCCTTGGCCTCACATGCAGGTTTGTGCTGCCTGCGTCCCATCCCGTCCCGAGGCCAGCCCGGCACACGCTGGGCTTCTGACCCTCTGGGACTGGCTTCTCTGACCTAGTGGCCTCGGCTTGTCTGTCCCCTGGATCTCAGCCTCTCCCACAGCTCTGGGGAGGGGCGTACCCATAAGGGCGCAGGTCGGTTTAGACCCCATCACTTGGTTTCTGGCAGGGACCCCCACTGGCTGCTCCCACTTACAGCTGCCTCTGTGCTCCCGGGGAGGGGCAGCCGTCCCGCCCTCCCCTGCTGTCCGGGCTCACAGTCCCTGACATCTCCTGTCAGTTACCAGCATCCGCCCCACCGCTGTGGTCCCAGCCCAGCCCCGACAGAAACAAGAAGCAGGTGAGTCCTGGGGGAGGGTGTGGAATTACCCCCCTTCAGGGAAGGAAGAGTGCCATCGAGCACCTTCCCTGTGATCATAGACCAGCCGTGGGCAAACTACGGCCTGCGGGCCGGATCCGGCCCATTTGAAATGAATAAAACTAAAAAAAAAAAAAGACCGTACCCTTTTATGTAATGATGTTTACTTTGAATTTATATTAGTTCACACAAACACTCCATCCATGCTTTGGTTCCGGCCCTCCGGTCCAGTTTAAGAACCCATTGTGGCCCTCGAGTCAAAAAGTTTGCCCACCCCTGTATAGACACTGGCTGGAACGCCCCACAGAGCATCTTAGTCACTCCTTATGAGTCCCTGCACCATCGGCATCTTCTCCCTTTCACAGGCGGGAACGCCGGGGTCTAGACTTCTCTAACCTGTAGGCTGCGTGATGGACTTCGAGCCACGTCGATCTGGCTCCATAGCGTGCTCTTCCCGCCACAAAGGGGCCTCTAGGGCCGCCAGCCACGGCCTCCCTGAGCCTCCGCTTTCCTGGCCCGGCCTCCGTTTCCTCTTTGGCCTTTTCATTCCCCACTGGGCCTGGAGCTCACCCCGAATCTTTCCCATAGGACCGGAGCCCTGACACACCTCACTCTTGGCAATCCCTTCCCCTGAGACTGGCCCCTGCCCCGGGGGCCCCCAAAGCCCAGGGGGCCCTGTGCCAACTGGCTGAGCTGCTGGCCTTTCTAACCGTTTCCCGGCTTCTCGGTCCAGTCCACAGGATTGCAGCTCCTTGGGGTGACACTGGCCCCCGAGAAGGCTGGCTGTAGGTGTGGGCATGGGCAGTAGGGCATGCATGGCTCTGGGGCCTGCCTCCCCGGCCTCTCCCCTCTCAGTCCCGGTCGATCACCCCAAGGCTGCATCTGCAGGAGGGAGTGGAGACACGGCATTTTCTCAGTCAGCCACCAGGTTCCCAGCCACTTCCCTCCCTCCCACAACGGCCCCGGGGGAGCCAGCCCTGCCTGGGGATCAGCGTCCATGACAACTCCCAGGCCTGCTTCCCTCCGGGAGCCAGGGTGAGGCACGGAAGAAACGGCCAGGAACAAATCTGACATTTGGGAAGGAGGTCTGGAGAAGCCTCTCGGACAGGGTGTGGGTGCAGGAGACTCGGTAGAGAGCAACTGTCTAGACCGGGCTTCCTGGGCTTGAAGGGGAGCAAGACCCAGGGGTGGAGAGGGGCCAGGAGCCGCCCTCACCTCCTGGAGCTGCCTGTTTACATTTCGTCTGCTCACGCCGCCCTTTCCAGACTCCTGGCCCAGCTCCTCACACGCTGCTGCTGTCAACACACTCTCTGTTGCCTGGTGCCCCGTGGAGGGACCCGCTGTCCCGGTGGCTCTGCCTCAGCCCTGAGAGAGAGGACCGGGGACAGCCAGCGCCTGGGAGACCAGAGTGCTCCAGACCTCACTGCCCTTTAGCTGCTGGGCTGCTCCCCTCCTGGGGAGCTCCTCCCCCTTTCTCTGCTTTCTCTGTCCCTCCTCTGCTATTCTGTACCTGCATCTCCTTCAAAGGTCTCGAGAGGCAAGGCTCCCAGGAGCCCAGCCAGCGTGGCTCAGTGGTTGAGCATCCACCTATGAACCGGGAGGTCACAGTTCGATTCCCCATCAGGGCAGATGCCCAGATTGTGGGCTCGATCCCCAGTGTGGGGCGTGCAGGAGGCAGCCAACCAATGATTCTCTCTCATCGTTGATGTTTCTCTCTCTCTCCCTCTCCTTTCCTCTCTGAAATCAATAAAAATATTTTTTTTTAAAAGAAGGCTCTGAGGGAAAGTGTCACATTCCTCTAACCCGTGTCTGCCAGAACCCAGGCCCGTCCTTCCCGCGGGGCCATCGGAAGGCAGGCAGAATGGGTCCATTCCAAACAAGCGGTCAGACCCTGGCCAAGCCCTTGTCCACCGAAGGCCGACCTCCTGCGTGTCCGTACAATGAGGCTTTCCTGTCCATCCTGGGACCTCTGAGCCCAGGACTGTCAGGAGCGGTGACGGGAGGTTTGGGGTGGGCAGAGCTGGGCACCGTCTCCACCTGCCTCTCCCAGGGACACAGCAGCAGCCATTTCCTGCAGAAAGAAAATGGAGAGGCCCAGAGGCAGAGGCAGAGACAAAAGACAGAGAGATGCAAGCTGGGGGAGACAGAAAACCACCGAGAGGCCCAAATTGACACCACATGGCCCTTATGCCGGACCCCATGGCCCAGCAAACAAGGTTTCGTGCTGAGTCAGTTGCCATGGTGACAAACATGCAGGAAATATCCAAGATAACTAGAATAGTGGCAATAGCATGTGTTTTGGATAAAATCTCCCCCCCTCCCCCACACCCCCTCTAATGTATGCATTGCATTACTTGGGATAAACTGGGCTTTTGCACAATCATCTTTCCCCAGAGGCCTGGGATGGGGGTTCTAAGGTCATGGGGTGGGGGTGGGGGTGAGGGAGGTGGGGGTACAACAGCTGCCCTGGGAAACTGGCGGGGCCTGGGCAGATTCCTGGGCAGGAGAACACAGTACATTTTGTGCCTCTGCCCTCACGCCTGTCTTCCTGAGCCTGGACCTGGCTCCGCAATGTCAGGCCCAGGCTGCATTCCTGTCCGAGGTCACATAGAAAGTCTGAGGGCAGGGGCAGGCCCCGAGGGTTCCTTCCAAATCCAAAAAGCATCCCCACGGAGTTCAGGCTCCACAGCGAAACCAGAGCTAAAGTGAAGGCACATGAGGCAACCTTAAGTGCCAAGCGCCCCGAGAGTGCTGGCACCTTCCCTGGTAGCCCTGCCCTCCTCCCAAAGCAGGGGCAAGAATGTGGGGGTGAGGTGGGGTGGGGTTAGAAGTACAGAAGCACAGGAGGAGAGGGGAGGGGGTTTTGGGGGAGGTGACACTGAGACAGAAGACAAGCTTTGGCCTGGCAGGCACACAGGAAGGAGACCTGGGGGTGGAAGGAGGTTGGGGGGGGGGGGGCGGGTAGTGAGTCACAGAAGAGAGAAGGACCTCTCAGAAAACCTCCTCAGCTCCTAGGGATTTGGGGGGGAGGGCTAAGGCCCCCACAAAAGGCCCAGCTGGAAGCCAGTCAGGTCAATCCCTTCCCTGCACATCTCCCAGGAACTGGCGTGGAAAGAACCCAAGATTGCAAGTCAGGTCCCCACCGACGGCTCGCACAGGCGGGTAGACCTCCTGCCTTCCCGGGCGGGCGGCGCTAACAATAACTTCTCTCCGTTAGGAGGAGTAAGTGTCACCGGCGGGCGCGTGGGAGCACTTGGCACATCAGGCGGCTCGGAGTCCAAGCCGTTGACTGCTGCCGTGACTCAGGCAGAGGCGCGGACGGGCCGGGGAGCAGGGAGAGGTTGCAGGCGAAGGTTCGTGTGAGGAGACTGGTTTCTCTAATGACATTATACCCAGATTTTCCGATCTAAACAACCAGCTTCGGTTGTGACTTCCCGTCTCGGGAAGTTTCTGGGAAGTGATCTGTGATAGACATGGGTTTGGGAATGGGCCACCTGGACACAGTGGGCCTTGCTTGGTCAGGAGCCTTCCCTTTGGGAATGCCAGAACCACGCTGTGGCCTGGAGGGACCAAGGGGTCAGTTCCATCCGCTGACCGTCCCTCCTGGGACTGTGCTGCCGGCCCCGCCCGCTTCGAGAGCACGCAGCCAGGCCTGGAAGCAGCCCTTACATGACCCTCGAAGCCCAAAGGAGGTGGGTGGTTTCAGCTCCCTTGGGAAAGCAGAAACCTCTCAAATGGAGACAAGATTTGCTTCCTCTTTGCTGTTAGAAAGAGTGAAACCCATCGCACTCGCATGCCAAGTTCAAAGCCTGTCTGGTACCATCCTGCAAGGTACCATGCGGATGGAGGCAAGGCAGAGACAGAGGGGAAATGACAGGTGGGCCCTCAGAGACTCGCTCACTGAGTTCCCTGAGGAGGGCCAGGCTTAAGGGGGCAGGAATCACCTTGAACAAGTCTGGGACTGGGCAGGACTGCTGGAGGATCGGGGCCTGGCAGCCCCTCGAAGGTGGCATGCCCGCTGGGTGAGCACCCCCCGTAGCCCCGGTTCCCCAGGAGGACCGAGGATGTCTGCCAGGTGCAGCCCCACCTCCCCAGCGGGCCGCCCTTTCTGTAGCTGGTTTCCCTCTCTCCCCTGCTTTTTCCACACCGAGTCTCTTCGGGTGATTTTCCCAGCTCTTCGCCTGCTTCTATGTGGCATCGGCAGAACAAGCAGCCTCGGAGGCAGAAGGCTGACTCCGCGTGCATGTGTGTGTGTGTGTGTGTGTGTGTGTGTGTGTGTGTGTGTTGTGGCAGAGGTGGGTGGTGGGTGTGGCATAAGGAGGAGGAGAAGGACTCCGTAGCCCTGAGCCGGGCAGTCCTGGCGGCTTCTCCAAACACTGTCGGGAATGTTCCAGGGCTAATGGGAGCCAGGAAGGCTGCAGACTAGAGGACACCAAGTGCCACCAACCCTTTTTCTTCATAATTCATCCAGGCTTTTGAGAGGAGCAGGGATACGCTATAGGTTCCCTTCCCGAAAGGCCCAGCTGGTAGCCCCGCCCAAGCCCCTGGGGTGTGGGCAGACACGGGGGCACAGAGCCAGCCTGGCAGATTTGGGATACGATGTTCCGTGGCCCCGAGGCAGGGCTGAGTGCAGGCAGCCTCTCCTCTCCTTGCCAAGGAGCTCTCTCCCAGGGGATCAGCAGGCTTCCTGCCACCCCTTCTGGCTGCTGCGGGAGCCAGAACCCCACCCTGGCTGCCGGCCAGCCTGTGTCGGGGAGCCAGTGCTCCCTGGGACCCGCAGACACACCGCCATGGCCTCGGACAGGGGAGGGAGGCAGGGGATGGAGGCAGAGGCCTCTGGGAGTGCCTGGTGCCACCAGCTGGGAAGTATGGCCCCAAAGTCAGCCAGCTCCATGCTGGGGAGATGCACCTCTGGCCTGAGGCTGGGGCGGACAGGGCGTGGGGCGGGGGTCTCCTCTCTCTCACACTCTCTCCGTCCTGAAGACAGGGATGCATAACGCTATCTAACCTGGACGAAGAGGATGGTTCTGGGTGCAGTGGTTTCAGCCTGGGCAGATGCCTGCTGGAGGGGCCAAGGCTAAGCTAAGGGCTGGGAATGCCGGGCCGGGGATAGCAGGGGGGGGGGGTGCGGGGGGGGGCGGACAGGGGGGGGAGTGCGGCTGAGACTGGAGGCACAGGCTCTGTGCTGACAGGTCCAGCGGGATAGGAAGGAGCTGGTGTGTGTCTCCAAGTCTGTTGTGTTTGTTTGTTTTGTTAATCCTCACCGGGGGGTATTTTTTCCATTGATTATAGAGAGAGTGGAAGGGAGAAAGGAAGGGGGAGAGAGAGAAACATCGATGTGAGAGAGCCACATCAATTGGTGGCCTCCCACACGAGCCCTGACCGGGGTGGGGGTACCTGCAACCCAACCCTTGACTGGGAATTGAACCGGAGACCCTGAGGTGTGTGGGCTGATGCCCAAACCACTGAGCCACACGGGCCAGGGCTCTCCACGTCTTCTTGGGAGAGATGTCTGTACAGCTGCGGGGGACTCTGGGTCCCCTCATTCTAGAGATGCAGAATCAGGTGAGACCCAGGGAGGCTCAGTGACCTGCCAAAGGCCTTGCAGTTACTGGTCAGTGGAGCCCAGACTCAAGTCCGTTGTTCTTTCATTTGACCACTGTCCCTTCTTTTTCTCCTCGACCTTCTCTCAAGGCCCCGCAGCCAGGAGACCCCCAGCATGACGGGAAGAAGGTCAGCAGCCCCGTGGGGAACAGCAATTCTATCGTGGCCGGGAGGGGAGGCAGAAATAGAGTCCCTGGTGAGGCAGGCAAACAGAGCCTGTGTTCCCGCGGGGCTCTCTAGATCCAGCAGAACCCGTAGAATGGGGCCATTCAAAGGGGCCCCGTGACTAACCAACGCTATGTAGTCTGCACTTGTCTAGCCCTTGTCCCTCCCTGCACTCTGCTAAGTAAACAAACACAGCACTCAGGCAGCTCTCTGCTGGCAAACACCCCCGACTTAGCAACTGCCCCTAGGATAAATAAACACTCACACACTGCACGCTTACACACACTCACTCACATGGGCGCCCGGTGCTCCCTGACGTCCACAGAGCCCCCGCCGGGCCCCAGCCGCAAACATTCAGGCTACAGTTAACAGTTAACACTGGGACTCAGACTGCCCCCTTCTGCCAGGGTGCCGGGGCGATCGGGGACCTCAGAAGCACATAGACCAGACCCCCGGGCTCCGGGCTTGTTCCTGCAAGGCCACAAGTCTGGGAGGTCTCTTCTAAGAACCGTGAGGTTGGCCCTGAGGCAACACGGGAACGTTCAGGAAATAAGGGGACCTTCAGGATGATCCAGTAACTAGTTCAGCAAACACAAGCCCTGGGAGAGGAGGTGACTTGCTTGAGATCTTGAGAGTGGGCCTTGTAGAGGCAGCATCAGAACTTTTTATATATAAATTTTATTGATTGCAGAGAGGAAGGAAGGGAGGAGATAGAAACATCGATGATGAGAGAGAATCATTGATCAGCTGCTTCCTGCATGCCCCACACTGGGGATCGAGCCTGGGTGTGTGTCCTGACCGGGAATGGAACTGTGACCTTCTGGTTCATAGGTCGACACTCAACCACTGAGACACACCGGCCCGGCAGCATTAGGACTCTTGGCATGAACTCTCTCCACTTCCCCACCAAAGGCCTTCCCCTGCCAGTCTTTGGGTTCTGGTCACTAGCTGTGGCCCTTATGGACAGGATAGTATAAAGGGGACGTGCACCGTCCAGATGGCAGAATCTCAAGAAATGACAGTTAGGTGGTCAATTCTCCTGCCGAGTCCTGGATGGCGTTCTGAACAAGGTCTAGGTGACAAGGAGGAGGAGACCTCTCACTTGGAGTTTCCCAGGAGTCACCTTTCTTCTTGGAAAGGATGTCTCCCTGTGACACCCAGCTCACCATGAAGGAAGGAAGGAATGGCCCACTTCTTGACCCCACAGCAAGGATGGAGAGGGGATAGAGACAGGCAGAGGCGATGAGGCTTTGTGTCGAATGGCAGTAGCTGGCAGGCCTCTGCTCCTTGATCTCCAAGGAATGTTGGTGGGAAGGGAGCTAGCAAGAGGACCTTGAGTCCAGTTTAACTGCCACGCATCCAGAACGGAAACCATCCCCATTTCTTCCACATGCACTGGAATATTTGTGAATTTAAGTTCCCATTAATTTTCTTTCCAAACCCAGAGATGTCACTAACAAATGTGATTTTAAAATTGGGCGACCAGCGTTGATGTTCGAGGTTTGTGGCTGTAGGCGCGCGTGGCATGTGGGAAAGGTCTGCCGCTTGTGTCTATAGACCAGTGGTTCTCAACCTTCCTAATGCCGCGACCCTTTAGTACAGTTCCTCATGTTGTGGTGACCCCCAATTTCATTGTTACAAATTGAACATAATTAAAGCATAGTGATGAATCACAAAAACAAGATGTAAGTATATATGTGTTTTCCGATGGTCTTAGGCAACCCCTGTGAAAGGGTCGTTCGGCCCCCAAAGGGGTCGTGACCCACAGGTTGAGAACCGTTGCTATAGACGCTTATGGCGTACAAAGGTTGGGATGAAATGCTGGGGCTTTGGGAATGAAGAAGGCATCACAACAGCTGTCCTACAAATGAAGATGGAAAGAGCATTTGAACCTTGAGTTTATATTTCTAGAAAACTCTCTTGTCTTCCCTTTTTTCTTTGTTCACTCCTTTGCTATTGTTGTGAGGTTTAGAACATGAGAATCTAACTATAACTGTCCAAATGTGCTAAATTACCAAGAAAGACATAACAGCTTAACAGTGCAAACTAAGCCCTGTTGGGAGATGGCCACACTCCAGGTACATGAGAGAGGTACTAGTTTACTGACAGATTTAGGGTAGAACCTGGATTTGAATTAGAGTTCTACAGCTCACCAGAGAGGGGACCATAAGCAGATGATCTAACCTTTCTGAGCTCAGCCTCCTCTGAACTGAAGGTGGTGAAATCCACATTCGAAGACTGTTATGCAAATCAAATCAGTACATTTGCTAGCTGCATGCCCGGCCCACAGGGAACCCAGTGAATGCTAGTTGCCTCCCTTTCTCCTGAGTTCTGGTCTTGTGTGACCATGTGTCACCCACAGCCCGCTGCCCACTGAACGGTTCAATGCTTGGTTGTTGAGAAATTGTTCCCCTGTTGATTCCCTTTGCACAAGAAGGGGGTTGACACCCCCACCTTCTCCCTTCTAACTGTGACTTCCCACCTCAGGTCTACCTAACTCAACCTTGGCTCCATGCCCCTCCCTTTGAGCTCTCCACTGCACAAGGATCTGGCCTGATCTGAGCTGCAACTCTGTTTTGAAGAAGAAAAATGGAGGAATGGGGGGAGATAGGTATTTCCAAAAGATAAAACTCTCCTCCTTGATGCTACATGAAAAATAGCAGGCCTTGAGGTTAGAAGACACCGGTTGGACGCCCAACTCTTCACTGGTCTTTGTGACCCTAGCCCTGTTGAGCCTCGGTCTCCTCATCTGTAGAAAGGGAATACAAAAGCTATTTTAATTAGTTGTTGTGAAGATGAGTCCTGAAGACACACACACACACACACACACACACACACACAAACTTTCATAGCAAAGAGGACAGCACTACATGAATATTACTAGTATTTTTCCCTCCTCCTGTTCCCCCAACACATCTCAAGTAAGGCCAGACCTGGGGAAAGGCAGTGTTATCCTGGCTGAGCAGAGAGGGCCACCTCACCCTCTGCAAGCAGACAGCACGAGTCCTCCTCTCTCCACCTGAGCTGGGGGAGGCAAGAGGTGAAGGGTGGATCCAAGAGCGCGGAGCCCCGGGCTGTCTCCTTGCCGATCTGTCTTTGGCGGGGAGTGCTCTTGGCATGGAGCAACCACTCCAAATGCCGAAGGTGAAATCCATCACCAGGGCCTGGGCCGAGATAAGACAGAGGAACGTAAATCACAGCTCCCCGAGATAAAAAGGCAGCCTGGGGCCTCAAAAATGCGGCGCTCCTGCCAGCTGCCCACTTCTGCAACGATGCAAAGGAGAGGGCTGTGCTCGCCTGGGAAGGATCCCAGACCCGGGGCCCTTCCTGGAAAAGGAGGAGGAACCTCAGCCTTGAGCTCCTCTCTCCCTCTTAGCACAAGTCCCAGCTGGAGAGGAGGAGCTGGTGTTTCTATTGAGTCCCTCTCAACAACAAGCTGTGATGTGAGGCCATCCACTGGCCGCCAAGGTCAAGAGCAATGGTTTTGGGGGTCGGGCAGCCTGGGCTCAGATCCTGGCCCTGGTACTTGCTGTGTAATCTTCAACGACCTACCTAATCTCTATGAGCCACGATTTCCAACAGGGAGAATCCTAATGCCTCTTCGTAGAACTGTTTTGAAGATTAACGATGATCGTTTTTGTAACGAGTCTGGCACATAAAGGGGTTTAAGTGAATAGCAGCTATAGTTGTATCTAAGATTGGTAGAGAATGGAATGCCAACACCTCTCTCACTTCCTGTTTATCTCATTTGCATAGTCATCTTTTTGTAATTCTCCAAATGATAATCCCCCAAATCGAATCTCAAGTCAGTCCCATTCATTGAGCACTTTGAAGTGTGGATCTTGTCCCTGCCAAGTGTTTGTTGTGAGCATGACGGTATATACAGAACGCCTGCACCCCTGACTCCTCCACCCCCAAATGTAAGGGACTGTTAGATTAAGGGACCATTATGTCAAATGCATGTCTGACTGGCAGAGCTTGCAACCATTACCAGGAGGAAATCTGACCACACTTAGGTCACAAAGGAAAGAAAATCGTTAACAGACACCTAGAGGCCTTAGGTAGGGCTCTGGGGAAGGAAGTGGCCAGGAGGGGACACAGGCAAGAGCCCCCCAGTCAGGTGGCTGGTTCTGCAATTGAGAGAGGACCTTCCTGTCCTTCGACGTCCTCTCAGCCTTAATCTGTGTCGTTCCCTCACTCATTCTCAATCAAGACATACATATCTGCTTTGTACCTGGGTTAGGAGCCTGGCAGGAGAAGTTGGTATCTCGGTGCCTGATCTCAAGGTGCCTACAGTCTGATTTGAGAGGGAACCAACAAACTTGGGGTGCTCCAGGGAGTTGGGGAACTTGGTGGCGTCACTGCCTGAACCTCTCCTGGAGTTGAGATGGGTTTGTGAGGGGCACGCAAGAACTGAAGGGCATAGATGGATGGAGTCAGCAAAGGGGAGCCTTTCCGAGAATGTGCTTTGTGAGTGGGTCAGACCGACGGACAGTGCAAGACAGTGCTGGACCTATGAGGCGACATGTGTAAGGCCAATTCCTGCAAATGTATGGGTTCCAACGACTGGAATGTGTGTGGAAGTAAGATGGGCACTTCTCCTGGAGGGTGGTTGAGGGACGTGATGGCAAGGAAGATGGGAAGTGATGAGGCTGGGGATGGGGTGGGCACTGTTGGAATCATTTTCCTCCTGGTTGCTCTCCTCCTGCTGTCCCCCCGGGCTGGGGGCCACATAGAAAGAGTCCCGTCCACTTAAACCCTGTCTGGGCCTGAAACCAACAGTAAGAGGCAGACAGCTGAAAAGATCCGGGAATGACAGAACATGAGTGGATACACAAATAGACAAGATTAATTATTCCCATTGTATACACAGCGGCTTTGCTAACACTCAGCCAATTAGAAAACTAATCTAAACAGCCACTGGCCTCCACATCTCTGCGGAGCGCTTTCAAACAGCTGTTCAGGGTGCACTTGCTGCCGTGTGAGCAAGTGCCCGGAGCCTGCTCCTGGGCCCGTTCCCGCTTGAGCCCTGAGGGCTCCTTAAGAGCAAAGGATTGTGTGTCTCTTTTGTTCCCCGGACTCCCTCTAGGGTCCTGCTGCTCTTGTGTGCAATGCTCCTTCCGGTCACCACCGCCGAGAAGCCCTCCCAGTGCCCCCAGAGGGACCATTATGTTCTAGCATGTTCCGTGGTATATGACCATTTATCTGGGAGGCGTTTATAACCAAGGGAGTAAGAGCAAAGCCTCTGCAGTCTGGCGAATTCGAATTCCAAACCTCATAGGTCGCCCAGCCAGAGTGTCAACCTATGAACCAGGAGGTCACGGTTCGATTCCCGGTCAGGGCACATGCCCGGGTTTCGGGCTCTATCCCCAGTGAGGGGAGCGAAGAAGGCAGCAAATCAATGGTTCTCTCTCATCATTGATGTTTCTCTCTCTCTCTCCCTCTCCCTTCCTCTCTGAAATCAATAAAAATACATTTTAAGGAACATTCATAGATCACTCACTACTATGATCTCTCTCCTCACACCTGAAAAAGAAGACAGCAATGGTACCTACTTAATAGAGATAAGCAAGTGTGTGGATTAAAAAAACCCTAGCACCATTCTTGCCGCACTGTAAGCCTTCGCTTTCTATCTATCGTTGCCCTTCTTTTCTACAGTTGTTGCTGCTGAGTCCCCTGAGGGCGGGAGACGATCTGACCCTGCCTCAGGCCTGCTCCTAGAGGGTCGCTGACCGTCCCTGTGTCCTGCTATTCACAGCCCCATGGGACGCCCTCCCCGTGGGCGGGACCTGTGCCTTGCTTCTACTCAATAGAACATGGCGAAGTGATGAGATGTCGCTCCTGCCACTACATTACATGGTGGTGACTTCCGGCCTGCCAGCTGACCTCTCTGTGGCCTCTCCGCTTGCACACTTGCATGAGAAAGCTGCCACGGAGGAGAGGCCAACGTGGCGGGGAGCTGAGAGCAGCCTCCGGCTCCCAGCCAGCAGGGAAGGGAGGCCTCGGTCCAGCGGCCCGAGAGGGCCTGCGTTCTGCTCAGTACCATGTGGGCTTGGAAGGAGATTGTTCCCAATGGAGCTTTAGATAAGGCCCAGCCTTGGTCAGACCCGGATTACAGCCTGGGAGACCGTGAGCAGGGGCCCTGGGAACAAGCTGCACCCAGACTCCTGGCCCCCAGAAACCATGAGATAATAAGCATGTGTTGTTTTAAGCCACTAAGTCTTATGGTAATTTGTTACCCAGAAATAGACGACTAATACAACTGCTTTGTCTTCCTAGCACAGCGCCTGGCCCAGAGCAGAGGTCAGCTGGGAGTCGAGGGGATGGATGGATGACAAGGTCTGAGAATGGCTGGGCTGGGCTGGACCCCCAGCTCAGCCCCCACTGCCTGTATCTTTTGTCCTTTTCTCTCCCTCGCTTAGAACCCCAAGCCCCTCCTCCCTTCTCCAGCCCTCAGGACCTTGCTCTGCTTCTGGTTCCTGCACTGAGTCGTTCTCACTGAATTTTATTTTCCTCCTTGACAAAAAGAAATCCAGCTCGCTCAGAGAGCTGACCCTGGTGCGTTGGAATAAATTCTGATGGAAAGCAGTCTTGTCCAGAAAGTCTCGTCCCCACCCCGCTCAGGAATGTGGTTGCTGCAGATATTAAAACAGACCTGCAGGCGTCTGCAGCGAGTGGGAGCCTGTGCCAGCAATGACCTCAGCCTGCACAGCAGGGCTTTTACCTATGAAAAGCCACGGCTCTGGGCTCCATCACAGCAGAGGCCTCCCTCCTCCAAACCCTTCCTTTTCTGTGCACCCTGTGCTGCTCCCCTAGTTTAATGCCTGGGCCCGAACCTCCCACCCAAGGCTGGTACCAAAAGTCAGGAGGGCAGTGCCATCGAGCCTCCTAGAGAGAAGGCGGTGGGTCCCTTTGTCCAAGTGGCCTTGGCCAAAGCACATGGGCCTTGTAGCTGGTAACCCCCTTTTTCTCGCCTCTTCTCCCGAGTCCACCCCTCACCCCCAGACAGCCGAGAGGAATCCATTCAGATTGAGCGGTACCAGCCTTCACCCCCTCTACAGGGGGCGCCCCCTCAGGGAAGGCCAGGACTCTGGGGGCAGAAACTGAGGCTGGGAAGGCTCCTCACCGCTTGGCCCAACTTCCAGCCTGGCCTTGGGTCTTGCCCCACGTGATTCAGCTCCTGTTGCTGACGCTGAATGTGTCTAAGAAGAAGCTGGTACTCTTGCCAATTATGGATTTCCCTCTTCTACAGAGAAGCTCCGAGACCTAGGAGAATCCCAGCCATCACCACTCCAGCCTCCACACCAACCGCCTAGGCCTGGATCAACCCCAGAAACATAGTCACACCTCGCAGGGGTCCGGCCCACTCCTGTGTGCAAAGGACTTTTTCTCCACGTGCGACTTCTCACAGGAATCCTCCAGGACTTGGAGCCCCATTGAACAGATAAATACCTTGTGGCTGAGAGAGCCACGTGTTTTCCCAGGGACTTGGTGAACAAGTGGTAGAATAGGAACCTAAACCAAGGTCTGCGACTCATGGCCCCATACTCTTCCCACCACTGCTCAACGCCCCCCCCGCCCCCCAAGACAGCAAAACTCATTCGCCTCTCACTTTACGTCTCAAGTGTATGGTGATCACTTGGTGCTGGAATGTGCACACCATACTGTCCTATTCCTGCCCCTTTCACCTTGGTCTTCACCCAGACCAGCCTCCGGAGAGCGAGATTGAGTGGCTCCATCCAGAGAAGCAAAAGACTGGCCACTGGCCCTCAAGACAAGAGATCCCGGGGTTTAGGTTCTGGTTCTGCCACCAATGAGTAGGTCACCTCACTTTTCTAGGCATTATAACGCGAACGTGATAAATTGGATGATATTTGAGCTCACGCCTACCGCTCCCTCTTGGTGGGTGGGAGGGGGGGGGAGCAGTTTCCATAACTATTGGGAAAATGACTTGACCTGTTGCACGTTAATGCCATCAGGAGCGTGGGCTGGGAGTGGGGAGCACTTAGCTAGCTCCTCCAAAGATGAGAACAGGACGTTGTACCCCAATTCCACCCCAACAGTTCCCCCATTCCTGGCTCCTTCCACACCAGGTTCCTTGTGATCTCTTTTGGGTAAGAATATAAGCTCCCACAGGCCTCTGTCCTTGATTCTCATTGACCAGCGATTACTGCCCAACCCTGATACCACACCAGACAGGCCGGCACTTCCCTGATCTCACCGGATGTCTGTGAGCCCGAGCTGGGGGGACCAGGGGCGCTGCAGCTGCTCCCAGCTGTCCACCGAACAATGCCGATCCTGTCAGGTTCTGGCGGAGCCTGCTTTCAGAGGGTATTCGGGTTGCAGCATTAGCTGGAGGCATCTCAGCTGCTTCCTGCTCCTTGGGTATCAGCACAGATTCCTAAGCAAAGACCATCCTTCCAGTTCTGCATCTGATCGCACCCCCAGATGCCGGGGACGGGGCGTGAAAGCATTTCACCACCGCCTCAGACTTCCTAGGCTGGAAGGCACCCTCAGATCGAGTGTGCCTGGGTCTCGAGGCAGGACTACAGCTCAGTCTCAGAAACCTTTGTGGCCTGAAAGTCACCTCTCTCGGTATGTAATGGCGCCAACAGGAGTCTCCTAACGGTCCTCCCCCGGTCAAGCCATTTGCATAGACGGCTTGTGCCACTTGCACTAATCTGAACCCTCCACTTCAGCAAGACACGTCCTACTGCCTGTGTCCTGAGCCCAGCTGTCCCCCAAGCTCAAATCCACCCCCCTGCCCCCCGCCAGCTCCATTTCCACAGCAACCCTAGGCCTTCTCTTGGCTTCTCTTCTCCCCTGAGCTGCTGGGAGTGATACCATGAGACTCTCCCCAGTCTACTCATTCCCATGTGTGCTTCTCTCCAGCTTCCTGAACATGAGGTGCTTACTTGCTCATTTTTGCCAACGCACTTACCTTTGCAAGTCGGGTCTGTCGGGTTGGTTCTCCTGCTCATGCCAGTACCTCTCCCACCTCCTCCTTAAACCCGAGTTCCTCCAGGCCACAGACCAGCTCTCCACCTTCCTTCTACACCGCTGTTGGCACATGCATTTCTGATTATTGATTCTCAGGAAGTTCCACCTGAGAGCTAACCATTCAAGCCCATTTCCTGTTTGTTTGGAGCCTGGGAATACGATAAGGCTTTGGCCAGCTGCCAACAGACTGGCTGGGCCCCGAGGCCAGTTTGGGGATCTGAAGGAGAAAATGACTTCTGTTGCATAAATATTGTTTTAGAACACACCAGATGGAAACAGTGGTCCTTGCTGCAGCAGGCCTACTCTGACCCCTGCCCTTGCACCAAGTATCCTGGCCTGTCAAGATTGCAGTACTAGCCTGGCCGGCGTGGCTCAGTGGTTGAGCGTTGACCTATGAACCAGGAGATCACGGTTCGATTCCCGTTCAGGGCACATGCCTAGGTTTGCGACCTTGATCCCGAGTGGGGGGCGTGCAGGAGGCAGCTGATCAATGATTCTCTCTCATCACTGATGTTTCTATCTCTCTCTTCCTCTCTGAAATCAATAAAAATATATTTTAAAAAAAGAAAGAAAGATTGAAGTACTTGTAAGACATTCCTGGGTGGAGCATCATTATTCAGGGCCAGTCGGGCCCAGAGGCACATGGGAGAGAAGTGGATGGGCAGGGCCACCCAGAGCACCGGCAAAGGAGAGACCTGAGCCAGGTGTTCGGCTCCACCCTCTGCTGCCGCCACAAACAGCCCGATTTCTTGAAGGCTTTTTCTGAGTTTAATGAAGGACGAGTTGGAGCCGTGACGGGGCGGCAGGGCAGCATTTGCTGAGCTGAGTTTATGGGGCACTTCCATTTTCTTAACGGCTCCCTCTTCACACATTCCTCTGCATTTTCCCGTTTTATTAATGTGGCATCTTTCCCAGGCCACTTTATGGAACCATGTGTGTTTCTACTTATGCCCCGATTGGGTCTGAGCGTGTCTCTCCTAACGCAGAACCTTCAGATCTCTCCAAGGCCGCCCACACCCCTGCGTGTTGGTCGCTGTGGGGCTGGCTCATCTCTCAGCCGAACCCCAAGGGCTCCACTGTGTTGTCCACAACACTGGGCACTTTTCTGCATGAGGGTCCCACCTTGCCTGGACCCCAAAGAATACAGCCCGGTTTGACTTCTCACCCAAATCTGAGATGACTTCTGGCTCTTGTCCCCCCCGAACTGAAATGCCCCAGGGGACGAAGAGGGAGACTTGCCACCACTGAAGACTGTCGGAGGAATGTGCCACCGCCCCAAGGCCTTGGCTGGGGAGGCGTCGACTATTGAGCAACAGTGGCCCCGAAAGCACACAGCTCCCCGGGGCTGCCCTCAGAGGCCTGGCGCGTGGTTTGGCTAGCCACTCCTTGGCGTGTTTATTAGAAAAGACACGTGTGCTACTCTCAGGAACTCTGCTTGTAGCCTTTTGTGTCAGTTCCAAGAGCCACGCCTGAGGTTTGGAGCTGACTTACTCTCTTTGAGCTCAGTATTTTTGTGCGTGTGTGTTTTTTTCTCTTTCTTTTTTTCTTTTATTGATTTCAGAGAGGAAGGGAGAGGGAGAGAGAGATAGAAACATCAATGATGAGAGGGAATCACTGATCGGCTGCCTCCTGCACACCCCACACTGGGGATCAAGCCTACAACTCGGGCATGTGCCCTGACCAGGAATCGAACCGTGACGTCCTGGTTCATGGGTCGATGCTCAACCACTGAGCCACACCGGCCGGGCTGAACTCAGTGTTGACATTGCTGCCCCAGAGTGGCCTCCCAGTATCTGGAAAGTGGCCCCGTTTCACGTGGACACGAAGCAGCAGGCAGGGTGGCGGGCCTGTGATCTTTGAAAACCTCCTCACCCTCTCCTCTTTCAGAGCTGCGGGTCCTCCTCTGTGCAAAGAGGGAAAGTACATACTCTACAGGGTGGTGAGATTAAGTGAAGTAATGTCTGGAAGGGGCCTGGAATGCTGAAGGCACCCGGGGAACGGGAGGGGTTTTTATTACAAGAGAGCGAGGGACCTCTTGTTGCGAATCTGCCTTTGTTCCCTCACCCTCGTCCGCCCTGGCCACCTCGGCAGCAACCAGCCCCTCCTGGGATGCCTACAGACATCAGACTCCCGCTCTCTTCTCCAGGGCAAGCATCTCGAAGTCCTTTGGGAAACAGAGTTCTGGGATCGTTTTTCCTGCTGTCAGCAGGCTCTGGAAGAGGCATTAGCCCCACGAGGCTTGATGGGGGGCGTTTTACAGGTACCGCTCATCTGGCTGGCAGATGGAGCTTCGCTGCGAGACACAGCTCTGTCTTCCAGATGGGCGGTGCCTGGGCGCCCTGAGGCGGACCGGCCTCTCGGCCTGGAGCCCGTGTGAGGTGAACTCAGGGGTCTGTTGCCTCCTTCCAAAACCCTGAGCCAAATTAGGTGGAGCCGATTGTATCTGTGTCCCCTCAAACCTACATTCCAGCAATTGGCTGACCATCCCTCCATCCTCCCATCCTCTCCCCTACTCCTCATCCCCTAGCGGACGCGCACACGCGCGCGTGCACACACACACATGCATACATGCACATGTATGTGCATACAGACGGACATGCATGCACACACACACTGATATTTCTAGGGGCGAGAGGAGAGGAACACTGCATAACAGCAGAGGACACACTGGGTGTTTCCCCACCAGGTAAGAGCTTCATTCATTCTATGACATACATTCTTGAGAAGGTGAAACAGGATAAAGAGGGCGTCTTGCCCAGCCAGTGTGGTTCAGTGGTTGAGCGTCGACCCATGAACCAAGAGGTTGCCGGTCAGGGCACATGCCTGGGTTGTGGGTTCAATCCCCAGTAGGGGGCGTGCAGGAGGCAGTCGACCAATGTTTCTCTCCCATGGAAGATTCTATCTCTCTAATCCTCTTCCTTCCTCTCTAAAATCAATGAAAGCATATTTTTTAAAAAGAGGGTGTCTTAACTTAGGACACCCCCTCAACATTTGGGCATTTCCCCCTAAAGGAGGGTGGAGGGAGGTAGTTTGGCCAGTGGCTGAGTTTTCCTCCCGGCTGACATCACGCTGGGGAGCAGCAGCCACAGTTCTGCACCCCAAAGCCCGTCTCCGCCTCCGTGGAATGGGATGTGCCTGGCCCACTAGCGGCTGCTGCCCAACCCTATTTGAGTTGGGCTTACTTGGGACTTTTATGCTAAAATGCTCCCTCCCTCATCGTTTCTGATCAAAATGCTTTCGGTTGGTTGCAAGAGGCAGAAATCCTCACATATAAAAAGTGAGTATAGAGACAGCTATGGAGGGACAAAGAGATCTATAATAATAAAAGCGTAATATGCTAATTAGACCGGACATCCTTCCGGCCGACCTTCCAGACAAAGCCTGGGCTGTGAGGGAAGCCCGGGTCCCCAGTGCCTGCCAGCTGCCAGAGGGAAGCCGGTGGCGGCAGCTGGTGGAAGCAAGGCCTACTCTTGCATGAATTTCTTGCATCGGGCCTCTAGTTTAATAAATGAAGTGCCAGGCCTCGTAGTTGTCTCTCTGAGGTGGAGCGAGTCGCTGCCTTGGCTTTGGTCTGTACCTCATTTGGGGTTGCCTATGGTTTCATCGTACGGCCCTAACTCAAGTTCTCCTCGAATATGAAGTTGGAGGCTAGCTCCCTGCAACTAAATGAGTAAAGAGTCTGTGCTTTTTCAAACTCTTAAGGGAGGAAAACGGAAAGGCTGTTGTCTAGCTGAGACACTGGCTGGCCTTGAACACCTACTCCGGGTTGAATTAGCTGTGGCCGAGGAGTGGAACACGTGGTAGGAAACACATTTAAGGCAGCAGGGGCTGCACGTGAAAAAACAGGTTCTCTGAGAAGCACACACATCCCTCCCGAGGGGTAGCCAATCCCCACACGTGGTTACAGGTTCATTGACAGGTAGGCAACGTTCACCCCAGGGACCCCCTCTATCTCCGCAGAAGCTGGGGTGGCAGGAGCTCCCCTGAGGCATTGCCACCCGCACAGCACTCTGGGACGCGGTGAGATTTCTTCAAAGAGCCCAGGTGATGTTGCCCTTGGGAATGGCGCTGACCTGTGAGTCAGGAGTTCGGTTTCTGATTCCAGCTCTGCTGCTACCCCACCGAAGGGCCTCGGGAAAATGGCTTTCACCCTGTGGGTCTCAGATTGTCCCTAAGTTACAAAAATTAATAAATAATCACAATCGATAAAGTGTTGAGTTAAAACATCTCTAAGGGCTTTTCCAACCTCTTAGAGTTCCCTAAGCTCATCCCCTTGCCCACCTGCCCAGAGAAGTTTCCCAGAAACGCATAGAACACAGCTCTTTGGCCCATGACTTTTGTGGGTTCTCTGCCAGCCACCTCGCTCCCAGGACAAACCACCCATCCCTGCAGATTCGGCCCTGCCCTGCCGGGCCCTGCGGCCATCAAGGAGTCCAGGCGGCACCTTCCTAGGGGAGGCAGCCAGGAATCCCACTTCAAGGAGCACATTTGTTTCTGAGCTTCATGGAGGCTGAGGACGGGGCCTGAGCAGGCAGCCTGAGCAACTGGGGGGTTTTCCTGCTGGGCCATCAGGGCCTGTGAGGCCGGGCGAAGCTAAAGAGAGGGGTCGGCGAGAGCCTCAGAGGGTCAAGAATAATCTGCCGAATGGAGCTGGAGAGGGAGAGCAGAGGATGTGGGTCCTCAGGGGAAGATGCAGGACCAGGGGACATTGCTCGGGTCTTTTGGCAGGAAATGAACGACATTCAGAGACGATGCAAAAGGCCACAGTAAGCAGCACCTGTTTGCTTTGGAGCCAGTGGCCCGGGCCCATGGCATCTGAGGCTGAGCCCAGCCCTGGGGCTCCCCAGGGGAGGAAAGCCAGTACATGGAGATCCACTCGAGTGTTGAAAGAAGCACTGGTCCTAAGTGGGGGGAGAGAAGGAAGGTGCCCTCAGCTTCCTTTGCTCTTTCTCAGTCCCCAATGGTCTGTTACACCTCCTCCTCCTCCCATCCTCCCCCAACCCGCCCCCCCCCCACCCCCATCAACTCAACCCCGGGCAGATGGCTGCAAATTCTGCAGGGGCCTCTGAGCATTCCCTTGGCGGAGAGCCACATTCCAGAGCAGCATATGTTTCATCTCAAGCCCCGCAAGGTTTGCCCTTCCAAGTGGAGCCAAAGAGAAAAGCTTGGCTCAGGCTGCACATTTCTTAGGAGAGGTGGGGGTGGGGAGGGGCCCCTGGGGAGGTCGAAGCTGTTTGTGCTGAGGATCCTCGAAGGGAAGGCAAAGCTGGGTCCGAGATCTGGGACACACCTTCATGCCCAACTCAAAACTCCTCCAGGCACCCACCCGGGAGGAGAGGGAGCAAGCAGAGCCGCTGCTTGCCGCCCTCCTCCCGCGGCCTCTCATGCCGCCCACCTGGTCCTCCAACCCCCAGGTCTCACGTCTACACCTTTGCCTGAACCCGCGCCCTCCTGAACTGATGCTGCACAGCCCAGGGCGGCGCAGAGTCGGGAGGAAACCAGGGCGACTCCTGATCTCTCTCTGCCCCTTAACAAAAGCCTGGACCTCATCTCCCCTTGCGTCCATCTCTCCTCCTTCCAAGCCTGGGAGAGGGAAAGAGACGGGAGGAGGCCAACAGGGAAGAATGAGGAGCAAGAGGTAGAGGTCAGGTGGGGCAGGAGCATAGGAAGGGGTTTCTGCCCCGACGGTGTGGCTCAGTGGTTGAGCGTTGACCTATGAACCAGAAGGTCACGGTTCAATTCCCGGTCAGGGCACGTGCCTGGGTTGTGGGCTCGATCCCCAGTGCGGGGCATGCAGGAGGCAGCCGATCAATGCTTCTCTCTCATCATTGATGTTTCTCTCTCTCTCTCTCCCCCTCTCCCGTCCTCTCTGAAATCAATAAAAATATTTTTTAATAAAAGGGGGACTTCAGAAGGGTCTAGGGCTGGAGATAGAGGGGCAGGTCTCCCCTCTGGTGGGCAGACCGGGGAGGGGAGGGATGGGGGTACATGGTCCTCTGGGTTCTGCGCTCTGGTAAGCTGGGGGGTTTCTGACAGCAACGTAAACTGTGGTGAGCTGAGTTTACCCAGCTCCAGTACGCAGAGCCTGCAGTGTTTAATGTTTCCTTCCCTCTGAATTAGCTGACAGGCACTGGACGCAGCCAGCCCCTGGCCGTCTTCTGGGGAGGCGGGGGTGGGGGGAGGTAAGAAGAGGGCCGTGGGCAGAGCTGGGTCCCTGACCGCAACCCGGAGACTTGGGTGGGCGCTGGGGAGTCCGGCCGACACAGACACAGAGTCCCCTGTCCAGGAGAAGGACCCTGAGCTACACGTCACCCTCCTCCCGCCTCCTCCGCGTGGGGCCCCGCCTGTCACGCACCCGCAGCATCCAGGCCTCCACGCAGCCCGTTAGGTTGCCCTGGGGGCCCTCTTTATGAAACGCCTGCCTGGGGCCCACGGTCTCTCACAGCCGTGCTCGTGCGAGTAGATGCCGAAGACGCACAAACCACAAAATAAATCAAGAAGACACCCGAGCTCAGCACCCAAGAACAAAATAAACTGGGCCTGGCCCGGTGCCCAGCACCACGTGCGGACGGACGGGCTTTGTGCTAAGTAAGGATGAATGGGTTGAAATATTGGGGGGAAATAGCTTTATTTCCCTTCAATCCAGGGAGGTTCCTGGGAAGAAATTGAATTCTGAAAGGCTGTTGAAATGACATGGAGGAGGGAAGTCTGGACGGAAGGCCAATTCGGGGAGAGGAATGGACAGAAACACAGAGTAGGGGTAAGAACCCCACACAGGGGGCGCATCCAGAAATGAGGACCCGGAAAATGGGTCCCGAGCCCGAGGAGGTGTGGAAGGACAGAGAGCCAGAAGCTTATCCCAGAATGCAGCCGGGCCTGGCTGGTGTGGCTCAGTGGATTGGGCGTCATCCCATGGGCCTAGAGGTCCCAGGTTTGATTCCTGGTCAGGGCACATGCCCAAGTTGCAGCTTGATTCCCAGTTTGGGGGTGTGCAGGAGGCAGCCGATCAATGATTCTCTCATCAGTGGTGTTTCTCTCTCTCCCTTCCTCTCTATCTAAAAACCAATAAACCAAATTTTAAAAAAAAGAATGCAGCTGGGTTTGGAGTCCTGGGCTGGCACTGCCCCTCCCCATCTCACATGCAGAGGATTTGAGGTCACCCTGGACCACGAGGGCAAGGGGAGGTGGACATATAGTGGGGAGGAGAAGGAGCCAACGATACCAAGAACCAGGCGCTCCAGCCAGGGAGAGGGAGGGGTGTTGTGGCCGCGTTGTAAGGATGTACCAGTACATGGCAAGGTGTGCGAGCAGCCACGGTGAGTAAGGTTAAAGGGAAGAAAGCAGGAGGCGTTCACTGCTTGGGAGCAAGGGAGGGGACGGGAGGAGTTTGCAGGTGCAGGTGAGGGCAATGGCGGTGGGTGGGGAGGCGTGTCAACATGACCACTGCCGGAGAGTCATGCGATAGTCTCATTTAGCTCAGACTCCTGGGTCTCAAGTCCTCCTAAAAGCAAGGAGAGGCCCGGCCAGCGTGGCTCAGTGGTTGAGTGTCAAACTATGAACCAGGAGGTCATGGTTCCATTCCAGGTCAGGGCATATGCCCGGGTTGTGGGCTCCATCCCCACTAGGAGGCATGCGGGAGGCAGCCAATCAGTGACTCTCTCATCATTGATGTTCCTCTCTCCCTCTCCCTTCCTCCCTGAAATCAATAAAAAAAAATATTTAAAAAATAAAATAAAAGCAAGGAGAGTATACTAGTAGCTTCAGATGGGCTTCAAGGAGCTCCTAGGAAGCCAGCCACGGGCAGGGAGAGGAGGGGGCTGGGGGGTAGGAGAAAGCTCGAAGCAGCAGGGCTCTCCCTTGTCAACCCGCGCAGCTCAGCATTATCTGTCGAATTTGTTTATGCTTTTGTGTAAAATTTCCTTGAAAGAAAGTCTCACCACTGTAAACCCGTGAAACAAGGGTTTGAAAACCACCAAGGCAGTGGTTCTCAACCTTCCTAATGCCGCAACCTTTTAATACAGTTCCTCATGTTGTGGTGACCCCCAACCATAAAATTATTTTCGTTGCTACCTCATCACTGTAATGTTGCTACTGTTGTGAATCGTCATGTAAATATCTGATATGCAGGATGTATTTAGGCGACCCCTGTGAAAGGGTTGTTCAACCCCCAAAGGGGTTGCGACCCACAGGTTGAGAACCGCTGCACTAAGGTATAATTTCTCTCGGCGGGAGTCCCCACCGGCGTTAAGGACTGTGATTCCGTGAAGGAACAGGCGAGGAAACACGTGGACCAACTCTCGGGCACCGTTCCCAAACCCCGATATTCTGGCCCACGGTCAGAGCATTTGTTCTCATGTTGTTGTTGTTCAGAAAAACCATGACCAGCATGAGTATTTGCAACTCTCCCCTCTTCTCGGGAATGTGAGAAACGGCCCCGATTCCCCCCATCCCTCCAGCCTGTGCCGTGGCAGGCGTCGCAAGTCAATAATAACGCGCAGGAGAGCGATAAGAGCAGCAGTAACAGCTCCGTCCCGGGAGCCGTCTGCACAGAGAGCACCAGGCAGCCAGCACCTAACAGCTGCACAGCTGGAGCCTCCCCGCTAGCCCAGATGTGTAGGTTGTCTGACTCCAGGAGCACGAGGCGAAAGGACCGAGGCCACCGCTGCCCATCCCCAAGTCCTTCCTGGCTCCGGGCTCTGTGGGACAAGGGGCTGGCCCATATTTCCAACAGGAGACCAGCGCTGGCCTTCACTGGAGAGTTTGAGAGCTTCAGACTCGCCTGCTAGCTGCCTGGGCCCCGGGGAGGTATGGCCATTTCTCACACCTGGCACTCCATGGTCAAGGTTCAGGGACAGTTACCATATATGACTTTGAACTCGAGCTTCACATCGTCAGGCTACCCCCATCTGTTTATTCTCTACAGTTACGGAGAATGAGGCTCGGGGAAAACGTGAAAAGGCTTTGAACTTGCTTAAAGGGGCAGCATAAAAAGGGGCAGAGGCAGAACCGGATCCCAAACCCATAGTGGCTTGCTGGGGTGGGGTGGGGGGGGGGGCAGACGGCTCTCCTCCTGCGGGAGGCGTCGGGCGTGGGGTGCAGGGAGGCGGAGGCGGGTAAGGAGTCTTGGAGCGATTTGGGAAGGGGACACAGTAAATGGAACGAGACAAAAAGGATTTCAATGGGAAGGTAGGTTGATGGTTTCCAACTTTTCAAATAAGCAGAACTGTCTTTTCAGAAGAAATCTGACTCGGATGCCCAAGGTATAAACCAGTCAAAGGAAGCGGCTCTGGCTGGACGTGGAGAACAGGCCTTGCTCGTGCCTGCCTGCCTTCCTCCCCAGACTCAGAGAAGCACAGTGACTGCTGGGCCACCTGGCTGGGGAGTGCTCGGCCAGGCTGAGCCGGCACAGGTGTGGCAGGAACGGCTGCTCCTGCCCTTCCCACCTGCACTGACCATGCCCGTCCACCGCTTTGCTCCCCGCGCGTGTCCAGCACCTAGAATGGCGTCGGGCTCGCAGAGGGCCCTGGGTGAGCGCCTGCAGAGTGAGCGAGTCCTCCATAACCATCCCGTGCCTCACCTCGGAGCATCGCGGTTTGCAAAGCGCTTTCGAGGGCGTTTTCTGTGTGAGTCCACTTTGGGGGACTGCCCTTGTGCCTCGTCTCACACACCTGTCCCTCGGGGGTGGGGGCTGGGAAGGGGTGGCCAGCTGAGCATGGGCAGGTGTGGTCTCTCCCCTCTCCACCTCTGAGCGGCTCCAGATTCCGGAACCCAGGCTTCCTCTCAGAAGCCTCACCCCTGCCCTTCCTTGGGCTCTGGGTACCATCCACCCTAGAGACCCTGCTTCCGGCGTCCCCCGCACAAGCATTCTGGAGAGGTCGAGAGCGGAGTTCCAGCCGGAAGTAGAGGGTCCTGCAGGGCCCAGGGGTGGGGGAAGGCCTGTGTCATTTGTGAGGGTGAAGGGGCTCCACCCTGGCCCAGGCCCCACCCGCACATGCCCCCCATTCTCTGGGAAAAGATGGGTGCATTCACTGCTGCTCCTCTAGGACCTGCTCCCCGCACCCACCTTCTGCTCCCCGGTCTTCCCGCCTCCCCACCTCCCCACCTCAGCTGCACAGGCCGGCCAAGTCTGGGACCTGAGACCAGGCCAGATTTCCTATGGGGAGCCCAGGGGGGCGGAGCCAGGCCTGGCTGGGCCTCCAGGTTGGCCTGCCCTGGCCCCGGGTTTAATAAACTCCGAGAGAGGTTTTCAAAGGCCACTTGATCTTCCCCATCAGGCAGCCCCTGTCTCCCTTTCAGAGCCGCGGGACTGGAAAAAAAAACCGCTCAGGGAACAAGGCGGCCAGAGAAAGCTGAGCTGCGGGGCACCTTCTATGAATTTCTGATGAGCACAGGCCCTGCCGCCTGGGTCCCAGCCTGGTGCAGTCAGGGATGTTAGTTTAAGTCATTTCGCACGGTTCACTGGCTCTCTGAGAGCAGCTTGTCTCCAGCCTGGCCCTCTCTAACAAGCTCTTTTTACTCGGCTCCTCTGAGCAGGGACCTCAAACAATAGCAGCTTTCAAGGGCTTGGCCTCTTCTGCCAGCTTCCCTCTCCCACCCCCCAGCCCCAGCTCCATCCTTCCCTCTGCCTCTCTCCAAATGTCCCCGCCTGGAGCCTGGCTGGCAGTGGCCTGCAGGGAGACTTCACTTCCTCCTCCCCTCCCCCCTCTCCCTCTTCCTTCCTTCCTCTCTCCATTCTTTCCTTCCTTCCTTCCTTCCATTCATTCTCCCTCCCTCTTTCCCTTCCTTCCTTCCTTCCTTCCTTCCATTCATTCTCCCTCCCTCTTTCCCTTCCTTCCTTCCTTCCTTCCTTCCTTCCTTCCTTCCTTCCTTCCTTCTTTCCTTCCTTCCTTCCTGCCATTCATCCTCCTTCCCTCCCTTCCTTCCTCTCTCCCTCCCTTCCTTCCATTCATTCTCCCTCCCTCTTTTCCCTCCTTCCTTCCTTCCTTCCTTCCTTCCTTCCTTCCTTCCTTCCTTCCTTCCTTCCTTCCATCCTCCCTTCCTCTCTCCCTTCCTTCCTTCCATTCATTCTCCCTCCCTCTTTCCCTTCCTTCCTTCCTTCCTTCCTTCCTCCCTCCTTCCCTCCCTTCCTCCCTCCCTCCTTTCCTTTTTCCCTCCCTCCCTCCCTCTCTTCCTTCCTTCCTTCCTTCCTTCCTTCCTTCCTTCCTTCCTTCCTTCCTTCCTTCTCCACTGTCCTTGCCGTTTTTCCCCATGAGCAAGCTGAGTGAGTAACCAGGCTCTCGAGGGCAAGGCCCCCTGTTGCTGGGCTCCTGAACACTGCCTACTGGTACCCCCCCTCCCCCCCTCCGGGGCTGTGCAGTGAAGAGGTCCCAGGGCAAGAGCAGCTGGTGTTGACACTCCAGGCCAGGGGTCCTCAAACTTTTTAAACAGGGGGCCAGTTCACTGTCCCTCAGACCATTGGAGGGCCAGACTACAGTTTTAAAAAAAACTATGAACAAATTCCTATGCACACAGCGGCGGGCAAAAACACCTGGCGGGCCGGATAAATGTTTTCGAGGGCCGCATGTGGCCTGCGGGCCGTCGTTTGAGGACCCCTGCTCCAGGCCCTCCTTAACCCTAGAGCCATTCCCTCCTCCCTTTAACCTGAGGAGGGCCCTGGCTTCCTCCACACGGAGCAGGCGGGGAGGAGAGATGGGGTTTGGAGTTGGGGGGGGGGGCCCTGTGGGCCTGCCCCAGGGGCCCAGGCCTGGCAGGGTTGATGGTGGGGCCTCAGGAGAGGGGAGTGCTCCACAGCCATAGACTGAAAGGGGGCAGATGAGGAGCAGGACCCCCTGAGGGCAACTCTGCCCACACACGGGAGGGGGGCCTTGCTTCCCACCAGTCGAAGGTGCTCTCTGTCCTCCACACCCCACTTCTGCTGTCCTCACCAGGATGGCAGTCTTCGGAAGCCACTCCTGGGGGCAGGAGAGCCATCAACAGCAGAGAGGCACTTTCATGTTTAGACTGAACTCCTGCCAGAACAAACTAACAAACAAGTTCCTATCCGGGCCAGTGTTTGGCTTAATGAGAGCTTCACCTTGACCGTTGGTCCTTTGGTGGGGACCTTTGACCTGGGACACCCCAAAGGCTTTGAGCCACCACTCCATTGACATTCCACACTGCGAGGGGAGCTGCCCACTCCCAGGGCACCTGTCAGCAATTAAAGGTCCCCTCCCCGGTGACCTGGGGCCCAGGGTCCCTCACCTCTTAAATCCCAAGTAGTTCAGCTCTGTGTGTCCCCACAACCTCCCGCCCTTCCCTTCCCTTCCCTTCCCTTCCCTTCCCTTCCCTTCCCTTCCCTTCCCTTCCCTTCCCTTCCCTTCCCTGCCTCTCTCTGCTTCCTCAGTCACATCCGTACCCCCTTGTTAATAACCCACTTCTTCAGGAAGTGGAGTTTGATCAGGAGCAGCAAGGCGAGCGGACAGAGTGTGCCTGGGAACGCAGGACCCAGGCGCCAGCTCGGCCTCGGCCCTGATTTCTCTATGACCCAGGCAGGCTCTCCCTTCCTCACCTCCTCGTGGCAGTGTGGACGGACCAGCGTTCCTCAGAGTTTGATCCCCAGGCGCCAGCACTAGAACCCCCTGGATCTCCCGTTAAAAATGCAGGCTCAGGTGCCCAGCCCGAATCCACTGTCGCAGAGTTTCAGGGGGTAAGGGCCATCCTGCACTTCAGCAGGTGCCCAGGGGGGAATAAGACCCAGCCTGCATGTCAGCAGGTGCCCAGGGGAGAGTAAGGCCCAGCCTGCATGTCAGCAGGTGCCCAGGGGCATCGGGCCCACTAGGGGCGAGGACCACTGACCTGGCCTGTCCCAAGCCTTTCTCTGAGCATCTGCCTATGTGCTGAGGTTGGACTTGCTCGAGCTCTGTTTTAGGTGGATTTTCCAGGAAGCAGTTGATCTTTGCACAGGCTCCTTGGGAAGCACGGGGAGCAGCCCTGGTGACTGTGTGTTGAGCTGTGAGAATTCTTTTACTTAAACAGAGCCTGGTCCCAGGTGAACCAGCTGACGGGTGACTTTTTGTAGCTCTTAAGCCTGGCTATTACTCATCAAGCCTCTGCCTCCAATGAAGTCCATTTTCTCCTCATTCCCCATCAACCGAGGGTCCGCGAGAGCTGACCTCACCTGCAGTGACCGCTCTGGGAACCCCAGAGGGCGAATTCCAATGACCCTTTGAGACCAGAGGTGGAAGGGATTCCAGAAGCAGAGAGGTGTGTCCCAGGCTGGCTGGTGTCTCCTAACTCAGACCCTATTTGCTGGAAGTTTCCTTCCCAGGTGTTGGAAGTGGGTCAGAGGGGCCCAGGTGGAGAGCCCAGACTTGGGCTCGAATCTGTGCCTGACCTTCACAAGCTGAGTGTTGCTGGACCCCGAGACCTCTCTATCCTTATTTGTTGATAACCCTGCATCCCACAGCTGCAGAGAGAGTGGCGAAGAGAGTGGACATAAAGGCCTTTTATGGCCATAGGGACTAACCAGTTGTCAGATATGGACAGTCGGGCAGTGTTTAGGCAGAGAGGCCTTGATACAACCCAGAGGAAAGAGCATTATGCTGAGCGAAATAAGCCAGTCAGATAAAGACAAGAATCACACGATCTCACGCATATGTGGAATCTAATGAACAAAATAAACTGATGAACCAAATAGATCCAGAGACATAGAAGCATGGAACAGATTGCGGAATCTCAGAGGGAAGATGGGGAGGGTGGGTGGATGGGAAGAGACCAACCAAACTCAGATGCATGTATGCATAACCCATGACACAGACAATAGGGTGGTGGAGGCCTGGGGTGGGGGACGGGGCCAGGCTAGAAGGGGTCAATGGGTGAAAAAAGGGGACATATGTCATACTTTCAACAATAAAGATTTAATTTTAGAAAAAAGAGTTTGGGGACACTGAATGTCATAGATTAGACCCAAACCTTCCCAGGGCAGCTCTGCGGCAGAGGGGACCAAGGTTCCTGCCCAGCATCACCCGCCACCCTCAGGGCTGGTACCAGGCAGCGTGCTGTGGTGCACTGCTCTCCTGCCCTTCTTTGGCAAGGGCCACAGAGCTGGGCAGGGAAGCAGAGTAGGGAGAGCAGGATTAGGTCTGCAGAGCCTCTCCGCCCAGCCTAACCCTGCAGCCCTTGGCAATTCAGGGGAAAGAGGAGGAAGAGGAGGAGGAGGAAGCCACATCTGGTCCGAGTGAGGTTCCCAGCAGGGGCAGCAGGGCCCTGGGATACCAGAGGCGAGGGCGCAGAGCTGGGGAGGGAGGGGAGCAGCAAGGGTTGGCATGGGCCCCGGCCAACCTGGGGGAAGAAAGGGAACGTGGTTGGGGCCAGGGAAGAGCAAATAAACAGAGTGGTCGAGACAATAACAATAAAGAGAAGACTCATCAAAGCGAAGAATGAAGATTGTGTTATGCCCAAGACAAACAGAAAATAAGCGTCCAGTAGATCCACTCTACAGATGTTTGGCACCGAGGGACGACAGACTAAAGATGCTGGAAGATGCTGCAGTGGCCAGGCAACAGCTGGAGAGCAGGTGGACAGGAGCCCAGCCAGAGAGGCCTTCGAGGCGGAGGGGAGCCAACCCCAGCGACCATCACCCGCCTCCAGCCTCAGGCAAGCCTGCCCGTGTCCTGATCCCGGCTCAGCGCCCGTGCGCAAAGGGGGGAAGTAGAGGAAGAATGCTGTCCTCCCCTGGGCCAGGCTGGGTCCCTCCTGCAGGCGGTCTCCCTCCCAGCCAGTATCCCCCCTGCAAGAGGGACCCTTCAGTGCCCCAGTGTTCACACGGGGTGGGTCCTTCAAGGGACCTCAAGGAAATTCTGTGTTTTCACGGGCTGGTCAACAGCTCACCACCACACTCATTTAAGTGGCTTTTTGTGGACTCAGTCTTTTCTTCCTGGCACCTGGGGCTTCTGAGCTGACCTTTGACCCATGCTAGTATGAGTGTTGTGGGAGTCAAGGTGTAGGGCATTCATGCCTCGTTGACTCAACAGTCCACTTGTGTGCCTGGCACTGCATTAGGCCCCTCAGGGGTTACAAAGATGAATAAGACCCCATCCTTCCCCAAAAGGTATTGATACTCCAGACACGAAGGAAATCAGTATATATTTTTGTTGTTGTTAATCCTCACTCAAGGATATTTTTTCCCATTGATTTTTAGAGCGAGAGGAACGGAGGATTAGAGCCAGAGAGAAACATCGATGTGAGAGAGACACATGTGCCCCGACCATGGCCTGCCACCAAGTTAAATGCCCTTGACCGGAATTGAACCCACGACCCTCCAGTCGGCAGGCTGACTCTCTAACCACTGACCCAAACCGGCCAGGGCGAGTCCATTCTGAGACAAGCACTGCGCTAGGCACTTCCTCTGTGGTTGCAAAGCCGGGAGAGGGACCGTCTGGTCTTCAGGCCCAGGTTCAACTGGTCCCACGGCCCCGTGCCCTTTCCCCGACACCGTAAACAGCCATCAGGTGAAGCCAAATTTGACAACTGCCAAAGAAAGCCGCCTGCTCTCCAAGGACACAAGAAAGGGGGCTCCCGCTTCACACCCGCCCCTGCTGCCCGCCCCCTTAATTGGAACCAAACTTCACCTTCCGGTTGGTTCCCTGTACCAGCAGGGAGGAGGCAGCACACCCCATCCCAGCCAGGGCCAAGCGCCTGCAGGTGTCTGAGGAATGCTGATGGCCGGGAGCTGGGGGAGGGTCCGCACCAGGCTCCTCCGTGGCATTTGCTTCCCATTAGGCCTCCTTCCCGTCCTTGCCAGGCCCCTTCCCCCTTCAGCAACGTGCAGCTTTCATGAGCCAATTACCACGGCCAGGTCGCTCGGCCTCTCTGAAGCCACCGGCACCGCTAACAAGACGCAGATGAGCTGGGCAGCCCCTGCTGTCCACCGCAGGGCAGGGCCTCTCTCTGCCCAAAGGACCCCAAGTAGATAGAAGGCCACTGGATTGTCCAGTTTCAATATGTCCCCCCAGGAGGGGAGGGCCTGGGAGGGCAAGGTGGTTCTGAGTGCTCCTGGGAAGATGGGCGGGTGGCCTGCTCCTTCCCACGGCTGCGGGGTCAGTGGGTCTCAGGGATGGAGCAGGGGACCGAAAAGGAAGAACAAAGACTGGGTTTGAGTGAAGGCACAAAACAGAGAGGGTCCCTGACAACTTCAGTTCACAGATAGGTATCCAGAGCCCAGGTAACTTAATTCAAAACAAACTGACTTAAAACCTGCTTACAAACTAGTAAGGCAGGCTGGGATAGCATATTTTTCGTCTATTTCTTACATCTCCCCACCAGCCTCACCAAATTCTTCGCCTCTTAAAATTCTACTCAGCCTGCAAGCCTCCAAGATACCTAAAATTTCCCGGAAATTCCTGGGCAAAAGTAACCCCTCCTTTCTTGTTAGTCCCTCATCACACTGCTTGTATTTCCTTTGAACCCAGTTTCGCTAACACAGCTGAGTGTGGGTTTATTTTTGTGTGTCCTCAAACTCCCAATATTTCTTCAATCTGAGGATGAATGTCTTCTGTCAGTTCTAGAAGATGGAACATTGCCGTTCTCCCATTCTCTCTGTTCTTCTCCTGCCACACCTTGTAAGAGTGGGTTTGGACCCTCTCATCCTACCTTCTATGCCTCTTAGCGTCTCTTTCGTATTTTCTCTCTCATCCTGTTTCTGTGCTGCATTAGGGGTAATTTCCTCTGATCCGTGTTTCAGTTCACTAGTTCTCTGTTCAGCTTTGTCTAATCCACTGCTTGGCACACCCAGGGAGCTTTTATTTCAACAGCGATCTTTTTAATTTCTACAAAGCTCTATTTGGTTCTTTTCCTAAATGTGCCTGCTCCCTTTCTAAACATCCTATTCTTTCTTTACGGGTTTTTCTTTTTCTTTTTCATATTTTTAATCACTTTAATAAGCATAGCTGTTTTGAAGTCTCTTTCAAAACAGGTGGTTACGTTACGTTATTAGGATGCTAAACTAGTTTGATATGTTTGCTGACTTTCCCCAACGGCATATCATTCCCTCATATGGTCTGTAATTTTTTTTTTATTGTTGGTACAACTTCAAAGAGGGGGTTCTATTGTGCTGCGAGAAGCTGTTGCTCTGGGGAACATGCCCCCAGAATAGCTTTGCACTTCCTTCTCTTGATACCCCAGGAGTTTAACTGGCCGGGGGTCTATTTTTACATTAATTTCTCAGCGCGGGAATTCCGAACAGTGGAAATTCAGACACTCTAGTCACATGCGACTTAGACCCGGAGCTTCTATTTCTCACGGGAGACCTTTTTCTGGGCCGAGCCACAGTGAGGACAAGCGTACTTGTCAGGACCCTAAGGCTGAGGGTGATGTTTTTTAGTCCTGGTTTCTCCGAGGACGCATTCCTCACAGAGTTCCAGATGTGGCAGAGGTCGCGGTTTCGGCTGTCTGCCTCTTACAGAATAGAGCTCGTGTCCCCCGTCCCCATGGCGGCGGCAGGACCACCATCCCCGGCACCAAGCGCTGTCTCCCATCTGACAGCCCCGCGGGGCCATCGGCATGGCTTCCGCTTGTGGGATTTACCACTGAGACTTTAAGAGCTGGGTGACCTCCTGGTAACCTTTTCACAGGGCTTTGCAGTCTGGTTCCTGAGTTTCTGCAACTAGACCAAGGACTTCTTGGAAAGCAGGTCCGATCGTCTTTGTTTCCCCTGACGTGCCTAGCGCAGTGCTCTGTCCCAAGGCCCCTCCTGACGTATCCACTCAAACCTACAAAAACCTTCGACACCCACCCATGACCCTTTCAACTGTGCAGAATCCCACCAACCAGGGGCATGCAGGGCGACCGAAGGCAGAGGATGGCAGAGGTCAGCCATGGCCCTGGAGGAGGACACGTCCTGCTTCTTCTCAGTCACTGCTTCTGTCTTAGGAGGTAGTGAGGGTCAGACCTAAGTAGACATTGGGACCAGAGTTAGGCCTGGCTCTCACCTGATCTCAGGCACTTAGGAGCTGGGGGAACTTGTAAAAGGCACTTCATCTATCTGGGCTGTCAGATTGTGCACATGTAACATGGAGTGGGGAGTGGGGGGTTGGCCTGGGTGATCTCCAAGATTTTTTCCAGGCCCAACAGCCTTTGGCCGTGCAAAGTAAAACAGCCAGGCTTTGACTCAGGTGTCCCTAGGTCTTCCCCACCCCAAATCACCCCTGGAGTTTCTATTCCCTCCGGCCCCGCCTCTCCCTTCTTCAGCACCGAAGCCTCGTCTTTCCACTCAGCCCCCTTTCACCATGACCTGCTGCTCCTCCAAGTCCCCTCCCTGCTGAGGACTTCGCCTTATGTCATGTCTTAGGCTGTGGTGGCGTGAGCGTCCCCTCCCGTGGTAGGCGATGAGCCTGCGGGGGATCACCGGGAAAAGCAGGTGACAGTGACCCGGCGCCCCATCTGCCCCCAGCTTGAGGGGTTTCCTGAGCCTTAGACTGGGGGCCCTGCAGCTTAATGAGCCTCATGCGCCGGTTCAGAAACAATGAATCAAAACCAGCTGGAAGCTGCCCTCCGACCCAGCTAATGACTTGTTTATTGTCAGAGCAGCAGTGCGTCATATAAGGGAATTTCAAAGTGTCACTAATTGGCAGCGGGCCAGTAAATAGCACCATATAAATCTGAAGGCTCTTCCACGCGGGCTGAGGGCTGTGGACCAGACACAGCAGAGGGGAAGGGGGGAAGGTGCCTCCAGCACAGGGCAGGGGTGCAGCTGAGCATCTACCTTCTCATTCAGCAGAGGCAGAGGGGGAGGGTCTGCTAGCAGCCCCTCCTCAGCTGTTGCTGCTGCTGCCCTGGTCTCCACTACCCTGTGGAGATTGGGGTGTTTGTTCTGTGATTGGGGGAAGGAAGGAAGGAGTCCTATGAGGTCCTAGTCCCACCCCTGGTGACATAGTACTGCATGTCCCAAACCCCAAGATGCCCGACTTCTGACTGTGCTAGGGGAGAAAGTGCCCTCCTTCAGAGGAAAAACCTAAGGGTCTCATCTGAGGCAGGATCATTGGATTCCACACACAGAATTGAAAGCCTTGTTCTCCGTTACACAGACACGTTCTGCTTCCAGGATCTTGGCGAGACCCTAGCTCCGTGGGCCTCCTAGGGACCAAGCTAGGAGGGCCAGGAGGGAATAACGTAGGATCAAAAGGAGTCTCTTCTCGTTCCGCATAACCCATGAGCCCCTACTGGGAACAGAACCAGAAGATGGGCCAGAGACGGGTGATCAATGCTAGGAGGGGATGGTCCTTCCGTGCCCGCCCCAACTCCTCTCACGCACACATCCCTGCTGCCTGACCCTCACCCACCTGCAGATTCAACCCGGTGGTTTATTTGGAGAACGGAGAGCAAGAATGAAGGAGAAAGGAGGAAGCATAAAGCGGGAAGTGAAAGGTGGGTAGGAAGAGAAGACGTGAGGTCGGTGCGACAGTCACCTGCTCACAAGTGGGTGCTCCAGGCGGCGTCCTCTTGCCAGACCTCCAAGCCCTGCCCCTGGTGCCCTCAGCAGGCGGGGAAGCGCCAGGAAGCCTTGCCTCCGAGAGAGCGAAGGGGGAGAAGGGCCAAGGGCTGATTCTTGGGGTAACCACTCCATGTCTGGGTCTAGGTGCTAAGCTCAGGCCCCTGTGACATCAAGCAGCCAGCGGGGAGCCCAGCCAATGTGGCTCAGTGGTGGAGCGCCGACCTATGAACCAGGAGGTCAGGGTTCCATTCCCGGTCAGGGCACACGCCCAAGTTGCAGGCTCGATCCCCAGTGGGGGGTGTGCAGGAGGCAGCCGATGAATGATTCTATCTCAGCATTGATGTTTCTAGCTCTCTCTCCCTCTCCCTTCCTCGCTGAAATCAATAAAAATATATATTTTTTTAAATTTTTATTAAAATAAAAAGAAGCCAGTGGGGAATAGTAGGAAGGCAAAATGTCTACACAGTAGAGCTGACAGGAAGTGCCAGGACACCTGTGGTCTAAATGAGAGCTGGCACTGCCCAAATTAATTGGGCATCCACCATGGCCAACGGAGTACCTGAGTCTCTTAGCACACCCAGCTGATCTCCCACTCTGGGCTCCACTATTGCAATCCCCATTTTACAGATGGGAAACTGAGGCTCAAAGGATCAGAGCCCATCTAGGAGGTCCTAAGGCCTTAAAGCAGCTCTCTCTCTCTCTCTCTCTCTCTCTCTCTCTCTCTCTCATGCATTCACGAACGTGGATGGAGAGCTTACCATGGGCACCGGGCTAGAGAGTGAGCTGTCCTCCAGGGGCTTTAAAAGACTGGCCTGCAAATGCCTGAGGATGACGTCAACACGTGGAGGACAGATGTAGAGAGAGTAAACACGGTGCGAGAGGACGGTGGGGGGAATTCTGATTTGTAGAAACAAGGCTCGATGCGCGCAGACAGGCTCTGGGGAGGAGCCGGGCCATCACGCCAGACAGAAATGACTGTGCTAATAAGGAGAGAGGTGGCCTGCCAGAGCCTCGCCTCGGCCCCAAGCCTCCAGTTAATGAGGCTTCGCAGGGAGGGGCCCGGCTGGGGAGTGGGAGTGGGCCGGAGGGGCCAGAGCAGCTGGACGCCAGCAACCCCAGGCTGTTTATTAGGAGACAAAGAAAGGACTTTGCTCCCGGCACCACCGAGGTCACACTCAAGGTATCCCAGGGAAGGGGCAGGGGAATTTATGATGTGAGGAGGCGGCCGTTTGACAGCTGTCTGCTGGCCCTGCTCCAACACAGGGTGGCCTCCACCCCAGCCGTCCTGAGAGCATCCACCTGGAGAAGCAAGATGCTGTCCAGCAAGTGAGGCCGGACTCAACTCCAGATTCCAGCTCTCTCCTCTATGTCTGTCCGTGACCATGACGTTTAGGTGTAAGTCCCCCAGGGCTTCTGGGAGAGGGTGCTCATGCAACAGCTCAGGTCACAGGGTGGGTTGGAAAGAGAGATGACCGTGACCTACTTCCTGGGTCTCCACAAAAGTCTCAAAGCACCTGCCTCGCTTCCCAACTCCCTCAACTCAGGTACAAGCAGATTTTGCTCAGACCTAGACGCGCAACCCCTCCCCCCCACCCCCCACCCCCCCCAGTCCCTGAGGAAACAGTGGAGTGGTAGATATCTCCGGCCTCTGAGGACAGGCAGCTGGGCCCCAGTTTTGTGACCACGAGGCAGGAACAGGCAGGACTGCCCCCCCCCCATTCCATCCTGCAACTCTCAGACATATAAGGAAGCGGGGAGCCTCTGTGGAGAGGGTGGGCTCCCCGGGATCGAGCAGGAGGGAGTGCGAGCATTGCATCTTAGGATCAAGGAGAATCAGGAGGGAGGAGAGACCTTACACACCCAAGAATGTAAATTTGGACACTTTGGTTATATAAGTGGCCAGGTTTCCATGGAAATCGGATTCCTTTTTTTTTTTTTTTTTTTAAGAAGGGGCGGTATTTGCGTGTGCATGTATGTCTGGGGTGGGGCGAGGATGCTGACAAGATGGACGGCTGCCTTCCGGGCACACTGCGCTTGGACCCCATTCCTCCCAACACAGCACCCACGCAACTCCAGCCACTTTGCAAGGCTAAAACCCAGCTCCAGGCTGTCCTCTCCGGCCGTGGTCCCCCAAGGGTGACTTAGTCCCCTCCCCGCATGGGACCTGCTCTTTCTCCCTCCGTCCCAGATTCTCAGCTGGGAAAACCTGGAACACCGGCCTCCCACCGCCAGCCTCTTATAACCGCCTCCCCCCCACCCCCACCTTTCAGCTACCAGAAGCCCCCTTCGCCCTCAGCCTGACCTGGCCTTGCAGAGCCAGGGCCCCAAACCCCCAGCAGGGCGGCTAGAGCGGCTGCCAAGACCCATCCATCAGCCCCCCACCCCCGCCCCAGCCTGTAAATGACAGCGCCGCCGTCCGCGGGCCGCGGGAAGCGACTCCCGGGGTCTATCTGCCGCCAGTGCCCCCGGCAGCCCCTGCCGCTTGACAGCTACTGGGCAGGGGAGAGTGAGGAGCCCTCCCCTCTCACCCCATCCCAGCGCTTCTGAGGCCGACAGCCCCCCTCCCACCTGGTGACCTGCTGGGACCTACGGAGACCAAAGTCTCCAGTTGGAGATAAAAAATGCCCGGCTATTGACGAAAACACAATAAAGGGCCAATTTGCATGCTATTTGCATAACCAGTTCATGCCAAAATGGTCTGGGTGCGCCCATCCCCGCCGCCCTCTTCCTCAGGGGCCTGGTCCCCAGCCTTTCCTCCCCAGGGCTGCCCCCACCTTCCCCGCCTGCAGCGTGGGCTCCGGCCCCCGCCCGGGGCAGGGCTCTGTGTTCGGCGTCCCGCCGGCCGCAGGCCGCCATCCCGGGCCTGCCCGCGACCATGCCCTTCCTTCCTCCCGGGCGTTTTCACAGCGCCCCAGGAAAAGCCAAATTCGCGCCTCCAACCTCTCACCCCTGCAGACCCGCAGTTTGTGCAGGAGCCCAGAGAACCGGGAGAGGCTGATGTCCTGCCGCTGGGCTGGGCTTGGCTGCAGCTGGGCTGGGGGTGCGGGGAGCGGGGCAGCAGGGCAGGCCCAGAGAGTGGAGGGGGCGAGGAGGACAGCAGTCACAGCTCACAGATGATTTTTCTCCCCACAGGGCTCTCTGCTCCAAGCCTGCGGCCCCGGAGTCAGAAGCCAGGACTGTAACAAGCCTTAGTTTACACACAAACAGCTGCGTTTTCCTACTACTGTTTACTGCAAAGGGAGCGGTCCAGCCTCCTCCCACTCCACGTGGCCTCAGTCGTGGGTTTAAGCTCGCTTTGCTGGCCTGGGAGAGCAAGAGCAGCAGAGCCCATGGATGGGGAGCATCCAGGGGGCGCCCCAAACCCCTGGGTCTGTATTCAGTTTCCTCCTCCATCTCCCCATCCTTCCAGACCTCTGGGCTCTCTCCAATGTCCCTCCGTCTCATGCACTTCCAAACGCACAAATGAGGGATAAAGAGAAAGAGCTTAGGGGTGGGGACCGGTCATTTCAGACCCGGTGATGTCATCTGTCAGGCGAAGAGACCACATGGATGGACTCTATGCCTCAGTGTGTTGTCACCTCCACTCTGTACCCCTCCACACCCGCTATCACCAGGGCCTCACAAATGCCTGAGCCCTGGGGCAGCTGGAATGCCCTGGGGCAGCTGTAAGCCGGTGGGAGTCAGTGCCTGTAGCGATGAGCTAAGGAGGCTCATGGCCCAGGAATCCTGGCCACTCAGTCCCCCTGCTGCCATGAGGCCCAGAGGGCCGCCAGGAGGGAGGCGCCTCCCTGACCAAAGCTGGGCTCACCTTGCCTCTGATCTCAGTGATGCTGCCCCCGGGGAAGAGAGAATGATGACCCTCTCACTCCCTCCCCCTCCATCCATAGCATAGATGCCTTTGGAGAGAGACAGCGAGGCGACCAGGGAGGTGGCAGGAAGCGTGCCCCTCTGGGTTGTGTTGCTCAGTGGTTAGTGCGAGGCCCCTAGAGGCAGAGTGAGTGAACAAGTTTCGCAGTGGTGCCAGCTCCAGCCTCCCTCTTAAAATCGGGTGAAGACCCCCCCTCCTGTGGTTGTGGGCAGACTGAATGCGTTACCCATGTGAGGCCCTGAGAATGGGCCTGGCACGTAGTAGGTGCTCAGCGATGGTAGCTGCTGATACCCGCACACAGGCCAGGCATCGGGGGTGCCCGGGAGGAGGGGACTCGGAGGTTCAGGATGGCACTGCTGCTTCTGGCTTCACACTGCTGGTGACCAAGCGTCACTTTCAGGAACTTCTTGTCTCTCTTTACAACCTCATTCAGAAAAAAGGTGGAAGGGCCGCATGGCCTCATCTCTCACCTGGTCCCAAAGCCCCCCCCCCCCTTAATCCAGTGATCCTTCCGCCTGCGGCGTAAGGGGAAGTGCGGCCTAGGAGCAGACCACCTGGGCTGAAGCCCCAGTTCAGCCTGGCTGTGTGGCCCTAAGGAAAGGGACTTTCGTGACCTCACTGTCCTTGGCAATGACGTCATGGCCCGTGGTACCTGTCTCACCGGGTGAGACCCGGCACCTGAGGGGGGCACCTGAAGTCAGCAGGCTCTGTGATGGCCCTTGGCCTCTTGGACCTGGAACCCCACTCAGGTAATAAGCACTAATGTTCTCAGGACCTCACACGGGAACAGGGACCACACCGGGCCTCAGATTCACACAGCTTTCACCCTGGAGAAGTTCAGAGCCATCCATCCATCCCCGGCTCCAGGCCCACTCTTCCAAGGGTGACCTGGGCCGAAACGGCAGGTGCCCATGGCGCACAGGAATGGCATCTGTGCCTCCCAGGGAGAGCGAGATCAGCCGCATTTCTCAGGCCTCAGTAAATCACACTCCCACCTGCCCGCTCAGCCACCTGGCAGTGGGGTCCCACATCCCAACGTCCTGACCATAGCATCTCTCACTTGCCCAGAGGCGTTTGCGACCAAGCACGGGGGCTGCACACTCCAAACCAGCTCCTAAGGCCCAGGCTGGGGCCCCAGAGCGCAGCGCGCCCAGCGGACTGCCACTGGGACACTCCCCGAGCCAGTCCCCCTCCCGCCTCCCCACAGGCAGGGTGGAAAGAGGGAGGGGCAGCTCGGGGAGAAAACAAACTTCAGACTCATTATCCCACGGGCCCCTCTCTGCTCTCGGCACAATTAAAGATCTCTAATGCAGAATGAAAAGCAAAGCCAGCTCCCGCTTCCTCTAATCAGGGCCCTGGGCCCTGGCTCCTGTTTTCAATACAAATATTCCATTAAACTTTCCTGGAGGTTCAAGTAATTGGGTCGCAAAGGGGGAGGTTCCCACAGAGAGAGCGAGACCCAGAGCCAGCGAGAGGCAGGAGGTGCAGACAGCCTGAGGCAGCGGAGATGGGGTGGGAAAGGGGCCTCCCGGGGCCTCAGGTCTGCCCTAATGGGCAAATCCCACTTTTCTAGAATTCCGTGCCCACAGACTCCAGTTTCCTCCAAATTGACCTGACAGGGGAACTGATCTTCAAGAGCTGGCTGAAGGCCTGCCTGGACCCGCCTTGGACCTGCCTGGACCCTCCTTGGACCTGCCATAGACTCCTGACTTCCTGCTGGTCCCTGTCTGTCACAGCACCTTCTCCAGTCAGCAGCTCTTGCCCCCAAGGACCAACATCCTCCCGTGTTTAAATAAAAACACGATGGTCCAGCTCCACCACTAAGACCCCCTCACCTTTGACACAAATTGCTGCAAGTGACAATCACTCCTTTTTCCCGTAGGCACTTGTTGGAGACCCTCCAAAAGCTGAGTGTTCTCCTATTCCTGTGAAGAAAATGAGACCCAGCCCGGCCAGCTGGCCAGCATGGCTCAGTGATTTAGCATCGACCTATGAACCAGGAGGTCACGGTTCGATTCCCAGTCAGGGCACATGCCTGCGTTGTGGGCTTGATCCCCAGTAGGGGGCGGGCAGGAGGGAGCCGATCAATGATTCTCTGTCATCATTAATGTTTCTAGCTCTCTCTCCCTCCCACCTCCTCTCTGAAATCAATCAATATATATATAAATCAATATATATAAATCAATATATATATATATATACTTTTTTTTTTTTTAAATGAGATCCAGAGAGGAGAACAGTCTGGTCCAAGGTCACCCTGCAAAATTGAGCCTAAGCCTGACCGGCACCCAGTGTGGGGATGCGTGGGCTCCAGCCCCAGCCCCACAGCCGACCCGCTGTAACACCAAGGGAAGTAACGTCCACCTCTGACGACTCCCAGGACTCAGTCTCCCCCTTGGAAACTTTCTCCGCAAATCCTAAGGATACCTAAAGGGCCAAGAAGCCAGGATCCAAGAAGTAAGAAGTAAGGCCTGGCTCCTGGCGATTTTGAGAACACGGGGGAGGAGGTGGGGTTAGTAGCTCTGCTCCCTTTTCATTTCTGGTTCCATCTAAGAAGTCAAGTTACCAGACAGGCTGGGGGTGGGGAGGGGAGACTAAAGGAGCCCAGCTGGTTCTCCTAATTATAAACCCCAAAGCTCTCTTGACAGATCTGCCTGACGGTGTGGGACTGACTCCTCTTATCCCACACAGGCTGCACCTGGAGGTCTCTGCGCGTGACCTCCAGACGAAGGACAAGGTTGACTGGAAAAGGAAGAGGCAAGGGCGGGGGGCCGAGGCCCCCACATCAGAATGGGAGACAGACAGACTCCAATACAGCTGGTGGGAGAGGGGGTTGGGGGAGTGGTTAGCACCCTGAGATGGGCCGCAGGAAGAATGGACGAACCTGGGTGCTGGGGCCTCCACTTATGGAAAGGTAACTGTAGGTAGGTTTCACCTTCACTTTTCCTGGTTTTCCTTCTTTCTTATACCCCATTGGTTGGGCCGATGCCTGGCTGGCTCCTCTCCAAAACCCAGTCTGTCGGACTTGAGGCCTACAGGTCAGCCCAGAGGTGTTCTGCCATCACACCCGGAGCAGGCCGGAGGCTTCGGCCAGGCGGCCAGGCGGCCAGGCGGCCAGGCGGGTGGAGGCTGCCCGGCCAGAGCCAGAAGTCAGTGTGTGAAGTCCCTGGGGAGCGAGGGGGAGCAGCCTGGGAGGTGTTCCCCGTGGCAGGGAGCCCAGGAGGCGAGCGCCGCGCCAGGACCTTCCGAGGGCGTCTGGCTTGGGATTTATGAGCCTCTTGTTCCTATTTAAAATGACTCTAGGCCTCAAGTGCTCTGGAGAGGATCGTCCCAAGGAGCCAAGACGCGGGCGGAGGAAAGCTGGCTTTCTTGAGTCCCCACGAAGGCCACAGCTAGGGCTCCCTGATTCGCTTGTCCCGGGCTGGGGCTAGGAACTTCTCTGTCTACGACTTAGGACTAAGGACACGCTGGAGAGTGGGACAGGGTCTTGGACCCAGGGAGGAGCTTCAAGTTCTGGAAGAGGAAGAGGTAAGGAGAGGGTTGGCACCTCCCCATCAGAGTGGGAGAGGTCAGATTCGCGAGATTCTCAGGCTCAAGCTTGGAAAAAGTCACCATTTGTCACCTCGCTGTCTGTCCAGGGTCACTGTTCTCAGGCGTTCCAGAAGTATCTCCTCTGTGACCCAACTGTGCTGGCCAGTCCCCTCCCTCCACAACTCCTTCTGTCACTTGCACACTGAGATTCTGGTGCCATGGAAGTGCTTTGGCTCAGACTCCCCATGAATCCTAATTGGGGGATCTCATTGTCAGAAGGCACTGGCCTCTCTGGTGTCCAGCACGGGCCATGCGCAGATGGACGCTGATTGGTTCATCTTGTATTTGTGGGAGTCTTTTGGCTATTGATCCTGCTTAGAGACCATCTCAGGACGACTGGGACTGGAGAGAAGAGACGACTGAGGCCCTAATGACCGGTTCCATCAGGAAATAAGCAATGTCAGTGGAGGAAAAAGAGCAATCCTAGGAGGCTATCCGCCAAAAGTGAGAAGAACACTTCTGGGTCCCGTTCATGGGAGTAAGGGGAGGAGCAAAAACGAGGGAAATGAAGACAGTGGGGGCTCCCAGCCATGGCCTGTTGGGTAAAGTGAAAATCCAAGCGAGAGACCACAGCTATGGCAGGAGGTGGTTTCCCATGAGATAAAAATGCCTGGAGGTGCTTGAAATTCGTCTTATAATCAACAGGTATTACTGACTCCAAGATAGTTGCAGGAATCTTTTTGTCTGTGACAGAGAAAAAGAACTGCAGGTTTGGCTCAGTGAATAAAGCATCAGCCTGCAGACCGAGGGGTTCCGCGTTCAGTTCAGGTCCGGGGCACGTACCTCGGTTATGGGCTCCTCCCCGGCCCAGGCCTTGGTCAGGGCTCGAGCAGGAGGCAACCAATCGATGTGTTTCTCTCACACCGATGTTTCTCTCTGTCTTTCCCTCTCTTGCACTGTCTCTAAAATAATCAATGGCCGAAACCGGTTTGGCTCAGTGGATAGAGCGTCGGCCTGCGGACTGAAGGGTCCCGGGTTCGATTCCGGTCAAGGGCATGTACCTTGGTTGCGGGCACATCCCCAGTGGGGAGTGTGCAGGGGGCAGCTGGTCGATGTTTCTCTCTCATCGATGTTTCTAACTATCTCTCTCCTTTCCTCTCTGTGAAAACTCAATAAAATATATATAAAAAAAAATAAAAAAAAAATAAAATAATCAATGGAAGAATATCCTCGGATGAGGAGTAACGACAAAAATAATAAATAAGAATAATAATGAAAGAACTGCAGGAAGAGGTATATAGATGTCCAAAACTCAACTTGGGCGCTGTGCTTCCTCACCTTTGCACATGCCATTCCACCTGCCTGGAGTGCCCTCACTTCCCTTATGTACCTGTTCCTCCTTCCCACTCCCACTAAGTTAGGTGGTCTTTCTCTATGCGCATGAGCTGATGGTGAGAATTAAGTGAGTTGATTGATATAAAGTCCTTAGACGGAATCTGCAACATAACACTCAAAGATTCATTGTTATTGTTACTATTATTCTATCTCAGTGCCCTTGAGAGACCCCTGCATGGACCACGTGGGTGGATGGTCATGTGCTTGTCTGAGCGCCCACCTGTCTGAGCTCTCGGCCAGCGGGAACCATTCATTAAATGCTTTCGTGGTCTGAGAACCTGGGATATGGGAGAGTGTAGAGCCTGGTATATGCTAAGTGATCATTAAATGTGGAATGAATATGTAAATGAGAAAATGCTTATGCACTTTGCAACGTATGATGAGCCAAACATGTGTCTGCCTCCAGAAGTGGTCAGATTCCCCCAACCGTGCGCTCCTTCACCCCTCACCCACTGGTTCAGGCCCTCGGCCAACAGCCTGCCTTCCATTCTCTCAGGAGAGAGTTCGCTTTGGCCTTTTCCAAGGCACCCGACATCAACAACAACGAGGAGATGGGAAACAGACCAGGGCCAATGAAAGCCGTGCCTTCTCCAGCCGAGGTTCCGACTGTTTTGATTCTGCTGATGAGACTCGGCTAGGAGTAATCGGGAAGCGTCTAAAATTAGCTGTTTTAATTTGAGCAAAAGGGAAAGGGACTAACTTACAGCCTCTAGTGGAGAGAGTGGAACCCAGAAGACTCCATGAAAACCAGAGCAACATCTGGCACCAAGACGATGCCCAGGAGGGACTCAGGGCCCCTGTGACTGCACACTTGGTCACAGATTAGAACAATCCAGTTGTCCCTTGTCCCAGAATCCACTGCGTTTCCAGTGGGAGGCCGTGGCTACCACCTGGAAAATGTTAGCTGGAGTTGGTTGATGGGAGACCTTTCTCCTAACCCAACTTACCACTCTCTCACTTCATTATGTGGGTTCTCGTTTCTCACCACTGAGTTGAGCATATGGTAAGTACTTCGCCGCCTTTGTCAAATTTTTCCTGACCATTCTGGCCCACAGGGACCCCTACACCCTCTGAACTAAGAGAAACTTACAGTCTTTCCCATTCGTTTATGAATCCATCCAAGTATCCAAGCTAGATACTGAGGTAGGGAGGAGGGATTCACATGAAGAGGAAAGAGACACAGTTCTTGCCTCGAGGAGTTCAGTTGGCTGAGGAGACAGAATGGAAACAAATCTCGAGATAATTGCGGTGTGGAGTGACAGTGTGCCGGGAGCAATGGGGGCTCAGGCAGAGGACAATATGGGTACGCCTAAGGGGATCAAAGATTCTATTGGCACTGGGCATATATTGCCTTCTGTTACTAGTTTCCTTTTTTTATTTCCTTACTCCCCAGATATGAGCAACTTGCCGCCAAAGAATGTGTTCTAATTTTTTTGTCTCCTGATCTGCACAGAACTTTTCACATAGTAGGAGTCCAATCAATGTTTTCCATTGGTGATTGCCCAACTATGTGGAAATCTTTCACTGCAGTAAGTGGAGACTGTTTTCATTCCTAGGAGAAGCTACAAAAAAATAAGTTGAAACTGTGGAGGAAGAGAACTGGGAGGAGGGCCCCTGGACCAACCAATGGCTCAGGATCTCCTGTAAATGTTTCAAAAAACAGGGAGGTAACCTCCTGTGTCCAGGGTAATTAGGTGGGGTGCCCCCGAAGGACATGGGGGTGGATTAGATGAACTTCCACGGGCCTATTGGCTCCAAGGATTCTCTTGGGTACAGGGACCCACCCCAACAAAAGGCAAAAGACCAAGTCCTGTGAGGAGAATTTACGAGTTAGGGGGTGATTCCAAGAATCAGATTCAAGTCCTCCACTCGGCTTCCACAGCCCTTCCCTGCTGGTCCCTCCCGTCCCTCAAGCCTCACCCTCGTCATGGCTGCCACGCTGAACTTCCCACTGGTTCCTGTACTCAGTGGCCCTTCACATCCTGTGCCCGCTCATGCCCAGGGCACCCTCTTCCTTCACCTCCGAACACCTACTGGTCCTTTCAGCGTTCCCCGATGCTCCCCGGCATAATTAGTCACTCAGTTCTCTCAGCAACTCTAGCGTTTTCTTTACATCCCTGTTGAATAGGCCAACAAGCTGGACAATGTGGATGAAATGGACAAATTCCAAAAAAATGCAATCTCCCAAAACTGAATCAGGACGAATCGGAAAACCTGAATAGGCCAATAGCAACTGAGGAAATAGAAGCAGGAATCAAAAAACTCCCAGCAAACAAAAGCCCAGGTCCAAATGGCTTCCTAGGGGAGTTTTATCAAACATTCAGAGAACTAACACCAATACTCCTCAAACTATCCCCACCCCCACCCCCCAAAAATAAATCCAAGAGGAAGAAACACCTTCAAACTCTTTTTATGAGGCCAGCATTATCCCAATTCCAAAACCAGATACAGACACGGCAAAGAAAGAGAATTACAGGCCAATATCCCTGATGAGCATAGATGCTAAAATCTTCGACAAAATATTAGCAATATATTAGAAAGATCACACACCATGACCAAGTGGGATTTATTTATATCCCTGTTGTGACACTGGCCACATTGTGCTGTGAATGAACCTATTACTTGGGCTGCTTGGGTCATGGCAACAAAAGTGATCTGGACTTCGAAGCCTGGACAGTCTTCAGGGCGCAGCTGAGCTCACATGGTCAGACAGAAACTCTGACGCCCGCATCACAGTTTCTCCTAAAACTCACAAGTCCCTGGACCCCTTATCTGCGGACTCACCCGTAACATCACTGGCTACTCCCTCTTGATTCTCAGTGCCTCCCCTTTCCCTCCAGACCAGCTGGCTGTGTAGGGAACTTTGAGCACAGCAACCTCTCTGAGCCACAGTTTCTTCTCAGAAGGTGACTGAGCAGAGGGGCCCACTACTGGAGAGTGGCAAGGGCATTCACTTAGACTTCTGTCTTCCCACCTTTCACTAACGCTTACAGAAGAGGATCGTGACTTGTTTACCTGGTACCGACCACTATGCCTGACACTAAGTACTCCATGCACTTTTTTTAAAAAAAAAAAAGTTTCTTTTAATATGTCTTTGTTGATTTCAGAGACAGGAAGGAAGAGGGGTAGAGAGATAGAAACATCGTAGAGAGAAACTTTGATCGGCCGCCTTCTGCATGCCACCGACCGGGGATCGAGCCTGCAACCCAGGCAGGTGTCCTGAATGGGAATCGAACCAGTGACCTCTTGGTTCATGGGTTGACACTCAACCACTGAGCCGCACCAGCTGGGCTGAACTTTTTTTTAAAAAATGGGATTGGATGTCCTTTTCGGATTCCTACACAAACTCCCTGCCTGGAGCTCCATTCTTCCGGTATTTGGGGGACTGGATCACCTCCAGCTTTCCCCCAAACTGAGCAATTTACAGCTGAAGAATTGTGACTTTCTCTCTCTTCCCCTCATAAAAAAAAAAAAAAAAAAGGCAGAAAGCGAGTTGGACATCAAAAGCCTCTTTAAAACCAACATTTTGATGACTTAAGAGTAAATGAATGAGAAACAGACGGCTTAGATTTCCTTTATGATACACAAGGGCTCCTTCTGGACTCGCTTCCCGTGGCTGCCAAGCTAATGATGAGAGAAGTTGCCCAATTCTCACATCAACAGATGGCTCCCCAGATTTGGACATTTTTCACGAGGCCGAGGAAGAAAAATGCCAGCTCCTCGCACCAATGATATGCCTCGTGGTGCTTCTGCCTGCTTTACGTCCCATCCCAGTTAGAAAGAAACGCCTCGCCGGGCAGGCCCCGCCTGGCACATACTAGCAGGGAAACGCCCTCCTGCAGCGGCAGCGGGCGGGGCAGGCGGGGCCCTGGGCCCAGCACCGACTGGAGGCCTGGATGCTGGGACTGATGGCCGCTGGCAAAGCCGCATGTCTTCCTGAGCGTCGGTTTTCTCATTGGCAGGATGGAGATCGCGATCCCTGTTCTCTCTACGACAGAGCTGTGAGGGTCAGGGAGATGGCGTCATATAATGTCTGTCGTGCAGCAGGGTCAGCACGAATGGGCTCAGAAGGGATCCAGATGTCAGTCCCAGGAGTCCTAACACTCTGTGAGTGTGTAAACGGCTGGCGGGCCCAGGCCCATTTGGCTCAGTGGGTAGAACATTGGCCTGTGGACTGAAGGACCCCAGGTTCCATTCCGGTCAAGGGCGGGTACCTCGGTTGCAGGCTTGATCCCGGGCCCTGGTTGGGGCATGTGCAGGAGGCAACCCATCAATGTCTCTCTCTCACATCGATGTTTCTCTCTATGTCTCTCCCCCTCCCTTCCACTTTCTCTAAAAATCAATGGAAGAGGATTAACAAATAAATAAACCGCTTGTGGCCCGCACTCCCTCCCTTCTGCTGGAGGATTGAGACGGCCTCCGGGGGAGGGAAGGGGAACCAGGACACATGGCCCGGGTTTCCGTGTCAGGGCAGAACCGCTGTGCGGAGTTGGAGTTGGGGCAGTGACTCCCAGGACACCTAGTCTCAATGCAGTGACATCCCTCATGGCCCCGAGGCCCATCCCCACAATGTCACTTCACCTCACGTGCTCGTTGGTGTGTTAGAATTCTCACACTGAAACAGGGAGAGCCCTACTTATGCAAGCTTTTCCACGTTTGCTTTTCAACAATCTGTACTTCCCATCATGTCAGTGAGTCATTTGAATGAAAACATGGATATTATGTCACTGTCGCAGTTAAGAGCCTATGCGGGAATCAGGAAGACAGGTTCACATCTCTGCTCCACAATTCATTAACTCTTGTAACCTTGGGGGAATCCGTCTCTCTAATCCTCAGTTTCGTTATCTGTAAAATGGGGATGATAGAAGTGCCTGCCTCATAGGTTGCTGTGAGGGTTAAAGGAGGAAAACGTCCACGAGAAGGGGTTAATTCCGTCCTGGCACATGCTGAGTACACGGTACCCGGCGGCTGTGCTGGAGAAGGGGTCAGAGACAGGCATGAGGCTGGCAGCAGCTGAACACGCCTTGGACAGGAGAATCCGGGTCTCAGAGGGGTTCTATCATTGATGTTTCTCTCTCTCTTTCCCTCTCCCTTTCTCTCTGAAATCAATAAAAAAATGTTAAAAAAAATAAAAATAAATAGAAAGTCTTGTTTTCAGAGGAAAACTGTGGCGCTGGCCCAGGCTCCATCTTCAAGGCTGACAGACCCACCGCCCAGCTGCTGGGAACACGGGGGGTGGGAGGTGGGGGGGCTCTCACCCTGTCCCTCACTAGGGCCGCCTCACCCAAGGCCGCTCCTCTCGCCGGGATGACCTGATGTGGGGAAGAAAGGCCTGGCCTCCTGGCCACGTCTGGGATGACTCTGAGGAGTCTTATGGGATCAGATGAGGCCTCGGGTGCAGCCACAGCGGGCTCAGCGTCTCCCCACCGGGCCCATCGCTCTCATCTTCTCACAGGATGTCTCCCCATCGGAGTCTGGCCAGCGGGTGGATGCAGACCAGCACGTGGGCAGCTACTACAGTGGTTGTCAGGCTACGAATGGGGGCAGCACAGGTGCTGTGGGTGTACCTGGGACGGACACCTAATCCGGAGTTGGGGGGTCCAGGAGGCTTCCCAGACGAGCTGATCTGAAATGACATCGACACGGGACGTGCCTGGGGCGGGGAGAATGGTTTTTAACCTCCAACTTGTCCTCATCAAGGTCAGACAGATGGTTGCAGGGGGGCAGGGGGGAGGGGGCAGGGGACAGAGGGCAAGGGGCAGGGGGGTAGGGGGGGCCCTGCACAGCCTCTGCTCCTCCGGCCTCATGGATCTCCACCCACAGCCCATGTGAACAGGGCCCCTGGTTTCTAACTTCCGGACGCCACCCGCCCATCAGCGTGCCCCAGGGCAGGGAGAAGGGATCTACTCTCGGGATTCGGTTTTCCTGCTCTAAACCCTCACCCCACCCTACATGAGGGTGAGCTCAGAGATTAGAAACTCATTTCCTTATAGGAAATGAGGAGCTATTGCCAGGACCGCCCAGCCGGGAAAATACAAACAAGATGCCTGGTGCCGCGGCTGCTCTCCCAGCTCAGGGCCTCCGGGGAGGCAGAGAGATGGGCCGTGTCCCAGGCACTCCCATCATGGTTTCCAACTGGGCTTCCTCCGAGAGTGGGAAGTCCCTGGCCGTGGCCACATCCACAGCCATGAAATGGCCGGCTCCCGCGGCTGTAGTTGCCCCATTGGAAGGGGCAGAAGGACATGGCATCGACGTGGAGAGGGCACTGGTTTCCAGACCAGCCTTGCCACCACCCTCGGGTGAGTCTGTTGACCTCTTTGGGCCCCGGTTTCCTTCTCTGTGTAATGGTGGACACATAGCTGGGCTTCGGGACCTCTAAGAGTTCTCCCACCGAGTCCTGATCTCTGAGGAAGGAAACGGAAATGGGTACCAATGTGGCTGCATCTCACGGCCCAGAGGCTGAGCGCTCTCACCGTCCAGTCCCATTTCTACTCCTCTTTCTCTGAGGAGAGGGAGGACCCAAGGAAATCAGTGCGATGTCTCTTCAAAACCACGCGGAACTGAATAACAGCCCGCCAGGAACCGAATCCCGACAACAATCTTTCCTGGGAGCACATCCTTCCCCAGTCGAGTTTCAGATGAGACCCCGACCCTGGCCAACACTTTGATTGCATCTTTGTGAGAGCCCCTGAACCAGAGGACCCAACTAAGCTGTGCCTAAATTCCTGACCCACAGAAACCATGAGATAATAAATGTGTGTTGCTTTAAGCCACTAAGTTTATAGTAACTTGCTGTATAGCAAAGGTTAACCAATACACCTGTTGCGTTAGTCCTTCCGGGTGCTGTCTTGCTCTTTTGAACTGGACATTCTTCCTTGACAATGGAGCATGTCCCCAGTTGTTCATGGCGATAATGGCTGTCAGTTACCATCTGCAGAAGTATGTATCCTGGCTTGGGAGCACCTGTCTGAGGGACGCTTGTCCTGGCTGAGCTACCCAGCCATCCTGGAAAAGGCGGCCACCTGGATGGCCCCAGCAGAGGGAGGAACACCGAGGGATGGATAGCTGGCAGTGGGCATACAGTGAAGGGCAAGGGAAAACTCACCCTCAGAGTTCCCTGGGCCCCTACTCAGCGTAGGGACTGTTTCCTACTCTTTGCTAGTCCCACAGTCTCTGGTTCCTTGCCATGTGGATCCCACCAGCGTGGCCACTTGCTCCTGTGCGAGCCAAGAAGGCAACAGGGAGGCTGCCAGCAAGAGGAAAGCTACCATCCCGTGTAATATAAGCCAGGCAGTGACGTCCCATCGCCTCTGCTGTATTCTATATGTTAGAAGTTAGGTCGCAGGTCCTGACCACACTCAAGGGGAAGGGACTATACAAGGGTGTGGACACCAGGAGGTGGCAGTGATGGGGAGTCATCTTCAAGCCTGTCTCCCACAAGAAAGGAGGCAGAAAAAAAAAACCCCACCAGCACTGAGCTTTCGTCAGAAGCCACCCTGCAGACAGCCTTGGTTTAAGCCTGTTGTCCTGGGTGATTAGTGAGTGCCACCTTTTGTTCTCAAAAGTGTCCTGGTTTGGCAGTAAAAGAAAAATGCCACATGATCTCACTCATTTATGGACAATAAAGAGCATTATAACCTAATGAACAAAAAGATAGATACAGAGGCAGAGAAGCATCGAACAGACTGTCAAAGTACAGTGGGAAGACTGGGGAGTGTTGGGGCGGGGGTAAGAGATCAATCGAAGGACGTATATGCATGCATATAAGCATGACCAATGGACACAGGACACTGGGGGGGGGGGTAGGGTGAGGGCATGTGCGGGGGGGTGGGGGAGGCCGGGGGAAGATCAATGGGGAAGAAAGGGAGACATGTGTACTACTATTTGTAATACTTTAAACAAGAAAATAAAAATTTTTTTTAAAAAGTGTCCAGGTTTATAGGAGACATTTAGTCATCCCCGTACCTGAAGGGGGGATGGCCATGGTCCCTGGGGGTGAGGAGCACTTCAGTGGTCCCCAGGCCACCGTCTGCCTGAAGGAGGGATTCCCGGCAACCTTGCTCAGCAGTTAAACATGGATATTCGACTGTTCGGGGACCAGTACCCTAACCCCCGCATTGTGCAAGGCTCAATTGGCTGCCTATTTGAAAAGTGTTTTATTAAGCCCTTCCTGTGAACAGGCCTGTGCAAGGTGCCGGGGATGCAGTCATGAGCAGCACAGGTGTCTCTGCCTGTGGGGCCGTCTTGAATCGTAAGTCTACAGCCGGCCCGGACTACACATCACAGTGAGGCAATGATTTCTTGGCTCCTATGTATGGATGCTCGATGCTGATGGTGACCTTTACACGGTCAGTAAGGCGATGGACAGCATCTGCTTAACCACAGGCTTTTCCACAGCCAGGTCTGTGTCTCCCCGGGCAAATTATTCCATTTCCGCCCCACCTGTGAAATGTAGGCCATGCCCTCTGCCGGCAGGACCACGTGGAGGGCCCCGAAGGGACAATGGCTGTAAGCATTCAGTATGGGGGCTGACGCATGGGGACACATGGTCAGCGGGATCAATGACCGTCCCAAGGGTTGGAGTTTTCCTGTGCCCAGTGAGCTGATGATTCACTGCCAGTTGGCGTTGCCATATGTTGGCAGACAGTGGTTGTTAAATTTCTAAGTTTAAGAATCACTATGGAGCCCAGCCAGTGTGGCTCAGTGGTTGGGTGTCAACCTATGAACCAGGAGGTCACGGTTCAATTCCCAGTCAGGGCACATGCCCAGGTTGCAGGCTTGATCCCCAGTGTGGGGCGTGCAGGAGGCGGCCAATCGATGATTCTCTCTCATCATTGATGTTTCTCTCTCCCTCTCCCTCTCTCCCTCTCCCTTCCTCTCTGAAATCAATAAAAACATATTTTTAAAAAAAGAGTCACCATGGTCCTAACCGGTTTGCTCAGCGGATAGAACGTCATCCCACGGACTGAAGGGTCCCGGGTTCGATTCCAGTCAAGGGCATATACCTTGGTTGCAGGCTCGATCCCCAGTAGTGGGGGCGGGGGGGGGGAGTGCAGGAGGCAGCTGATTGATGTTTCTGTCTCATCCATGTTTCTATCTCTCTATCCCTCTCCCTTCCTCTCTCTAAAAAAGTCAATAAAAATATTTATTAAAAAAAAGAATCACCATCGAAACTTTTTAAAAACACAGATATCTGTGTCCCCCAAACCTACCTCCGCAGAAACCCCCAGGACCGAATGGGGCTGGGGAATTTGCATTTTTAGGTTTCAGGTTTGTAATCAATGCCTCTTAAATCCAACCTCCTGCTTCCGTTTTCCAAAGCTCGTGCTCGGGAGAGTGGAGGTGCAGGGCTCCGAGGAACCCCAGGACCAGCCATCCCTCTCCCCTCTCCGGGGCTGAGCGCGACCCGCCCCCCAACTCTGCCAGCCAGGCTGTGGGGGGTCTCTTCTGAGCCAGGCAGCTGCTGGAGCGCTCCCGATGAAAGGCCAGACAGACAGGAGGTCAGAGTTCACACAAGATGCTCCGCCTTCTGTTTCATCTACAAGTGGCAGTCACCTCATTGAACCAGTCCCCCACCTGCACCCCTCACCCACAGCCCACCCCACACAAGCCCACGCCGGCCCCTCCTCCCTGCAGCCTGGCCAGGCGTCCACCCAGACACTCGGCTGGAGAGCAAGGCAGATGGGCGACGTCCTGGAGATGCCCACCCGCACCCCCTTTGGCAAGTCCAGACCCCAAGCTAGCCCAGCGCCTGGTGGGACGGTGTGCTCCCCAGAGATGGTTAAGCGCAGGCATCATACATGCATCCACCTGCCGCTGCAGCCGCCAGAGCACAGCTGGGCGGGGAGATGGTGCTGATGCCTCCAGGCCGAGTCCTGAGAAGAGGGTGCGTGCAGAAGGCAATGCAGAGAGAGAGCTGCTGTGTGCCCTTGGCAGACCTGTTCCCTCTCTGATCTCCTCCATAAAAGGCAGGCTGCTGAGATGACCCAACGAGGTCGGCCATCTGAAAGATCCAAGCTTCAGGACCACACACGGTAGATTTTCAGCGAATGGTCCTTCCCTGAACCCACAGAGGGCAGAGTCTAATGGGGACATACACACCACACAGTTAACTTTTTTTAAAAAAAATTGATTTCAGAGAGAGGAAGGGAGAGGGAGAGAGAGAAACATCAATGATGAGAGAGAAGCATTGATCGGCTGCCTCCTGCATGCTCCCTACTGGGGATCCAGCCCATAACCCGGGCCTGTGCCCTGACCGGGAATCAAACCCTGACCTCCTGGTTCATAGGTCGATGCTCAACCCTGAGCCGCACCGGCCTGGCAGTCAACTTCATTTCTAATGACTGCATGACGGCGAGCCCAGGCCCCCAGACTATGTAGAAGGACCCAGAGTCATGCAAGGATGGGTGGGGTGTGGGGGGGGGCTCCCCGAGATAGGATGTTCAAACTGAGACCTGAAGGAGGGGTTTTAGCCAAGCGATGGGGGTGCAGAGGAACGCCAAACAGAGGGAAGGTGAGTGAGGCCTTGAGTAGGAACAGGGTCAGGCCACGGTCTGGGGAGAAAGAAAGTGGAGTGAGGAGTGAGTGAAGGGAGACGGTGCGGGCCTGAAGGAGGTGAGCTGGAGACCCCTCCGGGGGTAGAGCGAGGGGAAGGGTCTGGAGACATTTGCAGAGCTGGCCTTTGTACTTAGATTGTTTACTTGGTGGGGAGCGGGTGGGGATTATCACTAAAGGTCCTGCTCCCCGCCCCCCCGCCCCACCATCACAGAGCCCCAGGTTCGGTACCAGCGAAGAGAGCAGCATTCCCGCTGCCCCTCTGGGAAGGTGTCGGGCTGGGACCCCTGAGCCACCACGGGGCCTCTCCCAGGGAAAGGGGCCGCATGGAGGATGGGCAGAAGCTGCCACCCAGAGGAGAGCAGGGGCATGGACACAAGGGAAGGCAGGCTCAGGACTGAGAGGTTCCGGAGGGGAAAGGAGAGAGAGAGAGAGAGAGAGAGACAGACAGACAGACAGACAGACACGGGGTTCAGTGGGGGGTGGAGTTACAGTCTAAGCAGAAAGGAAAAGGCACCAGAAAACAGCAGAGGGCTGGACATATGAACCCAGAGAAAGGCGACAGACACACTGAGACAGGGACAGGGTGAGAGAGTGAGACAGAGAGGCCACGGCAGAAATGGCCGCAGAACACAGATGACCGGCCGCGGTCGCATTTGGGAGCTTGACTCAGGAGAACGCCTGACCCGGGTCCTGGGGGTCAGGTCAGGAGCGTGCCTGTAGCAAACGCCTCCCACTCCCATTTCCCACCGGAGCCCGAGGCAGCTCCGTGCCTCCCGTCCTCCCCGTGAGGCTCCAGCTGCCAGCCCACCCGCTGGGACAGGCTGGCTGCGCCCCTGGGTCTGTGAGCGGCCCGCCCCAGCCACCTTGGGGCACCAGAGAGTTCCTCCCGGGCCTCCTGGCCCTCCGGGGACACAGCAGGGCCGAGGGGGAACTTTGGCTCAAGAGAAGCCCACGATGGGAATTTCTGGATGTTGGACCCTGAGCGGTTGGGGGGGTTGCAGCCTTGCCTGCTGCTGCTGCTGCTGCTGCGACTGTGGCTATAAAACTCCCCGTTCAGGAAACACGCCCTTTCGTCTCCAGCCGACAGGCCGGTCCAGGGGCCTCGGGCTCCGGGTCCCCACCGTTCTGACCGCAGCAGCCTCAGCTCTAGGGCAGCGCTGGGCTGCGTGGCTTCCTCTCCCGCTCCCTGGCCTGCAGGTTGGAGCAAGCTCTCGCTCCCGCTTCAGGCTGCCCCTCCCGTCCCAAGCTCTGAGCTCCAGGTACACCAGGCCGCCTGCGGACCCACGGGTGGACCTGCCCCTCTTTCCTCGGGCAGGAGGTCCCTCCCTTCCTTCCACCTGGCGACACCCAGCTCAGCTCCTCGTGGCCTCACATCGCCTGTTCACGCTGAGACGTGGGCTCGAGGTGGGGTTGCAGCCTCGCCTGCAGCCACCACGCCCCGCGCGGAGCCTGGTTCTGGAGGCGTCGGTGCGTGGACGGTGGGCGAACGAGGAGACACAGCCCTTTAGACGCCGCAGCTCAGCAGCTGCTCGTGTCCTTCTCCCGAGATTGCACGCCCCTCGGTGCAGGGACTGTATCTCGGCTCCTGAGGCCTCTGTCGTGCCTCACACCCTGGTTGACATGATGACTGTGTCCCCGGGGACTTGCCTGAATTCTCGAGGCGCCCCCAGGGCCCCGGGCTCCTGGGGGCCAGGCAGGCGCCCGGTCCACCAGGGGCCTCATCCCTTTGCAGGATGGCAAGGTCAGAGATGCCCCCTCCTGGGCCTCAGGCCCTGGCCTGGCGCCCCCCCCTGGGTGATTTCAGGACGGGCCGGAGGAGGGTGGGATCGGAAACTGGTGATGGGGGCACTTCTCTTTGAAAATTCCTGCGGTGATTAGGGGAGGCAGAGAGCCATGCACATGCGTGTTTACCGCTGAGATGAACCCCACATGCCATCCAGTGAGGGGCTGTCGGCAGCTGTGGCCTGTCACCCACCCTGTCGCCTACCCACCCGCAGTGGCAGTGACCAGTCCTTATGGTTTAGAAATGAGCTGGCTGGGCCCCGGGCCTCGAACCTAGGTCCCCAGCGCTTCTCACTAGACTAGACAGAAACCCGAGCCCCGTGAGGCCGCTGCTTGGTGCGGTCGGCAGGCCAGGCCCCCCGAGGACTTGGCTGGGGACCCCGAGGTGTTTGCTGTCCTCTCTGGTTGGGCTCAGCTCCCACCGCTGCCAGGATCCCTCCCCAGACGGGCCGGGCAGGGCCCTGGGTGCCGCCTGGGCATCCTACCCATGAAAACTCCTCCCATCCGTTCACACCTGCCTGCCTCAGCCTTGGCACCTGGCAGATGGTTGGCACCTGCCCCACAGAGGCTGGGAGGGCGGGTAGGGCGGGACCAGTACTAAGACAGCTGGTGTCTCCTTGAAGCTCACCCCTGTCCCGTAACCCAGGGCAGCTCTCTGGAGAAGCTGTGCCTGGCCCTGAGGGAGGGAGACGGGGGAGGGGAGGGGTAGTGGTTGGGGGGGGGGTGTCATAATGTTCAAAGTCCAAGTGTGGGGGGACAGAACAGGGACAGAGCCCCTGCCAGGAAGCAGCTCGGGCCAGTGCGGGTCAGGGGCACACAAAGGCTGCTGTGTCCCACCTGTCCTCCCCCTCCCCCGGCAGGCCCTGCACCCCCCTGTTCAGTGCTGTCTTTCCCAGGTGTCCTGGCAGCCAGCGTGCCCGCGATGCTGGGACAGGACGCCAGCACTGACAGCTCTCGTCACAGCCCCCCCGGGCCTCGTTCCTGCGGGAGGCGAAGACAGCTTAATTCCCTGGCCCAGACACGGGGCGCTTGCCAGATCGGGTGGGGGCCACCGCCGACCCCTCCCTCCCTGAACGGTGGGCGAGGGGAACAAAGCTGCTGGTGTCCCCCAGGCCCAGGGCTCTCCCTCCGCTCTCCTTCCTGCTCGCCCCCCGCCCTCCCCCCCGCATTGAATAGCAGCCACACCGAGGCCGCTAAATTGCCCCGATGAGTGACGCGGGTGCTGAGTGAACTTGCTGGGGTTGACAGAGCCACCTCAGCCCTCCAATGTGGGGCCAGGGACAGGAATTGATGCCAGATCTTGGGGTGCCCTCAGCCCCGGTGTCCTGGGATTTTCAAACCAGGAACCAAAGAATCCCGGCTTCCTGGCCGCACCTTCAAACCGGCCCACGCCCCCAGGGAAGCAGGTCCCTCGGGGCTGCTCAATGCGGTCTCCATGGCTGCTCGCCTCCAGGCCGGGCCACGGCTGGGCTGGCCACGTCTCTCCCTCCCACGTCCTGGGCTCCAGCGCCATCCCCGGTGCACAAGCCAGTCTGGGGAATACCTGCCTTCCCACCCTGTTCTCAGGGCCATCTCCTGGGCGACCTTGGAGCTCCTCAAGGTCACTCCTGGGCCTCTAGCCACTCAGGCCTTGCCTGCAACTCCCCGTACGATGGCTGCCACACATCCAGCTGGGAGCTCCAGGCTGACACGCAGTGGGGAGGACCCGACCCTTCCCTTTCCCAATTCACCCTCAAATCCAGCGAGGATACCAGAGTCAGGGCCGTTCTTCATCCCTGGGGACTCTGGGAAAACGGCCTCACGGCCCAAAGAGCCCAACCTGAGACCCACCTCCTCTCTAGAGAAATCCGTGGGAATGTGAGACGGCACCTGACGTCGCAGCTCCCTAGCGTGAGGGATGAGGATGTGTGCTCAGACCTCAGCCCTGCCCGTCCGAGCTGCAGGCCACCGGGCACATTGCTTACCCTCCTTCCCTGGACTCCGAACACCTGCCCCGCGGAGCTGCCGTGAGGGCTGGACAGTACCACAGCGTGTGCCCAGCGTGTGAGTGCTCAGCACGCGGCATGGCTGTGCCCAGGGTCCTCCTCACCAGTGGCTGCTGTGGCCACTCACCCCACGGTGGGGCCCGGTCCAGTGCTGGGCAGACAGCAAGGCCCGATACTCAGGGCTCTTCGGGGAGGCTCTGCCTCCAACCACAGGCAAGACGCCTGCACTGGGTCCGAATATTGAGCCCCTACACCACCTTCTCTGAGAGGCCGATGGGGCTCTACGTAACGGCCCAGGGTGTCAGCCCTTCACCTCGGCACAGTCAGACTCAGGGCCTGCAGTGAGCGGGGGTCTCGGACACGGCCTTGGCATGTTGCCTCATCTCAACCTTGATTAGTTTTTAAAAATATACTGTTATTGACTTCAGAGAGGAAGGGAGAGGGAGAGAGAGAAACATCAATGATGAGAGAGAATCATTGATCGGCTGCCTCCTGCATGTCCCCAGTGGGGACCGAGCCCAAAACCCTGGCATGTGCCCTGACCAGGAATCAAGCCATGACCTCCTGGTTCATAGGTCAAGGCTCAACCACTGGGCCACGCCAGCCGGGCTCATCCCAAACAGTTACAGGTGAGGACTCCGAGGCCCAGAGACTGGGCACGGCCGGCTAGCCAGCAGCAGAATGGGCATGAAACCTTCCCTCTGTGAGAGGCTCCCCTCTGTGAGATGCTTCCCTCTGTGAGGTGGTCCCCTCTGTGAGAGGCTCCCCTCTGTGAGGTGCTCCCCTGTGTGAGAGGCTCCCCTGTGTGAGAGGCTCCCTCTGTGAGATGCTCCCCTCTGTGAGAGGCGCCCCTCTGTGAGATGCTCCCCTCTGTGAGGTGCTCCCCTCTGAGATGCTCCCCTGTGTGAGGTGCTCCCCTCTGTGAGATGCTCCCCTGTGTGAGATGCTCCCCTCTGTGAGAGGCGCCCCTCTGTGAGAGGCTCCCCTCTGTGAGAGGCGCCCCTCTGTGAGAGACTCCCCTGTGTGAGATCCTCCCCTGTGTGAGGTGCTCCCCTCTGTGAGAGGCTCCCCTGTGTGAGGTGCTCCCCTCTGTGAGAGGCTCCCCTGTGTGAGAGGCTCCCCTGTGTGAGAGGCTCCCCTCTGTGAGGTGCTCCCCTCTGTGAGAGACTCCCCTGTGTGAGGTGCTCCCCTCTGTGAGATCCTCCCCTGTGTGAGGTGCTCCCCTCTGTGAGAGGCTCCCCTCTGTGAGGTGCTCCCCTCTGTGAGAGACTCCCCTGTGTGAGGTGCTCCCCTCTGTGAGAGGCTCCCCTCTGAGATGCTCCCCTCTGTGAGATGCTCCCCTGTGTGAGATGCTCCCCTCTGTGCGAGGCTCCCTCTGTGAGAGGCTCCCGTTCCAGGCACACACCTCACTCTCCTTTCAGGACCACAGTGTGATCTAGGACGGCTGCACGAGGTCACCTGGGCCACTCGGGGGGCAGTGGAGGTAACAGGAAGGCTGCAAAGAGAGCCAGGCTTGGGTCACAACCTAGTTCTGCCGCGTCACCCGATGAAAGCTCGGGCTTCCTGGCCCCCGTCTGTAACTCAGAAATGACAATTAGGAAGAATGGTCGTCACAGGCTGGGATTGGGAGCTTAATGAGCTCATGCACCTAAGAGGCTCGGCATGGGCGACACATGTTGACTATTGAAGCTACTGTTACCATGAAGTTCCTGGAACCCCAGTGCAGGAGGGGGGAAGGGAAGGGTTAGCCTTGGGTGTGCTCAGAGGCCCTCTGTCTTTCCCTCTTTGGCTTTTCTTCCCTAGGTCAGAAAAGGGGGTGGGGGAGAAAGGGGAAATCTGGTTTATAACTCCAGAAAAAGAAAACCAAACAGGGAAACTTCTGGAAAATTCTGTAACTTTAGACAGGAAAGAGGCCAGACTCGCGGCTGGGCCAGGATGTGCTGGCAGCCTCTCAGGCCTGGCTCAAGGAGGCCCTGGTGTGTGTGTGTGTGTGTGTGTGTGTGTGTGTGTGTGTGTGTGTGTGTGTCCATCTGTCCTCGTCCTCCATCTCCTCTCCCTCCAGCAGCGAGGCTGGAACCCAGGAGATGCTGGGTTCCTTGCTGTGAGTCCTTGGCAGCTGCCTGTTAGCAACAAAGGCAGAGAGCGGCCCCTCCCCACACTGAGATTCCTGATTGCACAGGGCAATTCTCCTGGCTCTCAGATCTGGGAGTTCCCTGAATGAAGTAATTACCGTACACCCCTTAGAATGAAGTCAATGGTTTGGCCCCGCCCCAGGGGCTCTCTTGCCAGCACCCCTGGTCCCCAGCCACCCCTCCAACCATGTCCCTCTTTCCCCCTCCAAAGAGGTGTGTGAGCGGGTGATGGGGCCACAGTCAGCACACAGGCTGGAGTTTTGGGACAAGGGGCCCGGAGCAGCCTGGTTGGGTGGGGAGATCAGAGGGCTCAGGAAGGGGCAGTGACAGAGGGGAGAGGACAGGCTGGCGTCTTCGCTCCTGGAAGCCTGTGATGGGAGAGGAGATTATCTGGGCAACCCTCCCCCTGGCCCTCACCTCCTGCTCCCTCGCTGCCGATCTCACGGCTCACATCAAAGTGGGGGCCCGCTCCCCGTGCTCTGCTCCCTGAATGGGTCCAGGTCATCACTCCTGGCTCCTGGAGGCTGCTGATGGACGGATGGGAACAGCTCCCAAGTGCTGAAAGACAGGCTAGCAGAGCCCCCTCGCTCAGCGCTGGCCTCGCCTGGATCTCTGCCCCCCTGCTGCCCACCCCTTCCCTGCCCCCACTCTCACAGCTCCCCAGGGCAGGCTGGGTAGTTGTGTCAGGAGAGGGGGTGTGCAGTTAGCTCTGTCACTGGGGTCAGAGGCCCACACATGCAGTGGGGGGGCGGGGGGGCGGTGAGAGGTGCGGGCCGAGGACGCCTAAATCCTCATCAGAAAGGCTGTGGGAGCAGCGGGGTCGGGCGGGAGGCAGGACGAGCCTGCCCTGGGTGAGCACCATCCAGGAAGGACGGAGAAGGGCAGGGCGCCAGCAGGCACACGTTTACTGCAACTCTAATACATTGTGGCTTCCAAACTCGTCATCCTTATCTTCCCTCCATTATTTATTCTATAATATTTCGGCCTGTAAATTAGTCAAGACCACAACTATCGATCAGTGCTTCTGACCAACAGATGGAATGGAAATCATTACTACACTGAGCCCAAATAAAACCAGCCCAGCGCTAAGAACTCCTGGCATTTTAGCGAAGTTGTGGTAGTAAGTGCATCTGTCCATGAGGCTTTTTGATAGTTGAGAGCAGCTTGATTATGGTCCACATTCCTATCATGAACGTGTAGTACTTTTACAGCTGAGTGTTTGTGAGTCACATTCTATTTCAAATCCACTCGGGTGGCGAGTCCAAACCACCATGGGGAAGCCCTACTACCTCATTCCACCAGAGAACAGAAAGCTACAAGTTTTCTACTAAAAAAGTAGGGACCGAAATTGACTTCGTTGGGGTAGCCGAAGTCAGGGTCATGAGGTTAGAGAAAGACAGCCCAATCCTTTTGTGTAGGATACCCTATACTTGCTAAAACGTAGTCCCACTTAGAGTAGCTCCCCAAGAAAAGGGATCAAACCTAGGAGGCTGCTGCCATCTCGTGGCCAGACCAGGAACTACCGTTATTTCTTGTTTCGCTTCATTCACATTAATACTGTAATAAAACTAAAATGTGCCCTGTGAAATTATTTATATTCGACCCAGCACAACCCTAAAAATGTCAGCTTGCCCTAGCTGGTTTTGCTCAGTGGATAGAGCATCAGTCTGTGGACTGAAGGGTCCCAGGTTCGATTCCGATCAAGGGCACACGCCTGGGTTGTGGACTCGGTCCCTAGTGTGGGGCATGCAGGAGGCAGCTGATCAATTCTCTCTCATCATCGAGGTTTCTATCTTTCTCCCTTCCTCTCTGAAATCAAAAAGAATTAATTTTTAAAAAGTGTCAGCTTACCAAAAAATCTCATGGGGGGAAGAAATAACCTTTTCAACAACTGGTGCTGGAACAGCTAGACCCACATGCAAACTTGGACCCTTACATCATACACTGAAATGAACTTAAACTGGATGGTAGACCTAAATGTAAAGCGAAAACTACTAGAAAAAACATAGGAGGAAATCTCCAAGACTTTGGATTATGCAATGTTTTCTTAGGTCTGACACCAGAAGCACAACCCACAAAAAGGAAAAAATAAATTAAACTACATCAAAATTTAAAACCTTCATGTTGCAGATAATATAATCAGGAAAGTGAAAAGGCAGCCCACAGAAGAAGATATTCGCAAGTAATATATCTGGTTAAGGGACTGGTGCTCAGAATATATAAAGAAATCCTACTACTTAATAATAGGCAAATAATTTTAAAAATGGGCAAAAGACTTGGATCCATTTCTTCAAACAAAATAGGGCATTATGCTACGTGAAATAAGTCAGAGAGAGAAAGACAAATATATCTTAGGAACTCACTTATTATATGGAATCTAAAAACAAAACAAAAAGCCTGGCCTGCTGGCATGGCTCAGTGGTTGAGCGTCAACCCATGAACTAGGAGGTCACAGTTCAATTCCCGGTCAGGGCACATGCCCGGGTTGTGGGCTCAATCCCCAGGGTGGGACATGCAGGAGGCAGCTCATTAATGTTTCTCTCTCCCTCTGTGAAATCAATAAAAATATATTTTTTAATTGCTTTAGTTAGCAACATACGGGGAGATTTCACATAAACATCTGGATTTCCTGACTCTGAACTAATTATAACAGCTGTTGCCACACAGCCACACCCGGATGGAGCCATCAAATGCCCTCTTCAGACAGCGTGTGTGCCCTGGCCACGTGTACACCTGCCCACGCCCCTCCTTCCTGTTATCTGCCTGCGTTTCTATCCGCTTTCCTGCTGTCATGCACCCGTCCCGGGCCCCACGACCACTGGTGAAGCATGGCTCACAGGCTGGAGCTGGAGGGAATCTCTGAATTCTGTCTACAAAACCTGAGACGGAAAACGAGGCAGGACTTGCTCATGGTCCCGCAGCTCCGCGAAGAGTGACGGGCTGCTTCTGCATTTCTCCGTCCGTCAGTACCAGCCACGCGCTTTCCAACCACAGGAGCCTTCCTGGTGGACCAAGAGCTTTATTGTTGGGTGAAAAGTGCCTGCTCACAGGTTCTGTGCTGCAGGTCTCCGTTTCCAATCACTGACCCCACCTGCCTGGTCCTGGGCTCTCTTCCATTTTGGCAAGATGACCCTGAGGCAGGGAGACTTCCCACAGGCTTTCCCAGAAGGTGGCCCAGTATCAGAAAATACACTTCAGTTTCCAGTAAAAGCCCTGAGCAGCTGGGGTCCTTCAACTCCTCACTTGGCTCTTCTGGAGTCTGTCCCATGGGAGAAGTTAGCCACGTCCATTCAACAAAGGGAAGAAGTCAGGGCCAGTGCTCACTGTCCAGCCGTCTCCCCGGAGCTCCCAGGGGCCCAGGTGTCTCCCCGGAGCTCCCAGGGGCCCAGGTGTCTCCTCTGAGCTCCCAGGGGCCCGGGCATCTCCCAGGGGCCCAGGTGTCTCCCCGGAGCTCCCAGGGGCCCAGGTGTCTCCCCTGAGCTCCCAGGGGCCCAGGTGTCTCCCCTGAGCTCCCAGGGGCCCAGGTGTCTCCCCTGAGCTCCCAGGGGCCCAGGTGTCTCCCCGGAGCTCCCAGGGGCCCAGGTGTCTCCCCTGAGCTCCCAGGGGCCCAGGTGTCTCCCCGGAGCTCCCAGGGGCCCAGGTGTCTCCCCTGAGCTCCCAGGGGCCCAGGTGTCTCCCCTGAGCTCCCAGGGGCCCAGGTGTCTCCCCGGAGCTCCCAGGGGCCCAGGTGTCTCCCCGGGCATCTCCCAGGGGCCCAGGTGTCTCCCTGGAGCTCCCAGAAGCTCAGCTTTGTTGCTCGTCTGGATCCTGACTCGGCAGCTCCAAGCCCAGGCGGCTCAGAGAGCGTACGAAGTAGCGGGGGAGCCTGCAGACCAGGCTGAGCTCCTCGGTCCTGGACCCCAGGGCAGGCAGGACGAGCTGGCGGGCGTGCAGGTGCAGAGGGAGGTGGCGGGCCTTCGACTGTGGCAGCCCCAGCTTCCGCAGAGTGCCGGCAGACAGCTTCTGCACAGAGAACAGAGGCCTCGTGAGAGCGGCGCCAGCAACAGTGCACCCTTGACCCAACGCAGGTCAGCAGCCTAGCACTGGAGGCCGGGACAGGAGCACCCCCGGGAGAGGCAGCATGGCAGCCTGCCGCAGAAGCACCAACAGGAAGGGCTGGGGACCCAGTTAGGAGCACCCGCCACAGCAGGGAGACCCGAATGGCCAGTTCTCTGCCCTCCACGGAGTGGGCTGGGCACCAGGACAAGAAGCAGCATGGAAGGTGACTATGAGCCTTCAGAGAGCCTCCTCTCCCCACGGCCTCCTAACAAAACCGGAGACCTGCCCGGCCGGCGTGGCTCAGTGGTTGAGCGTCGACCTATGAACCAAGAGGTCACGGTTCGATTCCTGGTCGGGGCATATGACGGGGTTGCAAGCTTGATCTCCGGTGTGGGGCGTGGGGGAGACAGCCAATCAATGATTCTCTCTCATCGTTGATGTTTCTATCTCTCTCTCCCTCTTCCTTCCTCTCTGAAACCATTAAAAATATATATTGTTTTTAAAAAACCCCAAATCTGAGACAAATCACGCAGCAGCAAGGTTTGCTGAGGCCGTGAGGGGCATGAGGGCAGCAGCAGGCTGCTCCTGTTCTCCCTACGCCGGTAACTGGTGCTGCCGCGTCTGGCGCCCCTCGGTACGTCCTGCTGTGACTCACTAAGGGTTTCGCATGGGGAGGCCCAAGTTCTGCCCCACAGTCGGCGACATTTTGGGTCAAACCCATGTTACCTGGGGGGCCAACTTATTCCAGTCCGAGTACTTGTGATCGCCAAGGATGGGGCAATCCAATCCAAAAGACAGGTGAACGCGAAGCTGATGTTTTACTCCTTTAAGAAAAAGAGAGAGAAGACTCGTGAGTGGCGACAGAGACAGGGCCACTGGCAGCATCTGCTTCTAATCCATTAACTCAAAGCCCAGTAAGCTGGCCAAGCCCTAACTACATTCACGTATAAAGAACAATATAACAACCTATAAGCTATTAGGAGGTAAACATTATAAATACTGTTACACCCCCAATTTCCCCTCCCCGTCACAGTCCCCTTTCCGCCACAGACAGCCATTAGCATCAACCTGGTGCCTATCTCTGCCTTGCTGGGTTTTCGAAAAATAATTCTATTATATAACACAATAGTATTGTCTTACTTTTTTTTTATTGTGGCAAAATATATATAACATACAAGTTACCATTTGAACACTTTTAAGTGTACAGGGTAGTGGCCGTAAGTATATTCACACTGTTGTACAACCAGCACTACCATCCATCTCAGAAATTTTGCATCGTCCTGAACTGCAACTGTACCCATTAAACACTAGCTCCCCATCTCCTCCTCCCTCCAGCCCCTGGAACACCATGCCTCTATTAGGTTGACTACTCTAGGTATCTCATATCACTGGAATCTATATATATAAGAGCCTAAGCAATTGTTACGACTGGTCAACCGACTGCTATGACGCTCACTGACCACCACACCAGGGGACAGACACTCAATGCAGGAGCTGTCCCTGGTGATCAGTGCGCTCCGATAGCCAACTTCCTGCAGCCAGACAACCTCCCACGCCCCCACCCCCACCCCACCCTCCACCCCCGCCGGCTGCCCCAATCAGGACTGGGAGAGACAGCCTCAATCAGCCCCAATTGCCAGCCAGGCTGAGGGACCCCACCCGTGCACGAATTCATGCACCAGACCTCTAGTCATGCAATATTTGTCCTTTTGTGCCTGGCTTATTTCACTCAGCACATTGCCTTCAAAGTCCCTCCTTGTTGCAGCACCTATCAGCATTTCCTTCCTTTTTAGGGCTGTATAATATTCCACTGTGTGGATATACCACACTGTGCATCCATTCATCTGTCAGTGGACATCTGGGATGCTTTCATTTTGGCTACTGTGAATAGTGCTGCTAGGAACATTGGTGTTCAAGCATCTTTTTGAATCCCTGCTTTCAATTCTTTTGGCTGTATACCCAGGGGTAGAATTGCTGAATCACATGGTAATTCTATGCTTAATTTTTTTGAGGAACCACTTGGCACTATTTTAAATAAGTGTAAACAAACTTTTTATATCTCATTGCTACCTACTGTTGGTGCTTTTTGTTGTCTGTTTTTTAATATATATTTTTATTGATTTCTGAGAGGACGGGAGAGGGAGAGATAGAAACACCATTGATGAGAGAAAATCACTGATCGGCTGCCTCCTGCACTGGGGATCGAGCCCACAACCCAGGTATGTGCCCTGACTGGGAATCAAACCCTGATCTCCTGGTTCATAGGTCGATGCTCAACCACTGAGCCACGCCGGCTGGACAGCTACCTACTGTTTTTAACTATTATCTCTCCTGGAGCTCCCAGCCTCTCCAACAAGTCAGCTGCAATTCCACCCCCACAATACCAGCTGCTCAGAAGGGCAGAGCCCAGCAGCACTGGGAACCCTGCAGACAGCGGCGCCTCCCACCGTGGAGTGGCAGCACCCTCACCAGTGACAGGATGGAGCTCCAGCAGGGCGGAGGAGACGGAGCTGCTCAGCACCTGGTACTGCGTCACAGCCACGTGCGCGCTCCGGCTGGTCCGCAGTCTCACCATCTTCCCATTGTCCATGCGGTAGCTTGGGGACAGCGTCATCTGAAGCCACAGAAATCCAGATGTGATTTCAACGGACAAGCAGAAAACCTGTCCTCCCGGGAGGCGGCTCACCCACCTTGTGGTGCTGCTGCTGCCCTTGCACCTCCTTCTCCACGATGGGGATATCCACGACGCCTGCTGCGGGCACGGGGACGCGCACGGTGATGGCCCTGGGGGGACACAAGAGTGGGCGAGGCATTCCTTGGATTTGGCTGCTTGGAGGTCTGCACAGCGGGCCTGCTGTGGTCCGTGCCTAAGATCAGAGGGGCCCAAACCATCTCTTGGTAGAGGGCTTGGCCTGAGAGCTTGGTACTCTTCTTACAGCATAGCTCTTTTCCTCCTCAAGGGACGTATGTTCATCGTAGAATATATGGGGAGGGGAAACAGAAAAATATGATACCGATAACATGGTCTTTCATGCCAGCCTTTCAAAACGAGTATGTACAGTTTCAAGTAAAATTAGTGTGGTTTTCGTATCCTCTTTTTTGTAAATAAGAAAAGGTGGTAAGTTCTGATCGCATATGAAACAAATAAATGAGCTGAATGAAAAATTCGCAGGCCCATTCCTGCCCTCTTTGCCAGGCAGATAAGACCGGGAGGAACTGTGCGCAAAGAAGTCCCGGAAACCACAGCCACAACTCAGTAAGTCCTCCCGATCAGTCTGTCGGAGGCCTCTCCCTGCCACGTCACGGTCACGGTCACAGTCCGACAGAGGGCTATTTAATCTGTCCTGACGCTCAAGCCTCTTCCAGGGCAATCACAGGAGCCCCCTGGTTCTAGGTGGCCTACCCCAGAGTCACTGACCAAGGGGGCAAAGCCCACTCAGACACAACATTTCACATCCTGGACGCCCACTTCAGGCTGACAGCCGTCGGGGCGGCTGTGACACCTGGCATCCTACTTAAGCCTGAGTTGTAACTACCAGAGCATCCTTCCTGATGACCTAACATCACTGCTCAAAAACGCCATCGGTGAGTATTCCCCGAATGCGAACGGGCCCTGATTCAGGCAGGTACTAACTCTACGCAGAGGAACAAGACAGAAGTCCCCGCTCCCAAGGAATTCACAGTCTAGTAAGAAGAGTCAAACAAGTAGCTATAATATAACAAGCTGCTATCGGCAAAAGCTAGCCAATGGTTCCTCCTATGTTCTACTTGCGACTTCTACTTCCTGCACCTTCTGGCCTACCTTCCCAGCTCTATCTGCCACCACTCACCACCCGACTGGACTGTATGCCTCACTCCTTTGTGCCTGCCATTCCCACAATCTACAACACCTTTCTTCACCTTGTTGATCAAATCCTATTCATTCATCAAGGCCCAATTAATTGATTTTAACTCTTCTGTGAAGCCTATTACTGAGAATGGTTACCCATTCTGAAATTTCATGGACGATTTTCACAAATAATATAGCAATTTTTTATAGACTTTTATTTTGATTATTTGCATACATAATAATAGTCTTGGTTTTCCATCTTTCAGCTTTTCCTATGAGCTCGGTCGGCACTGTGTTAAACACTTCACATGCATTACCTCACCCAAAAGAATATTTACAAATCAAGTAGAAAATAATAAACAACCCAACAGAAAGTGAGCAAAAGAAATAAAGTCTGTTTACAGAAAGGGAAACTCAAAATAGACAATAAACACGAAAGAGAGTCAACAGACAATAGGGTGGTGAAGGCCTGGGGTGGGGTGGGGGCTGGGTGGACCGGGCCCAAGTAGGGGAAAATGGGGGGTTTCTATAATACTGCCAACAATAAAAAAAAGTACACAGGCAAACTGAAAATAAAACACCTTTTTAAAAAAAATATTTGTTTTTTACCCATCTGAGTGGTAATCCTTTTAAAAACGCTTTGGTCAGACATGAGAAGAAGTGAACACTCACCCCTGGGGGAGAGAGTGAAAGCTGACAAACCCATTTTGGAGAGCAATTTGGATAGTTAAGCATTCAAATTTAAACTGTATGTACCTCCCACTCAGCAATTCCATTTCTAGGAATTTGTCCTGAAGATATACTCACATATTCTCCGCAAAAGGTCTGAAAAGTGGGATATTACCTGAACATCTGCAATGAGGAAATGATGGTATGTCCACACCACGGAATACGAAAGAGCCATAGAGGAGCCAGGTCTAAAAGCACAAAACGCTCTCCGAGATACACTGTCCCCGTGAGAAGGGCGGGATGCGAGCAATGCGAAATGCGCTGCCGCGCAGTCACACGCTTCTCCATGCCCCGTGAACTCGGGAAGTCCGTTCAGGACTCTAGCGACAGAGACTGCCTCTGGAAAAGGAAACCGAGTAGATGGGGGATGGGAGTAGCTTTCATTTTTGCTCCTGTTGTATTTCTTCTATTAAAAACGAGGTAACCCTGTATGCACTAGCATGGAAGGATCCCCAAGACACAGAGTTAAGTGGGAAAAGAAAGTACAATGTACGTCGTACAATGTGATATACACATGCGCACATATGTGTGTGTGTGTGTGTGTGTGTGTGTGTGTAGATATACATACATACTGTATATACTACACACACATACATAAATATGTTGACACAGGACAGGAGGAGTAAAAAGCAAACTGCCCCAAGAGAAGGGACAGAAATGACAGAGTGGATGGATTCTCCAGGAGGTTTTTGCTTTATTTTTGTCATTTGACCGCAGAAATCGTGTATTACTTGTATAAATTAATTTTCAATGGTCTTCACGTATAGCCATTATTAGGAGCGACTACTCTATCAGAGCACTAAGTCTGCTTCCTACACCTTTCCAATGCCTACAGGTCCTAGCACACTGCCTCCCATTAGAGTGGCCGCTGTACGAATGCATGACTGGAAGGGATGCCTTCACATCCACCGCCTCTACCGCTATCAGCGGGCTCCATACCAGTACTTCTTCACCACCTGACGGGTTCTAAACAGCTCTTGGACCTGGTGTGCCACCTCCTTGTCCCGAGCCAACACCATGACGCCTGTAGTTTCCTTGTCCAGCCGGTGGCACAGATGCAGGGGCTCTGCCTTGTGGCCATGAAGCACCTTGGCCAGGATAGGGAGGACATCACTGATGCAGAGCTTGACCCCAGGGCCACCTACGATGGGAAAAGACAGAGGTCTGAGTGGCCAGGAAAAGACCCCACCGAAGAACTCTGCTTGGGAAAGAAAGCCCTTACTGGATTCACTGTCAACGCTTCCCAGGGCCTTATCCAGGGACTCCCAACATCCTTATGCCAAGCAGCTTGCTAGAAAGGAACCTCAGGCCCCCAGCCCAGTCTATCCATCAAAATCTGCATTTTAACAAGATGTCCAGCCCTGGCTGGTTTGGCTCAGTGGACAGCCTGTCGGCCTGCAGACTGAAGGGTCCCAGGTTTGATTCCGGTCAAGGGCACATGCCTGGGTTGCGACTTGGTCCCCAGTGGGAGGCCTGCAGGAGGCAGCCAATCGATGACTCTCTCATCATTGATGTTTCTATGTCTCTCTCTCTCTCCCTTCCTCTCTGAAATCAATACAAAATATATTCTTTTTTAAAAAATAAAAGATGTCCAAGTAACTCATATGGATATTAAACTTTGAGAAGTACTACCCTAGAGCATGGATAGGGCTTTCTCCGCAGATACAAATATTCTTTAATCCCCTTATGTACTATACATGCACTCACACTAAAATCAGCAACTAAAACGAGGAGGCCTGATTGTTTACTATATAAACAAAGGCTGCAGAATTTGCTAAGCTGAGTGAGAAATGTAAGACCCTGAGGAGAGCTGAGAGTTGCTGGGGTGGGACATGCTTAGGTTGCACTCTCTGTTCTCTCCTAACTACCATGAGCTTGGACAGGCTGCTTCATCTTTCTAACTTTCAGTCTTCTCACCTACAAAATGTAAATGTCCGTATTATAATTATCTCATGGGAGTTGAGAAGACAAGAAACTACCGTGAAAGTCAACAGAGAAAAATTTCCACACGAAGCACTTGGCAAGGTTTAATTCCCTCCCTTCGTGTACAACCTTCTCCATACCTTCCAGAAAGCATTCTTCTTCCAACTAAAAGATGCCGCCCCCCCTCCCCCGCAAGCGCATTCTTTTTCCATCTTTCCTGACTCACTCCAGCTGTCTGACACATTCGACATTTACTCAAAAGCATTTGCGTGTCCATGAAGTTCTAGGTCCCCTGGGGTTTTGTTTTGTTGGGTATTCTCTCTCTCTCTCTCTCTCTCTCTCTCTCTCTCTCTCTCTCTCTCTCTCTCCTAATAATTTTTTCTTATATGTTATTTCCTCTCACCCAATTTTGGTGGAAAATAACCTGAAGACAAGAATCATGCAGCCTTTATATTCTTCTACACAATCCCAGGCCTGCACAGGGATTCCACAAATCACTGCTGACTGCCAGATGTTTGGAAGCTGTCTTATTGATCTGTTTCCTCAATAGGGCCTTATATATGGTAGGACAGTACTCCACGAACATTTAAATTATTTTGAATGCAAGGGTGTTTCGAGCCCCCCGGAAGTGATGTCTGAGTGTTGCCCCTAATTGTAGCAGAGAGCAGCAGCGGCCTCCCTCCCTTTGCCACGCGGTCCTTACCATGCACAGGGAGACCATAGGGCTTATTGATGACCACGAGGTCCTTGTCCTGGTGGACAATCCCTCGGCTCAGGGCCTTAGCGAGCACGTTGGGGTGGACTCCTTGCAGCTGCTGCGTGAACCGCACTAGTTCGTGCACCCTCCGCTGGACAGGGTTTTTGAGCTCCTACGGGGAGAGAGAAAGCGACGGGAAATGCCTGATGGGGAAGACCTTCAAGAGGCCTGGGTGGGCATCTGGGCAGGGAGGGCATCCCTGAACCTTTGCAGTAAGACTCGCGCCTTCCGCCTTCCCCCAGTAAATTGAGAGCGGGGCTGCTTAGCGGCGAGCGCGCGGGAGCCAAAGACCAGCGCATAGGAAGGCACCGCACGCTGCAGACCGCTCCCTCCGCTTTCTCCCCATTCTCCCCCACCGACCAGGTCCTATCCTTGCATTCTCTCAGAGGACCCTCGCCCGCCGGGGGAAACCAGAGCGCACTGCCTCTTGGGAATTGTAGTCTTTCCCGCCGGACTCACCGGCTCCTTCTTCGCCTTTTGTTCCTGTTTCTGGGCTCGGAGCTTCTCCGCTAACCCTTGGGCGTCCAGGGGCTTAGAGGCAGCAGCAGCGGCGGTACAAAATGGCTTTGGGACGAGACAGAGGAGACTGCCCCCACCCCGCCCGGAACCCCGAACCCGGAGGCGCAGCACGCCCCAGCTGGGCGCCGCCATCTTGCCGAGGAGGGCGGGGCGAGTCGAGACCCCCGGACTAGGGAGGCGGGCTGCGCGGGTCACGTGGGGCGGAGGGGACGGGGAAACCTGGGCCGAGTCACGTGAGCGTGCACGCCGAGCGCTCCTGCGCCGCCCCGGCCGTTAACTGCAGTTAGAGCAGCCGGCGCCGAGAGAGGAGGACGCGGTGAGTACGCGGGGCAGCCCGGCCGGGTGTCTGGGCAATGCCGGCTCCCCGAGCGTTCACTTCGCGTCGCAGGATCTTTGTCTCGGAGAGCACTGCCCCGGGAGGCCGTTTCTCCCCGCGGGAGGCGATACCACGCCAAACCGTGTCCGCCTCCGCGGAGCGATGCTCCCAGACGCTCTCCCCGGAGCCTCCTGAGGCGCCGGCTCGTCCGTCCTGGCAACCGCGTCCGCGGGGCTTGGCGGGGCTTGGCGGGGCTCCGGGGGCGCGTCCTGGCCCCGACCGTCCATCTTCCTTAACCGCTCGACCCGCGGAGATGCCCGGCCGTGCCTGTCACCTCCCGGCTCGCAGCCTCTTTGTCATACGTAGTAGCCGGTTCTCTCCCTGGGATGATGGGGGGCTGTGGGGAGCCCTCGCGTTACCCCTGGGGCCCCAGACGGCTGAACCCCTGGCGTTTCTTCTGTCCTCCCTCCGGAATGCATTTCTCGCAGCCTCCTCTCCCCCTGCCCTTTCGCTGCTCCTTCCGAAGGAGAGGCTGAGACTGGCCCCTTTCCGTTCCCTTCCTTTTTTCTTTCTTCTTCCATATTTCGCAACCCCCCCAAACCCTCTTCTCTCCCCGTCTTCCCGAGATGTAATGTTGGGGTTCTCGTGCCCAAACTGGAAGCGACTCCCTCGGACTTGGCTGCGGGGGTGGCCGGGAAGATGGACGGAGGGCGGGGGCGGGGAGGGCGAAGTGAGAAATCACCCGGTGGGACCCACCTGCCGCTGGGGGGGGGGGGGTGAGGGGGGCGAAGGCCGGGGGGATGCGCCCCGGCGACCGAGGGAGGAGGGAGCGGTGTGTGGAGGTTGCTCAGGGTGGGTCGTGGAATGGGGTTCGCGCCCTACCTACCTCCCCCCCCCAAAAAAAGGGGGGATTGGCATAAACCTGAGCAGGTGAGTGGGGCCAGGCTGTGGGCGGCGTGAAGTTAGGGGTTTGAGCGGGATGTGGTGAGTGGGGAGGGGTCGGAGCTTCTGGAGCCGGCGAGGGGCTCGTGCACGGGGAATCCCAGGAACGAGGCTGGCCCGCGCCCCGGGACGGACGGGAAGGGAAAGGGAGATCGGGAAGGGAAAGGGAGATCGGCGGGGAGACCCTCGTGCTGCTCCTCTCGGCGGCCTTTTCTCCCTGCGCCGTCCTGTCCTCTGCGTTTGAGTGGGTGTTGAGCTGTCCAAGCCATCAGATGGCCCGTTGGGAGAGCCCTAGCCGGTTTGGCTCAGTGGATGGAGCGCCGGCCTGCGGACCGAAGGGTCCCAGGTTCGATTCCGGTCAGGGGCATGTGCCTTAGTTGCGGACACATCCCCAGGAGGGAGTGTGCAGGAGGCAGCTGATTGATGTTTCTCTCAACTCTATCCCTCTCCCTCCCTCTCTGTAAAAAAAAAAAAAAATCAATAAAATATATTAAAAAAAAAAAGATGTACCATTGGCCGCTGCTGCAGAACTGTGAGCCCCTTAAGGACTCTCGTTTTTTATTCCCACATCTGGCACAGGGCAACCTGGAAGGTTCATTAGATGAAGTGCATCAGAGACATGTGTGGGGTGTTTTCTGAGCATTTTGATTTGTCTTCGTTCTGTCATTTTTTTTTTTTTTACCTAAAGAATGGAGGTAGGAGTAATTATCTGTAAAGAGTAGGAAAGAAGATTGTGTGTGTGTGTTTCTGTAATAAATAAGACAGGGGTTTGGGATAGAAATGCAAAGAATTACCAGGGACTTTGGGAAGCAACTTCCCTCTTTCCTTCTGCCCACCCCATCCCCTCTGCAAATTCACAGGGAAGACATGACCTGTGAAAGTGGAGACGTTCCACCCTACAAGAATGATTATGTTTTACTGATACGCTCCAGACCCAAGTTCTAATTTCACTGAAAGGTTGCACATCACATGTTACTTAGGTACATGAAGACTACCCCCCCACCACACCCCCCAGGACTCTGAAATTTGAACATCAGGACTTTAATTCACATCACTATGTTAACTACAATGACCGTTTGGGATATAGGACTTTTATGGTTTTGTGGGGGCTGGGAAAAACTATTTCTACCGTAATTTGTCCTTGATGGCATTAAAGAAATGATACCTGTTGTTGCAGAATTGGCCTTCTGTGGCAGGAAACGAACCAACAACTCAGATGTCATTGCTGGTGACACAGAGCTTGTGTTCTTGGGTTTCAGTTTAACCCAAGACAGCACTGTAGCACCCAAGAATAAAACACTGGTCACTTTTTTCTGGAGAAGGAACTTCTAGATTTTTGTTGTTGAAACGTCATAAGAAAACTTTGAAGAATTCAAAGTCCTTGTTTTGCTTGTTATCAGTCTTAGCCAATACGGGTACAGAAGTTACAACTTACCTAATGTTTCTCCTATGAGTCTAGGCATTTGGTGATTTAAAGTAGAGTTGCTAAGTGCATAAGAATTTATGCAAATATGATGTCTATCTTTTGTTTTTTAAAGCTATTTTGCCTCCTTCCTCAATCAGCTGATCCTGCCTTAGGCAGTTTATTTGTTCCACTTCTGCAGCAATCTCACATTCTGTTTTTGGTTGACTCATCTGGACTGTTTTCTCAGTACAAGGAAGAAAATTCTATTTGTGGCGTTTTCATTCTTATAGAGTTCAAAGGTGGCATATTTACATTTTTAAATTTTATTTATTGGGGTAACATTGGTTAACAAGTTTCAGATGTACAACTTTTTTTTAAAAAAAAACAATGGCATTTATTGATTTTTCTTTTAAAAAAAATATATTTCTTTATTGATTTCAGAGAGGAAGGGAGGAGAGAGATAGAAACATCAATGAGGAGAGAGAATCATTGATTGGCTGCCTCCTGCACACCCCACACTGGGGATGGAGCCCGCAACCCAGGCATGTGCCCTTGGCTGGAATCGAACCTGGGACCCTTCAGTCCGCAGGCCGATGCTCCATCCACTGAGCCAAGCCAGCTAGGGCGATTTTTCTTTTTTTAAGAGAGAGGAAGGGGGAGAGAGAAAGACATTGATTTGTTGTTTCACTTATTGCTACATTCATTGGTTGCTTCTTGTATGTGCCCTGATCAGAAATCAAACCTGAAACCTGGGCGCATCCGGATGATGCTCCATCCAATTGAGCTACCTGGCTGTGGCAGGTGTACCACTTTTTAATATGACATCTGTGGACTCGTTTATGTGCTCATCACTCGAAGTCTAGTCTCCTTGCATCACCATATATTTGTCCTCCTTTATCCTCTTTCTCTCTGACAACCACTACTTACAGATTTTACTATATCATAATATATCAAGTGCCCCCAAAATAACAATATAAAGAACTTAATACATTTTTAAGGATGTTTCCTGATCTGCAAAAACAAAGCTACCTTTTTATTTCACAGCTATAAGGACTACTAATAAAGGAAGTTGTGTTTAAATATCACAAATTTAAGTTTAATTAGTGGCATAAGGTTAAATGCTGGCTTCTCAAACATAGATTTGCTAGTTGCATATTAACCAGCAATTCAGTTTCCCCTAAGGAGCAGGAAGTACTTGGACATTGTTTTATGGTTTTAGAGAGAGTCAAAGAAGCAATTAGCGGGAGCTCTGGAGGTGTCCTAGAAAGTGCATTTGTTGGGCCCAGCTGGTGTGGCTCAGTGTTGAGCGTTCACCTTTGAACCAGGAGGTCACCATCTGATTCCCAGTCAGGGCACATGCCCGGGTTGTGGGCTCAATCCCCAGGACTGGGAGTGCAGGAGGCAGCAGATCAGTGATTCTCTCTCATCATTGATTTTTCTATCTCCCTTTCTCTCTGAAATCAATAAAAATTCTATATAATAAAAGCATAGCATGCAGATTGTCCCCTCAACCGGAGTTCTCCCAGGAGTTCGACGAGGGGGCAGGCTGGCCGGAAGAAGGGAGGGAGGCCCCAGCCAGCAGCTGCTAGAGACCCTACCAGTGCACAGATTTCGTGCACTGGGCCTCTAGTATATCACTAAAAAAATAAAAATAAAAAGTACTGTTGGGAGCCAGAGATCTAGGAATTAGCACCAGTTCAGCTGCTTGTGAGCTTAAATAATTGGGGCTTCAGTTTTTTGTCTTTTAAAAGGAGATCCTTATAGCTCTAAGCTTCATTCTATAAAGTTTTTCCACTAACATTTAAGTAATTCTCTTTCTTAACAAGTGGAATTTATTTCAGACTTACCTTGAGTACATTTAGCATTGGCATAGAGAACCATGATTGCTCTTTACCCCAGAATTTAAACTTATGCCAGTGAGCTAACATTTATATTTGGAGGTTACTTTATTGAGGGTTGTTGGAATACACCTTAAGATTTCCTAAGTGGGGCATGACAGAGGGAGTGCAGACAGAAAAAAAAAAAATATGTTAGAGCCCTGGCCTGGTAACTGTTGGTTACAGCATCGTTCTGATATGCCAAGGTTGTGGGTTCGATCCCTAGTCAGGGCACATACAATGAATGCATAAATCAGTGGAACAACAAATCAATGTCTCTCTATCTTTCTCTCCCCCAAAATAATTAATTAAAAGAATATTAGAAATCAATAGTATAGACCTATACCATGGCTGTTAGTGCTTTTTTCTATACCAGCATTTTAAAGAAATTCTGTTGTACTGATTCTGTTACCCCTACATATTTTTAATCTTTTGAGTGATGATCAAAGCAGGTCTGGCTTAAACCAGTACTTCCTAAACTTTTTCATATCATGACACATGTGGAAATAATTGTTGCTTCAAAGAGGAAAACTGGAGGCAGCCCACAGAAGACAGCTGGCCTGGAAGCGGTGGCTGTGCCCAGTCCCCACATGACCAACCTCAGCCTGTTTCTTCATAGGAGCAATGGCATTAATAATCCGTATCTAGTAAGATTGCTTTGACGAGCCACGAGATAAATATACATGGTGTCCAGATACTCAAAGTATTAATAGCATTTCATGATTATAAGTTAAAATAAGATCATTACATTAGAGAATTTTCAAGACTGTAAAGAGCCGTGTATTTTATGGCATTTATATAAATGAAGATGACCAAAGTATCTTATGGAAAAAGGAATCTACACTGGAAGGGTGAATGTGGAGACCATGTTTCCAGAACATGAACAGTGGCTACTCACCAAGTATACAGTCAAAAGCCAGAGGATATCAGGATCCCTAGAGAAATTCAAGAAGGTATTGCAACATATAGTTGCCTAAGTTGAATAAACCTATTCTTTGATTACTTGAAAATTTAAACAGGAAATTATAGATGTGGATTGTTGTGTTTTCCTTGCTTATGATTGGAACATGCTCTGTTGGCTCTAAGGATCCTGTTAATTTAATGAAGATAATTTCCAGTAGCTGGTACAAGGAGAGCTGAGCTGTAAGCTGATTTAAAAAACCAGATCCAAAAAAAAAAAAAAAACCAGATCCACACTGAGTTTACTGGTCCCAGTGTTAGCTAAGACTGTGCTGTGGTACCAAGCAAACAGAAGCTCCTTCTCCAGAAAAATGTGACCAGGTTTTTTTTTAGGCACTGTAGTGTGTATTTTGGGTTAACCTTCTTGTCAGCATTTTCCCAGCTTGCTTGATGGTAAGACTCACCTGAGGTACTTTTACTAGTAAATGTACAGAGCATTCCTCTAGAAATGTTGAATCTGTAGATTCCGAGTTGGCCCAGGGATCAGTTTCCCCTGGTCTTTCCTGCCTAGCAAGCACTCTAGGGGCCTGGGCTAAAAGTTCTCTTGTTGGTGAATACACCACACAAAAGGTAAGGTTACTTGAAAACGTAGAGCGAAACATGGCAGATTTTAAATGTTGCTGTTTTTCCCCTTTTTTTTGGTTAGTCCTCACTCGAGGATATTTTTCCATTGACTCTTAGAGAGAGTGGAAGGGAGAGGGAAGGATACAGAGAGAAATGTCGATCTGAGAGACACCTTGATTGATTGAGTGCTTCCTGTACGCGCCAGGGATCAAGCCTGCAACCTAGGCATGTGCCCTTGACGGGAATCAAACCCAGGACCCTTCAGTCCCCAGGCCGATGTTCTGTCCACTGAGCCAAATTGGCTAGGGCTTTCCCTTTTTTAAAATTTTTTATCAAAGTAATTCAGTATATGGTTTAGAGTCAGATAGTATTAAAAGACTTACAGTGGGGGAAAAACAAAAACCATGCCCTCCATTTTCCTCACCTCATAGTCTCATTTCTTAGGAACAACCACTCAATTATTTCCTTCTTTCTGCAGGTGTTATCCTCATATTTCACAATCATCTGCTATGTTATTATTTCTCGTCTTTCCCTCCAATGTTTGGCTTTTTGATTTCTGGCTGTGGTAGATTAGGACTTCCTTCTTCCACTCGCCCATTTCCCTACCTTTCCACATCCTCCACCCCTGTCACAACTATGTTGTAATATTTGATTAAAACAAGCAGTTTTTCTGTGTTCACACAACTCTGCCAAATATCATTCAACCATTGAAGCAGGTGACCTATCTCAGCTCTGCTCTTCCTTGTGTTTAGGTTTACCTTTGCCTGCTTTTCTGCATCTCGACTGTTGCTGTTTTCCCAACACTGCACCTATTTGTCAACTTCTTATCAGTAACATTTCCTGTGAGCTGAGATGTATCACTTCCACTTTTATTTTATTGGAACAACAAATCAATGTCTCTGTATCTCCTCCTCCTCCTCCTCTACTCTTTTCTATCAGGAACTACTCTCCAGATACAGTTCGGGAACTGCCCTTCGCTCTCCTGGGCTGGCACCAGGCTGTTCCATTTCTTGGCATACACCCTTATTTACTAAGAAGTACGAGTATTTGAGTAACTTTATCTTGCCCACAGACTTGCTTGATTGTTTGGAAGTGTTATAGAATTCTAGGTGGGAAACGATTTTCCCTCCTAATTTTAAAGGCATTATGTACCGCCTGGTATCTGTAATTGCTCGAGAGGCTTAGGGATTCAGATCCTTTTTATGTGACCTTATTTTGTTGTTGTTTTCTCCCTCGCTGGAATTTGGGCGTATTCTCTCTATCCCTGGTGCTAGGGACTATCATGATGATGTACCAAGGGGTAGTCTTGCCTCATTTACTGTTCTGGGTACTCAGTGGATCCTGTCATTCTTAGAAATGTGTGTGCTTCAGTTCATTTTCTTCTCTTATTTCTCTGCTTTTTCATCCCACATTTTCATTTTCTTTGATTCTTTTTCATAATATCTATTTTTATTATATGGATATGATAGCTTCAAAGAAAGCCCATTACAGTGTTTTAGTTTTCTGCTCTGCATTGGAGCAGGTTTGAGTGTCAACCCTAAAGTAAAGGCAGAGCCTTATATGTGGTGAGAACTTAGTGCTTTGTCACAGTGTTATAGGCCACATTAAGTTACGTCTATGGGGACTGGGGAGGGCCTGGCCCTCTGCTCACTCCAGGTGCTCTTGCTCCTTCCCTGTCCTGGGTGTATTTCCTGCACTGCCTGCATTTCTTTTCCATTCTGGGAGGATAGGTCTGGTCCCTTGGGCCCAGGCTGCCAGCTCCTGTTGCTGCTCCTTGTGGTCTCACTCTTGGTCTTGCACTTGCCTCCTTCGTTCTTTTTTAAGAAAGTGTGTTAGTAGGTCTCCCTAACCTGTTTTGCTCTCACCTATTTTTTCCCCTCAATTATTTTTAAATGGTCACTTTTTAAGACTGGTGCTACCTTTTCAGCAAAGTAAGATTTATTTATTTATTTATTGAGCTTTCAGAGTCCTATGTCAGCTCTAAACAGTGCTTTCATCTCTCAGTTCATTTACCAATCAAAGAATATTTTTCAGTTTTTATTTTTTAAAATATCCTGAAAAGAATGTCAAACTTAAGTAAAGGTTTCCAACTTAAATTAACCACTTTCCTAAATTTCCTTTGGTCCAGCATTCTCCTGCTCTTCAAGGGACTGTTGGAATTGATACAGGGAATGTGCTTACAAGTACAAGTGCATTGCTAAAGTACCCGACAGTCTTTCAAAGTCAGGAAGTACTTGTGTTGGTGCTTGAAACAGAAAGAGGGAAATAACCACCTGTAATCCTCTCACCCAGAGATTATTTCTGCCCTGTGGAGGCCTATGAAATACCTGATAAGGAGCTGGTTGCTGAGCTGTTTTTTGACCTTTAAGTCTGAAGTGCTATCTTGAAGTCCCTTTGCATGTGAGGCGCTGTGTAACTGAAACGTTTGAGCAGGTGTCTCCTGGGTCTGAAACACAGCAGAGATCTGAGCTGAAGATACAGATTTGGGAGTCATTAACATTTAGTTGGTATTTGAATCATTTGGAGTAGATGGGGTGGGCAGGGGAGGGAATGTGTAAAGTGAAGAGATTGGAGCACCTAAAGTAGACTGGACTCTCAGCATGTAAGGGATGGGCAGAGGAAGAAGAGTTGTCACTAGAGGGATGGGAGGAAGACAGAATCCAGATGAGATGAGGATGAATTGAATGTCAGATGCTTCCAACAGGTAAAGGAAGATAAGTACTAAGGATTTCCATAAAGAAATTTTGCCATAAAGGTGTCTGTCTCCCATAATGCTTTCCTTGATCTTCCTCAAGCAAAACTATTATTCTCCTCTGTACCTCATACATACATGTTAAACTTAGCACAAATATGCAATAAGTATTTGGTTATAAATTCTATTTCCCCTAAAAGGTAGAGACTTTTTAAGAGTATGGGCCTTATGGGTATGGTCTTACAGTCTTAGTCATCTTTGGTGAGACAGTATTGCATTATGTCTTCACAACATGGACTCAAGTGAGCATCCTATGTCTACTGTGTAGTAGCTGTGTGATCTTTAGCAAGGCATTTAACATCTCCGTGCTTGGATTCTAATATCTGTGATATGAGATGGTAATAGTATCTACTTCAGAGAAGAATGAACATTTGTAAAGTACAGGAAACAGTGCCTGCCTCGTTAGAAATGTTAAATGGTGTTTGGTGGGTATGGTAATAGGAGTATTCTTAACATAGTGTCTGACATTTAACAGATACTTGAGCATGAAACTCAACAACTTGTTGGGACTAATACACTTCCCGTCATTTTACTCTACAAGCATATATGGAATATAATGGCCAGGCCATAGAGAAATTACAGAATAGAAATGGACTGAGTTAAATGCATGCAGCTGTTTTATAAAACAAATCTGTGGACTTTCCACAAAGTACTTTATGAAATTAGTTTCTTTTCATGTAGTTGGGAAGGAGAAAGCAAAAAGTTAAGACTGCTCCAAAGCAGATGAGAATTTTTATGTGTAGAGATAAAAAGCCTTAAGTAGGTTAAGTGGTGACTGGAAGTCACAGCATGTATTTGTTTGACTTAAAAAGAAACAATACTACAGCGTCATCCATTTATCCTGGTTCTTTTCATTGCTTAAAAAAATTTCTAGTACAGCCCTAGCTGGTTTGGTTCAGTGGATAGAGCATCAGCCTGCAGACTGAAGGGTCCCAGGTTCAATTCCGGTCAAGGGCATATGCCTGGGTTTCGGGCTCCATCCCCATTAGGGGGCGTGCAGGAGGCAGCCGATCAGTGATTCTCTCTCATCATTGATGTTTCTAGTTTCTATCTCTCTCTCCCTCTCCCTTCCTCTTTGAGGTCAATAAAAATATATTAACAAAAAATAAATAATATTTAAAAAAATTTTTCTAGTACAGTTAACAGACAATATTATATTAGTTTCAGGTGTACAACATAATGATGAAACATTTATGTAGTTTACAAAGTGATCACCCTGATCGGTCTAATACCCATTAGACACCACACACAGTTATCACAACAGTATCAGCTATATTCCCTATGCTGTACTTTGCATCTGTAGTGATTTTTGTAGCTGGCAATTTGTACTTTAATCCCTTCACCTTTTTCACCCGTCCCTCCAACCTTGCTCTCACCTGGCAACCATCAATTTATTCTCTGTATCAGTTTGTTCCTGTTTTGTTTATTATTTAGCCTCCACGTTTGTGTGTTTTTCAGTTTTTTTCCTTGTAATTTGTAGTTTATACTATTGTGCTTGGAGAAGATGTTTCATGTGACTTTAATCTTTTTAAATTTATTGAGACTTGTTTTGTGGTCTAATTTGTGGCCTATCCTGGAAAATGTTCTATGTGCACTTGACAAGGATGTATATTCTGCTGCTTTGAAAAATGTCAATTAGATCTGTCTTATGTGTCCTTCAAGCCCTCTGTTTCCTTATTGATTTTCTATCAGTTGATCCAGCCATCCATTGATTTTTGTTCAGCTGGGTAAGGGCTCCCAGGGTGTTTCTTGTGTGGGATGTGTGTGCCCTCCTGTTGTAGTTGATCCTTGATTGCTGTTGCCACATAAGAGGGAAAGTTGACCCTCAAGCTGACCGGCTGTCCGGTGGCCATGGCTATAGTGAAGCTGTTGTGTAGGGGCTGAACCTATAAAGAGGAGTCACGTTAGTGGGGCTCTGGTGCCAGTCATGTCTGCTCGGGTGTGGCAGTTGTGGAGCTGGTTGGGTGGTGGTCTGGTGTGGTCTGAAGCTGGCCACCATCTGTATTGGGTCTGGGGCCTCTTGGGAGAGGCTCTGGTGCAAGCCAAGGTTAGCCGCCACTTGTATCTGGCTTGGGGCTGCCTAGTAGGATCTGGAAAGTGATCTGCAGTTGGTTGCCCTTAGTCTGAGCTTGGAGAAGCTTGGCAGGGCCGTGCTGTGAAATGAGGCCAGCTGCCACAAGGTGCAGGCTTGGGACCATTTGGTGGGCCCCACGATATGAGCTAGGCCAACTGCCACTTGTATTAGGGTTGTGACTGCTTAGTTACTAGTAAAGCTACATTCCAAGCCAAGACTGGTCACTGTTTATGCCAGGATTGTGGCCACCTGATGTTAGTGCAAGTAGAGACCTATCACCGTTTGTGTTACTGAACTCAAGTTCCCCCGTTGGGGTGTTCTATTCAGGAACCAGCCGTGGTTGTCCTTAGGTAGTTTTATTTAGTAGCAGCAAGTAAAGAAGAAGGGATTCACACCCAAAGCTCTGTCTGCTGAAGGAAGGCTTAGCCATTGCTGGTATACACTAGCTGGTTAATTTCTTCTTTGCAGTTGGCTGTACCCAGCTTATAGTAGTTGAGTTCCACGTGGGATCCACATTGGACTAATGGACTTTAATGAACTGAATGCTGAACTGAACCAGCTACAGCATGGAAGGGAAGCTCTGGGCACTGGCCTTGCTTTTGGCTCTACTAGAACCCCAGCTGCCCCTCTTTCAGGACTGGCTTAAGGGAAATGGTACTTTACAACCCGAGGAATGTAATTCCATGCAAATGAAGCCGTTTTCCACATCTCGTTTTCCCATGGGAATCTTAGAAAATTCATTTTCTCAAAATATCTTTAAGAGCCAACTCACACCCACAAGTGATAGAGAAGTCTGGCCCACTAATTCTTCCGGCAACAATACTACTGGATACATAAAAAATATTTCTTTTCTTTTTTTTTAGTATTTTAAAAATCTCCTTTCTTAGCAACATGTGTTATTGTTTTGGGGATATGCCTTCTCAGAGGTTTCACGAGAGGGAAAGCAGTGGCAAGGAAGTTCTCATTCTTTACATGGTAAAATTGTCACCAAGTTCTAATTCAGATCAGATTTTAATTCAGTGTCCCATTATTTCTTCTTGAAACAGTTTTGTTTTCCTAAACACGATGTGTTACTTTGGTTTTATGATTAAAATCACTAATATAAGTACATCTGAGCCCTTGAGCCTGGAATAATGGGAAGTTTGTTTTATACACGGTTAGGAAGGCTGCAGTCTACATGATAGAACAGAATTGATGAGCTTCCTGAGTAAAGTAGCTTATTTGTTACTTGTCCATGCGCTTGTTGGATGCTCTTTTATAGACATTACTAGGGGCCCGGTGCACGAAATTCGTGCACTGGGTGTGTGTGGGGGGGGGGTGTCCCTCAGCCCAGCCTGCACCCTCTCACATACTGGGAGCCCTCAGGCGTTGACCCCCATCACCCTCCAAACGCAGGATCGGCCCCTTGCCCAGGCCTGACGCCTCTGGCCTAGGCGTCCCCGGGCAGCGGGGACCTGCAGTGGCAGTAGGAGGGGCCGCGATCATGCAGGCTCCGCCCCTGCGGGACGCCTCTGGCTGAGGAGTCTGTCCCGGGCAGCGGGGACCCGCAGCTGCAGCGGCCCCGCGATCGTGGGCTTCACTTTAGGCCCAGGCAAGGGACCCCTAGCTCCTGGGACTGCCAGCTTCGACCGTGCCCAGCTCCCATCGCTGGCTTCACCCCTACTTCCTGCTATCACTGGCCAGGGCGGAAAAGGAGCCTGATTCTCTGATCATGGCTGCCCCCCAGCTCTTAGTTCCCCCCTGGGTTTCCGATCACTGTCAGTGGCAGGGGGCTTCTTCCTGCTTTCCCTTTCGCCTCCCTGCATTGTGCCTACATATGCAAATTAACCGCCATCTTGTTGGCAGTTAACTGCCAATCTTAGTTGGCAGTTAACTGCCAATCTTAGTTGGCAGTTAATTTGCATATAGCCCTGATTAGCCAATGAAAAGGGTAGCTCGTACGCCAATTACCATTTTTCTCTTTTATTAGTGTAGATACTTTTCCTTCCTCCCTTCCTGTAAAAACCACATGTATTGGAATTAGTCCAAATGCCCCCATTTGATTTCTTCCAAGTCAGAGGATGACTATCTTTCCCCCTTAGAAAATGAAGTTAACCCTTTTCTATGTTTAGGCTAGAGAAATAGCCAGTCTTTTTCCTGTCACTGTTCTGTTTGTTAAAATAGATGTGGGGGGAGGAGGCTTCTAAAACAAGAAATGTACCGCCTTCTTAAGCTAATCATTTTTGTTCATTTGTTTGTTTTTAATCCTCACCTGAGGATATTTTTTCCATTGATTTCTAGAGAGAGAATGGAAGGAAGGGAAGAAGGGGAGAAAGAGAGAGAAACACCAAAATGAGAGCGAGACATCAGTTGGTCGCCTCCCACATTCATCCCCATTGGGGCTGGGGAACATGCAGCTGAGGTGCGTGCCCTTGACCAGGAATTGAATCCACAATTCTTCGGTCCACTGGTTGACATTCTAACCACTGAACAAACTGGCCAGGGCTAAGTAGTCATTTTTTGCCTTTTACTTCCAGGCAAAAATGCCATTATTAGCACTTTTTTCTCCCTGTCTATTTATTGCATCCACCCATATGCCAACGTGAATTTTTCTGAGTTCCTTCTGGCCTCCTGGTTGAGCTGAAGACTACATACTGGAAACAGCGGGAGAGATACTGTACATAGATCAGCCACAGGGAGAGATACATGGATCAGCACGAGGAACTCAGTCTGGGAGACCTCACTCTGATTCTTAAATGGAAAAAGGCATCAGGTTTTACCATCTTAGCTGGCACCAAGATACCACAAAAGCAAGAGCTACTGGCCACCTTTGATATGTCAAATCCCCAAGTCCTCTAGTTTGTACAACTGGCCTTTCATTCATAGGCCAGTCCCTTTTCTCTTGTCCTTTTTTCTTGTTTATTAATGGATTTTTCCCAGGACACTTGCCTTGATTTTCCCCTTTTCCATCTACCAGATACAAACATTGTATTTCCTGCCAATCTGACAGGTTTTAAAGTATGTGTCCTCTCTTACATGAAAACTTACATCTTAAAAAACATGTCAGTGAGGTTGCTGTCACTTTTCTCAGCATTTACCCAGAATCTGACTGTCATTTTGTTGAAATCTATTGGCCTTGAAGGATTTCTCAGTGATTAGCAGTAATTGGAGTAATGAAGACATTGCCAGAGGTAACTCTAATAGTGATCACATAGAGAAATTAATGTGTGAACTAGTTGATGCATATTAGGAATTCCCAATTAGCTTGGCAGCTCTTTTGCAGTAACTGCATATTTAGGGTAAAATGCTAAAACAGATTTTCCCCCCTGAAGAAGTACTCTAGGAGGAATAAGATATGCTTCATGCTTAGATGCCACTGGGGCGTACATGTGAGATTGTATCATGTGAGACACCCTTTAGGCTGAAGAAATGATGATAACCTGTTAGAAAACAGAATGACTATATGATCAGATACAATGTGGGCATATTACACTACTTCTCATTCAGTCCCTAAATAAGAGGACCCAAAACATTTTAGTAACAGCTTATCAGGAGCTGTTAGCCATATTTATTCCTTTAAATTAATGTGGGTGAAGTGGACCTTCAGAACAGTTGACTCTGTAAAAAGAAAAAAGCTTAGTGTTCAGGTGTAGATACCAAGAATTGACCACCAACAATCCAGCAAAGCCCGGCCGGCATGGCTCAGTGGTTGAGCATCGACCTGTGAACCAGGAGGCCATGGTTCAATTCCCAGTCGGGGCATATGCCCAGGTTGTGGGCTCAATCCCTAGTGTAAAGCGTGTGGGAGGTGGCCGATTAATGATTCTTTCTCATCATTGACATTTCTATCTCTCCCTCTTCCTTTCTCTCTGAAATCAGTAAAAATATATTTAAAAAGAATCCAGCAAAAATGATCTTGCATATTTTCCAGGAGAAAATGGTAGGACGGATCTAGGGTTCTAGTAGGTGAGTGGTGCTGGGAGGTAGTAGCAAATAGTGCTTGTCACCAGAAGAAGGTGTCTGGTCATGTAGCAGCTATTAAGCATTACACAGGATTATTTCAAATAAACCTGCTTCCCAGAATGTCAGAGCTTCCTTATTTGATAGTTTGGGCTGCAAATTAAAAATGAAAAGCTGAGAGGCTAATACTTGAAAGAATGCTTTTAGGTGGTAATAGTGTGGTTAAGAGTATGGCCTTGGGAGGTAGACAGACCACCTTGGTTTGAATTATGACTCCCAGCCTTTCTATGCCTTAGTTTTCTCATCTCTGAAATAGGATAATAAGAGTACTTCATAAGGTTATGGAGATTACATGAGTTAATATTTATAATTACTGCGTGGCATGTGGAAAGTACTATATTAGAAGAGTTTGTAAATAAAACTGGTTTAATAGCTAAATTGAGCATCTAATTCTGAAAATGTATGTCTTCAAAACTGAATAAACGTTAAATTACTTTCCTTTATACTTTATTTTCATCTTTCTCAATTCATGGTATTTTTGACATGGGTGTAATTTGTTCAGACAATGAGTTTACAGAATGATATTTAAGGAAGGAACATAAGCACATACACTTTTCATTGTGTGCTTTTAAAAATCTCTCTAATGGGTTGTCCTGTATCTGGTAGAAATAATCACTTTTCTTCCACTACTTCTCCAATCTAGAACATAGACTTTAGAGTAGGGATGGAAATATTTTAATGGCAGTCAATTCCTGACTGTTGGTGTTAGCAGACTGGGAGGCTGTGTAATAAATGATGTGTACACTTAAAAGGAGGGAAGATGACATAAATGTAGGGTGCTTAGTGTGTGCTCTACATTTAGCAAAAGTTGAATTGCAGAAAATTTGATGTCACTTAGGTGTTTCCTGTTTGCCTTATCATGAGAATCCCCTGAAGGCCCTGGCTGGTGTGGCTTATTTGGTCTGGTGTCCTGTGCACCGAAAGGTTGCTGGTTCCATTCCCAGTCTGGGCACATGCCTGGGTTTCATGCTTAATCCCCAGTAGGAGGTGTGTAGGAGGCAACCAATCTGTGTTTGCTCTCACAGCAATGTTTCTCTTTCTCTCTCCCTCTTCCTTCCTCTCTCTCTAAAAATCAGTAAAAAGAATCCCCCCAGAGATTCTGGTTCAGTAATTTGGGATTGGAGTCTGCGAACACACATAGTCTTTAAAATTAACAGACTATTTTTTAAAATTTTTTTTATTGATTTTGGAGAGAAATAGAAACATCGATGAGAGAGAAACATCAAACATCAATCGGCTGCCTCCTGCACACCCCGCACCAGGGATCGAGCCCAAAACCTGGGCATGTGCCCTGACCCGGAATCAGACCAGCGACCTCTTGGTGCATGGGTCAGTGCTTAACCACTGAGCCACACCGACCGGGATAACAGACTATTTTTAGGACCATGTATGTACTTTTAACAAGCATCTCAGATGATTATTAAGTTAAGGCAAGATTCATTGACTTAAGTAATTCAACTGTCTTCTCTGAGCCCCACCTTTCTCACTAACAGAATCAGAGATTTGACTAAGACAGTTTGCATCCTTAACTCACTTCTGTGATTTTGTATTTCCTATTTTCCTAATGATTTATGATATCAAAGGAGAATTCCATTATGTGTGATGAATATGGTGTGAGGAAATGAGCCTTGTACTTAACACAAAAATTAAATCAGTGAACTTTTAAAAATGTTTTCATGTAAAATCTTTCTAACAAGACATTAAACATAAACTTATTACTAGTAATTCCATTCTTTCTAAATATTGACAATGAAAGATAATAAAGCACCCAAAACTCTGGCAATACATATTGTCTTCTTATTACGTGTTTGTGTGTACACACATACTATTTAAAATATTGCTGTTTTAGAATTAATGGTCTTAGATTTAGCAAGTTTACTAAAACTTGTAGCAATTAAAACATCTCTATCTCGTTCTCACTGTAATCCACGTTAATTCTTTTACTTTGGCTAGTTATCTCATCACCTGAACATAAGTGGTCATTTGTCGTATATTTTTGCTGGCTAATGCCTTTCCCATCTGTCATGGCGTGTTTAGCTAGAGAGACATATCTCTCTGCCTGTGAGGACACAGTCGCCCAGCAACAAGGAATGTCTGACAATCAGCAAATGAGTACTGATTGCTCCGTTCTCAACCCAGTGATTTATTTTTATTTTTATTTTTTGTTAATCTTTATCCAAGGATATTTTTTTCCATTGACTTTTAGAGAGAGTAGAAGGGAGGGGGAGTGACAGAGAGAGAAACATCGATGTAAGAGAGAGACATAGATTGGTTGCCTCCCGCACTCACCCCACAACGGAGCCCTAAACCGGAATCAAACCTGGGACCCTTCAGTCCACAGGCAGACTGTCTATCCACTTAGCCAAACCAGCCAGCGTGACCCAGTGATGTCTTTTTTTCCCCCCCAGCTGTTAGGAAATGGATAATTGGGAGCTATAAGCACACTTATTTGTGGGTTGTTTTATCCCAAGTCTTCCACAAGCCTGTTTCATGGGAAAATAGAGGTATTTCTTAGACTCCACAAAATGATGGCCAGTAATTGACATGAGATGACATTGGTCTTGGGGTTTTTCTGGGCTAGGGTGGAAGGAGCCTTCAACAACAGAAGCCAGATGGCAGCATGGAATACAGAAGTCATAATTTCAAGGTTACTTTCATTTAGATGAATGTAATTCTTTAAGTTTTGGTTGCTCATTAATTAATGAATTTCTGTTAAGCAGGGATTGCCTTTAGAACACTTTTAGGATGTATAGCTTATTAAAACTGTTTAATATATATGCTATTTTGAATGGTATGCTTTCCAGATCTAATTGTGGTCCATGGTGTTTTATTTTAGAAACTCGATGGCTTCTACAGGGAGCCAGTCCTCTGATACAGATAATATTTTTGGATTCCTCAGTGATGGCGCACCCCCAACCAAGAAGCCCAGGTAAACGGGAAGGGAATCTGAGAAGCAAAGTCATTACTAGTAATGGTAGTGAACAAAAAAATAATGAACTTGCTCTATACCTGGTTTCCGCTAATTAATATTAACCTTTATGTAAAACTAGGGGCCCGGTGCACGAATTCGTGCACAGGTGAGGTCCTGCCGGCCTGCCTCAATCGGGCCGGGATGGCCAGGGGGGCAGGGCCGCAGGCAGTTGGCCAGCCAGCTCCATCCCTGTTCAGGGTGGGGATGGGGGGATGATCGGGAGAGGGGCCACAGGCGGTTGGCCAGCCCGCTCCGCCCCCTGGTCGAACTCCTGGTTGAACTCCCAGTTGAATTCCTGGTCAAGGGGACAATTTGCATATTAGCCTTCTATCATATAGGATTACATTTCTTTTTTTGGATCTCATTTTATTTTACACAAGGTCATAAATGTCCATACTTTTATAAGTCAGTACTTCGTGATGCCTCGCTCCTTCCCCCTCAGAGACAGTTGCTTTCAACTTTATGTTTTTCTATTATTTACATCCATATTTTTTAATACTGTGTGTACTGCTATGTTTTAGTGTTTTGGTTTTATCTCTTCTTATTATGGAAGATGAGGATTAGGTTTGCTCTCACGGATCTTCTCCCACATTGTATACTAGTACACACACACACACACCATACACATGCCCCACAACCTCCCAATATGGTTTATATCAAATTCTGGGGGTTAAATTACTTTTTAATATTTACTGTATAAATGGTACTCATAGTTGAGCCTACTAATGTGTTATGATTACATTTCTTTTCTTGTGCATCCATCCTTCAAAGTTATTAAAGATTCTCTCTCTCTTGCTTTGGTTCACTTTGTTTTCTGTGTACCTGTCAGTTTATCTTCAACTCTGTGACAGAAGAGTCAACCTCCTAGGCATACTTAGGTGTACTGACACATCACTACTGCACGAGTTATATTTGCTTCTGGATTCTTCCTCTGGACGGTCGGCTCTGACAGTTGCTCTCCATGCTGCCCCATTGCTGATTGTGCCATTTTCCTCTCCCATCGCCCTGGGAATTCCTCTACGCCTCTCTGTATTGGATCCTGTTTCCTGGATCGCAAGTCTTTTTCTTTGGTGTACTCCTTCATTTTGTTGAAGAATGTCCTCATTCACTTCCTCAGTAAGGGTGCAGAGGAGAAGTTTCTGGATGTTTGAAAATGTTTTTATATACACTTACATTTATTTGATGACTTGGCTGAGTGTAGAGTATTAGGTAGGAAATTGTTTTCCTTGAACTGAAAATCATTTTTCACCATTTGCTTCTAATATCTATTATCATCTTTTCCAGTAGACTAAACTTTTGAAGTTAGGACTATTCATTGGGGATAGGGAAGGTGATTCTAGAGGTTGTTTCTCTAAAGCCAGGTTTTCCAAAGCTTAAAGTATTGTTCTTTCTTGGATTATGCCCAAATGCTGATCCTATTTCTGTTTAGTTTATTATTTGGACAATTTCTTGGGGGGAAAAACATGCCATCAGCAAAAATTAAATTGCAAAATATATATCAAGCAGATTTTATTATAGTCTCCAGAATGAAATGGGGCGGAGAACAAAGGCAAAAACTTGTGCCCACCTTGTATCACATAGAAACTTCAGGACAGAACTCTGTCTCGGCTTATCCTGGTGAAAAAGCATTGGTTTTCACTGTCATACCCATTGAATAGTTATTTCTTTGTTTATTTTCATCCTTGATGCCCCTCCTGTGCTCTCAGAATTCTGTTGGCCACTTTTTCTTTCTTTTTGGCCTGAGGATATCTAGAACAAACTGGTTCCCATGTTTGACCATCTAGCTCCTGCTCCATTTTAGTCATGCTCAGTTTTATCTTAATAACATTCACAAAATTTGGGCCTAAATTTTTTATTGGCCGCCTTTCATCTCCTGGTTTTGTTTGTTTGTTTTAAATATATTTTTATTGATTTCAGAGTGGAAGGGAGAGGGAGAGAGAGAGAAACATCAGTGATGAGAGAGAATAATTGATTGACTGCCTCCTGCATGCCCCCTACTGGAGATCGAGCCCGCAACCCAGGCATGTGCCCTTGACCGGATCAACCCAGGACTCTTGAGTCTGAACTCCGATGTTCTGTCCACTGAGCCAAACCAGCTAAGGCTGTTAGTTTGTTTTAATATATTTTTATTGATTTCAGAGAGGAAGGGGAGAGAGAGAGAGAGAGAGAGAGAGAGAGAGAGAGAGAGAGAGAGAGAGACATCAATGATGAGAGAGAATCATTGATCGGCTGCCTCCTGCATGCCCCTCACCAAGGATTGAGTCCGAAACCCGAGCATGTGCCCTGACTGGGAATCGAACAGGCAACCTCTCAGTTCCTGGATCAGTGCTCAACCACTGAGCCACACCCGCTGGGCATCTCCTTCTCAACAACAGCAGTTTAATTTGTATGGGGTTCTGTCCCCTCAGGAATCTAAATCAAACATGTTCCTTGAAATTGCATGTTGGTTTAAAATATAACTTAGAACTCAGCTGAGCTGTAACATAATCGGAACTTTTCCCACTGTTAGTGGGTTTTCTTAGATTGAGAGGACTATGAAGGAGGATATTGATTTTAAGATTGCTCTTTAGAATTCCTGAAATAGGTCTATGACTTGGTTTTCCAACAAGCACTGGCACAATATTCTGGTCTTTTGCATAAGCTATTTGGAGAGGTGTCAGAAACTGGCACTTGTCATCTTTGCAGCTGTCAAAGTCATAGCTGAAGACCATGGTTTAAGACCGTCTCCAAGTGTCCCATATCTCTCAGATGTTCTCCATCCTCTCCTTTGTTGAACTTTTTTTAGGAAACTGCTTCCAAGCTTAAAAAGTAAGAAGCCTCGGGAACTTGTGCTGGTGATTGGAACGGGCATTAGTGCTGCGGTCGCACCTCAGGTTCCAGCTCTGAAATCCTGGAAGGGGTTAATCCAGGCTCTACTGGATGCTGCCAATGATTTTGATCTTCTAGAAGATGAGGAGAGCAAAAAATTTCAGAAATGTCTCCACGAAGATAAGAATCTTGTTCATGTTGCCCATGACCTTATTCAGAAACTCTCCCCTGTGAGTAACCGGCCATTTGAAATTTCCTAACACCGCCCTTCCATCCTCCCCACTCATGCTGAATGTAATCAGGATGTTCATTTCTAGCTTGTAGATACACATAGCAGTTGCGACTCCTGCAGAATGTCTGTTTATGGACCTTATTCAGGGTACTTATCTCTTGACCCCATTTCAGTGTGTGTGTTTGCTGTTGATGATATGATGACGATGACGACGATGAGGCCTTTATGTGCACAAAAATGAGACAACTGTTCCATTGTTGCTGTACTCACTGCTATAAAAGCTGTGTTCACTGGCATCCATGCCTTTTAGGGAAGCTCAAAGCTTAGAGATGATTTTATCTTTTTATGCATGGAGCAACACAAGTTTTTAAAAAATATATTTTTATTGATTTCAGAGAAGAAGGGAGAGAGAGGTAGAAACATCAGTGATAAGAGAGAATCATTGATTGCTGCCTCCTGCATGCCCCACACTGGGCACAGACCCCACAACCCGGGCATGTGCCCTGACCAGGAATTGAACCATGACCTCCTGGTTCATAGGTTGACACTCAACCACTGAGCAACACTGGCCAGGTTCTTTGCTTCTTTTTCTGATTCTTCCTCTGCACTTCTCAGTCTCTGCCCCCCTCTCCTCCTCGTCTCTCTCCCATGTAGATCTCTGCCTGCCCTCCCCTCTGTGAGCTCTCTGTGTGCCGTTCTGCGTCTGCTCCTGTCTCCCTGTCTCTCTCCCTCTCTCAGTTCCCCGTCTCCTCCACCTCCCCCCACTTTCAGAAACTTAGAGCCTTTTTCACTTCTTTTTATTTCCTAGTCTTTAATTGTGATTAATTACTAATGTAGAACAATGTAAAGAATTAACAGGATTTAAAGAGCTCATGGACCCTAGCTGGTTTGGCTCAGTGGATAGAGCGTCGGCCTGGGGACTGAGGGGTTCTGGGTTCGATTCCAGTCAAGGGCACATGCCCAGGTTATAGGCTCGATCCCTGATAGGGGACATGCAGGAGGCCGCCAATCAGTGATTCTCATCATTGATGTTTCTATCTCTCTTTCCCTCTCCCTTCTTCTCTGAAATCAATAAATATATATATATTATAAATAAATAAATAAATAGCTCATGGGACCTTCACCTTATACCATATATAAAAAATTATCTTAAAATGGATTAAAGACTTAAATATAAGAGATAAAACTCATAGAAGAAAACAGGTTTAACGCTTTGTGAGTTGGATGGATCTGGCAGATCATTGTATATGTGTGTTTTTTTTAAAAAAAATGTTTTTATTCATTTTAGAGAGAGGAAGGGAGAGAGCAAGTAAGAGATAGAAACATCAATGATGAGAGAGAATCATCGATCAGCTGCCTCCTGCACACCTCTTACTGGGGATCAAGCCCTAATCAGGAATTGAACTGGGGACCTCTTGGTGCATGGGTTGATGCTCAACTGCTATGCCACACCGGCTGGGCTGTGTGTGTTACTTTTGATCATTGAGCTTGTCAAGCCTGCCATGTAGTCCCCCTGAGCTTGTCAGGTTTATTGCACAGCCCCATTTCCCTTCTCATTAGCCACCATTGCCTTTGCATCATCAGTGCAAATACAAACAGTTTAGACAAAATATCACCTTAATATTATTATGAAAATATTCTTGACATTGCATACTCTTTAAGAATCTCAGGAATTCAAAAGGTCTGAGGGCTTTGTTTTGAGAAACATTCCAACAGAGGATATGTAAAAAAAAAATCCAGGCAACCAAAGGCTTGTAAGAAAGGGGGGAGCACTGGGGAAATTTGAACGCTGGCTGAGTATTTGGTATTAAGTGTCGATGAAAGAACATCCAGCCTAAGAATAAGTCTTACAAGAGTTTATTTGAGCCAAACTGATGATAGCTACCGGGAAACACAATCTCAACGGATTGAGAAAATGCTTTGGAGAATGATAGTTTTATAGCTTATTTTATATGTTAGAATCAAAGGAGGATATGGAAGGGTGGGTTACGTAAAATCCATTGATGGTAGATTAGGGAAGCAGGAGAAAGCAAAGCAGAGAAATCTCTGTGATTGGATAAAAAATACAACAGACACACTTCTTTTACTTTGATGGGTACAGGATAGTTAACATGTACAGCACAGGGATGGTATGGGGGCAACAAGATAACAATGAGGGGTTCTGTGGTCTCATACTCTGCTGGGAGGTTGTGCCCTGAGGGGAATAAAGGGGGGTTTCTTTGACCTTCCAAAAAGACAATAGACAGGCTCTGTGAAGGCAGTAAAGATGGACTTTTGTCAAGGAAGCTACAGGAATGACTACCCACCATGACTCGCTTTCAATTAGGAATCTTTATGTTCAGAGTTTGTAATGCCCATCATGAGCCTCCCTGAGCTGGTCAGATTTAGGATGTGGCCCCTTTTTTTCCACATAAGGAATTAATAGTAACTTTTTTTTTTTTAGGTATGATAGGGGTGTTGCAGTTGTTTTCTGTTTTATATGCAAAGGGCAGTCCTTATATTTTAGGGAACCTATCGAAGTATCTGAATGAAATGATACGATGTCTAGGAATCACTTCAAAAAGTTCAGTGAAGTGGAGAAGCAGTGTGGTGGGTGGGGAGTTTAGGTTAAACAAGATCAGCTTTGTGTGATCATTGTTCAACATTGTTCAAACTGGGTGATGGGTACATGGGGGTTTTTTAATGCTCTTCTTTTTGCTATTGTGTATGTTTGAAAATGTCCATATTAAAGAAGAATATGCCTGGCCGGTGTGGCTCTGGTTGAGCGTTAAAGTAAAAGGCCCCATCTACTGAGCCAGTTTCTTACACAGCAGGGAAGTGACATTGTCTTCAGTGCAGAGAGCATTCAGAATCAGAACCCAAGAAAAGCCATTGAAATGCACGGAGACCCTGGGCAAATCACTTAACGCCTCTGATCTCTGCACCTATAAAACTGGGATAATGTCCTTAGCTCGGGTTCTCTGAAGAGTAAGTGAGATAATAGAAAGTGTCTGGCACATAGTAGGCACTGCTCAGGCAGGCACCTCAGGGAAAGAGTCAGGGTTGTGTCTGTGTTCACTCTCTCTGGGATCAGAAAGATGAGAGCTGCAGGGTGGAAGGAAACGAAGTAGCCTTGGGATCAGTTCACAGTTTGAAATGAATGAAAAAATGTCCCTGGAAGTTGTGTGGGAGTTCGGCATTTCCTTCTGACCATGGAACTTCCTTTTGTTTGCATTCCTTTGTCCTGATTCAGAGGGACTGGTGGGAAATTTAGTTCCAGATCACCTGCTTCATATTTAAGTCTGAAGAAATCAGTGCAACAACGAAAGCTCCTTTCCTTCCTCTCTATGTTGATACACAAAATGTACTAACTCAGCGGTTCTCAACCTGTGGGTCGCGACCCCTTTGGGGGTCGAATGACCCTTTCACAGGGGTCGCCTAAGACCATCGGAAAACACATATATAATTACATATTGTTTTTGTGGTTAATCACTATGTTTTAATAATGTTCAATTTGTAACAATGAAATTGGGGGTCACCACAACATGAGGAACTGTCTTAAAGGGTCGCGGCATTAGAAAGGTTGAGATTCACTGTACTAACTGAAAGAAATAGGGCTAGCCCTGCTGGCGTGGCTCAGTGGTTGAGCATCGACCTATGAACCAGATGTCATGGTCTGATTCCCGATCAGGGCATATGCCCAGGTTGCGGGCTCAATCCGCAGTAAAGGGGTATGCAGGAGGCAGCTGATCAATGCTTTCTCTCATCATTGAGGTTTCTATCTTTCTCCCTCTCCCTTCCTCTCTGAAATATATATATATATATTTTTTTTTAAGAAATAGGGCTAAAAGATACCTAGCTAATATAAGTGGCTCCTAACATTTATTTACAGGCTTTAACATTTTTGTATTTCTTTTCTTAAAAGCAAGAAAATATATTCCACACCCCTGATTAGCTGATTGTATACCCAGGCATTTTTATCTGTGTGCGTAATGATTAAACTGGTATTTGAAGGTAGTGTTATATAACTGTGTGCATGAATCAGTACAAAATGAAGTTATAAAACACAGGGAAGTTCTTAAAATAACCATATTCTTCGCTTAATTTTAAACTTAATTTTGCTTTTCTGAAGAGGTGCTGTTAACACACATTGCAGAAGTAAATGAAAGTGATGTACAAAGGGTTATGTACATCCCAGCATCTCACTCCCACTCGTGCCTTTGTCTGCCTCCTCTCCCCACCATGGGTTACCACTCTTCCTAGCTTTTTTTTTTTTAAATATATTTTTATTTATTTTTAGAGAGGATGGGAGAGAGAGGTGGAAACATCAGTGTTGAGAGAGACTCACTGATCAGCTGCCTCCTGCACACCCCACACTGGGGATCGAGCCCGCAATCTGGGCATGTACCCTGACCAGGAATCGAACCGTGATTTCCTGGTTCTTAGGTTGACACTCAACCACTGAGCCATGCCCATGGCTGGGCTCTTCCTAGCTTTGTGAGCATCCTCCCAATGTACCTTTTTGCACACAGGACTATATTCTTATCTCACTACCCTCATCCCCCATGTCAACAGGTAGCACACTGTCCGCACCCCCTTTGTTTACCTAGCAGCATATCCTGGAGGCCTTTTCAGGCCCATCTCCTGTATGTGTATACGGGGCTTGTTTCCAGTGCTCCACTGTAACAGATGACAGAGAACTAATAACCTTGTGTATATCATTTGTTTGCAGTTATATCTGTGGGACATATTCCCAGAAATGGAAGTTTAAGATCGTAGGATAAATAATTGTATTTTGATAGATGTCAAAGGGGCACTGCATTTTTCATAACCAATCTAGAAAAGTGCCTGGCGTTCCTTAGTGGTTGACTCTTGTATGCAGTGAAATTCAGTAACTGAGGTTATAAATTCTTCACCGTGTTTCTGAGCAGATTGTTCATTCTTTTTAAGTGTTAGAACCCCCTGTGGGCTGCCTGTGGGTTGCTACAACATGTGATGGAATTATTTATGCCCTTACGCAATGAGAATGGACAAAAAAATACATTCTTAGCCACACAAATATGGGCCATCCCACCTATTTAGCACCAGAAAAGAACCTTGGAGCCCCACTCTCCCCACAGCAGGGGCAGCGAAGAGCCTATCTAATCATAGAGGTAACCTGGAGTAGGGACTGACTGACAAAAGCAGACAAACCTCTGAGCGGGTCACCACCAGGGAGAGGGACTATTCCACCTTCACTCGAATTTTTCTACTGTGAAAATATTTGATAGGAATACATAATTGATAATCTTATAAAATACTTTGAAAAATTAGGGCAAGAATTTGGCAAATTAAGTGTGTTCCATGAATCTGCGTCCTTGGTTCCATGGGAACAGATCTTTATCTGAGCATTGCGCTCTTAGAAAGATGTACAAAGGAAACCAGAAAGGTGGGGGCTTTTTTAAGGGAAAACAGCAGCTGTTATCTATGACCTAGCAGCTAAGTGCAGTTACATAGAGGTTGAATGGGAAATATTGGGGCCTTTAAAAACGAATTCTTGCTCTGACATTATCTACTGGAATAGAATAGCAGGAATGGAATAGGGATCAGATACATGTTACAGCATATTATGGTTACTTTCCCTTTCAAATTTCTTTTATCCCACGGGCCACTTTCCACTTGAGATTAGTATTGTATTTCCTTATTAGTTCTCCGAGATACTTGCATAATTAAAATAAATCTGGGAAAACAGTTATGTAAATAAGCCATATGTTAAAAGATAGGGAGTCTGTTTAGAACTGACTGATGTTTAGTATTTTTAACAGTTGCAAATTGATAGCCTTTATTAAATACTAAGTATTCTTCCTAATAAACACATAAACAAATTGCTGAACTATGCAAGGGAAAAAACAGGCAGGGAGAAGGCAAGCAGTTTTCCCATAGCATCAGCATCCAAATCCAGTGCATCTGTAAAAAGCACCTAGGATTAGAAAAAGAGATGCTAACCCACATTAGATGCCTTTTATTAGTTATTCCCTCGTTAAAGTTTACGAAAGCACTCATTGTCTCCTTGCCTGAGGCCAAATTGGAGGGTAGTTGGCAACGTGCTTTGCCCCCAGCATTCCTTTATCCTGGCAGTAACATCTCCTGGCCATGTCCATACTCTCCATTCTGTCAGAGTGTCGTTCACAGAGCTGTGATGTTTGCATGTGATGCTACTCGCCATCTTCTAAGCCAGTGATTCCAAACGTGAGGCACACACCCCACCGGGGGGTAATTTGATTTTTAAGGGGGGCAATTTGAGAATGAGTTATGAACAGTGAATTTTTTGCATTACTAATGGTTCTAGGAGACTCATATACAGTACATAAATATATAGTGACATATTTATGCATTTCAGTTCTCCATTATATGTTTTAAAACTTCACTTGCTGTTTTTTCATATCACTTCATATTATTTTTTTAACAATTTCTTAGTGATTTCTTCCTTAGTACTTCAACTGTCCTTTGATTCTTTTGTTTTTCTCTTTCAAGGATGCTATGTTCTTTGGAAGTTGTTTAGACCAAGTTAATGGCCTTTTAGACTTCCCCCACGTGAATAGGAGTTTACTTTTTGAATAATAAGAATTATATGTCACAGGGGGGCACCAGGATTTTAGATACTTAGGTGGGGTGTGGCCAAGAAAATGTTGGGAACCACTGTGCTAAGCACTTGGCGTGCATCTTCCTGTTTTCCTTAAAGCCCTGGGAGGTAGACAATGTTACCCTTATTTTAGGTATAAAGTATATTTTAAAAAATTGCTATTATTGTTATTAAGGCAAGTGATCTAAGAAAACACCTAGCATTAATTTTTTTCTCTTTCAAATCCCTCTCCAGCGTACTAGTAATGTTCGATCCACGTTTTTTAAGGACTGTTTATATGAAGTATTTGATGACTTGGAGTCAAAGATTGAAGACTCTGGAAAACAGCTACTTCAGTCAGTTCTCCACCTGATGGAGAACGGGGCCCTGGTATTGACGACAAATTTCGACAACCTCCTGGAACTGTACGCAGCAGACCAGGGCAAACAGCTTGAATCCCTTGACCTCACTGATGAAAAAAAGGTAAAAAGTAAAGCATGAGCCTGCTTCAGGCTAGTGGAGAGAACCTGTTTTCGTTGGGAGGTTGGGTAGTGCTGGTATTTGTGTAGAAAGGAAGCTGCTCCTTCATGCAGAGATTTTTTTTTTAAATATATTTTATTGATTTTTTACAGAGAGGAAGGGAAGAGGGATCGAGAGTTAGAAACATCGATCAGCTGCCTCCTGCACACCCCCTACTGGGAATGTGCCCGCGACCAAGGTACATGCCCTTGACTGGAATCGAACCTGGGACCCTTCAGTCCGCAGGCCAACGCTCTATCCACTGAGCCAAACCAGTCAGGGCCGGAGATTTTTTTTTTGAGATAAAAATCAATATACATAAAATGCACAGACCTTAAAAGTGCTCAGTTCTGTGAGTTTTGACAATTTCACCCAATTTTAAAGCTAGAACATAGGAAGTCATTTGAACTGTAAGATCTCTTTAATATCTGATAATGTCAGATGGTTGTAATATTTATTTAGAATTCTCTCTTTGTCCTAGCTGGTGTTGCTAAGTGGCCTGCATACAAAGCGTCCCGGGTTCGATTCCCAGTAGAGGGGATGTACCTCAGTTGTGGATTCGCTCCCCACTCCTTGTCGGGACACGTGGGAGGCAACCAGTCGATGTGTCTTTCTCACATTGATGTTTCCTTCTCTCTCTCTCTCTCTCTCTCTCTCTCTCTCTCTCTCTCTCCCCCTCCCTCTCCCTCTCCCTCTCCCTCTCCCTCTCCCTCTCCCTCTCCCTCTCCCTCTCCCTCTCCCTCTCCCTCCCGCCCTCACCCCCTTCCTCCCTCTCCCTCTTCCTTTCCCCTCTCTGCCCTCCCTCCCTCCCTTCTATTCACTCTGAAAAACAATGGGAAAAATATTCTCAGGTGAGGATTCACAAAAAAAGAATTCTCTCTTAGAATATATTGTGTGTGCCAACTCCATCTGAAAATGAATGAAAACTACTTTCAGACATCTGGCAGACCATCTTCCAGGCCAAGTGAATGCTGGGTTGAGGTTAATGTTCACTGGAAACTTCAGCAGACTTTTTTATTGTAGCCCATACTATACCTAAGCTATCAACACTAATAAAAGAGAAAAATGGTAATTGGCGTACGCGCTACCCTTTTCATTGGCTAATCAGGGCTATATGCAAATTAACTGCCAACTAAGATTGGCAGTTAACTGCCAACAAGATGGCGGTTAATTTGCATATGTAGGCACAATGCAGGGAGGCAAAAGGGAAAGCAGGAAGAAGCCCCCTGCCACTGACAGTGATCGGAAACCCAGGGGGAGCTAAGAGCTGGGGGGCAGGACAAAGGCGGCCCTGGGGCCGCCTTTGCCCTGCCCCCCAGCCATGATCAGAGAATCAGGTGCCTTTTCCACCCTGGCCAGTGATAGCAGGAAGTAGGGGTGGAGCCAGCGTTGGGAGCTGGGCACGGTCGAAGCTGGCAGTCCCGGGAGCTAGGGGCCCCTTGCCTGGGCCTAAAGCGAAGCCCACGATCGTGGGGCCGCTGCAGCTGCGGGTCCCCGCTGCCCGGGCCGGACGCCTCAGCCAGAGGCGTCAGGCCTGGGCAAGGGGCCGATCCTGCGATTGGAGGGTGATGGGGGTCAACGCCTGAGGGCTCCCAGTATGTGAGAGGGGGCAGGCTGGGCTGAGGGACACTCCCCCCACACACACCCAGTGCACGAATTTTGTGCACCGGGCCCCTAGTCTACTTAATAATAGTCAATTATAGATGTTGATCTGTGCCAACTAACGAGATGAGGCTATTAGAATGGTCACCTGAGTTTGTAATTTGAAATCTAGCATCAATAGGACATTCTATAGCTGTACCAACATGTACTTAATTGGTGAAATTCAATGAAGCCATAAAAGGCAAAAGGTTTTCATTGCCATAAAGATGTCAGAGACAAAATAAGTGAGAGAAAAAAAAAAAAACAAAACAGGTTGCAAACAGCCACCTGGTCTCATTTGTCCTGCTCTGTAATTTTTGTAATTATCTACACTAATAAAAGACAAAGATGCTAATTGACCATACCTTCGCTATGCTCATCAGCCAATCAGAAGAGTATGCAAATTAACCCAATAAAGATGGCCGTTAAATTTGCATACTGCAGGCAGATCCCCAGCTGCCACCCGCCCCAGCGCGGGATCCAGGCCTGCCATGTGTGGGACGGGGCAGGCAGCAGCACAATCCCAAGCCTTTGCGCGCCCTAGCACGGGATCTGGGCCTGCCTTGCGGCCCGGGGCGGGGGGAGGGGGTAGGCGGCAGCAAGATCCCCAGCTGCCGCCCGTCCTAGCGCGGGACCCAGGCCTGCCGTATGTGACCAGGGGAGACGGGGCAGGCACCGCGGGATCGGGTGTGCCATCTGCCACCAGGGGAACGGGCCTAAGCCAGCAGGTGGTTATCTCCCAAGCGTCCCAGACTGTGAGGGGGCACAGGTTGGGCTGAGAGACCCCCCTGCCCCCGCCAGTGCACAAATTTTTGTGCACCGGGCTTCTAGTCCTTCTATACTTTGTTTTCCCAGGAGCCTGCCTCTGTATCCAGCCTAGAACCCTGCTAAGTGGTTTGAATAGATAAGAGATTCACCCACTGGCTTCATTGCCTCAGTACTGCCTCTGTCAGAGGAGCAGCTGTAGTGCTACTCTGTAACTTTGCTGACCTTGAAGCCAGGTTTTAAAAGGAAATCACTTAGGGACATGGTGCCATGAAGACTCATTTCCTCTGGCTGGAGTGTTTCCACCCGCTACTCTTAGACTCTGTGTGGCCAGTTCCTTCTTCACCTATTAAGTCTCAAATAGCACCTCCTCTGAGAGGTCTTCTCTGACCGTCCTATTTAAGAAGGGACACACCCCAGCCCTGCCCAGTTAGCTCAATTGGTTAGAGCATCATCCCCGACACAAGAATCAACCAATGACTGCATAAATAAGCGGCACAACAAATTGATGTTTCTTCTCTCGCTCTCTCTTTCACCCTCCTTCCCTTCTTCGCTCTCTAAAAATCAATTTAAAAATTAACAAAAGAAAGTCAGAAGCCTAGTCGTCTTGCCTGCTGTGACCTTGAAGCGAGTGTTCAGCCTGCCCGCCTGGTTGAGCTTTCTTTGTGTTGTGCAGGTCCTAGAGTGGGCTCAGGAGAAGCGGAAGCTGAGCGTGCTACACATCCACGGGGTCTACACCAACCCTAGTGGCATTGTCCTTCATCCCGCTGGGTATCAGAACGTGCTCAGGAACACTGAAGTTATGGTGAGTGCTGCTGCTCTCGCTGGTCTTGGGAAAGCCTTCCTGAAAACCTCTAAGGGCACCATTGGTCTTCAAGCGCTAACATGTTCTTTTCATTCATTCAAAGTTGGAAGGTCAAACATTCTTTACCGTGCTTCTCAGCTTGTGGGTGTGCGTGCCATCTTGAAAAACGTACTCGAGGTATCGAGCTACAGGCTTCCCCTTTGTTGTTTTTTTTCCATTTTATGTTTTTCTTTTTGTTGATTTCAGAGAGGAAGGGGGAGAGAGAGAAAAATCAATGATGAGAAAGAATCATTGAACAGCTGCCTCCTACACACCCCACACTGGTTATTGAGCCCACAACCTGGCATGTGTCCCAACTGGGAATGGAACAATGACCTCCTGGTTCATAGGTCCATGTTCAACCTCTGAACCACGCTGGCTGGGCTCCCTTTGTTCTTGATGGACAGACAGCTGGTTGCCATCACCTTCACATATGAAGAATACATTATTATCTCTTTTTATTGTTCAGTTTATTATAGTATTAATAACCCTCTCTATGCCAATAATAACTGGTGTAGCTTTTTATTGACCAATCACTACTAGAATATATATCCTAAAGTAATTTTGTGTAAATGATGATGGGCTTGTATTAATTACCACACTTATTCAAACTTACTGCTCAGTGGAAATAATTGAAAAACTTTTGGTGATAAAGTAGAGGTTTTCTTCTTTGTGAAAAAATATCTTTGTTGATCTTTAAAGATGCAAGTGTTAGACTTGCTCACACATGCATGTTCAAATCAAAAAGTCTACCTCACCAATGACATGTGGGAGTGATTCACTGGCCCCCAATTCTGAAAACAGTGTATGATAGGACTGGGTCACTTAGAGTCATCGTATCTACATGATGCAGCAAAAGAAAGACGAAGAAAATGTGATGTTTTCTAAAGCATAAGAGCCTTTCCCCCCACATAGTCTTTCCCTGGCATCTGTTGGAACTCCATTCATTGCTGACATTGCGTGATCACTTAAGCAAAATCATTTCTAATGTTTCTATACTTACGTATGTGTATATAAAGATACATACACACATAGATATATATTGATCTAAGTATTGAGGAAATCTGGTGATGAAATTATCTTTTTGGTGGTCCATGGTTCCCTTTGTAAGGCAGGAAAAGGCAAGTACAGTCCAAAAAATGGAAAGAGTAAGATATATTAAAGATCTACTCATTGGTCTTATGGCTTTTGGGTACATAGATCTCAAAAATAAATTGCAAGGTCTGTAGAGCAGTGGTAACCCCGAGAAACCCTGAATAGAGAACCTATGGACAACACCTATGACAATAATATTGTAGACATAGGTCTGATATAGGTACAGATCAATATTAGACCAATAATCAAGTTATAGTGATAGCCCGGCTGGTGTGGCTCAGTGGTGGAGCATCAACCCATGAACCAAGAGGTCACTGGTTCAATTCCTGGTCCGGGCACAAACAAGAACAGCTTTAGGGGCTTATCCTCCCTCTTAACCCTGGTTCAGTGGCGGCCACAGTCTGTTAAGAGCAGTGATGATGAGCCTGTGGCTTTTGTGTCTCAGACACGCCTTGTGTGTGTCTTCACCGTGTCACTTTGTTTCTTTTCCTGCAAGAGAGAGATTCAGAAACTCTATGAAAACAAGTCATTTCTTTTCCTGGGTTGCGGCCAGACGGTGGATGACACCACTTTCCAAGCCCTTTTTCTGGAGGCTGTCAAGCATAAATCTGACTTAGAACATTTCATGCTGGTTCGGAAAGGAGATATAGACGAGTTCATGAAGCTTCGAGAAAACATGCTGGACAAAGGGATCAAGGTCATCTCCTATGGAAATGAATATGCTGATCTTCCAGAGTACTTCAAGCGGCTGACCTGTGAGATATCCACGCGGGGTAGGTCAGGTAAGATGCAGCTCTTCAGCCTTGTGTGTGTTGGTTATGGGCAAAGTCATTACCAAGATGAGGACTATCACCCTAACCAGATTAGGAGGGAGGGCATGTTTGGTCTTCAGGTTGGATGAAAATGGCATTTGGATAGGAGAAAAATGCACAAAGGCAAATCCATTGCAGAAGTGGGAAGAAGGAAGGAACTTAGCCTCATTAGTTATCAGTGAAGTGCAATTAGAATTTAGATTTCAAAATAGAAAAGAATGGTAACTCAATTTTGGCTAAGCTGTGAGGAAAGAAATATATTCATGTTGGAATATGTTAAAATTTTGAAAACCTTTGACCCAGAAATTTCACCTAAAGAGATAATTGGACAATTGCATAAAGATATACTTGTGGGAATGTTACCAGCTTTGTATAAATGAAAAAATTGGAAGCAACTTAAAATGTTTCACTTAATAGGGAATTATGTAAATACTCCAATATTTATTTCATTGATAAAATACAATGAAGCTATGAAAGGGAAAATGTTTTTATTGTCCAAAAATATGTCAGAGACATAATATTGTGAGTGAAGGGAGGAAAAACCACTGTGGTCAGTCCCATTCATACAGAATTATAGAGATTCTGTTTTTGTGTGTGTGTATGTATAGAGAAATATCTACAATGATAGTTACTAAATTAACTGTGGTTATGTTTATGCTATTGGACTTAAGGGTTTTTTAAAGATATTTTGTTTCTCTGTTAGCATTTTCTACAGTGATTATGCATTATCTTTATAAAAACAAAAAGCACACCTTAAAATGGTCTTTGGAAATTAACATGGTATTAAAGTCAGAGATTGGGGTACCACTCACTCATTTGACATTTTACCTCCAGTTTTAATGAGAAAGCCAAATGGGGATAAAAGGTTGTTTATTAATGGCTCAGGCAAGTTCCTAATAACACTACAAGATACAAAACTTTATGGTGTCAATTAAATGGAAGTTTGCTTTTTAAAACCTTACTTTGAATGAAGCCAAACCCCAGGGTATGGCCACTCTGACTCACTACCTAGTTCCAAACAAACTTTGCTGTTATATGTAGAATATGTTCTTAAAAAGTTTTATGTTAATGTGGATTTTCATTGTCAATCTCAGTGCTTCTGAGGGAACCTATTAAAGTACGGAAAATTTAATATAGAGGGAACTTTTCCTAAATCAAATCATCATTCCCAGCGTTTTCTCCTGAATCAGATTGCTTTGAGTGGAATTCTTTGTAATGAGAAATGATATTTATTGTGGCCTAAATTCTGAGGTCTTCTACCCAGGGAAGAGCTTGTGGGAAGCTCTTATCACCATCACTGAGCACAGAAAGCCATGTCTGCCCTTCTCCTGTAGACAAACCTTTCGGTTTCTCTCATGGGAAAACAGCTGCTGTTCTTTCTTGGGGATATGTTTCCTGCTGTCCTGCTGTGTTTGATTCTTTTGCTGTCCACCCACGCGGAGGCCTATCAGTTGCTTTTACTACTGGACACATTCTGTTTTCATTAGACAAGAGATACATACCCAAACTTTACATATTTATTGTGGCCTACATTCTGAGGTCTTCTACCCAGGGAAGATGCTAAAATTGAAAATAGCAAACCCCTCCTGGACAGCTGTTCCTATTACACTAAAATTTTTTAAATAAAAATCTCTGAAGTGGCATAAAAGTTTTTATTAGCTGCATAGGAGTCCTGTTATCATAGGTAGTTAACCAGTTATTAATAAGGAGGATGCAAAGGGAATTAGACCTTGTGAAGCATGGTCAGCTGGGGAGCATGCGCCTGTTTGTTTCACCAGAAAGCTAGTTTCACCCAATCCAGGGGATCACAGCATCGCCCCGCCAAGGATTAACACCCTCCCTTCCCCCTTCTGGTACCGGTAGGGATTTTGGGGTGTGAGGAGAGCAAGGGGAGATAAGTACATGTGCAACAGAAGTCAAAATGGTTCAGGGGGAGGTGCTTGGCCATAGAGCCATAGAGGCCTGTCAATCTAGCCTGGGAAAGGGATCAGTGGCTAGAGGGTGGACCCATCAGAGGCCTGTGGAAACTGGGAACTTGGTCAGTTATTTTGAAAAAGCACCTGGTCCTTCCCAAACCCCAGATGTTATAATCCCAGGGGAGCAGAGAGAGCGCGCGCTCTCTCTCTCTCTCTCTCTCTCTCTTTCTCTCTCTCTCTCTCTTTCTCTCTCTCTCTCTCTCTCTCTCTCTCTCTCTCTCTCTCTCTCTCTCTCTCTCTCTCTCTCTCTCTCTCTCTCTCTCTCTCTCTCTCTCTCTCTCTCTCTCTCTCTCTCGCCCTCTCGCCCTCTCGCCCACTGACCAGAGCTAGCCCCATTCGTTGGAGCGTTTTCTCTCTGTAGTAACCATGTGGCCTTAGCTCCAAATACTGGCTCCACAGGGAGCCTGGATACTGCAACACAGCAGCAATGGCAACCCTGAACACAAGCTAAGCTGGCGGTGGTGGGAAAGGCTCGGTGGACTAGCTTTGCCGTGGCACAGGATCTCTGGACATTGGCCCTACCTGTGGCCCTGATTTTCTATGGTGGGAGGGACAGAGATGGGAAATTAGGAACCCAGGCCTCTTCTATTTTCACCCAATAAATCTTCCCACCAGACCTCATCCTCTCTTGGGGGTCCCCAAAAATGCTTTCTCTCACGACACTGCAAAAACCGCACTTCCACCAGCAACACCACTAGAGTCGCTTTCCCCAGTTAGCACTGGTTATGTATTTGGAATTTTTAAAAATCAAGGCTTTCCTATATGGTGAGGGGGCTTTATTAGAATGGTCGGCTAAGTTAGTTTATGATTTGAAATCCAGCAGAGCAGTTTTGGGTTGAAAATATTATTTCATTTCGAGACAAGTGAAACTTACCTATCATCCTTGGTTATGTTTTAAGTTTCCGTAGATGAGTACTGATGTTGGTTTGTTTAACACTGAGCATTTGCTACATACCTGGCATTGTGCTGTGTACTCACTTTTACATAGTGAAAATTACTTGGGTTCAAAACAGTGTAAGATCTCGTACATTATTTCAGAAAAATCAAGTAAGGAGAAAAAGGAAAATAATGCTTTCATAATTCATTACCATCATACAAGCAGTTCTTTGGTATATTTCCAATTAACAATTTTTCATAGTTATAAAAAAAGTATACAGACAGTCTTGGTACTTTTTATTCAGTGGTATATCATATAAATTCCTACGAGGCTACAGGTTCAAGGTTTGTGTGCCTGATGCTTCAAAAGCCAATAAGCAAAAACATCATAGAGTTTGGAGTAAGGAAAGGTTTATTGATCAGGAAGGTGCCAGCTTGAGAAGATGGGGGATTAGGGTTAGACATAATCTTATAGCTTCCGCAAATCCATTTTAAGAGAGCCCAGAATTCAGACATTTTTTAGGTCAATGGAAGGGAGGAGGGGCAAGGCAAGAGGTAGCTGAGGAGCCTAGACAGCTAGTTGGTCAGGGATCCAAGGAAGAGCATGAACTCTCCGTATCTCTTTGTTCCTAGTTGGTCCATTGAACACCGCCCACCCCACCACCACTGCCACCCCACTCCTGCCATCTGAGTCCACTCTTTTTTTTTTTTTTAATATATTTTATTGATTTCTTAAAGAGAGGAAGGGAGAGGGACGGAGAGCCAGAAACATTGATGAGAGAGAAACATCGATCAGCTGCCTCCTGTACACCTCCCACTGGGGATGTGCCCGCAACCAAGGTACATGCCCTTGACCAGAATCGAAAGGGAGAGGGAAACATTGATGGTAGAGAAACATCAATTGCTGCCTCCTGCACGCCCCTCCCACTGGGGATCATGTATATGCACAGGATGATTCCCAACCAACAGAGCCACACTGGCCAGGGCCATAACCACTATCTTTAATGACTGTGTTATAACCCAGTGTAGCTGTTAATTTACCTAATTATTTTCCTATTAGGCAGCTTCTAATTTTTTTCTTTATTGTAAGAACTGCCATACAGTTTTTCCTTTTGCAAGTAATTTCCTTAGGATAATTATGTTCTCAGGGTAATTACTAGACCAAAAGGCATGAACATTTTAGAGATTGATAAATATTGCTCAAGTGTTTTCTAAGAGGGAAGTAGCATGTATGTTTTAGTGCTGTCTCTTATTTGTACTCTAATTGCCCATATTCTTTTCTTCCATGTGTTTACTTCTATACTTTTTCCGACACCATTTTCTATCCCAGTGCTGGCCAATAGGATCTTCTGCAATGTTAGAAATATTCTATACTTTTTGCTGTCCTGTACCATAACCACAAGTGACATGTGGCTGTTGAATATTTCAAATGTGGTTAGTGTGACAGAGGAACAGAATTTTTAATGTGAAATTCAGCCACGTGCGGCTAATGGCATCATATTAGACAGCGCAGATCAAACCCAGTTTATACTGTGGGAGTATCTGCTACTTTGCACTCTTCTACTTGGTTGAATTTGCTTATTTGCATGCTGCTCCCCACCCCTGGTCAGACTCCCCCTTCCCCCCCACCCCCAAACTTGGCCTTCTACACTAGTTAGGGACGGCAGGCACACTTTGCCCATGTAAACGTTTTGTTGACAAGCAATGTCAGTGCGCACACTCCGGCCTTACTGTTTCCATTATTTAACACCACCATTTGGAGACTAACCTAGTTTATTCTCCCCGCCTCCTCGTCTCCTGCTGTACTAGGTATGTGTTCATTACTAAATAATGCCATCCTTTAGATACAGCGGTTCTCAACCCTCTGGCCCTTTAAATACAGTTCCTCATGTTGTGACCCAACCATAAAATTATTTTCGTTGCTACTTCATAACTGTCATGTTGCTACTGTTATGAATCGTCATGTAAATATCTGATATGCAGGATGGTCTTAGGCGACCCCTGTGAAAGGGTCGTTCAACCGCCAAAGGGGTCGCGACCCACAGGTTGAGAACCGCTGCTTTAGAACATGCTTTCATCTCCCTCTGAATGGTTGGTTAGTTTTCGAGCCATTGTTTTGGCTTTTTAATCTAACAGCTGACATTGATGTTCACTCTGTTTAGCAGGTGTGATGAGAGAAGGTCACCTAAATGGTTCATCTGCAGCGCACAGTGAAATAAGAGGTATACTGTTTCCTGTTTACTATCTGCCTATTTGTCAACAGAAAATGTCCCTAAGACCTAGTTAAGACCTTGGGGAGTAATGATTTGCTGCTGCTACCTGAGAAAGATTATTTTTCTTTTTTTTTTAATTTTATTTTTTAAATTATTGTTTAAAGTATTACATATAGTATTACATAAGATTATTTTTCTACCAAGTCTGTTACAAGATGCCTGTGTCTTATGTCTTGTCTTCTGCAGGTTAAGCTGGACTTCAGCACCTGTAGCTTTAGATGTGTGAACCTGTTTATGAACCTCCCGTTTATTCTCTCCCTTTTCTCTCCACAGACCTCAGTACATGAGGGCTACAGAAGTCACTGACATTAGACCAAACTGTAAGGCCCTACCATGGACAGTTTAACAGTAAACTTACAAGAACCCAACACAACTCCGGAAAGAACCAAAACCCAGAAGTTGAAGGCTGGGGCTACGTAGAGTGGTGGCGAACTTCCCACCTTAATCCTTCGTGCCGACTGGTCTTTTGTTGTTTTCCAGTTCTTGGTCTTATATGGCCTGTTCCAGTTTGAGAATACCCAAGTGACAATGGGACCCAGTGCAGCTCCCCACCCACCACTGGGCTGGACATGCCTGTGTCTACACAGATCGGGGTGGTGCCCCCTGCGCAGGCTGCTGCCCTGCATGGACTCGGGCTGTGGATGCCGTGGATTCACCGTGGCCGCTGCAATTTTGTACTCTAGACTTGGTTTTTCACTTAAGCTTAATGGCTTTTTCTAAGACTTGAAGCTCTAGTTTTCTAGATCTCTTACAGTGTACAGTATTTTACATACCTGAGCTGTATTAAAAGCTTGTTCATTTACTTCCCAGGGCCCTGGTTCTACTTTCAGTCACTTTTGAAAATTAACCTGCAAAGGTCCTGACAAGCCTACTTTTTGTCACTCAATTTAATTTTCAAGACCTGTTCCTTTCTGGGGGAGGGATCTTCCTCAGGAGAGCCATTTCCCAGATTCCTCAGCGCATCCATTCCCACTGCTTCCCGTACACAAACACTAGTTAGCGTGACGTGGGATTGTAGCTTTGAATCCTATATAAAGTAACTCCGAGACGAAAAGGCGATTTACTTATGAAATTTATTTTCTTATATATAAATTATGCATTTCTCTGGGCAGACAGCCTTCACCTTATTGCACTAAGCACGTCTGTAATACAAGCTACAGGACAAGTCTCAACAAGAGGTTTGTATTTAATGTAGCACTTGTCTACCAGGCACTGTAGAGAGGAGGCGGAGGAGCTAGGGTCCCTCGGGGTGAAGAATGGGGAGGGGCACCGTGATACCTCCTGGCAGGCAGTTTCCTCCCAGGAAGGGGAACATGCAAAGCTTACACCTGGGTTCTGGGCCTGGGGAAGAGCTGGAAGGCTGAGAAGCCCAAAGCAATACTGCAGCTCGCCCCCTTTTCTGAGGGATGAGGGAAGGGGGACTCACCTTTTGCTCATTGTAACAAATCCCTCTGGCCTTAGCCGACACTTTGAGGAAACAACGGGGTGGGATCATCAGAATTAGCAGCAATTAAGGACAGGCTATACAATGCCACAGTGTGGTTGGTGGGTGTCACCCAGGCTCAGGGACCTGAAAGCTGTGTAGCCTAGGGAGAGGTGCCACTCAAGACCCAGAGCTGGTTCTAGAAGTCTCTTAATCTAATGGAGCTTCAAACTGCTTATGATGCTCAGATGTCCCCATGACCACACTAACCAGCCAAGTTCTGGTGTTGGATCTCCTGACCATTGGTCAAAGCTGTAATGAGACCGAGAACATAGGCAGAGTGATGGGCAGGAAGGGTAGAACCACAGTGGTGGTGGGCGGGGGTGGCACGGGCAGTGGGCAGTGACTGGAACATGATTAGGCCCTCCTTGTAGACGGAGGCTAGATTGAACAGGGAGTGGGCTAGAGGAGCTGCACGCCAGGACCTGCCCTCACTCTGCCTCTGCACTACACTGAAGACAAGTTGCTCACACTCTAATGCACATTCTTGATCCAGGAACAGGGACTTTGGGGGAAGCGGTGATTTGGTTTTGGGCAAGAGCATGTTAAGCCTTCATGAGGGCAGCCACCACAGCCTTGGCGTTGAGACTGCGTAGGTCGCAGTAGGTCTGGCCAGTGCCCACAAACACGATGGGTTTGCTTGTGATGTAGGTCATAGAAATAGCAGCTCCCACCTGAAGAGGAAAAAGGGGTACCCAGTCAACTCAAGGACCCTTCTTTGTACCCCGAGTAACGGGAAGCTTTGAGCTAATGCAGCCTCAGCTACCTTGTGAAAGAGCACCACCCCCTGCCCTCCCAGCCCCCTATGTCCTGTGTCATTCATATTCACCTTGTCATCAATGGTATCAAATTTGGTAAGGACAATGCCATCAATGAGCCGAGGGGTTTGAGCCATAGAATGGTCAGCCAAGGCTCTGTTGAACTTGACCTGGAAAGGAGAAATGGCACGTAAGTGTAAAATGCACCTCTCCACCTAAATCTGAGGCTGGAAAGAGAACCACGCCCTCACCAGCTGATCCACGGCCTCGTTGCCTACTAAGGCCTCGCCCACAAACAGCACCAAGTCAGGGGTGTTGACAGTAATGAGCTTGGCCAGGGCAGTCATCAGGGGGGCATTGTCTTGCATGCGACCAGCTGTGTCCACCAGCACGACATCAAAGCCCTGGTTCCGTGCTACAGAGAGAAAAGCGGTCAGCTCAGAACTCCTGGGTTGTCGCACTTATTTCCAGCGTCCTCTCAGGAAGTCCTAGCCTGGCTATGTGAAAGGTCTGTTTCCTTTCTCGGGCTCTGGATCTGGTTACAAGGTAGTGAGAAAAAAATCTATACTTGGCCCTCCACGCATAGTCAGGAAAAGGATGGCAGTGCCACAAAGGTGACCAATTAGAGGTTTCTTGGGTTGGGCCATACCAGCTTCGGTTGCAACTACACCCATTACCCAAAGCGGAGCATGGCAAGTCCCAAGCCCTGACTTGTTACTGAGCATAAGTTGGTAGTCGGGTGACCCTAATCCTCAGGGTATTTTAAAGGAGCCCAAGGAAAGGGGCCCAGACCAGCTCCCACACTTTCTGTGCACCGTACCAAAGGCAATAGCTTCCATGGCGATGCCAGCAGCATCTTTGCCGTAGCCCTTCTCAAACAACTGCACCATGGTGCGGCCACCGTGACTCTCCGGGGGGTGTAGGGCACTCAAGCGGCGTGTGTGTGTGCGCAGCTGCTCCACAGCCCCGGCACGAAATGTGTCACAGGCGGCAATGAGGACACTGAAGCCATTCTCTAGCAGCCAGAAGGAAATCTGCAAGAGGCAAAGCAGACTGTCACCCAGAACCACAGTTGCTGAGATAGTGAAGAAAGGTCAGATGGGAACTGCACTGACCTTGGCAAGATTGGTGGACTTCCCCACTCCATTAACCCCACAGAAAGTGACCACGTAAGGGCGCTGATGACGCTGGGCATCCATGATGTCCCGGAGCATGTCCACACGACGCTGTGGCTGCAGGATCTGTACCAGGGACTCTTGCAGAGCTTGCTTTACTGTGGAAGTCACCGCTGAAAGGGAGGAGGCAGCGCACCCGTGAATCCCGAGAATGAACTCCAAGATCGCCCAACACCTTTCTGCGCTAAGGGAACTAGGATCTGGATGCTACTAGGATCCTGCCCCAGGAATCCACACATCTGCTACTGTCCGAATAAACACTTTCCAAGTATTAACTCATTTAAACCTCTTAGTAACTCTTAAAGTCTAAGTCATGTAACAGAGGTTTAGAGCTTGAGATTTGCCAAAAGTCACAGAGGCCAACGCACTGGTATGCATAATGCCCTGCGCACACTGGTTGAGGCTGATACTTACTGCTGAATGTCCCCATCACCTTCCCTTCCAACTTGTTGGCCACGGATTCACAGAGTTGGACTGCAATGTCTGCTGCGACATTCTTAGCTGAGGAGAGGGGAACGGTGTGTGAGTGTCAAGTCAGGTCACCAACTCTTACGGTATAGCTAGGAAACTAGATGGTTCTACCCTCCACCATCCCTACCCCATAAACACAAGCCCGCCTGTTCCTAGAACTTACCAATGAGATGATCACGCATCTTGTCCAGCACAGACTCCATGTCTTCACGACTCAAGCTCTTGGAACCCACAAGGCCCTTCAGCATCCCAAACATGCCACCCAGAGTCCCCTTGGCAGCACTGCAGGCACAGGAGATTACGGGTACACACAAAGCCAGTGGGCAGGAGTCAAACCTCATCCGCTGTGGAGCCACACACACCCTGCACCCCCTGAAATTCCCTACCTAGGTTTGGTAGGGTTTTGAGCAGCCCCTTCATCATCGGAGCTGCTGCAGTCCAGATCCTGAAGCTGCCCCCCAGGCCCAGTCCCTCGAATCTGCAGGGTTTGGGGAAAGGAAGGAGAGAGGATTAGGAATTCTAAAGGTTCTGAGGGGGAAAAGCCCAGGATTCACCCTGTCTACACTGCTCAGTCTCTCGGATTTGGAGAGAGACTCACCTCCTCACTCAGAGAAATCCAAGGTACTGCCCCCTCCTCTCTACTTCCGGTTTACTTATTTTTCTAAACTTTTATTTTAGAGGAAGAGAGAGGGATAGGAAAATGGAAACATCAATGAGTGAGGAACATCATCGATCGGCTGTCTCCTGCACACCCCCTATGGGGATCGAGCCTACAACCAAGGCACATGCCCTGACTGGGAATCAAACCAGCCACCTCTAGGTACATGGGTCAACGCTCAACCACTGAGCCACACCGGCCGGGCCCTCCCATTCCGTTAAATGGTAACCCTCACTCAGGCCCCCGTTGGCTCTCACCAAGTTGATGTCCTCAGGCGGGGCAACCTCTGGGGCCCCATTGGTGGTAGGAGCGCTATAATCCAGGTCTTCCTTGTTAGCACAGCCACCCAGCGCCCACACCCGCGGCGCCTTTTTGCCCTTCTCCTTCGGAGCATCTGACTTCGTGGACTTGCTGAAAGGGTTATGGCACAGGGTTATGGTGGAGAAGCAGGAGAGGAAACATCCCTCCAAAATCCAGAGACAAAAACGCCCTTGCCCCCAACACGGCTAGATTATGGCAAAGGTTAGAATGCTCACCCGGACTTGTCTGCAGCCTTCCCATGTTTCTGAATGAACTCCTCTCGCTTCCTCCGGATCAGCTCCTCTTTGGAAAGTTCTACCCCATTGTCAGCCCCCACTGACTTTTCTGCAGGGGCCGTTTTGCTGGCAGTCAAGGGGACATCAAAACCTGTTAGGAGAAAACTCACTGGAGAAAAAGGACCAGATTCCAACAAAATAGACAATAGGGGGGAATTTCCTTAAACAAAAAACTGGGAGCAAACATTCTGGGGCTCACAAGGACAGGGAATGACAGCGAGGGCGGGGGGCATTAGAGTGAGGGGGACGAGCAATGACAGAGGACGGGGGACCACTTCAGTGCTTAGGGCCACGGGAACGTTTCATGCCCCGGGTGCCCGAGGAGCTCACACCAACCTTCCTTCTTGGCCCCCTTGTTTTTTTTATTCTTTGCTTTCTCCTTGGGCTTTTCACCCCGGGTCTCAATCATGGATCTCACCGGCTTCTTGGCCTTTTCAGAATCTTCAAACTTCTTCATGGTGGTTGGAGCCCGGACCTTACTGCTCTCCTCCGCCTCGCTGAAGCGAGAGAGAACGGCTCAGGTCCCGAGAAAGGGACCTCACACCGAGAGGCTCATTGAGGACGGGGCAGCACATCCGGAGCATCTTTCAATGAACACTCGGCTGCCCCCGATCGGCCTAGGGAAGGGAGGGAGCTCCGCAAGCCATGGAAATGGGGGGGCGGGGGGGGGGGCTCTCACCGGAGGAGCCGCAGAAAGTCATTCTGGAAATCGAAAGTGCCGTTCAACAGACTTAGAGCGCTTTGCTGTTGGATCTCCGTGCGGTACTTGTCGCGAAAGAGCCGGTGCACGTCATCTATCAACTTGTCGACATATGTCAGCGTTAGGATCTTCTGAAAACCAACCTGTTTCGGGGAAGAAACAGAGCCAGCAGATCCGCTTACAGGCCATCCAGGAGCGGAGGGACGCCAAGTCAGCCCGGGCCTCCAGATTGGCTGCGCCGCCTGGCAGGTGTCCCTGACCCGAGGGGCAGCCAAGCTCCCGGACTGAGCCCCAGAGTCTCTTCCCTTCCCCCCCTCCCTCTCTGTCTTCTCACATAACACCATCTGCTATGAACCGGGGTTCCCTTCTCTCAATAGGACTGTGTTGAGAATGCACCGGTCCCTCCGAGATGCCACCACTCACCACAAACACCAGCTCAAACTGGTTGTCCAGTTTATACTTGAGCGTGAGGGCTTCATGGGTGAAGGAGTTGTTGCCGCCCCTTTCCTGGAAAGAGAGGATGTCTCCGAGTTCAGACTATTCCCCAGAAAACCCAGTCTCGGGCCCCTCAACGACCACCTTTGGGAAAGAACCGAACGTTCCCCCCAGTGTCAGACCTGTCCCAGGACACGAGGATGCTGGGGCACCGCCTGTGACATCCCACCGGGGAGAAAAGGAGGTACCGTGGGGTGGGGGTGGGGGGGAGAGTGAGGCAGTGACACGACACCTGGGAGCCCGAGGGAAGTAGTCGTCATAGAAACACGTCTACTAGCAGGTGTACACTGTCTACAGATTTAAAGGTGTTTCTCCCATCCCTCATCTCACCCATCCTTCGGAACAAGAGAAAACCAAGCTGCCAGGAGCGAACGGAGGGAACGATGGTTAGTCTGAAGAGGCGCCTAATCCAGCTGGGATCCCGAAGCGCAGGGGGAGGGGGCGCCGCAAAGTTGCAGGACCGTCCGCCGCGGGCGGGAGAAAGAAGTGGAGCCCCGGCTACCGGCGAGCGGCCAGTCCCGGGGCGGACAGGGCGGGAGCGAGGCGCGGGGCCGGTCGAGGGAGACTATGGGTCGGATCGGGGGGTGTTGGGGGGGAACGAACCCGGAGTCCTGACCCCGCGGGGGCGGTACCTGCAGCAGCACGGAGCGAATCAACGCGTTGACGGGCCCGGTGCAGGAGTCGCTCACGCCCTGGAAGCACCAGAGCACGAGCCCGCCCTTCGAGAAAATGGTGAAGAAGTCGAGCATGGCGGCAGCGGGAAAGGAGCCCGGCCGGCGCCGGGAGCTGAGGCCACGATCGCCCCGACTTCCTGCTGCGCCAAGCGCGGGACACGTCACACCAGCGGCCCCGGAAACCAGCTCGGCCGCACTTCCGCTCAGAGCTCGGGGATCCCCACCCGCCCGCGCTGGAAGGCGCGTAGCGATGACGTAAGCAGGCTGGCCCGTGGCGGGGCTGGGCGGGGCTCTTGGGAGGTCACGAGGAGACGGAAGGCCTATAGCGCGGGGAGGCGGGGCCCAAGGGGGCCGCTGGCCAATGGGTGAGCTCGTCTGAATGGCCGGCGGCGCGGAGCAATGACGTCTTGGGGGCGGTGCCAGGTTTAAGGGTCGTGTTCAGTGGCCGCGCTCGCCAGGACCATGTTTCGAAGGGCGCTATGGCTCTTGGCAGGTCGAGGCTGTGTGGGCCGGGGGCTAAGCACACGCAGTGGAGGCTCGACTCCGGGTAAAGTTGAGGACACCGGAGGGTGTCGTGGTTCCGGGGTACCCCCAGTCTCCGGCTGTGTGACCTTCAGGACTTTGGACCCCGGCTCAGGCTGGGAAGACAGTGGGTCAGCTGTGAGAAGGGGCTCAGCTTGCCCCCTGGAGCTTGTGAGGCCAGGACAGGTGTACGGGTCCCCGGTGGCCCTTCTCGGGTGACAGATAGTAGACCTCAGCTCAACGCCGGCATAGACCAGGCTGAGCCACGGCTGCAGGACTGTGCACTAAGTCCTGCGCGCGCGCTGCATGCGGTGCTCAGTGCTGCGGCCCGTGCGAGAGGAAGAAGAAGAAGAGAGGATTTACTATGTGTCCTGGGGGTGCCTGAAGTGCAGCCGGAGAGGGGAGACTTTCTAGACCAGCGGTTCTCAACCTGTGGGTCGCGACCCCTTTGGTTGTCGAACGACCCTTTCACAGGGATCGCCTAAGACCATCGGAAAACACATCTATAATTACATATTGTTTTTGTGATTCATCACTATGCTTTAATTATGTTCAATTTGTAACCATGAAAATACATCCTGCCTAACAGATATTTACATGACGATTCATAACAGTAGCAGCATTACAGTTATGAAGTAGCAACGAAAATAATTTTATGGTTGGGGGTCACCACAACAGGAGGAACTGTATGAAAGAGTCGCGGCATTAGGAAGGTTGAGAACCACTGTTCTAGACCAAGACTGGGTCGTCTCCAGCTAGTGTCATGGTAGACCTACATGGAGCAGGTGGCTGCCGAGATCAGCCCTGAAGGATGGTTACTGGTTCTGGGAAGGTGTGTGTTCCAGGTGCTGGAAAACTGGGCACAGGTTAGGAGGAAAAAAATATTGTTCCCGTGCAAGGAACTAGCCAAAGCCATCTAAACAGTTTGAATAGTAATAGGGAATGTGTGGGAAGGGAAGCCCAGATCAAAGAAAGATTCTAATGCCGCTGAACGTTGTATTGGAAACAGTGAGAAGACTTGGAGATTTGTGGGTTAGGTGTTCATGACAAAGGATTCATTTACTCAAGATATTTATTGAGCACTTAGGATGTGCCAGGTACTCTGCTAGGCTGGAGATTGGGTGATGAAGAAGGTACACATAGCACAGTGTGAAGCTATCTCTAATAAACTCAAAGTTGCAAATGTGTTGCGTGCTGCATAAGAGGTTCACAGGGCTGTGAGATAATGTGGCAGGAGAATTCAGCATAGTCTAGGGCAATGGTCGCCAACCTTTCGGACCTCACGGACCATCGGTTGGCGACAGCTCGCTGGTCTAGGGGGTCAGAAAAGGCTTCCCTGAGAATATGTTAACTGAGCTGAGACCTAAGGGGAGCAGAGTTAACTCGGCAAAGTGGACCCAGAGTTTCAAAACAGAGAGAGCACTCGTGTAGGTTCCCTGTGATGGGAGGAAGTAAGGTGTCCTCAAGGAAGCGGGCTGGGAGTGCGGGGAGAGGAGAAGGACAAGGGGAGCAGGAGCCAGGTTGTGCGTTGTCTCCCTGGGGATGTTTCTGGATTCTGGACTTTTATCCTTAGAGCAATGGAAAGCCATTGGAGGGTTTTAAGCAAGAGGGGGTGTGATTCAATTAGTGTTCAGACAAGGTCAGTCAGGCTACGATGTAGAAAAGAACTGGAGGAGGGCGACAAGAGGGGAATTAGTGGGAACTGGAGGCCTTTGCATTAGTCTAGGTGAGAGATGGTGGTGGTTCAGTCTAGGGCAGTGGTGGCAGAGATAGAAAAAAAAGGGGACAGATTGGGGAGATGTTTAGGAGGCAAAGTCATCGGAACTTTGTAACATATAGGACATGAATTTAAGTCTGCTGGTGGTGATGGATATCCAGGGTAAGGTGCCACTCAGAGGTGCCATGCTTCAGTGGTTGCAGCTTGGAGTGTGTGGGGACCTCTGGGTCCGGAGCCTGGGACATCCAAGTGGCGATGATAACGCAGTTGAGTATATGAGCCTCAGGCTCACCAGAAAGATAGGTGTGCACAGGAGACATATACGTGTAAGTCACCTATCCTAGGGAGAGAGTAGACTGTTAATCTTAGGAGGTGGAATCTTGAGCAGGGCATGATGCATGAAAAGGAAGAGAGGCTGATGGCATGCAGAATCTTTAGCAAAGCTGTGGCATACTGCTGGCTGCACGTGGACCTTATGGGAGAGGCTGACAGTGGGGACTGCCAACTCAGTGTCAAGTTAGCCCACCTTTCCCTGTGCCCATCTCCCAACCCCCTACCACCTGCAAAGGAAATGAATGGCTCTCTGTGACCATGACTGCCTCCCACAGACTGGACTGAAAAGGTGTCTGAAATTAAGAAGAAGATCCAGTCAGCTCTTCCTGGAGGGGCCTGGGATCCGCTGTATGACACCAGCCACCTGCCCCCTGAACACTCGGATGTCGTGATTGTGGGGGGTGGGGTGCTTGGCCTGTCCGTGGCCTATTGGCTGAAGAGGTTGGAGAAGCCCCGAGGTGCCATCAAGGTGCTGGTGGTGGATCGGGACCACACGGTGAGGTCTGGGGTAGGGCAGAGTCATGAGTGGGGCTTGGACTCGGATTTTACTAAGGACTCTCGGGAGTCTGCAGGGCGGGGACCGAGCTTTGGACCTTGTGGAGAATTAGTCCCAGGTTCATCCTCCTTCCAACTAGGGGCCTTGGCAATAGGTTTTTGCCTTTGAAAGCACATTTCAGTGTTGCATCCTTTGAGATCTCACAGGTCTGGCCACGAGAGCCTGTGTTCAAGTTATAATTAATACAAACAGCTATCTCGGCCCCTTTTTAGGTTCCATCACGGCTTACACTTAGCTGTTCCTGTTACCACTGCCAGCCAGCCACGAATCTCTTTTTTTTTTTTTTTTTTAATATATTTTTATTGATTTCAGACAGGAAGGGAGAGAGAAACATCAATGAGAGAGAATCATTGATCGGCCTCCTGCTCGCCCCTCCCCCCCCCCCCACCAGGGATTGAGCCCACAACCTAGGCATGTGCCCTTGATTGGAATCAAACCTGGGACCTCTCAGTCTGCAGGCCAGCACTCTATCCACTGAGCCAACCCAGCCAGAACCCAACCACGAATCTTGCTGCTTTGGCCATATCCCTCTATTTTCCAATTAGAAGATCAAAAGTCCTGTCCTTGGACTTCTGGGCCATTAACATTTTGCCTGTCCCTTGGTTGATGACTGACTCTGTTTCCTGTGCACATCTGCTAATGAGGACTTGACCATTGTCCTCTCTGGGCTGCTGGGTTTATCCACGCAGTTCCCCCTAGATCCTAAACCTGCAAGAAGAACTCCCCTTTAACTCAGGGTTCACGGCTCACAGAACCCATGACAGTCTCTGCTCCTGTGTAGCAGGGCGCTGCTCCACCTCAGCCTTCCTTATCTTCCCACAGTATTCCCAGGCCTCTACCGGGCTTTCCGTGGGCGGGATCCGCCAGCAGTTCTCGCTGCCTGAGAACATCCAGCTCTCCCTCTTTTCAGTGGACTTTCTACGGAACATCAATGTACGTGCAGTGAGATTTGGGGGTTGGGGTGGTGTCCCCTCCTTTAGCCCAGAGAGAGGAGGGCAAACAAGAAGCAGGAGCAGTCGGGCAAGTAGGAACCGGAGCCCTGGTTTTCTTCCCAGTGTGGTGCCTACGGGAGGCTTATATCTGGGTGAGGGCCCTGAGCCCCGAGGTTGTAAGTGAGGAGCCAGGAGCGCTCGCCATCCCTTCTCTAAACCAGCTTCTCTGAGGAGCTTTCTTTGCACATAGGAGTACCTGGCGGTAGTCGATGACCCTCCCCTGGACGTCCAGTTCAACCCCTCAGGGTACCTTTTGCTGGCCTCCGAAAAGGGCGCTGCAATCATGGAGAACAACGTGAAAGTGCAGAGGTGGGTGCCGGGCACGGCCTCGGAGTCGCCTCCCAGCCACGTGCAGGCAGTAAGCCCTAAGCCAGTGGTTCTCAACCTTCTGGCCCTTTAAATACAGTTCCTCATATTGTGACCCAACCATAAAATTATTTTCGTTGCTACTTTATAACTGTAATTTTGCTACTGTTATGAATCGTAATGTAAATATCTGATATGCAGGATGGTCTTAGGCGACCCCTGTAAAAGGGTCGTTCGACCGCCAAAGGGGTCGCGACCCACAGGTTGAGAACCACTGCCCTAAGCCAAGTCCGAGCTGGGATGACGGAGCTGATGAGACAGGCCCGCCGCCCCTTGGGAATTCAGTCGGGGAAGGCAGGCACATGCAGAACTTCAAGGCCCTGTGCTAGGGCTGTGATACAGATGCGGACAAAGTGCTGCTGGTGGGCCCTGCATTGCCAGATAAGAACCATCTAGGACACCCCCCAGAACTGATAAATCAGAGCCTCTAGGGAGGGGCCCAGGAATCTACAGGCATTTCCTGTAAGAGCCAGATAGTAAGTATTTTAGGCTTTGCTGGCCATACAGTCTCTATTGCAATCACTCAACTTGCAATCGAAGCACAAAAGCAGCGCTAAAAAAAAAGCATGAGTATGGCTCATGTACAGAAATAGCCTGCAGGCCGGATATGACAGCCCTGCCCTCCGTGATAACCATGGTCAGTCAAGAGCAGGAATCGCCAACAGACAGGTCTCCAAGTCTCACACGTGACATCTGGTAATGTCCTAACTGCTTCACAGATAATACCTCAATTTGATCAGAACATCCCCATTTTACATGTGGGGAAATCGAAGTGGTGGCTGGGAGTGAGACCAGGCACTCTGGCTTAGGGGTGTGTTCTTTGGGCACCGTGTTGCAGCCTTTGGGTGCTCAAGGAACAGAATCCCAGAGGAGGTGGCTGTGCTAGCGGGTGCGATTGTCCCAGGAGGCGGGCAGGAGGCTGTCCCAGGTAGAGCGGAGGGAACAGCAACTCACCCTGTTGTGAAAGGACGGCAAGGGATTCAGGCTGTGCAGCCAACGGACCCTAGGGTGTGGGAAAGGAAGAAGGGGTCAGATGCTGGAGAGCCGAGGAGGCTTGTGCCCCACCCATTCAGCAAGGACAGAGAAGGGGCATGAATGAGGCCGAATCCCCGCTTGTGGAGCTGGGTCCGTCCTGCTCCCTCTGCACGCTCACCCTCACTCACACACACAGGCACACGTGTTTCTCTCAGGCAGGAAGGAGCCAAAGTGTGTCTGATGTCCCCGGAGCAGCTGCAGAACAAGTTTCCCTGGATTAACACGGACGGAGTGGCCTTGGCGTCTTACGGTGAGGCGTGCTCCCAGAGGGCATCGGGCTGCGGGCACCTCGGGTGGGAAGCCTCAGCACCCTGCAGCCACGTCACTGAGCAGCGCCTCCCTCTGGCCAGCAGCCCCCCACCCCAGGCCATGCCAGCTCTGTTCTTCCGCAGGATTTGACTCGGTGCAGTGGGTCAGCTTGACTTTCCCCAGCCTATGAGCCCAAAGAAGAGTTGGGGGTGCAGGAAACAAAAGGAGAGGAGGGCTCTCGTCCCTCTTCATCCTCCTCTTTTTCCCTCACAGGGTTGGAGGGTGAAGGTTGGTTTGACCCCTGGTGTCTGCTCCAGGGGCTTCGGCGAAAGATCCAGTCCCTGGGGGTCCTTTTCTGCCAGGGAGAGGTGACACGTGAGTCTGCCCCCCTTGCCCACTGCTCACATCCTTTGCCATCCAAAGCGCAGGCCTAGACCGTGCCTTATCTTCACTCACAAGGGTTGGTGGGGGAAGGGGCTTCTCCCCTGAGGGCTGGTCCTGGGCATCCTGACTCCAGCTGCTGGCTAGGCTGCTTCCGCCTTGTGATTGGCTAGGACAGTGATGGCGAATCTTTTGAGCTCGGCGTGTCAGCATTTTGAAAAACCCTAACTTAACTCTGGTGCCGTGTCACATATAGAAATTTTTTGATCTTTGCAACCACAGTAAAACAAAGACTTATATTTTTGATATTTATTTTATATATTTAAATGCCATTTAACAAAGAAAAATCAACCAAAAAAATGAGTTCGCGTGTCACCTCTGACACGTGTGTCATAGATTCACCATCACTGGGCTGGAAGGTTTCAGTGCTCTCCTGCCCTGAGTGCAGCCAGGTTCATCCCCGTTACCCTGTTGGCTGCAGGGTCTGGGAAAGCGTCCAGCCTTCCAGTTCCTTTCCCTAGGACACCGGGGGCCCCCCTCTCCTTCCTCTCCAAGGCCTTTCATTTTCTTTCTCTTGCAGGTTTCAGCACATCATCTAGCCGCATGCAGACCAGCAGTGGGAAAGAGGTGACTTTGAAAAGGATCCATGAAGTCCATGTAAGTTCCCAGCCTGCGTAACTTCCTCACCACCGCGGAGGGAGGGAGGAGAACGGTAATGGCTGTCACTTGGAACTTCTACCCACTTCCAGGAAGAAAATTTCCTCTCATGGTGGCCAGCGTATGGGCCAGGCCCTGCCTCCCTCCCCCTCTGTGCCTGCAGGTGAAGATGGACCACAGCCTGGAATACCAGCCTGTGGAATGTGCCCTCGTGATCAATGCCGCTGGGGCCTGGTCTGGGCAAGTAGCAGAGTTGGCTGGTATTGGGAAGGGGCCACCTGGCACCCTGGAGGGCACCAAGCTACCTGTGGAGCCGAGGAAAAGGTGACTTCCCCCAGGGCAGCTGAGGAGGTTGGTGAGAGGAGGAGAGAAACAATATAAAAGGTTATTAAACCCGGCTGGCATGGTTCAGTGGTTGAGTGTCAACCTATGAACCAGGTGGTCATGGTTCGATTCCTGGTCAGGGCACATGCCCGGGTTGCGGGTTCGATCCCCAGGGTGGGGTGTGCAGGAGGCAGCCCGTCAATGATTCTCTCATTGATGTTTCCATCTCTTTCCCTCCCCCTCCCTCTCTGAAGTCAATAAAAATAAATTTTAAAAAAAGAAAAAACGGTTGTTCAGTGGGAGGAGGGAAGAGTTGCTATTCCCGCCCCTTCCTAAGCCACCTGGTTATGGCAGGTACGTGTACTTCTGGCACTGCCCCGAGGGACCAGGCCTAGAAACTCCGTTCATGGCAGACACCAGTGGAGCCTATTTCCGCCGGGAAGGATTAGGCCACAACTACTTGGGTGGCTGCAGCCCCACCGAGGTGAGCTAAATGGGGTCGGTGCTTGGGAGGGGATAGCCCAGTGGTCATTAAAGCGTCAGGCTCTGGGGAGGGCCAGTGCTGTTACTGATGTGGCAGCGCTTTCAGGTTTCGATTGGGATCTTGTCCCCATCCCCCACCCACCTAGGGGGTTGACTAAAGAGGTCAGTGAGCTCTGGCTCTGTCCTTGTGTCCCCACCTCTCCCCCAGGAGGAGGAACCAGACCCGGGGAACCTGGAAGTGGACCATGATTTCTTCCAGGACAAGGTGTGGCCCCATTTGGCCCACAGAGTACCAGCTTTTCAGAGTCTGAAGGTAACTGGGAGACATGACATTGGAGCATCTCGGGCCCATCTATCTACCTCACAACTGCTAAGGGCTCTGCGGGTCTAAGGACCCATGCTGTCAACCCCTTCGGCAGTGGTGGAGGGTGCTGAGGCCTGACCAGGAGGCGGGTGGCTGCCCTGGCGGCCTTCCAGAGAACCCCAACATCCTGTGCACCTGCAGGTTCGGAGCGCTTGGGCCGGCTATTACGACTACAACACCTTTGACCAGAACGGCGTGGTGGGCCCCCACCCCCTGGTCGTCAACATGTACTTTGCCACAGGCTTCAGTGGCCATGGGCTCCAGCAGGCCCCCGCCGTGGGCCGAGCTGTGGCCGAGATGGTGCTGAAGGGCCAGTTCCAGACCATCGACCTGAGCTCCCTCCTCTTCAGCCGCTTTTACTTGGGAGAGAAGGTCGAAGAGCGCAACATCATCTGAGCCTGTCAGCTCTTCGCTGGCCCCACTTCCCCACCTGTCACCCCTGGCCAAATCCTGGCCCATGTTCACGTCCTCCTCCCCAGCATCATGCCAGGAGCTCCTCCACCCTCCTCTCACTCAGGTGATTCTGTCCCCATGTGGCTGGGCAGGTGGGCGGGCTGCAGGCTCTGAGGTTCTGCGCCTGAGGCCCAGGCTGACAGAATGAGGGAGCAGGACCCTGGGACTGATCCCTGGCCCAGGCTGATGCTGCCCACCAAGGCGGTCCAGCTGGACAGCACGCCTCAGTGGTCCTGAGCACCGGGCCCGGGGCTGGCTCCCTCCTGGCACCAACCAGAAAGATCACCGCCGCCCCTCTTCGCAGAGCCCAGGCAGGGAGCATTCCGGTGCAGCTGGCCCCAATTTATTATCAATCAATAAATGTGGCCCTAACCGGTTTGGCTCAGTGGATAGAGCGTCGGCCTGCGGACTGAAAGGTCCCGGGTTCGATTCTGGTCAAGGGCATATACCTTGGTTGTGGGCACATCCCCAGTGGGGGGTGTGCAGGAGGCAGCTGATGGATGTTTCTCTCTCATCGATGTTTCTAACTCTCCCTCTCCCTTTCTCTCTGTAAAAATTCAATAAAATATATTTTAAAAAAGAAATGTGATGAACTCCTTCCTGTCAGTTTTCTGTCCCTTCCTCTCTTCACCCCATGGCGGCTGCCTTTGAAGTGCCCGCTAGCCTTTGACCACAGGTTGGGAGAAGCACAGCCTCCCCGTCTTCCCAGGAGTGTTCTTTTTTTAAAATCCTCACCCGAGGATATATTCCCTTTGCTTTTTAGACATAGTGGAAGAGAGAGAAAGACAGACAGAAATATCAATGTGAGAGAAACACATCAATTGGTTGCCTCCTGCACACACCCGGACCAGGGCCCTGAGGGGGAGGAGCCTGCAATCGAGGCATGTGCCAGTGACCAGAATCAAACTGGAATGTTTCGATTCGCAGGCCGATGCTCTAGCCACTGAGCCAAACCAGCTAGGGCCCCAGGAGCATTCTTAAATCCTCCTTGGCAAGCTAGTGCCTCCTTTTCCCACCTTCCTGCAGGGGTGTGGTTGTAGAGGGAAGGGACGTGTTCATTCCTCTGCAGTATTTATTCAGCTCCAACTGTTGGCTGGGTCTAGGGCAGTGATGGCGAACCTATGACGCGTGAACTCATTTTTTTTTGGTTGATTTTTCTTTGTTAAATGGCATTTAAATATATCAAATAAATATCAAAAATATAAGTCTTTGTTTTACTATGGTTGCAAAGATCAAAAAATTTCTATATGTGACACGGCACCAAAGTTAGGGTTTTTCAAAATGCTGACACGCCGAGCTCAAAAGGTTCGCCATCACTGGTCTAGGGCTACCTATTCAAGATACACCAGCAGGCAAACCTAAAGGTTGAGCAGCTTCACAAAGTGAATGCAGGGGGAAGTGGGAAGGGCGGGGGGGTGGGGTTTCCAGGCTGATGGAAAACCATATACAGAGTCCTGGGCCCAAGAATGAGCAAGATTCCAGGGCTGGCTGGATCATGATTTGTCCTAACAGGATCACGGGGTAAAAGAAGGGGTGCGTCTGGGCCCGGGGCTGAGGGGCCGTGCTGCGGAGCTCTGTCCTCTGGGCAGGGGACACTGCAGGGTTTTCAAGAGGGAAACACATGATCCGATTTTCCTTTTAGAAAAACCATCCTGCCCACCCTGATGTCAAAGCAAGAGGCCAGGTGGAAGGCTGCTATTACAGCCCACACCCCAGGAGCAGCTGTGGTCCATCCACGAAGCTACAGTAGCAACAAGAAAGTGGGTCAAGTAAGGCTCCCTTCTCTGCACTGGACAGCTGGGTGGATGTCATGCCTTTCATGGAGGTAAGGAAGGCCAGGGAGGAGTTGCAAGGGGCAAAAAGTTAGGGGCCCGTAGGACACCTGTAGAGATGTCCGTCAGGGTTGAATGTATTGTGGCCTCAGATGGTCTGGGCTGAGGTAGAGATGTGGACCCCATGGGAGAGGATGGTATCCGCACAGGACGTGAGAAGAGTAGGGGACGAAGGGGTGAACCACAGAAGAGGCCGCTGAGGAGGTGGCCAGAGGCAGGAGAAAAGCCAGGAGGGTGAGGGGTCCGGCAGAGGAGGGATGGTCAACGGTGTAAGTGCACGTGGGGGCTGGATGCAGCCCAAGTAGGTCAGGGGGACCTCGGAGAGCCGTTGTGGACTAAGTGCACCTCGGGGTCTAAGGTGTGGGCCGCTGTTCAGAAGGGAGAAGTGAGTGGGAGTAGTGACAGCTAGTACAGTGCCCTCACCCCCAGTGTCCTTTGGAGAGAAGAATGAAGCAAATGATGGCGGTGGGTCTCACGGATCACCTGGGTGAGGGAGGGAGGAGAGGGCAGATGTGCTGCCAGTGAGGAACATTAGAAGCTCCTGGGGGTGCGGGGTGAAGAGCCAGGAAGAGGAAGGGCCACCCGAATTAGGACAAGAAGGAAATTGCCGGGGGAGTGGGGCCAAGGAGGAACTTGCCAGGGGCATGGGGACAAGGAGGAACTTGCCAGGGGAGTAGGGATAGGGGCCATCAGGTCAAACCCGACACCCTTGTTAACCCCGGGAGGTAGGGTCCTTAGGTGCCCAGTGGGCACTCGCCCTTCAGGACAGACCCCCACCCATGGGTCAGAGGGAAAGGCTCCGCACCAGCAGCTACTTCCTTGGAGAGGACAAATGGGCTTATTAAGGTTAGAGAACCCTCCGTCCTCCCGCCAGGCTGTGTTCAGGCGGCTGGGGGAGGACTGAGCTCATCACTGCCTCGGTCGGTGTCACTAGTACACTGTGCGAGGGGTGGGGACTAAACCTTCCCCTCCGCAGGGCACCGAGCTATGGAGATGCCCGCGCAGTACTTGGCTCGGTGTTCACCTGGGTGCCTCTCGGCTCCCTTTGGAGCCCGAAGACGGTCCCCGGCCTCGGGGAATCCTCAGTCTAACGGAGGGCTGCGCCGTGGGCGCACAAGCTCCGAATGGCACCGGTGCAGCGGGAATTGGGGGAGGGAGGCGGGCGGGGAGCGGGAAGAAGGGCTTCCCTGCATAAGCTACCCAGGTGCCTCTGGCCAGCAGCCGGGCGCTGCGGGCAGAGCTGGGGGGAGGAGGGCGGGCGCCGAGGGGCCCTTCTCCCCGAGGCCGCGGGTCTGCCTGGTGGGCCCAGGGCTCATCGGCCAGCTGCTGCCCAAGTGGTGACCCCGTGGGCGCCCGCGAGCCCACCTGCCTCGGACCCCGGGGCCCAGGGCGGGGCGCAGCCTGGCACTTCCGGGGGCGGGGCAGTGCCCTGGCCGCGCCTCACTTCCCCTCGGCCCAGCGGGCGGGCGCCGGAGCTCACACTGCACCGTCCATCGCCCGCACCGCCTGCACCGCAGCCCGCCCCGCGCAGGTGAGCGCCCGGAGCAGGTGCGGGGACGGCGGGGAGGCCGCGGAGCAGGGCGGGGTCCAGGGAGGGAGGCCGCTGTGGGTGGGCAGGACCCGCGTCCCGCCCTCTGCCCCCGCGCTGGACCCAGCCCCGCGCAGGGCACACCTGCCTGGGATCCAGCGCCTCCCTCCCTCCAGCCCGTCCACCCGCTGCCTCGGGCACCCCGGGCACCCCGAGCGGGAGCGGACGCGGCATGAAAAGGGCCTCCGGGGCGGCTGTCACTCACCATCCGGTCGCCCAGAGGCTGGTCCAGGGAGCCCGCCCTGCTGGACCCGGGAAGGCGGGCCTGGCCGGGCGGTGGCTTCTCCCTCTGACTCCGCAGCCTCTCCCTCTGCCCTCCCCACGGTCTTTATGGCCGCGCTCCCGCAGGAACGTGGCTTTCTTAGGGCAGCGACCTGTGAGGCATTCCCTCCAGAGTCATTCAACCAACATCTGACATGGGCGGGGCACCGTGGAAAGTGCTAGCGACACCACTGACCCGGACAGATTCCGCCCTCCTCCGGGAAATTAGAAACCAACGCCCACCCTTAGGGAGGGGGGGCTCTGCAGCTCACCCAGGGGGCGCCCCGGGTCCGGAATCACCCACCCTCCCAGGAAGTCGCGTCTAGGTGTTTTTCAAGCTTTTGAAAAATTGCCCAAGTCGTAAGTGTCCGTCTTACCCAGTTTCCACACTGAACTTTTCCTGTGCAACCTGCATCCAGAACAAAGAAATAGTGCTCGCTCTCCAGAGGCCTCCCACACCCGCTTCCAGTCTCTGCTTCCGCCTGGCACCACCACTGACCTGCCTGCCAACCCCAGAAAGTAGTTTCACTTGCTTTTGAACTTTCGGTAACTGGAATCCCATGTCGTGTCCTTTTTGTGCATGGCATGTGAGAGTCACCCACGCTTCCTGTGTCAGGGATCTGTGGCTTCTTACTGATGTGTAATGCTGCACCGTGCAGACAGACCGCAGTTTATTTCTACATGCCACCCGACGCTTGGATTGATGGACATGGGTTTTGGTTTGGGGGGTCCGCCCCCTGCGTTTGGGGTTATTGTAAATAGCGCTGCGAAGAATTCTTGTGTTTGTCTTTCGGTGTAAGCACTTATGCTGGGCTTGTTCCTAGAGGGAAGGTGCTGGGTGTGTACGGTGTCAGCTTTCTATATGGTGCCAAACAGTTTTTCAGTCTGCTCCCCACCAATTTACATGTCTCCCTGCAGCGTGTGAGTTCCTCTTCCTCCACATCCCTACCAGTACTTGCTATTGTCTCTCTTCCATAGAAGCCATTTTGCTCAGTGTGTGGGTAGTGGGGTTGCTTTGAGGGTGTTTTCGTTTTCTTAATATATTTTTATTGATTTCAAAGAGGAAGGTAGAGGGGGAAAGAGAGATAGAAACCTCAATGAGGAGAGAGAATCATGGATCGGCTGCCTCCTGCACGCCCCACACTGGGAATCGTGCCCCCAACCCTGGCATGCGCTCTGACTGGGAATCGAACCGTGACCTGGTTCCTAGGTTGAGGTTCAACCACTGAGCTGCACCTGCCAGGCTGCACTGAGGTTTGAATTTGCATTTTACTGATGACTAATGCCTTCTGCATATTTTCATATGTCTGTTGGCCATTTGGAGGTCCTTTTTGTGAAGTGTCTGTTCAATTCTTACACCCATTTTTCTAATAGATTTTCTCTTTTTCTTACTAGTTTGTAAGGGTTCTTAAGTATTCTGAATGTGAGATATTTATTGGCTATGTAATTTTAAAATATCTTTTTTCTCTCAAAAGATTGCCTTTTCACTCTCGTAATAATGTCTTTTGATGAACAGAAGTTTTTCATTTTAATGTTGTCCAATTTATTGTTTTTCCCTATGGTTGTATTATTTAAGTACAATTTGAAAAGATATTTTGCTTCTGGGGTAGGGGTGGAGCATGAAATGGGTGAAGGGGGTCAAAAGGTACAAACTTCTAATTATAAACTAAATAAATCATGAGGCTATAATGTATAGCTTGAAGATATAATGTACAATATAGTTAACAATACTGTATTATATATTTGAAAGTTGCTAAGAGAATAGACCTTAAAAGTTCTAATCACAAGAAAGCAAAATTGTAACTGTGGCGATATAAGTAGACTTACTGTGACAATCATTTCATAATATATGGATACGTAAAGGGTATGTCAGAAAAAAATATTGCTAAGAAAAACGTCATAGATTTTACTGCCTATGTTTTCTTCTGGGAGTTTTATGTTTTCAAATCTTACATATAAGTCTTTAACTCATTTTGAGTTTATTCTTGTGTATGGTGTAAGAATGTGGTTTAGTTTTATTTTTTTAAAATATATTTTATTGATTTTTACAGAGAGGAAGAGAGAGGAATAGAGAGTTAGAAACATCTATGAGAGAGAAACATCGATCAGCCGCCTCCTGCACACCTCCCACTGGGGATGTGCCCGCAACCCAGGTACATGCCCTTGACCGGAATCGAACCTGGGACCTTTCAGTCCGCAGGCTAATGCTCTATCCACTGAGCCAAACCGGTTTCGGCAGTTTGCTAATATTTTGTTGAGGATTTCTGCATCTGTGTCCATCAGGAATATTGGCCTATAATTTTCTTTCTTGGCAGTGTCTTTATCTGGTTTTAGAATCAGGATAATGCTGGCCTCCTAAAATGAGATTGGGAATCTTCCCTCCTCTTGAATTTTTTTGGGATAGTTTAAAGAGGATAGGTGTTAATTCTTCTTTGAATGTTTGGTAAAATTCACCTGTGAAGCCATCCAGTCCAGGATTTTTTTTTTTTTGCGGGGGGGAGGAGGGAGTTTATGACAACTGTTTAAATTTCATTGGTTGAAATCAGTCTGTTCAGATTTCCTGTTTCTTCTTGATTCAGTCTTTGAAGATTGTATGTTTCTGAGAATTTGTCTATTTCTCCCATATTATCCAGTTGTTGACATATAATATAATCCTTTGTATTTCTGTGGTGTCATTTCTGATTTTGAGCTCTCTCTCTCTCTCTCTCTCTCTCCCTCTCTCTTTCTCCGTTAAAGATTTATTAATCTTGTTATCATGTTTATCTCTCCAATGAACCAACACTTGGTTTCATTTATCTTTTTTTGTTGTTTCATTGAGCTTTTGTAATTTTTAATTTAGACTCGATTTCATTTGTTTCCACTCTGACCTTTATTATTTTCTTCCTTCTACTCACTTTGAAATTTGTTTTTGTTGTTTTTTTAAGTTCCTTTAGGTGTAAGGTTAGATTGTTTATTTGAAAATTTTCTTGTTTCTTGAGGTAGGCCTGTATTGCTATGAATTTCCCTCTTAGGACTGCTTTGGCAGTGTCCCATAGATTTTGGGTTGTTGTGTTATTTTCATTTGTCTCAAGGTATCTTTTGATTTCTTTCTTGATCTCATTGTTAACCAATTCATTGTTTAGTGGCATGTTATTTAGCCTCAATGTTTCTGTGTTTCAGGTTTTTTCTTGTAATTAATTTGTAGTTTCATACTATTCTTGTTGGAGAAGATGCCTGATATGATTTCAGTCTTTTTAGATTTATTGAGACTTGTTTTGTGTCCTAACATCTGGTCTGTCCTGGAAAATGTTCCATGTGCACTTGGAAAGAGTGTATATTCTGCTTCTTTGGGGTGAAATGTTCTGAAAATATCAATTAAACTCACCTGGTGTAATGTGCCATTTAAGGTCTCGGTGTCCTTGTTGATGTTCTGTCTGGAAGATCTACCCATTGATGTCAATGTGGTGTTGAAATCCCCTACTGTGACTCTATTACTGTCAACCTCTCCCTTTATGTCTATCAAGATTTGCTTTGTATATTTAGATGCTCCTATGTTGGGTACATAAAATATCTTCTCTGCTTGGAAACTATGTCTCCCAAATCTCAATATGTGACTATTACTAAATCTTGTAAAGATTAAAGCATATTTGAGAGTAATAAATAGCTCCACAGCCTCAGCTGTGCAAGAACTGAAAAGTAACAAGGAAGATGTGGGGTTTTAGGCTCCAGGAAGTAGCCAGTGTGTATGGCTAATGGGACTTAACCTGCTGTCTTGCCCAATTATCCTCTGTCAACGATGGTATTGTTTCCTGTGTTTAAACTTTTCCATAATGTTAGTCACCAGGGCTTCTACCAACCCACTTCCAGTGGCCTGTGCTGTTGGGCAACTGGATTTTTCTTTTTCTTTTTTAAAAAATATATTTTATTCATTTTTTTTACAGAGAGGAAGGGAGAGGGAGAGGGATGGAGAGAACATCGGTGAGAGAGAAACATCGATCAGCTGCCTCCTGCACACCTCCTATTGGGGATGTGCCCGCAACCAAGGTACATGCCCTTGATCAGAATCAAACCTGGGACCCTTCGGTCCGCAGGCCGACGCTCTATCCACTGAGCCAAACCAGCTAGGGCTGGACTTTTTCTGAACCAAGCAATAAAAAAAGGCAATTACTCCAAATCAGCACGTATAGCTGGAAGGGCAAGTCATTTTATAAAATGGAAAACTGAAACTTTTAACTCTACATCTATTGAGTAGATTAGAGTATTCAATTAATTTTTAATCTTTAGGCTATCATTAAAATATCAAACGATTCTCCAGTGTAAGTATTTGACGGCCAAATAACACATTTAAAAATCAAACAAAACTGAAAAATACTCGAATACTATAAAAACCAAGTGACAACCGTTTACTACTGGGGGAAAAGGGATATACTGGATGGTTGAGCCGAAGATGTCGACACACAGTAATCCCTAAGCAGGAAAAGGATTTCAAAACCTGACTGTGGCTGTCAGGCGCCAGCCCAGCACGAGGCTGTCTGAAACCCAGAGAATGTTAGCAGGGGAAGGAACACAGAAAGATGTTCACCTGCCCATGTCCTCTTGGCCGGGCTTAGCAGCTAACTGCTTTTCTCTTTCAAGTATATCTCTGACTCCTGCACCATGCCACCTTCTCCTCCTGCCCCCTTGTTCCTGCAGTTTTAAGTTCTTTTTTTTTTTTTTTAATATATTTTATTGATTTTTTTACAGAGAGGAAGGGAGAGGGATAGAGAGTCAGAAACATCGATGAGAGAGAAACATCAATCAGCTGCCTCCTGCACACCTCCCACTGGGGATGTGCCTGCAACCAAGGTACATGCCCTTGACCGGAATCGAACCTGGGACCTTTCAGTCCACAGTCCGACGCTCTATCCACTGAGCCAAACCGGCTGGGGAAAGTTTTTTTTTTTTTTTTTAACGTTGGTATATTTTCATGAATCAACAGTCCACTCTCTTATCTTACAGTCATCAGCTTCACGTAGGGGTGTTTAGCATTTAACAGTGGAAAAGCATTATTGTCCAATGTGGGATGCCGCCCTTTGCATTTTGAAACCCCTTCCTTCAGTGTGTCTAATCTAAGTTTCTTCTATGAAAGTTCCCAGAGAGTTTGTTTTGACTTTGCTGATTCAGCAAAGAGTGAGGTGAGGAAGCAGCCCTCTTCCTGTTGCTCCATAGCTGGAGAGCCAAGCGCTCCACCAGGCCTCCATCTCTGGCTCTGGCTCGGACCCGGGCAGGCTCTGCCCCACAAGGAGTCACCCCCAGAAACCTAGGCTGAGAAAACCTCTGCCGTCAGGAACATCCTGGGCATTGCGGTGGGAAGAGAACATGGGAAGTCGCCCATCCTTTGCATTTTCATGTACATTTAGAAGCAGTTTGACAATCCCGCCGCCACCCCACCCCCCAAACCACAGCCCTTCTGGAACGAGGGACAGCATCGATCTAAATATTAGTTTGGCAAAAACTGATGACACTATTGAGTCTTCTTCTAAACCATGAACATAGTATATATCCCTCCAGTATCTAGATGATTTTAAATACATACTGTCCCACTGTTTCCTGAGCACAGTGTGCCATATACCATTAGTCCGTTACATAAATTATCCCATAATCTTCACAACAAGGCTGAGAAGCAGGTTCTGGTATAATTGCCAAAGGCCACAGTTAATGAGAGGGGAGAACCCAGGCACTGGGCCTGCACAAGCTGCAGTCTCTTCTCCGCTATGCGGCCTTGCTTCTCTGAGCTGACAGCTGAGGGCGGGAGGAGGGGCTGGTGAGAAGGAGGGAGAGAGGGAGTGGTGGTGGGCGGATGGAAGAAGTTATCCAAGGGAAGGCCGACGTAGAGGGAAAGTTTCTCGAGGCTTCTTACGTGTGTTCCCTCTCTTCTGCTCAGCATCTGCCTACCTGGATACAAAATGATTTGTCCACATAGCAATCGTGCTTCTCCCATTTCAGCATTTACACCGGACGTCCCTGTAAAGAGCTGCCTACCAGCTGCCCTTCCCCAGCTGCCGGATGCCCTCCAGGCCAGGTGGAGCGGAGAGCCGACCCTGCTGGTCATGCCGAACCCATCTGTGAGTCTCACCACACCACACAGACTTGGGTTTATCTCCTCAGCCCCAATCACAGTGGCATCTCTCCCATGTGGGTTGAGGGATCGACAGTGAAACTCTGTCAGGCAACAGGAGAGAGAGACCATCAGAGCCCACCCCTGGGGTCGAGAGTAAGGTAAGTGACTCTCTCTCTCTGTCTCTTGCAGGATGGCTGTCCCATGAGGTCAAGACTGGGTCTCGTCCCTTCTCCCACGTTACCAATGCCTGGTCTCATGGGGTTAGTTTTGAACCTAACACGATGGCCTCATCCACCCCCCTCCCGGCTTCTGGCGCCAGGTCTAAGAAGCCTTTGGCCAAGATGGCTGGTGAGTGAAAGCAGGCTCCTAATGCTGTTCTCGCTTCTGTGAGTGGTCCTCAGTATCCCTAGTGGTGAGGCGGGGGCCTGCCAGGCCCAACCCAGGGGAGAGGTGCAGGAGGCTGACGATGGGGGCTCCTGCCTTGGTTTTGGTGCCTGAGGAGAGGAGGCGTGCATCCCTGGGACCTTCAGTCCTTCTGGCTCAGCTAACTCTCCTAGCTCGAAAACCATGGTGCTGAGTGCCTCACCTTGTGTGTCTCTTGTCGTCTAAATCTTCCAGAATCATTCAGAGGAAGGGGCCAAGCAGAGAGAGAAAACACATCCATCTCCGGAACACCAGACTCTCTGTCCCTACCAGAAGCTGGGGAGCTGAGCTGAAATCATTATGGAGTACTGACAATATACCAGACACTGCATGATCCCAGTTAATCTTCAGCAACTAAAACGAACCCATTTTCCAGATGAGGAAGTGGAGACGTAGTCTGACTTGCTTAAGACCATGCAGAAAGCCAGCAGGTCCATTCAGGTCTCTGTTTGACTCCAGAGTGTAGGTCCCCAATCACCAAGCTCTGTGCTCCCTGGGGCTCTGAGCAGTGGCCCTCTTCCATACTTTCCTTTTCCTTTTAGCAACAATCTAGGGTTGCTCAGGGCCAAACAGATGCTAGTCCCTCCCCCTCTTTCTCTTCCATAATGGCTGGCCCACCTTCCTCCAGATCTGATCCCCCTTCAGTGCTAAAAATGAGTTTGGGGGCTTGCTGATCCTTCTAGCTTCACGTAGCTCTACTCACAGACTCACAGATGGTCCACTGGTCAAGTCTAGAAGTTCTGGGTAGGGTAGGCCCACCCAAGGGCCTGGAGCAGGGCACGGCCGTCTTTCACAGTCAGGCTGGTAACACCGCCAGGGTTCTCCCCCCCCACCCCCCTCATATTGTTATACCAAGGATTTTTTTAAAATTTAGGTATAATTGACATACAACATTATATTTGTTTCAGATGTATAAATGATATAGTATTTATATATTGCCAAATGGTCAGCACAGATTTAGTTAAGATCTGTTACCATACAGACAGAATTTTTTTTCTATTGTAAACACTTTTAAAATCTATTCTCTCAGCAACTTTCAAATATGCAATGCAATATTATTAACTACAGTCACTTGCTGTAGGACTTATAAAACTGTCAGAGTTCTTATGTCTTCCCCAAAACTTTTTTTAAAAAGTATCTTTTTATTGGTTTCAGAGAGGAAGGGAGAGATAGGGAGGGATAGAAACATCAATGATGAGAGAAAGAATCATTAATCAGGTGCCTCCTGCACACCCCCTATTAGGGATTGAGCTTGCAATCTGGGCATGAGCCCTGACCGGGAATCAAGGCAGGACCTCCTGGTTCATTAGGTCCACGCTCAACCACTGAGCCACACCAGCCGGGTGGAAAACTTGTAGGATAGTGGGAACTTCGGGCAGGTCCTGAGGATGTGCAGAATAGCCAGGCAGTAGGTCTGAGAGTTGGGCAGTACTGGCCAGTGCAGGAAGGTGGGCAGGTGCAGGAAGGCCGGGGGATTCCTGGCCCCATCTCCCCTCTATGGCTGGAAGGAGGCGGCCTGGTGAGAATTAGGCCTGAGCAGAGTTTCTCCCGCAGGCTGGCTCAGGCAGGCACTGTCCAAGAAGCCCAAGGAGAAGCCTGTGTCCCAGGAAACCGCCTCCAGTCATGCTCCACTCCAGCGCTCGGATGATCCCCCATGCCCCGGCCTCAGCTCCTCTGCATCGGCTGAGTCTCCCACTGCCCTGCCACCTGCACTGGAGAGCACCTCCTGCAGCAGCAGTGGTGGGGGCGCAGCCAGCGGCAGCAGTGATGGGGGCGCCGCCAGCGGCAGCAGTGGCCGCTGGAGCAGGGACTACGACGTGTGCGTGTGCCACAGCGAGGAGGACCTGGCGGCTGTGCAGGAGTTGGTGGCCTACCTGGAGGACAGCCCTGCCAGCCTGCGCTGCTTCCTGCAGCTGCGGGACTCCGCCCCGGGCGGCGCCATCGTGTCCGAGCTGTGCCGGGCGCTGGACAGCAGCCACTGCCGCGTGCTGTTCATCACTCCCGGCTTCCTGAGTGACCCGTGGTGCAGGTACCAGATGCTGCAGGCCCTGAGCCAGGCCCCGGGGGCCGAGGGCCGCACCATCCCCCTGCTCGTCGCTGGCCTGGCCAGGGCCGCCTACCCGGCCGAGCTCCGCTTCATGTACTTCGTGGACGGCCGGGGGCCCGACCAAGGCTTCCGCCAAGTCAAGGAGGCCATCCTGCGCTGTAAGCTCTGTGAGGAGGGGATGGTGGGGGGGGGTCAGCGTCGATCTGCTAGGCCTTCAGGAGGCGGCCCTGAAGCCCAGGAGTTCAACACGCAGGCTCTGAAAGCAGTGTGCTTCTTGGGCAGTTACCGAACCCCTCTGTGCCTGGGTGTCCTCTTTGGGACACGAGAATGATGCCGTGTGCCACAATCGGTATATACACTAAGTACGTGTTCAGAGCAGGGCTGGGCACATGGAAAGTGCTCATGACAGGCACCTATCAAGGCCTCAGGAAGTCTTAGCCATTGTTAGCATTCCTTCTGTGAGTTTCTCTCACGCAGGCCAGGTTGGAGGAACATCTATTTATGTATATAAAAGCCTAAGTGACCATTATGACCAGTCGACCGCTTGACCGGTTGCTATGACCCATACTGACCACCAGGGGGGCAGAGGCTCAAGGCAGGAGCTGCCCCCTGGTGTTCAGAGCACTCCCACAGCCAACCTCCCACAGCTGGACAACTTCCGGCGGTCCCTCCCCCTGGCCAGCCGGCCCTGATCTGCCCGATTGCAGGCCAGGCCCAGGGACCCCACCTGTGCACAAATTCGTGCACCGGGCCTCTAGCGGTTTAATAAGGCAAGAAGACGTGTAAAATAATGGGGGAGAATTGCCTCTGATAGGGGGAGGACATTATATTACAGGGGGAAGTAAAACAGTAAAAAGTTAGAAGAGCCCTGGCCGGTGTGGCTCAGTTGGGTGAGCGTCCTCTCGGGCACCAGAAGGTTGTGGGTGTGATTCCCCGTCAAGGCACACACCTAGGTTGCAGGTTCAGTCCTGGTCAGGGTGCATACGGGAGGCAACCAATCTGTTTCTCTCTCACATCGACATTCCTCTCTCTTTTAAAAAATAAAGCCAATAAAGACAGATTTTTTTAAAAAAAAGAAGAGGTGGAGACATGTTGGGGGAGGGTGACAAGCCCTGTGATTCTCTTTGGTCTCTTTCAGATCTGCAGCACATCAGCTGACACTCTGCCATCACCGAGGGACCCAGGAAGCTGGCACAAGCTGGAAATGAAGTGAGCGAGCACAGGGCCTGGACCCCACTGTGTGACAGGGTCCAAGGAGCCAGAGTTGGTAGCGATTTGTATGTGATGCCGGGATCAGATTGCCCAGCGGGCTTCCATTATTGTGGGCTCCTCAAGAAGGCCCTGAAGAAGCTGGGGACTCCCCTGGAAGGCGCTGGGGAAGCTGGGGACTCCCCCAGGAAGGCCACGAGGAAGCTGGGGACTCCCCAGGAAGGCCATGGGGAAGCCAGAAAGAGTTGGTAGAAGGTGCTGATACCAAGATGACCACCCGTGTTTTGCCTCCTCCTTATGGGACGTGAGTCTGGCACATCCCTATGTCTTCTTCCCCTGGGATCGGGCTCTGGTGTAGAGACGCCTTCCTCCTGAACAGGTGGCTCACCTGGTGAATCAGCTAGAAGCCTAGGGGGCATGTTTGTTTATTCCTGTTGCCGGGGAAACCCTGGGACAGCTGTCAGGAGGAAGGCACAGGTGTGGGTCTCTCACCCTCACACTGCTGCCTTCTCTTCCCCTTCACTCACTTTAGAAAGCTACATGGACCTGCACTCAGCACCGTGCTGTATTTATTTTACTGCGTGCAGGTCATGAAAGACTCAACTCTAGAAACCATTCTGAATTAGACTAGAGAGGACAGGGGGCGGGCGGGGGGGGGTAAAGAGAAGGAAAGTTCGGACCTTTGAAGTGGGATCAAAAGCCCGCCCACGCTTTGACATGTGGGGCCGCATTAGGGGTCTGGCTGGAGCCCATGCTTTGCAGTAACTTCGTCACCTCTGCACCGAGAGAAACCAGCATTTTTCTCCTGCCAGAGGACTGTGTGCCCTTGTAGGCCAGGCAAGGTTCCTTCATCAGTTCTCAGTAAAAGTTGATTGTTGAACCGAAATCAATCTCATTCCCCCAATGTGTACTATTGTGCCTCTTCTCTCACTTCCCCCTCCTTTTACTGAAAAATATTTATACATATATTATATATATTTGTAATTGAGATACGATTGGCATATAACATTATGTTTCAGGTATATGAGTCGATATTTGTATATATTGTGAAAATTTTTTGTATTGTTAACTATGAATTATTTTATTACACACAACAGGGCTAAAGCATACTGTCGTGTACACTCACGTACCTTCCACCCAGCTGAAGAGGTAAAACGTTACCACCCCTAGGGTGTTCCCTCTGTGCCCTAATTTTCTTCCAAATTAGTTGTGTTAATTTATGTCCTTACCACTTGTGTATGAGTTCCCACTGTTTGATGTTCATGCTAACACTTAGAATGATCAGATTTGAAAATGTTTGCTAATCTGATGGGTGAAACCTGGTATCCTATTATCATAATATTCTTGTTTTCCTTCTTATCTTTTTTTATGAAGATTTGGTGAATCCCCATATGTCCAATGCCCAGCTTCAACAATGACCAACCCAGAGCTAAGCTTATATCAACACTAGAGGCCCGGTGCACGAAATTCGTGCACTGGGGCGGGGGGGGGTCCCCTCAACCCAGCCTGCCCCCTCTCACAGACTGGGAGCCCTCAGGGGATGTCCTACTGATGGCTTAGGCCCGCTCCTTACTATGGTTTTTAATAACCTTGATAACTTATAGGTCAGTCCTTTCTACTCTGCTTTTTCATCAAAACCACTTTGACATTCCTTTCTTCTTTTATAGAAATGATTTTATTTGTCAAGTTTTAGGAAAATGCCTGGTTTTTGTTTGTTTTGTTTCTCTACTGGGCTGACATAGAGTTGAGAGATTCATTTTGGAAGAATAGATTTTTTTTTATGATATGTGTCCCTTTTTTGATGCTTTAAATGTATTTCAATAAAGCTTTATAATCATTCTCCATGTCAGTCAGTCGCATCTTTTATTCAGTTTATTCCTTAGTACTTCATATTTTCTGTTGCTAGTGTAAATATCTTTAAATTATATTTTTTATCTATTACTGGTAGAAAGTATTGCAATTCATTTTGCACACTGATCTGATATTAAGCAGACTGCTGAACTGTTTATTCTCTAAGACCACAGACTTTATTGTTTCTATAAAGACGATCATAAAGTTTGAAAACAGAAACTTCCTTGTTTCCTGGGCTGCTGCGGACCGCCAGTAAAATGCTGAAAGTGGCCATAGCAGCCATCTTTGTCTCCTTCATGATTTTAAAGGGAATACTTCAAACATTTCTCCATGAAATGTGATATTCGATGTAGGTTTTTGGTTTGGTACTTATTTTTTAACAAGTTGTAACTGTCCTGCTGTTTCTAGTTACTTACCTTGAATAGGCTTTACATTTAGTCTAAAATGTCCACATTTGATTTCAGAGAGGAAGGGAGAGGGAAAGAGAGAGAAACATCAATGATGAGAGAGAATCATTAATTGGCTGCCTCCTCCACGCCCCCTACTGGGGAGCAATCCTGTAACCCAGGCATGTGCCCTTGACTGGAATCGAACCCAGGACCCTTCAGTCCATAGGCTGACTGACGCTCTATCCTCTGAGACAAACTGGCTAGGCGGCCCCCCCCCCTCCTGCCCCCGCACTGATTTTTAGAGGGTAGGTGGAGAGACAGCAAGAGAGAAACATTGATGTGAGAAAGACTTATTGATTGGCTGCCTCCTACACACGCCTTGACCAGGGCCTGGGGTCGAGCCTGAAACCCAGATATGTGTCCTTGACTGCAGTCAAACCTGTGACCCTTCAGTCCATGGGTCCATGCGTCCATGCTCTAACCACTGAGCTAAACTGGCCCGGGTGGATATTTTATATATTTTTTAATTGATTTTTTACAGAGAGGAAGGGAGAGGGATAGAGTTAGAAACATCGATGAGAGAGAGACATCGATCAGCTGCTTCCTGCACACCCCCTACTGAGGATGTGCCCACAACCAAGGTACATGCCCTTGACCGGAATCGAACCTGGGACCTTTCAGTCCGCAGGCCGACGCTCTATCCACTGAGCCAAACCAGTTAAGGCTATGGATATTTTAATCAGAATTATAACTGCGCTGATAAATTTGCCACTAATGAATAAATTTCTCCACACTATCTCGCCTGTGCTCACCCTAAGGACCACTCCTGTTTCTAAATACTGTCAAGCTCATTTCTGCTTTAGGGTCTTTAGCATCTGATACCTTCTCCCCCTGAAATACATTTTCCTGGCTGTTTCCTTCTTATCATTCAAGTGTTTGCTCAATGTCACCTCCTGAGAGGGCAGCCACCTGTGACCACCTTATCTAAAGTCCTCCCTGTACCCAGAGACTATCACATTGCTCTGTTTATTCTATAAATAACGCATTAATCGTCACCTAAAACGATCGTATTTGTTTACCTCATCTCTATTCGAATATGAACTCTATGAGAGTAGAGGTCTTTCCTGTCTTATTCAGGATGGACAGTGTCTGGCAAATAGAAATGGAGGCCCAGAGAGAGTAAGTGACTTCCCCAAAGTTGCACAGCTAGTCAGTGTTGGAGGCAGACTTCATGGCTCCGAATTCAGAGCTTTTTGTTAAAACATAGCTACTCTTTCCAGGTTCAAGAAAAGAAACAAACAAACAAAAAAAAACCTGGGTGGAGGGAGGAGACAGAAAGACAAAGAAAAGAGAAAGGAAGCAAGAAACGGGGAGGAAGGAAAAGGAAGATGAGCGTGCACACCTAGACGTTTTCAGATCCGGGCCTTGTCGTTATTTTAAGCAGGTTTTGCTACTGTCACTTACACTCGGGGCATTTTGTTCTAGTGTTGCATACAGTTTATAACCTCCTACTGAATGGCCCCAGACGGCGAGGGATGAACCCAGGAAACTGTGAATAAACAGCAAATGTTTCTGGTTGAAGATAACTCCTCCAGAGCCTAAGCTTCCCCTACTAACTGCGCTGCTTCAGGAAACAATTAGCCTTTTATCCAACTCGATATATAGGGTGTCCTAAAAAATGCATACACACTGCCCCCCGGGCATGGCTCGTGGTGGAGTGTCCACTATGAACCAGGAGGTCACGGTTGGATTCCCAGTGAGGGCACGGGTTTCAGGCCCCAGTTGTGGGGCGCGCAGGAGGCAGCCCATCAGTGATTCTCTCACATCATTGACATTTCTATCTCTCTCCCCCTCTCTGAAATCAATAAAAACATTTTTTTAAAAAAATAAGATCGGCTCAACTGATTGGTTTTATTTGTTTATTTTTAATATATATTTTTATTGATTTCAGAGAGGAAGGGGAGAAAAGCATCAATGATGAGAAAGAACCATCCACAGGCCACCTCCTGCACGCCCCCCAGTGGGGACCGAGCCCGCAACCCGGGCATGTGCCCTTGACCGGAATCGAACCTGGGACCCATCAGTCCCCAGGCCCATGTTCTGTCCACTGAGCCAAACCAGCTAGGGCTCAGCTGATTGGTTTTATAAGGACTTGCTTCCATGTTAACTAATCAGTGCAGCACTGCTATGGCCCGTCTAAGGACTCGCTGCCTCCTCTCCTCCTCCCTCTGCGACCCGTCATCTCAGTCCCTTGGCTGAAATCGGTCCCCCGGAAGGTCGCCGGGGTCAGCGCCCGGAGCATGCCGGGAGTTGTAGTAGCGGCCACTCGCGCAGGGGGGCGGGGCGGGCCGCGCCGGGGTCTGCGCAGGCGCGCTCTCCCGTGGGCAACATGGCGGACGCGGCCCCTCCGCCGAGCAAGAGGAAGCGCGAAGTGGCCGCCGCAGGGGAAGACGCCCCCGGCACAGAGGACAAGGAAGCCAGAATAGCCGGCGTTGGGAATGGCACCGCTGCCCCTGCCCACCTCCCTTTCTCCGGCTTCAGAGTGCAGAAAGTGCTGCGGGAGTCCGCGCGGGACAAGATCCTCTTCCTGCACGGCAAGGTAGCGGCGGCGGCCCTGGGCGGGGGACCGGGTACCGCCGCCGGGGGGCGGATCTCGTGGGCCTCTCGGCCGGGAAGCACCAATCGCATTACTCGGGGGTGAGGGAGGAAGCGCAGGTCTGCAATGCTTTGGGGGTCGGGGGGAGGATGGAGAAGACGCGGTCACCCGTGGAAGTGGGGTCTTGAACACGTGCGGCTGATTTTCCTAACCCCTCCCTTGCAAAAGGAACCGCTGGCACTGGTAGGGTGTCGGGCAGGTGAATCATCCCGTCCGTGTTAAATGTCCCAAGTCACTCACCCTGTGTCCATCCGCTCTGTAAAGGTGCTGGGAACCCAGCCGATGTGGCCGGCCGCCTTGCTCCCTCCGGGCCCCCGGGGCCGGCAGGAGACGGACGGTAGGACACCCGAGCCCTGCCGTACAGGACTCCAGCCCCGACAGAGGAGCAGGTTATGAAATGGGTAATTCAGGGCCACCTGCCATGCGCCGGCAGGCCAGCCCTGAGCTGGGTGTAGCGATGAAGGTTCCCAGCCCTGATCTTCAGGGGTGCAGAGGAGCTTGGGGGAGACACCTTCCCACCGCCGCCGGCCGGGAATACACGTGCTCAGCCCCCCAGCAGGGCCTGGGGAGAGCCCGGAGGCCAGCCTGTGACTCGGGAGGAGGCCCAGCCAAGGGCAGGCCCTGGGGTTCCCCAGCACTCCTTCCTCGCGGGAGCTCTCACTTTGGGAGGATCACGGGGGGCCTGGTCCTCGGCATCCATGCTTCTCTCTGGGCGTCTCTTGCGTTTTCACCAGGTTCTGTCTGGGTCTCAGCCTGCAGCACCGCTTAAGACAGCGATGGCGAACCTTTGGAGCTAGGCGTGTCGGCATTTTGAAAAACCCTAACTTAACTCTGGTGCCATGTCACATCCAGAAATTTTTTGATCTTTGCAACCATCGTAAAACAAAGATTTATATTTTTTGATATTTATTTTATATATTTAAATGCCATTTAACAAAGAAAAATCACCCAAAAAGATGAGTTCGAGTGTCAGCTCTGACACGCGTGTCCTAGGTTCGCCATCGCTGGCTTAAGAGGTTAGCCCTGAGAACGTTTGCGTTTCAAGGGGTTCGTGGGGATGCCCGGATTCTAGTTTCCTTTTCAGTCCTGACTGTTCAGGGACCTGGGGCGATCGCAGACCTCTCTAGACCTCCGTGTCTTCGTCTGTGAAACGGGGAGAATTTAACAGAGGCCCCTGTGAGCTTAAAATTGAAGACAGCCCAGAAGCTTCCCATCTGTGAGAGCAGGGGTGGGGAACCTTTTCTTCTGCCCAGGGCCATTTGGATATTTATAAACATCATTCCCCGGCCGTACAAAATTACCAACCTAAAAAGTCGCCTGTTTAAAAAAACCACAACAACTAGCCTGCTATATTTGGTCAGGCATTTAATGAACTCACCGGTAAGCCGTGGCAGAGCCAGACCAAATGATTTAGTGGGCCTCATGGCTGGGACGCTCCCCACCCCGGTTTTAGAAGGAAGGATTTAGGTCAGTGATGGGGATCCTATGACACGTGTGTCAGAGGTGACACGCGAACTCATTTTTTTGGGTTGATTTTTCTTTGTTAAATGGCATTTAAATATATAAAATAAATATAAAATATAAATCTTTGTTTTACTATGGTTGCAAATATCAAAAAATTTCTATGTGTGACACGGCACCAGAGTTAAGTTAGGGTTTTTCAAAATGCTGACACGCCGAGCTCAAAAGGTTCACCATCACTGATTTAGGTTAATGATTTCTCCCCTGGGAGGAGAAACAGTGCCATTGGCTAGACTTGCGGGGAGAGAAACTGCAGGGAAAGGAAATCCCAAATGTTGGGAATTCAGAGGCCCTGGCGGGGGGGGGGGGGGGGGGGGGGAAGGGGGGTGTTTCTGCTTCTGTTCTCCAGGCCTCATGGGGTGTCTCCCCCCACAGGTGAATGAGGCCTCTGGGGATGGAGAGGATGCCATTGTGATCCTGGAGAAGACACCATTCCAGGTGGAACAGGTGGCCCAGCTCCTGACGGGCAGCCCCGAGCTCCAGTTGCAGTTCTCCAATGATATTTACAGCACCTATCACCTGTTTCCTCCGAGGCAGCTGAGTGGTGAGCAAGTGGCGGCCGAGGTGGCTGCCTGTGGGGAGAGCAGGGTGGTGGGACATTAGGGAGGGGTGGCTACTCCCCATAACTGATTTGCATATTCTAGTGCAATAGTTCTCAGTGGAAGGAAGAGGGCATTTTGGCCCCCAGGAGACATTTGACAATCTCAGAATGACAATTTTTGGTTGTCAGAATTGGGGAGGTGGGGGTGGCTGCTGGCACCTGGAGGGTAGAGGCCAGGTATGCTGCCTAATGTCCTACCTAGGAAACACAGGATGGGCCCCCACAACCAGAAATGGCCGTAGAGTCAAGGTTGAGAAACTGGCTCTGGTGTAGTCTGTTCTGAGGAGGAAGTGTGACTCATGGGAGAGAACAGGTTCATCTACTAACTGAATACTAATGGATGTCAGCACTTACTAAATCCTTACATTGAGCTAGCCACCATTCTCAGTGCTCTTCATCTATCATCATATTTTATCCTCAGAATAGCCTTGTGGTGATAGGACTTTACAGGGGAGGGAACTGAGGGTTTGGAAGGTTGAGCAACTCGGCCAACATCACACAGCCAACAGGCACCCGAAACACAGATCTCCCAGTAGCTGAGGACTTGCTCACCACACCTGGTGAAATGAGCAGTGTGCTGGGTCACTTCCCTAAAGGAACTCACTTTCTAGTAGGGGAGACAATGCGTGTGATTGAGGGGGATGGACTTGAGAAGGACAGGAATGCAAGGGTTAAAAGACAGAGATTTGTGGGGGAGTTTTGTTTGTTTGTTTGTGTTTCCTTTTTTTTAGAGAGAGAAACGTTGATGTGCAGTTGCCTTTCATAGGAGCCCTGACCCAGGATTGAACCTGCGACCTGGGTATGTGTCCTGACTGGGAATCGAACCCACCGCCTTTTGGTGTAGGGGACAGTGCTTCAACCAACTGAGCCACACCAGCCAGGGCCAGAGATTTGTTTTTGATTGCAAGTATTTTTATTTTTATTTTCTTTCATCTTCACTCAAGGATATGCTTTTCATTGATTCTAGAGAGAGGAAGGGAGAGGGGGAGGGAGAGAGAACTATCGATTGGTTGCCTCCCACATGCATCCTGACTGGGCATTGGACCCGCAAGCTGGGTACATGCCCTGATGGGAATTGAACCTGAGACCCTTTGGTGCACAGGACGATGCTCCAACCACTGAGCACACCAGCCAGACACAAGTATAATTTATTGAAAAGAGGGAAAAAGAAGAATATTCCATGCCAAAAGCCAGGCATGAGGTGAACTTCCTCTTTCTATCACTAGATTGAGTAGGCCGCTTTGTCGGAAGTGTGAGGGAGACTGGTTGACCTTGAAGTACCTCTTGACCAGGAAATGCTGGGATCTGCTTTGCAGCACATACCCATCTGCCTTTTTATTTGCCTTCTGGCATTTAAGAACAGTTTGGCTTTACGGATATCCTGCCACAGCCTTTCTGATAGATTTAGTCTTTTCCGCACCCCACGAAAGGGTGCTGTTGTTGGCCTTTGGAGATATATGTGAATACTTGATGTGAGACAAGCAAAGCTTCACAACTGCCAGCAAGACAGCCTGGTCCTCCATTGAGGGGAAGCCAGATTGATTGGCTCAACTTGACAGAAATGGACAGCTGTATTTACTTTCTCGGGCATGGACCTTTAAGCAAATAGATCCTTCAACTCGGAGAGGCAGAAGCATGACAGAAGGCACTGTCGCCAGATGGGTTCTGGGGTGTTTATTCTGCTGTCACCCCTTCCCCTGGCCTCCCTGCACCCCTGCATCTACCCTCCCCAACCCTCAGCCAAAATGAAGGTCTCCACAGAGCAGCTCTGTAGAATTCACAGCTTTTTCCTATTTTATTTTTCCAGTGCTTCTCTGGTGTTGCACAAAGTGATGATGGCCCCTCTTTATCTTTGTCGTTTTTTCCCCTTAAATTAAGTCGGGAAAGGGACAGTCAGTTATCCGTTCACCACAGGCCCTCTTCCCCATTCGGAGCCCCAGAGTCTCTGCGTTTTCCCCAGCACAGCCCGCTCCCACCGGGCGCCTCAGATGTTAGCTCCTTTCCAGCGCTGCCTTCTGAGCATAAGTGCTCGCATGCATGCAGTGTGGTCCACTTTGTTCTCCCTGCCCAGACGAAGTCATAACAGTTTGTTCCGAGCTGTCCTCTCTCTCTTCTTGTTTAGCTATGCATCCTGTCCCTGGATGCGCTTCTTGGCAAACTGTGGACGGGCCAGAGAATAAGTGTTTTAAGCTTATGAGCCACAAATGGCCTCTGTCACATACTCCCTTTCTTAATTGATTTTTAGAGAGAGAAAGAGAAACATCAACTTGTTGTTCCATTTATTCATGCATTCGTTAGTTGTTTCCTGTACGTGCCCTGACTGGTCATTGACCCCAAAACCTTGGCATATCAGGACAACGCTCAAACCAGCTGAGCTACCCGGCCAGGGCTCTCCTTTTTCTTTTTCTTAACGCCTTTAAAAATGAAAATACTGCTCTCAGTTGGGCCAGGTTCGACCTTCTGGCCAGTTTGTCAACCCCTGGTTCAGATTTTTGCCGCTCAGAGTGTGATCTGTGGACCACAGTGTCGGTATCCCCTGGGAGCTGCCAGGCACACGGAATCTCGGTCCCCACTGCAGACCTCAGAACCTGCACATGAGCAAACCCCCAGGGGACTCATGCACGTTAAAATGTGAGGGCACTGGCCTCTAATCATCACCTGTGTGCGGGCGATGCCCATGTTTACTTCTCTACCCCTGACCTTTCCAAGAACCCCAGGCTCACACTGGAATGAACGCCTCCTGGGCGTCTCCATTGGGAAGTCTCAGGTACCAGACGGCAGGAGGTGAGGCTCCGGTGCGCTCTGCATGTCGGCGACTTCGCACGTGCTGAGTAGTAGCTGCCGTCCTTACTCTGACGCGCTGGGCCCTCCGCTGGGCACTGGAGCTTCAGAGATGAGTGAGACACGTCTTTGTCCTCACCGTCTTGCTATGAAAAGAGGGAAGTAAACTCAACAGGGCTTGGTCATTGCCTGGCCGTAGGGAACCACGGTCTTGAGAGTTGGGGCTTGTCGGACCGGTTTCTGGTCGTTGGCAGCCAGACCCGTTGGCAGCCAGACCCGCCTTAGGTGCTCAGTACATGGCTGCTGAGGAGTAAAGCCACAAGCTGACCAGTGTTCTTTCCGGAGGACCAAGCACTCCGCAGCCACGAGGGGGCAGCATTGCCAAAGCATAGCCGGCTCCTCGGCTCCTTTGGCCTCCTGTGCCAGAGCCGTTCAGTCCTGCCTCTCCCATCTCATTCTGAGTCACCAGCTCTTCCCACTGCCAGGGGGGCCTTAAAGTGCCCTCCACAGCCTCAGCCCTCTGAACCCCTGCACAGTTGCCCCTTGAATTTCCCGGCTTTCTCCAGCTGCTTCTCTAGACCTTCCCAGAACAGGAGTCTGGGGGAGCTCCCCCACCCCCATTTCTGAGCTGGTCGCTCTCCTTGTTTCTTCTGGTGTTTCTCTGGTCACTGGCACATTTCTCCTTTAGCTTGGAGGTTTTGCAGTCTTCTCCTTTATCCCCTCCAATCTCAGCTGGCCACGAGCGGCTACTCCCCCTCCATTGACACAGGAGAGCACGGGCATCCGAGGCAGGCATGCGGGGTCCTGTCCCAGCGCTAACACTGACCAGCAGTGGGAGCCGAGGCAGGCATGCGGGGTCCTGTCCCAGCGCTAACACTGACCAGCAGTGGGAGCCGAGGCAGGCGTGCGGGGTCCTGTCCCAGCGCTAACACTGACCAGCAGTGGGAGCCGAGGCAGCGTGCTGTTCGGATTTCAGCGTCCGGCAGGGGCTACGCAAGCCTCGGGGCAGACATGGCTGGGCTGGGATTCTGCTCTGCCCTTTACTAACGGTGAGGGGTTGGGAAGTTTCTGTGCTCGTGTGACAGACGAGCGCCTGGTGCTGCGCTGGATGCCATGTGGGTTGGGAGTCCATCAGGTAGCATCGCTGTCTGGAGCCCTGTGGTGAGGCAGACGGCCAACCAGGAAACAGGTCACCGTGGCCCTGAACGGGAGAGGGCTGTGTGGGCTGGACGTCCAGGAGCCTCTCTGGAGCTGACTCCCAGGCTGAGACCTGGAGGATGGGGAGGAGCCAGCTGTGCAGAGAGCTGGTGAGGGGCGAGGAGAATGTCCTGGGCTGAGGGAATGGCCCGTGTTCTGGGGGAGGAAAGAGAAGGAGAAAGGAGGCCGTTGTGTTGGGAGCCTGGAGGGGCAGCTGGTATCCATGGTGTGGGGTGCCGATGAGTTTGGGGAAGTACTTGTTAAACTTGTTTAGCAACTGAACATACCTCAGGATGATTGCGGCAAAAATAAGAAGGAACAATTTTTTTGGTGTAGCCTCTGCCCACAGTGAGAAAGACATTTTACATCGTCACCCAGTACCTGTGAATGAATACACAGGTTTGCAAAAACAACCCTACCCTTACTTTGTGGGATGCTCTCTAGTTTTCTAACTTAATTCCAGTCTTGTGTGTTTCCCTTTTTAAAAAATTCTAGTCGTAGCCTTCTAAATGAGTTTCATCACCGCTGTCATGAGTTAGGACCATTGGGAGAAGGCGTAGAAGGCACTTAGCATGCGGTGGGTATTGGACGTGTTAGTCATTTTCTATTACTGTTACGCCCTTAAAATTCTATGAGCCTTAAGTGGAGCAACATATGCAGCATATGGAAATGCCAGCCCTGACCATGGGCAGGTGTCCTTTCTTCCCCCTGTGGCCATATGGCAAATGTGAGGACCGGGTGGGCCGGACGGCTGGCATCTTAGTGCTGCTTCTGGCCAGCAGGCAGGGCAGAGCCTGGCTCACCTCCTGCGGCTTCCGCTCTCACGCTGTCAGGCCCATGCCTATCAATGGAGCCCTTTCACTGAGACCTCTGTTCCCTCTTACCGGGGAAGAAGGGGGAGACACTAGGGAGAGCGGTGTGACTCAGAAACCCAGGCTGCGTCTAAAAAGGCCAATTGTTTTCCCGATGGAGAGCAGGGTGTGGGATCTCAGGTTCAGAGGAGCAGAAGGCATCTGTGTGAACGAGGCCAGACGGGCAGGGCAAGCCTGGGAACCGCTCCTCTCTCGGTTGTAGGGCACTCCCAGGACCTGGGCGACAGGCAGGGCTTTCCTCCTGTGCTCTTGGCAGAGGTGAAACCCGGACCTGAGTTTAGAGCGCGGACTTCTTTGGGAGGAGATTTTAAAGACTAACTGTTCCCATAGGAGTTTTCCTGGCAGCCTTGGTCATGATTAAAAACAAAACTAGTAACAACCTGGATATCAACTCACAGTAGAATAGATAAGGAAATTGAGTTGTTTTCCTACACTCGGCTGCTTCTCTGTTGCAGTGAAAATGAATGAACTACAAGAAAAGGAAGACACAGAACACACACAGTGTGATTCCTGATAAAGTTGAAAAGCAAGCAGATCTAAACAATATACCGCTTATGGTGCATGCGTACATAAGAAAACTAGGAAGACAAAAAAAGATAAGATTTCTTGCCCTAACTGGTTTGGCTCAATGGATAGAGTGTCGGCCTGCAGACTGAAAGGTCCCAGGTTCGATTCCGGTCAAGGGCATGTATCTTGGTTGTGGGCACATCCCCAGTGGGAGGTGTGCAGGAGGCAGCTGATCGATGTTTCTCTCTCATCGATGTTTCTAATTCTCTATCTCTCTCCCTTCCTCTCTGTAAAAAATCAATAAAATATATTTAAAAAAAAAAGAAGATTTCTTAACACCTGATTCAGCAACATGATCATCTCTGGTGGGGGTGGGGCAGAAAGGACATTGAAGTCCTGGTAATGTTCTGTTTCTTGGACAGTGTGCACCATGCGTGTGTAGTTTAAATTTTTATTTTAGGTCTTTAAACTGTGGCATATTTTATATTTAAATACACAGGCACTATACATATATACAAATGTGTATCTATGTGAATACACACATGTTTTATATGTACAACATAATTCCCAGGGAGAATGGGCACGTCCTTAGAGAACTTAGATTATTTCCCCACTAAATTGTAGGTTCTACTCACTCTCAAGTTTGGCTTCTAGTCCCTGTTGTTGAGAGTAAAAGTGTTGATGCAGGCCTTGCTCTTGGTTTTGGGCGTTAGGCGACCTGTTTGTGCACACCGCCTTTTCTCTGGGGCCAGGAGGCGGGGCCTGGCCCTTTTCCCTCCAGGGCCACGGGAGCGGTGCTGTGCCGAGTGTCCTCCCGGACAGTGCCAGCCCTGGCACGACGTGCAGTGTGGGAGGCCCTCCAACAACTGCGGGGGGCCCGGTACCAGGCTCTGCGGGCCCCACTCCAGCACAGACTGGCACAGGCCTCACCCCATCTCGAGGGTGTCCTCGGCAGGCCTCCCCTGGCAGCTGAGCCGAAGAACAAGAGTCCTCTGAGCTGTGACCAGCAGGGAAAGCCTTGCCAAGCAGGTCAACGGCCGAGCGAGTGAGGAAGAGCGCCATTGTCATCTAGCGTGAGAAACTCCCCAGATGTGGCCGGTTCGTGACACCAGGGCAAGTCATGGACTTGCTCAGAGAGTCCATTGCTCTGAGCAGAAAGTGTGGAATCCAGTGGCTGGCTAGCCTGCCTCGGGGCATCTGGGTCCTGTGAGATGAGAGTAGCTCAGGTTTGAGTGGAGCCTAGAGGCTCTGTGCTTACCTAGAACCACTCATCAGAATTGCTAAGGAGCTTTCTCGAACACAGAATCTGTACCCACTGAATTATGTGCCCGGGAGCATTTATCAAAGTCACACCAATCTGCACTGAAAGGCTGCCGGTTCGATTCCCGGTCAGGGCACATACCTGGATTTCAGGTTCCATCCCCAGTCGGCTATCGGTCTGTCTCCCCCCCCCCCACCCCCCCCGCCCCCTCTCTCCCTCTACTCTTCCTCTCTCTAATCATGTCCTCGGATGCGGATTTAAAAAAAGAGGCCACGCCATCACACGGTCAAATCGTCAAGTAGCACCGGAGGCCCATGTGGGCGGGACAGGCTCGGGAGCCCTCTGCCTCACACGGCCGGCTCTCCAGGAGCAGGTGCTGTTAAAATCCCCGGGCTAGTGCTCTGGTCGTTTCCTCCAGACGCTGAATCATATGCCTCTGCAGCTCTTTCTTGATTTATCAGACTTTGACATCAAGTCCCCGCTGTGGAGGTGGAAAGGTTCAGCTCCTTTATTCCTCCTTTTGTTGTGCTTTGCGGATAACTGCCTGTTTTACACATTGCAGGTAAGACCCTCCACCAGCAAAAAGATTACAGTTTGCTGAGGGCTCAGGTGGTTAGCGATTTTTAGCAATAAAGTATTTTTTAATGATAGTGTGTAACTGTTTTTAAGACAGTGCTGCTGCACACGTAGTACACTACAGTTAGTGTAAACAGATGACATGCACTGGGACACCAGAAAGTTCTTGTGACTCGCTTCATTGTGATACTCGCTTTATTGCGGTGGCTGAACCGAACCTGCAGTATCTCCCAGGTGTGCCCGTGCCTTTCTCACCCTCCCTCCCTGCTCCTCCCAGTTTTTGATGTTTATATTACTATTCTTAGAATTGCCTCTGGAGTCCTAAATCTACTGCGACCTACTGTCGTTTCGTTTTATCACTTGTCAGGTGAGAATCCCAGAGCCTCCAGCCTTTTCTTCCCACCACCTCCTCGTCCTTTGCTGTTTCCCAACTTACCTGTGGGCGGCACTTGTACTTCACACTGTCAGGGCCTGTTCTGTTGCATAACTGTGAAGTCCTGTGTGCTGTGCCAGCCGGTTGACCCTGAGTTGACACCAGTAAGCAGTGCTCTTGTTGTTGTGACCACGGTAGGGTGTGCTGCTGCCTCGGGCCGAGGCGAGGATCTCAGTGCCACGTACCTGCCCAGCGTGTAATCAGTCCTGGGCCAGGTGGAGGAGAAGGCTGATGTCGAGGGCAAGTGGGTTCGCTTTCCTTACATTCCAGCGGTTCCTCCTGGTCATGCTGCTTTCCAGTTTTTCATACGTGAACCAGGACTTCACCCACTTTTTCAGTTTCTAGTTGTTGTGGTTAAAAGAATAACTGCTTTTACTGTGTGAAGTTGTCCAGACACTTAGTTGGGTAATTCATTACACGGTGGCTGCTTCCTTCCTGAGACGTGTGCAGACGCTGCCTCCCGCGCCCCAGCCTGGGCAGCTGGTCCAGGCATCTCTCTACCCCGACTCCCTTCACCGCTCCCCAGGTGCCATCCACTGCGTTCTGGAGTCCGTGCCTTCCTTTCCTGCTCTCTTCTCCTGTTTAGCTGAAGTGCACTTGTAAGCACTTCTTCAGAAGGAAAAGGGGGAGGTGAACTTTAAATCCTTTTTTTTTTACCCTCACTTTTTTTTTTTCATTTTCATTGTAAACAAGTTATTTATTTATTTATTTATTATTGCTTAAAGTATTACAAAGGGTATTACATATGTGTCCATTTTTTCCCCCCGCCCTAGACAGCCCCCTAGCCTCCCCTATTACCCTCACTTTTGATTGATGGTTTGACTGAATACAAAATTTACTTTTTATTTTCCTTTTCAACATTGAAGGAATTGATCTAACTCCAGGCATTCGTTGTTGCTAATAAGATATCTGATGCCAATGTGATTCTCTCTCTCTTTTTTTTTTCCCCCAAATGTTTTTATTGAGTTTTACAGAGAGACCGAAACATCGATGAGAGAGGAACATCATCAGTCGGCTGCCTCCTGCACGCATCCCAACTGGGGATCCAGCCCTTGACCCAGGCGTGTGCCCTGACTGGGAATCCAACCCGCGACCTCTTGGTTCCTGAGTCAATGCTCAACCGCTGAGACCTGCCAGCAGGCTGATTTTCATTTATTTATAGCTAACTTGGTTTTGGTTTTGGGTTTTTTTTTTATTGCTTTATTAGTTTCCTTTTCTAGAAGCTGATAGTATCTTCTCTTCATCCTTCGTGTACTGAAATCTTGTAAGGTGCCCGGCTGGATTTTTTTTCGTTGTGCTGAGTACTTTTGGACCCTTTTGATTTAAAATCTTACGTTGCTCTTCTGCTCTGTACATTTTTTCTATTATTTCTTTGATGCTTCACTTTATTTTCTCCGACTGGAAATCCTCTTAGTTGTCAGACGTCCTGGGTTGATCCTGTGTGTGCCTGCTGTTCTCACTGTTTCCCTCTCTGCCTTTTCTGTCTGTGGTGGGTAGAGCACCTTAACTTTGTCTTGCAGACCTTGTCGTGAAGGCTGTAATTTGGCAGTTGTATTTTTAATTTTCTTCCCTCTGGGTCTCTGATGATAGGATTTTCATAGCCTCTTGCTCTTGCTTTGCAGAGGCCAGATTGGGTTTCCTTGCTCTGACACACTAATTAGAATGGTTTTAAAAGTTATCTCCTGACCCTCCGTGATCTCATTTCCTCTGGGCTCTGGTTTTCGTGTTTATTCTGGTCATTCTTTTTCTGGCTGCTGGTTTTCCCCGAATGTCTGGTGGATGCTCTCTCATTTGTACTTAGTGCTTCGTTCCTTCAGCGTTGTCTTCGATCACGTACTGCCTTCCGCTTCCTAACTTTGGGAAGTTAATCGCAACCTCGTTCTCTGCAGCCTCCCACTCATTCCCGTCATTCTTGGCGTTTGTTCCCTTTTGTGTTTCCTTACTGCTATTGCAGTGGGTTTTTTAAATGGTCTGAGGGCCACCATTAAGTTGGAGTTGGTGGCCTTCCATTTATGTCTAGATGTGCTGGGTGGGGTAGAGAAGTGACCCCCTTGAGGCCACCCCCAGACAGAGCTGGTGCTGGTGCTGAGACAGACAGACCCTGTTTCTCCCAGGTGCTCATGCACAGCGGGTGGGGTGTGCATTGGATATGGCCAGGTCCGTGAGATTGTAAACCTTGTCTCCCTTTGACCTAGCATGTCTGCTCTCAGGTATCTGACCGAGACAATCACTCACACACATGTGCAAAGAGGTGCAAGAGTATTCATTGCAGCATCATTTGTGACAGAAAAAAATTCAAACCTCAGGGACCCCTGTTGACAGCAGGGGTTGGGGGGCCAGTTAACAAGGCACAGTGAGTGCATAGTGTGGGCTACTATGCAGATAACCCATAAAAGATTGTTCTTAAAAGGAAAAAAAGACTTTTATAAAGCTACTAGAGGCCCAGTGCACGAAATTCGTGCAGGGGGTGGGGCAGGGTGTGTGTTCCTTAGCATGGCCTGCACCCTCCCCAATCTGGGACCCCTTGAGGGATGTGACTGCCTGTTTAGGCCCGATCCCACTGGGATTGGGCCCTCTCACAATCCAAGACTGCTGGCACCCAACCACTCGCCTGCCTGCCTGATTGCCCCTAACCGCTTCTGCCTGCCAGCCTGATCACCCCCTAACCGCTCTCCTGCTAGCCTGATCGATGCCTAACTGCTCCCCTGCCGGCCTGATTGCCCCTAACTGCCCTCCCCTGCTGGCCTGGTCTCCCCCAACTGCCCTCTCCTGCTGGCCTGGTCACCCCTAACTGCCCTCTCCTGCAGGCCTGGTTGCCCCCAACTGCCCTCCCCTTCCGACCATCTTGTGTCCACATGGGGATGGCCATCTTATGTGTTGGAGTGATGGTCAATTTGCATATTACCTCTTTATTAGATAGGGTGGTTATATTTATGGAAACTCATTAAAGAAAAAACTAGAATAACGAACACCCAACTATTATCTGTCTTTATGTCAATGATTAGAATTATTTGAGAATATATTCATGTGACACGTGGATAGATAGATATTTTTTAGAATGTTAACCTCAGAAAACAAACAAAGAAGGAGATCAAACGATTAGCTTGGATTAGGGCCCCTGGCTGCTTCCTTCCTTCACAGCCTGAATGATCCTCATTGCTCAGGGCCTGTCAGTTTATCGTCAAGTACTACATACTCCCAAGACACGTGGACCCCAGAGCCTGGTGATTTCCGCCGTCCTCCCTACGGAGACACACCTGCAATATGCTAACGAAGAACACTTGACCCTCCTGGGGTGCACATGAGCTGGCGGGTTGGCGTGTGTGTAGGTGACTGCCCCACACCTGGAGACGTGGTGGCCTCCTGTGATGGGCGGGACTTGGTGATCGTGGGATGGGAGGTGGAAGGGTTGTGCCTGGGAGGGCCACAGTGTAGACAAAGCTGTCGAGCAGGCATTGAGCATGAGCTGAGCTTTGGCAATGGGCCGGAAAAGGGGAGAGCCCACAGGAGTCTTTCCTTACCGCTCCGGTTTCATTAGTGGATGGCCCATAAGTGACAGGTTTCTGTCAGCTTTTCTCCCTGGTGCTTCAGAGCTCCTGATGGCCATGCCAGGGCTCCCTCTGGATGTGGAAGGACAGTGGGACAAGAACACGCAGAAGTCCCACAGTGGAGCGGGTCCTACCCCCTTAGAAGAGCTCTTCGCTCAGCTGGGCTCTGCCTTTGGCTGGCTGGCTGACTGGCCCCCCCTCTCCTTTCCCTGCCGCCTCGGCTCAGAGCCCTGAGTGCCGCCTCCTCCATGCCCCGAGAGCAGAGCCTCTGTTCACTTCTCCGTTTGGACTCCATGAGGCCAGGAGAAGCCATTGCATTCAGAGCCTATTTAGAAGTGAATAAATCCCGAGTTGCTGCGTTGTGCCTCCACTACAAACCTTGCGTTCTCCCTCCCTCTCTGCCCCCACCCCCCCTCGTCCTTCTCTCTCTCAGACGGGGCAAGGTCCCAAGACTCTGTGGCAGTCTTAAGGCTCGAGTCAGCGGAAAAGTCGGCCTGCCTGGGACCAGTGGGCAGAGGCGGACTACCCGCAGGATAGCTGGATCCGTTTCTCTGCTGGCTGGGCTGTGGCAGCTGGTCTTGCTGTCACTCCTGGCCCGTGCTTCCTAGTGAGTGCCAACCAGGATTCCCGTAGTCCTGGGCTCCTCGGTGGGGGTGTGTCCTGCCCCTTGGCCTCTCCCCACCATACGCAGTGTGGCGGTTCCACTGAAGAGCACACGACCGGGTGCTGTGCACCTCAGGGCGGATTAAAGGCAGTCCCTGTAGACGGGAAGCTGAGGGAGACCACATTTTGGAATTCCTGAGTGTTCAGCCTGACAGCTGTGCAGCCTGGTCAGCTGAGCGCAGAACCATGTCTTCCGGCAGCTCCCTTATCTCCTTAGAAAGCCTGGATCCTTCTGTCGAAATGAACTTGGGGAGCCCTAAGCCCACAGCCTGCCCCCACAGCATTTCCTCTTCCTAAAGGACCACCCCCACCCCAGCCAGCTCTGGGGCTGCGTGCAGTTATCACATACGCTGGCGGGCCGTCCGGCCCTGTCCTCCCCTCCTCCCACTGCTGGGCCTCAGTGCTGGGGAGGGGAAGGAGCTTCAGACCCAGGTCTTGCTGAAATCAGCATCTGCCTCCTGCCTCTGAGAGCATCTCTGCTTTCCTGGAGACAGGTAATTAGCGGTTTGAGGTTTGCTGTGGAGTGGTGGAAGCTTCCAGTAGAATCCCACCACACCCTGTTCTCAGGCCTTGAGTTCTCCCAGTGTCCCTGCAGTGGGGGACCAGGAATACTCCGCCCTGGCCTTCGACTGGAGCACGGTCTCCTCTCCAGCCTCTGGCTTGTCCTCTCTGGTCACAGAGGTCAGGGCGAGGAGCGGGTGGGTGGCCTAGCGAGGGGGAGCCCCAGGAGGAGGAGGGGGAGGCAGCTCCGAGACCCTCCAGCGGCCTCCCCGCCAGTCCTGCTGCAGTTCTGGGATGGCGTGCCTTGCGGGTCTGAGTCATCCAGCCTGTCACCTGGGGGCTCTGCTCAGCTCGGTGGAGGGGGTGCGGGTGGGCTCCACACTCGGATCGTGCTTTGCTGTTGCCTCTGCCCTGCTTTCCTGGGCCTGCACATCTGGGTCAAATAAGTTGAAACTGGCTCACGATGGTGAAGGGAGAGCAAAGCCACAGACAGAGCCATGGAAATGACCTCATCGTGTGGAAGCCATCAGCGAGCGCTGGAAAGCAGTCGTGTTTGAACATGTGTGTGGGAAGGAGAGCAGACTGTCTGTGGTTTGCATTTTCATGTTTCATGTGCAGCAGCGTTTTCCTGGGGATTTGGCTAAGCCAGCTTTGGCAGCGAGCGCGGGAGGCAGCTGCTCTTTTCTCTACATAGCCCCGCCTCCCTCCTCGGAAAGCAGTTGTGCTTTGGTGTTCGGGTGCTGGGGAGGGGCTGGTTTTCCACTGGAGAAGGCCTTTTGGGAGACCCTCGATGGCAGGCCAGAGTTGTCTTAGCTGGGGCATACCAGTCCGCTCAGCTGAGCTGCAGAGAAAGGAGCCTGTGCGTGCAGGCCCCTTGTTACCGGAGGTGCATTATGTGACCATTCCCACTGCCCAGACATCGCTGTGGATGAAGAGCTGCACCCCACGCCCCGCAGAGGCTGCCACACCACCACCAGGCCCCTCTTCTGGAGACGGCGCCCCCTCCCCAGGCCTTCTTTCTCACCATCCAGCACTGTCATATGCAGGGGGGTGGGTACCACACACAAGTTGCAACAGCATTGTTCCCTGTTGTGAGCAGGGCTGTCTTTAGTCCCTCTGTGTGCCCACTAGAGCCTGCTCCAGCCCATTGTCTGGCAGCCGTGCCCCCGTGACACCGCTCCTCAGACAGGCCCCCAGAGATGAGGGAGCAGCCTCTGCTTCGCTGCACTTCCCAGGAGGCTGGCAGCGAGCACTGGGCATCGCTGCTGCTGCTGGCCTCTGGCTCTCGTGCTCCCAGACCTCCCAGAGTGCAGCCTCAGTCCCTCTGGCACCTCATTACGCCTTTGGTTTTGCCGACTGGTGTACGTGTCTCGAGGGGTTGGGACTCATTGTGTCTCTCCTGTCTGAGAGGCTGCTGCTTGGAGAACATGGCTGCGGGGTGGTGTCTTAGGAAAGGGCCTGAAGGAGGGTGGCCCTGTGGCATCGGGAAAGCGATGTTGCATAGAGGAGCCAGTCTGCTTGGGTTCAAATCTCAGCTCTACCACTGTGACCTTGGGCTTATTTTTCTATTTTTAGTATATTTGTTTTAGAAAATATAACAAATGCTGCTCAAGGCCCTGGCCGGGAAGCCCAGTTAATTAGAGCATCATCCTGATACACCAGGGTTACAGGTTCGATCTCTGGTCAGGGCACTTAGAAGTATCAACCAATGAATGCATAAATAAGTGAAACAACAACTTGATGCCCCCCCCCCTTCATACACCCTCTCACCTCTCTCTACCTCCCCTCCCCTTCCTCTCTCTTTCTAAAATCAATTTTAAAAATTAGATATTGAAGGTTGAGATGACCCCATACCCTCCTCCTCCACGTACAGAGCTGTCAGCCAATTTTTTATGCCTCTGTCTGTGGCACTGGAAGAGTGGCCTGTGCTAAACCTGACCAGCCCAAGAGGAAGGATTCAAATTCCTGGAGGTTCTGTCACCTAAGCAACCAAATGACTGGTCGACTGGTTGCTATGATGCGCACTGACCACTAGGGGGCAGATGCTCAATGCAGGAGCTGGGGTCCCTCCCACCGGTGGCCGGCTGGCCAACCTCCCGCGCCCTCCCCAACCCACCATCAGCCCCAATTGCCGGCCAGGCCGAGGAACCCCACCCGTGCACGAATTTGTGCACCGGGCCTCTAGTCCTAAAATAAGCTTCAGGTGAACTCATCTATGTCCATCAGCTCATCAGCCTTTTTTTTCTTTTTAATTTCAGAGAGAGGGAGAGAGAGACACTTCAGTGATGAGAATCATTGATCGGCCACACACTGGGGATTGAGCCTGCAACCCGGGCATGGACCCAGACCACGAATGGAACTGTGACCTCCTGGTTCGTAGGTCAACGCTCAACCACTGAGCCACGCCAGCCAGGCTGCCTTTCCTAACTGACACTTAGGAAGAGTTGTAAAGCTGCTTGTCTGTGGAATGTCCCTGGATCTGGGTTTGCTGATATTTACTCACGATTGGATTCAGACTGTTCTTGGCAGAACAGCACGGCACATCCCTCATGAGGCACGAGGTGTCAGTTTTCCCTTAGGAGCGCTGTTAACTTTGATCGCTTGGTATTTCCCCTTTGTAATTAGTAGGTAATCCGTGGGGAGATATTTTGAGGCTGTGCATGGGTATCCTGCTCTCAGTGTATTTATTCCCACCCAGTGGTTTGACATTTATTGGGCATTTATTGATCCAGCACATGAGGGCCCGGGCTTCCGGTGGGGGTCTTGCCAAACTCCTTGGGAAGTTCAGTTGCAGTCATCACCTTGATTGGCATTTAGGTAAACAGCAGAGTTCGCCATTGGAACACTTACATTGATTCTTATCAGAGGTTATTTTCCATTTGGGACAAAAATCCTCTTCCTGGGTTTAAAGTCTGAAAAGGCCAGTTTCATCTATTCATTTGGTCAGTAAGTATTTGTTGAGTGCTTACTGTGGGCCAGTGCTATCCCAGGTGCTGGGGATAAAAATGATAAAAAATGGAAAGTTAAACAAAATGAAATTTTTGTCTCCTGGAAGGTACATTATAATGGGCAATCAGACAGTCTGCCTCTCTTATCAGGTGGTGAAGAGTGAGGGAGACAGTGATGAGCTAAGGGTGCTGCTCTAGCCAGGGCTGTGCAAGCTCTCTGACCCCTGGGCAGAGACCCCGGTGATGAGGCCTAGAAATGCGTACACGCTTGATGTGATTTAGTGGAAGTGGAAGATCGGTTTGGCTGGAGCAGAGATCAGGGACGGGGGCACTTGAGTTTGGGAGAGGTCCTGGCACGGTGATGGAGGGCCGTGTTGACCATGATAGGGAGCCAGTAGACAGTCCAGGTCTGAGGGAGTCAGGCCCTCAGGAGGATACGCACTCAGCTAGCCCCAGCCCACCATGTGCTTGGCATAGCACTGTGGACGCCTCCCTGAGCTGTTGGCCAGCATGTGAGGGCCAGGCTCTGGTGGTCTGTGTGAGGCCGGCCCCCCGTGACTGGCTCCGAGGGCCTTGATACACGGTGGGTTTCTGCATCCAGGGAAGGAAGGACAGCAGGAGGCTAGCAGGGGATGGCCCCGTGAGGTGCCCATTTCCCCAGCACCCTGGGTGGCGGGGCGGTCTTTGACAAGCCTTGGCAGACAGGGGCATGCTCGGGGGCCCCAGCACTTTCTGATCTGGAGCAGCCAGGGAGCCCCAGACTATGAGCACAGGCTGCGTGTCTATTGCCAAGAGGCTAGGCTGTTCTCCAACATCAGTTCTGCCTTTGTCTCCGTCCACCTCCCCCACGCAGAGGGAGCACCATGCCTCGTGGTTTTCCTCCCCAGGCCCAGCCCAGGAAACTGGAATAACTATGGACCCAAGAGAGAGGGCTGGCACTGGGGCCCTTTCCTGTTGGGGGAGGGGCTCTCTCTGAATGCTCCCATCTCCAGCTCACTGAGTCTCACAACAGCCCAAGGTTACTCAGCTACCAAGTGCAGTCAGGATTTGAACCCAGGCCAATTGCTGGCGGAATCTGTTTTCTCCCAGAGCCCACTGCCAGGGCCCCGCGGTGCCATCCCACCTATTTCAGGCAGTTCCTGACTCTTTAGCTCCTGGCGTGTTGAGCTCTGGCTATGACCCTGGGCTGGTAGAGCGGTGGGAATGAGAAGCACTGAACAGCCTTTGCTGCCGCCTCCCTCCAGGGTCCAGTGCAAATTCCCAGGATGCAGGCTGGTATTCACTGAGCATCCCAGCGGTCCAGATGGCACATGCTGTTTAGTGTGAGCAACACTGTGGGGCAGGTTTTATGAGCACCTTTAACAGTGAGGAAACGGAGCCTGGGAGGGTAAGTAGCACACCCAGCCAGGGGCATGGCCAGTGAGCGGAGAGCCACGAGCCAGCTCGGGTCCCGTGTGTCTGTGCCTGCCTTCTCCAGCGCCGAGCTGACGCAGTAGGGGCCTTTGATCCTCACCAGAGGTCATGTGCTTGTGTAGCGCTGCGGACACCCCCTGGGCTGTTGGAAGACAGTAGGAGGCTTTCAGCAGGTTTCAGACAGTACAGGTTACAGCACTGACTGTAGGGAGGGAAGGCCAGGTTCCAGCTTGCTCTGCCACACCTCCCCGTGTGACGGGGGGTTCGTCTGGGATCCCCTCAGCGCTTCCACTCGCCTGTGAGATGGGGGTCAAAATCACCACCCTCCTCGGACCAAGTGCGAGTGCAAGCTGGGTGCTAGGTGTGCAGGCGAGTGAGAGTTTGCTGGAGTGTTCAGTGCGCCTGCAGGGCTCCTCTGCTCTGCGTCCTTGGACGGGCACCTCTGGACCTAGAGTCAGGGTCAGGGAGGCCGCAGGCCTTTTGAGAAACAGCCACGGAAGTTAAACCCCGTTGTCCTTTCCTGCCCCTAGCATCTTTGTTGAAGCGCCATATACAGGGGCGGGCGAAGGTAGGTTTACAGCTATCTGTATGGAAAAAGCCAAATAATACAAATAAGTAACAATAATTCATAAATAATCTAAGAATCCACTGTACACCTACGTTTGCCCACCCCTGTGTAAATGTTAGCGTAGTGACAACAGTTGTAGCCGACGTTATTAGAGATAAAGGGACTTCACCCAGACCAGGTGATCCTGGACCAGGACCCTAGGCTAGAGTCTGTCCAGGAAAACGACACCCTTCCTTCCGGGGAAACCGTGGTTCTCAACTGGGGCAGTTCTATCTGGGGACATTTGGCAACACCTGGAGACGTGTTTGGTCGTCACAAGTGGAGAGAGTTTTCGTTTGACTAGCTCACCACCCTGCAGTGCACAGAGAGCCACAGCGGAGAATCAGAGAGGCCAGAATGGTGGTGGCATCCAGGTCGAGAAACCAGGATTAAAGACAGCCAGCATGCCCTGGCCGGCGGGGCTCCGCTGTGGGAGCGTCTCCCTGTGCACTGGAAGGTCGAGGGTTTTATTCCCAGTCGGCACATATGGGAGGTAGCCATTCACTGTAACTCTCATATCTCTCTCTCTCTCTCTCTCTCTCTCTCTCTCTCTCTCTCTCTCTCTCTCTCTCTCTCTTCCTTCCTCCCTCTGTTCCTCTGTCCCTCTCCCTCCCCTCTCTAAAAAAAGAAAATAAAGTAGCCAGAGTAAATATTGACTGTGTGTCAGACATTGTTCTAAGTGCTTCACTGGTATTCACTTGCTTAATCATCCCAATCCTAGGACATAGGAGCTATTGTTCTCAGGTGGCAGATGGGGACGTAGGGGCATGGGAGAGGTTAAGTAACCGGACTGGCATCCGGGTCCCCAGGAAGGAGCAGGACAGCCAGGACTTGAATTCAGTCAGCTTCTGGGCCCGTGCCTTTGACCACAGTGCTGTCCCGCACTGCTGGGCATTAAGAGGACTGCTTGGCTTTAAATCCGATTTTCAGCTTCGGGTCCAGAAACCCACATACCTAGGAATTGGTATGTGAGCAGAGGGGAAGGCTGAGGAGTAGGTGATGAGTTTCCCAGATTCTGAGTGTGGTCCAGCTTATGAATTTAGTGGCACAAGGCCCCTGTGGGAGTGGATCACAGGTGACGAGAGCCTCCGAGGCGGCAGAAGTCGTCTCCTTGCTGTGGTGGGGACCAGAGTGGGCACAGCTGTGCAATCCGGGCCGTGTTGTGTCATTGCAGATGTAAAGACAACCGTGGTTTACCCAGCCACAGAGAAGCACCTGCAGAAGTACCTGCGCCAGGACCTCCACCTGGTTCGAGAGACAGGAGGTGATTACAAGAACGTCACCTTACCCCACCTGGAGTCCCAGAGCCTCAGCGTCCAGGTGACTTGGACTGGCCCAGGGGGTCAGACATGGAGTGCGGTCCCAGGGGCTAGTGCATCTTTCTCAGGCATTTGCCGAGGTCTTACCAGGAGCCAGCACTGGTCCACAACACAGGCCGTGGGCTCCCTGCTTCCCTGAGCTTACATCCTCGCGCAGGAGACAGCACGCAGGGATGTAAATGACCACAGGAGGTGCACAGTCACCAGTGCTGTGGAGACGAGTCAGCAGGAAAGTGGCATAGGCCCAGCTGGTGTGGCTCAATGATTGAGCGTTGACCTACGAACCAGGAGGTCAGGGTTCGATTCCCAGTCGGGGCACATGCCCGGGTTTCTGGCTCGATCTTCAGTAGGAGGCAGGTGGTCGATGATTCTCTCCCATTATTGATGTTTCTCTCTCTCCCTTTCCCTTCCTCTCTAAAATCAATAAAAATATATTTGCCCCAAAATAAATAAAGTCTTGAAAAAAAAAGTGGCATAAAAAGTCCTACAGTGAGGTGGCCACTGTTTTCCGGATGATAGTCATTGATAGGGGAATTGAGCCTGGTCCTGGCCTGCCCCTCAGGCTCCCTGGGGGTCCCACCCTGGTCCATTGGAGAATCTGTGCCTCCTAGGCAGCAGCCCTGATGCAGTCTGAGTGGCTGCGTCCTCAGGTATCCGTGAATGGGCAAGACCGATGCCTCCTTGGGCCCCCCCAGTCCAGACTTTTATTCCTGGTTTTGAGCAAACCAGCCTCCAAAAGCCGAATCTCAGAGTAAAGAACTTCCCCGTGGCCAGTTCTTCCTCGTGTTCATTCCGCAGAGGGCAAGGCCCGCTGTCCCTGGGCGCTTCGTGCAGGCCTTTCGCCCTGGGGCTGGCGGCGTTTTCTGAGTGTCTTAGGCGACTGGACCAGATGCAAGGCCATTTAGCTGAGAGATCCCGATTTCTCCTTGGCGTGGACCCAACGCGAACCGGCACGTCTGCCTGGAATTGGCCCCGAGTGAATGCTCTGCGTTAAGTATGACGGATGAGTTGTTTTCCTGCTCACTCATTGCCTGTCTCCATGTCTTCATCACTCACCCTTGTTCTCTCTGAGCATGTCTCACCCACTCTCCAAGGTTCAGGTTACAGAGCTGGAGGGTGTTCCAATATGGGAAACTCACAGCCATTTCTCCCAGGGCCAGCGACGTGGTGTCCTGGCTGTAGGGGCAGTGCAGGGGGATGTACGCAGGAGGAGGACGGAGAGGAGGGCCGACAGGCGGAGCGGGAGGCCCTGTGTGCCCACAGCCCTCTCCCAGCCTGGCTGTCAGCCGCGGTTCCCTGAGCTGTGTTTGCACCAGGTTCCTCGGGCTCACGCTGGCTTGACGTTTTAATTTTAAGTCCCAGCACTTGCTCTGCCTTCTGAGTGGAAAAGAGATGCTCCAGCTTCCTGGGTAGCTTCTGCTGTCAGGATCCTAGAGGGATCTCCTGGGATATTTGTTCTATGTGCTGGTTGCACACCCCTGGGATTCAAGAGAGGAAACCCTTAATATAGTCATGTGAGTCATATGTACCTTATGCACCATTATTCAGATCCTTTTGGAGAATAATACAACAGAATTCCACTGCTCTACCGACTTCGTTTGACACGAGCATTTGTGTATCGTTTCTTGGCTGTTTCTAGCGAGTTCACCAGCACTAAGCTCAGCTGGCGACAGTCATTGTATTTCTTGAGCATCTGCCCTGTGCCAGGCCCTGTGCTTGGCTCGGGAGGGTCACCAAGGTGGACACTACAAGGCCCCTGTGTCTGATGGGAAGAGGGACATGTGGTCTGACAATATGATGACCAGCACTTTGGTGGTTTATATGTGAGGTGCAGTGGTGACACAGGGGGAGTGATCAGCTCAGACAGTGGGGGCTTCACAGAGGGACCCTCCAGCTGGGTCCTAGGGGACAACACAAGAAGGCCAGCAGGGGCCGGGGGGAGGCACTCTTTCCAGGAGTTCCCACACCTTGCTCATCATCAGGGCGGCCTGGTGAGATTTTTAAAAATACAGAACCTAGACCATATCTGCTGAACCAGAACGTTCAGGGCGTGGAGCTGGGAAATCTGTGTTTTAAAAGATCTCTGTTTCTGCTGCTTATTAGATTTGAGAACGCTTGCCATAGCCAGGGAGGGGCCCCTGAGCAGTTTAATCACGGGTGAGGTGAGTGTGGTGAGAGGGGGAGGCCGAGGCCGCGGGGAAGGCTGCGGTAGCGACTGGAGAGGGAAGGCGTAGGAACTGGGTGATGTGGAGAACTGGGCAGAGCCTGGGGTGGCTCCAGGTCCCACCTGAGCGATGAGGGGACAGGTAGTAGGACTGTTAACCAGGATGGGGGACGTGGACAGCAGAGAGGGTTAATGTGGACGACAGTGTGTTTAGTCCTCACATGCTGCCCGAACTGTTCTAAGCACCTTACGTGCGTCACCGCAAAAAATCTCCACAACAGCCCTTCGGAGACGGGCGCTCTAAGCCAGCTGGCCTGGCCCCTGCCTCGGTGCTCTTAGCCGACTACCCTGTTAGGCTCCTCACATTTGGTGCCTGGAACTTCTAGTGAAAATGCCCGGGAAAAAGGCAGTGGGGGGTGTGACTCAGCGCAGGAGAGATGCTCAGGCCGAAGCCGATAATGAGTCACTGAGCGAGGCTTCATCAGCATCGGCTGGGTCTGGGCTCTGCCCGGCGGGACACTCCTTCGCTTCGGAAGCCCTGTTTCCTGTCGGAACATGACCCAGTCCCGGTGGAAATGGAGAGAGGTGCCACGTATCACTGGCCTGCTGCTGTTTCCAGCACTTTAGAAAGGGCGCCAGAGTGGCAGCTGCCATTATGCACGCACGGGACAGTTCTGGGGAACAGGACAGAACAGTGCAGAGCTGAGATGCCTGCAGGTGCGGGCAGGTGAAGCGGGGCCAGAGGAGGGGGCCAGCAGGCGCTGAGCAGAGAAGCAGGAGCTTGAAGAGGAAGCAGGATGCCCCAAGGGAGGAGAGGGTCCGGACAGGGTGGCCAGTGTCACTGCGAGGCCATGCCAGGTGCATTCGGTGCTGCTCATAGGCCCTCATCGTTGGGTGGCCGTCTCCCTGCCTTGCTTTCAGAGGGTGGCTACTCCCCATACATAGCCCCTCGGAATGTGGGAATCCTGTTCTCTGGTTCACCCTTTCTCATCTCGGGTCCTGGCTGAGACGCGTGGATTGAGGTCCCGCCTGCTCCCCCAGAGGCCTTTCCCACGCAGCCTGGAGCGCGGGCTCCGAGACCAGGCTCTGGCTTAGAATTGTGTGAACTTCCTTTCCCTGCCTTTCCCTTACCTGCAAAATGGGGTGCTCACAGCCCCGCATTTCCAGGATTGCTGCGAGGACAGCCCCGGGAGGCACTGGAGCAGGGCCCGGCTCGGCGTAAGACTGCGCTTCTCACTGCCCGCCTGGTGTCGCCGCTCCATCCTCGCACCCACGACAGTCTTGCCCGGAGGTCAGCACCATCTCTGTTCTCATCCTCCTTCCCTTTCCCCAGTCAGACTGGTTGCCTTCACCTACTAAACCCAGTTCAAATCAGGCTGCTAAGGTGAACATCGCGAGATTCCAGCCCTGGAGTAGGTGCCACTCTGCATCTCTTAGGCAGGAAAGGCGGGAGGGTCAAAGTTTCTCTCTGAGACTTGTTTCTTAATTCACGGGTTAAAAGTCAGTTCCCCAAAGGCAGAAGTTCGGTCCTCCTCACCCTCCAGACCTCTCCCTGGGAGTGGGCGGCCAGACTCTTCTCGGTGAGTGCGGCCTTTTTTCTCTCCAGTGGGTGGCCTACTTGGTGTGGGTCCTACCAGCAGGCCCCCTCTGCTCCTAGCTCTCCAGCCCAGAAAGCTGCACTTGACCTTGGCCGTGCTGGCCAGGAGCTGACAGCCAAGGATGCAGACTCCTGGGATGAGGTGTGCAGACCCTAAACCGCTGTGTCCACACTTCCGGAAGTGGACAGAGGAGCCCTCCACGGGTGTTGGTGTCAGTGCCCTGGCGCCCCGTTTCACCCCTGCATGAGCGTGGAGGCCGTGGTGACAGGCACAGGGGCAGCAGTGTGAGCCCAGCGCTGCCTCTGTCTGGCTTTCCAGCAGGGTTCTCTAGGCTTTCTGGCATGGAGTTCACAGTCCTGGGAGGAAGTCTCTTTTGCAAAGAGTGCTCAGAGCTGGGGGAAGTGGAGAAATGCTGAGGTCTGTGGTCTGGGGGTTTGAGCCCTGGAGAACAGGGGCCTTATCTCAACCTCCTTGCAGGAGGCTTCTTCAGAGAGGCCATCAGGACCTTGATTGTAAACTGATGTCCTTGGGATCCACATTACCCAAGGAAGGGCTCCCTAAGACTCAGCAGCAGCAGATCTAAGGGGTGTGGGAGGCCAGAACCCTGGGTAGACAAGAGAATCATTGATCAGCTGCCTCCTGCCCACCCCCCACTGGGGATTGAGCTCGAAACCCGGGCATGTGCCCCCACTGGGAATCGAACCGTGACCACCTAGTTCATAGGTCAATACGCAACCATTGAGCCGCACTGGCTGGGACAGGTCTGCTTTGTTACACAGGAGCCATGTCAGCGGAGACTGCTATGGCGCCAGGTAGGCAGCCACTTTGCAAATCCCAGTGGGGCGGCCTCTCCGAGGATCCCACACTTTATCTAGAATCTGCCCTGGCATGGAGCCAGCTTCCTGTGCAGAGGGAACCCCAACCTGATCATTTGCTGTGTCCCGAGTAATGTGGGAGGGGCCCGTGGAGACGCTCTCCCCTGGATCTGTGGGCAGTGGAGGGTGGATGAGGACCGGGCCTGTGTGGCCACAGCAGAGTGTATGCACACTGCTGACCAGCAGGAGCTAAAGAGCCAGTGCCCTCTGCACGGCCGGGGCCTTGTGGGGATGGCTGGTGACCGAGTGTCAGCAGTGGGACAGGGCAGCCTGAGGTGGATGCCCTGAGCTCAGTGGCTGTCCTTCCTGGAGGGGCCAGAGAGCTTCCCTAGCCCAGCCTGGGGTGGTGACGGGATAGGAACCCTCTCTCCCTCTGCCATCAGTGGGTGTACAACATTCTCGACAAGAAGGCGGAAGCCGACCGGATTGTTTTTGAGAACCCAGATCCCGCTGACGGCTTTGTCCTCATCCCCGACCTCAAGTGGAACCAACAGCAGGTAAGAGATTTCCTGCTGGGTTCTCTGCTCTCAGTGTCCTGCTCCGGGTCGGGTCAATGACCCACCGTAATCCTACCTTAAGCCACCGTCTTTCCCCCATTGGTCTCCCACTCTCTAAGCAGATTGTCCTTAACCAGCAGGGAGAGGTCTGAGCTCTGCACGCGAATGCATACCTGTCATACGGAGTGTTTATGCTTCAGCGGGCACTTTAACGCCCTTTCTGTCTCCTCCAGCCCCCACCCCCACTGGGTCTGTGTGTGGTTGGGGGGAGGGGAGGCGGGGATGAGGCGATGTTTGTATAACCACCCGGGCTGCTCCTTAACCAGCCAAGTGGCTTGGGTGGCCACTCTCACTCTCTGGAGCCTGTGCTGGGCTGTTTGCTTTCCTTCATCTCCCTAGACACCAGCAGACCCAGGCCGGCCCATGGTCTGAACTAGTGACAGGCAGCAGTCACGGCGAACAGCGTGTGGCTTCCCCTGCACCGCCCTAGTTACAGAGGCCCGGCAGCTCCTCCTCCCTGAGCCTCTCCACCGTGTTTCCTGGTTTCCATGTGCCTGCTGCTGCTCCACCCCCTGAGGAGCAGGCTTCCGGGGGAGCCACCTTCTCTCTGTCCCTCCCAGTTCTCTGTAGCCTCTCTGTCTCTCCACCTTCTCTCCTCCCACCCTCATTCCCCTGCACCTGCCCACTGCAGTCACAGTGTACCATCCCCCCTGGGTGGGCCTGCATGCCCTGCTGAAGAACAGCAGACAGCGGCCTGCAGGGGGTACGCTTCCCTCCACGGCCTGCATGGGGCCGGATGCAGCCTGCAGCAGGTCGGGCCAGGAGAAGGCCATGGAGGCCAGAGGCGGAATCACCGAGTAGGAAGTGGGGAGTAGATAGATGCCCCCCTCCTCTAACTGGACTCTGAGATTCCAGCTTGGGTTTCCGTTCTGCTTTTGGGTGGGCCCTTCTGGTTTCTGCGCCGCTCTGGCAGTCATGGGACCTGCAGAGGCAACCTCCGGGAGGGTGGGCCCTGCCCGCCTTGCCCGCCTTGCCCGGGACGCCTCCCCCTTCTTTCTCAGCCCCGGCCTGCTCAGCTGGCTCTTGGGGCCTTTAAGTCCTTACTGGGCTCACCGGCAGTCTGCTTGGCTTTGATTGGGTGATTTCCATACCTGCCGTGCCCCCTTCAATGCCAGATATGGGGGCTGGGAGCCCGTGGCTGGGCACCGGGCCAGCCTCTTGGCTCAGGCGCATAGGCTCGGGAGCGCCAGCTGTCTTACCAGCGCTGTGGGGCTTCCTGAACATGACTCGGGGTGGTAGGAAATGAAGGGAGTTTCCAGGAGTTGGAGAGCTAGGCGAGATGTGGGGTGCAGCCAAACCGGTTTGGCTCAGTGGATAGAGCGTCAGCCTGCGGACTCAAGGGTCCCAGGTTCGATTACGGTCAAGGGCATGTACCTTGATTGTGGACACATCCCCAGTGGGGGGTGTGCAGGAGGCAGCTGATCGATCTCTCTCATCGATGTTTCTAACTCTCTGTCCTTCTCCCTTCTTCTCTGTAAAAAATCAATAAAATATATTTTTATAAAGATGTGGGGTGCAGTAGTGAGAGAGGCGGCCCCCAACCTCCTCTCCCCTGCAGCTGAGCCCCACCTCAAGCCTCCACAGAGGAAGCCAAGACTGGCCCTGGAGATGTTGGGGGAGCTGGGACAGGCCCTGGGGATGCTGGTGGCAGCAGTGGGCCATGCCTTGTGCAAACCCTGTCTGCCCCCAGCAGCCCTGTGCCTGGAGGTCCTGGATTGCAGCCTGGTCACGGGAGGTGCGGGTGGGGTGGGAGGAACTCCAGACTCACAAGATCCGAGCTTGTGATTGCAGCGGGGGTGGCCTGAGGGACAGCAGGAGACCGACTTGTGCGTCTCCATTCTAGAAGCCCACGGCACTGAGAAGGCGTATCGGGGTCCTCTGACCTGGTGCCGGCAGGCGTCCTGCCTCTGTTCCTTTAAGACAGAGAGGCTTCAGGAGCTGCACTGGCATCCAACGCAGGTCTGGACTGGTCCTCAGCGATCGAGGATGGTCAAGCTGAATGTCAGGCTTTTGCCCTGGCCCGTGGGGCTCAGTTGGGTGAGCGTCATCCCGTGCACCAAAAGGTCACTGGTTCAAGGTCATGGCAAATACCCAGATTTTGGTCTCAGGTTGGGGTGCATGTGGGAGGCAACTGAGCTTTCTCTCTCTCTCTCTTTCTTTTTCTCCCTTCCTCTCTCTCCCCCTCCCTCCCTCTGCCTTCCTCTCTTTAAATTTTTTTTTTTAAGTCAGACTTTCCTTGATGGTAATATAGGTGCCATTGTTTTAACCTTTGCTTAATTAGCACGGTCTCTTGGTAATGCCATATGTCACTGTCTCAGATCCTTGCCCTGCGACAGAACCTGACAATTAGGCAGTGTCTCCAGCAGGGAGACGGCGGGCTGGACGTCACCTCCTCCTCCCCAGGCAGGGGTGGAGGAGAGCAGTGCACCTGCGTTTTCTTCGGGGAGGCTCTCTGCTCACCTGGCACCTCCTGCTGCTCTTTCTCCCAGGAGGATGTCTTTACATACAGGGTGTCCCTAAAAATGTGTACGCACTTCAAATAATTATGAAGCCAGTATTTATTACATTACACTAAGTGTATTAAAATACATTTCATTCTCAAAATGTAATAGGACTCAGCGGTGTGTACATTTTGGGGGGATACCCCGTATTTATGTAGCCCCCAGCTGATGACTCGGGATTAATTAGCAAGACTCTTCGTCCGTATGTCCATTGTCCATCCATCCATCTGTGCCACGAATACCTGCCATGCCCCTAATGTGTGCCAGACCTCTGCCTTTCTGGAGGTTACATATCCCTTCCTCAGTTCTCGTAAGGCAGTGGTTCTCAACCCTCTGGCCCTTTAAATACAGTTCCTCATGGTGTGACCCAACCATAAAGTTATTTTCGTGGCTACTTCATCACTGTCATGTTGCTACTGTGATGAATCGTCATGTAAATATCTGATATGCAGGGTGGTCCTAGGCGACCCCTGTGAAAGGGTCGTTGGACCGCCAAAGGGGTCGCGACCCACAAGTTGAGAACCGCCGTCTTAAGGGCTCACCTGCGTATTTGTTTGTTTTTCTGTAGGTCTGGTCAGACATGCACGGGGTGAAGGTGCACATACCGAGGTGTGCAGGGAGAGTAAGGTCGTCACCCCACACGCCTCCACTCCCCTTCCCCAGAAGAGGGCATTTGTCCTTCCAGAGAGCCTTTCCCTATTGTATGTATGAGCGTGTGTGTGTGTATGGAGGCACACATGCCCTTTCAGGTCATGGGACTCGGGTTCTCTGGTCTAAGGATCTCAGCACCGGACACTGCCCTTCTGGGTCACCCAGGGGCGGAGGGATCACTCTCCCTCCGAAGCTCCGGCCAATCGCATTCTCCCCCTCAGCCCGAGCCAGGAAGCTGCTGCTCCGAGTCCGCTGTCCTCCCTTGTAAAACGAGATTGATGGTGTGAAGACTGACTTCTGGGCCACCTTCTGGGGTGCCAATCTGAGACCCTTTTCGGCCCCTTGTCTAGCTTTTTCAGAGAATTTCTCTGAGCCAGGGGCCCTTTGGCTGCAGAAAATCTGAAGTAATGTCTGATATCAGAGAATGGCTTTTTTCCCTTCCACACCCAGCCGTGAGCTGACACCCAGCAGCAGGCCGCATGCCTCAGTCCACGTCAGGGAGCAGCGGGTGCAACTGAAGGTCCTGTTTGGACGGCCAGCAGACGGCATCTAAAACAAAGGCTACTGCTGTTTGGAAGTCCTGTGATAGTGACACATGGAACAACTGAAGACACCCACAGACACACACCCACGCCCCGAGTTCAAGCAGTTTTTCCCCTGGCTTCTCCTGGGCCTCTCCCTCGTGAGAGAGTAAATGTCCTGGGCACATGTCGTGAAAAGGGGGAGCACCGAAGGGACTTGTGGGCCAGGGAGGCTGGTTGGCGCAGCTCTGTCATCTGCCGGAGGCTCCCACGGGCCCGTGTGCAGCAGGCCTGGGGCAGGGAGCCCAGCTCTGGGAGCCCTGGCAGAGGAGAGCGTCTGGGGCAGGAAGGGACTGCTGGCCGTCAGGTGCCGTCTGGAAAGTCTCATTCTCACTTTTGAACTCGGGACCCTTCAGGGTTTGGTCGGGTCCCCAGGCTGTCTCATCTCGTTGAGGAATCTGGCATCTTAGAGGCCGGGCTGAGTGCTGCTGGAGCTGCCCCAAGCCCCCCCTTCTCCCCCCCCACCCCCGCCCCAGCCCCGGAGCCTGGGCCTGCCTCACGCACGCACGGGATGTGATCGCCAGCCAAGGCCAGGGTTTGGGCGAGCGGGGCGGGGTGGGGACGGATTCTGGGCCAGAGGAGTTCATTTCTGTCCTGGGCACCATCTTGTCGACGTTGGGTCTTTGCAGTGTTGTGACCTCCAGGTTGTGGTCAGGTGCTGTTTTCAGGAAGGACAGTGGGAAGGGCTGCCGGGCCGGGAGGCAGGGGAAGGGAGGAGAAGGTTAGTGCGGCTCTGGTGGTGCCCCTGCTGAGCTGGTCCTGGCTCCCCTTCCACCCTCACACGCCTTCACCCGCCTTCGAGTCCCGACAGATCGGGTTGTTTACTCTGCCCGTAGCACTGTGCTCTCCTGACTCCGAGCCTTTGCTCTCACTGTCCCCTCTCCCTGACTGCCCCTCCTGTAAACCTACCTCTTCAAGACCCAGATCCCCGCCGCCTCCTCCAGGAAGCCTCTCCGGATGGCCCTCGCCCGTCTTCCTTCTTCCTGCACTTCTCTCACCTCATGTCTGAGTAGTTACTTGTGTCCATGCGATTAGACCCTGAACGCCTGCAGGGAAGCGTTGTCCTTGGCACTTGAGCCCCGTCAGCTCTGAGTTTAGGGTATTCCTTTGAGGAGGAATGGGCAGAAGTTCCGTTCCTTAGACCATCCACTCGCGGGGCACGTGGACTCCCACATCGCTGGGGGTCAGTCCTGCTGTGAGGTCCCTGGGGCGGGCTGTGGCTGGCACTGCAGGCGTGGGGGTGGGCGCTGCTGGCTTCGCTGGGGGATTCCAGGATTGGCGCCTCCCCGGCTCTGTCGCCCGCTGAGCCTGCTGTACTCCTGTCCTCTGCAGCTGGATGACCTGTACCTGATCGCCATCTGCCACCGCCGGGGCATCAGGTCGCTTCGGGACCTCACCGCGGAGCACCTGCCGCTGCTCAGGAACATCCTCCGGGAGGGGCAGGTGAGTTGCCCTGGCAACACATCGAAGCCCAGGGGAATTACCCTCTGCTTCCAGTGTGTTCCCTGTACATCTCCTCGCCCTTCCCAGGAGGGTGTCTGCCACGGGGGCTTCTTTCTCAGAGTCAGTGTGGGCTACACACAGGCTCTTTCCAGGCCCTGCCGCCTGTCCTGCCCCACCCTCCTCCTCTAAAGTTCCCACTTCAGCGCCCTGCCTTCTCCAGCAGGTCCCGTCTGGGCGCCCGCCCAGCCCGGGATTGCCAGTCTGGCTGTGACAGCCACACCATGCAGCCGTGTTTCTTGTAGCTGGATCGATGGCTCTGACGTGTGAATGCAGGAACCGCCTCTACTCCAGCCCGTGGGCCGAGGCGTATTCTCTCACTCCTGAGATTTGGGATGCCGTCTATGTGGGGTGACTATTGAGGGTGCTGAAAGGAGCCCCGAGGGGTGGGGAGATGGGGGAAGAGAGACTAGAATCCAGGGATGTGGCCCTCGTTCTGACATTTTGACCCAAGCCAGCTGCCTGACCCTGGGCCTCACCTCCCTGGGTCTCACTGTGTGGGTAGGATCCTTCTGAAGCCTCCATTCTGGGGGCTTGTTCTCGGCCTTTTTTCCACTTGGAACATTTGAAGGTCCCCTATACACACACACACACACACACACACACTCTCACACACACACATACACACACATACACACACACACTCACACACACACATACACACACACTCACATTCACTCACACACTCACACTTACACACACACACTCACTCACACACATTCATACACACTCACATACACACACTCACACACTCACACTCACATTCACACACACACACACTCACACACACACACACGCACACACATACACACACACACACATACACACACACTCACACACTCACACACTCACATTCACACACACACACACACTCTCACACACACACACGCACACACACATACACACACACACACTCTCTCACACACACACACACATACACACTCACACTCACACATACACACACATTCACACTCACACTCACTCACACACACACACTTACACACTCACATACACACACACACATACACACACATACACACACACACATTCACACACATACACACACACATTCACACACACACACACTCTCACACACTCACATTCACACACACACACACTCACACATACACACTCACACTCACACACATTCACACACACTCACATTCACACACACATACACACACACATTCACACACTCACTCTCATTCACACACATGCACACACTCGCGCGCGCACACACACACACTCACATTCACACACACACACTCTCACACAGTCACACACACTCACACGTGCACGCACGCACACATTCACACACGTACACATACACACTCTCACACAGTCACACGCGCGCGCACGCGCACACCCACATACACACACCCACATTCACACACACATGTACACATACACACTCTCACACACTCATACACACACACACCCCCCAGTGCCCAGGCCTGCAGTCCTGGTGCTCCTTCCACAGCGTTGCTCCCAGGCTTGGATCACTTGGAGGAAGGGCTCTGCTGGGTCCTCTCTCTGTTGACCTCTGACCCCAGCTCCCTGTCACACCTCTCTGGCTGCCTGTCTGTTTGGAGCAGCTCGTTTCTCCTGTAACAGCCTCTGGTGGCGGAGAGTGCGCCTTCCTTCTGGGGAGGCGCTAGGCCAGCACTTCAGCTGCGCTGGCAGCTCTGCGGCCTTCCCCGCTTAGCCCACAAAGCCTGTGGGGGTCGGCTGGCCCAGCGCCGTTTACAGAACGCCGTTCTGGGGTGCATCCCGAGCCCACGGAGGCCCTAGTTCTTTCCTCTTCCCCTCTGACCTCCTGAAGGGTTTGCCCACAATGGAAACCAGAATCTCCTCTTAACTCTAAGCCTTGGAGACTCCGGGAAAGGGGTTTGATACAAAAGGTCCTACCTCTGACCTGGCCAGTGTGGCTCAGTTGGCTGGAGCATCGTCCCTTACACTGAAAGGTTGTGGGTTCAGTTCCTGGTCAGGGCACATACTTAGGTTGCAGGTTCGATCCCCAGCCGGAGTTGGCATGCATGTGGGAGGCAACCTATAGATGTTTCTCATGCCAATGTTTCTCTCTCTCCGCGCCCCCTCTCCCTCCTTCCCTCCCCCCTCCTTCCCCTCCCACTGAAAATCAGTGAACATGTCCTCAGGTAACGATCTTTTTTTAAAGACCTATTATGAAAATAAAATAATTTTTTAAAAAAGGAAAGAAGCCCTGCCCATGCACAAGGTGGGGGCCGAGGGAGCAGGGGCCAAAGTCAGGCTCCCCTCCTGCCAGGCGTCCGGCCCATCCTTGTTCTCTCACTAAGGCCCTCGCTCAGCCATGCCCATTGCCGGAGCCTCACTCTGCTGCAGGCTGAGGGGGCGAGGCTTCCTCCACCCACCTGGTGCTTTTCGTGTTTACGGACCGTCCCAGCCTGGGTCTGTGGGGCCGTTCTTAGGCCCTGGACTGTCTAGATTTCCAGCAGGAGCCGCGTGAGGAAATAGATGTTTATCCAAGTGGGGTGGGGAGCCCTGATCCTGCCACTGTCCCTTCATGTGGGGGCCCTAGCTGGTTTGCTCAGTGGATAGAGCGTCGGCCTGCGGACTGAAGGGTCCCTGGTTCGATTCCGGTCAAGGGCACTGCCCAGGTTGTGGGCTCGATCCCCAGTAGGGGGTATGCAAGAGGCAGCCAATCAATGATTCTCTCTTATCGTTGATGTTTCTATATCCCTCTGCTCCCTTCCTCTCTGAAATCAATAAAAATATCTTTTTTTCTTTTTTTAATATTTTTTTATTGTTTTTTTACAGAGAGGACGGGAGAGGGATAGAGAGTTAGAAACATCAATGAGAGAGAAACATAGATCAGCTGCCCCCTGCAGACCCCCTACTAGGGATGTGCCCGCAACAAAGGTACATGCCCTTGCCTGGAATCGAACCCGGGACCCTTTAGTCCGCAGGCTGACGCTCTATCCACTGAGCCAAACCAGTTAGGGCATCTTTTTTTTTTTTTTAAAGAAAGAGCCTCAGCTTAGCGGTCACCTGCCTGCTCTGAATCCATGGCGGGAAGGCAGGGACCTGCAGCGCGCAGTGGGCAGAGGGCCGTGTGTGGGTTTTGTTAGGTGTCCGGAGGCAAGTCTGGGATTAGGGCAGGAGGAGGGGCTGGTGCTGCTTCGTGGGCAGCGCAGTGACCCCTTCCCGCCACTCCCTTCTCCCAGGAAGCCATCCTGCAGCGGTACCAGGTGAAGGGGGACCGCCTCCGCGTGTACCTGCACTACCTGCCCTCCTACTACCACCTGCACGTGCACTTCACCGCCCTGGGCTTCGAGGCCCCCGGCTCAGGGGTGGAGCGGGCCCACCTGCTGGCAGAGGTGATCGAGAACCTGGAGCGTGACCCGGAGCACTACCAGCGGCGCACCCTCACCTTTGCCCTCAGGGCGGATGACCCCCTGCTCAGGCTCCTGCAGGAGGCCCAGAAAAGCTGAGGCTCCTGGACGGCCCAGAGAACAGATATGTGGGACTGGGGTGGGGTTTTTTAGCACCAAATTAATTTTTTTAACTGTGGTTTGTACTGGCTTGTTTCTAGCGTGCGAATAAAGTATTGGTCGCGTTTGGTGTGGACTGGTGGTGCCGCCCAGGAGGCAGGAGCTCAGGAAGGTGGGGTGGGCAGAACCCCAGAAGGAGGTCTTGAGACGTGAGGCCATGAAGAGGGGGGACCGGGTGGGGGGTGTGGCTTCAGCTGACCTGGATGGCTGCCAGGCCCATCTCCAAATCCTGCACACCCCTCCTTGCCGGTTTCCGAGTCCTGAATCTGCCTGCCTCTCCCTGTCCTCACTCCCCATTCTGCTGCCACGTCCTCTCCTTCCTGCCTGATGGTGTTCCAGGTCCACATGTCGGAGTGCCCCCAAAGAGCCAAATATGCAAACTTTCTGGAAATAATCTATAGCAATTTTTGATGGCGCTTCCTCTGTTCATTCCCAGCATTGAGGTCACCCTCTAGGGGTGAGTCACGCCTGCTGATAAGCTTGTTGACAAGGATGAAGGATCTCGGCCTGGAAGTGGGAGGGTTTTAAAAAGAATCGGGGTGATGCAAGCCCAGAACGCCTGCCTTTGTCTCTGTTATTTGGTCAGCGAGTCCTGGCCTTGAGTGTATTATCTAGGCAGGAAGACAAAACAAACTCGCAGAAGCAGCCAGAAGATCAAGTACGAAACAGTACAGCAGGGTAAAGCGATACGGGTGCGGTGGCCCCAGGGGCCCCCATGGGCTCGGGTCCAAGGAGTGGCCAGCACCAAGGGCTGGTCATGGAATCTTGAGGCCAGGAAGGGACTTCAGAAGGGACTCCAGGCTGATGGCCTGTAAGGAGCCAGCAGAGACTTCCCCATGCAGGGTGGCCCCTGCCACTGCCCCAGCCGAGCAGGGACCGGCATGCACGACGGAGGCGCACGATTAAACGCACGCGGCACTTCACAGAAGACAGGTGCATCAGGGCCAGAGGGGCCGTACGTGTTAGTTTCGAGGTGTGGCTGACAGATCCTGGGTCTTGCTCGGAAAGCATTTGGGAGACGGAATGCTGGGCTTTGCTGAGTGATAAGAGGGAAGCATAAGGCAGAGGAGTGGGTGGCTCTTACTCTGCATCCCCTGGACTGAGAACCAGGAGACCTGGATGCAGAGCCGAGCTCCATTCATTCATTCATTCATTCATCATTCATTCATTCATCTGAGGTTTATTGAACACGTGCTATGGTTGAGGCACTGCCTAGATGCTGGCAATGGTGAGCAAATGGTCAGAAGTCTCTCTGGAGCCGACATTGACCCCTGACATAGGGCAAGACCCACGGCCTTCTGAGCCTGCACTGTGTGAAGGGGAGGAGGGAGGAGGATCCGCGATGTAATCAGCTGTGTCAGGTGTGATAATGAAGCTTTATCATAAACCGCAACTTGCTGATTGGCTCTTCAGCCAGACAGTGTCCTAGGGTTGGGAACACAGAGGTGACTAAGGCATAGCTCCTACCCTCTGGCTAGTGGGGCAGACAGGCGAACACAAGGGTAAACACAGACAACTCATGGAAACTGAAAGCAGGTATGTGGGCGAGTCAGGTGTGGATCCTGACAGTACCCCAGGCACCTCCAGCAGGACAGTCAATGGAATAAGGCATTGAGGGTGGGGAGGCCGTGGGGGCTGCGTTAGAGGGGAGGTGTGATGGGGTGGGCACCTGCGTTCCCCACCAGGTGGAGATGACAGCAGTGGGACCAGCTGGCTTGGAAGGGAACCTGGCTTGTCTTTTCTCACGTGTAACAAAAAGACACGTGGGGAGGTCTGGAGAGTGGAGAGGACGCCAGCCCTGAGGCCCCCCCTTGCAGTGTTTTCTTGAAAGAACAAGTCCTCTCAGCGAGGGTCTCATCTGGCCTCACACGGAGGTTGTCTGCTCAGAAAAGGCTGCCCGGCGACTCATCCTGAATCAGAGGAAGACAGCCAGGGTCTCCCAGGGTCGGACCTTCCTCTCCCTGGATGGGCGCCCTGCGAAGGCATCCCGCCCCTCCAGGCTCAACTCCCTCCCGATCTGTCCATCGCTCCTTCACAGGTTTACTCCGCCACCCGTCACACCTGCACCAAGTCTTACCCGGGCTAGAGCTTCAAATGTATTCGCGTTAAATCTCAGGGCGACAATGGGAACAGGGAGATTCCCCCAGAAGCATGGCTCAGGAGATGGGACAGCCCAGGACAAGACTGGGTAAGGGCTGTTCCAGAGGGAGGCCTGGCTCCACCCCCGTCATGCTGGGAGACAGGGCTTGTCTTACGTGTCAGGACCATGCCTGCTGTCACCCAGGGCCAGGCTCACCCCCACCCCCTCCAACCCCACCCCCAACCCCCTGCTCCCGCAATGGGAGTAACCTGGAGCCAAGGGCAGAGCAGCCTGCAAGCTGGACACTGCACTGGACAAGACAGGAGTCCAGCCTCCTGCCTCAGGACCCCACCTGTGGCCAGGGCCACTGCCCACAAGAAGACTCGCTTTTACTCCATTGAACGCGGCTCAGGTGTGTGGCGGGCCGTGGAGTGGATCCTACAGACTCTCTGTCTGAGGTTACAGCTACTTGCCCAGGTCACCACCCGAAACCGTTCCTTTGCTGCAATGCCACTCAGCAAAACCCAACATCCTGCCCCCACTGAGAGCTTCCCGAGCAAGACCCCGGATTCCAGAGCCCCACCCCGGCTCACCAGCCTACCAGCCCCTCCGGCAGCGTGCTGTGTCTGTCCTCCGTGCTGGAAAGAGGGCCCTGCGTGTTGGATTGCGTGATTCCGACGTGCGTGCCTGCGTGCCTGCCCTGCTGGCGCAATGGCAGATGCCACGCTCCCCAGATGAGGCCCGAGGCCTCCGCGCTGGCTGTCAGCCCCCGGTCCTGGGCCCACTTGCCCCTGGCTCGGTTGGAGAAGGAAGGGAGCCATTGCTATCGTTCCTTGGCTCCTCTCAGTTTGCCCAAAAGTTTCCTCACAGAGAAAAATTGCTGAGCATTCTGTAGTCGTCAGCATTCCTTCATGGAACAGGAAAATAACATTTTGAAATGAGTTGGACACTTCAGCTCCACTTTGCCTGTCTCTGTGGAATACAGATCCCCGCGCGGAGAAATCAAGAAACAATGACACACAGAAAAATGTTTGAAAATGTTGCTCTTGTAATACTTCCATGTCCAAACATTGCGAGATATCTGTTTTGTGTCTGAAGAGGTTGATGTAGGTCTGCTAACCCTTCCTTCTCAGGAAGGACTAAGTCTTTTCTTCAAGTGTACTTTTAAACAATTATTATTGATTTCAGAGAGGGGAAGAGAGAGGAAGAGAACGGGAGAGAAACATCAGTCAGTTGCCTCCCGCATATGCCCCCACTGGGGTTCACACCCGCAACCTGGGTATTGAATCGAACCAGCACCTCCTGGTATATGGGACGATGTGTCAACTAACTGAGCCACACCCGCCAAGGCAGGAAGGACTAAATGTTTATTCAAAACATGTATATATAAGGTTACAATGTCCTTTTCAAAATAAGAACATGGTGATAATTAAGAGCTGTTGTGTTTTAAATATCCTCACCCAACCCTGTGTTTGTTCTATTATTTTTTAACTTAAATTTTCAAATTTATTAGCATAAAATCTTGGTAATATCTTCTTTACTTTTTTAAAAATATATTTTATTGATTTTTTACAGAGGGGAAGGGAGAGAGATATAGAGAGTTAGAAACATCGATGAGAGAGAAACATCGATCAGCTGCCTCCTGCACACCCCCTACGGGGGATGTACCCACAACCAAGGTACATGCCCTTGACCGGAATCGAACCGGGGACCCTTCAGTCCGCAGGCCGATGCTCTATCCACTGAGCCAAACCAGTTAGGGTTCTTTTTACTTTTTTTTTTTAAAAGCTTTATTGTTGAAAGTATTACAGATGTCTCCTATTTTCCCCTACTGACCCCTTCATCCCACCCCGGTCCACTCCTTAGGCCTTCACCACATTATTGTCTGTGTCCATGGGTTATGCATATGCGCATATAAGTTTTTTGGTTACATTAGATTTTGAAATCTATGTAAACTTGAAGCTACCAAGTTTAGTTTTTAAAATTTTTATTTATTGATTCTAGGGGGCGGGGGAAGGAAATGTAATTTGTTGTTCCACTTATTTATGCATACATTGGTTGATTCTAGTATGTGCCCTGACTGGCAATTGTGCCTACAACCTTGGTGTATCAGGACAATGCTCTAGTCTAACCAATTGAACTACCAGGCCAGGGCTAAAGCTATTGACTTTTAACCACTGTTCAAAACTAAACATGACCCAGCTGGCATGGCTCAGTGGTTAAGCATTGACCTATGAACCTAGAGGTCATGGTTCGATTCCTGGTCAGGGTACTTGCCCCACTTTCGGGCTCGATCCCCAGTGTGGGGTGTGCAGGAGGCAGCCAATCAATGATTCTCTCTCATCGTTAATGTTTCTATCTCTCCCTCTCCCTGCCTCTCTGAAATCAATAAAAATAAATGTTAAAAAACAAAAAACGAAAAAGCTATGCACGGGCTGAATCTGTTTAAAGTGTTTTAACTCAATAAATAGGTTTGAACATCCACCCATTTTTAAAAAAATATATTTTATTGACTTTCTACAGAGAGGAAGGGAGAGGGACAGAGAGCCAGAAACATCGATGAGAGAGAAATGTCGATCAGCTGCCTCCTGCACACTCCCCACTGGGGATGTGCCCGCAACCAAGGCACATGCCCTTGACTGGAATCGAACCCGGGACCCTTAAGTCCACAGGCCGACGCTCTATCCACTGAGCAAAACAGGCTAGGGCCACCCATTTTTTTTTTTTTCTTTTTTCAAAGCAAGAATCTGGAGATAGAATTCACATGGAGCTTACAGTTTAGTGAGACATTCATTACAAAGTAATTACAAGAATGGTGGGTGCCTTGAAGAAAGCAGAGGGGGCTGTGGGAGCTTCTGAGAGAAACCGAACTTCTAGGCTGAAACTTGGCAGCCAAATGGCCAGCAGGTAGAGGCCTTGGGCTGGGACCAGAATTTAGCTTCTAGCCTCTAGCGTGTGGCACACAAGGACAGTTAAAACACTGGCCAGTTTTTCCTTCCAGATCACGATAAAGCAATGAAAGTCAAGGCTAATGGGGTATATATGTACTTTCCTTCCCACCTGCTAAATTCTTCTAGCTGGGTGAATAATCAAATTAGACCGATTAACAGGAGAAAATCACATTTCAATACATGCACCTCGGGAACTCCTGTAAGCATGAAAATTCCAAAGATAGTGAGGCGTCATTGGGTTATGACTACTTTGGACAAAGGAGAAAAGCCCCCTTCTGAGGTCTTAGATATCAGAAGTGAGAATGGGTGATTGACAGGTTGACAGGTTGTTGAGGAAGAGCTGAATGCACGCAGGCACAAAGGCACTGGGCTGGCAAACTCTCCTAACAAGTCAGAAACAATGGGACACAGCCCCCCCCCCCCCCCAAGCCTTCCCATTTATCACACTTCCATCAAATGAGTCTCAGAGGAACCTCCTAAGACTTCCTTCCCGACTGCAGGATTTTCTGATCTGAATCTCTTGGGCAGGAAAGCCGGGAGGATCAAAGAGGTTCTTTCTGAGTCTTTTGTTCCTTAATTACCAGCTTAAAGTCAATACCCCAAAAGGCAAACTTTCTCGGTCCCCTTCACTAACCAATTCCTTAACGTCCCCTCCCCGCTCTGCTTGAGAGCCAATGTGGGCACCGCACCCAAGTATGAACTTGGACGCGTTACGTAACAGCTCCTAACCAGGAGTGGTGGCCGTGCTGATCCCCGAGGCTTGGTGGGGTTTAGATGTGAGGGCTTTGTGGACATAGTCGTGGCACGGTAGATGTCGGTTGCCGTTTTCCTGCCGTGAAAAAAGGCCAGAAGGGCTGTCACCATTTGATATCTGGGCTAGATATTAAAAAGCACTTCCTGGCGAGAAGGCTGTGTAATCCTAGATTATGCTGTGGAGTCATGGCAACCAAGAGACGTTAAGGCGAAAAGCAAGCCACCAACTAACTCGCTGTGTTGAATGGATCGCGGCCCTGAACAGAGACGCGAGCTGGGTGCCGTGACTTCTGGGATCGCTCCCAGCCTAAAGCTTCCTGGAATGCATTGTGGCCCCGGCCAGCGGGCAGGTTTCTAAGACGACAACAGCGATGTCCCTGCCATTGAGAACCCTGGGAACCACGCGGCTCCACGGTCCGGCCATACAAATCTGATAAAAATAGGAGCTGAAATACCATCCCGAGTTGCTATTTTTAAAAGCGTCTGAGATGCTGGATTGGGTTTATTTTTTCCTCAAACAGCATCTTGCCGTTCCCTCCTGCTGGTGGGCAGGATGCTAACGTGGCACATGTGAGGGACGGGAGCCAACAGCCTGCCAGGCACCCTTGTCAAATGGCTCCAGGCCTCCTACCCCAACCCACTGCCTGCCCCGGGCAGGGCCAGGGCTTCCTGGCGCTAGAGGCACCTGCCCTCCCCATGCACCTTGCAACTTTGTCTCCTCCTCCGCTCCCACCCCCAGCAGGGAGGTGCCCGCCACTTCCTCCACAGCAGAGACAGACTGGGAGGTAAACAGGGGCAGAGGAAATGGCAATGGAGGCAGCGTGGCTCATGGAGGACCATGGCAGCTGCTGCTCAGGTTGTCTTGACCCAGCCCTGGCACAGCTGGCACGGAGAGCAACAGCCCCCAGCAGCCAAAGCCCTGCTGGCCCATCACAGTGCTTCTTGCTGAGGAGCTGACCGTGTCGTGCAAACGGGCCACAGGGATGCAACGGGGCTGGGTGGGGCTCCAGAACCCGGTGCCTGCGATGGAGCAGCACCGGAATTCCTGCCTCCTGCACCGCAGATGATACGGACTCTAGGCAGCTCGCTCAGTGTCTGGCTGTGCCATGAAGAAACTGGAGGGGAAGATCATGAGTAAGCACGTTGTGGCTAAGGGGAGGAGTCGGCATTACAGTTAGCTTCTGGGCACCCACTAACCAGGCTTGGGATAACCTCTGTGTGGGGGAGGGGGTGGAGGGCAGGGAGGGACCTACATACAGCGCATTGGCTAGGGGAGGGGCCCACCTTCGTAATAACAGCTCCCACTTCTGTAACGCGTTATACTTTCCTGGCAAATTCATAACTATTGCCTAATTTAATACCAACAGTACCCCTGCGAATAGCAGTTCTTTCCCTTTGTTTCCTCTAGTAAAACTAAAGCCATTTCGTGACAGAGGCAGAGTTGTGCGTCAGGTCTCCAGGAGCGAAAGTTGGCCCTTCAGCCCTACTTCCTGGCCGCGTGTGTGGTTCATGGCAAGAACGGCAAACTGTTCAGATCTAGTTCATCCCCGCGTTGGCAGCCTTGAGAAGCGGGCCTGTCCCTCCGTTCATCTCGGGCCAGTTTTCCCACCTGTGAAGCAGGGAGGACCTTCCTCTTCCTCTGGACCTGCCAAGGGCAAGGGCTGTCATCACTGTGTTCCTTCTACTTCACTTACTGCCAGGCCCCCTGGAGCTGACAGGCAATAAATGTTTGTTGAACGAATGCTTAACTGACAATGCCAAAGGCACCACTCAAACATAATGAGGACATGGTGAAATGAAAAAAACACACACACCATGTAACCTATGACTTGGGATGGAACAGCCATAGGCACCATCTATATATATAAAAGTCTAAGCGACTGTTACGACCGAACAACCGGAATGACCGGTCGCTATGACACACACTGACCACCAGGGGGCAGACACTCAACACAGTAGCTGCCCCCTGGTGGTCAGTTGGCTCTCACAGCCAACCTCCCGTGACTGGCCAACCTCCCCCCAGTCCAGGGGTGGGCAAACTTTTTGACTCGAGGGCCACAATGGGTTCTTAAACTGGACCGGAGAGCCGGAACAAAAGCATGGATGGAGTGTTTGTGTGAACTAATATAAATTCAAAGTAAACATCATTACCTAAAGGGGTACGGTCTTTTTTTTCAATAGTTTTATTCATTTCAAACGGGCTGGATCCGGCCCGCGGGCCATAGTTTGCCCACGGCTGCCCCAGACCCTCCCCGCAGCCAGTCAGCCCCAATTGGCCCAGATGAGGTGGGGCCGGTGGCCAACCTCCCATGTTCCCTCCCCACGGCCGGCCAGCCCCCACAGTTGGATCGGCAGATCGGGGAGCCGGTCGGCTGGCCAACCTCCCATGGCCCATCCCCCCTCTCTCCACCAGCCTGGCCCAAATGGGCCCCAATCACAGGTCAGGCCAAGGGACCCCCCCCCACCTGTGCACGAATTCGTGCACCGGGCCTCTAAACATAACTAAGACATTGGTGAACAGGAGAAAAAAAAACCCTGTAAGCTATGACTTGGGACGGAACAGTCCCGTGGGAGAGCCGGAGGCCCACTCTTCACGCACCTTCTGCTCTCTGTACCCGAGCAGTTCATTCTAAGAGCTTCCTGAGTTACGTTCTCAACAGACAAGCCCTCCAGTATCAGCTGCAGCGAGTCTTGAGCTGGTACTTCTCTGAACCCCTTCACGGTCACCACTCTTTACACTTAGTCACATCCTGCCCTGCCTGCAGGGAGGGCCTGCTCTGCGGCTGGATGACAAGTTTGGGGGGGGGGGCAGGGGCTGGGTCTTACACCTGCCTCTGAGGCTTCAGCACCCACGGGGGCTGTTCACACTTGCGGCTCAGCAGACACTGTTCACCTATGCAAGCGTCTTGGGGGCTGGGGGATGGGAGGATTGTCCTGGAGGTGATTCCAGGCTTTCAGCCTGGGTAGTTCCCAGGCTTGATTGGGGGGTGTCTGGGCCCAGTGAACTAGGGTCAGGGGCCTGATGTGGTTTTCCCTGGAGACAGAATGCCTGGCGCCTTCCCCTTCCCCGAGGAACAGAAACTGAGAAGCCGCCTCCAGGCCAAGGCAGGGTGTGCAAAAGAGGGGTACGGAGGGAACCGTCTGGGGGCGGCCGGTGCAGGCTAGGGCCAGGGCCCTCGGCCCCTGCGCACTGGGCGGGGGCCTCCCTCTTCCTGCCTCACTTTCCCGAGTGAGCAGTGAGGAGGGCAGGCTCACCGCGTGGAGAGGGCCGAGAACCCTTTGTTGGGGCTCATTGTTCCCGGGAGGGTGTGCGGAGGCCGCGCGCGCGGCACATCCATCCAGGCGCCTTTCTCAGGCCGCTCCGTGGCTCTCCCACCGCCCCTCCTCGGCCTCAGTGGCCCGACCACATCCCCACCCCACCCGCGCCATCGCCCAGCCCTTCCTCCTCCTCCTCCGCCCGCCCGCCCTTCCTCCCGGGCCCGCCCGCCCTCGGTCCGCGCCCGGCGCTGTGCGCACGCGTGTCCGGCCCGCCCCGCCCCGCGGGGCTCGGCCCGGCCCCCGCCTCCCGCAGGCTGGCCCCCTCGCTGCCCGGCCCCGCGCCCGGGACTGGGACCCGCCGAGCGCAGCGCCAGCCCGTGCGCCCGCCGCGCGCCTAGCGGATCGGAGTCGCGGAGCCGCCCGCCCGCCCCGCCCCACCCGCCCGGGTGAGTACGCGCCACCCGGCCCGCGCGAACGGGAAGCGCCGGGCCCGCTGCTGGCCCCCAGCCCCGCGCGCCCGGGAGGGAGTCGGGCCGGCACGTGGGCGCCGCCGGGTCCGGACCCGGGGGGCGGCCGAAGCCTGGAATCCCTTCCCTCGTTTTCGCGGGAAGCCGTTTCTCCGGCTCTTGGAGGGCGCAAACGGGACGGTCCTCTGCCCCGGAAAGTTTCCAGCCCTCACCCTGCGCCCAGGCAGGGGCGCCCCGCCCTCAGCATCCTTTAGCCGCGATTCCTCTCACCGCCGCCCCACCTACCCAGGAGACCCGGGGTCTGGCTTTGCTGGAGGTGACAGGCTTTGCTGGGTCCGGCCCCCGCGCACAGTAGCAAGGTCGCCAAGCAGAATCAGTCCAGAGGTGGAGGGTGCTCGCTGCAGGCTGGCTGTGCCCAGGACCCTGGGTCCACGTTGTGGGGGTCTTTGGGCCAAGGTCGCTGTGCTCAGAGCTCCCTGGGTGGTGGGCAGTGGGGAGGGTTGGAGCTGGGGAAAGGTGGGGGGCTGCTGGCAGACCCCCAGGGCTCAGCTGTCTGCTCTGAGTGCCCCCCTGGGGGCCCCTGCCCTTAGGGACCTCCAGCCTGGAGCTGCCAACATGTCTGCCAGGACGAGTGCTGCTCCTCCATCCCCAGTCTTGGGGGAGGCTCCTCTGGGCCATTAAGGCCTCATCGGCTGCTTCCTCTGTTTCACAGACGGGGTCCTGAAGGCCTGGCTTTGGGGGCTCCTTCCTGAAGGCTGAGGTGTTAGGCAGTGTTGGGGTGCTCACTGTGCATGCCTGACCTCCCAGCCACCCGCAGGCTGGCACCCCCACAGCCTCTCTGGGAAGCCTGAGCTCTCCACCGCCCGCCAGAGGGAGGCACAGTGTGGGAGCCAAGTTCAGGCGGACTTATCCTTTCAGAGCCTTGGGAACGGGTCTGGCATGGGCTGGGCTGTCACAAGAGGCACAGACCAGTGCTGCCCTCCTTGGAGCTGCGCTCAGCCACCTGCCTCCTCCAGACCCGGCCCTGGCATATGCCAGGGTGGAAGGGTGGGGGGGTCTTCAATGGGTCGCTCTGCGTTAAGTGCTTGAAAGGTGCCTGTACCGAGGAAGAGGTCTGTGTGTGGGATTAGATGTGTTTCTCCCACACCTTCCCTCAGGGTTGCCCCTTGATTCTAGAGAGGTGCCGGGGGGGGGGGGGGTGCCAGCCGTTCGGTGCCTAGAAATGAACTTCTGGGGCTTTTTCTCTTTGCTGGGAGCTGGTCTGGACCCTCCCCCACACCCCCAACCGAGGTGGCCCAGGTCGCTCTGACCTGCTCCCTCTCTGCTCCTGTTCCTACGCCCAGTGCTCCCTCAGCATTGGTGCGCTGTGTGGGAGAGCTTAGGGGCGGTGGGCCCTGCGTCCACTGAGGAGAGCCACAGCTGGGCCGGACCCCCAGAGTCCAAATGCACAGGAGCTGGGAGGGGAGTTTAGATGGAAGGAGATGTCAGGAGAGGGAGGGGAGAGTTGCCTGCTTGGGCTGTGGGCTGAGAGGCGGCTGTGGCTGGGGAGTGGGCTGCTGCTCCGGACAGCAGGGCGCCCCCCGAGAGTGGAGGCCCAGGCCCAGGAGCAGGTGATGCCTTCAGGGCTGCCTCCCCGCCTCCCCACTCCCCAGAAGCAGTCCTGGCCCCTCCACCTTCCCACCCTTTTTAGACTCGTAGGACCCAGTGTTCTGGGTGGAACCGAACCTCTGCTCCTTTCTGGAGTTGTAACACTTCCTGAAAGTGACACCCCGTCACCGGCAGGGACGGAGAGGCCAGACCATTGTGTGCTCCAGCTAAACCTGGCCATTCCGCAGCGAGCCACACGGCCAGCAGCCCCCCAGGCCCTATCCAGGCTCCGTCTCGGGGTCGCCTCTCAGAGTGGCTCCGCGGTTCTCACCCTCCGTCCAGGGGAGGGGTCCCTCGACCTCAGAATGATCCCGAAGCTGGGTTCCAGCCCACAAGTGTCCTGAAAGGGACCCTGGAGGTCATCAGTACCGGAGTGTCCCAGGGCCAGGTCACAGATTGTGACCGAGGCTGCCGCCGGAGCCTGGCCAAACTCCCAGACCCTGAGGCGGAGGGAGGGCACTGGAGAGCAGGGCTGTGGAGCGAGGGGTGGGACCCCCAGAAACCTTACAGGGCCTGTTCTCTCTCTCCTGACCCCGCAGTGACCTTCTGGTGAGATTTCTCTGCAGTGCTTGCTGGCCACAGGGTCTTCCTTCCTTCTCAGGACCAGGGCCTTGACCTGAAACTTCCCGTGGCCCGAGGAACTGGCCAGTGGAGGCAGGTGTTGGTGACTGTAGCCATTAGTCCCCCTCTCCTGCAGGAGTGTTCCCAGTGCCCCCGAAGGAAGCCACCCCTGGCCTCGGAATCATGCCCTACCTCTACCCCCTTCCCAGTGTGTGTGTATGTGTGTGTGTGTGTGTGCGTGTGTGTGTGTGTGAGAGAGAGAGAGAGAGAGAGAGAGAGAGAGAGGCTCTTGATCCTACAGATGGAGGAAGTGGTCAAGTGCAGCAGCAAGTGAAAGCGGCTGTGTGATTCCTGGGCCACAGGCAGCTGTGGGGCCTCCAGCTCGGTGCCCTGAGCCCAGCAGGGGCACAACTCTGCCACGGGGAGTTGGCTGGGTTGGTTGCCTTTCGGGTTGAGGAGGGACACAGGTGTCCAGAGCTGCAGGTTGCCTTCTCGTCCCCGCCCCTCGCCTGGGACCAGGAGATCTGCAGCCCTGTCTCTGCCCACGCCACCCTCCGCGCTGCCCTGCGGAGAGGCGATGTGCTGGCTCCACCTCTGACGCGCTGGCTGCTGCCCCGGCTGAGGCAGGCTCAGGCTGGCGAGGCCCTCAGTGGCCGCCGCTTCACACCAAAGCCCAGGTGGGCCAGGGCTCCGGGCTCTGCTTCCCCGGGGTGGGGAGGGCAGGGGGGACGGCGATGGCCAGGAAGAGGACAGGAACCAGTGTGCATGGCACTGGGCCAGTACACTGTCGTTTCTGCCGCGCCTGTGCCCGCGGTCTGTCCTGTGTCCCCTGCCCTTGCATCCTCCCTCGACACCTGTCCTTGTCGTAAAAAGGGGCTTAGCAGATGCCAAAGGCCTTAATCATGCATCAGCCCAGCGCTAATGAAAAGCCTGGCCCAATCAACGAAGTCACGCTGACACTTCCTTGCGTCACTCCGTGTCGGCCTCGCACGGCCCCTGCATGAAGCCCGTTTATAAATGAACAGATGAGGCTCGGAGAGATGAGGCTGCGTGGCCAAGGCCTCACAGCTCGTTGGCAGCGAGCAGGGCCTCGTGTCCAGGCCTGCTTCCAAACCCCGCACGCTCAGCCCGGGTCTCTGTCGCTCCCCGAGCTGGTCTCGCTCTGTCCTGTGACCCACGAGGAGGCCGGGGCTCGGAGGTGTGAAGGGGTTTGCTCGAGGTCTCTGGGTCTTCGTGACCTAGGGGGCCCACGTGCCCTCCTGATTCCCAGCCTGGAGCTCTGTGTGGTGCCCTGCACCCCGCACCTCTGCCTGGGCATCCGGGAACCCCATCCCTGGAGGCCAGCCCTCTCAGCTGGGCAGGGAGGGCTCCCCTCCCGCATCCCCCCTCCCAGCAGCCGGCCCCGCCCAGCCCCCACTCTCCACTTTCCCAATGGTAATTGCTTCCATCTGGTCTGCCCTCCTGCTCCCCTGCCTGTGGAAAGGCAGCTAGGCTGCCGCCCACAGGGCTGCAGGGCCTCATCTGGCCACCAGGGCAACACGTTGGGCTGGGGGGGGGGGGGGGCGGGGAGCGTGCCCTGTGGGGTCTGAGCACCCACTGGCCAGGTGGCTCCTGGGGCCCGGTGTTCCCAGGTCCCTGCCAGGCCCGAGCACCTTTGCTCCCTGCGGCTCAAGGCCCCAGAGGCTCCTGGGAGGCTGTTCAGGTCAGGGAGGCCCCGCTGGAAGGGCCAGCAGGAGAGAAGTGGGGCCAGAGGCTTGTGCTGGGGACCCTCTGCTTTGGGGCCACGGGAGGGAAGTGAAGCGGGGTGCTCCTGCGGCAGAGGCTGCTGGACCGAGAGCTGGGACAGGTGAGGATGGAGCCCACTTGGTTTCGTTGGTCCCCGGCAGCGGACCGCACGAGCAGAAACGTCCCACTGAGTCTGATGTAACTGCATCGCGTGCGCCCTGCCTCCCTGGCCTCCGGATCCGTCTGGGTGAGGTGAGCTGGGCAGGGGCACCTGGACGGTCAGGAGTCTGCTTCTGCCCGAGGAAGGGCAGGCTCCCGATCGCTGCAGAAGGTCAAGCGCAGGCCGGTGACCTTGACGGGGACACTCCGGAGGCGTGTGTGGTGTGGACTGGCTTGGGGATGTCTGCGTTTTCCTCCCCGCGAGCTTGGCGTGTTAGCCTGCGCTCCGGGAACCTGCCGTGTTCGCTGCCATCCTCTCCACGCCTGGAAGGGTGTCTGGCCAGTAATCGCTCAATCAATATTTGTTGTTGAATAGATGGAAGACGGAGCTCCGGTTCCTGACTTGTTTTCCCTGTGTCCCTGCTTTGCCTCCCCTTTCCCTGGGGCAAAGGAACAGAGTGTCCCTGTGGACAGGTGAGCTGTTTGTCAGAGAAGGCCCCGCCCACTCCCCTAAAGACACTGGAGGACCGAACCGGTTTGGCTCAGTGGATAGAGCGTCGGCCTGCGGACCGAAGGGTCCCAGGTTCGATTCCGGTCAAGGGCATGTGCCTTGGTTTCGGGCACATCCCTACTGGGGGGCGTGCAGGAGGCAGCTGATCGATCTCTCTCATCGATGTTTCTAACTCTCTATCCCTCTCCCTTCTTCTCTGTAAAAATTCAATAATAAAAAAAAAAGACACTGGAGGGGCCGGCAGGAGGCCCAGGTGGGGCTGGGGCGGGAGTCTACCCCCAGGGGGGCGCGCCCCTCCCACCCACGCTGTGGTCAGCTGGTCACATCCGTGCACTGTCACCCTCCTCAGCCCTCCCTTCAGGCCCTATCTCGGATATCAGTCCTCTCCTCCTCATTTTGGGCCAAGAAAGGCGCCCTGGGGGTAGAGCCCTCTCCCAGGGGCCCTCTCAGGAGTGAGGGCTGGGGAGGGGGGTTCACCCTGTTCTTGCTTCAACCCAGACAGCCCCACTGGTATTCCTTACGCGCTGGATTTCCACCTAAATTCCAGACGAAGCTGGGACAGAGGATTTCTTGGCTTTATTATTATTCTTTTAAATATATTTTTATTGATTTCAGAGAGGAAGGGAGAGGGAGAGAGAGAGAAACATCAATGATGAGAGAGAATCATGGATCGGCTGCCTCCTGCACGCCCCACACTGGGGATGGAGCCCACAACCTGGGCATGTGCCCTGACTGGGAATCTAACCATGACCTCCTGGTTCATAGGTCAATGCTCAACCGGCCAGGCCATTTCCTGGCTTTAAGGCTTGTGTGTGAAAGCCTGCATCTGTCCCAGCAGTACACTGCGCCTCCTCACCTCTGTACCCACTGTCCCCCCAGGGGTGCCCTCAGCATCCAGCTCCTGTTCTCTGAACGCTCCCTGACGACCCAGCACACTGTCCCTTCCTCCTGCACACCCCACTCCTGTGACACGAGCCCCCAGCTGAGCCCAGAGGAGCCGTGGAGGCCGGGGCGGAACCATTGGCCAATCACAGACAGGTGGGGGGCAGTGCTGGGGGCGGCGACCGCCTTCCCAGAGACAGGGTGCATCCCCTCCCTGGTGGCAGCCTCCACTTCTGAACGAGAACGTTCAGATGACCCCTCCGTGCCCCGACCCCGTGCTCCACAAAGGCTGGCCGTGTGTGTGATGGGGCCGGGGATGGAGTGTCCACCCGCTGGCCCTGGAGGAGAGGGCAGGTGTGTGAGCCCAGGCCGGTCTCCCAGTCACTGGTTTCTGTAAGCACATCTGCGCGTTGGGGGTTACAGCCACCCCCGCCTCACGAGACCACGGTGCACAAATGAAATAGACGTTCAGAGCTGGCGGAGGCCTCAGACCCGCAGGGCAGGACCCGAACGCTCCCCGTGCGGCCCGGCACCTGGCGCCCTGCTGGCACACGGCGCCCGCTCAGTCGCTTTCTGTGGAACTCGCTGTTCAAGGTCACAGGGTAGCTCTCCCACCAGGCAGGGCCCTGCCTCAGGAGTGGCCAGGCCTCTGCCGCTGCGTCCCACCGCCTGTCCCCATCTCTGTGCTTTCCCTGAGGTCCTGGTGTCGTTTACCTGTCCCTTCTCCAGCCCCCGGGGGCGTGGCTGACTGGGGACAGTGCCCAGCTGTCCTGCTGCTCCTGGGCTGGCTTTGTGGGGCTGCGAGTGAGCTGCTCCTGGGCTGGTCGGGGGGCGGGTGTTTGTAAGGTGGCAGCCGACCCCACAGAGATGGGCTGGGCTGTGGACTCCCTTCTCCTCTTGTCCCCTCTGTGGTGCTTCTCCTCCCTCCCCCCCCCCACCCCCCAATCTTTTCCTGGCTCCCTTCCCTTTTCCTCCTTGGATTCAGCCGTCTCTCTTCCTGGGTGTCTGCCTCCTTCATTCCCTTGTCCTCCCCCCTCTCACCCCCCCAACCCCCCCCAGCCCTTCGCATCCAAGTTGTCCTGACAGTGGCAGCTGGACTGGGTGGGCGGGGTGGGTGCCTGGCAGGGCTCGGGGCTCAGGGCACCTCCTGTTGTGAGCAGCCCCAGAAGTTTCTAGTGAGATGGCTCCTCCAGCAGCTGGGTGTTGGGAAGGGGCACTGCCCACAGCGTAGGAAGCCGTGTTGCCTGCAGTCGGCACCTGGGCCTCCCCCCCTCCTCGGACACCTCCCTGGGCAGGAAGGGGGAGCTTGTCCTGCAGCCTGAGGGTCCCCAGAAGAGCTGGCCGGTGGGGCTTTGCTGGCCTCTGCCCTCTGCCCTCCCCCTCCTCTCTCCAGAGCTCAGCTCTTGCCCAGAGGTTCCTGCTGGGATGGAGGAGGTGTCTGCTCAGACACCTCCCAGGTGAGCACACACAGCGTGTCGTGCTCGGGCTGATGGGTCCGTGTGTATGCGTGTGCGTGCGTTGCGAGTGTGCGCGTGGGTTGCGTGTGAGCGGACACGGACATGCGTCTCTGTGTGGACAAGAGCATGGTGCGCTGGTGGGTCTGCGCCCCCTTAGGCCTGTCCCTGGGGCAGCCCTGCTCCAGCACAGAGCTCTCTGGTGTCTGTGACGCTGGCTTTGCTCTGTCCCGGGCCGGCTGGCCTCCTGCTGGGATCCCACCCAAAGGCTGACTGATCCCTGGCCACCCATTAGGCTGCCTGGGGGCTCTGGGGCCAGCATTTGCCCCCCCACCCCCCCACATGGAGGCGTGTGGGGCTTCCTGCCTGGCGTCTCAGCCCTGCCAAGGCGGAGGGAATGGGGAACAGCTGCGCTGGCTCGACCCGGCGCTGTATGGATGTGGTTTGACAACAAAGCTCCCTCTGTGTGTTCTCAGGCCCCTTACGTAACGGGCGGGAGACCGGCGGGAGGAGGTGGAGATGGGGACGGAGACACCCGGACCGGTGGCTGGAGGGGACAGGGGCTGGGAGGAGGGGGAGGGGAATGAGAGAGAGAAAGACCAGGAGAGGAAGAGCGGGAAGAGGAGAAAAAGTTTCTCTTGACCCTCCAATTCGACTTCCAGCCTCCAGGTCTGGATCAAGTCCAGACCGTCCAACCTTATCTATCGATGCCTTCTTTCCCCTCCCTGTGTCACTCCTACCAGCCTGCTCATGTGGCGCAGGGTCCAAGGACCGGACCCCGGGACCTGGCGGGGAGTGAGGCCAGATGGGGCTGGGGCCCGGCCTGAGAGCCCATCCTTAGCCCCACCCTGTAGCCAAACACATTCTATCAAGATGGGAATCGTTCTTCTCCTTTACTGTTTTTTCTTTAATTTATTGATGTTAATTTATTTATTTAGAGAAAGAGAGAAAGGGACAGACAGACACGGATTTGTCGTTCCACTGGCTTATGCGTTCATTGGTGGATTCTTGTCTGTACCTTGCCCGGGGATGGAACCTGCAACCTTGGCGTACGGGCACGATGCTCTCATCAGCTGGGCAGGGTCCTCCTTTCTTCTCGGTTGCCTGTTCCCTCTTCCCAGGCCCCGGGCCTGTCTCCAGAAGCCCCTCTGGCTACCCCTTCGTAGTGCTGCTGAGCGACCTGCTGCCCCCTCCCTGCACCCTGTTGGGCGGCCTAGGGCCCCTCCTGCTCCCCCACTCATTCTCCGGCTCCAGACCCTCGCCCACCCCCTTCAGAGGCCCCTGGGTCCTGGGCCCTGCACTCTCTCCTCCCTCAGCAATCGGTCTTTCTCACCATCACTCTCTCTCCAGAACAGCTGGACTGGCAGGCCCGGAGGGCCAGGTGAGCTGGCAGGGCTGCAGCGTGTTCTTGGGGGTGGGTGGTGCCCTGGGCTGGGTCCCGGCCCCCTCAGCTCCTGGGTGGGAGAACACACACCCGGAAGAGGCCAGGAGGATGGTGGGGCCTCCAGGTGGGGCCAGGGCCCGGTGGTGGCTGGGTCTCCTGCGCTTTCTCAGGGGCTGCTCTTCTCTGTGCCTCAGTTTCTCTGCGCCTCTTCCTTGGAAAGGATTTGATTCGACACTCAGGGTGGCCCTTGTCCCCAGGCTGCCGTGGACGGACAGGGCGTATCCCTGGGGACTAGGATGGTCCTGAAAGGGCAGTGGGGGGGGGGGGGAGGGGGCTGCTGGCGACCCCAGGTTCTGGCATGTGGCTTATCCCCTGGCATGTCCTCGGTTAGATTTATGGTGTCTTCCCAGGGGGTATGCTGTCCACCCGGGCACTGCTCTCTGGAGAGGTGGGGTGGGCGAACCCGGATCTGCCGAACAAGCCTGGGCTGGACTGCTCGGCTCCCAGGCCCCGCCCCACCCCGCCCCGTCTTGCCCTTCCAACCACCTCCCTGGGTCTGGGTCCTGGGAGGATCTGAAATTGCTAAGGCCTCAAGGCTTGAGCCTGGAAGGTCTGGGCTGAGGCAGGTGGCTGGGGGAGGGCCTAGGGGTTTCCTGGATTTGTGTGGGGTGGGCCAGGGAGACAGACCCTGCCACCTGGCTCAGGATCAGATGCCGGACAGGCTATGAGGATGGTGAGTGAGCCTGCGAGGGTGCTGGGCAGGGGTGCCCTGCGCTGGGGCAGCCCCCTCTGCCTGCCCACAGCTACAGGCTGCCCCAGAACACTCCCCTGCCCCCCTGGGGACACCCCTGAGAGGCGGTGTCTCCACGCCTCTGCTTCCTCTCCCCCACAGCCCACCACCCCAGGTGTTCTTCCTGGGAGCTGGGCGGGGCGGGGCTGGGCAGAGGGCTTCCCATTACCCACCTTGGCGAGGAGATCCCCGCTGGGCTGGCTTAGCCACTCCCAGCGCCTCTGGACGCTCCCGGCTCCTGGCTCGTAGCTCCAGGGACCTGCAGCCTCACAAACAAAGTCTGCTGGAGCCCGAGCTGATGGTTGAGGAGCCCGGTGGGCAGTGCCCTGCGCCGAGGGATGGGGGAAGAGAGCGCCCCGGCCGAGGGGGTCCAGCAGCCCCCAGAAGCCGTATGTTGGAGGCAGGGGTGGGAGGCATGTGTGTGCAGCGGTTACCACGTTCCTGGGTTTCCCGTGTTTGTTTTGGGGTGCACGCCTGTGCTGGAGCGAGGGTCGGTGTGTTTGTGCAGAGCTGGTAGGTTCTGGACGCTGGGAGGGTCTGAGGGGCCCTCAGCCGGGACTGCCTGAGAAGGGGCTGTGGGTGGGTGGGGCTCCTCATGGCGACATAGGGGCTGGGTGCGCCCTGGACAGAAGGGGCCTGCATCAGTTCTGATAACCTGAGCCTCAGCCAGCCTCCAGCCAGCCTTCCCCCTGCCCTGCCCTGGGCCCTGGGTGCAGCCCAGAGGGTGTGCAGGTCCCTGGCAGGACACAGCCACCCCTCCTCCCCCTGGTCCTAAGCTGTACTTGGAAGAGAGTTCAGATGCAGCCGGCTCGCTGGAAAGCCTTCCTGATGTGACACACGCTCAGAAGGGCCTCTTTTAGCGGCTTCTCTGTTCCCAGGGACCGGCTGCTGCAGGAAACGGAGGTCTTGATTCCCCTTTCTGATGGTTTCATTTCTCTTCTGGGTACCCCACCCGCCCCGCGCCCCCACCCACATGCACAGCACCCCCTTTTCCTGTTCTCGCCCTCAGCAGTCCTCACCCGGTTGGGCCCCTCCTAGGCATTCGGGAGCGGACCCTCCGCTGCTGATGCCCCGAGACCTCTTTGTTCCAGAATCACCACTGCAGGCAGTGGTCCCGCCGGGCTGGGCCCAGGTCCGGGGGGAAGCGGGAGGTTTCCGTCTGCAGAAGTGGGGGTCCCTGTGGGAGCGTGGGGCCAGGGAGGGGTTTCTGTGTGGTAGCCAGCTCTGCAGCGACCCAGGGCCGCACGTGGCCCTGCGCTGCCCGTGTTGTGGAGAGGGGACCTCGCTCTGGGAAGGAGGCACTGCTCAGACGAAGAGGGGCTGCCCCGGGAGCCCAGGGGGGCAGTGCCCTGCACCCCCGGAGCTGGGAGAAGGGTGCTGCTCAGCGGAGGGGCACAGCTCTGCCCTGGCTGAGGATCTGTGCCAAGCCCTGTGGGTTGTCTCCAGTGTGGCTTCCCCCGGCCCTCCCCCCCGCATGCTCCTCCCCCTCCAGCGTGTTCCCCGAGCCTGGCTGGGCTGTGGGACCTGGGCTTCGTGCAGGGGCTGGCAGTGCCCCTCCTCTCCCTGGGCAGCTGCGTGTGTCCCGTGTGGCATGTGGCGTGTGGTATGTGGCGTGTGGCATGGCCCCAGGGTGCCAGGAGGAGAGGTGAGTGTGGTTGCAGTCGTGGGAGCAAGTGGGAGCGGTGGTGGCAGACCCCTCCTTGGCTGGGACGGGCAGAACGTGAGGGGACAGGGGCTGCCACACGCTGGGGAGGCCTTGGCCAGCACCCCTCTCCTTCAGGGCCCTGGCCGAGTGCGGGCTCTGGACTGAGGCTGTGCCCTGTCAATCCGGGGATGTGTTTCGAGGCTCACATACCTCCCAGAAGTCCCTCCTGCCCCCTGCGTTTCTCAGACGAGGGATCTGTGTGGCCAAGAGGCCGACAAGCTTGCCAAGTCACCCAGCCCGGCACCAGCGCCCCGATGGAGCCCAGACCGCGCACCCTGGACCCCTGGGTGGCAGAGTGCAGAGGTGCTGAGTCGAGCGGGCCGCTGGGCCCCGCCACTTCCCAGCTGTCCGACCTGGGGACCCTTAGTTTCATCTCTCCGTCCTCCGTTTCCTCTTCTGTAAATCAGAATAAAACGGGCGGGCCCCACAGTGTTTTACAAATGGATGAGCTCATGCATGGTGGCTGCAGACCAGCCCTGGGGTCTTAAACGTGAGCGCACAGAGCCGCTCCCCCCCCCCCCCCCCGATTTCTCCTGGGACCTTGGTGACGTCCAGGCTCCATCCAGGGTTGCCTGTGATGCCCTCCATCACCTGGCCCTAGTGGCCTCCGTGGCGCCACTGAGCAACCCAGCCAGGGCAGGTGTGGTTTCCGTGGAATTGACTCTGGCCCTTTGGCGTTCAGTCCAATCGGCCTTTTTTTTTCTTTTCTTTTCCTTTTTTAAATTGTTTTATTGCTTAAAGTATTACAAAGAGTATTACATATGTCTCCCCCCCTTTTTTTACCCGCCCTTGACAATCCCCTGGCCTCCCCTGCCCCCCAGTGTCTTAGGTCCATTGGTCATGCTTCTATGCACCGATCGGCCTTCTTTCTGTTCCTCACACCCAGCAAAGCCTCAGGGTCTTCGCTCTCCTCTGTGTGGGGAACCTTCTTCCCCACCCCCACCCCCCGCCCCCCCAGCCCCCCAGCATCTTTGCTTGGCCTCCTTTCCCCCAGGCCTGACAGAACCGGAGGAGCCTGCTGCCCAGCAAACCCTGCTCCACTGTGTATCGGCCTCATCACAAAGACCATTGTCACATGAAATTACTTATTTGCTTGCCACTGCGCCCTCCCCGCCCCGGTATACATGGCAGGAACACGGCCTGCTTCTGTGTTTACCCCTGTGGCGCAGGGCCTGGGAGAGCGCCCTGCGTGCAGCTGGCCCACAGTCCCCGTCCGCTCTGCTCTCTGCTCACTGCCCCACGAGGCCCGGGAGCCCCGGCCCACCACCCTGGGGCAGGGCTGTTCTTCAAAATGAGGAGCAGGTGGAGGAGGAGGGGGGTGCCCCTGTGGCTGTCCTGGACCCACACAGGTTAGTGCCTGGGGTGACTTCACTTAGTTGACTCGCTGCCCTAGATTTGGTACGTAGATAAGGATGAGCCAAGGGGTCAGAGTCAATTCCTCAGAAGCCACACCTGCCCTTGCTGGTTTGCCTAGTGATTAGATCGTTGGCCCACACAGACTGAAGGGTCACGGGTTCAATTTCCAGTTAAGGGCACGTACCTTGGTTGCAGGTTCCACCTCCAGCCCGAGTTGGGGTTTGTGCAGGAGGCAACCAGTCCATGTGATGTGTCTCTTTTACATCAATTCCTCTTCTCTCTCTCTCTCTCTCTCTCTCTCTCTCTCTCTCTCTCTCTTTCCTCCTCCACCACCTCCTCCTCCTCCTCTCTCCCTCCCTCCCACCCTTCCACTGTCGGGGCAGGGGTCGGGGGGAGATAATCTTTGTGAGTTTCCCCAGGCTGCTTCTAGAATGCCCTATCCCCACCCCTCCTCCTCCCCTCCCCTTGGCCTCCCCTCCCCGCCATCTGCGTACACCTAGATTTTTGCACTGGGCTGTTTTGTTTTTTTAAGCTTTTAAAAATGTATTTGTATCCATTTCAGAGAAGAAGGGAGAGAAAAGAGAGAGAGAAACATCGATGAGAGAGAACTATTGATCAGCTGCCTCCTGCACGTCCCCTACTGGGGATGGAGCCTGAAACCCAGGCATGTGCCCTGACTGGTAATGGAACTGTGACCTCCTGGTTCATAGATCGATGCTCAACCACTGAGCTGCACAGGCCGGGCCGGGCCAGGCTGCACTGGGCTTTTTTTAACTTGGCGAGAGGAGGGCGGATTAGACTGCTCCGCTCCAAGATGTGTTGCCAGTAGCTCCGACAGAGCTTTCCTATAAAGCAGAATTGGTGACCCTGTGGTGGGGCAGGCAAAATTGGTGTGCTCAACTGTGTGCAACTGTGCCGGGCGGCTCCCCGCCCCCGTCCTCTGCCTGTGGATCGCGACACGAAGCGACCAGCCCGTGCCACCTGGATCTGAGGGGCAGTCGATCCTTCCACTTCCCCCTGATCACCATCCTCGGAGCTCCTCTTACCCGCATGCCCAACAGGTGCATCCCCATTGGTCCCCACAGAAAACCCCAGACCTGACAGGTGAGGGCCTGACACTGGCACAGCGAGCGAGGGCTTGCTCAGAACTGAAGTCCCCAGTGTATTCCTCTTCCTTCTTCTTCTTCTTCTCTTTTGAGTGTGTTTTTAGTTGAAAGTGTGCCACACCCCCCAGTTTAAAAAGTTCAACATACAAAAGGGTGTATGATAACAAGAGATGGTCTCTTCCATTCCAGACCCCTATCCCCAGGGCTTCCTTTGGGAGAGGTAACCCCCTTGGCTTTTTTCTGCATCCTCCCAGATAACCTACTGATGGACAGACTATCCACGTATGCATATCCGTCTCTCCTTAAGGGCACATGGGGAGCCCAGCTGCTGGGGCTTGAGCCCCAGCGTGGGGCGTGCAGGAGGCAGCTGATCAATGATTCTCTCTCATCCTTGTTGTCTCTCTCTCTCTCCCTTCCTCTCTGAAATCAGTAAAAATGTATTTTTAAAAATCTTAAAATAAAAAAGAGCACATGTGGAGGTGCACAGAGCATTGCTCTCCACCTGCCTTTTAGAAATGAAGAGTGTGCTTTGGAGACCATGTGACCGCAGCCTGCCTGCGTTTGCATCCCCTCTTCACATTTGCATCAGGGCCCGTGTTTGGGCCCTGGTGGCCTAAGCAGGTCTCTGCACCTATTTCCAAGTTGTGTCCGCCTTTCGCTGTTACACATAGGGCTGCTGTCAAGATCTTGATAGAGAGATCTGTGCACATGTAAGGAAACGCTTCTGTGGGATCCACTTCCAGCCACGGAATTCCCAGGCCAGAGGGGGTTTGGGGGAGATAATGCCAAATCGCCCCCGAAAGGTTGCCGGGTTGCCCTTCCGCCAGGCCTGGCGCCCCAGCTCCGGCGGCAGCGTGGGGCCTGGCCTCTGGGACGTGCGGTTAAGGGTGAACAATGGTGTCTCTACCCCTCGGGATAGAGACATCCAGTGTAGATGAATATCTTCTCCTGTGTCCTGTGACATTTACCATAAGTTGTATATTCGTGTCCTTGGCCAGTGTTTAAGTCTCTTTTTTTCCCCCTTATTGATTTGTACATTATCAGTGAAGGGAGTGAACTAGTCTGTTACACACACATTGGGGATATTTCCCCCTTTTTCCATTTGTCTTTGAACTGTTCCCTCTCCCTTTCCCTGGTGTGTATCTTTATGTGGCCGAAGATGTCAATTTTTTCTTTTCTAGCCTCTGAATTTTTGTCTGAAAAGTAACCTAACAGGCGCCCCATCCTAATCAGCCACATTTAACAGATGTGCGAAATTCTCCCAAGTATGTGCTAGTATGTATAGAACCAAAGCCTTGCCCCTCTAGCCTGTCCTGTTCTCAGTCTTCCCAGGAGGTACTGCTTCAGTTTGGAAGCGCCCTATTTTTTTTAAAAAAATATATTTTATTGGTTTTTTACAGAGAGGAAGGGAGAGCCAGAAACATTGATGAGAGAGAAAGATCCATCAGCTGCCTCCTGCACGCCCCCCGACCGGGGATGCCCCTGCAACCAAGACACATGCCCTTGACCGGAATCGAACCCGGGACCCTTCAGTCCGCAGGCCGACGCTCTATCCACTGAGCCAAACCGGTTTGGCGCGCCCTATGTTTTATTATCGTAAACACACACCGTGTTTACACATGTACACATACACACAAAGCAGGGCTGCCTCGCTCCACACACACTCGGAATTATTTTGTAGGTGTTTAACTTTTAAGAACAGCCATGTGCTGCTTAACGACAGGGAATGTTCGGAGAAAGGCATCGTTAGGCTGTTTTGTCGTGCGAGCAGCACAGTGCACTTGCCACACACCTGGGATATATGGCGTTTGCTCCTGGGCCCCAAACTGTACGGCAGTGGTTCCCAGCGTGGGGCACATGCCCCACGGGGGCGGGGGGGTTGCGGGCAATTTGATTTTTAAGGGGGGGCAATTCGAGAATGAGTTATTAACAGTGAATTGCTTGCATTTCTTATGGTTCTAGGGGCCTCATATACAGTCTATACATATACATTGTGACATATTTATACATTTCAGTTCTCTCTTATGTTCTGAAACCTTATTTGCTATTTTTTCGTATCACTTCGTATTATTATTATTTTAAACAATTTCTTAGTGATTTCTTCCTCAGGACCTGAGCTGTTCTTTGGTCCTTTTATTTTTCTCTTTCATGGATGCCGTGTTCTTTGGAAGCTTGTTTAGACCAAGTTAATGCCCTTTTAGGCTTCCTCCACGTGAATAGGAGTTCACTTTTTTACTAATAAGAATTCTGTGTCATGGGGGGAGGTGGGCGTCAGGATCTTAGAGATGCTTAGATGGGGCGTGGCCAAAAAAAGGTTGGGAACCACTGCTGTACAGCGTATTACTGTACAGAGCAACAGGAGATTAAATCAAGCACATGAGACAATGATGCAATCCCAAGATGCTGGAACCACCAGATGACTGAGGCTGCTGCCCACAAAATGCAGCACACTGTTCTCCAGCAAACTTTTTTTTTTATATATATAAACAGACAAAAAGTATACTATAGTAAATAGTCATTTAAAAATATTTTTAAAATTGATTTCAGAGAGGAAGGGAGAGGGAAAGAGAGATAGGAACATCAATGATGAGAGAGAATCATTGATTGGCTGCCTCCTACACGCCCCACACTGGAGTTCGAGGCTGCAACCTGGCATGTGCCCTGACTGGGAATCGAACCCTGACCTCCTGACACTCAGCCACTGAGCCACACCAGCAGGGCAGTCATTATTTATTATGATGGTGCGCTGCACATAATTGCACGTGCAGTACTTTTATGTGACTGGCAGTACAATAGGTCTGTTTGCACCAGCGTCACCTCACACATGTGAGTAACGCGTTGTGCTGGGCTGGTAGATGGCTGTGATGTCACTAGGTGATAGGAACTCTTCAGCGCCATTATAATCTGATGATGGGACCAGGGTTGTATGTGTTGTCCGAAAGGTCGAAAAGTCGTAATGGATCCATGGCTGTAATGGATCCATGCTTATGTGTCTGTTTGCAACACTTTGGAAGATGGGCATCTTGGTTCGGGCTGACCCATGATACATATGGAGTGATTTCTTCCCTTTAAATGGCTGTATAATAGTCAGTTGTGTGAAGGTTCCACAGTTTATTTAGCCATCCCTCCTGGACACGTAAGACATGTCCATTCTGTCCTGTGCCCCTGGACCCCAGTGCTGTGACAGGCATCCTGAACGGGGGCACACATGCAGGGGTGTGCACTCTGGGCTGTGCCTGCACGTGGAATTGCTGGATGGTAAAGTGTGCAAACTTCAGCTCTACGAGGCATTGTGAAGTGCCGTTCTAAGCCTTTAACCAGCGGTTCTCAACCTGTGGGGCGTGACCCCTTTGGCGGTCGAACGACCCTTTCACAGGGGTCGCCTGAGACCATCCTGCATATCAGATATTTACATGACGATTCTTAGCAGTAGCAACATGACAGTTATGGAGTAGCAACGAAAATAATTTTATGGTTGGGGGTCACCACATGAGGAACTGTATTTAAAGGGCCAGAAGGTTGAGAACCACTGCTAGATCCATGAACTCCTGCCAGCAACATGCAAGAAATGACACATCTGGTTTCATCTGCCTTCCCTGGTTGCGAGTGAATTTGAACAACTTTTTGCAGTTCCCAGATTTTCTTTAATTAAAAAAAAAAAAATCCATTCAGACATGTCTAGCAAAGAACATGTTAGTAATCAGAGTCATTTTAAAATCATGTACACATCCCTGGTTCATGAGAAAATGTTGAGCATGGTAGTACTCTGATTGGAAAACTGGATACACTGAGAAGGATATATCAAACTATTACTGATGAGTTAGCTTCGTTACAGCTGGGAAAGTGAGAAGATAAATTTTGCTTCGGGTATAAATGAAAATATTAAACTTAAGATAATGCAGTAGTCTCCATGCATTCACCATTTCCCTGTATTTTTCTTGAGTTCGTATTTTATTGTATTGATTTTTAAGATCCTATTTTTTCCGTTACAGTTTCCATTCAGTGTTATTTTGTATTCGTTTCAGGTGTACGCCTAGTGGTTAGAGTCTATCTTATCCTTTAGACTTAACCGTTGGACTATCTTATCCTTTACAAGTCCCCACCTGGCCTCATTGTAACAATACAGTTGTTACAATATTATTGACTGTATTCCTTGCGCTATACTTTACATCCTGTGACTATTTTGTAACAGCCGGTCTGTACTTCTTCATTCCTGCACTCCCCGCACCCCCGTGGACATCTTTTCATATTCCTTTGGTGTTCGAGTTTAATCTGTGAATGACCTTTTCCTGTCCTTTATGTTCGTTGGTTCCTTGGTCTTTTATGGATTGGAAGGAGTTCTGGTTTATCCAAGTATTTGATGAGTATACGCCTGGTGTCAGACTTCCAAGGCCAGACCTCTTACCCACCGCCCCATGGTCCCTGCCTGTGGCTGACCAGCTTTGAGGTCATCTCTTCTGCTGACGGGAAACTGCCCAGGAGAGGGGTCCCGATCGGGGGCCTGGGCACGGTCTCTAGGAGATGCTGCCCTGGGAAAGAGAGGAAGTGACTTCTCCAGGGTGGCCTCCTCCCTCTCCCCACGACAGCATGCACCCTGAGCCTGGCCCGTCCTCGGGGTCCGCCTTAGTGCCCGCCTCTCTCCCTGGGCAGCCGTGTGCGTCTTGTGTAGTGTGTGCGTTGGTCCCAGCTGCCAGGAGGGGAGGGGAGTGCCCGTCAGCCAGTGTCATGGCTGGGCTTGCCCTTGTCGTTCTTACTACGATTATAAGGTTCTTCAGCAATATGTACTTGAAAAAATAAATAAAGGTTTATTCTTTATAGGACCTGCAACTAACACTGCACAGCTGGGGCCACGCAGCGAGGCTGTGGGGTTGGGGTGGGGAGACCCGGCTTGGGGGTTCTGCTTTAATTGGGGTTGAAGGTTGTCAACATAAGAAACATTTGCACCTGCACCTTATTTTATGCATTGCGATCAAAGGAGGAGGCGTAAGGGAATTACATGAAATCCATTGCTGATAGATTAGGGAGGCGGGAGAAACCAAAGCAGGGAAGTCTCTGGGGTGGGATATAGACGAAGGCAAGCCCTCGTGGGTTTATCTTAGTGGATAGAGCGTCAACCTGCGGACTGAAATGTCTCGGGTTCGATTCCGGTCAAGGGCACATGCCCGGGTTGCAGGCTCGATCCCCAGTGTGGGGCGTGCAGGAGGCGGCCGATCCGTGGTTCTCTCTCATCGTTGATGTTTCTATCTCTCTCTCCCTCACCCTTCCTCTCTGAAATCTATAAAAATATATTTTTAAAAAAGAAGAGTAAGGCGGGAGACACATGCTTCTTTTACGTTGGTGGGTACAGGATAGTTAGCAGGTAACACTAACAGTGAGGGTTTTGTGGTCTCTGCTCCGGTGCAGTAAGGGGTCCAGTAAAGGTTTCCTGTTGATCGTATCTCTGCAGGAGTATTAGTGGGGGCTGGGAGTTTTCAGCCTCGGAGGCACTATTTCCCATAGTAATTTTAGTTCTTTTTGGGTTCTGCAGAGTCCGAACAAGTTTTTAGGAATATTGTGTGGTGGGTTAAAGTGCACGGCTTATGGATTGAGCTCCAAGGGGCTGTCATCTCCAGAGTCCCATCAACCCCCTTTTCTGTTGTTGTTGTTGTTGTTGTTAATCCTCATCCCCTTGAGGATATTTTTCCATTGTTTTTGTTTTTTTTAGAGAGAGTGGAGAGGGAGAGAAAGAGAGAGAGAGAAACATCGATGTGAGAGAGACACATCGATTGGTTGCCTCCCACACAGGGATTGAGCCTGCCATTGAGATACGAGCCTTTAACCAGAACCGAACCCGGGACCCTTTAGTCCTCGGGCCGACGACGCTTTATCCACTGAGCCATACCGGCTAGGGCTCATCCAACCCTGTTTCACGCCTCGGTTTCTCTCCCCAGCTGTCTAACAGAGCCGAGGGGACTCAGAGCTCCCGGTAACCAACCTTTATATGCACATCCCCAGAGGAGTCGATCATGTAACTACAGTTGAGTTGGAATCCCCTCTGGGCTCCTGCACATCTTGAGGAATATCCTCTGACACCCCCCCAGAGAGCCTCAGTCGCCTGATAATACCCGAGATTCGAGTTGGAGGGAGGAGGTGCCCCTTATCTCCGTAGCCGAGTGAGTTCAGGCTCTTATTTACTCAGCAAAAGGTTTTGTTCAGACTCTCAGCAAGCAGTTCCGACGGAAAGCCAACGTTAAAAACCAGCCGCTCATTTTCCTCCTGGCCTGGGTTCTCTCGACCCTTCACCGTGAACTCCACCTCAAGGATTTTTCTTTTTTAACAGCTTCAATAAAGTTGGGCCTCTTACCTGAAAAGAAGGAGATTCGGGATTCTGAGAAAAATTCACCCAAGCTCACCCGAAGCAAAGAGGAGAGCGGGTGGGGCATGGTGGGCCCCTGCGGGCACCTTGCAGGGTCTGGGTCCGCCAGGTGGGCCTGGGTGGGTGTCTCTGGAATCTTGCCCCGCGACACCAAGTAAACGTCAATGTCAGAAACCTTTGCGCCTGTAAAGAATTTTTATGAGTTCGTGTGAGCCAAACGGGGAACCATGGCCTGGACGTAAAATCTCCAGGAACTGCTGCGGAGAGTGGCAGTTTTGCACCTTCTCTGATGCGTTACCATCAAAGGAAGAGGCAGAGGGGGTTCTGTGAGGTTCGTTGGTGATAAATGAGGGAGGCAGGAGAGAGCAGAGCCAGGCGAGGACACCTCGGGGTTGGGTAAGAAGTAAACTGGATATAAGGGGGGGCACTTCACTTGCAGGGGTGGTTATAGGAGAGTTAAGACAGTTAACAATGAACACCACAGCAATCGCCATGAGGGGTTTTGTGGTCTCTGCTCTGGTCCGGTTGGTGCCCTGAAGGTTCTGGGAAAAGGAAATTACCCAGCATTCCAAAGGCATGTTATCTGAGATGCAAAAAGGCTACGGGCAGGCTCCTTGAAGGTAGAGATGCACCTTTGTCAGGGAGGAGACTGCCCTAGGACATGACGACCCGCCAGGACTCACCCTTAGTCGGGAATTTCTGTGTTCAGACCATCTTACATGGTTACTTTCCGTCTCTGAGTTTGTCGGGCCGCCATGCAAGCCTCCCCTGAGCTTGTCAGGTTTAGTACGTATGTGGCTCCTTTCTCGTCCACAAGGGTTTCAAGGACTTACTCTTTTTGTTCCTTTTTTTAAACCAGAACATGAATTGCGCAACCAATCGTTGAAATCCTTAGGATGCACTGCGACAGCTGCCCCTGGCTCTTGGCGGCTCTTCTCCACGCTCCCCCCCCAACCCCCCCCCGCCCCCCGCCGGCCCCTTGCATGCCCAGGGCTTTGCAACTAAGGGTCTCGGATGTTGGAACTTGGTGAAACGTCTGTTCACATGTATTCTGCTCATTGGCTCATTTGTTTATTCATTTAAATCTTCGTTGGTGACCTGCCATGTGTTCGGCATGGAATTTGGTGCTGGAGGCACTGGGGGGCCACAGGAGGTCCCTGCTTTTCTCGGTATGGGAGGCAGCGTGGTGTGACTGCTTCGAGGGAAATTGGACAGGGGGGCGTGGGGGACAGACCCTGGGGGCAAGGAGGCAGCATGGGAAGGAGAGTGGCCAGGACCAGGGAGGCTGGGGAGGGAGGTCTGGGCTTGGGTCACAACAACGCTTCCAGACCCCCCCGACATTTACACTGCCGTCTGCTCCTGCCCCGACGGGGATTCCGATGGGAAACTTGGCGCTGACCCCGCCTTGGTCCCGCCTCCATTCTCAGATGGGGTCAGTGTGCGAGGGGGGCGCGCAGGCTAACGGAAGGTGTGTAGGAGGTGCTGGCGAGGCCGCGGGTCTCCCCATCGTCTCGGGTCAGTGGCCAGTTGTGCATAGGGTACGGTTCTTAGTCGCAGAACAGGCGGATGGAAAGCCAGGGTGGTGTTCCTTTTTTTTTTTTTTTAAAAAAAAAATACATTTTTATTGATTTCAGAGAGGAAAGGAGAGGGAGAGAGAGATAGAAACATCAATGATGAGAGAGACTCATTGATTGGCTGCCTCCTGCACGCCCCCTGCTGGGGATCGAGCCCACAACCCGGGCATGTGCCCTGACCTGGAATCGAGAACCATGACCTCCTGGTTCATAGGTCGATGCTTAACCACTGAGCCTCGCCAGCCGGGCCAAGGGTTTGTAAAAATGTTGTAATTCCCCCTGTACTCTTCATGGTTGTAGCTTGTGGATCTTACTTAGCACCGAAAGGGGTGCTGCTAACAGTTACCATTCGCCCAGCACTTCCTGTGGGCCTTGCCTACTCTGCCTCGTTAGTCCCACAGCCAGACTGCGGGGTGGGGGGGTAGGGGGGGGACCCCTTTACCTCCGGGTCACAGGCTGGGAGGTGGAGGCTTAGGGATGCCAAGTAGCTGCCCAAGGTCACACATCTGGCAGGTGGCAGAGACAGGGTTCAGGCCCCAGTGGCCCGTCCCCTGGCACAGCTCCGGGCCAGCAGAGGAGAGGAGGCTCAGGAGAGGAATTTCTCCATGACCAGCTGGCCAGCCCAGACCTGGCGTCTGTGTGGGCCTGGGCAGGTGTGGCGTGCCAGGCATGGTCAAGGGCCAGCACTGGGCCAGACGCCAGGGTCAGGAAGAGGTTGGGGCTGGGCCAGGCGGCCCTGTGCCTCCACACCCAGAGCCCCTGCTGGGGAGCAGGATGGAGGGAAGAGAGGGGGCTTCCAGACTGACATGGGGAGCCCTCGGGACCACGGCCCTTCCTCCGCACGTCAGCCCCCGACAGCCCGTCTGATGCGGAGCCTGGGAAGCAGTCGGGTGCTCCGGAGGGACCTCGGATCCCCCCTTGCCCGCCGCCGCCCAATAGAAATGGAGTGGGAACCACAGATGCAAGCCACACGTGTCATTTTACATTTTAAAAAATGCTAACTTAGCCCCAGCCGGTTTGGCTCCGTGGGTAGAGCGCCGGCCTGGGGACTGAAGGGTCCCGGGTTTGATTCCAGTCCAGGCCACGTACCTCGGCGGCAGGCTCCTGGCCCTGGCCCGGGGGTATGGGGGAGGCAGCCAATCGATGTGTCTCTCTCACATTGATGTTTCTTGCTGTCTCTCCCTCTCCCTTCCACTCTCTCTAAAAATCAATGGGGGAAAAAAATCCACGGGTGAGAATTAAAAAAAAAATAAATAAAAAGCTAATTGAGTCATATTTGTGAAAAGTAACAATGAGGTGAAGTTCATTTTAATCCTTTAAGCCAATCCGGCCAAAATATCATTCCCATGTGTGATCCGTGTAAATAATGCAAAGGTGATAGGTGATGCTTTTGGTCTAACTCTGAGATCTGGTGTCTATTTTTCACTTTGACACACCATTTCGGGCCCAGCCACCCTGCCGTGCTCCACAGTCTCACGTGGCAGGGACCACCGTGCACACCACTCTCAGGACAGGCCAGAGGAGGGAGGGGACCGGCCACATCGTGGGGAGCTGGGTTCAAGCCCCCCACCCCAGGAGCGCCTTCATCTTTAAGTCCTTGGGGCCAAAGGTGTCGGCTGCTGGGTGGGAGGTCCCAGGAGAGTAACAGGCAGGCGCCCCTGCCTAGCAACCCGGGGCAGGTCCCGGCCACACAGGTGTGTCCTTTATTTACCCTGGGCACGGCCCGGACCCTTTGCCTCTCCGCCTTGCCACGCCGCCCGGCTTCCTCACCCAGAGAAAGGAATTCGAAGCGTCCGCCCCTCCCTCGCAGACACCAGAAGTATGATGTGCGAGTGGCTCCCTGCGGAATCTTGTGACGGGCAGCTGACAGACTGGGTGATACCGTGTTTCCATGCGGGAGGCCGCAGTGCTGGGCTGTTTGGGGTGCTGAGCGGGGAGGAGCCGGTGGCCCCCGAGGGTGGGGAACAGAGAGCCTTGTGACCTGCGGTGAGAAGCCTGTCCTCCCTTTTCCTCCGCACGTGGGTGTCTGGAGAGACGCCCCATCTGCTCACTGTGGGCCTCGGGGCAGTTGGTCAGTTACTCTGCCCTCTGCTGCCTGGAATGAGCCTGGGGCCAAGGAGCCCGGCGCCCCCTCCCGGGCACCCCGTGACCACGTTGTGCGGGTCAGTGGAGGGGAGAGGATGCAGGCTGCGGGCTGCGACCAGCCAGGGCTGCACCTGCCACAGCCTCTTCCCCTCTTGCTCCGATAGATCCACCGGTTCATTTGACAGATCTGTCCTGAGAGCCTACTGTGTGCCACGCACTGCTCCAGACACGGGTGATAGGGCAGCACACACAACAACGGGAAGAATCTTTACAAGCAGGGAGGGGGTCTGAGCTACTGGGGATGTGCTGGGACGTGGAGGTGAGTAAGAGCTGAGTGTCCAGGGGAGAAGCATGGCTGGCTGAGCCCATGACAAATGCAGAGGCCTCGCCCAGTCAGGAAAGGGTGGGGCCAGGCTGACTGGGTGGAGGGGGGCGTTGGTGGCCAGTAGGTCATAGGCATCCTGGTAGGTCAGCCACAAGGTCGTGGGCTTTGTAAGTTCTGCGGAGCCCATGGAGGGTTTCGAGCAGAGGCGAAGTGACAGGTGGCCAGTCCATTCTCCAGCACTGACCGTCGTGCCCATGAGCCATCGATTAACGTGGGTTAGAACCCCAGGGGAGCTCCCACGGCCGGACCCGGCAGTTGTGTTCGTTACATTAAGCTCCCAGCCCAGCGCGAGTCCCCTCCGGGATATCGGGGCTGGACACTAAGCCACAGGACTTGCTGTGGGTTGGCTGACACCGTCAGGCTCGCACACCGTGACAGGATGGACGCGCGGCCCCGCTTCCTGAGGTGAAAGGTGTGTGCGCAGGTGTGGTCCCCGTCCTGCTGTCGGTTCCGATGGCGGCCACACCGGGGCCCGGAGACCTGGCCCCCCGGCTGAGGGTCTCGGCCCGTCCCACGGCCGTGCAGGGACGCGACTACATGAGCGTGAGTGCCGTCGCTGCCAGGACTCCCTGACGTCTGGTGTCCAGATGGAGGGCAAAAGCCGACCTGCACGCGCAGCTGCGGGCCGAGGACGCGCTGGCCAGCTTCCCGCGCAGCCCGGGCTGGGGGCAGCAGGCACGCACTCCAGGGCCCGGGGCGTCTGGGGAGCGATTCCGTCCAGGATGGTGTGGGAGGCAGCAGGGGTAGGGGTCCAGGCCAGGCTGTGTGCTATGCCCGGGTTCCAGCCCCCTCCTCACCCGCTGGGGGACCCTGAGCACATTGCCGGCTCTTGGCACCTCGGTTCCCTATCTGCACACGGGAGGTAATAATAGTGTTTAGCTCACAGGGTTGAGATCATACTTGGACAGCCCCTGAGAGCGTCTAGCAGGGCAGTTCTCAACATTCCGTAATCTCTGGAGACTTTTTTTTTTCCCCACAGCGGTGGGGGGAGTTGGGGGGGACCTACTGCCATCTAGGGGTCCAGGTCCCCATCCTGTGGCACATAGGACGGCCCCCATAACAGTGACTATCTGGCCCCCTAAATCACGGAGAGGAGGGTGAGACTCCCTGGGTCGCACCTCGAAAGTGCACCATACACTTCCGTTATGCATAAGGGATGTGATCCACTTGTAATCTCCCTTTATTCCTTGTGTGGCCAGCATGTATGACACATCTGCTACATTCTAGGCACCGTCACGGAGTCGGCAGACATCGAGAACTCCCGACCACAGAGGCGAGATAACAACATAATATAATTATACTATGAAGTTACGTTCTGCGATGAGGCATCGCCTCTGACTCAGGGACTCTGATAGACGCTTGGAAAACAAAAAGTGTTGGAGTTCAGAGGTCAGGGGGGAGCAGGCGAGGCAGGAAAAACAGTGATTACATGACAGGAGGTTATTGTACCTGGAAGGGCTAAAATCAGGAGGTAAACAATGTTTTGTGGGGAGAGAGACATCCGTTGCTCAGACAGGTCAGAAAAGACGTCAAGGACGAGGTGTCCTTGAGCCGGTGCTCAGAAGGAGGGGGGCTGTCAGGCCGCCGGGGTGAGGAGGGGCGGCGGCCGGGGTGGGAGGAAGAGGCGGCTCTGGCCCCGGAGCCTGGGACCGGGTGGCAGGTGCATCTGCAGGGCTGTGGCCTGACTTGGAAGGGCCCCCATGGCCTCTGAGGAGATTCGGATTTCCGTTTAAGGAACAGGGAGCAACAGGAGCTGGAAGGTGGTTCCACCCGAATGGTTTCTTAGGAAGATTCCAAGGATGGGGCTCGAGGGAGGCAGGGCTTGTGGTAAAGAGATCAGCCAGGCCTTAGCCGGTGTTGCTCAGTGGTTAGAGCGTCGGCCTGTGGACTGAAGGGTCCCGGGTTCGATTCTGGTCAAGGGCATGTGCTCGGGGTTCGGGCTCGATCCCCAATAGAGGGTGTGCAGGAGGCAACCGATCAGTGATTCTCTCTCCTCATTGATCTTTCTATCGCTCTCTTCCTCTCCCTTCCTCTCTGTCATCAATAAAAATAAAAAAGAGGCCAGTGAGGAAGCGTGTGATGGGGGCTGGGGTCCAGACTCCGCCTCCGGCTTGCGAGGAGGAGGAGGGCTGCACCCTGAATATTCCGGAGGCTCCCGGCGGGGCGGCCTTGACCCCGGACCGAGTCCTATAAAGCCTTCTGCCCCCCGCGCCTCCCACAATGCCAAGCGCTCAGTGGGAGTTCAGCAAACATTGGCTGGAATTGGGAAACGGGGCGGAATCGATAATACTTAGTAACTGTTTAGTAGGGATGGCGCGGAGGGGAGGGAGGTGTTGGAGACTTGAATTGAAAATCTGGGGGCGGTGGGGAGAGATGGGTCCAGTTTGGCACGTGTTCAGTGGGAAGAATTTAAGGTCATGCAGGTAGGATGTGCCATCGAAAGTCAGAAGAATTAGGATGGGGCCTGGGAGAGAGATTCAAGGGCTAAAAACCGAGAGCTCAAACCATCAGCGTATGAATGGCAGCTAAAGGTCTGCAAACGAACAAACAGGTCCCTTGGAAAGACACCGGGGAGCGGAGGTTCAAGGTCAGGGGCCTGGGGTTGCCAGCGCGTGGAGAAGTGGCGCCCGCACAGGCGGAGGTAGCGGAGAACCTGCTGAGAGTCAGGTCAGGGAGGGGCCCTGGTGCCAGTATCGGAGCCTCAGCGTGAAAGTGAGGGTGGGAGGCAGGCCTGGGGCGGGGCGAGGGGTGAGTGGGAAGGAGGGTGGAACACAGACAAGGACGTGTGGCCCTTGGAGACCGGGACGCAGATGCGGGGGCAGCTTGAGGTGGAGGCGGAGGCCCGAGGGGTGTTTGTTTTAGGTAGAGGGAGGCCCGAGTACCTGTCTGAGTCAGAGGCAGTGGAGAAGGAGGGAGAGCTGGAAGGATCAGGGCAAGAGGGGTCCGTGAGGGGGGCAATGAAGGGAAGGTGAGTGGGGCCCGGTGTCCAGGCACAGGGCTCAGGAGGGAGCAGGTATGGGAGTGAGCCTGCCATTGATCAAGGTCACGGAGCCTGCGCCCCTGCCCACAGCCTTCTGAGGGACGTGAAGCCACATCCCTTGATGGGCCCCGGGCTCTGCAGGGCCTGGCATCCTGCTGTGCCCCTTGGGGGAACACGGTCCTGTTCCTCTGGGTACAGCGGGTGCCTGTGGAGTCCGCGCTGTGTGTGAGCTGGAGTGCGGAGCGTGCGTCACGGTCGCTGGTTGCTGCATCCGCGGGGCCTGTTTCCCAGCCCTGGGCCCCCGGTCTGCCCTTCGGCGAGTTCCGTGGCCGGGCTCGGCAGCCTCACCTCTGCCCGGGCCACTGGTTCCTGGCAGAGCACCAAGAGAGCACACAGCCTTCCCGGCCAGTCGGCTCTGCTAGCGGTTGGGTGCGCTGGGCCCCCTGGCAGCCAGAGCCTGCTGCCCCTTGGACATGAGTGGACCGGACGCCTGCTCTCCTGCCCAGGTACCGACGTTGAGTTTTCTTCTGCCCTTTGATACCGAGGGGCTCCGTCAGTAATGTGGGGAGCAGCTGGGAGAAGGTCACCCGTTGTCCGGAGGTAGCAGCCAGCCCAAGACTCCCCTGCCGGAAGGTTGGGGGGGGCGGGGGGGGGCTTCAGAGTCACCGTCTTGGCTTGGCCCAGCGAGGGGAGGGGTGGGCTCATGAAATCCCAGCTGGGGTGTCTTAGAGAAGCCCCAAGACTAGCCAATCTGCTGAGCATCAACCAGCACAGGGTGGGGACAGAGACACGAGTGCAGAACTTTCTTGTTCAAAGCAGGGCTAGTGGTCTTGTTGCTCTGGACCGGTCAGTGCTGGTCACTGCGCTGGCTCAGGTCTCCTCCATCCAGGGCGGCCTGCCGGCGGCTGAGTGTTTGCCTTTCAGTTACTGCGGACACACTGTGTGTAGTGTTTTCATCTTGGCTGCATGTTTGTCGTGTTTTTTTATTAACTTACCAATGCCTGGGCTCTGCCCCTAACCAATTAAATGAGAATCTTGGGCCCCGCTGGCGTGACCCAAGTGGTCGAGCGTTGACCTATGGACCAGAAGGTCACGGTTTAATTCCCAGTCAGGGCACATGCCTGGGTTTCGGATTCCATCCCCAGTGTGGGCATGCAGGAGGCAGCTGATCAATGATTCTCTCTCTTCATTGATGTTTCTATCTCCCTCTCCATCTCCCTTCTTCTCTGAAATCAATAAAAATATATTTAAAAAAATAAATGGGAATCTTGGGGAGCAGGGCCTGGACACCTGCATTTTTTTTTTTTTTTTTTTTACTTCTCAGGTGATCGGCTGCCTTGTGCAATCAGTGTTGTGAGCTACAGATAGCAAGGGGTGACTCCTGGTCATGAAAGGAAGATGGGGAGAGGATGGGGAGATGCTAGAGCTGGAAGGATCCTGGTCGCAGTCTAGCAGAGGGCACCCACCCCCTGGGAGCCGGTTAGGATCGGGCCCACCCACACCCACTAAGTCAGAACGGGCAGGCCAAGGTTTGAGGAACCTGCTCTCGCCACCTGCCCGACCAGCGCTGCTCAACCTCATGGGATCTTAGTCAAATGCCGATTCTGATTGTGCGGGTCTGGAGGGGCCTGAGGGGATGAATTTCTAGTAAGTTTCCTAGGGAGGCCCATGCTGCTGATCAGGTTTATTTTGACCTGCAAGCATCTCAGACCAAACTTCCCAGCCTCCCAGCCAAAGAAACCGCGGGTCAGCGCGGGAGAAGGGACTCCCCCAGAGGCGCCCACCAGGCTGCTCACTCACTCCGGTCCGAGCCGAGGGCTGGCTCCGTGCGGGCAGCGAGCTGGCAGCCGGCTGGGTGGGGACAGGCAGACCTGACTCCTTCCCTCACCGAGCTTGCATTCCAGTGGGCGAATCAGCCGGCAAACAAATGAGTCACCGAACCACGTCCAGGCCAGAGCGGCCGAGAAGGCCGTAAAGGGGTGAGGTGGGGGGTGGCGGCAGTGGCTGTGGGTAGGTAGGGGAGGTGTGCACTTTCGGGAAAGCAAGCATGGAAGTTACTAGAACCACACCTTTCCCTGGGGTCTCCTGGTTACAGATTACAGACCTAGAACTGGACTGGACAGGGCCACCTGCCATCCCCACTGCGGTCAGAAGATGGGTGCTGCTGACCCTACTGGGGACCCCTGACACTGGTCGCCTCATGACTCTTCCCCGTCACCCCCCCCTTCCTCAAGGCTCATTCTTCAGGGCTCAGGGCCTCCGAATGGAGCCGGGAATGCCCCCGTGGGGCAGGGCGGGGCAGATACGACAGAGTTCGGATCATTGAAGTGTGATTTGTAAGAAAACCCAGGCCGTGTCCAGACGAGGAAAAATGTTGGAGATTTTTTTTTGCTTATTCTGGAGAGTGCAGGTTCTCGGGCTCCCCACTCCTGGTCCCTCAAAACCGGCTGCGGTGGGCCCGGCAGGCCTGGCTCAGTGGTGGAGCGTCGACCTATGAACCAGGAGGTCATGGTTCGATTCCCGGTCAGGGCACATGCCCGGGTTGCGGGCCTGTGGGGTGCTGATCAATGATTCTCTCTCATCAGTGATGTTTCTATCTCTCTCTCCCTCTCTGAGGCCCATAATAATATATTAAAAAAGAAAAAGAAAACCCAAACCAGCTGCTGTGGACTAGCCTTCCCGGGTCCTCCCCGTTACCGAGCAGCCCAGGGAAGGACCCTAGAGTCTGGGGTTGTAGGAAGTGGCAGGTGATTCCTGGGATCCAGGTTACTGGGGAACCCGGCGTGGAGAGAAGAAACCGCACAGGCCCTGGCTGGGTGCTCAGTTGGTTAGAGCGTCGTCCCGGGACGCCAAGGTTGCGGGTTTGAGCCTCGAGCCCATGTAAGAATCAACCAATGAACGCGTAAATAAGTGCAACAACAAATCGATGCGTCTCTCAAATCAATAAATTAAAAAAAAAAAATATATATATATATATATATATATATATATATATATATTTTTTTTTTTTTTTTTTTACAAAAAGAAAGAACAGGGCACTTGGCGGCGCCCCACGCCTCTTCGTGTGGCTGTGGACGCTGCAGAAGTTTCTCCCTGGTGACCCCAAAACGTGGCCCCGGCTGAGTTTTGGGGTTTAGCAACCTCTCTGTTAACGCACCCGTGGCAGCTCCCCCTTCCACTGCCTGGCCTTTGCCTTTACCTGAGCGGGTCTCCCACCTCCTCTGACCCAACAGACCCTCTGCTCCCCAAACTCCCCGTTCAAACACCCCGTCTGCTCTGTTTCCCAGGCGCCCGGGGGGTGAGGGCTCGGGCACTGTCTGCGTTTAATCAGAGGCCAGAAGGGCTGGAGAGGCCTCGTGGGCCAGCTCGTAGCGGCGCCCTCACCCCACTGTCTGGCCTGGGCAGGCCGCTTGGTGGGAGTCCTGGGAGACTGGTGATGGGGAGGCGGCCAGTGGCCAGAACCAAGGGGAGGCCTTGGAAGGTGGTGAACAGATCAAGTTCAGTTACATAAATTTTGAGTCACACCCTCATTCAGTTGGCTGTTAATTTCCTGTAAAAAAGTGGGTGGAGGTGCCATTTGCCACCTGGAGCTGGCCCTCCCAAGATCAAAATGAGGAAGAGGACAGCGAGGGGAACCCCACCAGGGAAGCGGGGGCCAGCCAGTTTGGCATGGACCCTAACCCTTGAGGGTTGGACTTGGTTTCCCTTCCTGTCTCCCAGGACCTCTGGAACCGCTGATGCTGCCCTCCAGGGGCTGGGGGTGTCCGGGGCGAGCAGGGCCCCCATGGATGGCCGCCCTGAAGCAGCTCTGTGCCAGCAGTGGGCGGGGGGGAGGGGGGAGGCAGAAGGAGGCCGGCCGTGGGCGTGTCCCGCTCCAATACCTGGCAGGTGTGAGTGGCGCTGACCAGACACCTGTGACTCCTACTTCCTAGGTGGCTCGAGGCAGCCGGGATGTCAGCTCTTCCCAAGAACCCTGCTTCCCGCTGAGAAACATGATCAGCAAGTCCCGTGAGTGTTGTCCCAGAGCTCCCCACCCTGAAACGCGGGCCCCCACCCCCAGAAGCAGTCTTGGGGAGCATCCTGGGATCCCGGGGGTCGGGAGGGACAGACAGGGAGCTAGGAGCCCCTCTCTTCTTCTTGAAGGACTTGGGAAATGCTCAGGTCCAATGCTTCCCGGGCTGGAAAGCAAGGGCCAGGCTCGGGTCGGCTGGCATCGGGGGCGGCAGGGGCCCCAAATGGGGCAGGTGAGAGGGTGGACTAGGACGGTACCCGCCCGTTTCTGCCTCCAGCCCCTCTGTGCCTGTGCCCTGCAGGCTGCAAGCTCCTGGCCATGCTGGCACTGGTCCTGGTCATCATGGTGTTGTACTCCATCTCCCGGGAAGACAGGTACATTGAGCTGTGAGTCCAGCTTCCCTGGCCTTCCGCCGGTTCATCTCAGGAGCAGGGCTCGGGACGGAGCGTCATAGGGAGCGGACAGAGTGGACAGGAGGGCTCAGGGCCTGCGTGTGACCTCTCCCTCAAACTCAGCATGAAATTCTCCCGGGAGGGTGACATTCTTACGGGGTGGGTTTGGGGGGGGGGGTCGGGTCTGGGATGACTCCCCCAGGCCCTCGGCCAGGGTGTCCAGGACAAGGAAGAGCTGCATCCTCAATGGTTTGTTTTCAAAATGGAACTTGGGTTGAGATGCTCCCCACCCTGTAAGCCGCTGTCCAGGGCCTGGGACCAGATGCGTGAGAGATGGTGGAGGCTGGGCCCCAGGCCTGACCGGACCTCCTGCCTCTTCTCCTTTCCATCCCCAGTTTTTATTTTCCAATCCCTGAGAAGGAGGAGCCGTGCCTGCAGGGTGAGGCAGAGAGGAAGGTCTCTAAGCTCTTTGGCAAGTGAGTACTTGAGGGTGCAGTGGGTGGGGCAGGGCCTGGGTTGGGCTGGGGTTGAGTGTCTCCAAGTGGGGAGCCCTCCCTGAGAGCCGGGCGGAGGGACTGTGTTGGTGGACACGGGTTAGGGGAAATCTGTGATGACGGAGAGCCCTTGGACATGCATGTGGACTATCAGCCAGGGGCCTGACCCCGATTCTGGCGCCAATATTAATCCCTTCCGCATTCCCGCCCTGTGCTCACCTCCGTGCAGCTACTCTCGGGATCAGCCCATCTTCCTGCGGCTAAAGGATTATTTCTGGGTGAAGACGCCCTCTGCCTATGAGCTGCCCTACGGGACCAAGGGGAGTGGTAAGTTCTGCCCGGTGTTGTGGAAACAGCGGGCTTGCCTCGGCCACACTCTTCTTTTAAAAAAAAATAAAAAAATTTATATATATATATATATATATATATATATATATATATATATATATACACACAACTAGAGGGCCAGCGAAATCACGCGTCCCCGCCCACCCACCTGCCTGCTGGCCGCCAGCTTTGCTGTGATCGGAGCTTGTGGGCCGTGGGGGAGGGACCGAGAGGTGCTCCGTACACTTCATGGTGACTGGTCATTTGGTCATTTAGGTTGTGATGCCTCTGGCCTTTTATCATTATGATACATACATACATACATATATATATATATATATATATATATATATATATATATATATATATATATTAGAGGTCTGTTGCATGAAGAGATTCGTGCAATAGGCCTTCCCTTCCCTTGGCTGCTGGCACCAGTTTTCCTCTGGCACCCGGGACCCAGGCCTTCACTTTGGCTGGGCTCTGGCCAGCCCCCCACCCCCCGCCCCCCCACCCCCCAGCCGTCAGGCCTAGCAGCTCTGCTGATCCCGGGGCCGTGAGGCCTCGTGGCTCCGCCCATCCCGGGGCCGTGAGGCCTCGAGGCTCAGCTGGCTTCGGGGCTGTTTGGCTTCGCTGCACCGTTTGGAACCTACCTATGCAAATTAAGCACCATCTTTGTTGATGGTTAATTTGCATATTGCCCTGATTAGCCAATGGGAAGCGTAGTGAAGGTACAGTCATTTACCCTTTTTGTCTTTTATTAGATAGGATTCTATTGATTTTAGAGAGGAAGGGAGAGGGAGAGAGAGAGATAGAAACATCAATGATGAGAGAGAGAAGCATTGATTGGCTGCCTCCTGCACGCTCCCTACTGGGGATGGAGCCCGCAACCCAGGCAAGTGCTCTGACTGGGAATCAAACCGTGACCTCCTGGTTCATAGGTCAACGCTCAACCACTGAGCCACGCTGGCCGGGTGGCCACACGCTTCTTAGTGTTTGCCACCCGCAGTCCCAGGGGCAGGGGCCGAGCAGGCAGGCAAAGCTCTGAGGGGTGGAGGGGGGAGAACGCAGCCTTTGCGAGGCTGGCTCCTGTCCTCAGCCCCTTCCATCGGTTCCTTTTGCAGAAGACCTGCTCCTCCGGGTCCTAGCCATCACCAGCTACTCCATTCCGGAGAACCTCCAGAGGTAAGGGGACTGCCCTCTTACTCGGGTCCGAGTGCCTCTCCCCCCGCCCCCCCCATGAAACAGCCAGGCCCAGCACCTCCCGTTGAGCCTTCCTGCCTCTGGTCCCCGGTGGCCAATTTGACCCGTCTTCCCAGCCTGCCCGTCTCCAGGGAGGCAGGGACATCGGTCCCCACAGCAACTGAGCCTGGGCACCTGGAGCAGGCAGAGGCTGTTGCCTTGGCAACCGGCGGCCCCAGGCAGCAGGCGAGGGGCCTCTGAAATGGGGTTTCTTATTGGTACTCCTCAGTCGTCTTCGCGTCTCCCCTCCTCTCTTTTCCATCCTCTGCTCAGTTTCCTCTTTGGTAATAGATAGAACCCGGGGCTCAGAGTCTGCAGGGCCATAGGCCAGGACTCCGTGCAGATGGCTGGTCCATGGGGACCGGGGCCGAGGGGGCCCGGGGAAGGGTTCCGGGCCAGGCCAGGCAGACCCAGGGCGGGAGCAGCGCCTGCTTCTGTGTCTGAGCCCCCTCTGCCCCCCCCAGCCTCAAGTGCTGCCGCTGCGTGGTGGTGGGCAACGGGCACCGGCTGCGCAACAGCTCGCTGGGAGAGGCCATCGACAAGTACGACATGGTCATCAGGTCTGTGCGCCCTCGCCGCCTTCTCGTGTTCGGGGGCGGCTGTGGACGGGCCCCGCGGGGCCCTGGGTGATGGCGTCCTCCCCCCCCGCCCCCCCCAGGTTAAACAACGCCCCCGTGGCTGGCTACGAGGGCGACGTGGGCTCCAAGACCACCATGCGTCTCTTCTACCCGGAGTCCGCCCACTTCAACCCCAAGGTGGAGAACAACCCCGACACACTCCTCGTCCTGGTCGCTTTCAAGGCGATGGACTTCCACTGGATTGAGACCATCTTGAGCGACAAGAAGCGGGTAGGTGGGGCGGCGTGGGGGTGGGGACACGGAGCCAGGCCTTCCCGTTGTGCGGCGTCTGCTCTGCGGTCCTGGAGCTGGGGAGGGAGGGAGGGAGTTCGGGAACTCGGTCTCCGCAGCTTCTGATGGCCCTCTGGGCAGCCCGAGCCCACATGCCCATAGGAGCCAGGTGGCAGCCAAGGACCCCCCGAGCTCGAGGCTGCAAGAGCTGGTCAGGAGTCATCTCCAGGCCGGGGCAGATTAAGACAGTCGAGATCTGGCCCTTCCAGGAGAAACTTCCAGAAGGTCCACTGTGTCCCTTTGCCATCCAGTCACACACCCAGCTGTCCAGCCTGGCGTTTTTGCCAAGTGTTTGCACAACCCCCAGCTCGAACCCATCCACCTATGGGAGATCCTTGGAAGCGGGAATGGCTGGACCTCGTACTCGACACACAGTGTCCCCTGGCCTTCCCTGGGGGTGTCCCCCCGCCTCCCTGCCCCGCTGGTCTCCCTGCCTGTCTGTGGTGCGGGCCGGCACCTCCCTCTCCTCACCCTGGGGGTCTCTCCATCACGTGGACCCCACCCCCTGGCTGAGGACACCGGGCTGGACTTGCAAACAGGTCTTCGCTCGCCCCCATCTCTTCCTTCCAACCTCATCCCCCGCCCCCCCCCCCACCAGGTGCGGAAGGGCTTCTGGAAACAGCCTCCCCTCATCTGGGACGTGAACCCCAAACAGATTCGGATTCTCAACCCCTTCTTCATGGAGATCGCAGCTGACAAACTGCTGAGCTTGCCAATGCAGCAGCCACGCAAGATTAAGCAGGTGAGGATGTGGCTGGGCACCCCGGGGGTGGGGGACACGGGTGGGAAGGAGAGGGGAGCGTATTAGCAGAGATCACAACTCCCATCGGAATAGCACCTGTGGCAGCCGGGACCCAGCCTTGGGGCGCCCACCTGTAGTCGGGTTTATTAGCTCACCTGATGCAGCCAGGGAGCGCACAAGCTTGAGAACCGCGGGGCATCTCCAAGGTGGAGAGGTGTGGGCGGGTATTTACAGGCCCGGGGGCTGGAGTTGGAGGATGGTTTTGGCAGGCACTGGCCAGAATCTGTGAACTGGTGCGTTGCTGGGACAGTTGTTGTCTTCTCTTTAGAGCAGTGGTTCTCAACCTTCCTAATGCCCGACCCTTTAATACAGTTCCTCCTGTGGTGGTGACCCCCAACCATAAAATTATTTTCATTGCTACTTCATAACTGTCATGTTGCTACTGTTATGAATCGCCATGTAAATATCTGATAGGCAGGATGTATTTTCATTGTTACAAATTGAACATAATTAAAGCATAGTGATGAATCACAAAAAACAATATGTGATTATATATGTGTTTTCCGATGGTCTTAGGCGACCCCTGTGAAAGGGTCGTTCAACCCCCAAAGGGGTCGCATCCCACAGGTTGAGAACCGCTGCTTTAGAGCAAGTCAAGCCTGTGCAGTTGCTGTTACATCATCTTACCTGTGACCTCACACTTAGGTCTGAGTGAGTTCGGAATTGGAGCGTCCAGTTCGCCTTGCATATCATAGTCAAGTTTTGCCGTCATGATGCAGTTTTGCAAGGGCTGGTTGTAGCTCTCAGGGTCCTTAGTGGCCTTCGGCTGGTGGGCTTTAGCTTGTAGCTCCCCGAGTCTCACACACGTGTCTTCTGCGCCCCCGAGAGGCTGCGTGGGCACGGGGACAGAGGTAACCAGCAGACACAGGCGGGACTCGCTGTGCCGCTTCCTGGGTGGCCGCGGGCAAGGCCACCCCTCGGAGCCTCTGTTTTCTTATCTGTCTGGTGGGGGTAAAATCAGTGCCGACCTCCGAAGGCCATTGCAGGATCTGAAAAGATCATCTTGTCGCAGGCCCAGCACGGAGACGGGTACACAGTGGATGCTCAGTGAGTATTTGCCACATTTTGAGTGGATGGTGGTATTATTTACTGAGTATCGACCGTGATTCAGCTTCAGAAGTTGAGTGCCTGCTTTCGTGCTTGCTGAGTGCCGGGCCCCAAGTCCGCACAGAGGAGTAAGACACACTCCTCGCCCCGAGGACGCTCGGGCCAGCAGAGTACACAGAGGTAGCAACGGGAGGAGCCAGTGCCCTAGCTGAGTTGTTCCAAGTGCTGCGGGACCTCGGAGAAGGGGCAGCCCCCCCTTTTCCCCCCAGGAGGTGGTGCTGCATTGGCCCTTGAGGGCCCATCAGGCAGAGACCTGGGGAGAGGTAGGTCATTTGACAATCAAACACTCCCTGGCTCTGGCTTCTGTTGCAAGTAGAGGGGAGAGGTTTTATGCCCCTTACGGGGCACGGAGCAGAAGTGAAGGCAAGAGAAGGGGAGGACCCAAACCAGCTCCTGTCATGTGTAGGAAGAGGCGCAGAAGGGAAGGTCTTGATGGATATTCGTTTCCTGTCACTGCCTGACAAATGTCCACCGTTTAGCGGCTTAAAATAGCACCACGTATCCACTCCTAGTCCCGGAGGTCAGAAGTCCAGCTCAGGGAGGCTGGGTTCTCTGCCTAGGGTAGGTATGCGGGTGCCCCCCGCCCCCCCTCCCCCAGCGTCCGAGAGTAGAGTGCTCCCATTGATGTCTATGTCTTTATTTCTTTCACGATAATCAAAATACTAACGAGGTCCAGTTTTACGCGAAGCTTAGCACCCTTACGAGCTCTCTTAGGCTGCGCGGATGCCGGAGGCCACATCTTGCTCACGATGCACAGAGCGGACCTAGCTAGAGCCCAGATGCTCAGAGGCGGTTCAGAGCTCTGGCAGCTGGACGCTGGGTGTGGTTCTGGGGGAAGGAGCTTGGCGGGGCCACTCGCTGCAAAACAAATGCTGAAGGCCGGGTTTGCCCTTCCCCGTTTTTCATTAAAGCGAGAATCCGCTTCGAATGTCTCTGGGTTCGCGACCCCGGGTGCTGTGGTGGGTCTTTTGTAAAAGCGAAGCGGCATCACATGACCTTTTGGAGAGCGGGGAATAGCCGTACAAGCCTGGAACCAAGTTGGCAGCTGGACTGGGTTCCTTCCTGTCTGGAGGCTGGAGGGTGAGGGAGGGTTTTTTTTTTTTTTTTAAGTATATTTTTATTGATTTCAGAGAGGAAGGGAGAGGGAGAGAGGGATAGAAACATCAGTGATGAGAGAGAATCACTGATCGGCTGCCTCCTGAACACCCCACACTGGGGGATCGAGTCCACAACCTGGGCACATGCCTTGACCAGGAATCGAACCCTGATCTCCTGGTTCATAGGTTGATGCTAAACCACTGAGCCACACCAGCTGGGCCCAAGCTCATTCTCGTGGGAGGAATTCAGTTCCTGTAGTTGCAGGACCAACATCCCATTCTCTTGCTGGCTCTCACCCAGGGCAGCGGGGAGCACCCTCAGCTCTTGGAGGCTGCCCGTATTCCTTGCCATGCACCTCCCTCCATCTTCAGACCACCCCCAGCATGATAATTCTTGTGCTTCCCATCGCTGACTCCCGCCCCTGCTCAGCTCTAGACCTGGATGTACAAGCTCATGAAATGCGGTCAAGCCCACCAGGATTGTCGCTCTAACGGTCCACTGTGCCATCTAAAGCCAGAGACCGGTGATGGCGAACCTTCTGAGCTCGGCGTGTCTGCGTTTTGAAAAACCCTAACTTAACTCTGGCGCCGTGTCACATATAGAAATTTTTTGATCTTTGCAACCATAGTAAAACAATGACTTATATTTTTGATATTTATTTTATATATTTAAATGCCATTTAACAAAGAAAAATCAACCAAAAAAATGAGTTCGCGTGTCACCTCTGACACGCGTGTCATAGGTTCGCCATCACTGCCAGAGACCATACTGTCATAGGTGTAACTAATCCAGGGGACACAGCGGGGGAGGGAGCTTGGTGTGTTCAGGAGCCCTGTCCAGGCAGAGCTGGCCAGAAGGCGATGGGAATGTGGTTCGGCCAAGTTCTGCAGAGGAGGAGATAACAGTGGTGGTTAAGGCGCCGGGGGGGACGGGAGGCCCAGGCAGGAAGTGGCAGATGACACGACCGCTGAGCTCAGAAAGACTCTGGAAACCCCCGCTGCACGAGGCCTGGCCGGCTGACGTGGTCTGGAGGCCGAGCGGGGAAGGGAGATGGGTGAGGTTCGGGCACAGGCCATCCCTCTCTGTGGAAGAACTGGGGATGGAGAACGGGAGGTCGTTAGAGCAGCCCTTAGGGTGGACGGGAAAGTCTGGCATCCCCATTTCACAGAGGGGTGAGCCCACCTCATGAGGGCGCACGGTCCGTGAACACGGGGCCCCAGGTCTCCCGAAAGAGGTGCGGCCCTCCAAGGCTCAGAGCAGAACCTTCCTTTCCACTCCTTCAGGAGTTGTAAGCCTCGGTTTCCCCATCTGTACTAGGCAGTATGGTAGCTATGAGCCACATATGGCCATTTCAGTTTCAGTTAAACGAAATGAAAAATTCAGCCCTGGCCGGTTTGGCTCAGTGGACAGAGGGTCGGCCTGCCGACTGAAGGGTCCCGGGTTCGATTCCAGTCTGGGCACATGCCCTGGTTGTGGGCTTGATCTCCCGTGGGGGAGCATGCAGGAGGCAGCCAATCAATGATTCTCTCTCATCATGGATGTTTCTATTTCTCTCTCCCTCTCCCTTCCTCTCTGAAATCAATAAAAATATATTGGAAAAAAAGAGATTAGCCTAGCTACACTAATAAAAGAGAAAGATGCAAATTGACTGTACCTTCACGACACACACCAGCCAATCAAGAGTGAGTATGCAAATTAACCCAACAAAGATGGTGGGTTAATTTGCATATGCAAGCGGCTGGGGGTGGGGTGGGAAGTCGGAAAGGTGGCCCGTGAAGGCAGTACCAGCAGCCAGGAGAAGGAAGGCCCATTCTTGCACAAATCTTTATGCATCGGGCCTCTAGTATTATACATATTTTTTAAAAAGAGAAATGAACAATTCAGTCCCTCGGCGCCATGAGCCCTGTCCACTCACTCACTTGCCAGCTGTGCTGGTGGCACAGTTCTGTTGCAGAGGCCGCCCTAATGGTGCCCAAAGGGGCGGACCCCTCTAACACCCTCCCCACCCCTGCTCCTCAGAAGCCCACCACAGGCCTGCTGGCCATCACCCTGGCCCTCCACCTCTGCGACATGGTGCACATCGCCGGCTTTGGCTACCCGGACGCCCACAACAGGAAGCAGACCATTCACTACTATGAGCAGATTACGCTCAAGTCCATGGCGGTAAGTGGCCCCCGCCTGCCAGCTGGGAGGGGCAGACCAGCCTGGGACCCTGGGTGAGTGACGGGTGCCTGGAGCCCAGAGGTGGCTCCCGGTGGTGAGGTCCTTCAGAGTCAGAACCGGCACTGGACTCCCAGGCCAGCATCCCCTGGATTCGGCCACCAGATGGCCTTGCTTCTCAGAGGCGGCGGGGGAAGGGAGCTCCCGGGGTGCGGGGCTGTGGGAGGGCCAGGAATGTCACCATCATCCCTCAGTTTGCTTCCTTGGCTGCCTTCGCAGGGCTCAGGTCACAACGTCTCCCAGGAGGCCCTGGCCATCAAACGGATGCTGGAAATCGGAGCAGTCAAGAACCTCACTTACTTCTGACTTGGGCAGGAGCTGCATCCATCGGTCTGCCCACTCTGCTACCTGAGCAGCCCCCAGCCATAGCTGTGGGGGTGCCTGTGCTAGCATGGCCAGCTTGGACTCCCCCTCGCCTGTGTGTGGGGGGGGTCTTGGGACTGGCCAGGCCCAAGAGGGGGCCATGCCCGGCTGCTCTGGGGAGGCCAGCTCGCCAGGATGGAGGCGGGGGGCGGTGGGAGCCCAGTGGAGGAATGGGGCCCGCGGCTGCCTGTCCGCGCCGGGAGGTTATTTAATGGGCTATTTAATTAACGGGAAGGAAGTGCTGTGGGCTGGTCCCGTGGCATCCAGAAAAGGGGCATATACAGTGTCCGGACCATTTTTTATAAAAACACAAACAAGATGGGCCCACTGAGGCCTCGACCCAGAGCAGGCCTCCCCGGAGGGGGGTTGTCTGGAGCGGGTGGGGGTCCTCCTGAGAGGGGCTGCTCCTCCCAGCCGGCATGGGAAGAACAGTGGTGGGGTGTTCCCTGGAGAAGGAACCTCATCTAGAAAAGAGGTACCAAACAAATTAAACTATTTTTCCTAAAACAAAGCAGTTGTGATACCCGGTGTCCTTTCAGATGAGGGGCGGGGTGCGTGGGTGGGTGGGGGCCGCAGCAGTGGGTCGCTCTCTTGCAGTGGGTAGGGTCATTAAAGACCCGTGGGACCCAGAGCAGGCCACGGTCACTCAGGAAATTCACTTTTGAGGCCAGTGCTTGGAGCCAAGGCATACATTGTCATAGTGGCGTAGGAGGCAAGCAGGTGGTGCCCAGAGCAGCCCTACCTGCCAGCCATCCAGCTGGCATTCTGCATCCTGGTTTACTTCCTAGAGGTAGGGAGGGGCAGGAGGATGCCCAATAGGAGGGGCAGGACCCTCTCCCACCTTCCTTCCTTTCCCTCACCAGCGTGTACTTTCAAAAGCCCCATGCAGGGCGATGTCTGAGGACAGGGGTGGAGGCAGAGGAAGCCAAGTTTTCCTTCTCAGATTAACTGGGAATCATAAAACGGAGTTGACAGAAGGTCCTGCCAAGATCGGGATGGGCAGGGCCTGGGTAGCAGCTAAGGGATTTGGCAAGGCCTGCCAGCCAGTTGCCAGGCTGGGGGTGGGGTGGGGTGGGGGGTGCGGTGTGAAATGCTCCCTCCCTCCCCCTCCGGGTCTCTAGAATCATGATAGTCCTGCCATTTGTCCGTCTCTCCCCTCTGTGTTCTCCATCTTTCCAAGCCCTGCTGAGCTGCCAGCTCGGCTTCCTGCCACCCACAGCTGTTTCTTTACATCTGGAGCCAGGAGGGAGCGCTCGGACCCCCCCCCCCACCCCCCTGCCCCGCCCCAGGGAATGGGGCTCACAGCTGTGTGCCTGGCTTTCTTGGAAAGAGTTGCAGCCTTGAGGCTGTGAGGCTGGGCTGGGACAGGACAGATAGAACAGGGCAGAGATTGGGAGGATCAGAGGAAAGTGACACTTCTTGACAGGGTTGGCGTGGCCTGGGGGACACCCACAGAACGGTCCGGAGGACCCTGCAGAGGGTGGAACGTGGCAGAAAGACTTGCTAACTGCTCTCCCTCCAGGGGAGAGGGGGCAGTTCTGAAAGCAAATAGGGCCCCACATCTGCAGCCGCACAAGGGCTTTTGCTGGGGGCGGGGAGTGTGGAGAGTGTGGGGGGTGTCCTCTTGCTGAAGCGTGTGAGCACAGGGACAGGGATCTCAGCTCTTCTTGTCCCCGATGCTTCCCCAGCTGCTTCTTATGAGGGGATGCGAAGGAGTATCGATTTCCCCATCCAGGGCCATAGAAAGTCTGTCAGCACATATGATCCAGCTGTCCTAGCCTGGGGTCACTGTCCGTCACTGAAACGCCTAAACTTCAGCCAGAATCCACTACACATGGATGGTCAGACTCCCCAGATGCACCAGGCGTGTTTGCACGTACACACACACACACACACACGCACACACACACGCCTGTAGACAGGGGGCCATTTCACATTCTTGTTGGGTTATGCCTGTGAGGGCATACACATTCCTTCATGACTGCATACAGACAAGAGTGTGTGCGGGGATGGGGTGCCCACACCCAAACCGTCCACTCTTCCCTCGGGGTGTGGGCTCAGACTGAGGCAGCGCTGGCCACGCATCGAGTCAGGGCTGAGCGCGGAGCTCTGATGTGGCCTGGCTGGGTGGGGTTCCTTGGTCCTGAGAAAGGGACTAGCCCAGCCATGTGTGATCTGCCTGCCAGCCTGCCTGGGACTGATTAAGCCGAGCGAGCAGGAAGGCAACAGGAGGGGCCAGCAGCCGAGTGCAAGTCCACAGTCCGGGTTCCACACCCGCTCTCCACTTCGTTCTGTAGGGTCGAGCATTTCTCCGCCTCTAGGCTCCCAATTCCTACGTTTCTTGGACTCGGAGGGTGGGTCCAGCCAGTGAGCACCACTTAACAGCAGTCTTATCTGGAGGCGCTTTAAGAAAGCAGGTTTTTGGGTCTTCCCCAGGGCGCCGGGGCGCAGGAATCTGGGATTTTAATGAGCACTCAGAACCGCTGCTCTAGCAGTCTAGACTCCAGGATGACCTCATGCGTCTCTCGACTTTACCGTCTGCGAGCAAAGCCCATCCTAATCCCCTGCATCCTGGAGCTGCATTAACCAGGGGCACGGGCAGGACGAGCAGCCGGCACAGCTGGCCCCGCCCCCAGGCGCGGAGGGGCGCGGAGGGGCGCGGAGGGGCGCGGAGGGGCGCGGAGGGGCGCGGAGGGGCGCGGAGGGGCGGCACGGTGCGGGCGCGCTGCCTGGTGGGCGCGGGCCGGCCTGTGGCCGTGGGAACCTGGCAGCGATGGTCACTGCTGAGCGAGGCCTCTGGGGCTCTGCGGGGCGAAGCCTGCCCGGCAGCGTGTCCGGTGGGGACCCCCCTGGGGGCCTGGGGACCAGACCTGGACGCGGGGAAGTGACAGAGACCTACCCGTCCAGTGTAGACCCCACAAGCCCTGCCCTGCACAGAGGCCTGGAAGGGGAAGAGACCCCCAGCTCAGCCAGAGCTCGGCGTGGAGCTGGGCTTTGACCCAGGGCACGAACGCATGGGAAGACTTTGTATTTGCATCCAATGGTGTGCCTGCCTTTTGGACACTTCACGTTTTTATTGACACTTTCTTCTTTTTTTTTTAAATATATTTTTATTGATTTTTTTAGAGAGAGGAAGAGAGAGGGATAGAGAGTTAGAAACATCGACGAGAGAGAAACATCCATCAGCTTCCTCCTGCACACCTCCTACCGGGGATGTGCCCGCAACCAAGGTACATGCCCTTGACCAGAATCGAACCTGGGACCTTCCAGTCCGCAGGCCGACGCTCTATCCACTGAGCCAAACCGGTTAGGGCTTATTGACACTTTCTAAGGACATAAGTACACCCCCCCCCCCCAGGCTGACTAGTCAAGGAAAAGGGTGAGCTTGGAGCAGGTCTGTGAGGCGGGAGAAGGTGGGATGCCCTCAACTGCTGCAGACGGTGGGATGCCACATGGGTGCGACTCCCCGCTGTCCTGTCATCAGCCCGGTGAGCCTCTGCCCCTCCAGCTGCAGTGATGGCGCATGCGTGAGGTCTCAAGGGTCTAATGCAGCGGTGGGCAAACTTTTTGACTCGAGGGCCACAATGGGTTCTTAAACTGGACCGGAGGGCCGGAACCAAAGCATGGATGGAGTGTTTGTGTGAACTAATATAAATTCAAAGTAAACATCATTACATAAAAGGGTACGGTCTTTTTTTTTTTTTTAGTTTTATTCATTTCAAACGGGCCTGATCCGGCCCGCGGGCCGTAGTTTGCCCACGGCTGAACTCTAATGGGTACACTATGTAGACTGTGGAGTATGATATCCATAGTAGATTGGAAAGCTGCCTTGCATCATGGAAAATACCAGAAAGGGAACGGATCAGGTGAGGGACAGCTGGAGGGCCAACTAGTTGCCCGGTGTAGAGTAACCTTTTCTGCTGACCGAAAAGCCTTTGTCACCCACAAGCAAAGGAAGGGTAAGACATCCGCGAAATGACTCAAATGCAGGCTTTGCATAACCAAACAATGAGCAGTGCGAGGTCAGACTGCTCTCTGGGAGTGATTTTCGGTGTTGAAGGCAGACGCCTTTCTTCGGGGTTTGGGGAGACGTCACCCATTTCGATGGCACGCGGCCTACGTACCACACACAGGAGGTTCCGAAACGGAGGGTGAGGAGACGATCCCAGTCGGCTGGATGTCTAAACCTTCTGATTTTTTCTGACGTCTTAATCACAGATTCAGAAAGCTCTGTGCTAGCTTTGAGCATTCCCATGATTCCGTACCAGACATGGTTCCAGGGAACTTCTTCCAACTTAGAAGTTTAAGGAAGGAGGGGCGCGCGCGCGTGTGTGTGTGTGTGTGTGTGTGTGTGTGTGTGTAGTTACAGCCTGTTTGCCATTCCCGTTCTTTCTCAACGAGTTTACCTCTCTTGTTAGAGGTCCTGGGGAGTCTGCACCCAGGAAATGAGGAAATGAGACCCTTGAGTCTCAGATGTCAGATATGGGGGGAGCCCAAATGTATTGGAAGGCTCCGCCCCTTCACGTAAGGGGGTACACAGGACTGGAATCGGGTGGGGGAGATCACGGTCCTGTCTGAGAGGGTGAGCACAGAGGATGTGACCAAAGTTTCCAGGGAAAAACGAACTTTGGAAGGCAGGTTTCAGGTTCCCAGGGAAAATTAACATTTTCAAGGACACCCACCCCTCAACAGAGGCATGGCTTCCTCTCAGGAATCTTGCAAGACTGGGAGGGTGGGGCTGGGTGGAGGGAATGAGAGAAGGCTCAGATGTTGAAATCACACTAGGGGATTGAAGCTGGAATTACTGAACTAAGCTATTCCAGAACCATCTATTATTCCAAGGCTCCCTAAAACACTGTTTACATAATCACCAATTTTAACGCTTAAAGGGTATCTTCTCCTGCTTGAAAATGTGTTTCTGTCTTGAGGGGAAGAAATCACAAGACTGGAAATTAGAGGCTAGTAGGGAGACTCTCGCTACGAAGGGTGAGGAGACAAACCCTCTGACCTTTTGGATGTCTTAGCCATAACTTCAGAAAGCAATCTGTTAGTTCTCATTCGCTGTGGGCTGTGTTCCACCGGTGTCGCCTGCGTGGCAGGAGAGCTAGAGCAACTTTCGGTGAAAAGCCAAATAGGGATTCTTATCTAAAGACTCTTCTATGGAAGCCCTAAATCCGTATGCATCTCACTTTGTGTCTACTGCCTTCTTTCCTCAGCATTTCTCCCAAGTTCATTACTGTCACAAATGTATTTTCTAGTCTGCGGGCATCAAGACCTGGATACGTTTCATTTTCTTACAAGGCAGGCAAAGGCGGTATCTTTAACGTCGTCCACCTGAACCTGACTTTGGAGTGACCTGAACCTGACTTTGGGGTGACCTTCAGGGGGAGACTCCCTGTATTCAGGTCCTATCCCAAGCAGTGCCTCTCATCTCGCATCACTAGGAGCAGATGTCACAGGAGCTTCACTTTCTAAGACCCCAGTCCTCCCAAGTTCTGTTTCCTGAGACGTTGCCTACCTTGTCTTTGAATCCAGAACTTTAGATTCACCACAAGAAAGACAGCTCTAAAGGGCACTCTTGAGTCTTCTCATGGCAATCCGAGACTTTCCCCCGGGCCACGAGGTTAAGAAGCAGCCGAAGGAGATAGATGCCTTTGCATGGCTGATCTCCCCGGTCTGTGGGGGGTGGCCCAGGGGTTGAGGAGGCCCCAGCCCTGTGGGGAGGCTCAGTGGACTGTTCCAGAGGGGAGAGCTGGGAACATGGAGTGGCAGGCGGCTATTGGCACCAGGGATGTAGACCACAGTCAATGCGAACCGTGTGTGTTCACAAAAGGCCTTTGAAAGATGAGGGCTAAGCCCGGCTGGCGTGGCTCAGTGGTTGGTTGAGCGTCAACCTATGAACCCGGAGGTCACGGTTCGATTCCTGGTCAGGGCACATGCCCAGGTTGTGGGCTTGGCCCCTATTGGGGGTTGGGAGGGGGAGTGCAGAAGGCAGCCAATCAATGATTCTCTCTCATCATTGATGTTTTTTTCTCTCTCTCTCTCTCCCTTTTCCCTTCCTCTCTGAAATCAATAAAAATATATATTTTTTTAAAAAGACGAGGGCTAGGGCGGGAGTGAAATTGCAGGGCCCATGGTAATGAAATATTTCCGTGAACGTCAGAGACCAGCCCTTAGAGGGGCGGGGAGAGGGAACCAGGAGGAATAGCAGTTAGTGGAAGAACGGACAATCCTCTCCTACAGCAACAATGGATTCACCGGGGAAAACAAGTCCTTATTTTTAGAAAGAAGGGTAGCTTGAAATTTCCTCAGTTCTTCCAGTTGATGACCTAGTTAGGAAGACTGAGGCAGAGCCAGTCAGGGAAAAGGCCTTGGGAGCCTTACTGGACGTGAGAAGCAAAGGTCAGGATGAGAGATCTCTATCAGCGATCAATTTCTCAAAGGTTGCTGGGAGTTTTGACGTTTGCATAGCCAACGGCTGGTATGTGGTCACATCTGAAAACAACTTAGGTAAGAGGCTCCTAAAAGACTTTTTTCTCTAAGGGGAAGTCAAATTCAAGATTAGGTTGAGATATCATAGGTTGATGTCTACGTGGTTTAGTTCCTTCAGGTAGGCACACCGAGTGGTATGTTAAACAAAAACCTATATGCAAATGAGGCTAGATTTTATTTAAATCCTTATGCTTTTATTTTAATAAAGAGTTTCTCCGATAGGGAAACTTCCTAGAGAAGAAACCGATTGCAGGACGGCCTTGGTCTTCTTTCCTGGTGCCATCACACGCCACACACAGTACCTGGGAAGAGCTCCTTGAACTTGGGGCGTGTACCTTGGGATTTCCGTGCTGATTCCTTGATAGCAGACGCCATACACCAGCGGTTCTCAACCTGTGGGTCGCGACCCCTTTGGCGGTCGACCGACCCTTTCACAGGGGTCGCCTGAGACCATCCTGCATATCAGATATTTACATGACGATTCATAACAGTAGCAACATGACAGTGATGAAGTAGCCACGAAAATAATTTTATGGTTGGGTCATACCATGGGGAACTGTATTTAAAGGGCCAGAAGGTTGAGAACCACTGCCATACACGGTGTGTACGCCTCCCCATACCGACAGGAAGAGAGAGAGGCGACCCCTGAGAAATCTCCCGAGGACAGCAGCCTGCTTGTTGCCATGTCCCCGGGTCCCTTCCTCTCCGGAAGCCCCAAGGCCTAGGGCTCCGCAGCACTTGTGTCCATCGGCTGGGCCAGGCCCGGATCCCATGCGGTCCTCAGCTCCTCCAGCGACAGCACTTCCTGTGCCGGGAAAGCTGAAGAGGTGGTGGAAACAACTCTGGCCTTTCCAGACTGATAGCGGGCCTGAGAATTAGAAACCGGGCTCCCGGCCAGGGACACGGAGCCAACAGTGAGTTTAAAAACTATCAGCAAACTGGACACTGGCCTTGGTCGGGGAGGGGGGGACTTGATACACTGAATAGCTTTGTTTCCCGGGGAGCCGTGGTTTTTCCAGGTCATTCGGGGACTGGAGGTGGAGGATGCCAGCCCCGCCTTCCGCCCCGGCTCAGCCACCTCAGAGCGGATGAAAGTGGCCTTGGGTCGGGACTGTGGGGGTGGACACATTTTACAGAGGAAGTCACGGGTGTTGAAATCTCCTGTGTGCCACCCGCTCGCTCTGGGACCTAGGCCTAGGGCAAGTCTTTTGGTGTCTTCCTAAGCCTCATTCCCTTGCCGGTAAGATGGTAAGACTTGGTCGAATTGTGAGCATTCAGTAAGGTTACAAATGTAGCCTCGTTTCAGTTCATTTGAAATCGCCTACAGGGGAATTCAGGGTTACCCATGGCTTTAAAGTTTTCTGGGTTTTTTGGTTTGTTTGTTTTTGTTTTTTTTACACCTTCCTTTACCAGCTTTTTTGCACCCTCGCTCCTGTGGGAGAAGTGAGTAGGACTGGAGACAATTGAGGGATGCACACAGCTTAGGCGAGGCTCTTCTGAATGCCTCACCATTCCAGAAGCCCGGATGCTGCTAATGTTCCCCTGCTCTCGGACACACACACACACACACACACACACACACACACACCCAGCTTTGCTGTGTTTGTGCATTGGAGGAACTCAGGGCCTGGGGCACGGGCTGGCTGAGTCTGGACTGCTCGGCCCCAGCGGGACTCCGTTCCCTTCTACGACAGTCCGCATGCTTTCTCGGGGAGTGCCCACAGTAGGACACGAGACCAGCTCCGTCTGTTCTTCCCTGTGCTTTGGGTGATTCTGAGTCATAACCTGGGGTTTCTGGAAAGAATGGACGCCTTCACCCCATTATGAACGCTGTGTATGGGCGTGTGTGTGTGTGTGTGTGTGTGTGTGTGTGTGTGGCAGAGGGCAAGGGGCAAGGAAGGCTGTGGTGGGGGGTAGGAGGAAGACTCCCCACCCAGGTCCAGGGCGGGGAAGACCAGACAAATGGATGGGCAAACCCTCTGAAGTCACCCTTCCTTATTTTAGCACACCACGGCATTTTGCATCTGGTCTTGGAACCTTGTTCCCTTTTGGCAAAGGCAACACATACACAGAAAGGAGAAGTCCCGTCAAGATTAACCTAGAGTGCGCAGGGGCCAATACCCTGGCGTCTGGGCGGGGCCAGGATGGTCCGAGGAGCAGGATATGGGACTGGGGTGTATTCTACTTCTCATCAGTTTCTGCTCCCTCGGGCTTGGGGGCTGCACCGGAAGCCATCTGGGGCCCTGGGGGCTCTGCAGCGACAGGAAACACGGTGGAAACTGAACACCCTCCTGGGGGGAGGTGCTAAGAAGGCAGCCGGCAAACCCGTGGGTGGGGGCCATCCGAGGACTCAGTGTATGGAAAGAAACACAGACTTCTGTGGTGGAGGTTCCCACGATGGTGAGGACTGTGCGGGGAGCTGGAGAAGAAGGGTCTAGAACGTATGGGGAATGCCAGCCTTAGGGACCCTTTGGGTTCTCCCAAGGTCCATGTGACTCCTGCTCCCAGAACGAGCCCTCTACAACTTGCCTCTGTGTACCCATCCCTTCCCCTCTTCTGTCACGACAGCAAGCTTCCCACCCAAGCGAGGCCACCCTTGGGATGCGGTTCGAGTCCTGGAGGGTTGTGGTTTTTGATGCCATTGATTCTTTGAAGAGGGCCTCCTCCCCTGAACCCCCAAAGAAGGGCGCTTCCCTTGCACAATGTTGTGGAGAGACCTCCAGGGACCCGCCAGGGCCCAGCAGGGCCATGTCGCCTCTAGGCTGGACATGGCATGAGCCAGATGGCTGGTGAGTCCTGCTGCTGCGCCCCTCCTGGTTGGGCACGGCCGCCAGGAGAGCTATGGGCCGCCACCACAACCAGAGATACCGGCTGTCTTCATTGTCTGGGAAATCCAATCAAATGAGGGCAAAGAGCCGTGGGCCCCAGAACACTGGGTTCCTCCGGTGGCTTTGGGGGAACAAAAGGGGAGAACGAATGTGCTGGAGGAACAACCCTAACATTTATTCTCGGGTGCTGAGCAGGAGGGGGGAGGCGGCGACAGGCTTTCTCTCTTGCCCACGGAGTCTCCCTGAAGACAGGGCCACTGCACCTGGTGTGGATCCAGGGCCCCGGAGTCTCATCAGCTGAGAAAGCCCATCTTGTTATCTTAAAGCCCTGACCTCTAGTCCCCTCAAACCTACCTCTCGCAGGAAACACCGCCCCCCTGACCAAAGTACCACTCGCACCCCTTGTATTATTAACTCAGATGTGCCAGTGGAGGAGAGGGGACTATGCAAAGCAGGGTGGGTGGGAAGGCGTGAGGCTCACAGCCTGGGAGGGGGCGTGTCCGGTGAGATGCTCCCCAGGTGAGGTGCTCACACACCCCCTCCCCCTCTCAGGACACCAGTCTCTCATCGGGCCAGTCCCACCTCAGAGTCCAGAGGCATCAGTCCAGGGACAGAACTGCAAGAGTATGGGCACGAGGAACACCGAACAAATTGGGGGCAGGCTGCCAGCCAGTGTGTGAGAGCTGGTCCTGCGGCCAGGCCGTTCCTGGCTCTGAGCAGCAGAGGGCGCTGCGGCACTGGGGCAGCTCTGTGTGTTGGGGGAAGCCTTCCCCCCTCTTCTCGCTAGAGTTGTACAGGGGCACGGGCGCAAGGGTAGAGCTTTTGGGCAGCAAGGGGCAGAGCTCACGGGGAGACTGGAGAGCGATCGGCAGTTTCATGAAAGCCAAGTTCTAGCTGCCTCTAGTGCCTGTGGGAGGAGCGGTAGGGAGGGGCCTCCAGGAAAGGGCTGGGGACCAGCCAGGGTCCTGCAGGGAGCATGGCGCTCAGCTGCATCCTCCTGCCTCCTCCTCCGGCGCCCCCACCTCGCGCCTCTGCCTCGGCCGCTGGGGACCCAGATTTGTGCTTGATCAGGGTTTCGCAGGAGGGTGGTGGCAGAGGCACTCGGGCTGTCCTGGAGGCTGCCGGTTCTGGGGTCCTCTACACAGTCCCCGTGCTAACTGGAGAGCCAGGATGTGCGGTGGCCTCCGTCCCCCCCTCAACCCCGCCTGCGGGCTGGACCGCGATCCTCAGACGTGAGTCTGCATCCTCCGCTGCAGGGGTCGGCTGGGGTCGGAGTTCTGCGAGGAGGACTGCGAGTGGTGGGAGGAGGAGGCGGAGGCCTTGCTGGCCTTGTCGAACTGCACGTAGCCGTCCTGCTTGCCGCTGCTGCTGACGCTGCTGTCACATTGCGTGTCCAGGAAGGAGCTGCTGTCGCTGAGGGAGCCCCGCTGGAACTCGCGCTCGCAGAGCTCGATGGACGAGCTGCCCATGCCCAGCACGAACCTCTGGCTGTAGTCATAGAGGCGGGCCTGGCCGCTCAGGGTGCTGTAGATGTTGGTGAAGGACATGCCCGTGGGCACGCGCTGCTTGCCAGCAGGACGCAGGTCCGGCTGGCAGCTGGACAGCGAGATGGTGGGGGTGGAGTGGTGCTCCTTGAAGGTGTTGACGCTGTAGTAGCCATTGGTGGGGTCCTGGGGGGAGGGGGAGGTCAGAGCATAGCAGCATCAGGGGCGGCGGGCTGCGCTGAGCTTCCTAGGCCGAGCGGGCCTTCCTTACAAGGGACGGGAGGCAGACAGACCAGAGGGGGGACAGCAGGGGAGAAAGCGGGGGAGGGGGTCTGGAAGGGTTATCCCGGGGAAGAGAGGGCTGCCAGGTGTTCGGGTGGCAGCGCAGAGGGAGGGCGCTGCAGGGAGGGTGCAGGGTAGCTTTAGTGATGTCAGCACAATGCCAGGTCCTTTGAGAACCAGACTTTGTTTTTTTTTGTTTTTGTCCAGAACACAGGTACTTAGTTTTCAAATGCATCTGTGAAAAGGCTGTGGGGGAGGAGAGCTGGGGACCTCCACCTGAACTCAGTTGCCTCCTTAGTGTGGGGCTGAGACAGCAGGTGCTCACAGCGGGATGGGGGAGGGGGGAGGAGGGGGGGGTCCCACCTTAGGGAGAGGAGAGGCACCTGCCCCAAGGTGAGCTCTGGCCTTTCTCTTCTAGTTGCTGCCATTGTCTGTCTGGACCGGGGCTTGGGCCCTCGGCGCTGAAGGCCAGGGGACACCCAGTCCTACAGCTCGGGGCCACGCCTACCTTCAGGTTCTGAAACTCCTTCTCTTCTTCTTTGAGGACCTCGAGCTGCTTGAGGACGGAGTCTTGCTGGAATTCTCCCCGCTCCATCTGCAACCCAAAGATGGCTGCTCAGCGGGCCGGTGGTGGGCTAGCCGTCCGCTGGCCCCAAGGAAGAGATGGAGAGGCCAACACGAAAGAAGCCTGCATCTCTGCCTCCCACTGCCCGGCCCACAGGAGGGTGAAGGACTCAGGAGTGGGGGTGGGGGGTGGGGGTTGGGAGGGGTGAGGGGCAGGTCTCTAAGACTGAGGTGACTTCCCTACAGAGCTCTCACTTGGCTGATTCAATTCAATTCAGATTGAGCATTTCCTCAATTTCAGGGCAAGCACTGTGCTAAGGGCCAGGTACACAGAGATCAAGATACAGCTGTTCTCATCAGGATGATGGATCTGTAGGTAAATAGTCACAGAACCTCGCCCCCGGCCAGTGTAGCTCAGCACCAACCCACGAACCAGGAAGTCACTGGTTTGATTCCCAGTCAGGGCACATGCCCGAGTTGTGAGCTTGATCCCCAGTAGGGGTGTGCCGGAGGCAGCTGATCAATGATTCTCTCTCATCATTAATGTTTCTACCCCTCTATCCATCTCCCTTCCTCTCTCTCTCAAAACATCAATAAAAACAATCATTACAGAACTTCAACCCGTGGGCACAGGTTGGGCCCCAGCAGGACAGTGTGTCAGCAGTGCTGGGCTTAGGGAAGGCATTCGGAAGGCGTCACCGTGACTCACGGTGACCTTGGCCACACAGCAATGACGTAGATGTACTAAGTTTTCTTCCTTAACAGATACCACAATGCTGAAGAAAAAGGATCACTTCCTGTTTCTCATTCGGTCCTCAGCACACCTGGTACAGCGCCTGCGGTATTGTGGTCATTGACTTAAATGCTTTTGGGATGGAATCAAGTGAATGCTTTTGATTAATTCCTTGATTTACCAGCGCCTAGTGCAGTGCCTGATCTACATAGAGTAGGGCTGTTACCAATGTTAGGTTTGTGTCGGATGAATGAATGCAGTGGCGTTGCTTTAAATTTCCGAGAATTAAAATAATACACTTAAGGTGAAAAATAAAGCATAGGCAGCACACAGTGGGTGTGTTAATTAATCTAAATAACCCCAGTAGCTGCTCCCCATGTGGCATTTCTGCACAAGCAGCTGACATCTCGAGAGCTGGCTGTGCTCCACAGGCTCTGGGGCAGCCCATGATCTTTCCCCCTCCCGCGTATCACCACGAGGGTTTCCTAGCCGTGTTTCAGGTTTGTTTGCACAGTTGGGAGGAGGAACAGGTGTGGGCTGCTGGAGAAGTTCTGATTTGCTTACGGTATGCAAGTCAGTTCCGGAAGAGGAACCTATGCCTCTTGCAGACTTTTTATTTTTATGGGGGTGGGGTGGGGGGGGGGGGAAGAGGGGGTAATTGAGACATGGGGTATATACTGAATATCTGTGATATCTGTGGGTGTAGGTGTGTAGAATGATAAGTTGTATGGCAACATCCTGTGGTTATGTATGCATGTCTTCTCTCCTACCGAATGGCCAGGTTCTGTGAAAGCTGGGGCTGCCCTTTAGATGTTGTGGCGTCTCTAGAACCCCCAGCGCACCTGGCCTGTGATAGGGGGAAGGGCGCGTTGTGGCGGATGCGCTGCTTCATGAAGCACCTCAGGCTCCCGGGGTGGGGGGGGGGGGGCGGGGGCTTGTTGTCCAGGACTTCGGGGCTCAGAGGTTGGGGTGGGGTGGGAGTAGGACAGCATTCTCACCATCAGCTGCTTGATGGTGGGGTGCTCCTCGCCCTCCCTGCCAGAGGCAGGCTCCTTGTGGACGATCTCCACGCGGATATCGTTCTTGGCCGACACAACACCTTTGAGATCTGGACGTAAAATAGGAACGTGGAGATGACAGATTCCGGCTGCATCCGCAGGCATCAGGGCCCGAGATGGCCAGCCCCTCCCACACCCCCGTGGCCCCGGAGTTTACCCTCCAGCCTCCGAATCCTGCGGCTTCACCACGTCCCTCCTGCCAGCAGAACCCTGTCTAGATGAGCTGAGGGCTCTGGGCCTCCGAGCTCTGCCCCTGTGGGCTCCCGGTTGCATGCACCTCAGCCCGTCACTGCAATTTCCGGGGCTTACGAGGCTGTCCTCATCCCTTTGTCCACCACACGGAGTGAGGCCCTTTCATGCTGCTAAAGTCTCCCCACTTCTGGGGGTCTTCTCTGACCCCCTGTAGCAGGCTCTGAGCTCCCCCTTCAGAGCATCACACACCTGACTGTTAGAAAGGACCTACTGGTCAACCTCCCGCCAGAAGCAGAGCTATCCCTGCCGTGCAGTGGTCCAGCTCCTCAGTCAGTGCTTTCAGGACGGAAATGGGGCGAACTCTAGAGGAGGCAGCCGGTTTTCAGTTGGCAACTTGTTAGAAAATTCTGGCTAAAATCTGGGGCCCTGGCGTTTCCATGGAGAGAGTGGTGAGGGAGGTCCTGAGACCGCACCACCGAGGGGTCCAGGACGCTTAGCCTGGAGTGGAGGGGACGTGGGGGGAGCACCCTGCTCTCTCCCATAGCGAAGGCTGCCACGTGGAGGAGGGGGCGGGCTTACTCTGATTATTCACGTCCGCCTTGTGCTCACAGCACCGTGTTAGGGCTGCGTGGGGTCACACAAGTCATGTCCCCCACCCCCTGACTGTGACAGATGGGGAAACTGAGGCTGAGGTAGCTGTGGCCCCGCCCAAGCTCCCAGGTAGAAGAAGGGGGACCAGAGGACTGTGCCTGCGCGGTCTCCACCTCTGCGCCGCCGTGGCATTTGACACGTCTGCGTGTGTCCGTCACGTGGAACGTCAGCGCTGTGTCCGGGATGGGAACTCGAGACGCACACGATCTTCAAGAATGCGCGGACACCGAGATTTTATTGCCCGTGACGGAAGGAAGGCCTTTAAAAGTCTGCACAGCCCTAACCGGTTTGGCTCAGTGGATAGAGCTTCGGCCTGCGGACTGAAGGGCCCCAGGTTCGATTCCAGTCAAGGGCATGTACCTTGGTTGCGGGCACATCCCCAGTAGGGAGTGTGCAGGAGGCAGCTGATCGATGTTTCTCTCTCATCGATGTTTCTAACTCTCTATCCCTCTCCCTTGCTCTCTGTAAAAAAAATCAATAAAATCTATTTTTTTAAAAAAAGTCTGCACAAAGAGATCCCTTGGATGGCTTTTTGTTTCTCGTGTGAGGGTGACCAGCTTTTCAGGTTGGACTTGCTGGCCACGAAGGGCGGGATTTCCAGCATTCTCTCCGGCTACACGTGTTCAATCCCCAGTGCTGGCTGACTGCCCTGTCGGGGGAGGTTTAGTGCAGACCAGCTCCCCCTCGGCTAAGTGCCCACTACGTGCCTGATGCCCGCAAAGCACTGCTCGCATGGAGATGGGCACGGCCCATCCCTGCCCGCAGCTCCCAGCACCACCTGGGCGCCTCCTGCCCACTTGCTCTGGGGGCGGCCTAAGCCTGGCTTTCTCTCTGTCCCCCTCCCCGAGATCCCGGGGCCCCTCCCGTACTTCTCTGGGAGCGGGCACAGCAGAAGGCCACGATGGTTGCCATGAGCACGAGGAAGGCCACGCCGGCTCCCACGGCCACCCCGATGATGACGGCCATCGGCACGGACTCTGTGGGAGAGAAGCAGGCACAGCTGACCAGGGACTCAGCAGCCCACGCTCCCCGGGGCCTCACCCAGGTCCCTGGGGTGCAGCCTCTGCCAAGCGGGGCTAGAGCCCTGCCCAGGGCCCTTCCGGGAAGTGCCTGTAGGGGGCGCTGGGCAGGCCCAGGCAGAGTCTAACCAGGGCAGCTCAGGTGGGACATGGGGACGGGAGAGGGCGGGAGGAAGACAGGGGAGCAGTGGTGGTGGGAGAGGGAAGCAAGCAGACAAAGGAGGGGGCCGGGGAGGCGACAGGGGAGGTGAGAGGCAAGGCTGGCACGTTAGATCTCCAGGGGGTTCAGCCGGTCTATCTCGCAGTGGCTGAAGAATGTCCCCACGTCCTGGCTTGTCTTTGGAAAATGACTGTGGTCACTGTCCTTGCCCGTTCGGTTTGCATTTTCCTTCTCGTCCCTTTCCCAGGTGCAAGAGCTGGGCACAGACACCCAGCCTTTAGAATTAGTCCTCAGGTCGGAGCAGCGCCCCCTAGGGGCCTTCTGGGCATCTGCAGTTGTAGGTGTCAGGCCCATCTTCCCGGCCAGGAGAGCAGGATTCCAGCTCTCTCCTCTTTAAGGAGAAGTGCCCCTTTTCCTTGCCCGCTCCCCCCACACCCCCGTCCTGCTCCTTCCTCTCCTAGGCCAGTCCTCTGGGCATCCTGGCAATCTTTCTCAAGGGGCCCAGGACTGCAGCTAGGCAGAGCCCTGCTCCCGACTGGGTCTCTGTGGTCTGTGCCTGCCCCAGCCCAGGAGAGATGAGGGGAGGGAGAGTGATGTTGGGGCTGGGGTTTGGGGGGTGCTCTTCCAGATAGCCCTGGCCTTTCTGTGGCTGCATATGGGGCCTGAGCATATGATGTGGGGCCCGGAATAGTCCATGGGGAGTAGAACTGGAGACTGCAGGGGCACCGAGACCTGAGGGCCCACTGAGTCCACATCTCTCATTTACAGAGGGAAACACTGAGGCCCAGAGAAGTCAAGTGACTTGGTCAAGGACACTCAGCATCAGTGGGGCCAGGGCAAATCTGGGTCTCCTCTTATCCCTCCCCCCAGCACCCCCTCCGGTCCTGCCCCGCTCCGTCCACTGTATCACACAGCAGCCGCCAAATCTCCCATGCTCCGTACAGCCCAGACGCCATTACTTCTGCGCAACTTACTTAACCCTCTCTTATCTGTGAGGTGGGATGGCTACGCTGCCCAGGCAGGGCTGTGCTACGGGGTTTAGGTGAGGGAATGCAGCTAAAGGCCTCGGAACTGGGCCTGGCTCCCAGACCCATTCAGCCTCCGGCCTGTTTCCATATGGGAAGGAGGATTGTCAAGGATCTAAATCGTAAAGAGAGGAAATTTCCTCGTAGCGTTAGTACTCCCTCCCTCCAGCCCACTCCACTTTCTCAAGGTGGATGACTGGGACATCTAGTTGTTTGTCTTGGGCTGTGGGTTAGCCTCTCATTGTTCGTTTATTTAAAGAGAAGAAGAGCCCGGCTGGCGTGGCTCAGTGGTTGAGTGTTGACCTATGAACCAGGAGGTCACGGTTCGGTTCCCGGTCGGGGCACATGCCCGGGTTGAGGACTCAATCTCCAGTGGGGGACATGCAGGAGGCAGCTGGTCAGTGATTCTCTCTCATCAGTGATGTTTCTCTCTCTCTCTCTCTCCTTCTCCCTTCCTCTCTGAAATCAATAAAAATATATTTTTTTAAAAAGGAGAAGAAAACTGCAACCCTGGCTGTTGGAGATGCTGCCTGGGGGAGGCGGTTGGTCCCTGCCTGGCCGGAGAAGGTGCGGATGGTTGGCGGCGGTGGTGGTAGTGGTGTTGGTGGTGGTGATGCCGGTACATCCTTCCAGCCCAGGACTCACACACCAGCTCCCTGTGACCTGCCTGCTGGTGGCCGGGGCCACTGCGGGAGAGGCAGGGAGGGTGGGGAGGAGGTGGGTGGGGCAAACGCTCAGGGATGGACAAGGCAGGTGCTTGGGGAGTTTCCACAGTCAGGAGCGAAGGACTTGACCTCGGTGACCTTGCTCTGACACACGGAGGATTCTGTCTCCGGGTTTCACTCCGTTGGGAAAGGGAAGCTGCTTGGGAAGCTCGTTGGCTCTGTGCTTTTGCATTTGCTTGATTTGGGCTTGACCTGGGTTCTCCTTGGCCACCTAGCGAGTTTCCTTGGAATGACTTGGTCTTGTCTCAGCGGAGCTCAGAGCCCAGGGGTGACCATAGAAGGCTCCCGAACCTTCTGGGCCTCACCTGGGGTCTCGGCTGTGAGATCAGAGAACCAGGGAAGCCCGTTCTGCCTCTGGCATCCTGTGAGCCACCTGTCCCTCAGCTGTTGGCAGCTGGACGGCACCATCTTTTCTGGAGGAGGGCAGGGGCAGAGGAGGGCCTGACAGAGGCGAGGGGGTTGGGGCGGGGGGGAGGGGCGGTTGGGTGGCATTCCTCTGTGGCCTTGCCTGGCCTCCTGAGGCCTGGCCTCTGCCCGCTGTGCTGGTGGTCCTTTCCTGGACACAGCACCCCTCCAATGTCCCCCGGAGAGAGAGGGACTGGGGGGGGAGGAGCCGCCCTCCATTCAGCCTCCTCTTCATCTGAGGAGATGGAGTCCCAGCCAGGAGGGGGCAGGGACCTCTGGGTGAGGGTGGACAGACACATGTGGCATAGAAGCGGGTTGAAGGAACTGACTGGCCCCAGCTCCTTCCCTGGCCAGCGTGGTGGGAGGAACAGGGCAGAGGACCCACACCCTCGGCCTGTCCTTAGTCAGCCTGGGGGATCAGGTTTGCAAGGCCCTGATCCTCTTTGCTGGGTTTCTGCTTGGAGGGGGGGCGGGGGGGGCGGGCGGCATTTCCTGTGGGGCCCAAGACCGAGCAGCTCAACCCAGGGATCCTGACAGCCACTCTGGGGCCAGGTGCCTTGTGGCGGGACAGCGCCCTGGGGAATGGCAGGCGAATGGCAGGAGTGGGGAGCAGGCAGCCGCGAGCAAGCATGGATTAGCGTGGATGCGCAGGCCACAGCAGGCTGGAGGCCCCGGCCCCTGGAGGCCCCTGCTGAGCTGGTGATGATGTGAGAAGCAGGAAGGGCAGGAAGACCATGGAGATAGAGGGAGGCTGTCCCAGAGGGCAGGAGCCAGGGCTTTGAAGGGAAGGGACGGGAGGAACAGAGCAGGGGGAACAGGAGCCTGGTCCCTGCAGCAAGCAGCTCTGGGGGCGTCTGGGGTTCCTTGACCCGTGTGGCTGGGAACCCCTCTCCCTGCTGCTCTGATTGCACCGACCCCTCGAGATGGGGGAGGGCGGAGAAGTTAGCGGCCTGCACAGGCCTCCCTACTCCCTTTGGGGTTCCCTCCCCCTCTAGCCCTGAGGTCCGTTCCCCCAGCCCAGGGAGTTCTCATGTCTCCTTCCCTACCTGCTTCCAGCCCGGCTCCCGACTTCATTTCCGAACCTGTTTGGAAATAAAGCAAGCGTCCACCGCCAGGGCCTGTGGGGTGGGACTGGGGGGACCGCCACCTGCAGGGGTCTGGGGTGTGGGGGCTCCCTCCTCAATCATGCCTTCGGGACTCCCCAATAGACCCAGGCCATCCCAACTGAACTGGGAGAGACTTAGAGACTCAGGGGGGAGGGGCCAGAGAGAGAAGTCAAGGCTGAGTGGGGGAGGGGGGAGGGTTCTGGGAGGGGAGAGCATGGGGGGTGGGGCCACCAAGGGGAAGACATGGAGGGGAAGCAACAGGCACCGGAGGTTGGGGATGACGTGTGGATGATGTTATGCAAAGTATGTGCAAAGCATTATGCGCAGCAGCACCTATTAGGGGAGAGGGGTGGGGAGACGCTGTGACCCACAGGGTCCTGGGGGCCCGAGGGCCCAGCGGGGACCACCTGCTTGGCCCAGAGCCTTTGTCAGGGCCTGACAGCCTGTGGGGGGGGGCTTCATCTTGGAGGGGTCAGAGAGTGCCAGGGCTGAGGCCCCCTGGATGACCCTGGCAGAGGGGCAAGGTCTGCAGCCCATCTCAGGACCCAGTGTGCAGCGGATCCCACTCAGTGCCCCCCACCCCCGCCCATGTGAAACCTTTGAGCAGAGACTGGAGTTCATGACCAGGAGCTGGGCAGTCTGCACCCAGGGTCACAGTGAACCTACCCCCTCCCTCCTTCTCTTCCTTCTCACCTCCCCTGCCCCTCCCACTGAGCCCTTCTGCCCAGAACAGCTCCCCTGGCTGCCTCTTGCTCAGCCCCTTGGCCCAGGAGTCTCCCATGTCCCAGGGGAACTGCAGAGGGTCTGGGCTCCCCCACCCAGTGGTTAGGGCAGCTCAGTCGCCTCCCTTTAGCTCAGCTCGGGTGCCTCTGGGGGACTTTGGGGTGTCTGGACTGGCTTGTTGTGCTAACTGGCTAGGCCAGGTTCCCCAACACATCCACCCTGGGGTCTCCCTGTGTCCTGCCCAGGGTCGCGGGCTGCCCCTCAGCGGATCACACGGTCCTGAGGGCACGTTGGCGTCAGACCAGGTAAATGCTGAGCTCAGGCAAGCGAGGCCTTTCGAAGGTGCTGGCGGCTCAGCATGGCATGAACTTGGCTTGCTCTGGGGTCCCCTTCCCTGAAACCTCACCCTGACAGGCCACCTCCCTGAGCAGCTTCCTACCCCTCTGGCCTCCTGGCCTCCTGTGCGGGCTCCGCCCCGGCCTCAAGGCTGCCTGGCGGGGGGTGAGCGGAACACTGCAGCCTGTCCTGGGTCCTGCCCGCTCGCAGCCTCACTAGGCCTCTGGGCCCCCAGGGCCTGGAGGCCTTGCCCAGCCCTGCCCGGGGCGGGAGGGTCCCCGTCCCACCTTGCTCCTTGAGCCGGATGATCTCGGTGTCGGAGCCGAAGCTGTTCCAGGCGGTGCAGTTGTAGATGGTCTGGAAGTCAGCCCGCACGATGTTGCTGATGGTCAGCGTGGAGATGACGCCCTCCTCCGTGCTGACCGTCTCCACCGTGTAGCGCCCCGAGGTCCCCGACTCCAGCACATTCTCCTTCCACGACCAGGCCTGCCCGGGGTGCCAGAGTCAGGAGGAGACCCCACCTGGGCCACCCGCATGGGGACCACCGCGTCGCCTCGTGCTGCAGGGCTGGCACTGCCAGGCTCACATGCACGCCCGCTGTCACCAGCCCCGGCACACGTACACACAGGTACACGCGCACCCCAACACGCCGCAAGTGTGCATGCACCACACATACATAACACATGCCACGGCACATGCGCACAGCACCCCACCCCACACAGTGTGAACCTGTGCACACACACACACATACATGCACACATGTACATGCACACACGTATATGTGCACGCAGAGGCTGGGCACCTCGGGGGGCATGTCCTTCAAGGAGGGTCCTCATGTGCATTGGCACTGGACACCTCTCCAGGCCAGTGAGAGAGTCCGGGCAGTGATGGGAGCCCCCCTGGGCTGGGACCCCCTGGGCTGGCCTGTGCCAGTGTCTCCCGGATGCTCCCACCAGCCTGGCGCTGCCCCCTGGCTGCTGGAGGCAGAGGACCAGCCCAGAGGGGCTGACTCTAGTTTTGTTACTTTTTTTTTTTAACCCTCACCCGAGGATATTTTTTTATATTGATTTATTTTTAGAGAGAGTGGAAGGGAGGGAGAGGGAGGGAGAGCGAAACATTGATGCGAGAGAGACACATCGATTGGCTGCTCGGGCGCCTGTGGGATTCAGCCTGCAACCAAGGTACGTGTCCTTGACTGGGAATCAAACACACGACCCTTTGGACCAGGGGACGATGCTCTAACCTCTGAGAGGAACTGGCCAGAGCTAGTGTGTTACCTGTGTGTCATGTCTGGACACAACTATGTTCCGAGAGCTGTGATCACCTTAATCTAGCTGGGTTTCTAGGGGTGATCGCTGAATTCCCCCCTGAGCTGCTTCACCCGCACGGGGAGGCCCCTGCACGCCCTGTTGGCTCAGGTTCCCGAGAATGCGGTCCTGCGGGGGGGACCGCGCTCCGAGGCCCCGCACTGTTGACCTTCTCGGGCGTGGGCTGCCCTGTGCCAGCAGCGGCCTCCAGTGTGACAGCCCACGGGGTCTCCAGGCGACGCCACGCACCCCCTGGGGCCGAAACCGCCCGAGAGAACCCACCGCGGCTAGAGTTAGACACTGCGCAGAGGAGGACTGAGGATGTGCGGGAGTGAAGGGGATGGGCGACAATGGGCGTGTGTTGCGCTTATAATTAAAAAAACAATAACAAAAAGAGTGACGGGAACAGGGAGGTGTCGGTGTTCGTTCTCTGTGTGAATTCTTGCAATCTTTGTGCGAGTCTTTCAGTGAGTTAACGGAATGCCCGGGAGAGTGTGTTAGAATAATACCGCCCTAGTAATCCCTCCTGTACAGACAGCACCCTGAGTGGGTGCCGCCTCCACGCCCCAGCCGGGCATGCGCCCCCTGCCCCCCGCCTCCCTGGCACTGCCGGCCCATGAGAAGTAGAACTGCCCCTCGGAGATGGCCCGGAGGACCGACCTCGGCCTTGGGCTTCCTCATCACAAGCCCTGCCTCGCCTCCCCCGGGGCTGCCCAGGGTTCACCCTCCTGGGTTTATGCCTGGGCTTCTACCAGCTTCAGGCGGGCTGGGCACAAGGCGCCCTGCCACCAATGCCAGTGCCTGGAGGGCTAGGCGTGGACTGGGGCTGCCCCAGCTGCACTGCGTGGAGATGCGGGTGCTGAGAAAGGGGGTGGTGGTGGGGGGAACGAGGACACTTTCAGAGAGAAAACTTGATGAACGAGGCAGCTTTTGTTCTCCATGACGGAGGCCGAGAGGGGGACTCTGGAGGCGCGGAGAGGGGTTTGCCACTGTAACTGCACTCTGCGTAGGATTTGGCCAAGAACTTGAACCCAGGAGGGTGAAGAAATCGTGTATCTTTCTTTCCCCCCTGCTCCCCCACTTGCTTCCCTGCTCCCCCCTTTTGCTCTCTGGCTCCCCCACTTGCTCTCTGCTCCCCCCACTTGCTCCCCTGCCGCCAGGATGCAGAATTCTGTTAGAACGACCGATGCCAGCGCCCAGCTCCAGGGCAGGGAGGCAGGAAACACACCTGCCCACGGACCCGGCAGGACAGCCTGCTCTGAAAGGGGAGACCGCCCGCCCCCGACTTTTGTCCTCAGGACGCCTCTCCCAGAGAGCCAGCGGGAGTGAGGGAACCCAGGGGTGGCTGGCTCCCGGGGGCCCACAGCTCTGGGCGGCTGCGACCCCCTCCCCGCCCTGAGCACTCACTATTCGGTCAGGCGGCGGCGTGCTCCGGATGAAGCACTTGATCTGGCCCTTCTCCCCATGGAGGGCGTGCTGGGTCTGGGTGCTGGAGATGATGGGGGGGCCTGTGGGGGAAACAGATGGCGTCAGGGGTTCAGGAAGGGCAGGTCCCTGGCGGGGCCCCTCATGGGGGGGGGGGCTCAGTTTATTCATTTCGTCAGTCATTCAGCAGACACGTCCCGAAGGCTTGTGCGTACCAGGTGAAGTGCAAGGCGTCCGTCGCGGACCTCTTAAGGCAGTGATGGCGAACCTATGACACGCGTGTCAGAGGTTGATTTTTCTTTGTTAAGTGGCATTTAAATATATAAAATAAATATCAAAAAGATAAGTCTTTGTTTTACGATGGTTGCAAAGTTCAAAAATTTTCTAGATGTGACACGGCCCCAGAGTTGAGTTAGGGTTTTTCAAAATGCTGACACGCCGAGCTCAGAAGGTTCGCCATCACTGTCTTAAGGGGTCATGAGCGGGTGCCTCTGAGTCAGAAGGCCCAGAAGACATTGCAGGGGTTCAGAATGAGTCACCCCTACATGTGCTGCTGTGGAGTGTGGGCTCCAGAGAAACTCCCATCTCCCCTTAGCTGCCTGTAGGAATTTAAACGAGGGGCCTCCCCTGTAATGAGAGCGTCCGAGAGAGGATTCCTGACCTGTGGGCACAGCAGGGCAGACTGTGGGTGACTGAGCATCTGCAGCTCTCACCGTCCTGCTCTGGCCTCCCCCTGCAGCTCCAAGGTGCCCGCCTACCTTCTCCTTAGCTCGGGGTGCCATATTCACCTCCTTTTAACTCCCTGTCCCCCTCTCACGCGTGTGGAGCTCCCGTAGGCATGCATGTAGTTAAATTAGATGATTATTCTCTTGTTAATCTGGCACAAACCGGTTCGATTACTCCACCAGCCAAAGCCACCAGAGGAGGGAGGGGGCCTCCCTTTCTCCACGCAGAAATGACTGAGAAGAGGGGGCGAGTGTTGGGACCCCAGGCGTGTACGGATGAAGTGCCAGCGGCTCAGAGGAGAGAGGGTAGTTCTACCTGGCGGATAGGGAACGGGACGCTTTGTGAAGGAGGTGGTCCGCCTGAGAGGGGAGTGGGGGGTGGCCAGGGAGGAAGGGTATAGCCGTGCTAAGTGAGCGGGCACCTCCGCCTTAGCCAGCTGTTCCAGTCCAAGCCATTTTCTCAGGTCTCCACTAGAGGGCGTGCTTGCCTAACAAACGGGGTGTCCTGGGCAAGGCTGAGCTTGGAGGGAGGCAGCAGAGAAATGGTGTGTGATGTTGAGGGGGCCCGGGGCGGAAAGAATCACCCCGAGAGGCACAATGCCCTGGGCACTTCTTAGCTCTCTTCTCACACAGGTCTCAGGAGATCCCAGATGGCCCAGGTGAGAGCATGGCACCAAAGCTGACCCCTACACCTTCTCATCAAGCTTGTGCATATGTGTGTGTACACGTGGGTGTGCACGTGTGTGCGTATGCATGTATGTGTGCTTGTGTGTGACAAGGCACAATTTGTGCATATGTGTGTGTGCATGTGTGTGTACACATGTATGCATGTGTGCTTGTGCGCGTGTGACAAGGCACAGTTTGTGCATATGCACGAGTGTGCACGTGTGTGCGTGTGCATGTATGTATGCCTGTGCACATGTGACAAGGCACGGTCTTGGAGTACCTGTCTCCAGGGCTGCATCTGACAGCCTAGCCAGTCTATCTGAATCCAGCAGTGCTTCTTGTCTAGTCTGCCTTTTATCTACCCCCAGTCTCCTGGCTGATGCCCGCCTGGCCTGGCCAACGGGGGAGCGGCTAGTCGGTCATTTCTGCAGCCAACTCCCTGGCTGGATGGGCAGTAGAAGCCAGGGGTAAGAGGGTGGAGGCCCCTGTGCTGTCTTCCCAATCCCTTGGGTAGAGGCCAGGGCTCAGGTGGCAGGAAGCGAGGGAGGCAGAGAAAGGGACCCCAGGACAGGTAATATTATGCTGGGAACAAAACAAAACCCGCTGCCAACGTAATTGCTGTTTATTAGCCGCCTTAATTAAACCAGATTTGCATTTCTATGAGTAGCTCTCAGCCGTGGGGGAAAAAAGCGACTGGGAGACACACTCAGGTGACTTTTTGAGCTCAGGATGCAAATGGCTTGGAGCTGGGGAGGGCAGATGTGGGGGACCCTCCAGATGAGGGCTTCCACACTCAGCTGGCTTTACAAGTGGGCTGAGCCCTGGGCGCCAGGAAAAGGCAGGAGGGCCAGGCTTTGTTCCGCGGCTGGGATGGAAGTGAAGAAACCAGAATTACCCCCCCCTTCCCCCCCCAGCAGCTAGGCATCCCGGGGGACTCTCAGGCATCTGTTAAAGGGCTTCATAAAAGAAACCAGAACTCAGAATCGAGGTGGATGGGGCTGAGGGAGTCACCGCGCAGCCGTCACACGGCTCATCTCCCCTTCCTGAGATCCGGGTGTGAGCAAAGCAGCCGGCATCTGTGCCCGCCGACCCCCGGGGGGCAATGGCTGGAGGTCCCTGGCGGCTCGGATTTGTTCTGAAGAAAACCCCATCACTCTGGATCCCTTCAGAAGGCCAGATCCCCCCTGCCCCGTTCAGGCACCGTCCCTCCACCTGGTCTGCAGGAGCCCAGGGGCCTGGCAGGCTCCCCTCCCTGGCCACTTACTCCACCCCTGCCTCAGGGCGAGATGCCCCTCTTCAGCAGCCACAATCAGCTTCCTTGCTGCACTCCCATCCCCGGGGCATTCTCTTCCTGGCCACTCAGGGGGGGCTCGTGAAGGATTGGAGGCAGAAACGGGAAGGGGGAGGGGGAGGGATAGAGAGCCAGACCCTGGAGGAAGCAGATTGACTCCTGGGCAGATGCCCAGGCCCAGGCTGGGGTGTCCGTGTCCCTCCAAGATGTGCGTTACCTCCCCAGGAAACCACCTCAAACCTCTGCTGGGAATCCCCGAATGTCTAAAGGGACAATGGGTTGTCAGTCCCTCCTTAGTCGCCCCGGTTACCCCAGAAACAAGGAGGCTCCTTTCAAAGCTTCAGGCTTGGGGGCCCCGGAGGCCTCTGTGAGTCGGAGGGTCCCCAGACTGGCTGGTCCCGGGCGAGTCACGGGCCAGCACTGCCCAGCGCCCTCCCAGGGCTGGCATTGGGGGTTGGGGGTGGGCGCGTGAGATTTCACCAAGGCCTGGCACCGAGCTGAGTGTCAGACCCAGAGCGGCAGGAAAAGGCTGCTGCCTGTTGCCATGGATACGCGGAGGCGCCACCAGATGCTGTTATTTTTAGCCTGCGGTGCCCATTTGCTGGTGGGGTCCTAGGGACACACAGGAAAGGCAGGAGGGCCCCTGAGGCAGGGCTCCGCCCAGCACAGGTGGCCCGGGAGCACTCAGGGGTCTGGGTGGGTAACCCCTCTCTGGGGCTGCCATAGCCCGTGGAGAGGAAAGGAAACAGATTGGGGGGGGCAGTTAATGGGGACAGCGGGGGGGGGGTGGCTAAGGGGGCACCGAGCTGGTTAGTTTTCTAGCAAAGCGGGCGCATCCATGCGGCTTCCTGGGTGGAGACGAAGCCACCTGGGACTCGGCTCAGCCCTGTCAGATGGGGGGGGGGGGTGGAGCAGATGGGGGGGCAGGCTTGCAAGGGGCCCGGGCATGACAGACACTAAGCAGGACACCAGGAACCCAGCGGCGGGGGAGGCTGGAGGAGGCAGAGGGCCTGGCCTTCGTGTTTCTCACCCTCTCAAACCACCGTGGGTTCCAGACCGTGGCCCAGGCTGCCTCACAGCGGGGACCCCGAATCTCTGTCCCGGTGCCAGCCAGGCCCGGTCTCAGCCCCGTCCCCTACACGCTGCATGTAGCAGTCATCCAGTGCCTCCGGCTGTGTCCTTGGGAGGCGTGCAAGCCCTCTCCTGCTGCAGTGGCTTTTATTATATGCAACAAGGCACCTCCCCACCCCTTAGCGGGACCCCCGCCCCCCAGCACTTGGTCTCGTCCAGTTGGATGTCTCTATTGCAATGGGAAGGGGCCAATCCAGAGTCCAGAGACACGCCCTAAATTCCCGTCAGGGCTGAGGTCAAGTTAAAGGATGGGTATGGCTTTGGCTGCCCAGTGACCCCTGACCCTTCTTTCCTGGCGAGGATAAAACTCATCGGCTACCACTTTCAGGGCTGAGACCCTTAGGAGAGAAAGAAGGAGAGAGGCGTCTGGGCTCCAGCCTAGACTTGTGCACCCATAGTCGGAGGTGATGGCCAGGCCCAGAACGGATGACAGTCCCGCGGCTCACTGCCTGCGACCCAGACACGTTGGGTCCCTCTCCTCTCTCTCCCCTCTACCCCCGGCCCCGGCAGGAGTGTGTGTGGGGTCTTACCATTGACAGTCAGGGTCACCTCTCGCTCCCCGGCCCCCACCCGGGGCACCACGGCTCGGCACACATACTTCCCAGCATCCTCCTGGCGGACGGCTTTGAGGGTCAGGGTCTTCTCGTTGCTCAGGACCTAGGAGAATCGGGGAGCATCAGACACAAAGAGTGGGGGCAGGCGATCTCTGTCCTTCAGGACCCGAGAGTCCTCCTCAGACAGGCCCGGTGAAAGCCCACGCGTCCAGCATCTCAGTAAGAACAGGGCCGGGGCAGGGGGCAAGGGGGTGGGGAGGGGAGGGGGGGAGAGCGACGGTTACTGCGTAACACCTGTGTGTGGGGGAGCCCGCACCACAGAGGGTGGGCTGCAGCCCTGAAGGTGGGGTGCGGAATGAGTGTGGAGAATGGGGACTCACAGGCTGTGCCCTGAGGCGGTCTCATACCGGGAGGGGCTGCCCACCCACCGGCCCCAGGCCGGCCCCCGGAGCAATGACCCTACAGCTGACCTTCTTTGAAGGCCCCCGGACCTGCCTCTCCCAGTCATTCCCAGTATCGCCTTGGGATGTGGTTTGGGGGGACGAAAAGAAAGCAGTGGCTGGCTCCGAGTGGGACTCCTGGCTTCTGCCTCCCCCCGCTCCCGTCCAGCTCTGGCCGGTCCTCCAGAGACAGGTGCCTTTGCACACTGAGGCACAGAGAGAGCAACGCGAACCCAAAAGCTAACGGGTGGCTTAACTCTGTGCCTCTCACTCCCAGTGTGGGGTGACCCCCAGCTGTTCCTCCCGGGTCACGGCGGGAAACCCACAGCGGCTGCTGTGTGCAGGGCCGAGGAGGCGCCTGTGGGTCCCTGGGGTGCCTTCTTCTCTTTCTGGAGCCTCTTCCTGTAGCTCACTGGAGGCTGACACCCCGGTATAAGAGTGACACCCGGGACCGGGGCCCCCCAACCCAGGCAGAGGCCCCCGGGGCCTGAGCTGCGGACTCACCACGCCGGAGCCCCGTTTCATCCAGACGATGGTCAGGGAGGGGTTCCCGGTCCAGGCGCAGCTGAAGACGGCCTCCGAGCCCAGGTCCACGAGCAGGGACTGGGGCTCCGATGTTATCCGGGGCCCGACTGTGACGGGTGAGGGGCAGACAGGGTGCGGTGGGCCGGGGGCTCTGGGGACCGCTTTGCGGCTGCCTTTCTTCCCCTCAGCGGGCGCCAGCCCAGGCCCTCACGCTTCAGTCCTCTGCCCTTGGGCCTCTGGTCGGGGAGTAAGGGAAAGGACCCCCCGCCCGCCTGGCCGGACAGCACAGCCGAGGAAAAAGGCTCCGGCCCCCTTTGTGCCTGGATATGCCCCCAGGGCTCTCCCATCCCCTTCCCTCTGTCCTGGTCCCAGGAAGCCCCCACCCCAAGGTGCGGGCAGAGGGGCCCTCCTCCTTGGGCCTAAAGACCTTCATGTGTCTGCCCTCAAGTCAAGTGGCTGCTCCCGGAGCCTCCGGCCCCCTAGGGGCTCTGAGCTACGGAATGGAGTGGCCAGGCGGCTCCCTGGTGTCCCCACCTCTGCTCTCAGGCTGTCCCCTGTCCCAGCCCCTTCCAGCCTCTTGTTCAAGCCCACGTGTTGCCCACACCCCTGCTACGTGGCGGGGTTACTGGAGGCTCCTCTCTGCACCCCCTTCCCCGAGCCTCCTGCAGACCAAGCCTGGCCCAGAGTGAGAATGATGATGAACTCTTAGGCATCGGACAGAGGGTGTGCAGGGAGCGGCTTTCAGGGAGCGAGAGCGAAATCTGGGGTGGGGTCGGGAGCCTGGACGAGCCCCCTGGTGTGGGAGGGAGCTGAGGCCGAGGGGGAGAAGGGAGGGGCAGGTGTAGAGGAGTGTGGGAAAGGGCTTTAACGCTGGAAAGGGCCGCAGAGGAGCGAATGGTTATGGCTGTGATGCACCCAGCTGCCCATTGGCTGGGAGGTCTCTGCCAGGCCCCCGGGAGGAGGGGCAGCTCGGGGAGCCCTGAATGGGGGGGCGGGGGGAGGCTGGGGGGGGCAGGCAGTGTTTTGCTCGGAGCTTGGTCTCAGGCCTCATCCTGCCGCCTCCGCACGGTGTGACCTCGGGCCTCTGTCCCCTCATCTGCCTCACGGGAACCAGACTGCCTCCCCGTGTTGTCATGAGGCCCCCACACGAGGAGGCTCTTTGCACAGGGCGCAGCTCCGTGAGCTGGGAGGCCTGGCACGCTGTGTGCAGGGGCCAGCACTGGTCCCCGGGGCCTGAGCAGAGACCACCCGGGGCCCGCGCCCCCAGACGGGGCACTCACAGTAGACGTCCACGGTGCGGCTGATGTTGGTGCTGCCCAGGGCGTTGGTCACCTCGCAGGAGACGGGCTCCGAGAAGTACGTGTAGTCCACGGTGGCTCGGTACACCTCTCCCGACGCCTCCTTGATGATCTGGCCCCGCTTGGCCCACCTGCAACACAGGCCCCGAAGGCTGTGGTGGCCTCGGTGGCCAGGGCGCCCCTCCCGCCCGGGGGACGGTTTCCTGGGAGCTGGGCGCGTCCAGTCCACAGAGAAGGAGCCGGGCCTGGGGCAGCGGGCAGCCCCTGCGGGTCCCTCCGGGGACCTCCAGGCAGGGTGGCTTCCAGGGCTGGGGAGCAGTTGGCGGTGCAGGTGGCCGGCTTCGGTCTGAGGGTCACCAGGCGGGCAGTGGCACCGGACGAGTGGGTTATTCTGGAGGGAGGAGGTCTGGCTGTTCGGTCGGTCAGCCATCTGGCCGGCTAGGCGATGGGTAACACACTGGCAGCCCCCAGACGGCGGGCCACCCGGCTCTGAGCCTGTCAGGGACCCTGTCCTGGCTGCGTTGGAAAAGAAGGAAGCGAAGTCCGCAACCTCAGAGGCCAAGGTGTCATGGCGTGTGCCCACACCTGCAGGCGTGCCCCCCAACACCCCCACACACGGGAATGAGGCTCCAGGAAGTCGGGGTCACCGCAAGGTGAGAAGCTGAGGGAGAGGGGTTAGCCGGGCTCCCGACCGCCCCTCCCCTCGGCCAGGTCTCAGCTCTCTTGTCCCTCCCTACTCCTGTCCCTAGAGTAGGTCCCCTCACGGTGCCCCTCTCTCCCTTCCCCCTCCCCCTCCCCAGGGATGACGCTTGCTCTTTTTTCTGTGCCGTTTCCACCCTCCCTCCCTTGTCTTGCTACTCAGGGCTCCATCTGTCCTGGTTTGTCCTGGAGGCAGAAGGCGGGCTGTGATGACTTCTTTCATCAGCCAGTCGTCCGACCAATCAGAGCCAGCCGACGAGGGAGACCGAGAGCCTCGGGCCTGTCTGGGTGCTGGCCCTGGACCGTCTGCGTGGGCCAGGGACCAGGCAGCCCCTGCCCCGGGAGCAGCGCTGGGGTACCCAGGGGGTGTGAGCGTGTGGGGCTCTCCTCACAGGTCTCCAAGGTGGACAAAACTCACTTTAAAATCACAAAGCTGCCCTGGCCGGTTTGGCTCAGTGGATAGAGCGTCAGCCCGCAGACTGAAGGGTCCCGGGTTCGATTCCGGTCAAGGGCACGTACCTCGGTGGCAGGCTCGATCCCTGGCCCTGGTCAGGGCGTGTGTGGGAGGCAACCAATCGAGGTGTCTCTCCCACATCAATGTTTCTCTCTCTCTGTCTCTCCCCCACCCTTCTACTCTCTCTAAAAACCAATGGAAAAATATCCTCGGGTGAGGATGAACAACAACAAAAATAAATAAAAAAATCACAAAACTTCCCACTCGCTCTCCTGCAGTTCAAGCCCAGTGCTGACGGGCCCTTTGGCCCCCACCATGGTCACCCTGTGCCCACGGGTCCCTGTGACCACAGCTCCCCTGCCAGCCCTGCCTGCACCCCACTTCCTCTCACTCCCGGCTCCATCCTGGGACCGCGGAGGCCTGTCCCCTGCGCTTCGTTCCCTGCATCGGTCTCTTGCCCAGCCCGTCCCTCCAGCCGGGAGGCGGCCATCCCCCAGGCAGGCACCATGTGGTTCTTATTGCGAATTAATATCGGGTAATTATTAAGAACACGATTAATAAATAACAATTATCGTTTAACAACAGAGCAAACCATGCTCCCTGAGAGCTTAAGGAGCTTCCCAACAAACCATTATGAGTTATTCATGAATCACTTCAATTTCTAACTTTAATTTAATGACCCGACTTAATTGGCACGGCCCCTGCTTGAGGTGGATGCATCGGGCGACGAATGGGGCGTGTGGTTGGGGATCTGTGACCAACCCTTCCTCCATCCACCCGCTGGAGCGAGGGGGTCAGGGTGGGACCCAGGCCGCTGTGCGCTGGGGGGAGGCCTGGAGGAAGCCGGATCCACCCTGAAGCGCTCTCAGGGCCTTTGGCTGATCAGAAGTCCACGGGGAAGGCGGCATGCAAGGACAAGTGCCCACCTGCAGGGAGCCCACCGGCCCACCTGACAGCTCCCCCCGACTGTGACCCACAGGGTTGGATGGAGATGGGGCGGGACGCCCAAGGCCCACAGCCCAGGGCAACCTGCATGGTCTCTGCCTATATGCCTGCTTGTCCCTTTGTTAACTTTTTAGTGGAAAAGAAAAACACCTTTGAAATTATGGGGAAATTGCAAGAAGAGTGCAGTGAACCGCCTTTCCCCTTCACTGGACTCACCAGCGGTCACTCCCTTGCCATGTCCATGTCATGACCCCGTCTCGTGTGCACACTTACACCTGGTCACCGTCGTCATCACCACCGGGGTTCTGCTCTTTCCAGAGGGGTGACTGGGCCTCAGGAGTTTGCTCCAGACCTGCCCCTGGACCTCCTGGGCTGCACGCCTCCAGGGGTCCCCTAGCCCAGTGCACAGCTAAGCCAGACAGGACAGATGGGTTTGCATCCGCCTTAAAAATATCCTCGAGCCCTGGCCGGTGTTGCTAAGTGGTTAGAGTGCCAGCCCGTGCACCAAAGGGTTGTGGGTTTGATTCCCGGTCAAGGGCATGTACCTGGATTGCAGCTTCTACCCCAGCCTTGGGGAGGGTGCATGTGGGAGGCAACCAATCCATGTGTTTCTCTCAATCAATCAATGATTCTCTCTCATCATTGATATTTCTATCTCTCCCTCTCCCCTCCTCTCTGAAATCAATAAAAATATATTTTAAAAATAATAAAAATCGATGGAAAAATATCCTCGGGTAAGGATTAAAAAAATTTTTTTTTTTTTTTTTAAATATCCTCGAAGGTACAGACTGTCTCCTGGTTTCTGGTCCCCATGTTGTTTCATTATCTGCACTGCAGGGGGCGCTGCCTCAAGTCCAGCCTGAACCTCTGGCCGCCTCTCTGGCCCATTACCTCGGATGCTGCCTCTGGGGCGGCACTGCCCGGCTGACATCCCTGTCCTCCCCCGACACTGGCCAGTCTGAGGCCATTAGCCTCTCAGGCGCTGGCGGAGGCTGCAGCTTAATGACCCCTTTCCACGGCAGAGGCCGCACTCTGGGCGCCTCCCTCAGCTCTGGGCTGGCGGGAAGGGCCGGGTGGGGTCAGGGCCACGGTGAGATCCACTGGGAGGGCAGGCGAGGCTGCCCTTGAGCACCTCTGAGGTCACCGTCTCTTGGCTGCCTCGTGCGGTGATGGTGCGCAGGCAGGCCGGGCCCAGAGGCACGGCTCTGAGCATTTATCCCGTCCGTCAGCCCGCGTTCCCGAGAACAGTACACGCCACACGCTGTGCTCCACGCTGAGCGCCATATGCGACTCAGATTGCCGTGCTTGCCTCCGAGAAGCTCAGTCAAGGGGGGAAGACGGGCGTGGGAGCAGTAGCGATGCCTCATCGGTGCTGTGAGCCACGGGTGTGAATGGTCCCAGGCGCCCGCGGGACGGGGAGCTGTCCCAGAGACCCCACCCTGCCCAGGTGCCCAGTGTGGTGACTCAAGACTAGAATCCAGATGCTGACCTTACTGGTTCCTCTGATGGTTTTTTTAAAAAATATATTTTATTAATTTTTTACAGAGAGGAAGGGAGAGAGATAGAGAGTTAGAAACATCGATGAGAGAGAAACATCGATCAGCTGCCTCCTGCACACTCCCTACTGGGGATGTGCCCGCAACCCAGGTACATGCCCTTGACCGGAATCGAACCTGGGACCTTTCAGTCCGCAGGCCGACGCTCTATCCACTGAGCCAAACCGGTTACGGCCCCCTGATGGTTTTAATGTTTTTTTCCTGAGCCTCTCTCCCTCTTTTCAGAAATAAGGGATCATCGAGCTATTCACACAGAAGAGGTGACACCTACCGTCTCCAGTGGAATGGGAGCGCATCTGTGTGTGAAGGAGAGGGACTCGGCCGGCCAGGGTGGCGGGGAGAGGCAGGCGGGGAGGGGTCCTCACCTGGCCGGGGTGTGGGGGGGTGGGGCATGGAGAAGGAGAAGGGGCACCTACACGGAACCAGCAGGGTGCCGGGTGCCCAGGCCCACAGCGACAGCTCAGGTGACAGGCGAGGGCGGAGGGCCCGTGCCCAGGCCAGCCTGCTCAGCGTGGCCCTCACCTGTACTGCGTGACGGCCGGGTTGGCCTTGGCAGAGCAGTGGAAGGTGACGACGTTGTCTTCCAGCACCGGCTGCGGCTCCACCGACAGGTTGACCAGCGGGGGGTCTGCAGGAAGAAGAGAGTCCCCTGTAGACCGGGGAGCTGTGGCCATGGTTTTGGGGAAGAATGAGGCAGCAAGACCCCCTCGGTGACCTGGAGGGTACAGGCCAGAGTTTCCGCCCCCACGATCCTGGGGACCCTCGGAGCAGCCATCGCTCCAGGGGTCCCCAGAAAGCTGGGGGCTTCAGCAGGGGCGCCCCACTCCCTGGAGGTGCCTGCTTCCGGCAGTCCTGGGGGTGGCGGTAGGGCTCCCTCTGTAGGTCCAAAGCCTGGTGTTTCAATGAGCAGCCAGCTAGGAAGTATGGCTGCCCGGCCTCAGGGTCGTGCCGCCCACCGTCCAGCTTTCGGAGAGAACAAAAGGCTTCAGAAAGGAGAAGGGAGGAGGGGGTGCCATGGCACGAGGGGGAGTGTGGACACTGAGGCCATTGAAATCCAAACGGTCTGTCTTTGAAATGCCCCTGTCATATCTCTGTGCAGGGGCTCCGGTGCGTCCGTTCACTGGAACGTGGCTTTCACACCCTTTCATCAGCCTAATCATCTCCCCGGCGTTCTGACAGGCGGCCCCCAGCCCCCGGCTCCCCAGGCTGGGCTGGGCTCCCTCCTTCAGCGTGATGAGAAGCTCACAGAGCTGAGTGGGGGGAGGTAGCGGAGAGGGGGAACTGAGAGAGAGAGACAAGGAGGAGAGGGGGGCAGATGTCGAGAAGTGCAGAGGAAGAATCAGGAAAAGAAGCAGAGAGCTTAGAGTCGAAAGCATAGTTCAAATGGTCACAAAGGTATGTGTGTGGCAAGGAGTAGCCATGAGAGCTCGCCTCCCAGGAGAGCTACGACCCCCAGGACTCGCAGCCGCTCTGGGCTGCTGCCCATCAGATGAGTGCCGGCCCACGCAGCCCAGGCCAGACTAAGCAGGAGACCCAGCCCTCTATCCAGGCAGGGCTGGCCGGCTCAGCTGGGCCCCCTGAGGCCGGCGGCGCCACCCAGGGACATGGAGACCCAGGGAGGAGCTTGCATCTCATGGGGGTTGGGGAAGCATGCTCTGCGGTATAGGCGTTGGAGAGCTGCCCTCTGGGTCTGAATGTGTGGCTGGCTCCCGTCCGTCCCCCATTCCGACATCAATATTGGGAGGCGAGCGGAGCGCCTCCATCCAACTCTTGCGGAGGAGGTGATGGCGCCCGCGTGACAGAGTCTAGAAACCCAACACAGAAGCCGGGGGGCCGTTCCGGGAGGCCCACCCCACCTTGGTCAAATGATGGCTCTCGGGGAGCAGGGGCATGGAGCACATACCTATGGGGACCATTCTTGCTGCGTGGGCCCCTCGTCCATCCCCCACCTGCCATTCTCAGCTCATCCTTGGAACAGCCTCCTGCAGCTTCCCTACCTACCTCTTTGCAACACCCTCAATGCCTGCCTTTCCTGCAGGACCTCGGAGAATGGGCCCCGGGAAGGATTGCACCTCCCCTGTGGCTGCACCTCCACCCTGGCCACAGCCCCTGCACTCCTCTTCCAGGCCCCTCCTCTCCTTGTGCAGGATATGAATTTGCAGGCATCTACCAGGCTCCAGGGGCAGACATAGTTTATGTCACATCCAACCATTAAACATGATTTTAATCCCATGCGTGATGTTGGCTGCGTAACGTGTAGAGGGCAGCTTTGATGTAGCTGGTGGAACCGAGATCACATGGAACAGATGTTACAGCTGAGCCTGTTAGTGTTTCTATCAGCAACGCGTGCACGTGTGTGTGCTTGTGTGTGTGCGTGTGTGTGTGCATGTGTGCACACACTCAGGGGAAGTATTACAAGGAGGAGGAGGTGGGAAAAGAGCGAAATTCCATGACTTAGTGGTTTTATAGCACATCCATTTGCAACTTGGCAGCTGGATGCAGAGTCCAGATGTAGCGAGACTTTGGGGGTGTTCAGCTTTCTCTCCCATTACTCAATCTGGGAGCTTTGTCTTCCGTTGGGTAACATATAAAGACCGAGGGAAACAAACAACAAATGTGCTTTTGCTGAGTGTGGCTGCTTCCTGGTTGCGAGAAAACGAGCAGGCTTGCAAAGGCCGCTCCTCCAGCCCATGGCGTCCACAGCAAACACCTGGGTGCTTATGGAGTGAGCAAATGGAGCGATGGAGGGAGAGGAAGGGGGAGGCTGGGGGTGGAGGGAGCCTGATCTTTGCTGGGCACACACATGCAGACACTTTCTGAGGGGATACATGGACGGAGACCGCTCCCCTGTCAGGGCTGTGGGGGGCCCTGGGCTGTGGGGGGTCCTGGGGGAGGGGTGGCCGCACACTGTGCATGGTAACAACAGCTGACAGGTGCAAAGTGCTCACCGCGTGCCAGGCACTGGGCTAGACACAGCATCGGAATGGCTGAATAGAACCTCACAGCAACCCTATGAGGTAAGCATCGCTACCGCTGTATTCAGATGAGGAAACTGAGGCACCAAGAGGTTAACTAGCCAGGTGCACCTTGACAGAACCATATTCAAACCAGGAAGAATGCTGTGGCCTTAACCATGGCCTGCACTTCCTCGGATGGGGCGGAGCCATGAGCAGGCACCGGGGTGCTGAGCCTCCACCTGACCTCTCCCTGAGGCCTCCCTCCTCACGTGGCTGAGATGTCTTTGGGAAGAAAGGCCGCCAGGGCCCAGGGACCTGGCAGGGCTGGCGTCCTCCACGGACGCAGACTGTCATCGCACGCCCTTATGGTAAATCGATCATCTCATTGGAGTGCATTTAGGGCAATGCCTTTTAGGAGCTGGTGGGCCGACGTGTGGGGACAGCTTTCCTGCTGACGGGAGGTTCCCTGGTGTGATGCATGGCCTGGAGCACTGCTTCCCCAGTCTCCCTGCCGGGCCCAGGCCGTGGCCCTGGGAGCCAAGCAGGGGGTTTCTTTGGTGCGGGATTTGTAGCTGGCACAGGCCTCCTGCCCGGGTTGGGGATCAGTGGGGAAGGAGGGAGTGGCTGTGTCGTGGCCACAGCTGGCAGCTCGGCCATCGGAGACTTGGATGACTTGTGCCTCCCGCCCTCCTTCCTCCCAGGGGTGGCTTGTGTCTGGAGAGAGCTCTGATTCGTGGTCAATCCTAGGGCAAGAAGGGAGCTCGGGTGTCACTCGGTGCAATCAGACAAGGCACCGGAGTCCCTCCGTGGAGCACCCAGCTCAGACCTGCACGCCTCGGGGTGGAGCCGTCCTGGCCGCCGGACCAGCTGATGCCCCCAGCTCCTAGCTTCCTCCCCGCAGCTGGGCCTGCTGCTCTACGCCATAGCTGCTGCGCAGAAGCAGGTGGGCGTGGAGAGCCAGGCCCTGGGCGAGGGCCAGGGGCGGGAGGCGCCCCTCTGAGGCTGACCCCCAAACTCACACGACCCTTAGAGCGAGCATCTTCCTCCCATCACCCTGCTGTTCTCGGCTCTCCCTGAGTGAGGGGTGAAAGGAAACCTCCCCTGCCTGGCGTGGAGTGGGGGGGGGGGGCGGGGGGGCGGGGGGGGGGCCAACAACGGATGCAAACGGTGGAGATAAAGCTCCCCTGGAACTCAGTGCTGTGTCTGCTGTTACAGCCATTTCTTCTGCCCTCTGGAGTGTAACGGTGTCTGCAAGGACTCTAGACACTGAGTGGGAGCGTCTGCTGTTAGGCCCCAAGACGGGTTCGGAAAACCCTAAGCCCAGCCTGGGTGGCTCAGTGGTTGAGCATGGACCTATGAACCTGGAGGTCACGGTTTGATTCCCAGAGCACACGCTTGAGTTTGCAGGCTCGATCCCCTGTGGGGGATGTGCAGGAGGCAGCTGATCAATGACTCTCATCATTGGTGTTTCTATCTCCCTCTCCCTCTCCCTTCCTCTCTGAAATCAATAAAAAAGAAAGAAAGAAAGAAAATCCTAGGACGCAGATCCTTGGAGTGCCACGTGGAACGGAATCCGGAAGCCTTAGACGAGCCAGGGCTGTTGGGAAGTGTTTTGACATGAACTTGAGTTAAAGCAAATAGCATGATGGGGAGGCAGTGAGTGCCAGCCCATGACGAGGCACTCAGAGCCCCTGAGTTGACATTCGTTGTAGTAACTGACTCTCGCCGAGGCCCACCGTTCGGAAGCACAGGGAGGGTCACCAGCGCCGGTCTGCAGGGCCAGGCTGCCTCTGTGGCCTTGGGCACGCTCATCAGACTTTGGGGGCCTCGGTGTCCCCATTTGGGGGCCATCGTCATGCCTGCTCCAGATGAGCGTACAGACGGAGTGAGACAATGCGTGCCAAGTACAGACGGCCTTTTCGCCCTTCTCTGCCCGTGACCGGCCCTTCCATGAGACCCTCTAGAGGGGCTGGTGCTGCTCACCGGGTGTGGGACCCCGAGGGACTGCGGGGGGCCCCCTGGGAGGCCGGCGGGGCCAGCGGTGACCAGGGCATTGACTGATGTGGATGCTCTACCTTTGGCAGGTGTGGAAACGTGGCTTAGACACGTCACTTGCCAAGGACCCTCGTCTGAGATGTTTTGCTTCAGTGACAGTAAGGACGAGCGGGCCCTTTGGGTGTCCACACATTCAGACCCGGCCGGGCCACGGAGCTGCCTGACCCACTCCCCCCCCCCCCCACCCTGAGGCTGTCCCGCAGGGAGGAGTCTGAGGAGCTGGTTGTGCAGGCTGGTCCCTTCCCAAACCCGTGCCCAGGCCGGGGTGTGGGGTTCCTCTGTGCCCAGGCCGGGGTGTGGGGACTCCTCTGTGCCCAGGCCGGGGTGTGGGGACTCCTCTGTGCCCAGGCCAGGGTGTGGGGACTCCTCTGTGCCCAGGCCGGGGTGTGGGGTTCCTCTGTGCTCAGGCCGGGGTGTGGGGACTCCTCTGTTCCCAGACCAGGGTGTGGGGTTCCTCTGTGCCCAGACCTGGGTGAGGGGACTCCTCCGTGCCCAGGCCGGGGTGTGGGGTTCCTCTGTGCCCAGGCTGGGGTGTGGGGACTCCTCTGTTCCCAGACCAGGGTGTGGGGTTCCTCTGTGCCCAGACCTGGGTGAGGGGACTCCTCCGTGCCCAGGCCGGGGTGTGGGGTTCCTCTGTGCCCAGGCCGGGGTGTGGGGACTCCTCTGTGCCCAGGCCGGGGTGTGGGGTTCCTCTGTGCCCAGGCCAGGTGTGGGGACTCCTCTGTGCCCAGGCCGGGGTGTGGGGTTCCTCTGTGCCCAGGCCAGGGTGTGGGGTTCCTCTGTGCCCAGGCCGGGGTGTGGGGACTCCTCTGTGCCCAGGCCGGGGTGTGGGGACTCCTCTGTGCCCAGGCCGGGGTGTGGGGACTCCTCTGTGCCCAGGCCAGGGTGTGGGGACTCCTCTGTGCCCAGGCCGGGGTGTGGGGTTCCTCTGTGCCCAGGCCAGGTGTGGGGACTCCTCTGTGCCCAGGCCGGGGTGTGGGGTTCCTCTGTGCCCAGGCCAGGGTGTGGGGTTCCTCTGTGCCCAGGCCGGGGTGTGGGGACTCCTCTGTGCCCAGGCCGGGGTGTGGGGACTCCTCTGTGCCCAGGCCGGGGTGTGGGGACTCCTCTGTGCCCAGGCCAGGGTGTGGGGACTCCTCTGTGCCCAGGCTGGGGTGTGGGGTTACTCTGTGCCCAGGCTGGGGTGTGGGGTTCCTCTGTGCCCAGGCCAGGGTGTGGGGACTCCTCTGTGCCCAGGCCGGGGTGTGGGGTTCCTCTGTGCCCAGGCTGGGGTGTGGGGTTCCTCTGTGCCCAGGCCGGGGTGTGGGGACTCCTCTGTTCCCAGACCAGGGTGTGGGGTTCCTCTGTGCCCAGATCTGGGTGAGGGGGCTCCTCTGTGCCCAGGCTGGGGTGTGGGGACTCCTCCGTGCCCAGGCCTGGGTGTGGGGACTCCTCTGTTCCCAGACCAGGGTGTGGGGTTCCTCTGTGCCCAGACCTGGGTGAGGGGACTCCTCCGTGCCCAGACCGGGGTGTGGGGACTCCTCTGTTCCCAGACGAGGGTGTGGGGTTCCTCTGCGCCCAGATCTGGGTGTGGGGGCTCCTCCATGCCCAGGCCGGGTCAGTACTCACGCTGGATGTCGATGGTGACCGAGGTCTCCTTCCCCGCGGGGATGGCTTTGTTGGTGGCTCGGCACACGATGCTCTGCCCGTTCTCCACGTCTCCGGGGGAGATGAACAGGGTGCTCACAATGCTCTCGCGCTTGCCGTCACGGAGCAGGGTCTGGGGGGAGGGAGAGAAGGCCCATGTCACCCGGCGGGCATGGCCTGGCAGCTACAGGAAGAGGGAGCCCTGTGCCCGGAGGCAGGTAGCTCACGACCCCAGGGCACCGTCTCTGCACAGAGCTGGGGTCACCTCGGCTCCCCGGCCTGGCTGAGTGCTGGGCTGCAGAAGAAAAAGGAACCAGAAAGCGTCCTATCGCGCGTGAAAACCAGCCTGGACTGGCAGACCCCAGATGAGGAAGGGAGCCAGGCTGCAGGTCCTGGGCAGGAATTCCCACCGGCCTGCCTTTGGTGTCCGGGGAGGGAGCTCCGGGTCTGCAGGAAGCTCTGAGGCCTGTGCCGCAGGCAGAGCTGTTGTCCCGCCACAGGGACATGGTCTGTCGAAGGGGATGTAGCTTGGGGCGTGGGGGAACTGGGTGGGGGCGTGGCAGAATCCATGGACACTGACTTATCTAAACACTTTCAACTTTTCAAGTCATTCACTTCCTCGCCTCATTAGAGCCCTGACCAAGCTATAGGCAGAACGGATGCCATGTGTTCCACGTGACAGGTGAGAAAACAGCCCAGACCGAGAAACATACCCTTCAAGGTGGAGGTGACACAAGTAAGAGGCCCCTGCAGCGGGTTAAGTGGTGTCCCCCCCCAGGGTTCCTGTCCCCCTGGAACCTCAGAATGTGACCTTAATTGGAAGTAGGGTCTCCACAGATTAGCTAAGTAATTAGCAGTTAGTTGAGACTCTGGATTTAGAAGGGGCCCTAAATCCAATGACTGGTGTCCTGACAAGATGGAGAGGCAGAGAGGCAGAGAAACACAGGAGAGGGCCGTACGGAGAGGGAGGCAGAGACTGGAGTGATGCCGCCACAAGCCAAGGAGAGCCGGCAGCCACCTGGTGCTAGAAGAGTCGAGGGAGGGCTCTCCCTGAAGCAGGGGTGGGGAACCTTCTTTCTCCCAAGGGCCATTTGGATGTTTATGACATCACTCGAGGGCCACACAACATGATCAGCTTCAGAATTCGCCTGCTCTCTGTGGTCACACATTTAATTAACTCACCCCTCATGCCTTGGCAGGGCCAGACCAAAGGATTTCGGGCCTCACGTGGCTCGAGGGCTGGGCCGGATGTGCCCCGCCCCCGCCCTAAAGCCTTCGGAGGGAGCGAGGGCCCCGCCGGCACCCCGAGTGCCGACTCTGGGCCTCCAGCCTGTGAGACAGTGAACGCCACCTGTTTTGAGCATCAGCTGTAGTCTCTTGTTAGGGCAGCCCTAGGAAACCAATACGAGTCCTGAGGCTTTTGGTCTCCCGCCTCCCATTAGCTTCCATGGGACCATGAGGCCATTCTGCAGCTGGGTCCGCCTCGCCCCTCCCCTGCACCCCCTTTCAGGGCCCTCCCCGTCAGTTTGGAGCCCTGGGAGGGGAGCCCACCGGGGACCCGCAAGGCGGTGCCTGCTGGGACGGTATGTGGGCAGGAGGGCCACTCCCAGCGGGACTGGCCAGTCCTTGGACTCTGCTGATTCTGGGCGGGAGCCAACTCCCTCCAGGAAAGGGGTGGCGGTGCAGTCTTGTTTCACCGTGATTAGAGCCAGGGGATAGAACAAGAGCCTCCACTTCCTCAAACCTCCTTTACACTAACCGCGGCCTGGGCGCTAATCTCCCCAGACCCTGGGAGGAAGCTATCTCTGTTCAGCAGAAGCGAAGTGAGCCAGGAACTGGGTGGGCAGGGCTGGGCTTTGCCCTTGAGAATGACCCTGAGCCCTGACCCTCCCTCCACAGCTGGAAGGAGGTGAGTGTGATCTCCACGTGAAGGTGGGAACAGTTAGGACCACTGTGCAGCCTCCGAGGTCACAGGGCCAAGGTCACGCAGGCTGCCGGAGCCACTCTCTGGGTCTGCCGGTCAGCGTGGTCCTGTTTAGCCGGGGCAAAGCCTGCGGCCTCCAGCACGGGACCATGACCCGAGCCTCTGTCTAGGTCAGCTCATCCTGCGTGGACAAGGCCGGACTCTGAGATGCCGGAGAGATCCCTGGGGCGGGGCCGTCGTCCGCACTGTCTCCCGGATGCTGGAAAACTGCCTGGGTCTCGGCAGGTGCTGATGGCCTGAGGCCTTCCCTGGGCCGTCATGGGGTAGTGCCCTTAGCCCTGGGCAGAGGGGTCCCCGGAGAGGGGCTGGGGGACAGGGATGTGGTCAGTCCTCGCTAGGCATGGGGCAGTCCGGGCAGTGGGTGGGGAGCAGGCTGCAGGCCAGGAACTGGATGGGGGCCCACCGAGGCACCTGCACAGAGAAGGCACAGAGGGTTGGCCTCCAGCCCAACCCCAGCGGAGGGCGCTGCACCGCACAGCAGCCGGCTGGCTCGGGCTGGGCCGCAGACCTCCTGCGTCTATAAATATCCAAGCGATAATAAGAACAATTTCCTGGGTGGAAATAAGACCTGGGGTGGAGCGTGTCTGTGTACGTGTCTGTGTGCATGTCTGTGTGCGTGCGCACGTGTGTGCGCGTGCACGCGTGTGTGTGTGTATGTGTGTGTAGTGAAATGGGGAGGCTGTCCATACTATGCCCCCCCTTTTCTGTACCCCCCATTGTGCTAACAAGGGGCATGGACATAAGCTGGACTCAGCTGGCCCCTCCACTGATCGGCTCTTTGCGGCTGAGGGGCCGGGCCAGCCGGTGCTGGTGGGAGGGAACCCGGTGGTCCGCGCTCCTAATGAGGCCCCAGGACTGCCTCCCGCAGCCTCCCCACCCAGGGTGCTCCTCTGCCTCCGAATGATGATTAATGACATATTTACTGTGTCCGGGCGTGTGCTTTTCTGGGAAATAAAAATTCTGGTTCAAGCTGTTTGTTCCACCTAATTAGAGAAAAGGGAGATGTGTTCATTAAACCAGGGAGAGAGGGGAAGGCAGGCTTGTGGCTCCCACAGGAGGCTCACCCGGCTCCCAGCTCTCGGGGACCCCAGGCCCTGGACCCAGGAAGGGCCAGGTCTGCAGGGATGTCCTGGGGGAGGAGGCTGAGAAAGGCCAGGGAGGCCTGGGAGCCCGCAGGGCAGAAAGGTAGCTTGGAGGGGGGTGGGGGCATGGCCTGCCTGCTCTTGCCCAGCCTCCATCTCCCTCTCCCTCCTTTGTCTCCCTCCCTCATTCCTTCCGAATCTCCTTATTCTCATCCTTCTTTTCCTTCATTCCCCTCTGACAGCTCTCCCCTTTACTCAGATGCAAACGGATCCTCTGGGCTCTGAGGCCTTGAAGGTCCCAGCCAGGCCGAGCATTCTATCATTGGCTGATTCTTGTCCCAGCCCACGCGGACCTTCCCTCCCAGCTCCTTCTCTTCACTGAACTTGGCTCTGGGGACACGCCGGGGGCCCCAGCCCCCCACCTCCTATTTCAGAAACCTTCGTTAGTGTGCACACCAGCTCATCCCGTGAATTATTAATGGCGAGTCTTCTGTTTCTGGGCCACCACTTCCAAGGCCTGGGGCGGGCAGCCCTCCCTCCGGCTTGGTGGCATGAGCATGCTGCCCCACGTGACCCTGATGGCAGCTCTTGCAGGGGCACTAGGACCAGCGCAGCTGTGCGTGCAGGTGTGTGCTGGGGCGGGCGTGCACCTGACCCATGCACAGGGGTGAGTGCGTCGAGCAGTAGCCTTCGTGGACGGGTTTCCGGCCCTCTCTGCATCCAAGGCTCTGTGGGGTCTGGGGCTCATCTCTAAACTCTGCCTGCCCGGGCGCAGCTTCCTGTCTGTGCCCCATGCCCCACCCCTTGGCCTTCAGTTGACAGATGTGCCCTGGGTGCGGGTGTCCAGTGCAGGTGGCAGCCAAAGCCCCCCGGTGGGCAGTGGAGAGCCAGGCTGAGCCCAAGAGATGGGAGGCCAGGAGATGCCTGGGGGTGGGGGTAGGGGTGGAAGGGACCCCATGTGAGGATGATGGAGGTTTCCAGGGAATGCAGTGGGTGGGGATTCAACACCTGTGCTTAAAAGAGGCCTTGAGTGAGACCTAATTGCCTGGCAACCAGGTCTCCTCTCCTGTGTCTTTTCTTTTTCTTTTTTTTTTTTTTTAACATCTCTCTGATTCCCCTCTTTACAGCTGCCTGGGGAATCCACTAGGGCCGCTTGAATGGGGATGGAAGGTAAGGTGGAGGCCTGCACAGTGCATTTGCCCAGACCCTGCCTTCTCAGGGACCTCACGCTGTGCCCTGAGGCCAGGAGTAACGCCCATCAAGAAAGCCAGGATGAGTGGTGGCTGCTGGGTAGAGACTCTAGGCCCTGATAGGCAGGTGGATGGAGGGTGCTGGGGTGACCCAGCGGAGAGGCTGGTGGAGGGAGCGGGGCCCAGTGTGGGGGTTGTTATTCCGCAAGTGCTCTTAGCCCAGTGAGGCCCGGGGTCCCGGCAGCAGGCGGAGGGAGCAGAGGTGGGGCCAGAGGGCGAGGGGCTTCGAGGTAGGGACATACACGCCCTGCTAAGACCCAGCACCTCTCCAGGGTCCAGGCCTCGTCCCCGCACCTGGCAGCAGCTTGTGAAGTAGCAGGTGGAGCAGGGCCCTGGCTCCCCAGGGAGATTTCTCTCTGGACTCAGCCCATAGTGTCTCCCCTCTTCCTCAGCCTGTCCTGCCCGCGCCCCCCCCCCCCCCCCGGTTTGTGTTGATTCTGGTGCCAGGCCCGAGCCCGGGTGTCCGGAAGGGGACTCGGGGGGAGGTCTTGCGGTCACTCCAATGTTGCTGCAGCCAGATGCCCACTGGGAGCCCAGGCGCTAACCCGCACACCAGGCCAGGGGCTTGGAGGCAGTGAGGGTACATGAGGCCCCCCAGCCAGTGTGGGGGAGTCTCCTCCAAGAGACAGAACCCTCAGATGAACAGAGCCATAGGGTGAGAGAGAGAGTGATGTGCAGAGAGCAACAGAGACAGCAAGAGCTGCAGAGGTGGGGTGAGCTGGCCCCTCCCCAGGGAGCCCCCAACCCCCTCCCCTGCCCCCACCAGCCCTGCCCCCACCAGCGCCGCCCCCAGGCCTCACCTTGGAGTAGGTGGCCCCGTTGATGACCTCTCCCTTCCGCAGCCAGACGATGGTCGCGGCGGGCTTGGCGTTGTCTGCGTGGCAGGTGAGGTTGAGGGGGTCCCCTGCCCGCAGGCTGATCACGGGCCCCCCCAGGATGACGGGGTCATCGGGTGGCACTGTGGGCAGAGGAGGAGGGAGGTCAGGCTGAGGGCAGCCGCGGAGCTGGCGGGCTTTATGGAGCTGATGACAAACAGTAATTACCACACTTTAATAACCGTTAATCCCCGAGTATTGTCACTGTAATAACAGCAGTAATCCCGCACACACGCACGGCCTGTTTATTGGCAGAGGCTGTTCCCAGCAGCGTCGCATCCTCTGCTCACGAGGAGCCTGCCAGGGGACAGGGCAGCCCTGAACCTGGTCGCAGAGGGAGGAGCAGAGCTCTGATGCCCAGACAGTATCTGTAGTCGCTTCCTATTTAACAACTTCTCCTCCACTTCCTCCTCCTCCTCCTCCTCCTCCTCCTTCTCTTCCTCCTCCTCCTCCTTCTCTTCCTCTTCCTCCTCCTCCTCTTCCTCCTCCTCTTCCTCCATCTCCTCTTCCTCTTCCTCTTTCTCCATCTCCTCTTCCTCCTCCTCTTCCTCCTCCTCTTCCTCCTTCTCCTCTTCCTCCTCCTCCTCCTCTTCCTCCTCCTCCTCTTCCTCCTTCTCCTCTTCCTCTTCCTCCTCCTCTTTCTCCATCTCCTCTTCCTCCTCCTCTTCCTCCATCTCCTCTTCCTCCTCCTCTTTCTCCATCTCCTCTTCCTCCTCCTCCTCCTTCTCTTCCTCCTTCTCCTCCTCCTCCTCCTCCTTCTCCTTCTTTAAAAATGCTATTTTTTAAATAAGTTTTTTTTTTTTGATTGCAGAGAGAGGAAGGGAGAGATAGAAACATCGATGACATAGAAACATCATCCCTACCCACACGCCCCCTACTGGGGACCGAGCCTGCAACGCGGGCATGTGCCCTGACTGGGAACTGGACCGTGACCTCCTGGTTCATGGGTCAACACTCAACCACTGAGCCACACCAGCCTGTCTTCTTTTTCTTTTTTAAACAAAGCACGGTCACGTCTGTGGTCTGATTTCATCCGCACAACCATCTTGCTAGTAAACACGATTATGATCCCAACTGCATACGTGTCGAAAGGAGGCTCAGCTCAAGGGGTCAGGCTCAAGGTCACGCTGCCAGGGAGTGGCAGAGCCAGGGCTGGGAGCCGACCCCTGACACCTGGAGCACCGGGCGGCCCCTTCCTCTCGGGGGGCAGGTGACAGGCAGCCTTTCAAGACCGAGACAGCGGCTGCGAAGCCCTGGCATCTCCTTAGCGCTTTACCCTTCCAGCTCCCTCGCCCCAGTCAGAACGAACCTCTCCTGCTGGCTCTCCGCATGGGACGGGGTGCCGGAGGACCCCACATCTCCCTCGGTGCCCTGCACAGAGCCCTGTGCCTGGCAGGGTCCCATACACACTCGCTAAGGCCCATGGAGCCGCGCCTGTGACCCCATGATGACCCGGGAGGTAGGGCAGGCGCTTACGATGACGCGTGGCCAGCGTTTGGAGAAGCGGCCCAGAGACGCCGGGTCCAGGTCACAGAGCCGCTTCTCACGTCAGCGCAGTGGATACTCCGGAGGTGTGGCCTCCGAGGCTCCTGCCTCTCCCAGGACAGTCCACAGAGGGTAGCTCTCCCCAGAGACGCCCTGGGATCCCTGCTCTTCCTTGCTGGAGGGGCTGGGACCTCAGTTCTGGGGGCTGGGAGGGGCTGACTGCAGTCTGCCAGGGAAAGATCCAGGGGTAGCTGGGGGACAAGCTAGGGCCCTAGAACAAGGACCCAGAGACCGAGAATGTCCATCGCCCCCCACCAGGCCCTGTGCAAGCCTCCGCGCTGGGGGCTGGGGCAGGCGGTCTCAGAGCTCCAGGCACCCCCACCTCCCCTACAGGTGCTGCTTTCCGCTCCGCTCTCCCCTAGGGCGCGCCCCGCAACCTGCCTGGCTCCCTTCTCAGTCCCTGGAGCTCCTGCATCGGGGCTCCCCCAGGATCCCGGGCCCCCCAGGGAACAGCAGGTGGCTCCGGGTCCCCTTCAGCCAGTGCTCTGCCCTCCCTTCCTGCCTCCAGGGCCTGGCTCAGGACCCAGCCCTGTGAGCACCAACCCCCCACCCCCCAGTTTCTATTCCTGAGAAACAACAGACCCTCAGGGCATCCAGAAGTCCTCATCAGCCCCAGGACTCTGCCCGGATCCTGGCCCAGGGAGGAAGTCGGCCTCATCTAACCCTGCCCAGCCTCCCGGGGGGCCTGGGCACAGGCAGATGGTGGGTGTGGGCTGGACAATCATGACACCCTGTACCCCCTCATTACTGCCGGAGGCCACGTGGATGCGGGTGTGGCCCGGGAGCCCAGGGAGGCTAATGAGGGCTTTGCACAACTGGGGGTGGGCGTTCCCCTCGCCACAGAGGGAGGTTTGTCTCCACGGGCCGGGCCTTCCAGCCGGGAGGGCTGGGCTGGGCTCCTGCTCCCTCCCTGGGTGGGGGCAGCTTTCTCCCCAGGAGGGGTCCAGGGTGCAGGGGCTCCAGCCGAGCTTGCCCAGGGCCAGGAAGACGGAAAAGAACCACCGGCAGCTTTAGGAGAGGAATAAAGCAGCCCGTGGGTGCGGTAGGGTGGACAGCGCCCTCGGACAGACGGCGAGGCCCGAAGCAGCCCCTTCCGGTTTTATTTCCTCAGATCTGAAATGGGAGAGGTCGCCTGGCCGGCGTGGCTCAGTGGCTGAGTGTCGACCGATGAACCAGGAGGTCACGGTTCGATTCCCGGTCAGGGCACATGCCTGGGTTTCGGGCTCAGTCCTCAGTGTGGAGTGGGCATGCCAGAGGCAGCTGATCAGAGATTCTCTCTCATCATTGATGTGTCTCCCTCTCCCTCTCCCTTCCTCTCTGTTTAAAAAATAAATAAACGTGAGAGGTGGACAGGGGATCTGGAACGTTCTCTCCAGCACGGACATTCGCGGGGTCTGACAGTGGGTTAAGCCAGGCCACAGCTTACAATCTTCTGGGAGAGGTTGTGAAAACCAAGGCCATACACTGACCAGCTGGGCCCATTTCTGGAGCTGGACCCCAAGCAGTAGGGCTTTCAAGCTCCTGGCGGGTCCCGTGTGGCCAGGTTTAAGAACCGACTGTCTCTGGGCCTTTGTTCCTGCTCGTCATTCCTCCGGTCACAGTGCGGGGACTGAGCAGGCCTTTCCAAAAAAACAAAGACCGCGCTGGGCAGAGCCCTCCCTCCCTGCTGTGCAGTGCGGTGCTGGGAATACTGGATGAGGGAGGGAGGGGAGCAGAGAGGGGCGTGGGCTGCAGGGTGGGTACACACGCACCCACACATCCACCCTCAGAATGGGTGCTGATTACATCTTCCCAAATAAGCGGTTATCACGCCAGTTATTCGTGGAGCTATGCATTATTGATTGGCCTTCGCCTGGCTGCACACCAGATGGGGTGTGGGGGGGGTGCAGATGGGGCTGGGTGTGCGGGGCGGGTGGGGGAGGAGGGAGGAAGTTGGGGGGCCCACAGGCTGAATAGAAATCAACAGTTTCTGGCAGCTGCAGCTCCCCATGTACGGAAGGGGGACTCATTCCCTCTCTCTTCTTCGGAGGGACCAAGAGCTGAAGCGCTGGTGGGGGTGTGAGTGGAGGGGGGGGGGCGCCTGGAGCAGCCTGAGCCTGGACATGCATTATTCATGAAGACCTCACAGGATTGGTTATTATCCTGAACCACTACAGAGTTTGGTCTCCTAATTTTTAATCACAGGGAAGGTGGAAACGTTAGCCTTTTGTGATTAATCTGGAGATAAAAATAGTTGGCTGTTTTGGTGTTGTGCTCCTTGCCCGTCAGGACAAAATGCATTCACTGTGGAATGACTGAGGCCTGGGGATGACCGAAGCGGGTGCCGGGGCGGGCGGGGGGGGGGGGGGGGGGACGGGGGACGGACTGGCCCCCAGAGCTGGGAGCGGCTCTGCGCTGTCCAGAATGCTCTTTCCTGTGTCCTCGTCTTGCTGGCTTCGTCTCCTCTGTGAGGGCACAGCTTTCATTCACATCCTCAGCGAGGCCCATGCCATCGCCCCTCCCCTGCTCTTCATCACACCACCCGCCCCATTTCCCCATCAGGGGCGTCATGTTGTCCGTCTCCGTTTACCAGAAAGGAGGCTCCCTCACGACAAAGAAGACCCCGTCGTCTTGGTCCCGGAGGCACTGCCATGTCTGGATCAGTGTCTGACGCGTAGCAGTTGCTCAATAAACACTTGTTAAATGAATGAGTGAAGGATCCCTGGGCTGGGGTCTCTCCTGGCCTTCCCCTCCGAGGTCGGCACCTTTTATATCATGCACGTGTGTGGTGGCTAGCACTGGGGATGGATGAGTGACTGGGTGGCAGGGGGGGGGGGGGGGCCTGCAGACGCGACAAAGAGGAAGAGGCCCCGGCCCTCACTGGGTCAGCTGCATAAGAACGCTCTGTGGTGTGACATTGGGGGATTGGCTGCTGCCTGCCGTTTCTGGCGGGAGAAGCCTGGGCCGGGGAGGCGTGGTGGTAATGGCGGGGTGCTCCTCAGCCTGTTTTCTTGGTAGCACCCATCTTCTTGGTCCAGGAGGGACCCCAGTCTGATTTGCCTGGATCACAGGCGGGGAAGAAGGCTGCAGGCTGAACAAGGTGACAGATCAGACACCCGGCTGCGGGGTAGGAGCGGGTTAGCTGCCGGCACTACTTCCCTTTGCTATTAGGCATCGGCGTTCAGCCCCAGGCCCTGGGGACTCGGGCAGGGGCACAGGGGCGGGGAGTGGGCTGAGTTTGACTGGGAGTGTGCGAGCTGACTGGACTTGAGGGAGGGCACCTGGGCCTCTGGCTCATCCTGATCAGCACCTCACCCTCCAGACTCTCCCTTCACCGCCCCCCGCCCCCCCCCCCCCCCCCCCCCGTCTCGGCAGCCGTCCTGATGCCAGCCTTGCTCCCCTCCTCCCTCCCTTTCTCCTTTCAGCTCCTCCATTCAGCCCCTTTCATGACACTGTCTGAGCAGATCACGGCTGAGAAAACCAGACCGGCCTGCCTCCTGCAGACCTTCGCTCCCCGTGCGCCCGGACGGGCCTGCAGTGCCACCCCCCCTGGAGCTTGTTACAGATGCAGCGGCTGCTGGGCCCCACCTCTGGGCCTCCCGCACCGGCCCCGGCTTTGAAAAGGACGCCGGGGGTTCTGTATTACATCAGTGCTTGAGGAGCCCTGCTCTGGAGGCCTCTGGGGAATGAGGACAGGCCGAAGAACGCTTTGAAGGAAAGGCTCACCGGACGATGAGAGCACACACGGGGCCCTTCAGCCTCTCTTGGTGCCCTGCTCCCTCCTCAACTTAAAGAGAGGGCCTGGATGGCTCAGCAGACACTGGGCTTGCAGTTAGCGATCTTGTTTCTTAACAGGCGCCTCCACATAGGGCATTTCTTTGCCTGGGATGCTGGAGATCTCTCCCCCCACCCCTTCTCCGGGGTCTCCCTTCCCCAGCCTTCAAGACGTAGCTAACGGGTTGCCCAGTTCCTGAGGTCTTTCTGGAACCTCCCGGGTGGACCACGTGACTTTGGCCCATGTCCCCATGGCATCCTGGGCGTCCTCTGCCTCGATAGCCAACCTGTTCTATGCAGTGACCTGCACGTGTTTGCCTCTCTTCCTCGATCCCCATCACCTGGCTGGCACCTGCGTACAGGGGACACCCCGGGTGGCGTTTGCTGAGCCCCACCTGGCTGGAGTCCGTGACTTCACAGGCTGTAAGGACTGGGCAGGTTACATAACCTGAATCTGCAGCTCCTTCTGGATTCTCCCCTCCATCACCTGCCTTGTTAACTAACCATCCTGGTAGATTCTCAAACATGTCTCTCTGTTTCCATCCCCAAAGGTCTTCCTGGCTCAGGCCCTCATCATTTCTTGCTTGGATGATACTGCCTCGCATGCTCTCCCTCATTCCCCGACACGGGCCCCAGTGATCTTCACAAAAGTCAGGAGATCCATCCATCCATCCATCCATCCATCCATCCAAGCATCCGTTCGTCCCCATTTGCCGAACGTGTGTAAAATCTTGCTGAGGCATTGCCATCTGGATAGAGTCTGAACTTCTTGGCTCCTGTCGCCCTCTCCAGTCTCATTTTTCATCTTTACCAACAACTCAAATTCTTCCTGCGGATAAGAATCACTTCCTTGGAATAAATCACTGCTCCCCAACTGTCCCTTCCCATTTGTTTAGTTCCCTTGACGGCTGGGCAGCTTGGGGTCGAAGCCTGGGTCCCACCTTGACCAGCGTGTGCCCTTGGGCAAGTTGCTTAGCCGCCCTGTGCCTCAGTTTCCTTGTGTGTAAAACAGGGGATATAATGAAATCAGATTCGCTGTTTAGTTGCTGGAGCCCAGCGGGATGCGATGTGGAGAAACACTGTCCATGGTCCGGGGTTGCATGGTGGGTGCTCTGTCTCCTTGAGGAAGTAGAGGTGTCTCTCTCCTTCCCCTGCCCTGTGTTCACCGGGCTGCCCAGGGGTGACCCCATGCTGCCCTGCCCAGCTTGGCTTCTCCTCCTCCAGCTCCCCACCCCCCCCCCATCCTGTGCCCGCGAGAGGGAGGCCACACCACAGAGGCATGAGCCCAGCTGTCTTCCTGTGGAACAGAGATGAGCCTTCTGGGCTGAGCTCAGCCAATCGCTGACTCAGAATCATTCTGTTTGAGGTGGTTTATTATGCAGCAACCCCCCCCCCCCAAAAAAAAACCCCCAAGCCCCACAAACAAACAAACAAACAAACAAAAAACCATAAAAAAGAAAAAGCTAATTGGTATATTCAATAGTACGCTACTGTCTAGTGACCACCCACGTGCCTGGGCTCCTGAACTCGTCTCAGAACGGGGGCCACAGCCTGACCTCTCTGTCCACCCCACTTCGCCCCTCTCTCCCTCTAGTGCGGCCAGAGGCCATTCGGAAGCTCAGCCTCTGCTGCTGACAACCTTCACTGGCTCCCGCTGCTCCAGGCAAACTCCATTCCTCAGCTCGGAGGCCTCCCAGCTGGGCTTCTCCCTCCAGCTCTTTCTCCTGTGTTTGCCAGGAGCTGGGACTGGTCTGCTCGGCTCCCTGCAGGGACAGCCTGCCCTTCTAGAACTACGGCATTTGCCTGCTCAGTTCCCCTGCTGGGGGTGTCCTGACCCCGAGTCCTAACGGGCTAGAGTCCCCTGGTCTCGCCAATCAGTTCAGAGGAAGACCTTCGCCTCGTTAACGCGTGGTCATTCTTTAGGCTCTGCACCTCTGCCAGGAAGCCCTCTCTCCCTCTCAGCCCCGCCCCTCCCTTGTCTGGCCTCTGCTCTGCCCGAGCACCCGGCGCCACTTGCATGAGCTCACGCGGCCTTGATGCCAGTGCTGTTGGCTGCCCCGAGAGCAGGAGCGCCAAGGGCTGGTCCTTGCCAGGGTCTCTCTCCACCCCAGCCTTTAGGACGGTGTCTGCCCACGGTGAGCATCTTCCCTGAACTGCGGAGTCGGAAGCCAAGCTCCCCGAGCTCCCACAGCACCGCGCTGGGCCTTCTACCCGGCACTCTACCCGGCCGAGCACATCCGCCTGAGGGCCCCTTTCAGGTTCCCTGCACCTGGAGTAGAGGCTCAGTCCTCTTTGCATTTCCCCCCCACCTGGCATAGTGCCCTGGATGTAATAACAACAACGACGACAGTAGTAGGAAGAATAGCTCACACTGATACAGGGCCACCAAGACTTCCGGAACTTACGGCCCTCTAAAAACCACCCTCCAGTCCTCACAGCGACCCCATGGAAGGCAGACACAATGATCGTTCGTGCATATTTTGGAGATGAGGAAACCGAGGCACCAAGTGGTGAAGTTACTTGCCCAAATGAGCAGCCGATTGGCCGGGAAATCGCTTGTTTCAGCCCTTGTTCCCTGGCTCAGCCTCAGCCTCCCCGGCCAGCACCGGCCTCGCAGCCCTGACGGAGCCACCCAGTGATGAGGAGATGTCGCAGGCAGGACAGCAGGGCCCTTCCAGGGCGGAGGGTCCCGGGCGGGACTGTGAGGGCAGGGGCAGCTGCTGTCAGGGGCAACGTCAAACAAAGCCGCTTGTTTCCCCCTCGAATTAGGCAGGGCATCCTGTTTATTCCAGATTCAACAGGGCCTGAGCCATCTTATCAGTGAGGAGCTGTCTGCGGGGAGAAGGACGTTTCATTACTGCTGAGCAGACGAGTAAATCACAGGATGTAGGCAGAGCCGGGGGGAGAGAGCCATGGCAGGGAGGGCCCCAGACTGGGGCTCCACGCACACAGCCGTGTGTGTGTGTGTGTGTGTGTGTGTGTGTGTGTGTGTGTGTGTCCAGAGGAGTCCTGGCTTGGGTGCTGGTGGGTGGGGTGTGGAGGCACAGGTAGCCCCCCCTTTAGTGGGAAGGGGGACCTATGAGAGCAATGGGGAAAGTACCTGAGTGGCTGGTGGAGGAGGTGGGTCTGTTGAGTGTTGGGGGGTCAAGCACAGGGTGTGAGTGGCCCCCATGGCCACCTGGGAGGTGGTTGTGCAAACGGCCACAGGACAACGTGAGAGCCCTGCTAAGGTGTGTCAGTACGAGTAACTGGCACGGCCCTGCCTCGGCCTCACAAAGCTCTTCAGCTCCTTCCGACCTTGACTTGACCTTGGGGTTCTGATGAGCATGGTTGGGCCTGGGAGCCGAGCGTGGTGGCACAGGCTGCCATTTCCTTGTTTTCTCTTTTCTCTCTTTTAATTGAATTATAATTGACACACAATATTAAATTAGCTTCAGGTGTGCAGCGTAGTGATTCAATATTTTTATACGCTACAAAATGATCACCACGCTGAGCCTGGCTACCATCTGTCACTCCCCGAAGTTATTAAACAGTATTGACTATATTCCCCGGCCGCACGGCACCTCGGGCGACTTATTTGCTTTTTAACTACACGATTGTACCTCTTAGTCCCCTTCACCTGTTCTGCCCACTTCACTGGCTTGACCCTCACGGTAAACTCCTGCTGCAGGACCGTGTGGTGTCCTTATTTTACAGATGGGGAAACTGAGGCAGAGAACGGTCAACCCACTGGAGGCAAGCCACACGAGTCGCAGGTAGCGGAACCAGGCCCCTGACGCAGGCCCTGGTGAGCCCAGCGGCCCAAGGTAGCCATGGGAACGAGAACCGGTCCCCACGCCCTGGTGTGGCTCTCCCAGCTCTGAGGCCGCCGTCCTGACCTGGCAGGAGACTGGTGTGACAGGCGTCTGGCTGGGCTCAGGCATAGAAGACAGAACGTGATTTGCTTGATTTGGCCATGACCTCTGGGGGCACTGAGTGGCCTTCCCTAAGGAGGGGAAGGAGGCGGGGAAGGAACCTTCCCAACCAGTACCCAGAGCCTCAGCCGTCTGTGCAGAAACTGAGGGGTGTGGGCCAATGGTCACCTCACTAAAGGGGCTTAAAGGCAAACATAGGAAACTCCAGTGATCGGCTCCTGAAGTGAGGTTGAGAGCACTTCTTTTTGCATAGTAAACAATATATACCTTTATTGCTATCAGAGAGGAAGGGAGAGGGAATCATTGATTGGCTGCCTCCTGGATGGGGGACTAAGCCCACAACCTGGGCACGTGCCCTGACAGGGAATCGAACCGTGACCTCCTGGTTCGTAGGCTGATGCTCAACCACTAGCCACGCCGGGCAGGCTAACTTTTGCATTACAAAATGGTGCATCTGCTCCAGATGGTCGTTGGTGGAAGGCAAGAAGGGGAGAAGGGAGGAGACAGAGGGGTGACTGAGAGAAGTGCAGGGCAGCGGGTGGGCGGCGGGGGGGGGGGGGGGGGGGCGCAGAGGGAGAGACAGGCCAAGAGCAGACGGAGCTGAGCGAGGGCCGCGCCACGGAACTCAGGGCGAAGATGCACATGAGGAGGGACCATGGTGTCCCCTGAGGGAGGACCAGACGCCGACGGCAGCGCTCCCCGAAGGGAGGGGGGGACGCAGGGCGCTGTCTCGGTCTCTGCCGCAAACATGCATTTCAGGGAATCGCAGGAGGCCACCAAGGGCGCCTTCTACTTGGTGCAAAACGTTCAAGTCTACGTTGTGCCAAATCCTAAGACAAAACATCAAATTCTTTTTCTGGTCCGAGCCATTTGGAAAAAGTACAAGTCTCTGAATTTTACAAAGGGCAACGTGTTTGGAGTTCATTATAAAAGGTGTCTGAATGCCCATCCGGAGTTGGGCATTACCGGTGATTCTGGACTCTCCTATCTTCTTTGTCGCCGAGACCACCTTTCTCCTCAGAAATCGGCGAGCACTGCCTTTCATTTCTCTTTATCCAGAGAGGGTACGATCCATGGTCTTCACGGTCTCCCGGGTGCTCTGTGCAACCACAGGGCATCGCTCGGAGAAATCGTGTCATGCCCAGCCCGTGGCAGGCTCAGGTAGGGGCTGCTGAAGGCTGGGGCCGTGCAAGCTGACTCTGAGCTAGAGATCTGAGAAAACTTAGTGTGTGTGTGTGTGTGGGGGGGGGGGGGGGCTCTGAAGACACCCCTGATGGGATGAAGGAAGCAGATTGGCAGAGAAGCGAGCGGAGCCCTGGTGGGAGTGTGGGAAGTTCTCAGCAGATCCGCAGGGAGCGGGATCAGCCCAAGTCACGATTGCGGCTCTCAGCTCCGATCTGCATCACTGTCGCTGCGGGAACCGGGAGTGTGAGTGCTGCATAGATCGCTCCAAAGCAGAGGTGTCGCCGGGGCACAGCCCATCGCTGCTCTGAGGAGCGATGCAAGGTGCTCAGTGCTGGCTGGAGGGGAAATGTATTGGCTGTGTCTTAAAGTCACGATCAGGTCCCAGTGACAGGCACTCTGAGGCCCAGATAAGCCAAACCTGGTATAGAACTCAAAATATCATTTGCATTTGACTTTGGAGTGCACTGTGTGAGTGTGCGTGTGAGTATGTGTGTGAGTGTGCCAGCATATATGTGTGTGTGTCTGTATGTATGTGACTGTGAGTGTGTGAGTGTGCTTGTATGTATGTGAGTGTGTCTCTGTGTGTGTGTGTCCATGTGTGTGAGTGTATGAGTGAGTGTGTCTGTGTGTGAGAGTGTGTGTGTATGTGTGAATGTGAGTGTTTCTCTGTGTGTGAGTGTGTATGTCTGTGTGTGAGTGTGTATTTGTGTGTGAGTTGTGTGTGAGTGTGTATTTGTGTGTGTGTGAGTGAGTGTGTATTTGTATGTGTGTGAGTGTGTGAGAGTGTGTATTTGTGTGTGAGTGTGTGAGTGTGTATTTGTATGTGTATGAGTGTGTGTGTGTGAGTGTGTGTATGTATTTGTGTGTGAGTGTGTGAGTGTGTATTTGTGTGTGTGTGTGAGTATGTATTTGTGTGTGAGTGTGTGGGTGTGTATTTGTGTGTGAGTGTGTGTGTGAGTATGTGTGTGTGAGTGAGTGTGTATTTGTGTGTGTGTGAGTATGTATTTGTGTGTGTGTGTGAGTGTGTATTTGTGTGTGAGTTGAGTGTGTGTCTGTGTGTGGGGGGAGGAAAGACAGTGTTAGTTACTCTTCGGCATATTTATCTGAGATCCCGTCAGGTTGATCTGCATTCACTGGCCATAGCCCCCGGGAGAGGGCAGAGCCCGCTCAGCATGAAGCCGCCAGAGCTGGGGCTTGTGCCCGAGGCAGGTCATTGGAAACGTCCAGGCTGCACCCCTCAGAGCTCCTTGGGGCTGAGGAGCTGCCTCGGGACCGGCCATTGGGCCTCCCAGTTCCCGGCTGCCTGACCCGGTGAGTGTGTCAGCTCTCGGAGCCGGTGTCTTCCTCGCCAAGGGCAGGCCAGCAGGCGGATTATGCGAGGTGGCGTAGGTAATGTCCCCGGAATTATTTATTATTAGTCTAGTTATTAATGCCCAGCCCCTCCCCTCTCCCTCCTCCCTCCTTATCCCAGAGAACGGTTCTGCCTCCTGCATCTCTGGCCGGATGGTGGTCTGGGGACCCAGGAGGCCAAGCAAAGCTGGGAATAGTTCTCGGGGCCAGATAGGGAGACCCCGCTCCTCCTCCTGGGGCCCCAGGTTGGGCAGAGATGGCCATTCGCTCTTCAAGAAGCAGCGGGTGCACAGGCTGAGCGGTTCACAGCCCACCTGCCCGGGGAGGGACGGGTTTAGAGAGGAGAGCATGGTGTCCCCATTGGCGAATAGGGGTGGGCTCTGTTCTGTGTCCACCCACTGGTGGAGGAGGGTCCTGAGTGGGGAGAAAGGAGGGCTTCAGATACTGCTGTTCCGAAGACAGGACCTGAGTCTCAGGGACACCGCTTTCCAGCTGAGTGAACTAGGGCCAGTCTCACTGTTCACATCTGCAAAGTGGGCACAGCAGTAAACACTGCCAGCGTGTCATGACGGCCAGGTGGGACCAGCGAGCGTCTAAGGCCGGAGCGCGGCACAGGTGCCAGCATGGAAGGCGAGGCTGCGGAGGGGGTGCAGGCTGGCGACGGGGGTGCTTTCCCACCCCTCTCATGGCTCCAAGAGGGAAAAGGAAGCACCTCGAGGCTGACCCAGCCCCAGGCACCTCCCTGAGAAGCTGAGCGACCTGCCCGAGGTGACACAGCCCAGTTCCATCTTCTCAGGAAGCGTGTTTCAGAACCCGGACCTCCATTTTCTCACTTGCCTCCAGTCAGCCACATGCCCCCTTCCTTGCCTGCCTCAGTTTCCCCGGGGCTTATTAAGTGCAAGGATGTATGTCCCTACAGACATGCATTTGTGTCATTTACACATTCATGTACTATATGGGGGCATACGTTTTCCTTCCTGCCCCAGGCTCTCGTGTGAATTGATGATGCTGTTACTGACCCAGTCTTTATTTAATATTTTGACGTTTTGTACAAAAATTAATATTTTTTGCATTCATTTTGATTTTAAAAAACACTGCATTAAATATTACGTATCTACATGACTGAGTTTTTGTTTTGTGATCCTCACCCCAGGATATGTTTCTCATTGATTCTAGTGAGAGAGAGAGAGGAAGGGAGAGGGAGAGACAGAGAGAGAAACATTGATGTGAGAGAGACATCAATCGGTTGCCTCCCGTATGTGCCCCAACTGGGGGTCAGACCTGGGTATGTGTTCTGACTTAGGGATTGTACCCACAACCCTTTGGGGCACAGGCGACGTTCCAACCCACTGAGCCACACCGGCCTGGGCTGGATCACTGAGTTCCCTGATGCCCCTTAAACTTCGTGCCTCACCCAACCTCGGCCCTGCTCCAACTGTTCCCCCAGGGGGCTAGCTGCTCCTCTCCCCTGCCCCTGGTGAGGGCGCTTGGACCCCTCTGGGCATGTTCAGATGTGGAAGATTCCCAGGGGTGGGAGCAGCTGCCGGGGAAGACGGATGAGCTCGGGAGGCTCACAGATTGAGATGTGCAGCGGCTCCCGGGCCATCCATCAAGACCCGGGGTGATGACACGCACCTTAATCAGGCCAGAGCCCCCTGGGTCTCAGGGCGCGGGAGGCAGGGGGAGCCAGGAGAACTGAGCGTCCTGCATGCTCTCAGCTGGTGCCCAGAAGGGCTGAGTAGCAGCCAGGTGGTCAGGCGGTGCACTGACTGATTCCAGGGGGTGCTGAACTCCTAGCTGGTCCCCTTGGAGCCCCTGTCGTCCACGCAGGCCCCACCCTGCTGCCCGGACCCTGGGCTGGGGGCTGGGAGGGATTGCGGGAGGATAGGGGCGGAATGAAGCAGGTGGAGGGGCAGGTTAGGGGTGAGCCTGCAGACCGGCCCTGCTTTGCCTCCTCAGACACCTCCAGGGGCGAACCTCCCCATCTGCAACAGGGAGTGTGAACCCTCAGCCTGGCTTCAAGGCCCCGTGTCAGCTGCCACCCTCTCTCGTGCCCTCTGACCTACCCAAGGCCCCCCAGATGAATCCCCTCTCTGCTCCAGGTCCATGTACCACCTCCTCCCTGAAGCCCTCCCTCCTGCCCCACTTCCCTCGCTGTCTCACTCCTCCTTGCAGCCCAGTTCCCACAGGGAGCCTCCCCTGCGTGCACAAGCCGCCTCCCCACACAACGGAGTTCTCGGAGGGCCCAGGGGACTTATGCCTGGGGTTTCCTCCTCAGAGCCAGCACCAGGCTGCAGCCACGCCCCAGGAATGAGGGGACCCGAGGTGCTCTCTGGCCTGGGTCTCCCTCCCCCAGGGTATGGAGGGCAAAGGTAGGGGATGTCTGCCCGAGGGAGGGCGCTGTTGATGCCACAGTCGGAACCGCGGGGCAGGAGCGGAGCTCAGAACTCATTCCTCTGTAGTTCTGACATCTCTGCAAGATGCATCTCCATCCTACCAGCAGGTCAGGCCGGGCACCTTGGGGGGCCCTTGGCTTTGCCCTGTCTCTCACACCCCAATGGCCCCACCACTGACATATACACAGAGCTCTTCCCTCCTCCCACCGGCACTGCTGCTGCCCCAGCAGCCACGGCACCGAACACCTGACTCCACAGTGGCCTCCTGACCCGGCTCCTGCATTCCTCCTTGGCCCCCCATGACCTCTTCGCAAAGCAGCCAGGAGATCCTTTTCATAGCATGTCTCTCCTCTGCTCAAAGCCTCTGCGCTCCCCTCTCTCAAGTAGAGAAGATCTGAAGTTCCTATGGTCTACAGGATCCTGCCAGATCTGCCCTGGCTCCCTCTGACGTCATCCCCGTCACTCTCTCCTTTTTCCTCTGTGCCAGCCACACAGGCCTCTGTGCTGTTCCAGGAAAATGACAAGAAGCCCCCTGCCCCAGGGCCTTTGCACTTGCTGCCCCCCCGCCCCCCAATGCTGTCTCCCAGGGGTTGCTTGGCTCACTCCCTTTTCTTCTTCTCCTTCTCCTTCTCCTTCTCCTCCTCCTTCTCCTTCTCCTTCTTGGTTTTGGTATATGTTACTCAAAGAGGCCTTCCCTGGAATCCACATAAAATAGCACTTCTGCCCCCCAGCCTCCGCCTCCTCACCCTGCTTCGCTTTGCTTTATGTCATTCGTGACACCACAGTGTTTGTTTGCTTATTGTCTGTCTCCTTCCACGGGTGGAAGTTCTGTGAGAACAGCAACTTTTTTCTGTGTTATTCACTGTTGTAACTTTAGTGCCTAGAACAGCCATGCACACAGTAGGTGCTTAATATGACCGGCTTAGCCCCTACTAGCTGCACGAGGTGGGTGAAGGTCTCCCGGGTGTACAGGACTGGATGGACTTCCGCCCCATCGAGGCACGTCCAGCTCTCTGAACCCCAGGGTCCCCACTTGGCATTAATTAGCACCCCACACTTTTCACATACAGTCTCCTTCCTCCCCTTGGTAATCCCTGGAGGCTCCCAGTGGCCAGTGAGACATCGCAGGCCACCTGCGCCTGAGGGGAGGAGCCTGGGTCGGAGCTCAGGCCCCTGGGGCCCAGCCTTGCCGTTCCAGTCCTCCCCGGTGGCCCTGCGGCCTGATTCATCTGTGCTCCCCGGGGGCCCGGCCCAGGTCAGCCCCGGGAGGCTGCTGAGCAGGCCCTGTCTCTCGTCTGGGCACAGTGCCAGGCGTGCGTTGGCGCTCAGTCACTGCTCTTGCGTATTTTACGATGAAGGGTGGTTATAATAAAGGGCATTAATCATGGGACGACGGCTGGCCCGGGGGGTTTCCCAGCCAGTTTTGTTGCATACAGGGTGCTTCCCTTCATGTCAAACAGCCTCCTGAGCAGCCGGGACAGAGAGGAATCCTTGTTCCCGTGTTAGAAAAGCAGCCCTGGCCGGTGTGGCTCAGTGGATAGAGCGTCGGCCCACGGACTGGAGGGTCTCGGGTTCGATTCCAGTCAAGGGCACATACTTTAGTTGCAGGCTTGATCTCCAGCCCTGGTCGGGGCGCATGCAGGATGCAGCCAATCGTGTCTTTCTCACATCAATGTTTCCCTCTGTCTCCCCCCCTCCCTTCCACTCTCTCTAAAAATCAATGGAAAACAGGCGAGGATTAACCAAACAAAGAAAAGAAAAGAAAAACAGGGCCTCAAAAACAACGACTTGCCTAAGGTCTCAGGGTCAGCAAGGGCAGGGACTGGGGCAACGGTGTGCTCCTCAACAAACTCTTCAGATATAAACAAAGCGCAGTACCAAACGGAACCCCAGCTGCGGTGCTGGGCAGTTTCTATGGGGCAAACCCTCCCATTATAGCCGGTGTCAGGCTCCCTGCCCGCTGTCACCGGATGCGGAGTGACAGATACGCTCTCCCGGCCGGTACAGCTGCCCCCGGACCCCACGGAGCCTGGTGACAGCGTCTAACTTCTCTCCAAGCGTCGCAGTCCACAAAGCACGCTCACAACATGCGGCGCTCGCCTGATGTTCACGGGGACCCTTTTAGTTTAGAGAAGCAGCTATTGTGTCCATTTATCAGATGCGAACGCGGGGCTGTGTGGCCGTGCAGGGATGCTGGTCAGACCAGGGCCCGGGAAGTGGGGCAGGGAAGGAGCGGGGAGAACTCGTCGGTTCAGTCCCCACGTCGCTGGTCAGTAGCAGGGCCCGGGCCGCAGACACGCTGCATGGCGGCTGCTGAGGGTCAGGCTGCCTCGGCTTGCAGGTGATCTTGGTGGCCATGCACCTGCCCACCAGACTTACTGAGTGCTGCCGTCTGTGGGGTCTGGGCGAGGCACTGGGTGTGGAGGGCAAGGAGGCCTGGTCCCTGGCCCCGGGGCACACAGTCCAGGTCGGGGAGACCCCCACAGAGCACAGGACTGCCATGGGGACTTAGAGGGGGTCCTAAGCCAGACTGGGGAGACTGAGAGGCTGAGGCCTTGGGGGCCCGTGCAGCATGCTGGGGTATGTGTGGGGGGAGTGAAGAGAGAGAATCGTGCACAAACACACGAGAGATGACGAGCGAGGCGGGAGCGTGCAGGGGAGCTGAGGCTGGGGTGGGTGGGCCCTGAGTCGAACATTTCCCCCCGGGGCCTGTGTCTGCCTTGCCCAGCCCCAGCTCTGACTCCCTCAGCTCCATGACTCTGAGCCTACTCCGTCCGGGAGTTTGCTACTAAGAATCTAGAGTGGCACAAGGCGGGTGGCACAGGCAGGTGCCAGCCCGGCCAGCCAGCCAAAGCCACATTTGAATTCCAGACCTTGGCAGACTGACCTCCTGTTTGCCAGGCTACAGTCCCTGGCTCCCTGGAGCCCAGCAGGGGCAGCAAAGGTGTCTGCTGCCCGGGCCCGGCCCTGTCCTACCCCAGGGGTGGGGTGGGGTGGGGTGGGCAGGTGCCCACACATGGCTGCTGGCCATAGGACTCCAGGGCTGGTGGGAGCCAGCAGAGCAGGCTGAGTGTCAGGGAGAGAGGCAGGGCAGGGTTCCCTCACACAGATGGCCGACGGAGGTGCCGGTGGCCAAGGACCCTCTCTCCCTCCCCTCCCCGCTATGGAGACCCTAAGTGGCCGTGTAAGGCGTTCACTTCCCTGAAGCCCGTGCTGGAGAGATGCCCCCAGAGCCAGCCCAGCTCCTGCTGTTCATGTCGTCCCAGCCCAGGCCCCAGACTTGAGAGCAAAGGACCCTGGTCCCTGCTGTACAGATGCCCCTCCCCCGGGCCTGTGGGTACCTGGGGCAGGTGTGGGCCCAGAGGCACATGTTCTCCCAGGTGGCAGACAAGGACCCAAGGCTTGGAGGGACCAGGGGACTTGCTCAGAGTCTGTTTGTCAGGCTCACTGCCTCCCTCGGGGCTGGAATTGGGCTGGGCCGGCAGTGGGGACTGAATTGGCGGCCAAAACCCCTCAACACCTCCAGGTAGGAAAGGAGGGTCCCCCAAGGGGAGTTCGGCTCCTTCCCCGCAGATGATGCATCAGTTGAGACCAAAAGGAGACTGGGGGGGGGGGGGAATTCGAGTTCCCCTCATTAGTTACATCTAATTGGATCACAACAGTAAACAGCAGCCTGCCTTCAATAAGCCGGGCTCTGCCGCGACCCCGAGATGGTGTCCCTCACCGGCGGGTGTGCCAGGGAAGACGCTGCTAATTGTCGCGAGGCCACGTCCCATCCTGTGCCAGGTAAGGGATGGCGGCGAGAGATAATTATAATCAGATCTAATTAGCAATTAGAACAGATCCCAACTAGAAGCTGTTTGCAGTTAAATGTTCCCACGGAGGTGCTCACAGTCCCCAGGGTGCGCCGTGTGCCCCAGACAACGGAACGGGCTGGAGAGGAATGGGCACCCTCACACCCTGTGACTTTCATCTAGCGCAGTGGTTCTCAACCTTGGCTGCACATTAGAATCACCTGGGAATCTTTTTAAAATCCTGATTTCTGGGCCTCATCCTCCGGAAATTCTGTTTCTCTGTTGTGGGGTGGGGCCACAACATTAGTAACAAAGAAACAGAATTTCCGGAGGATGAGGCCCAGAAATCAGGATTTTAAAAAGATTCCCAGGGACAGTGGGGCCTTGACTTATGAGTGTCCCGACTAATGAGTTTTTTGAGATACCAGCTGTCTCTCCGCAGATTTTTTGCATTGAGTTGACAGAGTAATTTGAGTTAACGAGCTCCTTAACGAGCTCGGTCTTGGAACGAATTAGACTCATAAGTCAAGGCCCCACTGTAATTCTAATGTGCAAGCCAAGGTTGAGAACCGCTGATCTAGCAAGTAAAGGGGACGCACAGAGAACTGGTGGCTCAGGGAGCAGGGGTGGCAGTGCCCTGGGCAGCTGGGCCCTGGGGCAGCGGGAAGGACATCGGGTTGCCTGGCTCCTGTGGGCAGCACCTTCCCCTCACGGGTTGAGGTCAAGGCCCTCCCCTCCAGGGCTGCCTGCAGTGGGCCCCGGGCAAAGGCCACTTATTAAATGGCCCGGGACCCCGAGGCCTGGAAACTCCCGGATCATTCAAGAAACTGCAGGTGGCCTGGCATCATGGGACATTTGCTGCTAGAATCATTTGCTGCTAACGACACTGGGGGGTGTGACTCCACCCACTGTCGCCAGCCCGCCGATGGGCCTAATGTTGCCAGATGTTTACAAGAGAAGCCAGGTGTCTGAATGTTTAATATTAAGGCTTCCAGAATCTTAAATGTAGGCAACAAATTAACGCCCCCCCTCCCCCCAATAAACCCAAAACTCTAAAGGAACTCTGGGAGCTGACCAGACCTGTCTGTGTGCCTGGTCTACCTGCCACTTGCCAGCTGCCACTGGAGAACCTGGGCTCAGTGGTTCCTGCAGCCTCTGCCCACTCTGGGGGTCTCTCATTCTTTGGCAGACCCCTGCCCAGCACAGCGCAGGCATTTGGCACGCCATGTGGGTCAACACACGCATTAGGGGAGGACCCAGCTCTAGATACCCCACCCCCATGTGCTTGAGGCCCAGTGGCCCATCCTGGGAGCTCTACCCCCAGGTCCCCAGGTCCCCAGCCCCTGGGCACCCGCCTGGGAGGGCAATCGACTCACACAGCCCTGTTCACTGCGAGGGCTGCGGTCCTCCCTCGAGAGTCCCTTCCTGCTATGGATTTTGAAGGCCGGTGGCGGCAGAATTACTCTCCCTTTTTTTTTCTTTCGGTGCCGTGTCTCTAGTCAATAACTAAGTGGGAACTAAAGGATGCGCGAGAAACCAGAATGCAGTCAAAAGGTAAATTGTGGGCTTAAAGGCCCCTGAGAGACGGGCTCAGACTTGGAAATGTTTCCGCGTGTGAAGCCGGTCTCTCCTCTCAGCCATGCTCTCGGCTCTTCGATTTGCATCTCGGAAAGGCAATCTTGAAAACTGATTTCCCTCGGTTGCGTTTCACGGGTGTAGAGACCAAACAGGCTGTTGTATTACGGTAACGACATCAACATCTCACCTACCTTTGCCTTAATTATTTTTCTGTCTTGCCAGTGGAACCTGTTTAATAAGATTTATAGGTGGCGGGGAGGAGGGGCGAGCCAGTGTGCGGCTCAGATAATGGGCCGGCTGATTTCCCCTCACTGGCTGTCTCCGTAGGAAAACACGAACTAAAAGCTTTGCAGCACTTAAGTGATAATACAGTAATGCCAACATTTCACCTGCCTCCCCCTTAATTATTTTCCTCTCTCACTTTTGCCACCTGAACCTGTTTACTAGTCGATAAGATTCCCTGACAGATAAGAACCAAGGGCTCTCGTTCTCTTAGGCAGATAAGCGTCTGCTGCGTGGGTTCTGTGTGAAAAGGGAGCTGTGAATGGCAGCGAGGCTTTCTCTCAGCTCTTCCCGGGGAGGTTCAGAGCCGGTGGGCCTGGGGCAGACCGAAGGCCATGGGAATGGAGGGCAGGTGACTGTGAAGGCAGACTTGGGTCCTGAGAGGGGCACCCTGGCCTGGGAGGCAGATGGGCACCAGAATGTGGACACAGGACAGGGGAAGGCCCTCTCTCTACCCCTGCTCTCCCTCCCTCCTAGACAGGGGTGAGGGGATCTCATGGGATTGGGGAGAGGGTCTTGGTCACATGCATTATTAGGCCAGCCCTCAAAGGGAACCATCAAACATCTGAATACATAGGAAGACAGTCCATGTTCATGCATTGGAAGACTCAGTGTTGTTGAAATGGAGATTCTCCTCAAACTGGCCTAGAGCTTTAACACAATTCCTATAAAAAGTCCAGCACCCGTTTTGCAGAAATTGACAAGTTGATCCTAAAAGTTATATGGCAATACAAGGGGCCCCAACTTGCTAAAAGCATTTTGAAAAAGAACAAAATTGGAGGTTTTACTTTTTCTGAATTCAAAATTTGCTATTAAGTTATAGTATTTAAGACAATGCAGTACTAGCAAAAGAATAGACATATAGATCAATGCATCATAATTGAGAAGAATAGTGTTTTTCTTTCTTTCTTTCTTTTTTTTTTTAATAAATCCTTTCCCGAGGATATTTTTTCCATTGATATTTAGAGAGAGTGGAAGGGAGGGAGGAGGCGGGGGTGGGGGGGAGAGAGAGAGAAACATTTGACTGGTGCCTCCCACACTTGCCCTGACCTGGCTGGGGATTGAACCTACAACCCAGGTGTGTGCCCTTGACTGGGAATTGGACCCACCACTTTTCGACAAACAGGATGAAGCTCCCCCCACCTGAGCCACACAGGCCAGGGCAAGGATAGAGTTTTTTGATACCGATGCTGGGACAGCTGGATGCAAAAATGATGAATTTAGTTTCTTTTTTTTTTTTTAATATATTTTATTGATTTTTTTACAGAGAGGAAGGGAGAGAGAGAGAGAGAGTTAGAAACATTGATGAGAGAGAAACATCGATCAGCTGCCTCCTGCACATCTCCTACTGGGGATGTGCCCGCAACCAAGGTACATGCCCTTGACCGGAATCGAACTTGGGACCTTTCAGTCTGCAGGCCGATGCTCTATCCACTGAGCCAAACCGGTTTTGGCGAATTTAGTTTCTTATCTCACAAATTACCCAAACATTAACTTAAAAGGAACTATAGACTAAATGTTAGAGCTAAAACTGTAGAATGTGTGGAAGAAAACATAGGCGCAAACCCCTCTGTGACCTGGGGTTAGAGACACAACTTCAAAAGCTCAATCCATAAAAGAGCAAAAGAACGTCATTGGACTTGGCTAAAAGGAAAATCTTTTGTGCTTTGGAAGAGAGTGTTAAGGAGATAAAGAGACAAGCCACAAGCTGAGAGAAGATATTTGCAAATTAAATACCTAATAAAGGAACTGTATCCAGAATATGTAAAGAGCTCTCACAACACAATAAAAAGACAAACGACCCAATTTAAAAGTGGGCAAAGGATTGGAACAGACATTTAACCAAAGGAGATAAAAAATGGATAATTATGACAACAAAAGATGCTCAGTTATCATTAGTCACCAGGGGAATGCAAATTAAGCCTACGGTGGAATATCACGTCCGACCCATTAGAATAGCCGCAACGGAAAAGGCCAACCATGACAAGTATTGATGAGATGGTGGAGACACTGGAACTCTCATTCGTGGCGGGAACGGAATATAATGATACAGCTGCTGTGGAAAGTAGTTTGGCACTTTCTTAAAAAGCTAAGCTTAAACTTTCCACAGGACCTCGCTGCTCCACTCCTAGAAACCTACCCACGAAAAAATGAAAACATATCCATACGCATTCACCTGTATGTGAATGTTCATAGCAGCATTATCCATAACAGCCCCACACCGGAAATAACCACGCGATGGAAGGATGGACAGAATGTGGTCCGTCCATGCAACGGATGCTACTCGGCAATGAAGATAAAGGAGCTATTGACACACACCCCACGGATGAATCTCACAAACATTATGCTAAGTGAACGGAGCCCGACCTGAGGGGCCACATGTTGTACGATCCTATTTATAGACGTGTCCGGAAGAGGCAAATTCATAGAGGCAGAAAGCAGATCCGTGGCGGCCTGGGACTGGGGTGGAAGTGGAAATTGACAAAGGATCGTCTTAGGGTGATGAAAATGGCCCAATGCTGGATAGTGGTGATGGCTGCACAGCTCTGTAAACTTACTAAAAATCATGGACGAATTGAATGGAATGTAATTCTATCTCCATAAAGTTGGTAAAAAAAATAAGAGGGGAAGATAAAAAAGGTCGCCTCCTCTGTGGGGTCTGTCCTGACAGCTCAACCTGCTCTCTCCTCCAGGAAATTCAGTCCCTTCTATTCTTCTCTGATTTAAAAATATATATATATATATTTTATTGATTTTTTACAGAGAGGAAGGGAGAGGGATAGAGAGTTAGAAACATCGATGAGAGAGAAACATCGATCAGCTGCCTCCTGCACACCCCCTACTGGGGATGTGCCCGCAACCAAGGTACATGCCCTTGACCGGAACCGAACCCGGGACCCTTCATTCCGTAGGCCGACGCTCTATCCACTGAGCCAATCCAGTTAGGGCTTCTCTGATTTTTTTGATGGCACTTCAACCCTTTTAATAAACGACAACAATTTCTTCATGTGTCTATTGTTTTATTGTCTAAGGATAGAGGCTCCATGAAGGCAAGAGGGTTCAATCTATTTTGACCCCGGATGTGTACTCGCAATGCATGGACCAGTGCCTGGGGCGTGGAAGGTGCACACATACATGTTTGAAAAATGGAATGAATGGGGAACCCTTGATTGGCAGGCTCCTTCCAGCTCAAAAATTCTCTGTCAAGGTGAGATTTGGGGGAACTTTTCCAAGGTTAAGTTTGGGGCGTTAGTAGAACTGCTGCCCAGGCCAAGTTGGTGTTGGGGGCTGGGGCTGGAGGAAAGACTGGGCGGTCCCAAGTGACCGGTACTCAGAGCCCAACATCCTCAGTCTTGAAGAATCTGAGAGGACTGGTTCTCCCTTTCCTATGTGTCCTGCAGCCTCTGGCATCTTTTCGTTTCTTTCTGACCTCAGTTGACCCATCTGTAAAATGGGTTCTCTCCAGCATCCTCGTGACGGCGTGTGAGTGTGTGTCTCTTCGTAGATACAGAGAAAGCGCGTGGGGGGGGGGAGGGAGCAGTGTGTTTGGGGGTAGGGCAGTACCAGCTCTTGGGGGGATGGCTGTGTGGCCACCGGCTGGTCCCCCTTTCTCGCCTCCCACCACTAGGCTGCCGTGTGTTCCTGGCCCTGGCAAGGTGACTTCTCAGCGGCTAACACCTTTCTTGACATATTTACATGTGGGAAATCCTTCCTTTCTACAAACATTTACAAACACCTCGATGGGCGTGTGAACATGCGAACCCTGTTGGAAGCGCGCCTTCTGGGCTGTGGGGCTCAGCTATTTAGTTTTGTGAGCCGGAGGCAGCTGTGTGGGCTTCTCTGAACCTCCCACTAGGAAAACCGCCTCCACAGTGACAGGATAATTTAGTGACGGGGAGAGGACAGCGGGCAGCCCCCTGATAATGAGACTTAATCGGGTGGAAAATGGATGCTGTGGTCCAGGGCCTGGACTGTGCCCTGGGTGCATCTGGGAAGAGGGGTAGAGGAAGGGTTTTCTGAGGCCGGCGGTTCGTTTGGGGTCCCTGGGCCAGGGTGCGGGCTCAGACAGGGCTCCCAGAGTCCCTGGGGCTGGAAAGAGACCACATTGCAGTCCATCAGCAGGGAGGAGTCAGACAGCTGTGGGTCTGAGCAGAATTCTGGAGAAGAGCCGGCTTGGATGAAAGGGCGAGGGTCTTGGGAGCAGAGAGAACCGAGTTCAGATTCTAACTCTTGGACCCTGGGCGAGCTAGAAGGCCTCTCTGTGCGTCATCTTTCTCATCTGGGAAAGGAGGGAGACGTGGGCCTGCCTGGCAGAGGGGGTGAGAAGTGCATGAGGCCCGTGGGAGGGTGACCCAGGCAGGTGGCACTGGGCCTGCAATGCCTCTCCCTGGCGGCATCTCCAACAGGTCCCAGCCCAGCACAGCGACAACGAACAGAGCTGGGGCCTGGCCCACCCGAGGGAGCCATGCGTCTTTCCTCTGCGGAGAGGTACCCGCTGCCGAGATCCCGGGGCCTGGATCCTGCTGTGGGCACTGCCTGCTCTGCCCTGCGGTGTCCTGCGCTGGTGATACAGCGGGTGCTCCAGCCTCCGCCTTCTCTCCGGGCCGCCTGTGGTCTGGGCTTGGTGACTTCGGCTCTAAACTCCCCCGTAAGGCGACACCCCTCCCTGGCCATTGGCACTGAGGGAAGGCTTCCTTTTAGCTGCATTTTCCTTTCCCATTTCACGCTGTAATGGAGATTCATTGCGAGTTTTAAATCTGTAATTTGCCATGAAACCCTTGTCTCGGGCCCGGGCTGAGGTCAGAGCAGAGAAGTCGTGAGCCATTTTATCCTGGGAGGTCTCCCCGTGCAGCTGGGCCTCCCGGCCTCCCGGGCTGGCCTCAGCCCGCCAGCCAGAGACCTGGGTGTGACGCGCACTGTGCCCAGGGGCCGGAGCCAGGAGAGGGCCTTCCCTCTCTGGTGGCTGCGACTCTGCCCTCGGCCCCATTGTTCATTAGGGGGATCCATAGAGTGGGGGGCCTGGTGCTGGGGGTAGCATGCGCACCTCCTCCAATCTTCTCTGGGCCTGGCAAGGGGGAAGGAGGGGTGCAGTAGCCAAAGAGAGGGGAGGAGGGGACTCAGCTTGTGGGCCAGGGGACACAGGGTGTGTGTGGCCAGTGTGGCAGGAGAGGGAGGAGCTGGCAGCAGGGTGGTATGGGGCGGGGGGAGGGCCCCAGCGCTGGGCACAGCTCCCACCTGGAACCTCAGGAGATAAGTGAGCTTAGCTGGCTCCCATCTCCCACCTCCGGCTTGTTTGCTGCCCTATTTGGGGTGATTGCAGGGTAATGAATGTGGCAGGGAAAGGCACACAGCACAGGTGAGAAGGGCACCCCAGCCCGGCCGGGTCCAGGCAAAGCAGCCTAACGAGGAGATCGGTTCCGCCCGTCCTCCCGGGCGCTGAGCAGGAGGGCTGCTGGCCGCGTGCTGGACGGAACAGCTTCCCCAGGACCTGAGCCTGACCTCCGAGAAGGAGGGGCCGCTCGTGGGTGTCCCTAACTCGGCAGGAATCACAGTGACGCCCACCACAGGTGTGATGACTGTCAACGCCGATATGCTGGCCGCGTGAAACGCGTTTTGTATACTACTTCATGACACGCTCTGTAACCCTGAGAGGACAGGGGTATTCCCACTATGGCCCCATTTTATAGATGAGGAAACCGAGGCACAGAGGGGTTGCATAACTTGCCCAAGGTTATTTAATGGCTTCCAGAGTCTGGGCTCTTAACTGTGGCGCCGTGCCACCTCTCTAACCACGACACAACATACAAAGGACTCTCACCGTGTGAACGCCCCATAGTGTGCCCCGATCCCTTTGACCACAGTGATCAGATGCACATGTACGTACTGAGCACCTAGTAGGTGCGCACAGGCTGGGCTCGGCATGAGGATGCATGATGCCCTCCGAGAGACCCGGGGAAGCCAGGCATGTGAACAGTTACTTTCCATATAACTGGGTTGAGTGTGGTGATGGAGGTGCGTGCAGAAGACTAAGGGAGCTCAGAGGGGGAGCGGTCAGGCCATGTGAGGTCCAGGAGGGCTTCCTGGAGGAGGTGATGTCTAAGATGAATCCTGACAGCTGAGCATGTTAGCCAAGGGAAGAACGGTGGGAAGGGCATTCTAGGCAAATACATTAACGAAGGAGCTAGAGGTGTAGGGGGTCAGGAGAGCCGCAAGCTGGTTGCTGTCCTCGGAGCAAGGGGGTGGCAGGGCGGGGGCTGGACAGGAAGCAGGGGGCAGGTCTCAGAGGGCCTTGTGTGCCCTTAAGACCCACTCAGACTGTCGCCTCCTGCAGGGCGACTGGCTGGGTTTCTCACCACTGGTTTCTAGAACAGTTTTAGTAGCCAGTGCTCCTGGGTTCTGTGTCAGCCCACCTTCCCTGCTGCCTCTCTCTGCACCCAGCTCCCCAGGTGAGGGGGTTGGCAGTCAGGGGAGCTGCCCCTGTCCCGGACCCAGGAGGTCCCTGCCCACAGCTCCCGGGTGGAGGAGATGCAGAGGGAGCTCGAGGTTTGGGAAAGGCACCAGGTGAGGGCTTGGTTGGACCTTCTCTGCTGCCCTCCCAGGACCCGGGCCGGGCATCAGTGCGAAGGCGCCTTTTTATCGGAATGGACTGACTCTCCATGTGAATAATTCATGCTGGTTTAGGAAGCTGTGTTTCTGATGGAGCGACGAGACAGCAGAGTTAATATTAGAACGGGCCAGGAAGGAGAGGGGCGGGGAAGGAAGGCTGGGAAAATACCTTTGTAAATAATTAATCTCACATCCACCACCCTCCCCCGCTGCTCCCCGCCCCCCTCACCCTGCCCTCCTTCCCTCTCACCGTGTTTATTCCGGCTGACGCGCGACATAACGAGGCAGTTTACCTGTTTAACCTGTTTAACCTGTTTGCTATTTACGGCTGCCTGTTTCCCGGCCAGAACGCAGGCCCCCTCGGGGCAGGGGCTGGCTCTCGCGTGCTTATGGATGAATCTCAAAGCGCCTAGATGGGCTCCTGGCACATCATAGGTGCTCAGTAAATGTTTGCCAATCAAGTCCTGGGCACCCACTTCTGGGTCTCTCAACTACAAGTTTTCAGGCAAGATCCCCTTTCGGCTCTGGCCCTGGTGGGGGAGTTTATTTTTTATTTATTTATTTTAAAATATATTTTTATTGATTTCAGAGAAGAAGGGAGAGGGATAGAGATATATAAACATCAATGATGAGAGAGAATCATTGACTGGCTGCCTCCTGCACACCCCCTATTGGGGATCAAGCCCGCAACCCAGGCATGTGCCCTTGGCCAGAATCGAACCTGGGATCCTTCAGTCCTCAGGCCGATGCTCTATCCAGTGAGCCAAACTGGCTGGGGCGCCCTGGGAGAGTTTAGATGTTTTCAACCCTGGGTTCCTGCAGGTGGGAGGAGCAGTCTGCATGTGTGTGTGTGTGTGTGTGTGTATGTGCTCGTGTGTGTGTTAGTTTGATGTTCACAATAATTCTAGGCCAGTGATGGCGAACCTAGGACACGCGTGTCAGAGGTGACACGCGAACTCATTTTTTTGGTTGATTTTTCTTTGTTAAATGGCATTTAAATATATAAAATAAATATCAAAAATATAAGTCTTTGTTTTACTATGGTTGCAAAGATCAAAAAATTTCTATATGTGACACGGCACCAGAGTTAAGTTAGGGTTTTTCAAAATGCCGACACGCCGAGCTCAAAAGGTTCGCCATCACTGCTCTAGGAGCTTGGTAATTTTATTACCCCTATTTTATAGTAAAAACCAGAAACCTCGTTCATTCATGCACCCATTCATTCACTCGTGTATGAAAAATCCTCAAATATTATCGAGTACCTACTCTGTACTAAGTGCTGGTTAAACAGGTTTGAACCAGAGGCCCAGTGCCAGCCCTGAGGACCTGCTTGGGGCCACACGGTGAGTGAGCTGCGGGCAGGCCTTCCTTCTCCCAGGCTCTTCCTCCCGCACCCCAGCTCCGCACAGGAGTCTGGGGGTCTCCTGATGTTCAACTGAGCCGTGACTCTGCAGAGATGGCCCAGGAGGCTGGAGGCTGGATCCAGAGGCGGCCTCTGGGTTCAGGTCTAGAGCCAGTCGCGGATCCCAGGGCTGGGCAGGATTGGCGAGGTCCCATCTGCAGCCTGGCGGTGGAATGCCGTCTAAAACACCCTGAACAGTCAGTCACCTTCTTTGCCTCCGTCAGGCGTTTGGGGAGCTGGACAGTTCCTGCAGGTCATCTGATTGATCACCGCCTTCCTTTTACAGATGAGGCAACTGGGACCCCGAGAGTTGAATAGCAGGACCGAGATCACAGGACCGCTTAAAGGCAGGACCCAGGCTGTTGCCTGCAAGTCTGCCGCTCTTTCCACGACACCATGATTTTCAGAGGTTCTGGGGGCGGGAAGACGGGTGTCTGGACCTGGCTGGAGTCAGAGCACGGTCCCTGCCTGGCTGGGTCGCAGAGGGAACGGCCTGCCTATTCACCGGGGCTGGGCTCCCCGGTCTCTGCTTGGCTCAGCCTCCCCAGCACAGCCACTGCCCCCCTTTTCCTCCTGGTTCCCCAGCTCCCTCCCTCTCCCTGCCTCCCGGGGTAGCAAAGGCTCAGCTCCAAGTTGCTCCTCTCCTGATTGCATCTGAGAGCTGGAAACGCAAGGCTAATGAATCTGTGACTCTGGGCTTGGCCGCTGGGGCCTGAGTCCCCGAGCCCTCCCGGGAGCCCGGCAGGCTCTGTAGCTGGCCCACCGACGTCTCCACGGGTGCGGCCGAAGCGTATTTCCACCACGCACATCTGCTGGCTCTGTAGCCTCTCGCATTGGCCCTCCTCACTCGCTGCTTTGATGGGGAGACCCTGGGGGACCCCTCTGCTCCAGCCAAAGTGTTTGCTTTGCAGCGTTGCCAGAGCACCGTCTGATTCTGCTCTCACGTCTTCCGCAGGTTCTAATCAGGCCCTTACTTTATTTAATTAAAAATCGATCTCAGGCAAATACAGACTGAATTAGGAAGCTCTCTCATTCCTGGAGCACGGGAAGGGCTGCCACCCCCCTAGCCCCCTTGGGGAGCCGGCTGGGACATTTTCCCAGGCTGAGATGTCACAGCCGAGCAGATGGGGTCTTGGTTGGGAAGCTGGCTGGGCAGGGTAGAGACACCCCTCTCCCCCCTGCCGGAGCAGCTGCTCTGTCTGTCCGCCACGGTGAGCAGACCAGGGCTCCCTTTCCAGATGGTTGGCGAGCTTCTGCTTGTAGGGCCTCCCTCCAGGGCAGTAGGTGGGGCTGTACACCACAGAGAAACTCAGCCAGGCAGTAACTCAGGCAGAGCCCAGCAGGCCAGCCAGGGTGGGGCCAGGCAGGACCAGCTCAGGGCTCAGGGGTGGGGCCTGGCGTGGCCCTGAGGAGTCCGGAGGACTGTAGGCAGAGCCTGGGGGAGCTCTCTCATCCCCAGGGTTAGCTTGTTTTGGAGGAATTGTTTCAGTGGAGTGTGCATGAGAGGTCCCTGCTCAGGCTCCCTTCCTGGCTCTCAGGAATTTTACCCAGAGCATCCTGCTGGGGCCCCGGCAACTCCCCCTTCTGCCTCTTCAACTGACCCCCATCTCTATATATAAAAGGATAAGTGACCGTCCATCCGTCCATCTGTCTGTCAACCGGCCGACCGGCCGGTACATATGACTCGCACTGGCAATTTAAAAATAAACGTTGACTCACACATGCATGATACATATAAAGCTCTCACTGGCTCCAATCACACACGTGTGTTTTGATCTGTCAGGGCCCGAGGAAGCAGAAGGCGGATTCTTCCGAGCATGGGGCTGAGTAGCCTCTGAAGAGGGAGACCCTACAGCTCCACTTAGCACATCTGTCCTGGCATTTTGCAACCCACCCCCACGCCCTTCAAACTAGGAAAGCTATTAGGTACCAAGTCCTCCTCTTCTCCTCTTCTCTCCCCTCAGGCCCCATACCTGTTCCCGTCCTGGGAGAGATGACGATGGCTGTCCCGCCCTTCCACGTCCCTGATCACATTCCGGAAGGCCCGTCCTGACCACACAGCCCCAGCCATCTAGCCCTGCCCACCCGCTGGCTTCCCTCCCTCCTTTCATGGTGGGCGGAGGAGACCAAAGGCGGCAGGAGGCTCTGGGCTTGGCCCCAGTTCCTCCCCCGTCTCCAGCAGCCAGGCTCCGAGCCTGGTAAGCGGTCCTCCGGGGCCTGCCTGCTGGGCTTGGGCTAATCTGCCTGCACGCTGGCCGTGTAGATCTGAAGATAACCTGACACACTCGTAAATATTTCATCTCCGCGTGGCCATGCGCCTCATCTGCTGGGCGAGGAGGCAGCACCCCGGCGCTGACCCCGTTGTCAGAGCATCTCAGCAGCTGCCGAGAGGTGGGAGGGCAGAGCCGGGGTCAGCCTCTTCTGGCTGCTGAGCACCAGGCGCCTGGCAGAGGCTCCCCGAGGAGGCAGTGAGGGGTGCGCAGAGTCCGGCCGGCAGACCCTGGGGCGGGCCTATGCTCCTTGGAGCCTCGGTTTCTCATTTGGGGCAACAATTCTGTCCCACAGACTTGCATCGAAAGAGTGAGGAAGGAGAAGTGGACATGCTTTGAGAGTCGCTGTCAAGAGCTGCTATGACTTATGTCCCAGGCGGATGGTCCCCAGTAACATCTCGCAGAGGAAGGAGGTGACTCTTAAGACAGCCGTTCTCAATCTGTGGGTCGCGACCCCTTTGGGGGTCGAACGACCCTTTCACAGGGGTCGCCTAAGACCATCGGAAAACACATCTATAATTACATATTGTTTTTGTGATTCATCACTATGCTTTAATTATGTTCAATTCGTAACAATGAAAATACATCCTGAATATCAGATATTTATATTATGATTCATAATAGTAGCAACATTACAGTTATGAAATAGCAACGAAAATAACTTTATGGTTGGGGGTCACCACAACATGAGGAACTGTATTAAAGGATCGCGGCATTAGGAAGGTTGAGAACCACTGCTTAAGAGGTAGTGAGCCCATTCCCTGTTTCTAGGCAGGTCAACCCGAGGGTGGGGGGGGGGCACCTGTTCAGGCGGGGTGTCCCAGGGACACTGGGCCCCTGGGAAGCTAGATGAAGAGAGACCCAGAGCAAAGGTATGATTGGGACTAAGAGCCTGAAGTGAGTTTCCCAGGCAGCCCAGGGTTCCCAGGAGCAGGGAGGGGGAAGGAACGGGCAGTGGTGGTCCCTATGGATGCTGACATCACGGGGCCCGTCCAGCTCCAGGTGGATTCTGATGGGGAAGTGGCTACCTGGGCTGTTAGCACCCCGAGGGAGGTCAGTCCAGAAGGAAGTGACTCAAAGATGTGTCCCAGACTTCTCTGTCTCCATCGCCTAGCCCAGGGCCCAGATGCCGCGGAAAACGTTCTCTGATCGAATACGTGAGCCTCTGGGAGCCCTATTTGCTTCTCGGCCGGGTAAACACACTGGGGTTGGACAAAGTCACAGGCAGGTGGCACTGGCCTTCTGATTTCCAGGGCCTGGCGTTACTGACACACTGCGGCCGAGGCCAGAGCCCTGGGGGACAATGCCTGGGGCTTTGCCCAGCAGGAGGCCCCTGAAGGAACCTTCTGGAACCGAGCACCAGGTTTCCCATAGTGTCCTTGCCCCACGCGCGCGGCCGGTTCTTACCCAGGACGGTGAGGCGCGCGGGGCGGGACCGGATGGCGGCCTGGATGGCCTGACACTCGTACACGGCATCGTCTTGCAGCTCTGCCCGCAGGATCTTCAGGTGATGCTCTCCCGACAGGTGGTTGCCCACCACCAGGTACTGCGGGTAACCTGTGGACACAGCGGGCGTATCACGGGGGCTGGCCCAGGGGCGGAGGCGACATTCGCGATACGTGGGACAGACACAGCGGGCCTATTCCTCGGGAAAGTGGTGCACTCAGCAGCCGGGTTACCAAGCAGATGTGCATTTGGATAAGGACACGCAGGGAGACAGCGAGACCCAGGCTGAGACCCACAGACAGACAGAAGGCAGAGTAAGAGAGAGAGAGAGGGGGGGTGGGGATAAAGCAGGAAACGATTGGGGAAAGGACTGAGAGTGACTTTGGGGCTCGGTAGGCGTGGCTCAGTAGTTGAGCATCGACCTATGAACCAGGAGGTCACGGTTCGATTCCCTGTCAGGGCACATGCCCCAGGTTGCGGCTCGATCCCCACTGTGCGGTGTGCAGGAGGCAGCCAATCAGTGATTCTCTCTCATCATTGATGTTTCTATCTCTCTCTCCCTCTCGCTTCCTCTTTGAATTCAATAAAATATATATTTTTAAAAAGAGTGACTTTGGGAAGAGCTTGTTTTGGGATGCAGGATCTAGCCTACCCTACCATGCCCAGGAGCCTCCGGTCACTTTGAAGCATTGTGGTTCACTTTTCTCATCACTCCTCCTCCCAACCCTGAACTCCAGGGTCTGACTAAACACTTAGGAGGTGCTCAGGACACTTAGGAATTTGGGGCTCCTTGTATGGCTGGAGATGGATAATTCTATATAATAAAAACCTAATATGCAAATCGACCGAATGGCAGAACTACCTCCCGCTGCTGCTGCTGCCTTCAGTGCTACCCACGCCGGCCCTCGGCCCAGCCCCTGGATCCCGCTGTCCTGCGATTAGTCCCGGCTCTCCCGCAGGCGGCTTGGCTGAGCTTGTGTTTTTGTTGTCTTGCAAGCAAGCGATCAGCCACGATTTCGCTCTCAGGAGCTGCTGAAAACATCAGTGATGGGTTTGTTTGTATTTGCCTAATTAGCCAGCAGAGCTGTGATGCTGTCCCAGGGCCTGGCAGCATCATCAGAAAACATCAGCTCAGAAGCTGGGAGTGGGAGGACGTTCTAGGCCCCTACCCCCACCCTCCAGCATCCTCGCTCTCTCTTGCTACCCCAGGGGAGAAAAATGACTGCGACGCCGTAACCGGTTTGGCTCAGTGGATAGAGCGTCGGCCTGCGGACTGAAAGGTCCCAGGTTCGATTCCGGTCAAGGGCATGTACCTTGGTTGCGGGCACATCCCCAGTAGGGTGTGTGCAGGAGGCATCTGATCGATGTTTCTCTCTCATCGATGTTTCTAACTCTCTATTCCTCTCCCTTCCTCTCTGTAAAAATCAATAAAATATATATATAAAAAAATGACTGCAAGTCTGGGGTCTGCAGTCAGGTTGCCTGGGTCAAATGTCAGCTCGGTCACTCCCTCCACGTGTTGTCTGGGTTAGTTGCTTTTACTTCTTTGTGCTTCTGTTACCAGTAAAGTGGGAAATGCTGGTACCTCACAGAGTTCTGGGCACCATTACACAGGATAATCTATGTAAAGGGCCCGGCACATAGTAAATAGACTATAAATGCTGGTTGAAACGAAAGTGACCGGGAGGTGGGGCAGCAAAGAGGTCCTGTCTTTCTAAGTGAGAACTGACCGGGCGTCTGGGCCTTTTGGGGGTTGGGAGCCAGGCACTGGGCTTTGGTATAGGTTTGAATCAACTTCTTTTTCAGTGGTGACTCTGTTTCCCCATCACATGAAGGAGAAAATCCTTCCTTTTTCCCCTGTGGATTGTTGGATATTGATGAGACAATATCTGAGCTTCTACACTTGATCTTAGCCAAAAGGCCGAGAAGTGATATATCTGAGCTTCTTAGAAGAAAAATGTTCTATCAACATGAGGGAGTGTATTTATAAATCTCTTCCTTTGACTGTTCCCCCCCCCCCCCCCCGCCAGCCGTGGTGACCAGAGAGAAAGTGAGGCCCTGCACAGACAGCTGGGGGTGCAGGGGAGGGTAAGGCAGGGGCGGGGTCCAGGCCCTCCTGGGCGGTCTGGGTGTACTCACTTGAGAGGTCCCTGCCCACGCCCAGAGCCAAGCCGTCCTTGATCCACAGAACAAAGCCGTCATATTCTGGGATGGCACAGAGCAGCGTCACCGGCTGCCCCGACACCACGGCCTGGTCCTGGGGCTGCTGGCTGAAGGAGTACACTTGGCCTGGGGAGGAGACAAGCAGAGCGGCCGGTGAGTGCAGGGAGCAGGGCCCAAGCTGGCCCAGGGGGCAGGTCCCCCCACCTCCCGGAGCACCTCCCGTCCTGCCTGGGGCCCAGCAGCGACCTCCTCACTGCCCCCCCACCCTGGGCCAATCCCCTGTTTCAGAGCTGAGTCCCCACTGGAGCCCCATCCATCCTTAACTTCCCTACACTCACCCCTGGTCCAGCCATCCTCCCCCCCATAGGCCGTGCCCGCCACTCACTGCCCTTGGGACACGCCTCTCCCTTTCCATCTGGCTAACTCTTACGTGACACCCTTTGCTTGTACCCACTTCCACGCAGGACAGAGACCCCCCCGGCAGCATTCTGTGTGGGGTGTGCTTCAGGCAGCGGGTGTGGGAGTGGTGAGCTGTGGTTAGACCTGAGAATCCAGGAAACAGTATTGTGCTAGTGGCTCAGGATGGGCCTCAGGCCGGGTTCACCAGGGGGAGCGGTGTGCAGTGTGGCGGGGGGTGTGCCACGAGGGAGCAGGTCTCACATCCACACATCAGCCTGTCCCTTTCCTTTCTGCAGCAGACCCTACCCCAGCCTCACTGTCACTGGGAGAAAGCCATGACTGTGACCCCGTACCCCCGCCCCCCCATATACCTCAGTGAGATGACACTGAGCCATCGAAGCCAGCCAGTCCCTAGTTTATTAAACACAATAGCAGCGTGTACAACACACCAGGCTTGTGCTAGCACTTAAAATATTAGCTCATCAATGTTTTCATCCCCGTACCAACCAGATGAGGCACAAGGAGGTGCGAGGTAGTCACAGGGCCTGCGATTGTTACCGACAGACCAGGTGTCGACTGCACCTTCCCTGGAGTGGGGGCAGCCCCCACAGGGGCCCTTATCACCCCATTTCACAGGGTTAAGAACCGGAGCCTCAGAGGCTATCTGAACTGCTCGGTGCGTCCAGGGGCAGGACGAGGCTGCAGATACAAGCCTTTTTGGCTCCAAAAGCATGTTCTCATCTGCTGAGCTATGCTGCATGCAGATCCCTGAGCCTGGTCCTGGAGGGGTTGCCGAAGGGGGTGCTGTGACCGCGTTCCCAGGAGGCCCCGCTGAATGAACAGGGCAATGACAGCTACTGAGCTCGCCCGCAGTGCGACCATGCCTCACCTGCCCGCCCTCCTGTGACTTAAGGAATTACATCACGGGGCGGAAATAGCCCCATGTTCCCGCACAGACACCAGGATCAGAGAGGCAAAGTAACCTGCCTGAGGTCGCACAGCTGATGAGCGACGGAGCAGGGGTTTGAGCCGGGGTGCTCTGACTCCCAAGCACCCCTTCTTTCCCACACCCTGCTCTGCAGCTACTGACAGCCCAGGAGAGCTGGGCCTGGCTGGGCTGCTGCCCGGCCTCTCCTCCCCCTGGAAGGGTCAGGATAGCCCTGAGGTCTGAGACACCAGGGCCCAGGCTCAGGCCACAGAGAGGGCTAAGGGGCTGCTGGCGTGTCGCTCCAAGGGGGGCAGGCAGGTGGCAGCACGCGTGGCGGCGCCCCCTGGAGGAGACAGAGTCCACATGCCGTGACAGTCCCTGCCGTGGCAGGTAGCGGAGCCCACCACCTGATCAGATCTTGGCTGGTCTCCGAGGAGTCTCATTAACAATCACATGGGCACTGAATTGTGGGAGAAGCACTTTTTATTCCGAGCTGAGCTTTCCCGATTAGATTTCACAGGACGTTTTAATCAGCCATGTGAGGTGGGGTTGTTTTCTCCCCTCTCTGTCTCTTCTGTTTCTCGGTTGTAATTAGATAGTTTCTGGCACCAAAACAAGAGCAAGAAGGAGGGAAGAGATGAGAGAGGAGGAAGGAGGTGGGAGAAAGAGCAGGAGGGTGAGGGGCCAGGTGAGGAGGGAAGGAGAAAAGGGCCTGGAGGGGAGGTAAGAGGAAGAGCAGCGAGAGGAGGAGGAGGGGGGAGCGGAAGGAGGAGAGGGAAGGGGAGGGAAAGGGGTGCAGAAGCCACACAGTGGGAGGGGGTGGGGGGAGGCTCTTCTCTGGGCTCTCATGATGATTCCTCAGCTCTTTCTTTTATCCCAAAATCGAACGATCAAGCTGCCAGCAGGGAGCTGAGGGGGCAGACTGAGAAGGCCTTAACCAAAACGGGGCTCAAGTCCTCAGAAATGTCCATTGATGGGGACCCCCTGAAAGGGCAAGCATCCCATTGGTCCCCCACCCCCAGTCCTGCTTCCTCTTGCGGCTGGTGGGCACACCTAGAGAGCTGGGCGCAGGAAGCACCCCAAGGGGTTGGAGGGGCGGGGCTGGGTGAGTTCTGGACGGAGAGATACCCCAGCGTGACGGTGGTACCCTGAGGGAGAAGAGGACTGTTGCCATGGAAACAGGCTCTAGAGGAAGGCAGGCTGGGAGGAGCGCTGTGAGGAAGCAGGCCTTGGCAGTGAGTCTGAGGAGTCCCTGTTTCACTCTGGAGGGTGTCTCGGGGCCAGGAGTCGGAGCAGGCAGAGGAGCCCCCCCAGATTAGACCTGGGGCCTACAGACCGGAGCCCGAGGGGATGGGAGAACAGGAGTGGCCCGCCTGGGGGGCGGTCTCCAGGCCTCCCATCCCAGCATCTGCTGCTCACTCTCTGTATGTTCGGGTCCCCCAGCTTTTCTCTGGAAAGGATGTTTCTGGGGGGCAGGGGTGGGGGGAGAAGGACACAAGGACAGTCTCAAAAAACCACCCAAAAGGCAGAATGTGCAAATTATTTTCGGACAGGGAATGGCTAGTGCTTTACCTGACAATTTTTTTGAAGTCTAATTTTAATTTTTACACTTTCAATACAAGACATGAAAAGAAAAAAAAACACAAGACGCTAAAACACCCTGTTTTTCTTTTAAATCAATGGGATGCTTTTTCAAACAGAATTGTGAGCCCGGTGTCACTCTCCAGAGAGAGATAGTTGAGGTGCTGTGGATGGAGAGGGGGGAGGGGGGGCACTTCTCTTCACCCCGGGACAGACCCTGCGGCCTCTGCTTCCAGCTCAAGACCCCAGATGAGAGCCCTGGGGTAGGTCCTCGCCCAAAGCATTCCCTGACCTCCCCTCACTCCCGCTTCCAATCCCCATGTTTCCTACTCGGAACAAGTGATGTTTGAGTGAGCCTGGGACCATTTCCTATAGCCGGCTGGGTATTGTGTTAAGCAGACAGGAAGCCCCTTGAGAACAGCTGTGCCTTTAACACACGTTCATGGAGACCTGCTATGAGGCAGGTATTACAACGTCTGAGGCCAAGTGAGTCTGACCTGGCCCCTCCCTCCAGGAGCTTATATGCCCGTATCCCCATCACCTGGACCATCATGACCTGGGAACCGAGTATGTCCTGCTCTCAGCACACCTCGCACCCTCGGTCCCAGCTGTTCTGCCTCAGTTTCCCATTTCGTCCCATGACGTTCTCCTGGGTGTGGAGCCTGGCAGCCAGTGAGGCCTCCCTTTTCACGCTTTATTTTTAATTGGTCCCATCACCAAGTCCCGCCCAGCCTCTTTCTTCAGATCCACCCTTTCCTCTCCATTTCCACTGCACAACCCCAAGTCCAGGCCCTCATGGCCTCAACCTGGCTGCTCAAAACAGACCATGACTGCCTTCAGGTAACGCCCTGGATTTTCTTTCAAAATTGCCGCCGTCCTTATATCTCCCCTTCTTTAAGAGGTGGAACTCTGAGCCTCTCCACGTCAGCAAGGCGGCACCTGACCCTCCGTCCTGGACTATGAGCTTCTCTGAAATCTGCCCCTTCCTCCTGGTGCTCAGCAGCAACCCCATGCTGCTGCCCAGAGGTGTGTCCTGGAGTCCTGGCTGTCCCACCGTCTGGAGTGAGCCTCCCCCCCGCCCCCCCCGCCCCCCCCCCGCCCCCAGGGCCTCCCTCACCAGCCCGGCATCCCTGCGGGGCCAGCTCTGCCCTGTCTTGATCTTTGCCTGCACCTCTAGGCACTGTCTGTCCCCGGGAGGGGGTCTCCATCTTCTCTTTTCCTCTCCTCCTCCTCTTTCCCTCCTTCTCTTCTCCCTCACTGTCTTCAAAACTTTATTGAGCAGCTACTACATATACGTTAGATGCCAAAGAAACAAAAATAAAGAAGAAATAGAGGGTAGACTCCTTGAGGGCGGGGCCACGGCTGTCTTTTCGGTCCTGTTGTCTCAGTGCTGTGCCTGGGGGGGGCGGGGCGCGAGGGAGCACTGATGGCTCTTTAATGGCCGGTGGTGCTTGTAGCTGACCTGCTCTGGTTTGCCTCCGGAAATCTGGTTACTGTAGGAAATTGTTTTTACATTGTACACGACAGAGTAGATGGACATTGTGCTGAGCACGCCACATGGAAGGCATGAAGTGGGAAGGGAAGGGGAGGGGCCAGAGTCTCACAGAGGGGGTGTTATAAGACAAAAATAGCTGAGTTACTCATGAAAGCCTACTGTATGCCAGGCCTTTGAATGTAACTACCATGCCAGTTAGCTGAGATTACCCAAGTTTACAGATGAACTGAGGCTGATAAATGAAGTGACATGACCAAGGACACACAGTGGGCCCAGGTGTAATTCAGGATTACACTGTTGGTCCGGGTATAATTCAAGGTCACACTGGGTCCAGGTGTAATTCAGGGCCAACAGTAGGTCCAGGTGTAATTCAAGGTCACACTGGGTCCAGGTGTAATTCAGGGCCAACAGTAGGTCCAGGTATAGTCCAAGGTCACACTGGGTCCAGGTGTAATTCAGGGCCAACAGTAGGTCCAGGTGTAATTCAGGGTCACACAGTAGGTCCAGGTGTAATTCAGGGCCAACAGTAGGTCCAGGTGTAATTCAGGGTCACACAGTAGGTCCAGGTGTAATTCAAGGTCACACAGTAGGTCCAGGTGTAATTCAAGGTCACACAGTAGGTCCAGGTGTAATTCAAGGTCACACTGGGTCCAGGTATAAGTCAAGGTTATACCGTGGGCCCAGGTATAATTTAAGGTCACATAGTAAACCCAGGTATAATTTAAGGTCAAAGTAGGCCCAGGTGTAATTCAAGGTTATACTGTGGGCCCAGGTATAATTTAAGGTCACATAGTAAACCCAGGTATAATTCGAGGTCGCACTGGATCCAGGATTATGCAGTGGACCCAGCTGTAGCTTAAGGTCGCATAGTGGGCCCGGGTGTAATTCAAGGTCATGCAGTGGACCCAAGTGCAATTCAAGGTCGCATACTGGGCCTGGGTGTAATTCAAGGTGACAAAGTGGTCTCAGGTGTAGTTCAAGGTCAAACAGTGGACCCAGGTGTAATTCAACATCCTGGATAGACCCATGTGAAATTCAAACCCAAGTATCTTTGGCTGCAAACCCTGTTTTCTTGCCATTATCCCATGTTAGCTATTGAATTAAGGGCCTGAAATCCAATTTAGCTTCTCAAACAAGTACTCACTCCACAAACCAGGCACCTAAAGAGAGGCAGAGAATCTTTGGAGTGAAAAGCAATTTTTCGGTTCTTCCCTACGTTTACACAGCCTCCTCCCTACAGCTCTGGTCAACACCACCGGTTAGGACTCAGAGCAGAGCCCTGTACTGGCCACCATGGGGGGGGGGCATATGAAAGAAAGGAGGTATAATAACTATTGGTACTTTTTATTATATAATAATAACCATTATTTATATAATAATTACAGTATCATATGCACATTATATAGCTCGGTAAATATTATAAATAATATTTTTATTGTTATAGAGCTAAAATTAGCCAACTTTCATTCAATGTAAACATGTATTCAGAGCTTTATACGGTTATATGATTGAATTCTCTCCCCAGTCAGTCCTGTGCAATGGGACCATATCAAACCCATGGGAAGATGAGGCTATCCAGGGGCCCAGGGCACTGAATGATGGAGCCGGGACCTTTATTACAGTTCTGGGCCCTGGTAACCCACAGAACCTGCCCGAGACCTCCGGGCCAACCTTTGCCCTTGCCCAGAACTGAAGAGTATCGCAGGAGCTGCAAAAGAGCAGGCGGGGGGGGGGGGGATGCACGCGGAGCTCTCCCTCCTGGCGCCTCACCTTGGCCTCCTCCCAGGGACTCGGGGACACACTAGCATGGACGGAACCATCACCATTTGGCTCAGGGAGGTCCCCTCCGTCTTCCAGTAAAATATTTAAAATGTTAAAGACCCCACGATTCCCTGTGAATTCACAGTCTCCTGGCCCCTGATCTGAGGTCACCCCTCAATCTCCGTTATTTCCTGGGGAGGAAAGAAGCCTTTTGCTGGGGAAGACCGAGATTATAAGGGGCAGAGCGATTTTACAGCAGTGTTCCAGGGAACTGGCTGCCTGGTGTGTGTGTGTGTGTGTGTGTGTGTGTGTGTGTGTGTGTGTGTGTGTACAGTGTGTGTAACAGGTGGGAAGGGGGCTCAGGGTCCCCCATGCTAGGCTCAGAGGAGCCATGGCGCTCACCCAGCCCTGCCACCCATAACTGTCAGCCTCAAAGCTTCTGCGGACGCATTCTGGGACTCGAGTGTCCCGAGTCTCTTGCCGCTCCAATGGGCGTATGTGTTTGTGCCTCTCATGGTCAGGTCCCTGGGAAGCCTCTTCGTCCCCGTAGGGACAGTTGTCAGTGCTTGCTGGGTGGCTTGTGAGAACAAAATAGGATGTTTTATGTAAAGTGCACAGCGCCTGTGTGCCCTCCACGGGGCAGCTCTCATGTCACCGTGAGGCTGGTGTAGGGTGTGTGCGGGGCCTGAGCGCATGGGGGTGTATTTAGGATGCCAATCTAGGCAATCGCGGTGGGTCTGACAGTGCCGGCCCTCGAATGCGTGCTCAGACGTTGGCTCTGAATGAGACATCACCAAAGGCTTTGACCCACATGCTCAGATCTGAGTGTCAGAAGGATCGTGGTGGCCACCGTGAGGATGGGTGATGGAGGGCTCTCTGGAGGAGGAGGACAAAGCGGGAAGGTTTCGCTGTCAGGGCTCAGGCTCATGCTGCATCGGGAGAAGGAACATGAACTTAGGAGCCATTGGGGTAGAATTGACAGCACTCGATGGGGGATGAGGAAGATGGAGCACAAAGCTCCTCTCTCGGCCCGCAGGACAGTGAGGGGGTGACTTGAGGGGCCCTTTTGTCTCAGGAGAAGTGTGGGGGGCAGTGAGTCCAGTTGTGAATATGTTGATGGAGAGGGGCCTCGGATCACTCCAGAGAAGGCGTCCTGGGTGCCGGCTGGTGGGGAAGGAAGCTGTGCCTTCCGCCTTCTCACATTCCTGGGCACTCGCTGGGGCTCAGGCAGGAGGAGTGTTTCAACAACGTGTCCCTTCATTTGGTGTTGGCTGGGAATTCACCTCCAAATGCCACAAGTTGTGGTCATTGATGACTATCTAAGAGGGACTTGGTTAAGCCAGGCTTGGGAGTATGGGGAGCCGCTGGCTTGGGCGGGGCAGCTAACTCCTATCCAGGTTTGCACAGGCTCAGAGCCCTATGGGACGGCAAGAAGGCATCTAACCTTCTCCTTTGGACCAGGTCCGGAAATACAGAGAAGCCAGACGGACAAGGCAGGCGTGGAAGATGGGCCCTCTCTCCGCTGTCTCTCCTAGACATTGCGGGGGAGACCGTTGGAAACGCTCCAACCCCAACGTGGCCTTCAGTAGCCATCGGCAGCTTGGTTCTGGCGCACAGGTGAGGAGAAGCTCGCCAGCATCAGGAACGTTCTGGAAATGGCGCTGGCGTTTTGTTCGGCTCACAGAGCAGAGCCCGACTACCTCTCCTGCATGACAGGCTGGTCGTGGGGCCCTTCTCGCCCACCTAGGTTCCTTGCCTGTGGCTCTCGTGGCCTCACACGTCCCTCCCCAGGACACACCATCCACCAAGGTTGTCTCGGACAGCGTGGGTCCTTCATGAAGAGCAATGGGGCTGGCCGAGGTACGGTGACTCCAAAGTCACTATCAATCCTTGGCCGGCTGATTATCAGCCTGTGGCCCCAGCCAGCGCCCGCACTGTGCTCATTAGTGACAGAGGTCGTCCTCCATCCATTCCGCCTGGTTCTGGGTGCCAAGGAGACGCTGATAAGTGCCGGCGGAAACACGGGCGCATCGGGCCTGGGACGGAGCCCATCCATCCTGCCTGTCTGCTGCTGCTGTCCTGGAGTCTGACCGAGAGGGGAAGGGCAGAGCCGTGCGGGCTGCTGTGCTGATGTGGGAGGCGAGGGCGCCACATAGCGACTCAGGCCTGCTGCTGGCCAGCCATGGGCCAGGCTCCGTCCTTTCTTTCTTTGAATCTCTGGTTCTTGTGCTTATGATGTGCGCATGGAACCATTGTTGCGGGAGGGGAGGGGCCCCAGGAGAGAAAGTGGTGCTGAAGACAGCGATAGAACGACGGAACAGAGATGTCCTTAGCCCAAGAGGTGGCTTAGGCATCTGCTGTGGGCAGACAGGGGCCTCTCAGAGAGCATCAGCTTGGGGATCACTGGGACAGGCTGGAGGTGGGGCTGTGGGCCGCTGGCCCCGTGATGTCTAGCATCTCTTGTTCTCTTTTATAAGAGACTAGAGGCCCAGTGCATGAAATTCATGCACGGGAGGTGGGGGAGGGCCCCTCAACCCGCATGCATCCCTCTCGCAATCCGGGACCACTGGCTCCTCACTGCTCACCTGCCTGCCTTCCTGATCACTCCTAATCACTCTGCCTGTCTGCCTCCTCACCCCTAACCACTCGCCTGCCTGCCTGATTGCCCCTAACTGCTCACCTGCCTGCCTGATCACCCCTAACCACTTTCCTGACTTTCTGATCACCCCTAACTGCTCACCTGCCTGCCTGGTCACCCCTAACCGCCTCTGCTTCAGCCCTTGCCACCGAGGCTTAGTCTAGAAGGACATCCAGAATGATGTCCAGAAGGGCGTTTGGCTGTCGGTCTAATGAGCATATTATGCTTTTATTATTATAGATGCTGAAAGGACACAGGAAGCTGTCCCCCCCGTGAGCACCAGGCCCAGAAGGTTGGATCTGGTGCTGCCTCTGCCTGTGGTCCTGGCTCGTCCCTTCTCTGTGACGCAGGCTCTTCGTCGGTAAAGACCAGTGGGCAACCTGGCAGGTCTCTCCCTTCCGCCCTAGCGATCTGTGTTCTGATTGATCCAAAATCTTTTTTTTGGAGGGGGGGGCGCAGGGGGCGGTGGGGAGCTAGGGCTGAAAGAATAAAACCGAGGCACAAGGAAGTAAGAACAAATCTCCCACAGACGCCCGTCTGCTTGGGGAAGATCCATGTCCTAAACATCATTAAAAAAATCAACCTTTAAAAATAATCATTTATGCTGGCACAGTCCTTGCCAGTTGGAAACTGTTCTGAAACCTCCACGTGCAGAGAATCACCTGGGGAACTTGCTAAAAATACAGGTTCCTGGGCTCTAAGCTGGAAATTCCCAGACAGCCTCTGAGCTGGGCCAAGGAGTCTGCATTTCACCAGCTTCCAGAGCAGGAAGCACTAATGTTTGAGGCAGAGGGCTCAGGGGGGCAGGGGGCTCAGGGGGAGCAGGGGGGCTCAGGGTGAGCAGCGAGAGCTCAGGGGGACAGGGGGCTCAGGGGAGCAGCGAGAGCTCGGGGAGAGCAGTGAGAGCTCAGGGGGCAGGGGGCTCAGAGGGTGTAGGGGGGTTCAGGGGGAGCAGTGGGGGGGCTCAGGGGGCTCAAGGGGAGTAGGGGGATTCAAGGGGAGCATGGGGGCTCAGGGAGAGCAGGGGGGTTCAGGGGGAGCAGTGGGGGGCTCAGGGGGAGCAGTGGGGGCGCTTAGGGAGAGCAGCGGAGGGCTAGGGGGAGCAGCGAGGGAGCTCAGGGGGAGCAGCGAGAGCTCAGGGGGAGCAATGAGAGCTCAGGAGGGCGGGGGCTCAGGGAGTGTAGGGGGGTTCAGGGGGAGCAGCGGGGGGCTTAGGGAGAGCAGCGGAGGGCTAGGGGGAGCAGCGGGGGGGCTCAGGGGGCTCAAGGGGAGTAGGGGGATTCAGGGGGAGCATGGCGGCTCAGGGAGAGCAGGGGGTTCAGGGGGAGCAGTGGGGGGCTCAGGGGGAGCAGTGGGGGCACTTAGGGAGAGCAGCAGAGGGCTCCGGGGGAGCAGTGAGAGCTCGATGGGGACAGGGGGCTCAGAGGGTGTAGGGGGTTCAGGGGGAGCAGTGGGGGGCTCAGGAGGAACAGCGAAGGTTCAGGGGAAGAGGTGGAGCATGGGGCTCAGGGAGAGCAGTGGGGGGCTCAGGAGGAACAGCGAAGGTTCAGGGGAAGAGGTGGAGCATGGGGCTCAGGGAGAGCAGTGGGGGTTCAGGGGGAGCAGCGGGGGCTCAGGGGGAGCAACGGAGGCCTCAGGGGGCCCGGTTACACTAGTCTTGGCCCTATCACTTGTCGCATTGGTCGAGCTGCTCTTTGTCTCCGGGTGCCTTGGCTTTCTGAACTGCACAGTGAAGGTGTTGGATGAGGTCCGTAGTTTTCACACTTTTTTTTAGTGCATCCAACCCTTTGCCAATGGAATCTCACACGGAATCCCGATGTATAAGGTGGGTGGCGGCAGAGCTGGGGTGGAGCCGGAGGGGCCGAGTCCAGCCCTCTGGGCCCTCTGCAGGGGACGCCATGGTCCTCATGGAATGCTCCAGAACCAGAAGGTCCCGTGCAGCTCGGACGGTCTCTAGGTGTCCGTGAAGGGCAACGTGGCTTTGTCCCACTGACGGGCCCACGGCAGGCCTGGCCTGGGTGCCCTGCGTGGCTCAGGCAGGCTGGCCCTGAAGCACAAGGTACCTTTGTGTCACTCACTAACCCGGCCTCGGGACCGCCAGCTAGACCTGGTGCTCCTCCTGGCGGCTGGAGTCGCTCCCAATTGGAACTAGATCATCTCATCGCCGGGCCCCAAATTTGTCCCATCTTGGAGCCCAAATACCATCCACTCAATTATCTCCGTTGATGGAGAGGAGCGAGGGTGTGAATAATCCGAGATGATGGACATTCTAAAATAATGAATAATTCTTAGTAACATTTATTTTCAACTTTGCAATGCATTTTGGTATTCATGCTTGAATATGGACGTGTTGATGTTCTGGGAGTTTTTAATGCTTAAAGAAAAAGTGCCAGCCCGGCCAGGGTGGCTCAGTGGTTGAGTGTTGACCTAGGAACCAGGAAGTCATGGTTCAATTCCTGGTCAGGGCACACGCCCGGTTGTGGGCTCGATCCCCAGTAGGATGTTTCTCTCTCTCTCTCTGAAATCAATAAATATATCTATATATATAAAAGAAGAAGTGTCAATGATGGAGCCTCCTTTTACGTCCAGCTCAGCCAGTGGGGACATCGTCGCTGGGACTGGCCCACAGCTGGGGTCAGGCCGCCCTCCCCCGTCCCCAGCTCACTGTCTGTGGCTCGCACCTTCCCTAGGAGGGAACTCGGGATATCAGCTGACTTTGCCTTTAAAAGACTTCCATTCCCTTTGGGCCTCATGCAAATAAGAACCGACTAAGAAACTGTGAAATGTTAACAGAGGACTTCATTAAGCAATCTTGGCGATAGCATTTTCCAGGAATGGGGACCATTTGCCAACACATAATTGAGAGCGGGCTATATATGTACTCTAATTAAAAAAGCGATTCTTCTCCCTGCCCTGGGGTTCTGCGCCCCGCCTTCTGCCTGCTTCGGGGTATTAACCACAACTAACTCTTGCGTGCGCTCTATACGTCACAAAGCAGTTTACACACGTTTTTTCGCTTCCTGCACCCTCAGGACACCCAATGGAAGGGCTGTCATCAGCCCTGACGGAGAGGCCTGAATGCCAAGGTCCCGCCGCAAGCGGGTGCCTTCCATCCCAGCCCCTTCTATGTCACCACCTCACAGGGGCCCTGGCGAGGGCTCAGATTATTTGCATCAACCCCGAGAATGTGCAGCAAAGAAAGCAGAATAAAACGAACTTGTAAATGCTGCCCTGGTCTTTGTTTTCATTTTTCTTGATTTCAGAGAGGAAGAAAGAGAGAGAGAGAAACATCAATGATGAGAGAGAATCATGGATCCTCTGCCTCCTGCATGACCCACACTGGGGATGGAGCCTGCAACCTGGGCATGTGCCCTGACCGGGAATCGAACCGTGGCCTCCTGGTTCCTAGGTTGATGCTCAACCACTGAGCCATACCAGCCGGGCATACCCCAGTCTATGTTTTGATAATTAGAATTGGAAATGCTGGTAAAGAGGAGATTTTGTGCTGGAGGTGCCCAGGGAGGAAGGACTGCTGGGGGCCAGGGCGGGCTGAGGGGTTTCCCTGATCCCAAGAGGCTGCAGCTGCGTCGCTGAGGCCTGGCACCACAGAGGACGAGGTGGTGGGAAGGAGAGAGCTGGCCGGCCCAGAGCTCCTGGAAGCAGAAGTCGCCCCGACTCTGGCCTAGCTATTTCTACATCGACAACCCTGAGAGGCAGAGAATCACTCCCATTTTATGGATCAGGAAATGCAAGCTCAGGTCGGCCATGTAACCCGTCCAAGGTCACAGTGTGTGCTGGAGGCGGGCGGCGAAGCATCCGTTCCCGGGTCTGGGCCGCCTTACTCGACAGTGCCGGGTAAGACGGAGGCTGGGTGAGCCCTGTGGGTCCCTCTTCAGAAAACAGAGGCTGACAATGCGTCCTCTGGTTGTCCCAGGCTGGGCTCCAGTAACAGAAGCTGACAGGGTAACTGCTTCGTGCCTTGGGCAGAGGCCCTGCCCCACCTGCAAACCACACTCAGCCAGAGAAAACCGTCCTGGCACCGGGGCTGAGATCAGCTCCAGGGACAACAATTCAGGGCAAACGTCACCTGGACGCAGTCAGAGGCATGGCCGTGTTCTGAACTCCACCTGCCTGCACCCCTGAACTGTTGACACTGTGGTGATGACACAAGCTCAGGCCCTTGGCAATGTGTCCTCAGCTCAGTCCTGGGCTGGGGAGTGGCTCCCATGGGCCTTTGCAGCAGCCACCTGGTGCTGAGCCTCTTGTCTGTGGTGGGATGACTTAGGGAGGACCTGCTGTGCCCGGCGAGGCCCTTCTGCTGGGCACAGGATCGGGGGCTGCAAATGGGAGTCCTTTTGGGGGGACGAGGCCCATTCCTGCCTGCCCCCAGGACGTGTCTGTTTCCCAGCAAGGACTGCCCCAGGCTGCGCCACAGCTCCTCCGATGGGAGAGCTACTCCAGCTTCACCGGAGGGAGCAGAGCAGCTCCCCCCGCCTCCCCGAAAGGCAACAATATTCGGCAACACTCGGCGTCTTGGGGAGAGAATTCATGCCCGTAATTAGTTACTGTATATCACCGTGAGTACCCTGCTCAGGATTTACTGGGCAAATCCCGTTTAACTGCACAATAACTACAGGTCCTCGCTGCTTATTGGGTAATTTACTAAGGCTGGGAGAATGGGGCAGGAGGGACTCCACAGGAGGCATTGTAACCCCTTGAATCAAACTTTATGAGTTGGGGTTTTGGCAGGGAGGCGGCGGCTGGTAGCCAGCTCTCATCGCTTTGTGTTGCAGAGTTGGCGGGAAGACCGCTTCCTTCTCTTTATTTATTGCAGGAGGGGTCTGGGACCGGGGCTGGGGCTGGCCCGTAGCAGCCGGGGGCGACAGGGTCTTCTGGTACCGAGAGCCTTTGGCTGGACACAAAGCAACCTGGCAGGAACTGGCAGCGGGAACCCAGGCTTGGTGTCCTGGGGGCTGCAGCCAAGCCTGCCATTTATTCCCTCCACGGGTCTTCTTTGTTTCTGGGCCAGTGGGTGGAGCGCAGGGAACTGGCCTTGGCTGGCAGCACGGAGACCGTCCTAAACCCTTTCTTTTCTCGCAAGGGCCGCGATGGTTGGGAAGTAGCCATTCCCGGGCACTCGGCCGACATTCCCAGCCTTAATCTGCTTGAGCAAAGTCTGTCTTTGGCCGCGCACGGGCTAAACTCCTCTAACCTAGTTAGTCCAGGGAGAGGGGAAGAGACACAATAATGAAAAACGCAACGTGCAGCGCTGCCTGACGCAATCTAATAAATTACTCGGAACCCGGCTGCCAGCTCAGACGAAGCCCAGTATTGCCTGCAGTAATTATTTGGATCAAATGCAGTTTATCTGCTTCATATTTGTGCTTCTGTGCTCAGCGGTAACTTATAAATGTCATTGTGGTGTTTATTTGTTATAATGAAACTTAATGGCACTGGAAAGCCGGGAGCGGAGTTGGTGGGGCGGCAGGTTTAAAACAATCTCTTCATCTCTGGAGAAGGAATGAGCTGAGATAACAGGGAGCTGCCCGTGGGGAAGAGGTCTGCAGAGAGGGCTGCGTGTCGTGCCGTGTGGTGGACGGAGGGTCCTGTCAGGAGGCAGGAAGACGCGGCTGGGTTTAACGCCAGCACCGCCCCTGTCCTCTCTCCTCCCTCCAAGGGCGCCCTAAGGATGGGAGCGGTTCAGACTTCACACAACCCGACAGATGGCCCAGATAACAGGTATGGCTTGTCAGGTTCTTGGGAGGCCACGGCCCTAATGGTTGGGAATGGAAATCCGAACCCCACGGTAACCGTGTCATGGAGAACAGACCATTAAGGAGGGTGGGAGAAGGGAGGGGGGATGGAAAACAAAGGGAGGGTCTCTGGGAGGGCCAAAGAGGGGAGGTGGTCTCCTTTGGTGAGGAAGGGGCGTGGTATAGGGAGCACCAGGCATGAACAGAACAGGGAAGGGCTGGCGGTGGGAGGAGGCTGGGTGTCCCGCTGGCTCTGCGAGCAACCACGGACGAGCACAGGCCATTTAGTGCAGAATGAAGGCTGGTGGCTCCAGGCAGCCCTGGACCCTGCCCTTTCCTCGCTGTATGGCTCTGGGCAAGCGATTCATCTTCCCCCAATGTCACGTCCTTATGCAGGACCCGGGAGTGAGAGCAGATACGTTCAGGACTGTGGTGATGATTAAATGAGGTGACGTGGCCTGGCGGGCGTGGCTCAGTGGTTGAACATCGACCTATGAACCAGGAGGTCATGGTTTGGTTCCCGGTCAGGGCACATGCCTGGGTTGCGGGCTCGATCCCCAGCGGGGGGCATGCAGGAGGCAGCTGACTGATAGTTCTCTCCTATGGATATTTCTATCTCTCTACCCCTCTCCCTTCCTCTGTTTCTAAAATCAATAAAAACATATTTTTAAACCATGAGGTGATGTGTATAAAGGGGTGAATGGTGTTTGACACACAGTGAATGATAAACAAACGGCTGTGGCAGTGATTGGCATGTAGTAGGTGTTCCATAAACATCTGTTGAGTGAAGAAATGAATACTACTTCCCACCTGTGTGCATTACCAAGCCCTCTCCCAATCAGCTCAGCTCAGACTGAGACTTCACAGCTGTGCAGGGCTGACCCTGTCACCCCCACGTACAGCCACCCCAGGGTGGTTATAGGAACTTGCCCAAGGCTGCCTAGCTGGTGGGTGCAGTGGGCACTGGCTCTCCCGCCCCCCAGGGCAGGATTCCCTCCCCCAGTCATGCCAGGCAGCTCCCCATCTCCACTGGAGGCTGACCTCTTCCCTCTGGACCAGCTGCCCTGCTCCCTGGAATCCAGTCCCAGAGCCGCGCTGACCTTCCAGCTGCGCCTGGAGGCAGAACACACAGGGGTCTCCCTGTCCACTCCATCTTAATACCACATTCAGCGTGCACTCATGCAACAGTCATTCTCTCCCCTCAGCGACATGCGCCTGCAAAGCTCCGAACATCATCAATAACAGATGAAAATTCTTGGTCACCGTTACTTCTCCCATAGCCGAGCCCCTCCCTCCACATACCTCCTCCCCAGATGTAGGCTGGACCCACTGCGCTTAATATTGAATGAATTATCTGGAATTCACTGCCCTGAGGTTGCAGGAAGGAGAAGAGGCAGCCTGGGGAGGGGGCACGTTAGCCCTGATGGGCCTACAAGCAGGCTTTCTACCCTGTCCTCACCCTCCACGCTCTCCTGCCTCACCTGCTCCAAGCCCACTGCCTCAGGAAATACGCCGGAGGAGGGGCCGCGCACCCACATCTCCCTGGAGCAGCATTGCTGCGGCGTGTTAATAGGTTTTCCGTGAAATACAGGCTCCATGGTTAAATAAGGCGGCGAGAAGCTGGGTTAACCCTAATTAAACAAGTCTCTCCTACACAAGTCCTCAGACTTTATATGCCAAGGGCATGCCGAGTCCCCAAAAGGGGGCTATGGTTCGAGGAGCTCCCCAAACTTATTTGACCACAAAACATTTCCCCTAGAGCACGAACTACGACCAGCGTTCCTTGGAACCCTCTTTGGGAAGTCAAGTGTAAGGCTCACATCAGGCCACTAACCCATTACGTGAGCAGATGGGGAGGCCTGAGCAGCTGAGGGGGGTTTGTGGGCAGTGCCCTGTGGGGAGATGGGGGAGAGAGCAGGCCCTGGCCGCCGGGGAAATCTACACGGACAGAGTGGGCGCTCGGTCATGTCTGCCCTTGCTGGTGAGGCCTCTTAGTGTGTGCCTGGTGCTGTGAGGGACGTGGAGACAGAGCGGAGGTGGGAGGCCCAGGGCTTGAATCTTAGCTTTTCAGGTCAACGCAAGAGCTGTGTGCCTTCAAGGCGATGCCTCCATCTTTGTGAGCCTCAGTTACTTCATCTTCAAAATGGAGACAACAGCACCTGCCTTGTGATGGGTGAGGACTAGGTGGTGTGTGTGTGGAAGTGCCCGCCTAGCCCCGCCCTCCCCCCATTTCTCCCACTTCCCGGCAGTCCCCCGATATTACTCTGAATGAACGCCTTCCCCCCCTTTATGCTCCACGAGCACGTCCCTTCTCCAGTCCTCAGCTCCCCTGCCCGGCCTTCTGCTCTTTCATTACACGCCTGTGTCCCCACTGGACTCAACACCCTCTCGGGGAAGTGGCCGACCCTCCCCACCTGCATCCCTCAGGCCCGGCCACTTCAGTGCCCACAGGGGGCTCCCAATAGCCAGGACCTGCGACCTTCCTCAGAGGCTCTCTCTTCAGCTGCGAAGGCCACCTGCCCTCCCGCAGAGCAGCCCACACCGGCCGGGAACTGACTCCCACCGAGCAGCCCTCAGCCAATGCGTGACGGGAGCCACGCCCTGGGTGGCTGAGTTCCACGGCGCTGGTTGCCCACCTGGTCGTGGGATTGATGACGTTCCTCCCCCCCGATTGGATGCCTTCCCTTTTCCTTGTCAATTCCCTGTCGTCCATCCAGAGCTCTCGGCCTCCCATGTGGACGTTACACGCCAGGCCTTGCTTAGGTTTTTTGGGGGAACCTGTGACAACACAGGGGTGCCCTGTGTGTGTTATCCATCTCCACGTCCCTCACAGCACCAGGCACACACTAAGAGGCCTGACACACCTCCCAGTCAGACAAAAACAAGCCACAGAGCCCGGCTGGTGCGGCTCGGTGGTTGAGCGTTGACCTATGAACCAGGAGGTCAGGGTTCGGTTCTCAGTCAGGGCACATGCCTGGGTTGTGGGCTCGATTCCCAGTGTGGGGTGTGCAGGAGGCAGCCGATCCATGAGTCTCTCTCATCATTGAGGTTTCTATCTCTCTCTCCCTTCCTCTCTAAAATCAATAACAATATATATATATTTTTAAAAGCCATAGGAAGGACCACAAAGAGCGATTGTCCTACAGCAGCTAGCCCAGGGGGTGGGGCCCGAGGAGCCCGGGGCAGCATGGCCGTGCTCCCCCCTCCCCTGGGAGGTCACACCAGCCGGGCTCTGTGGCTTGTTTTTGTCTGACCGGGAGGTGTGTCAGGCATCTTAGTGTGTGCCTAGTGCTGTGAGGGACGTGGAGGTGGATAACATACAAGGGCGCCCCGTGTTGTCTCAGGTTCCCCCAGAGACCTAAGCAAGGCCTGGCGTGTAATGTCCACACGGGAGGCAGAGAGTTCTAGATGGATGATAGGGAATTGACAAGGAAAAGGGAAGGCATCCAATGCGGGGGGTGGGGGGGCTGGGGGGGGTGGGGGGCGACCAGTGCCGTGGAACTCAGGCCACCCAGGGAGTGGCTCCTGAGAGGTCGCACCTGCCCCCTCTGGCAAACCTTGGCGGGTGCCGAGGGCTGGTGGCCCGGCCGGCGTCCCTCCTCCGTGAGAGGAGAGCAGCGTGGCGGACTGTTTGAGGGCCTTGCGTGAGCGATGGTGGGGAAGTGCTGCTCTTTAAGATCAAGACTAGTGGTTACTGCCGGTGCCTTTGACTGGGAGGCGGGAGGATTCCGTCGCTCTATTTATCCCACACTCTGTATGCAGTTACTGAAACTGTCACCGTGTCCCATATTCCAGGGGCTATTATGTGTATTTCCAACCATTATATAAATGCACTTGATTTGGTGCTTCTGAATGTCATTAAACTCCTCCCCTCCCCGTCACAACACGGTTCCCATGGAAACGGACACGTGTGAGAAGGGAAGGCCTAGGGAAGAAAGCAGGTGGAGCAGGGAGAAAAGGTGTCGGCCTGGTGACAGCTTCCAGCCCGTGAGGGCCGGGTGAGGTGACGTGGCCACTTTGTAGGGACGGGGCCAGCTCCTTCAGGATTTTATGGACTCTCTCTGATAAAAGCCCCGGATAATTCATCTCAGCCAGAACCTGCTCATTCCAGCGTACAGCTCTAAAAACTTGATGGCGCACAGGCCATTAAACTCCCTCATTTATGCCGACTCTTTCACCCGGGGAGGGGGGGTGGAGGGAGGTCTCGGCAGGCAGTGATGGAGCCTCTGAGGTTAGCTGAGCTGGAGCGGTGGGGAGAGAAGAAAGGAGGCTTCCTCAAGGCACCACTGGCATAGGGCGAGAACCCAGGATTTTGCCCATGGCTGCTCCCTCGGTCACCGGGTCCCACTGTCAGCTGTGCACTTTAGAATTACAAAGCTGTAGACACTTGGGGTGGAAGGGGTGTTCTATGTGAAAGCCCTTATGAGGAGCTGCCCAGGGCCTTGGTAGGTAGTGAGCTTCCTGCCTTTGAAGGGATTCAAGCATAGGTTGTAATGGCCTCTTATAATATGACTAGGTGCCCAGTGCACAAAATTTGTGCACTTGGGAGAGGGGTCCCTCAGCCCAGCCTTGGGGGATGTCCGACTGATGGCTTAGGCCCGTTCTCCATGGGACATCCTTAGCACTGCTGCGGAGGTAAGAGAGGCTCCCACCACCACTGCTGCGCTCGCCAGCCGTGAGCCCGGCTTCTGGCTGAGTGGCGCTCCCCCTTTGGGAGCACACTGACCACCATGGGGCAGCTCCTGTGTTGAGCATCTGCCCGCTGGTGCTCAGTGCATGTCATAGTGACCGAGTTTCACCATTCGGTCGATTTGCATATTACCCTTTTATTATATAGGATTTTTTCTCTCAGTGCTCAGCTCTGATAGCACATTGTCCAGGAAGCTGTCTGGGCACTGCTCGCTTGGTGCACAGTTTGAATGGATTTCCTTCTCCGCTCGTTTATCTCCTGAACATTCCTAGCTGCAGGTACGATACTATACTGGGATTGCTGTGATGTCCTTGGGGGCAGGCTCTGTCTTTACGTGCTGAGGGCCCACCAGCCAGTGCAGGGCACAGAGTAGGCGCTTGGTACGTGGTTGGTGAAGTAATAAGCACACAGCACCGCAGTATTCAGGGATACTGAGCCATCAGAAGGAGGTGTGGACCAAATGACCATTGGTTCCTTCTGGCCTCAGGAATCTTGAATGATATGGTTCTAAATCCGAGTTGAATCTAGCTTTCCTCCAAGCCACAGTGCTTAATGATTAAGTACATTAACTACAATGCCAAACAGCAAACCAAAATGAAAACAGCTACAAAATCAACTTGGTATGAAATAAATCTGATCTCCCCGGATGGAGGGCAAAGTTGCTGGGGACAGAGCTACGCCCTGCCTTTCTGAAGCTCCTACGCCTGGCACAGTGCTGGGGTTCCAGGGGGCGTGGCTTTCCTTCATGTGTTTCATGTCTACATCAAAGAACCAACTTCCCTTCCTTTCCTCCAGGGGTCCTTGCTTCTGGTCTCTTCCAAACAGGGCTTCAAACCCATTTTCAGCAGGCAGACCTCCCTGACTGATCCTACCTGGCACTCAAGGGCTTACAGAGTGGAGGACCGGACTTAGGACCGGAAGCCTGGGTTTGAGCCATTGCTAGCCAGCTGTGTCGCCCTGGGTAAGTCGCTTTACTTTCCCGCGTCTCGGTTTCCTCTTCTCCAGGTGACTCTGCTAGGAGCCCATGATTCTCAAACCACCCAGTCCCAGCATCTGGGGAGCCACCGGCCAGGGGCAGAGCAGGTCGCTGTCCTTGCTCTTCCTTCAATGTCTACGCCGTGCAAATATGCTGGGCTCCTGGGATATAATGGAGACCAAACGGAGCTTACGGACTGGCAGGGAGACAGGGAGTCCTTAGGAACGGCAATGTGAGCATGCATGTACGTATGAGCTAAGAGTTCTGAAGGGAAGGAGTATGGCTCCAGGAGAGCATAGACGTGTGGGCCCTGAGCAGGCCGCACTGGAGAAGGGATCCCTATGCTAAGAGCTGAAGGATGAGCAGGTGACCATGTGAAGGGTTGGGGTGGGGGGTGGTGAGTGTGGCCAGCATCCAAGAGGGACCAGGGCAGGCAAAGATGCAGAGGTGGATGGAGCATCCCCGCATGAGGAGCTGAACAATGGCTGACGTTACCAGAGCACAGTGTTCAGGGGGCAAGTTGAGGCCAAAGAGGTGGGTGGGATCCAGATCCTGTAGAACAGTGGTTCTCAACCCTCCTAATGCCGCGGCCCTTTAATACAGTTCCTCATGTTGTGGTGACCCCCAATTTCATTGTTACAAATTGGACATAATTAAAGCATAGTGGTTCATCGCAAAAACAATATGTCATTATATATGTGTTTTCCGATGGTCTTAGGCGACCCCTGTGAAAGGGTCGTTCGACCCCAAAGGGATCGCGACCCACAGGTTGAGAACCGCTGCTGTAGAGTCTTATGAAACACGCCAAGGATTTCCCCTAAAAGCAATAGGAAGCCACTGACATATTTTTAAAGGGCAAAGTGACATCAGATTTGCGTTTTGAAATATCACTCCTGCCCAAGTGTGGAAAGTGAACTGGGAGGGAAGGGGTTGGGCCTGACGGACACGAGGACCAATCAGGAGGGCCCTTCTGTAGTCCAGGTGAGGGAAGGAGTGACGGGGACATGAGTCATTGGCCCTGAGATGGACAAGGGTGGACGGATTCAAGAGATATTTGGGAGATCATATTCCTAGGTCTTGGAGAGGGTTGAGTGTGGGTCTGAGAGAAACGGGTGTTTAAAAAGGAGCTCGGCAGGGTCTGTGGCCTAGGAGCCCCCCAGATCATCTTAGATAAGCAGGACTTCCAGTAGGAATCATGGCCGGGGCAATGGGTCTGGGGAAAGTTCTGGAATCCCCCATCAGGTTGCGGCAGCGAGTGAAATGGCAGTGCCCCTGCTCTAAGACGCTGAGCGAATTAAATAACAATCACGAGGTGCCCTGGAAATCCGAGTCTCGCCATCAATAATAAACAGGGATGTTATACAAATAACCCGCTTTGCAGCCCCAGTGGAAGGAAACACATCAGTAAAGGAAAATGAAATAAGAAAAAAACGCACCCGAGAGCCCCAACTAACAAAATGACAACATTAGCCAGCATCCTGGGGGCTGGAGCAGGCAGGGGAGGAATGGTCTCGAGAAGATGACAGGGCCCTTAGCATAAGCCAGACTGCGGTGGCTGCACCGAGAGACGGGAGGGGCTCACGGGCCATCAGACCCTGTCTCGCTGGGCCAGGGTTCTGGGCTGAGGTCCAGGCCACCCTTGTAGGCCTGCTCTTCACCCCCTATCCCCCGTCCTCCCCTCTCTTCTCCCCCCCTTCCACCCCCCCCCCCTTTCCACCACCCAGCGAGTGGCCGAGCTGGCCTGATTTCACGCTCAGAGAACAGACAGGAAAAATCAACAAGATGCCTTCTGAGGCTGCCGAGCAAAGCCGTTCAGTCCGTGTCCTAGTACTGGCTCCTTCGGTGACCAGAGCATTTGCATTTATGGGGTCGGTGGTGAGAATAGGGTGGGAGCAGGCTGTTGAGAGCCAGGATAGATTTTGAATCATCACATTTTAAAGGCTTGTAGGTGATCGTAGCCCAAGACTCAGGTTCGAACACAAGAAGGTAGAAATCTGGGTGTGGGGGGACTTGCCGAGGTCACGTAGCTGGTGCCCCCCTCTGGGTGCTCCTTCCACTGCTCGAGCCAACTGGGCACCTCCCTTACCACCTCTGTCAGGGGACAGACTCATTTTCACGGACTAGAGAATCGGGGTGCAGAAAGATGGGCTAGACTCCAAGCAGTCAGGGCTGCTGCCACCTGATTCCATCCTCCAGGGCTGAGTCCCCACCTGGCTGAGGGCTGGAGGTGGAGGTGTGCTCCCTAAGCCTGGACTAGGAGGGGGTACCACCCAGAGCCTGTGTGGGGGCTGCCATCTGTGGAGGCCGCCTTCTCCCAGAGAGGCGGCATCTCCGGGGACAGAAGCTGCCTTCGCTAGTCACTGCGCTTGTTTCTTCCTGGGAAGACCAAAGTGAGGGCGCTGGGAGGCATGTCTTCCCAAGCGCCTGCCAAGCGCTATGATTCTTAAGGTCCGGAATCTGTGCTTCCGCCGCCCTCCAGAGGGGGGCGCTGTGGGAGAGGGCGAGCTGGGTGCAGGCTCAGCTTGTGAAAAGGGCCAGGGCTTGGCTGCCTCCTCCCTCTCCCTTTACACCTCCTCATCCCCATTGCTCCTCCCAGGAGCCCTAGGGCCTGATGGCATTGCTGGTTCCTTGGAAATGGGCTTCCCTGGCCTATGTCCCCCAGCTCCAGGCCTTTCCGGACTTGCTCCCACATCAATTGGAAACTCACCTGTGTTCCTCCCCTCTTCCCTGGACGCCTCCCACTTCCTTTGTATTTTCAGCGACCCCGAAACACCAAACCAGCTGCGTGTTCGGGGCTGCCCCTCTGTTCATGGTCAGCCTGCTCTCAGAATCCTAGGGGCGCTGGACTGGACATGAGGAGGCCTGGGTTGTGGTCCTGGGTCTCCCAGTGATTTCCTGTTGACCGGGGGCTGGTGCTCATGCTCCCGGGCCCCCCTCTGAGTTGCTGGGCTGGGCTGTAGGTGCTGGGGTTGGTTATGCTCTCAGGGAGGAACACGGAGGCTTTGGAGAGGCAGGCAGAGCCCCGCATCAGATTCAGTGTGAGAGCGTTCCACCTGCCCATGACTAGGATCAGCCCTGGGCAGGCATGTGCATGGAGAAGGTGAGCGGTTATGGGACCTCCAGGAGAAGTGGGTGATGGGAATTGCCAGGAGACGAAGGGATGGTGGTGGTGGAGGTGGTGTGTGTGCCTGTTGGGGGTGTGGGATGAGGGAACCGTGGGAACGGCTCCCCTTGCAGATCTGGGGGACACACACCTAGAGATGCTCTGGGAACCAGTCCAGTAGAACCTGGGGTGAGGAAGGAAAGCTGGTGTGGAAAGAAGGGGGAGCCCTTCTGGGGGCCACCCCTGCCAGCCCCCTGCTCTGCTGACCTGCCTAGGCCCTGGCCTCCCAGGAGGGGCCTCAGAACTGGACTTGGAGGAGAGGCCGATAGGAAGACGTGTGGACCCACTTTGCACCTGTGGGTGACTTTGCCCGTCATGGCACTAATTAATGACTTAAATTAAACTTGACCGACTACTTCCTGGTGGGAGACACTGGGCCAGGGGAGGGAGGGAGGGAGAGAGGGATCCTTGCCTATCTGTCTCTTTAGGTGGGGCAGAGGGTCTAGTGCAGGGGTGGGCAAACTTTTTGACTCGAGGGCCACAATGGGTTCTTAAACTGGACCGGAGGGCCGGAACAAAAGCATGGATGGAGTGTTTGTGTGAACTAATATAAATTCAAAGTAAACATCATTACATAAAAGGGTACGGTTTTTTTTTTTTTTTTTTAGTTTTATTCATTTCAAACTGGCCGGATCCAGCCCGCGGGCCGTAGTTTGCCCACGGCTGGTCTAGTGCATTTGTTTAGGGTAAGCGCCACAAAACAAATAGGCTGGTTGCCCTGATGGAGCCCAATGGTGGGGGAAGGGGAGGATCCAATTTAGGGTCTCTCTGTGGAGGGGGCGGTAACACGGAGAAGGCCCTGTGTGTCTTTATCCTGAGCTTATGGAAGGCAGGGGCCATGTCCTACTTAACTTTAAAAGCTCCAATGCTTAGAACCGTGCCTGGAACTTACTATAAAATTGATATTATTTTTTAAAAATGTATTTTTATTGATTTCAGAGAGGAAGGGAGAGGGAGAGAGAGATAGAAACATCAATGATGAGAGAGACTCATTGACTGGCTGCCTTCTGCATGCCCCCTACTGGGGATTGAGCCCACAACCTGGGCATGTGCCCTTGACTGGAATTGAACCTGGGACCCTTCAGTCCGCAGGCCGACACTCCATCCAGAGCCAAACCGGCTAGATCTCAAATTGATATTATTTTGCTCGTAGGTATTCAAGGACTGTTTTATGAATAAATAAATGATCTCCTTCCAGCAGTTCCCATTTAAAGCACCATGTACTTAATCACATGAAGACTATGAGGTCAAACAAACCTGAATCCTTATGCCTGGCCTGGTTTTATTTCCTCCTGCCTTGTCTACCCTCCATTAATTTTTGTTCAAATCTCCATTTGATGCCACAGATGTGTTGAGTCCAAACAGGAAGAACACACACACACACACACACACACGCACAGAAACCACATAGTGCTAACCACCTCCATTCCTGCAGATGTTGCACCTTCTATCCAAGCAGGCTTCTAGGCACCCCCCCCCAATAAAGCAACTCTCATCGACTATCACCTGCCTCCTCAAACGATCTTTGAATCGTGTTTTCTCTTTATTGCTTTGTGTAGTTTAATCGCACCAATTGCGATTACTTTAGCTTAGGATAAATCCCCAATCTATAAAGCTCCTGTTCATTCATTATTTTTCTCAAGCTGTTATTTTTTTGGGGGGTGGGGGGAGTAGCGAGGAGGAGGGGGGAGGAGTGGAGGGAGAAGAAAAGGAAAAGATACCAGATTAACAAGGAGACATAAAATAGGAGACCACTTCTCCCCAGGTGACAGACACCCTACGAAATACTGTTAAACAGAACAAATACACTCTAATACAGTACAAGTAAGGCTTTTATGTCTCTTCTAAATTAGAAATATAATGATCACCACCTTATCTTTAATGGAAGCAGCAGCTAATTGTTCTAATATCTCACTGATTCCAGCGTCCGGGAGAAAAAAATAATTATTTTTTACTGTTTTTACCAATGGCTCCATTTATACCAAGGTGTATGGTGCAGCTTGGACAGCGATTTCTATTTCTTGAGCTATGTCATGGCTGCTATTCCAGTTCAATTATTAATATGTGGAAGTTATAATTATTTTCAGTATTGGTACAAGATAATTATAAACCATAAAACAGCTCCCCAGGCTTGCCATGCCTTTCCTTATCTGCAGACGTGTTGGAGTTTGGGCACGTGAGTTTTAGAAAGAGAAAAAAATGTATAATGCGGCAAGACTGTCCAGAGTGGGAGCAGGGGAGCCTCGCCCACCCCTCCAGGTCCCTCCTGCTTCTCCGCTGTCCAAAACCGAGGGCGACCCACCTCATGCATCTCCTCTTCTGCCCACGGTCTCACCCCCTCCTATCCTGTCCCTGGTTAGTTGAGATTTGTAACCATTCACACGTGATGGTTTAGCTGGTTAGTCCCCCTCCCTCCCATCTCCTTCTTTACCCAGAAATAGCAGCAGCTATGTGTGTGTGGTTGTGTGTGAATATGTGCATAGATGAGTGTGTTGGGGCACTTGGGAGGGGTGAGAGCCACATGGAGAGAGAGAGAGAGAGAGAGAGAGAGAGAGAGAGAGAGAGAGAGAGAGAGAGACAGGGGTGAGGTGTTGGCTGCCCAAGCCATTAGTGATGCCTTGCTGCCTCCCTCATTCTGAGTATCTTGCTTGATTCTCAATTAGTCATCTCCAGGGGGAGGGTGTAGGTTGGAGTAAGGCGCCTGGGGTCTATCATTGTTAACTAAGCCAACCGTAATCAGTTGAAAGTAATAACACATTTGTGCAGATTGTATGTGTTTAGAGGCGGGCGGCGGGCTCAGAGAGAATAGATATTGTTTTGGCATCTTCCCATTTTAAAAAGAAAAAACTTTAAATATGTTGTTTCCGCTTAGTTGTTGCACAAAGGAAGACTAACTGTCCTCAGACGTCACCGGTCCTGGTCTTGTCCCTGGGTCCTCGTCCAGTCCTCCCTGACTCCCTCCCTTCCTTCTTTACCTTAGCAACATCTAAAAAGTGCCTCTCTACTGAATGCTGAATTCCTTTTTTTCTGACCATTTTCCAAGTTCCTGGGCCAGAGTATTCCCACTGTTCCTTTCTGCTATGGCAAAGGCATCCAGACTCCTTGCCATGGATTGGGTCCCCCTTTCTTCCAATTTATGTGCTGAAGTCCCAGCCCCAAATGGGACTGTACTTGGAGAGGGGGCCTTTACAGAAGTGATTCAGGCTAAATGAGGTCATATGGGGAGGCCTTGATCCGATGGGATTGCTATCTTCATAAGACGAGCCACCTGAGGGCTCTCTCTCTCTCTCTCTCTCTCTCTCTCTCTCTCTCTCTCTCTCTCTCTCCCATGTGAGGACACAGTGGAAAGGTGGCCGTCTGTGGGCCAAGAAAAGGGCTCTCATAAGAACCTGACATGTTGGCACCCTGATCTCGGACTCTCTGTCTCCAGAATTGTGAGAAAATAATCTTCTGTTGTTTAAGCCACCCAGTCTGTTGTGCTTTGTGATAGCAGCCCGTGCAAGGTGCGGGGAGTCAAATCCTGCTTATGAGTCACGTGATAGGATTCTTTGAAGGCCCCAGGATCGAGAGTCACTATCCTTCTCCTTGGTCAGACGCCCAGAGCTTGAGGTTTCAAATCCAGCCCAGCTGGGGCCTTTTTGGCTTCCCCTGTCTCTGTCCCTTCAGCTTCTCTCATGGGCATCGCCAGCAAGAGCCTGTGTCTGTCTATTCAGCACCACGGACAGAGGCACCCCCCTCAGTCCCCACAGATGAGAAGCTACCACCTGGTGCTCTCATGAAGGCTCTGTTGGGAGGGTAGAGGGTGGGCTGAGCAAGAGAAAGCCAGGATGGGAGACTGACTAGAGCAGTGGTTCTCAACCTTCCTAATGCCGCGACCCTTTAATACAGTTCCTCATGTTGTGGTGACCCCCAACCATAAAATTATTTTCGTTGCTACTTCATAACTGTAATTTTGCTACTGTTAGGAATCGTCATGTACATATCTGATATGCAGGATGTATTTTCATTGTCACAAATTGAACATAATTAAAGCATAGTGATGAATCACAAAAACAATATGTAATTATATATGTGTTTTCCGATGGTCTTAGGCGACCCCTGTGAAAGGGTCGTTTGACTCCTAAAGGGGTCGCGACCCACAGGTTGAGAACCACTGGACTAGAACCGCAGACAATCCCAGCCCCGGGGGCTCAGCCCTGGGGCTCCCAAAATTGGGAGGTGGCCTCTTGGTGCTGCTGCCCTCTTACAGTCAGGTAGCAAAATGGGGAGGCCATACCCCTCATGCTTATTGTGCTGGCCTGCCTCTTGTCACACTGTCACCACGATGGGTGCTGGTGACGAACCTATAGCTGATGAGGCCTTAAGTTTGGGGAGCGTAAGGGGGTGTAGGTGCCATGGACTCTGGGTGGAGGAGAGCCCGCTGAAGAGCACTGAGGAGTGCCCCGGAACTGTGCTATGGATGGCCCAGCTCTGGGAACGGGGACGGTACAGGTGAGTCACCTCCCCCATGCCTGGAAGGGAGCCCAGGGCGTCAGGAGAGGAGGGGCCCAGCTCACAGCAAGCTGGGCTGGCCGCAGGCCAGGGCTTCATGTGTCTGACTTTAATGAATAAATGGCATCCCCAGCCATTGTTGATCTACTTTTGAATCCGGACAAACAGTCTGTGGCATCTGATGGAAAGGGTTATTAGCTCGCAGAGACAGATGGCCGGGGAGGAGGGGACTGGCTCTTTATGACAGCGAGCCCATGAGCGACAGCACGCCTTCCACACCCCAGCCTCCACGTCCATGTCAGTGCCTTTCCCAAGCTTCCTGTGGCCCCGTCCAGCCTCGGAGGAAAGACTTGGAGCAAGAGGAAGGCGGCTGAGTAAGTGGGAGGCGTAGGGGGGATGGAGCTGGACAAGAGGGCAGGCTTGCAAGTGTAAACACTCGGCCTTATTTTCTTTTAGTATCATCCGAAGTGCCCCGTCAGGTGCTGTTCATTCAATCGGCATTTAACAAACGTAAGTGACTGAGGGGAAAGGTCAAGAGGCCTGGAGTAGGAAAGATGACAGAAGCAGATGTAATTGCAACAGGTGGGTGGGTGGGAAATAAAAGGCAGGGAAGCCGGAGGAAGAGAAGCAGGGGACACAAAGGGAGGAGGAAAGATAGCCTATAAGGAAAAGTGCTGTAGCGTCAGCATACTGTGTTTCAGGCATGAGCGGCTCCTCTCCACGTTACTATATGAATAGCTTCGTGGAAACTGAACTGATCTGCCCGCTGTCCTTTCTAGATGCCCCAGGTTCCTTTTCTTGGTCCTGTAGCTGTAGGGCATAGTTTCCTCCCCCACATGACCCCTGAGGGCGTAGGCGGGTTCCCACTGACCTTCATTCATTCTCCGAAACTTGTCCTTGGCCATGTAGCCCAGCACCAGACAGCATCCTCTCTTCTGGAGGCCCAGCTCTGGAAGAGAAACAGAGGTGGGTGAGCCGGGAGCAGGTCAGGGATCAGAGAACCCCTTTTGCAGGGGATGTGGCACTTGCAGCTCTTATATACTGAGTTGTTTCACAAGCCTTTACATTGCACCCACTCTGGTCCAGGCATAATTGTAAGCCGTTAAATTCCTTATTTGATTTTCACAACCCTATGAGGTACATATCATTATTCATTTTATTGTTTTATTATATATATATTAAATATATAAATATATATAAATATTATATATAGAACAATATATAATATATATTAAATATGTAAATATATATTATATATTGTTCTATTATATATATAATATTTATTTCAGAGAGGGAGAGAGAGGGGGAGAGAGATAGAAACATCAATGATGAGCTCTCATTGATCGGCTGCCTCCTGCACGCCCCCTACTGGGGATCGAGCCGGCAACCCAGGCACATGCCCTTGACCGGAATCAAACCCGGGACCCTTCACGCCACAGGCTGACACTCTATCCACTGAGCCAAACTGGCTAGGGCCCCATGATTCTTTTAGACTCGCCACCCCTACCTCTTTGTTCAGAAGTCCTACAAATATGACAGCCGCCACGAACGGGGGGAGTGAATAAGGGGCATGATTTCTGGAAGGCAGAGTGTGACTGCACCTTCTCCAGGGCCTTGCCAGCCTCTCCGGGTACCCAGGCGCTCCCTGCCTGTTTCTCAGAGAAGGGCCTCCCACAGAGCGGCGTGTGCAGCCACTTCTCCCCAAACACTGGGTGTTTGCAGGCGGCTGGAGCGAGGCAGGCTGGGCTCCTCCTCTCCCCTGTGTCTCCAACCACCTCTGCGGCCCAGCACCCCCTCCCCCAGCAGATCGGCAGGATGAAAGGGAGCCCAGGGCCCAGGGGAGACAGAGGAGTCAAGCTTGGTGGTTCTTGTCCTCAGGGGGGAAAAACAAAGGATGGCAGGCGGTGGCTGAATGCCATGGCCCAGGGAGGTCCCCCGCTTTGATCTCCTGATTCTTTAAAGGGGCTTATTGACTCTCAGGAAAGAGCCAGAGAGGCAGACCGGAGCGGAGCGAGCGTGCCTTATCCAAAGGCGCTCGCCTCTTTTCCTTTCCTGCCACGGTCCCTCCTCGGAAGGCGCGGCCAATCCGCCCTCACTTCAAACAGCCTCACATCTCAGGCGCCCAAATTGACGGTGTTAAGTTCCCTCATCCAAGGCCCTGGCTCTTTCTTCGGGGGCTCCTGCTATATCGAGGGCAGGAGGATCAAAGCCTCTTTGATGTTTACTTACAGTATTTGTGGATCCTTCCTAACCACAGCCTTCAAGAGGCAGGAATGCAGCACACCAGGAGGGGGCCGGCGGAAGTACAAGCTGTGAGGAGGCGCTGAGCCCCCCTGAACAATAAATAGCCTCTTGCCTGAGACGGTATTGAAACCGCAGCACGCTGACGAGAGGCAGCCCGTCCATTGCAAGTGCAATGCGATTGTTCACCGTCGGAGCCGTACAATTGCTACAATTCTTAATCTCGTTGCCGGTGACTTCTTATGTCCACCTCCAGCACATCAGCAGCGGCTGCTAATGAGAGAGGGAGTCTGAGTTCCTGCACTGAGCCCAGGAGGCGACCCGGGGAGCACTGAGGCCTGGGGGCAGAGGTGCTGGATGGATTTAGGCCAATCTTTTGTATGTCTTTTTGGAAAGTCCCTTAAGTTCCCAGGGAAATGGAGCAGGTGTAATTTTCCTAAAAATGTAGAGTGTGGGGCAACCTGTGGAATCCAGATGATCCCTGTGGGCCAAGTATGTCAAACTCAGAGACTAACACGGGCCAAATAAACGAGTCTGACATGCTTGCTGTAGGCTGTCGCTGCCACCCCAGCTCAATCCATCTGATGTCAACATAGTAGGCTGCCCCCAGAGTGGTTGCATGTCCAGTTGTTTGAAGCAAGAGCCTCACTGACCAAGTTTGAGTTTTGCAAATGACCAGGAAAAAAAGTAAAACACACACACACACACACACACACACACACACACACACACGCACACACACCACCACCACCACTTGATGAAGAAAAGAAATGGAGGGCGAGGCAATTTCTCAATGTATCTGGCTCATTTAATTTGACACGTGTGGGTTAGTCTTAATTACGGAGGAAGCTACACTACAAGGTGCTGATAAGCACACTGCAGGAATTTGTTAAGGGAGAGGGCTCTCTGGCCTCGTCTTTATTGAGAAGTGGGGAGAAGCCACTGGGGTCTTTGCAAAAGCAAGCAGGTTGGAGGCTTAGGGAAGTGGGAAGTAGCTAGCCATCCATTTGGGATTGCTTCCGGAAGGCTTGCCAGAGGAACACTGGAGGCCATTGGGTCCAAGGGAGGAAGCGCCAGCAAGGCTGGAATGGGGAAGGGGAGGCGAATCGGGAACCGGGGGGAGAACCCCGGAAGCAGGAACTAACTGCGTTGACTCAGGGAAACTCCGCCAGGCCCGACTAACCAGGCTACGAGGGGAGAGATGCCCAGATGGGACAGGAAGCGCAGGGAGCTGCACTGTGTGAGCTAGGCCAGCCTCCGGCCTGCCACCTTCCCTGTCACCCGGCACTGGGACAGAGGGCGGAGCCAGGTCACAGGTGCCCATTTTATTTATTTATTTATTTATTTACTTATGTATTTTTAAAAAATATGTATTTGTATTGATTTCAGAGAGGTAGGGAGAGGGAGAGAGAGAGATAGCAACATCAGTGATGAGAGAGAATCACTGATCGGCTGCCTCCTGCATGCTCCCTACTGGGGATCGAGCCCACAACCGGGGCACGTCCCCTGACTGGGAAGTGAACTACTGTGACCTCCTGGTTCATAGGTTGATGCTCAACCACGGAGCCACGCTGTCCGGGCACAGATGCCCCTTTTAGAGCGGCAAGATGTTGGAGTCTTCTCCGCGTGGACGTGGGGGCTGTGGGCTTTGGCCAAGCACTTATCAGTAGCAAATCATCAGAGACACTGAAGGTGGCAAATGATTCACGTGAAGCGAGTTGTCTCGCCTTAAAATAAAAGTCACAGCGAAGAAGTGCAGGGCCACCTGCAGACGGGGTTGTGGAGGGCGCTCTGTGAGGAGAACAAAGGTTTGGGAAATACTGCCGAGCAAGGAAACATGTATTAGGAAAGAGTGTGTTTCTAAGGGAGAGGAGAGATTTCATCCCGGGGCCTCCTGGCCTCTAGGCTGTGAGCAACAGAAGGTCTGGGCTGTGCCTTTAAAAAAACATACACACACACAAACAAAACCAAAAATTACCTCTGAGCCCCTGGTCCCAGGCACAGTGCTGCTGATTTAATGAAAGGGCCAGCGTGAAAATCTCGGGCAGCGATCAGTTTTCTGCCCAGGTTGGAATGGAATCAGGGGGCTGATATGGGGCCCAGTGGATTGGGCGAGGGAGAGAGGGCGGTGAAACGAATGAAGATTGTAATTCATCGGAACAGGAGTCGAGGAGACGCGAGACTTTCCTCCTGAGGGGAATAAAAAGCTTTGAAAATGGAACGGCTTTTCCTTTAGTTTCTGAGGGTGTGGATGGGCCTTTTCTCCTAGCCTCAGGGTTGTAAAGTTCTTATTAGTAATAACGGTGATACCGTGGTATTGCTTCAACTTTTGTGAAATGACTTATTTTCTCCTGACGCTGTCATAGTCACTCTGTCATTAGACACTCACAATAGCTCTGCGGCAGGCAAGGCAGAAATGAGTTCCCTCCCTTCGGTCTCAGAATCGGAGGTGCGGAGAAGTAGCGTGACCACTCAAGGCGGGAGCACTGGTGGGGAGGCGTGCTCAGGCCCGGATCCAGGTTTGGTTTCTGGCTCAGTTCTCAGGGGAGGCCTGGAATCCCGGGGCTGCCAATGCCACGGGTCACGAAGGGTTTGGCCTTCGCTGGGTGTCCTTCCCTCGCTCCCAGGCGGCGGTCGTCCAGCGATGCCTCGCCCAAGGTTGCCGGTCTCATGTTTGCCAAGTTCTGACCTGGATGCCGCTAAACTGTGCTGGTTCTGCCTAGTCCCGTTTGCAGCCTAAGTACTCACATCCCGGGCAATGATGCTGCCCACGCATCATGGGAAGACCAGTTTTCTGATGAACCTTTATAGCACAGACCCTGAGAGAGGCGGAGCCCAGGTTTGGCAATCCCGACGGGCACTGGTACACAGCCCTGGCCCTTTAGGGCGAGTGGTAAATGTTTAATAGCCCAATAATACCTGTTTCATAATTTTTGACTCTCATTGCTTGCTGGTTGTAAGTTTATTAAAGGACCCATAAACTTTTTACATTGTTGTAAAGACATAATTGCTATTTCATTGCTTATTTAATAGGAGTTAATTATATCAGAACTAAGTTTTCCTCCCTGTTCATATTAAGAATCAATTAGTTGTTTTAAACTATTGATTTGTATTTAATTAACTGTGCTATTGCATACCAATTAAATTCTTATAAGAGAAACGTGAAACAGCTGTGATCTTAAATTACGTTTTAAAATTAATGAATTACATGAAAAGCTGATGTGGAGTTATCTTGTGTTAGGAGGAGTTGACAATCATTGGGAGAGTCCCCCGAAGTTTCTGTGGCCACCGGCCCATACTCACAGGCTCCTGCTTCAGATGACACGCACCTGGCAGCTTCCTATGGCAATAGCAAGGGCCACATTGGCATAGCCCTTTGCAAGCCCTGCCTCCCTCAGCTGCCTCAGCCAGGCCATTCCTGGCTGGCATAGCCCTGTCCACAGCGTGCAAGGCAGGCAGCGTATTAGCAGGTCTTCACCAGCAGCTGTGGGGTCCCTGTGTCCCTGGATCCCATGTGCCCGCAGGAAAGCTGGTGTCCATGTGGTCACCAGTCCTCTGGCTTCTTTAAATCTCTGCTCCACTGGCCCAAGTCTGCATCATGGGCATGAAAAAGGCAGCAGGCTGAGCAGCACTGGGCATTATACTCTCCTCACCTTGTCTCACCCGCACACTGACCTTATGTAGGTGGGTATTATTATGCCTGTCTTTAGTAATAAAGAAATGGACATTTCAGAAGTGTAAGGAGTTTGTCCAGCATCCTTCAGCTATGATGACAAAGCGTGGTGCCTGACTCCATGCCTGGCACACCCAGGTGCCCACCCTCAGACCCTGCCTGGCGCCTTTCTCCCCGCTGATGCATGGTTTAGCATTCCAAGATGGCCACCATCTGGCTCAGAATGGGACCTGCTTCAGGACCACTTGGGCATCAGTCTGGGCCCCAAGCTTGGTGGAGTCTACACATCCCTCTGCACAATGGAATCTGGACGCTGCCCTCCTCCAACGCGGGGCTGGGAACAGCCCGGCCTCCCCTCCATTGGCTGCTAGCACCACGGGCTCACCTGCCTGGGGCCAGGCTCCCTTAATTCACCATCACAATGAAGTTGCCATTTGCTGATTACTTGTGACTTATTAGTCTCTAGGCTAAGCACTTTGCATATATTATGTTCTTCAATCATAAGATCCTCTGCAGTAATTACTATTATTATTCCTGTTTAATAGGAGAGGAAACTGAGACTCCAAAAGATTAAATAACGCTTAGGGTCACGCAGCTGTAAGCGTGGGGGCCGGTAAAACGGATTTGTAGACGCAGCTCCTTGGGCTTCTACTATGCTCTCTGCGAGGTGCAGGCCTGGGGAGGGGGATGATGTCAGCTGGACACTTTCCTGGGTAGCAGTTCTATCACACGGACACCTGATCCCCGTGGGCCACGGCTCTGTGGGGACTGATCGAGCGGCTGGACCAGGAAGGCTCCCGCCCCGGCCTGTCAGCAGCCTACTTATCCGGTGAGGAGCAGGGGCTGCGGAAGGCCATTCGCCTGGAAGGCTTTTAGACTTTTCCTGAGAGGTCGTTGGGAATTGGTGATTAATGTTCGAATGGGGCCAGATGTTCAACAGCTGTGTGCCCAGCTCTCGCAGAGGCCCCACTGGTAGGCCAGGCAGGAAGAGGCCATCTCTTTTCTCTTCTCTAGGGGGGTCAACATCATCCCCAAAACTAAGACTGAGGGGATAGGAGGCCTGCCAAGCCCCCACTGCCCCGCGCCCACCCCACCCCACCCCTGTAGTTCTCCAGATATTCGGGGAGGGAGACGCCCAAGAAGAGGCTATAAATTAGGTTGATCTGGGGGTTTAATTTGCACGCAGTGAAGATGTGGATTATTAGCCATTGCTTCTTTCGCCTTCAATAAACGAGGACGTGCAGATGTGTCTCTCCCACTTGGTGTGCGGGACAGAGCGGGGAGGCGAGGACTGCAGGGAGCTGTGGTCAGGGACATCTCTTCGGGAGGGGAGGGTCATGGCGTGGGCTGGGTCTACCCCGTGTTCTTGCCCAAGATGCCTTATGGAAGGAAGGTCCACTGGTTCCAGAAAGTGCTATGGAAGCCCTCACTAGACAGGGGGCCTCGTGCTGAGGGGCCGGAACATGGTCAGAGAACAGGGGTGTAGCAGCAGCTGACACCCCCGCAGCCTTAGAAGCACCGACAAATACAAGATCTCTCCGAATCTCACAACACCTGGACGGTGTGGACGCGGGCATAGGGGAGGGGAGAGGCCTCAAGACTTGCCTTGCTCAGCTGAGCATGGCAGGGCTGGGATCTGACCACAAGCTCAGGGTAAGCCCCCCCCCTCCCCCCCCCATGACCACCTCCCAGGAGCCCCAGATCCAAGCTGGCAAGCCCAGCATCAGAAATCAAAGCGCCTTTCTTCCCTTGAATGATAACCTTTCGGGGAGAGAGCACGGAGGAGAGCCCGAGAGCTTTGATTAAGGAATCAACCTCCAACAGGTCCGGGGGAGTCATTCTGTACCAGCGGCCATCACTTAGTGAGGATATGAAAGTTTACTCACACGAGGCTGGCCCCGCGGGGGGCTGATTGCTAACAGGCACGCTCGGAACCCGCACATCCATAGGGAGCCCCGGAGAGGTGACCGCACTGGGGGCCCTCCAACCCGGCAGCCCCGCCGGAGCAGAGGACGGGATGGCTGGGCGGAAGGAGAGGGAGAGAGGCCCATCCTCGCGCACTGTGGTGGGAGAGTGGGAAGGAATTCGAGTCCAGCTGACGCCTTAGACAAATCTCCCCTGAAGAGAAAGTGGTCTTTCTCCTTTGCCTCCCCAGCTGGCCAACCCGCTTGGCAGGTTGTGTGTGGGCTGTTTACAGTCCTCTGTTCTGTTGTGTGGCGCTCACAGGGCCTCAGTGCACGTGGAAGATGGGGGTCTCTGTGCTCTGTGACCTGTTTCCCCATAAGAACCATCAGAGACCTTGGCTCAGGCTCTGGCCAGGCCACAGAGGATGTCACAGCGACGCGAAGGAAGCTGGTGGCCCGGCCTGAATTGCAGGAGGATTTCTACCTCTTGTTCATTTGGAGGAGGGTCTCCGGTGGCAGATACAGGGAGGAGGCCCCGTCTAAGACAGGGAGGGCGCCTCCCCCAAGGCTCCCCCTCCCCAGAGCTGGTTTACCGCCGGTTGAGCTCTAACCTTTGAGGCCTTTCACCAATGGGACCGAGGGTCACATCCCTCCAGCCTCATCCTGTTTTGCTGACCACTGGGAGGCAGCTGGCAAGGTCCAGCCAGAGAAGCACCCTGGTGGGTGGCCATGACAGCTCCTGGGGTTCATGGCAGGGCCTCTTGGCGGAACTGCTTTTTGGAAAGGTCAGGCTCTGACCTGCCTTTCAAACCTCCAGAGGGGCAAACCCACAACCTCGTCTGGGCAGCTAGTCCTTCCCAGTGCTTCTCAGAGGCCTCCTGCTGCGCTCTGCAAATACTTGGGATGGAGAGGGAAGGGGGGTTCTTCTACCCATTGTTTACCGGGGTATCAGCAGGTAGCTGGGGATGAGATTCTAAAGGGGAGGATCTATAGCCCTGGGGACCCGCTGGGCAGTGCGACACCAACAGCTAAAATGTATGGCCACCTCGGTGTTCAGTGTGTTGTATATAAATGATCTCATTTAATTCTCCCACGGGTCCTAGGGAGAGGGGATCCTGGGGGGACAGATGAGGACATGGAGGCCTGGGAAGGTGCAGTCCTGGCCCAACTGCAGCTCATCCATGAAGTGGCGGAGCCAGGATTTGTATCTGAGCCGGTCTGACTGCACCCCCCGAGTTCTACTCAATTCTGGACACATACACCCCAGCCTTGTGCGCACGCTTGCCCAGGGATGGAGATTCACCCCTCACAGATCCAAACCTCCTGCTCGCACTGCGGGGGTGAGGATGCGGCGGCTCTCAGAGTCCCAGGAAGGAAACCGCTCCTGCAATTTTCCCGAAGAGCATTCTGTGTGTGAGACCAACGGAGACTGAAGGCTGCCCAGAGGGTGCCGCCTGGGAGCCATCGCCCAGGTCCCTCCTCCTGAGGGGCCACAGGGATGGTGGGCAGCCGTGGACAGAGAGACAGAGAGGCTGAAGGCTCTGGGACCAGCCAGTTCCCATGGCAGAGCCTCTGGCTGCAGGGACCTGTTGTCCCCTCTTCTGAGCGCTCCCTGCCAGAGGTGAGCCATGGCATCTGCCAGGGGCCAAGTTCCTGGTCAGATACCAGCGACCCTGGGCCCTGCTTAGGGCTGACGGTGGCCTGATTTCCTGGCCACTCGGCTTTGCTCTAATTATCTGGGTGACTTTGGGCGAGTCACCTACTCTTTCTGGGCCTCGGTATCCTCATTTGTAAAATAGTGAGTTTGAACGAGGGCCGGCGACGTAACCTGCTGTCTGAGGACCTCAACCAGGGCTTCTTACACTCTTATAAATGTGCACACAAAACCGAGTATGCATGCATTTTTCTAGGGAGAGACTGTGCTCTTCATTATTCTCCAAGGGGCCGATTCCTCCCCTCCCCGAGTTCCCTAAACTGCGAGTTTTCACCAAAAGGATCACTAAGACCCCTCTAGCGTTGGGGTTTGTTGGATCTGAGGGCCCCCCCTCTCCTTGATGTCTGTGGTTTAGAAAGGAAGCCGACTGCAGGGAACTGAGGACCTGGGGAAGGTTCTCACGTCTTGTCACCACATCACTTTTTTCGAGTGTCGGCAGCTCCATGGGACGAGATGCCATTTCAGCTCCAGCCCCAGGGACAGCACGAAGGCCCCCCCCCCCCGCCCCCCCCCGGGTCTGCTCCTCTCTGGAAGCATCACAGGGGCCACTGAGCTCACACAGGGCGCAGCTTCCCTTCTGCTGAGGAGGACCCACGGTTCTGGGAGCCAGGACGGGCCCCTGGGGGTGACTCCACAGGTTATTAAAGAATTGCCAGTTCTTACACTGTGTGCACTAGATTAACCCACACGTCTGTGTGTATTTTCTTACACCTCTGGTCTTGTGTACATATTGGATTTTGTACATTAATCAGAAATGTCAGAGAATGTCAGGAGCGGAAGGGAACTTAGAAATCACCCCATTCAACCTCGGGCAGAGGAAGAGACTGGCGCAGAGCAGGGAAGTGACCTGCCCAGTGCCACCGGGGGGAAGGCGGGTGCAGAGCTGCGTCTTCCTGTTCAGGCAGCCCCCTGAGTGGCAGGGATGACCCCCTGCCCGCCGGTCTGCCTCCCAGGCTTCTTTCCTGACCCCAAGGCCAGACCTGTTGCATCGTTCTGAGCATGTGCCCTGCTGAGCCCGCTCTGTGCCCTGGACTGCGCTGCTCTCTCTACCAGGCATTCCTGCATCCTCTCAGACATCTCATCTGATCTGTTCAGGACCCTCCTCAGAAATGCCTTGTACCCATCCATGCACGGGGCACCCCTCTTCTGGATTCCCCTACGCCTTGCACCCACCTTTGCCATGAGACATCCTATGGATACAATGATGGTTTATTATCTTTGGTTCCACCCTGTAGACTGTGAGGTGGGGACCATCTATGTTGATCTTCCCATCTCTACTGTCTCCCATGGAGCCTGGCATAGCGGGCACTCCATAAACACACGGGGTGAGTGGGGCTGGGGCTGTCTATCCTTATGTCTGGCAGATGGGCCAATTCATTTGGCACCTCGGGTCTCTTCCAAGTCTTGGGGCCAAGGTGAGGGCTCAGGTCTGAGAGCTTGTCTGTACCCCTTCTATCGCCACTTGCTCTCCTTTTGCAGAGCTGCACCCTGAGTCCAGCCTCAGATGCAACTTTGACTCATTGGTCCTGACTCTGCTCCACACAGAACAAGACCGACCCCAATTCCATGCAACTCCCCAAAAGGCTTCTCTTCTCCAAGAGAAACAGTCCTGGGGAGTTGGGGGCCTGGGACACTTGCAGCCCAGAAACTGCCCTCTGGCGTTCCTGCACGTCTGGGGCCCTGTCTTCATTCACGGTCCTTCCTCAGCGTCTCCTGAAACAGGAGATGGGCAAAATGGGAATTCAAGGAGGAATCCTCCTCTCACGTGTCTGGGGAAGGAAAGAGGATGGCCCGGGTCTTGGTCTGGACTTCCACGTGGTGCGACCACAGGTATCTAATAAAACCGGCAGCGTGTGCGCATCTGGGAGGACGGAGTGTGCGGCCCCTGTGGGGTGCATACGCCGTGAGCAGTGAGCGTCCGCGGGTGTGAGTGTGCGGGGCGCGTGGGGATGCTGCTCGGTGTGTGGGCCCTGGGGAGGGCCTGCACTGATACTCACGTGGCTGGGAATCGCCTCCCGCACTGGAGGGCTCTCTGAACATGACCGCAGGTAGCCCCTAAGATTCCCACCGAGAGCTGCTAGGGATTTCCCATGTGGGAGGGTAGTTAGCTCCAAATACAGGGGATTGACACTCACCGACACTTCCCGGCTCCCTAGTCACATAAGGTACCTACTCACAGTCCCATTTTACAGACAGGAAAACAGACACTCTTGGGGCTTAAACAACCTGCCAAGGTCACACAGTCAGCGGCCATGGGGCTGATGGCAAAGCCTGGCCCCTCCTTCATCTGGCCCTGGCCTGCCCGCGTCCCCCTGGGGCCTTCTGGGTGATCTGCCGCATATCCTCGAAGCTCTCTGGGCTTCAAGCTTCTCATCATTCCATCGAGGAGGGGGGCTCTCCAGTGAGCCCCCTGCTCAGCTCAGACCAGGGTCCCTCTCACAGGCTGCCCGCTCCGGGGCTAGGCGGCCGCATTTTGCCAGCAGCCCGCGGGGGCTTGGCCAGCCGCACTGAGCCCGGGTTTGTGTTCTGCCTCCCGTGTCTTATGAGAGTCGGTGTTGACACGCACTCCCCTGATGCCGCCGGAAGCCATAATCCAGACACGGCGGCAGGGTTTAGCGGAAATCCTCCGCGACAGCAGCAGAAAGCGGACGGGAAGCAAGCATGTCGGCAGCTGCAAAGGCTGCCATTGGCCTCCAAACCCAGGTGCTGGGCAGAGACAGCTGAGAAGCAGGTGGGTGTCTCTGCTCTGGGTCTCCCCGAAGTCACTGGGGGTGTTCACCGGCCTAACTCCCCTGAGGACGGGAGGGGCAGGTCCCAGGTCTCCCCTCCCGACTGGGGTCGGATTCTACCGAGGGCTGATGGTCCAGCAGGCCAGCACTTCCTGCACTCACACCCATGTTCCCACGCAGTCACAGCAGTAGGACTCTTCCTGGTTTTGATACGAAGCTCAGGCAGCCTTTGTGACTTGCCTAAAGCTACACAGTCGGTGAATGGTGGAGCAGAGAAGAGCCGCTCATGACAGATAGGGGGATCCTGATACCTTTCTCCATCTCCCCCGGCCCCACATCAGCTAGTGATTGTCACGGAAAACTCTCCTGACCGGTCAGCCTGCTGACCTGCCCTCCACCCACTGGGCTCGCCCAGAGCCTCCTCCATCGGACACTCGGTCGGTGGTCACAGACCCTCCTGCTGGCCTCAGCTGGCTGTGGACGCTTCCGGAGCCCAGGGAGTCGTGTGGTCACGGGGAGAACATGCGCCACTCTAGGCTTGCCAGCAGATCTAAGGCAATAAGTTATCTTTCTACAACGAGGTTTTCCAGTTCTGAGACCCGGAAACCTCCTGCTTTGCCCAACTGCAGGCCTTCTTCCCAGCCCAGGAGAGCCGGGTCATGGCCAAGGCCAAGCTGCTCAAGATCCCTCCCCCTCCCACCCCAGCCCATCAGTGATAACAGTCCTGGGCAGAGTCCCAGCGCCTAGGACATGCCTAACCCCTGGGGGCTTCGTTCTCACCTTCCAAACAAACACACAGGCAGCTGTGCATAATGAGCATGTGTCCCTCAGCGGCCGGACAGTCCCTGATTCCAATCCCAGCTCCACACTGAGTAATCGGACAACCCCAGACGGACAGTGAACTTCTCTCTGAGCCGCTTCCTTGTTTGTAAATGGAAATAAGAACCCATCCACCTCAAGGAGCTGCCTTGGGGATGAATGAGATGAAGCACTCAGCACAGTGCCTGACACGCAGGAGGGCTCCCCGAAGGGAAGTCCCGCCCTCTCGCCAGGCCCACTTCTCACATTGGAGACGGACAGCCCGAGGCGGCCAGGTAGGGGGGCTGCCTGTGAGGTGCCCGCTGAGGAAGTTGCCCGCCAGTGCAGCCTTAGAGAAGGCATCACGGGCCATTGTATTAATCAATACTACATTATTTCCTTGGAGGCACCTAGCCCCGTGTTTACTATGTGTAAATAGGGTTTTTCAATGATGTGAACGTGTTAGCACGCGCAATCTGGTGGCTGCCCCTCGGGACCTCCAGGAAAATGAGATGATGTCCTGCCACATAGCCGTCCGTAGGAGCGACACTGGAGAAATACAACACGGTAGCGGCCAGGGCGCCTGACGCATGCTTGCCGCGTGGGCTGCGTGCGCGAGTGAGGAGAAGGCATAACACCCGTGGGCCCGGGAGCACAGTCCTTTTCCTGGGGAGAGGGTGTTCGCAGCTGGTGGACCAGACGGAGGGTGTTGGGATTTTCCTCTCTTTGCTCTCCAGGCGTAGGTGCTGCACAAAGCCTCACCGTGGTCTGGCCAACTCCTGGTGATGTCCCCCACGCCTGCGGCACCGGGAACTCGTCAGATCAGATGGTCCCCTTCTCCCCTCCTGACACATGGCCCCCAGGGCTCTGGAAATCCACTCTGTACGTGTTTCTCCGGCTTGGCCCCCAGTCCGGTGGACTCGGTCCTGCCTGTGGACTCGGTTCTGCCCGTGGACTGGGTCCTGCCCGGGGTCCAGACAGGCAGCGTAAAGCAAAGGCGGCCTTTCCAAGTCTTCCAGGTGACCTTAATCCTCCTCTCATACGAGGATGCTCAGAGTCACAGGTGTCAGCGTGACAGGCCTCTCTCCCTTCATCCCACCGGACCGGAGCTGAACAGGAGGGGTTCTGCCCCATGGCCCCATGGTGTGTCTCATAACCAATGGGCCAGACCCTGATGGTGGCCTCTTAGCAAGATCAGCGGACAGTGTGGGCTCATTTGCATAGCTCCCTGCAGTGCACCTTAGAGGAACTAGCCCTGTGGTCGGCAAACTGCGGCTCGCGAGCCACACGTGGCTCTTTGACCCCTTGAGTGTGGCTCTTCCTAAGCCTTAGGGAGTACCCTAATGAAGTTAATAACAATGTACCTACCTATATAGTTTAAGTTTAAAAAATTTGGCTCTCAAAACATATTTCAATCGTTGTACTGTTGACATTTGGCTCTGTTGACTAATAAGTTTGCTGACCACTGAACTAGCCCTTCCCAGGCAGTCCATGGACGTCGACCACTGGGATGTGCTTTCGCCCTTGTTTTAAGGGAGGGCGGGGTAGGAAACTGCTTGGTGTTCCACCCTCATGCCAGAGGGCAGCGCGGGCTCAGGGAGGAGCCCGTTAGGCGTGTGGGGACGGGCCTGTGAGCGGCACTTAGCGCCTGTCCGTTCACCTGCCCACGGTGCTCGTCCGACGCTGGGGCGCATCTCACGGAAAGGTTCTATGTAAACGCCAACAGCCGCTCCCCACTGAGCTCCGTCTGTGCGTCTTAAACCTTCTGCACGAAAGGTGACAGGCTCTGGGCGTCTGCTTCCCCTTGCGGCCCGAGAGATGCGAGGGAGGTGGATCTTTTGGCCAATAAATATGATCTCATCAACCCTGGCCGGATTACAGCCTGAGTAACGGCCGCCGGCCTTCCCAATTCCCCCAGCAGCCAGCAACAGGAGCATTAGTCTTCACTGCCTCTGTTTAAAAACAAACTCTCGATCTGCGAGCATTACTCAGCCGCGGGACCCCTCCCCGGGGGCTGCATTTGCAGGACGGCACGTGAAGGATGCGCTCAGATGACGGTGCACTTTTGGGAAAACGCAGCCAGACGTTCAGCCTGGAAAAGGCACCGCGGATCTTGAATTGGGAGGCCACGCAGTTCACGTGTCCTGGTGCACGAGGCATGCAGAGCCCAAATCAATAGGAATCCCATTGCTTAGCGTGGCCGTTTCCCTGGTCGCAGTCACTGCGCAGTAAGTAGGTAGGGGCAGTCCAGCTGGACCACGCATTCAGCTCACGTTCAAGGCGTCTTGCTGAGCCCCGTGCTGCGAGTGAGTGGAGGGGTGCCTCCAGGCTTCTCTGCGCACACGGGCACTGCCTCCTTAAAGTGTGTAAACCCCCACTCCTCCTTTGCTTTGGTTACCATCCAATATTTATACTACACTTTAATTCAAGTAGCCAGTATCATTACTCTCCGTTTTATAAACCCGAAAACTGACGCTCAAAGAGACGAATTAGGCACGTCGTTCAGGGTCACATATGATACGCAGCAGAAGTGGGAATTGAACTTGAACTCTAGTTCTTACGATGCTACATGAAGCCTCCTCATCTCTCCTGGACCGTGAGGACGTTGGCGCTATGACCGGGTGGTGGAGGGAGGCCCTAGTACCCGGGTTCACTCACGTGGCCACTGATGCGAGGGGCTCATGGGTGGCCCCTTAGTCAGCAGGGGCAACACCTGGCTGAGCTCACAGGGAGGTTTGGAGGTGGAACTCCCTCAGCTTTCAGTTGTTCATGAAGCCGGGGGGGAGGGGCGGTGCTGGAAAGGCACCCCAACTCGAGCAGATAGCACCAACCCCTGATTAAAAAAAAAACCCCGGCTGCTTTTGTCTCACCGGAAGACTAGAACCTGGGAGAGGTTCCTTTAACATATTTCTGCCTTCTGAATGGCTTTTACTTTTTACTAAATTGGAACTGCAGCACAATATATGTGAATGATGAGACTGTGTAATACATTCCTGCAAATTCAGATTAGGAGCGATTATGACTTAAGTAAAAATAGTTGAGCACAATTCTCATCGCCATCTATCTCTTCGCTTCTTTTCAGTGTTCCCGGGGGCGCGGAGTGTGGGGAATGAATGACTTGCTGAGAGCCCGGGTCCCGGTGCAGGGAGGGGTTCAGGCCCACCTTGCAGGCTTCAAAGACGGAGGGAGAAGCCGCCATAAGTGGGTGTGGGACCTGCGGTGCAGGGAGACAGCCCTGGGACAGGAGGCCGATCTGGGATCAGACCCTGGCTCTGCCACTCGTTAGCTGTGTGGCTTTAGGTAAGTTTCTTAAACTCTCTGCGTCTTCCTTCCCCCTCAGCAAAATGGGCTTTATGATTCCTGCCTCATGGGACCGTTTCAGGTGGAACGAGATCGGGGAGCGCTTGAGTGGCTGAGTCCCGCTAGAGCCCGGTGACCTTGGCCTTCCTCACTCAGCCTGTCAGAGCGCCAGTGTCCTACCCCCCAGAACGGGAGCAAGTGCTCTTGGCCATGGCTACCTGAGAGGGGATTTTCCATGTGACAAGTGCTTTGCCAAGTGTGAGTCACCTGGGAGTCCAGCACGGGCTGGCAGGGGTGGGAGCAGGAGCCTGAGGGAGGCTGGGCCTCCCCTTTGCAGAAACAGCCTATAACCCGGACATGTGCCCTGACGGGGAATCGAAACAGCAACCTTGTGGTACACGGGGCGACGCCCGCCCAACTGAGCCACACCGGCCAGGGCTCCCGTACTATTAATATTACTTATTAATCATTGTATTATTTCCCATATGAGCCACGGTAAACCCACTTTGCCGGCCCTGTACAAAGAACTCTCACAACAACTCGTCGGTATGTAGTGCGAGCACCGTCTTACGGATGATGCCGCCGGGACTCAGAGACGCTAAGCGCTTTGCCCAAGATCACACAGCCAGGAAGTGGCAGAGGCGGGACTAGAAGGAGGCTCCCCTCTCCAAGGAAGACCCGGTTGACCAGCAGCCCCCCTGTCCCTTGAGCCGGGCCACACTGACCCTCGAGAGGGACGGGATCACCAGAAGCGACCAGGCCCCATGGCACATAGAGCCTTGGTGGGGCAGCCGTGACGGAAGTCGGCCAGTCCTCCCTGCCGGACCCTTCCTCGGCTCCCCAGGCACAGTCTACTTTCCCAAGGCTTCATGGGTGGGGTGTGGTCATAAATCATTGTGATGAATATGCGCTAAGAGCTGTGTGATAGGCTGGCGACATGACGTGACTCTCCCTGTAGGGGCCGAGGGCAATGGCTCAGGTCTCCAAGGGGGACCCTGGCCGCCAGGAAGGCCCCCAGGACGAGTCCCCTGTCCCAGGCTCGGGTGGCCTGCATGGAAGTCACAGAAGCCGAGGCCGGGGATCCTGCCTCGTGGCTGAGCCGCCTTCTCCAGAGCCGTTTGCCAATCTTAAGGATGGCCCTCCAGAAAGTCTCTGTCACCATGACGCCCAGCGTCCGCGCCCAGGGGGCAGTGTAGCAAGAATGTGCCTCATGCTCAGGCCGAAGGCAGTACCTGGCACAGGGCAGCTGCTCAGCAAACTCTCCAGCAAAGTAATCACGTGTGAGAAGAGCCAAGGGCAGTGATGGCAAACCTTCTGAGCTCGGCGTGTCAGCATTTGAAAAACCCTAACTTAGCTCTGGTGCCGTGTCACATATAGAAATTTTTTGATCTTTGCAACCATCGTAAAACAAAGACTTATATTTTTGATATTTATTTTATATATTTATATTTTTGATATTTGTTTTATATATTTATTTTATATATTTAAATTTATTTTATAAATTTAACAAAGAAAAATCAACCAAAAAAATGAGTTCGCGTGTCACCTCTGACAGGCGTGTCATAGGTTTGCCATCCCTGGCCTAGAAGGTCATCCCTGAAGAAAGTTATTCACTCCACTCTACAGAGGTGGCACCCGAGGCCCAGAGAGGGCAAGCCACACGCCCAAGGTCACACAGCCAGGTGGTGGTGGGAGAAGTGCCAGGGCCAGGCCTCCTTCACTAGACACTTCTCTTTCTGAAGGGGAAAAGTGAGGAACGTGAGGACCACGGCCCCAGGGTCAGGCGGCTGATCTGGCCTCTGAAAAGCTCTCCCCAGATGTCTTAGCTGCACGGAGTCTGCGTCATTGGATGCGGTTCTGTGGGGAGGGGATGGCTTTCACCTGAGAAGGCAGCACTGGCCGTGGGGGCAGCCGCTTCTCTCCAGCGCCCTCCCCATTGTCTTAGCAACACTCACCTCTTCCCAGCGCACCTGCACCTGCGCACCTGCAGCCCCCCCTCCCCGGCCCCCCGCCGTCCTCTCTGGGGAAGGGAGAGTAAGGCCACTGCTAATAAAGTAGGAAGAACAGAAACAGCCTCCCATCTGGTCTCCCACGTGGGTTTGATGGCTGCTGGTGATGGGGTCTGGGGGGGAGAGAGAGAGAGAGAGAGAGAGAGGCAGAGCCCGGCTGCAGGTCCCAGGGCGGAGGGGGTGGGTGGGCACACCCATCTGCCAACTACTAACTCTCTAAAGCAGGAGGGGAGAGCAAGATGGGTCCTTATATGTTCGAGCTCCTCCACGGAGCCACTCAGAGGAGAGCTAGGACTCAGAAGTTCCCTTGCTCTAGACCTGTGGTCGGCAAACTGTGGCTCGCGAGCCACATGCAGCTCTTTGGCTCCTTGAGTGTGGCTCTTCCTAAGCCTTAGGAGTACCCTAATTAAGTTAATAACAATGTACCTACCTATATGGTTTAAGTTTAAAAAATTTGGCTCTCAAAAGAAATTTCAATCGTTGTACTGTTGATATTTGGCTCTGTTGACTGATGAGTTTGCCAACCACTGCCCTAGACTCACTGTCCCCCCAAAACCCGTGTGTCCTCATTATCTTCAGGGCCCTTCCCTGCACGGCTGCCTCAGTCTCCCTAAGGGCTCCTCCTCTCCCCACAGAGTCCCCTCAGCTCTCAGTGGCGGGGCCCCGCTCTCGCCAAGAGCCGCACAGTGGGCCTGCCTGTCGCTCTGCGGCTCTGCAGTGCGGGGACAGCAGCCTGCCGCAAGCTGACAAGGCTGAGTTCACTTCGGTGCCGAGGAGGCGACGGGATCCGCTGAATGAAGTGGCCAAGTTTAGTTTTTAATTAAGCCCCCGTGGTCTTTAAGAAAGGTCACCGCCGCCGCCGTCTTCTTTAAGGCCAATATGAAGAGGCGTCCGAAGTCAAAGTTCTGCGATGGCAGCCGTGTAACTGGAAATGCCACAGGAGGGAACTGGGGGAGGGCGGAAGAGGAAGCAGGCGGGAGGCCCCTGTCACACTGCTCTGCCATCAGCCTCACGGTTCCCATCGGGAGCTCCAAGGAGGGCAGGTGGTCCCCTCTGTGCTCTCCGGGACCTGCCCCCACAAGTGCCTTTGGGGCTTGTTGCCTGCTGCAGCAGTGAGCGATTGGGCAGTGGGTATGAACGGGGCAGGCTGTGGCATCGCATATGTCACTGACCGCCATTCTTCTGCTCCGACTCCCGCAAGCACTTTTCTACAAACTTGACCAATACTGCGTCGCTGGGAAACACAGTTCTTGTCTCGAGCGGCGCACAACAGCCACTTCTTCATTCCCTGGCAACATCCTGGGATGATCCTACAGTGAAAGCAAAGACCTGCGCCTGGTTCTACACAGCCCAAGAGAAGAGGAGGTGCGGGGGGCGGCCAGCACCTTTCTCGTCTTTCTTCCTCTTGCTGGAAAGGTGCAGCCGGCGGCTGTAGCTTCAGCAGCCGTTTTATGCCCATGAGGTCTGAGCTGAGCAGGGAGGCCAGTGTTCAGGACGGGCTGCCTGCCCCCTCTAGCCTTCATGTTACGTGAGAGGACAGGGGGCCCCTCGCTTGTTTGGGCCACGGGTACTCTGGACTCTGAGTGACAGCTTGATGGCCCACTGTGCCCTTCACTCCTAGGGGGCTGTGGGGAAGTCACTAGGTGTCTTTGAGCTCCAGTTTCTTCTCCTCGCAGTGGGAATCAGAACTCTTGTTTGGCCTTGGAGGCCTTATCTCTGCCTTCCAGGGTCGGTCACAGGCTTCGGGGGGAATGCCCCGCCCCTCAGTCTGAAGGTCACGTGGTTTTACACCCCAGCAGCGGCCTCCCTCCCATTGTCCTGCGGGTAATTGTTCCCGGACAAGGCGCGTGCCTGCCTTCCGTCTTCAATGGCTTGCTAGGCTGTGATCAAGTCCCCTCGCGGGCTCCCATTTTTTCTGGGGACACAATGGCTCTTCCCCGCTCGCCCAGGCCTCTCCCTCCTCCTGGGTGTGGAGCCGGCTGCTGTTTCAAGGCGCTGAAAAGGAGGCTTCAAAGCGTCCCACACCGGCCCCTCTAGGCTCTGACTCACAGAGCCGCTTCTGGAAATCCTCAAAAGCCTCACTAACCTGCTGAGCCGTCCCAGAAGCGGGAGTCCGTGCCCTGTCTCCAGGGCTTTCAGCTGCGTCCATTGTCTCGGCGGCCTTGCGCCTGCTCCGTGCCTGGCCCCCGATGGCCTCTCCGAGGCTCTGCCTGCCTTTCTTTCCCTCCCGCTTTTCTTCTGCTCTGTTGCCTTTAACTCTTGACGAGGAAAGGTGGCTGCTTTCTTGGGCATGGATTCCCTCACCCCCCCTGGTGTGGGTCCCCACGCCACCCCTTCCTCTCCTGGCTTTGGGCTGGGTCTGGGGCAGGCACACGGGCCATAGAAACGAGGCCCCAGTGGCTTCTCCTTCACATGAGAACCTCTAAGCCTGTTGTGCCCAGTGAATGTTCCGGAGTCACCATGAGCCTCTGCAGGGGACCTGCTTACAGCCTTGACTAGGTCAGTGCCAGGCCAGGGTCTCCAGGATGCTCCCCTGGTTCCAGTCTGTCACTGACCACCTTCCCAGGGGCGAGCCTCTGCATGAAGGGGCACCACGGGGAGACCCGGAAGACCAGGCCTCTACTCCTCAACCCCAGTGGGGTTTCCACTGTTTCTTTTTTGTTTTTCTATCCTCACTTGAGGATATGTTTATTGATGAGAGAGAAAGAGAGAAAGAGAGTGAGAGAGAGAGAGAGAGAGAGAGAGAGAGAGAGATTGTTGTGAGAGAAAAATATCGATCGGTTGCCTCCTGCACGTGTCCAGACCTGGGATTGAATCCTAAAGCTATGTATGTGCTCTGACCAGGAACCAAACCTGCAACCCTTTGGTGTACAGGACAACGCTCCAACCAACTGAGCCACCCAGCCAGGGTCGGTTCCCATTGTCTTGGTCTATATCCAGGGCTTTGACTTGATAGTCACCGTCTGTGATTGGCAGCATCCCAATGGTCCCCGTGTCCCTGGCCTCAAACCCTTCAAGTGTGGGCTGGACCCAGTGACTTGTGTCTAGTAAACAGGATACGGCCAGCAGGATAAGATGTTACATCTGTTACGAACGACTGTGACTACTGTGTTCTGTCTTGCTGACACACACATGCTTTCTCGTGTTTTCTCGGCTGCTTGCTTTGAAGAAGAAAGCTGTGTGTTGGAAAGGCCTGTGTGGTGAGCACTGAGGGTGGCCACTGGCCAAATCCAGTGAAGAACAGAGGCCCTCAACGCCACAGCCTGCAAAGAACTGAGTCCAGCTGACAACTGTGTGCGTGCATGGGCTGTAGCCTTGGGGGCAACCTTGAAGCCAAGGAGCCAGCTGAGCCATGCCTAGGTTCCTGATCCATGGAGACTTTGTGATAATACATGTGTACTGTCTTAAGCCGCTACATTTGGGGTCTTTTGTTACGCAGCAGGAGATAACTAATGCAGGTCTTTCTTAGCTTTAAAAAAGTGTTTGTTTTGCTCTGCTATAGTTTGACTCAAGTCTATGTTTAAACTTAAAGCTTTCACATCCATGAGCCATTTTGGTGGTGCATTTGTGTGCAGGTACACACACACTCACACACACATACACACTCAAATCTATGAACTGTCCAATTCCCTTCACCCCTATTCCAAACATACATGATCAGAATAAATGGAAGAGAGATATCCTATATAATAAAACCCTAATATGCAAATCAACCAAACTGCAGAACGACTGGTCGCTATGATATGCACTGACCACCAGGGGGCAGATGCTCAATGCAGGAGCTGCCCCCTGGTGGTCAGTGTGCTCCCAGAGGGGGAGCGCCACTCAGCCAAAAGCCAGGCTCACAGCTGGCGAGCACAGTGGTGGTGGCGGGAGCCTCTCCCACCTCTGCTGCAGGTGGGCGGTAAGGAGCGAGGGATCCCAGACTGTGAGGGGTCCTGGGCTGGGAGAGTCCCGGACTGTGATGGGGATGTCTGCCTGTGGGGATTGGGCCTAAGCCGGCAGTCGGACATCCCCTGAGGGGTCCTGGACTGTGAAAGGGCGCAGCCTGGGCTGAGGGAACTCCCCCTCCCCCCAGTGCACGATTTTTGTGCACTGAGCCTCTCGTAGTGAGATAAAGCTCCAGGGAGGCGATTCATGGTTTCTATTAGTAGCCTCAGTAACACTGGAATTTCTGCTAGAAACCCAAAGATCCATAAGGGGCTTGACCCAGGAGGCCCCAGGCATCTTCGTGCACCTTGCCTCACACTTTAGTCCTCAGAAAAGTGTTACCTATTTCTCCCGTGAGAATGACTGCTCCCTATCCAAATCCCCCATTCTTTTACCTCTATATCAGAGCACATGTCACATTATATTTTAATTATTGATATGCTCCCTCCTCACTCTCTCATCTCCCTACTGATCCCCTAACCCAGGAAGCTCAGAATCCAGTGACATCTACGGGAAATCATCCAGGATTTCAAAACCATCGTCAGAAGCAAAATATAAAACCTTTTGTACCCCCCTCACCCATCATGTTCCAGGAAGCCAACACACAGAGCAATTTCTCCAACCTAGGAAGTCATAAAGAGATGTATTTATGAGGCGGCCTCTATCGAAGCGAGGAATTTATGTCTCTTTATGCTCTTGTTGAGAATAATCACTGGTTGCTGCATCAATGTGATGTCATATAATTTAAAAGCCCTTCAGAGGAAGGATCAGAAAGCGACTGGCAGGGCCTGAGCCGTGGCGCCTTCGGTGGTGGCCGCGCCTGGGCCCGCTAATGGCCGGAGGCGACGGGAAGGCAGCTGGGAGCACCTGCAATCTCATCTCGTTTCTTCCCAGGCACCGGGGAAGAAAAGCAATTTGTTTGCTCTCATGCTCCAAAGATGAACTTCCCGCGCTCAATCACACGTTATTATCCCGATGTAAGTCAATTTACCTTTGAATCTGAAGGCTATTTTCTTCCTAAATGGCTAATTATGGGAGATAGATGGCTGTAAACAGAAGCCTTCTCCTGCGCCACTCAGCAGGCCCTCCTCCCTGTGGCACCTGAGGGAACCTGGGAAGGTGGGCCTGGCTTTGCCCTGCCTTCTCCGCCCCATCCCTGCGCCCCTGTCCACGCTTCTCCATCACCCTGCAGTGCCATTAACCCTCCCACCCACATTCTCAGACAACGTTCGGAGTTCCACCTCCCTGAGCCCTGTCTGCGGCTGAGCCCCAAATCACAGCTTCCCTGTTGAGCTCATTTTGGGGGGCGGTGTGCCCCGGAGCCGACCACCCTCCCAACGTGACCCACCTTCCAAGACAGTAGCCGCTCATGCAGCAGACGCAAGGTGTGGAACCCAGAGGAGAGAGTGCGGGGAGCGAGGGCCGCTCCCGCCTCAGCACGCACGCAGCGCCTCCTTCCTGTCTACCCCCTTTATCCCAGTCTACCCTGGCACACAGTAGGTCCCCAATAAAGGCCAGCTCCTTCCCTCCCAGCTCCCCCTCCCCTCCTCGGCATCTGGCCCTCCCGAAGGACACTGTATTGGAAGCGGACGTCAGTCAGAGAGCTGGGCACACAGGACGGTGTGGATTTCAGAAGACGAGGGTTCCCTGAGCATCTGTGATGAAACAGGTCTCCAAGGCTGCCTCTGATTCTCTGGCAAGGTGCCGAGAGTGACCGCCTGGCCCAGAGGGGCAGCAGCTTTCCCGTTACATGATCCACACCATGCAGCAGCTGATGGCTGTTTGTCTACCAAAAGGAGGGATGGCTTCCCTCCTCCTCACAAAGAGGAATTTTTGCCCAGGGCAGTGGCAGAGGGGTCAGCCGGCGGCGTTTCTGTTCGCCCTTTGATGCATGCTGAACCCGAGGCTCTGGAGACTGGCACTGGGTGTGTTCGCTGCCAGGGGTGCCTCCAGCCAGGGGAGCTTTCAGTGTGCGGGTTACCGAGCCTGTGGGGTGTGGGGTTATTGGGGAGGAAGCACACCTTCTGGTCCTCTCCCCCAGGCCTGGCCCTGGGCCCTCTGCATTTCCCGCCTGGAACACAGATGCCATAGTAACAACCTGGAGGACTCGACAGCGTGTCTTCGTACATTGTGTCATGCGATCGTGTCTTCATACACTATGTCATGTGATCGTGCCTTCATACATTATGTCATGTGATCGTGTCTTCATACATTATGTCATGTGATCATATCTTCATTCATTATGTCATGTGATCATGTCTTCATACATTATGCCATGTGATCGTGTCTTCACACAGTATGTCATGTGATCATGTCTTCATACATTATCTCATGTGATCGTGTCTTCATACATTATGTCATGTGATCGTGTCTTCATACATTATCTCATGTGCTCCTCACCACCATCCTGGGAAACCACCCTCAGCTGACAGAGGAAGAACAGGCTCAGAGAGGCCAGTGCTCAGCCCAAGGCCACACAGCTAGTAAGTGACAGAGTGGGACCTGCATCCAGGTCTCTGCCTTCACAATTCCAGGGCAGAAAGGAGGGACGAAGCTCCAGGATCCGTGTGGGAGCCTCCCCCTAGATCAGCCGTGGGCAAACTACGGCCTGCGGGCCGGATCCGGCCCGTTTGAAATGAATAAAACTAAAAAAAAAAAAAAAAAGACCGTACCCTTTTATGTAATGATGTTTACTTTGAATTTATATTAGTTCACACAAACACTCCATCCATGCTTTTGTTCCGGCCCTCCGGTCCAGTTTAAGAACCCACTGTGGCCCTCGAGTCAAAAAGTTTGCCCACCCCTGCACTAGATGAATCCCTTGGGCTGGGGTTCCGACGTCTGACCCTCACTTGGACTTGGAACCGTGGGGCCGCTGTTCGTTGCACATGTGCTACATGCCAGGCCTGCCCTAGGCAATGTGTACATCCATCTCCTCCCGTCTCCACCGCAGGCCTGGGAGCACGCGCTGCACCCCTAGGAGGTGGAGTCGGGGGCAGTTAAGGGCACTGCCTTTGTGGACCCGCAGCCACACCTGTGCTCTCTGTGCTGCTTCTGCACCCAGAGGCTTCGGACCGAGGCCGCAGGGCGGTGGGCAGATGTGCACAGATGCGGCCGGAACCCCTGGTGTGTGGGCCCGAGGCTGCACAGAACGGTGCCTCCAAACAACAGCGTCTCCGCTCTGCCAGGCTGCAGCGTTGGGAACGGAAAAGGAACGCAAGGTGAGGTGACATCGGGCAGCAACGTCGGACACAGGGCCGCAGGCCTAGGCACTTACCCGGGAGCTGCCCTCGCCAACATGGCAACCTCGCTCGGGTACGTAACCTCTCTGAGCCTCCTCCCATCACGGCAGGAAAGGGAGACCAGGCTGACAGCGGGACGCAGGAGGAGCGATGGAATGGCCTATGCGAAACTGCTTTGTAAACGACAAAGTAGCAGACGCGATTATTATTACTCTCCCTGCCCCTCAGCAAAGAGCCACAATCACAGGATCAGACCATGCACAGCACAGGGGGTCCTGCCCCATCCCTCAGCCCTGTCTCCCGCCCTCCTTGGTCCTGCCCTTTCTATTCAGTTCCTCCCACCCTGTTGCCTCTTCTCCTGCATCCCTGCTCTCCCACCTCCCCCCGCCTCCCTGGGGCTCTGTGGGTAACTCGTAACTAGTAACTGATGGGCTGGAGAGCTGGGACCCCAGGAAACCACATCTTGGGTGCTGCCCCCTGAGCCCCTGCCAGGTTCCGGGTTTAACACAGTGGGTCCGGGGCCCAGCAGGCAGTGGGAGTAACGGAGTGGCCATGGTATCCAGGCCTCAGATCACCTGGGTCCGGATTCCCATCTCAGAAGGTGGTGACTGCTGTCAGGGAGTGATGTGAGGGCTGGGGCCCAGTTCCAGAGAGATGATGGATGCGAGGCAGGTGCCAGGAGGGCGGCCCAGCTCCCACTCCGCGGCTGAGAGCCGCCAACAGGGGCTCTGCTCGGGCCCATGCCCGGCACTCCATTTCCCAGAGACAACCGGTGCGTTTTAATAATGTCTGCTTGGGTTAATGAAAGTTGTCGGTTTCACTTAATAAATACATCACCATGCTTGGCCATACATATCCGTCATGCTGGGCCTGGCGCTGGGTACACTGCCAGGGGGAGCAGAGGGACGCTGGGAGCTGGGGAGAGATGCCGGGGCTGTGAACACGGGGCAGTCAGTGGGGAGCCAGGTTTGGGAGAGCCCCGGGGGGAGGTTCCCTGGGGGGTTAAGCAGAGAGATTCCTCCCCATGCACCTTTCCTCCAGGGCCCACTGAGAGGCAGACAGGCAGAAGACATCCAGACAGGCTCCCGCTCCTTCTCCAGCTCAGACTGTCCCCTTCGAAGGGGCGCTGGGAGGTAACGTCTCCAGGTGGACTCGGGCCGACCCGGGGAGGCATCCCAGGCCACCACTCGCAGGTCCAAGTTCCCAAGCCAAGTGATCGGTACGAGATTGGCAGCGAGGGGAGGGGACCCAGGGCGCGTTTAACATTCCGGGGCCTCTCCTCAAATTCTGCAGGGCCCTTGCCATTTCCAAGCACTGCCACCACAGGAGGGACCGGCACAGCGACCGACAGGCGATTTCTAGCTGGAGCAGGAGGCTTGAGACCTGCCCTCACACTGCCTGCGATTCCAGGGCGGGTGACTTCACCCCCAATGTTGCCCTGAGGGACCCGTTCGTCGCTTCCGAGGGGCTCTCCTGGTCATCAGTGACCCAGCCACAGGGCTGGTCACGGGGCTTAGGGGCAGCCATGCCTCCCAGGGGCCATGGGAGTGGGTGGGCCTCAGCCACAGGGACAGGCTGGGCTCCGGCTCCAGCGGAGGGGAGTGGATGGAGCGGCTGTGCTGAGGTTGGCCCTTATGGTGGAGGCTGGAGGGGCAAGGCCATCAGCTGGCTCGAGCACATTTCGGCGTCAGACCAGGTGAGTCTGTGATGGTCGGAGCTGTTTTGGGATAGAAATGTGGACACTCTTAGCTACAGAGGAAGGAGTGGAGGGGCCATCAGGAGGGGCAGGTGAGGAGGCGGGAGCTGACCCCGCACATCGCCCTGTGCTGGGAGGGAGCAGCCTCCGCGAAGGTGGCGTCCCTGGGAGCAGGAACCCTGGCTCCCACGCACCTGGAGATGAGCAGCCCTCCCCACTCAGAGAGCCGTGCTGCCATAATCATTCGCTTGCTGTTACTGTCCCAGGGGCTTCCTCTGTCCTCAGGGTAGTAACTCTCGAGCATAAGGTCAAAGCAAGGCTGCACCGTGGCAGCACTTGGCTCTCCATCCTTCCTGCGCGCCTCCTATGGTCCCATTTTACAGATGGAGAAACCGAGTCCCCACTCCTTGCTCACAGGCCGAATCCACCCCGGATGGGCCACCCCTCCCTTCCCCTCTTTGAGTCCCAGTCCTGTAAGGTGCACGAATGAATAGAGAGGGGCCCTGAGACAGGACTGGCGGGATCCCCAGGCACTCCTCGGGGGACGCCCTGCCCTGCAGCTGCAAGGCTGGGGAAGAGAGACCAGGGCCACAACCAGCCGACAGCCGACAGCCACTTAGTTCTCTCCAGAGCCTTTCTTGCCCCACCCGGCCAGCCTCTTACTAACCAGAGGTCAGGGTGGTTGCCAAGGCCCCACCCACACCCCTTCGACCACCCCCCCTAGGGCTGGGTGACCGGTCCAGGGACAGGGCTGGCGCTGGGTGGGTGCAGACCCGGATGGTCTCAGAGCCCCCACAGGAGCCTCCCACCCACCTGGCAGGTTCAATACCGCAGCGTCTGTGAAATCTAATTAGTGCAGCCTTCCTTCTCCCGCCCTGCCTGGGCTCCTCCCCTCGCTCCAGGCTACCCGCGGAACTAAGCTGCCTAAGATCACCTCATTAAATCCTCTGACCTTGCTCTTCCACTGCGTTTAGCCCCTGGTGCCCTCCTGTCTGTGGGAGGTTCACGTCTGGCCCCACCAGAGCGGTTCCCAGGCAGGTGTCTCAGGAATGCGCCTCCTCGCCCCCCAAACGAGGTTTCCGTAGCCACAAAGCCGCTTTCTCCTGAGCATGACCATCCAGAACCATCCATCCACACAGATCCTGGCTCCAGTGGGAGCCCCCATGTCTCCCCTCTCCCTGCGGAAGGGGATGGTGTCCGGGTGGGGCAGGAGGGAGGTGGTGCAGGGCACCAGCAGAGAGGGCACCCTCAGGCTGGCACGGTGATGGCAGTTTCCTGGGGCTACGGCAGTGACCCAGGGTGCGTGCTCCTGGTGCCCAATGGATGGGCGTTGGGATGCTCATGGGGAAACCAAGCCTGGGGCAGGAGGGGGGCAGCCAGGCTGAGGACGCCCCCTCTGCCTTCAGGCAGTTCACTCGGTGGCCCTGGTAACAAATGAGCACCCCGGGGTGGGCAGCAGAAACACCCAGGCCTGGGGGCAGTTACTGAAGAGAAATGCAAAGTGTTATAGGAGACCCGGAAAATCGTCCACAGACAGAGCGAAAGGGACTTACTGCCAGGCCTCCCTCCTCACTAATCCTGCTACATCGACAACGCCCATCCACCTTGGTGCACATCACCTCTGCTGAGGCCGGGACCCCAGGAAGGAAGAGGGAGGAAGGGAGGGGCAGCTTCTGAAGGACTGAGGTTTAGCAGACACACCTGTGCGGCTCCAGGCAGCTCCCTCAATGTCTCAGTTAGCCTCTTGCCAAGAGGGCTAATGCCTGTCTCCAGCCACCCCCCCCCCCCGGCCCCCCACCTCCCTGGGGCTGGCGGCTGGGTTAACTACTCATTGCGTAAGTGGCACCTATGACTTACAACTTCCTGTTGTCTGTTGCAAGTGTGACCATCATGGCTAGCTGCCTTGGGAGATGTGTGAGAACGGTCTCTCTCTCAACCCACCTGACTTGACTTGGAGGCCAAGCGTGGTTTCATGAAAGGCATAGGCCACCCACGAGAGTCTGGGGGGCCAACTGCCAATGGGGTGCAGGAGCACGGGGACCTGCTGGGGAAACCCTGTGGTCAGGTTCAGGGCGCTGTCTCTCTCGAGCCCACCACACCCCTGGGTCCTTCTCTGGTGCCTTTGGCCACATGGCTCTTCCTCAGTTAACGAGCTGTGTTCTCCGGCTCAGACTCACCTCCTCCAGGAGGCTCCCGGCCCAGGCCCTGTCCAGCCCCATCCACACTCTATGGCACAGCTCGCATCACCACAGCAAGAACATACTAGGGGATGTATTCGGTGGACTGTCAACCCCCCACTAGGATTTCAGTCCCAGAGAGCGTGGGTAAATCTCTCTTCTCGGTATGCTGTTGGCAGGGCCCCGGCGTGCCTGGCATATAATACGTGCTCCAATCAGTATTTCAACGACTGCATCCATATGGCGTCCACGTGGATTAGTTTGTTCTGTCTTATGCTTGTTCTCACATGCTCTCTAATTATCTGGGGAGCTTGTAAGTTACAAGGAATAGTTGTGTGTGTGTGTTTTTTTTAAGTACACGCATTTTAAACATGAGATAGAGCTCGCATAACATAAAATGTGCCCTTTTAAAGTGTACATACAGTCCGGCGGGGTTTAAGCATATTTACCAGCCCTTGCAATGATCACCATTAGCTAATTCTGGAACATTGCCCTCCCAATAAGCCCTGTACCAGCCAGCAGTCACTTCCCATACCTCTCCCCGCTGCCGGCCACCGCAATCTGCCTGCCGTCTCTGTGGATTTGACTATCCTGGACCTTTCGTAGAAATGGATTGTAAACACGTGGCCTTTGTGGCTGCTTCTGCCGGCATACGGTTCCCAGGCTCACTCGTGTTGTGCTGTGTAACAGCAGTGCCTTCCTTTTCATGGCGGAATGATGTTCCATTGTATGGATATGCTACATTTTGCTTATCGGTTCATGTGAAGCTTTTGTGTGACATGTTTTCAGTTCTCCTGGTCAGATACCGAGGAATGGAGTTGCTGGGCTATAGGGTAACTCTATGTCTAACTTTTTGCAGAACTGCTACACTGCTTCCCGAGGGCACTCTATTTATTTATTTATTCACTTATTTATTTATCAATCTAGTTATTTATTTAAAATATGCTTTTATTGATTTCAGAGAGGAAAGGAGAGGGAGCGAGAGAGATAGAAACATCAATGGTGAGAGGAGAATCACTGATTGGCCACCTCCCACATGCCCCGCACTGGGGATGGAGACTATAACCCTGGCATGCGCCCTGGCTGGGGAATCAAACTGTGACCTCCTGGTTCACAGGTCAACGCTCAACCACTGAGCCACGCCAGCTGGGCTATTTTTATTTATTTTAAATGAAGGAGATGGACCAAGGTAGTGATTCTTTATTTTTTATTTTCGTTTACTGTTGATAAGGAACTCCTTTAGAAACAGTTTAAAAGCCATGGGATGTCTTTCCAGATAAATGAATATGTGTGACTACGCATAATTTCAGGGCGTAAGAACCACGAGAAACCGGCTTCGGATCGCCGTGCTCTGTGACCCAGGCTCATACACGCAGCTCTCCCAGGTTCTCGCATTTTCTCAAACACAAAGCCCCCCCTACGTGTTGGGCTTTTCCTCGTGGATATAGGAAATGCATAATCTGACTAATGATTTCTGATCCATGTTCTGATTTCCATCTGGGATCCAAGCATTCAGCAGCCAATCGCTTGCCCTCATTTCCCCACCCGCTCTGTAATCATCTGATTGATGTGCAATTATCTCGCTCAGCTCCACCACACACTTTCCTCCTTCTCGTGTTTGCCATCCGGTGCCAGATAACCTTCATTTTCCCCCATTTATTTTGTGTATTGGCCACTGTTTGATGTGATTATTTTTGCAATCATCTTCCATTAGGTGAGAGAATATTCCAGTGGAGAAAGAAGGAAGAGGAAAATAAATGCATTCCCGACGAGCTCTAATATTTTATGTTCGCAAATAATCTCCCAATAGCGGAGCAATAATATTATTTCCTCCATGTGCATTTATTAAAATGTAAAGCGGCTCCATCACACGGGGAACCGAAACCCTTGCGCTACCTTGGCCAGAAAATATCATGTATTTATTTCAAAGCACATTTCTGGAATTTTAATGCTGTTACTTCCCACCTCCCCACGCCCCCTCACCCCCCAGTCTTTATCTAGCAGGGGCGTGAACCTGAAGGTTTGATTTCCGAAGAGGCATTCATTGCTGAATGCTCAGGACCTTAATTTGGTTTTAAGAATTGCTTTTGGCTCTTGATTTACAATGAGGTTCAGTTCTGTGTGATTCACTTGGCTGAAAACTGAATAGAGCTCTCCCCTTGTGGGTGGCTCTTGGACACCACATTTTATGACCGAGACACAGAGGTGAGGGAGGAGCTGAGAAGGCTTAGAAAGGAGAGGAGGGATTAATGAGGTGGTTTTTAGGGGTCGGAAGAGTTGGATCCATTAGCTATTTCTGTAAGCATCTAACAGAATACCCCTTGGACTTTAGTTTGAAGTCAGGATGTGAACCTCTGGGCAGCCTATTGAAAAAGACACTAGATCCCTAGCTGGTTTGGCTCAGTGGATAGAGAGTTGGCCTGCGGACTGAAAGGGCGCAGGTTCAAGGGCACGTACCTCGGTTCCGGGCTCGATCCCTGGCCTTGGTCAGGGCATATGTAGGAGACAAGCAATCGATGTTTCTCTCACATCGATGTTTCTCTCTCTGTCTCTCCCCCTCCTTTCTACTCTCTCTAAAAAACCAATGGAAAATATCCTCAGGTGAGGATTAACAGAAAGAAAGAAAGAAAGAAAGAAAGAAAGAAAGAAAGAAAGAAAGAAAGAAAGAAAGGAAGGAAAAGAAAGAAAGAAAAGGAAAAGATACTAGGCTGGAAGTTAGAAGCCAGAACATTTAATCCTGTTTCGCCCTTTAAGTAGCTCTCTGACTTTGGACAGATTACATCTACCCTTTGGACAGATTTCACAAGTGCAGAAGGAACTGGTGAGCAGATGAATGGGTTTTAAATCCTAGCTGTATATTAGAATACTAGAGGCCCGGTGCACAAAATTTGTATACAGGTAGGGTCCCTAGGCCTGGCCGGTGATCAGGGCTGATTGGGGCCTTCTGGCTGCCTGCTGGGGCCTTCCTGTGTCCCACACCGCCCCCTGGTGGTCAGCACACGTCATAGCAAGTGATTGATCTCCCAGTCTCCCCGTTGAACTCCCAAGGGGACACTTTGCATATTAGCCTTTTACATGTATAGATCCTGGGAGCTTGCTGCTAAGACCCATAGGACAATTAAATCAGAATTTCTTATGGGTGGGTGAATGGATCTGGGCTTTTCTGTCTTAATGAAATACCCCCCAGGTGAGTCTATCATAGAGCCAGGGCTGAGAACCCCTGGTCCGGATGATCTCAAAGTTTCCTTCAGGCTTCTGGTTGCCCGAGGCTCTGAGCTGGGCAGTGATGTGTTACCAGGCGAAGTCGGTGAGACAAACTGGCAGATGAGTGAGCCACAATCACTGGGTCGTGATGCCGGGCTGGGGTTTGAGGTGTCTCAGCCGAGGGGCTCTGGGGGAGCCCGAATGGAATGGAATTTCTCTCGGAATCAGGCCTTGGCTGGGCAGGTAAATCTTCCTTTCTTTGGGGGCCCTCAGTGCTGAGAAGATGGATGAGCTGGGGCTGGCAAAATAGCTTCTGTTCCTTGGAGAAAGGCATGTAGAAAGATGAGGCAGGCGTGTTGTTTTTAGAGTGGAACAGGGACTGTTTAGCCTAGAAACAAGGGACTTAAGGGGACATGAGTTGCGATCTTCATGAGGCTGAAAGGTTGTCACGCGGAAGAGGGATTGGGGTGGTTCTCGGAGCTCCAGGGGGCTGAACCTGGGCCAACGAGTAGAGTCAGGGAAATGGCCTTTGTTGCATTAGAAGGAAGAATTGTGATGCAGAGCTGTGCTTCCATATTCCCTGTGCGTGCCTCTGTCTTAGCACCGGCTTCTATGACCATCTTTCCACCTCGAGGCCGTATCTTTTCCATCTTTGGATTCCCAGCACAAGTTCCATTCCTGACATCGTCCTCGAGACATGTTTGTAATTATTGTGATTATTAATTACTGCTACGAATGCCCACTGTGTACAGAACACTTTTTTTTTTTGCTTTATTTCCTTTAGCCCTTCCAGTGCTCTGTGGGGTAAGGGTGTTATCACCCCACCCTGCAGCCAAGGAAGCTGGTGCTTAGGGAGGTTAAGGGATGCACACAGCCACAGCCAGGATGGGGCAGAGGCTGGCTGTGAACTCAAGCTCATCTGACCGAACACCTGTGCTCCCAGCTGCCTGCTGGGACCCTGGGCGGGCTCCCAGCCGAGGGCATGCAGGTGGAAAGTAGGCAACTATTCACTTGACCTGGTTTCATCATGGCAGTGGGTACGAGCTAAGTTAGAAGGGTCCCAGGTGGTGATGGAGCCAGAGGCTGGGCAGATTTTAAAGTCTGAAGTCACCTGGTTGCTGCTCCCTCGGCCTCCTACCCCAGGCCCCACCAGCAAGGTACTGGCCTGGTCCAGGCAAAGAGTCTCATGACCTTTGGCCTCTCGGCAGCTGTGGCTGCCTCCAGGTAGTGAGTATTGTGGCTCCTCTGTCACCTGCCTGCGTTCCTCACCAAGCCCCATGGTCACAGACACGTGACCATGGGGAGCAGACTCCTTCATAAGCCCCTGGTGACAGGACAGAATGGAGAGAGAGAGAGAGTGTGTGCGTGTGGGATGCCTGACTGCTCCGGCCAAGAAACATCGTGTTAGCGTCTCTGCATTTCACGTAGCCTCTGTGAGAGCATTATGCGTGGCTCTGGGTACAAGGCAGAGGGGCGAAGGCAGATGATGAAGGAGGGAGTGCTCCAGGGAAGTCTTTCATCAAAGTGACGGCATAGCTTAAGGCACAGAAGTAACATCCCTGAGATGGCACTGCCAATTAGTGGAAGGCTGCAAGGAGAACGCTGAGATGGAAGCTTGGGGGCATGAATGGGAGAGGGGCTGGCTTGGGGCGAGAGAGACAGGAAAAGGAAGAGGAGGGGGGGCAGGCTGGTGGGGCTGGTGATTCCTTTAACAAGGTGTCGCTGCTTGAAAGGCGGTGGCTTTCTTCTACCACAGGCCAACGTCAAGCGTAGAAAGAGGGAATTTAGTTAGATGCAGCCAGGGCCCTCCTGTTCGGCGGGTTAGGCAGCGAGGTGTCCCAGAAACCTCCTTCTCCGAAGGGGTTGGGGAGGTCGTGATGAGATTGTAAGGACCAGCAAAGGAGTGAACATGGGAGAGCCGGGCATGTAAGACACATGGTCCCACTTGTTGCTGAGCACAAATGTAGGATAGGTGAGACGATTTCCATTTTGCATGGGTCCACACACACTGTACACCGTGGTATGTCTATGTATGTGCACATGCGCATGGCATGCATTTCTGGGAAGAGAGTCCATCGCTTTCATTCAAGTCTCAAATTTTCATCCACATTAAAAGCATAGAACCACTGGCCTAGAAAGTTTAATCAAGGGATGTTTACACGGAGTGGAAGCTTCCATTAGTCCCCTCTCTGATCCCACATCGTCCTCTCCCTGCCTGCTCCAACGGCCTTTCCAGGTCTCTTAAATCTCTTCTTCCTGGCTCAGCCCCCACGTTAAATTTCTTTTCTAGCTCCTTGTATTTCACCCAAACCCAGAGAAGACGACCCCTGCTTTTTCCTTTTTTCTTAAGAGAAGAGCGTAGTGAGGAAGGCTGCGTCCGGCTAACAGGGACGGGGACCTACAGAGAAATGGGCACTGGGCCCGGGTTTTCTCTTTCTTCTCCGGTACTCATGTGTCTTTGAAACTAACCTGCAAGTGTTTCTGACTTGCAGATTTTTTTTAAAGAGCAGAGCACAGAGTCAGTTAAAGGGCTTGGACGCAAGCCGTTGCAAAGGGCAAAGTCGTCTCCAAAGAATTATTATTCATTTCCCATTGCAGTTAATTTTGGCACCTTCATCAGGATTTAAATTCTAGTACCATATCGTATCAAAGGGGAAAAAAGTATTTGATGTACATGTTAATTACTGCTAAGATGTAGCTACTTAAATCAAGAGTTTAATCTTCATTTGACTATTCAGAACAGCTCTGTGTGGGGGGTTGGGGAGCGGTGAGCCCCTTTTGATTTGGGTTATTTAAATAGATGATGAGAACTTCAAGTAAAATGGCTTCTTATTTTCAAAACCAACATCTGAAATTAGTACCCAGCTAAAGGAAAAATAGTTAGGAAAATCAAGTTCCTCCAGGAATTCCCAAGTCTGCCTGCTCTATGAAGTGGGAGAAGGCAGGGGGGTAATATAATTTCACTAGAGGCCCCATGCAGGAAATTCGTGCATGGGTAGGGTCCCTAGGCCTGGCCGGCGATCAGGGCCCATCTGCGGGGTGACTTGCAGGGTGATGGGCTGGGGGGCCAGCTGGCACCCGCCTTGGCTGTTCTGGTGTCGCCCGCTCACCGGCCCTGCCCCTAGCCGCCACCGGTAGCCTCCCTCTGCGCGGCAACCGGCGGGGTGATTGGGGGGCTCCCCGTTGGCACCTGCCTTAGCTGGCCTGGGGCCTGTGGGCTGGGGGCAGCTCCTGCATTGAGTGTCTGCCCCCTGGAGGTCATTGCACGTCATAGCGACTGGCTGTTCCACCAGTCGTTCTGCCATTAGGTCAATTTTCGTATTAGGCTTTTATTTTATAGGATGAGCTCAAAGACCTGCGAATCTGCAGAGTGATAGCCTAATGGTAAGTGAAATCTTAAAAGCTTGTGAGAGGCATCAAGAGTAGTTCTACACAGAAAAGAATGTACTATTCTTTAAAGCCTAAATTGCCTAAACAATGCTCCTCTTGAATACATTCTCTCTAAGAACCATCTCGGATGAATCCCTAATGGGCCTTCTCTTTCCTACCATGAAACTATAAAACCCATTGAAATACCAAGCTATTTACCAAGTGATTAAGTCACCACCATTTGTTATAGTTTTGCTAGAACATTGTTTTCTTGAATTTCCAAGGCTGTATTCTCCTCAGATATAACACGTTGCTTCTAATAATGCCTATTGATTTTACTGTATCACCTTATATTTTTAGATCTGTTTTACTGCCTTGCATTACATTCTAACCTTAATGTGCTATCTGAAATGAGATATAGCCCCGTGTTCCTCAAACCATATGAGGATAATGCTCTTGTCCGGCATGGGCGAAATATGCTCGTTTCTGGCTGCTGACTGAGTTGGGGCCTGAAGGTGAGGGGAGTCCTTGGCAGTCCCCGAGCCTGTCGGTTGTGTTGTTTCTGGAATGGAAGGCCCTGAGGCACTGTCTGTGCACTGGCTGGGCACGGGGTGGGGGTGGGGGCAGTTAGGGCCTCGGCACAGATTAGAGGACGTGTCCGGGATGACATTTGTGTCACTATTTTGCTATCGTTGAATCTCTCTTGGGATTCGTGGCTCAGACTGCATCTTCAAGGTGCTCTGCCTACTGTAATTGTTCACGCGCTAAACTGGCCAGTGGAGACCTTGGTGTTCTTAGAACAAGTTAGTGCACCTTTGGGTGCTATTTAAAAAAAAATACTTTTATGGATTTCAGAGAAAGGAGGGGAGAGGGATAGAGAGATAGAAACATCAATGATGAGAGAGAATCATTGATGGGCTGCCTCCTGCATGCTCCCTGCTGGGATCAAGCTCACAACCTGGGCATGTGTCCTGACTAGGAACTGAGCTGTGACCTCCTGGTTCATACGTTGATGCTCAACCACTGAGCCATGCTGGCTAGGCCCTCCTGCTTTCTTAAGAGAAAAAGACAGACCAGCCAAAGGAGGTAAGGAGAAAGGCCCCGACTCAATATCAGACCAGAAGACAAAGACATTACGGTGAAATTCTAGGTCCACGAGCAAAGGAACACACCAACCAGAAAAGCCCTCTTCCATGTACTGGGGCCAGTGTTGAACCCAGCAATAAAAGCTAAGCCTTTTTTCTCCCCAGTTCAGAAGGGGCTGGCGGGTGGATATGTTAGCCCATTGAGAAGGCCATAGTGAGCAGGCCTCTGAATTCCATAAATAATACCTGAACTGCTCAGAACCCAAGAGATAGAAGCTCAGAGGAGGAGAGAGAGGAACTGGTCTCTCCTTCATCTGCTATGATGGTTTTCCCACTTGTGGCCTCAGAAGGACCGTCCTCGCTGGTGAGGGACGTTGATTTAGAGCTTTGAGATGCCTGGGGGACAGACAGGTCAGGCGACTAACAAGGAGAATGACATTTTGCGTCAAATCAATAGGAATGAAGAACAAGGACAGCGGGAGGAACAGAATGAAAGATGGGGGGGGGGGGGGGCGCGGGTCAGAGAAGGGGGAAGTTGGTCCAGCTGGGCTCATCTCTTATTCTCACGAAACAGATTATCCTTTTCTTCTCCTGTCATTCCCATTAGGAAAAACCAAACCAAACCAAACCCTCAGTCTTTCTTAGACCACGAAGCGTGAATTGCTTACACGAGATAGACGAGGAAAACACCATTAGGCGCTCAAGAAGCAATCATAATGAAAAGATCAAGAACCTGTGGCTCATTTCTAGCAGGTAAACAAGTGCCTATCTGCACTGGGGTGAACCCCGGCTCCCCTTCCTGGCCCGGGTGCCTTCGCAGCGGGCTTGGAGCATGCTCCCGTGTTATCCACCTGACAGATTACCCTCCGCAGAGGCAGGCTGCCTGGGCATGTCATGTAATTCAGCATTAAGTAGCCTATCGATTCGCCGAAGTGCTGCCATGGATGTTAATGGAGACAAATACTGTGGCTGTGATTTTTCAAAGGGCTGAGTAATTCCTAAGCATCAATAATACCTGTCATTATGGAATGTGGGTGACCTTAAGATGCCTGACTTGAGGCCAACCATGAGGGCGGGGTGGGGAAGGGGTCCTCGGACACTGGCCCAGGGCTTGAGGAGGCAGCGTGTGCTTTTTCAAGACCTACGATGGGAAGGACGATGGGAATCCGGGCGGGGGGATCGGGCGGAGGTGACAGAAGCAGAGGTGATGGTGACAGCGTTTCCCAGGGACTCACCACAAGGGTCACTGGTTATCAGAAAGCAGGGCATCCTACACTCTTTTCAAAAATGTTTTTATTGGTTTCAGAGAGAGGAAGGGAGAGGGTGAGAGGGATATGAAACACCAGTGATGAGAGAGAATCATCAATCGGCTGCCTCCTCCACGTCGCCCCTGGGGATCGAGCCCACAACTCAGGTGCACGCCCTGACGGGGAATCGAACTGTGACCTCCTGGTTCATGGGTCAACGCTCAACCACTGAGCCACACTGGCTGGGCAGAGAAGAGGGGGGTGGTCCCCATTCTTCAACCTGAAGCACTCTATGGCCCTGATAATGAGCAGAGCCCCTCTAATCCTGCCGTAGTAAGCCCCGATACAACCCCGACCCTGTGCCCTGCTCCATCTGAGCGGCATCATCCCAGTGACTGCGTTCAGAGAGGTGCAGGTTCTTGCCCAAGGTCACACAGCCAGGTAGGCAGGCACTGGGCTATAATTCAGCTCGCAGGATTTCTTGCCCACGTCTATTCTCAGTCATCGTTAGGTAAGATCTCCAGAAACTCTGAGTAAATGACCTGAAAGAAGTGATATTTCCTTCCAAAAAGGCTCTGTGAAAACCTCAGTGTTAGTAATTGGAAGAGATCAATTACTCACCAGTGCAATTTTAGTCAAATCCTGCAGGCTGCCCAATCTTTCCTACTTTCCAGTCCAGTCTCCACACGGCTGCTCACACGATCCTTCTGTGAGACACATCTGAGCCTGTCACTTCTTGACGTAGAGACCTCCATCAGCCCCTCTCGGAGGATGGGATACACTCCTTGGCACCATCCTCACAATCCGCCCCCCCTCCCCCGATTCCCAGCCTTCAGTTTGATGTCCTGCGCCTCCTGTTCCCAGCCACTCTGGACATTGCTGACCGTCCTGTAGCCTCTCAATCTCTGCCTACTTTCTACGTGTAGTTTCCTGGGTCTTCAACACCTTTCCCTCGCCTGCTGCCCAGGAAACTCCTGTCCATCCTGATAAAGGGTCCGTTCTTCTGTGTCCTCTGAGGACCACTCCCGCCCCTCCTGTGTGGGGTTAGGAGCAGACCCCATAAGAAACTGCCCATCCGTCGGTACAGCTTTGTTCTAACAGCTTCCTGGGTACTGTGTTTGTTTTCTTGTCTATTTCTATGGCAATTTGAATTTCCGTGGTGAGGAGACGCGTCTTTTTCTTGTTAGTATCCCACTTCTTGGCACACAGTAGGTGGACTCTATGTGCTGATTCCATGAATGCGGGAAATGAGTTGTGGAATAGAAAGCTTTCGGGGTAGGAGCTGCCAGTAGGGTTTAGGGCACATACGTTGGCCCTGTGAGACACACGTTTCTGCAGCCTTGGTCCAGGATGAGGGATTGAGACCTAGAGGCAGAAAAGCAGGGCCTTAACTGAGCAGCACGGTGGGGATCTGGGAGGAGTGTGCCCTCTGCCACCATGTTCTTTGAACACAGTGTCCCTGAATGTGCAACCACGGGCCCTGGGGAGCAGATGCTGACATTCAAATGGAAACAAGGCACACAGCCTACTTGGATAGTCACCAGCCTGATGATGAGCAGGGGTGGTATTCAAATATTTGATGGTGGCCCAGCAGGTGCATGGAGCCGTCAGGATGCCCACAGGCCACAGGGCTGAGGTGGAGTCAGTCCTTGGTACCAGGCATGGACTCCTTAGGGCTGGACAGGGGTGGGTGTCTGGGAGGAGGGTCTGGGAATGGTAGGAGTGTGCTGGGTGAGGGGCTGAGGACAGTGGCTTCTTCCTTGTCAGGATTGCAGCATTTTAATGCTGGTGCTGATACTGCTGCTGTACCCGTGCACACCAGCCTATTCATAAATCCCATGAAAGAATAGCACAGCATTTTGAACTCATTCTCAAAAGATGTGTGCATATGTGTGTGTGAAACACGAGGCGAAGCTTGTAAAGGGAGGCAGTATTTAGTTCTATTTCAATATAAAGAGAAGGAAGCGGAAATAAGGGAATTGCAGGTCTAGACTGAGTTCACGGAAGTGGGGATGGGCCTGTTGGGAATGGCGATTGGATGGCACTTGGAATACCTGGCTCATGGGGAAGGGGAAGTAGGTTGAGGCCCGACTGGAAGGGCCCTGATAGCCCCCACAGAAGTATTACGATCTACTAAGCTCTCCAGCTAAACCTTGCTGCTTGCCAGGCATCAGGGCGGCCCTTGCTGGGCCCACCAGTGGCACTTGCTTCCCTAAGTCCGGGGCTGTCCCCTGGTGAGGGGGACGAGGGGCTCCTGAGTGAGCAATGTCATGCAGCCTCCCTGGCTCCATGGTGACTGACACTGTCCTCCCGCTGCCACGTGGCCGATGTGTCTATCTCGGTACGTCGTCTCCTAATTTACTCGCCTTGTCGGGTCCAGCAGTTGGCTTCAGTAAACACGCTCCTAGCAGCTGTCGCTGGGACCCTGCGTGGGGCCTGCTGCCTCGTTAGCTTGAGAGAAGGGGGGTGGCCCTGGCACAGGGCGCAGGGAGAGGGGTGTTCTTTGTGGGGGTGTTGGCAGGGCTAGAGAGACGTCTGATCTCAGAGAGAACTCACGGGGCCCCATGGAGGATTCAGCTCAGAGTGTTTGGGCTTCTCTCCTCTCAGTGCAGGGATGGGACAGGGTGGTGCCAGCATGCCCGGGTGGGAAGGACAGGGAGGTGCCAGTATGCCCGGGTGGGAAGGACAGGGTGGTACCAGGGTGCCCAGGTGGGAAGGCCTGACTCCTCATGATGACTGCCACCACCCAGGAAGGGCCAGTGTCCCCCTCCAATTCATATGATGAAGCCCTACTTCTCACTGTGATGGCTTTAAGAGTGGAAGGTAGTTAGGTCTAGATGAGGCATGAGAGGGGAGCCCCCTGTTGGGTTAGTGCCTTCTAGAAAGAGGAGAAGGTCTCTCTTGCACACACCAAGGAAAGGCCACGCGAGGACCTACCGGGAAGAGGGCTCCCAGGAGAATCCAACATGCCGAGGTCCCACCAGCCTCCTGAGCCGGGGCTGCCGCCTAAGCCACGCTGTCTCCGTAAGTTGTTAGAGCTGTTTGAATGGACTAAGATAGAGGCTCAGCCTCTTCATCTGAAAAATGGGCCTGATCCCAGCCCCACCTACCTCACAGGCCTGTTGGGTGGGTCTAAGGAGAAAATGGAAATTCCAAGGGATTAAAGACACTGTGAATGGTGAAATAACAAGGCCGAAGAAGGCACTGTTCTAACTTGGGGACCAGGGAGCATTCTTGGCTCAGACAAGATGCTGTGGTGTTTCTCTGACCACACCTGGCCCTCTTTCCAGGGCTCCCTGCCTGCACTGTCCCATCACTCCTTGCTCTCCCCGGTGGGATCCTGCCTAAGCCCTCTCCCTCCTCGAAGGCCAGCCTGGCCTTCCCTCTCCATGAGGAGGAGCAGGAGAAGATTCCAGAAGGGAATGCTCTTCTGTCTCTGGCTGCCAGTGCATGGCCCAGGGCTCTGGGGACAAGCAGCCTATCTCCCAGGGACATGTAGACAGACATAGGCCTCTGTCCGCCTCTCCCCTGGCCCTAGAATGTAAGCACATGTCTACAACCTGTGCCTGAAAGCACATAGTAGGCAGCTGATACACGCCTGTTGCATGGGAAAAGCAGTGTCTCTCATTCTCGCAGCCCCCACACAATGGTGGGTGATCTCACAGTTTCTTTCAACAACGTGTTCTGTGTTCTATGGTCAACCTTTCTATGGACCTCCTTCTGAGGTCTAGCCCGCATCTCTGTGTGGGCAGCGCATCTATGTTTCCTCTTTGTCCCTCCCGGAAAATAGGAACTCGGTTGCATCCTCTCCGTCTGTCCTGGAGGGGTGATAGTGAGCACCCCACCTTCCCTGAGTCCAGCCTGCTACCCGGAGCCAGTCCCACCCCAAGCGTCCCCTCCAGCTCCTTGATCCTGTTCAGGGTCCGTCCTGGGCAAAGTCTGAGTAACAGAGGGTGTCGTGCAAATGTCTGACTAGACCAGCTGTGGGCAAACTACGGCCCGCGGGCCGGATCCGACCCGTTTGAAATGAATAAAACTAAAAAAAAAAAAAAGACCGTACCCTTTTATGTAATGATGTTTACTTTGAATTTATATTAGTTCACACAAACACTCCATCCATGCTTTTGTTCCGGCCCTCCGGTCCAGTTTAAGAACCCATTGTGGCCCTCGAGTCAAAAAAGTTTGCCCACCCCTGGACTAGACCAAGGAGCAGACTTTGCAGCCAGCAGAGGCGTCACACCCACACAAGCTGTAGATCTTCCGTAATGAGCACATTAGGTCTCGTCCTGATGAAGGAGCCAGGAAGGACAGGCCATGGATTCCAGCCTGAAGATTTCCATTAAAATGCTGCTGGCTGTTTAGTTGGCCCCTTTCTTCTCCTTTGCCCTGCTCCCTGCCCATGAGGCATATCCCTTGCTGCTGGACCAGGCCTGTTCAGAGAGTATGTGTCTCACATTTCCTTTGACGGAGCAGCTCCCTGGGGGGCTCTGAGCCCCTCTTCAGCATGGGCCAGCGTGGGCTTGGTGTGATGAGGATGTGCCCCTGTGAGTGGAGGCGGACCAGGAGTTTGCTGCCCGGAGTCAAGCAGATGTCTGCACCCCAGGAAGCACAGTGGGGATCCAAGCAGGCTCACGAATGAGTGGCAGCTGCCATCCTCGTGCACTTCCTGGGGTGCAGCTCTAGGGTGAGGGCCAGGGCACCAGCTGAGGGACTTCTGGGCCAAAGGGTGTTTCTTGGGCCTCCCGCGGTCCTTTTCTTTCCAGGTGGCTGAATGGAGTGGGGGCAAAGGCAGCTGCGAGGGAAGGGCTTTGGACTGCTTTCTCTGGGGGGTGGGGGATGTTGTGCTGGCAAGGGCCTTTCATTTGTTTCTCCCGACCCCACTCCATTTGCTGCCCCTGCCCTGGGAACCTGCGCTCCCAGACTCCATCTGTAGACGCCTTTGGGTCTGGCCAATGAGAAGGCCTTGGCAGGAGATCAAAGGGAAGGAGGACAAGGAGGCTGGACTATTTTATTTCCTGGTCCTTTCTCTGTGAGGCCCTCAGGGCTAGTCTGTCTCTCCCTGGAGTCCACAGTTCCTCCTTCAGGCAGCTACTCCATGAGATGCTCTCTCTCCTGGATCTCCCACCTCCTCTGACCACCCCTCCCCTTCACCCTCGGTTCAACCACTCCCCCTGCCCCTGCAGGCATTCCAGCCCTAGGGTCCTGTGTTATCCTTGGTTACTCCCCAAGCACAGCCTTGCAAACAGCCCCTTTATGAAACTCTCCTGGGATGACTCAGTGCAATGTGTCATTTGTTCTCCGCCAGGACCCCGAGGGACCACCTGTTCTCCTCCTCCTCACCACACGCACAGTCAAAGGGACCCCGTTGGTGTCAGGGTGCTCCTGAGGTGGCAGCTTTGACGTGGGACAGAATGCAGTCTTGTGGGCGATAAAGATCCCCATTGCCAGGTAATGGGTTGGGTTTAGAAAGGTGTCAGTGAGCTTGCTTCCCAGGACCCGGCGATGGCCCTCAGACCTCCCCAGGGTGTGTAGGCGGACTAAACCCTCTGTGTGTGTGTGTCTGTGTGTGTGTGTGTGTGTTTGTGTGTTGAGCAACGTTTTCACGCCGGCTACCGTCTGTTCTTACTTATAAAGACGCCACTGCAGTGGAGTGACTTGACTAGGATTCAAGGGCATGCTCTCTGAAACTAACATTTAGCCAAGAACTGAAGCAGGTCTTTTAGCAATTGGTGGGAATCTCTCCCTCTTTTCTTCTTTCCCTCTTTTATTTGCTTCCCATTGGCCGTGAAGACTGATTTCAGGCAGTTTGCTGGGAAGTGAGCAGGGCACTGACCCCGGGCTGGGAAAGACTCCACCGAGATACAGCCTCTGAGCCAGGCTCCCAGCATCCTTCTTACCTCCCCACCTCTCCCTTGAGCAGGGTTGCTGATCTCGGCTCAGCTGACCGCCTGCCCCTTACAGGAGCCTCACTCCAGGGCCCTGCACTTGGAGAAGCAGGCCTGGTCCCCAGCCAAGGGGCTTGTCTTTGATTTATGATTGGTCCTTATGCCCAATGGTTTGGGTTGGCGTTCTCAGCCCCACAGGCCCTGGACTCCCATTAGCACTACCACCCATATGGCCCAACAAGGTGAGCCTGCCCTTGACCTGCCTCTGTGGCCAGCCACACTGTAGGTCTGACCATCTCTCAACACACCTCAGTTTCACTCCACTCCACCGGCTGACTGGGAGGCAGAAGCTTTCTCCTTGCTGTGTCCTGCCTGAACTGTCAGCGTCCAGCCCTGCCCCGTATTTCCTGTGCCAACATGTGGACCGATCCTTCCCTCTGGTGCGCAGTGGCACGCGGTACTGTGTTTTCACTTTTTATTCAGTCGTCTGTGCTCCCGTCAGCATTCACCCATCTGTTCATTCATTCCTTCTTTCTGCTATTTACTGAGCAATCTCTAGGTGCCTGAATTGGCAACACCATCTCAGTTAATCCTCACCTCTCTCTATCAGGTGTGCTCTATTCCTGCTGATGTTATTCAGAGGAGGAAACTGAGTCAGAGAGTAGCTAAATGGCTTGCCGAGGGCCATGCGGCTGGTCGACGTTGGAGCCAGGCTTTGAAGCAGGTGGCATAACACTAGAGCAGTGATGGCGAACCTTTTGAGCTCGGCGTGTCAGCATTTTGAAAAACCCTAACTTAACTCTGGTGCCGTGTCACATATAGAATTTTTTTTGATACTTGCAACCATAGTAAAACAAAGATTTATATTTTATATTTATTTTATATATTTAAATGCATTTAACAAAGAAAAATCAACCAAAAAAATGAGTTCGCGTGTCACCTCTGACACGCGTGTCATAGGTTCGCCATCACTGCACTAGAGCTTGAGCCTCAGCAATGTTCCTATTTGAAACTATTCATATGTTGAATTAGAAGGTCAGATTCCTTCTTTCCTTCTTCCCTAACACACGTCCACCGGCTCTGCCCAGAGCAGGTGTAAACTGCGTGTGTAGGAAGGGAGAAGGAGAGAGGAGCGGAGGCCCAGAGGGAGAAGTGTGGGAGGTGCCCGCAGAGCCAAGTCACCCTGACATGATGCGCAGGAGGGAGTGCGTGTCACGCTGTCACAGCCTTTTCCTGTGTTGACAGGTTAACAACCCCCTACTTGTGTGTAGCACTTTGTGGTTTTCAAAGCACTCTGAAATCCATTAGCTCATTTTATTCCCACAACAATCTTGCGAAGAGTCAGGAATTGTCAGCCTTATTTTACAGAGGAACCGGCTCAGTGAGGTGCTGTAGTTTGTCCCGAGTGGGGGAACCTGGACCACACCCTGGACCCCCCGCTCCTGGCTGCAGGGTCTGTGCTGCGTGCCTTCCTTTCTTCCCGTCACTGTATGAGTCTGAACATTTGGGGAAGGAAGGGCTGGCTTCCCAGACTCGCCTCACTCCTGGAGGCCAGGCCACCTCGAATGCATAAAGCAGTGGTTCTGTCGGGCATCGGCGTCACCTGGGAGGCATTCAGGGCTCTCTGGGCTCCGTGCTGAGTTTCTGATTCAGGAGGTCTGGGAGGCCTAAGACCCTGCATTTCTTTCCTTAAAAAATATTTTCATTGATTTCAGAGCGGAAAGGAGAGGAAGAGAGAGACAGAAACACCGATGATGAGAGAGAAACATCGACGGGCTGCCTCCTGCACGCCCCCTGCTGGGGATGGAGCCCACAACCCAGGCATGTGCCCTGACCTGGAATTGAACCGTGACCTCTTGGTTTATAAATTGACGCACAACCACTGAGCCACACTGGCCTGGAAGAATCTGTATTTCTAACATGTTCCCAGGGGATGCTGCTGCTGGTCCAGAGCCCCCACACTCTGAGAACCCCTGGTGCCAAGCAAGGTCTTGCAGGCATGTAGGTGGCTTTCTCTCACCTGGGCTCATTTCCTAGGCTAACGAAACCCCAGACAGAGCAAGACCTCCCCGTGTGGGTCTCTCCCGGAGGTGAGGAATGTGTGTCAGGTCACCGCCTGCCTGCTGCGTGGCTCAGAGAGTGAGCGCACACCTCGGGCATTTTGGTTCCCGCACACAAGAGGAATATGTCCACGCGAGATTATTAATTCATTGTTCCATTAAGTTATGATCTCTAAAATTATCACAATATTTGACTGGGAGGAAGGCAGAATTGAATAGCTTGTTCCAAGTAATGTGTGAATAATGTGACTTTATTACTCCTCTCGCTAGTGAGTAATTGTGATGGACACATTGGCAATAACACAGATCACCTTCTTCCCCTTCCCTCTCCTACCCTCCACACGGAGCACTTGCTTTCTTGTCTCTGCAGCTTTCTCGCTCAACCCTCTCCGCTGCTAGCCCCTTCCCTGAGCTGCCTCACCTCTTTCCTGTTCTGCCTGACACTCAGGGCTGTGAGGGGGTGATGTGCGGAGGGAGCGGGGGTCCCAGGAGACACGGTGAGCTGCACGCCCAGGCCGCTCGGCCAGCCTGGCGGGAGCCCCCGTAAGGCCTGCTTGAACCCTTGCTCACATTGTTCCATATACTTTCCCCTCCTCTTCCATTTCCTCCAAGGCCCCTGTATGTCCACTTGGGGGAGTCCACTTCACACAGGTGTGAGCTGACCAGGGCACACACTCCATGCAGGGAGGTGGTCGTAGTCGCGGTGTTGAGCAGGGTCCATACTGACAAAGGTGGGAGTCTCTGTGTTTTCTTATTTTGTATCCCCTTTAATCCTTCCAAATCTGGCTTCTGTCTCCAGCTGGCCCGTTCTGGGGCAACACTGAGCCCCTCATTTCTGCCCCAGGCCCTGACACTCTGATGGCAGAGGGCTGAGGTCAGCACCCGGGACAGCTCCCAGCTGCCAAGAGCCTCCTCACCTGCACAGTATTGGCTACCCGTGTGAGGAATATATTCAGGATTCCTCATCAGTCCTTTCCCTGGACCGCTTGGGTCTAAACGTTATTTTAAAAAAATCACTCCTTAGCTGTTAAAATTCAGTTTAAACACCATCTTGCCTTACTGTTTCATCATCCATCAGTGCACATATTTGTACCAGCAAATATATTTATTTAGGCAGAACCCAGATGCTGACAATTTCTCTACAGCACAGGCAGGGAAAGGACAGGAGGAATGGATGTATCCAACAGGCTTGTTCACATGGGTCAGCCATGCTCCTGCTGCAGTGGCCCAGTTCAGAACCCATTCCTAGCCCCTTCCACCTCTTCAGGATGTAGTCTACTCCATGTGAGTCAGACCTGACCACTGGGAACCCTTCCTTCTCACTCCAGAGGTCCGGTTGGGTGATCTGGTTTGGTGATCTGGCTTAGCTTCCTGCAAAACTCCCGTTGGAAGGGAAAATAAGTCTTGCCCGGCTGGTGTGGCTCAGAGGTTGAGAATCGACCCATGAACCAAGAGGTCACTGGTTCAATTCCCAGTCATGGAACATGCCTAGGTTGCAGGCTTGATCTCCAGTAGGGGGCATGCAGGAGGCAGCCTATCAAAGTTTCTCTCATCAATGTTCCTATCTCTCTATCCCTCTCACTTCCTTTCTTTCTAAAGATCAATCCTATATAATAAATGCCTAATAAGCTAATCAACCGAACGGTGGAACGACCAGTTGCTATGATGCACACTGACCACCAGGGGGCAGACACTCAACACAGGAGTTGTTCCCAGCCTGCAGGCCTCAGGCCAGCCAAGGCAGGTGTGAGTGGCGCCCTCTGATTACCCCACAGATGAGCCCTGATTGCCGGCCAGACCTAGGGACCCTACCTGTGCACGGATTTCATGCACCAGGCCCCTAGTAAAAACATATTAAAAATTATTCTCTGTTTCTGAGGCAACCCATGTAGAAGGCCAACTTGCCTGCAGATGGTGCGTGTTGTTGATTCTGCTCTATCAACAGGGAGGCTGGAATCAGGTCACCCTAAGTTTTCCTGACCACGTGGTCAGAGCTTCCATTTGTGCAGGAACTTTGTGCTATTATTGCATTTAGTCTTCACAATAATTGAGTGAGGAAGGCGGCTTTGTTTCTCCCCATTTTACAGTTGGCAGGGGATGGAGCCAGGAATCCACACCCACAGCTGTGCTTGTTACAACACCATAAGTGCCAGCCTCCCTGGCCTCACCACTGATGCCCGGGACACCTCTGGGCCTGTCCAAGGGAATGCAGGTGAGGGGCTCAGGTGTGGGGAGATGGTGTGGTAGCCAAGCTCTGAAGAGTTGAAGGGAAGGTCCATTTGGTCTGGACAGGCTGGGGGCTTCCTGTGAGATGAGGCTTGACTGTTGGGTCATGAGGGTTGAAGCTTTGTCTTTCTTCTCAAGAAAGTACTAAAGGGAACCAGGTGTCCGGTTAGTTTTGCCTTGACTACACCTGGCAGGAAGTGTGCTGCGGGGGGCGGGGTGTCACAGTTCTCCCTCACCCAGTCTTCCTCATATTCATTTCCACCAGCTGGGGCCACCTGCTCCTTGGTCAGGAAGGAATCAGGTTTCTAAAAAGAGCCACTCTCAGCCCTGGGCTGGTGTTCTTTTCATTATGCCTCTTGCCTCTTTGGCCGCCAAAAGGGGCTCACTGCTCTGTGGGAGCCAAGGGCAGAGCGTCTATGCACCCAGAGAAGAAAGCCAGCACCGCCCCTCACACAGCCCAGAGGTATAGTCCCCACTTAGGTAGGAAGTGGGCGCAATTCCAACTTCTGGGCCCTGCTGGCCCCTACACTTCTCCAAGATCAGGAATAGTGCCAGGCCTGAGAGTGAGCACAAATAACACCTTTTCCTTTAAGGATTGACCTTAAAAGAAGCTCTAAATCTCAAAGACAGGGACATGCACACTCCTGGTCCAGAGCAAACCACCATCTCCAGTCCCCCGCCCTGGTCCCATGGAGGTTGAACTTGACGGTGACATCGGGTTAGGTGGTGGTGGTGGTGGTGGGGCACAGAGAACCTTCCTCATTAAAAGACTCGGGTGGTTGGGACCTTCCCCTCAACTCCGCAGAGCTGTGTGACCTTAGGCAAGCAGCTTAATGTCAATGAGTCTGTGCCATCATCCATACAAAGAGGGACACCTATTTCATTGCCTTCCTGAGAGATAAGAAGGGATGCCATATGGACGCACCTAGGAGGGTAGGCACTTCGTCACTACTAGGCTCCCTCTCTTCTTCCTTTTTCTCATTCCTCCCGCTTGAAATAGGAGTTTTAGCCAAACCTATTTTCCGGGGTGAAGACAGAACTTCCTCACTGGTATGCTGAGGTTCTCTTTCCATTTGGGCTGATTTCGGAGTAACTGGGACATTTCAATAATCAGCAGTAGCAGCATTAGTATTGCAACCGACCGCTTTACCCTTCTCTCTCTGCACGCTTCGAATGCCTCTGCTAACACTGCCGTGCCCTCCTCTGGCCCTTGGCCTCGTGTTCCCACTGCAGATGGCATGTTCCCTGCTTGGCACTATGGGTCAGGCTCTGCGCAGCCTCCTCCCTCCTCTTCTCAGCTTCCTGCTCAAGCCTCTGCCTACCTGTTTGGCCAGGACCTGGCAGGCACACTTAGCCAGCTTGTCCCTTTGCACAGTCCACCTATGTGTTTATTTCAATTCCCAGTCTTAGAAGAAATGAAAAAAATAAATCATGTCGAAATCCTGATAAAAATATAGCTTAGTGTTCTCTGGGCTGATAAAATCCTACTTGGAGAATGGAGACCTATTCCTTTCCCAAAGACTGGCTACCCCTGAAGGCTGGTCATTAAAAAAAAAGGACAAAAATGCAGAGAAGACTTTTTATTAGCAAAAACTAATAATCAGTGGTTTCAACATCTACCCACTGTCCGTCCGTCCATCCATCCATGCATCCATCTATCTGTCTGTCCATCCGTCCATCCATCCGTCCGTCTGTCCATCCATCCAATAAATACTTAAGAGTGTCTACACTGTTCCAGGCCTAGTGCTGAGCTTTGGGGACACACAGGTGACTGCTGGGAAGACTGACAAGTAAACCGATCATCACTGTACAGTGTAATAGATGCCGAGAGCACAGTGGGAAGGTGAGGCGAGACATCTGAGTCAGTGAGCAGAAAGGGATGGTTTCTCTGAGCAAGGGGACCCTGAAATTGAAGACCGAGGAATGAAGAGGCATTAGCTTTGCTGAGTCCCTTTCACTGGCTTGTGTGGTACCAGAATCAGTGAACTTCAGAATCTTTATAAAGTCTGCCCAGGACCTCGTGCAGCGTGTGGGAGAACTGTGATGCCCTGGCGAGGGGGAGCTCAGAATGGGAATGATAATGGCCTTGGCTTTGGAGTTTAGCATTGACTTCCCACAATCAGAGACCTCAGAACACTTAGGTTATATCACTTCCTCTCGACAGAATTTCACTAAACCATGCCCAAGGTTGGAAGAGAAGCACCTTTTTTTTTGGTTTGTTTTTAAAGAAGCCAAAGGCCCAGCACATTCCTCTTTCAGTCCATCACCTCCTATTGGAAAAATGTACTCGTCTGTCCACAGCTGCAGTTAAAGTCAGTCTTCTCCTGGTAGACCCAGAAACTCTTCATGTTTCACCAACTGTCTTTCTCAGCTCAGCTCAAGACTATAAGTTGTTCTATATTCTCTACCGGGTCTGGCCTGGGCTCACAGAGCCTACACAGACAGGAATAACTACCGTTATGGATGTTCAGCAATAGGATCAAAAAGCAGAAACATTCAGATGAGGGGCAGCCATTTTGCTGTAGACAAAGGGGGAAGGATAGCCCCACAGGACACAGAGAATTCCTTTTTTCCATTCCTCCTACCAGAAGAAAGCCTATACCTTCTTTAAAAAAAATTCATCCTCACCAGAGGATAGACTTTTATTGATTTTTAGAGAGAGATGAAAAGAGGAAGAGAGAGAGAGAGAGAAACATCAATGGGAGGGAGAAACATTGATTGGCTGCCCCAGCAAGTGACCCGATCAGGGATTGAACCTGCAACCCAGGTATATGCCCTGGCTGGGAATTGAACCTGCAACCTTTTGGTGCATGGGATGATGCTCCAACCCACTGAGCTACTGGGCCAGAGCAAAATCCTAAACTTTCTTATCACTGCAGTCATTTGATCACAGACCAGCCTGGTGAATGGAAGCCCAGACTGAGGGCTTAGAACTCATGAGGTATCAGAACCTTGGGGAGAAGGCTGCTACTGTGGGGCGACCAGTGTGCAAAAGGACTTAAGTCCTGAAGAGCCCGGTGGTGACTGGAGCATCACCGAGTCTCCCACAGCCCATTTCCTTTTCTAGATGATGGAAGCTCGGTTTTGCCCATCATTGTAGCCCCACGGCCTGGGACAGTACAGTTCGATTATTTTCTGGTGGATGAGTTCATGTTCTCAAGTCATATGAGAGGAGGCTCCATGGGTCCTGCGGGTATCTCTCGGCCTGGGCTGTGATGTCAAAGTCTGCAGTGTCTTTGCGACTTGGCCACCCTCCCAGCCTCCCAAGGCCCAGTCAGCAGAAAGAGGTCGGTGCCAATGGGCCTGGAGATTAAGGTCTGGGGCCACCTCTATCCCATCAGCTTTGACTCCAAAGGCCACTGCTTCTGACCTTCTGATGACATTTAAGAAAAGAAACCTTATGTACTGAGTGAATCAGCCCTATCTCCAATGAAGGTCCAGGAAGCTATTTGGTTTTTCTGCTTGAATTTTTTGCTTCTTTTCTTTTTCTGCTTCTGGGTAATCATAAAGAGAAAAAAAAGTTCCTTTGGTTGACCAAACCTCATTTCAAAGTTGTTTGTATTTTTTTCTTCTTAATGAAACCCAATCCCTTAAGCTTTGAAAAGTAACCTCCACTGAGCTCAGTCAATCATTTCCAACGTGGCAGCTTCTAATCCAGGCGAGTTCAGAAGGCAGATGCTGAACAACCACCCGCGACATCCCCAAACAGTTGCCCACAAGTCTCAGGGCTCCTCAAGCTGGAGATCGGATAATCTAATCCCGACGCTATCCTCGCGTCTGCTCCGTGAGCTCGCCTGATTTGTGCAATTAGCATTCTCTCCTGTGTTGATTTTGTTCAGATATATTGGGCCCATCAATCACCCACTTTCCAACTCATCTGTCTGGATCAGTCAATTACAAAGTTATTTTTGAGCCACTAGGATTCTTGTGAAATAGATGCAAGACGGAGCTAAACTCATTTTCAGGTTTGACCTCCGGGGCTGGGATCTGAGAAGGCTTAGTTTGCTTACACTTCATGGCCATCCAATCCAATCTGGCCTGCAGAATAGAAAGGCCACTTGCTTAATTGGGAACACTTTAATATAGATATCCATTAACTTATGCTAAATTACAGTAAAACATCTACGGAGGAACCTGATGTGACAACTGCATGAATACTAAATCGCTTCATTACGACCAGGACTGTGACAATGAGTACGGAATGAACGTGCCCAGAGAAGACAATTCATCTTCCACCTTCCCGAACCAGGACTGTGTTATGTTCCCCTGCGCTGTACTCACAAATAAGGCACAGCAGCTCCAGGGCGACGCCCCTTCAGCACCTGTCATTTGTAGAGTGGCGACTGGCTTGGGCCACCTTGAGAAATAGCCATGGAAGTGGAGAGGTGGGGGCGGTCCTGGGGTCCCGCTTTGGTTTGGGGACGGAGGCTGTTAGGACCGACTGAACACCACACACACACACACACACGGAATTGAAAGGCATCCTCATCTGGAACCAGCAAACAGACTGTCAATTCAGATTAGCAACTTCAAAAGCGTTCCAATCTGCTCCCTGCATACATTACATGCATAGATCTGAGGGGAAAATTTGGCCTCTGAATTAAGTCAGTTTTTCCTTCTGGGCTGCTTGTACCTGAAAAGCATGGCTAAGAGGGCCCAGTAGTCAGATACATGCACCCCTTAGTGCTGAGTCTGAACCACACAACCTGGACTTAAAGGTACACCCTCTCATACCACTGGGTGCCGCTTCATATAGGTTCTTCCTGAACCTCCAAGCGAACCATGGGGCCCTTCGTCTTCAGAACCATGTCCACCTCTGTGTGAGGAGCAGCCCGTGAGAGGCAAGCATGGGAACGATTCCCGGGTTCTCCACTCTGATCCTTTCCTTCTAGGTCACAGAACCCCTCTCCTTCCTGCTGACTTCCCTCCTCTCCTGGACGCCAAAGTCCCCTGGTTCAGTCAGTCCTTGGATCTCTTCTCTTGTCTGCACTCACTCCTAGAGCTTTAAACACCAACTCTCCTCTGAGGTCTCTCAAGGCCTGGACCACTCCTCCTAACCCCAGACTCATCTATCCAACTGCCTCCCCCCATCTCCACGTGGATGTCTCGTGGGCATCTCAAACTGAACTCCTGCTCTGCTCCTAGAGACCTGCCCCTGCCACAGGCTTCCTCACCTGTTAAGTGGTGGTTTTATCCTCCCAGTGACTCAGGCCAGAAATGTTGGAGTGACCTTAGACTCCTCTCATTCTTGCATACACACGTCCAATCGGTCAACATAGTTTGTTGTCTCACAATATATACACAGACCAACCGCCTCTCATCACTTCCTCTGGTAGCTCCTGGCCAACCCACCATCACCAGCCTTGCCCAGAGGGTTGGCATAGTCTCTCTGTGGTTCTGGGTTTCCCGGGGCCTCTACTCCAGGCCGAGTCTCCGAGGAGCCTCAGTGCTCGCGAAGCTATTCTCTGTCCTGCTCATCAGCTCAGGGTTCAGGGGCTCATGTGGAGTTTCACAAGTTTGACCACAGAGGTCGGAGGTAAAGAATACTTTTGACACTAGCAACAGCGGGAAAGTAGGACATTGCTATTCCCACCTAGACTGCCAACGAAGAAAGTACCGGCCAGCGGGCCACATCTCACCAGGACAATACAGACCACACTCACCGCGAGCCTCTTGGCTTCTTCTGCGACTGGGACTGCGTGATGTCCACCGCCCTCGCCGCCAGCTCCGCTTCCCTGTTACCCAACAAGGAAGTCTCTCTCACTCATTCTCTCTGTCCTCCCCAGAGCTCCCACCATATTTACATGGTGGAAGCCATGGAAACGTTAATTTATAGAATGTTGGAGAACTCACTGACTCCTCACCACCAGCCCCCTTGTGTGTGCATTGCCCCAACAGCCACCTTCTCAGGGCTGGAGGGTCAGCTCTGCTGCTCCAGGTGAAGGTGGGAAAGGGCCTCTCTCCATCACACACAGGCCAGGCGTCCAGTGGGAGGAGCCTCCCTGTGCAAGGTGTCTGTGCCTGCCCCAGTGGAGCCCAGGCCCCAGCTGGGCTGTTCATGGAGAGTCACGGGCCCCTCTTAAAAGGGTAGATCTTCACAACCCACAGAGGAGAGGGGGCGCCAACCATCTTGTTAGCCCATCAAGTAACAGATTTGGACAGATGCTTCCTTTCCTTCTCAGGCCCAGCTTCCAAATGCTCCCTGCACCAGTCTCACCGGGGTTGGTGATTAGTGCTCACTGTTCCATCTTCTGACACCAGCAAGAGGCTCCGTTTGTGCCAAGTCTCCCTGTAACTACTATGGCTGCGCCCCCACCGGGCAGCGCATTTCTGGGAGATGACACTGCGCTTGCTGCAGGACTCCCACGGGGAGCAGGAGGGAGCGAGATTGTCTCTGCGAGAGCTCACGACCACGCCACGTGGCCGAGATGCAAATCCTGCCCCCTCTCCCCCTCTGTGCCTCCCTCTCCTCAGCCTCTGCCAAGCAAACTCTCCGTTTAAGAACAGGCCTGATCTCCTTGGGCGACCACCGTTTCCAAGCCAACACCCGGGAACAGGCCACAGACAAGGAAGAAGCCTCAGAAAAGTCAAGAGCATCTGGCCGGACAAAGTGCTTAGGGACACGTTGATGTTTGAAGGAGCGACGGCACAAAAGGGAAAGGGATAGGACCAGGAAGTAGCTCAGGAACAGTCTTTCTGAGGCAGGGGATGGATGGCATAATGTCTGCTGTCCCTTCCAGTGCATGGCTTGTGAAAAATTCTCAACCGTACATCGGTTCAACGAAGTGAAATTTATTCAGCATCCAAGTGAAGAATTCAAAAGTAAGATTTCTGAGTTCAAGGATTCTACAGTCAGGTAGGGTGATAAAAGGACATTTGAGCATCTCTCTCTCTCTCCCTTTCTCTCTCTCTCTCTCTCTCTCTCTCTCTCTCTCTCCCCCTTTTCCTTTCCATCCAATACAAGGCAGACTGCACTAAAGCAGTCTGATGTGAATGGCTCTGGAATTGGGTTTGCAGACTGCCTCTGCCTCCTGCCTCTTGCTAATTCTATGATATTGGGCAGGATATCTAAACGCATTTAAGCTTCAGTCTTCTTATTCACAGAACACTGATAGGAATGATATCTATCTTAGAGGGTTAGTGTGAGGGGCAAATAAGATAATGTATATTAAACTTCTTTGCATGTAGTAGAGGCCTAACGAACATTAGTGGAACGAATGAATTATAAACAGAGAAGATGTCAGGAAAACAGAGGAGAGCGTATCCGTGGCTGGGAGGAACAGTGTTTGAGATGGTCTTGAAAGGCCAAGAGGATCCTGGCAGGTGTGGTTGAAAGCTATTCCAGATTTCCAATAGTAAAACATCCCTCTCTGTCCTCACCCATGTTCTCACTTCCTCTTGAACGTCTACCTGTTTTTCTCTTGGCCTTCATTCTATTTGTCCTTTGCTAGTTTCCCACTTTCCTCTCTGGCTTCATTAAGTCTGAACTCAATGACCACACTTTAAAAATCCTTACCCCAGGATGTGGTTTTATTGATTTTTTTAGAAAGAGGGAAAGGGGAAAGAGAGACAGAGAGAGACAGAGAGAGAGAGAGACAGAGAGGGAGAGAGAGGGGAGAGAGAGAGAGAGAGAGATTGAGAGAGAATATGAACCAATCAATCAATTAATGAGCCAATCATGGCATAAAGCGGAGGATAGGCACTTAAACCAGGCTACCGTGTTTGGCCTGAGGCCTCCCACATCTGAGCAGAAGGCATCCCGGCGCAAGGCGAAATCCTAGGTTTCTAAAGAAAAAAAAAAGTAGGGACCACTCTCAAAGCCTCAGTTAATTAAAAACACAAATAGCTCTTCAGGGACCATTCCCTGCCTCCCATTCTCTCTCCTGGCACCGAACCCTCGCGCTGAACGGCAGATAAGGTGGCATCTTTGTCTGCACTTCGGACCACAGTTAATTAAATGCCGACGCTGACTGCTTCCTCGCACACCTTGTTTTATTTCCTTCCCTTCCCTCCATGCTAAAGAGGGCCAGGGCTAATACTGATGCATATGCCGTTAAACCTTTTTAATTAACTTCAACTTCTCCCCGAGATTTATGTTTAAACAGTAAATTTTTTGTTGATACTCAAATACATAGGCGGCACTCAGAATGATGTACGAGGACTCTTGTCCTCAAAATGATTCTTCCTGAGCCACCACCAGAGACGCTTTCATGAGCCTTTTTTTATTAAAATAATAATACTCCGCCAAGCAATAGCGCTTTACAACCTGCAGATAATTAACCCGCCCCACCCCCCACAGGTCGGCCTTGGCGTCGGCAGGTTGGCGACGCCATGGCCCAGTGGTTCTCTCGCTCCTCCGCGTCAGCACAGGATGGGCCTGAGTCTGTCCTCCCGCATCCGTGAGTAATGATTTTCATTTAAAACCCATCTTCGTTCTCGGGCCGCAGCTCAATCTATTATCATCGTTATTTATTTTGCGCTTGTTGAGGACACATGGAGAGTCGGTGTGTCGGGTCTGCAGTTGACCTCCCGAAACAGAATTCAAGCACGCCTGGGAAAATCCCAGGGGCTTCAAACTCTTGTTTAATTGCAAAATCCGTTCGTTTTCCTGAGACTGTAAATTTGTGCCCCGAGTGTTTTTAATCATGACCCGGGCTGTCACTTGTAATTGCAACACAACCACGTTCTGCCAACAACACCAATCTACCCACCCAAGCTCCAGTCTCACTCTCCCCGTGGAAACAACGCGTCCCCCCGACAGATTCCATCGACGAGCCAATTATTTCAATTTGAGCATCAGATTCAGAAGAGTTTCATGATCCTCAATAGCGTACACTGAATTTGTATTCCTACAGCCATTTAGTAATGATGATGGCATTTAAACACTTAGTGTTTCTTGTCTTCCCACCATGACACACAGGAGGACAGATGATCATTTTAGGCATTTTCCTGGGCAGGCTCAATGGGGGCCTCAGCCTCGCATTGTTATTCCTGCAATTTTGCCATGCGCTAGAGAGAGAAAAGCCACCAGACCCATCTACTGGGAGTTCAGTTGAAAGTCAGAACGAGGTCCCAGGTCTTGCACACCTATTTCAATTAATTCCTTTATTCACTTTTTCAGCAAATATTTAATGAGTTTCTAGTTGGGAAGGAATCTCGGCCCCAGGAGAGAGGCTGAGTTTCAGGAGATACGCGCTTTCCCCTCTAATCAAATTCAACACAACCCCTACCTGAGGTCCAAGTTATTTGAAGGCCGCGTTTATGCACATGTTTGCCATTCATTCCGCAAACATTGATCAGGCACCTTCTGGGAATAGGGACTCGACTCTCTGGGAGCTGAGAAGTTTCCAGAGAAGCCTAATCCGCCAGCGAGTCCTGGTGGCTCTTTCTTCAAAGGAAATTCTGCATCTGGTTGCTTCCCACCCCACCCGCCCTGGGCCCAGGCACAACGATCCTGCACCGAGGTTATTGCCAGGGCCTCCACACTGGTCCCCCTGCTCCTGCCCTCACCGCCCCACACTCTCTTCTCCACAGAGCAGTCTGAGCGATGCTTTTACACACGGAAGCCAGGCGGTGTCATTGCCCCATTCCGAACCATCCCAGAGGAGGAGGCAAAACCCTTGTCATGACTTAGCACCCTGCACGGCCTTGCCTCCTTGTTCCCTCTTTAGCTTCATGCCCTCCTCTTCCTTTTGCTGACTCTCGGCTCCATCTCTTCCCTTTGCTGTTCCCTAAACTCACCAGGTATGCTTCTGTCTCGGGGCCTTCGCGCTTGCTGTTCCCTCTGCCTGAGATGTTGTGCCTTTGTGCACCCACGTGGCTCAGTCCTCCATTCCTCAGGACACCACTCAGTTGCCAGCTTCTCATGGATTGATCGACTTATTTAAAATCTGCCTCCCACCCCCGTACATATCCCTTCCTCCACAGCCCTCCCCTGCTTTATTCTCCTCTACAGTACGTATCCCTGTCTTACATATTATTTATCTTACTTATTTGTTTCTTTGATGTCTCCCCACTAGAATGTCAACTCCATGAGGGCTTAGATATTTGTCTGTTTTATTTAATGGAGTCTCAGTGCCTAGCACACAGATATTTAATAAACATTTGTTTTATACATATGTATATACACCTATATGATGAATATATATATATATATATATATATAACATAGTACTGTCATGGCCTTTAAGAAACATACAATCAAATAGGAGCTATGTCTGAAAATAAATAATGAGCTATGTTTCAAGGAAGTTAGAAATAAAAAGCTACGGTGGGTAGTTCAGAGGGTAGAACATTTTATTTGCCTGCTCAAATGAGCCTGAGATCACCCCAGCCCGTACCTGCCTACAGGCACGGAGTATTGGAGTACCTGCCTACAGGCACGGAGTATTGGAAAGGAACCACAGTCCCTGCCGACAGGACACAGCTCCTTGCTGCATGACCCTCACCTCGACCAAGAAGGGCTTCTGGGAACGGGTGAGGACGTAGGATGCGCAGTGTTTCGTGGGCCTTCATGGCTGTTCTGTTGGGGATCCCCCTCTCTCCTCCCCGAATCAGTCCCAAACAAATCCCCCTGAAAACTGGACTCCACGTCTCAGGCAGGAAACCTCTGGAGTTCGCGGCGGCCTTCACCGGTGTCAGTGGCAGGGCGTGCAGAGTTGGTGTGATTTGCAATGGCTGGTTTTGATAGGCCACGTCAGGTTAGTGCTCCTTCTCCCAGAGCCTAACTGGATCTTGGGGATAAATCTTCTATTTTGATAGCATTTTAAAATAAGTGGCAGCAGTTCATGCATAATTACTTTGGAATTATCTCGGGGATTCATCAGGTTTGATTATGGGTGCATAATGAATTTACCAAATTTGTGGGTATTAGGGAGATATTAATTCCATATGAAAGCTCACAATTCATTCATGTGCCATTTGTTTTCATTCCTTTTTTTATAGGAAGCTAATTAGTTTAAATTATTTGTACTTGTACAAGGTCCTGAAACACATATAAGGAATGATTATACCAGAGAACCCAATAAATGGGAAGCTCGAGAAAGAGTACTAATTGTGATGAAGGGTTCATAAAGCAAGAGATGTTCAATTTTCGCATGTGGGGTGGTAATGATAGGTTCCATCCTGACACTTCCATAAAGTCGGGGGAAGACCCTAATGAACACTTCTGAATTCAGGAATCTAAAAGAAGGTGGAGGAAGTGATTGTGCCAAGTGGAGAATGAGACAGATAGAGAAGTTGACCTTGTTATAACCAGAGAAGAAAAGGTGAGATGGCTGGGGCTTGTTACTCCTGGGCCCTGAGCAGAAGGCAGGTGTGGCCCCTGGCCTGTTTGGAGAAGGCCTTAAAGAAGAACCCATGTTTCTGGGCGTCACTGGCAAGTTGGGACATCAGCCCCTCAGAAGGAAGGATGGGTGTCTTTGGATCGGGGCTCTAGTACCGATGGCCCCTTTTGGTTCCCTTTGTTCAATGAGCCTGGGCTGGAGTCTCCATGGGTTGGTGGGCAGTAAACTACCTTCTTTCCTTAGGATATATGGAGGAACCAAGGCAGGAAGGAGCCTGGATCACGTCCCCCCCGGCCCCCCCCACCCCCCAGGAGACTATGGTAGTAGTAACAATGGCTACCATGCCTTGGGCCCATTCCAAGTGTCAGGCACAGTGCTAGGCACATCACACACACACACACACACACACACACACACACACACACACACACATTATGCTAGTTCATCCTCATAACAGCGCTATGGTGTAGAAACTATTACTACCTCCATTTCACAGGTCAAGGGACTGTGGACAAGAGGTCGTGCAACTTTCCCAAAGTCATCCATCATTCAGGAAGTCGCAGGGCTGGGACCACCGGGCTGTCTGACCCCGAAGCCCTGCATGTAATCCCTATGCAATACGCCTCCTTCCTCCCGCTGTCTCCCAAACATCAGTGCTCTTATTACAGCCCCATCTCTCCTCCTCCTAAGATTGCCACCCCAAAGGGGGAGCTTTGAAGACTTTCTCTGTTGTGAAATTTTAATCTCCGATTTTCACTCCAAGGGCAAGCAACCAGGTCAGAGGCCTTTAGATTTTCCTCCCGGAGGCCCACGTCTGTGGAACAGAAACAAAAGGGCCAGCTACCTGCCTGTCCCCCACTGCCTCCAGAGAGAGCCGCACAGGGGTTAACACAGAAAGAAGCTCTGCTTTGGATGTGACACCAGCTTAATTTATATCTGATTAAAACAAAGTCATTCATCCATGCGTTCAGCAGCGGTATTTGTTAAATGTCTCCTACACTCTTAATTGGGTTTTGTTGGGAGACGGGGGTGGAGGGGGGGGAGCAGGAATAATAAAGCTTATGCCAGACACCTTGTTTATAATTTTCTTGGGAAGAATATATGTCCACACCTGAAGAATTAAGTAAACAAGAGAGTGATGGAATAACCAGGCGACCGAGAGATACAAACAGTGAGCTTCCTACAGTCAAATGGAGGAGAGAGCAAGCACGGGGGCCTGGTGTGGTCCAGGAAGGCTTCTTGGAGGAGGTGGGGTGTGAACTGCTTGTTGAAAGGAGAGCAGCGACAGCAAGGCAGAAGGGGTGCCGGCTGGACACAGCCAGGAAGCCAAGCTCCTGCCCTCAGCCGGTCACCAGGTGCTCGACCTTGGGGGAATCACTCATGAGGGCCTCATTTTCTTTGCTGTAAGATGAAGATGATGATACCTCACAGGGTTGTTATGTAATTCACATAAGTAAATGGATAGGAAACTGCCCCTGAAGATGTAACATGAAGCTTAAAGGCTAGATCCTGCATGAGAAAAAGCAGAGGCAAACGAACTTGAGTTCTTTTCAAGGTCACCTGGACACGCAGGCCCCGCTCTGGCCTGGCAGCATGCAGGTGACACGCTGCTGGCCAGCAATGAGCAGAGCACATCCGACTGGCAGGAGAAGCTGGGCCAGATGTGGTGAGGCCAAGGCCCAACCCTGAAGGTTCACTGACTTTAAGGTGGGGGGTTCAGGGGGACAGTGACCCAGGGATGACAAGTAGTAAGGAACAGGGAGGCACTAGAATTTTCTCTTGTCTCTTGTGTTATCAAATGGGAAATAGCATCTTTGTTCTCTTGTAGGCAAAAAGGGTCGTTGAAAAAAATACCTTCTAAATGCCTATATGCCGATCCAGGGGGAGGTCCCACAAATTTTTCCTACAGATGCCTTCAGAATTCTCCTGCAGGCCAGGCAAAGCCTCAGTCACAGCGAGGCCACAGCCCTCAGTTCCACAGTGTAGTGTCTTGATGCTCCCTGGCTTCGGAGAGATGCCCTCCCTCGCCCACCTAAGAACACAATGGCCCTAAAATCCCTTCCGCATCGGTCTGAGGGGGCCTTGAGCCCGACCACATCGTCCCAGACTCTCCAACTGGACGGCACACACCCTGACATTGCGGAAGGTCGGACCCCCTCAGAACCATGGACTCTTCGAACTTCAGTGGAGTCTGCGGAATCTAACCCCGCACTCCAGTTCCTTCCACCACCTCGGTGCGTTTTGGACTTTGTTTCAAACCTTGAGTGTTTGTTTTTTTTAAAAATATTTTTATTGATTTTTGAGAAGGGAGAGGGTGAGAGAGATAGAAACATCAGTGAGGAGAATCATTGATCGGCTGCCTCCCGCACGCCCCACACTGGGGATGGAGCACCCAACCCTGGCATGTGCCCTGACAGGGAACTGAACCGTGACCTCTGGTTCATGGGTGGATGATCAACCACTGAGCCATGCTATCCAGGCAAACCTTGAGTGTTTTAAGGGTTTGTTTCTTTAAAGCGTTTGCCTACTCGCTCTCAATATTAGTAACCTGTTGGGTAACAGGCCAGGGGGCTGCAGAGGGCTGTTCACTCAGCAGAGGTATCTCCTCCGTCTCTCCTGGCCTCGAAAAGGCAGCTGAAGCCACCCGATGTTAATTGGAGGGAAGGAGACTTTGGGGAGCCTTCCTGGCTCACCCGCTGGCAAAGGCTGCGGAAACCTGGGTCTTGCCCGCAGTGGGCAGGTGGCGGGGAGACATCTGTTTGTGTTGATGGCCTTTGATTGGCAGCTCTGCCAAAGATTCGTGGGAGGGAGAGGGACGGGTGCAGGGCTGGGTTAGGGAAAAGGGAATAAGAAGGGGGATTGGTCACGTGAGTCAGGATAATTTTTCCTGATGACAAAGCCACATCCAGGAGAGCTTTGGCCGACGGTGGCTTTCATCTGGGAACAATATGAGCAGCATCTCTCAAAATTAGGTCGCGCCGGCAAAGGCAGGGGCTCGCCAAGGTGCCAACAGCCTGAATCCTCGTGGGTTCACACGGCGCGCTGCTCTGACAAACGGCTCCTTTGTTTCCCTGGGAAGTGTGACTCCCTGAAGGCTCACACCTGCCTCTCTTCTCCTTCACCCTCTCACCCCACAAACAACTGCGTTTGGGAGGTTGAATCGCTTCACTGTCCATGCCAACGCTCTCCCTCCTTCCGTGGGGTTCTTTCACCTCCTACCCCGGGAGGGACGCGGGGCCATCCCTCTGTGGCTGGGAGCCACTTTGGGAAGAGAGCGGGTCTGCAGTTTTCCGGACACACTGCCCTCTCTGGAGCAGGGTGTGCCCGCCTGCCCTGCGAGCTGTATGGATGCCCGTCCCGATGGTTTCAGAATCAGGGGACAGTCCTGGTCTCTAGGCTCCTCTGTGCTCAGGTCTCTATGTGGCAATAACTCAATGGAAACCCTGTCCACCTACTCAGATGGGAGTGGAGGCGGGAGCACCAGGGGCAGCAACAACAGATATGAACTCTTGTTGGATTTTGAGGACAAAAATAACTCATTCATTCATTCATTCATTCACTCACTCACTTTTGTATGGGCACTGTTGCTGACTAAGGTTGCTTCATACCAAACACTGTGACTATAAAAGGGGGGTGGGGCTGAGGAAAGGGTGAGAGCAGGTGTTGGGAGCTAATTAGAGTCCTCCAGGTGAGGATGGGAATGAGGAGCTGAGCTGGGCACGTCAGGTGGGCTCCCTGGACTCTGTGGCTGTCGAAGAGCCCTGCTCTGCTAGGAGCTGCCTCTGGAACCAGAACCCCAGCCGGGCTCCCGGGAGCCAGGTGTGAAGAAGGTGCATGAGGTTAGGAGGACCACCAAGCTCGGACCCTGACCTCAGCAAGATGCCCGCTCTTCCGCCCTCTGAACCTGTGAGACGCTGGGCTGGTTTCTTCCCATGGTCTCGATGTTCTTCCTTTGCAAAATGAACTTGTTCATTTGCAGAGAAGGCTGAACCAGGGTGATGTATCCAAAACCCTTGGCTGGAAATAAGCCTTCAACAATGGTTGGTCATTCTTATGATTGTTTTGGTACATTTTGGGAAGAAAATATAAGATGCTATCATCGGAGTCCTGAGAAAACCTTGAATAATGGCTTCCAAACTTTTTATCTTCAGTAATAGGTTTTTGTGTTTTTTTTTCCCCCCCAGATGGGATTTCACATGGAATCTCAATATATAAAATTGGTGTCAGTGACGCATAAGGCAGTGTGCTTGGGTCCTGGGCCCTGAGGAGCCCAATTAGAAAACTGCTGGCTGAGAGTCTTAGCGAAACAGTAGATTGTTTCCAAAAGAGGAAGGATCAATAGGGAAAGAAAGGGGACATGTGTAATACTTTCAACAATAAAGCTTTAAAAAAAAGAAGAAATAAAACAAACCAAACTCAAAAAAGAGAGCCTGCCCTAACCCCAGCTCGTTACCATGTTTTGGTGAACCAAGCAAATCAACCCAGAGAGAAATGGATCAGGAGAAACTCCGGGGTGGGGGGAGGGAACGGTGGGGGGTGGGGATGGTGGAGGGTGGTGGGGGTGAGGGCAGGACACAGGTCAGAGCTGGTGTAATTGACAGCCATGATGTGCTTTTTGGAAGAGAAAGGGCCCCATCTTTTTCCTTTTCTCATCCGGAGTGGGACCAGGAATTGTGGAAACACAGGGTTTTCAAATGAATTGGGGTGAGGTGGAGTTAAGGGGTGGAGACAAGGGCACAGAGACAGCCTGCACCCCCCGCCCCCCATCCCCTCCACACCCCAGTGGGCTCTGGGAAGGAGTGGGAATCAGCTGTTTGCTCTGGATGGGGCGGGTGGAGCTGTGGACTCTGCTTGCGTGCATGCAGAATCCTGCGACGTGTTTGCTCATGGGCACGCTTTCCTAATCCGATTGCTTCTTTCCCTTTGTTTCTCCTTAGTTCTCAGCAAAATTCAAGGCTGGCCTTACTTCTATCCACTGTAAAAACAAGGTAATAATTTGACGAGATCGAGGCCAGCAAAGCCAGCAAAGCCAGCAGAGAACAGTTCACGATCAGCCCACCAAGCCGGCCCCCGGGTGCCCAGGAGTCTAACTGGGAAGATGGGCCTCGCCCAGCCGGAGGATCCCAGACCCTGCGTGGCTCGGCCACGGCTCTCCCACTCCCAGGAGCCTGCAGGCCCCTTCTCCTGGCGGGAGCCCTTCTCAGGGAAGTCTTTTTCAGACTCACTGCTTTGATACCCCGATGCTACCACGATGCTACGGCAAAGCACAGAATGAGCAGGCGCTGTCTTACAAGAATGAGGGGACTTCTGAGGGTCCTGGATAATAGGGCTCCTGCCCCGCAGTGCACACCAGCAGGTGCACCCAGCTTCAAGGAGATGGCTATTTTTATACATTCCTGGACTTGGTACCTTTGATTCTCTGGGGAAAATTCTCTTTAATTCTCAGCCCCAACTTCCTCAGTTACCCCTCAAGGAAAAGAGCAGATGCCACCTCGGCCCCACACACGCTTTCTGGTCTCCTGCTCCTCCTCTCAGGGCTGGAGGTGACTCCGGGATGCACCCCGCAGTTTTCATGATCCATGGACATCTCAGTAATGAGGGTTCACCACACGGGGCCCTCATTTAGCCTGATAACTTCAATAAAGGTAATATTTGATTTGTGCTAAGTATCTGATGAAACAATGTATTTAACCTATTGATCTTTCATCGCTCGCCAGCCCTAGGTTCCTGGATAAACTTTAATCGCCGACTTGGAGAGCTTCCCTGAGTGGGATTTGCATCTCTTTAAGACCCTTTCGTTGTCTTCAAGTCGAAAGCTTTCTTGTTCTGTTGCCTCTGGGCCTTATCTCACGTCCTGCTCCGCTACTACCAGACCCTCAAGACGTACACCATTGGGTTAATCTACAAGGAGGAGGGTCCTTTCAGTGGCCACAGATCCTACTGCTTATTTTAGAAAGTCAATGACACCATCAACAACTGGACTTCTGCCTTCGTCCGCTCTGGTATTTGGAGCACCGGGAATCGTCCAGAGTGACAACCCGTTTTGTAGGCCGTTGTCACAGCTGTTGCGTCGGCCGGACTCTTCCATCTCAGGAGACGAGGCAGTGGCCACTCGCCGGAAGATCACAGAAAACCATTCCCCCTGGCCCATTAGCTAGCTAATTGCTCTCATCTGAACCACCTCTGACACAACCACAGAAAAGCATACTTTGTTCCTCTTGCCTGCAAGGATATACACATGAATACTAGTATTAATAATAATTAGGTGATTTACATGCTGTCTTTCCTTCAAGAATCCCAAACATGCTGGGTTTGTTTATTTCCCCCCCTCTTATTTTAAAATTAGCTCGACAAAGACTGAGCTAACTTCTCTGTGGGTCCTCCCAAAATGAGAATAACACCTCAGAGGGTTAGGAGCATTCAGTGAGAAAACGTATGTAGGAACCCTTACATGAATGCCGGCCACTAGTAAGTGCTCATCAAACAGTTGTAGCTATTACTACGGTACCTTCTGCGACTTGTGGGTCGGCCATGAGCTTCTGGACATGGTCAGGCTGGAGAGAAGGTACCCACCTGGTAAAGGCTGTCTCTTTAGAGTCCCTACTGGCCCATCACAAGTCAGACGTGCACGAAAACTAGTGGTTGGTGGAGGAAGAGGCTCTGAAACGCCAATGTTCATCTTCGCTCATGCCACGGTCCCCAAATCAGATAAGAAGCAGAGTCAACATGCTTTCCGAACAGAGGGTCTCAACAGGTGCCTCCCGCAGGGTGTGTGCTCGACAGCAGAGCAAATGAAAGACGCCACTGCCATATGCCCGAACTAGAGTTTCTGTGAGTAGCTCCGGGCGTTTGCCATTCACATGAGCTCCCTGGGTAATTCGTATGTGCAACCAGAGTGAGAACCACTCCCCACCACGTGGGTCCCTTTCCCTCAAGAACCTGCTGTGAACTTCCGAGAAAGGCTGGAGGTGATGAGGCGCTTGCTCTGCAGGTACACCAGATAGCTCCACCTCCCAGGAGGCATTCTGGTCTTGCAGGGGGCACTACAAATCTAGGGTGGCCACTGGGAAGGGACAACTGGGCCACCTGCAGAGAGAGTGACTTGGGGTACCTCTCCACAGTCCTGTCAGGATCTGGGGTAGATCACTGGCACCTACGGGGCATCAGAGCAAAGTGGGAAGGGACAAGCCCTACAGGGTCCACAAACTCCCAAAACAAAGGTTCATGGCCCTCTTCCTAGCCCAGTGGTCAGCAAACTCATTAGTCAACAGAACCAAATATCAACAGTACAATGATTGAAATTTCTTTTGAGAGCCAAATTTTTTAAACTTAAACTATATAGGAAGGTACATTGTTATTAACTTAATTAGGGTACTCCTAAGGCTTAGGAAGAACCACACTCAAGGGGCCAAAGAGCCACAGTTTGCCGACCACGGTCCTAGCCTCTTCATACTCTAGGGAGCCTTTGAAACTCCGTGCTGGCTTCCCCCTGCTCCTCAGGAGGCAGTGGGATGCTTACTCCCACCTCCAGATGATGCTACCTCAGAGCATGGGACTCCGGTGCACATAAAACCCAGACGGCCATGGAGAATGAGACGCTGCTGGGACACATGTGCTGTGTTTGCTCCAACGCCACCAAAGGTGGCTGCAGATAATCTGCTATTCTGCACCATCTGCACCGCTGCTCACCTCCCTGAGCATGGCTAATTGGGAACTGACTGTGTGTCTTGGCCCATTTCCAGGAACGGAGCCCAGTACCTGGATGATAACAGCTCCCCAGAGAGCCAAGTAAATGGCTGGAAATGTGAGGCGCATGCCCATTGGAGGAGGAGCAAATTAAAAAAAAAAATGGCTTGACCATTCCCAGGCCAGAGAAAGCAGTCTTGCCTGGCTGGTGTGGCTCAGTGGTTGATCTTAAACCCATGAACCAGAAGGTCATGGCTCAATTCCTGGTCAGGGCACATGCCTAGGTTGTGGGCTCGATCCCCAGTGTGGGACGTGCAGGAGGCAGCCAATCAATGATTCTCTCTCATCATTGATGGTTCTATCTCTCTCTCCCTCTCCCTTCCTCTCTGAAATAAATAAAAATATATAAAAAATATTTATTTTTTTTTAAAAGGAAAAGATTAGAAAGCAGTCTCGTTCAGCATTCACCTTGATTGACGAGGCAGCAGCCATTAACTCGTCCCACAGCCAGACCGTGCACTGGCTCTAGAAAGATGCGGCTTGGTTAGGAAAGGCTGAAGCCATTCCAGGAACCGGTCAACGGTGCCATAGGATTCCCCCTGGGCTGCATGTTAACACCATCCGGGACGCTACGGAGGCTGGAGGTTTGGCAAACGACCTTTTTTTGCTTGGACTTTTGCACAGAAAGGGTGGGAGAGAGGCCGGTGGGGAACCAGCTGAGGACAGACGGAGGCTGGGGAGGAGGGGCCGCCACAGAAGCTCAGGCGCTGAAGATCCCCCCACCCCCCACGTCTGTGTCACAGCCAGGCTCGCTGTCATTTAGCATCTGGCGAAGCGCCCCAAACAGGTCTCCCACCAAAACAGCCCAAGCGAAAGAAGAAAAGAGGAGAAACGCAGCACACAGGGTAACTGCCTCCTGGGTAACTATGTTTGGATGGTGCCATTTTTCTTATGACACGAGCTCCCAAATGGAGCAGACGCTGTCTCTTAGAATAAATCGGGCCGCGCCGGGGGTCAGGCCTCGTGCGGGTTTCTGATAAGTGCTGTTCGGCTGGATGCTGTTTATCACAAAGGGAGCAGGTACGACTGTCAGGCAGTGCTCGCTCCCTGCCTTTTGCAAGAGGAACGTCCCTGACACCTTCTACAATTCTGTGTTCTGGCCCAAACGCTAATGAGACGTGAACCCCCTGGGCTGAGAGGTCATTGAAGGAGGTGGCACGTTCCTCAGAGGGGCAGGGAGCCACTGTGGAAGGCTAAGGTGAACCCTGGGGTCTCCGCAGTGGGGCCTCTAGCAGTTAGAGACACTGTGGACAGTTTCTGCTGGTCCCCCCTCCCTGGTCCCCACTCCCTATCGGAATCCGAGGACATGAACCGTGAGGATTAGAGAGACAGGCTTCTGAGGGGAGCTGTCCAGAGTGGGGCTAGACACAGTGTTTCCCTGCTGGCTGCCCAGTAGGATCACCTGTGGGAGCAGGAGAAGCACCCAGTGGTTGAGTGTGGACCTGTGAACCGGGAGAGCACGGTTCGATTCCCGGTCATGGCATAGGCCCGGGTTGCGGGCTCGATCCCCAGTGTGGGCTGTGCAGGAGGCAGCCGATCAGTGATTCTCTCTCATCACTGATGTTTCTCTCTCTCTCCCTCTCCCTCCCTCTCTGAAATCAATCAAAATATATTTAAAAAAACGAAAACCAACCAAACAAGAAAACATGGGAACCCAGGCTCTGCCTCCAATGATTCTGATTTTGTGGGTCTGAGGTGGGCCCCCAAGGTCAGTGATTTTTAGAAGCTCCTAGGAGACCCGTTGCAGCCAGGGCTGAGCAGACACCGCTACTGTGATAAGAGGGAAGCAGGGGGCCCGGGTCTACTTCCCAGGGCTGAGGATCAAACCCGGGGTCTGAAACAGCGTTCCTCATCTTTACCGGGCATCAGGAGACAGCCAGCACGGGGCTGGAAGCAGGCAGTGTGGGTCGGAAGGAAAGAAAAAGGGAGAGAGAGAGAGAGAGAGAGAGAGAGAGAGAGAGAGAGAGCTAAAAGCCTGCTGGGAGGAAAGAAGTAAGATTGATTTCCTCTGAATGGTGATTTTGCAACCAGGTCTCCAAGGTGAAAGCTCTACCAGCACGATGATGTTGGTAAAAAATGCAAATGGCCCCAGTAAATGTATACAGGCTGCCTCTGACCCTCAGAGTGGTAAGAGAGGGTGGAAGGTGCCTTACAGAGGTGCCCCTGTCCCCGCCCCCCCCCCCCCCCCCCCGTATTGTCACCTCGGAAAATGCAGTGTTTCCATCTCCATCCCAGAGGAGTCAGGACAGTAAGTAGCACTGGGACTAGTGCACCGCTCTGGCCAAGAGCCCATCCTAACAACTGGCAATGACTTTGGGGACCTGCCCATGGGCCACCAAATAACCAGAAAAGGGGCCGGCACCCTGGAGAACATGGTGATGTCAGAAATGGCAAAGCAGAGCCTGTGAGGGGACAAGAAGGGACTTCTGGGCGGGGAGGTGAGAGGCCTGGTGCGTCACCTGCTTCCCAGGCCTTCTCAGCACCAGGTCTGCTTTTCTTTCTTTGGTCTGCGTTCTTCTTGCTCATTTATTGCTACTCAGAACAGGAGCCGGGGATCCATGGCCCTCTCCTGGGCAAGATGCTGTGGAAGAGCAGGCGGGGAGGAGCCGTGGGAGGCGTGGGTGTGTCCACGCACAGGATGGGCAAGGGCCCATGTGGAGTGAGGCGGGTGGGAGGGGCACGGGAGGAAATGCCATACCAGGTGCCCCTTTAACAAGAGGAAGCCACTGCCTGCCCCTCCCTCTCCTAGGACAGGTTCTCCCCAGGAAGGGGCCTGTCTTGGCTCCACAGGGATAGGCTGAGCTGCTGTCATCATGAGCCCTTCTGGGAGCAAATGCCTTTGTGTCCCTTGGGAAGCTGGTCCCTAGGGACGTGGGGAGGGCACGACACTGCCCCTCCGATGGATTTCTGCCTCTGAACTGTTGCTCTGATTCCTCTGTGCAGCCGAAGGAGGAGAGAGAGCGTGGACCCTCCGTTTGAAGATCCCTGGTAGTCTCTACCATCCGAGCCTGCTCTGATCACAAGCATGGGTGAGCCACCACCATCCTGTAACACTCCAGGCTTAGGCTCGGGGAGAAAACATGAGGGTCACCGGCCTGGAGGTCGGAGGGAATGTGCCGAGGGCGTGTGTGTGTGCACTTGAGCCCAGGCCACCGGCACCAGGGAAATTAACCCAATGCTGCCAAGTGTGGGAATTCTGCATGGCCACCTAATCGAGGCTTGGTTTTTCATTAAAATTTCCATTAATACCGGAGCTGTTTGGAGCAAGTTGAGTGGGAATATCCGTAAGGCACCTCCCACCCTCTCTTACCACTCTGAGGATCAGAGAGCAGGCTGTCTACTTCTGCTGGGGCCATTTGCATTTTTCGCCATCATCATTATCCTCACCCCCAGCACCTCTCATACAGAGCAGGCAAAGTTCAAAGAGAATCACGCGGAACCTCCCGTGGTCCCACGTCACAGGCAGGGAAAGAATAAGAGAGGAGGCATGTGGGGGTGGAGAGTGAGGCTCGGTGCAGCTTCATGCTGCGGACATCATGTTTTCAGCATCGAGAAGCACCTCCCTCCTCTCACTGCCGACTCCAAAGGAGACTGGACTGGAGCGATCTCAGAGGGAGGCGAGCACAGGTCTTGGGGGGCTGGGGTGCTGAAAGGGATGACCGCCTGCAGGCCTCAACCTCCGGGGTCATTTCTGTATTGGAGCTACCTGAGCATCTCCATCCCTTCTAGCACTGCTGTGCCCTTTTCTCTTTCTTTCTTTTTTTTTTTAAAATGTATATTTTTATTGATTTCAGAGAGGAAGGGAAAAGGAGAGAGAGATAAAAACAAAACATCAATGATGAGAGAGAATCATTGATTGGCTGCCTCCTGTACGCCCCCTACTGGGGATCAAGCCCGCAACCCAGGCATGTGCCCTTGACTGGAATCAAACCGTGACCTCCTGGGCCGTGCTGGGCCCTTTTCACACCCTCATGGCCAATCATCTCTTGGAGATGCCACTGCTGTTCCCTGGGTTGTGGGGTGCTTTGGAAACTGGTCCCCCAAAGGCTGTTTCCATGACACCTTGCTGAGCTGCATCCCTTCTCATCCTTAGCTGCAGCTGCATGAAACCGCTCCCTAGTCCATGGACACCGTGCTCTGAGGCAGGAGTGCCCTTCCTGCTTCACCCACAGCTACTGGAGCTCATCCCTCTGTCCAGCATGGAAGCCGCCACCCTGGCCCCTCCCCTCAGCGTGAGCTGTGGTCTTACTCTAGGCTTCCACAGCCTTCAGTGTTAGTCTATATAATAAAAGCCTAATATGCAAATCGACAGAATGGCTGAACGACCAGTCGCTATGACGCTCACTGACCACCAGGGGGCAGATGCTTAGCACAGGAGCTGCCCCCAGCCTGCAGGCCCCAGGCCATCGGAGGCCGGTGCCAGTTGCTGCCCCCCCGCCCCCTCCCACACACAGAGGGAGGTGACCAGTGGCGGGCAGCGGGGCTGGCGAGCGGGTGGCACCAGACTGGCCAAGGCAGGTGCCAGCAGGGCCCCCCCCCACCCCCCGATCGCCTGCTGGTTGCCCCACAGATCAGCCCAGCCCTGATTGCTGGCCAGGCCTAGGGACCCTACCTGTGCATGAATTTCATGCACTGGGCCTCTAGTTAATAATAATACCATGATGTAGGTGAGTTTCTATTTCCCCCTTCACATTGTGAGCAGAGACTGTATTTGTTCAGCTTGTATCCTCTAGGATAAGTGCAGGCTAACTCACTACTTGTTTCTTGTAAAAGTGTGTCGAATTCTTGTACGATTTCCTCCAGTTCTCCACGGTGAGCCTCCTCACTTTCCGACAAGCTGGCCAGCGTGCATTCCAAGTTGCCCAGCCCAGCCAACACCGTCTGCTGATGGTGTTTGCGGGGGATGGCATGAGGCATCCTATTTGTCCCACGCCTGCGGCTGCCAGCTCCGAGGGAACATTCTACCAGGAGAACATGTAAAACAAGCTCTGGTACCGTGGCCCCGAGCCAGGAATGCATTTCAGGGGACATGTACATGGAAACAGCCCTATTGGTGAGGCGCAGGGAGTTTGCAAACACGCTACGTGGGTTTGGGGCCAATTTCCATCACGTGTCAGTTGAGTGGCCCTGGGAAGGTCCCTTAAACTCTGAGTGTGTCCATTTCTTTGTTGGTAAAATGGAGACCATAGTAGAACTTACCACCTAGGGCTGTTCCATAAATTACAAGAGGTGATTTCTAGAAGGGTGTAGAATAGTGTACCATAGTGCTGTGTAAGCATAAGTGATTGTTTTTGTTGGTATCACCTTATCGGGTTCCTGGCTTGGGATGGGCGGGCATTTTGATTTGGAAAGGGAGGCTGACTTGCCCCCTGGGGTGAGAACCATCTGCTTCCTATTTCACAGACGTTGGGGAAAATGAATCAACAGTAAATAAGTTCAGCAGGACGTGGGTGAACCAGGAAGAGAAAAGCACAGATTCCTGGCATCCAGTTCCACTGGCAAATTATTTCGAGTTATCCTGCTGTTTCCTCCTCGCTGTATCTCTAACACACAGCCCAGGTGCCACCCCCCGTGGGCGCCCGCACCAGGGGAAGGGAGAAGGAAGGCGTGCGTGCAAGCGCCCCGCATAACCAGCTCCTGAGAAACAGTGGGCCGTCGGCCCTGAGAGGTTTACCAGGATGGGAAAAACCTAACGAGAAGAAAGTTACCGCGCGGCTTATGGAACAATAACCCGTTTCCCTCACTTAGAAACAACGAGAGGACATTTGTCTCCGTTCCGCGGCACAGGGAAAACCATCTCAGTGATTTGTGCCGCCTGCGTACCAGTCTCTTTACCGCTCGGCTATTTCCTCGCTGCACGATGTTAACACTTAGGGCTGAGCGCGGCTCTCTCTGTCTCTCTCCGGTGAGGTTTTTGCTTTCCCCACTTTTATTAGTGTTGACGGTGAGGTCTTTCATCGGGAGAATAAAACAGAGACCATGTTTCGAGGAGCCGGTCATGCCGCTTACCGATGAGTGATGCTGGTGTGGCTGTGCGTATTTGGGTTTGGAATAGGACAAATCTGTCGAAAGATTCCTGGGGGGGTGGGAGGGGGCGGTGCAGAGGTCCTGACCGACAGCCTCAGGGTCAGGGACCCCCAGTCCCAGAAGATTCGGATCCTGACGTCGATCCTAGGAAACGCTGGGGTGACTAGGAAACTTGCCGTCGAACAAGGCAGGCTCACGTGCCAGTAGCTCTGTATCACTGTGTCCAATTCACTTCAGGGAAAACTATGACTTCGGATTAAAAAGCCAAGGGAAGAAAGTGCCAGATGACTCCATGATGTTGGACAAAGAAATCTCAAGGAAATCACTTTGAAAGTTGAGAGTTACCGGAAATAAAATGGGAAAAAAAACATACACAAAGCTACCCGAGAGTCTGCCTGTCATGAATTCAATCCCAGCAGAAGTCCATCCCCAAGCCCTTGAGGCCTAGACAGGTTCCAGCGGCAAACATCTCCCGGAAGTGCTTTAGGCACAGGCTGGGTGCTAAGTCGCTCGACAAACATTTCGGATCACAACCGCCTGCCTGGGCGTGGTGGCTGGCACCGCCCTGGGCGTGCAGGGAGAGCAAGCTGTCTGCACTCGGGTGTCACTCATGGCTACATGGAGTTCTGAGAAGGAAACTGCCTGGAAAACAGCGGGGTTTTAAAGGAGGGACTTTCCACTCCCCATGCGAGGTGGAGGGGAGATTGGGGAAGAGACAAGCGCAGCCCTCGCACCTGGAGGCCGTGGTGAGGAAGACTGCTTTGTCAGGATGGACTCAAGCCCCAACCCAGCCCCTGCTTCTGCTCCCAGACCAATCTCGACTCCAGCTGGTCCAGCTGAACTGTCAGGCCGCCTGGATTCAGACGCCCGTCTTGGGGAGAAGTGTGTGTGTGTGTGTGTGTGTGTGTGTGTGTGTGTGTGTGTGTGTGTGTGTGTGTTGGTGGTGGTTGGGGGCGGGGGGCACTGCTTTAGAGAACAGACCAGGCCAACAGTGTTTAGGGAAGCCGCCTCCCTTTGGCAGAGGGACCCCGTGAACACTGACCAGGGGCTGAGGCCCTGGATCGATCTCGTCTGGGGAGGGTGATGTTTCCCATTCTCAGGACATAGGGGTTACACCCTGAACCCCTGCGTCCTGGAGAGAAGCCCCGTAGCTCCTGTTCTCCAGGGGCAGGGGCAGGGGCAGGGGCAGGGGCAGGGGCAGGACTGCTTGCTCACACTCTGCAGTGATCAGGGTTATGGGGAATCTTGTCTCTGAACGACCTCAGCACCTCATGAACCCCCTGGCGAGAGGAAGAGGCCGAGAGTCCCTCTCCCCTGACTGTGTTCCTGTCTCCCCAGTCCCGCTGGCTGCCTAAGCGTGGGGAGCTTCCCCGGGGAAGAGGCGCCCGTCAACGGGGCCTGGTACTGTGGTGGGCTTTCCTCCTCCTTAGCTTCTTCCCAAGTCCCTGGGATGACAGGGGGCCCTTCTCGGTTTTCACTGTGCCAGTTGCCGTCTCAAATCTATAAAGAGCTGTTGGCAGGCCATTCTTTTTTTAAAAAAATTTAATTCCCCCCGGGGGGCTCACCTGGGCTTTTAATAACTTTCAGCTCCATTTTAAATCCCTTGCCCTGAGTGTGTGGTTAAGACTGTATCCCTGCCCTAACCAGTTTGGCTTAATGGATAGAGCGTCGGCCTGCGGACTCAAGGGTCCCAGGTTCGATTCCAGTCAAGGGCATGTACCTTGGTTGCGGGCACATCCCCAGTAGGAGGTGTGCAGGAGGCAGCTGATCGATGTTTCTCTCTCATTGATGTTTCTAACTCTCTATCCTTCTCCCTTCCTCTCTGTAAGAAATCAATAAAATATATTTAAAAAAAAAGAACGTATCCCCTACCGGCACTCGGTTACCCCAGAGTTAATGAAAATTTTACCCCCCCCTTCCTGCACGTGGTTGGGGCTGTGTGCACCCCAAGAGAGAGTGTCCTGGGGGAGGGAGGGGTCCGGCGATGTCCTGGAGTTTTATTCACCTGTTAGGTATTGCATCCCAACTCCTGGCAAAGAGCTTTGCAGCAAGGAGTCCATGGAAGATACTCCCATCACCCCACATGCCTGCTCTTCAGCCTGCATCCATGGATGTGGGTCTTTCTGTTTATTCTGGCAGGAGTCTCCTTTTTTGGCTATGATGGGGGGTGACCAGACCCGCTGCACAGATGACAGTAGACGGGCCTCTGCATCTCTGGTCCCAGCCTGAGGCAACCTTTTCCCCAGGCGATGTCACACGCTTACAAGATCCTTCTCCTTCCTGGCACTTCCTCTCTAGCTTTCAGATTTTATTTTTTAAATATATTTTTATAGATTGCAGAGAGGAACAGAGAGGGAGAGAGAGAGATAGAAACATCAATGATGAGAGAGGATCATTGATTGGCTGCCTCCTGCACGGCCCCCGATCGAGCCCGCATCCCGGGTATGTGCCCTGACTGGGAATTGAACCTGGACCTCCTCGTTCATAGGTCACCGCTCAACCACTGAGCCAAACCGGCCGGGCTAGCTTTCAGATTTTGGACCATCTCTTCCGGGAAACGTCCCCTCTCGAACCTCATCTATTTCTAACCCACTAGCACATTCCCAAACGTGTCCACATCTTTAGTTAATTCTTGTAGTAGCTTCGTGTATGTAAGGGCTTTGCTGTTACTGCGAGTGGTTTGATTAACTCCGGGTTCGGAATTAATCCATCGTTTCTCCAATCAGCTTCGGGTCCCCGCGCACACACTGAGTACTTGGCGAACTCTGTGGTTCATTCATTCACACCCTCCCCTGAGTCAGATCACCCCGCCGGCCAGCAAATGCGGAAGGACCCCCAGGCTCTGTGGGTTTTTTCCCTTTTCTCCACTTAATGTTTTTGCCCCAAGGTAATCGTATGACATTCCAAGGCCTGAAACACCATTGATATACAAATGGTTTCAAAAAATGATAAATCCAGCCCTGACCTGTCCGCTGAACTCCAGATTTGTATATTCAATTGCCTTTTTGAATCTTATTTTGTGGTTCTAATGGTGATTGAAAACGGTAACGTGTCCCAAACAGACTTGTACCATGCCCCTCACCCTCACTCCCCCAGTGGGCTTCTCTTCTAGTGGTTGGCATGTCAGGACCTTGCGATACCACCCACCCACCTGCTCATACCTAAAAGTCGCTCTTGATTTCTCCCATGCCCTCCCCCACTGCACTCAACATGCCGCCAAGTCCTCTTGGCTCTTGATCCAAAATACACCCCGAATCTGATCACTCCCCTCCACTGCTGGCATTCTGGTCTAAGCCATTATCAATCTTTGTTGGGCTTGTGTTATTAGTCTTCCCAACTCATCCCTCTGCTTCTTTTCTTGCCTCCTAAAAACCCAGGCCCTGCATAGCAGGCACAGTGATCTTCTGTTGTTATTATTAATTCTCACCCAAGGACACCTTTCTATTGATTTTTAGAGAGAGTGGAAGGGAGGGGGAGAGACGGAGAGAGAGAAACATCGATGTGAGAAAGACACATCGACCGTCTGCCTCCGCACTCGCCCAGACCAGGCCCACAGATGGAGCCTGCAACCTATATACATGACTATGACTGGACTCGAACCCAGGACCCATTCATCTGTGGGCTGATGCTCTAGACCAGGGGTCCTCAAACTATGGCCCGCGGGCCACATGCAAATACAAATATTGTATTCATTCCCATTTTGCTTTTTTACTTCAAAATAAGATATGTGCAGTGTGCATAGGAATTTGTTCATAGTTTTTTTTAAACTATAGTCCGGCCCTCCAACGGTCTGAGGGACACTGAACTGGCCCCCTGTTTAAAAAGTTTGAGGACCCCTGCTCTAGACACTGAGCCAAACTGGCCAGGGCCACAGTGATCTTTTAAAAATACATCAGCATTTGACAAAATTCAATGGCCCTTCATAAGAAAATCTATAAACTAACCAGGAGTAGAAGAGATTGTCATAACGTAATTAAGAGGAGTATAAGAAAAGTCCGGAGCTACTATTACACCGATTCAACCCCTCCTCTCACCACTCCTGTTCAACCCCTGCACTGGAAGTCTTAGCTAGTGCAATAAGACAAGTAAAAGTAAAAATGTATACAGCTCAGGAAAGAAGAAATAAAACCGTCTTTATTTATAGATGACATGATTGTCTATGTGTAAAACCCCAAAGAATCTATAAAAAAAACCTCTTGGAACTAATAAACAAGTACAGCAAGGCTGAAGAATAGAAATGCCAAGGGCTTTGAAAAGGAAGTCAGAATCATGGAAAGCTGCTTACCTCTTCCCACCCTTGAAGACTACATTTTAGTTTCTGTGGAATGTCATCAACAACTTAATGGAAGGAAATAAAAAATTTATGTCTTTAATGAAAAAGGAAAGAGTTCGCTGCCTTACACTATTCCTGCAAACATTAGAATTTGAAATAAAAAATACACCATCTGCAACGCAACACAAACACACACACAAAAGAGGGACTTAGGTATAAACCTAACAAAATAGGTACAGTATTTCCGTACGTGGAAAACTGCAAAACTCAGATGAAAGAAATCAAATATCTAACTAAATGGAGAGACATTCCATGTTTGTAGATTGGAAGATTCAATATTCTTAAGATGTCAATTCTTCCAGACTTAATCGTATAGATTCAACACAATCCAGTAAAAAATTTCAGTGAGCTATTTTGTAGATGGAGACAAATTGAATCTAAAATTTATATGGAAAGGTAAACACCTAGAATAGTCACCACAATACTAAAAAGGAATAACAAAGCTGGAAGACTCAGACTACCCAATATCAAGACTTACCTTAAAGCTACAGTAATCAATTCAGCATAGGACTGGTGAAAGAACAGACGGGTAGATCAATGGACCAGAATAGAGAACCTAGAAATAGAGCCACCCAAATATATTCAACTGATTTTTTTTTTTTTTTTACAAAGGCACAAAGGCAATTTAAAGGAGAAAGAACAGTCTTTCTAACAAATGGCCATCTTTAGGTAAAAAGAACTTAGACACATCTCACCTCAAGTTAACAAAAAGTAACCCAAAATGAATTGTAGACCTAAATGTAAAATACACATCTTAAAATTTCTAGAAGAAAATCTATGTGATGTTGGGTTTGGTGATGAGATTTTAGTCAGAACACCAAAAGCAGGATCCATGAAACTAAAAAAAACAAAAACAAAAAAACCCACAAAGATAATTTAGACTTTATTAAAATGAAAAACTTTACTTTGTCAAATATACTCTTAAGAGGTTGAAAAAAAATTCACTGACTGAGAAAATATTCAAGATCACATTATTACATAAAGAACTTGTACCCAAAATATACAAAGCACCCTTAAAGTCAACACTAAGAAAACCAATGGTCCAATAAAAAAATGGGCGATAGGTCTGAACAGATGCTTCACCAAAGAATATATACAGATGACGAGCAAGCATATGAAAAGCTACTCACTATCACCTGTCCTTAGGGAAATGCAAGTTGAAAATACAATGTGATACTTCTACACACCCATTGGAATGGCTGAAATACAGAAAAGCTGATCACACAATGCAAAGATGAAGAGCAAGTGGAACTTACTCATTGCTGGCGGGAATGCAAAATGACGCAGCCTCTTTGGAATACGATTTGTGAATTTCTTACAAGCTAAACATACTCTTACCACATCATCCAGTGATTGCACTTCTAGGTATTTACCCAACTGATTTCAAAACGTATGTGCACATGAGACCATGGGAACGCTTATAGCAACTTTACCTCAAAATTGGAAGTAACCAAGATGTCCTCCAATGGTTGAATAGATGAACAGATGTGGGTAAATCCATCTACTGGAATACTAATCTATATATATAAAAGCCTAAGCGACCATCCGACTGTTCAACCGTCAGACCAATAGCTATGACGCGCACTGACTACCAGGGGCAGACGCTCAACGCAGGGGCTGCTGAGCGACAGCAACTTTGCAGAGTGCCTTCTTGCACTCTGGGACCCCTCGGGGGATGTCGGACTGCCAGTTATGGCCTGATCCCCTCAGGTCAGGCCGAGGGACCCCCAGCTGCCGGAAAGACCCCACTCACTCTGCAGATGCCCTTCGAGCCCCAGTGCTGCCCCAGGTGTGGCTGGCTGGGAGGGACCGTGGGAAGTTGGCTCCAGGGCGTGTCCGGGCCATCTTGCCCAGTCCTGCCCTGCTGGCCACCTTCTAATTAATTTCCTTTCAATGTGCACGAATCCGTGCACCGGGTCACTAGTTCAGTGATAAGGAGAAATGAGCTCTCAGGCCACAACATGCATGAATCTTGGATACATATTACTAAGTGAAAGAAGCCAATATGAAAACACTACCTGCAGCATGATTCATTTATGTGCCCCTGGGAAAGGAACAACTATACGGAATAAGCATCTACTAGTAAGTGGTTACCAGGGGCTTGGTAAGGGAGAGGGTTGAATAGACGAAGCACCAGGAAGTTTTTTTAAGGCAGTGAAACCATTGTGTATGATTCTGTAATGGCAGCGTCCCTCCGGTCATGGCACAGAGGTTGGAGGATACAGCGATAATAAGAACAGCCCCCAGCGTACTTAGGGAATTGGCTATCTAGTTGGATACCGGACAGAGTATTTCTCTCTTTGCATCTATAGCAATGAGTTCTTCCCTTCCTTGTCACCTAACCCAGCGGACCAACTAACTGGGCCACGAATTCTCTCACTCCTGTCTGAATCGCCGTCTCATGTCCCAGTTGCTTTGTGTTCACTTTTTCTTAAATCGCACACTTTTTAAAGCCGAATCTTCAATCTGCCCTTCCTGAGATGATAGAAAGCAGCGTCCTAACAGGCTTGAGCTCCCTCCTCTCTGAGTCCTCCTCATTGTCTGGGGGACGTACCCAGACAGGACCGGCTGTAGGTCTGCATCTGGAGCCCACAACGAGGGGTGCGGCCAGGGGCGTGGAGATGCAGCCAAAGGAGCAGCAGCTCTGCCTCACGGGCACCTGGTTGCATTGAGCTCGCTCAGACCTGCAGGGAAGCAGGTGACCCAGACACATGAAGTTCAAGGAAAGAAGGCCACACTTGGCTCGGAAGGGCAAGGAGAGACGCTGGTCAGCCAGAGCTGTGCTGCGTGGGCAGAATCCGAGCCGGTCCCATCTGTTATCTGGTCAGGACAGGCGGATTAGAGGCAGGGCCGGGCTCAGGCAGGCGGCACTGAGAGGAAAATTTATGAATAGACCTTTAAGGCTGGTCCGTGTAGCCCGGCAGCTCTGGAAATTAGATCCAGATGGATCGCACTTCGATAGTTTCTCCTGACGAAGGAATTTATGTTAATTCTTGGGACTCAAGGGGGAAGGAGGAAGCATTTACACGCAAGGAATCCATAATTGCTTCTTAATATGTTTTCCAAAATTCATCTGCGTTCTCACTCGTTGCCACAGTCGGGGCTGGCACGGGGACTGGGGAGGGGGAAACAAATGGGAGCCCAGGGCCTCCCTCCCCCACGAGCGCCTTCTTTGAGATTTCCTGGAGCAGAAATGGAAGCAGGCTTCGACTTTGGGAACGATTCTGGGCTGGGGTCTGCGAGATCTTCCTCCACTGGGAAATGCATTAATCCTTGCTCTGCTAACAGAAGCATTAACAGATGCTCTAGTCCTGGCCAGGGTTGTTCAGTGGTTAGAGTGTAAGCCTATGTACCAAAGAGTTGTGGGTTCGATTCCCAGTCAAGGGCATATACCTGCGTTGCAGGTTCCATCTCTGGCCCAGGTCAGGGTGTGTGCGGGAGGCAACCAATCGATGTGTCTCTCTCACACTGATGTTTCTCTCTCTCCTCTTCCCTCTATCCCTCCCTCCCTTCCACTCTCTCTAAAAATCAATGGAAAAAATACACTCGGGTGAGGATTAACAAAATAATAATAAAAGAAGATGCTCTATACATCAGGACAGATGGTCCCCCCCCCTCTACCCCCTCAACATTTAGGATTTCTCATGAGTTAACTACTGGAAGGGTTGAGGGAAAACAGAGCCTGGTAAATACCAGCTGTGCTCATCGATCTGAAGGCTTCTCTGAGAAGAAAGCTATTTTTGGTCATGGCCCTGCCGTTAACCCGGACCTTGGGTGAGCTCCTTGACCCTCTCTTGGCCACCCGCCCTCACCTGCTAATGGAGAGGTTCGCGTGAGAGATCTGCGAGGACCCTCTCAAGCTCCCACTTCCTGCTTGCATGTCGGGCTCTGCTGGATGCTGCAGGAAGAAGGGAAGGGATTCTTCTTTTCTGAGCCATGTTCCCAGAATTCTGTAGGCTTGAAAAGACTTCCCCTACTACCTCCATGTGAGATTTATCCCCTGTTCGCATCTCAAGGGGGGGGTGGGACTTCACAGGCATGCTAAGAATTTTTGTCTAGGTTTTCATAGTCTTTACAAGTATATATCTGTTACATACATATATGTGTCAGACGCTATGCTTCTAAGTCCTGATTCCATCCTGAGATGCCTGGGAAAAGCAGTGGCACCAAGGAAGGGCTCAGGTAGTCAACAGTATGAGGAGGTCTGGTGCTCAGTCTACTCGGGGGGCAGAGCTCCCAAGCCCCTGTCCACTGCCCTCAGAATCCGGACACTGTGGCCAAGGGCCCATCCGCTTTCTGAATCATCCCCCAATACTGACATCCACTTGAGCCCTTGTACTGGGGATCCACAAAAAGGATATTATTCCCTTCATTTCTCTTCCAAATTTCATGGCAAAGTTCTTTGAAAGGGCTGGTGGGGAATGATGGCAGGGGCTTTGCTTGGGGCTAAGAACTTTAACTTCTACTTAAGAGAGAGTCCTAGTTGGCCCTGGCTGGGTAGCCCAGTTCATTGGAGCATCATCCGGAAACACCAAGGTCATGGGTTCAATCTCTGGTTAGGGCACATGCAGAATCAACCAATGAATGCAAAAATAGGTGGAACAAGAAATCCATGTTTCTCTCTCTCTCTCTCTCTCTCTCTCTCTCTCTCTCTCTCTCTCTTTTAAATGAATTTTTAAAAAGCTTTTAAAAAAAGAGGGAGTTGCAGTCACTGGATTCTGAGAGCTGATCCACCTTCTCTGTACAACCCCTCCAGTTCCCCGGCCTGGGCAGCAATGAGATTGTGTGACTCTTGTGAGTACTACTGGGTGGCTTGAGGAGAAGGTCAGATAGTGAGTTACACGTCCACCTGAGAAAAACAGGAGACCAGCGGAAGTGATGCAGATGATGTTACCAGTAAACACAGGGAGGGTTCCAGCTCGGGTCAAGAGGAGGAAAGGTCACTTCCAAGTTCAACATTGGGGAAGGCCCTCACCTTCCAGCTGGCTGCTTCCGCTCCAGCTGGGCTCTTCCATCCTCTGGGGAATGACATCTGCACCCCGCTCTCTCCTGCTGCTTTCTCTCTTATACACACGATCCCAGCTTTGGGACTTTTACCTCCACCGTAGCCTCATGTAATCAAGTCCAGCTGAGCCAATGCTCTGACCTTTGACGTTGCCAGTGACGGTTTAGGCCTTTAGAAATGGATTTCTGCGATTCCACAGAACTCAGCATGGTTGACCTCATGGGCTGGGCTTGCCTCGCTTTGCTCTGTGATTATACACTGGGCATATTATTAATTTTGGCTCAATTCTATATTTTAAAACCCCACAATTTTAGGCTTCGGCTCCAATGAAAACCATTTAGCACTGGCTCCCATCTGCCTTCCTGGGGTTTAGGAATGGGGTAGGACCGTGGGGTACCAGCAGTATTAGACAAGGCTTCTCTAGTTGGGGTTTTGGAGGTGGTGGGGTCAGAGGGGTCGATCAGCAGCGTGTAATGAGGGGGCATCCCTGCGCCCACTGTCTGTCTTTGTCACTCCTGAGAACAAAAAGCCCGCTTCCTGGCTGACTGGGAGCTGGTCAGGGTGGAGGGAGGGAGTAAGAGGCGAGCTAAGGGGTCAGTTCATGAAAGGTTTGAACTTTTCTGTAGGGAGTTTGAACTTGATTCTATAGGCAACGGGAAACCATTTGAAGCAGGGAACTGGCCCCTTCAGCAGCTGTATGATCATGGACTAATGAGAGATTAGAAGCTTGGAGACCACTCAGGAGCCACAGCGGGAGACCAGGCAAAGGAGAGGATGCTATGGAGCTCGCAGAATAAAGCGACGTGTTCATTGCGAGATAGAAGGAGAGGAGGTGTTGACGCCATGCTTTTGGCTTGAGAAATGGAATGGATGGGGATGTTAACACCAGAACGAGAAGTCCAGTAGGAGAGAGAAGTTTGAGAAAGGGAGAGGATGACAGCTCCCAGGTGGAACATCCTGGATTTAAGATGGTTTGGAGGCATCTAGGTAGAATTGAACTATTTGGCCATAGAGGCCTAGAGCTGGGAAGAGTCACCAGACTGGAGATACAAATCGGGGTGTCATCAGCATCAGGTGATAGTGGACCTTGTGGGCACAGGTGAAGTCACCCAGGAGAGGAAGCACAGGCCCCTGGGAGTCCCACAGGCAAGGGGAAGGCAGAGAGGTAGTGAGGCGCCAGAAGGGAGGAGACGGAAGGGAAAATGCTGTTAACACCAGGAGTGGCTTCGGTCCTGTCCACCCCTGTCTCAGTCATGGGAAGATTCCCTCCCATCCTGGGCCTCTCACGCCCCCAGGGCTGCGGGCTGGCTCTGAAAAATGGCCTCCCTCATGCAGCTCTTAGCATTTTACATGACAACAGGAGATGTTGTATTTTTGTTGTTGCCCTCATTGGTCTGTTTGGAGGGGTGAGGAGGTGCAGAAAGTTCTCTAAAGAGCTGCCCCTGACAGTCTAGGGACACGTATTCTGAGGGGCCTGTGAGTTCTCAAGGTCAAGCTACTCTGATGTGGCCCTGACCTCGTGCACCTGGACTTGAGGTGCCCACCGTGGCCTGCTTAGACCAGAGATGAGTCTCAGGCTCCTATGCACCCCACTGCCAGCCATGGCACCATGTGGTTCCATTTGTGCTACTGTGATGTTTTATTTGGATTAGAACTGATGCTTTTTTTTTTTTTTTTTAAAGAAACAGCTGCCTTGAGGTCTAGCTCTCACACCATACAATTCACCCACTTAATGTTTACGATTCCATGGTTTTCAGTATTTTTACAGATAGGTATGGTCACCACCCTAGTCAATGTTCATCACCCTGAAAAGAAACCCTACACCCTTTAGCTCTCACTTTCCTATCCCTTTCAACGTAGCCTCCGCCCGCCTCCCCCAGCCCCAGGTAACCACTCACCTACTTTCTGTCTCTACGAGTTCCCCCTTCTGGACATTCCATGGGAATGGAACCATAGAGCTCGCGATTTGCTGAAACGTTTAAAGACTTCACTACCCTCTCTGGTAACCTGATCTTCACTCTGGAGGAAGGATGTGGGTAGGAGCACAGTGCCGGGAGCTTTTCCATGATCTCATCTCATTCTCTCCACCCCTGCAGGAAGGCAGCCTCGTCAACCCCATTTTACAGGCGAGAAAGCCAAGGTCAGAGATGAAATGACTCCTCGAGGGCCCGAGACAGGGAGCGTAGTGCTGGGATGGGCGCCCAGCTCTGTCCGGCTGCCACAGTCCCCGAGCTGCTATGTGCTGAGTGCAGCTGCAGGGCTGGGCTGGGCCCGGGAAGACAAACACCTGAGCAGCAGCTTTTGAGGGATTTTCCCAGGACAGGACCCGAGCAGATGGGCTCCTCCCGGAACCATGGGGTGTGTGCCCAGGGGTCGGAGAAGCGAGCCTCTCTCCTTGCTTCTCCACGAGGGGCAGGGAGCGCCGTGGTCTGCGTGGTTTGAGTGTCAGGATGTTCTGGACCAGACGATTCAGGCTGTTGCCACCTGGAAGCCCTGCCATCGGTATCGGTGATGGGCCTGGGGGCCCTGGCAGACCCCCATCCCCATGCTCCGGCGTCATAGCCAGGGCTCTGCCACCCCCGCGGCGGGGAACTTATCATCTCATTAGAAAGAACGAGGCATATTTTCTCAGTATGGTTATATGTGGTAATGAAGCATGCAGAAAACCGCACAAGATAGATGGCAGCTTTCAGTCGTGGAGCCGAAAACTTGGTTAACTTAATAGTCTATTTATTACCTTCACTCGGAGCTTACAGCACTGGATTAATATCACCCATTGTCCCCCTCGCTGTACAATTAAAACTAGTAATTGGGGATGGCACTCACTGGCTCCAGCACAGATGGGTACGAAATGTGGGATGTGGGAGGGGAGGGAGGGAGAAGCCAGAGAATTTCCCCAGGTCAGGGTGGTGGAGCCATAGCCCTTGCTGCTTGAATGAGAACTGCGTCTGAGGGAGTGACCTTGCAGAAGACATGAACTTGGAAAGAAAAGGACGCCTCTGCTAGCCGTTGCCTGCTCATACCCACTCCCACTCCTTCAGGCAAGAGAGAGGCAAAACCGGCACCCTCCCCATCAGCAGAGAGGAAGACAGCTGGGCGCCCCCTTACTTACGGAGACCAGAAGGGTGAGGCTGAATTACAGAACCATGAGATGCTACTCAAAAGTCACTCCCAGCTTCCTGCTCCCTCTCCCACCTCCTAGTGAAGAGCGCAGCAGATGGCCAACTTCTGACCAAGAAGACACAGGGAGAAATCCGCTAGGGAACTTCTGAGAGAGCTATTTTGCTTTCTAGGAAAACGGAAAGGCCTGTGGTGAGGGCTTGCAGGTGAGGCCCCTTCCTCCTCCTTCTGGCATCGGATGTGGGTGCGATACCTGGACATTTGGCAGCCGTCTTGTGAGGATGAGGATGACAAGGTGACGTTCGGACGATGAGAATGGGGGAGGCTGTGCATGGGCAGGGGCTAGGAGTGTATGGGAAACCTCTGTGCCTTCCACTCGATTTTGCAGTGAGCTTAAAACTTTTCTAAAAAATGAAGTCTATTTTAAAAAAAAACAACCTACAATATCTTTTTTAAAAAGGTAAATGGTAGGGACAGTAGAATAGTAACAGAGAGGGAGCCTGGGTTTTTGATTGCTGGCCTCAGCTGGCAGACCACCTCCACCCGGGACTTCTGTTAAGCAAACAATGCATGTCCTTTGGTTCAAGCCACGGTCAAACGGCCATTGTGTTACTCGTAGCTGAACAAACTCCCCCGGAATATAAACGACTCCCACTTATTGAGCCCCGTGTCCATGCCTTCGGGCGGCGCCTTGTGTCCATTCTGAAGCTTCCTTCAACCACACCCCTGGACGCACGTGCTGCTGTGACTTCCATTTTGTAAACGAGGGCATTTGGGTTTAAGTGTATTAAGGTCACCCGGCTAGGAAATAGCAGCGTCTGGACTTGAACCCAAGTCTTTCTGATTCTAGAGTTAGTGCTATTCACCATTCTCCTCTGGGACTTCCTCGGGGTTAACTTGGGCACTGATGCCTGGGACTGAGTGTGGCTTAGTGTGTGGCTGACTTGCTAGTACAGCGGGGCCTTGACTTACGAGTGTCCCGACTAACGAGTTTTTTGAGATACCAGCTGTCTCTCAGCCGATTTTTTGCATTGAGTTGATAGAGTAATTTGAGTTAACGAGCTCCTTAATAAGCTCGGTCTCGGAACGAATTAAACTCGTAAGTCAAGGCCCCACTGTACTCAGCATAAATCAAGAGCTTTGTCCACAAAACCCACTGAGATAGGGTAACCTTCAGTGTAGCCGGTGACGTGGCCTAGCCTACTACTCCCTGCCCCTGCCTACCACAGACATCTGAGCAAGCCTCATTCATTCACAGGTTGAGATTAGTCAAACTAGCCTAACCCGCCCCAGCCAATTGGATGGTCAAAGAGTGCCATGGGTGCAAGGAGAAAAGTACCCAGAAAGAGCCCTGGGGCGAGAAGACCGCCCGGCCGAGCCCGGGGAGCCCCCCTCACGGCTCCATCCATGGCAGTTAAAAACAGAGAGATTGGGATGGCTCTGAAACCCGGCCTGCTTCTCCCAGCACCACGTTTGTTGCCTCTCCCAGATGGAGGCAAACCATGAGGTCATGGTTTGCAACTGTTCTTTCACACAAATTTACCCCAGACATGTGAACTACTCTAGACTGTTCCCAATTCCCCGAGGCGTCCACTCGGTGCCGGCTGCATAGCTGATGCTCAGCAAATATCTGTTGCCTTTGTGACCAGTCAGGGGAATACACAAAATAGGATCTCAGTGACTGTGACTCATCCTTCCATTCCCCAGTGAAAAGGCCAAAACAGGCGTTTCCACTGGTAACATGTCAGCCAATGAAACCTGCTATGGGAGGGATATTTATTGATTCTTTCCCATTAAGTCAACACTCATCAACCCCCCCCCATTGTGCATATACATAGTATCTATATGTAAATATATAGTGTCTATATATAAACACGTCATATGTAGTGTCTCTACATATATAGTATCTATACATAAATATACATAGTATCTATAAGTATATGTAGTGTCTATATATAGCATCATTATATGTAGCATCTATATATAAATATATAGTGTCTACACTTAAATATATACAGTGTCTCTATATATGTAGTGTCTATAAACACATTATATGTAGTAGCCATATATAAATATATAGTGCCTATACATTAATGTAAATATATAATGTCTCTATATAAATATATAATGTCTCTATATAAGTATATATAGTATCTATCTATCTATCTATCTATCTATCTATCTATCTATCATCATCATCTATTACAGCCAGCAGCCAGTGCAGGGAGTTGGCCACGCAGCTGCTCTCTCTCCCCTCGCAGCCAGCAGCCCACTTATTCGGCAGGAGGTAGGGGAGTTCTTCCCTCTGTCTCCCCACCTCCAGGGCAGAACCTGCTCAGGGAGGGGGGGAAACTGAGAATAAACATATGCAAGAACTGGGGCTTACACATCCCATGAAGATTAACTCATCTGCAGTAATTGCCTTAACTAGGGGATTTTGAATGCTTTGCAAAGTTTCTTAGAGGAGAAAAAATATGCAGAGTGAGTCTTATAGCAGCCAACAGAGAAGATACTCAGAGAGAGAGAGAGAAAAAAAGGTATCAACCGTAGGAAGCCCATAGCTAGGAAAATTTCAGGCACTGATTCTAAGGGATTTAATAAGAATGTAATTTGTATAATTAACCATTCATCAATGTCAATTTCATTAAATGAATGCCAGAAATATTACCTTCAGCAGCACGACCTAACAGGATTGGAATATATTATATGAAAAATGAACACTTAGTGGCTTCCCCCCCTTTGCTCCGTCTGTCACAGCAAGATTTGCAAGGCTGAGAAATAATTTAAAGGGTAGCAAAGGAAACTGGCGAAGGCAAATGTGTGCATTTTGGTAACAACCTCCCTCGTGAAGTATGAGCGTGCACGTCAAAACGTTTTCCTGCAGTGATGAATGCAGTGACTTGGGACCACCTCCTAGGGGGTAAAAGGTGCGAAATACCGGCAGGAGCTTGCCAAATGCGCCCCTGGTCCTGCCTGCCTGCGGTTCACTCTTTCCCTAGGCAGGCTTTCTAGGATCCAAGCCCAAAGGTCATGGATGTTTGTATCCAGAATTTGCAGACATTCCCTGGCACCTCCAGAGCAGCCTGGCACTGACTCCCGTGCCTATCTGCCCAGGAAAGTGATGATGGATGCCCAACAGAAAGAAATTATCCCGAGTTTTATTCATGCTACTGCCTACAGCCATCCAGGAAGCAGGGGGTTTGAGGTAAGTGGGCTGATGCAGTATTTGTAAAATACTTATTTTTACTTATTTGTACTTAAATACAAACCAAATGTACTTTAAAAAAGGACTTATTTCCAAGCTTGCTCATGAGGGAGGCTGTTGATGTGGAGTCAGCCATTTCGGTTTTACTCTGGGAAGAGTGGAGAACCGAGGTGGCAATAACTTTCCCACGTGTGTGCCCATGGGGATGTATGCCAGACACAGACATAAACACGCATACACAGACCACCGCCCCCCTCCCCCGGACACCACCAGATCAGTCACAGAACCTGAAGGCTGATGTTTGAACTTTGCAAATTGTCATCAATGGAGCAAGCTTGATACCCCACACATAGTAGGTGCTCAATCGATATTCGTTTAAATTCAATTAATTGGATTTCTCTTAGCGTCAGCCCCACTCCCGTTCTCTCTGTCTCAGGGCACTGCAAGGCTAATATATTAGATCAGTATTCCTGAGGAGTCTGCCTTGCAGAACCCCAGGTCCGGAGAGACAAGAAATACATCACAAGCAAACCAAATGTACTTAAAACAATGAAATTATGCAACAGCAAGGCTTTCCGGGATGTTTTCTTATGCATTAGATTTTAAGCATCGCACAGTCTAGGAGGCAGAAAGGAAATATTAGTTTGGCAATCAGGAGACCCGATGTCAAGATTGGACTAAATCTCCACGGTCATTTGCGGATCTAAAGTTCTATGTTATCTATTATTCGATGCGAAGCAATACAATATTCCTCCCCTGTTGAATCGCTGGAAAGGACACCGGTAGGAAGAGTGGCTGTCACAAAACTAGTGTGGTGTGTGTGCCCAATTCTGCGTCTTAGGCCCGGGGCTTCTGCAGGGCTCAACATTACTGCTTAATTTATTTTGCTTCTGTCTCTGGAGCATCTTTTGAGTGTGCTCCCTGCTACCCATCCCCACGGTCCCTTTCTCTTCTTTCTCGCGTGGATTGGATGGTATTGGCAGGTACGTGTCCTCTCTGAGGCACACCGTTCTCCTCTGTAGAAGGGGCTCTCCTCCCAGGGCTGCCGTGAGGATGAAATGCGATGGCGTAATGTGTCTGGCCCAGGGCCTGGGGAGGCGGAGCAGGTGTTCAATCGGCCTTTGTTTGTGCTCACTCCGTCCTCTTTCCTCCAAATGAGCACTATCTCAGAGTGGTCTTCCTTCCTCAGCCTTCTCCGAGAGAACAGGAAATCTGGGGAACGGATTCACCCTAAGATTGTGAAGTTACTCAGTCATCTTTCAGGGGAATAGACATTTTAAGGAAACACAGCAGGAGGGGTTCATGTTTAAGATAAAAAGGAGGAATAGAACTCATGATGGAAATCAGGTATCTTTCCAGGAGGTATCTTTAGAGATGAGAGTCAACCTCAGGCCCTTCGATCAAATGTTCTGACCCTGACATTGGGACAAGGGCTCCTGGAGCGTCTTGGACATGGGCTGACCCTGGGAGGTGGAAATGGGATTCTGAAGGATGGGAATGCTTGGATGGTTTGATGGCCTGTAAGCAGGACACACTATGTGCCATCCGGGAAGTCCCCCAAATGGCTGTGGTCCTCAAGGGGAAACAGCCTAATATTTCTCAAGCCCTGGGCCTGGGGCGGGGGTCCAGCCTTTTCTTAGACAAGGTCTCCGTGTGACTGTGGGCAGGTGACTGGACCCCTCGAAACCTCTATGTCTTCTCTACAGCCTGGGAAGCACATGGCCTGTCTTTTTTTTTTTTTTAAATCTATTTTTATTGATTTCAGAGAGGAAGGGAGAGGGAGAGAGAGATATGAAAACATCAGTGCGGAGAGAGAATCATTGATCGACTGCCACCTGCAAGCCCCACACTGGGGATGGAGCCTGAAACCTGGCATGTGCCCCGACTGGGAATCGAACCGCGACCTCCTGGTTCATAGGTCGATGCTCAACCACTGAGCCACGCCGGCCAGCTGGCCTGTCTTACAGAGGAGCTGGGGGGTCACAGGAGGTGGGCTCCTAGCACATTGTCGGGTGCACAGTGAGCTGCACAGCACAGGGCCTGCGGAGGCCTGGAGTGTGGAGCTGAGAACAAGGGCGCTGAGCTGATGCAGCCCCTTTTCCGCTTTGTCTGCGAGCAGGGAAGCTCCAATCAGGCTCCATTCAGCAGGACTGGCGGCCTCCTTCCTCTCAGGAGGGAGACCTGCTTATGGGGTAGAAAGAAGAGGCATGTCGCAAGCACTGGGCGGACCCCAGCCCAGCGAGGTCCAGCAGGGTCCACTGTGGTCATGGGGTGACTCCTGCCTGGCCTCTTTCAGGAACTGTGGAGGGTGATGGCCTCAGGGGTCCTTTGCAAGAGAGTGGAAGCCGGAGTCCAGGGTTTGGATCTGGGCTTTTGGGCCGTTTCCTCTTCACTCTGAAGGTGGCTTAGCGTTGGCTGAGCTGAACCTGATGCTGGCCAGCGGGGATGCCCTCACCCGGGACCCTCCCTGTGCAGCGCTGAGGGGCAGGAGCTGGAGGTGATGGGCTGGAAGGAGTCAGGCTGGTGTCAGCTGATACGGCCTCTGTAGGCCCAGCTCTGCCCCAGCCAGCCGGGAGCCGCCCCCAAGCTTGGGTTACCTAGCTGTGCTCTGAAAGACGGAGTTGTACTAGCTCAGGAGTTTCAAAATGGCTATTATTTTAAACAGCAGAATTCTCTTCCCAAATCAGATCTAAACAAAGAACCGATACACAAAAACACGCAGAGGCAAAACTCCCTGGTTAACCTGGCTGCTCCCACCCCCATGTACTTCATGGAACCTCGGGGCTCTGAGGAATAGGAGAGGGACCATCAGCATAAATCATGCCCATTATTCTGTGACTCCCTCTGACCAGTGGTGTCCCTTCATTATTTTGATGAATGTCCCTGTGAGTTAATAGAAAACATATATTGGTCTCTGTCCCTGGTTCCTGGCGCAGCCTCCTGAAATCCTTGGAGTTTCCTGGGCGACAGGAGGGGACTCCAGGTGGGCACGTGAGTGGGGCTGGTCACGGAGAAGACCACGGCACCATTAGAAGGAAGAAGGGCAGTTCATGTGTCCTTCCTCGGATCCTTTAATAACCTGGTAAACACAAATACGTTTTCCTGAGTTCTGTGAGTCCCTCTGGCAAATGAACCAAACCTGCAGAGGGGGCATCCTGGGAACATCCGATGTGTAGCCAAATCAGGGAAGTTGTGGGTCACCTGGGCACCTACTACTTGTGATTGGCGGCTGAAGTGGGGGGCGGTCTCGTGGGACTAAGCCCTTCCCCTGTGGGATCTGAGCCATCTCCAGGCATAGTGTCAGGATGGAGCTGGAGGGTAGGCACCCAGCCAGCCCTGGAGAATGGTTGGTGTCGTCGGAAATCCCGCACCCTCCCCACCCCCCCACACACACATGTTGGAATGAGGCCCAGAAGCCTTTAACTCCCAACCAGGCAAGTCGAACTTTGATGATCAAAAAAGAGAAAACCATTTAGAATTAAGCTTAGGTCTTTGGGTAGTCTCCTCTGTTTGTTTACTTTCTCCAAGAAGGCATTTCTGATGTCAGAGTGACTTATAGTTATCCTCGTAGGTACTGAAGCTTGGAAAGGCCACCTAATCGCTTTGCTTTGATATTCATTAGTCATTTACACCTGTGAAGAATGGAGAGACGGCGCAGGGGGTGTGTGTGTGTGTGTGCATGTGTCCCTGTGTGCACAGGAGAAGATGGGGCACCTGCTGGCCCAGGCAGCTAAGAATCCTCAGCAGGGATAGGCTCTCTGCCATCATCTCACTCTCCACCTTCCTCTCCCTCTCCTTCCCCTCATTCTTCCCCCCTCCTCCCTCCCTTCTTCTAATATCGAAGCATTAGACTCACACTCCTGCAGTCAGTAGGATGGGAAAGAAGTGGGAGGTGATGCAAAGATAAAGGACATAGTGAGTCTCTTTAAGGAACTCCTGCCTTCTGGAGAGTGAGCTTTGCAAACAAGCCCAATGCGGGAAGGACCGGGGAGGGGTCCACAGGGGACCCCCGAGAACAGAGGCAGGAGCTCAGCTCAGCCCTGGGGAGTGGGGACAGGGCAGGGAGTTGGGCGCACAACCAAACGCAGAACCTCTCTCTGAAACCCAGCAGGTCCAGGCAGGGGAGTTGCTGGGAGGAGAGCTGGGGGTAGAAGTCCCGTGGGAAGGAGACAGGTAGCTGCCTTGTTAGAGGGAGGGTTTCGAAGGCAGGGCTGTGCCTCCCACCTCCACGCACGCTGGTGGGACTGGTTCCGGAGAGGGGCTGCCCCCAGCGCATAACAACATCAGTGATAATTAATAATCTATACTGAGTGAGATTACATTAATAATTATTTTAATTATGATGTGTCTCCCTCCCCTCTTTCCTTCCTGCCGGAGCAGGCTTGGCACTTCTCAGGATTATAGTCATAATGGTAACAGATAAACCTTAATTAAAACATTCTGAAACACAATGGCTGAATTAAAATGCTGTGACTGTTCCTATCCCATTTTGGTCTCTTGCTTATGTCGATGAATGTTCCCCCCTTGTTGCCAGCATCTTGGCTGTTCCGAGAGCTGTCCACACCACTCAGGGGTAGCTTTCAGACCCCCTCCCCCCTCACTCCTGGGGGATGGAAAACTCACTGGGGTTGGGGACCACGCAGGCTTTTTCCTTCGTAGCCTCTTCCCACTGTCCGTGTGCCTGATCAAAGCTGGATCTAGTCCCCATGTCCACCTACATTCATGCCATCGTTTGTTCACAGGCCTTGAACTGAAGAGAGGTTCTCTGCTCTGGTCCTGTGGGCACGATGCCGGAGTTTGAGCCAAGCCAGCCTCAGGCAGCCCTCGACCCCTGGTTGGGAGGCGTCTCTGCTCCTGTCTCACTCTGAGCTTCCCCGGGCACCCTCCATCTACCTGCCCATCACACTATGGCTCATGTCTAGAAGCAGGTTGCCCTGCATCGTATGGCTTCTCCGAGATCATCTCTAGACTTTTTTACAGTGTTTAGCATTCTTTCATGAACTCATCCGTGTATTTGCTCATCAGGAAGCATGTAGGGGCCATTCTAGGCATTGTGCTTGGTGCTGAGCTACAGAGACAAAAGACATCATCTCTTTCTCAGGAACCTTATGAACCGACAGGAAGAAACGGTGCACAGACAGGGGGAGTCCTGTGTGCCGAGCAGCGTGGGAGGCAGTGCTGGCTGCTGTTGGGGTCACGGTGGGACACTGACTGGGGCAGGGCAGGTGAGGGACGGTGTCCTGGGCTGGTGACCCTAAGCTAAAATTTGAAAGATAAATAAGAGTTATCAAGTACGTGATCATAGGGGGAAGGCCACATTAAGCTGAGAAGCATCTCATTTAAAAGCATATGAACCTAGCCCGGCCAGTGTGGCTCAGTGGTTGAGTGTCAACCTATGAACCAGGAGGTCACGGTTTGATTCCCGGTCAGGGCACATGCCTGGGTTGCGGGCTCGATCCCCAGTGTGGCGTGTGCAAGAAGCAGCCAATCAATGATTCGCTCTTATCAGTGACGTTTCTATCTCTCGCTTCCTTCCTCTCTGAAATCAAGAAAAAAATATTAAAAATAAATAAATAAAGGCAGGTGGGCCCCCTGGGCATAGCATTCCTGGTGTTGTAAGTAATGAGTGTGCTGGAGGGGGGATTCAAGGGGATGAGAGGCGAGAGACGAGCTTGCAGAGGTGGTTAGGACATGCCTAACCTCGGGACATGCCTGAGAGGGCTCAGGTTCAGGAATGGAGGCATGAAAGAGCCATGCCTTTGTAATACTTTAAGCAATAAAAAAAAAAAAAGAAAGAGCCATGCCAAAGAAGGAGCTAATGCATTTATACGATGTCATCTCAAACATTTGCTAAGCCCTGCTTTGTGCCAGGCAATGAGCTGGTAGTCATTTCTCTCCTGGCTTTCTTGCCAAAGCTAATTTGTACAGTTGCCTTGACTTGGGCCATTTGCATCAAAAAATCTTCTGGATTGGCACAGAGAAGGAATTCACACACACACACATACATACACACACACACACACACACACACACACACAACATAATTTATCTAGTCCACAGTTATTTAAAAATATTTTTAGTTTTGAACCATTAAACCTTGGAAATAAGGCAACCTCACCCAGTTGGAAGTGCTCGTGTGGGGAATCCACAAGGATACACACCAAAGCCTCTGGGAGATCCCCCGCCCTTTGGGGCTGCCAGCTCTGGAAACAATATGGGTGGAGGGGAGGTTATATAATTGTCTATTAGTTCCAAGCAGGATCTACAACTTACCGGGGCATTCTCCTGCGACCATCTCTGACATGCTCACTTCATTGATACATTGATTGATTGGTACATGCCTTAATGCATTTTTTTTTTCTTTTCTTAATTCAACCTACTCACACTGTTCCTACATGCCAGGCATTGTTTTGGGCATTGGGGATTCAAGGATGAATGCTACAGGGCCTCTATTCTCAAAGTCTATGCTCACAGTCTAGCAAGAGCTGGAAAGTGCGTGGAGAGGGCAGCCAAGGGAAGCCATGTAGCAATGGTGTGAGTGGTGTGAGCGGGTGTAGAGGTACAGGCGGGCATCCCAGACGCCACTGCCACCGGAGAAGCCCCTCCGCCCACCAAACAAGAAAACAATCTAGGGAAAAAAAGCAAGGGTTTAATGCTTATAAAAGGTATCCTGGGCACTATTAAATTGGAGAAAGAAATAATGTTATGTAGGAAAATGTCCAATGGAAGGAGATGCATAACTTCTTTAAAAACCACTCCTGCCTCCGCTAGTCTGTCAATACTGAGACACTGAACTAGTTGGGCTTTAAGGGGGATGCAGCTGGACTTCTCAGCGTCAGCACCAACCATGTGGAGCATCAATGGGCATTGTCCTCCCACTTGCCCCGTTCTGCTGTCTGGCTGCCTCCTCACCCCGCTCTGGCCATAGCCAGGTTAGCTCAAGCGCGTTCAATAACCTCCCCTTTCCATTCAGAACATGATTGCTGGCGTGCTGTACACGGGAGTATTGATTGGAAATACGTCAATGACTGGAGGACCTACCTCCGTGGAAATGTTAGAGAGGAGGAGGGCAGATAAAACTAAAAAGAGAGTGAGGAAACACCCATGGCCTCCAGTTGGAAACCGCTCAAGTATTTGAAGCTAATGATGTTTTAGTTGCCTTTTTCTTTCCTCCTTTTTTTTTTTTTCCTCCCTAGGAGTTCTAAATGTCAATATTGCATTTACCGCTGAACAAGCTAAAATCATAACAAATATAATGAAAGGAGAGAGTAAGCCGCAGCTCTCCTCCGAGAATGATTGGCGTTTTTGAGCCCTCGATTGGTTGGGCCTTTATCTCGGCGGCGTCAGCCCATAATTAAACAATAAAGGAAGGAATTGTCGCTACTTGCTTTGAATATATAGTGCCGGTTTTCTGTGGGAAGGACCGTGTGTGGGTTATAAGCCCTGCTGCTGTCCCAGTTTCCTGTAAGGAAGGAAATGTGTGTATTTTATAAGCTTTGTTCTCGTCTGTCAATGCTGAAAGGCTCAGAGGTGACATGACATGGTGGCTGTCAGGTGGAATTTTTGCTTAGTAACATCGAACACTAACTACCCAAATTCTTTAGGCCCCCTAGAGGAGTGGGAGGAAGATGAGGAAGGAGGAGACAGAGTAAGACAATAGTTGACAGGAAGACATTTCTCTACTCCTAATCATGCTCTTGTTGACTGTGTGTAAAGAAGCAGTTGGGGGGTGGGGGGGCGGGAGAGAGAGAGAGAGAGAGAGAGAGAGAGAGAGAGAGAGAGAGAGAGAATGTATCGAGCGTGAGCTGCCCACCTTCACCAGGTGATACGCTGACCCTCTGTGACCTGCTGGAAATGTCAACAGTCTGTGATTTGCTATTTTAGTGACTGGAAAGAATCTTGGACATAGTGAAGAGAGATGCTTTTCCCATGAGCCAGTAGGTTCTGCCAGTGGCCTCTGAGATTAATATGTGGTATAGGAATTGCTCCATCTAGACTTGGAGGATGAGCCCAACCAGGGCACAGACTCACACATTCCACCTACCATCTCCCCCCAAGGTGAGTGCACACCACAGGCTGGGCCACTCCAGCTCTCCAGGCTCCAGAGACTTTGTCTCTTAGCTTCCGAAGGAGGAGACGCCTCCAGATTGTCTAGCTGCCCGTCTTGTCCCCTAGCTCTGTCCTACCTTGACATTCCCAGGTAGACACGTCTAATTATTCCATCCCAACCCAGCTTGAAGATGGGAAAAGATGTCTTGTTAGCCAGTTCCCCTGGTGGCTTCCATTGCGAGGGTCCAGAGTTTAGTTAGTTTGGCTTCAAGTCTGTGCAAGTAGCTACGAGCCTGCCTGTCATTTTCCTGTGGCTGCCTGGGTCTCAGCAGAGGAAATCCTGGGGCTGACAGGTGAGCACCGAAGGCATAATCTGCGAGTCAGATTTCACCCTGCTGCTCAGGAAACAGGTACCCCTGACAGGCAAGTGAATTAACAGGGGGAGACGCTTGCTGTTAGCAACTGCAAATGGCAAGCAACACCGTAGAAAGCTAGTTAGGGAAACAGGAAGGGGAGCGTGAGCACTGCCTCCTATTTTAGTTTGGATTTAGCTCTCTGCCTCCCTGCTTTTCTCCAGCACGGACCTTCCCTCCCAGAGTCTCTCCTCATCCCTGGAGGAAGCCCGAGAAGGAAGCCTTAGCTGTACTCGACTGGACCTATTTTGGCCTTTTCTGCAGTGCAGACCACATTTAAGATTATCGACGGCCAATGCCTCTATCTATCTATCTATCTATCTATCTATCTATCTATCTATCTATTATTATTTTGTTAATCCTCGCCCGAGGATATTTTTTCACTCATTTTTTTTTTTTTTTTTGCGGGGGGAGAGAGTGGAAGAGAGAAGGAAAGACAGAGAGAAACATCAATGTGAGAGATACACATGATTGGCTGCTTCCAGCATGCACCCCCAACCATGGTCCGGGACGGGGAGGAACCTTGACCGTAATTGAAACTGGGACCCGCCGAAACCGGTTTGGCTCAGTGGATAGAGCGTCGGCCTGCGGCCTGAAAGGTCCCGGGTTCAATTCCGGTCAAGGGCATGTATCTGGGTTGTGGGCACTTCCCCAGAGGGGGATGTGCAGGAGGCAGCTGATCGATGTTTCTCTCTCATCGATGTTTCTAACTCTCTATCTCTCTCTCTTCCACTCTGTAAAAAATCAATAAAATATATTAAAAAAAAAAAAAAAAAAGAAACTGGGACCCTTTGGTCTGCAGACCAGCGCTCTATCCACTGAGCCAAACCGGCCAGGGCTCCATTCATTTATTTGCTGACATCTTACACTCCTTCTCTTTACTCTTCACCAGAAACCCACGCCCCAGCAGGGAAGTCTTTCGAAGCCTAAAAACTTAACCATTTCTTTGACGCCAGGGAATGTTTCAGAGACATTGGCTCCATGTAGGTTTTTAATATTGTAAGTCATTGTGTCATGAACAGTTTTAGTGCCATGGACAGCAATGGAAAGACTGCCTACTTCCCCTGCGGATCCTTTGGTGAGGCCCTGATTGGAAACATGTTACCCAGTTCTCATGGGAAGAATGCTCATTTAATGTATTAGGTTTTAGGGTTTCTTAAGGCCTGTGTGTCCTAGGCAACCATCTGTGAGGGTACCTTGGCGTTGAGTTTTTATTCCTGTGAAAACCTTTTCTGGACTCAGATGAATTCTCCAGTTGGCAAGGGAGGAAGGAGCAGGCTTTTCTGACTAATCTCTGAACTGGCGAAGGACAAAGCCTTATAACGTTGTGTCAACACTAAAAGAAGTTTCCATTTGATGTTAAGAAAACCCCACTCTATGACCAGCTGGTGTTGTGAACACAAGCACATCCTCTGGCTAACAGTAATAACAGAGGATTTTCTGGGAAATGCCTGCCCCTTTTCTATTAGGTGAGTTTTCCTCCTCTTGTATGTATTCTTCACGCTAATTCTTTGTCAGCTATGTGTGTGGCAAATAACTGGGTTTGTAACTTATTTTTTACTTTCTTTGGGGTGTATTGATGAAATAAAGTTCCTTACTTGATTAAAGGACACCTATGGTCAGTAAACATACGAAGGACTGTTCACCCTCCTAAATGAGCAGGGAAAGCATTTCAAGGGCAAATGAGACACCATGCTCACCCACTGGACTGTTAACATGAAGGTGTTTGACATCATCAAGGAATAGAATGTGCATCGCTGATGGTGTGAGATTGCACAGCCATTTGGAAACAGTTTGGCATCATCTTGTGAAGGTGAACATTCTGATACTTTATAACCCAGCAATCCCACCCGTAGGAGGGCCACTCATTCACACACACACACCAGTAGACATGTATGAGAATGCTCCACCAGCACTATTCATAAGCAGCAACAACCTGGAAGCCATACAAATGTGCTCTGATGGAAGAATGGATGAATACATTGTGGTGCAGGCATATAGAGGAATAATAAACTTCAGTCAAAATGAATGAACAATAGCTACATGAAACAATGGATTAGTCTTGGTAATAGAATTTGAGTAAAAAAGGAGGCCCCACTGTAATAAATATTGCATGATACCCTTTGTATAAAGTTAAAATAAATCCAAATCAAAATATTATTTTTTTAAAGAAGCCATGTAGCTATAATAAAACTGTACTTGGAAAAAAGAAAGGAAAAACAAGGCAATGACAAGCATATAATTCAAGAGCATGCTTAGTTACTTTGGGCAGAGAAAGACAGGGATACAACACAAGCTGATGTTAATACTCCAGTTTTTGTTTCTTGGTGATTAAATGGACTCTTATTAGAGTATTAAAAATACTTAAATGTGACCCAAGATGTTTTCAGTGGCATTTCCAAATGAATAGCCGGTCTCTACTCATGCTTCAGACTCTCCTAAAATCTCTCAAACAAGCAGCTTCTGGCCTCAGTGAGCCCTGTACCTCTCACTAAGTGGTCCCAGGCCTGGCATTAACAGCAGCTGGCCTTGGTTAGTACCTTGGCCTTGCCTGGGCACACCCAAGCTCAGCACAAGTAGCAGCAACCTGTCGATAGCTTGTAGCTCATGCCAGATGGCTTCAGACAGAACACAGGAAGCGGCTGACCTTGGCTTATACCTTCTGGGAGGCTACAGAGCCATTGCACCCAGTGGACAGCTTTAGACCACGTCAAAGTACCACCCTACCACTTCCACAAGCAACACACTCAAAAGGCAGGCTCAGCAAGCAACAGAGCCCCATTGAAGTAAGTCCTGTTCTGTGGGGAGGGCCCCTGAACAGATGATCCTCCATGATGGTTGGTGGTTGTAACCAGTCCTTGCAGCCAATCAGCCTGGGGGGTAAATCCCTCCCATTGATGTGCCAACAGCAATCAAGGCTCAACTCAAACAGGAGGGTGTACACAGCTGACATGAGGGGGAAGAGGGGGAACACCTGAAGTTCCCAGCTTGGGTAATTGGGGAAGATGTGCCACTGGACCCTACAGATCATCTACTACATAAGGCCACTCTACCAAGCCCGGGAAATGTAGCAGCTCTGCCTAATTCATAGAAACAAACACAAGGAGGTTGCTGAAATGAGCAAAGAATCATGTCCCAAATGAAAGAACAGAACAGAACTCCAGAAAAAGAACTGAACAAAATGGAGACAAGCAATCTACTGGATGCAGAGTTCAAAACACTAATTATAAGGATGCTTAATGAACTCAGTGAGAACTTCAACAGCATAAAAAGGGCATGGAAACCATAAATAAAGAACCACTCTGAAATGAAGGACATACTAATTTAAATGAAGAATAATTTATAGGGAATCAACAGTAGTGTAGATGAAGCCGAGAATCAAATCAGCCATTTGGAATATATGGAAGTAAAAAATATCCAATGAGAACAGCAAAATGAAAACAAATGACGACAGTGTAAGGAGCCTCTGGGACAACTTCAAGCTCACAAACATTCGCATCAGGGGGTGCCAGGAGGAACAGAGAGAGCGCAAGAAATTGAAAACCTATTTGAAAAAATAATGATTGAAAACTTCCCTAATCTGGTGAAGGACATATACATATACGCCCCAGAATTGCAGAGAATCCCAAACAAGAGGAACCCAAATAGTCCCATACCAAGACACATTATAATTAAAATGCAAAAGGTTAAAGACATTGGTAATCTTAAAAGCAGCAAGAGAAAAGCATCTAGTTACTTACAAGGAAGCTCCCATAAGACTGTCAGCTGATTTCTCAACAGAAACTGCTGGCCAGAAGGGATGTCAAGAAATATTCAAAATTATGAAAAGGAAGGACTTACAACCAAGATTACTCTACCAGCAAAGCTATCATTTAGGATCTAAGGACACATAAAGAGCTTCCCATACAAGAAAAACCAAAGAGTTCATCATTACCTAACCAGTATTATATGAATTGTTGAAGGGTCTTCTTTAAGAAGAAGAAGAAGAAAAAAAGATAAAAAATATGAATAATAAAATGCTAATAAAACATATCTATCAACAATCAAATCTGAAAAAAAATAAACAAACAGAACAGAAACAGACTCATAAAAACAGAGAACATTTTAAAGGTTTCCAGATGGGAGGGGGGTTTGGGGAGATTGGTGGAAAAGATGAAGGGATAAAGAAGTACAAATTGGTTGTTACAAAATAGTCATCGGGATGTAAAGTACAGCATAGAGAATATAGTGAGTAATATTTTAATAAGCATGTATCCTGTCAGATGGGTACAAGATTTATTGAGATGATCACTTAGTAAGTTATATAATTTCTAATCACTGGGTTGTAGAGCCAAAAAGAAGTGTTTAAAAGGGGGAAAAAAACCTCAGAAAAAAACATAAAAATACATAAACACAACAACAAAATCAAAATATCAAATAACCCAATTAAAACAAAAAGTATTAAATAACCCAATTAAAAATTGGCAAAGGACTTTTCTATAAAAATGATATGCAAATGGCTAACAAGCATTTGAACAACATCACTAATTATCAGAGAAATTCAAGTCAAAGCCTCAATGACATATCACATATCACCTCACACTCAATAGGATGGCTACTGCTATCATAGAACCAGAAAATTAAGTATTAGCAAGGATGTGGAGAAATTGGAACCCTGTGCACTGTTGGTGGGAATGTGAAATGGTGCACCCACTATGAAAAACAGTATGGAGGATACTAAAAAAAAATAAAAAAAAATAGAACTACCACATGATCTAGCAACCCCACTTCTGGGTATATACCCAAAAGATTTAAAAGCAGAGGCTTGAAAAGATATTTGCACACTCATGCCTGTAGGAGCATTATTCACGATAGCCAAGAGGTAGAAGCAACCCAAATGTCCACCAACAGATGACTGGGTAAACTAATCCTATATAATGAAAGGCTAATATGCTCCTATATAATAAAAGGCTAATATGCAAATTGACCAAACTGCAGAACGACCAGTCGCTATGATGTGCACTGACTACCAGGGGGCAGGTGCTCAACACAGGAGCTGCCCTATGGTGGTCATTGTGCTCCCACAGGGGGAGTGCCACTCAGCCAGAAGCCCTGAGTCGGGCTCACAGCTGGTGAGTGCAGCCCTGGTGGTGGGAGCCTCTCCTGCCTCTGTGGCAGCACTAAGGATATCTGATTGCTCACTGCAAGAGGATACAGGCCAGGCTGAGGCCCCCCCCCCCATGCACAGATTTCATGCACCGGGTCTCCATGTGGTATATGCATACAGAGGAGCCTGTTCAGACTTAAAAAGGAAAGGAATTCTGACATGTTATAAATGGATAAACCTGGAGGACATTATGCTAAATGAAATAAGCCAGTCACAAAAGATCAAATACTACATGATTTCACTTATATGAGATACTTAAAGTTGGCAAATTCATAGAAACAGAAAGTAGAATGGTGGTTACCAGGAGTTGCGGGGGTAAGAGAAAGAGGGAGTCATTTAATGAATATGGTTTCAGTTTTGCAAGATGAAAGAGTTCTGGGGACCTGTTTCATGTTTCACAACAATGTGAATGTCCTTAACACGACTGAACTGTGCACTTAGAAATGGTTAAGATGGTAATTTTTATGTTTTTTTAGACTATAATTAAAAAAACCTAAAATATGTAGAAAGCAAAAATGTGGGAGCCAGACTATAAGTAGTCAGTAAATTACTGCCAAATAATTCAGGAGGAAAAAAAAATCTCTGGTTCAATTTAGCATTTAAAAATAAAAATCAAACTGAACTCTCAGAACTCCAACACAACAACCTTCCCTCATCCCCCCGCCTCGCAAAAGAAATACATAAATGAACAAACACATAAATTAGGACATAAAATGAAAAGAGCCATTCATGGACAAGAGATGAAAGTGTGTGATGAGCGGTTCTATTCAATTCAATTGTGTCTCAGCTCGGGTCACTTATGAAATGGAGTAAGGCCACAGATCAGAACCTCCCAGGGGGCCCTCTCTGAAGAAAACCTTGGAGCCCCAGAATTATGGAGTCTGGAGGAAGGGGACTGGCCAGAGCCTGGAAGCCACTGTCCCTTCTGAGTCTCTTCTCCTTGATCTTTGGGCTGCTCTCTGGGCCATGATTAGGACAGTATTTTTGACTGCAAAAATGTAAATGCTTGTTGATGGCTTATGAGGGGAGGTAGTGAAACTTACTGGGTTTATAGTTGATTTACTACCATCTGATGAATTCACAGGCTGGCTCATCTAATAGCAGATGACATTCCTCTCTTGATCCTATTCGACTGGATTGTCTATTTGGCAGTAACAAAGACCTTCTCCCCTGACCTGCATCTGGGTCCTGGGATGACCACGTCATGGCCAGACCTGGAAGAGCTCAGCGCTCGGGACAAGGGAGGACGAGAACCTACAAATGGGTATCATTACAATAGTGCTGCCTTTGGGATTCGTGTTTATGTTCTGTTAGGAATCCATCCATCAGTGGGTACGGCAGATGGATGGCAAAGACGTCCTCATTTCGCTACCTTTCTCCGGATCCACAGCCTTTGCAATGCGACTTCTGCGTTAGTGTGAATCTAGGTAGGGTTACTTCCTAGTGAGGAAGTCACGTCTGACATGTGAGAGGAAAGAGAAAGAGAGAAAGAAAAAGGAAACAGAGAACTTTTTGACCAGGCGCTGGCCTGGGCTCACCCCTCACTACCATCGAATGCACTTCTGTAAAACCCAGATTCTCCTAGTCCTGCCTTTTCCCCGATCCCACCCCGTCTGCCCACCTCGTCTCAACTCTTGAAACGTGAGGACATCTTTATCTGCTCATCTATGGATGCACAGAGCCGGGGCGGGGCGGGCAGGGAGGAGGCAGCCGGGCAGCCGTGCTCAGGTAGAGCAGAGGGCCGCACTGGGCCAGGTGGGAAGTCGAGGCTGGCAGGCTGCAGCGGCTATGGGAGCTCAGGCGCCATCCCTAAGGACTACTTTCGTTTTTCCTTTTCGACGTTGCCAGGCAGTAAAAGGAAATTGCAGGGATGGGGAAATAATGAGAAAGGCTCTTTGTTTCCCCCCAGTCCGAACTCCTAGCTCATCAAACCTTGGAAACGCGCACTGCAAAGCGCCTGTTCCCATTTTATAGCTTATTTATGGGAATCTATTTAAAGGGAATTGCACTTTTGCGCTGTGTCCCAGCGCGTGTGTCGGAGTTGTGTCTCCCCTGGCTGTGGGGCTGTCTGGACTGGGTGCTCTGGTCTGCCTGTGTCAAGCATCATGCCAACCCTTGCCCTAAGTCATCGGTGTTTCTGGGGTGTCTTTTGTCTGCGTGATCAGACGAATCAGATCTATCATGTTGGAGGTGGGAGGCCTCTGAGGCTCAGAGAGAGGAGGCGTGTCCAAAATCACAAATTAGTGTCGGAGTTAGAACTGCATCAGGCTTCCTGACTTCCGGCCCAGTGTTTTTTTCTTGTTATTTGACTATACCATTGCTCAGAAACCTAAAGGTCATTGGGGTTAGCTTCCCCCCCCCCAAAGCTCTCCCCCAAAGTCTCCAAGTCATGGCAACCCGAATTCTATTGGGCTGGTCTAGCTGGCATCAGCCCCTCCATACTTCCCAAGGCTCCATCTATAGGGTGTCCCAAAATTCACACAAGATTTGAATTTTGCATGAGCATTAACAACAACAACAACAACAAAAAATAAAAGCCTAATTTTACTTGGTTTATTGAATCAGATTCTAATATCTGTTGCCCTTCGATTTCAATCCCTTCAATTTGATAAGCATTACCAAGTACCAATTATGGCCCAGGAGCAGGGACAATGAAGACAAATGAAGACCATAGTTTTGCGTATGTGCCAGCAAAGCCGTGGAGGCCATTTACCCGATGTGCTAGTCCATACATAACCCTATACTATATACTTTATGAATCAATAAAAAATTTACAATTTTTAATTATAAACCTGTGTTTTCTATCAAAATTACTTCTTGCGTGAATTTTGGGACATGCTATACTATGCCCCTTGCCCTACACCATGTCCCTTCGAGCTCAGCAAGGCCCTCTAGAAGCACTGAGGTCCCCTTGCCCCGCGTCCTCTACCAGCCACCCTGAGGGCAGGAGCAGGCTGGGGAGTCAGACAGACCAGGGCTCTGGTTGTGGCTCCACTGTGCCAATTCCTCTCTGTAATGGGCATTCCTCCGGATGGCAGGTGTGAAAACAATGGCATAATGTATGACAAAGGGCTGGGCCAAGAAAAAAATGCATTAAAGAAATGTGGGTTCCTTCCTTTCCAGCCCTTCGGTACACACCTGCTGTTCCCTTTACCCAGAATGCCCTTCCCTGCCTTCAGCCCCTGGCACGCTTCTACTCACCCTGCAGGCTGCTGCTCTAGCTCGCCCCCCTCGGGCTCCTTGCAAAGGTCTAGTTACTTCCTCTTCCCGAAGACTCGCATTCCCTGGTGGGTGGCCCTCCTCACTTACTGTTGTAATTACAGGCTTGTTTATCCAGAAGATGATGACAGCACTGGAGGGTGGGGCCTTAACCCCATTTCCCTAGGACCGAGGGTATATGGTAGAGAGCACTGGCCTGGGAGCCAGAGAGCCAGGAACTGGCCCCGCATTTCTGACGTGGGCAAAACTCGACCTCTGGGAACCCGGTTTCTATCTAGAAGGTGAAGACAATGGTTCCTCTGGCCAGGGGCCCGCCCACAGTCCCTGACTCAGAGCAGACACTGAATAAACACTGGTTCTCTCCCACCTTTCCTGCGTCCAGTTCCGTGACCGGGACACAGTAGGTGCTCAATGAATGAATGAATACATCCATTGGGATCCTCAATGAGGCCCTGGGTTCTAGAGGTGTGGGCCCATCGGAAGTCAGAAGGTTTGGACCAGGTCAGATTGAATGGAAAGAGAACACTGTATTTTTTTCTCTTTTCCTCCTTCCACCCCAAACCACAGATCCTAAATGTCCCTCCAGCCTTGTTCCCCTGGGGCTCCGCCTCTTCTGTGAGTTCAGAGTGGGTCCCGGGGCAGCAGGCCCTGTGGCTCATGGCTCTGATCACAGTCCTATTGCTTTGTATATTGGACCACGCCCTGCTTGGCCATGATCTTGAGAGGCTCGGGATCTGCTGGGGGCCAGGCAGTGGGGCGGGGGTTGCAGGGAGTGAAGGAAGAAGAGAGTGAAAGAGACAGGAAGGGAGGGCGACGTTGGCTCACAGACAGCGAGCTGGTGCCAAGGAGAGAAGTTGGGGACGCCGGTGAAGCCTGAACAAACGCAGAGTCAAGCACAATAATAATTTGGGCAACATGGCAAATGGCACAGCTGAGGAGGAAATAGCATCGTGAACGTAAAAACTCCTAAATGGAGCGCAGATGGGAGGGAGAAGTGTAATCTTCTGGAAAAGCCTCTAATTGTCTGCCCACACCGATAATTTCAGCGCGCGCTCCCTCTCTCCCTCCTGCGCATAATTACACCATCCATCTGTCCATCAGCAGGTTCGTACCGAGCCGCGCTGCTGCCACGGTCTCGCCCTCACGGGGAGATGGGGGGCTGGGAAGATTTAAGAAGCCTTCTGACACGTCTCCTGAAGAAAAGACAGGAGAGACAAAGCCCTCTCCCAGGCCTGCGAAGACTCTACGTTAAAAAGTCCGAATCTGTTTAAATGCTATTACGGAGTCAAAAGGAGGCAGGTCACACAGCTCCAGGCCCCCCACCCCCACCCCCACTTTGGCTGTTCTCATCTGCCACGTGTCTTGGTGGGTCAACCCCATGGACACTGGCTGTTGCTGGGAGACACTGGCCATGCGTCCTGCAGGCGGCAGGGGTGAGAATATCTGGTCAGGGCTGCCCCTGGAGTGTGCGTTTTGGTGTCCGATCCAGGGCTCTGCCCCGTGGGGAGAACGAGGGATCCAGACGGAAGGAGAGAAGTGTCGAAGGCATTGCTCCTACAAGAGCAACATCTTGAATGCAAGGTCCTGTTATCTACCCACGGAAGGTCCCGAACCCACCCCATAGTGGCTGTAATTAAGGACCACGGGTCATAGTCATGGTCCCTTCAAATCCTCCCCCTCCAGCTGCAGGCCTCATGGGAGCAGTCCACATGGACTTGACGTTTCTAGTCTGGAGAGGGGGGAGTTGCTGAGAGGGACGCATGCTCCTTGCACTTGTGTCGAGCTGTTACACGGTCACCAGCCACAGTGGCCTGTATCCCCAGCCCTTTCTTGGTAAGAACCAGCGCCGGGCCTCTGGGCAGCAGGGCTGGGCAGCTGTGCGAGGTTCTCACGCTCCCTTGCACGTGCCATGATCTGCCTTCACGAACTTCTCAGCATCCCTGATCCAAGCCGGGGTGCACTAGCCCTCTTGTCAGGATGAGTCCCTCCCCTGGCTGGACCCTGCCCCCGAGGGCACCTGGTGGGTGTCATTCTCAGAGGGCTGGGACTGGGTCTCAAGAAGCAGCCAGCAGCCCCGAGGGCCTGCCTGTGAGGTTCACCCCACCATTCAGCACATTAGATTTCTTCTCCTGCAACCCCCTCTCCACCTCACAGCGTACAACCTGCCCCAATTTGTGCTGGGCTAAGATCTCCCTGAGATTTTTTTACAGGGACAGCCATTCATCCCAACAATTTCCTCAGCGCTGCTGGGCTAATGAGCTCTATCCCTTTAAACCCATCTCCTGCTGCCTCAGCCCTTCCTAGCAACTCCTTGCTTTGTGTCCCGCCATGGAGACAAAGCCTAGAACGAAGGCCCCCAGACGCATTTCATTTAGCGAGAACCCACAGCAGCCAGCCCAGCAGCCCATTCATCCCAAAATAGCCCCTGAAAGCCCGGGCATACGTCAGTGTCTGTGCAGAAGCCACGCCGCCTTTCATGAAAGGGCCATCTGAACGCGGAGCTGCAGTGCAAATATCTCCACGCGTTTCAATCTCTGCCCAACACGGGGCCTGTCCTCAGGAGCACAGTCCCTTTGCAAGAAAAGGATTGCAGGATGGGACACCCCGCCCCCCCTCCCCATGACAAATTCCTAGATGAGCCGACATCACAGGTGACTTCTCAACATACATCCCGAACACCAACAAGGCATGCCGAGAGCACGGAGCCCTGGATTCTGGGTCCTGGTGGGAGACCAGTAGGGACTGTGTTTGCCGCTATCATAGGGCGTCCAGGCGACATGGCAGGGAGGCAGCAGGCGTCCGTGCTCTGACCACACGGCTCCCTCTCCTGTGGCTGTGAGCTTGCCACCCGCCATCCTGCGGCCCATCGTCCAAAGCCCCATTTTGAGTATTTTTAAAAGTAGCTTCCCTCCTGTCGTGCTGGAGAACTCTGAGCAGCTTAAAGGAGAAGGGAACCGAGGAGCACAGATGACCCCACCCCACCCCACCCCCCATTCGCTAGAGGAGAGATGGGAGGGTGGAAGTTGGAGGGGATGCACTGGGGCCCCAGGGGCAGCTCCTGGGAGGAGTCCAAGCCAATCCCAGGCTGGGGAGGAGCCACGCCTTTTCTGGCCTGAACTTCATCTTTTCCATCTATGGGGGAGAGGGAGGCATTTGGTGAAGATGCCGTAGAATAGAGACCCGTGGACTAGCCAGTGGCGGCCAGGCCCTGGGTTCCAGGCCTGCCATGACTTGTTGTGTGGCCTCGGGCAAGTGCTTTAACATTTGTTAGACTTTAACTTCTTTCTTCATCGCAGGATGATAACATACTTCCCTATTTAACTTAGAAATAAAGCATGGTGGCTGTGAGTGTGGGCTTGGAGCCAAACACACCTAACTCAGGAGCTGGGCTCTGCCTCAAACAAGCTAGGCAAACTTAGGGGAAACCTCCACGGTTTCTATGTCCCATTGCAACCCTCGCCTTTAAAACGGGAGGGCAGTACCTGCCCCAGAGATCTGTCGTGAGAATGAAAAAAGACAATGCGTGTGAAATGCTTAGCATGGGGGCTGTCAGGGGGAAAGTACCGGCTGGTAAGTAGCCACAGGTGTGGTGCAAGCTTGCACCGAAAAACAGACGGAAGAACGCCAAATCTCCTTACAAAGTGCACGGAAATTCGCACACACGACATCATTATGATGATCGCTGTTATCTGTTGCATACGATGCACCTTCATGTGAAGTCCCAGTGCGGTGGGCATTACCCATCATTCAGTGCCCAGATGTGCCACCAACAGCTGATGTCAGGGGCACCGGAAAGGAAGATACCCGCCCTGCTCCCCCCTCCCACACGCACTCTGACCAGCAGTGCCCACAGCCTCCGTGGACAACAGCCTCCGTGGATACACTGACTTCTGTTTAGCACAAAGCAGAGCGTAACAACACCCCGTGGCCGCCATGTGGGAAAGACTTGCTCTCTCCAAGGGCTGGCAGCTCCCTGCGCCCTCCTGCCCTGGCACCCCCATGGCCCGGCCCGCTCAGCCCCCTCCCGGTGCACACGCTGTGTACACATGCACCCTAGGAGGAGGGCACTCGGCAGAGTGTGCCCATCTCACAGGGAGCACGTCATCCCCTGAGGATGCCTGGAGGGACAGGTGCCACCCGTGCCCCGTGTGTCCCCAGGAGGGAAAAGCCTGCCGCAGGGAACAAGGCCCAGTTCTGTGCTGCTCGTCGAAGGCCGTCCAGCTGCCCTCCTTTATCCCGGCTGGGGCTCCTGGGGACAGGGGCTGCTTTTCGCCTGGAGAAGCCTCTTTATGCTCAGGGTGGCAGCAGGATGGTTTATGGCGAGTGAGGACCGAAATGGTGAGGGCGCTGGGGCGGCACACTCTCCGAGCTGTGAATGCTGGACAGCCAGTGGCGGCCGGTGGGTGGAGGCCCCGGGAGGAGCCGGGAGAGCTGGTCTCATTCCAGCTGTGCCACTTCCTTCCTGTTTACGGGGTCTGGCCTCCTCCACAGGCTGTGCCCTGCACAAGGCCAAGGTTGCTAGTGCATTCTAGAAATCTGCATGTGTGTGTGTGTGTGTGCATGTGTGTGTGTGTAGAGGATAAACATACTGGAGGGTGATAGGTAGCCACAAAGACATTGCCGCTCTGCCATAGCATGTGGAGGGGCTTCTAGACAAAACCTTAAGGGAGATGCTGCTTTTGCTTTCAGAGGCTTGGAGTGCACCCTCGTGAGTCCCGCTGTGGTGCTGTGAGACCCTGCATCGCACAGAGGGGCACATGCTGTCTCCAGTGCCAGTTGCTGGCCAGAGGGTGAGTCAGCTGGGACCTCCAGCCCGGGCGAGCCTTCAGCTGACTGCACAGCCCCACGTGAAACCAGACAGAGCAAGTGACCCACTGGACCGCACCAGCCACGCACACAGAGCCACGAAAGACAGCAAACGGTGGCTTTCGTTTTAGGCTCCTGCATGGTGGGGTGGCTTGTTACCAAGAAAGAGAGAAGAACTAAAACATGTAGATTGATTGTATTCATTTTCATAACTACCTAGTCATTCAGCGATTGTTGTACTGTGATTTTCTAAAACTATTATTATATTAAAAGGCATTTATGTCATATCTAGTTCCTTGCGGGGACACAGCAAAGGACATCCTGTATATGTCTGTTTGTGCATATGTATGAACATGTAGGTTTAATTCCTAGAAATGTAATTCTCATGAAATGGCTCGTGAATTTAAAGTTTGCGTAGATATGGCCAAATGGCCCGCCGAAGGGGTCCTACCTCATTTCGCACGCGCGCACCCAGTGTCTGAACCTGCCTGATTCCCTGTGCCCTTGCCCACAAGGGTATGGGGACATAATCAACTTTTCATCTCTTCTTGTCTGATAGATTAAAAACACGTCAGCCATGTTTGAGTTTGTTTTACTTCAATGATGATTGAAGTGCTTCGTCTTTTGATATGTTTATGAGGTGTTTTTCCTTTTACCTTTTTCCGTGGGTGTCCTTTGCCCATTTTTCTCCTGGCTCATGAGGGCTTTTATTCTTTATTAAATTTTAAGAACTCTTTTCCCTTATTGAATTGTAAGAGCTCTGAGATGACAAATAAAATAAATTAGCCCTTTATCATTGGTGTTACAAATACCTTTTTCACAGATTATTTTTTAGCATCTGACTTTGTGCATAAGTACACACACACACACACACACACACACACACACACACACACTGCATTTTCTCCCTCTCTCTCTCTCTTTTTAATTTTATTTGCTATCTTCCACCCAGATTTGTTTGGGTATAAGGAGTGAGAAAGAGGTCTTGTTTAATTATTTTCTCCCCAAATATCTAGTCAGTTGCCCAATAGCACTTATTGAATAATTGATCCTTTGAAATAGCCTTTATCAGATACCTCCTCCCCACAGATACATTTGGGTTCATTTTTGTGCTTTCTGCTTTGCTCCCTGATCTCTCTAGTTGAAGCCAGCACCTAGGGCTGTTCTCAGGGGTTGAAGCCTGCATCTCCTCTGGGAGGCAGGTGGCTCTTGGAGCCCGGGTCCAGGGTCCTAGCCTCTGTTGCCAGCCCCAGGTGTCACGACTCCCCTTCCTTCTACTGTAACCCAATCCGTTCTTCCATAATGTCCTTGCAGGCTTCTGTAGAAAGTCTCCCTCCCCTGCATCATTTCCTCCTGAGAAGAAAGACTCCTTCCAATAACTGCCCTTAAGCCCTTCCTCTTGGTCACAGGGATGAGCTTTTCTGGCTTTCCGAGGGACCCTTCCACCCAGGGCCAACACCTCCCTCTTTTTAAAAAATATGTTTTTATTGATTTCAGAGAGGAAGGGGGAAGGAGAGAGAGATAGAAACATCAATGATGAGAGAGAATCATTGATTGGCTGCCTCCTGTCCGCCCCACACTGAGGATCAAGCCTGCCACCCGGGCATGCGCCCCAACTGGGAATTGAACTGTGACCTCCTGGTTCATAGGCCCACGCCGGCTGGGCAACACCTCCCTCTTCTTGCCTCCTCTGGGAAAATAGTTCCCATTTTGTGAGCCATCTGTACTCATTCATTCTTGCCTGTCACTCCTGCAATATACACGGTAGCTGGGTGGAATGAGTGGAGAGTCAACCAGGAGGCTGATGGAACTCCTGCTGATGGGTCAGGGTCAGGGTTAGGGCTAGGAAGTCCATGCCCCTGAATGAGGTGGTGATTTCCATGGGCCCTAGCGGAACCTGTGCCATTTGATGATCAGGAAACAAGGGTCTCCCTGGTCCACCTCCTTTCACAGGTGAAGAAATGCCTCGCCCAAGGAGTCAGGAAATGCCCGCGCTGCCCGGAACTCACCTGCCTGGCAGGTTAGGATGTCACAGAGCTAGTAAAGCAGGCACAAGGCGCGCGTGCAGTCAAGCATCGGAGAAGGCCCCGCACGTCTCAGGCCAACAATATTAGAACAACAGCATCTCACTCGCCAAGCCCCTTTAGCCAGAAAAGCACTCCAGCTTAGGAATTCTCTTTGTCTGCCTCTTGGAAGACGGGGAAGCAGGTCTGTAATTCCGCTGTGAATACACTGTTTTCCTTGTAAAGTGAATGACTGCAGGGAGGACTAGCAACAGTCCTTTGTCTCAGGTCTCAGGTCCCGCCCGGGCACAGGGGACCAGGAGTCATCACCAGCCGGAACAACAGCTTCATTAACAAGGCGCAGTCCCCAGGTGGGCTCCCTACGGCCTGTGTGGTTCATGGCCAGGAGGGGCACCAGGAAACTGAAAAGCCTGGAGTGGCCATGTAGCTGCACACTCCTTGGCTGATGGATCTAGATCCCTGTCCCCCCGCCTGCCCCCTTCCTCCAGTGCCTCCCGGGCCCTCAGCTCACCCTCAGCATGACCTCTGCAGAGGTCACCGGCACCTGCTCCCTCTACGCTCCAGCCCCCCTTTCTGTCCAGCACACCATTCTCCACTAAGCCAGGCCTAAGACCTTGGGATCAACTACCATCTCTCGCTTTCTTTTTCATTCTCCCCTCCTCCTATCCACACTGTCCCTAACTTCACTGTTTCTTCCTTCCGGTGTCTTTGGAACCCTTCTTCTTCTCTGTCCCACTATTATTGCCCTGATCTGTGTTAGCCCCACAGTTTCTGCCTCCGCCCTGGTCCAGCCTGTGTTCTTGTGGCCAGACGGATCTTTCTCAGCATCTCTCTCCTGATGCAGAGAAGGACAGCGATATTTCAATGCCTCCGTTCCACCGGGCACTGTTTTACCATCTGTGCTTATTTCATCTAATACTGTCCACAACCTTAGGAACCGTTTTATTATCCCTAAGCAAAAGGGTCATGAAATTATTGCAAGTCATTTTCTAAGCATCCAAAACTCTCCCCATAATCTGGCTCTGATTTGACTATTGGGCTTATTGCAGACTCTCTCCCAAGATGCACTTGGTTCCAATCAGGCCTTTCTCTTTTCTAGGGATAGTGGGGGTGGCAGGCAGGGCAGGAGGTTTCGTCAGACAGGAAAGCCAGAGTTCACACCCACGTGGCTCAAGTTCACACAAACAGCTGCGAATGAGCGGTTGTGATGATGGGAGGGAGCTGTTCTGGGGTTCATTGCAAACCTGTTAACTCATGTATTAAAGTCCTAGCTCCCAATGCCTCCGAGTGTGACTGTATTCACAGACAGGGCCCTTAAAGAGGCAATCAAGTTAAAATGAGGTCGCTAGGGTGGGTTCTAATCCACTGTGACTGGAGTCCCGGTAAGCAGGGCGCACGGATGCACAGGAGGGAAGACCCTGTGAAGGGACAGGAGAAGGTGGGCATCTTCAAGCCAAGGAGAGAGAGAGAGAGAGAGAGAGAGAGAGAGAGAGAGAGAGAGAGGCCTCAGAAGACACCAAACCTGCCGACACCTTGACCGCAGACTTCTAGCCTCCAGACTGTGGGCAGATAACTTTCTGTTGCGTAAGCCGCCTGGATGTGCCTTGTTACAGTGGCCTGAGCAGACTCATACAGGGCCCAGTCGGCGCTGGCTGGGGAAGTGGGGGAGCGGGCACCGGGCAGGAGGGCGGGGAGAGGGGGGAGCAGTAGAAGCTGCCTTTACTGAGCATCTTCTATACACCAGGCAGCACCCTGCTGTGCGGGCATTTCTCAGGTACCATTCTAACCCTCACAAGTACCCCTGCAGGTGGCTACGGTCACAGCCTTTTAGAGATGCAGGCGCCAAAGCTCCGAGAGGTCGTAAATGTCCCTGGAGACACAGGTAATGAGCGTCAGCTCTGGGATGTGAACCCCAACCTCCACGAAGCCTCTGCTTATTCTGCTGTGTTGGCCCAAGGATGAGCAGAAGCACAGGGTTCACGGAGCTGAGGAAGGAGGGGCCACCACCTCCCTTCCTAGTTGTATGCAGCGTGGTCCTGGCAGTGCCCTGACGGAGAGCCACCCCAGACAGTTCAGCATCACTCAGTAAGCCTCCACGGCGTGCGGACAGGCCTCAAGGCTCCAGTTAGCCTGTGTGCGGATGGGAGCTGGGGGAACATGTCTCTGCACGGTGGGTGGTCTCCGTCAATAACCACCCCCCTCCTGCCCACCAGGGAGGGTGCCCTCCTTAGAGTGCCTGGTGCCCGAGGGGAAGCTGATTAGTCTCACTTATAATTAGTGTCTCAGTGAAGGCTTGGTTTAGTTTAATAGTGATTCCAAGTTAAACAGATCACAATTGATTGTTAAGAATGGCGTTCCCGAAGTTCAACAACTGCTGCCAACACGAAGTCCTGTTTCAGAGTGGCGAGACCTCCGTGATTTCCATCATTAATTTTAATAATTAATGAAACCCGAATGCATGCACGGCAGCAGTCTCACCCTGATGTGTCTCTTCACATGAGCAGGATGCGATGGGACGGAAGCTTGGGGGAAGGTTCACGTCGGAGAATGGGTAAGGGGCGCCCTGGGTGTCATTGCCCCAGAGATAATGGGGTGCCCTGGGTATCACTGCTCAGCTGATAATGGGAGGAATGGGCCAAGTTCACCTGTCCCCCTATTTCACCCCCCAAATCTGTGGTCTATATGATTTGATTCAAATTATTCAGTTAATTACCAAATACTGAGTGTTCAAGTTTCAAACACTAACTGCTAGAAACTGTCAAGTGCTTTTAGATCCTTAGAGGAAAGAGGTATCCATCCTTTCCTGGACCAGCAGGTGGCAGGGGGTGCGGGGGTACCACAAAATAATGATCTCCATCCTGTTTGATGCGTGAGTAAGTAACCACAAACTTTAAGAAGAATCCTATATATTAAAAGCCTAATATGCAAATCTACCGAACAGCAGAACAACTGGCGGACTGACTGGTCGCTATGACATGCACTGACCACCAGGGGGTAGATGCTCAACACAGGAGCTGCCCCCAGCCCACAGGCCTGGACCAGCAGCAGCGGGGGTGGGGGGTGGGGGGGTGGGGGGGGGGTAGGGGTGAGCGGGTAGCGCCAGGCCAGCCAAGGTAGGTGCCAGCGGGGGTCCCGATTGCCCTGCCAGTCACCCCAAAGATCAGCCCTGATCACCAGCCAGCCCTACCTGTGCACAAATTTTGTGCACTGGACCTCTAGTTCTTTATACAATTTATTAAATCAACGGTTCCCACATAGCCGGCAGAACTAGTATCATGTTAGCTGTAAGGAAAACAAGACCCCACAGTCCTGCCCGAGCCTCACAGGAACTCAGAGGCAGCGGGAACGGCTGTGACGTAGCAAGGTGGGGATTTCTAACTCAGTCCCCGCTGCCTGGTGTGCGTTGCCAGCTAAGGCCAGGGCCTCAGCAGGCCACAGAGCCACCCTCTCCACCTCGCCGGGCGATTCTGATGCGTGACCAGCTACGGGGTCCTCATTACAGAAGCAATGACATCCTGGGAACCTGCTAGCCCAGGGGCACGGAAGAGCACGCACTCCACTAGGAGGGCTCCGCTGGGGTCCAGAAAGACCCTTCGGCAGTGGCACCCGCTCTTGCACCGTCGCTGGCCAAACCCTCTCCCAGTGGCCCCCTTTGGACGTGAATGCTGCCAGGGAAGAGCAAAGCAAAGCGGGAGCCTGGCGTTCCCACTCCAGGAGCCTTTTCTTTCTGTGTCGCTGGCGAGTCAGTTTGCTTGAATGTGAATTATCTGCAATCGTGAGAGTGACAGTCCAGCAGGCTGCGCGAAGCTGGAGGAAGAGCTGCCCGCTGCAGATAAGGGGTGTGTGTGTGTGTGTGTGTGTGTGTGTGTGTGTGTGTGATTGTGTGTGTGTGTGTGCACCCTGCGGGGCAGGAGCTGTCTTCACCCTCAGAGCAGGTCCTAGGGGCCTTTCTGAGTGAGGCAAGGGCTGGGCGGGATGAGCCCCGCGGAGGCCCTGCCTGGATGATGCTGTGACAGCAAAAGGTGGGACCTCCCAAGCCAGGGAGCTGCCTCTGTTGCCTACCTCCCCTCCCCGGCCCTTGGATTTCAGCCCAATCTCAGCCCCTCCCCTCTGTTTCCGAGGGATTTCAGAGGGAAAGGCAATGTGGAGGTCTAGGATCGCTGCCCGCATGCTCCTGGAGCTGGTGCCTGGGCCTGGGGAGCCAGGACGCAGCTGAGGGTGGGCCTAAGGCCCTGCACCCTGACATTGGGAGCCCTGCTTCTGTCCCGTTGCTGCGTGGGGCTCGTGGGTGGAGGAGAAGGGGTAGGAGGCCTGTGAGTTAGGGGCTGTGGCTTTCTGAGGTTGGTGACAACCAAAGAGCTGCCAGCAGGGAAGAGAAGCAGGTGGAGACAGTGCTCCTTTTTGGCCAAGACCTCTCTTTCCATCCTTGGTCCTCCTACAATTTCTGCTCTCTGGCCCTTTGTAGGAAAAGCTGGCTGCCCCTGGAGCTAGAGCAGCAAGAAGAGGGGGCACAGGTACAGGCCAAGCTCGGATGCTATTGGAGCGCTGCCATCTCCTCTTAGCACCTACACGCAGAGGCACCTGCCCACATGCCTGTGCCTCTCTGCAGGGGGCCCCCGGGGGCGGGCACATGCGTAGTCTGGGAACAAGGCAAGTGGGAGGTGCTGGGGAGTTCTGCTCTGGAAGCAACTGATGGATGGGGGTTTGTGGGCAAATATCCCAACCTCCGTGCACCTCAGTGGGCACAGGCCACGCTCCGGAGATGGCTGGCGGAGATGCCTGGCGGGGCTGAGCGCAGTTGCCATCAGTGGTGTCTGAATGACAATGGACCTTCATTGGCTCTCTTCTCTCCTTTCCTGCTCACCCTCTCCCACCCTGCCCACCAGCGTGTAGGATCACCCTTCTCAAACCAAACCAACGGCATGCATTTGAATCCTAGTCTTCAGCATTTGCTCTAAGGGGAACTAAACAAGACAGTGGGATGGCCCCAAGTCCCCGAGGCGGGGGACACATGGACCAAGTCCCAGTGTAGAGAAAGGAGGCCTTCTGGACAACTAGCAGAGTTTCATAGATATGATTTATTTATTTTTTCCCTCTGGGTCTTAAGCCACAAGAAGAAGAATTGGGCTTTTAAAATTTTTTTCTGAGCTCACGCAGCACCACCTTTTTTTCTGTGCGACTGCATTGTTGGGGCTCGACACTCCCAACAATCGGCTCCTTGTGCAAGCCTATGCCCCCCCCCCCCCCAGGAGAAGTGCCCAGACAACTGACTTGTAGTCTCTGTTTTGTCATCTGATAATTCAGTTTCCTTCTTCCTTAAAGGAAACCGTGTAGAGAAAGAATCACTTGAGAAAAGCAGTCTTGGCCGACTCACCCCATCCATTTGTCTTGGGGAGAAAAACACCGTTCAGTGCTTTTTAGCTTCCTTCCCGAAGATCTCAGGGCAGAGTGAGGCCGTTTGGGCAGTTGGCGTGCTCCCACCCCGCACCGGGCAGCCCCTGATGGGCCCCCAAATTCAAATGCAAGTTTTAAGCAGTTGCCCTGCTTCAGGGGGATGGCTGACAGCTAAAGACCACGTGGACCAATCTGTGGGATCTTACAGAGAGAAATGACCAGGGCCAATGGCTCCAAAGGGGGATGAAAATGCTTTTACAGCGACAGGGAAGAGATATTGCAGGCGGCGGGACGAAATGCACTTCGGGAATCGAGGGGAATATGGGCCACTTTGCAAATCACAAGCAAGCGGAAAGGGATGGGGAGCCCCTGAAATGATGCAGGAGAGAGAAGCCAGGTGAGCAGAGAGAGCCAGAGGGCAGGCAGGCAAAGGGGGCAGAGAAAGAGCAAGCAGAGCGTGCCAACGTTGGGCAGCATTCAGATGAGCGCGAGGAAGACAGAGCATCTTCAAACATCATCGAAGATGGAGACTGTGGTGGAGGGACTTGAGTCCCAGGGTGAAGTGGGCGGGAAGGCTCTCGGTGTCCCTCTGGAGAATACAAGAACCATTTGCAGTGTTATTGACTCACAGAGAAATGGCTCCTCTCTGACTTCCTGCAGGATGCAATTTCCCTTTGGAGAGCGCCCGTCACTTCCCAGTGTTAGGTTTTAGATGCCTTGGCAAGAGGGTGGACGTGAGAAGGTGAGAGGATAAGGTGTGGAAAAAGAGGCGAGGGAGGTGAGGGGAAATGCTGGAGGTGGTGAGAAAGAAGAGGAAAGAAGAAGGTGGATGGAGGGAGGAAGGAAGACAGGAGGAAGAGGAGGAGGAACAGAGAGGAGAGAGCTAAGAGCAAAGAGAAAGGATAGGATGGGAATTTGAGAAGGAGAGGCAGGGAGAGGAGAAGGGGAGGAGGGAGTTGGAAAGAAAGAATTTGAAAATCTTAAGCTAAGCAGAGCAAAGCAGCTAACATTTATGGGGGGACCTGCTAGGTGTCACACACTCAGGTAGGTGTCATTTCGTTGTGTTACTCCTGTCACCAACATCATGTTGGTGCTATCATACTTGTTTTTACAGATGAAGAAATGGGCCTCTGAGAGTTGAATACCCTTGCCCAAATCACAACATTGAGAAAGTAAGGAGACTGGGATTCGAACTCAGGAATAAAGGAAGTTTAAGACGATTCAACATTGTCCCCATCCCAAGGGGATAGGCAAATACATGTGCTCCAATCTAGAGTGATACCAATTTAGCACAGAAGATTCCTATGTGGTCCTACAACATGTACAAAACGTAGGCCTCCAACCACCAGGGGGAGCTATCTCCCCAGCAGAAACAGGAACTATATAGACCTTAGAACCAATGAAGTTGTTTGCCAGCTTGAGTTTGCCGGGAATGGGTTGGTGATGAGGGATAGCAACTGCAAGAAAACTGACTTAAATCAGCTGATTTTCACCTCACCCTGGACCCCCCACTCTCAATCAGGATCTGTTTTGCCTCTTTTTCTCAACTTGCAACCTGGAAGGCAGGCGTGTGTCAGTGCTGTTGGCCTAGGGGTGCAGAGCCTGTGAGTGTGGTACCTGCTTGATGAATGCATGAGCAGGAAGGGGCCTTGAAGAAGCATTCAGTCCTACCAAACCCTGCTTAGGTCGGAACTTCAAATCCCGCTGTTCAACCAAGAGCACCACACAAAGGGAGCTTCCCCGCTTTCCACAGACCCTCATGTTGAACACCACCTTCGGGATTCTCCTTGTGTTGAACCCACGGGGGTCTTTCTGGGGAGTGGGCTGTGGGCAGGAGGAGAATGATGTCTTACTTTGCTCTGGTATTGATAACAATAAGGTCTCCCTTCCCAGGCAGTGAGATATCCAGTGGGCACAGATTGCACGCTAAAGCGCCCGAACACGTCACTATCTTCTGTAAATTCTCTACAGGGCTCACACCACTGTGTGAACCAGCCACGACAGAATGTTCTAGAAGTTGGCTACACCTCACCCTAGACCAGTGGTTCTCAACCTTCCTAATGCCGCGACCCTTTATGTGGTGGTGACCCCCAACCATAAAATTATTTTCGTTGCTACTTCATAACTGTAATTTTGCTACTGTTATGAATCGTCATGTAAATATCTGATATGCAGGATGTACTTTCATTGTTACAAATTGGACATAATTAAAGCATAGTGATGAATCACAAAAACAATATGTAATTATATATGTGTTTTCCGATGGTCTTCGGCGACCCCTGTGAAAGGGTCGTTCGACCCCCAAAGGGATCACCATCCACAGGTTGAGAACCTCTGCCCTAGACCTATCGAACCAGAACCTCTGGGAGTTCTCTCTGCAAACTGGTCCTTCTCCCACCTCCCTCAGGCAGGTCTGTGCTGGGCTCGCCCTTGGGGACCACCTTTCCTGCTCTCCTCTTCCTCCCTCCCCGCTCATCTCTGTCCTCAGGTTGCCCAGCCTCCCCGCCTAACGGCCCCTTGTCCTTCTTGGTGACTTCGGGGTCATTGCACAACTAAGAAATCAGTCTCCATCAACGCCATCCTTCATTTCGAGCCACAGTAGAAAACACTTCATGGCGATTACAAATAGCCGAGTTATTTTCTGCCGAGCCTCAGCCTCTGAACTTAATAGCCTGCCATCATGCCACCCTGGGCTGATGTGTGGCATATTTAATATCCATCTTTCTCAGAAATAACAGCATTCAGGAATTAGAAGGGACTTTAGCAGCAAAATAATTAATGTGGATAACCGTCATAAACGCCACAAATGGAACAAATACAGATGGTAGTGAGCCGTGATTGCTGATGTGCTCACCTGTTTTGACGGACATTTTAAAAATGTTTTCCTGGGAGGCTCATGGATGGAAGTTAAAATGCCCCTTTTCCTCATGACGGGAGCCGGGTCTTTCTGGGTCAGGGGTTGATGGATCTCCTACCTGGGCAAGGGAGAGTCACAGAGCCCAGGCTAACGGGAGGGCTTGCATCCGGGCCTGGGTCTCCCTCCCACCCCAGCTGCAGAGGCTGTGCAGAAGGGAGGCTGCCGTCGCCTGCCACCGGACTTTTGCCTCCATCTCCGGCCGCCTGGAACTGCAGCCCGGATGCCCTCTCCTGCCCTGGGCCCTGGGGAACATAGGGTCTCCCTGGCTGGACTCCCCCCAGTGGGAAGTAGCTCTTTGAAGATCCTAGCAGCAAGCAGGTGCAGGTCACAGAACCCAGCTCCAAGAGGCTGCGCAGCAATGAAAAGTCACCGTAGAAAAAGGGACTCATCCAATTCACAGGCAAAAATCTACTGAAACATATGTGGAGAATGGCGTTTGGGGAAGCACAGCACATGACCGCTCCCACTTTCAGCCCATAAGCAGCACCGGAGGCAGAGGGCCATCTGGGTTCTGTCCTCCCTGCTAGAACGTCAATGCCTTGGGCAAGAAGACTGTGTTTGCCTTCTAGATTATGGCACCCGCCTTGCCTAGAATAACGTCACAGTTCGTCAGGAAATGTCTGCGGAAGGAGTCGATGTTGAAAAGTCTACCCCTGGCCAGGCCCTGCTCTACCATCACCTCCCCATCGAGCACTCCTGATCCATCCAGATCTTGTCTCCTTCCTGTTGGCTCCCACAGCACTTTACTGTGTGTCATAGTTACTTTTGCACCAAGTCTCATTTCTTCTACTAGTAAGCTCCAGGTGTCACCTTTGTCTCCCGGGACAGAATCGGCCCTCTCCCCTCCACCCCTCCTCCAGTCCTCTGTTGCACATGGAGTACAGTATTTCGGTGTGGGGTGCACGTAGAACTCCACCATTTAACTGAGATCCCCCTGGGCTGGGACTGTGGTTTAGCCATCTCTGTCCCAGCATCTCTCTTCGAGCCGGTGGCCCTGGCACATGGTAGGTACTCGGTGAACAAAGCTGGGTTTCCCCACGGAATCCTCACAGCCCTTCCCTTTAGCAGGGCTCGGCTGGGTCCCTGGGATAGAATGCAAGGCAACGGGCCCAGGGCTGAGCCAGGAACACCACGTTCATTGTGTGTGTGTGGGGGGGGGGGGAGCGGGGGGGGGGGCAGTGAGGGCCTGTGGAGAGGGAGCTGGAAACGGTGAAGCAGAGAAGGAGGGGTCATGTTCTGTTCATCCTCCTCTGATAGGAAGAGGTAACAGTTTTTTAAAACCAATTCTGTTGGGTCTCCTGATGCACATACCCTGTGGTTCATGAAGAGTTGGGCCGACATCACTTTGCACCTCACCTTTAAGGCAAGAAAGCATTTCTTGGATGCTTCTTCCCACGTTTACTAAAGGGCCTGGGAGAGCCACCAGAGCAAATGTCATATTTTACCCTCTTCTCTGCCCTGAGCTTTTAGAGGGTAGCGATGGTGCCTTGTTTATATTCTTAGTATCTAGGCCAGCGCCTGATTACACAGACGATGCTCAATTATTTTTTATTGAATCACATAAATGACATGACACGATATGAAAAAGGAGGGGGCAGGGGGAGAAGGAAGAAAGAAGCCGGCACAAATGCTTGCTGGGACTTGGAACTCGGGCAACAACCAACAGGAATACTCCAAATACTGAAAGAGAAGCTACTGTCGTGTTGGCGAGGGGGTATCGCTGTTATCTCTCCGCTCGGGGTTCTTGGGGCATTCCTTCTACTCAGGAACGCAGCCGCAGGAAACCAGGTGGCTGAGCTGAGAGCTTTCAGAAGCTCCAGGGTGACTCGGGGAGGCGTGGGCCACCCAGGACCTCACAGGAGGCGAAGGGAAGGGCCAGGCTATCTACTCTGAGCTGCTGTGTTTTGTCAGAACCGAGCCTCCCGTGAGGACAGAGATGGAGACCATGCCCTACTCTGACCGGCCTCAGGGATGACCTGGGAGACAGGCGAGCATCAACCCTGTCACCCTTGAGAGGTAGGTTCCCCTGCTGTCGGCAAGGGGAGGACTGGCTGCTATGTGAGATTTCTTGTTTCTGTCTCCTTGCGGTTGATTCATGTTCTCTAGACCTTAAACACCTGTGCTGTGGGCCACTGAACTCGTCATAAGACAGGCCCCCCAGTTCAGTCCACACACACACACACACACACGCACACGCACACGCACACGCACACGCACACGCACACGCACACATGACCACACACACGCACATGCACACAGCAGACTCTGTCACAGCGCATTCCTCTTAAGGACAAGAGATGGAGTGAGCGAGCTGGCAGATGCACCCCCGGAAGGAACTGAGCCCCACTGCTCCCCATCACCCCCTGGAGATGCAGCAGGGTCTAGGAGGGGCTGGGACGCGGTGGGCGGGTGCTATGCACTTCTAGCTGCAGCAAACCGTCCTCGCCCCGCGGGGTGGAGGCGTCCCCACCGCTGCACAGCGGCTCTGTCCCGCCCAGAGTGAATCCAGGTGTGTGTCGGCCGCCTTCCTCCTGGGGGCCTGTCATTCCCCCTGGCGAACTCCAACGCTGAGCGTGGGGGGCAAGGCCAAGACCTGCGTATGTGCCGACTTCCTCCCGGACCTGTGAACAACGTTAATGCCAACGCTCCTGCATCCCTCCCTCTTTACCACCAGCCAAGGCATCGTGCCTTTGAGAAATAGTCACGGCACCTTCGTCGCTTGGTGCCAGGCAGCGTGCTCGGCCAGCAAGCAGGCCTCTGCATTCCTGATTTAAGGCGAAGAGACAGAAGTTCCGAGAGGTGAGGGATTTGTCCAGGTCTTACCGACACGGTGGCTGAGTCAGGGGCCTGCCTAATGGGCTTTTTGCTTTGCCAGGGTTTTAACCTGTGTGGGTCCCGGTGAGGGGAGGTGAGACGGGGAGGACGCAGGGGGTTATTCCCTAAGCCTGTGGGTAATCATCGAGGCAGAGGGCCAGAGGCGCGCGTGGCCCGTGTGATGTGTGGGAGAGGACAGCGTGGTGCCGCGTGTGCCGCAAAGAATTAATTTCAAGGAGATGCTGTTGAGCCCAGAAATGTAACATCAGTGCCGAGAGATCAAAGATCGGATGCGTCTGGCAGAGTGAGCTATCAGGAGTGATCAAAGCAAACGAGAGGGTTCATTTCGGTGCTCCGTGCATTAGCGGCCTGGCTCTCTGACTCGACTGGAAGCAACTGCGGGAGCTGTGCCGATGCCGCCGGACGTTTCCCTGACATACCCTCACATCTCCTTGCTGCCAGTCCGTGAACACGATCACGCCTGTCCCTGTGCCCCCTTGCCATCGGGCGGGCTGGCCCTCGCTGCTTCCTCAGAGGCAGCCTTGTTCGGAGGGTGCCATGGGACAGGCGGGCACGGGCACCTCAGGGCCCACCCTGCCTGCCCTGCCCTTGCAGGAGGACCCTGGGAGTGGAGTTCAGGGCGGGGGTCTCGTCCCCTTGTCCCTGCAGACCACCCTACTGGGTGCCCTTCTTCCCATTCTAACCCCAGCACCTGGATGGGGTCTGAGGCCCTTCTGTGGAGCCCCAGGGCACCCACCGTCACAACCACAGATTTGGTGCTTTTAAAAAAAAGGATATCTTTGCACTGATTTTTAGAGAGAGTGGAAGGGAGGGGGAGAGAGAAGGGAGAGAGAAGAGGAACCCTGATGTGAGAGAGACACATGGATGGGCTGCCTCCTGCACATGCCACACGCACCAACTGGGGCCCGGGATCAAGCCTGTCACCGAGGTACATGCCCTTGACCGGAATCAGTCCCGGGACCCTTCCGTCTGTGGGGCGGCGCTCTATCCACTGAGACAAACCGGCCAGGACAGCTTTGATGCTTTTCTATCTGTTTCTTAAAGCTCTGACATTCAGTGATTCTGGGGGAGACACGAAACCTAAATCCCCTCACAAACCTCGAGAAGGCCTCTGACATGTTTTCTACAACATCCTCTCAGAAACGTCGGGTTTCTTTGCAGATCTCTCTGGTGATAAACTTGGGGCTCCATGGAGGAAGGAGTCCAGATTTCCCACGCTGCCTCCGATGAGGGCTCCAGCCTGCCTTTCCAGACCCGTCTCACCGCCCGCGCCCATGGTCCCTCCTCTCCAGGAACCCCGCATCAGACCACACCCCATTTCTGAACATGCCATGAGCTAGGAACACCCCTTTCCACCTTCTGCCTGGAGAACTCCTACTCATCCGAGGAGGCCTGGCTCAGATCCCCTTGCCCCCCGCTCCCCCCGCCCCCCCGGCCCCTTGAAGGGCTCATCGCTTTCTCTTGCCCTCTGCAAGGAGCCAGCTGCTTCTGGCTGAGAAGGCCTATCCTCTAGGACACGCCCCCATCAGAGGTCTGTTACTGTTAATTAGACAAGCCCGTCACCCCACCCGTCTGGGAATCCTTGGGGCAGGGCCTTAGCTCTGAGTTCCCAGCGCCTGGCACAGAGCTCCACAGCTGGAAACGACTCCATACACGCGCTTGTGAAATGAGAACCACAGCAAAGGCAGGTGTGCAATGGGGTGTTTCCCCCGGAGGGGCACCTGCTAGGCTGGCTCCCACGTGACACAGCTGGACGCCCTCGGCTGGCAGAGGTGCAGGCTGCCCCCTTCCTCCTCCCTCCCACCCCCTGGGAAGGAGTTCTCCACCAGCAATGGGGGCTTGCCCCCACCGGAAAGGTCTTAAAATGAATGCCCATAAATGGAAGGGGCCCAGGCTCGGGGCTGAGTCTAAACCCGGAGGCCTCGGAGGCAAGGAGGCTGAGAATGGCTCCACTCCCGGAGAGTGCCTGCCCTTGCCGGCTGGCGCTGCCCCCCAGTTCTGCTCTTCCTCTGCTCCGCAGGGCCTGGCCATGTTCCTGGCTGAGCTGTGTCCTTCTGGTTCTCCCTCTAATCTGTCTGCGTGACAACGTGGAGAATTCAATTTAGCTCCCACAGAAAATCAGATTTGACTGAGCTTGATCCATTTCCAGGATTGCTACTGAAAACCTAACGGTGTCTGCTTGGGGCTCCCGGTGGGCGAGGGACAGGGGCGCACCTGCATCTGAGCACCTCATCGGGTACATACAGACCTGCTGGAGGCATCTGCAGGCCGCAGGGAGCTGGTCGGCAGCACTGGGTCCGGTGACGAGGAGCCCCGGAGGGTCACTGTGAGCTCGGAGTGGGGCCCCCCAGGGGTGAGCATTTCTCCTGCAGACCCCCCGCCCAACAGCCTGAACATCCGCCTGCAATCATTTAAATGGGGCCAAGGCCATGGCTGCACACCCTTGGCGATGCCCGGAGACCTTGCTGACGGTCAGGACTGAGGGTGCTGCCCACTCCAGTGGGTGGAGGCCAGGATGCTGCCGGACATCCCACCGTGTGCAGGACGCCTCCCGTCCAGGGGGTCACGGGGCAGGCAGGCAGCCTGGGAGACTCTGCCACGTCTCCTCACTGTCCTCAGGTCCCCCTTCCAGCAGCTCCCGTCACTGCTGCCCGAGAGGATTCTGAACCGACAGACCAATCGCCTGCACGTCTCCATCCCCTGAACTTCTTAGCATCCTTGCAAACTCTCTGCACGCTGGCCCCGCCTCCCACCTCCCCAGCCTCATCTTCCCTTTCTTTCTAACGCGCTGCCCAGCAGCAGCAGCAGATAATTTTCACTTCGAGGAAATCATGCTCCGTCATGCCTCCAGGCCTCTGCCCGCGCCTGAGGGACCTGCCCCAGTGCCCGTCCTTGAAGACGCAGCCAGATGTCACCTCCCTCACGACTCTCATGTCTGCCCCTCACATGTCTGCCGTCACCTCAAGGTCGCAGGGGCGATTTCATTTCTCTCTGGAGTCCCAGCGCCCGCCGGTGCCTGGTGCGTGGACAGGTACAGGAAGCCAGCTTAGCCAGACGTCACACGCCTCGCAGCCGGGAGGAACAGGATGGGCACTGGGTCTTCGGACTCCAAGCTGGACCTGAGGCCACGTGTGGGTCTCTGGCCACTTGACCCCTCTAGCTCCCCGTAGAGAAGAGCAAGAGACTGAGGGGGCCTGGCTGCTGCCTCCCTAAATGCGCCCACTTATTCACCAGCCGAAAGACAAAAGCCAGCCCCCCACCCCCCTCCCGGCCCTGTGTTGGATCAAAAGCAAAGAACAAAAAGGACTCTGAAGGAAGGATGCTGGAAATGGTAGCTACTTTGATGCAGGCAACTCTTTGAGGAAGCAGGGGAGGACTGAGCCCCGACTGGGAGGAGAGGGAGAGGCTGGCTGGCAGGCCCGGCTGGTTTCCAGGGATCACCAGGAGAGGGGGCCTCATTAATCCCACGGCCCCTGCTCCGCCTCGGGCCTCACAGTCTGTCCCATTAGGACACGAAGGGTTCCTACAGGAATGGCAATCGGAGCCAGAGATCTGGGAAGGAGGATTCTGAGGAATGGCTGGCACGATAAAGCCATTGCCTCGAGACTGTTGCTAACAATACAATGATTTCATAGTATATAATAAAGAAATCCCCTCATCACTAGCGTCTGAGCCCAGGGATGCAGGCATGCCCACATCCTGTCCTTGAAATAGTCACTTCCCCGGAGGTCGCCCTGAAAAATAGAGGCGCACAGTGGCAAGCAAGGCGATGCTTCATGGTCACTGGGCCTGGGCTCGACCTTCTGGAGCTCGCCGGTCCGCTCCTCATGTGGCCATCGCAGCACACACCAGCGCCAGGCAGGCTGCAGCCAGAGACATCGGGAAGGTGAGAGAATGGGCACCTCCCGCCAGTGCCCGGTATGCGGTCAGCCTGCGAGGCCTGGCAGGGACCAGGACACCCATGTCTCGGATTGGCTGCCACCTGGGAGAACACCACGAGGAGAGAGAAGGCACTTTGGGGAAGGTGACCTTGCCTTGCTGGGACGCTGCCCACCAGGCAGAGAGGAGCCCAGACAGAGAGCGCTGGGCAGAGGGCAGAGGGCAGAAAAGGCAGCAGTGGGAGTCCCTCTCTTGCCAGAAAAGCAGAGAGCAAACCAAAGTCAGCACAGGCTGACCCCTGAGGGGAAAAGCAGTGCCTCCGCGTTTCAGTTGGGACCCTGAGCGGCCAGCCTGCCTGTGTAGTCACAGGCAATGGGGGGGCGGGGGGAAGCCGCTGGCAGGGGAGGCAGGGTGGCCCCCGCTGAATGTGAAGCCGTGAGCCCTGGGATCTCGGGGCTTCTTGATGCGTTGGGAGCATCTCACCTCTGCAGGGGGGGCAGCCTGCTGGGCCGGCTCTGCCCTTTCCAGTCCCTTTCCTGAAAAGTCAGACAGCGTGTTTCACAGCCTGGCTTTGGAGTTCGGGCCGTGGAACTTCTCAGCCACGTGAAAGCAAGGTGAGGAAGTATTTTTAGAGGCGGTGAGGACTCCCGGGGCCCCGCAGGAGTTCAACAGGCGTCTTGGCCAAGGAGGAAGCAGACCACAGTCAAGGCCAAGGCTCCTGTCCACATGCCCTATTGGACCTCCCAGGGCAGGACACACGCACGGAGGCTCAGGACACCTTAGTGGTTTTCCCCGCCTCTGGAGAGACGCGGTGCTGGGAAGAGCAAACCAGTTTGCATCTTTGGAAGTGTCTAGATCCTTTCCTTCTCCCTCTGAAAGGTCACTGGCTGTAAACACCATCATGGACATTCAGCCATGATATGTCCATAATCATTAATATTCTTAAAAGGCTATCGGAAACACATTTAGACAAAGCTACGCGACCAGCCCCTGCATTTACTTTCAATGGAAATGAGGGCTTTGGCCGGAGTTTTGATGTGCTGTTTACTTTAATGACTGCTCTGCCCCTATCTGTGTCTGGACGCCGTGTCATTTAATATTTTATAAATTTCCTTTAGCCCATTCCGCCCCCGTCCCCCTCCCCGATCTGTGTGATTCTATGGGGCTGCTGATGCAATTTTATTTTTTAACTTGCACTTTTAACTTTCCCGAGGCTCTCTGTAAGCCAGCTGGGGCATGTCTGTGGAGCCTCTTTCCCTGGCGATAATGGGAGGGAGCGAATAACCCAGCAGACAGCTGAGCACCGAGCTGGCACACGGCTGCCAGGGCTTCGGGCCCTGCTGGGGGCTCTGAGTGGCAGCCTGGCATCCTCAGAGGAGGCAGGACGCAGCCCCCAGGGAACCAGAGTCGCTTCTCAAAGTGTGGTCCAGGGGTTTGGGGGCACCTGAGCCTCACCCCAGACCTACTGAGTCGGACTGTGGATCTTAGCAAGATCCCCACAGGATGTGTGTGCACCTTTAAGGCCAAGAAGCACTCCACTAACGGAAATCAATCCGTGGGTGAGAAGAACACAGGCTTTTCCCTGCCTCTGTCTCAGAATTCCCAGGCTTTCATGGGAAAGAAAAAAAAAGCTCAATTTTCAGGATCGATGGCAGATTCTCAGGGCCGTTTCTAAATAACTGCTTTAAATGTTGTTTGGATTTGGCCCCCATGATTGCCCCCATTTTTCCACTCACCCACTTATCCATTTAAGAAATCTTCATTTAGCCCTGCTATGTGCTAGGAACTATGGAAAGTGGTAGGACGTGGAGCGACACCTGCTAACAGATGCGTGTGGTTTGCTAAGGACAACAGAAGTGGAGACCGATGGGGAGGTCAGAGAAGTTTCACTGATGAGGTCAGTGTTTGAACTGATTCTTGAAGGATGAATAGAAGTTCTACAGGGGAGATGAGAGGGGTGGTCTGGGGGAGGATAGTGCTAATTGGGGTCAAGGGAGTGAAGACCAACAGACAAGGATGTGAAGATGCTCAGCAGGGGGTTAGGGTGGGTCAATGGCATTGCGTTCCTGCCAATGGCATGGCCCAGTCCATCTCCGGGCTGGGGCTGCATGCACGGCCGGAGCGCCAGCCCCTGCAGCAGGGACGCTCACAGGGGATGCTTTCCCATCCCCGGGAAGAAAGGAGTTTGTATCAGGACTGTGGTTGGCTGTTCCTGGACAGAGGAACAGACATCGGGACTCAGAGTTGGAAGGAACATGCTTCAACCAATTCTTAGTAGTAACCTTGATGGCACCTCTTTAAAATCTGTGAAATGGGTTCCTGTGAGGGCTAGATGGGAGAGACTATATAGGAGAAACTGGATCTGAGCATGAATCTGAGGTTGATGAGTGAGCAGGGAAGTGAATAACGGTAAAGACAAGGGAAAGAACGGGGCCAGGTAAGTATCGCTGGACCTGAGCCATGGGGACCCCAGGGATGACCCACCAGGAGAAAGAAAGGGGGAGTTTCCACTGGCCCCATTTCCTGCCTCCTCTGTTGGTACTTAATACAGAAACGAGGCCTGTAACCCGCGACAGATCAATACACACACTGAAGAGTAACCTCTCGATGGGCAGCCCCGACCAGGACATCACCCCAGTGATATGCCTCGGGGTCAGAGGGCTTCCTGCAGAAAGTGGCTCTTCAGATCACAGGCAGCTGTCAGGCCTTGGACATGGGAAACAAGAGAAGAGAGAAGAGGAAATCGAAGCCAATAACTCAGGTTTAAGGACAAATATGTTTCTGTATGAACTGAAGTAAGTTGTTCTTTGGACAGAACCAAACCAAAGAGAAGACATGGACTCATCACAGGTGAACACATCCAGCTAAGACTCACTTCTCCATCCCCTTCCCTTCTCATACATGGTGTCTACCACGGGCAACAGGTGAATGGATAACTTCTATCTCCTTCCCTTCTCATACATGGTGTCTACCACAGGCCACAAAAGTGAGGGAAACCATTCCTGATACTGAAGGTACAAAATAAATACCCTACTATTTCCAGATCCTGCCCTTCTAGGCATCAGCACTCCAACAGGGATCTGGGTAGGTCCCTTAGATACCATCACATTTATTAGATCTGAGAGCTTTTAAATTCCTGACGTAGCTTGAGAATTTTTTTATGCTCACCGAGGATATGCTTATTGATTTTTAGAAAGAGAGGAAAGAATAGAGAGAGAAACATCGATCTGTTGCCTCCTGTATATACCCTTACTGGGGATTGAACCTGCAACCTAGGTATATGCCCTGGCCAGGAATCGAACCCGTGACCTTTTGATGCACAGGATGATGCTCCAAACAACTGAGCCACCCGGCGAGGGCGAGCTTGGAAATTTTTATGTAATTGCGAGCATAGTACCTGTCAGAGTAGACATTTATACATGTGTTAGTTTCTTTCTTTGCATAACCACTGCAGCTGGCTGGCTATCTGCGTGTGAATTGGTGTGAGTTTGGTCACAAGAGGGGCTGTCTGGAGAAAACAGATGGTCTGGTTTACTTTCAATCATAATCACCGCAGTAATAGCTCCATTTGTTGGGCAATATACCATGTGTCAGAAGTTTTACATACATTTCCCCATTTCATTCTCCAGTCTACTCTATGAACTAGGTACCATCATCTCCATTTTGCAGATAAGCAAACTGAGGCTCAGAGAAGTGGCCATTCGATCAGTTATAAAAGCTAACCTGTAACTGCTAGAGCCGGGACTTGACAGAGGTCGCCTCCAGCCAACCAACCCAATCCATGCTCTTTTCTGGGTTCCTATCACCTTCTAAACAGAGAACTTGAGAGTTGGGAGGACCGTCTGAGGTCACCGAGGCCAGTGGGTCTCAACTGGGGGTCATTTTGCCCCCAGGGGACATTAGACAACATGTGAAGGTATATCTGGTCGTCACAAATAGGTGGAGGGGTGCGTCTCATGCTACTGGCATCTTAGTGGGTAGAAGCCAGGGATGCTGCTCAACATCCCAGAGGTCGGTTTCCACAGCAACGGGCTCTCCTACCTGCAATGGCAGTAGTGCTGAGGTTGAGAAAGCCCGGTCAAGACCAATCTCCTGATTTTACAGATGTGAACACTGAGGTGGGGGGAGGGTTTAAGGCCATGCTTATTGCACTGGCACAGAGGTCCGTGCGGACCCCCATAGCTCCCCACGGTCATAGCATCCTGTGCTACCAGGAGCAAGAACTCAAAGGATGTGTCCTCTGGCTCTTGGGGAGCCTGGTAAGTGAGGCACCCCCTAGTGATTCGGGGAGCCCACAATTTGTTGCATCGAAAACTATTTTCCTCGGGAGCAGTGCTACCATTTAGATTCCAGCGGGGGGGAAAAAAGCTAACATTTTTTCAAGTAGTAAGTTTCCCACTCGGCCCCATCTGATGCAGACTAGGTGGAATCTGGTGAGTCTGCCGAGTGGCCATGTGCTTGCCAAGGGGAGAAAGAGTGGCTGGGGACAGGCTTGGAGGTGGAGGTGGCTGTCTGCACACTGGGCTGGGGCCCGGGGGCAGGACGAAGGCAGGGCACCTTCAGGGCAGAGCATGTGCCAACTGCTTTCAGCTCTGGCCACAGAAGGTGGGTGAGGGCAGGACAGGGGGTGCGCGGCCCGGTAGCTCCCTCATTACCCGTCTTGTGCATTACCACCCACGCAGCCCCCACGCTCCTGGGGGTCCAGAGGAGGGGGTAGGGGCCTTGGGGTCACTTGTGGGCCCTGGTGAAGGACCTGGGTACGTTTTCAGCATCTTGAAGTCTCGGTTTCCCTCCCGGATAATGAGGGCGGTCATAGGTCATACAGTGGTGGATGCAATGAAATCACATTAGCACATAAGTGTTCCATGTTGCTGCCAAAAATGTGACTTCCACCAATGCGAGTTGCCTAACTTCTTCATAGGACTTGCCCACATAGCATTACATGACACTTGTGATCACATTAACTTGACCTTATATTGGCCTGGTTACAGGCTTCTTCAGAAATCAGTGTCTCTAGCTGCATAACAGCCTCATGCTACAGACTGAACAGGCATTATTACTGAGTTGCTCTCATTTCACAGGTGAAGAAACCGGGGCTCCGTCCGAGGCATTGAGGACTTTGAGGACACATGGGACATGCCTATGCGTGCTAGCTTCTTCCCCAACGCAGAGTTCTTGGAGGATGAGGGCACTTGGGGACATATGGGCTAGAGCAGTGGTTCTCAAGCTTCTGGCCCTTTAAATACAGTTCCTCATGTTGTGACCCAACCATAAAATTATTTTCATTGCTACTTCATAACTGTCATGTTGCTACTGTTATGAATCGTAATGTAAATATCTGATATGCAGGATGGTGACCCCTGTGAAAGGGTCGTTCGACCGCCAAAGGGGTCGCGACCCATAGGTTGAGAACCCCTGGGCTAGAGGCTGCTCTGTATGCAGAATGTTGGCCGGGACAGAACATTTAAAATACACTGTATACCTAAGGCTTCCTGTGTGCTAGTTAGGAAGGGTGCCGGGCAACAGCTAAGCCCAGGATCAAAACCAGCATCTTTCAGGCCCAGGTGAGAAGCCTCTAACAGCCGGCCCCACCCCCACCTGACCTGGTCTCCTGCCTCCTCCTTGGAGCAGGAGGCTCACGGTTGCCCTCCTGACCCACAGAGTCCCAGACTCGGCCACAGGTGGCAGTGGGCCTCCCGGAGGAGGCGGGGCCAGAGTCCGCCCGGCTTGCCCATCCTCAGTCCCCCATGAATGAATGCGAGGCAGGATCTATATGGAGCACTCACGGAGCCCGTTAGTATTCAGGCCGAGTTTCCTGGCTTTTCCAGGAGTGCAGCATTTGTGGTTCAATATTTGCTTGCTGGTAATTAATAGCACTTAATCTGTAAATCTTGAGCTTGTTTCTCATTTGTTAAGAAAAGAAGTCAGTGTGGCCACCCATCCCTGGCTCCTGCCCTCCATCCCTTCCCAGAAACATCCTTTCCTGTCTCAGGCCTAGCAGGTCTCAGGAACAGAGGTCAAACCAAACCAAACCAAACCAAAAGCTAAAAAATACAACCCAGAAGGAGGTTTACTGAGGCAAATACCCCCCCCAAAAGTTTCTGAGCCCAACCAGTGTAGCTCAATGGATAAGTGTCAACCTCTGAACCAGGAGGTCAGGGCACATGCCCGGGTTGTGGGCTCAATCCCCAGTGTGGGGCGTGCAGGAGGCAGCCAATCAATGATTCTCTTAATTGATGTTTCTAACTCTCTCTCCTTCTCTCTTCCTCTCTGAAATCAATAAAAATATATTTTTAAAAAGCTTCTGAAAAAAGAAAAGCAATAGAACTCTCCCACTCAAACCCAGACATGAGCTAAGAAACTCCTTAAAGCAGAGCAGCTCTCATTTCCTCATTCTTCCAGACAATGTCCATGCACACAGCATCCTCCGTGGTACAGCCACCATTCATCGAGTGCAAGTGTGTTCCAAGTGAGCTTTAATACGTTTCATTTAATTCTAACACCTCTGCCATCTTAAAAGGCAGGTATGCATTATCTCCCTGGTACAAATGAAGGAAGTTGTGTTTCTGAAAGACCAGTAACTTGCTCAAGGACACACAGCTAGAAAGTGGCAGAATAGATCTAAAATTCAGACAAGTCTGGCTCCAAAGTGGAACACTTCCTGCTGTTCCATGTTGCTGCTAAAAATGTGACTTCGTCCGGCTGGTGTGGTTCAGTGGTTGAGCCTTGACCTATGAACCAGGAGGTCACCATTCAATTCCTGGTCAAGAGCACATGCCCAGGTTGCAGGCTCGATCCCCAGTAGGGGGCGTGCAGGAGGCAGCCGATCAATGATTCTCTCTCATCATTGATGTTTCTATCTCTCTTTCCCTCTCCTTTCCTCTCTGAAATCAATAAAAAAAAATATTTTTTAAAAAAAGAAAAAGAAAATGTGACTTCCAACAATGCGAGTTGCCTAACTTCTGCATAGGACTTGCCCATGTGGCATTAGAGGACACTTGTGTTCATATTGACTTGACCTCATATTGGCCTGGTTACGGGCTTCTCCGTAAATCAGCCTCCATCTATATAACAGCTCTGTGCCACAGACTGAGCAAACGTTCTTATGAGTTACTCCCATTTCCCAGATGGAGAAACTGAGGCTCCAAGGCATTGAGAATCTTGAAAGGTACAGCTCTTGAGTAGCATGCCTCTGGCACCAGGGGTTTTATATGATCAGTGGCCAGTAAGGTCTGGAATTTGGGGGGGGGGTGGTGGTGAGAAGAAGCTGATGACAGTTAAAGGTGTGTGGGGTGCCCCACAAGCCCTGCCCCAGGTTTCGCGGCAGCAAACACTGACAGTAGACACGTAGCCAACACTGCAAACCAGGCAGCTTGTGTCAGATTTTACAAACCTCGGGGAGGTCAGAGCCAGCAAATAAAATGTGCTCCATCCTCCCAGAGCCGAGGGGACTGGGCAAGAAGGAGCACTTAGAATTTTGACACTGCACTTTGATCAGTTTGACGGGTTTAATATTATAGAAATATTTCACTGTTTCAGCAGAGAGGAGGAAATCTAATCATCCATCCAGCCCAACTCGAGATTCGTCACGAGTCACCAGAGGGGCGGGGGATGGGGGTGGGGGTGGGGGGGGCAGAGGGAGAAAGACAGACAAAGAAAAGGCTGATTGAAAATCCAGCTTAACCTGAGGTAATTTGGCCCATTAGTTCACACTGTGTTCCTCCCTCCTTTTTGTTTTTGTTTTTATTGAAGTCTTTGCTCCATTTTCAAGATATTATTTTTAAGAAGTGGCATCTAATTATGGTTTCTCTCCGCATTCATCTGGAGCAGGTAATGAAGGCTGCAGTGGGGAGTTCTACTGCGATTAATGGGAGGAAATACAGAGGGGCTGGATCGGAGCTGCAGCGTTAAATATGGTTTTATAAATAGGATTGAAAGAAGCAACGTGCTCTACTGCTGAATTCAGTGGCGATGGGACTCATTCCGCTTTCGCTATCTGGCAGTTGTCTGGACCAGAGCCCATTGGGGTGCCCCGGGCCAGCCTTCCGTGGGCACAAGGTGCTCAGACTTGGGGGTGACAGGAAAACTCCCACTCATAGATCTCTCTCCTCCCGGGAAGCACTTTGCTTAGATTTGCGATTTATTCCTGTGGGTAAAACATGGCTCTCTCCCAGGGTCCTCTTTTATCTTGGGAGAGAAGATGAGTAAAACCATAATCCTGCAGCTAAACCGAGATTCCCAGATGGAGGGGCTGGGTGGGGGAGCACTAGGGGTCCCGATGGAGCATGGAGGTGAGGAAGGGGCTAGGGCAGTGGTCGGCAACCTGCGGCTCGTGAGCCACATGCGACTCTTTGGCCCCTTGAGTGTGGCTCTTCCATAAAATGCCACGTGCGGGGGCGCATGTACAGTGCGATTGAAACTTCATGGCCCATGCGCAGAAGTTGGTATTTTGTGGAAGAGCCACATTCAAGGGGCCAAAGAGCCACATGTGGCTCGCGAGCCACAGTTTGCTGACCACTGGGCTAGGGTATAGTCATAAAAATGGGCTGAAAGACAACTTTGGACACATTCGTAAATTTTCCTAGCCCGGCTCGGATAACTCCTTTTCTTGTCGGGAGCAGAGGGCTAGGCTTACATGAAAATCAGGTCATGCTACCTGGGAAAAGCCAGACTCACTGAGCAGAAGATGCGCATTGCTCCGTGAGAGTCCCCCATGGTATGACAAGTGACAAAGCTCTTGGCAATAGCAGCAGACAGTGCTTCCTTTGGGGTGAGAATAGGGGATGTGGCAGACGGGGGAGAAGGAGTCTGTTTCTGCAGGCCCCGAATGGAAAACCATCCCCAAGCATCAGGTAGCGCGCAGATCCTCTTACAGCACGAGGAAGAGGTGATTCAGGTTAAAGGCCAAGCGTCCTTCCCGATGCACAGGCCTCTTCTCGCTGCCCAGCTTCAGTGCTTGCTCTCGGCCAGAATTCTCCTCCCCATCTCCGCTCCCACCAGCCCTATGGAGCACAGGTCCAAGCTCTGATGCAATCCCCCCGGTGCCACTCACCCACCACCTGCACATGCACATGGATGTTCCTATGTGTGCAGTTTTACGGAGGCAGTTGTGTTTGTTCACTGATCAGTCTGCCGGCTTCCCCGGGGCAAGCGCAAAGAGGTCTACAGGTGAAGGTTTTACATCTCAACAAATCATAGAATGTCAGAGGCAGAGGAGAGATCCTTACAGATCATACCCAGGACATGCATCAGAATTACGTGGGGAACATGTGAGACCTGGAGAGTCTGAGGGTCCCCTGTGGGACACTATAGTTCAGTAGGTCAGGGTGAGAAGTTGAGAATCTGCTTGTCAGGAAATCCCACTCCGCTGACATTAGGGAACCCAAGAGGCCTTGTGTGTCCCCCAAATGGAGAACTGGAAACCTAGGAAGAGTAAGTGACTCATCCCATGCCAGAAGGGTGGTTAGAAGAGGGAGAAGAAGACAGCCATTCCCCAGTCTTTCCATTACTCCTAATTGCTCTTAATTAGTGCTGTACTGCAGACACCCTCTGTGGGTCTGGGGACACCAGGGGGTTGAATGGAGGACACGTGGGCTGAGAAGGCAGAACCGTTTGGAACACACGCGGAACTCTGTTTACACCAGGCTTTAAAACGAACTTCCCATTTCCAGCTTCAGCTTCCAGACTGTAACCTTCATCTAGCTCATTTGCATAAGCTTTAAAATAAGTCTTCAGAACAAATGTAAATGGATGTTCAGAGAACAATATTATGATGGGTTCAGTGTAAATGACTCAAAAACATATGGACAGCGTTTCTTGAGGATGTCACAGAGTCCTGCTGTCTGTCAGGATGCAAGGGAGCTTATGATCAAGGCGACGTTGGGGGTTCGGAGGAGGCTGGCGCTCATGGGAGGATGGCATCCTAACCTCTCCGCCGTTCTAACTTGTTTTCATGCCTCAGTGGGCTGGACTGATAACTTGGAATGGCCAACACGAAATCCCTTCTGCCGGCTGAACTTGGATCATAGGAGCAGCTCACACCCCAGACCGTGAAACACAGAACACCGATGCCAGAACCGAAAGGAACCAGAGATTGTCCATTAAACACCCCTCAAAATAGAAATGAGGAAACTGAGGATCAGAGAGGGCAAGTGACTTGTCAAGATCACACAGCCACAATGCAGATGAATAGAGACATCCGCCCAGACGTGTCTAACGCCAGCCACATCTTATTTAGTCTTGAATATATCACTCAGCTGCTAAGGAATCAGTGAGCAGTGGCTTTTAGAACCAGACAGGCCAAACACAGTTTCGGGGAGAGGTTAGGAGCAGACCTTTATTGATCAATGGTTTTACCACGTCAATGACACACTGGTTGCCGGGCAACGGGGCTTCTCTATGAAGAGTCGAGGAGATTCCGAAGATGATGGATCTGCCTTAAGCCAAACCCAATAACAAGGCACTTTCAGGTCAAAGACTTGTTTTGCTGTGGTTTGGAGTTTCTAGGTCAGCTGCTCAGAGGCTGTCCCCTGCTCAGCTTATCTGAGATGAGGCCCTCAGTAAGGGCCTCCTCAGAGGGGAGCGTCAGAAAATCCAATTTAAGATTTCCTTAGACAGGGGAGATGGAGATATGGGCTTGTTTTCCACCCAGTGTTAGTATCTTATCCTACGGCAAGGCTCATGATGAGAGGATCTGGCTATAAAACTCCCAGCCAGAGGAGATGGCCTGGGGCTGGGAGGTAGGCTGCTAACCTCTAGGAGGTCAATTAACTACTATGGGCCTCAGTTTCCCCTTTCATGAAATGGGTGGTGGTGGGCTAGTTTCATGACGTCAGTCCTTGGACAGGTGCTGGCTGGCTGCAAGCTAAGAAAGCACCTGGACTCTGTTAACACAGAGACTGTCAGGCCCCAATTTTAGCCATTTCAACTCAGATATGTCATGGAGCCTAGTAACAATCCCATTCATTCATTCATTCATTCATTCACGCCCAGGTATTTCTGGCACATGCAGGAGATGGTCTGGACTCCGTGTTATGCACTGGGGATGTAATTATGAATGCATGCTGCATAGAGAGCGCTATAGAAGGCAACTGGGGCATATAATTGTTTCCAGAAGAATTCTTGTCTGATGAATGGCCGTGTACTATATTTATCACAGAGTTGGGATTTGGTCAAAATTGGGTTTGAATCTTGGCTTTGCCATGGACTAGCTGAGTGGCCTTATTTATGTAATTCGCCTAACCTTTCCGATCTTATTGTCATACGGGGATATAATGATGGCCCATACTTCATGAGAGTGTCATGATGATTACAACAGATAATCTGGCTGAGCCGCTTCCCCGGAGCCTACCTCTTGATCCTGGTGCTCAAGCCCTCCCTCCACCCCCACGGCTCACTAGCAGCAGGTCCACATGTGATCCCTGGGGTTCCTAGGAGCATGTGTGACGTGTCTGTGAGGGTGGGAGACACATGCAGGCTGGCATGTGCAGTGTCTCTGTACCTTGGAATGCATTCAGCCACAGGAAAGATTTCTGCACTTCTGCTTGGCGCATCAGGGAAGGCCTCACGGGGGAGGTGACATTGGACTTGGGCCTTCATAATGGGTGGAATTTTGACAGAGAGGGGCAGAGGGCCTGAGAAGACAGGAGTTGTGCTTGGAGAAATGGTGAAGAGCCATTTGTGGAGAGGGCCTGGGGGCAGCGGCGGGGGGGAGGGCTTGAATGCCAGGCTAAGGAGGTAGGCTATGTTTTAGGTTAGGGCCACAATTGGCATCGCTTTCTCTTTTGAAACACACAACCTGATTTTTGGGGCGAGGCAAGCCTTTGGATAGATATTTGTTGACTAAGTGACGGCGAGGTTTAGCAGGAAGCAGCCTTTCTGGAAAGTTCATCTGGGCGAGATGTGCAGACCAGAGAGGATGGGCGGGAGTTGGGGGTGGGGGGAGGAGGGAGGTGGAGGCCAGGAGGCCAGGGATGCTATCATCTTCCAAGTGGGTGTGACAGGCGGCTGGACAGGAGGAAAGCAGGGCCCACTGCAGTGACTTGCTGGAGGGAAAGGCATGGGAAGAAGAGGCAAAGACTTCATTTTCCAAAGTGTGTACCTGGGAGAACAGTGGTGCCAATGGGGCCCCTGGAAGGGGCTGAGGACGAGGATTGGGTCAGGGCTCCCAGTCCCATGGCCCATGGTGCTGGCTATAGTCCGGTAGACAGTAAGGACTCAATAAACACCATTCTCATTACTGTTCTTTATGATATGACAATGTCAGCAGCTCTCCACAGCTGCTTTCCCTGCCAAACCGTGAACTTGAGGAGGCAGGTATCATGTCTGTCTTGTTGCCTGCTGTGACCCCAACACCTAAAATTGTGCCCGCCACACAACAGATGCAAAACAGCCATTGACAAAATAACTGGGAACTGGTGAACTGAGGCATGCAATCGACTCCGTTCAAGACCTATCCAGTCTGAGGGGCGGGCTCTGTCCCAGTGGGAATGTCCACTAGGTAGTTGAATGTCCTGGGTTAGAGGTCCAGTGTCAAGCAGGGGCCCCTGGTATCCAGTGGGCATCGCTGCCGCCCCAGGCAGTAATGCTGACTCTAGCCATCCCCTTGGGAGGATGTCATGAAGCGTCCCTCAGTAACACCCTCCCACCTTCCCAGCCCCATATCCTGACCCCTCGACCAGACACTCTGAATTTGAGCGGTGGCGATATTTCTGTGACACAGAATGGCCTCTTTTGCCCGAAGAAAACTGTGGGATCACAGGCTTCCAACAGAAGCTTTGAGATACACCCCCCCTATGGCGACTCAAAAGAAAAGGAAAGAGAAAAGAAAGAGAAAAGAAAAAGAAAAGAAAAGCCTGAACAATTTCCAAGCCCATTAAAAACAGCACTTGGTTCATTGTTCAACATCTGAAAAAAAGACAAAGTGGAATTTCACAATGTGGTCCCGTGCCCTGAGACCAGTGAGACCGGACCAAGACAGGAAAAGAGAAAAGACAAAGAGAGAACACAAAACCCCAACAAAACCCCCAGATAACTGATCATGTGACAGTACATGCTTGGTATACTTTGGCCATTCCCAGTGGTTTCTGTTTCTCCCACCAAATTCCCAAATACCTGCATGAAAACACACTTATTAGGCCCAAACCAGGGATCAAAGAGATAAGAAAAAAGTACCCAGGTACCTCAGGCGCTCTAACCACTGAACTCCCTCATCGCTCGACACTATCTGGGTCTTCGTGGCTTCACAACTCACCCCTGTGATGGAAGGGTGCTTGGAATTGCAAGGAAAGAACCTTCTGAATGTCCCAGAGGCCAGGCCCAGGGTTGGGACTGATCTGGGTGACAGCCCCAGCCTCCCTCCCGAAAGGGACAACGTGAATGGTCCCCCTGACCAGCCAGAGCTCGCTTGGCCTCTCTGTAGCTGCTGATGCTGTCGGTCACCCTCTCCCTTTCCTCCTTGTCACTGTTGTTTTGTGCTTGTCCTCCTCCCGCTTTCACAGTTGGGTTTCTGTATAGTCTTGTTGTTCATGGTCCCGGAGATGAGGCCCAAAACAGCATTTCTCATCTTTGTCTCCATTCTCTATCCTCTTGCACTTACTCAGCAAAAATGTAAAGAACCTCAGACATGCCAGACACCGTGCTGGGCATTCGGGGACGTGAACAGGAATGGTGGGTCCTCGCCCTTCACGAGCCTGTGGTTTGGTAGGGAAGCAGGTACGTAAGACAAATAGATACGACACAGTGCGATGCGTGTTGTGTGAGGCGTTACGGGAGTGCAGAGGAGAGAGCGAGGGATGGTGCCTGGTGTAGCAGAACCAACTTTATGCAGGAGGTGGCAGTGCACCACGACTCCAGATTCACACCGCTGCCCTGAGCTGCCTTTGGTCTGAGCTCCACACTGGAGTCTCCAACCACTTGCCAGCTCCACTGGCATAGCCTGCAGAGACATGGAACTCAAGATTTTCCAAAGTAAACCCCAACCTCCATGCGTCGCCATCACCAGCCACCGGTCTCCCAAGCGGAAATCCTTCGAGTGGTCTCGGAGCTCTCTTTCTTTCCCCGCATCCCACCGCATCCTGATGACTGTGTCTCTACAAGAGTTCAGGCCTGTCCTTCTACATCCCCAAGATCACTGCCTATGATGACCAATCTGAACATGCTCAGGCCCTCGTTATCTCTAACCTGGAGATTGCAAATGTTGCAGCCACTCCCCAGCTCATTGGGAATGACCATGCGCAGAGAGTGGAGAAAAGGCCCATGTCCCTTCTGTGTGTCGCGGAGTCATTCTCTGCAGAGAATTCTCTCTGTGGCTCTGCCTCCCAGGGAGCCGTGGTCGGCCTGAAGCCTCCCGGACAGAGTGTGTTGCCCTCTTTTCCTGTCCCTCTCTGGCTCTTGGTGTACCCTGCCCTGGTAACTTCCTGCTGTCCTCTTTCTCAGTCTCCATCTGAACCCTGCCTCGCTCTGTGGCCCCTGAAAAGGGCCACTCCCTTACTTATCACCTCTCTGTGACTGATCTATCTGCTCCTTGATGTGGGGAGGTTGATCTTTTATGTCAAAACCAGCAAGTCCCTGCGAAGCTGAATGGTTTTATGCCATTCCAGTCCTGGCGACTGAAGGGAGGCCTGGGGCCTCTGACCCCAGGGTGACGCGCCCGCTCGGTGCCATTTGGCCTTCTGGGCCTGCCATCTTGCTCTCTCACTATCCACTTTCTTCCCTTTCCCCATGAGCTGCTCAGGCTTCCGTGGCAGCAGACAGTGTTAGCCTGAGGAAGCTGTGAAAGCAATAAAAGAACTAAATGTTTTCTAGGTCACTGCCTGATCAAGTCCCCACTTAAACAATAATCTTGCCATTGCATCTGCAAAACCCCAGACTCAGGCCCCCAAAGGTTATTTCATCAATAACTCTGGAGCTTGCCTCCGGCTAGAATGATTCCCAGCAGCATTTCAGGCCATCTCTAAGCAGGCTCTGTGGAGGGGAGGCCTGGCCCCGCTCAAGTGCTTAGGCAGGAGCCATTAATATTGTTGAGGGGAGGCGGGGCAGGAGGGCGAGGAAGTGCGTGCGGTGGGGAGGGATGGAGAGGATTCTTCTAGAAGGGGGCAGGTAAGCGAGGCCACGGGGATTTAGCCCTCAGTGGGGGCCCTGGCGCCTGACAAGGGAAGCTGCTTTCCGTGTGTATCAATGTGGACGAATCCAGGCCAAGTGTGCCATCCAACCTGATGATAAAGTCTCCCTGACAAAGCCAGCGCTGCGCGGGGTCCCTGCAAGCCACAGCCTCCAGTCGCTCTGGGCTCGGGGCTCCCTGCTCCTCTGCTGCTGAAAGTCTTCTCTGATTTACTCTCCGTGTTTACCAAGCAATTTGCAAGAGCAAGTAATTACTCCTCAGTTCCCTGAATCACAGGTGGGGGACCGCTTAGGTCATCGTATTTGACCTCCATCTAGCCTTCCCTGGCCTCCAAAGACTCGCGTTCCTATTAGCATCTCCTCTCCTCCCGCCTGCAGTCTCTGGTGGTGGTGGTGGTGGAGCGAAGCCACGGCCCCGGAGCGTCCAGCCTTTGCCCGGTTGCCTCTCTCAGCTCTGAGCCTTTTACTGTGTGCGTCCATCTCCCTCTCTGCACCCAGGGCTACTGCACCTTGTCCTCCCGGCTTTGGAGCCGGTGATGAATTCCCTGACTTGGTTTACACTGTTTTCGTGGAGGTATTTATAGCTCCTGATTGTGTTCCCCCAGAGCCAGACCCTTTCTCAACTCTATCAGCGTGGCTCTCTCCTTGCTCCCTCCTGACACGACTTATCTGCTAAGCCCTGGAACATTTGTTGGTATTTATGTTTGGCTTGGGTGTTCTACACCTGTGTTAAACGGCGCTCACTCTTGTTACTCACATCACCCATCCCTGGATGTTCAATGAAGAAGGCTCACCCTGAACCCCCATTGTTGCCGGTTTTTTCTCAGGAACCCCAGGGGCGGGGACCCAGAAGATCATGGGGAGAGGAGGTTAGCAGATGGCTCATAACGGCATCACACGGGCATCTCCCAAGGAAACAGCGTCCATTTCCAAGTGGTTTCTTTACCCTCATACTGTTTCGATACTTCCCCCTCTACCAAAGAGTCTTTCTTAGAAAAGAAGTTTCCAGTGATTTCTCCAAGAGGGAAATAAAGGAGGACATCCAAATAGCCTTTCGGTGGAAAGGAGACACATGGAGGGGAGGGAGAGAGCTGGAACTTGGCTGCTGTGATCATTTCCAAACCCCAGGCTGATGTGTTGAGGCTGATTGCTCAGCCTGGGAGGAAGCCCAGATTCACAGTCAACAACTGGGCCATGAGGTCCCCGGAGAGCTTAGTGTAACTTCCCTTTCCACGCGAGGATATCGAGTCAGGGCTGTGAAGTGCAACAAGTCCCCGTTTTGATGTCCACAGGTCTTGGGTTCTACTGTCTGCTCACCTGTTTCCTAGACACAGGTCCTGGATGAAGTTCCCTGACGTTCCTGAACCTCAGTCTCCTTTCCATGAAATGGAAGGATGTTCCATCTACCTCGGGCTTACTGTGGACAGCAAAAAGAATGACTGTAACAAGTAGGTCCCAGACACAGAGCAGGCCGGGGATAAACAATATCTGTTCCCAAGGCACAGAGCAGTGAGGTGACCTACCCAAAGTCACCCTGGCCACTCTGGAACCAGACAGTGGGTCCTTCATTGCCTAATTCAGTGCACCTGCCATGGTTGGAAACATGCCCCTGAAGGGGCCATGAATATGTTCTTAGTGATGCCACATTGGCTGTAAAAATGCTCCATGCTCGACCTGCAGGGGATCAAAGCTCACACTAAGCTTTGAGTGAGGGTAGCCAGAGATGGGCACGTCTACCCTATCGAATCCTCCTTGGAAACGAGGGCCCAGACTGGAGGGGTTGGGCGGAGAGAGGCTTAGGAACCTGGTATGAACTTCTCAGTGAATGTAGCAGCCAGGCCTTTCCCGGGCTGTGGGCTGGAGCGGAGTCACCAGCCCAAGTCGGAATGGAAGCGGTTCCATTTTACTGGGAAAGACCCAAGCACTCGGTCAGGTGACTTACCACCGCGATTGAACTAACCTCCCTCTCCCCATTCCAGGAAGGAGGTGTAATTTCATTTCATATTTAAGGAAGCGGACGCTCAGGTACATCACACGAACTGTATGAGAGAGCAAGCCGCAGTGCAAGGGTTTGAACCCAGGTCCTTTGTGACCGATGCACACTCTTTCCATTGTCATGCGTGTGCTAATCAAGCAGAGCGACTCCCACTCTAGAGATGGCTTTCCTTGACATGCACCCATCTCTAAGGAGCAAAACACAACGATGGATTGCTAGAAATCCAGTTAAGTTTGTTGTCTCAATACGATCATGTCTCATTTCTCCGTATGGACGTGGACACGTGCGATGTGGATAGGGGAAATCCATTTGGATCGTTTACCGGTGGTCGGCAAACTGCGGCTTGGCAAACTGCGGCTCACCAGCCACATGCGGCTCTTTGGCCCCTTGGGTGTGGCTCTTCCACAAAATACCGACTTCTGCACACGGGCCACGAAGTTTTAATCGCACTGTACGTGCGCGCCCGCATGTGGTATTTTGTGGAAGAGCCACACTCAAGGGGTCAAAGAGCCGCATGTGGCTTGTGAGCCGTGGTTTGCTGACCACGGCTTTAGACCAAACGCATTTCATCTTAGGTCTGTGCCGTGACATTGACCAGAAAAAAGATGAAACGTCCACTCCGTGGTGACAGGGTAGACAAACGGTGGAGGGAGGGGACTCAGACTGAAGGGCCCTTCTATTCAGCTCATTCAATCCACTCGCCCTCAGCCTCACATGCCCCGGGAAGCAAACTGTCTTATTCAGAAAGGTCTCCAAGGACAGCCTGCCTCAGCATACATTGTCTCCTTGCCTGACAATTCTTCACAGCCAGAAAGTCCTTATACATAATCGGAATGTCTACTGCGGTGAGCAAACCACTTTCCCTTCTGTTCCGTTCTCACCCAGCGATGGAGAACAGCTGGGGAGGTTTCGATATCTCTGTTATGAACTTGAAAGAGGCTTTAAAAACACTGTTCAAGTGTTTGTTCCCCTGGCGAAACAAACCGGATTCGTTTAGTATTTGTCACAGAGAGAGATGGTTTTCTATACACCTCGCCCTTTGAGAAGAGAGTTGCAATAATTTTGGAATGTGAGACCGATCGGAGAGGGCAAGAGTAACCAGTGGTTAAAGGCTGTTCCAAGTAATTATTACAATACTAAGTGCCAGTGAATTCTCCCTAAATATTTTTGTTGCGTGAAAAAGAGAAAAGAGTGTGACCTAGTACCAAATTCCAGTGTCTGACCGAATATAGAAAGGAAAAAGCCCGAGAGGAAACAGAATGGAAAGGGAGATGGATGGAAAAAGAGACACAAAAGTCCACGCTCCTCACTTTGTATTATCGGGGAGCAGGGTAGGTGGAATCTTGCAGCCAGTCAGAGCGTGGGCTTCGGAGCAAGAGAGAACTGGTTTGAAACCCCTTCTTCGGTTCGGGTGTGTGACCTTGACCAAGCTCCAAGCTGCCTCTCCTTGTGGCTCAGTTTCTTCTTTTATGAAATAGGGACAGTGGCATTGATCCCCGAGTTGTGAAGATAAAAGAAGAGATTGTATTTAACATTTCCCAGGCTCAGGGTAGGTGCTCAAAACATTGTAGCTCTTGTTCCCTGAGACCTAGAAGCTGGCTCTGGGTCTCGGCTTTTGAAAATCTCCGAGAGCCCCCTCGCCTTTGGATGGTGCGGATTCCTGTCCCAAGCATTGAAAAGACGGCCTTAAAGAACGCTGGAATTAGTGTTGCATTTTTGAGTTGGAGGGCTGCTAGGTGCTAACTGGTGGGTGAGTTCATTGTGCAGCTGCAGAACAAACATGCTCATCACTTGTGCTGATACTAACGGTTGCATTGTAGCCTCATCCTTACAGCAGAGCAAGCGCAGTGGGTGTTGTCCCTGAAAATGGTCGCAAAACCACAGAACACTCAACCCATTCAAGTTTGGGCACAATTTATCTGTTAGTATATAAAGTATCATGATTGGCCCAGCCGATGTGGCTCAGTGGTTGAGCGTCGACCTATGAACCAGGAGGCCACAGTTCGATTCCTGGTCAAGGGCACGTGCCCAGGTTGCTGGCTCCATCCCTAGTAGGGACCTTGCAGGAGGCAGCCGATCCATGATTCTCTCTCATCGTTGATGTTTCTATCTCTCTCTCCCTCTCCCTTTCTCTCTGAAATCAATAAAAATGTATTTTGAAAAAGTGTTGTTGTTCTAATGATTATGTATTATTTTTTCCTGAATGGTTCACATGACAAAGGGATGCAAATTATATTCCTCTTGACATAAATCTGAATCCAGGATTCTAGCTGTGCTCTTCAGGAGAATATACCCCAAGTGGAGAGTATTAAAACACACACACACACACACACACACACACACACACACACACACACACACAACCCCAAACCCAAACAATTGGTACTGTGTGTCTCCCTGTGGATTTTAGGAGGGAAGGGAGGTAGGGCGGGTGGTGTTGGAAGGAGCGAGGGGCTATTGGGAGGTAGCCCCCTGCTTTCCCTAAAGGTGTTGAAGGAAGGAGCAGTGGACGCCAGGAAACTGAGCTCCCTCTGCTCTTCCAGAGTCTCTTGTGAAAATACGGAATTCTGTTCCAGCAGCAAAGCTCTGGAGTTCCCTGCAGCCAGTGGGCATGACGCAATCGCAGGGATGTAGGTCTCCCCAGGTGGTTCCGTCCTCCCCTCGCCAACTTGAGAACCAGGAAGTTAGTGAGGAGCACCTCTGTTCAATACATCTGCTCTAGAGCAGAAGGAAGCAAACCAGGCAACAGCGTTCCCGGGATAGATGTTGGTCAATGTTTGCCTCCCACTGTCCACACCAGAGGAGGCCACTCAGATCAGGTGACCCGGCATCCCAGCCCCGACGCGTCCCTCTGCGTCCGAGGGGCTTCGGGTCATCCCTCTGACTCATAATAAAGACGTTCAGGCTTTCAGAACCAGATCCGGAGCCACAACCCATCCCGCACCTCGAGGACACACCGCGGGGACACAGGGCCTCCACCCCAGCTGTCCACACTTGCAAAAGCAATTTGGCGGCCTAGATTATTCAGGATAGGCAACAAACCAAAAAGACAATAACAGAAAAGAGGCCACTATGCTGAATATTTAAAAAAATGAAATCAAAGGCAACCGTGGGGCATGACTCCTCCCCAGCATCCCAGATGGAATGTCAATGTTGATTCATGTACTTGATAATGGGTCCACTCCCTCATTTCTTGGACAGCGTAGACCTGGATCAGATGATATTAAGAGCTGGTGAAAGGCTACAAACTGGGAGCGTAGTCTGATAAGGCAGAGGGCTGAGAACCTGGGCCCAGGATTGATTGGACCTTCTGCCTCTTCTCATCCGGGTACCCCGAAGGAGGCTGGGTAAGTCCCTTCACCACCTGTCTCCGGGTCTATAGAATGGCAATCATCACATCTGTTCCTCTCTCAAGGCTCCATGCATCTTCCTTACATGCTTGGGAATGATTAGATAGAAGGGTCCACAGGTAGTATTAGTCTTAACGATAATGATCTTAATAAATATTAATGCTGCCCTACCAGGGAGTGACTGGTGTCGGAAGAATTTGCTTGTGTTCCACTTAAGACTGGAACTGGGAAATGAGGGGAAGCGCCTACCTTGTCACTATTTGTCTTTCTTACTTAACGATGTTAAGATAGATGATGGCTGCTAAACAATTTGGTGGCAGAACGTTATAAATGAAGTTCTGTTTTCCCTGGAAACTGCAGAACCATTTGAATTAATTTAATTTGAAATATCAAATTAAATTAAACTGTAGCATAATCCCCAAGGGAGAGCATATTTCATTTGCAATGTCTTTTGATAGAGTGCTCCTTGCCAAAAGTTTTGCTTTGCATCTGCCTACAGATCTAAATTTATTGCATTAGCTCAGAGAAGACTTTTAATAGAAAGCGAGATTGAAAGAAAACTTGATGGAAAAGTAAAGACGTTCGGCGTTGAAAACAGTATCCCCGGAAACTGCCTCTCTAACTTTATGCTCTCAGGATGTCCCTCTCTGGTCTTCACCTTCAACCATGTAGCCGGGTGGGTAGGGGGAGAGCCTTTTTTTGATGGTGCTAATCAACATAGAAAAGATCAGAAGGAGATGGGCAAAGTCTATGTGGTTTAAGGGCTGTCAACTGGACAGTGCCTTTCCAGGTACTGGTGAAGGGGCTCAGTGTCATCTGAGAAGCAAAGAATGAGGATAAGAAACAAATGAAAAAGGTCACCTCTAAAGTCAGGGGGAGCCTGCGTGTTTAGGGGTGTCAGGTGACTGCGCTGTGTCCTTCCTGAGTTGTCTCTCTTCCTCAATAATCTCTCCTCTAAGTGCCTTTTCTATGAAGGCTTTGGGTCTACAGGTTGGAAGAGAGGAGATGATGATGATGGTGAATCTAAGTTTCCTAAAATGTAGATCACCGCACATCGCCATTTGGGAAATGACTGTCTGCTACCACGGCCAGCCATCCAAGAAACCGCACCGAGCAGCTGCGGGAAAGCGGTGCAGTGGGAGTAATCTAGTCCTTCCCGGTGAGCAGGTGCACAGCAGGAGAGGCACCTGGGAAGGGAAATGTTTGCTGGAACAAACACGCCTGGCCCTTTAAGCAAGGTGTGCACCCAGTTTAAACTGGGCCCACAAGAACCCAGATAAAAGTCTCTTAATCAAATTTAAAAAAGCATTAGACTTTAATCTCCAGCACTTTACTAACCTCCTATTTGTTTTAAATCTTGATTGGAAGAATTATCCTGACAGGAAAATTAGTAGCAAGTCAATAAGCCTGTGGCCCAAAGATAGGGTGTTAAGAAGAATGTATCCCCGCCCCAGGCCCAGGATTGCCCTCCTGCAGCCACACACATGCGCCTGCAGGCGGTCCGCTCCTGGCCTGTGTGCTGCCCTGGGTAGCAAAGTTCATTATGATTTTAGCCTGGAAGCCCTGAAGGGCAGGTAATCATGTTTAAAAAAGATAAGCGACACGGCAAGAAAAAACCCTGCTCACGAAGAAATACTCATTTTCAGTAGCCATGGTGGGAAATCAATATTACTCGTTGATGCAAAATGAGAACTGACCTTGATAAAGCCTCCTCCTTGTTCTCTCTTTACAGGTGAAGCATACCAGGGGGGGGAGACCGAGAGGGGGAAAGAAAGGGGGGGGCAGAGAGCAAGGGGGAGGGAAAGAGAGAGAGAGAGAGAGAGAGAGAGAGAGAGAGAGAGAGAGGAAGAAGAGAAGAGGAGTAGGAGTAGAAATCCTATATATAAAAGACTAATATGCAAATCGACTGAACTGCAGGACAACAAGTCAGCAGGGGGCGGGGCTGGCAAGTGGGCAGTGCCAGGTCAGCCAAAGAGGGTGCCAGCGGGCAGAGGGAGGGGATGGCGGTGACTGATTGGCCCACCGGTCGCCTCCTGCAGAGAGAGGCCAGACTGTGCTTAGGCCTAAGCCATCAGTCGGACATCCTCTGAGGGCTCCTGGACTGTGAGAGGGCGCAGGCCAGGCTGAGAGACCTACCCCCTGAGTGCACGAATTTCATGCACTGGGCCTCTAGTAATAATAATAATAATAATAAGAAGGTCCATCAGTAGGAAAGGGTCTGCATACTGACATCTTCCCTGAGCACCTACACCCCAGCTGCACACCATTCCTGCTCCAGAGCTTCCTGGGCAGCCCGCTCACTCCGGCTCTCCTTGTCAGAACCTGTCTCCCTGGCAGCTTCAAGTCACTCTTCTCCCTGCCTCTTATTTTTGGAACTTCCTCCCCTCCCACCCATCCCCCCACATGTGTGCTCATTGAGGGAGAGAGAGACAGACACATGGATGGAAGCTAGACAGACAGGGAGAGAGCCCCTCACCAGCTTTGATGACCCAGCACCCAAAGATGGCACCTCACTGGAGAATATGAAATCACACGCATCCAGTTACTATCTTCATATAAAGGAAAGTCTTGTGAATCCACTAGCAATAGAATGGGGGCTCCCGGCCTCTGTCGTTAATTTAGGATGGCAGTTTTAGACACATTGGGAGATTGCTGTTTTAATCACCAATTATGTTTTTGGCCAATAAAGCTCATATTGTTCACATTAATATCTACATATTTGTAACTTGATGGAGCTAGACATAATTAAGTGGCATGTGGATAGTTACCATGAACATATAATCATTCAAATTCAGGTCCCCCGATGCCTCCAGTGGTCTGCTTCATTCCCAACCCTGCCGTGAAAGTTGTGTGCTGTGGAGGTGTCCTGCCCACCCCACATTTAAAGGGAACCCCTTTAAAATGATCTGTCAAATGTGACATATGGCCCATAGATTGAGAGTGAATGTCTTAACGTACTGCACTGAATGTCAACTGTGTCCCACAAACTCCAGTTTTGGAGAAATTCTTGAAGAGGAAGGGCCTTTCAGGAAAGTATGGCAGGTCCCGAGGGTGCCCTCTGAATGATCCGGCCAACAGCTGGCCAAGACCGGGACAGATGTAGCATCAGCCCAAGCCCACGGAGTGCCGGTGGCATTATCTCACATCCCTGGAAGAGTGTGCGGCCACCTGTCATCCTGGCTGCAACAGGTTCCCCAAGGAGAAGGGGCTGAGGCCCTGCAGGCGGCAGGAGAGGCAAGAAAACAAAAGCTTTGCTTGGGGTCACTCTGACATCTGCCCTCCATTCCGCCTCCATTCCCAGCATGCCTGGCGGCTTTCCCCTTCCTTAGCGTTGAACAGCGCCGTCCGTGCTCGGGGAATTCAGTTGGGGATGCATCCACATGTCCCTGCCCACTTCGCTGGCATCCTGGGTTGAATCTCCCTAATCCGATATGTTTTTCAAGGTGCACGCTTCTCCTTTTTGTCCTCTAATGCCTAAGCAGATCTGGGCAGGTGCTCAGCTAAGGCTTGTTGAGAGAAGGGCTCAGTGAATGACTCTTCCAGAACTTTCTGGCAGGGAACGTTGGTGGGATTGTGGTCTGTTTCTCACAGGTGCTGCTGGGACTCAAGGCCTTGGTTTCTTGAGTGCCTGGCCAGACACAGCTACTGAGAAGTAGGGGTCCGCCTCCCACCCAATGCGGCCCCGAGTCTCCCATTTTTATATGCCACGTTACACACACCATTTCTGAACCTCTCCGGAGCCCATGCATTTCTGAGCACTGGCAATCAAGCATAAAGTTCTGGGGCAAGCTGTGAAATCTCTGAAATGAAAATCAATTCCGTCTCCATTTCATGGGGACTAATGTGGCATTTACAACATAAACAATCACTTCTGTTAGGGAGGAAAATTAAAAGCTGTGCTACATAGAGGCACAGTGTTTAAAGTTCTGGTGGAAATGAGCACTTGGCTTTAAGATGATTACAAAGGAATTGGGAAAAGGAAGAAAAAAAGAAAAGAAAGAGGCAGCCCCAACAATCCAGAAGTGCACACTGCCTCATAGCACAAATCTGCTGTGACTGAAGCCATTGGCCTCGGCTCAGCCCTCCAGGGTTTCAAGGGCTCATGAAAGTCAAGTCCACATCCTTGCCTGATGGAGTTAGAAGACACGGGGATTTTCTCACGGGAAAAGGCTCAAGACCGACACAAGGGCAGGGATCCCAGTGGCTCAGGGTCCCCCCAAGGTCTCCTGAATCTTCCAGCTAGTGATACCTCATTATATCACCCTTGGTTTCACTGGTGTTATAACAGGGCCTCATGAGTTTCCGTGTGCAGAATCCCAGCGTTTACAAGATGAAATTAAAATAAAAGGCAGAATAGAAAGAGTCTCTTAGAAGTTGAAAAGCCCGGAGGTAAGCCTGGCTTTCCCGCTAGCTAACTAAGGAACTCTAGGCAAGGCTCCTAACCTTGGAAGACTCCGTTCCTCATCTGTAATTGAGAAATTAGACCATGTGAACCCTAAAGGAGGTCCCTCTCAAGTTTTATTATTCTTTTAGTCTGCATCGGACTCCAACCATCCAGTTGGCCTCATTTGCATGGGTGGCAGGGAAAGATAGAAGCTGTTACCAATCAGGAGGCGCTCATTTGCATAATGGCTGTGATTCACTAATTAGCCAGAAAGACTTCCAGTACATCCTTGCAAGGAGGCACCGGGGTTCCCGCTGTGACATTATTTAACCGGGCTCCTGGCTTTGGCTATTACGACTCTCAAAGTACTAGCCAGGAACGACCTGACTTTTCTAGGAAGCTGCCCAGGCAATTAAGAGGATTAATTAGCATAAAGGGATCTTTCTCAGTTAGCTAATTCGAGAGCGGGCTGGAACTGCTGTCTTGCAGTCTGGTGAAGATTTTGATCACTGTTCTCTGCTTGTTGTATTACTCGTGTCACATGTATGTTTTCATTCTATTTTTGTTCTGAATCAAATGATTTGTAGTGATTCTATTTTGAGGGGTAGTTCTATTCCTGTGATTTGAAGAGAAGTTAGATGAATCTCTGATACAGGCAGCCTTCATTAATTCTAATGTGAACATCAACAACCCCAGGTATGGGCTGTACACCTCTGTCAGCCAATCACCCCATCGGACGACTTGATTTGCCTTGATCAGAGAAGCAATTTGTTAGACATTCCCTCCCCCACATCCAAAGTGCTAATCACCTTTTCCAAGCAGAAGACAGACGGGAAATCCCACCCGAATTGCGTGCCATGGCCCCCAGATGCTAATCACTTATGAACATCTCAGTGATGACTGGAGACCTTGCGTATGAGGCAAGAAAACAGTGGCTGTGCCTACAGGGTTATTATTTACCAGTGTCAGAAATAACTATCACATTTGCATAACTGTGGGCTAGATGACAATTTCTCCCTCAAAACTGCTTCTGTGGCAGAAAAAGCTTCAACTGCTATGAAGTGTGGCATGTTGTTCTTCTTTAACCCTTATGAGATGGACTGGACTTTCCCCATGGGTCGTTCGAGCGCTGACTTGGAAAATGGGAGCTACCGAAGGAAACAACCGAAAAATGTTTCTTGGACTCCATTTACCTGGAGTGCACGGGGTGCCCTCCTGTGTAAGCCACGGGGCTTCTACCCCAGGAAGTCATATGATCCTTTGGGTGCAGGAAGAAAGCACTTTATCTCTTAATTCTATATTGTCTGTTTCGTGGGTATGGTTGATAATGCCTAGCATACATTAGAATTGGAGGGTGTGTATAGAATGTACATAGCACTGCATACACGCATTCCAAGTGTATGCTAAAATTTTTTTAAAGATGGACGCAGGCCATAAAAGAAAAGTCTTTGGCAATGGGTCATAGACAACATGTCCTGCGGTGCTGGCCAGGAGGGTGGCCAGCTTTGAAAGAGAATTTTCCATAAAGGAAAAGCTCATTAGCTGTATTTGCAAACATACTGTTAGAGAAGGTGCTTCTAGACCATAAAGAAGCCCCACTGTGAGCACTGCACATCGATAGATTTCACATCTCATACACCTTTCCATTCAGGCTATAACGAAACATGCTGTTCTAAAACACTACTGTTTTCAGTGTCGTCCCTCAAAGCGAAGCACGATGTAGGTTCCATTTGCCTTGGGGAAGGAAGACATATCTGGACTACGATAGGAGGAGGTCCTTTCAGAGAAGAGTGGCCACAGTGCAGAAGTAGCAGGAAATAATTGCAGCCAAACAAGCCCTAGCATAAGTCTAGCGTCCCAGGCACCCCACGCCAACACCACCCCTACTACCTCAGGCCTCCTTGTGCAGACAGACAGACCACTGAGATGTCCCAGGGCACTTCTGTCTATGCAGCACCCTTCTCCAGATCCCCAGTAGCTTTGCTCTTGTGCCTCATTCATTCAATCGCAAACATTTCCTGGGTGTCTCAGAGGTGCCAGGCAGGGTCCCCACAATCCTGAGATTCTCTTTTCCTCTCTGCTCCTGTCTGGGAGGTCAAGTACAGGTCTCCATGCTGGAATTCTGAGAGGCTGCCAACTCGTGGCTCCTGTGTATTGTTCACTGCTCCCCCACGGAGAAGTCCGGCTCATCACACATGCTTCACCCAGAGCTCTAACAGCACAGGAGGGGTGAGGACTCAGAGAGAGTGGGATCTCCCCCTGCCCAGTCCACCTGCACTGGTCCCACTTCTTCCTGGTCACCAGATCCTTCAGAGTGTCCCCTTCTAGCCTGTTCTTACAGTTTGCATTTCTGTGGACCATCACAACTATCCCACGTGTTTTTGAGACCCTCCTTCAGGTTCATCCTTGAGCTTGATGCGGGAGTGATCCAAAGAGGCACCTAGGGGTCAGTGCCTGCTCTCTAAGAGCTTGAGCCACAGTTGGAGGCATTGGTGCCACACAGGGCAGCACGTGGGTAAGTGCTGGGCTCTGTTCAGGACCTGCTAGGACTCAGGAGGCTGTCGGGACACACCAGGGAAGTCTAGGACCATCACGAGTCTAGTCTTGGCTCCATCACTTACCAGCTCTGTGACCCTGGGCAACCACTTGCATCTCTGAGTCTCTGTTTCTTCATCAATAGGATAGGAACCCTAATGCCTACGGATAGGGCTGACTTCAAGAGTAACTGAAGCGATGGGTGTGGAGATGCCTTAGACACCGGGAAGTGCTGTGCACATTCTAGGAATTACTGTCAATGGAGGGTGCTCACTCTGGTTTGGGGTGGTTAAGGAAGGCTTTATTCTGTTGTCCATTTACCCCTCTAGGACCAATATTTTTAAACATACACAGAAGTGAGAAGCTGAAAGTCACTTCCTCCACACATTCCTGGATGCTGGACCAGGGAATGGGCACAGAGGTGGCCCTCTTGCTCCAACCCACACCTTCTTCCGAAGAATCTTCTAAGGCTTGCATCCTTGTCCTGACCAGTTGGAGAAGGATGGAAACTCCGGGCAGAAACAGGGGCTCAGGGCCATGCAAGGCCTAAAGGAAGAGGAATGGTAATCAGCCTGTCATGCACCCCCATTCTGCCCAGGCAAAGGCTACTGACAGGCCCCCTGGGAGGCTCACTGCCGGACACGAGGATGGGTTGGCCTCTCCAGGGAGTTTCTTACCCACGAAGGTCTGTGGTGTATGGTGACTCTCTTGCTTGTCACCAGCAGAGGGCAGTGTCCAGAGTTCCCACCTCCTGCTTCCTCCTGGGCGCAAGGCCACCCTAGACCCTTCCTCTACTCCTTTCTTCTCCAGTGGGAGGCTTACAGTTGACAGTTCAATGTAAGTGTTAAGATTCATACACAGGAAGAGGATTTAGAAAGCAAGCGCAAGCCTAACCCACAGAGCACATTATATGCTTACACTGTTATTACTCTGGGACTGACTCTTCTTGTAGAAATGTAATTACCATGTAGTTTCTGTATATCACTAGATCTTATGAGGTAGACCAGTGGGCACCCCACTAAGCCCCTGGGGAGGAGAGCAGAGTTACAATCTGTGCTGTTTCTTTTTTTGGTTTTATCTTCTTTCCTATAAAATCTCTTGGGGGATCCTCCTCAGGAGGTAGCTCCCTGCTTTCAATCTCATTTTCTGATATCGAGTTCTGAGTTTCCCGTAATTGAATTTAGTCTGGGTCTCCTGGCTGCTCATCTTGGCTTGCTCGCCCTTCATTCTGTGGACGCCCTGGAGAGGGCTGTGTCCGCAGCAGGACCCCGTGGCTGGGAACCGAGTTGCGTTCAGTTGCTAAAGCAGATGGGCATTGTTTGTCAGAAATAGTGTTCACTAGACAAAAACTACTAGCTGTCCTTGACTATCCATTTCCTACTCCTTTGCGATTACTAAAGGACACCCTACCTATTAGTGGTAAATAAGGCTGCCCGAAATAAGTCCCACATCCCCCAGCCTCCCTTGCAGCTATGTGATTAAGTCCTGGCCAATGGGATGTGAGCAGAAGGTGTGGGCACAACTCCTGGACTGTCCTTAAAAGAAAAAGTGCTTCGAATTGACCAGAATCTGGTCACGTCAGTGGGAGCTGGAGTAGCCGTGGTGGACCGGATACGGGAGTCATGCTCTGTTGCCCATTCCTGACTGGCCGTGACAGAGAAAGGAGCTCTTTTTCGGTTGGCAACATAGTTAAGTTGGGCCTTTGTCACATAGTCCTAAACGGTGACCTCTGCTCTGGAGGTCTTCCGTGGGGGACCCAGGAGTGGGGGTCCCTGCCACATTCTCCTTTATTAACCTGCACTCCAGGACTAAAAGCTAAGTAGGAGCTGGGCTGAAACTCCACTGAGTTTGGGGCCATCTTTCCAACACCCTCTGCCACCCCATGCTTGGCTCTGAGTTCCTCCTGTTTCTGTTTCCCTTTGGTGGTGGCTAAAGGCCCTGGAGACACCCTCTCAGAGCCACCCACACTCAGGGCTTGTGGGAGTCCAGTCTGCAAGCATGACCAAGTCAGAGGGCAAGGGCAGGAGCCCAGGAGAACGATCCCAACTTCCAAGCACATTTTTCTCCTCCTGGCAGACAGGACACAGGGCTGGGCTGAGCTCGCGAGCTGATGCTGGCTCAGCCATGAACCAGCTGCGGATCCTGACAGCTCTCTTCCTCCTGGAGCCAGAGGAGGGACATGGGCCAGAGGATTTCTAGACTTCCTCCCAGCGTCACCATTCTATAATGTGACTTTCTGTGGCCACAGTGTCATCTTCAACACAGGAAGCAGGTGACCTCAGGAAGGTGCACATCTGTGCTGAGGGCTGGGCAGAGCAACTCCTCTCCCCTTCCATCAGTCTTGGCACTGAGCCCTGTTGCTGCAGGGGAGGAGAGGGCCTGAGGGGAGGCCGGAGAGGCATAACGAGGTGGCAGACCACCTGGGCCTTCTCTTGAGGAGTCTAGTCCCTCTGGAGCCCTAGTCTAGTCCCTCTAGTCCCTAGTCACACTCATGGAATAAGTGAGAATTGCCTTGTAAGTTACTCAGGAAATGTGCCCTGGCTGAGGGGCCACAGCATGGAGGGATGGGGGGGGGGGGAAGGGGGAGGGGCTCGAGGGGAGGGGGTTATAAAGACTCTGCAGGAAGCAAGTGGTGCCCTCAGCCCAGGTCTGAAGCCAGCTCCCCCCATTCTTGATGTATGACCTTGAACGAGTTTCCCAGCTTTTGAGCCTCCATTTCCTCACTTGAAAAATCAGGTTGATAGAACCTCCCTCTGCTCCATGTGCAAAGTGGGGCAGGAGTGTGTCTGAAGCACGCAGCACACAGTAGGTGCTCAGTGAAGTCCAGGTCCCCACTCTCTCCTCCTCACTCCTCTTCTGCTCTGAACACATCAGACTGATGAAGCACGCTGCTCAGTTTCCAGCTGACATTCTAACTCCCATGCCTTCTGCCCCCTGAGTCGCTCCTCTCTTTTCCTTTATTTTTTTCCCCCTACAACTTTGCACCTCTCCCTTCCCTGGCAGAGTTCTCCCATCCCCCTCCTTCGCAGAGGGCAAGGAAAGGTGGGCTTCCCCGCATGCCCAGTGATATTTCAGAATCGCTCATTAAGGGGAAGATCATGCATGCCATTTGAGTTTTAAAAGGGATTCCCATCAGAATGAGTAAAATGCTAACTTTTTGCCGGTCTAACCCACTCACCCACAGACCCTGGGGCAAAATGAAACACAACTCCATTTCTCTACGAAAAGCTTCAGAGAGCAGGTCATTCTGGTCACCGGGCCCATGGCAGTAGTGCGACGGTCTTGGCAAATATTGCTTCTATCACGTGTCCTGCCCCTCACTGCCTCTCTCTCAGCTGGTTGTAGGTGGGAGAAAATGACAGGGCTGTGCCCTGGTTGGCCTTAAATGGAAGCCGCACATTTCTGTCCTGCAGATGGTGTGGACAGGGGCCATGTGACCCCCAATGCTCTCTGCCAATGCACTTTCCCAGAGGTGAGGACTTTCTCTCAGGTCCATCTCTGACGCCCACCTCCTTCTCTGTGGTACCCTCACTGCTTTATGAGGTTTCTATCAGCCCTTTGGGAGCCAATGACAGCTGATGTCAACCCCTGAAACATTTTCCCACTCAGCCTAGGAGCCTTCGTTTATGTGAATATTTGCTCTCTGGAAATGGAGAACCTACTGCTGGTTTTATAAGTTACTAGAGGCCCGGTGCACAACATTCATGCACTGAGTTGGGGGTGGAGTCCCCTCAGCCTGGCTTGCATCCTTTAGCAGCCTGGGAGCCCTCGGGGGATGTCCGACTGACGGCTTAGGCCCGCTCCCTGCAGTCGGACATCCTTAGCACTGCCACAGAGGTGCTCACCAGCCGTCAGCTATAAGCCACAAGTGGTGCTCCCCCTGTGGGAGTGCACTGACCACCAGGGGGCAGCTCCTGCATTGAGCATCTGCTCCCTGGTGGTCAGTGTACATCATAGCGATCGGTTGTTCTGCTGTTCGGTCATTTTGCATATTACTCTTTTACTAATATTATATAGGATTTCACACATGTGTAGGACATGCTACTTAGCTGCTTTGGGTTCATTCTAGCAGTCTCTGGGGCCCCAGAAACATGGCTATTTCCATGGTCCTATGTCAGGACCCAAAGGGTCACTCCCTGTTAGACTTGGCCTTGGGCCTGGACCTTCTTCAGTGGGTCATCTAAGGGTCATTCCCATCAACACCTAAGTCCTTTTCATCAAGCACAAGAGTTCCCGGTTACAGTAGGAAGAATTCTGAAATGCCAACGAGCAGTACACAGGTGATAAAGTAGGTGGTGTCAGCTAGAGATGGCACATGGGGACAGCCATGGCATCCTAAGTGGAAGAAGGAAACCATGTGGGAGATCAGAGGTTGGTAAAAAGCATCCAGAACCTTTAAGCCTCCTGTGGCCACAGAGTGGTAACTGAGAAGCCGCGGGTGGTCACCAAATACTCGGAATCATGTTCTATGGTTCTGCCAACTCTTTTTACAGACGAAGACTCAGTTTTCCCATCTATAAAATGGAGACCACGAGGATGGACAACCCCCTAGGTCTGAAATCTTGACACAATGGTTTTGACGCTCATCTACAGATTTATCCGCTTACTAAAATCCCATTGGCTAAGCCCCTGTGCCCTTGCCCATGCCCTCACCAGTGTTTCTCTTTTCCAGGGCCGCTCCCAACAGGAGACAGTGTGCAGCAAAGACAAGGGCCGCACCACTTTGTCAACCTGCCCAAGTCCCCACCCCTCTCCCCTTAGAGGACCAGCGGGGGCATCTTAAAGCCAGCAAGCGCGTCACTGGGACCAAGAACCAGTCCTCAGAGCCTCGTCCTGTGCTCTGCTCATCCCAGACATGTGTAAAGCTCTATCTCAATTAGTCCGTGGCGCCTGTGGAATAAACATGTTCTGATCACTGCTGCTCACTGTGACTTACGTCTACCGTTACTTTCGTTTAAGAAAGCCCCTTTCCTTTGGGCTCCAGAGAGAGGGCACCACTGCAACTTTCGTCCCTGTCTCCTTTTAATGAGGTCAAAGGTCAGGCAAAGGGAGTCAGGCAGTTTTAGAAGAAGCCACAGGCGACAAAGTTGGCCTCGAACAGGAGAGTTAAATAGATCACTCCTGGCTCCTGCAGCTTATCTGAGAGGTGAGGACGTGGTTATAGCCAGGTGTCCTACAGCTGGATGCAAGTTCACCATTTCTTTCCCCAGTAAAAGCTTGCTTTTTTTTCTTTTTTTAATTTACTACCTGGATGAGGAAGCCCCATAATGCAGTCCTCTGTGACCTCCACTGTAACTTGATGTTACAGAATCCATCTCCAGCGATCGGAGCGTGGCCACACTGGAGGGATGCTCTCAGTGGAGTAGATCCACCTCCGTGTTTTGCTGTTCACTTCCACTTCCCGTGACCCATTGCATTTGCTGGTTCTCCGGGGGTGGCATCTGGGATAGTTCCATCTCTAATGCGAGTGGGTTAAAACGATCATCTCTTAGATGCCTATACTAACTGCAGTCTCTCTCCCACGCCTCACCCCTCTCCTCCTCCCGGTCTTCCTGACTGTTGGTTGGCTGGGAACAATGGGAGCCCATAACGGACAGTGTGCCATCGTCCCTGACAGCCTCGGTGCTCTAGGATGGGCCTGCCAAACCCATTAGGGTAATGACCGCACTGCAGAATTAGAACACTCACTCCTACACAGAGAAGAAAAAACTGGGGAGAGAGGGAGCGGGGTTAAAATCTCTCGCTATTTTGCTTTCTTTCTTCCTCCTAGCATGTGGTGTGATTCCTCTTTCGTTGTCTTTTATCACATTACAAAGATAAGCAAGTGCAAACCGTATATCAGGGAAGGCAGAGGCATCATTTGGGGGTTGGGGAATGGTCCAAAAGAGCTTATTGTGCCTCGCGGTGAAGCCAGCAGCTTCATTCCATTGTCATTTCCCCGCACGGGGCATGTTCGGGACGCTGTTTGTGGGGTCTTGCAAGCTCAGCAGGCACTCACAGGATTCACTTTCCCTCTGGGGAAGGGGAGGGGCTGTTGTAGAACTTGATCATCTTTCTGACTGGGGATCGTAAAGTGCTGTTGATAATGATGATAATTAAAGTGATTTGCTAACAGTAATTAGTCCCTAGGACTCCCTTGTGGAGGTAAGAGATTGCTCCATCTGGAGGCCCAAAGAGTTGGGGTCTAAGACAGAGCTAGTCCTGTCTGGCCATGAAGGGCTGGTCCAGGCACACGGATTGAGGGCTGTGCACAGAGAAGGGTGTGGGAGCAGGGCGGGGGGGGGGCAGTTCTGTGGGGGGCACGTTCAGTATGAGATAAACAGGATGGTTTAATGCATCAAAGAGATGTGCCCCCGCCCCCAGCCCCTGCTGAGTGTGGCCCTTTAAGACCAAGGCTGGAAGTGCACCAGTGGAAGTGGTGGGTTTTCCAGGGAGCATCAGGTTCCCACGGAGAGACAGAGGGACCAGTTGCTAATACTATGTGGCTGGCAATTAGATTGGTGAGATAAGGTTCAGGCACAGGAAACTCTCATAAGCCAATGCAAGGCGAGAGATAAATGTTTTCTGGTGAACACGATAATTCCCAATATCCGCATTAGCTTTAGAAATAAGTCCAAATCATCTGCATGGCATCCAACTCTCCCTGAACAGCTCCCCATCCTTACAACTTTATGGTTCCTCATATCAGCTTTATTCAGTAACTACCATTCATTCATTCTATCCATCCATCCACTCATCCACTCACCCACCCACCCATCCATCCACCCACCCATCCAACCATCCATCTATCATCCATCCATCCTCTTAACTCACAGATACTGAGCAGGCACTGCGTATCTGATCTCTGGAAATGCGAGTGAATTAGCCAGGTAAGCTGAGGATCTCATGAACTTATGGTTTAGTGTGTTTAGCAGAAACAGACAATATAGTAAAGGAAAAAAACCATGATAGGTTCCAACAAAGAAAAAGTGAAAAGGAGAAAGTAAAGCAGGAGAATGAGTCGCTGTGGGAAGGTTGGAAGACCCCTGTGGATGGGATGGTCAGAGTGGGACTCTTGGAAGATGTGACATTTGAGCTGAGACCTGAATATGAGCGTCCTCTCCCCACAGTGGTGGTGGGCGGGGAGAATGGAGCCGAGGCTAAGAATTCCAGGTGGATGCAACAGCAAAAGTGAAGGCCCAGAGGAGGGAACAGGATGGGTGTCCTTCAGGACTAGAAGGAAGGCTGCCAGGGCTGGAGCTCGAGGAGCTGGGGGAAAGTGGCCTGGTGGTGTCTGAGTAGAAGGTGGGACCGGAGGGTGGCGGGCCATGCCAGCTCTGGCAAGGCATCCAGATTGCTTTCTATGTGTGTGGGAGCCAGTGAAAGGTTTTAAGCAGAGAAGTAATGTGATTTGCTTTGCGTTTCAAAATCTTTTAAAAACGATCAGTGCTTGTCATTTCCAAAATACACATTTCCGTGCCGCTATAGAGGCTGTCCGCTGGGACCTCCCCCTGCACTGTGTTCACCTGCCAGTCTCTTACGCAGCCTTTGAGATCTAGCTCAGGCATCTCATCCTCAGTGAAGCCTTCCCCGACCTCACCGCAGGCCCCGTCTCCTGCCAACCACTCCTTTCTCTTGCTCCTTTCCTGCATGCTTCTCACACGCTTCTAACATTGCACAAGTCTAATACACTGCCACCGCGTGCTTACATGTGTCTCTCCTAATGAAGGGCTGGGAACATGGGAGAGGCTTAATAGGTTTGACAAGGGCCAGTAGTCAGGGTAGACGCCACAAAAGCCAACCTTGAAAGATGCATAGAATTTTGATAGATTGGCAAAGAGAGGCCAGAGCGACCCAAACCCTGCAGTATCTGCTCAAGTCAACATGAGACACGATGGAGAGATATGTCATTGAAAAGGGGTGCTCACTGCACTCAACACCCTGCGACCCTTTCCTCTCTCCAGGAGAACGCCAGCACTCAGTTAATGAGCATGAGAGATGTTGACTTGCATAGGCCACTCATGCATTTTGCATATTTCCATTTAACACTGAAATGCATGGACAGACTTCTCAATCCCCTAGTTCATCCTTTCCTTCATTTAGCAACTTTTAATTAAACGTCTCCTGCCGATGCTGCTTAGTGCAAGGCCCTGTGAAGGATCAGAAAGTAGACATTTGTCTTTGGTGAGTTCATAGGCTACAGCTCCCAGGGCAGAGGCAGAGGCAACGCATGGTCTCCAGCTCGGATTCTGGAATCAGAAGAGGTGGGTCTCAGACTGACTCTGACAAGTGGATCGTGGGCAACTGGCTTCGCCTCCTTGAGCCCGGGTTCCTCCTGTATAAAACAAGGGTGATGATATATACCTAGGAGGGTTGGGTTGGCAGAGTTGGGCACAGAGCTACAGCTCTGTGAATCGTAGCTGTTGGTTATCAGGGTTTTCCCAGCTCTCCTATGGGAGGATTTGCAGTTCCTATTAACAACTACTGGTTAGACTCTATCTAGGGGTACCCAGCTCCCTTCTTTCCCCAATACCAAGGCTAAGTCCAATTAACTGCACCCCAACTTGGAACAGGGATTGAGCATGTCACTGGGAAGCCTGCATTGGGTGAGGGCAGTGGGACAGAGGAGCCCCCCCTCCTTTTTCTCCAACTGTGAGCAGAACCCACCCATCTACTTCCTTTCTCTTCTCTTGCCTTAAATAGGCCTCAAAGAGATCATGAATTGATTTCCCCGGACCCACAGATACCAGAGAGTCTTCTAGTCTGCTCCCCAACTCCTGCCCTTCCCTGCCAGCAGTCACTTTCTCATCCTATCACTGCAGCCGCAGAGGCGTCGGGGGTCAGTGAGTGGGTTGAGAAAGCGCAGACAGGAGATTCATTCCTGCCAGGGGATTCTGAATAGATAATAATCGTCTGCAGATGGCAATTAACAGAACCTTTTAAGAAAATGCCTTGATGGCGATAAAATGAAAGGCGCAGCACAACGTCCCTCTTGTTACAAGTCATTACGGAGACGGCCTGTTATGCCTGCTACGCGGAGGTGTTGAAGGAGCTGATATTTCCACCAGGTCATGTTGAACGAGAGAGATTCCCTCGACTTTCATCTGCCTCCCGTGGGGCTCATCCTCCAAGATGGCATTTGAGGACCGGAGTTGGATCTTCTTGGAGCCCTGGCCCTGGCTGTACTGGCAATCAGCTCCCCGAACAGATGGAAGGGGTGGAAAGAGGAACTAACGTTTACCCCACCAAGTGTCAGACACCAAGTCTGGGTGAGCGGTTTTTATTGTCTTTATCACCGTCATCCTTAATACCTGGCAAGCAAGGAAGTTTTTCCCCCTCGCTTCATCATTTAATATATATATTAATTATTGATTTCAGAGAGAGGAAGGAAGAAGGGAGAGAGATATAGAAACATCAAGGATGAGAGAGAATCATTGATCAGCTACCTCCTGCACGTCCCCTACTGGGGATCGAGCCTATAACTCGGGCATGTGCCCTTAACTGGAATCGAACCTAGGACCCTTTGTTCTGCAGGCAGATGCTCTACCCACTGAGCCAAACTGGCTAGGGTTCGCTTCATCATTTTTTAACAGATGAGAAAACCGAGGTTTGAGAGGTTAAACGCCTTGCTTGAGGCCAGTTAGCAGAGATGACACGTGAACTTGGACCTGCCTGATGGGAGCCCATGCCCTTTTCTACTCCCCAACACTCAGCGCACCCGCACGTCTTCCCCGCAGAGTTTAAACAGTTATTCATTATCCATGTGTCTAATGATTTGTTTGCCTCTTTTCTTGACTTTGTTGTAGCCTTTTTCCAGGGCAGGGTGTCACTGTCTTTCCTACTCAGCACTGCGTTGCCAGTGCTGTGGGCAGTTAACAAATATTTGCTGAATGAATGATTGGTTTCCTCTGTGGCCCTGAATCATTAGATGTGGCCAAAAGAAGATCATCTGGGGGTCAATTGATATCTTTATTAAAAGACATTTTCATGTGAAGCAATAGATTTGGTACAGGCTAACCCTCTGGCTAGATGTGGCTTTTTATCCCTCGATCAAGGTCCAAGACCCATCTCAACCATTCCTTTGTGGACAGGCCGAGCATGCGTTGATGGAAAACAGCACCCTCTTGCCTTAATTATATCCTAACTAGAGGCCCAGTGCACAAAAGTCATACATGGGTAGGGTCCCTAGGCCTGGCCGGCAATCTGTGGGGTGACCAGCAGGGAAATCAGGCCCCCCCCTCCCCCCTGCTCGCATCCGCCTTGGCTGGCCTGGGGCCTGTGGGCTGGAGGCAGCTCCTGCATTGAGCGTCTGCCCCCTGGTGGTCAGTGCGCATCATAGCAACCAGTCCTCCCACTGTTCAGTCGATTTGCATATTAGGCTTTTATTATATAAGAGGATTATATAGGATATCCTCAGATTCGATCCTGCCTGCCTAGGCCTCTCCCTCTCCACCTGCTTCCTGTGCAAGGTGATGGGGAGTGGCAGTCTCCGGGAACCACGGTCTCTCCCCCCGTCTGGAGAAGGAGAAGTTCTAGCTGATTCTCTGGGCAGACAGAACAAGGCCAGCTCACAGGTATGGCTCAGCTCTTAGCTTTTCTAGCCCCGAAAACCTGCCAGAGCGCCTTGATGAAATCTCCAAGTGTCAGCTGGGAGAAAAGATGCATTACACATTTAAAACAAAAAACAGCCCAGCTGAGTGGCTCCATGGTTGAGTATTGACCTATGAACCAGGAGGTCACGGTTCAATTCCTAATCAGGGCATATGCCCCGGTTGCAGGCTCGATCCCCACTATGGGGACATGCAGGAGGCAGGCGATCAATGATTCTCAACATCGATGTTTCTATCACTTTCTCCCACTCCCTTCCTCTCTGAAATAAATACAAATATTTTAAAACAAACAAACAAACAAAAAACAACAATGATAGGATTTGGGGCAGGAGAGTTCAGGAAAAAGGCTACCTTCCTTCCTGGTCATGTTTTGGAAAAGCAGACCCTCAACCTGGAGGCTGCTAAGACCGTTTCTGGGACAGAGAACAGTAAGCAGCACAGGCAGGTGGGACTGAGCCCAGCAGCTCCCCCCACGCAGGGGGCTTAGAACTGGAGGCTGTTTGTGAGACGGAATCTCCAGCTGCCTGTGGGAGGCGCAGGTGAGCCATCAGGTGGGTAAGAAAGAGCAAAGGGGAGGAGCAAGTTGGTAATTGATGCTTTGGACATGGCACCTGCCTCTTCTGCACTCGCCTCACCACCTCATGCTTCAGTCTGGGAGGCTTTAGAAAGGCCAGGCCAGCATTTCTCAAAGTGCGCCCACAGGTACCCCTGATGGAGTCACCTGGGGGTTCCCTAATCAAGCAGCCCCTGGGGCCTTCTCCTCCTGTCTGGGGGGTGTTTCTTCCCAGGTCTCAAGTAGCTGCTTGCTTGCCCGTTAGGTGTCAGGGCCATAGCTCCCACACCCATGCCACATTGAATGGGCCAGGACCTTCCCAGGGGCTGGGAATCTGCTTGTTGAAAGCTCCCCAGGCGATTCTCACGGACATTAGAACTGGGCCCCTGAGCTACCGTATGTCCCAAGGTGTATCCTCTGAGTAAGCGGGGACGGGGGGTACCCTAGGAACCATCTGGTGGCATCGCTGATCTTGGGTACACCGCTAAAGGTATCCTGGCTCTCTAAAAAGTTCCCACGGGGAAAAGACTGAATGTGTCTCATTCACCAGCGCTCTTAGACCCCAAAGTCCTGGGAATGAAGGACTCTTTGAAATCACTGCCACCCAATCTCTTGATTCTACAGGACAGTGATGGTTAATGTCATGTGTCCACTGGGCTGGGCCACGGTGCCCAGGGGCATGGTCAAGTGTATTGAGGATGTTTCTGTGAAAGTGGTTGGGAGGAGAGCAGCAGTGAGTTGGTGGACTTGGGTAGAGCAGGTTGCCTAGCACAGCGGGTGTGTACAGTGGGCAGAGGGAGGGCGGAGAGTGGATTTGGGCTGCACGCTCCACACCCCAGCACTGCACTTGTATGACGTGCACCTCCTCCAGGGTGAGGCGGAATGGGGCTCCCGTCAAGTTGTCAAGTCCCTTCAGCGGTTGGAGAAACTGTCCTCTGGATGGCTGAGCCCTTGGGCCGGGCTGGCCTCCAGGGCAGGGCTGCCCCAGGAGGCTGACCGTGTGTGGAAGAAGCCGGATCTGCTCCTCAATGGAAACCAAGCTGAGAGTCGTGCCCACCACAGCCTCCGAGGCCCCCGGAGGTGCTCCCCCTGCTGCTCGCTGCTCCACAGAAAGCCGAGGGCATGGCCTGTAAGCTGCTCCGCCCCATGGCACCCCGGGAAGCACCCCCTGCTGCACCCCAGGATTCCCAAGTGTGGTTTATCTTAATAAAACAGTAACCCAGTTTTTCACTATGTTATTGATAACCAGCTGTCCACTAGGCTTGCATGTTTCTAAGCAATTAGAGCAAACGACAAACACCTCACTCCCTGAGTCTGAACAGCTCCTCATTCTAGAAATCACTGCAGGTGCCTGGTTGTTCTGGAAAGAGTATGCGAGCCGCGGGAGGCAAGCAGAGCTGCTGCCTGCCAGATGCGCTTGCTTAAGGAGTCATCGACTGAAAAATTCAGAGGGATGCCTGGGAACTGGTCCCTGGCAGCAAAATGGAATTCTCCCCAGTCCCACCGAGCTAAGCACCGGGTTACATGTCTCTCCCAACAGCACGGGGGACCCTTCTGGAAGGTGTCCACGTAAGCTCTGTGCAGGGGGCATGGATGGTGAGAACTCCTGGTGTCCTGGGCAGTGGAGGGGCCAGACTGGAGCTGACTCCTAGCCCAGTGCTCTCTCCAGCCACCACCACCCCGCCAGGCTTCTGTCCCTGCCCCTCTGTAGACAGGAAGAGATGCCTAGGGAGAACTCGAGCATTGCCATGCAAGTCACCTTTTATCACCTGCAGGGGAAAATCGCCTCACCTGTGAGCTCCTGGAATCATGGAAATATTTCTACCACTGCTTTAGCGCTCACAGCACGATACAACCACTTATCTGTTCACCAATTTCCTGTTCGATGGGGAGTTCCTTGAGGAAGAAATGCTTCATGACCTGTGTCCCTGGTACCTTCTAGGATGTCTAGAAATAATGGTACCTCAAGCATGACGGTCAAATAAGCGAAGGAATAGGAGAGGGGAGGCTGACCCGCTATACACTTGTAAAGACCAGGATGGGTTTCCTTCCCCTTTCTCTCGCTCTCTCTTTTTTTAATCCTCACCCGAGGATATTTTTCCATTGATTTTTAGAGAGACTGGAAGAGAGAGACAGAAAGACAGAGAGAAACATCGATGTGAGAGAAACACATCGATTGGTTGCCTCCTGCACGTGCCCCAACCAGGGCCCGGGCTGGGGAGCAGCCTGCAACCGAGGTAAGCGACCTTGACCAGAATCGAACCCAGGACCCTTCGGTCCACAGGCCAACGCTCTATCCACTGAGCCAAACTAGCCAGAGCTCTCTTTTTTGTTTTAACTATAAGAAATCCGTGCTTACTGTACAAAGGAAAAATGAAAAACGAAAAACAAAACTAGAGACAATCCAAAAGAATAAAATAAAAATGATTCAGCCCTGATGACTCCCACCAGTGATAAATACATTTAACATTTCAGTAGATAGCCTGCTACCCATTTCTAGGGCGATATATTCATGAAATTCACATGCACATATTTTCCTTTTTAATTAAAAGGGGACCATACTATGTATGTTGTCTGCTTCTGGCTCCTTCGCTTCACATGAGATTGGAAACGAGGGCCAGCAGGCCAGGGGGTTTGTCTCGAAGCTGTGTTTGCACAGCAATCGCCCATCTTTACTGAGACGGCATCTCTGATGAGGGGCTCAGTTGGTGTGAACGCCTTTCCATGCAAACACAGACCCATGGGTGAGCTGGAATGTGGGAGACCAGCCCTCAACGGTTGCCATTTGTATTACTTTTATATTTTTGCTATGACAACAATGCTCCAATGACTATCCCTTTAGCCAAATCTTTGCACAAATCCCTAATTTTTCCGTAATTTCCATTTCTAGAATAGAAGTTTCTGGAACATGGGTGCATACTTTATGGCTTTTGAAAAGTGTCGCCATACTGCTCCACAGAAAGGTCATACAACGTCCAGCCCCATGAGGGGTGCATGGAGGGTCCCATGTCTGTTTGGACAGAAGGTGTCAGGTAGTCCAGGCAAACCCCCAAGATGAGCTACTTCAATTCCATCTGAAGACCCGTGTGTATCACTCCAGGGCAGAAGCAAGGGCATGCTTAGTCGTTCATCGTCTACCAGGTGTGTGTGCTCAGTATGATGAGCTATGCAGCTGTTTACCTGCCTCTGGACACACACCTGAGGTCACAGATATGAACGTTCTTAGCCCAGTGCCTGGTCCACAGCAGACACTCAGCAGACGCTCCTGCCATCTGTGCCATCTCTGCCGCGTGGGCACAGCCTTTCTCATCCCGTAGTTGGTGGTTGTCTCCAGCCACCTGTCTTGGAACACCCCTCCCCCGCAACACACACACACACACACACACACACACTATTATCCTCTAAGCCAGAATAATTTATAAAAAGTGTAAGGTGGACCATGACATTCCCTTGCTTCACTGTCTTTAGCGGTTCCCCACTGTCCGTGCACTGAAGTCTGGATTCCTTGGGGAGACTGAGGAGGCTCCCTGAGTCCCTGCAGCTTCATTTCCCATGGGTCTCCCACAAGTGCCCACATCTCGGTTATATTCTACTCGGGGTCTCTTAGCAGGATTCAGGCCTTTATTCCTCTGTGACTGAGAAGAGGGCTATTCTCTCTCCCCCAGACACATCTGTTTCCTTTCCGACCTTGTTTGTGTACAGAAGTGGCTACTGGGAAACTGATATCAGGGCTTTTCTGACTACCCCACCCAAGCGATGCCATCCTCGCCTTCTATAGTCCCAGGGTACTGCGAGCACTCAGCATGTGTGACATGTCTCCCATTGTATTGTAATGACTGCTTTCTTGTGTATCTCACAGCTAGACCATTGAGGATCACACCCTTGTTTTACTTTACATTCTCAATATCTGACACCAAGATCAGCACACAGTAGGTGCTTAATAAACGCTCCTTGAATGAATGTGCAAGTGAAATGATAATATTCTCCCATCCTTTCTTCTTTCCCTTATTCCATTTGTCCAGCTACAGGGCTCCATTCACAACAGTCACTAGGCAGCAAATGAGTCATCATAACATTTCCTCTTATTCAGACAGTGCTGCCGGTTTCCCGAGCTCATGACATGCCGTCCTGCCTCCTTCTTAGCACCAAGCAGGGTCCTGTGAGAACCAAGTGCTCTGCCACCCTCTGTACCTTCGAGGAGGCACAGTGCTGGTGGGGGCGGAGAAGACAAGCACGAGGTCAGTCCTCCCAGTGGAGGGGGGGCCGGGTGGAGTCTGGCTTCATGGCCTCCATGGGAAGCCCTGTGTCATATGGGAGGGAGGGCTGCTGTTCTGGGACCACAGATAGGGCAGATAGGGCTTACAGCGAAGGGAGGAGATGAAAAGGGATCAGGAGAGGGGAGGGGGCAGGAAGGAGAGAGAGAGAGAGAGAGAGAGAGAGAGAGAGAGAGAGAGAGAGAGAGATTCATAGGGAGAGATTGCAGACAAGAAGGAGACAATGAGGAAGGGACAGGAACCCACCCTCGCGTGAGCTACGGTGTGAAGAGCAGCATCTTCCGCTGACACAACCTGAGGGGTGTGAGGGAGAGAGCCTCTGCCTTTTCCTCAATGCCATTAATTACTCTGTGGCTTTAAATAAAACCCGGCGATTGGTGGGGAAGCCTGACAGGGCTTCTTTTAACTTAATGCTTGCTGAACCATCCCTTCTATCTCACTTACCTGATGTGGAACATATGCTGGGATCAGAGTGACAGAGAATAAATCACCAGATTTGCTTGGCTTCTTTGAAAAATGAATCTGGGGCCTGAGATTTCTCATCAGTATATATCTTCCCCGAGCAGCCTCCTGACAGCCAATCAAGCTCGGAGGATGTCCTGTGCATGAGGAAACCGGTACCCAGAAGTGCCCAGATGCCCTCATCTGGCAACGCATCCATCACCTCGGGACGCAGGTCTGGCCACCTGGCCTAGGCCTGCAGGTGTTTCCAGGTGAGATCGGAGAGCCTGCTGAGATCGGAGGCCTCGGGTACACTTGCGGTCTGTAGGTGAATTCAACTAGTGTATCCACAATGGAGTTTTCAATCTGCATCTGAAACCCGCACCACAGTGAGGGAGGCTTCGTGCAGGGAGGCGCAGGCGAAGGCCCAGGGCCAGGAAGCCTGGGGGAAGCGGGGTTCATCCTGGCTCTGCCACCTGCAGCATGAGTGCACCTCAGTCTCTTCATCTATAAAATGGGGCGGAAGCAGCCTTCCGGCTTCGTTTGCCTGAGTTCCAACGTCAGTCATCCTCTCCCCATTCTCCCCTCCCCATTCTCACTGCTGGTTCCAGTGAGTTATAAGGTTCCAGCACCACCCCTTGCTTGTGTCAGATGCTAAATAAATGTCACTTTCCCTCCCTGGAGGGTGCAAGAACTCCCAGGCCTCTGGGATGAACCAGAGGGAGAGCCTGGGAATTGTTTTATTTATTATTATTATTTAAAAATATTTTTTATTGATTTCAGAGAGGAAGGGAGAGGGAGAGAGAGATAGAAACATCCATGATGAGAGAGAATCATGGATCGGCTGTCTCCTGCATGCCGCACACTGGGGATCGAGCCTGTAACCTGGGCATGTACCCTGACCGGGAATCAAACCATGACCTCCTGGTTTATAGGTAGATGCTCAACCACTGAGCCACGCCAGCTGGGCTGGGAAGCACTTTTAACTGGATATTTGCATCAGGATAAAAGGGGTGTGGCCCTGTGTGTGGTGTGGATGCCAGGCAGTGGCGCTCAGCCCACACATACTGCTCTCTGAGGGCACCTGAGTGAGAACACACTCTTGCTGGCACTCTGGTGCCTGACCTGTCCGTTTCACATCTGTGTGATGTTGGACAAGTCACGTATTCAGTGCAATGCAGGGGGTCCTGTGTCCCTCAAAACATAAGAACAACATTGCTGACGAACAAGCCTAGGGAATATGGTTTGACTGAGATTAGACAGCAATTTGGGGTTCATCTCAACAGTCAAAAAACTGTTTGAGCCTGGCCGGTGCGATTCAGTGGTTGAGCATCGACCTATGAACCAGGAGGTCACGGTTCAATTCTTGGTCAGGGCACATGCCCGGGGTTTCGGGCTCGATCCCCAGTGTGGGGCCTGCAGGAGGCGGCCAATCAATGAGTCCTTCTCATCATGGATGTTTCTATCTCTCTTTCCCTCTCCCTTCCTCTCTGAAATCAATAAAAAAAAAAAATTTAAAAGCTGTTCAAACCTCTTGACTCAGTCACCCCACTTTTGTGAATCTGTTCTACAAAATAATTCTAAACATCAAGAGATCTTTTAGCGTAATAGCAAAAACAGCCCAAATGTCCAACAAATGGTCCGCAGACTTGATGGAATATCATGAACCCTTGAAATGATTGTTTATAAGAATTATATAAAATGAAAATTGCATATGATAACTATGCTAAATGAAAAAGAAAGGAATGATAAAAAATATAAGTAAAGATAATTACTACTATGTTAAAATATGCATAAGAAAAAGACTCAAAGGAAATTCACCCAAATGCTAATGGTGCTTGTATTAGACTGGTGGGATTTGAGCTGACTCCTTTTCTCTCTCTAGTTTCTACATTTTCTGTGATGCGGTAATATTACATCCTTATGGAAGAAATTATTTTAAAATATGTCAAATCCTATCCCCAATGCATATGGATAGTAGAAAGTGGTTCCGCTGTATTTCTAGAAAATGTCATCATGGTCATCAATAATAAAAGAACCTTAATAAAAATTAACAGCATTAAAACAAACACAGCCTAGGAAAGAACGGTGTAATGACTTCCTCAGCCAGGCACACTGACTTCCTCCAGGATCAATTTTGGGGTCTATTCTTCTCCAAGTGGTTGAGTTTTGTCCAGCGAGGCTAACCTGGGGAAGCTGGCCAACTCCAGGCTTGCATGCTGCTCAGTGCTGGGCAGGCAAGGAGCTGCCTTGCCAGCCCTGTGCCCACACTCCCCGCCCCAGCGTCTTCGTCTGAAGGATAGAGCGCCAGTGGTGCTGGTCCAGCTTGCAAGGCTCTCAGGATGGAGACCTGGCCGGATCTCCTGATTGGACTGGAGCTCATGGATAGGCAGCCAGGAGTGGGTAGGATAGGGGATGGAGAACAGGAATGACAGAAGGACAGCACTTAAAGGGACAGGAAGAGAGCTGGTCTTTCTGAAGGAGCAATCAGTAGCAATTGTTCCTGCCATGGGGGTCTGAAGGGAGAGGCAGGGGCTCTCTGCAAACCCCTGTTGTAGTTAGAGGACATCTTGACCGATGGAGCATGGCGGGCTTTGGGCTTTTGCCTAAATAATAGCAAAGAAAAGGCCAGCATGGGACCAGTTATGTTATCAGTAGGAGGATGGGCCAGAGGTAATTTTTTAAAATATATTTTTTTATTGATTTCAGAGAGGAAGGCAGAGGGAGAGAGATAGAAACATCAGTGATGAGAGAGAATCATTGATCGGCTGCCTCCTGCACACCCCCCACTACTGGGGACTGAGCCCTCCACCTGGGCATGTGCCCTGACTGGGAATCGAACCATGACCTCCTGGTTCATGGACCAGAGGTCATTTTAGCGGATCCAGGAGCTGCTCACAGGAGAGAACAGCTGACATAATGAAGGTCAGGATGACAAAATGATGGTGCCCATCCACGTCCAGCTGCGTGGGATTGTCACCCCCTGTCCTACCTGTTCTGGGATCCTCTGTGATGGGCAAGGTGTGGACCACAAGGCCACAGCCTGCTTTGTGCAGGGGGAGTTTGCACAACTAATAAAAGCACCAGGACCCGTGGCCTCATGCTGTCTGCAGTCCCATAACTTAAATCCTTGCCAAATGCTCAGAAGGATAAACTCAAACCAACCCCACCCAGATCAATATCAGCACCCCCAAACACAGAATAGAACTTTCACCCCACCGTTTGCTTCCCAAAGCTGACGAAGGGAGACCCAACTCTCTGTGCCAGCTTCTGGCATCTTCGTTTCATGTTTTTCACTAGAGGAAAAGACAGCTGGTCCTTTTTGCTTGGAAAGATGCATTTTTAATGAATGTCAATGTTCTTTGAGCTCCTTCATTGGAGGGGGGGGGGGGGGGCACAGCTTGGAGAGCCAGTCTCAGGGAGACAATGACTCGCTTCTTGCCATTTGCTTTCCCTTTCACACCTGGTAGAGGTGGTGAAGCTCAAACTGTCTGCCTGACCATTGTTCCCGGGGGAGCCTGTGCCCGGGGCCAGCAGACACAGCTTGCTTAGAAGAGGACTCTCCTGATTAGCTGGCCTCCCTGGATTGTTTTCTAACAATGGAAGCTGGTCTACCCAGACACATCTACTCTTCACCCTGCTTCCTCTCGGCATTCACCCAGGTTTTATTTATTAAAAATCTACCACATGCCAAGAACTATTCTATTTCATCCTCTTAACAACCCTACGATACAGCTGCTGGCACTGTTATCATCACCATCCCCACCTTACAGATGGGAGTGAAGCACTGAGAGGTCAATATGCTACAAACATTTGCTGTCCTTGTAACCATGACAATACTCTGCCTCCCCCAGTACCTGACATCTGCTAGGCAGTGTGAGGGTGTGGGGATGGGGATGGTGCTGGGGTCGGATAGAGGTGAGAAACGCTCAGTAGCCGCCCTCACGATCTGCAGGGAAATGTCTCTAACCATTTCCTCGCCCCGCCTACGGGGCTGCACTGCAGGGCCCAGTCCTCCTGCATTCATCTTGGTCTCAGGGGGCCCCTCCACTTCCACTGGCTGAGACATGATTCTTTTGCACTGACCCAAATGCATCCCACGTTTCTACAGGCTCTGCAGCCCTTGGCCTTGAGACTCAGGCAGGACTGGGCTCCTTTTCTTACCTTTCTGCCCTGCCCCAAACCTAACAATAGCTCTGCAGAATGAAAACTCTTGTCAAAGAGACCTGAGGGAACAGCATGGCCACTTCTTGGAATGCTGGGCTGGAGGGGAACCTGAAGAGGTAAGCTCACCTCGGAGAGGTCTGCTCTAGGGATGTAAGGAGGACCTATGTTCTGCCAGGCCACACTGCAGTTTCTAGGATGCTCGGGTTAAAAGCCAGCCTCAGACTCACCCAACCCAGCATCACCAGCTCTTCCCGCTATTGGTCACAGGGGCCCGACAATCACTATCAGAAGAATTTATTGCTTTGACCTGGAGACAGAGCTGCTGTGCATTGTATGACTGGCATTGTAGGAAGAGGAGGAAAAAAACAACAGGCTGTTCTATAGATTTCAGTTCCCAAATCATGAGCTCCATTTGTAGAAACGCTGACTTCTAAATAATCGTCATCGTCAAAGTGGGGTATCTGTTAAGCACCTACTAGTGTGTGAGGCTGAGCACCTTGTCCAGCAAACCCAAGCCACTGTCTTTGCCCCGGTGATGGGCAGGGTTGTGCCCTGCTCTGCACTCCATGCCCTGTGAATAACGCTGTCTTGTAAAGAGCTTGTAATCCAGGCGTCTGTCTCCCCCATATGACCATGAGCTCTTGGGGGGCAAAGATGACTCTTCATTCCTTTTGCACCCCAGTGCCTCGTAGCCTGGGCACACAGGAGGCACTTCGTGTAAGTTTGTTAAATGTTGATGACTCTCATGTTGTATGGAGAAACTAGATATTGCCACCACTAATTCCACATACCTACCACACCTGCATTCATCCTTTCCTTCTTCCATCCTCTCATGCTGAAAGCCAGTCCTCCACAGTGTTCTCTGTGTCCATCTCCTCCTTCAGTCATCTCCTCTCTTTCTTGCATCCGAAGTTCCTTCTCACTTCCTTGGAGCAAGAAGCAAGCAACCCCATACTCAGTTACTTCCCGGTCCTGCAATCTCCCCTAGACCCCACACCTTATTCTGGCTGTCACCCCATTTCTCTGTATCCTCCCCAGGCAAACTTCTGCAACAAGTTGTCTGTGCATGTGAGTTCCCCTTTGTCTCCTCCCATTCAATCGTGAGCTTACTTTCTCTGCTGTAGACCCTATGGTTACACAAACTTGTTTTTGTTAAGACCACTGTCAACCCTTAAGTTGCTAAATCTTGGGGTCCATCTGCCCACCTCCAACTTACTTGAGTTGCGGGAAACATTCCACACAGTCGTCTACTCCCAACCCCTCCAAATACATGTTTATCAGATTCAATGACAGTGCACTCTGTAGTTTCCCACACATGCCTCTATTTAGCTTCTTCTCCATCTCCGTGGTAGGTTCCTGTTCCCTAAACATAGGACCCTGACCTTGACCTCGCTCTTTAATAATCTCATCAATTGCATCATATCTGGTTGACACTTCCTATGTTTATATCTCCAGCCCAAACTTCCCCATGATCTCCAACTGCCTACTTGACACCCTCCCTTGATTGTCTCCCAAGCACCTGAAACTGACGCCATTTTAAACCAACCTCTTCCATCTCATTGCTCCCCCCAGACCACATCCTTTCCTTGTCTTCTCATTCTCGGTAACTAAGATCTCTGTGCACCTAGTTGCCCAAACCAGAATTCTGAGTGTCGTCTCTAATTCTCTCACTCACTCTGTTTGAGTGGTCCTCTCACTCTCCTGACTGTTCATTTCTCTCTGGTCCACTGTGTCTCTTTTCCTCATCTGAGATTGCACTACATCCTAGGAAGATGCTGATTAATTACAAAGACTTGGTGCACATGCGCAGTAAGTGTGTTGTGGATGACGAATGGATAAGAGAATGGGTGGACGTAAAAGGAAAAGCCAGACTCCTGGATACCCTGTTACACGTGTAGTCTCCCAGCCCTCCTAGAAAGAGGCTCGCCTCTGATGGGTTTGGTGCCACTGGTCATGGAACTTAATCAGATGAGACTAGCTACACCCAACTCACAGGGTTATTGTCAGGGTCCAGTGGCATAGCATACGCATCTAGTTAGTGCTCAATTCATGTTTAATGAACAAAAAATCTGTAATACCAACAACCTATCCACTTGATCAATGATTTTTTCTTACTGTTTTGGCACGTTACACCCAGCCTGAGGTAAACCTAGACAACATATGAACGAATGAATAAATAATGAGCACATATCAGAGGAGAGAGTGATTTCAGGCCTGATCCCAGACATAGTGAGATGGGTGTCAGTCAGATGTCAGTCAGGGGCTTCTTGTCTTTTGTCCCCGCCCCTTTCTCCACCACTGCCCAGACTCTGCCTCTGTCTTCTATTCCTGCGCCCGCTCCCAGAGGGGCAAGTGATGGATGGAAACATCATAAACAAGAATAATGCCTATTGTGCTCTGCTTAGAAATGGCCTGTGTTCTCCTGAAAATTATGAATAAAATAATATACTGACTAAATCAGGTATGGAGGATTTACAATTGAGAATGCAAATGAAAATGAGGTTACTTGTAAGGTTTGGGCGGCGGGGGGGGGGGGGGATGGTTCCTGAACAGCCTTTTTCAACTGCTAGGACACTAAGGAAAAACCATATTTGTGAACAAAGGATCAGAAATTGCCTCCGAGCACTGCCTGCCTGCTGTAGAGGTAGGGGCTGTGTTTAGGAACCTCTATTGAAGAAAGAGTACACTTTGGGGGGGCCTGCACTGACAATTGGGGTGTTACTTGTTAACCTGATGAGATGGGAAACAGTTGATGTATGAAATCCTAAAGGGAGGGCAGAAAATCTCTCTATATAAAAACCTAAGCGACCGTTACAACCAGTCAACTGAACGACCAGTCGAACAGTCGCTATGATGTGCACTGACCACCAGGGGGAAGACACTCCATGCAGGAGCTGCCCCCTGGTGGTCAGTGCGCTCCCACAGCAAACCTCCCGTGGCCAGCCAAACTCCCATGGTCCCTCCCCCTGGCTGGCTGGCCAACCTCCTGCAGTCCCTCCATCCCGGCTGGCTGGCCCCAATTGGCCCTCATCCCCGGCCAGGCGGAGGAACACCACTTGTGCACGAATTTGTGCACTGGGCCTCTAGTGTCATAATAAAAACCCCAATATATAGTCCCTGGCCTGGGCACAACCCAGCCAGCTACCAACTCACTGGCTTCTGCCCATGGGGTCGCATCTGGGCCTTGGCACAAGGGAAACGGAAACTGGACACTCCTAATGCTTACGGGATTGGCAGAAAATTGTACACATCATGCAGATCTATTTCCTTTTCAAAAGCAATGAGTTCCTAGGGCACTTAAGGAAATGAGCAGCTAAGGAAAGGGGGCCGGAGCCACGCTTTTTGGAGGCAAAGGGATCTGGGAGCAGTTTCTGAGCCAGTGGATGGTTCTGGACCATCAGCCCCAGCCCTCCCTGGTCCTGTCCCCAGACCCCAGGCCAGCTGGGGGAGGGGTGAGTTTACCCTTTCAAACCTACCTTAGTTCCCTTGGACATGAATGCTGAGTTAAGGGTCTGATAATTTAGCTGGAGGGTGAAGGAAAGACAGAGGAAACACAGATACCAGCAGGAGAGACCACCCCCAGATGTCACCAGGAGCTCGGCAGGCGGCTCATGAAGCCCCAGGTGGATACCACTGCTCACTTATGGGGACCACATAGAAGAGTCAGGGCCAGGCCAGGGTGAGTCCTTCTTAAGAGGACTAATGGGAGGAGTTGCAGTGAGAGGGCGTACATGTTAGCTATGCCGTGCCTGCCCGGCCTCAGCATGCTGGGCTCAGCATGCCAGGTTCGTCGCCAGCCTGGGGCCTGGGCAAAGGCTCACACAGGCATCGGGAAAAGCATGAATCAAAAATGACAGCACATATTTCATGCTGAATCATTACCTCTCCTGGTTATTCTGTTATTCATACAGCCAATAATAAGCCACGGTGCTATCATGTCTTCATTTAATTTGCTACTTAGACTAACCTTTCACTGGGACGCCTTTGTACCCATGGGGGACGTGGGTTTTATTTTATTTTTGCTAATGTAATAAAGTTGGAATTCTGAAGATGCTGCTCAGTCCCTAGAGGTGACCGAGGGAGCGGCGAGGGGAAGGGGAAAAAAAGGTGAGACGCAAAATAAGATCTGACTGATTATGTATTAAAACGGTGAACAAACCCCCAAAGATCTGGCTAAGGGATAGAAGGGAGGGGCTCACCTGGAGTTAGTTTCCTGCTGCTGGTTGGCAGGTCCTGCAGTGCCGGGGGCGGGCACTGCTGAATCCAGAGGGAAGGATGGAGCGCAGGGGAGCCAGTTCCGGATGCTGAGGAGGGCCCTGGACAACCTTGGGAGCAGAGCTGGCACGCACCTTAATCGGAGCCGGTGGCCTAAGTGGTGCGATTTGTAACTGACACTGAAATTCTCCTCTTTCCCATGTGAAGTGGGGGGCAGGCCCCCACAGGGTAACAGGGCCCTAGAGGTGAGCACCATGTCCCTTTTGTGCTAAGAACCGCCCTCTCTCCTGCTCCTTTTAATTTTTAATTTATTTTTTAAAATATATTTTTATTGATTTCAGAGAGGAAGGGAGAGGGAGAAAGAAACGTCAGCGATGGGAGAGAATCATTGATCAGCTGCCTCCTGCACGTCCCACACTGGGGACGGAGCCCGCAACCCTGGCATGTGCCCTGACCAGAATCGAGCCATGACCTTCTGGTCCATAGGTTGACGCTCAACCACTGGGTCACGCCGGCCGCCCCCTGACACCTCTTGTAAATCCAAAAAAGAAGTGCTAGGATTCAGAAATACCTACAGTACTGCCTTTGCTGTAGGAAACAGGATTGTGGGACTGTGACCTTCAGGATGACCTCAAGAATAATGAGCCCCAGGCGCCTTTCAGCTCCATTAGTGACTCAGATGCAACCCTCTGTCCCCAGCGTACAAACAGGCCACCTCTGAGGCCAGCGGGAACTCCGGGCTCTGCCAGGGAAGAGAACCATTCAACCCAGGACAATGAGGGAGCAAGGGGAAGCCAGGCATCATTACCCAGGGATGCGGCTGGGACAGGGGATAATGGGACGGGAAAGCAGAGTGGCTGGTGTCCGCATCCAGCTCCAGTCATTAGGAGGGTGTTGGGGGCTGGTGAGCGACAGGTATTCAGGGTTGAGGACTGGACATACCGTGTTAGCACCTAATATCGCTGGTACATGCAGGCTCACACACCTGATATTTGCCAAACTTCAATTGCATTGCGCTTTCTGGTTTTTAGTAAAACTTGGATTCATTTGAGTGCTTGAAAAGATGTGGGCTTATGGTTAACTAAGTTTATTCTGCATAATTGAGGATTACTAGAAACTCCACCTTTTTACGTTTCGATCTTTATAGACAATCTTTTATGAAAAATATTTTAATTGATTTCAGAGAGGAAGGGAGAGGGAGAGAGAAATATCAATGATGAGGAAGAATCACTGCTCGGCTGCCTACTGCACGCCCCCTACTGGGGATCCAGCTGGCAACCCAGGCATGTGCCCTCACCTGAATTTGAACTGGAGCCTCCTGGTTTATAGGTCTCCCTCATGTTCCCTGACCAGGCCGTGGATTGAGCCTGCAACTGAGGTATGTGCCCTTGACCAGAATCGAACCTGGGAGTTTCCAGTCCACGGGCCGACACTTTATCCACTGAGCCAAACCGCCGGCTAGGGCTCTCTCTCTGTGTGTGTGTGTGTGTGTGTGTGTGTGTGTGTGTCTGTTTGTGTGCACACGTGTTTGTAAGTACATACATTTGCTTGGAGGTGTCCATGCATGCATGCATGGTTGTATGTGATTGCCTCTGTGTGACTGTATGCGTGTGTGTGTGTTTCAGACACTGGCTGTGTTTTGATAAAGGCACATGAGGTACAATAGCCAGCAATATTGTAGGAAGTGAACCTGCTGAAACCAAAAGCCTGTGACCACTGAGGTCTTAATCCACGGAGGAGATGCCAGCTCAGAGCGGGCGATTCCCTGCTTGCTGGGGGGACCTGACTTCTGGGGAGCGCCAGAGCCCAGGCTGCCCTTTTCCCGCCGGGGGCAAGCGGAGCAGCTTATCATGGTGTGTGAGCCATTCATTTACTCTGCACAGAATCTTCTTCCTTAAATACATCAGGGTGGAAGGAAGATGTCTATAAACTGAAATGTGCTCTCTTCGGCAAAGCTCCTCATGCTTATGGAAAGTAGAGAGTAGTGACCCATTTAGGGCCTATGAGCTGATGTCAGAGGAAATCAATCTGAGTTCACCTTGAGAAATAGGGAGGAGGAGGAGGTGACATATGGGTAAATATCTTTTTTTTTAAGTTATTTTTTAAAATTGATTTTTAGAGAGAAAGGAAGGAAAGAGAGAAACATCGACTGGCTGCCTCCTGCATGCCCACATGGAGGATCAAGCCCGCAACCTGGGATGTGCCCTGACCAGGAATGGAATGGCAACCTTTTGGTGCAAGGGAGGACACTCAACGGACTAAGCCATACCTGCCATACCAGCCAGGGTGGTAAATATCTTTTGATGAAAGCATGTTAGTAAAGGAGGAAGAAACTGAAATATTCCTCGGCTTTAATTTGTCACTAGTTTTGTTGAAAAAAGAGATGGTATGTAGAGGCTGAACAAAACTAAAAGTTGTAGACAGATCACATTTACGACAGCGTTTACTGACTGAAACTGGGAAGTCGCTGGTATATAACAGCCTGACCTCCAAGCAGGAGTCCCCACCCTGGGGATGCTCAGAGCCCTGAGTGGACGGACTGCATGAGACCATCTCAAATGTGGGGTGCGTCTTCCTGGGGAGTGGATTCAGGATTTAGTTAGGTTTTCAGAGAGATCGCTGATACAAGACAGGCCGAGATTACATTCTAGTCGTCTAGTGGCTGGTGGACTTTTTGTGACGAGGGGTTAAGATCAGAGGGTGGATGAACTTGGGTGGATGCTTGGTTGTGACAGGGGTTATAGGGTTATACTGGGATTGAGATTAGAAAAGTTGGTGTATCATTTAAGGAGCACAGCTCATCAGGTCTACGGATTTGGTGGATGAGTCTTAACCTGTAATGAAAGAATTACGTATGTGTGTATGTATATAGTAATGTACTAAAACAGCACCTTATATATGAACAGTAGAGGCCTGGTGCACGGAATTCGTGCACGGATGGGGTCCCTCCCTAGGCCTGGCCGGTGATCAGGGCTGATCTGTGGGGCAATCAGCGGAGCGATTGGGGGGCCCCCATTGGCACCTGCCTTGTCCAGCCTGGCACCGCCTGCTCACTGGCCCCACCCCCCACCACTGGTTGCTTCCCTCTGTGGGGTGACCAGTGGGATCATCGGGGGGCCCCTGCTGGCACCTGCCTTGGCTGGCCTGGGGCCTGCAGAATGGGGGCAGCTCCTGCATTGAGCGCCTGTCCCCTGGTGGTCAGTGCATGTCATAGTGACCAGTCATTTGCTGCTTGGCTGATTTGCATATTAGGTTTTTATTATATAGGATTCCTTTATAGATGAATACATAAAACAAGGCAGGGATAGCAAGTGTTCTAAACACCATAAAAAACTTGCTTATACATTTAGGTCTCGTACTGAAGGTCAGGAGAAGGGCTCCCTCTCTTTAATAAACAGACCTGGAAGGGGGAAGGAGATGAGCCTATGGAAGCCATATACGATGGAGGGATTTGAACCACTCACATGCTCATATTCCTCAACAGCCCAACGGCACTATCGGGACAGTTCCCCCCACCCCAGCTTCATCCCACCTCATCTGGCTTTGCTCCAAACGCCAATGTGTAGTCAGGTGTGGTGTCCCATCAAAAGAAAAGAAACCTTCATCTGATTGTGGCTGTAGTCTCTTAGTTGCCATTCATTAATTAATGAATACATTAAAGAATATTTCCCCACCCTGTCATCTTGTCATCTGAAGAACAATTATTTTCAGAAAATGGCTAATCTCATTAGTGAAAAGTATGTAATAGCCGCTAAATATCTATTTACAACATAAATGAAGGAAAGACAGAGCGAAGGAAGGGAGACAAAACAAAGAAGAAAAACGAAGGATGGAAGGAAAGAAAGAAGGAAGAAGGGAGGGAGGAGTTATTGGTGTCTTTAACCTTTCAGTTTTTCAGCTCAGTTTCTCCATCCAAGCCCCCACTTCACCTCCATGGGACCAGAGGCTCAAACCCAACCTCTGGGTCATTGGTGGGGTGGGTGGCACCTACTCCTTAGCTGTCCTCTTAATGTGCCCATGTCCCGAAATCCTCCCTTCAACCTATTCCAACAAATTTTAAAAATCCACACTGAAACTTTCACGTGCCCAATTAAATGCCCAGACAGTGACCAGCTTGCAGTTTTACGAACACCCAGACCTTGAATCCCAATTTGAGTTCAAACAGCAAAAAGACAAAAAGACAGAGGTTGGGGAATGAGTAACATGAAAACCAAGCGAAGGTCTTCAGGGAAAGCTATTGTCTTGATTCTTCAGCTCTGATGAGCCTCATGGAGATAATAAAACCATGAAGAATACTCTCCCTCATGTACTCACAACAACAATACGAGCGCTAATAGGGTTGATCATAAAAAAGAATATATTGCTTTCAAGTAGTGTTGCCTCAAGTAGCCTTGGTCCTGCTGGCAGCCACTTATTCCTACAGATCTCCACCTGTAAACTGGGGGTGTGGTAGGAGCATAAGTCCTTCCAGTCCTAATGGTAGCATTCCGGGACAGGGAGCTCAGATAGTGTTGGTAACGATAGAAGTCTCTCACTAAGCCAGAGGCAGGGTTTCGTGGCCCTTGGAGTGCCGCTCCCCGAGTTGAACTCCTAGTTCTATGGCGCACTCACTGTGCACAACTTCGGGTAAGTTATAGGACCTCTGTCATGCCTCTGTCTCCTTACCTGTAACTTAGGGGTATTGATACTAGTGTCATTGGGTAAGGATCTGGTGTTGTCCTGGTTGTTTTCTGCAGAGAGGGTGTCACTGAGACCCTGAGAGCGTAGTGCCCCTCCCAGTACACAGGCAGGTTTGTGAGCAGGATGTTGGACGGGGAGAAGGAAGTCTGACTACCCAGACCCCATCCCCCGCCAGAGTTCTAGTTCTTCTGACCTCATTGACCGCCCCCTCCATGGATAAAACCCTAAACTTCTCCACTAATGAAAGGTCTTTTCACACTGGAATTTAGAAAGCAGCCCAGGAAACCACCAGGGTGCTAAGGTGAGTTCTGGTTGCATTTGCATGCAGTGGGGAAGATGCTAGGAGGAAAGGTGGTCCTGGTAAGTGAGACTGCCCTGCCCCTCCTCAGCCTCTGGAGCACACAGATGTTCTGACAGGCAGGCGGCCCTCAGACCGACCCTCAGCCCCTCATGTATATGTTTAACCATTCAAACACATAGATGACTAGTAAATGTTTAAAGGTGTTTTAGTTAGACTGGAACAGTTATCATCGTAATTCGTTAGTTAATATTAATAAAGGAAAGAATGCAAAGGGGAGGCCAGACATGAGCATGGTCATCTGGGCAGCTGCACCAGGAAGCTGCAATGTCGCACTCCCCAGGGAGCCACCGGCCCATTCCTTGCAGATCACTGGGGGAAGGGATCCAACCAAGGGGGACATAGGCGCATGCACAGTGAAGTTGGGGTGATGTAGGGAAGGTGCTTGCCTGTCAGTCTTGCCTGGGGAACAATGCATTGGCAGTGGGCGGATCCCATCATAAGCATGGGAAATCTCAGAGACTTAATTGTTTCGTTTGAAGAAGTGCCTGGTTAAAATCCCTAGACAAAAAAGAGCTCCCTTGTTCTTGCTCTTGTTCGTGCTTGCTCTCTCTTGCTTCTGACCCACACTGGCCTGTGCACTCGCCTGTTCTCTCTCCACAGCCCCGTGGCCTTCAGAAGCTGCATGGCCCCCGGCCTTGCGGACCCCACACGCAATGGACTGCGGCTGGGGGCACAAGGCTTTGATATGGAACAGATATGGGCAGTGGCCTTCATTCTGGCCCCGCTGAAGACAAGACTGGACTTCTTCCATGGAGAGACAGAGGGAGACAGGACCTTGGAGAGGAACCCCCATAATATTCCGTCATCAATCAAGCTTTCTGCAGAACCCCATCCTCCCAAGCGTGCCTCAGGAATGATTTTCCTCATGGCCAGCTCTACTCAGGAGCAGCTTCAAGGGGTGACTCTAGCAGTAAGCCCATCCTGGCCCCAGGGCAGATGGACCCCCAGCTCATGCTGGGGGCGGGAAGTGGGGTGTGCCAAGTTGAAATAGTTATTAAGACCTTCAAATAAAGGAAGTTTTTCATGGGGTTTGTTTTTTGATCCCCATTACCTCCTGAGGCAGAGGCTCCCCAAGTCCACTGCCCCCTACCCAAGGGGGTACTTGATGTTCTCAGAGTTATAAATCCATTTTAATTGTCAGGGAAACAAGAGCAGCAGAACAGAGCCAGTGGGCGGGGCACTTCTCCGCACCCTCTAACTAGCTCAAATTAAATGCTGAATTGGATTTTGGGGTCTGAGTTTTGTCATGCAAACGAAGAAAAACAACCGGCTTTCCAATTTCCACATGCAAATATAGAGCGAATTGTTGAGACAGAGAATATATTTTGCCATCTCAGTGGTTCTGGAAAAGATAAGGGGCTCTTGCAAAAAGTTCCGCAATTTGTCAGCTGGCAGCTTATTAAATACCCCAAACAAATGTTTATACAGCATTAGAGGGACACTGTCAAGGTCAGGAGGCTCGAAAATGGACCAATTTGGCTTTTTTCAGAGCTGTTTACAAAATCTCTTGTTCTTTTTTCCCCTCGAAACAAATGCAACTATGCTGTTTTCAGCTGCCTTAGGAGAAAAACACAGGCCAGGAGCCAGCCGTTGTGTGCAGGCCTCTAATAATAACCCCGAAAGCATGGCTAGTGCTCAGCAGTCACGAGCAACAAGACTATAACAGTTTCACAACACCAGCCCTGGCTTCTGCAGAACCTTCAACAAGGGGCAGCAGAGAGACCCGGAAGTTCACCCATCTTGCAAACAAGCCCTGACTGGCATGCCTAAGAGCAAATCAAATTAGGCAGGAGAATGATGGGAAACGAGATCTCCTCTACTCAAGAGAAGGCACTAGAAAGTCCGGGGGCCCTATTCTCAGGTGGGACCCTAATTCAATCCATAATCACTTACTTAGGTGCATACCAAGTGCAGTATATGGTGGGTGACACTAAAGACTACATAAAGGCACTGACCATGCCCTCAACGAGTTTTATAATCTGGCGGCAGGTTGGGGAGACAGACAAGAGGTAACTGCAGCGCTGGGTGGAATAGAAGGGTGTGATTGGATGATGAAGGGGGAGGCAGGAGTTAAAAATTAAATTGCTCCACTCCTGGCCTTTAAACGGATGACCTACTAGTAATTGCATGTGAGAGATTTGTTCGTTAATGCATTAATTCATAAACCTCCATCTCTCTTTGCTAACTGGAGAGGTGGCCAACTGCTTAGAGGTCAAGGGGTCAAGGACAAAGTGTGTTGGGTTCTGCCCTGTACCGAGCTTTGCAACCTTGCCCGATCCTGGGGAATAGCCATGCTGTCCCCAAGACTGATCAAGTGGAAGAGAGACAACACATCCCTGAAATCGCCTCCCATCTCATTGCCTGTCCCTCCCTCCCTCCCCTGCCCAGCTTTGCAATCCTTTCTCACATCCAGTTAACTTGAAATGGTCTCAATTCTGGCCAAGGAGGTTCCTGCGGCTCTAGGGACCTGGGTGTGAAAAAGTCTCTTTTTCTGTGATGACATGTCAGTCGCCTCAGCTTGTTTCCCCGCTAGAAATAGATTTCTGTCACTCTGAAGAGCGGCCCTGTTGGGTTTGGGAAGGGCGGCGTGAGAAGGATGATGGGGAGGGGGAGAGCTGTCAGCCCCTCGCTCGCGCCGGACTAAAAGCATGTAATTCACAACTTCTGTAAGCCCGGGAAGTTATCATTTGAAAGTTGTTGCTCTAGAGTGCCTTGACAGCCTAACAATACCAACTAAATCTTCCATTCACGCCTCTCCAGCAAGCAAGGATTCCAGAATATGCAGCCGCAGCGGAAAATGGTGCTAAGTTCCTCATATGTTGTTGAAAACTCCCAGCCACAGCACGCTGCTCTGACTACCATAGAATCGTTTTCTGCAGACATGGGAGGCCTCTTCAAAGGCCTTCTTTCTGGATAGCACTGGAAACATGTGTGTGACTCCTGTAGGGTCCCTCCAGAATGTCTGATTTCTGTGTTTCCAAGCTGTAACAGGACTCGCTGGGTTAAGGGGCTTGCAAACATCCCAGAAGTGGGAGCGGGGAGCCACATGGAAAAACAAGCCCTGAGGTCAGCCCCACACCTGGGCATCGCTGGCATTTTGGAGGCGGGTTGAAATCGGAGGCATTAACGTGGAGGAGGGGAAATTGGCTCAGGAATGGCTCATAAAACGGACATCTGTCGGAGGAGTAACTGCAAGAGATGAAGACCGCATGGGCTACTGAGTTTGAAATGGCAGATTAATCAGAGAGGCTGGGCAAGAGAGGGCAGTGTCTGCTTTCGTGGCAATCCTGGCTGCACCCGGAGAGTAGTGAGGCTGTTCTGGAAGTTGCCGTAAGTCCCCCAAGCCCCATGCCCTTTCCCGGACAGCTGCGGAGTTGGTGTGCACAGGAATGAGCCACACAGCCCGTCTGACTAACCCCATCTGCTCCCTTCTACTGGCTACCCAGTCTCCCTGCCTGCACCACTGGGCATGCACTGGCCCTGCTGTGTGTTTAAATCCCTGGTTCTAAGCTCCTGCTGTGGCCGGGCTCTGAGAAGCCAGCAAGCAGCTCCATGCCTGGTGCACCGCCAGGGCCCATCTGGCACCTGGGAGTTCTGCTGCTCTGAGAAACCTGCTGTCCTCAGGGAGGTGCTCCTTAGCACGCTCTCCCCCTCCCTTCCAGCATCCTCTTTCCCCAGGGAGAACTTCCAGCCAGAAACAAAATGCCTTTCTTATGGAGCCACGTGGTCCCTGTCTAAATTGCCCATGTGGTCGCTGTCTTGTAAGCTCCTATAGGGCGGGGGTGGGGGTGGGGGTAGGGGTGGGGGTGGGGGGCTGTGTCTGGATTGATCGTGGGTGTGTCTCTAGAACCTTGCAAAGTTCCTGGCACAGAGCAAACTCTCCATAGGTAGCGGTTGACTATTTGGATGGATGGATGGATGGATGGGCAAATGAATGAGTAAGTGAATGGGAACCAGTCAGTGTGTGTTGGACCGGGACAATGCTGGCTACAGCTAAGTCTTCTTTCATAGCCCTCTACATGAGCAACGGACTTCTCCAACCCCAAAAGAAGTCAGAACAAGCCCTCAACATGTTAGTTTACAGTCAAGAGGCTGCTTCTGAAACCAGCCCTTCCCCTGCTTCAGCACCACCCCCGCACTGATGATGACCCGTTGCAGACCTCTGCTGTCACTGGTAAGTACGTGAGGGTTAAGGCACTTACAGGATGGGAGAATTTCCACTCCGTTTCCATGAGAACCATTTATCCTGGTGACCAGACCAAATAGATTCCGCCCGTTAAGCAAACAGTTTGCCATTTTATGCCAGTTAACCTCTTCTTTCTATTGTGATCAGAAGAGAAGACCAAAGACCTTTACTCCCCCTCCCGTGGAGAATGACTTCCCTTGCTCATTTATATAGAGCTGTGTGTGTGCCAGGCTCTCATTAATATTGTTCTGAAGATGCAGCTGATGTCCATCGTGGCAAGGCATCGGGAGTGGGGTAGGGGGAGCATGCTTCCCGGGCCACTGCTGCTGGTTCAGGAGCAGAGCTCCTCCCAGAATTTCCTGGCACTTTTCTGGAAGGACTTCCGGATACACTCTGACAGCACTCCCTGGTGATGCCGTGAAGTATCCAGAAGGATGCTCTCTGAGTGTCCTTCCCACCAGGCAGGTAAGCCACCGCGTCTACAAGACTCAATCCTGTATCCCTGGTATTCACTCAGCATACTCGTAACTTCACAAATGCTAGCAACTATTTGATCACTAGATTCCACCCTGTGGGACTACAGATGAGAAGTGATGGATAGTCTGCTCTGACGTTGGCCTCTGGCTGGAACGTCAAGATCTCCTGGTTGGGATGAGCAGCTATGTCACTGTTTTACTGAGACCTAGGCTCACACATCAGCCAATACTGGTACCGTTCAATCAACCTCCATTGTCATCCAAGTTCTGAGATGGGCGCTGTCTCATGGGGCCTCCACCTCAAGTCTGATGAGAAGCTGGGGTTCTTATTGGGGTCCACAGTGAGGTGGGACCCCATCAGAACACAATGGGCAGATCCAGGCAGTAACACCTGGGTCTCCACTTCATTAGTCTCAGCCACTGTGTGTCGGGCCCCGTTTTCCTCACTTTAGATTCATGAACAGACTCCCGCCATTGAAATGGGACTTGCCCCTCCTGTAATCATGGCAAGACTTCAGGGAGGCAGGAGGAATTTAGCAAAAATAACTCAGCCCTGGGTCTGAGCAGAAAATAACTGGCCTCAAGGACTGTGCCTGCCGACTTGGGACTCGCGGAGGTGAAGGCATTTTTAGTCCGTTTCCCTTTGTGGCTGGAGCATTCACAAGGCTCTGGGATTCTCTTTGAAATCATTAAAAACACACTCATTAGTCCAAAGGCCCTCTCACCACCTGTGTACCAAGGAAATACAAACATAAAAAAATGGTGGGGCCTTTGATCCCTGTTGCTCTTGCTCCCGGGGTAGTCCCACATTTATTTCCTCATCGCACATCACACATTTTCAGTGAGAAAGTGATAAATATTTAGACCATGACCTTGAGGTATTGCCCACCTGACTTCCACTGCAGTGAGTGGGCATTCTGACCCCCCCTCCCCCCAAATACCCGAAGAATGAATTTCATTGCTGATTTGGAGCTGAACATCTTCACAACCATCTTGACTAACATTATCCCCTTTGCCAGGAGGACCCCTGACAACAGTCCATCATAATTGAGGTGAACACACATGAGTATGTGAGCTCTTATTCAGAATCTACAAACTGATAAAGCAAAGCCAAGCCAAAACAAACCACAAAAAAAGAGCGGGTTCTTTCAGGTTACCTTCCTGTAGCTACACCCTCAATTTAGGGGGTTAATCACTGACCCGAAAGCACGTCCACCTGTTGATCCCTTCCTGGGCTCTCAAGCCTTACAAACAGGGATGTCTACTTGGTGGTGTTGGCTTACAGGAGACAGATAACCAAAGTCTCTGGCTTCTATTTGGTCAGTCTTCTCTGGGACCGTGAGGAGCAGAGGGCCCTTATGAGTTCATTGCCACAACGACCTGGAGCACACTCTACTTCCCAACCGAGTCCCTTCTGAGGCGCCAAGCTCCAGGCTCCGCCACCGACATGACTTGGGTCTAGCGCTTGGTTCCGGGTGGAGGGGACAAGGCTATGGAACCAGGCAGACCCTGCTTCTGTTCTTGGCTCCGAGTCCTCTTCCTGTGTGACCGAGGCACATGACCAACTTCTCTGAACTCTTAGTTTACTTCTCTGTAACACGGGGGAGGGATAGTGCCTATTTTGTGAAGGTATTGAGGGAACGAAGAGGACACTTTTTGAAAGCACAGAATACCTGACACGATACATGGGAGCTATTATTTTTCTTCTCAGATCTATTTCTTGTTCTAGTTTCTTTCCATACAGCTCATATCAACTCCCGGTAAACAAAAGCCACAGGGTAACAGCGATTTTAACTGGCTTATGTAAGGTTCTTACAAAACCCAAAGCTGAGCTCACCCACCCAGGAGAAGAATTCGTGCGCTTTTTGAATATTAATGCGGAGACGACCTCCTTCCTTGTTATGTATTTGTATTCAAAATGCCACAGCTAGTTCTAGTGACAATTAAAGAACTTTCAACAATTTATAGAAAAACAGCACGTACAGTGTGGAGATAATTGCTCCATTGGATTCTTATGAAAGGGTGAGTTTTCTATAAATATAGTTTGGTGATGATCACTAGAGCTACTTTGTAAGACTAGAAAGCAGGTAAATCACAAAAAAGAACAGTCTTTATTCATTATCATTCAAACGGATATCAGCTCAATTGCCCCCAAATTGCATGGACAATAGCGAATTGTCTTTCTCCTTTGGGGGAAAGACTTCTTTTGAGCTTGTTTCCTGGGGTTTGGTGAGGAGTCCATTGTTTGACAAGCCCACAGTATTACAGCAGCCTCTGTCCTCAGGAGGGGGCCCGAGGGCAGGGCCCACTTCTCTGTGCACTGGATGCTTGCCTCCTTCTGAATGGAGTGTGTTAGGGTGTGTCACAAAGTTAGAGAACCCACAGGAAGTCCTGGCTAAGGTTTCATTTATAATCCCCATTGCCAAATGTTAAGGTCAGACCTGAGTCTGGATCTGCAAACCAGGGGCCTCCTAAGTGCTCACAGGGTTTCAGGGACGCTTGTCAATCTTCTCCTTTTACCCGCCCCCTTGCCCACCCCAGCAGGGAGGTCAGCGCCACAAGAAAGCAAATCTACGCCTCTTCTGGGCTCCAAGGCTGCTCTCCACGTTGTTACAGACTAAAGCCACGCTGGGGGCTGCGAGAGGCCCACCACAATCAATAATCGTCCAGGAAACGAACTCCGAGAGAAATCAGTGATTTATTGAAAAGGCACCCGGGAACGGCATCCCTTCTCATCACAGGCTCGGCGCCTAAGAGGAGGCGCTGAGCAGAGCCTCCTTGAACAAACATAGATAAACTGGGCACAATCAAAAGCAGTTACAGGGAACATGCTACGTGGCGACAGGGAGAGCCGGCTGCATTCAAAACAGGGCTCAGGTAAAGAGGACGCAACTGCAGGATTGCAGGGAACAAAAGGTACCAACCAGGGAAAAGTCAACGCTGCTCAAATTAACAGGGAGAGGGGGAAAAACAAACAGCTGGACCATCCATACAGAGCAAGAACGCCAAGTGCATGAAACAGCTCATCTGAGACCAGAGGAGGCGGAGCAGATGAGCAGCTCACACTGTGTGAAGATGTTTACGTTTGCATCTGTCACCCGCAAGGGAAGGAACTGAGGATTTGTCTGGGTCACAATGGGTTTCCAAGGAGGATGTGGCGAGCTAAGGGTGCTAGCAGTGGCAGCACCAGGTAGCAAGAGCTGGTGGTCATTTAGATGACATTGCTGGCCATGGGGTGCAGGTGACCAAGGGTCTCTGCTTCCTGGCCTCCAGAGGCAGAAGAAGATGAGGTAGCTCTAGCCATTTTGGCTCAGTGGATAGAGCGTCTGCCTGCGGACCGAAGGGTCCCAGGTTCGAGTCCAGTCAAGGGCACATGCCTGGGTTGCAGGCTCAGTCCAACGTGCAGGAGGCAGCCAATCAATGATTCCCTCTCATCATTGATGTTTCTATCTCTCTCTTCCTCTCCCTTCCTCTCTGAAATCAATAAAAATATATTTTAAAAAAAAGATGAGGTAGCAACACTGCTTGCTGGTCCTATTCATGGAGGGGCCAGAGGGAGGGATGGACCAATTCTGCCCACTCCTCTGATGTCCTATCACTGGGACCATTGCATCAGTTACCACCTAACCTCCCCCCACCCCAAACCTGGAGGAGACACTCGGCTCTCTCATTCTTCTAGTCGGAGGGGCAGCAAAATGACACTCATGCAGTGACAGGCTGAAGAGCAATCAGACCCAATGTCAGGTCTCAAAGGGATGGCAAAGTTTCACTGAGCTCCCTCTTCTGAGCTCCCAAACTTGTTCCTGTTGGGACATGTAGAGAATGACCATATTTTCATGGAATAAACAGGTGATAGGCTATGTTTCTGAACTGGACTCTCTGGGATGCTGGCTGTACCATCTCACCCTGTTCTGAGGGCTGAGGGGTCATGATATTGAGGCACGAGAAACCCACAATGAGAAGCTCTGACTTGCTCACCCCATCAGTCCAAGGGTACAGACTCAGGTCTCCGCGCCCCTTCTGCGTGGCTCTTCCCAGGTGCCTGTAATCATGGCTTCAGCAGGAGGAGACCCTGGAAAGAGCCCGAGCTGCCTCAGGACAGTCACTTGCTCTACACGAGTGTGGCTCCATCTTGCTGAGTATGGGAACCTTCTGAGGATGCTGCGACTCAGCAGACAACTGGCACGGCAGCTCTCAGGTGGGCAGGAGCATCTGCCAGCTTGTGAGGCGAGTCTGTGTGGCGAGGGCAGGGACACTGCACAGCCGGGGAGCCGTCAGCCAAGTGCTGATGCCATGCTTCCATAGCTGGGGATGGAGGACGGCCTCCAGTAGCAAAGAGGCACCAATTGTAGGCGAGCTCTTTGCAACTGCTTTTGGGTCATCATGACTTAGGACGGGTGAGCAACGAAAAATGTCAGTGCTTTTAGGAAGGCAGTGTGGCCCAGTAGGAAGAGCTCAATTGGCTTTGGAGGAAGGCAGAGGACACTGGAATTCTGCCTCTGCCATCTACTGGCTGTGTGGCTTTGGGCCAGTTAGCTAACGTCTCTGAGCCTCGGTGTTTTCACCTAATTATGATGACATCTCTCTCACAGAGTTGCTGCATCTATTAAATCAGTGGTTCTCAACCTTCCTAATGCCGCGACCTTTAATACAGTTCCTCATGTTGTGGTGACCCCCAATTTCATTGTTACAAATTGAACATAATTAAACCATAGTGATTAATCACAAAAACAATATGTAATTATATAAGTGTTTTCCGATGGTCTTAGGCGACCCCTGTGAAAGGGTCATTCGACCCCCAAAGTGGTCGCGACCCACAGGTTGAGAACCGCTGTACTAAATAAAAGCAACTGGAAAGCCAGAGGGTTCCAATAAAATGTTAACTACTCCACTTGGCTATGTGAGTTGTATAAAGGAGACACTGGTTTGAAGTGTGTGTGTGTGTGTGTGTGTGTGTGTGTGTGTGTGTGTGTGTGTGTGTGTGAAGTTCCTTAGACTTACCTGGAGTCTTAAGAAATGCTACAGAGAAATACATCCTTGTTGATTGACGGGACTCCCCCCATGGTGTGAACTCTACTCAGTTATTATAATTGCTGATTCTAGGTCGGCCTCAACCTAGAGTCCCATCACTTGGTGTCTGGTTCCCAAATTCTGCAGAGATTTTTATATCCATTCCACCTCCTTAGCTAGGAACCATTATTTATTAGACTGTGTGCCTCGCAGTGGCAGAGAACGTATCCCGAGACACCAGCCCGGGTCCAAGGCCTGATCCATGGTGAACACTCAATACGCTGTTGAACTGAAATGAAGATGAAAGACGCAGAGCCTGGTGAGGATGTGTGAGCACTTTTAGGGCTCTAGACCCCCACCAGCCCAGTGGGAGGGGGCGAGAGGCGGGGCCTCAAGCCCATGACGTCAGCAGAAGAATGGCAAGAAAATCTGAGGGTCCGAGCATGCTGGGAAGCCTGGAGTGCTGGGCAGGTCTGCCAGGCTCAGGCCTGCCCACAGGGCCCCCCTCACTGTGCACTGTTCTCTCCCAGGTCAAGGGCACTCGAGTCCCCTTTCTGAGTCCAGGTCCAGCCCCCTGTGCTGTTCAGGGGAACACAAGGCCAAGGGAAGCAGCTGCCTGACATCGCTCCACCCTGCCTGTCACAACAGAACAACAGGAACATGCATTTCGGGCATAATGAGGTGTGGACGCGCAGGGGTGGGCAGGCCTGTTGTGTGGGAGGCTGCTCTTTCCTGCTGCTTGTCTCTGGCAGGATTGATAGATGGGTCTTCCGGGCAGACTCCCAATTAGACACACGCAGCAGCCGCCTGATTCAGAGCCCTACAGCGGGTCTCCTCCTGCACCTACAACAGCACGGGGTCAGTGGGCGGGACTCAGGTCAGATACTGGAAGACTGCCTGGAGCATCTGGTCCTCATAGGCCTCTCTGAGCATAGGGTGAGAGGGTCAGTTGTGCCAACCCAAAGGCCTGTCCAAAGGACTCCACCTGCAGACAGTTTAACTAGAGCAGTGGTTCTCAACCTGTGGGTCGTGACCCCTTTGGGGGTCGAATGACCCTTGCACAGGGGTTGCCTAAGACCATCGGAAAATACATATATAATTACATATTGTTTTTGTGATTAATCACTATGTTTTATGTTCAATTTGTAACAATGAAAATACATCCTGTATATCAGATATTTACATTACGATTCATAACAGTAGCAAAATTACAGTTATGAAGTAGCAACGAAAATTATTTTATGGTTGGGGGTCACCACAACATGAGGAACTGTATTAAAGGGTCGTGGCATTAGGAAGGTTGAGGACCACTGAACTAGAGCCTTAGGCCAGGTTCAGAAGCAAGGAACAATGCTCCTATATAGCAGTGGTTCTTGCGCTTTGGCCTGTATCGGATTGATCCAGAATGGGGGCGGAGATGATCCTTATCTGGACCCCACACCAAACATCCAGAGCTGAGCTCTGCACCCGATTGGGGTCTAGAACACCTGGGTTCCATTTGACCAGAGCTGACTAATTAAAGGACTCATTTGAAACTTATATTCAAAATATTTCCAACAACTTTTTATTCTTTCACTAGAGGTCCGATGCATGAAATTCATGCCAGGGGCTCAGCCCTCGCAGCCCCAGCTGCCTCAGCCCTCGCGGCCCCGCCCACTGGTCGGTCCAGAAGGTCATTCCACTGTCGGGTCTAATTAACATATTAGCTCTTTATTATATAGGATTCATTCATGCTATAATTTTAGAAGCTTACTATGTACAGCCTACTTATATAGTCAGAGCCGGGTACTGTTCTGGGGGTACACCAATGCACAGTGCCCCATTTTACTCCCATTAAGACAAAAATTACTTTGTCTTAATTTTCTTTTAAGACAAAGATGACAGCTAGCCCACTGGGCAGACAGAATGCCGAGTCCAGATACCGAGTTTCAGGTCTGGACTGGCCGTGGAGGCTAGATGTGCTCCTTAATTTTCTGAATGAAACTGTATAGTAAATCTCTTACACTAAGAACGGAGCCAAACTGAAGGGAAAGCAAGTCACTCTGCAGACCCAGATGTACCTGTCAAACACCTGGGCGGCTAAGTCCATGGGCTCCCGTGATGCTTCCCAGGGAAACACTGTGGAAGGTGTGGCTTCTGTCCCAGACGAGTTCACAGTCCATCCGGGGAAAAATTAATGAAACCCAGGGGTTAGAGACGAATAAGACACATGGTTCCAGGGCCCTGCACTGAAGAAGCATAGGCTTCTGGTCAAAGAAGGGAACACATCTGGAGTAGCTGGGCAGGCTTCATGGTGGGCAGGTGCAGGTGGAAGGGCAGGGAGGTTCTGACAGATGGAGATGTGGTGAGAGGCCTCTGGGAGGAAAAGTACTGAGCAGAGGCTCAGCAGGCAGAGCAGGCAATGAGGGGCAGAACACCAAGTGGCCAGGGCATGGGGTGGAGCCAAACAGGCCTGGGTTCAAATCCTACCTTTGTCATTTATTGGCTGTTGACAACTTCCTTATCCCCATGTTTTATTTAGAGGGAAAGGAAGTGTCAGAGTGGTGAGACCTGCCTCCAGGGGTGTCTCTGAGGATTAAAGGTCCCATGTCTCAGGAGCCAGGTCTGCCACCCAGGCTCAGAGAGTGGCCCCCGGGTTGGGTCGCGATGCCTGCAGGAGGGGAGGTGGAGCAGCTGGGCCGGCCCTGCTCTGAGGGCTGGGAGGTGCCCTGTGGGATGGGTGTTGAGTTTTCTAGGTCTGAGATACCTCGGGAAATGGTGTTTTTAAAAGAGCTCAAGCCGAAACTGGTTTGGCTCAGTGGATAGAGCATCGGCCTGTGGACTGAACGGTCCCAGGTTCGATTCCGGTCAAGGGCATGTACCTGGGTTGCAGGCACATCCCCAGTGGGAGGTGTGCAGGAGGCAGCTGATTGATATTTCTCTCCCATCGATGTTTCTAACTCTCTATCTCTCTCCCTTCCTCTCTGTAAAAAACCAATAAAATATATTAAAAAAAAAATAAAAGAGCTCAAAACACTCCCTCTTATCTCCCCTGGGACCGAAAGGGTTGATGCACTGAAAGCCTTTGTAGCTTCCCTGTGAATGGAGTCCCTGATCGAATTGATTATCAGAGACTTTACTGGCTATGAGAAATGTTTTTTCTTCAGTTCTCAGGGACAGATAAGCCAGCAATCCTAGAGGGTTCTCCTACAAAAGCCTCCTCCCCACTTCTGCCAGGGCCACAGAGCTGGCAGGGGGACCCCAGCAATGCCCTCCCCCCCAAGCTGGTAGAAAGTTACATTTCCATGTGTGGGTGGAAAGGCATAGTGGTCATTCAAGTTCCCTTCCAAACAACACCACTGCCCTTGGGAAAGGGCTTATCTGGCCATTTTCCAGAATATTCCTGCTTCTTAGCCTGAGCCCCTACAATTTTCAGACAGAGTAGCATTTGGTGTGTGTGTGTGACCTTGGAAAAACTATATCACTAGCATGACCCTCAGTTCTGTCATTTATAGAGAAGGAGACATGATCAGTCCTATCTTATTGGGGGTGACAGGCACACTAATGCCCACCCTCCCCCCAAAAAGATGTCCATGCCTTAATTCCTCGAACGTGTGAATGTGTTGTTACATGGAAGGGAGAGCTGCTGACCTTGAGATGGGGAGAGATCTGGCTATGAGAAATGTTGTTTCTTCAGTTCTCAGGGACAGATAAGCCAGCAATCCTAGAGGGTTCTCCTACAAAAGCCCCCCCTCCCCACTTCTGCCAGGGCCACAGAGCTGGCAGGGGGACCCCAGCAATGCCCCCAGGTGGCTCAGGCATCACAAGGGCCCTTGGAAGTGACAGAGGGAGGCAGGGAGTCCAGGTGAGAATGATGCGAGTGAGAAAGACTCCGCTGGTCAACGCTGGCTTTGAAGATGAAGTTAGAAAGCCACGAGCCAAGGAATGCGGGCAGCTCCCAGCAGCTGGCAAATGCACGGAAACAAATTCTCCCCTGGAGACAGACGAAGCGCTGGGCCCCTGGGCCCAAGTCACTCCAAACGTTCTGGACTCAACTAGCATTTGCTGAGTGTCTTACGCTGCGGAACGCATTGTGCCAGCTGCTTTCCTACTCGCGATTTCTTTTGCTCCTTCGAAAACAAGTTATGCTTCAACACTGCTGCCCTTGGGAAAGGGCTTAACTGGCCATTTTCCAGAATATTCCTGCTTCTTAGCCTGAGCCCTTGAGATGGGGAGAGATGCAAAGGCAACAACCAGAGCCTGGAGGACGCGGACGGCCGATTGAAAGGGGCTCGGCTAACCTCCAGGGCCTCTGCTTTCCATCTCGGGCTCCTCTAACTCGGGCTGCGCGCCTCTGTTTCCCTGACGCGACGCAGACGGAACGGCCTCAGCAGCCACGCAGGCTGTCTCAGACATGCGCATCCTGGGAGGATCCTGGGGCGCTTCCAATCCAGGTCAGCATGGGCCCCCAAACGAGCCCCTTTTTCTAGAGTGCTTTGAGCTCCTCAGAGAACAGAAGCTATTTAACTCCCGAGCCTGGCTGGTCTCTCTGGTGGGACCCTGGCGTGGGGACATGCTTTGTCACTGTGAGCACCAGGCCGGTGCCTTGGATAAGGAGGGGCAAATCCATCTCCAGGGTTCTCTGGCTGCTATCTTTTCAGCCACAATAAATTAATTTTCACACATACACACACACACACACACACACACACACACACACACACACACACGAGGAACTTAACCAAAGAAGAGAGTAGGGGAAAAACCAACCGACCTGATAAGCCTCCAAGGGAAAAAAGCAGAATTTCTGCTGCTCCCAGCTGAGGCATGGGCTGAAGGCTGACATCCGGGTCCAGAGGGGCAGCAGTCCAGGCACCCTGGTGCCATGCAGCCTCCAGGAGGCAGGGAGGATGGGCAGGGACCAGGTGCAGAGCAGGGGTGCCAGGCTGCAGCCACCTGTAGACATTCTGGATTCATTAGCATCTCTCAGAATATGATCAACGTGATGCTGATTGAAGCTGAAAAAGCCCACACACCCAGCATGCAGGCGGCTGACTCCAGGGCGCCCTGAACAAATTGTTTTCCCTTTTCAAGCCCATCCTCCTGCACGCATCGGCTCTGCAGGGTTTGCCGGTGGGGACAGGGCTGGGAAAGGGAGCACAGGTTTCGTCTTGGCACAGAGCTGATGGAGCTGTCCCTGAGCAAACCAGCGGCCCCGTCCCAGCAGGAGGGAGACAGAAAAGCCTTCACATCCCGCAAGCTGACATCTGCATGTGCAAATGGACTGAGGAGCTCACAGCCTTGACCAGACTCACACAACACTTAGGCAGGGCCTCCCTGTGACAGGTGCTTGCACATAAATCATCTCATTCGTACTCTTGGCAGCCCTGTGGGGCAGGTATGACGCTGCCTAAGATTTGTTATGAAGCTCATTTGTTCAGAGAGGGCGCATAACTTGCCCAAAGTCACTCGTCTCACCCTGGGAGGTTTCCAGGTATCCATATGGGCCTTCTGACTCTTGATCTAGCTGCTTCCCACAATCCAGCAGACACCTAGACTGTGGCTCTTGGGAGACTTAATCCAAATAGGGCTCTCCGGTATGAATTATCCTCAGAATTATGTTTAGAGTCTGAACTTGACCCAGACAGAATAGGAATTCCTAAACTTGGCAGTCCGGGAACGCTACAGACTTCTCCGAATAGACTTTTCAAATATAAAACAAAGTCTATAGGATTACAAAAGAAAGCAATTACTCTGAAATACAATTGGAAGAATACTAAAAGACAAGTCTGTGTAAGGTAAAGTATGTGCTTCTTTATCAACACACTGGAGGCCCGGTGCATGAAATTCGTGCAAGGGGCTCGGCCCTCGCAGCCTTGGTGGCTCCCAATGCCTCGGCTTCATCCGGAAGGTCATCCAGAAGGTTGTTCGGCCGCCCGGTCTAATTAGCATATTACGCTTTTGTTATTATAGATGGATAACAGTATCAAGCAAAGGTCTACTAACTATTGTAACAGTGACGAGTGTGAACCATATTTTGAGATTTCCGCATAAACAGCGATGTGATATGAAAACATCTGAGATTTTAATTGGTGACAAGGTCAAGGGTAACTGCTGTTACCACTGCGACGGTTGTCTATATTTATTATTACAGGGAATACTGCAGTCCTGCTAGAAGTCAGTGAAAATAAAATGTGATTTCCCCCCATCCCACGTTCCCCGGGCGCCCCGGCTTCCCCCAGGTTGAGCACTCTACGTCTGTTTACACAATTAATCCCCACAACAACTCTAGGAGGTGGGTACTTTTCCTATCCCCGTTTTACAGATGAAAACACTGGGCCGCAGAGAAATGAAAGCCAATATCACAGAAGGTCATTGTCCTTAACGTGGGTCACCCGTTTCTCTTCCTCTAAGTGGGGGCTCTCTAGCCTCTTAGGAAATACCCTTTGAAGGAGAATCTTCCCTTTGGGTTTTCCCCGGTTGGGTTCAGCCAGGAGCATTTCGGGATCTGAGCCTGCCAGACCTCTCTGCCCCGGCCCCCAGGACAGGGGCCCACTGGGAGGATGACCCGTGGTCTCCAACGGCCCCGCCCATGCTAGGTGGTGCTGTCTCCTGCTCTTCCTCGTGGGTCTTTCCTGTTCTTCGCTTTCTTTACTAGTCACTCCTTCCTACAGAGGTTGGAGAGCTCTCCCTCCGGAGGCTGGTTAACTCCTAGGCACCCTTCAGACCCCCCCTTAGAGAAGACTTCCCTGAATAGACACCTACCCACCCATGACATTCGTCCATAGCTCGAAGGCCTCCTCCTCTCAGTATCTATCACCATGGCACAGGAATATCTGTCTATTTTGTGACCATTAAGTTAACACCATTTCTCTTGCTAGATAAGTGAGTGCCATGAGGTGGGGACTCTGCTTGGCTGAGATCACCCTTATATCCCCACCCCTAACCGTGAGCCTGGCACGATGCTCAGAAACTGCAGAATTAATGATTGGAGAATGAATGAGTCACAGTCCTAGAGGCCTCACATGCTTCCTCGCTATGATTACTGCCTTACCCGACCCCGTTCTGTGTTACCACATGACCAGCCACTAACTAGATTCCTTTACAGCTGTGCATTAAATGGGTCCCTTTGTCTCCCGGCCTTTTCGTCCTCATTTCTTCCCTTTCCTCCAAGTTTTTCAAACGTCATTTCTGCTTTGAACTTCCAGGACTCGGATGTTCCGGGAAATATCTGTTTGAGGTGTCTGGAGACATCGCTCAGCGGGTGCTGGCTTCCTTCCAGAGCGTGGGGATGGGCTGTGAAGAGTGGGAGCCTGCGGGACTTCAGCCTGAAGCCCCCACGTCTCCAGGAATGTGACTGTGAGACAGGAGGGGACCAATGACATCCATCAGGATGCCTGAGGTGCTCCCCAACCATGTTTTCATGAGGATATGCATGTATTTTTGAACATGTTTTTATTGATCTCAGAGAGAGAGAGAAACATCAATGATGAGAGAATTACTGATTGGCTGCCCCCAACTGGGGATCAAGCCCACAACCCGGGCATGTGTCTTGATCGGGAATGGAACCATGACCTCCCGATTCATGGGTCGATGCTCAACCACTGAGCCACACCGGCCAGGAAGGACATTTCATTGCTGACCTGACGTGTCCCCTGCAGAGGACAGACTTTCTGCTGCAGCTTCTTTGTCCTCAGGTTGAAGATGAAGCAATGGAAGGCAGCAGGGACCACCTTTCCCAAGCTGTTAGGATATGGTGGGGAAAGGGGCTCGAATTTGTCTGGTTTTGGGGTGCTCCCCATCCACACTGTCTTCAGTTTTGTCTGGATTTCCTTGTTTTACTGCTTGGCATTTAGATAAATAAAAGAGATGAACCAAATGCCACCCACCTCTTTGTGCCCCTGAACATTAAGAACGAATCTGAGGAAACAGGCGACTGAGGGCCTTCCGGACTCGGATGCCTCGTTACATCCCTGGTGCCGGGCGACCTGGATCACACTAAAGGGTGAGAGAATTGCTCCTTCTGGGCGCGAGGCAAACAGTGATGCACTTTAGAGGCTATTCAGCGTTTGAATCAGTTTAACAAAATGCCTAGAGGTTTCTAAACCATTGAAAAGGTCCGACAGCACCCCTACATAGGAAGGCATACCCCACAGTGACGGCGTTAAAGGGAATGTTTGCTTTTAGGTACGTGTCATCCTGGACTTGCACCTGAAGTTAGCGGGGTGCCAGGTGTGGGAAGGAGCCCCTCAGTCGCAGGAAACAAGAGGAACAACTGTCGTCCTGCCTTTACCTGAACTACTGCAAACGAAGAGCAGGCGCTGCCTTGCAAAATGGTCTCCACTGGACCAACTTCCAATAAAATACCGGGCGGTCAGCGTGTTGGGCTTTAGCATTTGACTGACTTGGGCTCAATCCTAGCTGACTTGCGACGTCGGGGCTGGTATCAGGTACCTTCTCCTATTGAGTTCCCCATCTGTACAACAGGGACAGTCCTAATTACCTTAGGGATCAGTATGGGCATTGGAGGAAATAAAGTGTGCAAAGCACTCAGTACAATGCATGGCCCGAGGTAAACTCTCAGGAAAAGGCAGTGATTTTAAAAATGAGTCAGTCACCCAATGCTTCACCACGTATCCTGGTTTATACTGACAGTTCACTGAGTGTTTTACCACACAGGACCCTGGCCATCCCCACAGGCACCAGGAAGAGCAGACATTATTTTTCCCATTTGGCCTTGGGAATAGCCAGGTGACAGGACTCGCCTGAGGTTGCACAGGCAGTGCCGGGAAGGCAGTCCCAGCGGGCAGCTATCCCGGCCTCCAGGGGGCACCCTTCCCCACAGTTGCTCTTCTCTCTCCTATGAAGACATCTTGGAAGTCATTGTCCCAAGAGTCTGGATTTCTTAGACTAGGACAGTTCAGAATGAAATGAGATTCTAAAACTAGGAATGGTTGTCTAATGTGCTTTGTAAACAGCAGGGCTAGAACAAGGGGTTGGCCCGGGAGGCACCCAAGGCAAGGCCCCGCTCCCTTCTGCCCTGACATTGGACATCCTGGGGGCTCACTGGGTGCTCCAGCTGAACCCCAGGAAAGGCCAAGAGTCCAAGTCACAAGACGAGCCATCGGGTATGAAAATACATTAATTTGTGTGTAAGTTGCTCATGACCTAACAGCCTTTGCCGATCAACCCTAGATGACGGCAGATCTTGATCACTCTTTTTAGTCATCCACTGGACTCCATGGGCATTAAGAATCCAGGACAGAGGTTAGAGTAAGAGATTTGACTTCAAGGTGTGATCTCAAGAGCCTCAAGGTGCAAACTTTCTTACCTATTTTAGTGTTACCTAAAACTCTTGCCTTGTAAGTCAATTCCTGCATTGGGAAGACTACTCATTCATTTGTTCACTGACATAGTGAATAGTTATTTACTTAAGAAATAGTTGATGAGAAGTACTGGGTGCCAGGATCAAGCATCGGGGGCTAGGATGGAGTCAAGATCCGGGAAGAGAGGTAAGAACAGAGGCCCTTGACGAAAGTGCAGAATACACAGGAAGATAAGGAATGCACAAGTAAAAGGCTTCCCCATGAGAAGGCAAAATATGATTAATGCCAAATGAGTAAAACAGAGTCAGATGCCTGTCATGGGAACTTGGGAGGGAGGGTTCCAGAAGGATGATGTTGCCCCAATGGCTTCTGAGAAGAAGTTTGGACATGAGCCTTTTAAGACGTACATGCGCTTTCCAGTGTATTTCACTAAACGTGCAGAACCTTCCTTTTTCTAATTTGACTTTTTTTTAAAATTGATTTTTAGAGGGAGAGGGAGGGAGGGAGAGAAAGAAAGAGAGAAAAACATCGATGTGAGAGCAGAATGTCAATCAGCTGCCTCCTGCACATCCACTACCAGGGATTGAGCCCGCAACCCGGGCATGCGCCCAGCTGGGAATCGAACCAGCAATCCCTCGGTGCATGGGATGATACCCAACTAAGTGAGCCACACCAGCCAGGGCCCTTTATATTCTTCCAGACTAAACATCTCAAGGTACAAAAAAGAAAGCCAAGAGTGTGTCAGTGACAGTCACATCAAGAGCTCAAGCCCCTGGTTGCCTGGCAAAAGGGACATCCTGTTAGGGGTGGCAATCAAATTGCGGGTTTGCTTGCAAGCCTTTTATGAATTAACAACCTTTGCCAATCACTCCTGGTTGATATTTATCCTAGGCACATTTTACAAGATGGATTCTGTCATCGATGCTGGCAGCTCCTCCGCAAGTCCCACCAGCAGCTGCAAATATTCACTAATAATATTTTGTTTGGGTTCCCGCTTGCCATGTTCCACCCTCCTGTTTCACAAGCAGGTACAGCCTCATTACCGAGCGGCACCCACAGAACGGAACACAAAAGCAACTTCGACATTTTAAATGAAAGCAGATGTGGAGAAATGCCATTATCCCAGGCACGCGGCAATCAATGGCATTAACACTTCGAAGTGACGGCTCTCTGAATTGGACTGCAAGGAGCGCCCATTTACAATTAAATGAGGGACTTATCCTTTCGCGTCCCTGGAATCCACAGGTGGCTTGGTGACAGTCATTACGTAGTGTTTTGATTTTAGTGCAGCTGTTCTGAGCCAGCTAAGCAGGGATTGGACAGGCAGGCATCGAGAAAGGTGTTGGTGCCAGATGCACTCATTGTCTAACTGCCTGGATGCAAAACTAACTTAGCATAGCAGCTGAAGTGAGAGAGCTCTTGAAATGACTTCCGAACAGCGCGTCTCCCGGCACTGGGAGCGGCATTATTGTTCATGTCACCACTGTCTGGGGCCTCCGTGCATTCTGTCATCCCGGTCCTTCACTACAGAGTCAGAAAAAAAAGATCACATTACAACCACTGGAATATTACTTTATGGTCAAAGAGCAGAGCCACACACATCTGCACATCTGTGGGTAATACCACCCTGGGCATTATTCCATCAATACTTTACAGATGCTGCCCTAACCGGTTTGGCTCAGTGGATAGAGCGTTGGCCTGTGGACTGAAGGGTCCCAGGTTAGATTCCGGCCAAGGGCATGTACCTAGGTTGCGGGCACATCCCCAGTAGGGGGTGTGCAGGAGGCAGCCGATGGATGATTCTCTCTCATCGATGTTTCTAACTCTCTATCCCTTTCCCTTCCTCTCTGTAAAAAATCAATAAAAATATATGTAAAACAGAAAAAAATGACTTTACAGGTGCTAATCTCAGCATAGTGACGAGGTACATGGGTCATGGATCAAACAAAATTGGGGTTGAATTTGGGCACTGCCCTGTGCTAGCTCTCTGGTCTTAGGCCAATTGTTTATTCTGTACGGGCCTCACTGTCTGCATCTGTAAAATGGGAAGAGTGATATTCACTTCGGGCTTGTTGGGTAGGTATCGAATACCTGACATGACACTTACTGATCGCTCTTGGCTTAAGCTCAATTTTGAGATTACCATTTCCCTATCTATCCACCCTCACCCACATAACGCAGGGTGGGCAAAAGTAGGTTTATGAGTATGTGAAACACAGAGCTTATTCTTGTATTCTTATTTATTAATTATTGTATTATCTTCCATAGGAAAACTGTAAACCTGCATTTGCCCCAGCCTATATTTTAGGAGCAGAGTGATGGCTAGAGAAATGTTGGACTCAATGAAATCAGTCAGGGCACAGTTTTCTGGAGGGTTTACTCATTACTTGTTACATCAATCTCTCCATCCATCCATCCATCCATCCATCCATCCATCCATCCATCCTCCTCTATTCTGAATAGCTATCTAGGCCATTAGGTAACCTCATCCCAGCCTGAAAGCATTGTCTTGAACTTCTCCACTGCCAAATAAATAGGGCCATATAATTTGAGGGTCCAAGGCACCTTAGAAGTCACCAATGCAACACTCCTTAACAGGCTCAACAATTGCTAAATGTGTCCCTAAATAATTTTTACCCCAGACTTATATGTTGGGGTTATATACCACAGGAAATAGGTATTTTCTAGTTTGTTTGTTTGTTTGATGGGTTCTGTGCCTGGAATATTTCCTGATGGGATCCTTATGCCCTCTTATTAAAGCAACAATCTCATGGTGTAAGTTGAGAGAAACAATTTGAGGTGATGGTTAGATAGAGCAGGTGATCATAGGACTAATGACAAGTCCATACTATTGGCTGAGAATTTGAAATGTCTTGTTACTTGTAAAACATAGAAATTGCCTCTGTGGCATATAACTGGTTGGCATGCAGATAATAATGTATCTATCTTTCTATCAATCTATCTATCTATCTATCTATCTATCTATCTATCTATCTATCTATCCAAATACTATACTCCTTAAGTGTTTCTATTTAATTTGTCTTATATTGTTTAAACCTTGGAAATGCTAAAACATTAAATGTTACTTCCCCGTCAAATATTTCTGCATTTCCTTTTACATAAAGAAAAAGAGCCACATGCCCAGATTCCACTGGAAGTGGGGGGTCAGAACAGGAGGGTGGGGTGGAGTGACGGACATGCTCGCCGGTGTGTTCTGCATCATCGTGGGTACATCCGTTGTGGGATAGATGCCTCTCCGTTGGCTCAGTGCCGCATGAAATGACAGCAAACAGCACCTCCTAATGGAAGGCCCAGGGGTCAATGCGTGTTTGTTTCGAAAGCACAGCTCTTGCAATGATTACACGCTCAAGAGGTGAATGGAATGGAGAAAACAAATACACAAACATGTGGAAATGACAGTTGCTTTAACCTAAACCTGTTTCTACAAGGAGATTCCTGGAAGAGCTTGTATAGAAGGGCCGTCCTCCTTCCTCCCCCAGGAGCTGACATTCTCAGAAGGAGAGCTTGAGGCCAGAGAGATTCCAGAAGAACCGCGTCCCTGCACGCTCACAACTCCCACAGCCAGAGCACATCTCACTGGGGTAGAACCAGATCAGAGTGAAACTCGTGGTGCCAGGTCAGGACTCTGGCAAATGCGTGCTCCCGAAGGGTCGCCCAGGTAGCACGGGGCTGCACGCTGGCAATGTCTTCGTGAGCAGATGCAACAACTAGGGAAATAGAAAACCTCTCTCTTTTTAGTCGGGATTCTTTCTCACACCCTGACACGTCAAGGACCTAACAGAACTTGCTCGTGTGTGTTTCTGTTTGGTGCACAGACCTCACATTCCTTCCCACCTGGACCTGCTCCAGCGGTTTCACCGTGGTGCACAGATAGGGCTGCGTTAGAATGATGCCGGAGGCCTGCCCTGGAGCCACCCAGAGCCGAGAATTCTCAGTTTCAGGCAGCCACGCACCTTTAAATCACCGGAATGTGCCCACATGCGGCTGTGCGAAGACGCTCCTCACTGCTGTTATCCTTTTAATAGGATCGTTCAGGTCCTCTGATCTGGTCTCCAAGATGCTCTGCTCCCGCTATTTCCAACAGAAGTGATTTGTCATGCGGCATCACTCTTCCAGCTGCAGAGAGCGAGGGATGGAGCCAGCTTGCTCCGACCTGGGGCCCAAGATTCCCTGTTCTCTGTTCAGTGTTTTACTGACAGAGGCAATGAGCCTTCAAAACCAGGAAATAGGAACACCCTCATATTTCGAAAAGGCACACACAAGTGCAAGCTCAAATATGTTATGGCGGTCCTGAGACACTTCCCCCCTGCAGGTCCACGCAGCCGCTTCCCTGCTGATGGATAACTGCATTGAATGACCTCTACCTGCACAGCCTTTGCCGTGTGAGCTAAATTTGGCCTCATCTACTCTTCTGTGGGCCCCATTTAATAACCACCCTCTTGAATATCAGCAGCATTCCATTTGGAGAGTCATAGAACGTGTCACAAAAATGTCTCCTTACATGGAAAGATGCAAATTGGAATCGCTTGGGGAAGACAGTTGGTGACATGCTGCTGTGCATGAAGAAGGTGTGCCCTCACACCTTTACTCCCGAGCACGCGTGTCTCCAGGTGGAAGAACGGGGGCTCTCTGCTATGTTCAACAGACCCCTGATTGGAAGTCATACCTACATCGCCCCCTATTCTTGAGTTTCACATTTCTCCTTGCTCCTTGTTTTTATGGGCCTGATTAGATCCTATACTCTTGACAGTGATGTTCAGCCTACATCTGACTCCAGACCTGTGAGGAAGACTTAGCATCCTCTGCTTCCTGGAGTCTCATTCCCTTGGAAATCTCCATTTCCTTTCAGCCTTTAGGGTCCACCCTATATTTTCTTTCCACTTCTATTGTCCTCAGTGTCTATTCCTCTTTAAGCACCCCCCACCCCCAACACCCACCCAAAGGTACAAGTGTTCGAGAGACAGTCTGTTTTCTGTCTATTTAAGATTTTTTAATGTTATGTACCAGGAGAAGCCAAAATGCAACCATTAAATGGATGGTTATATATAAATAGTTTCAAATTGTGGTTTGAGGTTGGGTCACCTATAGTCATTGTAGCCACTCGGTAGGGCCTCGCGATCCCATCAAGTGACAGCCTATTATAAGTTGGGTGTTGAGGCTGCCATAGAGCACATGGCCTGGAATTTGGCTGGGATCGCTTTCTTCAAAGAGTTTTTAGCAAGCAGAGGAGGTGAAAAGCTAGGGTGAAACCACTCACTGGCACAACAGTCAACACCCCATCCAATTTGGGGCTCGGAGGAAAGCCCGAGTCGTAGATACAGCGTGTAAATTACTCGGTTTTCAGAAGCCCCATAAACTTGCTCCAGCAGACGCTGGCTTTTGGCAGGAGACACAAAAAGCTGATGACGCTGTAGATCATCTCAGCAGCTCGCTGCCGAGGAAAAATTAAAAATTAGACCACTCAGGGGCAATTTGAATGCCATTACGGAATATTATTTTGAGATGCTGTCTTGAAACACTGCCACCTAAGAGTCTTGCCCCATCCCAATTGTAAAGAAAAGAGTTTTCAAGACAGGAGACTCAACAACCCCCGACTTGCAACCCTTCCACCAAGGACACCGTGGCCGGCAGCATGGCATGGCCCTGCCAACGGCACCCTCACATGCACAGCTGGCAGAGTGCCCCTAGCTGTGCCATCATGCCAGGCACATTGGGAACACGCCACAGCTGGCACATAATTAGAAGCTCAGTGCAAGCAAATCGTTGCATTTTTTTTGCAATCCATCCTCCTTCCGCTCATGCTCAGCTCCAGCCACATGAACAAACAGGACTGCAGGTCGCAGGGAGAAGTCAACAGGTGCCCCCAGCTGTGCGTTTTTCCAGAGGCTTCAGTGCCGCTTCTTGACTTGTTATATTTTGTTTGAAGTTTTCTGTTTCTGCCATAGTGGAATTCCCTAACCAAAGTCCTGCGATGGATTCTCAGTAGATCTCCTGCAGACTTATGTTGAATAACATCACCACACGAGAAGCAGTATGAGACAAGGAGGAGCTGCTTTGCCGCTGTTCCTCCTGGGGTTTGGAAATCATGTTCTCCTAGAAACATCATTGACAGGCCCAGAAAGGGATGTTCTTTGACCATCAGTGTAAGCTGAGATGTGGCCATGAATTTTAGAGGTTGATAGAAACTTCAAGAACTGTGTGCTGTCTTGCCCTGGGAGGTGAGGGAAGCATTACATTCACAAAAGTAAACGTCATCTAGGAAGCCAGAGAAAAGCAGCCTGAGGAAAGGCTCAACTCCTTACTAATCCAAACATTTTCCCCAATGCGATGGGAAAATTCAAGCCAGCTAGTATTTGTTAAACACCTGTTATCTGATTGAACCTGTAGGATCTGAGTGTTAGAGGCAGGATGAGAATTCAGTCCTCAAATAACAGTTTCACTATAACGTGGATGAGAAGTAAGAGTGATTCCTGCTGGGGGCCTGTCTGAGCGGAGTTTGCATGTTTTCCCATGTCTGCGTGGGTTTCCTCTGGGACCTCTGATTTCCTTCCACATCATGAACATGCGCATGTGTGTATGTGAGTAAAGGGGCGGTCTCAGCTGTCCCAGTCTGAGTGAGTGTGGCTGTGGGAGTGCCCAGCGATGGAAGGGCGGCCTGGCCAGGGTGGAACCCACCTTGCAGCCTGAGCTGCAGGGAGGGGATCTAGCCACCCTTGACCCTGAACTGGACGAAGCGGTTCGAAAAGAATAATCTTACTTGTTTTTATTCATTTTTCTTAAATGTAGGCATGTCTCACATGTATGTCAATGTTCCATATTAGAAGTGTCTTGGGTCTTAGGAGTTTGGTGATTTTTTTTTTATGTGACCAGAAATATGCCGTAGGAACTTAACTCTTCTGTATATCAAATAGCATGTGGGAAAGTTGGTTTTGTTATATGTTACTTTGCTTAAAGCTGCAGTTTCCAAGAACACATTGCTGATGCAAGTGAGGACTTTACTGTACAACACAGTCAACGCAGACAGAGGCAGGGACAGAGCGTCGCGGGGCACAAAGCAGGAAAGTGGGCTCTGCCTGGAGACGTGCCCTTTGCACCAATGAGCTGGGTGCTGAAGGATGGTGCTGGGAAGAATTCAACTTCATCCCCAACGAGGCCTGGCCTTTGCCAGTGACTGTTTGCCTGGGGACTTCGCTTCACCCTGGAGAGTCTAACAGTGTGATGGAGGGTGGGGCTCCGGGTGCATGGCTTTCGTGGACCTGGAGGCTGAGGTCCACCAGGTTGAGCCATCCGTTCACCAGTGAAGCAACCCTCTGCATTGGAGCCCCATTCAAAGTTTCTACTAAACTCTCAACACCGAGGCTCAGGTGAGCTCCCTGGCAGTACTTAGAGTGTCTTATGACACGGAAGTGACACAGGAGGGTGACACATCCTGACACCATGGGAAGAGAACAGCAGAAGCTCTGCATTGCTCCTTCCCCAGGTTAGCCCTATGCTGTTCTTTCCATGGCTGATCTTTATCCTTTTTCTGTAATAAACATGAATCCCCCTGGCTGACAGGTTCAGTTGGTTGGAGCATCATCTTGTGCACCAAAAGGTTGTGGGCCTGACTCCTGATCAGGGCACATACCTAGGTTGCAGGTTCAAGCTCCAGTTGGGGAGCGTATGGGGAGGCAACTGACTGATGTTTCTCTCTCACATCAAAGTTTCTCTCTCCCTCTTTCTCTCCATTCCTCTCTCTCAAAAATTAATTCTAAGAATATACCCTCGGGTAAGGATTAAAAAATACACACATTCATCACGAACATAATAGCTTTCAGCGAGGTCTATAAATCCTTATAGAAAAGGCTCAGACCTGAGGGCGGTTTGGGGAACCTTCCTGAACGTGCAGCTAATGTCAGAAGTGAGGTGGTCGATGGTGAGGACTGTTGCCTGTAAGTGGACAGTTGGTCTAACTCATACAAGAATGAATGGAAGTTTGGTAGGCAGAGAATAAAGGTGCCACAGACTAACTATTAAATATGATATCTTGAAAGTTCTTGCCTGTTATAAATCCCAACTGCAACAAAGCCTTGATACATAGCCTGTGTTCTCGCCACCAGAATTCCACAGCACATGATAAAGATCTGAGCCGAGCAGATATAAGGAAGATGAACAGACCGGCTGAACTTAAGTTACACCAAATAGTTCAAAAAGTCTTTACTGCATTGATAATCTGCTTAAAGATGTCTGTGTGCGACTCCTAGTAGATGGAGTTGTTTTTCTTTCCTTTTCTTTCTTTCTTTTTTTTAAAACCTCATGAAAGAACATGGTAGCCAGGAACCAACTTCCTATTTGTGCATAGAGACTTGTGTAGGGACGAAAAAATGTTCAGGGATTTTGCCTTGACCTCCTTATTGCAGAATGGGTCACTCGCTCTCCTAACTTTGAGTCATGACTTCCGAGTGCACAATAGGGACATTGTCCAGGGGAAGGACACTGGCAAGTGTTTCCAGGCAGGACTTGACATAGGCCCCCTCCTCCAGGGGCCATGCAGACCTCAGATATGCTTACAGGACACCCTGTGCTCTTGTAACAGCACAGCTAGCTTATCTGTGTAATTCCCCCTGGCAGAACTTGAAATCCCTAATAGCAGGGTGGGTGTGTCCTTGCTTTAGTATCTCATCGCCTCAGACGTTAATGGACCTGACACAGAGAGATATTCAGTACGTGGTTTTGGTTAAATGAATAAATAAACAAAACAACAGCTATAAAGTAGTGTAGTGTAGAGGAAACAATGGAAGTTTTGGAGTAAAAAAAGAACAAAAAACCACGGGTTCTGCCGAAACCGGTTTGGCTCAGTGGATAGAGCTTCGGCCTGCGGACTGAAGGGTCCCAGGTTCGATTCCGGTCAGGGGCATGTACCTGGGTTGCGGGCACATCCCCAGTGGGAGATGTGCAGGAGGCGGCTGATCGATGTTTCTCTCTCATCGATGTTTCTAACTCTCTATCTCTCTCCCTTCCTCTCTGTAAAAAATCAATAAAATATATTAAAAACAAAACCAAACCATGGGTTCAAATCCAATCTCCATCTTTAATGGGGTGAATAACTTTGTCTAAAACCCAGTATCTTCAACTGTGAAATGGGTCTTATCTAACCAGCCCCGTGAAACTGGCCATACTTAGTGCAAAAAAAGGTAACTTCCAAATATGGCTCAGATCACCTGTAAAACCCCCCGCATGGAAAGCTCTGATCCTCACACAAAGGATGCTCCTAGACTCGGAGTAGGGACCTATTGGTGGGTTGCATTCTCATCGGTGGGTAACTCCATAGTGACTCCAAGGGAACCAGCTCTCTTCTAGGACGTGGGTCCCTCCCACCCTTTCCCATCCTAACCATCATCAAGGGCTCACCCTAGTGTGAAAATATCAAAGAAACGCAACGAGTAACGGTCTCACCTCCTCTGAACCGAAGTGCAGGCAGGCTAACGAAAAGTAGTTTTATAAAAAGGGTCAGCAGTCTGACAATGGTATCTCAATGGCCAGCCGTTGAGATGAAAGGTGATTCCTGTTGGAACGCAGCGCCATCGCTCACAGGGGAGCTTTGTTTATTTTGCCCGGGTCAACAACTTGCTATCTGTTCTCAACAACTTGCAGTCCCTGGCCAGAATCCCATCCTGTCCCTCTACACTCCTGAAGCCTGAAGCAGTGCCATTTACAGAAATGCCTCTAGGACAGCGATTTTCAACCGGTGTGCCGCAGGAATATTGAAAGCATGCAATACCTGACTATTTAATCAGGGACACCGACCTCTCTTCCCTTAGATTATCCAATAAAAAAAATGGCAGCAGCCAAAACAACAATACCTGTCCGGTGGGAATGAATCAAAATTATACCTATTTTTTTGTCAGGTCGGTAAAACATATAATATATATTTTTTGGTATGCCGCAGAATTTTTGTAATTAGTTTATGTGTGCCACGAGATGAAAAGGGTTTAAAATCACCCAGCTAGGATGTAATCCACAGCTAAGTGCACAGCTGGCTTATTATTATCTTGCATTATTTGGAATTCACATTATTTATGTTACTAATCCTGTGCCCAGACCTCTAAGTTGTTGCCCATCGCTCCTCTAGCAAAAAAATAACAAAATTGTACTCCACGTTATATTTGGACATCATCTGCCTGAAAGGTAATAAGATACAGCAACTACAATGATTGAAATGAAGGGAAGAGATTGTTAATATAATAGAGGTTTCTACCAGGCATGCTGTAAATCAATGTGCAGAAGCAATTTAAACAACCGATCCTGTCATCGTGTTTAAAACACATTGATTTCTCTCTTTTTCCTCCTTGTGGATTTTATCTCCTCAGTTGTTTTTCCCCTTCCTGTGAATTTGGATAGGAAGCCAAAGGGAAAGAAACTTCAACCGAGGGACCGGCTGAAATAACCTGAGTGACAGACTGCCCCTTTAAGAAGATTTCTAATAAATCAGGGGAAAACGAAATCTCCACCATAGCGCCATGTTTGACAAATTGAAATTAAATTGCACCAACTCTGGGGAAGCCGAGAGGACTTGCTCTGACGTTTCTTCCCCAGGTTAATAGTTAACAGGTAAGAGCGGATGTGGGAAGGTTATGTTTTTAAAAGAATCCCCCTGAACTCTGATCAAAATGTGATTGTGGACCCCAAATCCATCTTCAGTGTGGAATATGAGTCCACGGGCTAAGAATAAATATGGAGATTTTTTTTTTTGCATATAGATGCCTATGTATATTTTCCCCTTTAATTCTAAATTCGTTCTCTTGGAGAGAGTGGTAAGCGGAATTTTTTTGCAAGCAGTGGATTTTCACAGTTATCAGCTGTCAGGTTGGAAAAATGCATGGCAGTAATAAAGGGGGGAATATATGATCCATAAATAAAGAAAAACGGGACTTGTTTGGGATTATAAAGCTTTAATGCCTTCAGGTAGCAAAGACTCCAAACAAATTCCCTCGCTGGGGAGACCTGCATACCAAGGAGGAGGTTCCCTCAGCCGGCAGGCTCCGTGTGAGAACCTGGCCTTTCTTTCCTATGGGTCAGGGGGAAGAACATGCCAGGCTCACGGCCAGCACTAAGCCATGGGAAAGTTCTCACGGGAAGTCACTTTAAAAAATTTTTAAAATTGATTTCAGAGAGAAAGGGAGAGGGAGAGAGAGAGAGAAACATCAAGGATGAGAGAGAATCACTGATCGGCTGCCTCCTACACGCCCCACACTGGGGATCGAGCCCACAACCCTGGCATGTGCCCTGACCGGGAATCGAACAGTGACCTTCTGGTTCACAGGTCAACACTCAGCCACTGAGTCACGCAGGCTGGGTGGAAAGCTACTTTTTCATCTCTATTTCTGGGAATGTACATATGCTGCTGAAACGATGATCAATATTGTTAACAGCATGTATGGATCGCCCGCAATATGGCATCAGGGTTGGGCGCTGCAATGCCAGGGTGAGGGAGACGCAGCACCTGTCTGCACAGTTCCTCTCTCCTCGGGAGAAGATAAAGAACTCCATCCACAAGGCTGCTGAAATAGTCTAGAATTATCCTTACATGCAACAAGCGGACGACATGAGCTGAATGAATGAGTAAACGAGCGCTAATGGCACTTTGTCATTAATTAGCTGGAAAGGTAGAGGACGCTGATAATTTCTGTGTGTTTTCTTCGGGGGCTGGAGAAGCAGGGGATGTCTGTATACAATGAAGGAATTATCTCCTGACCAGGGAGAAGAGGAGCGAGCCCACTGGGTCCAGAAAGCTGTTCTCCAACCTCTGTTTATAGTGCACGCATTTGGCTTTTAATGAGAGGCTGGCCTTGGGTAAAGAGATAATGATGAGTCAGCGTATTTACAGGCACACAGTCCCAGGCCATTGTGTGAAGTCTCTGCTCTGCTGGAAACGCGTTATCGCCCGAAAACACGCAGGCGCTTCCGCGGCTGCCACCGCACAATTTGCACGCTCCGGCGAGGGTTTACGTCGCATGCGACTTACACGCTCAAATGTGCATGCACGCTCCTGCAAATTTAGGTAAATGATGCATAAATTAAATCTTATCTAAATAAACAAGTGTCTTTCTGAACCAAAATGCAAGCTGCCATGCATATTTAAGTGGACAGGAATGAGTCCCCTTCCTGCATATGCTTACAGGATGCTTTCAGCGTCTTGATTTCAGGAAGTAAAGTGCGCACGGCGAAAGCAACAAATCGGCTCCACCGGGGACAAGGACACGAAGAACCTGCTTTGGAAGTGGCACACATTAGCAAACAAGATCCACTGTGGGGCTTAAATTATATGGGAGTCTCCTACCGCTGATAATCGCTCCTTTTCATGCCCTTCTGGAGATGCGGAGTTTGAAGAGTTATGATTTCTATCCTTCCTTAGTGGAAAAAGCCAACTCCTGCAAACTGCGGCTCTAGAATTTATTAAAATCCAGACCAGTTCTGCATGGCGTATGTGTTTTTTTCTGTAGGGACTCTCATGAAGACTGGCGCACTCTAATCAAAGCTTTTTAGACGGGCCCAGGGCCCAGGCCCAGCCTAAGGATCTCAGTGAACGTTTTCTGTCTGTGTCTCAGCAACAGCGTTGTCGTTCCCATGACTCAGCATCCGAGGATCTGAGCTGAATGGGCAAACGGAGCTGGGTCCCAGTATAATAAACAGGGACTTTTCCAGACTTCTCCCAATAGGCCGTGTCTCACACCTCTACGCGCTCACACTTTCTGCTCCTTCTGTGTAGAGAGCCACATCCCCTCCGTCTTTCCTGGCACAACTGGAGCTCTCTCTTCTTCAGGGCCCCGGCTCCCTCTCATAGGGCCCCGCTTGAGCTCCCTGGGCAGAATGAGGTGTGGGCACCCAAGTGTGTGCACCTGAGAGTGGGCACCCGAGTGTGTGCACCTGAGAGTGGGCACCCATGAGGACAAAGTCTGTACCCCCTTCTTTACCATGTATCCCCAGCACCCAGCACAGTGCCAGGATGTAGAAGACGTTCAAAATGAATCCCACCTCTGATGTACCAGCTCATTGCACAGAGCTCCCCAAACCCTGATAAAAAGATTGTACTTCATTACTTGCTTACATCTCAGTCTGGCCTCCTAGAGGGCTGGGTCCTCTGAGGCCAAATTCCTGCCTTATTGATCTGTATTCCCAAGACCAAACATCACAAGTACTTAACAAATGTTTCCTTATTGAAAGAAAGTTATTCCATTACACCTCAATGAATTGCAACAATAAACCTGAAACTTATTAGCTGCTGTGTACCCTACAGTGCCATCTTTGTCCTTTAAGCCACACACAGTGTCTAGGAATCTTCCTTTATATTTTTATTTTATTTATTTTTTAAAAAATTTGTGTAAATCCATTTTATTTTTTAATATTTATTTATTTATTTATTTCATTGATTTCAGAGAGGAAGGAAGAGGGGGAGAGAGATAGAGAAACACCAATGATGAGAGAGAATCATGGATCAGCTGCCTCGTACATGCCCCTACTAAAAGATCAAGTCTGCAATTGGGGCATATGCCCTGACTGGGAATCAAACCCATGACCTCTTGGTTCAGAGGTTGACGCTCAACCACTGAGCCACGCTGGCTGGGTGGAACCCTCTTTTTTTAAAAAAGATATTTTTATTGATTTAAGAGAGGAAGGGAGAGGAGGAGAGAGAGATAGAAATATCAATGATGAGAGAGAATCATTGATTGGCTGCCTCCTGAACACCCCACACTAAGGATCAAGCCTACAAACCAGGCATGTGCCCTGACCAGGAATTGAACCATGACCTCCTGGTTCATAGATTGACACTCAACCACTGAACAGCACCAGCTAGGCCAGGAATCCTCTTTTTAATTATTATTAATAGTGGTCTTTCTGAGTCTCTCATCTGGCCCAAATGGCTTTCTTCTTATATGCACCTGCCCAGCAACTGTCTTTTTTCTACTTCCGTCCTGCAGGAAAAGACAAAGGCTGTATATATGGTCACGGCTGGCCTTTGGGTGGAAACAAGGAGGACTAAGAACCAGTCCTATGAGTTTGGACTCAAGCTGACCATGAGTTAGACTCAGTGTAATATCCTCGCAGGCAGATTGAGAGCTGGCCTCTCCATCAGGAGAGAATATGGGTCAAGTTCAGAAGGACCGAGCATCCCAGATTCTCCCTTTTTTCTGCCAAAGAAAGGCCTGTACTCGGTGCGTCAAGGAACTTGAGAGCTGAGTTCCCCTGATCCGCGGACTCCCTGCCTAACTGCACACACTCCAGGGACAAACTCAGGGCCGGCCCGCATTTCTGGGAGGCAGTGTCCTCTGCCCTTGGAACAGGTGCCCGCGTGATCAGAGCCGCAGGAGACAACACTGAGCGGCTCCTGGGGAGGAAGACATGACACGGCCTCTGAGCAAGACACAAGCAAGAAAAAAACAAAATCAAGAACACGAATGGAAAAGCCACTGGTGCAGCTTAAGCCTCAGCCCCACCGCATGAACCGTAAGCATAAGCATGCAGGCCTGGAGAGAGGAGCCGGGGAGTCCAAGGGGACTTGGCAGATGTGCACGTGCAACGGCGCTGGTGACATGCTCCCGGGAAGAGGGGTTTCCCGGGAGGTGCTGGGGCGTGTGAGCGTATTCACTCCATCGGTTAGCGCAACGGGGACCAACTCCAGCCCCCAATTCCTGCACTGGATTTGGATCCGCCCAGGCTCATCCCACAAGGACTTTTCACCCCCCAGCGCCCTGAACGCGAGTGAGAGAGCGCTGGAGAAGACATGGGGGTTCCAGACAGCCTGCTCAGATGGGGTCTTCAGAGCCACCCTGTTCCTGACAGGCGGAACCCCTACAATCAGCTAGGGAAGGAGTCAGGCATGGACCCTCCAGACATGCTGTCCAGGGAAAAAAATTGGTGAGTGAGAGCCACTGTGTTGGGAAGGGAAGGGGCCACAGGCGAGGGTGATGGAAGCGAGTATTTCCATGCCTTGCTGCTGCCTCCAAGGCTGCCTCTCTGAAGGGCACAGGGCAGGGGAGCACAGTCGTCTGGTAGTTCAGTGGGGAGGCCCCTCCATTAGCGGGAGCCCCCGGCACAGCGCCAGCCCGTCCAAGAACTTTACAGAATAATCCAAAGCTGACAAAACTCCCACATTGGCATGAAAAGGCTCTTCGTTGTCTGTGGCCTGCACACGTTTCATTCATCTCGCTCTCTAAAGTACGATGTGAGCAGTAATCACAAACAGTCCGCTTTTGTGAGGTCAAAACAGCACGCCCTTCCCCAGGAAAGCTGCGGCCCCTGCGATGGGCCGGCTGGGCCCCCCAGGGCTGCAGGCAGCAGAGTTAACAGCTACTGACATAGTTCGGACAGCCTAGGCCAGTGGTTCTCAACCTTCCTAATGCTGCAACCCTTTAATACACTTCCTCATGTTGTGGTGACCCCCAATTTCGTTGTTACAAATTGAACATAATTAAAGCATAGTGATGAATCACAAAAACAATATGTAATTATATATGTGTTTTCCGATGGTCTTAGGCGACCCCTGTGAAAGGGTCGTTTGACCCCCAAAGGGGGCACGACCCACAGGTTGAGAACCGCTGGACTAGTCCACGGGGCAATCTGGAGTCTCAGAAGAGATTTCCCTGCGCTATCTATCTCCCTGGAATCCCACTCCCATCCTGCCAGGTGAGTTCCTTATCCCCACTTTTCAGAAGAGGGAGGTGGAGAGAGGGTGCGGCTGGATGCCCCTCTGCAGCTTCAGAAGCCTGCCCTCCCGACTGGAATGAGCCACCAGAGGCCACGCTAACCCAGGCCTGTCCCCATGGTGCCCCCACGCTCTCTCCTGCCCAAGTGGCTGCCTTCTCTTGCATCTCGTCACTTTGGGGTGAGGTTCCCTGCCCCTTCGATGGTGACCATGAGCTAACACATACACTAACGAGGATCAAGGGTGAGAATGGTGGCTGCCTGGGGTACCATTCCTGCTGCCGACAGAGAAACGTCTTCGTCAGGAACTTTAGAAGACAGGGTTTCAGCCCATGGTCACCCCCAGAGCCAAAGGAAGAAGGTGATCAAAAGATACCAACAACCTCCAGTTACAAGATGACCAAGTCCTGGAGATGACTAAGTTCACACTGCTGTGTGCAAAGCGTGAAAGCTATTAAGAGAGGTGATTCTACAAGTTCTCATTACAAAGAACAAATTATTTTCTCCCTTTTTCTTTTGTACATATATGAGAGGACAGATATTAACCAAACTCACTGCGGTAATCATTTCACAATTTATGTAAGTCAGACCATTATGCTGTGCACCTTCAATGTGTCCAGTGCTCTATGTGAATTCCATCTCAATAAAACTGGAGGCAAAAGGAAACAAGCTTGGAAGGAAAACATGGAACGGAAGGACTCGACGCCAGGCGGAAGTGTCAGACGTGGATGTGGCCTGTGGGGGGTCCGGCCCTGCAGGGAGCTGGGCTGACACACCAGGCCCCGGGAGGGCCCCGTGTCCTAAGTCAGGCCACAGAGGCAGACAGGTGGAACCCCTCAATCAGCTGAGGAAAGAGCCAGGAGTGGAACCCCGGACATGCTGTCCAGGGAGAAAAATTGGTGTGTGGGGGGCACTGCGGGAAAGGGAAGGGGCCACAGGGATAAAGAGCCCCGAGCCACAGAAACAGTGTGAGGAAAAGCCTTGAGCCCAGTCCAGTCACATGCAGAGCGGCATTGTGGGACGTTCAGATCATTAACGTGGCCAGCCCTTGGGGGTCCCTGGGGATCCCTATCTGAAGGTGACAAGTCTTGGGCTGTTGCTGGTAGGAGTTCCATGTGTTGGAAAGGAGATGGATTCTGCACAGAAAGACTTTGATCTCAAATGATGCTGTCCATGTCCAAATACATACAGGATCAGACTCTGTGTGTGTGACAGTGAGTGTGTGTGTGTGTACATGTGTGGTGTGTGGTGTCGTGTCTTAAGGTGACTTGTTGAATGAACGGGTTGGGCTTTGGATATCTGAGTGTGTGGGCCCTCGGACTGTGGTGCCCGAGATGACATGCAGGTGGTCCATTGGGAAAAAGTCCTGGACCAGGAGTCAGGGCATCACCTATAAATGACTGGAGCTAAGAAGGCTGCTCAAGGCATTTGGGGGGCCGATGTGTTGAGTCCCCGTGGGGGAGGCGCCTCTCTGGGTGGCCGCACGAAAGCTTTCTCAGCGGCATCACACTGATGCTGCACAAATATTTCTGGGTACCTATGGGGACGTGATGACTTGTTGGAACTTCTAGGGGGGCTGTGGGAGTCGCTCTGGGTCATATCTACTCCCTCCCCATTCTCAAGCCACACAGTTTGCTTCAGCCAGAGAGAACGTACCCCACGTCCTCTCCCCATGCTGGGAACCAAGTGCACAGCCTCGCCAAACCCAAGGCGCTTTTATTCAGCTCGCCACCCAGCCTCCCCAGTCTCTATCCTGGCCTGCAGGAGCGAGCGAATTGTGGACTCAGGCCCCGCGGAGAGCGATGAAGACGTCCCTGGCAGGGAGGCACGCTCTTTATGTGCACATTTTTGATGGGACAGCATAAAGCAGACCTTTCCTCTGAGATCCCTCAGGGCCATCAAAGTCCACGTGGGCAGGCGCTTCAGTAAACTTCTCACGAGCAGCTATAAAGCAGGCCCTGGCCTCTCCGTGCGGGCAGGGCGGGCTGACGGAGGCTTTGGCAGCCGCCACCTCCTCGCCGGAACCCACTGGCTTTCTCCATTTGCCTTTCTCTGAGGTCGCACAACTTTTCAGGGATTTCAGGAGACTAGGGAGGGGAGAAAATGGGTGGAGCAAACAGGGGGCTTGGTTGGATGCAGAAGATTGCTATTTATTAGCTATCTAGCCCGAAACCTCATCTAAGCTGCCTTAAACCCATCTGTAGATTAAGTGACACTCAATTTGCAAGGTAGGAAAGGGGTAAATTGACCAGCGCCAGGTTCCGTATGTATGTTTTCTCAGTTCTCACCATAGCTAGGACACTCGTGTCTGGAAATAAGACATCAGTGGTGTAAGGTCTGTGACTTCAGATCTCTCTCTATTAATAAGAGGAGTCAGGAGCATCAGTGATGTGGTGACAGCCGAGAAAGGCCCTTAGTACTCGAAATCCCTATAAAAACTGAAGGCCTTACATCTGAGCTCAACATATCTGTTGTACTTTTATGACATGAATTGTCACGAAAGGAAATGAAGCATGAGGGTCAAGGCACTGTGCTGACGGTCCCACAGCAAAGCAATGTCCGGCTCTGCACCCTGTCCCCACGCCTTTCGCTCCTCGTCCAGTTCTGGGAGGCAGACGGCCTCCCTGAGCAAAGGCAGCCAGTCCTGAGGCTGGACTGGGACAAAGACGCCCCCAGAGAACGTCCTGGGGACAGAAGCTCTTTCCCTGTCCTTTGCCAAGTGCACCTGTGGACACAGGAGGTAACTGCTGGGGGCGTCATTCCTTGGGAGCCTGTGCCATCTCCATCCCAGGAATGTCAGTCAGCGCTCACTGCAGGAAAGACCTTACATAACTCCGGCAAGTTTTTTGCATTGTTGCTGTGTTGTTGTTGTTTTTTTTTAATGGAAAACATTTCCTTTTTCCAAATGCTATCAATTTCAATCAAATTATTGCAGAACCCCCCCAAAGGTTGCTTACATAGCAGCGCTGTGGATTTTTTTTTTCTTTGCTTCCTCTCAATCCTTCACTCAGCTTCTTGAAGAATTAAAGTTGGGTCCTTTCAAATGTAAATTAAGCAATTTACAAAATATGTATTTTGGCATGGAGGCAACTTGGCTTTGCAAACAAACAGGAGTTTTATTGATTCTGTGAACTGCCATCTCAGGGAGTTATCTTGTGGCTGTAATTTGAGTCTTAATGTGAGGAGACTGTTTTCATTTATCATAAGCGGTGCATTCTGCTTTTATCTCACCACACTCCCCATCTCTGGGCTTTTAAGTGCGTCAAAGACGTGATGTCAGTCTTAATATGCTTTTCATGCATTTAGATTCTCGAAAGCTTTTTTTTTTAAATCATTTTGTCTATTTTGTTTGTTATTAAAACAATATTCAATGCCACAAAAGACATTAAACCATGGAAAACATCCGCCCACAGTTCTGCCAGCCAAGACAGCGTTTCATATTAATCCCTGCTCCTTCCAGGTTCTTGTCACCAGGCATATGCTTCTGACGGAGTTGGAACAATTATGTAAAAATAATTTTCAAAAACGGTTTCCACATGAACTTAAACACACACACACACACACACACACACACACACACACATACACACACACACATTTCCTGGACCTCCTTTCAAGACCTCTGAGCCTATTTTGCAGAAAACACATGATTCAATAGTTCAGTCTAGATATAGGATAGGACTCTCCATGTCCGGGATCAACAATATACTTCTCAGTCCTAGGGATATTCATAGTGGGGCGGAAAATAGATCCATGGCAATGGACCCCCAAGGCCAATTAGTTCAAGCCTCTGTGCCAGTCATGCACAGGAATTGCCTCACCCAAGTCTGCTCTGAGGCCCCCCCAGTCTCAGTGGGGGAGCTTTTCCTACTAAGAAAGACTCATTCCATCACATGGCCTCAACTCCTCATGCAGCCCAGCTGGTTTTTTAGATTCTGTTGCTAATGGCGAACACGAGCAGAAGGTTGGACCCCGGTACAGCCACCTCAGTCCTTGAGTTCGGCTGAGAAAGAATTCAGAGGCAAGGAACTTAAATACAAGCGAATGTTTACTCAGGAAGTCACAGAGGTAGATGAAGTGAGCTGTGGAAGAAGTGAGGAAAAGTTATAGAGGCAAATTTAAAAAAAAAAAAAAAAAAGAGGTCCGAGGCCAGTGATGGCGAACCTTTTGAACTCGGCGTGTCAGTATTTTGAAAAGCCCTAACTTAACTCTGGTGCCCTGTCACATATAGAAACTTTTTGATATTTGCAACCATCGTAAAACAAAGACGTATATTTTTGATATTTATTTTATATATTTAAATGCCATTGAACAAAGAAAAATCAACCAAAAAAATGAGTCCGCGTGTCACCTCTGACACGCGTGTCATAGGTTCGCCATCACTGTCCTAGGAGCTTAGGACAAGGAAAGACAAAGAAATCACACCTGGGAGGGGGTGAGAGAGAAGAGAGGCTGGTTCCAGAGCGAGCGCTCATGCTGGGTCCTTCATCTTAAGGGCTTTTATCTGCGGGTCTCAGGGAAAGATCTCAACTGAATATTCATCAGCTTTCCAGGCGTGTCCCCTAAGGATTATGGTCTCCACCGACTGGTCAGCTCCAGGGCAGGGGGTTATTAGCCACTGCAGCTGGTCCTGATGTCAGCCATGCGGTCACTCTGCCTGGTTTTGCTGCTTTTCTGGGCCTGGAGCTGAAACACCACTGAGGCCTACATGTGACCTCTAGTTTGAACAAAACTCTGACTCCGGTCAGCAGACCCGAGGCTTTGCTCCTAAGATTATTTGATTCGGGTCAGAACCTCATTGTCCTGATAGCCCAGCCATGGGCAAACTACGGCCCGCGGGCCGGATCCGGCCCGTTTGAAATGAATAAAACTTAAAAAAAAAAAAAAAAAAGACCGTACCCTTTTATGAAATGATGTTTACTTTGAATTTATATTAGTTCACACAAACACTCCATCCATGCTTTTGTTCCGGCCCTCCGGTCCAGTTTAAGAACCCATTGTGGCCCTCGAGTCAAAAAGTTTGCCCACCCCTGTGATAGCCCAATGCTTAAGGGAGTGGCTGTGCAGGAGCTTGTATGGGAGTCCCATGAGGCTGTGCTCTGGCCCCTTTTTCCTCCTCTAAGGAGATCTATCACATGACTGTCATCATGACAGGGGAGGAAAGGTTACCCTGGGGGCAAGGTTCTCATTTTTCCCCCCAGTTTTGCTGGTTGCTAGGCAACCTGGACTTTCCACCCTAGTGACCTCCCATCCATGGCCTATGGTCCTTGCTCTGCTCATGCCTGTCAAGCTGCCTACTACACTATTTTTCTCTTTAATGTTGATACTTCTCTCTTTTATTGTACAGATACACAACCTACATTTTACCATGTTAATGTACAGTTCAGTGGCATTAAGTACATCCCCATCATTGTGCACATTGTGAAACTGTACACATTAAACACCGGCTCCCCATTCACCACTCCCCCACCCCCAGCCTCTGGCAGCCACCAATCTACTTTCTGTCTCTATGAATTTGTCTACTCTAGGTACTTCATATAAGTGAAATCAACCAATATTTGTCCTCCTGTGTCTGGCTTATTTCTGTTAGTATAGTGTTTTCAAGGTTTACCCATATTGTAGCATGTGTCAGAATTTCCTTTTTTTAAAAACATCCTCACCTGAGGATATGTTTTTATTGATTTTTTTTTGAGAGAGAGGAAGGGAGAGAAAGAGAGAGAGAGGGAGAGGGAGAGAGAGAGATGTGAGAGAGAAACATCAATCAATTGCTTCCTGCACATGCCCTGACTGGGAATCCAACCCACAACCTAGGTATGTGCCCTGACCAAAATCAAAACCACAACCTTTTGGTGTATGGGACGACATTCCAACCAACTGAGCTAGGGGAGAATTTCCTTTCTTTTTAAGGTTGAATAATATTCCATTGTATACATATACCATGTATTGCTTATCGATTCATCTGCTGATGGACACCTGGGTTGCTCCCACCTCTTATACACATGGTGTACAACTATCTGTTCAAATCCTGCTTTCAATTCCTTAGGGTTTAGACCTAGAAGTGAAATTACTGGGTCATTTGTAATTCTATGTTTAGCATTTTGAGGAGCCCCCATATGTTTTCCACAGTGGGTGGACCATTTTACATTCCCACCAGCAATACACAAGGGTTCCAATCTGTCCCTTGCAGTCATTTCAACCTCTCTTTCTCTCTACACGGAATAACTAGCCACAGCCCTCGTTAAAACAATTCTTCACAGAGGTAGACACATCCTGTCATTAAGTGATGCTTGTGTTACAGGGGAGTCTGAGGCACAGAAGTCAGCCCCAGCCCAGGGGCCTGGGTGTGGTGGAGGCAGGGCTCACTCGAGGCAGCCTGGCTGGGAGCTTGGGCACAACAGCCCGAGTTCTACCAGCTCTCAGAGAAACCGATCTTAGCGCACCCCTCTTGCAACTTCATTTTCCAAAGTTACTATTTTATGACTCAGAACCGCTTTCTGAAAAGCAGCATTGTGCCCATAGTTTGTAGTTGGCCTCAGTGACAGGCCAGGTTCTGCCCACCCAGAGTGTCACGCTCTCCCATTGGCCTGTCACCGGCTTTTCCAGTCCTGGGAGCTCATCTCCCAAGTTCTTCAAGCCCCTGGTGGGTGAGGTCCAGATGTGACCTGATCAGCCCACATCCCTCTGCTGGCGTCATATTCATGGACTCTTGGACCACCTATCGGCTCTTCGGGGGCTGGGCCCTCCTGGACCTGCTCAAAGCTGTGGGCAGGTGCCCACGTGGGGAGATCTGGAGGCACCAAAAGATGACCCTGCCTCCAAACATGTCCCGAAAGGGCACCTGGGGGCTCCACCTTCCCTTTGCCTTAAGCCAGATGCTTCCCAAAGTTGGTGCACCAGCCCTGCCAGGGGTGCGAATGGAAGGACCACAGGTGGCTGTGGGCAGAGGAATGCTCTGAGGGGGATGCAGACAAGCCTGCTGCCCCACCCCCATCTGGGGAGTGTAACCGCATGGGTGCTCCAGTCCTTCCCTAGACAACCAAAGGGCGCAGAGCTCACGCTGGAGATGAAATAAGCAAGAGACAGGCGACTCCGACCTGCTGGCACCCCCTGGAGCCCCACTCACCACACAAACCACCCCAACCCAACAGGCCAGTGGGGTCACGTGCGCAAGGCCAAGAAATATCACTGTGGGCTCACGCTGGGAAGCAACTGGGTCCAGCCATCATGTCAAGGCAGCGAAATACACAAGTGCAGATCGGCCTCGTCCAAAGGAGTGTTTCCCTCATTAACCTCGAAGGAGAACGCACGTCCCGGCTAAGTGAGAGGCGGTTGGGCCAGAGTGGATGAGGCAATAGGACTTAAACAGCAGACATTAGTACTGCCAAGTGCACTTTCCCTCCTAATACACCAGAGAGCCATCACAGATGCTGTGTGTGTGTTGGGGGGGGGGGGGGAGAAGGGCCACCATGCGTGTTAAGGTGCACGCTGCTTACCACTGAGCTCTGCGTGGCCTCAGCAAGAGATTCATCTCTGTTCTTATCTCCTAAGAGGTGTGCCCTCCCCCAGGCTCACACAGCAAGTGCGAACCTTCCTTCATCCACAAAGCGGACACATTTGGGCTTTGATCTCCCAGGAGGTCAGGCCGGCCTAGTGGGCACGGGTGAGCATGTGGACATGTGCGTGTGGACATGTGTGTGTGGACATGTGCGTGCTGATCTCTGTCTGGCTGTGTCGGAGACGAGCCAACAGGCCCGTGTACACACAGCCGATCCGGGGTGTCTTCTGCAGAGTGAGGCCGAGGGAACCTCAAACTTCAAAACCCAAACCAGCCCGGCCATGGTTCTGTCTGTGGCTGGAGAAGCAGGGCGCTCATCCGTCAGCTAGCTGTCCGGCAGCTGGAGGAAGGGCCTGGGGTTTCTCCTGGGGAAGAGAACTTAGGAGGGAAGCCAGTTGGAACAAGGCTGCTGGGCGCCTGGAGCTGGCTGGGAAGCCACCATCTCTCAGGACAGCGGTCTCAGCCACAGAGGAGTGGAGCTTGGACAGGGACGCTGGCTTCCCTCACATGCACTTGAAGAGTTGTTGGGGCCCAAACACCCTTTAAAGAAGCAGCGCAAGGACCCCCGTTGATTTTTGCAGCGCTATCCCTGCAGGCAGTGCCATGCAAGGAGACCTTATAAAATACTGAATCTGACAAAGTGAGGAGGAGGAGAGACACACACACTGTCTGCAGGTGAAAAATAATCTCCATCCCCATGAGCTCATATTCACACCCTGTGCATCCCGTGTTAGGCACTGTTCTCAGCACATGGTATATGTCAGCTCACTGAATCCGCACACTGGCCCATGAGCAAGCTTCTCTCATCATCCCAGTTTGACTCATGAGACATAGAAATTTTCACGGGGCCACAGAGCTGCATTTAGCGAAGCTGGGACGGGCCCCGCAGTCAGGCGCAGAGTTCATGCTTCCCACCAGCACTGTATGAACCACTCCGCAATCAAAAGAGCCTGACCACAGGGAACAGGCTCAAGATTGGGAGGGTGCGGTGCCGAGGTGGGTGGGGAGGGACTGTCAGCAAGGGCCTCTCAGCTTGAGGAGGTCATGAGTAATCTAATGGGGGAACCACACACATAAATGCACATGGACATGACTTAAAACTGTGGCTAACACATCCATCAATGGAGCTGCCACTCAAGGTAAAACCACTGCCCGATCCTGAGGAGGAATATCGTTGCAGAAAGAAGGTTCTTCTTAAGGCAACACCCTGGAAGAGGACGGGACTTCCAGCTGAACCGGGAGAGAAGGGAGAATGAACCAAGAGAACATGGGGTGGCGGAGACGTTTGTCACAGCACCCGCCTCAACCTGAGTCTTGCTACTTCTTTTTTTATTTTTATTTATTTTTTAAAATATATTTTTATTGCCCTAACCGGTTTGGCTCAGTGGATGGAGTGTCGGCCTGCGGACTGAAGGGTCCCAGGTTCGATTCCGGTCGGGCATGTGCCTCGGTTGTGGGTGCGTCCCCAGTGGGGGGTGTGCAGGAGGCAGCTGATCGATGTTTCTCTCTCATCGATGTTTCTAACTCTCTATCCCTCTCCCTTCCTCTCTATAAAAAAAATCAATAAAAATATTTTAAAAAAACTTTAAAAATATATATTTTTATTGATTTCAGAGAGGAAGGGAGAGGGAGAGAGAAACAGAAACATCAATGATGAGAGGGAATCATTGATCAGCTGCCTCTTACATGCCCCACACTAGGGATCAAGCCTGCACCCCAGGAATCGAACCGTGATCTCCTGGTTCATAGGTCGACGCTCAACCACTGAGCCAGGGGTGGGCAAATTTTTTGACTCGAGGGCCACAATGGGTTCTTAAACTGGACCAGAGGGTCGGAACAAAAGCATGGATGGAGTGTTTGTGTGAACTAATATAAATTCAAAGTAAACATCATTGCATAAAAGGGTACGGTCGTTTTTTTTTTTTAGTTTTATTCATTTCAAACGGGCTGGATCCGGCCCGCGGGCCGTAGTTTGCCCACGGCTGCACTGAGCCATGCCGGCTGGCCAGGTCTTGGTACCTCTATTTCACATGACAGATCACCTCTTCTGGCTTAACCTATCTTACCCCCTTTTTCCTCCATGTAGCTCAGTTGAAAACAAATCTTATTCTTTTAGGCATTTTCTCCTTAATTTCATCCTTCCCTGCTATAATGTAACCGGATAACCCTGAGAGCTGACGATGTGCTATTGTGTGAGAAGCACAGCCCCAAATGGAGTTGTGTTGATGTCATCACCCAGCCCCACAGACACTCTGAGAGAACCCGGAAGGGAAGAGATACTGAGCGTGTACGTGGATGAATCCAGGGAAGGAGTGAGGAGATGAGGAGGAGGGGGGATGGCACTGGGATTCATTCCAATGTAACAATCGTTCACGTGCATTTATTATCTGCCAGGCGCTTGGTGCTGGGAAGGCAGAAGACAAGCTCTCGCAAGCCAGGCTGGGAGCTCTAAGGTGCAGGAACAGACACGTAAAGGCATCATGGTATGACAGCTTGATTAAAAATATTAATACGGGTGTGGGCAGTGGGCTCTGGGAGCACAGAGGAGGGTGTCTTGATGTGTGTTTCAGGCGGAAGTGCCGGGCAGCATGACAGCGGTGACAGCACCGAGGAGCATCAAATGATGGGAAGGAATTGCTGCAGAGGGAGCAAGGCCATTCCAGGCGAGGAAAGGGCTTGAGCAAAGGAGGAGAAAGGCGTGACCTACTCAAGGCTCACTGCTGGCTCCGGTGTGGCCAGATAGCTTCTGCGCGGGGACAGAGGAGCCCGCCTCCCAAGGGCCTTGGGTCAAGGGTTTTGGAGTTGGGGCCAATCCTACTGGCAACAGGAAGTCAGCAAAGGTTTCTAGACGGAAGACTGGCTCGGTGCGCATATATTTTAGAGAGACTCCTCCTAACTGCAGAGGGAGAATGGATAGGCAGACCAGTGAGAAGTCCACTGCCTTTGTTAGAGAGAGAGAGAGAGAGAGAGAGAGAGAGAGAGAGAGAGAGAGAGAGAGAAGAGAGAGAGAGAGAGTTGTGGAAGCCATGAGGCGGGAGGCACAGTGACAAACACAGGACTGCATCCAGGCACAGTGTGGAAGAGAGTGGTCCCACACTTGGTCCTTCTCTGCAGTTGGGAAACAGCACCTCCTTCACCCGCTCTCAGCATTGTCTTAGTGTTCCCAGCTCAAATGCCTCCTCTTTCACAAAGCTCCCAGCTGCAAAGACGTTCTCCCTGCTCTGCATGTGTGCTTTCCCCTCTGGGTGTCTTAGGCCCAGATTGCTCTGAATCCCCCTGTCTTCGCTCTCTCATGGAGTGGGAAGGGCGGGGTCTGGAGTGTGAGGGCTCTTTGGCCCCGAGGACACGGCACTGGGTAGCTGTGCTGCCCTGGGCTCCGTTTCCTCACTTCTGGGAATATATCAGGTCATGCAGAAGCCAGGTGAACGGAGCTTGTGCCAGGTAGTTGGGCAGGAGAGTGAGGGTGCTCAAGGCTGGCATCAGGGCTAACCGGCCAGGGCTGGAGGACAAGGGCCACACCGTGGGAACTGGGACCCCCCCCCAGGAGACACAGTTGCCATCTTAGAGACCCCCAAAAACTGAGATGGAGGGGTGAAAGGCCCTGGCTCCTCTCCTCCACCCTAGCACCCCTGACAGCCTCAATGGCTGAACCTACACAGGAGCTAGCTGGAAGAAAGCCTGGGAGGTGCCGTTTGCAGGGAACGGGGAATGGATCTGAATGTGTCCACAGGCAAATGACTAATATAGGAAATTCACAAAAAATTCCCTAGTCCTACGTACCCACCAGGATATTGGTGAGAATCAAAGGAAATGGCGTATGTAAAAGCCTTTGTAAATTAAATGACAGAAAGCTCTCTCAAGGCTGCTCTGAAATTATTTTTGCCTGCCTATCGGAGTCTTGTGTGGCCGTCAAAGAAAATCCGCCTCTAACTGTTCAGTCATTCACTGTCCCCCTGCCTGGATCTGGGCTGACAGTGTCTCCCGGGGCTAGTCCATCCAACAGGCTGTGACTGATGTTGGGGGCACTCGGGTTGTGTCAGACGATAAGACATCTTTCTGCAGAACGTGAGACTCTAATCACCGATTTCTAAACCTTTCGTGTGAGAACTAGTTTAATACGCACGGGCAGGTGGGCATCAGGCTGGGCGAGGGGCCTCGCCAGCCCCTGCCCTTCTGGGCAGTGAGCCCTGCAGAGCAAAGCCACAGCCAGAGGGGGCGCTTTGACACTCTGCAGGTGAAGGAGGGAGGGAGAGGAAGGACTCCCGCGACTGTCCTGAGCAGCAGGTGCACCCGGAGCATCATGCTGGGCCCCGAGCTCCGTCGCTCTCTCCCGATGGGGGAGGAGGTGCCTGGGAAGCAGGGCTGACACGGCTTGTTGAACCCTTGAGTCCTTCAGCCCCATTAACCTACATCCACCAGAATGGATTTTCAGCCAGGCCCATGAAGGCCTCCCGTCAGAACCATCCACGTCATTTGCAGAGTAAAGTGAATATCAATAAAGTCGTAATGACTAATTTTCCCAGCTTCACTGACTCTTACTGGAAACCCAGCCAGCCCTCCGCTGTGGGTATCGACAAACCCCCAGTCCTCCTGGGAGCTGCTTTTCTTCCACTGGGTGAGTCTGAGCAGACACCAAGTGTGCCAGCTTAATGGGCATGGGCACATGGCAGCAGGCTTGGTACGGGGACTCCGAGCCTGTCCCCTATTGGCAGAGCAGCCCTGATGGAGCGGTCCCAGGCTCTCCATGCCTGGGCAACAGAAAGACCCAGGCCAGGGTTCTGGAAATGTGAACGTGTGGGGGAATGTGTGTGTGTGTGTGTGTGTGTGTGTGTATGCACGGGGTATGGGGAAGCAGGCATCTAACTTCCGGTCTCCAGTTACCCTCAGCTGTTCCTACCAGCTACTCTGACCCCCCTGCACCTCAGTATTTCATCAGCAGCCCCAGGCCTGCATTCCATGAGCCCGAAGGATAGAGAAGGTGCTGAGAAATCCGCCTGCCGGAGGCTGACGCATCTGACACTGGAGACCCGTGGGGCTGAGTTTACACTGACAGGCACTCGAGGGACAGACCGGGAGGGAGTTTCCTGGCAGTTTCTCACCGTGGCTCTGCCCACCAAGTTTGGGCATCACACCTGCTCGGTGGCCATGGCAGCCAGCACTGGGGGACCGGAGCTGTGAGTGACAAGGCGTTAATTCAAGGCGTGGGAAGTGTGATGGTTAGGGACTGGCCCCACTTTCTCCTGTTCGCTCCTTTCTGTCTGAAAGGCTGTCAGCAGCTCCTGCTGATGCCTGTCGGCATGGCCTGCTGCCTCCCCCTCTACACGGAGGTGTCGCGGCAGCGCCTGTGTGTTAACTAACCCATCGATGCTGGTTTGGTTCGGATGATACAGGGGGTGTTGGCTGCTCCCCCCTCCCCCACTTCCTGTGCATCCTGCCTGAGGCTGAGCACTGGCTGCAGAGAGCGGCTGACCAGATCGTGTGTATTTCAAAGTACAGAGCGCGCTGCAGCTTACAACAGCCTTTTCCTTACCTGTTTCTCTGGGGAAGACAAGAAGATGGGGTGATTATTCCCATTTTATGGAATAGGAAACAGAGGGGCAAAGGGGAAATAATGGTCTAAGAGTGTGCCCCTGGGCTGGTGGAGCCACAGCTGGCATCCAGGGGGGGTTCCAGAGTGCCTGGGCAGAGCATTCTAGATCCTCTATCTCAGGGTACACACACCATTTGCTGCTCAACCACGATTTCATACTCATCTGCCTGTTTTCCTACTGGCCTGCGGGCACAGATGAAGGGCGGTCACAACCAGGAGGCCACCCCAGGGCCTAGCCCGGAGCTCCCCCGTCCCTGCAGGGAGTGCCCACTGAGCACCCCCAGGGCCCTTCAGAGGAGGCGGGGAGGGCTGTGACCTGCCTCCAGGCACAGAGTGGGTCTGGCTCCCACAGGATTCCTGGACCCCGAGGCCTCTCTTCTCCTGCCCCCAGGCCGCACGGCTAAATATATCCCAGGATGAACCCATCTACCATCTGTAGCTAAAACACCTCTTGCCTGCTCTACGCCAAGATTAGAAGTCTGTCCAAACGTCGATGATCATTCCATCGGCTAAAAGCAAATTGATCCAGCGGTCCTCCCTGCAGACGGAGAAGGCTCTCGGTCTATTTGTAGCTCCGTCTGAGAAGCAGAGGCGGCCGCTCTGACCCCATGTCTGTCCCGAAGGCACCACAGAGCGCATCACCCTCACAGGGGATCAGCGGATGCTGCTTGAGGTCGGATGGACAACACCAATACTGGCTCCTGAATGCAGACCCTGGTTGCCACAGCGACAAGTGCCTCTCCACACCAGTCAGGGCCACAGGTCAGGTTGCCGGGGGGTGGGAGCCCCTGGGGCAGATCCCCCAGGAATATCCCACCCACCTTCACCCTCCCGAACGGCTCACAGGCGCAGGTCCAGCTAAAAATGTCATCAAGGAAGGGGCAGAAATGCTGACAATGGGACAGGATGCTGACATGTTGGACAAAGTCTTTGCTTCTGTCCTTTGATAAAATTATAAAATGAGAGCAGAACCTTACCCGTTTTGGCTCAATGGATAGAGCGTTGGCCTGCAGACTGAAAGGTCCCGGGTTTGATTCTGGTCAAGGGCACATGCCTGGGTTGTGGCCCGACCCCCAGTGTGGGGCGTGCAGGAGGCAGTCCATCAATGATTCATCATTGATGTTTCGATCTCTCTCCCTTCCTCTCTGAAATCAATATATATATATATATATATTTAAAATGAGAGCAGAGACCTGGATGGGAGAAAAATGCATAAGGAAGTAGAGAAAACATTTTCCTCTCCACAAAACACCAGCAGAAATTAAAAAACAGCGTCGAAAGCGAGGGACAAAGACTTGAGCATGTTTCCGTAGACACACTTTTCTTTTTAAATGTGAACGTTGTCTTTGGTGATGCTGAGCTTCTCTCTCCGCCGAGTGTCTGGCCGCCCCGAAGTTAAATAATACAGTAGCCGGCCCAGCAGAGACAAGCACTGCTGGGCAGGAGGCTCCCAGTTCACCGGGAAGGGATCTTTCATTTCATACATCATTTAAAGCGCGCTGCAGCGATTTGCCAATGTCAGGCCGGCTTTGGGGCACACAAAGAGAAGAAAGAGGAGCCCTGTGCCTTAGAATCTGTGTGCCTTCCCCGCACATCTGGACGGGGATCCTAGGGGAGTGACGGGGAGGGTGGTAGACTGAGGTTCTGCCCTGGTCTGTGCAGAAGCCAGAGAGCGCCCAGCGCACAGGGAAAGAGAATGAGGGACCCTGGTTTGTGTCTTCCATTGAGAATCTGCTCCCCTCCCCACCTGGCCTGGCCCGGCAGGGCAGGGCCCCTCCCCACAGCCTGTGTGGTCTCCTCTCATCCCCAGGTCCAGGCACTCAGACCCATCCCACATCCCCTCAGAATGATCTCGAAACCCTACAGTTATACTAGGCCCCTGCTTAAGTACTTAGCACCACTTCTCAAGACTAATGGGACCCCTCCTTGCCAGGTGTGCCAGGACCTGCACTCCCGACTCTGCCCACACACCTCGCACCCCAGGTGCCTCCAGAGGCCTGCACACCTCACGTCAGAGCCACCAGGCTTCCGTCGCTCTGTCCTCCCTGTCTGGAATGTTCTTTCTCCTTTCTCCCACTTAAAAAATACATTTAAAAAAAAATTGATTTCAGAGAGGAAGGGAGAGGGAGAGTTAGAAACATCAATGAGGAGAGAGAATCATTGATCATATACCTCCAGCATGCCCCCTCCTGGGGATGGAGCCCACAGCCCAGGCATGTGTCCTGACTGGGAATCACACTGTGACCTCCTGGTTCATATGTCGATGCTCAACCGTGGAGCCACACCGGCGGGGCTCCTTTCTCCCATTTTAAAAAAAACTCTCTCAAGGGCCAACCTAACACCCACTTCACCCGTTCCTCTTCCGTGACGAAGCCAGCCCTTCCTGCTTACTCACTTCCCCAAGCTCCCCTGGCACTTAGAATCAGCAGGGACCCGAGTCAGGTAATAGATAACACTAATATTAGATAATAATCCTCATAAATTTCGCTGAGTGATCACCGGGTGCCACGTGGTTTCCGTGCAAACACTCTCCACTCTCACAGGAGCCCCATTGGGGTGTTCTGTTCATATTTCCAGGGACGGAAGTGGGGGCTGCAGCTCGGGGAGGCACTTACTTAATGCTGCATTCAGCGAGGTGGCCAGGCTCTGAACCTGGGCTTTCTGCCTTTTTAGGAGCCTTGAGCCACCTCTGCTGGCGCTCATCCCCGTATTTCTTCCAAGGTCTTTGATTTGCAAATTTTAGTTTAGTTCCGCCATGAAACTGGGCTCCCTAGGAGGCCACGCAGGCCTTATATGTCTGAATCCCCTATAGCGCCTGACCCCAGAGCCAGACATACAATGGTTCTCAACCTTCCTAATGCCTTTCATACAGTTCCTCCTGTTGTGGTGACCCCCAACCATAAAATTATTTCCGTTGCTACTTCCTAACTGTAATTTTGCTACTGTTATGAATCGTCATGTAAATATCTGATATGCAGGATGTATTTTCATTGTTCGATGTAAACTTGATCATTCACTGATTGGCCAGACAGCGTCCAGCCGTGGGCACCTCCTTCTCTTCTCGTGACGGAAAATTCTGAGCAATACGGCGCTCGAGGAAGGCGGGTGAGTGCAGGTGGGTGAGCACAGCCAGTTTCTCTTCGGGATAGCCTCCTATTGGGCCATTTCCAACTCATCAGTCACATGCGTACTGGCACGTGCTATGACATGCAGACACATGGAGGCCAGGAGCGCATTCAAACCTTCCGGTCATGAAGGAGGCGCAGCTCAGCCTCTGGGGAGGGCGTGGTGTGAGCACCCGGCATGGGAACCTGGAATGAAAGGACTCCCCCGATCCATGTGGGTCACTGGCGTGGCTGGAGGGGCCTCAGGAGCAGGTGGGGCCGGGAGGGGGCCCTTGAGGATGGGCAACCTTGTCTCCGGTGGAGAGAAAGGAGCGGCAAGGTCATGAGAAAGAGATCGGCCCTGACCCACACCCCCTTCATTCTTCAGTGACCTCGTAATGGAGGGCTTGGGATTTGTTTGGACTTCGCCACTGGTTACAACAACTACCACGGTACGGTGCGTGCTCCGCCTTTCTTATGAGTTGGGCGTGAGGGTAGGTGGGATAGGGCAGGAGAGCGAGTGTAAGTGGAGGCCCTGTGTTACCAGCAGGGCCGTTCATTACGCTCTGGTGTCCTGGATGCTGCCGCGCCCTGCTCCGTGCTTTTATTTATTTTTTTTTTAAAAATATATTTTTATTGATTTCAGAGAAGAAAGGAGAGGGAGAGAGAGATAGAAACATCAGTGATGATAGAGCATCATTGATCAGCTGCTTCCTGCACTCTCCACGCTTGGGATCGAGCCCGCAACCCGGGCATATGCCCTGACCGGGAATCAAACCATGACCTCTGGTTCATAGGTAGATGCTCAACCACTGAGCCACACTGGCTGGGCCCCTGCCTTGTGCTTTTAGCAGCATCTGGCCCTCCATGCACCACCCTGCCGGGACCCTCTGCTGCGGGATGTTTCTATAGCAGGACAGGCAGAAGCAGCCCTCAACTAAGGACAGATGGGGGGAGGGAGGCAAATGCTCTGCTTCCTCACCCCTTGGCTGGGGGGCTCTGAGGTCTGCTCTGCGCAGAACGAAGCTCTGGTTGCCCCAGTGGAGACCTGCTGGTGGTGGACTCTACCGGCTACCTTCCACTGCCTGCAGGGCTTCTAGGGATGGCCTCCCAGTGGACTAACGGCACTCAAATCTCAGAGCCTGTTACTGGGAGAGCCCAAAGCAGGGCCCTGCAGTCTTTATTCCCCGCAGGACTATGCGTGTCTGTTAATAGGTAAGCCCCCCATTGTCTAGATGGGTTCCGCTCAAGTCTGGGAACCCAAGCTGACCCATGCACAGTGCGGGCTCTTCCCTCCCAGCATCTCAGACGCCCACAGGGGCTGGCGTTGGCCCTATCACGGCACACTCATCAAGTCCTTGACTCTCAGTCCCCACCTGACCCCATTCCCAAGTAGAATCGTGAGTCTCGCAAGCAGGGGCTGTGTCACGTTGAGACTTCACTGTACGTCCCTTCCCAGAACGAGCGCTCGAAAAATAGGATCCTTAAAATTGGATCCTGTTAAGCAGAGAAAACACCGCTCTGTTCGAAAGCGAGCTAATCCCTGTGCCTTTCTCTGGCTCCAAAGTGATGAAAGTTCAGCTCCAAAGCCACTTGCAAAGGGTTCATTATTTTATTTATCCTCCTGTACCCACCCCGAGTGGCCTTTCAAATGTCTTACAAGCATCCTTTCAAATGCCCCTTAAGCAGACCCCCTCACCTTGGGTAAAGCTTATCGATCCCCGTGCAGACGGGCACCTCCTTTGAAACTGAGGCCTGAGAGCACCGTAATGAATGGACAGGAGTGAGTTTGACAAGGGTGTGGTCGCTGTCCTGGGGCAGGGATCTGTCCACAGTCCAGAGCTAAGGCCCACATCCTCTCTGCCCGGCTGCATCTCTGCCAGGGCAGCAGGGTGCATCTCCCGGGCGGCGTGGCCTGCACCGCACAGCCTCCTTCAGATGCCAGGGCTGCCGCGCCAATCACTTCTGATCCATGAGACGGCTGGCTATGCCACTGACAGAATTATCAAAGGCTGGCTGCTGGCCTGGGCCGGCTGGAGGGCCCATCGGTGAAGGGATGGCCGCTCAGAGCCACTGGCCTCTGACGGTTTAGAGCCATGGGGCTAGATGGGAGTGGAGTGCTCTTCGTGTGTATGCCGCCCGGCCCTGGAGTTCAAGACCCCCGAAAGGTGGCTCCTTCACGAAAAATCAGACACCACCTGTAGGAGTCCAGCAGCTCAGAAGAAGGCGGCCTCCTGGCCCAGCCTGTGTCACCCCTGGGTGGGCTCCCCCACACTCTCTTCAGGCCAGGAATGGCAGCCCCCAACCTGGAGGGACAGGTGATCCCCCACTCTCTCTTTCTTGTGAAGGTGGCACCAATAGCGTGTGCAGGAACCACAGGAGGCCTGCTGTGCCCACCTCCACCTGTAACCCCCTGGATGGAAACCTAACCAGCCTGCTCCATCAGGGGCTACACATACCATCCCGTGAACGAACCGATTCCTCCAGAATCCATATCAGATCCATCCTTGTTCAGCCTAAAACCTTTGCTATAAATTGTAGCTTTTTAGGATGGCTCTGTCAAAAGGGTAATATATCACGGAATAGTGGATACAAGTTCAAAAGTACATATAATAATGTAATTAAGATCGCTTGACAAGAATGTATTTTTAAAGTATAAAATACCTGCAGGTATAATAGCTTCATAAAGTCTGTCAGATTTACTTCTGCTGTGAAGAAATTTAAACTGTTTTACTTTAATGGGATGCAAATGAAGGCTGAGGTATGCATATAGCACAGTCCTTAAGAAAGAGGTAGAAGGAGCAGAATAGAAGTTAGATGCAGGCCAACCGGGGCATTCGACTCTGCAGGTAACTGGATAATAGATCAAGCCCTCAGATCGGGTGCGGCGCTGGGCTGTTTGTAGAAAACACCAATTTCACATTTCCCTCCCTTGTTGGCTACAGGAAAGTAAGTGTTTTTATTCAAAATTAATGATTCCCTCCGCACATTTTTCTTCTTGCTCAAAAGGTTCAAGCATAATTCTTGTTTAAAGCAAAAGCAATTTTTGTATAATTACCAGCCCATGAAAAATTGTTTTCCGACGCACAAAAAGCTGAGGAGAGGAGTGACTCATGCCCAGAACAAAGGCCTGGGGGACACCTCCAGGTACCCAGGGACGAGCTGCCTCCCAGAGAAAGAGGGACCCAAGAGCCCGCCCAGCCTAATGCTGCTGCTACCTGTGCACGTGGACAGAAACGCTTTGTCAAGCAGAGAAGCAATCATCACACACCTAGTATAAAGCAGCCAAGATATTAAATTATATGGTTAAATCAACCAGCAAAACCACAGATTAGAACACATACTCTTCCCGCCCTCTCCCCCCACCCCCCACCCCCCACCCCCACCCCACTCCCACCAAAAAGCATTCCCCTAAGGAGTCCATCTCTCCAGCCTGGTTAAGATGAACTTAATAATGGCCACAGCTTCGCATCTCCCCAGGTTGTGTATACCTGATGTACCAAGGTGATCAGAGGGTATTTACTCAGCCATCACTTAATGAAACCTCGGACCTGGTAGCATTTCCTGAACCTAAGTTTCATTCTGTGCTTTTTAATATATATGTGTATATATATATATATATATATATATATATATATATATATATATTATTGATTTAAGAGAGAAAGTGAGGAGAGATAGAAACATCAATGATGAGAGAGAATCATTGATCGGCTGCCTCCTGCACGCCCCCCATTTGGAGATCAAGCCCACAACCAGGGCATGTGCTCTGACTGGGAATAGGACCATGACCTCCTGGTTCATAGGCCAATGCTCAACCATTGAGCCACGCTGGTGTTGGAGAGGTAGGACTCTGAGATGAAGCAGCCAAGTGGCCTTCAGAAATTCCCCTCACCGTCCTGGGCCCCGGCCATGGTTGCGTGGGGCAAAGGTCCTGTATTTCAGATCTCTGACTACGTTTCTGAGTAAGGCTAGATGCCTGCCCATGCAGAGAAGTTAACCAGTGGAGCGGGGGAAGCATTCAATTAAAAGGCGCCTCTTACTCGAGGTAAAATCACATGCTCGGATCGCGAAGCTGCGTCGTTTTTCAAATCCACGGTCCCTGCGCCAGGGACACAGAGGGCTGCGGCCAACAGAATTTCCAAAGCAAATGTACTTTTCACCGTTTTCTTGCTCATTTGCATTCTGCTCCGTTTGGATTCGGAAATGCGACTAGACACCTTATTTTCAGGGTGGATCTGCATGATGGCAAACAAACGGTTCTGGAAGGAATTAGCCATATGGGCCTAGGCATTGTTTTCCGCATGTGGGAATTGGGTCAACCCTACAAGATGTTTCCTCAAACGCTTAACCTGGCACGTTTTCTCTTTGAGAGGGGAGGTGTTCAGAAGTAGGCCTGCCAGGGGGCTGTGCTTAGAGTCATAGCTACACAGTCCCAGCCCCGCAGTGGCTCATGAACTGTTAAAGACGAAGACCCTCAGAAAACAGCCAGTCCAGCCTCCTCAATATTTTTAAAGACTTACTGAATGAATGAATGAATGAATGAATTTTGAGAGAGAGAAGAAGGGAGAGGAAGAGAGAGCGAACCATTGATGTGAGAGCGAAACATTGATCAGGGGCCTCCTGCATGGCCCCTACCAGGGATTGAGCCCCAAGCCTGAACCCAGGGCATGTGCCCTGAGCAGGAATCAAATCGGCAACCTTTTGGTGCATGGGATGATGCCCAACCAACTGAGCCACACTGGCCAGGGCAAGCCTCCTCGTTTTGTAGCTAAGACACAGAGGTCCGGAGAGGTGACCTGAGCAAGGTCACATGGCTAACGGTCCAGACTACATCATCCTGTTATCCTACTGCCCCCGAACTGGCAGAGGTCCCTGCTGCTCATATGGCTTCCTCCTTATGTCCGGGAGCACCCACTGTCCCCTAGGGCCATGGTCGGCAAACCGTTGCTCGCGAGCCACATGCGGCTCGTTGGCCCCTTGAGTGTGGCTCTTCCACAAAATACCGACTTCTGTGCATGGGCCACGAAGTTTCAGTCGCACTGTACATGCGTGCCCGCATGTGGTATTTTGTGGAAGAGCCACACTCAAGGGGCCAAAGAGCCGCATGTGCCTCACGAGCCGCAGTTTGCCGACCACTGCCCTAGGGAACCCCATCTCCATTTCTGGCTCCTTTCCATATTCTCCCAACCCTGTGTGGATTCAGCAGTTGTGAATTTATATCAATTATCAGTCAATTCATTGATCAACCAACTAACCCATATGCTCCTCAGCACCACCCCCTCCACTCCCATGTCTGACCCGACTTCAGGGCGCAGGGCCATCGGCTCACTTTTCCCTCAGCCTCTCTCTGTTCTTCAGGATCAGAGGCAAAGTGCAAAAGCACAGACAAGACCCCCAGAAATCACTCTTGTCCCCTAGCGACGAAGGGGAGACGTGATATCGGGAACGGCACAGCCAGGGGTGTCACAAGCGCAGGGTAACAATCTAAGAAACAGACCTTTGAAGGGCAACCCATTATTTTTGTAATTTGTTTAAACAAAACCAAGTGACTCTTTAAACTCGACTTCCTGTCTCAGAAACTCAGCGCGGCTGTCCCTCGCTTCTCTCTCTGAAGTCATGGCAATGATTTTAATGCCGGCAGAAGGCATTAAGACATCAGAGGTGAGCAGGGCCGAGGGTTCTGGCTTTCATCAGATAATTAAGATGCTACCAAAGTCAAACCTTTATCAACATGCGACTAAAAATAAGCTACTTCCATCTAAGTGCTTTCCCACAGAGCATTCCAAGTGACAGTGCGCTGGGTGAGGGTGAGCTTTTTAAAATGGTTCATTGTTTTTCGGCTCCTATTGGCCATCCATTCTCATTAGGCTCAAGGCATTTGTCTTCATAATGTGTGCTTCACAATTACAATATCAAAGACTTGGTATCTCCATATGAAAACGACCTATGGAATAGGACAGGGAAAGCATAACAACGCCGTGTGATCATGAATGGAGTGAATGCTTTGAGCAAACATGGCATCTCGTGGGAGAACCTGTTCCTATATCCTAAGATGTTAGAGTCAGGCACAGGCTTGGAGGTGAAATGGAAATGAAATCTCTGACTCCCTACAGGTGAGGGCACAGCTGGGGGACGGAAGGGGGCGGGCATTGCTGGATTTTGGAGATGGAAGGGGCATGCTAGGCCACCTCATGTTGGAAAGAGTCAGTCCAAAGTATTTTTGTTATAGCCATCCTTCAGAACATTCTGGCCTAACTACTACTGGCTCACGGACCACAGAGATAAGGCTCTGGTCTCCTCCCAAGAATAAGCATCAGTGAGCAGTCTCCATTGACCAAGATGAGGTATAGCCGGAGAGTGGAGGCGCCATGCAGGCAGGATGTCTGCTGGATGGGGGAGTCACTGGGGCCAGTTTCCAGCCTCAAGACATTCATTACAGAGGGGGTATCAATGTGGTAGAAAGAAGCACCTGGGCCGAAACCGGTTTGGCTCAGTGGATAGAGCGTCGGCCTGCGGACTGAAAGGTCCCAGGTTCGATTCCAGTCAAGGGCATGTACCTGGGTTGCCGGCACTTCCCCAGTGGGGGATGTGCAGGAGGCAGCTGATCGATGTTTCTCTCTCATCGATGTTTCTAACTCTCTATCCCTCTCCCTTCCTCTCTGTAAAAAATCAATAAAATATTTTTTTAAAAAAAAAAAAAAAAAGAAGCACCGGGTGTTGGGAAAATTTCCCCAGGTGAACGAGAACCTATCTCCAATGGAGGACAGGGCCGAGAGGCCAGGGAAAGGGGCCGACAACTCCAGAATTAAATGAAGAGTTTATTAAGGGGACTTAGGGGCAGAGGCAGAGTGTTGGGTTGCAGCAAGGGAGTGGGTCCCTGGGCTTGATACGTATTGTTATTGTAAGAAACATTCAAACCCGTAAAGAAAGTTTGTGAGTTCATTTGAGCCAAACAGTCACAATGGCCGGGAAGCAGAACCTCAATGTATTGAGATCACGCTCTGGAAAATGGCAGCTTTGCACCTCGTTTTAAACATTACGATCAAAACAGGAGACGTCAGTGGGCTACATGAACTCCACTGGTGATACATTAGGGAGTCAGGAGAAAGCAAAGCAGGGAAACCCCTGGGATTGGGTAAAAAGTAAAGTGATAGACACTTCTTTTACTTAGGTGGGTGCAGGATGGTTAACAGCCAACAATGTCCTCAATACCAACGAGGGGATGTGTGGTCTCCGCAGAGCAGTGCCTGTGCTCTGAGGGGTCCGGAAAAAGGAAAATGACGTTGTCATTTCAACGATACGTTATCGTAGATGCAAAAAGACAACAGACAGGCTTGTTTAAGGTAAAGATTGACTTTTATCAGGGAAGATTCCATCCTAGGACATGACTCCCCACCATCAACTGATTTTTAATCCAAAGCGTTTTCATTTCAGACCATCCCTTGTGGTTACATGCTTGTCAGGTTAGCAGGTGGCCCCTTTTCATCCACAATATACACAGCCTCCAGGAACACAGGTGGCCTATAGGCGAGTGACACATGCTTATTAAGAGCTGTCTATTGCACAGCAGTAAACAACTTCATGGGCTGACTTCTCTACATGAGAACATTTCATGTGATACGGACCCACCCTTCCTGGGATGACCTGGCCACTGAGAGCAACTTGCTTCTTAAGATGTGGTCGGTCACGTCAAGCACTAGAGCCCATCTGCCTAGCGTGTGGATAGTTTAATCTCTATTATACTCCGGGAAATACGGTAAGGGCATAGCTGGTCAGTTTGCACAGGCTACGCTGTGCTGTTCAGCTCTCACAGTGTTGGCTCACAGTATACACACAATTAATCGTTTTTAATGAATAAAGAAAAAGAATGACTTTCTCATTAAGTCACATAGTTCATCATTGATGATCCCTGTAGTAGATCTTGGAAACGCTTAAGACAGACGAGCACCGAAATGACGAAAAAGAGTTGTAGGAGTGAAGATCCTGGGACAGGAGCAACAGATAAGCTGTTTGCATAAACGTAACAATTGATTGTGGTATTTGCTCAAGGCAGGGCTGGGGACCCCTTGTTGGGCACACAGGAGACTTGGCAGATGTGGATGGGAAGGGGGAAGTCAAGCAGATGTGCAGCTCTGTTAAGAGACCATGGATGGAGAAGGAGGGCGCCTTGCTTCTTAGCGGAGAGCAAAAGGCACGCGTCCACTAAAGGGAAGAGACCTCTTCCTGGGACAGCCAGCTAGGAGCTGGTTCACCCGGAGCTGGGCTGGGATATGGACATTGGCTTCCATCTATACACGTGTCCCACATCTTCCTGTAGCTTCTGCAGGTTCTAGTCAAATGTAGGTCTGAACGGACAGGGTTTGGTCAGCAAAGGGGCAGAGGAAGTAGATTGTCTCATGTAGAAAACCCAACAGTCTACACAGCTAAGGTCTGCGATCCTGCAGTGGAAAGTATCTCCTTCCCTCACCCCACCCCACCCCCACCCCAGACACATGTACATGCACACAGGGTCTACCCCCAAAATGGAGCAAATTACATTGAGAGCTAAAATAATTTCAGTACCAATTGGTTTAGAGAAAAGACTTTTGTGACTTGGTTTATTTGGGAAAATTATTCCAATTTATCTGTTTTATTTGGCTAGCATCACTCGTGTATGTGCAAGTATAACTTTGAACACAGAGAGAGAGCTTGGTCGGATGGTTGCTAAAATATCTCTGGGCGCAAAATGCAGCACAAAATCGCAGGAATGACAGGAACAATATAACACAGAGGCAGTGACATACGGCAATATGGAATAACAGAGATCTTGAATTCACCATTCGCATTTCTTATGCATGAGAAAGCAGTCTATTAACACAGAAGGCGCTGAGCAGTTGGAGCGTCAAGGGTGAAAATCTTCTTAGACATACAGCCCAAGCGTCTCAATTTATAGAGGCTCGGCGAGGTCATAAGGATGGGTCCAAGGTCTCAGAGCTGGGATTAAAGTTGGAAAGCCTTTTTTAAAAAACATATTTTTATTGATTTCGGAGCGAGAGAGAGAAACATCAATGACAAGAGAGAATCACTGATCAGCTGCCGCACACCAGGGATCGAGCCCGCAACCCCGGGATGTGCCCTCACTGGGAATCGTACCCTGACCTTGTGGTTCACAGGTCTACATCAACCACTGAGCCACACCGGCTGGGCAAAGTCAGGATATATTGACTCCTAACCCAGTGCTTTCCCACCCCAGGCATGACCTTTCATTCATAGAGACATAGGTAGGAAAGCGTGTGGACAGGAGGTAGTGGATAAACACATACTGTCCAGGTAGTGTTAGGTTTATACAATTATTCTATCTTCAAACTGAACCTCCCGTAGGTAGGTGCATCAAAAACTCCCTGTAGGACACCTCACTGCAGAGTTAAAAACAGTGGAGAGTTAAAAGTCCCCTGTAGCTGTTAAAATAGTGTGTAGTGGGAACAGTCATGTTACAAGTGACTAATGGGGTTTCACCACCCCCAACTCCATTATATTTGGATATGTATATAGAAATACAATGATACATTTCTAAGCAAGGTGTCCAGTATTTTTACATTTTTACTCCTGGGGGCAGGTGGCAGGGCGGGGGGAGGGGGGTGGGGGGGAGGGGAACAGCTACTGACTACCTTCCCCCACCCCCCACCCCCCAAAAAAATCTGTATTGAAACTTTCTTTTGTAAGAAAAATGAGTGGGGGAAAAAAATCAATGGAGCATGAAAGGACATGAAAAATGCATTTTAGCCCATATTTATATATTTTCTAACAGTGCAATTTTTTAAAGTGCTCTAAAAAAAGGGTCAATGTGATTCTCAAGGAAAAAAAAACGCAATGCAACCCTGAATTCAGGAGCAAAGTTAAAAAAAAAAAAATACCACCCAAGAATAATGAAGATCTAAAGATCTGACCTAGTAATTTGAGGCGCGGATGAAAAATTGTGTAAGCCTTGGTCCCCTCTGGCATTGGCAGGTGAGAGGGTGCATTGAATGTGAAGGTGAACACGTTTGGTTTGGGGGTAGTTCAGCATGTATCCACATGAAAGCATGAAAGCCTCCCACCTCAGTGAACTCACGTCCAAGGAGCCCAGTATCTCCCCGGGCACTTGCCTTTTCTCCCCCAAAGAGAAGGGCCGAGGATGTGCGACGCCCCTTACAGGGCCCGGTGCAGGGAAAAGGGGGAGGGGAAGAGTGCAGGTGCAATGCAATATTCCAAGCGATTTCTCCTAATCAGTGCATCTTTCTTCCTGCGGCTAAGCGATCTTTGTCAATTACAGGGCAATCACAATGGCACCTTCCTTCCCGTCACTGACAGCGAGCGAGGAAATACACTGAGTCCTGCCACATGGAAAGAGGGAAGGGAACTCCTCTCAAAGGTAAGGCAGAGGGAACCTACACCGGGGATGCAGATGCTGCAAGCAGCTGTTATGCAAAGAGGCGCCTGCTCCGAGAGCTGATGTGTTTATTTAGACAAGCGCTAAAGCCGCGTTAATGCCACTTCCCATAGAGAATTAATACACACTAACGTGAAATGATGGAGCCGCCACACACATCTGAAAATGTGTGTTTTAACTGTGTCTTTTTTTTGTGGCTGCCAGCTGCACTGGAGAGGCAGCCCATGACGTTGCCCGTGTTTTGCAGGCCCCGTTCAAGACAGGGCACGTGGATGGCACAGCGACAAGCCCACCTGACCAAGACCGAGGCCCTTGCCACCTCCTGATCCTTCCACTGCTCCCCCTCGTCTATGTCTAAACATGTTTCCCACCTTCTCTTTCAAGCTCAGAATCGGGCTGCAGTCTCTTCCATTTCCCCCAAGCCTCTGGCTGCCCAACCACTTTCCACGTGGTCACGGGTTCTCCCGAAAGAACAGATGGAAAAAAAACCACCAGAGAATCAAAAGGCTTTGGCTTTCACCTGGATTTCTGTAATTCAGTCATTTAACCTTGGCACAGTACTGAGCGGGTTGGTCATCTGAGCAAATAATCCGTTGGCAACGAGACCATTTAGATAAACAGGAAAGGCCACCTCAAGGACTCTAATTAATCTCACAATCCAGAAGCTCTGTCTCCAGAGACCCCAGCCTCATGGTCCTCGCTGAGCGGCTGGCCCGTTTTTTGTGCTTCCAATTCAGAATAGACCATTCTCCCTCCACTCCCCGACTTGATCTTTTAGGCAGGAAGGCATGGTATTTATTAGGAAGTGTTGCCTGGCTGGTGTGGCTCAGTAGTTGAGCGTTAACCTATGAACCAGGAAGTCACGGTTCGAGTCCTGGTCAAGGGCACATGCCCGGGTTTCAGGCTCGATCCCCAGTGAGGGGTGTGCTCCTGCTGATCAATGATTCTCATCATCGATGTTTCTATCTCTCTCTCCCTCTCCCTTCCTCTCTGAAATTACATATATATATATATATATATATATATATATATATATATATATATATGTATATATATATGAAAAAAAAAGAAGTATTGTGCCCAAGGAGAACCCTTGAGGTGGAAAAGCTAACCCCGCCCACCCTACTCCTACCAGCCACTCCTCCCCACAGATGGGTTCTTGGATGGAGGCTAATCCAGATGTGCAAATGACCTTTCAGCATCCTGGAAAGACTTTGTGGATTTGACCTTGGCTGCTGCTGTAAGGATCTGCTCATCAATAATTACAAAGTGCTCTATCAATATCAGCCATAAAAGCAACTCATATTCTGTGATTCTGTTGGGGCGTTCAACCACTATTTGCTTGGAACCCTCCAAGCCCACCTTTTGCTCGGTAGACAGGCAACCATTCAGACAGATCCCACTGAGCGCACATCAGTCAAACCACCCCTCCCTCTCAGGCCCCCAAGCGCCCTGTAATCCTGTGTTCTTCCCCCAGACTACACCTCTTTCTGTGCCACATCCGAGGAGCCCTTTCCACGCTAACAGGAGCCAAAATTTTAGATCCGACTGCTTGGCGCTCCAGCTAACTTCACTGTATTGTAAAATTAGATGTCATTGTGAAAAGCATGGAAATAAATATAAGAGCAAAAGGCCCTTTTCCTAATGCGGAAGGCAAGGTAACAATATCCTATTTTACCTTGTTGTCAGAAAGTCCTCTTTTCTTGATAGCTCAGCCAATATAATGCGCTGCGCATTTACACTCAGCATTAAATAACTGTTATGCAAAAGTACTCCACGGCAATATCTGAGGATATTTATGGAAGGCTAAATTATATCGCCAAGTTTATTTTAGACCAAGGGAGCCCCTGAGAAGGGATATTGTGTATTTTAAAAGGGGAAATGCAAACTATTAAAGGGAGAGAGGCTGCGTGGAATGTAACGCCTGCCGCCAAGGTAAATCACAGAGCAATTACACGGCAAACTTTTCTTTGATGAAGCACTGGCGAGATGACACGTAATTACTCTGCCAATGCTGCACCGTGTGTTTATCAAAATGTTAATGCAAGCGTAATAACAGGCTGCATGTTTGCTTGCGAATGTCAGAGCCATCCAGCTGTCAATCACGCCTGGAAATAAAATCGCAACTAAGCAGGAAGCTTGATCCTGGGAGTGACAGCCAGGACTCACTCGGCTGACAAGCACTTTGCTCCCTCCCCCCACCGATTGCAGCGTCCACATAATGGATCTGATAGGAGGAGTCTATCTTTTATTAGCCAAGATGGAAGCAAGAGGCACACATGGGCTGAGCTTCTTTGGGGCTCCCCTCGCCCCACCCCAGGTTCCGTTCACGGGGCCCCTCCCAGGTGTCAACTGACCCCATTCCCTTCTCCTTGCTCCTGGGGGGGGGGGGGGCAGTGCTCTTGTTCAAGGATGCAGACCCCACAGACGGGCTGGCAGGATGAAAACTCCGCTTACACCCGGCTTCCCAGACAAGGGCCTGGTTCAACCAGCTAAGAACAAATCCTCTGGCGTTTCCTCGTGCTGGTCGCCGAGACAGGAAGTCCGAGGCTAGGACCTGTCTCAGCAGTTGGCTGAGCTTGTTTAGCTCAAAGCTCTTCATGCAACTAAAAGAGAAAATAATGCCTGGTTTTGGAAAATATGTGCGAAGGAAAAGTCATGGATCGCTTCTAACTCAACGTAGGAGGAGCTAAGCAGTGCTTGAAGAATAGGAGGCGCATTCCAGATCTTTCCTGGGGGGTGAGGGTGGAACCAAGTCCTAAATAGACCCTGATCAGGTCATTTTCCATGTCATTTCCTCCTCCCCGGGACATCTGGGGAAGGAGCACTTCAGTTCTGGAAGCGTGTGTGCACCCCGACTCACGCCCTCTTGACATTCTCTGAGAACCCTTCTCACTGAAGGATGCTTTCAAATGCATCTCAAAATTGCCAGCCACTTGCTAAAGTGTGAGCAGGTGCACCCCTACACTTCCTGGTTTAGAGGAGCAAGGCCAGACCTTTCCAGGCGGGGGCACACTATAGAATCTCACGTTGCTTACACACAGTAGGGCGGTCTGGTGTGTAAGCTGTAGCATCCACTTCCCTAGTTCACTGAGCTCACAGTGCCAACCAGACCTATGTGCTTGCATTTTGCTCTCATAAAATGCTGGCTGGCGTGTCCCCCCTGCCCTTAGGTGAGCGTGACTGTAACCGGTATAGAGAGAACCTGGGAGGTCTCCCAGCAGAAAGCAGGATGTGGGGAGAGGCTGTGTCCCTAACCTTCTGCTCGGAAACAATCCCGCGCCCATTGTTTTTCACGATTTCTGGCGATGCCAGTGGGTGTTGCAAAGGCAGCAGCCGGTCTTGGACATTCTTGGTTCCTGACTGCTTGAAGGGCATAGAGAGCCCACTTGACCCTCTTCTGTGACCACAGTGGCCAGTGGAGAAGTTTCTGTCTCGTCCTTGGACTGACGCATGCATGCATTTTGAGTGCAGAAACTTAAAAAGTCACCCAATCAAAGAAACCTTTGGCGCTTCCAGCGTCAGGGACCATGGATTCAGAGACCCTGGCCTGCCTGGATGAGAGGTGAGAGCTTAGAAAGACCCCGGATGTCAGCCCGTGGAGCATTTGCTAACCTCCTCACTGCAGTGTTGACAAGCATGCTCCTCCCGTTAGGGCAAATGTCATTATATTGAAGAATGATAAATCTCCTCTTGTTTAAGGGAACGTGTGTAGAGTCAGTTACTTGAATGTACTCCCGAAAAGGGACTGAGTCTGATTCTGAAGCTGGGCCTAACTCCTCGGAGCAGGAGGCAGGAGAATCATCCCAGGCTGTAGGGTCCTTGAGAAGGCAGCCATAGTCTAGGACAGTGGTTCTCAACCTTGGCTGCACATTAGAATCACCTGGGAATCTTTTTAAAATCCTGATTTCTGGGCCTTATCCTCCGGAAATTCTGTTTCTTTGTTACTAATGTTGTGGCCTCACCCCATAACAAAGAAACAGAATTTCCGGAGGGTGAGGCCCAGAAATCAGGATTTTAAAAAGATTCCCAGGTGATTCTAATGTGCAGCCAAGGTTGAGCACCACTGGTCTAGGGCCATGGTCGGCAAACTGCGGCTCGCGAGCCACATGCGGCTCTTTGGCCCCTTGAGTGTGGCTCTTCCTAAGCCTTAGGAGTACCCTAATTAAGTGAATAGCAATGTACCTACCTATATAGTTTAAGTTTAAAAAATTTGGCTCTCAGAAGAAATTTCCATCGTTGTACTGTTGATATTTGGCTCTGTTGACTAATGAGTTTGCCGACCACTGGTCTAGGGGAAACCGAGGCAACTGGGAAAGGCAATGCAGGTCAACAGAGCTGGTAAGAGAGCTCTGTTCAAACAGCACAGCATTTCAAGCCTTGTGCCACCTGTTCCTATCGAATGCTAACTTCCTGTCACCCCCTCTCCTGCATCCCTGTCGACCTATTTCCAACAGGCACAGGATTGTGCCCTAGTCCCCAAGGGCATGGCCACTGTCACAGTTTCCAGGGCTCTACTCGTGCCAGCACCTCTGCTTGCAATGCCCTTTGCCTGTGTCCTCCAACTGGAAACAAAAGCCAACCTCTCTTCAAGTCTCATGAAGGGTACTTTTTCTGTAGCTAAAAATGCATCGTCCTCACCCAACACTCCCATCACACCTCCATTTCAGCATTCAATTCCCTACACACATAGTTTTCCCCTCCCCGCATCACCCTGTGAAAATCTCCTGGACAAGCATGAGGCCCCAAACTTAGGTTTGGAATTCCATCATCCAAGGCCCTCACCAATGCTTGCTGATTTCAATTTATAATTCAATATGAGAAAGTGTGTTGTGTAAAAGAGGGGCTGTTATATATTGGTTCCCTTTCCCATGTACCTGGGTCCTACAGTAGGAACACGGGGGCGAGGGGGAGGGCGGGCGCGGGCACGGGCACCTCAGCATGGGGACATGTTCTGCAAGGTCCATTTTGGGTTCCCTATCACACAGCCTTCGCAGAGAGAGGGCTGAGATGTGAAAACGTGGAGTGTGTTCCTAAAATTCTTAGAAAATTGTCAGGCATATCCTGATCAAATGTGTTGAATTTCTTAGGGAAGACAGCTGAAGTGCAGACCATTCTAGGATCCCAGCATCCCTCAGACCTTTGTAAGTTTCATCTGTATTGTTTATGAATGCCAATCATCATATTAAACATTGTCACTGTCATTGCCAACGTCATGGTTGGTATCATCACCAAACATTCTTCTTCCAAAATGAGAAAGAGCCAGAGACACTGAATCTGCCTTGTTACTTTCTGGCAGGTAATCCTTCCATGGTACCCGGGAGTCCCCCCTTTTCTGACTAAGACAGGACGTATGTGAGCTGGAGCCCAGCAGAGGGTAGCCGGCAGCCCCCGAGACGCCCCAGGTTGCATGCCTCACTCTGCCCCATTGTGTGGCCTAATTCTAGGGTATTTGGGGCTTTGAAAAGAGGTTTCAATTTTCTATTTGTCAACAAACGTTTCATCGAAAAATGGTGAGTCTCCCAGGGTAAGCATGATTTCACCACTGTCTGAATTCACCGATGGTGGGTTGTTGACGCTAATGAGTAAAAATGAGGAATGGGACTAAGAAAGAGTTTCCTTCCTTCCCATGTCCAAGCTGCTTCTCCCCTTAATTCTGTGTTCTCTCTCCTCCCTCAGCCCTTGCTCTCTGCTCTTTTCCAGTTTGAGATCCCGACTCTTTGGCATCCTCTTCTCTTCACTGTCCTTTGGCACATCTTGCCCCTTCTCACTCCCACATCTTAATGAAGAGGCTAAGTGGGATGACCCATTAATAGCATTTGGATAGCGGTGCAAACCCAGTTCTGAGGGAGGAAGCCCGATGGGAAGGTTGCAGGGAAGTGGAAATTATGTCCGGCCACGGCGTTCAAATACACAGATCCTAAGCACTGTTCCCTCCATGACACCAATGTACTCATTATATCCATTTTAGCAGCCCCTTTGTTTCCCTTCAGAATCTCTGCTGATGTCCAACTATATGGATATGATATTTACTGGCTTCACTTGGCCTCCGCGCCCACTTTGTCACCTAAAGGGCCAACAGAAAGGTGTGGGTCATCAGACCACAGTGGGGCTTCACTTTCCTCACTAAAGACAAACTTTCTTCTTCGCTGGATGGCCTTCTGCCTGAGGACACGGCCGTGTTGCATCGCGACATTCCAAAACAGGTGTCGGATAATGCAGCAGTTAGCATGCACGTCTAACCCCGGGCAGCCTCTGTTGATCACTCAGGCACAGTTAGCTGGGTCCCTCTGAAGTTTGCAGTCGTTAATTAGAGCCCTAATGAGCAGCTGAGCTGGAGAGCCAAGTCCGCCATCAGTGGACAGCTTGGTCCCATGTGCTGAGCGTGGGCTGGTCCTTGACTGGGCAATGCCAGTCTGCAGGGTGACCAGGGCCAGGAGGGCCTTTTGAAGAACAGGTGGAGGGAGGCCTCTTTTATGAGCAGAGGATAACGGTCCCATTCTTCATTCGGTCCCATCCTTGACAGGAACATGCGCGTTCCAATGGTGATCACTTTCCTAAATGGCTCCTCAGGGGGAAGAAAAACCCTTCAACATTCAGAAGAGAGGACAGCGGACCCGAGTAGGCTCAGGAAAGTCCAAATGTAAGGTTAACACATGAGTTAGAGGTCACTGTCCCTGTCCCACACTACATCACCGCGACTACCACCCAGAAAAACTAGGGAAGGGCAGAGGGTGATGGTGTAGGGCAGTGGTCGGCAAACTCACTAGTCAACAGAGCCAAATATCAACAGTACAACGACTGAAATTTCTTTTGAGAGCCAAATTTTTTAAACTTAAACTATACAGGTAGGTACATTGTTATTAACTTCATTAGGGTGCTCCTAAGCTGGCCTTTGCTAAAAACGTCCTCAATCTGATTGAGGTATGTTCGCTGAGGTTGACCCCTTCCAACTCTCCCATCCACACTCGTCTTGTATACTTGTTTCGTCTATCTCCTTTCGTTCATCCTCTCTATATGCCCAAACCATCTCAACATACCTTTCTCAATCCTCGACACTACATCTTCTTTCACTCCACAACGTTCCCTGTACGTGCGCGCCCGCACGTGGTATTTTGTGGAAGAGCCACACTCAAGGGGCCAAAGAGCCGAGCACAAAATTAGAGAAGGCGATTCGTAAACTGTTTGCTGTTGAATAATTGAGGCATCATGTCATCTGCGACGTCTGAGTCTGACTTCCCCAAACTCCCAATAATTGCCCAGGTTTGGTGTTGAGTGTAGCCTGTGAATATTAGAGTGAGCCTGCATTCATCACTCTGAGACTAACAGACAAGCGTGTCTTGTCAGTGGGATGGTGGGGAGGTACTCTGGGGACTGGAGGCTGAGGAGTCAGAAGCATTACAGATTACGGTCACGGTCAGTGTGCCGTCCATGGAGGATTCTCTGATCTGCCCACATTTAGCTTCCGTGCTGTTCTCATTCCAAGTTCATGAAGTGGAAAGGGTCACTGGTCTTTCCCCAGCAGGGCAGGCTCCGAGGCATGTTTTTCTGCAGCCTGTCCGTCACTGCGGGGAGGGAGTGCAGAGGCAAGGATCTGGGCAGGGCCCCTGAGTGGGTTTTCATTTCCCAGCCCCTTCCCCCCTACCTGGGTCCCCAACCCTAGGCCGGGAATGTAAAGGCAACAGAATGACACACACATGCACAGCTGACACATAATGAACCAAATCCTGAAGATGTAGTTGGTACAGTGGGAAGAAGACTGCATTTAGCAGGGCCTAACCTCTAACTCAACTACTGTGTGACCTTATGTCAGTCACGTTACTGCTCTCAGCTGCATGTGAAAAATGGGAATGGGCAGGGTTGCTTTCAGAATAGTTAACCAGAGGTGGGATCATCCATTTCCCTGGGGATGGCAGGAGGAGACAAAGAAGAGGAACAGATGTTAGACTGTAAAGGCTTGATTCTTTTCTCCACCCTTCGTTCAGTGAGGGATCTTGGGCAAATCTTACGTTGACATGGGTGTCAACTTCTTTCATCAGAATAGGAGTCCTAATAGGACACCCCACAGAACCAAGAGGGACACTACGTGTGATAACTACGGGAAAGTGCGTTGGAATCTTCAAGGGGTGGGGGTGGGGGGGGACAGAAACATACACACAATATAGACTAGAGTGCGGCAGGTGTGTGATCAAGTGGGCTGAACTGATTGCCAGGAAGCTAGGGAGAAGATTCCGAGAGTTTGAGATGCTAATCTGGAGAGCAGCCACAATGTCTGGCATCAGACAATTCATAGTCAGAGCTGCCTGGGGCCTGGGGGAGTCTCTGAGGTGAGGGAGCTCAGTTTTCAGTTCAGTTCCCCCGCCTCAGTTCCACTTGGCTGTGCTGAGAATTTAAAGGGCTCTTACCAGATTCTTAGCAGGCTCTCTACAGATCAGTTCCCACGAGGAAGCGTGCAGGAAAGCACAGCCAAAGTTACAGGCCTATGGTCTCCATCACCTCCTCACCACTCCCTCCTCATTGAGCATCCTCTTCCAAGGCCCGGCCAGAGGCCCTGAGTCCGGTCCCAGGTGTCATTAGGTCTCATCCATCTGGGGCCGGGCAGTGGTCAAGGTTCTCTGATTGCCTCCCATCCTAACAGGTCCCTGACCTTCCTCAAGTACAGCATTTCCACTCTGATCTTATTTATATGCCTCTTTAGTCAGGGGCACTGACCTCTTTTCCCTGAGATTGTCAAATAAAAAAAAATGACAACAGCCAACACACGATAGCTGTCCAATGTGAATAAATCAAAATTATACCTATATTTTTTTCAGATCAGTAAAAAAATATTATATATTTTCTGGTGGGCCACAGAATTTTTATAGTTTATTGCTCCATGAGATGAAAAGGGTTGAAAAATCACTGAACGTTGGGGGTGTGTCTGATTTTAACAGGTTTATTGAGGTGTAATCAGCATAGAATGAACTGCACCCATGAGACCATCACCACAACCAAGATAGTGAATTCTGCATCCCCCGCCACCCCCTCTTCCCCTGAAGTTTTCTCATTCCTTTTGGCATCTCTCCCTTTTGGCCTCCCCCACGCAGGCAACTACGTGATCTGCTTTCTGTTTCTATAAATGACTTTGCTTTCCTAGCACTTTACATAAATGGAACCGCACACTCCTTTTCGGCTGGCCTCTTTCACTTAGCACAACTATTCTGAGGTTCGTTGCCTCGTTGTGTGTCTCAGGCCTTCATTCCCTTCTACTGCCCAGGTGTCTCCCCGCATTTGTCCTCATTTGATGCCCAGTGATTCTTTTTTAAACCGCTCGTCTTGGGAGGAAAAAAAATCAAGGAAAATTTAAAGAAGTGCATTTCCGTTCCTCCCGCCACAACTGTAGATGACGGCAATTCAAGCCTGGCTTCCTGGATGTTTCTGGATTGGATGGAGCCAGCCTATGTGAGGCCTTGTTAGGGGAACCGCCTTGAGCAGGGTCTGCAGAGAGTTTACTGTTGAGCCCACGGCTTCCTTGCTTATAGACAAGGAGAACTCACAGAGGCACAGGCAGCCGAGAGCTCCGGAAAATTACGAGAGCAATTTAGGAGTGGATAATTAGATATCTTTTGCAGGGTGTTCTGGAAATTAAATTAGCTTTTTGTTTTTAAATGGTTTAGGGTGGGTGTGGGGATCACTTCATAAGAATATGGCTGTGACCGATTACTTTCTAACATTCTTCGCCTTCCTTCATATCCCAGGAAGCAGCACGTTGGGCCCTGGGCTGTGGCAGCCCATCAGGGGCTGTCATTGCATTTGCTGCGTACATTGTGAGCGTCCTGAATAATGCAGGTAGTTCCAGTAAACCCCGAGCAGCTATAGGGTGGGGGATCGTATGCTCATTCATTCTGGAAGGAGGGTCAGTATAATCGCTGTAGCTAAATTCTTGAATTAAAATCTACACTAATAAAAGAGAAAAATGGTAATTGGTGTACGACGCTACCCTTTTCATTGGCTAATCAGGGCTATATGCAAATTAACTGCCAACTAAGATTGGCAGTTAACTGCCAACAAGATGGCGGTTAATTTGCATATGTAGGCACAATGCAGGGAGGCGAAAGGGAAAGCAGGAAGAAGCCCCCTGCCACTAACTGTGATTGGAAACCCAGGGGGGAGCTAAGAGCTGGGGGGCAGGGCAAAGGCGGCCCTGGGGGGCTGCCACCCAGCCATGATTGGAGAATCAGGCGCCTTTGCCGCCCTGGCCAGTGATAGCAGGAAGTAGGGGTGGAGCCAGCGATGGGAGCTGGGCACAGTCGAAGCTGGCAGTCCCGGGAGCTAGGGGTCCCTTGCCTGGGCCTAAAGCGAAGCCCACGATCGCGGGGCCGCTGCAGCTGTGGGTCCCCGTTGCCCGAGCCAGACGCCTAGGCCAGAGACGTTAGGCCTGGGCAGGGGTGGAGCCTGCAACCGCGGGGAGCTGGGGGTCCCCTACCCAGGCCTGACACCTCTGCCGGAGGCCTCAGGCCTGGTCAAGGGGCCGATCCGGTGATTGGTGATCGGAGGGTGATGAGGGTCAACTCCTCTGTCAGAGGCGTCAGGCCTGGGCAAGGGGCCGATCCTGCGATTGGAGGGTGTTGGGGGTCAACGCCTGAGGGCTCCCAGTATGTGAGAGAGGGCAGGCTGGGCTGAGGGACACACACACACACACACACACACACACACACACACCCAGTGCACGAATTTCGTGCACCGGGCCCCTAGTTAAGGTATAATTTTGCAAGGGGAGGGCAGAGGAGAAAACTGGGCGGGGGAGAGGAGGAGAATGATTGGTGGCACTCAGCAGGTTCAGGAAAGAGAATCAGCTTCCTCACAGAGGCCTCAGGGAGAATCCTGTCCCTGCAATTGCCTGGGAGCAGCCCTGGGAACCCTGTGATGGGCAGGGCCCGGGAAGGGTTCGCGTCCCTGTCCCAGGGAGCAGGCCTCCTTGTCCAGTGTCCTCAGCCCCGGCGGGAGAAGTGTAAAGGGAAGAGCGTGGCACCCCCAGCACTGAGCACTCCTCCATGCCCTGGCATGAGAGGGCATGTGTCCTAAGGTGGCGTCTCCCTACTTTATCCAGCAGCCCCGACCTCACGCTGGAAGCTCCATGCACAGGCCTGGCAGTGGGATCGCCCCCTATGCGGGCCAGTTTGCAAGCCCATCTAATGGGGGGGGTTTCCCCTTTGGCAGTGACTGGCCCCGACTTTCCTGCTCGCTGGCTGCGGACAGGGGTGCCCGAAGGAAGGTCTAGAAGTGCCTGCTCCCCTTCTGTGGGGCAGAGTGGCGGCACATCCTGGCAAAGGGCTTTAGGGAGTTCATTCTGGTGGCCAAGCGGTTTCTATCAGTTCTCTCTCCCTTTGTGTGTCCTGCTCAAGAATCCCGCCTTCCTTAGCCATTGCCCAAGCTGCTGGGGCCGAGTGAAGAGGAGGCAGCCACCCACGGGTGCCTCTCAGCCGCAGCTCCCTCTCCCACGTGAGGCCACCCCATCGCCTTCTCTGCATGGCCAGCCTGTGCGCTGTGCTCCCCCCACCCCCCGTGTCCTCCGGCCACTCGCCTTAGCACGGCTTCCCTGCGGGCCATGTGACTTTTCACAATGCAATCCTTTCATCCCACCTCAGCCCCCCACAGCCAGTTCTTAGGCTGATCCCGGTCCCTCTGTCACCCACTTGCCTTCTCCCATCCGGAGCCACTCTGCTGACTCTAATGAGGTTTATGGCTTGTGCTGAATACTTTTCAAAGCCCCATCACCCGCTTTGAGCTCGCCCTTAGATCTCCCGCCTGCCAGAGAGGTGGGCTTTTGAAGCTGCCTTCATTAATGCAGGACCCGGCTTTTGCATTTAACCGCACACGGGTTTGAAGTGAGCAGGAGCCACAGTGGAAACATCTGACAAGCGTCCCAAGGTACGCGGATTACGCGGGGCAACGAGGAGACAGCCCCGCGCTCGCGCTTCTCCTGCCTCGGAACCTCATTCCCATATCAAAACGATACTGGAAATCAACATGTCACTGTCTGACTCTGATAATGACTTCCCGAGTTCCAGACATCGGTGGAACAAAGATTTAATTTTAATTATCAGCAGCTCCGTTTTTCCTTGTTTAATCTTCAGCCATTGTAAAGGACAGGGGGGCTGGAGGAAGGGCAGAGGCGAAAGAGGAGGGAGGCGAGGCAGATGTGTAGTTAAAGCCCTGCGGAGTGGCTGCCTGTGGCAGGTCACGCCTCCCTGCGTGGAGGGACTGGTGGACTGCAGGTGTGGCGTGCTCCAGCTGCTAGTCAGACCTGCTGGCACAGACACGGCCAGGCAGCACATGGCAGTGGCCTGTCCCACGGAAGCCAAGTGGTCTAACAATCAAGGCCAATCACAGAGGCCATTGAGCTTCTAAAATGCATCCGCGACCGGCTGAGTCAAAGAAGAATGGCTCCCAGGGTCCGCTCCCCCTAGAGCCCTGGTGTGGTGGAGGTCACACTGGGGCAGTGCAGCTGGCACCCCAGGGAAGCGCCTGTTCTCTTTGAAAGGTACAGAAGAGTGTGGTGTGTGGGCATCACCCAGGGAAGGGACCCTCATCTAAGAAACCTAAGAACATCTGCAGGAGTAAGGCTGGGGTTGGATGGCCTTTAGGGGGGCACCTATTATGGGTTCTAAGCCATCGCTAACTTTGGGAGCATTGGGCACTGCTTACTTTCCTCTACACCCCCCCCCACCCCCCACCCCCGCCCCGAACCCAGAGACAGGGCCCTGAATACAGGAGGCCTGGATTCCAGCCCTGTCCCTGCAATTGTCTGGGCGCAGCCCTGGGAAGGCACCAAGCCTTCCTGGTCCTCGATGGCCTTTTTGGTGATTTTCCAACTATTTTCAGCAGTGGAAGCCTTTTCTTTTCCAGATGAAATGTGGCATGCAAACTCTATACCGAAAGTAGCTGAGTGGGGCTACCTGGATGGAAGGAGGTCCCTGAAGGCTCTGTTCCTCCTCGCGCCCCGCTCCCCGCCTCCCCTCCTGACGTAGTGCTGGCTGAGAGACCTCGGAGGGTCCCTGGCCCCTCACAGAGCCCAATATGGAAACGAAGCTCTAAGTGATTTTTCCCACTGCGCTGGCTGGAAATTTCAGGGTCTGATTTTAATCTGCACCGTTTAGGATACACTCAGGAGGGGCCTCGAAAGAGACACCAGTGACACCCTTTTCTTTATAAAACAAAAACCAAAAACCCAGCCATCATTCATCCCTAAGGAGGAGGGGGAAATGGCAACCCTGAGAAATGGATTTGCCTTTCACAACCTCTAGTGGATGCTGAGCACAGCTGGAAGTGAGGCACAGCTGCGCGCGCAACACGCGCACACGTGTGTGTGTGTGTGTGTGTGTGTGTGTGTGTGTGTGTGTGGTGGGTGGGTATGCTCGCTGGTCCAACCTTGTTTCGCTGTTTTGGTTTTGTTCATAGCACCTGGGAGCTGACTTCGTTTTGGGCCCCTGGAACTATGACCAATGGCCCAAGGTAGTGAAGGGGCCATGTATGTCCTTCCAGCCCCACGTGTATTCCCGTAGCACACGGGGTCTCCGGGAGAGTGAGCTGGAGAGAGAGTCCAGCAGAGCACCTCTGGGGGACCACCTACTCCTGGGCCCGAAGCAGGGTCTGTCGTCTGGCCTGAGGGACAGCGCTGGGACAGGCTGAGTGTTCTCATGGCCCGCGGGACCCGGTTTCACGGCTGTGAGATAGGAGTTCCCTGCAAGCCCGCACAGCGGAGTCCATGCTGCGGATGGAGGCTGGTACCATAGCAATTCCCTCCTATTGTCTGGCATCCCTGCATTCCCATTGGAGGAGCCTAGGAGAAGAGCAGTGTTCTCTGGAGAAAATTTCAGTATTTAGGATTCATACAGATACATTCACCCACTGCCCCTGCTCCCCCCACCCGCCTCCATCCACTCACAATGATTCAGATAAGCACCTTTTCAAATGGCTCTTCTCCTGTAATTCCACTCCCTTTAAACACGGTGCTGGGGTTACAGCGGCTGCCCCGGAACGTCCATCATGCATTTATTTTACCCAGCTCAGTGCTAGGCAGCAATTAGCAGACGTAACACTAATTAGGTTTTACAATGGAATATGTGTCCCTGTAAACTTAAGTCATCGCATTTTAAGCTTCTAATGATTGCAAGGTCATTTTGCTGGTCTACATAAGAGCAGGGATGCTAATGAGTGCATTTGGTATGCACGGGGTGGCCCTGCTTCCTCGTGGGGCTTATTAGTACTTATTGGGGACACTTTCCTTAATTCCTTGCTCAACTTGTGCCTTACACGGAACCAGTGAACCAGCCAGCCACCTGAAAGGCTAGACGTTTAGACTCCAGTGGAATCGACCCACCCAAGGCCTGGCGATCGGGGTTATCACGAGAGAATCCTTTGCTTTTCCCTGAACTTAGAAACTTCACATCCTCTTTGTCCAATGGTCCCAGCCAGCCAACACGCATCTCCCACCTCGCAATGCACGACAGCCTGCTCCCTCCCGCTAAGAACCATGTTCCGCTATTAAAGTATGCCTGTTACAAATACCTTAATATTCCTAGTTCCCCGTCTCAATCATGCTGATAGCATCCTCTGCACATATTTGGGATTCAGCTCTTATTTCTTAGACTGCAAGGGCTCAGGTGGCGAGACACAAACCCGCGAGCTCATCTCTAGAAACGTCTATCCCAGACCACATGGGACTGGCTCAGTGCTCCATGCGGGCGCTGGATCCCGCTGTAGGTAATGAGATGGTGAAAATGACAATGAGGAGAGTCAAGCAGTCGAAAAAGCATTCTTCCCCGGCGCAGCGCAGCTGGGTGACATGACAAAACACATTTCCGGGCCGAACTCATCATCGGGGCGGCCTCCCAGGAAGAGGGTTTGAGAGACACGATGGGGAACCAGGCTTCCCGCCTTCCTTCTGAGGGAGCGAAGGGCAGCGATGAGCAGAGATGCAAACTAGAGAAAGCTAGTGTGTCTTCATTTATTTAGTCGCTTGGTGGGGGACACAGTGATGGACAGGAAGGAATCTAGCCTCCCAAGCCTACATTGCAAGGTGAGGGACCACAGCAAGCCATGCGTTCCCTAGAGATGCTTTCTTCTTTCTTTCTTTCTTTCTTTCTTTTTTAAATATTTTTATCAATTTCAGAGAGAGGAAGGGAGAGGGAGGGAGAGATAGAAACATAAATGATGAGAGAGAATCACTGATGCCTCCCTCATGCCCCTTACTGGGGATGGAGCCCACAACCTGGGCATGTGCCCTGAACCGTGGCCTCCTGGTTCATAGGTCGATGCTCAACCACTGAGCTACTCCGGCTGGGCGCGATTTCTTATTTTCAATCATACAAAGTACAATAAAGAGGGGTAGGGACCCACGGAAGAAGAGTCGGCCTGCCTTCTCAGTGGGCTGCAGGGGATCACTTGAGTGACACTTCAGATGGGCTCTGAAGGATAAGTAGAGATTATGAGACAAACAGGAGGGAAGGGCAATTTAGGTGGAAAGAGTTGCGTGTGTGAGGGATCCAGGGCAGCAAAGAACAACGAGCTAAAAGAACAGGAGGAGGATGGACAAGTGGGGCTGTGCAGGTGGGCTGGGGGTGAGCACAGGGAGCCCCGCAACCCATGCCACAGACCTGCATTGTCACCTGGGCCCAGGGGAGACAGAATATTAAACAGGACAATGACATGGCAATTTACCCCTTCCCCCCCGATAGTCTCTTGAGCAGTAATCAGAGAAGAGCTCTTGAACTTTCTAGGTACTGATGTGGAGGTCACTTCACCCATGGAGAATGGGATCATTCATAATGCACCCACCCTCTCTGGGACTCCAACGTGCCTTCAAAAGCCAACAGATCAGCACAGGGAAGACTGAGCTTCCAAGAAAGCAACTCCCAGGAGCAGGGACGCTAGGGCCTGCTAGGGCCTCCATGACATCTGCCTCCCAACATGGGCCTTCCTCTTCCTCGGGAGAGAAGTAGGGAGAAGGGGCGGAGGGGGGAAGATGGGGAAGGAAGGAACTGCCACAGCAATGCTCTCTGATTGGTCCTTGCAATGTCCCTGCTATCCCTTTAAGGCAACTGAATGGCAGATCATAAAAGAGAGAGATCAGTCCCCGGTGGGAGAGGGAGCACGGGACCCAGTGAAGCCTGCTCCGGTAACTGACAGCCCATGTGGATGGAGGGCTGGGTTCTTCAGCCCCCGGAGCAGGTGGGGGTTGGACATTCATTCTGCCACTTCCCTGAGCCTCCCTTTGCGGCTGTCCTGGTCCCGCTGCAGAGCCCATTCTGCCAGAAGTCGCCATGGCCGCAGGACCCAGCCGCCCCCACCGGGCAGGCTGCCTCAGACCCCAGGCAATAGGCACTCCTGGCAACACTCACTTCCCATGACACAAAGAGAAGGAACTGCAGTGGCTTTGTCAGGAGAGCGAGTGGCACATTCTCATAGCCAGATAATGCGGAAATAAAGTGCATTTGTAATAGACAACAAAAGGATTATCCCCCATTCATTTCAAAGCACCCTTCACTCCACTCCGGGATTACATTTCTCTTAACTTATCTTGCAAATAGTTTTTTGATTCTTGTTTCCTCTGGAGAACACATGCACGGCTTATGACAAATAGAAAATGTAGCTGGGCCGCTCCAAGGCCAGGCCTCCATTAATCACAGAGCGGGCGTGCTCGGGCCACGCGGAGCCCCTAATCCACTGCCAGGCGGATGTGCAGCCAAGGCACCAGTCCCACACCGACCCCTGAGGACCTGCCTCCGCTCATCTGCAAGGATGCGCAAGGAACAGAGGCAGCTCAGAGCAAACCCGAGCTGGTCAAGGGGCTTCTCCGCCCTCCCAGCATCAGGGGTTCATGGTCCCTTCATATCCCTGCCAGGCACCCCGGTCCTTCACAGACCACTGCCAGGCTTGCTTCTTAAGGAGTCACCTGCTTTTTACTTGGATTGGATAAAAGATTAAAATCTGAGAAGAGGGCAGAGGTGAGGGTGCCCTCTCCTCCCCCTCCCCTCCACCTCTCCACACACCCCCCGACTTTACTGCAGGTGGAATAATGGCACAGGTGCCCTGGGAAACTGTGGAGAAGGTGGTGCCAATCCCTGGGCTTCTATGCCTACCTGTGGGCTGGCTGAGGCTTCCATGCCAGCAAGAGCCCTGCTCTGCTCAGACCTCGAGTGGGGGGCGTGGTCACAGCCTCACTCTGGCAGTGGCTGACTCTGGGTGGTCACTCTCACCTTAGGTTTCATCTCCATAATTATGCACCTATTGTTTACTCCCTTGCTCCCTAACATATAATCCTGTGCCCCCCACACAATGGTTTAATAAGCATTGCCATGGTTTTTGTTTGATGCTCTGGTTGCTTCCATTGGCTCCTCTAAGGCTCAGTCCCAGGACCCTAGGGAGTGGGGATGGAGTGCTGGTGGGTAATGGCCCCAAGCTCCTTGCTTGTGCTGAACTCCCCCAAGCATGCTGCCTCCACCTCTTTCTTCCCTGTTCTTGCAAGGATGCAAGTTATCGACATAGGAACTGTCTCAGGAATATGAACCCGCACACAACTCCGCACCTAACATGGGCCCTCTGGCCACATTAGATCCAATGAGTACAGTGGCCCCAATGGGAAGAGCAGCGATTTGCCCCCGCCCACTGGTGGGGGTGGGAAAAGCAACGATTTGCTCCTGGCCCACCCACGGGTGGGTAGGGATGGGAAGAGCAGCGATTTGCCCCCTGGTGGGGGTGGAGTCTGTTGAGTGTTCTCCGCTGGAGGGGTCCTGTCTGGGGCCCGTCTTGGAATGGAAGGGGAGACTGCACAGTTCAGGACACGCTTCCCTTGAAGGGGTTCAAACCTTCACAGAAAATTGAAAGCCTTCCCCAAGTGTTGTCTTCTTTCAGAAAAACACAGCAGATGGATGCGTGATTCAACTGGACCTCAGCCCAGTCTATCACGAGCATTGGATGTCTGTCACTCACCTCTACCCAGCCCCACTCCTGCCCCACTGCCTGGGAAGGAGAGTGAAACCTCCTGGCACAGAGGGTTAAAGTCACGGCCACCCAGTTCGCGCATACGAGGACCATTAGGGTGTTTTTATTTCTCCTCTCTCTGCGCTGCACACCACCACATCAAAACTACATTTGCGGTGCAGCCTATTTTCTGAAGATGGATAATTTGGTGAAATCTCTTCCACTCTGTTTTCATCTCCAGTGTCAGAGGAGCAGCGGTACAACAGGCAGCAGCAAACGTCCATTTTATTCTCATGCAAAAGAACGTAATGACCCTGTGATATAAACTTGAACCTCGGAGAAGATGGCACTCCTGGGCTCCTCTGACAGAGACGTTCCCTTAAGCGAGTCTGCGCAGATCCACTGATGAGAGACACTGGACCTGCAGCTGGAATGGGAGGGCATGTAAGTGCCTCTGCTCTGCCCGGGGAGAGGGAGTGGATGCTTGGGCCGCCCAAGCTGGTCCAACCGTATTGAGTCACTGAGTTCCTACAGCCTCGGATTGGCCTCAGCTCTCACAGGCTGGGGCGTTTGACTAGCTGCCTTAGACAGCCACACTTTTTTTAAAAAAAAAAAAAATTTTATTTTATTATTATTATTATATTATGTATTTTTATTGATTTCAGAGAGGAAGGGAGAGGGAGAGAGAGCTAGAAACATCAATGATGAGAGAGAATCATCGATCAGCTGCCTCCTGCACGCCCCCTACTGGGGATCAAGCCTGCAAACCAGGCATGTACCCTTGACCAGAATCGAACCCAGGACCCTTCAGCCTGAAGGCTGACACTCTATCCACTGAGCCAAACCAGCTAGGGCCACACTTTTTATTTTAGGCATTTCCAGGTCGCGTCTGCCCTGGTTCTAGTATCTGGCACCCCTCCTTCCTATCTTGTGTACTGTTGAGAGTAAAGACTTAGCATTAAAGTTATTAGGAATGAGGAGAAGGAAAATAACATTGAAATACTACTTTATACCAGTTAGGTTAGCAAAAATCAGAAAAGTGGAGAATAAGGGTTAGTGAGCTGTGGTGAAACTGGAACCCTCCAGGAACTAGTGGTGAGAATGTAAGCTGGTCATTTGTTTTAGAACTAGAGGCCCAGTGCACGAAATTCGTGCACAGGTAGGGGCCTAGGCCTGACAGGTGATCAGGGCCTATCGGGATTTCAGGCTGCCAGCCGGGGCCTTCCTTCGCTCAGAGCCACCCCCTGGTGGTCAGCACTTGTCATAGTGAGTGATCGAATTCCCAGTCTCCTGGTCAAACTCCCGAGGGGACACTTTGACAGAGGCGATATTAGCCTTTTATATACTAGTATATAGATACACCTGGAAATACTTAATAAGTTTATGTCTCCTAAAACCCAGACATCTAGTGTGGTGGTATGAATGCCAGAAGTTTGAAACAGGTTTATGGGAGTAAAGAATGGAATTAGAAGCAATCTAGAGATCCATCAAAAGGGAAGAGATAAATAAAGCTTTGTAAATGTATCAGTTAAAAACAATAACTGGGTAAATCTCAAACAGCATGAGCAATTCTTAAAACAGAGTTGGGTGGAAGAAGAAACAGAATTATACATGTAGCACAATGTCCTTTAGTAAATTAAACTTTTTCACATAGAAATTGCTATATATTTTATAAATATATTCAAAGACATATATCAAACATAGATTAGGTACCTAGGGACAGAGAAAGGGCAATAGGAGTGAGGACCAGGGATAGGGGTAGGAAAATATAGACTATACAGAGTTCTTCGTAGATGGATGATAATGTACCATTAGCTGAGAAATATGATCCACCTGAGTCTCTGCAGCTTATGTTCAATTTTAAAAATAACACATGACTTTAGAACACAGAATCAATGCTAACAGAAATGGTGATTTTGATGGTGACCACCTGGGTTCCCCTTCCCAACTGTTTTCTGAACCTGCTCATCTGGGATGATCAGAAGGGATGCTGTAAGATGAAAGGGTTGAAAAACAGGTGGACAAACTTTCCCATTCCCGAGTTCCCCGTGACTGTAGGTAATAAAGACTAACAGAGGTGGAAGGTCAATAAAGTCAATTACACACTAACTGACCCACCAGGATGGAACAAAGCCCAAGAGATGCGTTGCCATCTTGTAGAACGGAGATTCCCTATATATAGCGCTCTCCTCTGAGAAGGGCATTGACTTTCTGACTTGGCTAAAATGACCATCCGGAGATGCTGATCAAAACAGGAGCCTGTCAGAATCCTTTGTAGCCTTTCACTCTTTGTAGGCATGCTAGAAGGAGTGGATGGCAGCCATTAAAGTCGTTTGCACCTGCAAAATGTGACCCAGTAGCCATGAAACACAAAATTTCTGATAATAGCAGGAAGAAGAAAAAAACAAGTGCCACTTATCCTAACTGACAAAGGAGAGGAAGGAGTGGATGGTCAGATGTTCCTGGAACTATGGAAGGATAATGGTGCCTCCTTTTCTCCCTCCATCTAACCAATTTGCAAGAATGTCCTGGAAGACAAAACTTCCTCAAAGCTGGATCACCTCTCAGCCTTTGGAATGCCACACATTCTCACCCACTGGCATATCTGACCCGCGAATCCGGGGCTGAGGTTCTGGAAGCAGCTGTAGTACATGCTGTACAGGCTTGTAGCCAGGAGCATCAGGCTCTATCATATAGCCTAGGTGTGTAGTAGGCTATACCCCATGCTTGTGTAAGCACAACCTATGATGCGCACACAACAAGGAAATCAACAACACATTTCTCTGTATCCTGTCGTTAAAGGACACATGGCTGTAGTGGGTTGATAGATCATTTTCTCTTCTCTCCAAACCAATTGAGGACACACTGCCAGAGTCAAGGGGCTAAATGGGAGGGTGTCTGTTCCCATGTGTGTCAACACACAGCCCTCAAGTGCCTAAAGTACTATAATGTGCCATGATCTTGCTGAAAGGCCCTACCAGCAAATGGGTTGAGCGGGGAGGCTGATGAAGCTCAGAGTTAGCAGAGCAGCTGTCTCCCAAGATATGTAATACTTTTGCATCTTCTAATTCACAAGGGATCCCAAACCTGGCCCGAAGGGTGTCAATGGAGGCCTTGTGGTTGAGTTTTACATATTATAACAGAAAAAATAAGCAAGTGGAGACCCTGGAAGAGGTCCTACCCATATGGCATCTCCTTAGAGCAGCAATTCTCAACCTGTGGGTCGCGACCCCTTTGGGGGTCGCACGACCCTTTCACAGAGGTCGCCTAAGACCATCAGAAAACACGTATATAACTACATAGTTTTTGTGATTAATCACTATGCTTTAATTATGTTCCATTTGTAACAATGAAAATACATCCTGCATATCAGATATTTACATGACGATTCATAACAGTAGCAAAATTACAGTGATGAAGTAGCAACGAAAATAATTTTATGGTTGGGGGTCACCACAACATGAGGAACTGTATTAAAGGGTCGGGGCATTAAGAAGGTTGAGAACCACTGCCTTAGAGATTCCTAGAGCTCAAATCTCCTTCTACAAAGCCAAAACCACTTTTCAGTTAGCAAATTTGCCTGTGGGGGAAAGCCACAAGTAGTCCTATTAATTGCTTGGTGGTTAGTGTTTTGTAAAAGAAAGACGGTCATGCACGGCCTAATGATGTCTGGGTCAACAACAGGTCACATATATGACAGTGGTCCCATCAGATTATAATGGATGCTGGTGTAAACAAACCTATTGCACTGCCAGTCATATAAAAGTATAGCACATGCAATTATGTACAGTGTGTATTTACCATTGTGTTACAATTGCCTATAGTATTCAGTACAATGGCGTGCTATACAGACTTGTAGCCTAGGAACAACAGCCTCTATCATATAGCCTAGGTGTATAGTAGGCTACACACCAGGCTTATGTAAGCACAACCTTTGATGCGCACACAACAAGGAAATCACCTAACAACACATTTCTCAGAACGTATCTGTCATTAAACGATGCATGGCTCTAGTCAGTTGATATTTTCTCTTCTCTTCAAACCAATTGAGGACACACTGCCAGAGTCAAGGGGCTAAATGGGAGTGTGTCTGTTCCCATGTGTGTCAACACACAGCCCTCAAGTGCCTAATGTATTGCAAGCAGCCTAATACCAGAACATCACCTCCTCAGTTACAGATGGCTGGCATTCTTCAACCCAAAGACCTCTTCATCACCCATGTTCAAGGGCAACGTGAATTTAGTTGAAATTCTGGAACTATTCAAAGCTTTCTTGACTGCAGGGTTTTTGCATGTGAGAAATGCATAGAAGCCTAGAGAGATAAATGACAAAGGAAAAAAGACTGCACGCTTTCTAATGGTAACCCAGTAGGAATCCATAGGCAATGTTCCAACAGTGCACTCCCACTCTCTTTCCTTCTGCAAAGGGTTAAGCCAAAAAGTAATTAAACAATGATTTCTTTATAAGTGCTGGACTTTGGAGGCCTGTTTTCTCTGTTGGGAAAAAAAAATAGATTTAAGATAATGGCTCTATTCTCCTCAGAATAAATTAAGCTCGGAGATAAAGAATTCCATTACTAATGCCTTTCAGCAAAGCCCAGGCATCCTTTAAAGTCAAACTTTAAAGTATAATGTGCCGTGATCTTGCTGAAATCTTTCCTGTAATGATATTTAAGTGATGGGCAAGGGTATCAATGGTTCAGGCAACGTATTGATTGTATATCTTCAGGGCAGTTGAGTTCTTTCAGAGTATTTGTTGGAGGGAATGCATGGCATTTATTTAAAGGCACTTTCAAAATAGCTGTAAGTTAAGTCAAGTAACTGCTTCTTCTTAGAAATTATAGGGGGAAAGGGCAAGTTAAGAGGGGAGGGGAAAGAAGAAAGAACCTGGAGGAATCTGTGGTAAAGGCCGGAATATGGAACCAAGAGTCAGGCTTCGGGATATTGGCTGAAACTAATGCATGATACCTGCCTGCTTCAAGTGACAGGTTCCTTTCGGTGTTCAGCTCTCATCATTTTTATTTTCTGTGGGAAGAGCGGACGAAGGAGTCATCCTCATCCTTGCAGCAAGAAGCTGTCCCACTTCCCCTGGGGAGCAGAGGGCCCCCCCAAAGAGGAGATAGCTGGTTGCTAGTCTGAAAAATCCACACAGTCTCAGCACATAGAACCCCTTCTTTTAGGAAGGCAATGCAAGGGTCAGAGGGAGCCCAGGGACCACTGGCTTAGCAATGGAATGGGATATCGACTGGAGAAAGAACGGGTGATGGCTTGGGACAATCAGGGCCATGTGGGGAACCTCTTAATGGGGCTAAACGCCCTTTTTGATACTGTGTCTGATCATCTGCATCATGGCCCTATTCAAGCCACAACTTGAGCATCTAAAGTCATCCTCTGTGATGCTGACCAAATTGATGACTGGCCCCAAACATGGGTCTGGAATTCTAATGCATCTCCCCTATCATACCCGATGGTAGACTCTTGAGGGTAGAGATTGAAAAGAGTCTGATCTTACATGACATCTCACTAAAATACATGCACATGGGTGGCACCTAGTACTCCTTCTATGATAACTGGTTGTCCTCCCCGAAACAGAGAAGCAACCAGTGGGTTTGCCTGGCACTAATGCCACCCTGGAGCTCACGGCTAAAGTGACCCCAGCTGTTTGCCAGGTGGCTTCAGGGACACCTCCACTGCAGGGGGGCAGAGCCTGTGTGGCTCCATCCTGCCCTTCCTCGGGACGATGAGGGTCACCCCAAGGCCCCTACTCTGAGGTCTGCTAAGCACATCCTGGCTCCGGGGTGTTACCTTCCCATCAGAAACCCCCAGAGCCTTGCTCCTGTGGTGCTGTCACTATGGAGCATGCTTAGGGCTCTGGGGACACTTGGCCAACCACTGGCCCACCTACAGGTGCTGTGGTTGACACTGGCAAGGACACACCATGTGGAGAGGTCTAGACAATGGACACAAGAGACCCAGGTCCTGGGCAGATGGAACATACACCTGTAGAGCAAGAGACCCTTCCCATTGCTGAAAATTTCCAGCTTCTCTTAGTTTGATTCTTTGCATCAAATGTCTCTGACTATTTGAAATATGTGGATGTACACGATATATGACTATTTATATAATATATATTTGTTCATGACTTTAAAGTGTGATATTTCTTATGAAATTAGTTTAAGGCTTTACAATAGGGAATGGAAAGGATGTACTCAGACCTATCCCACCCCAATGCAGCAAGTTTTAAAAAATATAAATTGACTTCAGAGAGGAAAGGAGGGAGAGAGGGAAGAAGGGAAAGACAGAGAAAGAGAGAGACATCATTGATGAGAGAGAATCATTCATTGGCTGCCTCCTGCAGGCCCCACACTGGGGATTGAGCCCACAACCCAGGCATGTGCCCTGACTGGGAATCAAACCATGACCTCCTGGTTCATAGGTCAATGCTCATTTTAACAAACATGTGTTGGCTTCTTGCTATGTGTCGGGCAAGGCGCTAATTCGGTGGATGCAGAAATGAAAGGCGCACCCTTTTCCTCAAGAGTCCTCCATCTACTGGGGCACAGGAATGAGAACTGCAGCGCATGGTGTTGGAAGTGGACAGAACGCTGGGCACAGCAACGCCCAGTGCTCACACAGCTGTCATCATGGAGAGGCACAACGTTCCATCCTATGCTCCTACCTGGGCCTCAATCGCATTTCCTTCTGAGAGTGTGTGCCTGTGCCTTCCCTCTCACGGGGCCACTTTTCTTTAAATAAACACAAATCTGGCTACCAAAATGCTCCCGTTCAATGTCTCCGCCTATATTTATTTCATGACATCACCTGGATAATAACTTTTTTAAAAGGGAGCCCAGGGTTCTCTGACCTTGTGAAATAAGCAGAAAATAGCATCCTCATTCGCCCAGCAGTGCACGGTACCGCCCTCCGCCTATTGTTTCCTTGCTTGTCTAATTATCCCAGAAAGAATAGCTACGGTAAAGCACCCTTTAAAGCACCCTTTTAGTGGCAAATATGCTTTTGATTTAAGAAATTATTATAGAAAAACGCTGGGAGCCTGTTGTCATCTTTGCTATATTTAGAAGGAAAATATCATCCTTCTGCAATTACCATTTGGTATGGAGTTTAGTCACTCACATTTTTCTTTCATGTTTGGTAAACTTTTCCCCACCTTTTTTTTTTTCTGGGTTAACAATGCAGGGATCATCGCTGCGCAATTATTAAGAAGAGGCCACTTAAAGTCCACCCTCGGTCAACACGGTGTCTGTGGCACTGTTTAATTAGAGATTGAAATTGAGGAATTGGATAATTGAAGTTGCTAATGAATTTGAAAACTCAGCAAAGCAGGGAGAGTCAAGCATTTTTCTGGCTTGCCTGACTTTCTCGAGGCCTTTTCTCATCCCTCCCTCCCCCCCCCACCCCACACCCCATTATCACATTTCTGGCCTTGATTGCTATTTATTACCACTCATAACCCGGGCCTAAGTGGAAACAAACAAAAAAAAGCTGTGGCCTCTTTGCTGAGCTCCTGGAGCCATTGGGGGGGGCATTGGATTTATGATGTTTCCAGAAGGTTGCAATTGCAGGAGCCTGGCCATGGTGGGAAGGAGACCTGGTGGGCCACCAATACTTTCTGTAATCACCTTAATGGGTCCACATCACGATGGATGTTGCTGGCTGGAAAAATAAGAAGACGGTCCTAAATCAAAGAAAACTCGATATATCACAAGTCCTACTGCCTGCCCCTCTAGGAGGCCCAGTTATGTGGGCACCTTGCTGGCTAGGCTCTCATCAGCCTCAGGTGCCCAACAATGAATGCAGCCCCTTTGTTCACCCCGGAATAGAATCTGCCTTCTATAAACAGCACATTTCAAACCTGGCCTGCAGGTAATGCCAGAGTAGAGATTTCTGCATTCGGAGGTGCCTGGATTCTAAGACCCTGGGTTGTAAGGTCCTAGGTGACTTCAAAATGCGACCGTTTTCGAAAGACGGCGTCGAGCAAACTGCCTGGCTCCAAGAGGACCACCCCCTTTGAACCCTCCTTTTAATAAAACGGCAGAGCTTTTAGGACTATTTTCATCATTTGGACACTATACTTCAGATGATACATTTCAAGCTCCATCTGGCACAAAATCGAGGTGGTTTAAGTCAACATTCAAGGTAAACATCTGCATTTTTATGGCCAAAGGCCCCCCTACCGGTGATTACTGGCTCTTCTGCTGTTGCTGGTTAAATGGTGCTTTGATATTTATTGCATCTCCGGCTCCAATCAGACTGATCACTCGAAGGGATATTACAGCCGATAAAAAGGACTTGGTCTGAAGCAGCATAAACATAGCCGACTTTCGGTCACAAAATCTTTTATGACTAAGAGGTCATTCCTAATAACATTTCCTTAAAGCATCTCAGCCACACTTCTTCGTTGATGACTTTAAATATACGTTTTTGACAGCAGGGAAAGCAATAACCTGTTTTATTATAAGACTGTTCTTACGCGGGCCAAGAAACTCTGTTTCCTGCTACTGCAGAGCGCATCTATAGCTTGGGGGAAAGGGGTCAAGGGAGGAGGTGGGCATCATATACACGTTTATTCTTGCCTTGTCTATTTTTATCCCACCTTCGTTCAATATTTGTAACACTCTCTTTGCGTCTGTAAGCATCAATGCTACTCCTCTGGGACACTAAGACCCCAGAGAACAGAAACCGTGACGATGTTCTTTGGAGGTATCTAGGGCAGCTCCAAGTACAGTTAAATACAGAGGATGATAAATGATGAGGACACAGATCTAGCAGGTAACACAACACACCATCTTCAGATGGGTATCAGTGGCGATGTTTCAGACGGGAAAGCAACCGGGGGGAGTACGGGTCATTCTCTGGGTTAGCAGAAAGGGCAGGGGTTGTGCCTGGTGTCTGTGGGGTGTGGTGAGCTCAATTTGTGTCATCGATGGAGGCACTGATGCCCCACGGCTCAGTCTGCAGAGGGGAGCTAAGCCTCATTCAGAGAGTCCTCGCCCTGAAGATGGGACTTGGCTTACTCCCAGCATCTGCCATGAACAGGTGCGGGGGATGATGGTGAATACTCGTTAGTGCAGGAGAGGCTCATGAAGGGGTGGCTAGCTGGGGGGCTGGGCCAGGGGCATGGGCTTCCTGTGAGATGAATGGAAAAAACCTCGAAAGATTAAAAATTGATGGGTGACAGATGGGAGAGGGGTCGGAGCGGCTGGGTGAAAAAGGAGAAGGAATTAGGATGTACAACTTGCCAGTTATAAAAACAGTCACGGGGATGGAAAGTACAGCATAGGAAATATAGTCAATAACCTTGTAATAGCTCTGTATGGTGTCAAGGTGGGTACTCGACTTATCGGGGTGATCACTTGGTAAGTTATGTACATGTCAAATCGATTTGTGGTACACCAGAAACTAATACCATATTGTATGTCAATGGCAACGGAAAATAAATTCAGAAAAAGAAAACCTCTAGCCTTCAACCTCCTTGTTTTCTCATGTTCAAAATTAATATGGTGGGTAAAGAGGTCTAAATAATTGAAATTCATCAACTTGGCTGAGGGGCACACAGTAGGCAGGCACTTCCATTACCCCCCTTCTCACTGGGTTGCTAAGCCCAGGGAGAATGGGTGGCATCTACTGTTCATTGCCCAGGAGTGAGTGGGCAGGGGTGGGGGTGGGGGGAGACCAGGGGACCGTATTTCTTTTCAGGCCTCACGGGACCTGTGGCACTTAGGACATTGCAGGTGTCATCCTGCTGGATGGGTATGTGACTCAGGTGCTAAAAGGCATCTCATCCTTGTCCTCCCTGTCTGTCATGTCCTTCCAGCAACACGTGGAATGAAGGTATGTCCACCTCCACGCCTGACAATAGAGCCCTGTCGCTGGCTGTCAATCCATGCTGGGAGGTGCAGGAATACCCTGGGGCGCGGCTGCAGTGGGGATGTGACACCCCAAAGTGCTCTGGGGTCCCCTCGTCCGCACCCGACAGCACGTGCAGGGTTCCCGGAGCAGCAGAGCGAGGCGGAGACGACAGGCAGAGCGATTCTATTTGAGGTGAGTCCGCAAAGTTGTCAGTTCAGGTCTTCGGGTCAAAAATCATTTTATCTGCTAAACCGGGTGCTTTGTAGAACAAAACGCCAGGCCGGCTTCAAGGCTGGGAGGTGTGCCGAGCCCCAGGCCCCGCTCACTCTGCTCACTCCGCAGCAGCCTCCAGCCCGCCAGCTGCTCTCCAAACCCACTCATGGCAGACACGGGGCTCTCCCCACGCGCTCTCTTTCCTTTGAAAACCTTTCACCGGCCCTCTTTCTGCTGCTGATCACTGAGAGGCAGGTGGTTCAAAGCCTCCGGCTTCAAAGGCCTCCCGCCCCGCATGCCTACAGAGGTGCTCCTTCCGGTGGGGCTGGTGTTGTTAAAGAGAAGCATTAGAACAGTGGTTCTCAACCTTCCTGATGCCTCGACCCTTAAATACAGTTCCTCATGCTGTGGTGACCCCCAACCATAACATTATTTTCGTTGCTACTTCATAACTGTAATGTTGCTACTGTTATGAATCGTCATGTAAATATCTGATATGCAGGATGTATTTTCATTGTTACAAATGGAACATAATTAAAGCATAGGGGTTAATCACAAAAACAATATGTAATTATATACGTGTTTCCTGATGGTCTTAGGCGACCCCTGTGAAAGGGTCGTTCGACCCCCAAAGGGGTCGCGACCCACAGGTTGAGAACCGCTGCATTAGAAGGTAGAGAGGCGTAGGGAAGGCTCCAGGTCCTCGGTCTCCCAGCACTAGAGGGAAACTGAGGCTCAGAAAGGGAAGCATTAACGGCAGGATTACTCCCAGGGAGACACGTGAGAGACGCTGCCAGAGGGCAAGGGCCTGAGCAATGACCTCCCTCAGCCCCTCCCCAATAACTTGAACCTGCTTCCAGCAGCTCAGTGGGCGGGGACTCTCCTTTCAGGGGAAGGGGCGCTTCGGCTTCAGGTTTCCTCCCCTCACACCGTGTTTGTTGGCACGAGTGGAAACATCGCGCTCACTGGTAAGTAGGAAGAGCGTTGCAAACAGGAGATGTGAATTGCACCCCTTATGAAACAAATGAGATCCTGAAAGTCTGCCGTCCCTCAGACCCCAACGCTTTCCTATGGAGCCCCAAGCGTGCGGTGTCCTTTGGGGATGCCGTGAATTGCTCCTCCTCTCTGAGATCCATGGGGGTGGGCGGGAGTGGGAGGGGTCAGGCTGGTTTGGCTGAACCCCAATTTTCTGCTTCTGAGTTATTCTATTCCACAGAAGAAAAGCAGGAAGAGCCCGACCGGCGTGGCCCAGGGGTTGAGTGTTGACCTATGAACCAGGAGGTCACAGTTCAATTCCCGATCAGGGGACATGCCCAGGTTGTGGGCTCAATCCCCAGTGGTGGGACCTGCAGGAGGCAGCTGATCAATGAGTCTCTCCCAACATTGATGTTTCTATCTGTCTCTCTCTCCCTCTCCCTTCCTCTCTAAAATCAATAAAAATATATTTTAAAAAAAGAAAGGAAAGCAAGAAGAATAGTTCCAAAGAGAAGAGGGAAGCCCGCCTCCCAAGGAAGCCTCAGTTTCCTGATTTCCAAAGGAGGGCCCCTCTGTGATGCGTGCAGTCCCTCCATGTGGGGCCTGGCACACGGTCACTCTAACTCAGTCAGTAAACAGGGTCGCTCTGACTGCTGCTGCAATGGAGGACCTGAATGCCACACTGAGACTCGGTCTGAACGGAAAGCCACCTCTGTGCCATTTGGAAATGTCCCTTGAACTCTTTCCCCAGACCCCCTCCCCCGCTCCCTCCATATTGATCAGACACGTGAGTGAGCGTGACCTCCCGTGCCTCCCACGTCTGCCCTCCTTATGCCCTGAACACTGTGTCGCCTCCTGAGAGGGAGCCGTCTGCATGGTATCAAATCATCCTCCGTGTCAAATGCAGACATGATCATGTTCCCCAGAGAATATCACAATTGCCCCAGCACTTCATGATGGCTGTGACAGAGAGGACATTGAAGTGGAGGGCACACCACAGTGTGAAAGGCAAGGCTTCTTGCGGATGCCGAAACCTTCCGCTGGAAGGATAGATTGGAAAGCAGAAGAAAACGTCGGCAACAAAGTATTTTTAAAAGTATAGGCCTGGCGCTCTTGGCATTTGCTCAAAAAGTGATTGAGCACCAGCTGTGGGAAGCTGAGAGCTAAACTCTGGGGCCACAAAGGTGCACATGCCTTTATCGAGAAAACAGAAATTAGAATAAAGTGACAGAGATGAGCATGAAGCAGGCAGGATCTGCCGGCTGATCCCCTTCCACCTCAGCTCTTCCCATCCCCCTCGCTCACTCTGTTCCAGCAGTTTCTCCGTCTAGTCCAGGCCCTTCCCTCCACACTTGCTTGCCCCTCTGCCTGGGAAGCTGTCCCCTCAGGTACCTGCCTGGCTCCTTCATTGTCTTTAGATCCTTACTCACGAGTCACCTTCTCAACAGAGCCTTCCTTAACCACCTTAAATGAAACTAGAGGCCCGGTGCACAAATTCGTGCACAGATGAGGTCCGGTCTGACTTCCCTGAGCGGACGATCAGGCTGGGCTGGCCACGGGGAGGAGATGTGGGAGGTTGGCCTACTGGCCCCACTCCCTGGTCAAACTCCCGGTCAAGCTCCCGGTCAAGGGGACAATTTGCATATTAGCTTTTATTATATAGGATTATTATATAGGATAATGGGACCATCATGAGACCCCCTTAACTGCTTCCCTACCTTATTGTCCTCCATACTTATCATTATCTAACATGACAAACCTGTTCTTTGTTTCGTTTATTGTCCTGACTCCTCCCATCAGAATGTAAGTCTCCTGAAGACAGGGGTCTTTGTTTTATTTCCTACTGTATCTACAGTTGCCAGACACATAATAGACATTTGATAAACATTTATTTTTTTTAAATATATTTTCATTGATTTCAGTGAGGAAGGGAGAGGGAGAGAGAGATAGAAACATCAATGTTGGGAGAGAATCATTGATCGACTGCCTCCTGCACCCCACCCCCGACTGGGGATTGAGCCTGCAACCCGGGCATATATCCTGACCTGGAATTAAACAGTAACCTCCCAGATCATAGGGCAATGCTCAACCACTGAGCCATGCTGGCAGGGCTGATAAACATTATAAATGAATCTAGGTGAACATTCCAAGAGATAGCTTCTAAATTCATAGACACTGAGAGCTAAAGAGATCTTTGTGATCATTTTGTCCAAGCAAAGCAGGGGCTCTGGAGCCAGGCTGCCTGGGTTCCATCACTTACTACCTGTGTGACCTTCAGCAAGTCATTTAACCTCTATGCTTCTGTGTTCTCCAATGTAGTATGGGGGAAAGAATAGTGACCTTCTCAGAGGGTTGTTATGGAGATTAATTACAATTATTATATAGAACTAGAGGTCCGGTCCACAAGATTCATATACTTGGCGGGGGGGGCGGGGGTGGTGTCCCTCAGCCCGGCCTGCACCCTCTCACAGTCTAAAGCCTCTCAAGGGATGTCCCTCCTGTTGGCTTAGGCCCAATCCCCCCAGCCTAAGCCGGCAGTCAGACATCCCTCTTACAGTCCGGAAATCCTCACTCCTTACTGCCTGCCTGCAGCGGAGGCAGGAGAGGCTTCCACCACAGCCACTGAACTCGCCAGCCATGAGCCCAGCTTCTGGCTGAGTGGCGTTCCTCCTGTGGGAGCGCACTGACCACCAGGGGACAGCTCCTGCATTGAGCGTCTGCCCCCTGGTGGTCAGTGCACATCATAGCGACCGGTGGTTCTGCCATTTGGTTGATTTGCATATTAGCCTTTTATTATATAGGATATTTAGAACAAGCACAGCAGAAGGTAAGCATTATGACAGCATTGGTTATTATTACTAAGAAACCTGAAGGCCACAGAGATGAGTAATGTTCTCAAAATAACTCATTCATTCATTAAGTCATTCCTCCAGTCATTCCACAAATACGTAAGTGGCTCCCATATACCAGAAACCAGGGATTCTACAACAGACTAAATAAAATGGTTCCTGTTCTTATGGCACCAGTAATGTAAATAGGGAGATGAATGTGGAACAAAGATTCCTGTTAAATACATAATTACAATCTGGGTGAGTGCTATGAAGTCATAGGATCCCATGACCTTGAATGCTGGGAGACCTAATCTGTGTTCTCAAGGGACGGAGGGGAAAAGCGACGGCCTCATCAGAGAAATGACATGCATATTGAGACATGCAGCTGAGCAGAAATGAGCAACGTGGGATTAGGGAAGGGGGGGTGGGGGCGTGTTGAGGAGGAAGGAACTAGCAGGAATTGTGGAACTGAAACCCAGGTCCCAGCCGAGGGCTTCTGCATCATAAGTGTATGGTCATGGGATGGAGGTGAATCTCTTCACTAACCTGGTAGTTCCTCCAGCAAGAGAGCAAAAACTCTCTGTAGTCATGGAAGACTTCATGGCTGTAGAAAAGGCCTGGCCAAGGGCATAGCGCACCCAGGGCGTCCATGGAGTGCAGGCAGTACCTGTTCCCCCAGCACCTGCTAAGCACCAACTCACCAACTCGCAGGGTATGGCTCTGACGAGGAGATGGTATTTCACGTTCATTCAGATATATGCACTCCGCACCCCCCCCCCACACACACACACACGGACCCCCTGGGTCATTCACAACTGAGCAAGGGCTGAGCTGACTGGGCTCACAGCAGCACCGTCTCTGTGGTGTCTTCCACTCTTTCACTAGACAAGGAGTCTCCTGGGAAGCCTGCCAGGGGAGAGGAGTATGCTCTTTGTTCTCCATAAACCCGGGAGAGGCAGCATCCTGACCTCAGAGCTGACCTTCTGCTATTACGGTCTCTGCATGCATGGGGATGGCTGCACATGGGCCGAAGCAATAGCCATTATAAAACACTTGGCTAAAATATGGATTAATCCCTGGGAGGGTGTTATGCAAGATTCAGATATATGGTCTGTGATATGGATAGGATATATTTTTTTATTGCAATAATAAGTTTCTCAACTCCTAATGGACCCTGCATTAACTGAAGATGACAGGGAGTGAGGAATGGAAAGCCGGCAATTTGTTAAGGTTGCATAGCAGCCGTTCCAAAGGTTGTAAAAAATAAAACATTTCAGAGTCATTAAAATCACCCTAAATTGTCCATCTGAACTCGAAGCAACAAACCTAACTCGTCCTGAGTCTCTCACCAGATATCTTTTCTTTACAGTGTTTCCCTGCCCCTGGAGCTGATGGGCTCTTCAATCATCTGCTCCCAGAAGCACCCGGGCTTTGAAAAGGCCAGTCTCACATCTTCCTGGAGGAGGTGGACTTGGCCCGCTCAACAAGGGAAAAAGGCAGCTATGTGAAGGATACAACCCTTAGTATAAAAGCTCCCATTGAAGAGAGAGAGAGAGAGAGAGAGAGAGAGAGAGAAAGAGAGAGAAAGAGAGAGAGAGAAAGCCCTAGCTGGTGTTGCTCAATGGTTAGAGCGTCAGCCCACACACTGAAGGGTCATGGTTTGATTCCTGATCAAGGGCACATACCTGGGTTGCAGGTTTGATCCCTGGCCCACGTTGGGGAACATGCCAGAGGCAAACAATTGATGTGTCTTTCTCACATTAATGTTTCTCTCCCTTTCTCTCTCTCTCTCTCTCTCTCTCTCTCTCTCTCTCTCTTTCTCAAAATCAATGGAAAAAATATCCTGAGGTGAAGATTAACCAAAAATACTAATAACAATTAAAAAATGTTTTTAAAGAGGAAGGAATCAACAAGGAATACTTGCTCAGAGAGAAGGAATTATCTGGGGAACCTTAAGGTCTTTGGGAGTTGGTGGCTAGAAAGTAGAAAAGGCCTCTAAATCCTTGAGTGGGACTTAGCTGTCTCTATGGTGTCAAGGGCCATAATGAGGAATTAAGAAGGATTATGGTCAGACTCATGAGTCACTGGGTAGTTTTAATAGTAAATCCCACTACTATGTACCAAAAGCATATTAAGGCCCAGAGGTCATTTTGCGGATTTTTCATAAACTAACCCATTCAATTCTTGTAACAATCCCATGTGGTAAGTAATAGTATCCACATTTTGTGGATGAGGAAATGGGCAAGTTTCTCAGCCTCTCTGAGACTCGAAATCACACAGCTATTAGGGAGCTGGGCTAGGGTCTGAACCCTAAAGACCCAATCTCCATGAACGCATCAGCCATCACATGTCCCTCTTCCCGGGAAACAGGCTGTGTATTCCAACGGGATGCAGGAAATCCTCAACATTCAGGCCGCACTCAGCTGGCGGAGCAGCACCTCTGATGGAGTATCCTTACTACCCAATGATGTCAACCTAGCCATCACATGTCCCTCTTCCTGGGAAACAGGCTGTGTATTCCAATGGGATGCAGGAAATCCTCAACATTCAGGCCGTACTCAGCTGGCGGAGCAGCACCTCTGATGGAGTATCCTTACTACCCAATGATGTCAACCTAGCCATCACATGTCCCTCTTCCTGGGAAACAGGCTGTGTATTCCAATGGGATGCAGGAAATCCTCAACATTCAGGCCGTACTCAGCTGGCGGAGCAGCACCTCTGATGGAGTATCCTTACTACCCAATGATGTCAACCTAGCCATCACATGTCCCTCTTCCTGGAAAACAGGCTGTGTATTCCAATGGGATGCAGGAAATTCCCAATACGCAGGCCCCACTCAGCTGGCGGAGCAGCACCTCGGATGGTATATCCTTACTACCAGGTGATGTCAACTGCAGAATCCAGCAGTGACTCTGCACCGGACCCGTGGGCTTAGCAGTGAACAAGACAGAGAGATGCACGTTCCAACTGCCAAGCAGGAGGAGGGGTGGGCTTCATAAGACCCCTCTGCAACTGCCCTGGCCACAGTGACCCTTCCTGTATTTCATGCTCTATGGGGGACGTGGAGAGTCACTATGATCATGAAGAGGTGGAACAAAAGGGCGTGGGAGGCAGGGAACAAGAAACATGAAGTTCTGAGGGATGGAGGGGGGAGAGGGTGGTGCTGGTGGTGACAGTAATGATCCCACATTTCCAGGTCCACCCTTGCTTTCCAAGGAGGAGCCACGAGGTGGGAGGAGGCCACCAAAGAAAAGGCAGTCACCATGCTGAGATTCTTCTTTGAAAATGGCACTGCTGTCAAGTTCAAAAGGAGTTCCTCACCTCAAATAAAACACTGACATTTGCCTAATTAAAAAAAAAATACTTAATGGCGATTTGGCGGACAGAGGGAGGCGGCCGGTGCGTCTGCTGGGAAAGTCTGGCCAGCCCAGTGTGTCCTCTGCGGCAGAGACAGAGCAGAGCCCTCCAGGGTTACAGCCACTAAATGGCCCCTGTGGCCATCCCACTGGGGACCAGAGAAGGGATTTCTGTTTGGCCCCATTCCTCTCCCCCTGGAAGTGGTAGGGTAGGAGGTGGGGTGGGGCAGAGGGACTCTTGGGAAGGAATTCCCTTTTCTGGCCCCCAGCACTTAGTAGGATGCTTAATAAGAAGAGCAGGTGGGCTGAAACCGGTTTGGCTCAGTGGATAGAGCGTTGGCCTGTGGACTGAAAGGTCCCAGGTTCGATTCCGGTCAAGGGCATGTACCTGGGTTGCAGGCACATCCCCAGTGGGGGGTGTGCAGGAGGCAGCTGATCGATGTTTCTCTCTCATCGATGTTTCTGACTCTCTATCCCTCTCCCTTCCTCTCTGTAAAAAAATCAATAAAATATATTTAAAAAAAAGAAAAGAAGAAGAGCAAGTGGGACCAATTGCAGAGACTGGAGAGAAGCCACGGGAGCTAGGTCCAGCCGCAGGCACCTGTGCGGAAGCCCACACGTTATTCAGACACCTGGCAAGAGCGAGGCTAAGTCGGGAAGCCTGGTTGGCGTGAGTCAGGCTTCCAGAAGGTCTGTCTGGAGCCCAGCAATCCTCTCAGAAGGACAAGGTAGGACAAAAGCACCAAGTCAGCAGCACAACCACCATCCCTGGAGATGCGCTCACCATCTGCCTCCAAGAAGCAAGCTCACCTGGCCTGGAGTGGCCCTGTGGGCCTAACGGTGCTGCCCACATGTTTCTGGGCTCATCTTCTCTTCCCCCACTCCCCGTCTCTTTAGCTCCCTGGACCATGTCTTTCCTCCTCTGCATACTAGCTACCCCTGTCCAACCACACACCTCCAGCAAGTCTGTGTAAAGGTCCCAGCATCGCACTAGGCATCATCCGTGGGCATCACACATGCTCACATGGCCCACCATGAGCTGTGAGAGAAACAACATATCCTGTCTATTCGTTTGGAATACGATCCTGATGAGCAGAAAAAGGGAGGAGAACTCCGCCCTCCTCCCGGAGTCCTTGCTGTGTAGCTACGGGGCTCCTGCCTCTGCCGTTCATTATGTTTCCAGGGCCTTGGCTTCAAACTGGAGGCACCACACAGCCTCCTGCTGGAGCAGCCTCATTACCAGCCTCCCCCTCTTCGTTCCCGCCAGCAGGGCAGGCGAAGTGCAGCCAAGAGAGACTTGATGGGATAATGGAACCCAGTGAGGCACTGCATTCATCATCACAACGACCAATATTGTTTTATCGTGATAACACACTAGGGGGTGCTGAGTCGTGACATCTGGGGTGCACAGATCAGTCAAGGCAGGCAAGAGAGGCAGCACCTTAGGGAGACGCCAGCTCCCTTGAAAAGGCTCCCAGCCAAGCCGATCTAGTTAACAGGAGTTGCCTGGCAGGCAGGTGGTCTTTAGAAGGTACCTCTGGCTTCACCACCCAGAGACTAGAAGCTGCTGTTCTCCGGCCCCTGGGGCAAGGCCAGGGCCAGGGCCAGGGGCAGGAGAGGCTGGGCTCATCTCTTCCGTCTTTCGATATCCTTTCTCCATGAGGTATCTCAGATCAACAGCGACTGCAGGTGCCACCAATTTTCCAAATGTGGTTGGGAAGGCAGCTCACTCCCCCAAGTCCAGTCTATGTTTCCACTGAACAGCAACAGCTCTATTTAGGGAAATGCCCAGCTCCCTGGATGAGCCGGACTGGCCTAAGGGCTAACTATCCCCCCCGTCAGTCATCAGTTCAGAGCTGGACTAGCGACCCTATTTAGGCCAATGAGATGCCGAGGGGATGCTGAAGGGCGTGTGGGAATTTATCTCGCTCTCTGAGCACTGGAAAGACACACACTCTCCCACGGGATGCAAGGCCAGAAGCGTGTGGCCTTGGTTGCTGTTGGCAGTGACCTCACAGCCAGGAAGGAGGCTGGCATGGACAAAAGGCAACCCATGGAGGAAGAAGGGACTAAGACCAAGATAGAGAAAGAGATCCCGGTGGCTTCATTCACTAGTGCCTCATGTCACTCTGGTGACATTCACCAACAAAATTTGCTATGGCTTTCGTCAACTGGAGTCATTTCTGCTATTTGAAGTCCGAAGAATGCTTTCTGTAAGAAGAAGTGCTGTCCTAGTCAGTTTGGCTCAGTGGATAGAGCATCAGCCTGCGGACTGAAGGGTCCCAGGTTCGATTCCGGCCAAGGGCACATGACTGGGTTGCAGGCTTGATCCCCAGTAGGGGGTGTGCCGGAGGCAGCCAATCAATGATTCTCTGTCATCATTGATGTTTCTATCTCTCTCTCTCCCTCTCCCTTCCTCTCTGAAATCTATAAAGAAATATTTTTTTTTTTAAAGAAAAAGTGCCTGCCCCAAAAGCTGCTTGGAAAGAGACCATCACCTGAGAACGGACTAAGACATGAGAAATGACCTGGCGGAACAGCGTGCATGATGGCCACGACAGTGGCAGAGCCGAGGAGGGGTCTCTGTGCTCGGAACCAGCACAAAGGCCTCAGGGGAGCCCAGTACCAGGCAGTGCGTGAAGTCATGCTCACAAAGGCCGGGTCTTCCCTCCCCACCTGGAGTGCGCGGGACAGCGGGGGGCAGGAGAGCCTCGCTCTGCCACCCCCACCATTGCCATGTGGCCTGTAGTGCTCCTTCAGGTGGAGTTCGCTTCCCCGCCCTGTGCAGTGCCCTTGGCGGGGGCTCATGGAATGCGAGAGAAAGGGATGCCTGCCCTGTGTGAGCAGATGCTTTGCATGCAGGTCTGGTGGGGTGGGCCAGTTTCTGCCTTCTGTCGTGAGAAAGGGATATCCCAGGTAGGTGCTACTCCCTTTACCAGGGCCCCCAAAAGAAAAGTCATGGGGAGCAGAGCCACAGATGACCCACAGCCCACTGGTGACACGAATGGGAGGTATGTCTGTTGCAGGCCAGAGACTCTGGACTTGTTTGTTACAGCAGCCAAGTTAATACGAGTGTCTATCAAGCAGGACTTAAGACTCTGAGCGTGATTCGGAAGAACTGAATTATGAGGCATGGTTTGTTTGTTTTTTTCCAGGAGTTTACCAACACAGTGAGTGCCAGGAAGCATCATAGAGAGCGCTAAATGCAAGGATGCCTTGTATACAGACTACGAGCCACTGGAATTCAGAGGGAGGGAGACCGGAGAGACGACACTACTTGGGACCACCTTTGTGAATGGATGAGACTTGGAAAGCAGTGGACAGGGTTAACCTCAGGGAGGGACCAAGGTCTGAACAGCGGCAGCGTCTCCATTGACCTTGACAGCCGGCCTCGGGGATAGGAGGGCATTGCAGATGCCTGGGAAGCACATACCACTTCACTTTCCCTCTGCCCGCCAGAGGCAAAGATGCTGAGACTTTTATTTCCACGTTGGAACGAAAATATCTTGGTGTACAAATTATCACTTTACAATTAATTATGCAGAGCAAGCAATATACAAGAGGCCTCAATATTGTGACAGCTTGGAGATTCACTGTTTTCGAATTTACCATGCAACAAGTCTTGCCGAGGGTATGTCGAAAAGTAGCACAAGATTAGACAATTAGCATTTTAATCTTGTATGTTCACGGCACATCTGTGGGTCAGCGTAAGCATCGCAAACAACACCCCCCCTAAGACTCCGACCTTAGAAACCAATGTTTCTTAATTAGGCCTTTCCTTCCCCTTCTGCCTGTGGGGAGAAGAGGCTGTTATGAGGAAGATATGATTAGACAATATTGGAGTTCGCCAGGCATCTCAGATGGTTTGGGCTTGATAAATAAGAGCAGATTTCATAGCTGGAATCTTCCCTCCAGAATCTGTACGCACCATGTGGATATCAAGGGGAATTTCATCAGGATGTTTCTGGTTCCTTTACACTTAAATCATTAAAAGGTTTTTGAGGGTTTTTGAAGTCCAAAATCTCTCTTGAGCCACTCTTTCCACCCCAGGATATTTTTTATTTCTTTTCATACTATTTGGGAAATTGAATTTTAGCTCTGGATTTAAAATAAAGCTGCTTGTCCATGATAGTAGCTAAAGACTAAAATCCCAATTCTAACAATTTGTCCTATAATCCACCCATCTGATGAACACTGGTCTATTCTCATTGGTCCAAAATCTCAGGTGGTAGAGATATGGCCAATTATGGTTCTAGAAGGGACCCCTTTGCTCTCCTCTTTGTAGTGTACAGTTTTGTGGAAGACAAACCAGGATAGTTGACTCGGATGAAGAGGGCAAAAGTCTACTGTGATAAGCTGGATGAGACCTAGAGTCTCATCAGCCCACGTCTCCTGCCCCATCAAGGCAAGACCCAGCAGGACAAGTGTTAAATCTCTTCCTATGTTCTCACCTGGTGGTTCATAATGCTTACTCAGGTTGTGGTCAACTCATTCTTTGTTATACCTGTTATAACTTGACTAACTCTTCTTAGATAAAAGCATTTCACATTTTTCCATTCTTTTGAGAGATCTGACCCTAATATTGAAATTAACTGTTTCATATAACTGTTTGCAAATATCAAAATGTTTCATAAAGGATCCAATAAGGAGTTTGGCTCCATGACAGCAAGGGCCTCGTCTGTCTTGCTATGTGTCATTTTCCAGACCTACAGCTGCATCTGTCACATATGGATGACAAATGATGTTTGTGAAATGAATGAATGAATGAATGAATGAATAAAAGTCTAGTCACATGTAAACTATATTCAACCATTTCCAGCACTTCTACATCCATTGATGAATTGCATTTTATTGACACTCTGAGTGGGTAACAAAGATAAAGTCATCCTTGAGGGGTTGGATACCAGAATCTGCATTTCTAGTAAGTTCCTAGGTGATGTTGATACTGCTGGTCCTGGGACCACACTTGGATAACCACTCACGAAGAACATAGCTTATCCAGAGCAAAATAGGCACATGAGAAAGACAGACACTTCTAAGCATTTTCTGAGACTGTGATTAGATTAAACTTAACCGATCAGTATAGAAAGCTAGGCTGCAAGGTTTAATTGCAGAAGACTTTTTCCTTCTTCATCAAAATAAAAATAAACAAACACAGTTACTAACGTAAATCCTGGGGTAGGAGATTCCAGCTCAGGGATGAATGCTAGTTGGAATTTTACTCAGTGTGAATTTAGGTCTTGAATAGAAATTTTGGAGCTGGAAAGAACATTCGCAATCACCTGGCCCAACCTTCTCGTTTTTACTCCTGTTAAAAGAAAATGAAGGTTCAGACAGGTAACCATGCCTGGCCCAGCATCCCAGGGTCTCCTTATGCCAGATGTTTTAGCTGCAGGCCATGGCCAGAGGGAGGCAGGCTTCTCCCATAGCTGCCCCTGTAGGAACAGCAGGTCACCCTAGAGATATAAGTTTTATGGGTAATGAGTAATGATGCATGGAGCAATGTAGGTCCCAGGAAGAGATGTGGGGTGGTTGCCGCAATTTCTGATGGAAATAGATACTCAGTTTTGTGCCCTCTGCTAGTTTCCTGTGCGTTGGGATGGACTTTGGAGTCAGGGTGAAGTTTCTGGAGAATGGGATGACAGAGCAGTGGGTGTTTAGACCTCCCTCCAAACAAGCTGTTCCCTGGTATGTAGTCCTGGCTGTGTCTCTGGCAAGTGCTGAATGCTATTGTACTTGGTACGTGATTACACAGCTCATGGGGACAGGGTAGAACTTAGATTCTGTGGCTCATCTCCTTGGGCTGAGCTTCTGTAAGACTCCACCGATCTCTGGCACATTTATTGCTGTCTGAGAAACTAGTTTTCTCGGTTCTCAGAAACATGAGGTTAGTATGTAATGATATACATGCCTCTCTGAGGGAAGACACAGACCCACAGTATAGCCACTGAAGGGCACATGACTTGAGTGAGATGAATGTTACCAGGGAAAATCGAATGTATCTCATTCATTTGCTCATAATACTGTTCCTTCTCCCCTGTGTGTGTCCAGCTGAGCCTGCAACACACAGCTGGATGCTGGGGACATCCAGTGAATTGCAAGTAAGAAAAAAAATTATTTAATAGAAGAAGAAGAGCAGAATTTGCCACACCACAAAACTATTCCCTTGTTTTGACAATTTGGTGTCTAATATTTATGACAGCATCCCAACTGTCCAAGTAGTCCCAGTGTAGGGAATGAAGTCTTTGTAAAGAGAGTTGCTTGATCTCTGACACGTGATGAGAAAGCTCAGGGGATAGAGGGCAATCACCAGATTTTGGCTAACTAGTTAAATTATTACATTTCTGCATAAACATTCTTCACCATCATCATCAATAACTCATGAGCTATGTTAGGTACGTTTGCACAGAGAACTATAATGATACATTCCCTGCCTCCCAGAAATGTGTGATCTAAGACGGGGATTGCAAACACTGAGCAAAGACACGTCCATTCTCCCTTCTTGTGCCCGTGGCAGACAGTACTAATCAAGCACAGAGTATCCTTCCAGCATCTTCTACTAGTGGCCAGGCAGCCACTACCAAGCCAGGACTGCGTACCAGGGCCACAGCTTGGTTGGAGGGAGGCCTACGTTGCCTGTTTCATTAGAGAGAGTGGGGACTCAGACCTATAAGACATTCCTATGACACCAGAGAGCAGGGGGGGTGGATTATCACAGACGGAAGGACATATAATTTTATACCATTAACTTAGGTTTCTACACCCTCCAAGCAATAAATAAACATGCCACCTGTGGAACTGAGGCAAAGGGGTCTGTGGGTTTCAGTAAGTCTGGTCCCTTCAGTGTGGATGCTCCCGGGCTGGGTGAGAGAGAACACAGTGCTGGGTAAGAGAGAACATGGTACCGGGTGATAGCGAGAAGGGTTCTGGGTGACGCCTCCATTCGCATCTTTGCCCTAAGAGTGGAGAGAGTGCCAAGCTCTTTGGTTAAACACTGATCACAGCCATGTGCTCTCCTCACTTCCTTCTCTCCGTAGTTCCAGCGGAGTAATTAAAGTCACGGCTGTTAAGCTGGTGTGGTTGGCTCAATAAGCCAAGGGCAAGTTTAAGGATGGGAGGAGGAAACCAATTGAAACCTGGGCAGTTCTGGCTGTGGTGAGGAATGACAATGAGAATAATGGATAACCAGGTCCTGGACGGCCAGCCACCACCCAAGGCCTGGACCGCTGAGCTGCGAGCCTGGGTCTCTGGCTGGAACAGATAATGGAGCTGAGCCCAGCTGTTCTGGGGGCTCGAGCTGCATGCAATGGCTGGGGACCTGCTGCAGTTTAGTGAGGCCAGTTGTGCAGAAGGTCTTTGAACTTACACGGTCAGCTGTGGTCCGGCAGAGAAACACGTCCCCTGATAGGGGCCAAATAGCAACACATGCCGATTAGGTGTGAGGACTTTCCAGTTAAGGGCTCCTAAGGGGACGTGTGGGGCAAGCTGAGCTGGCCAAGGCCGGGCAGGCATGATGCTGATACTAGAGAGATGTGTGGAGTGGAACTTGTCCTTCCGCTGTAAGTAGCATCAATAAATACCAGTAGTATCATTGATCATCATTTATGGAACAATGCTACCTTTGACATGATGCTAAATATGTTTATAATTAGATCATTAAACTTCATCATTTAATGATATCATTGAATCTTCACATCAATCCTATGAAGTACTTTCATTCTCCCTACTGTACAGATGAAGGCTCTGCAAGATGAAATAATTTGCCTAAAGTCAAACTGACAATAAGGGGCGAGGTTAGGAATTTGACCCCCAACAAGCATGCTTTATTGCCTTTGCAGATATACGGTCCCACCCTGACTCTACCTGCAAAATGCCCTTTTTATCACCATAAGATGCACCTGGAGACCCCGAGAGACCCATCGATTAGACAGAGATAAACGCCCGCAGTGTAATGATGTTACGAAAGCATCGCACTGATGAACGGAAGGCAGAGCTACATCCCTCCTCATGCAACGATCTTCACCTCTTGTGGAACGAATGTATTCGAGCTGGGCTTGGGATGCCAGGTAAAGAAGTCCTCATGGGAATAGACACTCCTGGCACTCAGTGTTTTTCTTATGGGACAGTGGGTGCCATGGCCCTTTTCTTTCGGAAAAAAAAATAAATGTAGATTCTCTATTTCCTGCTCAGAGTTTCCTAATTTTCCTGATCTGACTTGGCCATTCCTCAGAACATGTTTTGAGACACATACGTCCTCGGACATCATTGAAACCACCCCTCTCTCACCCCTTTACTACCTCTCCATCCTGCAGGCCCTGCACATTCACTTTGTTCCTCTCCAGCTCACACCCCAAGGGCCATCATTTTCCCAGGGCCTCACCCCTCGCCCTTACATCTGACCTTCCCGGAAAACCCAACCCCAGGTCCCTTCAAGACCTGCCTTCCCTGTGCCTAAGTCTGGGACGCCTGGAGTTACTGGATAGACCCAACACTCAGATGGGGCCCATTTTTATATGAATCTGTGACCTCCACGGGCCCCTCCTCCCCATCTACGCTGCCTCCGTGCTTCTGTGCTTGGATCTGCCTACCATTTTCCACAGACCTCCCCACCCTTCTTAGCATTACCACTGCCTTCCCTCACTCCACGCCAGCTGATAATCTCTCCCTGCTTCTCAGAGAAAACAGAACCAACTACCACGTGTTTTCTCAATGTCTTGTCTCCGAGCCATCCACTTGACTTCATCGGGCCTCACACTCCACCTTCCCTCCTGGTGCATGAGAGGAGTGTACCAAGGCCATACAAGGCGAGTCCCTTCATCTGTGCTGTGGGTTCTCTTCCCTCCCACTTCCAGGGACCTTGTCCAACCAGTTTTACCCGCTCTCCTTCTTCCTCCTAGGATCAAAACGTGGTCCATTCTCTTCCATCTTAGCAGCCAATAAAACACAGCAACACCACCTCCCTCTCTCCGTCCCAAATTCCTCTGCAGCTACTTCCCTACTTTCTCCTCTCTATTTACTACCCGACTTCTTGAAAGAGCTGTCAACACTGACTGTCCTCATTTCTCACCCCCAACCCTTTCTCAACCCACAGCATCTGGCGGCCAGGTCTCCCCTTCCTCCTACATGTCTTTCCCTGAGATTGAATGGCCTCGCTGCTCTGGATTCCAGCGGCCCCTGGTCAGTCTCTGTTGCTCCTCTCTCTTAGTGGGATGCCTGGTGGGCTGTGAGAATGACAGTGAACACGAACCTAGCACCCAACACTGCCCTTGAAGCCAGTTACACTCATTGGGGTGTCTCCTTGCACAGCTGGCCTCCCAGTCCTGCCCAGGAGGAGCCTTGGCACTCAGGGGCTGCTGAGGGACTCCCCCGAGGAGCTGCACGGTCAGGGGTGACTCCGCACTTATAAATGCATATCTCTGCACATCCCCTTGGTCCCTGCAGAAAGCCCTCCACTATGGCCATGGCTGCCCCAGTGACTCGTTGACGGAATCATGCCTGGGAGTGTGACGGAAGCCACCTGGCCCGGGCCTGAAAGGAGCTGCAATGTCTCCAGCAAGCATCTCTCCCCACCCTCATTGCCATGCTGTGCACAGCAAGCATCATGGGAAACTCCGATATCTGGGTGGCTTCTGAATACTAAAGAGGGCAGGAAAACAGAAGGGAAAGGAAAGAGAGATGTCTCGGCCAGAAATTTTCTAAGCGTTATGGATCTTCCCCCGTTTTAGTGGATTTGGGAGAGGGGGAGGACAGCCAGGGAAAAATCAACAGCAGATTACTACCCTGAGCTGCTCTTCCCTTTCATCGGAGCTGCGACGGCGGCTCTCTGCCTGCCCATCTGCGCGGGGAAGGCGGAGGGACGTCCAGGCAAAATATCGACAACTGAGCTGACATCACAGGTTACTTGAAAGATACAATCAATTAAAACGGAGCATTGCACTCACCAGGTAAATTAGCTTCTGAGGAAGAAAGTCTGCTTTCCTCTCCAGAGTCCAGAATGTACTAAAGACAGATGAGATGGGGTCATAAATCTCTCCAAGGAAAAGCTCCCCACTGCACGTACACACACATGCACGTACACACACATGCCCACATGCATGCATACACATGCATAGTTGAACACATGCATGTGCACTCACATGCATGCATGCACACACACATGCACATACACTCTGCCTGGGGGCCTTGCAGATGAGTAAGAGTTTGCTAGGCAGAGAGGAGAAGGAATGGATTCCTTCAGAGGGAAGATCGGGCGCAAAGGCTGAGACAGGGGTACACAGAGCATGAGGGGAAGAGTGGATGTGTGTCTGTCTACAACACGGGGTGAGAAGGGGGCCCAGAAATGAGGATGGAACCAGACTTCACTGGCCTCGAAATGCTTCCTACTCCATGCTTTGGGCAACGGGAAACTAGTTGGATCCACAGGCAGGCAATGCCCTTACTGGGTGCGCGTTTTAGAAAGACAACTCTGAAATCAGTGAACAGGGGTGGGGAACCTTTTTTTCTGCCATGGGCCATGTGGACATTTACAACGTTATTGATGGGCCAGATGAGAGACTCAGGAAGACCACTATTAATGATCATTAAAAAGAGGATTCCTGGCCTGGCTAGCGTGGCTCAGTGGTTAAGTGCTGACCTATGAACCAGGAGGTCACGGTTCCATTCCTGGTCAGGGCACATGCCCGGGTTTCAAGCTCGATTCCCAGTGCGGGGCGTGCAGGAGCGGGCTGATCAATGATTCCCTCTCATCATTGATGTTTCTATCTCTCTCCACTTCTCTCTCCCCTCTCTCTAAAATCAACACAAATATTTTTTTAAAATTAGCCTGCTATATTTGGTCAAACGTTTAAGTAACTCAACCCTAATGCCTTGGCAGGGACAGACCAAATGATTTCCAGGGCCTTATACAGTCCCTGGGCTGGACCCCACCCCTGGTGTAGAGGATGGAGTAGGGAGGGGAGACCCTCAGACCGACAGCGGGAGGAGAGAGTGGACTGTGAGCTCTTTCAGGAGGATTATCCGCCTGCAAACTCAGGGGCCTTCACTGCATGCCCGGCTGGAAGGCGCTACCTCTTAATGGCAATACGGAATAGGAGAGAAGTAGGATTATTTTTATATTGCTTTGTTTTGTTTTGTTTCATTTGTTGGCTTGGGGAGGGGGAGAGTAAGAGAAGAGGCCACCGAGGAGAGAAGGAAATTGAGTTTCGTTTGAAAACAAATGGATTTGCAGCAGTTATGAGCTACATGGATGGTGACACCAGGCTGGTTCCTCTGAGCTTCGGTAAAAAGTTAAAGCCAAATTTTGGTTTGGGGAGTCAGGAGCAAATCCCTGATTGGTACATTAACGAGAAAGAACGAACAAAGTCAGCCACAGACAACAGGGAGAGGGAAGAGGAGGGTCAAGTTCAGATGTATGGACCCCTTATCTTTTCAGAATGTGGGTAGGGAGCAGGGTTCAGAGACTGGGGTGGATGCACAGCACAGTCAGAGAGGAGAAAAGGCCCATGAGAGAAAAGTACCTGACAGGCCAAAGGAGAAGACTTATCAGGAGAACAGGGGGTTCGGTCCTCATGGAGTTGAGTGAGGTGACGCAGCCACTGTGGAGAGCTGAGTCCTAGCTTCTCCCTCCAACTCTGAAATGTACTAAAGGACCTGATGCCACCCGGATAGGGTGTGAAGGGAGGAGAGGTGTGGGCACGTGGACAAGGGAGGCAGGGCGAGGGGAGACATTTTGTAGGTAGAATAAAGGAGTGCAGCTCCATACACGACGCCAATTGGAATGCAGACTTCCTGACTTGCCTTCAAAAAAAGCCAAAGCAAAACCAAACAGATAGAGAACAAACACATTTAAAAAGCAACAACAGCCCTAGCTGGTTTGGCTCAGTGGATAGAGTGCCGGCCTTTGGACTGAAAGGTCCCAGGTTCGATTCTGGCCAAGGGCACATGCCCAGGTTGCGGGCTTAATCCCCAGGAGGGACTGTGCAGGAGGCAGCCGATCCATGAGTCTCTCTCATCATTGATGTATCTCTCTCTCCCCCTCTCCCTTCCCCTCAGAAATTAATTTTATATTATTATAATATATATATACTAGAGGCCTGGTGCACAAATTTGTGCACGGGTGGGGTCCCTTGGCCTGGCCAGCAATAGAGGCTGATCAGGGCCATCTCGCCTAGTCCCGATCGGCCAGGGGAAGGGACCATAGGAGGTTAGCCAGCTGCGGGAGTTTGGCTGTGGAAGTGCACTGACTACCAGGGGGGAACTCCTGCATTGAGCATCTGCCCCCTGGTGGTCAGTGCATGTCATAGCGACTGGTCGACCGGTTGTTCAGTCAACAGGTCATAATGGTCGTTTAGGCGTATATATATATATAAAATATTAAAAAGCAACAACAACAGAAAAGGAAGTCAAATAAAACAGATCGTAAGCACAAAGCCTCTGGAAGCTGGGGCAACAGATGACCCAGTTCCAGGCAGGAGACTCAGCGCTCCGTAGGCTGCCAGGCTGAGGCAGCCAGGCCCAGAAACCAGAGACCCAGCCTGCCCGGAGTCCCCCGGGCACCCAAGCTCCGGGAGAATCTATTCATGGCTTCCAATTTCCCCTCCTCAGATTGCACATTTGCCTAAGAGCAACTCCACTCTAAACATAACTCAGCCCAGAAAAATGCCCCTCTGTGCTTTCTTTTCAGAGCTGAATTTCAGCGAGGCTTAAGTAACACCACTCCACACACACAAATGCGAGCTCCTAATTGCATCAGAGGGCTGTGGGGGAGCCGCCCGCCCCTCTCCCCCACTCCTAACCACACTTGAGGGAGGAGGCAGGAGGGGCGTGTAATTTGTTCATTTCTTACATTTTATGGAACACTTCACTTTGCTTTCAGCGTAATTATTATTGTACTTTTTGCTGTTTCCCATTTACTGTTTTTTTTTAAAACCCTTCACTCCCCCCTGCACACTTTCCTTAATGCATTAAAATTAATAACTCGTAACAGTGACCTAATTTGCTTTGAGTACTGTAACTCGGGGTTTTTTTCTTTCTTTTTTCTCTCTCTCTTTTCTCCCAGATCTGCAAACCCTGGAGATGTTACTGTGGTAACAGGAGCAAGTTGGAAAGTTCATGAATGAACCCCATTGTGCTCTTTGAAGTCTTGTCCCCTCCCTCCTCCCCCTTTGCAATATTTGGACCTCCCCATGCCCGTTGAGCCCTGGGTCCAATGCATGGGATTTGGGCTGCTCCCAGCTGTCTCCATAGCCACGCCTGATGCTCGTCACCTCAATGCCCAACTGCAGAGGTTGATGCAGGTCTTTCCAGAATTTTCCAAGCTCTCCAACACTCCGTGGCAGAATTTCCCTTTCCTTCCTCAAAGTTTCTCCAGACTTAAAACCTTCTCTATTATAGAGCCACTTTCTGGTTTAAATATTCTGCCCTTCCCTACAGAGCTCTACATGAAGAAGGCGTGCTATCCAACCGGCGTGGCTCAGTGGTTAAGCATTGACCTATGAACCAGGAGGTCACGGTTCGATTCTAGGTCAGGGCACATGCCTGGGTTGTGGGTTTGATCCCAGTCGGGGGCTTGCTGGGGGCAGCTGATCAATGATTCTCTATCACTGATGTTTCTATCTCTCTCTCCCTCTTTCTTATTCTCTGAAAATCAATCCCTCTTTCTTATTCTCTGAAAATCAATTAAATATATATATATATATATATATATATATATATATATATTTTTTTTTTTTTTTTTTTTTTTAAAGAAGGCCTGCTGAGGACAAGGGGAAGGGGCAGTCACTGGATTCTCCTCATTCCCAGGCCACCTCCTGGGCCAGGCCATGATCTTCCTTCACCTCAGCCTCCTAACATCTCCCTGCATCAAGCCTTGCTCCCGTGCCCCATCCCAGGCCCAGGGCAGTCAGAGGGTCTTAGCTAAGTGTCCTATCTGGTCACATCTCTCTCCTGCCTAAAAGCCCCGATGGCCCGCATGTCCCAGGATCATGTCCTAGATCCTCCCGCAGCTTCTCCCAGACCTTCATGATGTAGAGACTATGAACCACGCTGGCCTCCGGGCCCGCACCCTGCTCTACACCGAACACTCGGAATCGCTGGACTCTGCTGTCATTTCTCTCCAGACCTTGCACATTGTGTTTCCTCTGCCCAACTTCCCCCACCCATCTCCCCTCTCACACACAAGTAAGAGGTATCACCTTCTCGCAGAAAAACTCTGGGGAGTTGTGCACCCTACCTTGGAGCTCCCAGCCTGCTGAGCTGATGATCCCAGCGCAGAACACATGTGCCTGCAACACCTACTTTTGTCTGGTTTCATTGCTCGTCCACTCCCCAGCTCACCAATCAGGCCAGGCCCTGTTTCTTGGGCATTGCTTTACCATGGCAGTGCCCGGCACATGGCATGTGCTGAAATCAAGACTGAATGATGAGTGGACAGACTAGAATCTATTACCATTTCCCTCCCCCCTCTCGCCTCCCTTCCTCACTTTCTCCCTCTTTTCCTGCCAGTCACCCTGTTGGTTATATGAAAGAGAAGGGCATACAATGCAGACCCCCTTGTCCTCCGGGAGCCCAAGGGGATGCGGGTCCAGGCTTGGGACAGAGTTACCAGGCATTCATTCTGAACACTCCCTACATAAACGCTCTAGGATGGCCACAGTTACAGGCGTAAGAGTGAGGATTCCGAATAGTGCGAGCTGTCTAACTACACAATTCAAAGGCAGCATGGAAGCCGCCACATGCCTGCATCCGTGCGGGCTTACGGCATCCTGGGGAAGACGGTCTCCAGCTTCTAGATGACAGCAACAAAGCAGAAAAGGTGCTTTTGATCCCCTTCCAGCAAAGAGAAGAGATGGTGATGCTCGCACGGTGCAGAGCCGAGGCGTGCCGCCAAAGTACGCGTGGTCTCACCTGGGTGGGTGTGGACAAGGCACACTCGTGCCCAGGACAGTACAAGGAGGTCATTGCCACCGCTGCCCAGGGGAGGAAATTCACCACCACCCTCAGCAGACAGCAAGAAGAGAAGAAAGAAGAAAAAGGATGCATTGAGGAGGCTTGGTATGGATTTTAAAATCCTGGTGACAAGACAATGATTTCAGTCCATTTCCGTTTTGCGGCCGAAGCCTGGGGGCTCTCCCTGCCCCTGTCTGACCTCCCAGAGCCGAGTCCACAGGATCCCCGGGGCTGACGCTCTAATTTTCCAAGAGCCTCTTTGCCAGTTTGTCTAGAATAAGCAAGGACGTGCCTGTGGGGTGCAGTGTGGCTTCCGGATCTCACCTGTGAAACAGCCACGCAGGCCAGTTTTGGGGGCCCCACTTCAGGGCTGACTGAGAAGAATCCGTTTAAAAAGCCCTGTTAGTCTCTCGCAGGCAGGCGTGACCATGGCTGTCAGCATCCCTTCCTAATGGCGGTTCTGAGCCCACACCGCAGGGCAAGGCTCAATGCATCCGACCCACCAAGCACCAGGCGCTGGCGCTGGGCAGTCCCTGCGAAGGCCTGTTCCCCACCGTTCCTCCCACCAGGAGCTGTGCATCTGCTGTGAGCTCCGCCCCTGTGCATGGCCAGCATCCTAAGCAAGGACAACAACCCGTGTATTTAATTTACTTGTAAGTGAACAGCTTCGGTGTTGGAAAAAATTAACTCAACCTACGGATTTGTAATTGCCTGGGATTTCACCTCCTGGCCACACTTCTTCTCTTCCTATGGAGTTATTACAACCAAGACAATATGGTCTAATAATTTATTAATAGTCAACATAAATAGATAACAGCTCACAGAGCCATAATAGTCAGTGCATGTGAAACAGTGAGGGATTATTTAAAAGGCATTTCGTTGGCGAGGAGGAGGCCCGGTTGTTAAAGTCTGGAATGACTGCTGTGGGGCCACGTAAGCTCACGTACACCAGGTCTTCTTGGCCGTTAAACTGGCTGTCTTTTGTCACTATTTCCCCATCTTTTTTTTTGGAAGGGGGGGTGGGGGTACAGCCAGTCCCTGCTTAGCAGAAATGGGCATCCATCCAAATTAATGGGAAGGGAACCAACCACTTCTTCATGGAACAAAGTAAAAATACTAGAGAGCAGTGCAATTTCACTGAAAGGGGCTCAGCAATAATACAGCTTCTGTCTCATCATCAAAGCCCCCAGCCTCCACCCTGAGCATGCCTTTCTCATGGCAGAGCCTTCATCCCAGCACCCCGGAAATGAGGAAGTGAGCCTAACTCACTGCAGGGGCTCCCTGTTCCCTTCTGCTACCCCAGCCCCAATTTGCAAGCCCTGCTTCCTCCATTTTCACATTATCTTCCCTGGGACCCTCCCCTATACGATTTTTGAATATTTTATAAAATTTCAAATTCAATAACAGATACTTGGCAAAAAGATTGAAAGAAAGAAGGAAAACTGTCTTTATTTGTAGATGGTCCTATGTATAAAAAATCCTAAGGCATCTACAACAACAAAAATTACTGGAATTAATATCTGAGTTCAACAAGTTCTCAGCATACAAGATCAATATGTAAAAATTAATGTTGTTTCTATATACTGGCAATAATGCAAATATGAAATTCAGAGAGCAATTCCATTTATAAAAGCATGGAAAATAATAAATCAGGGGCCAGAGTCCTTCTGATCAAGGCTCCCTACCAAAAATAATAAAACATTTTCGAATAAATTTAACAAGAGAAGTGAAAAAAGTTATTCACTGCCAACTAAAAAACATTATTGAAAGAAATTAATAAAGTTCTAAATAAATGGAGAGACATTCTATGATCGTGGGTAGGAAACCCCAAAATTGTTAAATGTCAATTCTTCCCAAATTATTTTTAGATTCAATAAACTTCCTATCAAAATATCAGCAAGGTTGTTGTTGTTGTTTACAGAAATTGGCAATCTAATCCCAATATTTATATAGAAATGTAAGAAACCCAGACTAGCTAAAACAATTTTGAGAAAGAATAAAATTGGGAGGACTAACATTTCCTAATTTATTTATTTATTAAATATGTTTTTATTAATTTCAGAGAGGAAGGGCAAGGGAGAGAGAGGTAGGAACATCAATGATGAGAGAGAATCATGATTGGCTGCCTCCTGCATGCCCCACACTGGGGATCGAGCCCGAAATTCTATCATGTGCTCTGACCAGGAATCAAACAGTGACCTCCTGCTTCATGGGTTGATGCTCAACCACTGAGCCACACCATCGGGCACATTTTTAAATTTTAAAACATGCTATAGGTAACCGACACAGCGTGGTGCTGGCGTTGGCTAGGCGATAGATCAATAGAACAGAATGAGAGTCCAGAACTAAACCCTCACATTATGGTCAACTAATTTTTTAAAAAGGTGTTAAGACCATTCAATGGAAGAAGAATAGTTTTCTCAACAACTGGTGTTAGATCAGTTGGATAGTCACATGAAAAAAATGTAAATTCAGACCCTGTCTCACACTACACCCACAAATTAATCCAACATTTATAAAGACCTAAATTTAAGAGCCAAAACTACAAAACTTTTATAAGGAAACATAGTTGAAAACCACGGTGACCTTGGCTTAGGCAAAGAATTCTTCAATACACATCAAAAATGTAATTCATAGAGGAACACTTTAAAGATCTGGACTTCATCAAAATTAAAAACTTTTACACTTCAAAAGACACCATTAAGAAAACAAAAAGACAAGCTACATAGTGGGAGAAATTTTGCAAATCATATACTTGGCAAATACCTTATAACCAGAACACATAAAGAACTCTTTTAAAAATACAATAATAAGCCCTAGCTGGTTTAGCTCAGTGGATAGAGTGTTGGCCTGTGGACTGAAAGGTCCCAGGTTAGATTTTGGTCAAGGGCACATGCCCAGGTTGTGGGCTCAATCCCCAGTAGGGGGTGTGCAGGAGACAGCCAATCAATGATTCTCTCATCATTGATGTTTCTATCTCTCTCTTCTTCTCCCTTCCTCTCTGAAATAAAATATATATATATAAAATTCAACAATAAGAAAGCAAACACTGAAATAAAAACATGGGCAAAAGTCAAGAGAAGACAACTCACAGAGTAGGAGGAAGTATTTGCAAAAGACATCCTATATAATAAAAGGCTAATATGCAAATTGTTCCCTGGACCGAGAGTTTGACCAGGGGGCAGGGCTGGCTGGCCAACATCCCGTGTCCCCTCCCCCCAGCCAGCCTGGCCCAATTGGCCACATTTGGGGCAGGCCGGCTGGACCCCACCCATGCACAAATTCGTGCACCGGGCCTTTAGTATTTAATAAAGTACTGTTATCCAAAACATACAAAGAACTCTTAAAACTCAACAATAAGGCAATGAACAATCCAATTTTAAAATGAAGAACAGAACTAACCTCGCCTAAGAAGATATATCCATGTGGAATACCATATAAAAATGCCCAACATCATAGGTTATTATGGAATTAAAATATTAAAACAAGACTGAATACCACCAAACAGTGATGAGAAAATGGCCATAATCCCAAACACCAAACCTGGTGAGGATGTGGAGCAACAGGAACCCTCATTCATTGCCCCTGGGAATGCAAATGGTGCAGCATTTTGGAAGACTGTTAGCTTTTTAGAAAACTAAACATGTTCTTCCTCTTGATATGATCCAGCAATCCTACTCCTTGGCATTCACCTAAATGTGATGAAAACTTAAGTCTACACAAAAACCTGTACATAGAAGTTCATAGGAGCAACTTTATTCATAACTGGAAACAATTTTTGGAAACAACCAAGACATCCTTCAGTAGGCATGTATAAATAAATCATGGTACATCAGACAATGAAATGATATTCAGGGCTAAAGAAAAATGAGCCTTGAAGCCATTACAAAGTATACTGACATTCATATTACTAAGTGAAAGAAGCCAATCTGAAAAGCCTATATACTTTATGATAAACTGTGTGACATTATGGAAAAGGCAAAACTATGGAGACAGTAAAAAGATCAGTGGTTGCCAGGGGTTGGGGGGAGGGAGGGAGGGTGGGATGGATGAGTAGGTGAAACAAATCATTCAGATGATTTTCAGGGCAGAGAAACGGTGTGTGGTATTTTAATAATGGATACCTGTCATTATGCATTTATCAAAACTTACAGAATGTACATCACCAAGAATGAACCCTAATGTAAACTGTGGACTTAGGGTGATAATGATGTGTCGATGCAGGCTCACAGATTGTAACATATGCCCCAGAGGTAAAATGTAAAAAAACAGTTGGGCAGTTTCTTAAAATGTTAAACATAAATTTATCAGATGACCTTGGATATCTAAGGAAGAGACATAAAAATATAAGTCCACAGAAAAACAGGCGCCTGAATGTTCACTGCAGCATGATTCATAATAAGCAAAACAAGTGGAAGGAATTTGAACGTTCACCATCAACTCGCTATCCGTACGATGAAACACTACTCAGCAATCAAAACCAAATAACTACGGATAATGCCACAACATGGATGGATGTCACCAACGTGCTAAGAAGCCAGATGCAAAAGACCACATCTTGAACAAACAATTCCACTGCATGACATGTCCAGAAGAGGCAAATCAAGAGCGGGGAAGCTAATAACTAATTCCCGGGGGCAGGTGGTGGGCATGGAGACTGTCTGCAAATGGGCATGAGCACCTTTAGTGGAGATGGGATTATTCTGAAACTAGGCTGTAGAGATGGCTGCATAACTGCGTACATTTACTAAAAACCATCCAGTTGTATACCAAGAGAATTGGATGGTATGTAAATTATCCCTCAATAAAGCTGTTAAAAAATAGCAGATGCTGATTAAGAATGTCAGGAGGGCACCTGAATGGGAGGGCACACATTATGGAGACTACCTATGATTAATGCACTATTACAGGGTTCCTGGTGGATGACTCTGTCAGGCATACCTCCTGCTGGTTTTAGAAATTCACTGCATTTATCTAGGACATAGCCTCCTATTTATTTTAAGCAGAGACAACGGAAGCTACCAAGCCCGACTCAAACATCATCTCACCTGTAGAATGAAACCGGGTAACTCCCAGCTCAGTCAGCAAGGGGCTCGTGTTGAAACAACCATCACTCGTAGATGCTCCATTCATCTCCATGTGCGCAATATAGTTATCACTTCAGCCCAGTGGCCTCTCCTTTGAACAAGGGCTAGGTTAAGGGTAATGGCTCACACACTCACCATGCTTTAACATAGGCTGCTCATCCATTCTCACAGCAACTCCATTAGTCGGCGTAGCAAACACTGCTAGTTGACTGGCCCAACCTGCATCCCAGTTGCGGTCAAGGAGATGTGAGCCCAAATTTGCAGGGTGGATTTTGGGGGTGGCTTTTGCTTTCACAGAGGCAGATGTTCTGCCCCTGTCTGTCCCCTTCTCCATGCCTAGAACAAGGGTCAGCAGTCACAGGGAGCCACGAGGGAGGGGCAGGGAGAGCGGTGGAGCTGCTGGTCCTGCCACGATGAGCTGCTGGACCATCACCCACATCTCCCCGGGAGGCTTTGAAGTGAGACCAGCGCGTCCCCACTCGTTTAGACAACAATGGATGGTTTTCTGTTTCTTGTTGCCAAAATGACTGCTGTCTGGTGAGGTATAAGTTATCAGTCACACTTCACAGATGTCAAAACTAAGGCCTTGAAAACCTACACAACTTATGCAAGCTCAACCTGCCAGCACGAGGAGAGCAGGGTCCTGTACCCAGTGTGGGAGTCACACAATAGTAGTGACAGCGACAACAAAAAACCATACAGTGAGCCCCCAAAAGGCGCCAGGTCCCTGACTCCACTGGGCACTTGACTTTGGTATTTTCTCTAATTCCTGCAACTCTGCAAGTGAGGCATTATGACCCCCAGGTCAAGGAGGAGCACAGTGAGGTTAAGAAAGGTCAAGTCAATCGGTCAAGGTCACATAGCTAGTAAGTGGTGAGGCCAGGATTGCAGCCTGGCATGCGTCTTGTCTGCCGTGTGAGAAGTGACCACCTGGTCTACGTCTCCACTGACTCAGAACATTCTAGAGTTCCAGGACATGGGTCTAGATGAGCCCTCATAGGACTCAGGTTCACTAGCAAAACTCGTTAATACTTTGGTGTGTACACTGTTTAGGCTTTAAACCAGTGGTTCTCAACCTTCTGGCCCTTTAAATACAGTTCCTCATGTTGTGACCCAACCATACAATTATTTTCGTTGCTACTTCATAACTGTAATGTTGCTACTGTTATGAATCGTCATGTAAATATCTGACATGCAGGATGGTCTTAGGCAACCCCTGTGAAAGTGTCGTTCGACCGCCAAATGGGGTCGCGACCCACAGGTTGAGAACTGCTGCTTTAAACCATAACATAAAGGCAATTTGTGGACACGACTATCTTTTCACTGTTTACAACCACGTTTGTACCATGAATGCACCTCTGCCCGGACACCCACCCTGGTTACAGCATGCAGAGGGCATGAGGGGAGATCTCCATGGGAGGTGTGCATTCTGCTTCTTCCTAGAGAGGGGCAATCGTGGAAACACTGCTTTTCAGCAGCGCCAGGCACAGGCCAAGCGGGGCCTAGCATAAGCTGCAGAGCGGGGTCTCCATGTGGAGGGTGGAGAGCAGCCTGGGGCTGTGGGAACACGGGCCTCTGTGAGAGAAGCTTCATTGCTGACTGCGATCCAGGCGCGCTCTGCACCGTTGCTGCTCTAGGCATGGCATCAGCAGTTCGCAGCCGACGTGAGCAGGCCTGGGGGGCTGTGCAGGTCGGATTGCTGGTTGGATTGGGAGAGGGTGCAAAACTAGTTGAGGATTAAGAGCTACGAATGGCTGACTGCCCCGTCTCTTCACAGGAAGCGCCCCCTTTCAGAGATGCCCTGTGACATCGTCCATCCTTACAGGCCCACGTGGCGGCTCAACCTTGAAGAGCTTAAATCATTTTTCTTCCTGGGTCCCCTGGCTCCCCAACAATGAATGAATGATCGCTTCACATAAACACAGGGCACCCTGCATGGGCCCCAGGGCCCAAGGAGAAGGCCGGCCCTAGGCACAGCTCAGCACCGGCTTGGCTGGGCCACCAGGAGCCACCTCACCATCCCAGGCTCCAGGGCCTCTGCTGGCCGCCCCGACCGCCCCTCCACCCGACGGGCCCTGGGACAGGCTGCCAGCAGCTCTGGCCTCGGGCTGGTGAGCTGAGACACAGTGGAGAGCTGCACTGGAGACACCTGCCTTCGTGAGCGCCTCCCCTCCCCTCTGACACCAACGTGAAGGCCCAGACTTGGCCTCGCTCCTCCCGGATGGTGCTGTTTCCCTGAGTCGGCATTTCCACTTTTCCTAAACCAAGATTACAGCAACTCTTATCTCCATGGAAGCAATGAATCTTCCTGCTATCAGCCCGTCCTTCAGTGGCGTGTCTTCTTCTTTCCCAGGGTCACTCCGAGGGAGACCCCGCCCCCTTCCAGGGCCTGGGAAAGTCATCAGGAGAAACCCAGTAAAGGAAAAATCTGATAAAAAAAAATTCTCCACCTCCACTGCCCTCCCACCACCCCTTTCACTGTCCCCACTCCTAACCTCCTGTCCCCTTGAGCGCGAAGATTTTCCCAGAATCCATCTTTAGGGATAAAAATGGACTTTTTAAGCTTATTTAACAGATCACCGAATGCCCAACCCCAGGACAGGAAGCAGTTTGGACCACAGGTGGGTCCCAGTGCCCAGGCACTTCAAGGGCAAACAGCCCTCCCCAAAAGGCGAATCGAAGGTGACACAAACCAGCGCGCTCACATCAAAAGCATCGTAACTCATTGAACATCGAGGGTCTTGTTTAAATCCTTCTTTTTTTGAGATTAGAAAAACAATAGTTGTTTCTCTCTCCTTTCATTTCAGCGGGGTTCCAGATAATAAAAAGATTTATAATGAAGCCAGTAGACTTACTCTTGCTATGCTGCCCTAGATTATGAAAAAGTATAATGATATGCAATTAAAAAATGAACGGTATTTCTTACCCGAGTGAAGCTTTAAAAGTCATTATGAAGCCATTAGCTCAGCAGACCTTACAAATGGCCTTCACTACTCTGGACTTCACTTAGATTTACAACGGAGACAAGTCACTTTCCTCCCTTTCTATGGTGTGTGCCTGCCTGTGCGTGTGCGTGTGCGTGTGTAGTGTGTGTGCATACATGCATGTGCAGTGCATGATCACCCTCCTCTGTGGCACCAGAGAGTGGCCAGAACACGAGTTCACGTCCAAGGCCATGTTCTTGCTATTGAAATTGCCACATCCTTCCAGTCATGTGGTATTAATCCTTCACTTTGCCAGCTGGAAAACTGGGAATGGCCTCAGAATTCTTCTCACTCATCCTGTCCCCACCTCTTTGCTGCTACTGGTGGTACTTTCGTCCCTTAATGCCCACAGCTCCGATGTGGCCATGAAGCTGTTTGGACTGAGCTCTGGTTGCCCCACCCCCCAGCTGCACCAGCTGAGTCGGCCCAATGGATTCGCTCAGGGCTGGATGACATGGGTGGGTTTTTGTTGTTAGTTGCCTCACTTATCCCGATCATGACTGAGCATGATGGAAGCTTTATCGATTAGTCAATAGATCACACGTACAGCAGAATTGATCTAGGGGATTCAGACACCATTTGTGATTTTATTTCCATTGAGCCTTCGTCTTTGACAAGAGGTTCTAATTACTGAAAATTTCATCTGCATTAAAATAATGGATTGTACCCATAAGACTCTTTTCTTTTGTTCCTCAGTGTCAGAATCATCCTCAGTGTCATGCTTGGCAGGGGCCCAGGAGTTGTAGTAAAATAACAAAAACAAAAAAACAACTCCAACCGCCACCCCCCCCCCCCCCCGACAACACACACACACGCGCACACACACACACACACACACACACACACACATTCTATACCACCTTCTAACACTGAATGGGCCATCGCTGTCATTTGCTCTCTCTAGCCTCTCCTGTGTTTGCCCAGCGACTGAGAGCTTTCCTTAGTGGCGTCAGGTCTGGCCAATAATCAGTCACCTGGAAAGCACTTAAAAATACATAGATTCATCGTAACCTCACTTATGAGCCAGCAGTTCTGGGACGAGGGCTCAGGACTCTGACTTTAGGTTGTTCTTCTGGTGATTCTTAGGCAGTCAGCCCTGCATGCTGTTGTGTGAACTGGCAGGTACATCACAGCCTCCCAGCGCATGAGCTGGGCACACAGGTGGACTAGGGAGAAGCCCTCACCTCTAGTCATTGTGCTACTCCCTCCTCATCCATTTTCAGTCTTCAGGTACAAGCCTGGATGAACGAGAATCCCAGGACCAGAATTAGATACCTGCAACTCTCACAGCCTTCCCTGAGGGGGGCGGAAGGGGCTGGCTGCACCTGGCAGGCTGCGCTCCCTGGGGAAGGGGGGCAGCTACCCAGGGAGCTACCCTGTGCGACTCTACCTGCTGGATGTTTTCATTCTACCATGCACTTCATTCACCACCAACCATCAACAAGTTACTTAAAAATAAAAATAAAACACCCAACATTCCCTCCTGAAAGACAAAGAGACACTCAGTGTGCCAAGTGGAAAGAACAAAGGCCATGAACTCAGAAGAACCAGCCTTGATGCCAGCGTTGCCACTACCAGTGGGTTCACCTTGAGGAAGTCACTCCAGTGACCTCGGCTGCAGCTTCCTCACCTGCGTAAAGGGAACGGTTGGGCCAGATGGTTCCGAGATCCCCTTCCGGTTCGAGTATCTGTAACACCAGTTCACGCCCCAGGGAATTCTGCGCCTGTTCTTCCAACGACTCATAGTTTCGCACTCGACAGCACTGAGGAGCTTTGATAACCGTGATCAAGTTATTCCTCCCTTTGAGCCTGGGTTTACTCATTTACGCAAATGCGATGCACAGTTTTGTCAAGCACACAGTTGAGTGAGGACTAAATGATGCATGCATCCCAACCCCTAGTGCCGTTCCTGGTACATGGTAAACACTGAGTCCATGTAACATGGTGTCATCACCATCATGATCATCATTGTCGTCATACAAAACACACAATCCCCATGTCCCGAAGGACTCAATTCACACTAGTCAATGTGTCACCTGGTCCAGGGAGAACAAAGTGACATCAAGAACCTGGCAACAAAGAACCAGGGCACAACCCTAACCCTGAAATCAGGAAACGGGAGGTGACCCGTCCTATGAGCACCCAGGTCGCATCCCAGCTGATGGGGACAGTGACCTGCATTCATCCTGGGAGTCCCGTGGCATGTGCTGGAGGGGGCTCTGCATAGTTTTAATGAATGGAATCCTGAAGTGGAATGCAACCTCAGAGACCCCCTGGCTCTCTGCGTGGCCACCCTCGGGGCCTCTCCTTGTCCCCAGGCCCCCTGGCGTGCAGGCAGGCAGCCTCCTCCCAGGGCTTGCTGCTCTCCAGGCAACCTCATCCTTCTTGGGCTGAGCATCTCAAAGCCGAGTTGTTTGTAAACTCCCCTCACCGAATGGCGGTGTTACACGGGGCTCGGCTCATTAGCATGCAGGCAGTAAAGTACGCGGGTGCTCCCGATTTGTCATATTAAGGAGGCTATATTGCTGTGGAGAGGCACATTAAAAGATTTTATTCGAAGAAATTCCCTCCAACCTCCACCCTCGGCAGACAAAGTGTCCTGGGACCCGCATCTGCTCCAGCCACGCTCGTTCGCACAGCTTTCTGATAAATGTCCCCATCAGTCCCCCGTGCCGCTCCACTGGGCTGCTCCCTGGGGGGTCTCGGGTTGGCTTTTCAGATGCCCCTGGACCGTGAGCAGCCTCAGTGGCACAACCTTCATCTCCATCCTTTCTCTCGTCTCCCCTGCTCACTTAGAGAGAAAGCCTTGTCCCATCTCTGCCGCTGACGGCCCCAGTCTGGAACTAGAATTGATCACAGCTTTGCTCAGCCTTTCTCAGTGCAATCTAATAGCATTATCACCAACATCATCAAAAGAAAGTCCCTCTACAGACTGTGTTGTACACACAGAACTGCCCAGACATGATTGAGGTGGCCTCTTAGGAGAGCACAGCACATTTCCACGGTGCCCTGGGGCGCGGGTGAAGGACATGCCCAGGACCAGAGTAAATCAGCCACCGAGAGATAAATGAAGAGCCATGTGTGCGTACTGCCGACATCTCTGAGAGTTAAGTGCCACAGGGGGCAGAAGGCAGGGAGGAGGATGGGACTGCAGGGTCAGCACAACCAGAATGACTGATGGGAGGGGTCAAGGGCAGGCGCTTCCTCCAAGAGAAGCATTAAAGAGCAATCTCCCTAAGTGAGGAGAAGGCCGGCCATGCCTCCATGTCCTCTGAGATTCATTAACATCCTGTTCCAAGGAGGAGAAAAGTGGGGAACCGGCCACTTTCAAGGTCTGGGTGGGCACAGGGCCATTGAATTCAGGCTGGGTGGGGGCCGTACTCATTTACATATCAAGCAACAGGACAGGAACTTGGCCCAGAGCTCACTGTGATGGAAGAAGCATGTTCAGGGTTGGCAGGAGGAAGGCGAGAGAAAGAAATCAAAGCTTCTCTCTGAAAGGGTGGGGGTCCTCTGCTGCTGAAATCTTCCAAGAATGCTTAGGACTCAATGTGGGACTCAGGAGCTGGCCAGGCCTTCTTTTAATGCTCACCTGAGGATATGTTTTTATTGATTTTAGAGAGAGAAGAAGAGAGAGAGAGAGAGAGAGAGAGAGAGAGAGAGAGAGAGAGAGAGAGAGAGAGAAACATCAATGTGAGAGAGAACTATAAATGGCTGCTTCCCACATGTGCCCTGACTGGGGATCGAACCCACAACTTAGGTATGGGCCATGACAAAAACTTGAACCCAGACCTTTTGGTGTACAGGCTGATGTGCCAACTAACTGAGCCACCTGGCCAGGGCGCACTGGCTAAGCTTTGACAAGGCAGGACTGGGGTCCACACCTTGAGACTTGAGGGGGCACCCTGCACCTGCCACCCCTCCCAACACCTGTGCGCCGGAGAGAACCTCCCGGGCCTCCGTGTGGGGTGTGGGCTGGAGCTGAGCGGAGAGAACTGATTCCCTCTTCCATGCTCCTGGGGCTGCTAATTCATAGTTGCATTAGCTTTCATTTGGATAACAGCATGGGGGATTGTCAGATATTGGCTCCGACCAAGTTTAATCTACAGGCTGAGCCCTGCCCTCTTTCCACTTGCCTTTTATGCAAGACCCTGATGAAGAGATGTACCTGATCGGTTCACCCGAGTCCTATCTGGAATGAATAGCGCCAGCCCTCCACGCGGCCCGCTCTGCTGTCCACTCCAATCAGGAAGGGGGCCCTTGCGACTCTCTTGGTTCTGAAACAAATTTCAACTCACTGACAGACTCTATCTGCCTCGAGTTCTCCATTAGGCTTCACTTTTGGTTTGCGTCCCGGTGACAAAACTGCTTTGACACGTCGTCCGCAGACTCTCAGGGCCCTGTTCTCTGCAGACTCCCCCTCCAGCCCCGCCTCGCTGCTGTCCAGCGTGATTTTCGTAATGACAAAACCATCCTGATTTTTCTCAGGCATCCCGGCGCCTATAGCCTTTCAGGTACGTGTCAGCAGCGTTCAGCCACAAGTGCGGATCTGATGGGGCTGTGCGGGGCGGGAGAAGGCCTCCCGCTTGCTCCCTGAAGGCACCTGGACCAATTTCTTCCTCCTCCTTCCAGCCGTGCATCCAGGCCTTTTGAAAGCAGTCATTCTCCCCTCCAGTCTCCACCAGTCCCTCGAAGAATGTGGCCTGGGGCCATTCAGTAGCATTTTAATCTAGACTTGCAATTTAGCAAATCTTCACATAGGTTCCCCCAGGCTGTGGGGAAAGAGCTCTCAGGGTTCCCCAGGTGCCTTGGGGGGGGGGGGGGAAGCTGCTGGCCTATCTCCACCCGAATAGCCTCATTAGAATCCCAAAAGCTGCACCCCCTCCTCCCCTTCGTGCCTGTGCTAAAGCCTTCCCCAGTGGGTAGGACAGCTGGAAAGAGGGAGAGCAATCCCAGGCAAGCCACCATCCTGATGGTGACAACAGTCAGCATGTGGATGCTGGTAAATTCTGCATTTTCAAGTTTCCGTTAGGGCTTTCCGAGTTGCTTTATTGGAATTAATAATTGCAATGATATTGGTTATATTCATCACTTGAAGTCCATTAAGGTTCCTTTTCGCTCTAAAATTCTTTTCTTTCTATGGGTTCATTCATTCGTTCTTCAAACACACACTGAGTACCTGGCGTGTGTCAGGGCTTTTGCTAAGAGTTCCTTGAAGTCCCGAGGGAATGGGGCTGCCTTAACCCAGGCTAGAAGGGGAGAGGAGACCATCGCTTCCTGAATGCAGGTCCTTACACACCCTCTCATTTCTTGTTTGGTGTCCCCCGTGGTCACTATTGCCTCTCCTCCCTGGTCCCTGTTTCTATACAAATTCCCTGTGATCCACCCAGCACATCAGCCATAAAAAGTAGGGAAGGGCTATCCTGGGAGAACCGCTACTCCCTCCAGATATGGCACCCACCTCTTCCATCTCATTCCTGGCACCTTTCATGTGCCCTTCCACAGCCTAGGGTAGCTGCTGCAGAGCGGGGCCCAAATCTCAGATCCTGAGCCGGGTGTTTTAGAAATCCAGATAGAGCTTAGAATCCTAACCCAAAACTGCCAAGAATTCTGAACTGGAACCCAGTGCCCTAGAGCTAGGGCTCAGCCCCTTGTGCAAACAAGAACCTTCCAGCTTAGATGCCAGGACACAAGTTGTGATTCTTTCCCTGACATGACAGTGAAGCCCCTGAAACTGCAGAATGAGAAGTCACACCTCAGACGGTAGCCTCCAGGATCTGCAACTGGCCAGCTCCCCCCGCACCCCCACCCCTTCCTGGATCCCCGGAAGGGAAGGTTTGGTGGCTATGACATCATGCCACCATACTAAGAATTGTAAGGCCTGGGCTATAATTCTGCTTTGATCCCCATGCAATGGGTCACCTAGCCCAAACCCCTTATCCTCTCTGGGCCTCACCGTCCTCATTAATATGATGCTGCTCTACTTTATTTATTCATACACGGTCAGAAAAGAATGTATAGGCTATCCCTATAAACCTACAGGGTAGACTAGATTTCCAGGAAGCTGACTTTCCACTCAAATTCTACACATTAATTAGTTCATTGATTTAATATATCTCGAGAACATGTTTTATATTAGTCACTATGATAACAGCTCATAAAGTATGTCCCAATATGCATAGCAGGAAAGACATCTCTTAGATAACAAGATTCAATGGCCACAGAAAATCAAAGGCTTGGATATTCTAAAGGCAGGTACAATAATAATTACTGCTATTATGAATGTTATAGTTATTATGTACCAGGCAATGCATTAAATGTTCTACATGATTTTGAGCTATTTATCTGCACAGAACAGCCATATAAAAGTAGATGCCATTGTACAGACACTGTTTAACCAACAATTACTACATGAGTAGGATGTGGCAGGCCTTGAACTAGGCACCTGGTATAACCACCACATAGACATCACATCTCCAGGTATAAAAGGGTTAAATAACTCTGCAGCCACACAGCTAGCAAGTGATAGAAAGAACCAGAAATCTGGTCTACCAGGTTCTGGAGCCCAAACTCCTGCCTACCTCAGCCTGGTTTAACCTTCCCCCCAGCGGTCCTCTCCCTGTGAAAGAGCCATTTTTGTATTCTCCCTGCTTCACTGGTGCTCATTTTCAATTGCCACCTGAACACTGCTATTTTCTTCTTATCTTCCACTCTTCGCTCTCTCCTTCATCGCTCCTACTACCCTGTAAAATACCTGTGAATTGGCTGAACTGAAGGACTGCACCGTGGTATGATCCCAGAGGCGCAAGCTGTGAACTCCTTGGAAAACACTAGCCCCACATTGTAGAACCCAGAGCAAAAGCAGAGACGAGGAGTTCCAGAACCACGGCCAGTGAGGCCGGAAATGGGGGTGTCCTGGGAGGTTTTGAAACTGATGGCCCAACCACATTTGATTGGACAGCATACTGAGAGGGAACACCACAGTAGCAACTGAGCTGAGTTTCACACACACATTCCATACAAATACCATTTAAGACAGGGGTGGGGAACCTTTTTCCTGCCGAGTGCCATTCGGGTATTTATCAGATCACTCGCAGGCCTTACAAAATTAGCAACTTAAAAATTATATTGCTATGAAAACGAGCTCCTAGATTTATTGAATTTCCAGGCCTGCCTGTGGTTGCCTTGGCAGGGCCAGACCAAATGATTCGGCTGCGGGCTGGGTGTTCCCCACCCCTGATTTAAGAGAAAGAGCTCACCTGAGTCAGGGTCCATCATGTGGGAGATGATGTGGCAGATAATAGAGAGACAGGTCTCCAAAGAGTGGGATGGGAGTAAGCAAGGGTCCTATAGTTCTTCACATTGCCTAAAGAAATCTGGAAATGCTAATTCTATTTATTTAGTTATTTTTAAAGATTTTTTTATTGCTTTCAAGAGAGAGAGAAAGGAAGGAGAGAGAGAGAGAGAGAGAGAGAGAGAGAGAGAGAGAGAGAGACATCGATGTGAGAGTGAAACACCCATCAGCTGTTTTCCACACACCCACTAACCCACTACCAGGGATGGAGCCCCCACCTTGGGCATGTGCCCTGACCGGGAATCGAACCAGCAACCATTTGGTGCACAGGACGATGCTCAACCCACTGATCCACACCAGCCAGAGCTAGAAATGCTCATTTGACAATGGATAGCATCACCTTGAGTTTGTCAAAATAATGAGTTTTTCAAATGAATGACTTGCTCTTCAGACCAATAGGATGTCAATCCAGTCTTTGATCCCAGACCAGAAGGGGCATGGGTGCTAAGGAGCTGGATGCTAAGCTGTCAGGAGGCACGACGCTAGAATGGGAAGCGACCCAGCCTCACACATCATCAAGCTGTGAGATGCTATTTGGTAAAACATGGCGTCAGGCTCCTCAAGCATTAACTCAGGTATTCCAACTGCTGCTTGGCTACCCCAATACTCCAACACAGCTCATTATTTCATAACAGGTGTTAAATATAAACTGTTCATTAAAACACATATTACTGGATGTTTAACTACCGTGTAATTGATTTTCTATCCATTGCCTAGTGGTTAACCCTCAATAAATGCTTTTTGTAATCAACTTAAAGTACAATACCTACCACGCTTGATATCTTTCTCCTTTGATTTAATAAGAAATCCATTCTATATTATTAAAATTGCACTTGATCATAAAAAAAAAACCTGGTCATATTTCAAGAGCAGCATAAGAAAAACTCTCTGGCATGAATCTGTTGCCTTTTGTAGTAGGATCTCAGTGAAACAAGATCTCAAGGGTCCTAGATCCTGTGCTACCCATTGTGATATCAGCTAAGATCCAGGACGGTCGTAGGCTAAGCTCATAGCAGACGAGTGCCAGAACTACCACGCAGAAACCCTGACTACCAGTCCATGTCCTGAAGGGGTACAGTTCCTCCCAAGAAAAGACCTAGAAGCAATCTAGAAGGGGTTTCAGGCTTCCCCAAAACCTCAACATAACCTTCAATATGCATGTAAAAGACCCATGGGATTGAGTTTTCCAGCTTTGCCCAAGGCTGCTCCCCCTTTTTTCAAGTCCCTCCTAACCCCCCCCCGCACCCCCCCCTCCTCAGGGGGCCTGCCTTGCCTAGATAGAAGTAAACGGTGACTGACGATGAGGGTAAGACTAGTGGAGAAATGGTTGTTCAAGTCCAGGGAGGCACATGGCTGGGGGTGGGGACAGCCATGTAGACGCCAGCTTAGAGGACGTGAAGGAGGAGGTACCACTAGCTGGTCCTCCAAAACTCAGAAGTGTTCACAGACTCCCCAACCCTCCCAGCTTCCAAAACACCCTCATGTACACACACAGAGCACAAAACACACAGGCTGAGTGAATGTTAAATGAAATAACATATATAATGCTCTCATCAAAGGCACCGATGAAAATATCACCTACTACTGTGTTCTACTGAATATTCATTATTCTACAACATGGTTCTTAACTCACTTAATCTGCTTACTACTAGAGACTGAGAGGAATAGCACACATTTACTGAGTGATTCATTCATTCGTTTCCTTAAATTCCTGCATGTGAATTTACCAGGTGCGCCAGGTATAATTTTGGGGGGCTTTTAAGACATATGGCTCAATGTCTCCAGAAGTGTACGTAGGCAGTGTCTGAGCTTCCCGGGTACCATGGATTAGAGACCTTTGTGAGGGTGAGTCTCCTGCCAGAAAAAGCTAAGGAGGAGCAGAGTGACTCCTAATTGGACTTGCTGGTGGGGAGTTTAGTAATATACTAATAATATAGTAATAACTAATACCTAGGTAGCTGGACTCTCGGATCCCGCTCAGTTCTGGTTTTCTGATTCTGATTCTTCTGCCACCCTGAAACGGTGATCCAGGCGCACCTTCATGTGGAGTGACAGAGTGTATTTCAGACTCAAACCCTCGCGGGCTGCTTAGCATCTTCCCTGGATGCTCTCGCCCTTGGAGATCAAAGGCTGAGCATCTCCCCGTTCAGCCTGCGACAAAAGACAGAGCCCGCCTGAGCAGCGTGCTGTCGCTGGACAAATCGGATTCCTCTTCTCCAAGGGCATTCTCTTCTGCATCGTGAGTGGGAAGCCCACACTATTTGGGACACACTCCTAAAATAAAACTCAGTGGCCACCAAATGACTCGGTGTGGGAGCCTTCATTCTCCTAGAGAGAGCGGGGGGGCTGCTCAGAATGGCAGGAACCACCTGCAGATGGTCTGGGTACCAGTTGCATCCACAGATGCACACACAACACAGCCCTTTCCTCTGAAGCACCCAGCCAAGCTCACATCGAGTTCTCCACTGTGTACATTAAAACCAAAATAAATAATCCAAGAAAAGCTGCACATGTCTGTGTGTGGAGGGTCCAAGATAAATCAGGCAACAGGCCCAAGAGGAATTGAAGACATTTGGCAAGTCTCGGCTTCTCCGTTTCGCTTTGTTATTTATGGAAACCTAAGCATTAGCTCACTTTCCAGCTTGAAAATATACAAGGATGCCCAATGTCCCTCACACCAAGGCTGAGCTCCATTGGCTGGTGTTGAAGATCCTTCAGAATCCGGCCTCATTTATTTAATGAATTTCATGTCTCCTAAATGCTCCAGCTAGACCAGGCTGCTCTCTCTGTGACTACCTTCCTCCAATTACTCATGCTCATTTCTACCGTCAGGTCTCTACTCACGCTTAATGCATTACGAAAGAAGCTTGCCCTGCTCTCCACGCAGGAAGATGTATCTTTCTCTAAGGGCTGATCTGGGCCGACCCCTCTCTTCTCCCATCTCACATTTCATAGCTGAGGGGAGGGAGGAGGTGGGGAACCACCCGCTTGCATGCTGATCTTTGGAATTCTGGGGTACCAGGAGGACCATTTGCACAGAGCACCTCAACTCCTTGGTAGAAAAAGCCCTGAAGCAGATCTGCGATGAAAGGCCTCTTGGGGAGCAAAGAGTGACACCCACCCCCCCAAAATAAAGGGGAGTTTCTAAGAGCAGTCCAGGTCAGAGAGACAGTTCCTGCTCCATCAGGGCAGAGAACTTAGATGTAGAAGAAAGTTCAAAGAGATGTGTTCTGTCCAGAAAAACAAACAAACAAACAAACAAACAAACCCCCAAATAGTTTCTGGAAGGCTTGAATCCACCCAGAAATGTCCCCAAGTTCAAATACAGTGTGTCATCATTCAAATCATTTTTTTTTTTTGGCAAAGCTTTAGAATCATGATCCCAAGTATCTAAGGTTGGGAAGGGTATGAGAAAAATGTCTAACTCTAACTATACAGTTAGTGTCTTAAAAACCCCCAGTTCAGAAAAAGGCCATTTCTTTGGTGTGAACATGGCTAGGAGGACCTCGTGGGCATAGAGAGGTTTCATTTGAGCACTGACGGAAGGGTAAGTTTTAAAGATACAGAAAAATGGGGAGGGCCTCGCTCTGAGAAACGCTGGTATCTTCTCTTGGACAGCTCATCTTTGAGATGCACACACTTAATATAGTCACTCTGTGCTTTAATAACAAACGTAGGGATGGTAATGAATGTAAGCCCTTAGAACTACCCCCTCCCCCCCAAAGAAGCTCCGGATGTGGATAGATTCTAAAAACTTGTCAAAAGGAGAATTGAAAATTCTGGGAGAAGTTGAGGGTACATTTTGAATCTGCTTCACAGGGTTGGCCAAAATGCTCCCTGGACGTCCTTTCACCTTACTGAAGTCGGCAGCGATGAACTCAAATTGAGGCAAGAGGCAACTGACCAAAGGGAAAGGGAAAGAAGAGCTGAAGCCATGCTTTAAAGAGGCCCGTCATGAGCCCGAGGCTCAGAATCAGCTGGGGCAAATGCACATCCATCTATCCTATATATCTGTCCTGGAAAAAAATTGGAAAAGGCAGGAGATAGAGGAACAATGAGAATTAAAGAAAAAACCAGAACTCTGTTGATTGGTTTATGACTTGAGCATGTTGATCGTCCAAAGAGAAGAAAAGAAGATCAGAGATGCAAATGGGAGTTAAACACAAACAAACGAGAGAGAGAGAGAGAGAGAGAGAGAGAGAGAGAGAACCACATGTCCACTAAGTATGATGATAAGATAAAAAAGGCTGATGGCTGACAGCAAATAATCACATTGGTCATCAATTTTTCACAAGAAAAGTAATTCTTATACATTTTAACCACAGGCTACCAAGAAAGAGTGTTCGTGATTTCTGCCTCTCAGAGCTCTCAAACAGCTTCTCTAATAGACTGTTTTTTATATAAATTCTGCAGTGACTTTTCCCTGGTGTGATTAGTTGTTAGGGTTTTTCTCTGCCTGCCACTGGCTTATTTATGTGATCCTGATTTAGATCTTTCCTCATCCCCTTTCTTTCTTTGCTGAGACTGGGTTTCACAGCACAATCCGCTGAGTGGCACACACCCAGGGTGCTGGTCTGCCAGATGTCTGTGTGTGTGTCCATGTATTTGTGCATGTCCGTGTGCATGTCTGTGTGTACATGCCATGTGTGCATGCCCATGTGCATTAGGTGCCCGTGTGCATGTCTATGTGTATGCATGTGTATATGTGCATGCCCATGTGCAGTTTCCTGTGTGTGCCGTGTGCATGTACATGCCTGTGTGCATGTGCACACAGAGTCTGAACTCTCACCTGTGAACAACTCTTGTATCTTATGTCACTCCTCGAGGTTTCCCCATGAGGGACCTGAGGTGTGGAAGTCAGCACCATGGGTTCCAGAGGATGTAGAGTCAGCCATTGCCTGCAGCCACTTGATTAGAGAGGGATTTGGGAAGTGGATACCAGGTCTCTCTTTCTCTCTCTCTCACTAAAAAAGGCTGCCCCAGCTTAGGCATTTTATTTTATAGTCACATTAGAGTTGAGTTCAGACATATTTTGTGCTACTATAGCTGATTATTTGTCACTTCCATGGAGACTTTATTAATTTACTCACTATTCACTGTTGATAACATGAAAGATCTCCAAATTACAAATTGTCTGGGGCTCCGGAATGCTTCATTCTGCCTTGCCTTTCGGGTGCTCTCCTATCTCTCTCCAACCCCTTTCCCACAGCCCCCTCCGGCTCTTTATACAGACAGGGCAGAGCAGATGGCCCAGAAAGTGCACACCCTTGACCGTCAGTGGGGAAGGGAGAGAGTCTCAGCTCAGCTCTGACCTCATAAGACAGCTGGATCACCCCGTTGTATTTCAACCGAGCAAGGGCCCTTAGAGGTCACCTAGTTGAGCCCCACAGGCAGCTCATTGGCACAGGCCTATGCTGAGCACCACCATGGCAGGCTGCATCACTATAGATGGCCTGGTCCTTGCCCCCTCCCCGCCCCCAAACAGCTGTATCACAAAGTCCTTCCTCCTATGACACAGGAAGGCTCTCAGGTGCTCCACTCACAGAGTAAGGGATGCTTATGTGATGGATGCCAGAAAGAGGAGGTGACTGAGACTATGTAGGAAACAATGCTTTGTCCTCAGCATATTCTGAGCATGGTTGACATCAATATGTGACAGGTGCCTTAACTCAGCCAGAGCAGGGAGGCTGCTAAGAGCCGGACAATTGACCACTGACGACGCTGGCCTTGCTCTCCTTCCATCAGCACCCAGAGAACCACGTTGTCTGCGGGCTGCTCCAGGCGGCCCGTGGCGATCACTGCGGTCATCCTGTTGCACTTGGTTTAAACCATGAATTAGAGGAAGCAGGGCCATGAGGTAATGGAGAAGGAAAAGTGAACAGCAAGTTGCTTGAACCCTCCCTAAAGAAAGCATTTCTCCAGCAAGTAGCAATCGCTTTGAAAGCAGTTGACAGAAAGCTGGCTTAATCCTTGTCCTGAAAATGCTTAGAGCTGCCCGCAGTTTTTAATTAATACACAGAGGGGAGGGGGCTGGAGCGCCAGGGGAAATGCTGCAGAGGAAATACCCTGGCTGTCCGCGGGCCAGGGTCTGCCTTTGCCTTCCCTGCCCTGTGTGCCCAGGCCCCAGGATGGTCCTATGTGGACCCCAGAGGGAGGGCAACTTGTCCTGCAGTTTGGGGACATTTCATTCCAACCCATTCATTTCCTACATAATGCGTTCACTCATTCAACAAATATTAATTGAGTAGTTACTATAAACAGAGCAGGCACCGAGTCTAAACTGACCAACTATATTTACATCAGATGCTTGAGTTAAGTGCTGAGGCCTTAATGCGGCATAAAATAAAAGCAAGCATGGTGCTCATCCTCACAGAGCTTAGGTCTAGCGACAGAGGAACGTTTGGCGCTCATATTCGGGAAGGCTGTGGGGGTTTTAGCTGGGATTCCATTCTGACTGTCTCTGCTCTGGTTGGTTGGTGCCATCGATACCAGTTCTTAAGTATAAGTTGACTTCAATTCATGGAAACATGAATAATTGCACAGATAAATGCAAAATGTGAGAAGTCCTATGAAGAAGGGAGCATGGAACATGGGTCCATATCGTCACCAGGGACACATGCCGAAGCCTCCATGCCGTGGCTGAGTCCAACCTACGCCCACCTGCTTGCAAGTCCTACTAGTACATCCCACAGCGACCAACTTCCCGGCTCCCGTCTGCCTCCTGCTTCAGTTGCTCATCTGTCTTGTTTTCTTCCTTCGTTCTTTTATTGATTCATTCACTCACTCATTCACTCATTCATTCACTCACTCATTCACTCACTTATTCATTCACTCATTCATTCACTCATTCACTCACTCGTGTGGGCCTTGAGTGATGCCTGGGAATGAGATGCCTTCTGGAACCTTGCAGAGACTGGGCATAGCTCTCCTCCTCCCCTTCTGGGGCAGGATCTTTCTCTTGTGGTTAGGAAATCTGATGTCAGCCTCATTCCATCTGACAAAGTCTCTCCTCGTCTGCAACTCCCTGTCTCCTCGTATCTTCTTCAGTCCATTTCCACATGTCTAAGCATTTTAATGGCATATGGTTCCGGGGGGTGAGGGGTGGAGATCTCCAAAGGAGAGAAAATTAGCAACTGTGCTTATTGGGCTAAAGAAAATGACAGGAGGGGAAGATTTCTTTAAAAATACCCACAAGAAGCAGCAGCCCCAGGAGATGCGACTGCAATAAAAATGATGATTTTTGTTAGGGGGGGTCCTGGGGGCGGATTATCAACTGCATTTTCTTTCCCCTGGAATGCGTCACAGTCATTAATTTGTTTAATTTATTTTTTTGCCTCTTCCCTAGCGAAGCAGCCCAATTCACTGTCGGCCCACCCATCAGAACAAATTACACTTTGGAAATATCCGAGTGCTTCCACTTTCCATTAAATATAATAAGGAATCACAATGCACTGTTCTGGCCTGATGACTCCTCGCCAAGGATCTACAAGCACTTTTTACAATTGCTGCCAGGCAATTCCAGTTGTCACCCTTGGCAACACAAAGGCAGGAAAACAGTCCCAGGACCACCAGGCCCTGTATTGATTGGCGCATGCATGTGTGTGTGTGTGTGTGTGTGTGTGTGTGTTTCTCTTGGGTGGTGTTCTTAACCCACTTCACATGCACCCCATCTGATTCTGCAACACAATTTCAAAGTCTTCCCAGCAGACTCATTCATTCACTCACTCATTCATTCATTCATTCATTCAGCTTCTTTGGTGTCTCCCTACTGTGCCCCAGTCAACCCCGTTGTGGCTAAGCCAATGGGCTGCCGTGGCTGATGCGTTCACAGAGCTAGGCCGGGTGAGGATGAGCTAGCCCGTGTTCATGGGCGCCGGGCTTCTACCTCCCGGCCTCAGCGATGTATCTCAGGGCTCCCAGGCTCATCTCTCTTCTTCCTCTCACGCTCCTGCTCTCACCTACAGCCCTGGCTGAGACGGTGAGAACTGCTCACGCCTGCAGATCGGTCTGTCCTGGGGAACTGCTAATTGACGATTCCATTTCATTTTCAGGATGTTATCTTACTGGCGCAGAATGGAAATTAAAATGTCTAGGGGTTACACATATGGTATATATGGCTCTTTCAAGTCAGAGATTAATTGTCAAGTATTAATATTTAATTTTTTTATTGTGAAAGCTTGTCAAAGGCTGCCGGGGAAGGCAAGAGCTCTGACCCATCTTACCTGGTGTTGAGCCTACTCGAGAATAGAGCCAGGCCAAGCTGGCGTGGCTCAGTGGTTGAGTGTCGAACTATGAGCCAGGAGGTCATGGTTCAATTCCCAGTCAGGGCACATGCCTGGGTTGCGGGCTCAAACCCCAGTGTGAGGCATGCAGGAGGCAGCCGATGCTCTCTCATCATTGATGTTTCTATCTCTCTCTCTCCCTCTCTGAAATCAATAAAAATATATTTAAAAAAAAAAGAATGGAGCCACTACTCTGCCAAGTAGAAGAGAAAGCATGGGTTTTGGAGAAAAGTTGGGTCATGGCAGCCCAGTGAGTTCTGCACAGGAGAGGTTTTTAAGTCATAAGAGGCATGGCTGGCCCGGATACAGGCTGCCTGCCGAGTCAGTGCTGACTTCTGCCTGGCCAGGAAAGAGAGCTCCGAGGCCAGCCTTGACCTCTTCCTGTGTGGGCAATCTGTGGTCAGGGTGACCCAAAGGACCAGATAGGTGTCAATACACCAAATGTCTGAAGACCTGGGTTCGGGGCCAGCTTTACCACTTACTAGCGAGTCAGTCCCCAGAAGCTTTTGTTTCCTCCTCTGTGAGAGGGGCAGGGCACCCTCCATCTCAAGGGCCGCCTGTCCCCCAGTAGGAAGACTGTTCGATTGTGTGCTACCTGGCAGTTTGCAGAGCACAGTGAAGAACAGAGGTCCTCTACTGTCTCTCAGCTTTGCAGCATCTTATGATATCGAATGGAGTGAAGCTTTAGGTCTGTCGGACCTTCTCAAAGAACCGCTGGAGGAGTTCAAGGAGATGGTGTATGCTGAGCACGGTGCCTGGCACTTAGCAAATGTTAACTTGCCGTTTCTAGTAGATGCAGTTTAGAATTTAAAAAGATGAAATTAAAAAGGATCTGACAGTGCATATGAAAGAATAATTGTGTGATCGTGACCACTCATCTAGCACAAAGACAGAATGTTGGGGCGTCCCTAGAGGAGCCCAATCCTAAATGAAGTTTACGTGGGCAGGTGTTGCATGCAAATAGCCTCCTTCTGACATTGGACAAGCCTCTGTAAGAAGCTCCGCCATGTGAGCTCACCCCCCATCTTCTGGCCCAGGATACGCCCCCCACCGCTGCCATGAATAAGTGATGAGATGAGGGACCCACATTCAGGACACCGAGGCTGGCCGGCCTGGTACTCAGCCTCACTCAGCATTTTCATCAGCTCCATCCCAACCCCATGGGTGTCTTCATTCACGCCTCCCTGTTAGCCACAGGTGCCCACCTGTTTCACTAAATTTGATGGCATAGAATCATCATCATCTGTGAATTCTCCTACAGTCCCTAGCACTATGCCTTTCACATACAGCTGTTAGTGTGTTCACACAGATGCAGACACTTGTGCAAAACCTCCCTCACAAAGGTGGTTAAGGGGGGAGATTGGTCATATAAATGAGAGCATTTGTCTTCTCTCTCTTACCTTCTCTGTCTCCAGTGCCCCTTCTCTCTCCTCTGCAAGCCCCTCATAATTTTAGTTTTATGTGTCAATTTCACTGGTCCACGGGGTACCCAGAAATTTGGTCAATTAGTATTCTGGGCGTGCCTATGAGGGTGTTGCGAGATGAGGTTAGTGGTTAGTGTTTAAATCAGTGGACTGGGTGAAGCAGATTGCCCTCCCTGATGTGGTGGGCCTCGTGCTATCAGTTGAAGGCCTGACTAGAATATAGTAAGAAGGAACCCCTCCTGCCTTACTGTTTGTTAGATTAGAACATTAATGTTTCCTGCCTTTGGACTCAAACTGAAACGTTGATTCTCCCTGGGTCTCATCCTGCAGGCGTTTAGACAAGAATTCACACCATCGGCTCTTCTGGTCTCTGGCTTATCAAAGGCAGACCATGGGACTTCTCAGCCTCCATAATCACGTGAGCAAATTCCTTATAATAAAGCTTTCTTTCTCTTTATAAACATCCTATTTGTTTTGTTTCTCTGGAGAACCCTGACTAATACACCCCTAAATGCTGGTTTGTACTGGGGTTTTGTCCTGTCGTTTTTCCCTCATTCCACACGCGGTAGCCATTTATCTAATCTCACCCACTTCCAAGGCTCCAATCACTACCCATATGTTTAAAAAAATCACAATCCTTTCTCTTTAGTCCAGATGCCTCCCAAGTTCAAGCTTCAATATCATCTATTCACTTGTCAACTTGCTATCACTCTTTGGACATCTCCAAGGTCCCCCACAGTCAACCACCCCACGATGATGACAGCACTTTCTACACAAACCTGCCTGCCCTCCACTGGCCCCTAGTTCAGAGAATGCCCTGCCTTCCACTCTGTTACCAACCTTGGGGCCATTTGTATGACACTCCCTAAGTGTGACTAATGCTCAAGGACAGCAGACATGAACCCTTGACTCCCCGCATGTCTAAACCCTCCCCTCTGTGTCCATTAGCACTGCTTTAGGTCATTCTTCATCATCTTGTCTAACTGTTTATTGCACATGTTTGTTTAGACCTGTCTTTCTATTCCCCTAGGTTCTGTCTTCCTTCTGGGCAGCAATCCTGATTGATCCACTTTTTTTTTTATCCTTCAGTTCCCAGCAAAGTACTTGGCAAATACCGGATACTTAATAAATGGTTGTTGCCTGAGTGAACATATGAATGAATGACTTTGCTTGTATGTCCATGAAAAGTAGAGACGAAGGCAGAGCACCTGCTAAGACCTTGGCCTGACTCAGGAAACAAGAAACAGAAAGAGAAGTTCATTTGCTTGTCAGAAATAAACAAAAGGCAAATTCTCCTTGATTAAATCTGCAATGAGGAGAACAGCATCCAGCTGTCCTCTTAAGAGCAAGGTAGCTAATTCCCAACTATTCCCATGGAATAGGACAGACTCTGCCAGGAGACGTTATGTTGGTTTGTTTTTGTTTCTGTTTGCCATTTTCAGAAATAGCGTTTAGGACACTGAGGCAAACCCAATCTTTCTAAAGAGGCCCTAGAGTATATTTAAAGTTCTCCTAACACACGCTGCCTGGGGCCTGAAGACTTTGAATCAAAGGATCAGCCCAGAACAAACTCCTCAAGCTCAATTAATCAAACTCATCAAGATGGATTTGATTTGAATTGTGGTTCCAGGAAGCTGCTAACAGTCCAGAGACCAGGCTGAGTTAGCTCCTGGATGGAGACCAGGTCGCCTGGCATTCCCAGCAAGATCTAGGATGGAAAGCTGACAATTAAGCTAAAAATTTAAACGATATAAACCCTACTTGTGAGTAACTCCAAAACCTCTTTCCCTTCCACCTATCACCAATCTATGTTCCTCAACTATTTGAAAATATTTAGGCAGATAAAAACAGGCTTTTACAGCTTGAATTACTGATAGGACTGAGAAAATAATGGAGAAGAGAGGAACGGTTGTGGGAGAGATTTAGCCTCCCAACAGTTAGCTTTCTGAAATGAATGAATTCCTACTTTTCTCCCTGACCACCCCCCACCAAACACACACACACACACACACACACACACACACACACACACACACACACCTTTGATAATTTGGAAGCACTGCTCCTTGCAAATGGGCCCATTAAAAGCACATAAATCAATGGGAAATGCATAAAAAAGTCTCATTTATCATAAGATGTGTTGGACAGAGTTTTGAGTCTTACACACATTCATTCTAGAAATCTGTTTATCTGTGCAACATTTTTGAACAAAGTACTTTGTGATGAACCACTCTCTCTACTAGAATCTATATGGAAAGCAATTAAATTCAACACCCCAAGACAAAGCGTGATGAATGCAGCAGCCATGCTATTGATCTGGCTTTCGCAACTGCCCTTTTCCCTCTTGTAAACCATCTTCTCCAGGGGCCTTGAAAGGCAGACCCTCCTCCTCTTATGAAACACATGGTCCATGTCTTCAACCAAGGTTAATTCCTCGACTATCCCCTGAAGACCACAGATGATGAGATCCTGGTGAAGTGTCGGAAGGTGGTTAGACGCGCTGTCCCTTCAGCCCATGACCCCAGTGCTAAAGACTTACTCACGCACCATCTCCCCCATCCGTACTTGTTCACAGTGGGAGAGGCCTGGATGTAAGCATTTGAGGGAGATGCGATAGAGGAGAAATGAAGAAGCCGTTTAACTCTTTCCATGCTATAGAGAACGCTCCCTCAGAGTGAGGGCCCTGTCTGTTGCATTTTTATATTCTCAGCCCCCATCTGGCCTGTACAGTGGGGCCTGAGCAAGAACTTTGTCTGTGCAAAGGACATGGTACAATGGCTCCTTTAAAAATATTCAATGAACACAACCACTGAATGACGAAATCTGCACGTATAAATCAATAGGTCCCAGCCCCCCAGCTAATGGACTGTTCCAAGCATGTTCATGGTTTGGAGTGAAAGCTACATGGCCTCTTTGGTCAAGGAGAGCATTATTGATTACAGTCAGCATGTCCAGATTAATGTCTGTGGTACAATGTTTGCAGACACAAGGCCGGGCTACATGTACACTGTGCCTCCTTCTTCCAAACAGATAGACAAGCCTTCAGGCATTCAGTGACTGTCATTGTCCAGTTTGTGTTAGGAGTTTGCCTAGTCTGCACTTTATTCCCTGTTGGGTGGACCCCCCTGGGAAACCTCCCCTCACCCCCATTCCCACAAGAAGGAAGTATGAACATAAGGTCAAGAATTCTCTTAGCTCTTAGAAGCTCTCTAATAACTCCACTTCAGGATTTCTACACAAATGCCCAGGGATGCACCAGCGACTTTATCCCTGAGGGCATGCCCACAGCTTGTGTTATAAACTCCTGCAAACAAGGATTCATTAGAACAGAATCAATGACAGACTTGGAACTAAGGCCGCACAGACGAAGCAGACCCGGAGGTTCTGTGGAGATGTTGACTTTTATCAAGGTCAACACTGAGATGTATTGACCCAAGAGGTAAATATTGATGGAGGCTCAGGAGGTCAATATTTGCCCCAAGGAAAAAGGAATCATCTCAGTGACCCCCAGGCTGAAATCTGTATTCAGTAGACTCACTTCCAAAATAAATTAGCTGCAACAGAGATTAAGATACCATTTCATTAGACTGTCTAGGGCATTGGAAAGCAATATTAATACTGAGCACTTCATGTTCAAAATACTTTCCAAAAACATTCATTAAAGGGTGCTATCCCCTGCCAGATGCATAAGAGTGCTATACTCCCAACCAAGCAGATGGGTCATTAGGGCCAAGGAAAGGTCAAATAATATTATCTCGGGCCCAGAAAAAGTAGCGCAAGAATGGGAGGATGAATTGGAGACAAGGATGGGTTGGAAGCTCTGGGAGACAGTCTATGAGACAGTGACTAAATTAAAGTTCCTGGTAAAATCTGAAGTCTGCTTGATTTAATTATTTTGATTTAGTTAATTTATTTCCTTTTGGTGATAAACCTACTTGGGCTGATTAATGGTATGACTTATTTACAGGGATGGTTTTGGATGTTTATATATGATTAGCTCTATCTTTTAAACACTGGTACTCCATCAACACTTAGGAAGTGAGGAGCAGGTTCATGGTCACCCGGAGGGAGCTGAGTCAAGGGCTGCTCTTCTACTTGCACAACAGTTATCGTCAGATGCCAGTTCTCAGGACTTCCTTGGCTTTCGCAGTGGGTCCTGGGATGCCAGTACTGAGAAGTACCATGAAATACCAACATACAAGATACTGGCATTTAAATGTACATGTCCAAGTATCCTTCCTTTTGTATTATCTCAAAATGAAGTTTTAGATATTACAAAGTTTTGATGATCTCTGTGAATGGAAAGACAGCAACATGGGTAATCCAAAACATCAGCCTATCCAACAACCTTCCTTCCTTCTGACTTTGGAAATGCATTATTTTCCCATAGCATGATGGCCTCATTAGGTGTTTCTTTGGATATTTAACCTTGGGAAATAATGAGCAATTCCAGAGCACCAGCGAGTGACAGCCAGAGAAGTGACAGAAAGTGACAAGTTCTGGGTCTCAAGACGGTAAAGTGATCCTCAGACTGGTACTTGAGTTGACGGGGCTCAATTCTTAAAATTTTGAATTTTCACAATCAATCAACTTTCCATCTGTTGGAGGGAAGAGGCGGGGCCTTTCTAGCCTGCCCATTCCCATCACCTGGAACAGGAACATGTGACTTGAACAGATGCACATGCTTAGCCGCAAACAGAATGTGGGAGCTCTGCCCCCTGCCCCGCAGTTAGGGTACATCATTGCTTTACCCTGGGATAGGATTTTGGAATTGCCCAGGGAAGTACGTGACACTAATATAATTTGATGCTGTTCTGAAAGGGTAATTTGACTGACAATATAGTACAGACAAATGAAAAGTGTTTACTGGATTTAATATTTAGTCATGTAAAATGAAAAAGTCGGCGAGAGCAGGCGGGAGCGAGGCGGATTCCTGCCAGTTGTCAGCGCGGCACGCGTCTCCCAGGGTCTGGACAAGCGAGGCGCTGCTCTGCAGAAGTTGTCATCTTGGGGGTATGACTTGCATGTGTTCCAGTCAAGCTGTCAGCTCCTCCCTCCCGCCTTTATTTTATTTTTTACATTACCATTCTTAGGCATCCACCCAAGCCCTCGCATACCACTTGGCCTTCAAAGAGGGCCATGGAGTGCCTCACGCAGGAGACCTGGGCTGGTCCTGGGCATGAGTGGCAGGCAGCTCAGTGGCCCTCCCCTGGAGCACACGGACGAGTCATCCCCAGATGTCCCTGTGCGTGGAGTCAGAGGCCCTCTCTGAGTTTAGATGAGAAACTGACAAACTTGCTCTTGCAAACAGCACCCACTTGTTCTGTGGCAAGTCACTGCTCCTGTAAACTTGCTCATTTGCAAAATGGGGATGAGACCTCCCTTACAGAACTCTCTGGAAGATTAAATGAGAGAGTACAACAAACGCTCGGCCCAGTTTCCAGCACAGAGTAGTGAGTCCGCAGTGAGTGGCAGCTGCTGCCAGGATCGCCCTGCTCGGAACTCTGGGGTTTCCACAGGCAGTGTGTCTGGACCTAGAATACCCGGCTGTTAACCTGGGGTCCTAGAATTCTTGAGCTAGAAGGGCCTGTAAGAGGTTAGTCCATCCATCCACCTGCCTCCCCATCAACCCAGACTGCTGACAACCTCTTTCTTTTCAAAACACCATCAGGAAAGATTCTGAAACTTCCTCTGAACTGGAGCCAGCCCTGGGTTTACACAAGCGAACAGCAGCTAGTGTGGTCCAAACACATTCTGACCAGTTCTGAGAGCAGAGGGGGGACGAATGGGAGCCCGAGCCCTGGTCCAGCACTTCCCCTTGTGTGTGAGAGATTGTCCCGTCTCTACTGGCCATTGCTCAGCAGGCGTACCTTCCCCGGATCTCCCTCCTCAGCCCAGAGATGCCGCAAAGGACACTGCAATTCTACCTGCCCCGCCAGCCTGGGATGCGGGACAGCTCAGTGCGGATGTAGCCAAAGCCCTCACGGGGAGTGGCTTCCCACTGGGCAAATCTTTTGTGTGGCCTCGCTCCAAACTGCACTTCAGGAGCCTTCTTGCAATAATAACAACAATAGTAAAACGTTCATAATGCCCTTTTTCTATATTCAGAAGCTTCCACATCTCATGATCTTCACAGCAACCTGTCTCAGAGATGAGGACGCAGGTGTCAGGTGTGGAGAAGAGCCAGGTGCCTTGACCAGGGTCATATCATTAGAATGAGAACATGCTCGCCCCATTCCGGTCTCCCAAGCCCCATGCTCTTGTCTTCATGGTGCACAGCAAATGGAAAAAATTGTGGTTCTCAACAGGGGCCCATTTCTCCCCACCCTTTCCTCAGGGGCATTTGTTAATGTCTGCAGACAGTTTTGTTTGGCACAATTGGGGAGGGGTAAGTAGTGAGTAGAAGCCAACGATGCTAGGCATCCGACCATGCACAAGACAGCCCCTCACAGCAGAGAACTACCCAACCCAAGACACCAGCAATGTCAAGGTTGAAAAGCCCTGCCCGGACTTTACATCGGGGGGCAAATAACAGAACCCAGTGGCCTGTCTGCCCATTCCTGCCTCCCTATCTTCTTGGGCCCACCTGCTCACCCCAAAGAAACTTCATAGGTGTTTGCAAAGGATGTTGAGAGACGCAGGAGAAAGTGAACGGCTAGTAAATGTCGAGTTGTTGCGTTTTGTGAAGCTGCTGGTAAAAGTTATTTTCATTTCGCTTTTTAAATTAGTTTGGGAGCTGGAGTTCTTCTTTACATAATTACCAGCTGACAAACATGCGTCTGTATTTTTTTAATTAACGGATATTTGTATTCAAGTTCTCCAAATGACATACCGCGGCGTGCATATTGCAGGGCAGCTGCCACGCTCCAGATGTGGGCAATAACCGAACACGGTAATGGCAGAATGCAGAGAAACAGAGGGGGGAAAAGAGGAGAAAAAGTTAATGTATCTGGGTGGAGAAGAGCAATTTTAGTCCGTGTGTTTGGATTTTTTTTTTTTTTACGGAGATGAATACCTTAGACTCTCCCTAATTTTCGGCTCAGTTTGAACATTTGGGATGAAGCTGTCTGGGTCATTCATTGCCGCCATCAAAACCTCACCAGTGCCTTTTAAAAGCGGATTACCGAGGAAATGGGGCACATGTAACTGGTAGCAGCGCTGGAGACCCCATTCCAATGGCTCCTGCTCAGGAGCACCCTATTAAATGCACTGAGCTCATCCTGAAGAAAGGGGCTCTAGGACAGGGAAGCTACCATATTCATTTATTTAGCCCAGTGGTCGGCAAAGTGCGGCTCGGCAAACCACGGCTCACGAGCCACATGCAGCTCTTTGGCCCCTGAGTGTGGCTCTTCCGACTTCTGTGCATGGGCCACGAAGTTTCAATCGCACTGTACATGCGCGCCCGCACGTGGTATTTTGTGGAAGAGCCACACTCAAGGGGCCAAAGAGCCGCATGTGGCTCGCGAGCCGTGGTTTGCCGACCACGGATTTAGCCCAAGACTGCTCCCCGTTAGCTCACTGCATCCCAGGAGTGGGCTCCCAGGAGCCCGAGAATCAGGGAGTGAACACAGTAGGACTCCGCAGTAGAAGACAACCATCCCCGCCTCGGGCCTGCCCACAGCTTGCTGTGTAAGTAGAGAGGGTGTGACTGCATGATCTCTGAGGTCCCTCGAGCTCTAACAGGTTACAGTTAGATGCGTTTTTGACAATCTTATCAGATACAGGAAAACTCTGCCTTCACCTTGACTCTATGTCTGAAGGGAGGGAGTGCCTTCAGGCTGGGTCTGAGAACCAAGGTTCGGAGACCTGCCTATCAGAGAACCAGGCTCATGCACTGCAAATGGCAAATTCTGCTCAGACCGAAGAGGGTGCTCAGGTGCCCATTAAGCCACCTCTAAACTGTGAAAAACAGGTTGGGGGCCAGCGGGTCAGGGAGAGTAATTTCATTCACTTGTTCCGTAGGCGCCTGCTCAGTGCCTGCCCTGGCACAAGGAATGAGGAGATAGGATGGATTTTCTACTTGTAGGAACACCAGTCTTCCAGAGCAGGGGAAATGCAATGGCAATTCAGTACGAGTTTGGTGTGGCAAGTACCAGGCTGGAGTGAAGCGTGGAGGGCAATGGGAACTCACAGAAAGAGTGAAAGAGAGCTTCCGAGGAGGTGACACCTGAGCAGACACCCTAGAACAGTGGTTCTCAACCTTCCTAATGCCGCGACCCTTTAATACAGTTCCTCATGTTGTGGTGACCCCCAACCATAAAATTATTTTCGTTGCTACTTCATAACTCTAATGTTGCTACTGTTATGAATCATAATGTAAATATCTGATATACGGGATGTATTTTCATTGTTACAAATGGAACATAATTAAAGCATAGTGATGAATCACAAAAACAATATGTAATTATATATGTGTTTTCCGATGGTCTTAGGCGACCCCTGTGAAAGGGTCATTCGACCCCCAAAGGGGTCACGACCCACAGGTTGAGAACCACTGCCCTAGAAGAAGGAGCAGGTGTGAACCAGGGCAGAGGGAGTGAGAACATCTCGTCAGGGTTGCGAGGCTCTGGGTGGGGGGATAATGGAGCATGATGTATCCAGGGCAGTGTAAGCAAACCCATATCAGGATACAAGCGAGGCCCACACAGGTTAATTCTACTCAAGTGAACGAAGGGGAGAAAGCATGGTCGTGCAAGAGCCCACGATGACCTGTGCTGGTGGCTTGATGCTCTTCTGTCCCACTGATGGTACCAAGGCCGACTTACTAATGACATGTCATCCCTGAGTGTGGCTCGCCTTGTGGATCTACCAGAGCTGGAGATGGGTTCCTTCCAGGATTCTCTTGTTGGGTGGAGGAAAGAGGCAGCTGGAAGGCCTTTCCATGATTTCTTCTACTCTACTCTCTCCCTACTATTGACTGCCTACAAACTGCAAATGCCGGAGTCCAAGGACTTTTGAAGGTTTGGGGTTTAGTTCCAGCAAAACCAATGAGGACAAACAAAACAAGTTTTGTGTTGATGTGATTAATGGAAGACTCTACCTGAGTTAAGACAAGATAATACCAAAGAAAACTTGGCTGAAATTAGCCTTCGTTTACAAACCCAACCCACAGCATCCAAGCTGCCCTCGGTTGACACTGCCACCTAGAGGTGGAGCAAGGAAATGCAGTCTCCTCTACCATCCCTCTCTTCCCCTGGGGGCTACTATGCTGTTTTTCACTGTTCACAGGTCAGTTGACCCCATTCTGTTTCCTATATCTATACGCATTTCTCTTTGGCTCTTTTTTTTTTAATAAAGTTAGTTATGTTTTTCAGGGAGTTCTCTCCTTTCTCTGCGATCCTGCGAGTCCCTCTCTTCATTAAGCAGCATTTTAATTATTACTGATGGATAAGTATAAACTTAAGTAATAGAGCTGTACTAGTTAAATGAAAAGTCATAGGTTTGGAGCAAAAAATAGACATAAAGAAACCAGAACCACCAATCGTTAAAACTCTTTAAAATGCCCCATCAACCTTTCAGAGGGTCCAGGAAAGCCATGTGTGGCACCAATCGATTGCCATCCTAAGAAATCTGATTTTTATGAAATACCCAATTACAGAATAGTTTTGATTTGACCTTCACGTATTCAATTGTTAAGTTGCTAAGACGTTTACTGATATTGCGACAGGAGTGGTTTTCTAACCCATGTACATTTATAAACAAACGGCATTTCCGCGACGTTCCTGGTTAAGGAAAATTTCATGGATGGGCTAAGACGTTCTGTTTCATTGAGAACATTGCTTCCAGGAAAACAATGTTTGCTGAGTTTCAAATAAGTGGTGTCCAAGGAACTGTAGAAAGACTTGCGAGTTAGTATCTGATGAGGCCCACTCGCTAGTGGGAGTGTACACAGCAGTAGGGGACAGACGGGCCCAGAGCGATGCCATGGCCCCCTGCCTCGGCTTTGACTCTCCCTTACCTCCCTCACACTGGCTGCCAAGGGCTGCCAATAGCTTTAAGCTTCGAAATATTAAGCAATATTAATTTCCAACATTCCTTTCATCTACTGTTTCTTCCTTCTTATCTCTTTATTGTCATCTTCCTCTAAGAAGCAGATAGTTATTTAGGTGGTTTTTTGACTATTTATGAACAGAATGTATTATCTACATTTCTGGGGACATCAATTCCAGGGACAGAACTGTATAAACATCATGACAAGTGCGAAGCTTCGGAGGTTAAACCATTAGTGAGAAATAACCAGGGTCTGTTTCTGACTTCTGAATGAATAGGGGTTGCAGAGGCGACTCATTCAGCACCCCGGTTCCCCCCGCTGTAACCTGAGAATAATAGTCTCCGTCTACAAGACCGTAATCATTACGAATGGCTTGGAAATGCTCACGATCACAGCTGGAGGTGACAATGAGAGTTAGAAGCCACTGGGAGCTGGTCTGGCTCTTTATGCTGTCTCCCCACACTGTCATCTGACCTTTGGCTTGTCACGGAGACTCCTTTTTGCACCCATTAAAACAGGATCACATTACCTTAACCCAGCAATTCTAAGAGGGGTGAGAGCCTGAAAGGAACCATGGGAGTGGAAAGACATCAGTCTGCGTCTCTGCTTTGAACTCAACCTCAGTTACAGAGGGAGGCCCTCAAAGCCAGTAGCCATGGGCACGGAGACAGCCCTTCCGCTGCCTCTGCATCCTCCATCCTTTAAGGTGCGCAGGTGAGAGGCAGGGAAATATTGTTTAGTTTAAAAGCCTCTAACGATCGACTTGCGGTGATTTTCTAAATAGGCCTGTCCCACGTGCCCCCGGCTCACTGCATTGTACAGACAGGATGGCCAGCCACTGAACACAGCCAGGTCAGAAGTTCAGCCAGTCTAGGACGGACAGATTCGCAGTAGAGAACTGACACGGCCCTGCTCTGGGTTTATGACCACAAGCTCACTGTTGTGGAAGTGACATGGGAGCTCGTCTGGTTCTCTTGTTCGAAACTGGAGAACTCCAGATGAATTTGTGGGATGACACTTCAGCCCCTTTTTTGCGAGAAAATATCCCAGGGTGTGATCAATTTGTACACATACCCTGGGCCTGGGGATTGGACAGAGAAGGCCTGGTAGTGAGAGAGGATATGCACGCACATGACTTTACACTCGGTCCCGTCCCCACCCCGTGTCCCCGTCGGAGTGAGAGCCACACCAGGTGTGCTTGTGGTGGATACCTGTTAGCCTTTTTGGCTGTCCAGCTGTAGTAGTAACCGTTTCTATTCAGGATGGGGCAAAAGTAGGTTTACAGTTGTGAGTGTGTGAAACAGAGTTTATTCTTGTACTATTATCTTCCAGACAAACCACTGTAAGCCTACTTCTGCCCCCACCCTGCATTTGGGGGAAATCCATTACTCTTGGTGGGAAACAGTGGTTCCTTCCTGCTCCAGGTAGAACTTGCAGAATTCCAGATCCTGGTTTGCCCAGCCTCCCTTGCAGCTAAGCAGGCCCAGCACGCAGCCATGGCCAACCTGACCCACTTCCCAGACACAGCCTCCAGAGTTAGTGAGATGCTGAGAAGAGGTTGAGCAGAACATCCCTTCCAGCGGGGCTGGCAGCTGTGGCAAGGTCATGCAGAGGTCAGCAGCATCTGCTGACAGCAGCAGGTCTACATAAGCCACCTCAGAGCCTGGTTCATCAGCCTTTCTGGCAATTTCACGACCTGCCCAGAATTTATCAGCTGGATGCTCCTGTGGCTTGCCACTAAGGCCTCTGCCCGAAACAGTGGTTGCACATGTATGCACACACCACAACGCACAACACTCTCCTTCTCCTTCCCTACATATTCTTCTTTTCTTGGCTTGAAAATGTTATTGCACAGCTAGCTGAGAACAACTGCAGAGGAGTGATGAATCCCTCCCTCCCACCCACCCCCCGCCTTATCTACATAGAAAGTAACGGAGGAGAAGGAACAATATATGGCTCTGATTGAGTTGATAGTCTTACCTCTGCCCTCCCTCTCACTCAAGCACGGCGCCATACAAAGTCAATGGGAATTATATTTGTATAACTAAGGGCAGAGCTGAACCCATAGAGACTGGAGAATAATTTGGCATATAACTTATTCCACCGCCAACTCTAAGCTTTGCAAAAAAAAAAAAAAGAGGCAGAAATTGAGTCCCGAGGCCAATCTGCATGAGCACGTTAGTCACGGGCTTCTGAATAACAGGTCGGGTGTCCTCTGGCATAAAACTCAGCTCATTTTTATGGCGGGAGAGTCTTCTCAGGACTTCTGCATCGCCATAATTAACAGCATCGCATTGCCAAGTTCAAACAGGCCCAACCAAGGCTGAGGGAGCCTCGGGGGTCCCTGCTCAACTGCAAATGGGGAGCTGGCTAAGGCACAGCGCCTTCCTCTGTGTGAAGGCTGGGGGTCTTGGAGGGTCAGTGGGGGCGGGTGGGGGGCGGGGGGAGCGAGGTCAGCTGCTGCCCTGCTGAAGTCACTTAGGTTTTAGGTTTGGACCCAGTCCTACTACTGTCAGGGTGGTGCTGAGAAAGTTATTTCATGTCTTCGGATCTGAAAATAGAGTTACCTAGATTAATTTGATAGGGTAGAAATGGCATGAATTTAAGAGGCAAATCACTCTGTCATTGATAAACTTCATGACCGGGGGCAAGTAACTTCATAGCGTGTCCGTTTTGACATCCGTAAGACAAGGATAATAATACTTCTTACAAAGTTTGGAAGAATTAAGGGTAATGATATATACAAAGCAGGCAATACATGGGCAAGAAGGAACTCAGTAAGTGACAGTTTCATTCATTCATTGATTCATTCACTGGTAATTTGGTTCATTCAACAAATATTTATGGACGCTTCCAATGTGTCAAGCTTGTAAGTGCTGGGGATATAGTGATTTATATGATGGTAATGTCCTTCCCTGGGCTACTCACATTTTCTCTCTCTACTAGAGAGTTAGAGTCATGGGACTCTGGGGCCAGACCTGGGGCTCATCTCTGAGAGCACTATTCCGCAAGTTCCTGAGGACAGAGACCAACTCTACCTCTGCTTCCTCTATGCACACAGTAGGTGCTCAACGGAAGTCTGGGAGTGAATGAAGTTACATAATCTATAAATCACTGCAGGGGCGGTCTCCACAAGTGGACATTCTGTGCTGTGTGTTAAGTGCTTCTTCAGATTTGGTCACCTCCTCCTGTTCCAATTGTTTGCCTCTTACCCTTTTCCGTGGTGCTCATCCCACCTCTCCTTCCTGTCTATGCTCCTCTGGCTCCCTTACATCTGTACTGCAGTCAAACCATTGTTTCAATCTAATTCTTCAGTTGAGTTTTAAGAGCATGTAAAGTGCCAAGTCGCTTTAGTTGAACCTCTCCTCTGATACAGCAATATCCTTTATGCCTTCTCTCACACATTTATTATCCCGTCTCCCATAAAGATGGTTATGGGTGGCAGGCTGGCTACCTAACAAGACCACTTGCTTCATATTAAGAAGCTTTCACTGTTTTTTAATATATATATTTTTATTGATTTCAGAAAGGAAGGGAGAGAGAGATAGAAACATCAATAATGAGAGAGAATCATTGATCGTCTGCCTCTTGCACATCTCCCATTGGGGATCAAGCCTGCAACCTGGGAATATGCCCTGACCAGGAATCGAATTGGTGACTTCCTGGTTCATAGGCTGATGCTCAACCACTGAGCCATGCCGGCTGGGTGAGAAGCTTTCATTCTTGAAGGTTCTTCCTCCAACCACTGATCATCTCAGTAAACAAGTATTTGCTGGTCCCCTACTGGGTGCTGGACACCATATCCAGAACTGGAGACACAGAAGTGAGCCCACCAGCTTTGCCACCCTCCCATGGCTGACAATGGGGTTGAAGACTTGTTGATTAGGCCTCTGTCCTCTAACTTTTGTATCTGAGGGTGGTTATTTTGTTCCTTCTCAGTCGTGTTTCTTAAAATATGGCCCTTGGATCACTGGAAGGAGAATTGCCTGGAATGTCTGTTTGATTGTAATTTCCTGTGCTCCTCCTGGGATTAATGAATCGGAATCTCTATGAATCTAGGAATTGGAGTCACTGGCATCTGCAATTTAAACAAACACCCCAGGTAATTCTCATGCCCAATAAAGCTGAAGAATCCCTGTGTCTTGCCTTTCCTGCCCAAACTGTGCTAAGTCCCTCCTTCCCCTCCTCCACATCCCATAATCCCCAGGGCTCCTCACCCTCCCAGGGCTTCTGCAAAGGCTATGTTTGTCTGTGGCCCTCTCAGCTGGGGCTGTCAGGGTGGAGCATCACCCAGCTGTGGTCCCATCAGCAGAGAGGGCCCTGGGCTTGCTCGCAACCCTAACACAATGCTTTCCACCGAGGAAGCCAGAGTCCATTATTTGTAACCATGTCACACCATTAGCTCATATTGAGATTTTAATAAATAAAACTCTTTCAATTAAGACTCTCAGAATACACCTGTTAGAGGAAGATTTGTTTATCAAATTTGTGAATCACACACAGGAGAGACAGATGATGCAACTGTAATGCCAATTTTTTTTCTTAAATGCGATGTGAGCATGACTTGGATGCTGCAAGCCCAAGCTGGCTTCTGGTGACCATGACAACGTTCTGGGTGTGTACAAATTATCAAATTATTCTCTTGCAGGTGTATTTTTTCCCCCTGGAGTTCTATACGAGGTCTACCTGTCCACTGTTTCTAGAAGTTACTGACATCTGCTCCCCTACTTTTAAAAAGCATGGTATTTTTCCAGACTCTTATTTTACAATATTTCTTGACAATTGTTCACCCAGAAGAGTCCTAGGATCAGATCTTTCAAATTATTTGAGTATCCTGTGAGGTTAATTTGGTTGGGCCTAGTAACCAGAATTGTTTTAAGCACCTGATTGTCATCATCATCATGACAGCTCACATTTATTGCATTTTTTAAAAAGTTTCAGACACTGAGTGTTTTACTTGCATCAAATTTACTCACATCAATTTAGTCAACATATATATGACTTGTTAGGTCTCTTTTACCAAAGGGTAAACTGAGCCAGGAGTATTCCTACTGGCACAGGTGTGTTAAGTGGCAGAGAGGGCGTTTAATCCTTGACCTCCGTGGCTCTAAACCACTACCTTATACAGCCTCTTACCATCACACCATCTATCTCAGGTGTCAATTCTTTCTCGATCAAGTTTATTCTCCCTCAGACACGAAAGCATTGAGGAGGAGACAATGCCAAAAGAGAAGTCTAGAAGTTGTCTGTACCTGATTCATGTGCTCATTTCTCAAGGAGTACTGTCCCATTTCCTGGAGCTTAAAAATCTCTTTTTGTTCCCGGTGGCTCTCTTTTTCCCCTTTTCTGCGAGCGTGGTTCATTCTGGGACTTTAGGTCACCTGGTGCCTTTCCTCCAGGCCCCTTCTCCTCTCCTGCCCCCATCCTGTGCCAGGTGCCCGCCTCTGGTCCTTCCTGCATGTCTGTCTGCAACCTGAGCTCCTGGGAGAGCTGTCTGCCTGGCCACGCTGGCTGTCTTAGATGCTGTCCCCTTGCCCTCTTCATCAGGGTGGTGTGTACTGTACTGTCAGAGTCTTGGTTCTGAAGCTCCCATCTCTCTGCAGCCACCTTTCCTTTCGATTCCCCCTCTTTTTACATCTTTCCTTTCTGAGGATTTCAGCGATAGTCCTGAAGTCCAGGCCAGGTGTCTGACCATGCCCAGTGCCCTGATGACAATTCCCAAGATGAGTCATTGTTTTCCTTCAAGGCTGCCCTCCTTCCTTCCTGCATTCCCGCATCCCCTCAATGAACATGTACTGAATGCCTATTATGCGCCTGTCTGCGTCTTCACGCGGTGTAGGCCTCTTTGGCACTGTGCCTGGCACATATCGGGTGTTCGATAAGTATTCGTTGGAAAACTAAAAATTAGTTAGACTTGAGCCTCGAGTGGCAGAGCTCCCCATTGATTTTCCCAGCTCTCTGTGTGATCGAGCTGGACGATAAGGCAATTAAAAATGTCAGGATTCTGCTTGGAGCAGGACCAGCCTTCCAGCCAACACCTGGAAGACCGGGGTTCCCTCCGAGGCTGCGCTTAGTCCCGTGCCAGCTCATATGTGGCATCAGGAAAGAGCTTTCCTGTCCTGTACACCGCGCAGGCAGAGGGATCGCCTCAGTTTCTCTTTTCTTTGCATCCTCACTGGGATTCTGCCCACCAGGCTTCCCGACCCCCATACATCCTGATACCCAGGCTACTGACGGCCCTCTTCCCCTCACACTCACCCACTCCTACCACACCTGTGCCTCCTACCACATCTGTGGCATCAAGCCCAGGGGACAATTATTAACACGTGGGGGTATTGGATCTGAATGCTACCTTAGTTTATTATTATGCACTGTGTGCGGGCAATAAATCATGGGTTCTTTCAGTATTGCTGCATCCCTCTTCCCAGTATTTTCTTTGAAGGGTTACCACGTACTTCCTCTTCCATGAACATTCTTCCTGTGACGTATGTGTCGTCCTCCCAGATGTGTAGGTTCCTCCCCCTCTCCTTCAAACTTGAGTTAAAACTGCTGGTCATTTGGTTTTCTCCACGCCTTTTGTGTGGAACCTCTGTCACCAGCCCGATCCTTTCTCTTCCCTGTCCCTGCAGCTCTTACATCCTATAGGGAAGGCCCCTGGCCACCCCCTCCCCGTGATTGCTTCTCCCGTCCAACATAATATGTACAGTCGTTGGCCCGGAAGCTGCCAACTTCCGGTTCTATGCACAGTGCCTTCAGCCACTGGACGCAGCAGGATACATAGGGGTTTACTTGCCTTTCTGAGAGTGTGGCCCCCTTTCTGATCAGTGCTGAGCAAGCAGCAGGGGGTTTACCAGAGGTGCGGGGGGAGGGCACAATTTCAGGGAGAGCATGACGCATGCACAGCTCTCGCACAAAACTGAACTTCCCCAAGCGCAGTGAAGAGCAAACTCTCAGGAAGCTGCTCTTGACAACACAGACTCCAGATTCGCTGGGAACAGAAGACCAGACTATCGCCGCTGCGTATCATCCAGAAAACACTCTTTGTGGCCCCTTGTCCACGCCCCACAGGCCACATCTGCTTTGGGACCGTGGGGGAGGAGGAGGAGATGGAAACGAATAGAAACAAGTGCATGCACTCCATTTATTTATTTCTTTCGCACATACATCAGCTAATCTGTTTAACATTCATATTAAAGTTGTAATCACCTCTGCACACATTAAAATGCGAACCAGCACAAGTAATAGGCCTTAAGAACAGCATTACAATAGCTATTAACACCTAACAGCTACCTTATCAACTTACAACATCCCTATAAAATAATAACTGCACCCGGGATTGAGTTGGAGGGAGCTCATTCTCCCGGAGCACTGAAGCCTGACAGAGCCGGGGAAGCCGGGAGGCTGGCTGGCTGGCTCCGAGGCCACTGGGAACTGGGAAGCGCACCAATGCCTGAGGCTGTGTTTGGCTCCAGTAGCCACTGCAGAGAGGATCTGGGGCACCTTTCTTAAGCTCCCTGAGACTCAGTTTCCCCATCTGCAAAACGGAAATAAGGATCTTTTGCTCATGGTGTTTTTATGGAGAATTGAGATCATGGGAAAGCACCTGGTATATGTAGATGGTGCCTAATGGATGTTGGTGTCTTTTTAAGCGGGGGGCGGGGGGGGGGGGGGCGGGCAAGAGCTGCACAATGCTGCACGACCAGCTGTAACCACGGTGTGTCTTCTCCGCGCATGCATTTCACTGACTTATGAAACGTTTGTTGAGCGCTGCCAGAGATGATCAGATGGTATTAAAGATGCTGGAACGAGAGGTTCCCTCTGTACGGGGCTCACAATGGAGCTGGTAAGACATCGTGTGAACAGCAAGCTGGACAGGAGTGAATACATGACATAACAGAATATATGCACCGTGTCCAGGGAGGACAAAGAAATAGAAAGTGACTTCATGAAAGATGGGACGTTTGACCAAGCCTTGAAGTAGAAATAATGAGGAAAGAATATTTAGGCTGAGGAAATAGCATAAGCATAGACATGAAGGCATGGTGCATCCAGAGAATAAAGAAATATCTATAATAATAAAAGCATAATATGCTAATTAGACCAGACAACCTTCTGGACGAAGCCAGAGCTGCAAGGAAAGCCTGGGTCCTAGGTGCCAGAGGGAAGCCGGTGCCAGCAGCCAGGGGAAGAAAGGCCTACTCTTGCACGAATTCCGTGCATGGGGCCTCTAGTATATATATATTGGGCTTGGAGAGCAAGGAGGAGTGGAGAGAAGATGATATGGAAAAGACAGTTGATATCAGATTTCAAAGGTCTTTAAATGCGGGGTGACGGTGTTTACCTTAGCCAGGCGGAGATAGTTGGCCTCTGTTTTGTAGGCAAAGGGCAGCCATGGACTTGGCTGAGAAGGGAAGAGCCAATCTGCCTTGTATTCTAGAAAGATACAAGTGACTGAATAATGGTGATGACAAAGGACGACTTTGGGAGGAACTTAATAGGATGCTCTAATAGTTTGGGAGAAAACGATAAGAATAAGTAGAGCAATAGCAGATGAACTACAGAGACAGTACAGATACGATCAGTCCTGACAAGAAAACCGATCGGATACGGGAGATGGGAGAGAGGCTGGTGCTGACTCAGGTTTCAGAGCCGGCACTGGGAACACGAGGGACCTTTCCACGACAGGAAATGAAAATATTTGGTTTTCAGATTGTTGACTAAGAAGCAATGGTGAGGTACACACGAGAGCCTCCGGGAGTAGGACGCATAAGGATAAAATAATGTGGGGATCACTAAGAAATGTGCATTCCTAGTACTTCAGGTGTATTTAGAGCTCTATGCAGTGAACTACCATTAACCCAATTTAAATTGCTACAAGGTGCTATTCTTATGTGATGAATCTGCACATTTTGATATCCATTTTTCAATATTAGGAGCTAGCAAGCTGTTACCCAGGTCTCTAGACAAAGAGAGGGAAGATGACCAGTTGAACCCCAGTGGGCCTTTCTTATGTTTACAAGTCATCCTATGTTCGTTATTTATTTATTTATTTAAAATATATTTTTATTGATTTGAAAGAGGAAGGGAGAGGGAGAGAAAGATAGAAAAACATCAATGATGAGAACGAATCATTGATCGGCTGCCTCCTGCGCAGCCCCTATCGGGGATTGAGTGCGACACCCGGACATGTGTCCTTGACCGGAATCTAACCCGGGACCCTTCAGTCCGCAGGCCGATGGCTCTATCCACTGAGCCAAACCGGCTAGGGCCATCCTATCTTATTTATTCTCAGAGCTCAGCCCAGGGCCTGGGCAGGCTGCCGATGTGAATGCTGACAGTGACCAGCAGCAAGGAATTTCCTACCAGAGCCTCGAGAAGGACTGGGGGCCTTCGGGTCCACTGGACTCACACGAACTGCCACTGTCCCGTGGGAAAATAACCAGGAGGTGTCACACAGCTGTGGGACTCACGAAGAAGGTAGTCAGCACCTTCCTTGACCAGTGGGGAAGCACCACACACACCTCGACCCGTGGGTTGAATGGTGACTCTGCCCCCTGCCACCCACTCGATGAGGGGAAGGTGGCTGGGCTTTCTCCGTGTGGGACACTGCTTGTCCTTATGGCATTGCTGAAGCTGAGTGTCTGGATGTCCGAGGAGACCACAAGCCACACACGCTTGGGGGGCTGTTTTCAATGCACCCCTCAGTGGAGTAGGCTCCAGGCCTGGTGTCCTGGAGCTGGGGGGGGCGGGGTCCCTATCTCCACCGCAGAGGGCGTCCAGCCTCCTGGCTCCGGGGGTGCCCAGTGGTGCCCGGCAGTGCTGGTGCCCCCGGAGATGTGTGACCTTCTGCACCACACACGCCTTCGCCAGGGGACTCGGCCACGGGTGGCAGCCATTAACCGCCTCATTAATATACAAATCTATGCAAGTCATTTCCATTTGAATTCTATGCATATTATCAGATAGAACAAAATGCAAATATATACAAATCCATCCATATGAAGAAACAAATAGGGGAGCTCTGCATAATGGGGTTGTAATCACGCTGGGGCTTGTCTCTGCCTGAATTCCCCAGAGCCCCAGGCCCGGAGTCCGTGGTGATGCCCCCTCGGGACAGTTTAGCAGCCACATAACCTTCCTGATACAGCCGCTTCCACGGTGGAACGTTTGATTTTAGAAACCTATTGAGAGATGCTGGCTGGCTGTCTCTCTCATCGGGCTTCCACGGCAGAGTTGCAGTGGGTTTCTGGGGTGAGTGTGGGGTGGGGGCAGAATCAGAGGCCCGTCTGGGGGCCTCACATGTTGCCACTGCTGGAGGCCAGGGAGGGGCCGGAACATGTTATGCCACTCTGGCCCTCACTGTGCACCCAACAGCCACGCCCTCTTTGGAGTCTTGGTGCATCTGGTGGTAGAGTTGGCAGAAAGGGGCTCAGCTTCCTAATTTTTTAAAATATATTTTTATTGATCTCAGAGAGGAAGGCAGGGGGAGGGAGAGACAGAAACATCAACGAGAGAGAATCACTGATTGGCTGCCACCCGCGCATCCCACACTGGAGATCAATCCCGCAACCCAGGCATGTGCCCTGACCAGGAATCGAAACGGGACCTCCTGGTTCATAGGTCGACACTCAACCACTGCTCTACCCTGAGGGGGGCTGCATAAAGCCTTTACAGTACATCACCTGAATCTCCAGACCCAAATGGTCCAGGGTGGGGTCCGACAGTCTCATCGTAGACCCTCTCCTTTGCTCTGGCACGTGGCAAGACACACAAACTCATCCTCGAGTCTGCAACCCTCCTTCACTTCCAGGTGCTGTTTATACCCACGCCCTGGTGCCTCCTTCCTAGCCGGATCCTCAGTCAAAGGCCAGAAACTCAACCAGAAACTCCGAGGCAATGAAAGCGAAATCAAAGTGCAAGCAGTGAACGTCTCACCCTGCAGCAAATCACACAGAAAAAAGCACGGTGCCCGTTTGTCCTTTGTTTTACTCAACTGTTGTTTTCTCTGTTTCCTTTCAATTACACCCAGGACAGGAGGAGGCTGGCCTACAGGGTGTTTTAAAGGAGAGTTCCCACACCCCATGCTAATGAAGCCCAAACAAATCACTACCAGGAATCATTTAGCGAGGTTTAACTACAAACGGCGATGGATGTTCCTTCCATTTCTCCCTCATGGGACCCAATGGCTGTTGCATCTAGTAGGAGTGCCACTGGTTAGTGTAAGCATAATGGATACCAAGTCACAGTAAACTATTATCATAACCATTCCATACTCAGCACCTTTTACTTGATAACCGTTAAGCACTTTATAAATAGAAAAGGGAGGAAGCTCATTCTAATTTGTAGATAGAGACACTGAGGCACAGATTGTCACACATGGAGGGAGACAGCAATGCCTACATTTCACCCTGCATGGGGGAGGGGCCGCCAGCTGCCTTCTGTCTCTGGTCCCCGAGGCAGTCGGAACAATTAGCCCCAAAGATGATCCTTGAGTATCTGCCTTAGAAGACAAAAGGACTCTGCAAGTGTAATGAAGTTAAAAGCTCCTGAAATGCAAGATGATGATGAGTTATCAGGGTGGGCCTAATGTCATCATAGGAACTATTAGGAGGGACAGGCAGGGGGAGGCTCAGTTTCAGGAGCAGTAGATGTGATGGCAGAGCAAGAGGCTGGAGCAACGCCAGGAGGACTCACAAACCAAGGAGAGCAGGTGGCCTGCCTCTGGGGGCCCAGAGAGCAAGGATGCAGGTTGTCCCCTAGAGCCCCCGAAAGAACCAGCCTGCCACACCTTGACCTCAGCCCAGGGAAGCTCATTTTATTTTTTTATTTTTATTTTTTTTAATTCATAGATTTTTATTTTATGTTTTAATTTATCTAATTGTAAGGACAATAAGTAACTGTACAACAGGAATTCTAGTGAAGTGACAAAAAGATCACAAAATGACACAGTGTGCAACACAGAGATTGAAAAATAATATCCCAAAAGAGAATTGTCTTAAGGTTGTAGGATTTGAGATATTTTCAAACTTTCAAAAAAATTGTTGTTAGGTATTAGACTTTTATTTGTTTTTTAATAAAATGAAAATGTACCTGTTGATGATATTAGAGTTTGAGAAATTAATTTTGCCAGGACATTCCATTGTGTCTGTGCATACAGTTTAATTCACTCTCACACTCCTTTCAAATCTTCTGTACTTTTCTGATACCCCCAACTCCATCATCCTCTTCTGTCAGAAATAACCTTCTTCTAATAGAGTTCAATGATGTCACTAGGTACTATTTCAACTTCCTGCCACCTACTCTACATCTATTTAACCATATCATCACCCATCTTTTCCTCTTTATCTCCTATTAGGTATGTAGGGAATCTATCTGAAGTCTCAGACACTCAAACGTGCTCAACTTGGAAGACATTGGCTTATTTATCTGAACATCTCAGGACTGGGAAGCTCATTTTAGACTTCTGGCCTCCAGGACTGTCCTGTAATACATTTGTGTGATGTGAAGCCGCTAAAGTTGGTGAGGATTTGTGCACCAGCCAGAGGAAGCTAATACAGTGCCCAGATAGCCTTTCTGAACTGAGATTTCTCTTCTGCACCAGGGAACCGGAAAAGAATAGGAGTAATGATGTTTTCCCTCCTCCCCCGGACAGCACAGAGCTAGCATCATTTTGGATGCACAGGGACCGATTCAATTCATTAGGACAACGGAAGCTTTTTAGGGCATTTGAGTTGGCTTCTCCTGAAGAATTCTGCTAGGGACGCTGCCCGGCTCCGGCTGCTCCTGCAGAAACCACGCAGCATCTGGCCTTGAGAAGAGACTGAGGATGCTAAGCAAGTCTACCATGACCTTGGGCACCAGGCACCAGCTCAACACATCTGGCAACACTGAAATGGATGGCTGCAGACACCTCCCCTCTGCCTGACACCCTCATAATGATTCAGAACACTCCTCAGTAGTAAAGCATTGTGAAGCAGCTGGGAGAGGGAGTCTGAGTCCCTTTTGCATATAAGGGCCATGCCCCGTACCAAGCCACAGGCAGGGGATGGAGCACGTGGCCTCCTGGCCTCTAGTCTACGCCTGTGTCACAGGCTTGGAGGGTGCTCTGGACTCTCAGCAAATTCTAAACTAACATTTCGTGGCAAATGCACAGTAGGGAGGATCAAGGCCAACACAGCCATGAAGGACTGGCTGGGAGGAGCTTCCAGGTCGCTGCCAGGCACTATGAAGTCCTTAGGATGATGGAGCTACTATGTTCTCTTGATTAGGCCCCATTGGCAAGAGAGAGCCCCAGTCCAGAGGAGTTTCACCGCAGCCTCTGTACAGCGACCCTTGTTCCTTAGTTGGAACCAGTCGTCACGACTTTTCCAGAAGCCATGCCCATGCTCCCCTCACAAGCTGCTATCCTGCCTCTGAGGATGCACTTATCCCATCCTGCTCCCTGTGATGCACCCTCTAAGTTCATCTCCTTGGGGGCAGAAAGCCAGCAGGAGACATGGAGGAGGGGGAGGAGAGGAGCCACTGAGCTTGCAGTTGGGACTCCTGGGTTTTCATCTTAACTTCCACACTTCCTATCTGGGACCTCAGGAAGGCCATTTAACATAACCTGGTCTCATTTCCCTAATCCTTCCAAGTGAGAATGAGACCTATCATCACAGAGGTGCAAGAGCCCTGGAAAACCACTAAATACTAGATAGATGCAAGGAGGGATTATATTATTCTCACCTCCCCCCAGGAGCACTTGGCTGCAGAAGCAGTGACAGTGACAAGCAGAGCATGCTCCCTAATGGCGCACTTTCATGGGTTAGAAAGTGAAATGCTGGCACTAAGGACAGAGCCACTGAATCACTGACATTGTACAGCCTTTCCTGGATAAGACACACTGGTTGGAGGTCAAACCAGTCTTGCCTTCTAGAAGCTCATGATCTAGAAGGGAAGGCAAGGAGGGAAAGTCACTTCAATAGATTGTGACAAGCACCACAAGGGTTGCCACAGACAGACGGGAGGGAGGGGAAAGGGCACTGAGATTTGCTTGTGAGGAGGGCGGTCAGGGCAACTTCTTCCAGGAGGCAAAGTGCGCTTAGGGTAGAAATTGGCCTGACCCACGTGGTGGGGAGGGAGAAGTTAGGTGAAAAGCCAAGAGGCCAGCAGCAGAGCTCACTTAGAGGCCAGCAGCTCCGTTGGGCTGCAGTGAAGGGTGTGTGTGAGTGTGGGGAGGGGCGAGGCCAGACCTCCACCCTGAGGGTCTTTGTCCTGTAGATGTTGGAACACCTGCATCAACGGAACACACAGCCCTCTAATGCCAGAGACCTCTGCCTGGGCCGGGCACATCTCACTACCCTCATGAATGGAAACTTCAAAACCTTCTTGTATGGAAGGAGTGTGCCTTCTAACCCCCCATCTGGGTCATGGAGGGTTAAAGCTGCCCTCACCCCTCCGGTCTTATCTCCGGAGACTAAAATGTCCCTTACTCTCATCTTAGCTCCTTCAATCTCTCTGTCTGTTCCTCTGTCTCTCCAGGTTAGCCTGACAGCCACACACACCTGTACCTCCCTCTCCCTTCCTCTCTGTTGTCACCCAGACATCTGGGAGTGAGCACCTTGCCTGCACAGCAGCCCTGGGGGTCAGGTTGCCTTTAAATCTGGCACCGGCTCCGCCTCCATCTCTCTACCTCCTCTGTATGCATTTGGTTTCCCATTGGTGGCTTGGGTTGAAGAAAGAGGCCCAGAGGCCTACTGAGGAGAAAATCATTTTTTTTATGAATTGAAAAATAAAATGACAGTAAGCAGCCAGTAGATTCCAGTTCACAATGAAGTAGATGTCAATATCTGTGCTTGTATTGACCTCGGAGATTTTTTACAACCAGAACAAGAATTCTTGGGTTGCATTACGCTATACATTCTGACTCACTTCTCCGGGCAACGCCGTAGAGCCATCAGCGTGGGCACTGGCATCTCCGGTAGGCAGCTGACTCTAAATTAAACCTTCTAAAGTGCCGGTGGGAGTGAATCGTGGCCTCTCTTAGCCACAGTCTTCCCTGTGAGCGAGGTGGCCCCGCAGCTCTCCTGGGCTCTCCTGGGGGGACAGGCCGAGAGGCCCGTGGGAAGGAATGGCTGGGAGCTCTTCCTGGCTGTGAGGAAGACCACGATGCCAGAGACAGAATGGCAAAGCCACCGTGTGCCTAGCTGTACGTTCTTGACTTTGTCACCTTTGGTTTCCTAGGCTCATGACCCTGGGGGTTCCTGAGTTCACTGGCAGTGCGAGTCGCCCTAGGACAATAAGACATGAAACGCTAGGGGCAGCTCCCATGAGCCATGCTAACTCCTCTGGTTAAATTGCTCTTGGACCCCTTGTACAGCCCTAGCTCATATGAACAGTGCAGTTATCCTTGAACCACATAGGCTAGAACTCCGGGAGTCCACTTATTCGTGGATTAGTTTTCAATAAATTCCTGTACTGGGGATCCACAGTTGGGAGACCGTGGATGCAGAGGGCTGATGTATGTATTGTTCTGGGCCATTTTATACAGGGGCCTGGAGCATCCATGGATTTTGGGGTCTTGGAGCCAATCTCCCGTTTACACCTAGAACCAGCTAGGTTTTGGGGGAGTCAAAAGTTACACTCTGATTTTTGACTTTGTGTGGGGGGGGAGAGGGTGCCCCAACCCCCACATTGTCCAAAGGTCAACTATTCACATGGAAATGAGGCCATGGTGGGATGTGGAGGGGTGGAGTGAAGGGCAATTCTCTTGCCAGTAAATGCACCCTCCAAATGCTGTCTTCTTTATCGGGACAAGTCTCCACTAAGGAGTTGTTATTATTTTCTTTAAGCCCCTCGATATTTCCTGAGAAGGAAATTGTGAGCTCCAGACCCCACGCACTGCTGCCCGGTGGACATTCAAATGCTCCGAATGCTACGCCATAAAAGGAGCAACACGGCTGGGTGTGAAGGATGCTCAGATTTGCGGTAGAAAATACCTTTTTTTCAGTTCATCTAGTTGCAACAGCCCTCAAAAAGGATATAAACATTCAGGCCCTGGCTATGTAAATGTTTAAGGTAGATAGCGCAACATAAGAAAACTGGGACATCTGAACTTAGAAAACACGGTCGTCTGTATATTTTTATTCTCCTGGGCAAGAGTTCAATGATGTGAATCTTAGAAAATAAATGTCAGTTGACACTGAGAGGGGAATGTAGATGCCCCATTATTATCAGCAAAACAGGGGAGACAAGGAATAGATATTTCTGGAAGGTCTTTCCTGTGATCAGCTCAGCATCACCTATTATGTATGGATGATATTGGTGAACGCCATTGCCCTGGTTTGACGAGAACCCAAAGCAAGGCTCATGCCCAGAGAAACGGCCTCGCGTGGATCTGGAGCCCTGGCAACGGCGGCCGACGCGCCGCTGATGTGGGCGTGCGTTCCACTCAGGGGTTGCGGCTGTGGAATGAAAGGAAGGAGTGTTATGTCTTCCACGCCGTGATCTATCTGCCTTTCATTCTCCCGCTGCATCCCTCCGATTCCATCTAAAGGAGCTTTGAAAACTTCAAAGAACTTTTATGCTTTGCTAGTTTATTGTAAGTGTCCATCTTAAAGCAATATTGTGATTTAAGCAGGGCCCAGGTAGGCGCGGGCCATCTTCAGAAATGATTTCTCACGCGAGTTAAGACAGAGCAGCTGGAGTCCAGGCGAGGCGCGTCGGAGGCTGAACGGCGTTCCGACGCCTCTCTGTTCCAAGCGTCCTTTTATTTCTCCCTAACGACCATTATTAATCATTCCAGAGCCGGGTGGTCTCCGACATTTCTCCTATTCTAGACTTGACAAAAGCAGGGTTTGATGTCCTGGGAATGCCTCTCCGTGTCCGGCAGCCCTGTTCTTACAGCAGGCAGCTCACACCAGGCTAACCTCTCTCCAAGCCCCATGGGGTTTCCCTTGTTTTATTAAGCCGGGAAATTTAGGTGGTAATGGATTCTTCTTAGGAAATCAGCATTTGGCTTTGGAGACGTGAAGCTACACTGGAGCTGGGGTGTGGAGGAACAGAGCAGCCATTAGCCTGTATCAGCTGCTCATTCATGCTTTTGTATTAGAAGAAATGGCTTTTAAATTTGGTTTATTTCTAGCAACTCTTCTTCCCAGGCCCTACAAGTCACGAAGGAGGAGGACTATAGGCTAGGAGAGGGGTTTCTGTGGCTTCCTAAAAGGTACTCAGTGACCAAATCCTTCTGGAGGGATGGGCAGCCAGGGATATGGCGTCTGCATAGGAGTGTTTGAGTGTCGGTTCTGTCACTTACCTGTGCTGTGACGTTCAGGCAAAGCATGAAACCTGAGCCTCAGTAGTTCTCATCTGCAAATGGGTATGACAGGCCTGCTTTATGTATCGAGTCGCTATGGGGATTAACCACTGTCCTACCCGCAGAGCCCATCAAGGACTTGGCCCTGGGCCCCAACCCTGCTTCACCGTGATTGGCTCCAGGTCAGCAACCACAAGGCACAGTAGTAGAGAGAGAACCACAGTGAGGCCATTCTAGGTTTTGATCCTTTTCTAGTCTCACATGTCCCCTCTTCCCCGTCAACTTTCTTTTTTAAAAAATGCCTTTATTGTTTTTTAGAGAGAGGAAAGGAGAGGGAGAGAGAGATACAAGAAACATCAATGATGAGAGAGAATCATGGATGGGCTGCCTCCTGCATGCCCCACACTGGGCATTGAGCCCACAACCTGGGCATGTGCCCTGACTGAGAATCAAACCATTACCTTCTGGTTCCTGGGTCAACGCTCAACCATTGAGCCACACCAGCCGGGCCCATCAACTCTCTATGGCGGGATCCCCAAGCACCCAGGAAGTCGTGTTTGTGAAAGGAGAAAGGGAAACAGGTGGCCAAATCAAGGGACTAGTGGGGTCAAGTTCACATACCACGTTGGTCTAACATCTCTATGCGGGGAGAGGCCCAGCTCTCCTATTTCCAGCTAATCCTCAGACTACCCAGTTGGAGCTTTCTTCTCTGATCTGTGGAGCAGCAAGTCTGAGTTTCAGATGAGGTGTTTCTAGCTCTAATGCAAAACGGTCTCTTCTCTGGCAGGGGCTGCTCAAGATGTCACCTGGCATTTGCCGGCGGGACTACGAGTAAAACGGACACAACCCATCCTCCCTCTCCCACTGCCACTGCATCCACCCTCTGCCCAGGGAGACAGACAGTGGCAGCGGCAGCCACCCGGGTCCAAAGAGGCAGCAGGACCCTGCGAAGCTAAGTCAGACACTGGAGGCTGCTCCATTGGTTTGAGCAAACCTTATCTAAACACCAGGCTGGCGACCAGAACTAAGGGACAGTTGAACAATATCTGATGACATCAGCCCACATAAACGGCCAGGCCTCCCGGCCACTCAGGCCACACAGAGGGAGTGGGCGGCCCCAGCGGTGGCCTCGGCTTCCTTTCTTCCAGGCCCCACTGTGTATGTTCTATGCTGCACATGGATGGAGCCTGGGGCTTCCCACCCACCTGCCCTCGGGCAGAGCACAGGGCGAGGGCTGCCGCTGCGGCTTCGGGATCCAGGCCACCCTGCCTGCAAGACGCACTTCCAAACACACAGCCACGGCTCATGGAGACGTGCTCACGGCGCCTGTCCCTGTCCAGAGGTGCAAACGGGAGCACCTCTTCAGCCCGCCCAGGGGATGGGGGAGAATGAGGAGACGTGTTAGCATCAGCTGGTTTGCTTTTTCAGCATGAGAGGGGAGCAGCCAGAAATGTTGGCTCCAGAATCCTGAACGGGGCAAACACTTTGCCTGGGGCAGTGGGCCCAGGCCTAGGAGTGGGCTTGCTGGGGAGGTGGGGGGGCTCGTGGATTCAGGCAGGGCTCTCCTGGGGCGGACACCCACTCATCACCCACAGGAGGGCATCACACAGGGGACTGCCTCGCCGCAGGGAACCCATTCTGCTAACTGAGGTTTCTCACGCTCTCTTTCTAGCTCTCCCAGCCCCTTAAATATTTCTAATCATGCCTCCCTATCCCCACAGGCACCCTGAATACTCTGCCCTCACCCCCATCAGAAAGAGGAGAAAGGAACCCAGCCTCCCAGGGGAGCCGCTGCCATCCAAAAGGCCTGCACCCCCTTTCCTTGTCCCCTGCCTCATGCTCAGCTGCCCCAGCCGGGCCGTCCCAGGCAGAGAAGGGCCCAGGCACCCACTAGGGAGCCCAGCTCCCTTCCTGGGCCTCTGGCTTGGCAGCTCACTCCCGGGCTTTGCAAGCGCTGCTGCTGCCACCATCAGGCAGATGTAGGAATCGCAGTCTTCCCCTGGCTTCATCTCTGAAAACCTTTGGGCAGCTCCTGCCTGCTGTGGTCCCTAGAGACAACGAGGCGCTCCCTCCCCTTCATCCCTTAGATGGTGCAGGGTCCTGGAGTCCAGCTCCCCGATGTCATGGGGCTCCCTGTGTAGGTGGGGTGGACCCAGCCCCCTTAAGTGAGGGCTCCAGGACACGGAGAACAAAGCCACCTGGACATCAAATGGCAGTTTCCCTGTCCTTGTCACCAGGGCAGCGAGGCAGGGGAGGCTGGGAGTTGCCTCCTGTGCGGTGTGCTTTGCATGAGTCTCCAGGAGCGAGCTCTACCTCTTCTGCCTCCTGAATGCCTGCACGATGCGCCACCAGGCCGGGTGTCGCTCGGAAACTGTCATAGCTCCCAGCATTGCCAAGGGTGACAGGTGGACTGACACCCAGCACTGGAGCCGAGTCACCTGTGACATGTGCAGGTGACTGAGGGGAATCGGAGCTGACAGGCAATGAAGAGCAGAAGGCTGTGGTTGTTCCTTGCTGAAACCGAGGAGTGGGTGGCTCGCCAGAGGATGCTGCTCTTGGCAGCGTTCCTGGTGACCCAAAGGTCACCCAAGGCCTTTCTCAGAGCGAAGCAACTCCCTACAGGGCGAGGCCACACCTCTCCTCCTTGGTTCCTTTCCCCTGCCCTCCTGCGGGGGCCCTCTGAGCATGTGCCTGCGGTGATGTCAGATGAACGCCCCCTTCTTTCATGATCCCTTATGTTTCATTCCATCGCTTCAATATTTATTCACAGCCTCCTGTGTGCTGAATTGTGTGCTAGGCACCAGGGGGCACAAAAGAAATGGATATTTCATCAGCCAATTAAGAGAAGAAAAGTCCCTGCCTTGGCTTTTTTTTTCTTTCTTTCTTTTCTCGTTTCTTCAGAACAACCACAAAAGAAGCTGCCAAAGCCACGCCTGTCTCCTGGTTGCTATTCTGCCAAGGGGCTGGTCTGTCATTTCCCCAGGCAGGAGCGGCCCGGGGACCTGTGGCCTCCAGGTACAGCTGAAACCAGGAAGATGCGGGAGCCCATCCAGAAGGAATCTGGGATCAAGAGGGGATGGAGCTACAGTGCGGAGCCACTTTCCAAAGGCCGGCTCCCCTATTACATCCGGGACCCCTAACCCCTTCTTCCCTGCCCACACAGGGAGGATCCCCACAGGTTACAGGCACACAGCGTAGGGTCTGCTCACGCATGGCTCACTGTTAACGATTCGGAGCACCTGGATCTCCCACATCTGGAGACACACCAGGCACATAGAGAGCGACCCAGATGGGACTGGCTCTGGTCAGGTAACATCACCTTCTCGCTGCTGTCACGGTGACGCCCATTCTCATGAATTCTAAAAGTCACCTGCAACCCGTGAGGCTTCATACGTGGCTACTTAGCATCATCAAGAACATACGAGCGCCACCGCTGCTGCCAACCACAAGCAAAGGCAGTTGCCTGGCACCTGCAAGGAAATGTGCCGGACAAAGACCTATCATGACGTGTCATTTACTTTCTAGGCACTTATTACCCGAAACAAGCAGCCGTGGCTGATAGGCATGATCAGGAAGTCTCAGAACTGGAGAGGATTGGCATATGGTCTCGCCTACTCTCCAATCCAGTTCTCAGCGACGGGCCTCCCGTTCTCGATGGCCCGCATTCCACCCTTAACATTTCAGCAACAGGAGACTGGTCAGTGGGCCAGCCTCCCACACTAGGGTTAGACAGGGACCGTCTTGGGAATGTCGCTGGGTATTTCTTGCAGAACAGTGGAGGTTTTTGCTTCACTACTGAGCTTGTCCTCCTGGGAAATGGAAGCAGGCCAAAGGGTGGGGCCCACGGGTAGATCTGGTGGCGTCCTTGACTCGAGAATGAAAAGCTTGTTGGTGCTGGAGACCTATAACATGTCCAGCATCTGGGGAGAAGAACCACTGAGCTTGGGACCTTGTTTTCCCCAAAGCCAGTGGATATTAGCTGCCTATGGAGAACAGAAAAATCACCAGCAAAGTGTCCCTCGGCATCTCCGCTTGTCTCATCCTCGCCCGGGTCTCTTGTTTCTGGTTTACCATCATCTTCAATGCCAGGCTGCCTCCATCTCTGCTAATCTCGTTTCTCGGCGATTCCATTTGACTAGGAGTCCAGTGTGGACTCAGCCACGCCTGCTTCCATGTGCCGCGTGGTCTCTTGCACATTCTTTACCCAGCACAGCGCTCTAATGTACGCCTGCCTACCGCCCTCTCTGCCTTCCCCTGGAATCAGTGCGGCCGGCTTCCCCACTTACTCTACTGCTCACCATTCCATCCTTTCCCTGGAAGATGAGCTGGAGAGAGCGAGTTTATTTCCATTCTAGTCTAGATGTGAAACTCAGGGAATACCAAGAAGAATAAATGACATGTTGATCCTTCTTTTTGGGGGGAGGGGGGCATCCCATGGAACTCATGGTATAGAGAGGACTAGAACCATAAGCCACTAATAATGTTTCTAAAGAGCAGACTTAATTCTGACAATCCATCCTCAGAATGTTTAGCATGGCACCCACCACCATTCACCAGCTAGCCCTTCCCTCCCCAAGCTTCCTCTCACACCGCCTTCAACGCACTAACATTCCAGCCACACGGGACCCATTCTTCAGAGCCTGTCACCTTCTGCCCTGTCTTCTCGCCGTTGCACATGGTAAGGTCCAGCCTGAAACACTGTGCATGCTCCATGGGGAAGCCTCCTAGACATCTTTCCAAACCAAGTCATCTCCTCTGTGCGGCTGCCCCGATGCCCTCGCCCGTTCCGGCTGCTCTCCGAACACTCCGACCGCTCTGAGCCCGTCACTGTAACCACGAGTCACAGTGTCTGTTCCCTCACCAGGCTGAGTGAGAAAGGCTGTGAACTTGTAACAGCTGTGCAGTGAACACAGGCCAAGTGGGCAGCCGTCTAGATAATTCAACCTGAGGTGCACACACCCTTTCAATACGACACACGCATGCCATTGCCGTGTTAGCTTCAAGGACCACGAAACCGCCTTGGGGAAACCTACTTCGCTGCTCCTATGAGGAAAATGCCAGGGGGAGGTTAGCATGAGAGCTCACTGCCCACGGGAGCACAAGGGCTGATCTGTTCCAAGTTCTGGATGTCACTACATGGCGGCAATAAGTGGTGTGTGTGCGCCTGTGTGTATGTGAGAGTATGTAAATGTGTGTGTGTGCGCGTTTAATTGTGTGAATATTTATGTGTGTATCAGTGTGCGTGTGTGAATGTGTGTGTGTGTGTGTGTGTGAGTGTGTGGAATGGGGTCACCGATGGAAGAAGGTGTGGCGTAGCCATGACAGGCTCCTAGACCAGAAAAACCTCGAGATGGTGTGTGGGCAGGTACCCACATTGGGCTACATCTTTGCCTTAATTTCCAGGAAGGAGCTGGGGGAGTGCCCGCCTCCCGGCCTCCATGCCCAGCCAGGGCTGCCACGGGATACCTCCGCACCGAGCGGGAGTCGCGGATGTTGGCCACTATTTCCACGGCTCAACTTGCTGCCCGTGTGCCCAGGGAAGCTGGCATTTACGCGATCCTCACGGTGGTGATGACTGTGCTGGGGAAGCACTGGGCTGACGGAAGACCTTGTTTCCAAACAGCGGATGCTGAGCTGCAGCGCTAGAAGGAAACACTTCTCCAATATTGACATTTACGAACTTCCAGGGGAGGTTGTGCAGGCAGAATACTCATTTTCCCCGTTTGGAGGAGAGGAAACGGAGAACATTTAACGTTTGATCCCCAGCTCCTTCAGTGGGTGAGAAGCAGAAAGGCAGCGAACGTTCCTGTTAAATGTGGTGGAGATGGGTCCTCTACAGTGTGGGTCCTGAGAGAGCGAGACCATGGAAGGCTTCCCCCCCAGCCCCCCGACACACACACACACACACACACACACACACACACACACACACACACGCCTAATCCCCAAGCTCTGGCATGAATCCCCTAGCCCAGTGGTCGGCAAACTCATTAGTCAACAGAGCCAAATATCAACAGTACAACGATTGAAATTTCTTTTGAGAGCCAAATTTTTTAAACTTAAACTATATAGGTAGGTACGTTGTTATTAACTTAATTAGGGGACTCCTAAGGCTTAGGAAGAGCCACACTCAAGGGGCCAAAGAGCCGCATGTGGCTCGCGAGCCGCAGTTTGCCGACCACAGCCCTAGGCCTCTTTGCATGGATGTGACAGAAGTGCTCTAGTGACCTATAGGGGACCTACCTTCTCACCTGACGGCACACCTACCAGGGAGGGTCCCAGCTTTCCCCTGGGAGAAGCAATGGAGCAATGACACATGGAGCAGCACTGTCCCTGTAACCGGAGGTAACACCACTCTATTTGGAACACAGGGCCCAGCTATGACAATCCGGGCACCAGGCGCTGGCTGGCCCTGTGTCTTGATCCCTCGTGGAGGGCAGTGACTGGCTGTGAAACCTGAGGGAAGAGACCCCCAGAGCAGCTGCCCCAGCCGGGCCCTGCTCTGTGAACGCCGGGTGTCCACTGCTCTTGAGGGAAGGCTGGGCCCCAATCACTCTGCTGCAAGATCCCCCATTAAAGTCAGGGTCCCTGCAGAGGCGGGGGTTGGGGGAGAGAGGCGGAGGTGGTTCCAGCAGCTCCCCAGCCCACTGACCCTCCGCACTGCACTGCATGACTGAATTAGAGAAGCCCCGGGCACATGAGGAGGGAATTCAGTGCCTCCCTGCTTTGGGGTTGAACCTGATTAAAACGCCTGCGCTGGCTTTTCATCCAAAAGTCACCTCAGCATCTGACAAGGAGAAGGACTGTGGCTGAAAAATGACGCCCAGAACCATGGGACACCCCCCTCGGCACCCCCACGTACATGGAGACCCTAAAATGAATGCTCTTGGCCCTTCTCCCCACTCCTTTATCACAAGCAATTTTCTTCCCTCCTTCATGTTTCCAAAACAGTTTATCTTTTTATCTCCTTGGAAGAAAAGTACTCTGCGAATCAAAGGTATCATTAGTATTGTTATTATTTTGCTATTGAAATCTCTTGAATTCACTCCGGATTAGTCATGTGCTTTTTGGGGTCCGCAATATAACGCCTCCTAAGTCACCCCCACTGGGCTGAACAAAAAAGAAAAATTGCATCTTCAGGCCTAATCCCCTGTTCCACCCCGTCTCCTGCTGGCCCCAGCTCCTATCAACCAACACAGGGCACCAAGCCGAGCAGCTCCCTGGTCCTGTGCCGAGCTCACCCCGTCCCCAGCAGACCCTCCTCTGTGACCAGCAGGGAGGCCCTGCAGTGTCCCCCATGCCCTGTGAAGGTGCTGACCCCACCCCACGCGCCTCCATCCCTCTGCAATTGGTCTGCTGGCAACTGAGAACTCCCCCTGGGCAGCAGACACTGTGAGCACCTCCCTACCCATCAGACACGTCCCAGTTTCCCTCACCCAGCAAATCTGTGAAAGAAGGGGTCCCACACCCCTGGCAGCTGGGCACTGCCTTCTGGCCCAAAAGGAGGAGGTTCTTTCGTCTCTAGACAAGACCTCTCGCCACTTGGGGTGCTGGGTGGGAGCATCACACTGACTATTCGCCTCTTCTTTTGTTATATGACATTTATGAGTAAGGATCCATGTTTCTAAAGTCGCTGCTCACTTCCAATACCCTTTTCTAACGCCTCCTCAGCGCGTGCGCCCTGGGATCCCCTCTATTCTTTGGGCTGCCTCTGAGGAGCTCGCTACTTTCTCAGCCCCCCTTCCCATGCTTCCCGTCACCCCCTTAGCTCCCCCCTGACCCTGGCCAACTCCCTCCACTCTCTATTTTTCCTCCTGTCTGCTCTCTGCTCTTCTCTTCCCTGGGAGACTCAGGCCCAGTGAACCTCTCCCCTTCGCATGGACATCTGATAGCCCATTTGGGCGATTCCTGCCAGCAAGTCCTGAGACCAAGTTGCTTAGATGCTTCCCAACACGTAGATGACTCCCCAGAGGAATCCTCAACTCAGGGATGTCACTGACACAGAAATGGAAGTTGTCACTATCTCCCCAACATGCCCAGAGCGGTACGATGACGCACAGGTCAACCCAACACGAGATGGGGACTCACCAGACCTAGAACTTTCAGACCTGCAAAGTTCTAGGCAGGACAGGAGCCTGGGGACCCTAGAGCACAACGCCAGAAAGCGGGGAGACACCTTCTCTACCGCTGCTCAAGGAAAGGCACCGAGCCTGTGCCTTCGCCCTCTCCCCAAACTCTGGGGGCCGCGAGGCGTGGGCAGCGGGGAGCCAGTCCATTACTCCTCCGCAGCCACTTAATGGGCATGGCAGGCTGGATGCAACGGTCTCGGAGATGAAGGAGGGCACGGGCGGAAATGGTTGTGGGCAAACCGAAATGATAAAGGGAAAAAATAGAGCAAGTTCTAAGTTTATGGATGACAAGAGAATCGATTCCTTTTCACCCCGGGGCAGAACATGCCTCTTCCCTGCAGGAGGCAAATTGTGCTGTGACATTATCCCTCCCTGTACAAGGCGCGCGGCCCTGACAGCTGAGGGAGGAGGCATCCCCAGCCAGAGGAAACCCACACAGCGCACACACTGGCAGCCCTCCATCTCCTCCTGGGGAGCCAGGCCCGGCCCCGCGCGTGGGCAGGGGCGAGGTGGAGTGATGGCACCTGCTCTTTCTCCTGCCACCTCGGGAAAGATAAATACACACTCAATCTCCATCTATGTGAAAAGCCCAAACCTTGAAAGACTAAGGGCACCGCATAGCACTGAAATGAATGATACCTTAATGCCTTAATTTCATTGCCTAAAGGGTTAGGAAAAACAGGGAAGGTGAATACATATTTGGCACAGCCGGCAAGAAAGGATGATGGAAATGAGCCTGAAGAGTTGACCTAAATGATCTGCTGTTCAAGTCATCGGAACTCTCTGTCTGGCCACCCCTCTGGACAAGACCTGAGGCGACCCGGCGCAGGAGGCGTGGGCATCGGTTCCAGAAACTTCGAGATGACACGCAGGTTCCACCGGGAGAGGTGCTGGGCGGCAGATGGCTGTATCCCTGAGTGCCAGCTATGGCCCTAAATAGAAGCCTGGACATTTGCTTTCTCCGAGTGGAGGGCCATCCCCAGGTCTCTGCACATTTCCTTGGAAAGCGTCCGAGGAAGAAGAGTACTGGGAAGGTGGAGGTCAGAGGGATGACAGCCGGAGCCATCTAGAGCCTGCGGGCTAGCCTGCTCCTGACCCCTTGAGAGAGGGTAACCTCTATCCAATAATGAGAAACACATGGCACTAGGTAGGGGTTGGCACCGTCAATGAGGGTCAAAGAGATCCCTCGGGGGAATTCACAATATTCATAACAACATCCACATTAAAATAAAGGTCCTCAGAGCCAGTCAAAAGATACTCGATTGCAATGAAGTCCATAAAGCATCTTCCCACTTGACCTTTAAGTCCTCTAGGCAGATGCTGTCTATTTGAGGGACCTGGGACGGACAGTGCCCAGTGATGTGGGCTATTCTGACCGGCTGGGTGCACTTTGGTCTCAGCATCCTTCATGAGACCTGTTTCGGAGTCCTGCGCATCCACCATCGGACACTCAGGAATAACAAGGAACCTATGGATCATCGCCTGATGCCGTGGTGTCTTCCCAGTGCCCTCCGGGCTAGGGGTAGAGGAAACGGCGCCTTTCATCTCCACAGGTAAATATTTAAAGATTCAAACGAGGCTGTCGAGCAATAGCTCTGCACTGAGACAGGAATAAGCAAGTGGAAGATGCACCCCGATGACTCAGACAGTCGGAGAGGCACTTAGACACCTCCAGACTCCGCGCGCCAATCTGGAGAAGAATTGTTTTGGTGTGCCGCCAAGGAAAACAAACCGCGGATGACAGCGCGCCCTGGTCCCATGCACTGTGTGCAGGGGGGCGGGGGGGGGGGGGAATGGCCGGATCCTCCTTTGAGGGATCCCACATGCAACTTCCCGAGTGAACCGGGGAGAGGCACAGCAGAATGACAGCGAGCCGCTGTATGCTTGTGTAGACGCGTGCCCATAAGCAAGTGCACGCACATCCAAGAAGGAGGGCAGTCTCGCCAATGGTAACATAACTAAGCTGTTTATACCAGGGCTCCGAGGTACTTATTCATTCAGCCTGAAAACTCTGGGGAAGGCAATTTATCTTCCTGCTGCTGTAGGAGCCCTGGTGAGGGGCACACAGCCCCAGAATGTGTGTGTGTGTGTGTGCGTGCGTGCACATTATTATTACACACAGGCATGGGGAAGCGCCCCTCGGGTTTAATCAGGATGGTCATTAGCGACATTTGATGAGGGGAAATCTGCAGGGACCACAGTACCAGTGAAGAGGTGAGAAAGGAGGCTGGGATTCGGCTCACACTGGCTTCTCCCTGACCGGGGATGGAAGAGAGAGGTGCTGCTTGCTTGCAAAGCCAGCCCCCCCAGAGAGGTGCTCTGCTTCCCCCAAAACTTTTACCCTTCATTGCACCAACAGATGGACCTGCTCTGCTGTGGATTTTTTTCTGAGCGAGTCCCGTCCCTCTCAGAAGCGTGCTGGCTGGCACCAACGCTGCCTCAGAGGGCAGAGCGGCCCTGGCATTCTGAAATGGGAAGGAGTCCATTGACTCATCCCCTTTGAACTCAGTTCCACAGGTGACTGGATGCCTCAGGCTAAGTTGGCACTCTCCGTCCCTCTCCCTGATTCCCCTCCCACCCTCCGCCATTCCCAGCCCCACGCCGCCCAGTGGCGGGGAGCCCAGAGGTGGCAAAGTTCTTTTCTGAATGTCCACCCAGCTCCTCCGCTCCTGCTAGGCTGCAGAAACGAAACAATCAGCACCAGGAGCGAAATTCCATTCTACACCCTGAATCCAGGGCTGTGCAGAGCTCAGAATGCAAGCTGGCTCAGGGAACGCGATTACATTCAGGGAAACTCTTCGCATGCTTTTTCCCCCACGCCCTGCAAATTACCCCCACGGTGCATTCGGTAATTGCAACCCCTTTTTGCAAACGTGCGACGCACACACTCGCTTCTGCATACGCTCCCGCAAGTCAGACCTTTTTTGAGCTAAAAAATCCACGGAAACAAAGCTATCCTTCCCATTGCTCCCTCTCCAGCCAGGGTCTGAAGGGAGAGGAGGTGCCCAGAAGTTCAGGGCGGCTCATCCAGAGACACTGTCTCATTAACATACCGGGGCATAAAGGACTCATTTGCATTGGAGAGTTGGAGCTGGATGTTGACAAGTGAGAGGAAAAAGTCAGCCCTCCTCCCCCTCCCCCCGACACCCCATACCCCTTCCCTCCAAAGGAAAATAAACAGTAGCATTTTGTTGCATTTTCCAAGGCAAAGGAGCAAAACCGGCGCACCGCGACCTGGCCGGAGAGGCGCATCCATCAGCCGAGTTTCCCAAGCCTCCCGCCTTCCGCCCTCTGCCTCCCGCGCCCCGGCAGCTCCGCCACTTGCCCCGCAACTCCGGCGGCCTGGGTCCTACCTTGGCCGAAGAGGAAGGAGCAGACGAGGAGCAGGTGGAGCTGGGAAGGTTTCATTCCTCGGGCGCGGCGAGGGCGAGCCGGGCGGGCAACTTGGGCTCGCGATGAGTTTCTCCTCCGCGGCTCGCGGGGCTCAGCCTGCGCCGGGGTCCTCACCGGGGTCGCCCAGCAGCCGTCCGTCCGGCGGTCCCCGGGGCCTCCGGCTCCAGCGCCTCCGGTCTCCGCAGCCGGTCGGCACGAGTGGCCTGTTTCTAGCCGCCTCGAGCAGCCGGGGTCTTCAGCAGCGTCCCCTCTCGGAGCAGATCCATCTCCGCTGCCGGCCTCCCGGGCGCACAGCTTCCTCCGGCTCCTCCCACCGCCAGCCAGCGAGCGAGCGGGGAACCAGTGACAGAAGGGCTCCTTTCACTGGAGCTGGGGAGGGGCGAGGGAGGGGAAACGGGCCGTAATTAAAGAGGAAACACTTGGAAAAGGAGATCTAGGCACCATGGAAGAGAGGGGTGTGCTCTGCTCTTTCTTTTCTCTCTCCCCCTACATAGGAGGAAATTCAGCTTCTCACCATTAATGACCAAAAGGCATCTTGAACAGCGAGTGGAGCTGTGACTTTTTTGTCCACACGCTATCATGTTGTCTAATGGGCGTGAAGTTAAGAATGACTATCTGCACGTGCACGCGTGGATATGCATGCCTCCCCTTGCTCAAAGCCTGCAAACCGGGCTGAAAGGGGGTGGGGGGGTGGGGGGGCTGAGGCAGGAAAAGAAGCTGTATTTCCCCCCAGAAAGGAGCTGGCCAGTGTGTGCAGGGAGTCGCAGAGTTGGGGAAGAGACAGCATGCTTTGCATTTTTGAGACTGGGGGTGGGGGTGGGGGGGTATAGGTGATAAATTCTAAGGGCGGACGGAAGTGTGCTTTGTGCTACTCCCAGAGAACAGAGTGAAGGAACTAGAGGGAAACCAGGTAGGTGTGTGACACGTGCCTAGTATTTAGTATTATCTTGGTTTGTGTATCTCCTACCAAGAATAAGGGAGCCGCCTGCCTTTGCATGTGCAGCCTCCCCTCTAACCAGCACTCAGAGTGTGTCTTTTCTCCTCCCTTCACTGGCCTGTATGGAAGGAGAGGCCAAGGTCAGGCAGCTGCCTCTTAAGAACCTTAAGAACCTGTCGTGAAACCCACATTCAAATCAAACTCGATTTTCTTCCAGGGCATCAACTGAAATGTATCTGGGTCTATCTACTTGATTGACATTTACATAAACCCGGGTCATTGGGGGAAATAAAATCATAGGCACAGACCATGCCTTCAGGTGCTCCTATTTTAGTGTGAACGTAAGGGATGCACAGAAGAGGCAAACTGTAAGGATAGTTACAGTGTATAAAACAGGCAGCTTTCTCCAGAAGGGGAGGTAATGAGTAAGAAGAGGAAGATGAAGGATGCGTTTTGGAGTGGTACCCGTCGCCTCTAACATCAGTCCTTACTGTCTTCAGTCACCGGACCTCGGAGAGAGGTCTTCAGGGAAACCTTAGCCGCTCTTGAGTCGCTATTCCATCCTTTGGTGAGTTTGCCAACTGCAAGGCAACATTCCTACTCCCCATCTCCACGTGGATGTATCCCCTGGCATTTAGGAGCAAGAAAGCGGGAAGCGGGGGGGGGGGGGGGGGGGGGGGGGGGGGGAGGGGGGGGGGGGGCCCTGGGGAATGGTGTGCTGGTAGGAACTGACATCTGCTGGGCTCACATCAGAAACCTACAAATGAGTAGGCGTCAGCAGTGTTGACTTTTCTATTCTTAACTTCATAGTTTATTTAACCGGGTCCTTAGAGGCTGTTAAACATACCAAACGGCCATTTGTAAGCAAACTTTTTTTTGGGGGGGGGGAGGAGAGGGGGGCAAAAGAAATACAGAGCAACAGAAAGTAAGAGGATCCCAAAGAGGCACCTGACCAACGAAATAGCAAACAGCATCCGCCCAGCTTCAGTCCATTGGCTCCTTGTAGCAGACAAGGCAATGAAACAGAAGAGGCAAAGCCGAAACACGTGCAAAAGATGAATACGAATTCTCCACCGCATGTGCCAAATAGCATATTAGGAGCAACGCTGTGGCCTGTACAGTTGCTTTCATTAATTCTATGGGGGTGGGAGAAACGGAAGATCCGGGTACGAATCCTAAGGCCAGGCGTCACAGAGAATAAGCCCAATAATAGAGAATGTGAATTGCACCCTCCAAAGCACCATTTGATGTTTTAACTAACATTCATCCTTTAAGCTGTTGTTTAATTCTGGTTGCTAATTCCTAAGTGGCCTGAGGCCCAGATTGGCTTAATTCGGCCCCCAGGGGAAATATTTCAAACCGGAGTCAGGAGGCCAGCAGGCTGTGCAGCACACGAAGATCGGGCCCACGGGCAGCGGGTTAGCGTGGGCGCACCCCACACACTCACGGGTGGACAGGAGATGCTTGGTGGGAGTCCGAGGTGGGAACGACCTTGTCTGGCTCTCTGGCTCTCCCGCTGGTCCCTGAATGTGGCCTCCTGACCCGTAGCCACCTGGGCCTGCTCTCCGCTCCACTCTCTCCACCCCTCACCCCTCCCCGCCGCCTCGGTCTCCGCGGAAAGGTAAAAGCCTGGGGGAAGTAATGAGCTGCCTGGCTCAGAAAGGACCGGAAAAACCACGGCAATCTTCAGCAGCCACCACGTGGGGCAGCGAGGACACAGCGGTACCTGCAGGACCCGCAGCGGGCCGGGCCCTGGCGCCAGCCCGAAGGTGGCCTCGCCATCTCCGCCCAGCGGGTCCAGTCCGCGCCTCCTCTTGTGGGGGGGGGGGGGGCGGGTTAACCACTGGGCGCTGCGAGGTGCCTGCGCGCAGTTCCCAGGGAGGCGGGAGATGCGAGGCGCCAGGAGGCGACAGCTCCACCTGATGGAGAAGAGTGGAGAGTCTCAGACCCTGGAGGGCAAGGGGAGGGGACCGTGGGGGAGTGGGTGGAGGGGATGGGGAGGAGGGGAAGGAAGACGGAGGAGGGGAGGGGCAGAAGGGAAAGGGAGGGGAATAGGAGGCAGGAAGGGGCGGGGAGACCCATGTTCTGAGCCCCGGGCAGGTCACGGGGTCTCTGGGCACCTCTGTCTGTCTGTCCGTGAAGGTGGAAGCCCTAAAGAGACAGCAGAAAACCAGCAACTTGGAAAACCGCCCGGGTTCTTGTTCTCTGTCCATCCAGGCTCCAGCTCTCCGTTGTGCCCACCAGGCAAGCCAGGGTCCCTCGCCAGCAGGTGGCATTCTCCCAGCGCTGCTCCTGGAATGCAGCCCAGGCCGAGTTCATCAGCCCCAGACCCCACCCCAGGCCTCTGTGCTAAGTGCTGTGTCCTTTGCCCCCCCCCCACGCCCCCCCCCCCGTCCTCGCCCCCCCACTCCCCCAGCCTGGAGCGCCATCGCCAAGAGGGCTGGCTCCAGAATCCTCTGCTCCCTGGCCAAGAAGTTTCAGTTGGGCCAGTCTCCAGCCCACAGCTTCCCAGCCCTGCTGTGCTGGCCCCACGCTTGCCCTAGAGCAGTGGTTCTCAACCTTCCTAATGCCGCGACCCTTTAATACAGTTCCTCATGTTGTGGTGACCCCCGATTTCATTGTTACAAATTGAACATAATTAAAGCATAGTGATGAATCACAAAAACAATGTGTAATTATATATATTTTCTGATGGTCTTAGGCGACCCCTGTGAAAGGGTCTTTCGACCCCCAAAGGGGTCGCGACCCACAGGTTGAGAACTGCTGCCCTAGAGGTTTCTGAGGTCTGGGACAGAGAGTGAGGCTTGGGGTTCCGGGTGCAGGTGTAGGACTGGGGGTACTGCTGCTCAGAGGCCTGAGTTCAGACAGACCATGCACCCGCTCATCATTACTCTCGGGTGACCTTCCTTTTGGCCGTTTGTCCTCCGTCGGTAACATTTATTATTCCCTTGATTTGTGGAAAGGCCTGTTTGAGGCACTTAATAAGGACATGTGGAACGAATACGTACATTCCTCTTCTTGGAGACTTTGTCCTGGGGCTGGGGAGGTGTATACATGGAAAACATTATGAAACATTTCATGAGCTTTTTAATAAGACAGAAATTGCCCTGGAGGTCATCTGTGATGTTGAACCCCCCCGCCCCCCACCCCCACCCCCTTGCAGGAAGGTCCTGAGATGCACACAGGCCCCAGCCTCCCTCCAGGGCCTCTGCTGGCCTGGGCTCCTCGCTCTCCTGCCCGGCTCACAGGGCCGTGCCCCCCCCCCCCCCGCCCCGCACCCCACTGTCTTCCTGTGCTCGCGGTACCTTTCCCACAGACAGGGAGAGAGGAGGCTGGCTGTTTCATGCCATGCGCAGTCATCGGGAGCAGAGAACTTCCTGTTTAATTTCTCTTCACAGTGTCTGCTGCACAGATACATTATAAACCACATTTCCTTTCTTTCTTCCCCCCCCCATATATCCTGCCAGTGCTGGCTCAGACCTCCGTGCCCAGGGATTTAAACACATTTTGACCAGGCCCCTCCTGGGAGTGCAGGGCAACTGGATAAGTTAATAAGGGCTTGAGGCTACATACACATCCCGAGACCAAATGGTCTTCAGAGGTCGTGCTTGGGTGGCAGCCCACCTGAGCTGGGCGGTCGCAATCTTCCGGCCTATTTCTTTTTCCTTTACCTGAACCACATTTCTTGCTCACATCTGTGCACGTGGATTATACGGCTTTCACCCGTGTTCACTGAGGTCCGTTGTGGAAGGATCCAGAACCAAGGAACCAGCTTTCGGAAACATCCCCCTAAAGGGCAGGGTTAGCCTGCAGCACCCATCAACCCCGGGCCAGGCCTCAGTTAGGGCTTAGGCTCTGGCCTGGACACTGCCAACTTCTGTAGACACTGAATGAGCCCAGGTACATCTTTCTTCACCTATAAAAATGACTGGTTGAGCCCTAGCTGGTTTTGCTCAGTGGTTAGAGTGCTGGACTGTGGACTGGAGGGTCCTGGGTTCGATTCCTGATCAAAGGCATGTACTTAGGTTCCAGGCTCAATCCCTAGCCTGGGCCAGGCCATGTGTGAGAAGCAACCAATTGATGTGTTTCTTTCACATTGATGTTTCTCTCTCTCTCCCCCTCCTCCCTCCCTTCCATCCTCTCTAAAAACCAATGGAAAAATATCCTCGGGTGAGGATTTAAAAAAAAAAAGACAAAAAAAGACTGGAAATGACTGGTTGCAGACAGTGGCTCTCTGGAATCCCTCCCAATCTGAAAAACCCTACCATCTCCTTCCCAGAGGGCACCTCTCAGCCTAGAGAGATTGGGAAGCCCTTTCCCAGTGCCCTCAGCATCAGGGCCCATCAGGGTCAGGGTCAGGGTCAGGGTTGGAGTCCTGGAATCTGCTCTCATTGATGATGACCTTTTCCAAAACCGGCTCCTGTTTATCAGATGTGGAGTGCCCTCAGTCTTTCCCCAACTTGTTTGCCGTGTCATCTCTCTTCTCTCCTTACTTTCCCCAGAACCACACCCCACAACCAGCTTGGATTGCGGGTTCCCGAGCAGCTTTTCCTCCCTGGACACTTATAACAGCAGTGGATGCAAGCCTTTTATTAAAGGACCCCCTTCAGAGCTGGGAGGACCACGGCACCTTGTATTTTAACTGGGTCTTCACACGAATCACGCTTGACTTTCAGACTTGCCCGATTGTGCGTCTTTCCTGAGGCCTCTCCAGCTCCCAGCTGTGCCCCCTCTCTTGCCCCCCTAGGCAGTAGGCACTCCACGGATAATGCTGAATGAATGGTAAGGTTTTACCTAGTGCCCCACATCTCATCTCCTGTTTTCAGAATCCAATTTAACTTCTCCTTCACTCGGTTATGAAACCATTGTCAAACATCTGGCACGTGCCCGCCACTGCTCAGGCTGTATTTTATGGGGATGGGTAATGAAGTGAGCCTATATATAGGCTGCGGAATGTGGAGCACACTTTAAGATGTGCAGCACTATAGAAATGAAAGGTATTTTTGTCTCCTGGGCGTCACTCTGCACAGGAGACAATGCTCCCGCAGCCCCCGTGGAAGAACAGTAGGCCTGTTTAGCCGTCACCGGGTCCTGCCTGCAGGGCACTGGGCATTCAGTTGCAGCGATATTTCTTTCAGTGAGGCCTGAAAAGTGCATCATTCAAGGGAAGAAAAGGCGTGAGAAATGTTCTGAAGGGCTGTGGCCGTGACCCCGGGCCTTGTCCTGTCGCTGGCTGAGGGCGCAGGCCGGCACCTTCATCGTGCTGTGGGGAAGGCAGCCTCGCCCCCCTGCTCAGTGCACAGAACCAGGCCTGGGTCCGTGGGGAAAGTGCCATGTGCTTCCGCTGTGTATATGACTAGGCTGATTGTGTGGCAAATATTGAAAGACAGAGTGAAATTCCAGTTTATGACTCATTTGTGGTATTCAAAGTCTTAGAAATTAGCCTGCATTTATTCCTTTTCTCTGTTATGCTTTCTCATAGCCTCCGCTCCATGCAAACATACACACCCCCTAGCCTTCGTTATAAATCAGTGAGCCTCTGCCGCAGCCTCAAGCAGCTGCGTCTCACTTGAGGGCCCTGTAAGTTTTCTTCCCGGATGACAAACTTGACTTTCTCTTGTTGTTGTTTTTTGCATACAGTTTCCTTCCTTCCTTCCTTCCTTCCTTCCTTCCTTCCTTCCTTCCTTCCTTCCTTCTTTCCTTCCTTCCTTCTTTCCCTCCCTCCCTCCTTCCTTTCTTCTTTCCCCTTTCTTTCTTCTCTCCTATAATAAACTTGCATATATATATATATATATATATATATATATATATATATATCAAGAAACTTATGTATAAATATATTTGTAACTTTTATATGTATTTACATTTAGAAAAGCATTTAATGTTTTTGCATATACAAAACTTTCCACACACACATAACTTACATTAACCTGCTAGCCACGGGCCTCCTATCCACGTCCGTGGAACTGCTGAGGCTGAGACCAGAGTTTCGTCATCTCCATCTGGACTCCTAGCTGCCTGACTCATTGCCTGGGCTACAGACTAGCAAACCCCTCTCCACGGTCTAACCCACTGTTGCACCCCCTTTGCTTGAGATTCAGTTCTGATATATCCCCCCATGCCTGAGCACATGGACTGTCCCCAAGATGGAGCATAAACTATGTGCATGGTATTTGGGGCCTGCCAATCAAGCACATGTTCTCTGTCTCATCACCAGCCCCCTCCTTCCCGGCCCACACGTCAGTCCCCTCAAAGTCCTCTTTGTCAATCAGAGGTGGCAGCCACTTTGACTCTCTGTGCCTTTCTTGTCCTGTCTTCTCTCCTGTCTTGACTTCTCCCCTTTACTCACCTTGTTGCCTAATAAACAGGAGCTCACCACTCAGGAATCAGTTGGACGATCTTCCCATGAGAAGTTTGCTTCACTTCCATCCCTCAGCCCAAAATGAACAGCTGCCCAGCTGGGCGTGGCTCAGTTCAACCTACGAACCAGGAGGTCACGGTTGGATTCCTGGTCAGGGCACATGCCCAGGTCGGGGGCTCGATCCCCAGTGGAAGGTGTGCAGGAGGCAACAGATCAATGATTCTCTCTCATCTTTGATGTTTCTATCTCTCTCCCTCTCCCTTCCTCTCTTAAATCAATAAAAAAAATATATATATATATATTTTTAAAATGAGCAGCTTATTTATCTAGGTTTCCACAGCATCCTATCACCTTTTATTATGTAACTATTAATGTTGCATTATAATTATTTATTTACTAGAGGCCTGATGCATGAAATTTGTGCAAGGGGCTTAGCCCTTGCAGCCCCTCCCAGCCCCTCGCAGCCTCGGCTGGCCCTCACAGCCCCAGCTTCGTCAGGAAGGTTGTCCGGAAGGTTGTCCGGAAGGATGTCACGAAGGTCGTTTGGCTGTTCAGTCTAATTAGCATATCAGCTTTTTATTATATAGGATATGTCTACCTTCCAAAGCATATTTGAGATCTTCAAGGTCACAGACGATTTTGTGGAATTATTTTGGCATATCCCAGTGTATTGGTCAGTGCTTGGCTTGCAGTAATTGTTTGCTAAATGGTTTCTTGGATGAAATAAAATTAGTCCAGCACTCCCAGTGTCCTTGGGACCATCGATCTCAAGCTGGAAATTTTCTTTCTTCCTCATCAGATGCCTTTAGATCCAACGAGATCTAGAAAATCTCATGTCCATCTTCTGGAATGAGACACACCTGGAGGATGAAGGAAGATTTCTGACTGGGCATCTTGAACCCAAGCCACGTCTCAGCATATACGGGAAGAGTGCTGTTAATCCGTGTAAATCACAACCTAACGCCAGTACTTGAGTGTCCAGACAGCTAGCAATCCTGCTTCTTTGTGTTGCGAACGGCACAGTCCCAACCAGTTGAGTAGCTGGATACTCTACAATAATGATATGGACACAAGTTCAAAGTAAATGAGAAAAACCAACATTAATTTTTCCCAGACTCAGTCCAATTTGAATTGAGTTGATGGTTCAGTGCTTTTTCTGTTGTCTCTGTCTCTTTTTTTTCTTCTTTTTCTTGTCTGTCAGAGAGTGTGAGCAGGCAGGAGTAGACACTCCCTCTCCTCCACTTTGCTTTGTTGTGCCAGCCCAGTTAGGCCCCGGCTGAAAACAGAAACTGTAGTATATAATCCCTTGGTTCTCAGTGTGGGGTTCCTGGGATGGCAGCATTAGCATCCCCTACGAACTTGTTAGAAGTGCAAATCTTCAGGCCTCAGCCTAGACTTCCTGAATCAGAATCTTTGATTTGGAGCCTAGCTACCTATGTTTAACAACCTTTCAGATAATTCTGACGCATGCCAATACTTGAGAATTACTGTTATTAGAATTCCTGTGTGCCATCACCCAGTATCAACAATGGTAAAGCGTGACTACTTCTTTTTTTAAAATATGTTTTTATTGATTTTAGAGAGAGAAGAAGGGTGAGGGAGAGAGAGAAACACTGATGAGAGAAACATCGACTGGCTGCCTCCTGCATGCCCCCTACTGGGGATCTAGCTCAAAACCCTGGCATGTGCCCTGAGCAGGAATTGAACCTGTGACTTCTTGGTGCATGGGATGACACTCAACCAACTGAGCCACATCAGCCAGGGCATAGTTACTTCCGTTGTATCTATCCTCCTTGTTTTCTTCCATCTCACTGGATTATTTTGAAACAAATTCAGACATCATATCCTTTCATCCACAAGTATTTCAGTATGTGATAAGGGGCCTTTAATGTAGATGAAAATAATACTTTATAGGATAATTTGTTAGCTACCTCGGCCAGACCATTCATCTTTAGACAATTCATTCGTAGAATATCCTCACCAGCATTAATGTGGTAGTTTTCAGCCAAAAAAGACAGCTCAACTAGATAACACAGAGAATGATTCTTTTTCCTTTTTTGGTTTAAGAATTTATTATTTAGAAAAGAATGAGTCTGGTTATGATAATGGGGAAGAAAAATTAACATCACAGAAGCAAGTCCAGGTTGAGCCCCCAAACAAAATGATGCATGCCTTCACCTTCAAAGAACTGACTCCTTAAAGTTTACTAGAGTCCCAACGCATGAAATTCATGCAAGAGTAGGCCTTTCTTTCCCGGCTGCCAGCACCGGCTTCCCTCTGGCACCCAGGACCCGGGCTTCCCTCGCAACCCCAGCTTTGTCCGGAAGGTCTTCTGGAAGGACAGCCAGAAGGACATCCAGCCTAATTAGCATATCACACTTTTATTATTATAGATAAAATTTCCTGCTACGTCCTATTCCTAAAATATGTGGTCTGATGGTTTTCCTAGGATGGTGATAGACTAACACATTTTATCCATACTCTTGGCCTGATCTTATTTCTGGTCCACTTGCCTTTGTTTGAATATTGGCCAGAGGTAAGATGCAACCCACATCCATGATCTGATAGCACCTGAAAAGTACAAGGGAGGGCACCCCTCACCTTGTTCTAATCGGCTGAGTGTGCAAGACCTGTAAGTTACCCAGCCAGTCTCGCCAGAGGGCCATGCCATTGCCTGGTCCCTCAAGTCACATTGTACCCCTCTCAATGCTTAGCCCACTGAGAAATCAAGAGAATGTTTGCTCCCCTTTGCAGGTGTCCGTGGCAAAAACTGACGCTTGCGTGGAGCATGATTTGATAGCACTATCTGTAAAGTGTCAGAAAGGGCAGGCGATCGATACACTTAATTTACTTGGAATAATTCATCGCCTAACCGGAGTTTTCAGTGAAGGCAGACACATTCCACACTAAACCAACTCACCCACCTGGATCGGGAGGAGAGCAGTGAATCCATCTTGTGAATGAGATGTAAAACTGAGTTTCCTGCTTTCATGAATGGGTCCCTTGGCCCTTCCTTTCTTGAGACGGGGTGTTCATTCACTCAGCCATGTTTCAAAGTGGGTGAAGTTTGCGATTGACTGAAGGTTCCCTTGCCGCTCCCACCTGAGCTGGCTGTTTTCACTCTGCCCTGATGTTGGCGTGCGCTGCTTGCTCACAGGCTGCCGGTCGGAGCCTTACTCCACCTCAAGAAGGAAAAGCACGGGTACTTTTCTGGGGTGGTGGCGATTTTTCTTTCCTTTCAAGGCTAAGCCGATAGGAAAACGGTTTGTCATGGGACTGGAAGTTACAGATAAGTAAGAACCGCATGTGGCAGTCGGGTAAGAAACTCAGCATGATGTACTGCGGTCACAGAGTCCCTTCGAGATAACTAGTGAAGAGGCATCTACACTCAGTGGCTTCACCATGATCTCCCAACCCATCTCTCTGCTACCGCGTGCCAAATGCTTTAAGGTAGAATTTGCCACCAACGATCGCCTGTGTGTTGTGAGTTTTTGAGAGAATCCTTTGGAGTGTCCCTCCCTTGTTACGATGCATCCAGGTCAGGTAAATGCTTGTCGTTGGCCCAGAGGCCTGGCCTTGACCCAGAACAGGAAGGGGACAAAATCAGAGATGCCCGTTGAAGCAGCTAAGGGAGCTTGGGGAGGAGGGATGCAATTATAAGGCGCCTTCGAATAATGATGTGATTGCTATCTAATTATGAAGGGCCACTTTCTACTTGAACTACCTGCAATTTGAACCCGCTGCACCATGGGCTCTCTACCAAGCTTGGGCGTGCTCCCTGTAGGACAGGGAAGTACGGGGCTCTGGAGGGGTCAGAAAGGTCCCAAGAGAGTCGCCTGAAAAGGGCAGGAGGTACGTTTCCATTCTCTGCATTTGTCAAAACTCCTCACTTTTTGAGTTATCTCCAAAAGGAGGGGAATAATATGGCTCTCCTCCCCTTTCTTGCTAATAAGTTGGCAAAAAAAAAAATCAAGATCTAAATCTCTGTGAATCTTCTTTATTATCCTTCAAGACGGGAGAAATCGATCAAGGAATATTCATTGAATGCTTGCTTTTCTCAGGGCGCTGGAGGGGATGCAGAAGATTGAAGACACGGGCGCCTTGGCCTCAGGGACCTTCCAAGACAGTTGAAGACACAAAGCAGACACCTTGTTTGATTCAGACAACCACTTATTCATTCATTTAAATGTCCACGAGACGTATTTATTGAGTGCCTACTTTGCATCAGGCAGTAGATGCAGGCGCTGGCAGCTCGGAGTTGACAAAGATTTACATTTTGGCCTCTAGGAGTCTCTTCATGGCCTCCTGGGACATAAAGAACAACAGCCGAAGCTTCTGAGATGAGCTGGAGGTGATGGGTGATCTGGATCCTCTGAGAGGGGCCCACACGTGGCCTGGGCAGGGCGGGAGGGACCCGGTTCAGATCTGCTGGGAGCCCCGGTTGGATTAGAGACCCTGACCCCTTCGTCTCCACTTCATGTTCCAGCTCCTTGAACACAAGCAATCAGACTCGATCGGAGAAGAATAATTGTGGTAATGGAGGAGGAGATTAATTCCTAATTTTGATTTCTTTGGAACCATTTTTACTTGACTGAGTCAAACTTGCCGGGGGAGATGATTCATTACTATCTATTTTAAAGCTCCACCAGGAAGCACAGTGACACGCCACAATGATAGAGAATGTGTTTCAAGTGAAGAAATCTCATTTTTTAAAAACTTTCAAAAAATTAATTTGGTTCTTCCTTGTAGAACATAAGGGAAAGAAATGACCTAAGACATTGCTAAGGGATTCACTACTGGTGATTAGACCCATACATTACTTATGTAAGCGAGAACTAACCCTGATACTTTCTTTTTTTAAAAAAAATCAAATATTCAGAAGCACATAGAGCCCAATGTGAATGCTATCTCTCACCAGCCCTCACCCCAAACTTCCTCCCGGAGGCATGGCTGTCCAAAGTTCTGTGTGGCTCCTTCTAGTGTCTTGTATTTTTACACACATGGAAGAACAAGCACTTTACATACACATGCACAAATGCAGTCACACATAATAAATGTTATTCTGCAACAATAGCTTCTTGGAAGTTAACATATCTCATAGATTTTTCTAATGAAGGTCAGCTTTGCTGTGTCTGAAGGAAACAGAAATGGAAGTATTCCTTTCCTTAAAAAAAAAAAATCTCTATTGTTGAAAGTATTGCATATATTCCCCCTTTCCCCCCATTGACCTCTTCTAGCCCACCCCTGCCCCAACTCCAGGCCTTCACCACTGTTGTCTGTGTCCATGGGTTATGCATATATGCATACAAGTTCTTTGGTTCATCTCTTCCCACCCACCTACCACCCCTGCCTTCCCTCTGAGATTTGGAAACAGCCCAAGTGCCCATCAGCAGACGAGTGGGTAAAAAAGCTGTGGCACATCTACACAACAGAATACTATGCAGCTGTAAAAAAGAAAGAACTCTTACCATTTGCAACAGAATGGATGGACCTGGAGAGCACTATATTAAGCGAAATGATCTAGTCAGAGAAAGTTAGATATCACATGATCCCACTCATATGTGGAATCCAAGGAACAAAATAAACAGGAACAAAATAGATCCAGAGACATAGAAGCATGGAACTGGCTTTTGAGCATTCCTTTCCTTCTCACCTCTTCTATCCAAGGATAGACTTGCTCCTTTTACCCACCTCTGATCCAGGTCCCCCGTGAAGCAGCCATTGCCATCCTGGTGGGGAGAGGGGGCAGAAGGGAGAAGCGAGGGCACAGGAGAAAATCCGAGCCCCACTGAGGCTCCAGGTTTTCAAATCTGGTCCGAACAGAGGGAATAGCAACAGAACCAAAAATTAACTCCTTAAACTTCTAGGCAAACAATGATTAGCTGATTTCAGGAAGCAAGACACCCATGCTCTCAAACTAATCGCTATCAAGCCCATGTTTCTTTATCACTCCTATGTGCAAGCCTACCCAAGTGCTTCAGTAGTATTCTTTCCAGCACTGTCCTTTTCCAAAGGAGGGAAGAGAAGGAGGGAGGATGGGATGGAAGGAGAGAAGAGAACGAAAAAGGCAGAAGTCAGAGGCCTCTGCCCCCTGCAGGCCTGAGGCTGAGCTGCTCTGGGCCCCTCTAGGGAGAGTTTAGAGCAGTGGTTCTCAACCTTCCTAATGCCACCACCCTTTCATACACTTCCTCATGTTGTGGTGACCCCTAATTTCATTGTCACAAATTGAACATAATTAAAACATAGTGATTCATCCCCAAAACAATATGTAATTATATATGTGTTTTCCAATGGTCTTAGGCAACCCCTGTGAAAGGGTCGTTTGACCCCCCAAAGGGGTCGCGACCCACAGGTTGAGAACCACTGGCTTAGAGGCTCTGTTCTCTCAGCTCATGGGGGAGCCACACACACAGCAGAAAAGGCTTTGTCTGAGTTCACCGTGTGCCCGTGCGAGGTTCAATGAGACCAGCTCCCCACATTCAAACCTTCGCACTCCGGAGAGAGATGAAGTCTTGGGGGAAGTATTCTTTAATTTATTGGGTTTTAGATGCAATTAATCAGAGATGTTAAGACCCATTGGGCCCTTATCTACCCCTCCTCCCCATCTCCCTGAGCATAAGCAATCAGGTCAGACTGGTGAAGCATCATTTTTGTGTCAGAGGAGATTAGTTGTTGAACGTGCAGGTTGTCGTGCAGTTGTGGAGACAAACAGAATACCTGGTCTTCGGTGACGATTCACTCAGTCCTCGGCAAATGCAGGGATGCAGGGCCCCGTGCTCCTGGAGGCCCCACAGCGAGACGTCTGCGTAACGGTTCAAAACTCTGGAATAGTCCTCATTATGTTGAAGAAGCTTACTCAATACAGGCCATGGAGCAGGGCCTTGGCAACCATGCCAGTCTGTGTCTTGGCATAAAATAAGGTACATGGATCCCCAGGGAAATCTCACAGACTGTACAGAGGTGTGGGCAGCGCTAGGGGAGACCATAAGAGGTGAGGCTGAGGCACTGGGGAAGAGGAAGAGTGGTTGAGCCTGGAGAGGAGGGACGCATGTAAGGGGAGCCTTGGAGAACAGAAGCCCGGGGCTGGGGCACCCGGCAGGAGCTGTGATCCCAGAGGGACAGGGCATAGCCATTGCCAGAGCCCAGCACTGAAGCAGGAAGGGGACCCTGAGAGAACCCCTCCCTTTTATTTCTTTATTTAATATATTTTTATTGATTTCAAAGAGGAAGGGAGAGGGAGAGATAAAAACATCAATGATGAGAGAGAATTATTGATCAGCTGCCTCCTGCACGCTCCCTACTGGGGATTGAGCCTGCAACCCAAGCATGTGCCCTTGACCAGAATCGAACCCAGGACCTTCCAGTCCACAGGCCGACGCTCTATCCACTGAGCCAAACCAGCTAGGGTAGAATCCCGCTCTTCTCTTGCACTCCCATCTATTGTGTATGACTCCAGCCGGAGGTCAGAAGGAAAAGGGGTCTGGAGAGGAAATCACAGAGTCAGCTCCTCAGGGCACAGAGCACAGTGGAGGTCATTAGGGAAGGAATCCTGGAGGTGGTGATGGTGGGGGATACAGAGACCAGCTACCCATCCAGCCTTGTGGAGATCGGACTGGAAACCTAATTAGGTCAGGACAGAAGAATGTGGTGGAGTTTCCTGAGGCTCTGGATCAAGTCAGAAGGGCAAAGTCTCTGTTGTCCACGTCACCCTAGGGCAGTGACGGCGAACCTTTTGAGCTCGGCGTGTCAGCATTTTGAAAAAACTCTTAACTCTGGTGCCGTGTCACATATAGAAATTTTTTGATATTTGCAACCATAGTAAAACAAAGATTTATATTTTTGATATTTATTTTATATATCTAAATGCCATTGAACAAAGAAAAATCAACCAAAAAAAATGAGTTCGTGTGTCACCTTTGACACGCATGTCATAGGTTCGCCATCACTGCCCTAGGGTGCGGAGCCCTTGAAGGATGAAAAGTGAACCAGCAGTCACTGGCCTGGTGAGCCCTGATCCTTCGATGGCCACCCCATCATAGACTCCACGGGCTGGGAGAGAACTCCACAGTTCATCCTTCCGCCTCCAAGGCAGGTAGGCTCTTCCAGGGAGACGGGAGGCCACCCCACTTTTACCTACACCATTTTATGAGATGTTTCTGGTTAGCCACCATTAGTCATGCACGCAACATGAAAAAACTCACTTCGGTGACAAACACTTGGGCATTTACCGTGGGACACGCACCACTTTAAACCCTGCTCTGGGTCTGGAGATTAACATGACGTGGTGCCTGCTCTTCTGAAGCCCGCGTTCTGCTCAATGAGGCAGCTATGTGCACGGCAAATTAGAATTCAAAGTGGGCTGTGACTAGTCCTTTCGTGGAGATCATACAAAATGCTTATGGAAGAACAGAAACGTTAGAGGTCAGTTTTGACTGTGAGCGTTAGAAACGCCGAGTGGTGTTTCAGCTGGGTTTTAGGAAGAGATGAGCTGGAAGAAGGGGTGGGGAAGGAGGTGGGGAAAGCAGAAAGGTAGAAAATGCCACCGCTGGTTGGCAGGGCATGGTGAGCTCTGGGACGCTGGACCGAGGAGCCGGGGCTGGGGACGCTCAGGAGTCATTGGGTGGGGACTGCAGAACGTCTGAATGTCAACACTAAGGCATGTGGGGTGAGCTTGCCAGTTACCTGCTCAATGCTCGATCTCCTCTTGGTCATTACCAACAGAACCCCAAGTTTTTTCAAAAAGTGTCATTATATCCATTTAAAACTATGGCCCGGCTGGCATGGCTCAGTGGTTGAGCATCGACCTATGAACCAGGAGGTCACGGTTCGATTCTGGTCAGGGCACATGCCTGGGTTGCGGGCTCGATTCCCAGCGTGGAGCATGCGGGAGGCAGCCAGCCCATGATTCTCGCTCATCATTGATGTTTCCATCTCTCCCTCTCTCTTCCTCTCTGGAATCAATAAAAATATATATTTTTTAAAACTACAGGCTTTCTCAGAAGGTCTCTGCAGGCCCACTGAGCTCCATGGCTCCCTGACTACAACTACATATTTGGAAGAGGGCACCAGGGAATGCGGAGGCTGCGGCAGAGGGAAAGCCCAGAGCAGCGAAGCCAGTGATGTGCTCATTAGATTTGGAGAGGAAGGAGGCAGTGAGGGCTTGACCCAGGGGCATAGAGACGCAGGAGGAGCCGGCTGTGCCATGCGCACCCTCCGGATGGACTGACGGAGGCTTGTGTGATGTAGAAGGACATGTCACTGACTGGCCCAAAGGGGATCAAAGAATGTAAGGGGACTGAGCATTCTTCAGTCTTAGGAGGATTTCAAACAGACCTTTGCAGGTTCTGAGACAGCGTGGCCTCATCTCACACTCCTAGGTGCCGGAACCAACAACAATAAAAATATCTGCGATCATGTCACACGCTCCCCCTCAAGAACCCGGAGCGTGGTGTGTAGTTGTTTCAAGTTTGTCACTGCGATGCCCTTGCTTGGCAAAGAAGGAAAGCATGTGTCATCTCTCCCCGTAGACGGACAGAGCCACTGCCGTCTGGAGGCGTAGGGACCTGCTTCCAGGGCCCAGGCAGATCAGGGGCAGAGCAAGGTGTCTACTCGGCTGGCCTCCAGCTGACCTGGGTTCCTCAGGGCCTGTGAGGCAGGGCAAACCCAAGAAGGGGGTACTGCCACCCGACACATGCCGAGCAGGTCCAGAACGCATGCTCTGACCAATGATCTCTCAACCTCTTCTCTTTTTTTGTCATGACCCATTGCGTTTCTCTCTGGAGGACCTGGGGCCGGGATGTCTCACCCAAAGCTTGGAAGTTTGCACGGGCAACAGGAATGTGGTGTCCTGGCCTCTTTTTTTCTTTTATTTTTGCAGACTGATGGGGTTGAGGGAGTACTGCGCCCCCTGGAGCTGTTTCTTCTTCGCGTGAGCTTCCAGGTGGCTTAGGGGCTGGCTTTGCCTCTTCTGAAGATTCAGGTCTCCATATCCAATTTTTCTGTAACCTACATTTCAATTTGGTCCGGTCTCAGACACAATTCCTTTCGCAGATCGCTGTTACAAACAATGGGGCATAACTGGTATATTTTAATCCCAAAATGGCATCTGAAAGCATTCTGCAATGCCGCCAAGCCAGCACTTTCAGAAGCATCTGACGGTATTAATTTCAGTCTATTTCCTGAGGTTTGCAGGAAACGAAAATGTGGAAAGTGCTGTGGCAAAAAATTTCAAGCTTCATGGGGGGAAAAAGGGAAGATTGACAGGAAACGGCTTTCCTAGGACAGCTTGGCGGAGTAGCGCTGTCCTCTTTTCTGCCCATCAGCACAGGCGAAGGGAGAGAGCCCAGCCCTGAAATGGGTGTGGCCTTGCCCCGACGCTGGAGGTGGGCAATGACCAGGGCACATACTCACGGGAGACCAGGCAGGGGGCCCTTTGGCCTGGGGTGTGAATCGCTGCTGTGGCCAGACTCTTTCATAAAAACAAAATTACATCTGCTTTTTATCAGAGTAAAGAAAAAAATGAAAGGAGACAATAAGACCAGTTTTTCTAAACCCCGTGACTATGCTGAGCTCCTTGATTTCCCCACGTCCCTTTTGCTTCCTGTACTGGCATCTGATGTTTTAAATTCAGGCCTTTTTGGAAAGCAATTCCTTCTAAATGTCCCACGAGCAATGTTAATCTGAAGCAAATTCTTCCTTCAAGCGGCACCATCTTTCCCTCCCTTCTGAAAGCCCTTTCTTTGTCGGGTTTAATCTTTCTTCTGGTGATCCCAGTGCTAGAGTTTCTCTCTCTCTCTCTCTCTCTCTCTCTCTCTCTCTCTCTCTCTCTCTTACTCTCTCTCTCTCTCTCTCTCTCTTCCTCCCTCCCTCCCTCCCTTCCTTTTAAATATTTTTTATTGATTTTTTTTTTTTACAGAGAGGAAGGGAGAGGGGGGATAGAGAGTTATAAACATCAATGAGAAACATCGATCAGCTGCCTCCTGCACACCCCCTACTGGGGATGTGCCCGCAACCAAGGGACATGCCCTTGACTGGAACCGAACCTGGGACCCTTCAGTCTGCAGGTCGACGCTCTATCCACTGAGCCAAACCAGTTAGGGCCTCTCTCTCTCTCTCTCTCTCTTCCTCCCTCCCTCCCTCCTTTCTTTCTTTCTTTCTTTCTTTCTTTCTTTCTTTCTTTCTTTCTTTCTTTCTTTCTTTCTTTCTTCACTTCATGAATGTATTAGAAATGGAACCCTGCCAGCCACTCCCCAGTCCTCTCCATCCTTGCTCCAATCTTAATCCCTTCCCCCAAGTCCAGAAGGTACCACAATCTGGACTTTTATATACATCACTTCCTGTGCTGCTTTATCTTTTATCACTGAAGCATGATTCTCAGACATTTCAGTTCAGGCTTGCCTATTTACTAAAGTTTTATGTGGCCCAAGACAGTTTGGGTCAGTGGATAGAGCGTCAGCCTGTGGACCAAAGGGTCCCGGATTCGATTCCGGTCAAGGGCATGTACCTCAGTTGCAGGCTCCTCCCCAGCCCGGGGTCCTAGTTGGGGCTTGTACAGGAGGCAACCAATCGATGTGTTTCCCTCACATCGATGTTTCTCTCTGTCTTTCCCTCTCTCTTCTACTCTCCCTAAAAATCAATGGAAAAATATCCTCAGATGAGGATTAACCAAAAAAAAATAATAATTTTATGTGTTCTTCTGTATCCTTTAATCTGCAGCTCCCTCTCCTCACCTCCCAGTCTTTCTCTTCCTCACAGTTCACCTGTGGGAACCTTGCTTTGCTTGTCCTGAAGGCTGTTCACCCCTGGGGGTGCAGCTCATTGTCCCTCTGTATTTCCTGCTAATTGGCAGCAGGATCCAAGGTTTGAGCCGACTTTGGTTCAATCCCTTTGGTCAGAACGTAGGTTATGTCTTGTTTTATTTTTTTCCATCAGGAGGCATCTGATAACTGTCTCCTTTTAGTGATAGAAGCACTTTTTTCTTTCTTTCTTTGAATTGAGTAGTTGACATTCAACATTAGTTTTGGGTGTCCAACGATGATTCAATATTTGCATATACGCTGAGAAGTGATGGCTGCAGGAAGCCCAGTTTCCTGGTCACCCTCTATTCGGTAGTCAGCGCTGACGGGTGACCTGGTGATCTTGGCTGTTTCCTGCACCGCCTTCCCACCTTATGGGGGGGCTCCTGCCCAGGTCTCTTCCTGCTTCTCACCAGCAGGTGGATGCAGTCCTGTTCAGTACAGCAGCATTTCCTGCATATTCACTAGCAGGCCCTGCACAGGGCTCTCCAGGAAGGATTACCACACATGCCCCGGGGGGAGGGGGGAAGGGTGACCCCTAACGCCTGAAATAGGAGGTGGGAAGGACACATGCCATGTCTTCCAGAGAAAAAACGGTTCCGCAGCTGCTGGCCTCCACTGGGACATGGTCTTTAAAGGTAAGGCCTGTCACTCCCTCCTCCCCAGCTGTCCTTGCTTGTTGCTATGAGATGAGCAAGGACCAGAGGGCAAAGCCTGGAGATGCTCGTGGGTGGGTGTGTGGAGCTGTGGGTAAGACAGGGTCACTTGGATTTTAGAGGAAGGCTAAGGGGTCATTGTGAACCCTGGAAAAGGCACCGCGGCCTTCCAGGCTGACTTTCCAGGCACCGACATCATCACGCAGATAAGGTTGCAAAGTCAGTAAGGAATTGGGCTGGGGAGAAATGCAGAAGGTGCCCAGCTTGGGCTCAGCCCAGACACTGCCTTCACGCCCCCTGCCCCATCTCCCTCCTCCCCCTGTCCAGCTCTCTGTTACCACCCAAGTGAGACTTTCTCTTTTCTTTTTTCAAACTTCTAGGTGCAAGACATGCCCAAGTGCCTTTTAACACGGATAGTGTTAAACTATTATGACTTGTTGTCATTGGGAGGAGGTGAGAGCTGAGGTGGTGAGAAAACAGGCCGCCTTGTTCCCGCCGCAACTTTTAATATAGACGGATCCAATTCAGCAAAACCTTCCAGGAGAACCCCTTTCAAACATTTTGATACCCCTCTGTGGTCTGTTACTATAATGATTCCCATGGGCTAGATGAGAAATAAAGGCTGAGAGATTCAACCAGGTTCCCCAGGCCAAGCGATCGGGGACCCATTCTCAATACAGCATGTTGTTAACTGTAGATCACTCAACCAACTTTACTCATTACTCTTCTTAGAGGCATTGCCAGGAATCCCAGGCGCAGCTGGGCCAACCCAGTGAATGCCGGGACTAGAACAAGACTTTTGAAAAATCACTGGGGTTTCCCCCAGCTTTGTTCCTCTCTGAGGTGAGCCCAGATTATGTCGATGATGTCACTGAGGTCACTTGGATGATGACAACCCCATGGAGAGCCACGATGATGTGTGAGGCTCAGGGCAAGGGACGGGGATGGCCTCAAGGTGTCTGCAGAATGAAGGAGGGAGTGGATGAGTGACGTCAGTAAGGAGTGAGTGGATACTTTAGAGCAAGCATGTCAAGCTCTTGGCCATAAACGAGGCATGCGGCCCACCGGCTGTGAGTTTGACATGCTGGCAGAGGGTGAGGCTTTCCCTGGAACCTTGGAACCTTTAATGTTCTGGTGAGTTACATGAAGGTGGACCCATTCCTTCGGCTCCTGTCCCACCTCCCTGCTCCAGTGTGGTGGTTACTGGTGTTAGCACAGATGCCAAAGACCATTCAAGGGGAAAACGGAAAGCTTTTTTTGAGCTAAAAATTAAGTGTGGGTTTGGCCTATTGATCTGAGCACAAAAGATGGGTCTCCTCCTTTGAACGCCCCTGTTGTGAGACACACAAAGGCATTTGCTAAATCCCAAGTACAGTAGGCGGAGTTCGGGAGCCTGTGAGTGGCAGCAGTGAGTCAATGAGAAGAGACAGTGAGTGGATCCTCAGGGTCAGGGTCTGGAGAAGTAGCTTTCAGGATTCTAAACACCGTTTCAATGCGCTGGTGTCAAGCCGAACTTTCCAGAGCAGAGATGGACTACTCTGTCCTCTGCTTTGAGGGATAATTCAGAATCCTGACTCCCGGTGATTATCTTTGATACTGTTCTCTCTTATCAATGAGCCTAGCAGTGGTCGGCAAACTCATTAGTCAACAGAGCCAAATATCAACAGTACAACGATTGAAATTTCTTTTGAGAGCCAAATTTTTTAAACTTAAACTATATAGGTAGGCACGTTGTTATTAACTTAATTAGGGTACTCCTAAGGCTTAGGAAGAGCCACACTCAAGGGGCCAAAGAGCCGCATGTGGCTCGCGAGCCGCAGTTTGCCGACCACGGGTAGGGGATCGCGCCCATTGCAGCTACGGTTCTTCGTTTGTTAAGCTTCGGTGGGGAAGCCTAATACGATCTGGAGGCAGAACACGGAGCCCGAGATGGACAAGACCAACTAGGGCAGGCCTCCCGGTCTGCCGGCGATGGAATTAATTGTCTATGTTCTGTGAGCCCTGGTGTGAATTGCTCCTATTTGGGACCCAAAGAAAATAATTTAAAAAGCTGAAACCTTTTGAGGTTCACAACTGGCAGCTTTTTCCCCTTCCCATTTCAGGCCTGCAGAGTGTTAGTCCCGAGTGCTTGCAAGGGACCTTTCCATCATAAATCAGGAAACCCTTGATCGTTAAGGATTATTTCACAGACTTTTTCTGAAAGTAAAAGAAAAATGGGGAAGGTAGAAACTTGATGTTTTCCAAACGCCTGCCCTTTGAAGCATGTGCCAGGGCTGCATTTCAGTCGGAGCGTTTCCCTCCGAATCCTTCCCTTCCTTCCTTCGACCACTCTGTCGTCCTCTGACTTCCTAAGCCTCAGCCCCCTCACACCCATCCCCCACTTTGGAATTCTGATGTGAGCTCCAAACTTCCTTCCTTTTCATTTTTTTCCATCAGATAATCCCACTAGAACCTAGGGAGACACCAGCACAGATGGATCTAGGGCAGCCGTGGGCAAACTACGGCCCGCGGGCCGGATCCGGCCTGTTTGAAATGAATAAAACTAAAAAAAAAAAAAGACCGTACCCTTTTATGTAATGATGTTTACTTTGAATTTATATTAGTTCACACTAACACTCCATCCATGCTTTTGTTCTGGCCCTCCGGTCCAGTTTAAGAACCCATTGTGGCCCTCGAGTCAAAAAGTTTGCCCACCCCCGATCTAGGGCCTCTAAGACCACACAATAAAAGAGGAGAAGTGAGCTGCTACATGCAGCTGCCACACTACCCACTGTGCTCTTCCCATTAGAGTTGATGGCACATAAACAAAATGGAAAATACACTTCTTCACTCAAACTAGTCATATGTCAAGTGCCCAGTAGACACATGGGGCTAGCTAGTGGCCACTGTACTAGACAATGTCGATTTTATAGACCATTTCTAACATCACAGAAAGTTCTATTGCAGTGGTTCTCAACCTTCTGGCCCTTTAAATGCAGTTCCTCATGTTGTGACCCAACCATAAAATTATTTTCGTTGCTACTTCAAAACTGTAATGTTGCTACTGTGATGAATCGTAATGTAAATATCTGATATGCAGGATGGTCTTAGGTGACCCCTGTGAAAGGGTCTTTCGACCACCAAAGGGTCGCGACCCACAGGTTGAGAACCGCTGTTCTATTTGATAGTACCGGTCTGGTCTCTCAATTGGTTTTAAGCTGGCACTGTATAAGAAAAAGACCGACAATAAGGGCTTGTTCCTTACGAAGGATGGTCACAGAAATGATCAGAACTTAGTTTAAGAACCAGAATACTTTTGAATTGAATGAGCCAGAGATAACTTCACAGAATTAGTGGTGTTCCTATCTAGGTCTCCAAGCCCTGAAGAAAGGTTAATAAACTTAGATCCTTTTGGAAATAAACAAAAGGACCCCGACTGCTGTGGACTGAGTTGCATCACCTCTACATTCTTATGTGCAAGCCCTAACCTCCTCCAACGTGACTGTACTTGGGATAGGGCCTCTGACGGGGTGACAAAGATTACATGAGGTCCTATGGGTGGGACCCTAATGGGGTAGGGCCAGTCCCCTGATGAGAAAGAGGGGAGACACCAGCGCTCTCTCTCCACCATGTGAGGACACCTCAAAAAGGTGGCCGTCTGTAAGCCAGGAGGAAAGTTCCCACAGAAGGCAACCATGCGGGCACCTGGTCTTGAACTTCTAGCCTCCAGAACTGCTGTTTGATATTCTGTTATGGCAGCCCACCGGCTAATTCAATAACCTTGTATTTGAATTCCCGCTACTAATAATGGATAACATGTGTATAGTATTTTCAAAAGTTGATTTTTATGGATCTTATTTGCTTTTCACAAAAGCCCCGGAGGCTGGTATGAATATTGTGATTTCACAGATGAAGAAAAAGAGTCCTGAGAATTCTCAGATAATCAAGGGTCAGAGTGAGTCTAGAAGCCAGGCCTTCTGCCTCCTAGGACTGTGCTCTAGCCGTACTGTTTTAGAGATGATAGCAACTGCCCCCCCCCCCCCCCCACTGCCCCTGGGCAGCTCTGAGCACAAGGACTCATCCATCGCTACTCTCACTTAGAGTCTGCCCAGCAGAAATAACTGAGATTCTGGGCACATGGGAATCAGTATTGCATACTCAGCAAGGGATTTGTGTCCAGACTATTACAAATATTTTTCTACTAGAGGCCCGATGCATGACATTTTGTGCAAGGGCCTTGGCCCCCACCGCCACAGCAGCCGCCTCTGCCTCAGCCCCCGCCTGCTGTGGCTTTGTCTGGAAAGACATCCACTCTAATTAGCATATTACGCTTTTATTATTATAGAGGATAAGTGTGTTTAAAAAAAGCGAGAGAAATTGACAAAGGAGGTGAACAAGAAATCTGCAGAAGAGAAAATTAAAATAGCCAATAAATACTTTTAAACATGTTACCTTGTTAGTAAAAAAGAAAATGTGTTGCTCTAGCCCATTTGGCTCAGTGGATAGAGTGTCAGCCTGTGGACCAAAGGGTCCTGGGTTTGATCCTGGTCATGGGCACATGCCTGGTTTGAGGGCTTGATCCCCACCCAGTAAGGAGTGTGCAGGAGGCAGCCATTAATGATTCTTTCTCATTATTGATGTTTCTATCTCCCTCTCCCTTCTTTTTTGAAAACAATAAAAATATATTAAAAAAAGAAAATGTGTTCCCCAAAATTATTTTTATACCAATCAATTAGGAAAAAAACGTAAAAGTCTTCTAATTTCAAGCATTGAAGAATAAACAGAAATTGTCATAACTGGACAAAGGAGTGTAAGTTAGTGCAGACTCCTTGGAGAATAATTTGCCAATATCTGGTGACGTTGAAGAGCTACACGCCCAACGATCCAGGAATTGACTTCTAGCCATGCATCTGAGGGGAAATTCTGCACATGTACACACACAGATCTGACCAAGGGTGTTCACTTCTGTCTTATTAACAATCGTAAAAACTTGGAAATGAGCTAAATGCCCATCACTAACATAATGGATAGTATGCAGTCCATACAATCCAATTTTTTTGTCTAATAGTTAAAACAAAATAAACTGGATTTAAACGTATCAACATATGTAAATTTCAAAACCATGATGTCGAGTGGAAGGACAAATTATGAAAATATGTGATGATATGGAGATAAAATTTAAGAAAAAACAAAAGTACGCATTATCTGGGGATACATAAACAGGAAAAATGCAAACAATTTAAATATAAAGATAAAATTCAACTTCAGGAGGGTGATTGTCTTTGCAGAGGGTTATGGGGGTCAGTTACATCTGTACATTTTTGCTTTGAATTCTCTTCTAGAGCAGTTAGGACAAAAAATAACACAATATACATCACATCTGGATGGTACGTGGATAAGGGTTAAGTGGTTCGCTGTACGTTTATGCATATACATTTGCCATAACTTAAAGACTCACAACTTTTACAAGATCAGCATTATCCTGATCATTTCATATCAGCACTCACAGCCCCTGTCTGAGCCTTATAGTCTCCACAGCAAACAGACAAGGGCAGAAAGAGGCACCCAGAGAAACTGCTTCCCCTGAGAGCCTCCTGAAGGTCAAGGGTAGAGCTGGGGTGTGACATCACAGTCTGGGGACCAGGCATAGAACTCACCCTGGGCTAAACAGAGACTCGGGGTGGAGACTGAGATCTCAAATTCAGACAGTGTGCAAGGATCCCGGCAACTCCCTCAGCTGTGCCTCTACTCCTCTGGAGCAGGCGTCACCACCTCCCTCCTCCTCCCCCCCGCCCCCCTCGCCCCCCCCCCCGCCGCCCCCCCACACTTAACATCTTGGAAAATAAAGCAAAACTAAACTTAAACGTAGTTTTTAAAGTAATTAATGGTAGACTCAGGCAATTGTTTTCTTGGGTCTCCAGAAAGCCTGGCATTGCGAAGAGTGCTTTGTTTGTTTAACAGGGATAAAAAAGAATAAAAGAATTTAATTAGTGTTTCATGAGTCACCCAGCTGACACTCGCCTTTTCCTTTAAAAAACAAACAACGGGTACACCTTCACATTAAACATCTCCGCCTTCCCTGCTCCTCCCTGCTTCCCACTCTGGTTTCAAGGCTCTCTCAGATCTTCAGACATGTTGTGTGATTAGATATTCAACGTTTTAGTCATCTTCTTAAAATATGTCTCTCTTAGATTCTTTGGATGTCAGCTGACGTAACCGCTTGAGTGAGTGGATGTCTATTGAGCAACTATTACATTAGATGCTTGTTCCACTACTTATTTTATTTGACTTTATTCGATTCTTATCACAATCCTTCATTTCAATCTTATTAAGAATCGTAAATAGATGCAAATGGACACAGTTCAAGGGACTGCTTTTTGACTTTCAAAGCAATATCCTTCAAAACAGATGCAATTATTAACATGACCCTCCTTGCAGAATGAAGAAAACTGAATCCCAGAAAGAGTGGCTTGTTCATGTTTATAAGGTTATAATCTACTAAACAGAGCCAGGATGTGAACACTTTGCTGGGACTCCAAGTCCTGGGTTGCAATCCTAGACCTGCCACTAGTTAGCTGTGGGTCACCTTGCCTGCCAGAGCCTTCCTTTTGTCATCTTTGAAATGAAGAGGGTGGGCCAGACGATGTCTGTTTGTTTCTAATCCTAGGTCTTTTTCTGTGGCCTTTTATTATACAAAAGAACAGAAGGAGGAGGAGGAGGAGGAGGAGGAGGAGGAGGAGGAGGAGGAGGAGGAGGAGAAAGAACAGAAGAGACATTTGTGTGTACCCTTTTTATTTCTTTTCCTGCTTCTCTCTGAACAACAACTTAAGGAATGACCAACCGAAAAGAGCCAAAAATATCCTGTTGAACCACATGGTCCCCCTTGGGTTCTGACTCTGTCCTCTGAAAGGCTGGCGCATTTGAATCAGCCTGTGTTTTTATAATTCCGAAGTGTCTACTATACACAAAGAATGGGGATCTGAAAAGGCCCTGTGCACATACAAAGCCAAAAAGCAGTGCCCTGAACTGTGTCCATTTGTATTACTTTGAAATGGTCTTCATTTGGAGATGAAGGCCCTTCCTGTTCACAGGGTGGGGGTGCCAGCTTTTCCTCTCCTAGCTCGAGGCCTGGGCCGATGAGTTTTAGATCTGGAAGGAGAGCCATCTATTTGCTCCAGGGATGATTCTGGCTTTGGTGACACTATAAGGGGTTGAACTTGAGCTGGGTCCTAGAGGAGAGGTGCACTTTGGATATTGCTTCAGAAGGTGGTGTGTACTGTGTTGGACGGGTAGAAGGTCAAGGCATGACATTCCTCTAAGTGAGAGGGGGAAAGGAAATAGAACAGAAGATAGAAAGATGGCATATAATTAGAAATAGCAGGAATGTGAAATTTGTCAATAGGCAGGGTGGGGGCAGTATAGAGAACAGATGTTGGCCTTAGGCTGTTTGGGATGGGATTCTGGCTCTGCCACTTACCAGCTCTTGACCAGCCGTTCACTTAACCTCTAAGCTTTAGTTTCCTCATCTATTGTGAGGAACCCAATTGTTTAACAGGATTGCCATGTGGGTTAAAGAAAAAAACTTCTTCCCTAGCCGGGTTGACTCAAAGGATAGAGCATCAGCCTGCGGACTGAAGAGCTCTGGGTTCGATTCCAGTCAAGGGCAAGTGCATGGGTTGAGGGCTCGATCCCTGGTAGGGGACGTGCAGAAGGCAGCGATCAATGATTCTCTCTCATCATTGATGTTTCTATCTCTCTCTCCCTCTCCTTTCCTCTCTGAAATCAATCAACCAATCAATAAGTCAAAGAAAAGAAAAAAAATCCTGTGTGGCTTCTAGCACAAAAATGTTTAAATGTTAGTCACGGTTAGCAGGGCATAAGGAATCTCAGCCATTGCCTTCCGGGGGGCTACCGAATGTTGCGAACACGGGATGGATGGTTTTTAAGCAATAGCAGAGTGCCATTGAACTCAGACAGAGACAGGAGAAGATTTTGGAGGTCATTGTGATGATTTGGGTATGAGGTAATTGGGTCATGGCTTGGAATGATATGAATGAGGATAAAAGGGAAAGAGTAAATGTGTGACAGTCACTTCAGAATTTAAAAGTCTAGCCAATCAAGGGGACAAAAGAGAGAGCTGAATAACAGGTGATGCCCAGTTGTTGGCTTGGCCTATTGAAATAGGGGCATCATTGAATAAACCAAGTCACTGGTTTTAGGGGGAGAATCCACTTGAGATCTCTTTATTAATTTTGAGGGTCGGGTGGAACATCCACATGGACCTCTCTGGGTGAGCATCAGAAGTATTCGCTCACTGAGTAACTGCATTTATAGTTTGAAGGTCCATACTTATTCCCTAAACTTCACTTATGTATGAATTACATTCTCCCCTATTTTATACCTCCGATAGTATCTTTATTTAATACTTTACTTTAATTTGACTTAAACTGATTCATGTGGCTTCATTTAAGCAACAGTATCTGTGAAATCTCAGGTTTTATGTGCTAGTTATAGTTTGTCTACGGTAATGTGCATTAAAATAAGATCATAACTGTCAAAATAGAAGTATTCATAAATATGCCTCCTAAAACCATTCCTGGTACCATCATCGCTATACATACATTTTGTGAAATGGGGATAAAAAGGAAAATTAAAGCCACGAGAAGTGCTGATTTTCTCATGGAAATAGACTAGCAAGATCAGGAAGTGAAAGAGAGGGGGAAGGCAGTGGCCAGCAAATTACAAAGAAAGAAAGAAAGAAGCTTAGGAGAGCCCTAGGCAATATAATGTAAGGGCAGGGTGAGAGGAGGTGAGGTAAGAAAAATTCAAAGAAAAGGTGGTAACAATGCTTAATATCTAGAAGAATATATTTTTCAAAAGGCCACGTTATTGAGAATTTCATAAGCAAAGGAGGGGTCAGATTCTGGATATATTTTGAAAATATAAAAAATATATCAAAGGGCACCAAAAAAAAAAAAATGCGATTACCTTTTCTAGGCGACCTGATAAGACTTCGGCATAGTAGTAATTCGTTAAACTCGCAGCTGTAGCAGGACCGGTTGGCTGTGGAGGCGTGGCGTTTGTTTAAAACTCAGGCCGAAGGCCCTCTGTGGGCCTGTTTCTGCATCGTCTGATGACTGGCACAGAGTCCACGAGGTAGACCGGTGCGGAGGAAGAGGTGGGCTAATCCCTGTCAAATGCTTCCCCTTCGGTGGGAACACGGGGAAGGACTGTGACAGCGACCTCAGGCCATCATTCATCCATGTTCCGAGAGCGGATTACAACCAAAGCCCTAGGCTCCGCCCCGGAGGGCGTGGCAAGCCAAGGCGCCAATAGGCACGCAGCGCACCTGGCTGCTGCTCCATAAATGCCCAATAGCATCTGGCTGCAGCGCCATAAATGCCAGGCCCTGCACGGAGCAACTACGTGCCAGCCGACCTCATTACCTCCAGACACAGTGGCTCCTGACCGCGCCCGATGAACTAATGGATCCCAAAGCTGAAGATCTAGTTCAATTATCCGGCAACTGCCAAGATACTCACCCTTTATCTGAGGAAATTGCGGAGTTCCTCCAGGAATTCTGTGAGACACTTGAGCCAACAGCTCCAGTTGCACCAGAGCCCCAGATCTGCATGCCTGTGACTGCCCGTGGTGACGAGAGCCAACATGAGTCCATTCAGAACCAGGTGATGGCTCCTTTGAAGCCCACAATGACGGTTTCTGCATGTTCTAATATCCCTGGGACAGTCCTTGACCAGAACTCAATAACTCTCCCCGTTAATGCCTTCGATAAGCCCCCTGGAGAACTAAATGAGACTGTCTCCGTGGACCAGATGGCGACCTCCTTTGATCAGGGAAAACCCACAGCAACCTCCTGGATGATAGGTGGTACTGACAACCCAAAGACATTGTTCACTGATTGCCACAAGACAACCATCACTGCAAACAACATGACAATCTCCAAAGAAGGCAGCCAGATGAAGACCTTCAGTGATGAACAGACTGTCGATGGAGGCCAGATGACCTTTGGTTTGGACCAGACCCGTGATGGAGGCCAGATGACCTTCAGTAGGGACCAGACCCGTTATGGAGGCGAGATGACAGCTCTTAAATGGGACTATCCAGTGACCTTCATTGGCAACCACACCTTCGCTGGGGGCCAGGTGATAACATACGGCAGTGACAAGACTCTCTATGGGGGTCCGATGGGGACACTTAAGGGGGACCAGATGAGAGCCTACACTGATGACCACACTCTCTCTGGAAGCCATATGATGCCATGTCAATCGCCATCATTGCCATACCTAGGATTCCAGGACTGTTCAAGTTCCCATTTGACCCAAGGACAATCCCTAGGAGAGCAGAAGTCAGAACTCAAAACCAAGAGACGTTGGTTCCCGAAGAATCGTGACTGTTTAAAGCCCTACCGTTGCACATACCAGGACTGTAAGGAATCATATTCAAATTATTGCTCTCTCGAAATCCATACTCGCAGACACACAGGAGAGAGGCCCTACAAATGCAATGTGAACGGATGCACATGGGAATTCACCCGTTCAGATGAGCTCAGGAGACACAGCAGAAAGCACACTGGGGAGCGACCCTACCCGTGCGCTCTGTGCGGCAGGCGTTTTGCACGATCTGATCACTTGAAGCAGCACCAGAAAGTCCACCAGTGGCTATGAACCTGAATCCATCAGCCCATGAGGAAACAGGATTCTCCCTAAGCCTTTGTTTGCTTAGCACCTAGCTTTGTGCCACCACACTGCAGGTGCCTCATATTTCTTGCAAATTTTAAGGTTTTTATTTTCTAAAACACAGAAGAAATAGCCCAGCTGGTGTGGCCCAGTGGTTGATTGTCGATCCATGAACCAAGAGGTCACTAGTTTGATTCCCAGTCAGGGCACATGCCCGGGTTCAGGGCTCTATCCCAGTAGGGTGTGTTCAGAAGGCAGCCAATCAATGATCCTCTCTTATCATTGATGTTTCTAGCCCTCTCTGCCTCTCCCTTTCTTGCTGAAATCAATAAAAATACATTTTAAAAAAATGCCTCTCTCTATTCCTCTCTCTCTAAAGATCAAATAAAAACATTTTAAAGCATCGAAGAAACACATGTATGCATTTCAATAGAATCAGAAGCATTTCATTTATTCAAAAAAAATTAAAGAATATATCAAAGTCAAGTCAGCATGCATGATTTGCTAATGGATTCAATGTGGGGTATGAGAGAAAGAGAAGAGACAATAAAATTTCCCTGGCTGTAAGCCTGAGCCATGGGACTCAGTTGCTGCTATTAATTGAGGTATGGAAAATTATGGGTGGCCCAAGTTTGGGGTGAGGGGTGATCAGAAATTTCATTTGCACAGTTTGAGTTGTAGATTAATTTTCTGAGAAGACTTAGAGAAAACAGTAGGATACATGGGTCTGGAGTCCAGGGCTCAGGATCAGCCAACAGATAAAATTGGGGAGTTGATAAATATAGGTTATGACTACATTTACAAAGCTAAACATTCTTCTTGTAGTGGTTAGAATGGGTGCAGTTATGCTAGGTAACAAGTCGCCCCACCTGCCAAATCTTAGTGGCTCATGACTTCAATATTTTCCTTTCCTGTTTATGTTATTTGCCCGCAGTAGGCCCACTGCGAGCTCTCCTCCGTGTCTCCTCACTCTAGGACTCAGGCTGACAAAGCAGACAGAGGTGAGAGAGCTGTGGGGAGGCTTGCATCAGCAGTGGGATTTTCCGTCTCAGAAGAGATGTATGGCTTCCACGCACAACCACTGGCCAGAAGTAGCCATGCAGCATCCTTCCTCCCTTGTGGGTCCCTGAAAATGCCTTTTCTGGGGACTCCATAAGAGCTCCACTTCCCCCAGCAATAAGCATCTCTAATAATAAAAGGGTAATATGCTAATTAGGCTGGATGTCTTCGGAACATCATTCCGGACATCCTTCCTGACAAAGCCGCGACAGGAGGGAAGTCAGCCAGGGTCCCAGTTGCTGGAGAGAAGCTGGTGCTGGCAGCTGGGGGAAGGAAGGCCTACTCTTGCATGAATTTTTTGTGCATTGGGCCTCTAGTAGAGAATAAGAGCTTCAGCTCTCAGGGTACAAGGACTGGGTTGAAGAGCTGCTACTTTGTATTGTCTCGTCAATTCTCTTAACCTAGGTTTCCTCATCTGAATAGGGGGCTGCTGGGAAGATTAAGTAACTTACTGCCCAGTCCAGCTCATGTGAGAAGCATTCATTGGGGCAGCTAGCATTGGCATGCTGGTGGCATGTCGAATTGCTAGGGCAATTTTGGAAAACTGTGGCGGTATCTACAAAAGCTGAACATGTGTGTAACACATGATTCACCATTACAACCCTACGGATGCACTTGAGAACCTGTGAACATATTTCACCAAAAGGCAGGTACTAGAATGCTAATTTCAGCCCCCCAACAGGAAACCACTCATTTCGATCAGCAAACTGTGGTGTGTATGTATATAAATATAGTCACACATGTATACTGATGGGGAAAATGAGACATTTTTAAGGGGCTAGCAATCTGAATCTGTGCCAGTAACCTAATGCACATTCTTGATAGCCTATAATTAAGTCACTGCCCCTTTCTCCACAATCTGATCTTTCAAGACCTGTTTACCTAAGTACTATTCCCATTTTACAGAGGCCATAAACCATGAACAATCGCCGGAGGGGGTTATCAGTACTGGTGCCAGGCCAGGCCTTTAGGTGTGGTCTCACAGATCCCCCCCCCCCCCCCCCCCCCGCCGCCCCGCCATCCCAACACCTGGGCTTTTTGCAAAGCCCACGAAAGATCTGGAAGTCCCATCCCATATTTGGGGGACAAAGAAACCAAAGGGTATAAAGGGAAAGCTTCCTCCATATTGACTTGCTCAGGCTTTGGAGAGAAACAGTTTCCCCTGAGTCACTGCACTGGTACATGCAAGACATCTGAAAATAAATGTTTTTTTCCTGTGCCTCCAAGTACCTCTGTGTGTTCTTGCATCGCCTGGTAAATTCTGTAACAATACGACCTAGCAATCAGAAAACAACCCAGCACTCTGTGTGAATCTCACAAATTGTGGTGAGGAAAGCAGACAGACATTTAGCAAATACCTTCCCTGTGATGATTCCATTTATATCACGGACACGAGCAGGCAAAACCAAGCTCTGCAGATGAAAGCTGGCACCCTGGTTCCTCTTGGGAGGAAAGAGGCGAGTTCCTGGGAGGAGCCAGAGGTGGACTTGAGGGGTGCAGGACATGTTCTGTGATGGGTGCAGTAATGTGTGTCTTCCGTAGGAGGAAATAGATCAAGCCGCGCATTCATGATGTGTCTTTTCATTAAAAATGTAAGATTTTTAAAGGAAAACAATAAGATCAGGTGTATGATAGTCGCCAAGTAAAAGTAAGCTACTTTACTTGGTGGAGACACCGGATCTCACTTGTTTTTTAATCACCAATTGCTGCCTCTTTTCCAAGGGGCTAAACTTCTGTGTAAATAGGATGTATATCCTATCGGCTTGATTGGCGGTTCAGACACATGTCCTTACACTGCCATTGTAATTAGATTGGTGGAGAACCCGGAAATTCCAGGTGGTTACATTTGTCTCTTGATGGCTGGACCTTTTTTTTTTTTTTTTTAAAGCAACCTGTTGTATTTATGAATATGATGGTTGCCTGGGCTTGGAGGAAGCCACCCCCACTGCAGCTAGGCAGCCGTGGGCAAACTACGGCCCGCGGGCCAGATCGTGGGCCAAAAAAAAGACTGTACCCTTTTATGTAATGATGTTTACTTTGAATTTATATTAGTTCACACAAACACTCCATCCATGCTTTTGTTCCGGCCCTCCGGTCCAGTTTAAGAACCCATTGTGGCCCTCGAGTCAAAAAGTTTGCCCGCCCCTAAAGAGGCTAGTCTTAACAGGTTAATGAGGAGATTGTGATGCTAACCAAAGAGGTACAATGGGGCAAAATTGCCCCCAGCACCCTACCTTTTCTGCAGAGTGTCAGTCAGTAACAAACAGGGCTCCTGGACCGTGAGAACTAGCCTTGAATTGAAGAGCTCCAGCAAAAAACAAAAACATAAACAAAAAAACAATGAAAGTCCTTGCCAATTTAATAAGGCAATCTCCGGCTCCCTCCTGCTTGATGATTTCTTCTTTTCCCGCAGCTGGCTTGAAGTGATGCAGGAACTCTCATCATTACTAGAAATAAACACAGCCCAGATTCAGCGGGGCTTAGCCAAGAAGGGCAAATGTGCACCCCGGAAACACTGAGGGGCCCGCTGACTTGTGTCCCTGGTGCTGGCCGGTTGGTTGGGTATCGCTGTTCAGGAACTGGGCACCTGAGTTGGGAAGCGGTCTGGTGACCAGGATTTGCTCTTTCCCTTTGCTTACTCTACCCTTCAGGATTCGGCCTGGACTGTCTCAACTAGCTCATTTTAGTTCTGCCTCATTAGAAAGTGCCTTTCTATTTCTTCCTTCCTTCCTTCCTTCCTTCCTTCCTTCCTTCCTTCCTTCCTTCCTTTCTTTCTTTCTTAAAGAATTGCCTTTTCTCTTAGGCATTTTTACTTGATTCAAGGTAGGCCATCACAATCCCATTTTCTCCCCGAATGAACTAGAAGGTGTTTGGGTATAAGTATGTATATGTGTTTGCAATGTCTATGGAGACTGCAATGCAAACCTACACACCTGACAAATATGTTCCTTAAAGATTAGTCACAATGTGATCGGTGAAAGTGGGGGATCCCTTTCCCCACCGAGTGCTTGGGGGCAGGGTCCTTATGATATCTGGAGAAAAAAGAATTTTCTGAGACTCGCACGGGAGGATGAGCGCTTTTTATTTGCATGGAATCACGTCTCTGGGACTCCAACGTCCCATTTCCCTGCATTCAGCCCTGGATGATGTGCAGCTGGGGAGCCAGCAGTGCTAGAAGCAGAGCCAGCGTCCGAAGTTTCCGTTCCACGGTGGAACGGGGTCCCGTGCAGCATTAGGCTGGTTGCAGTCCGTTAGTCCACTGTGTGGGGTCCCCATGCCCTGAGCCATGTGGGTAAATGCAGGAGAGCAGGAGGGTGAGGGCCCCTGAGGAATCAAGAGCCAAGAGGGCAAGAGAGCAAACTCCTTGGTTAGGACATTAAATATCTCGAATCTTCCTGCACTTGTAGTGGCCATGCCCATTCTGGTCAATGACCTGGTCCCAGGTGTGACTGACAGGGAACACCTTCCCTATTCAGCTAGCCTTTACTGGGCATGCCTCTATTCTTCTGTCCGGCCCCTTCCTCCATCAATCTGTGGGGAATAGACCGGGGCCCCCTGGAGAGTACTAAATTGCACAAATGGCATGCCTGTGATATTTTACCTTCGCTTTGTTCCTTCCCAGTTATTCATAACCACGCTAATGAGAACAGTACCAACAATATATTACTTTTCGTGGAAAAGCTAAACATGGGAAGGCTTACTTATTAAATTAGATAATTTTTTGGAAGACAGTAACACGTGGGTAAGCATTCTCACTAATGCTTAGCTATTATCGGTCACATCTTAACTTAATTCTGATCTTATCCCTGATTATCGGCGTGCTTCTTTCTCAATCACCCTCAGCACCGACTTGGAAACTAAGGCAATCAGTTCAATCCATTGAATACTTATTGAGCGCTTACTATATGTCAGGCACTGTACTTGGTATTAGAGATAGGAAAATGAATAAGAAACTGGCTGTATGTTCAAGGGGCTCACATTTAGACAGAAGGGCCAACACGATCACAGAATGTTAGGGAATAGAAGCAAGTAGGAATTACACATAGAGTAAGAGGAGGACGGAGTTGGAGTTAAAGGTGGGAGGATTCTAGGAAGGGCTCCCTAAAGAAGGGTGCATTTGAATTCGGTTTTAGAGGATGAAGAGGAGTTTTCCGCATAGGTTTTAAGACAGAAAGAATGCAGCATGCACAGGCACAAATACTTGCAATGGCCTAGTGGCTAGGCCGTCTCGCTGGGAACTAGATGCAGTTATACTAGATGTGGAAGCTTGATATGTAGATAGAGATAAAGTGTATCTAGGCAGAAATCTTGTACCTTCTTCTGTAGGTGATGGAACAAGTGTGAAGGTTTCTAAGTAGGCACATGATGGATCATCTGGCATAAGAGAGGGCATAGGCTGAGGGTGTGCCTGGAGGTGGAAATGCTATCTGTTCAATGTATGAAGAACCGTTTCGAGGTTGTTGCACTAGTTCAGGCTAGGGATGATGATAATTTGGACAAAAATTTTAGGATGTTTGAAACGACAGGACACTTGGAGAGACATTTAGAAGGGCCAACACTTTGATGAGAGAGATAGAATTCATCTTAAAATCCTCCTTCAGCTCACCTTACAGCCTTTGCAATATCTTGTTGGCGCCTCTTTATTTTTAATTCCCAATAACACAGCGATACTGGCGAGAATGTGCAAACTCCCAAACCAATCTTGCAAACCTAGAGGGTCTCTTGGCACTTGCTGGGAGACGAGTGGAACGGCCTGGACCGCTTCTCTCCACCTGCTCCTTGAGCCTCCAGCTGGCAGCTCATGGGGTGCAGCATCATTTCAATACTTTTCTTGAGCTCATGGCCTGACCGACTTCACAGAATTCCATTGCTACGCCTAATGACAGCATAGACTCTCTAACAAACACAGTCTCACACAACAGGAAACTGGAGCAGTTCATGAACAGGTGTTAATGGGTTTAATTATTCATTTTAATCACAAAAGGAAGTACTCCTAGAAAAATCCATTTTGGATGTAGCAGTGAGGACACTTAGGGTTGCAAATAATAGAAAAGCTAACCCAAACTGAATTAGGCCCTAAAGGGAATTGATTAGTGTCTGAGCAGGAATGGAGGCATGGCTATGTCCAGGCAAAGTGTCTGCAGACCCATCTTACTTCCTGGCTCTTTCCCAGATTGGCCTAATCCTTTGCTTCCATCCACTGGTCATAAGGCAGCAGCCAACATGCAGAGCTGGTTTAAGTCCAAGGGTAAAATCGAACTCTGCCCATCTGCTGTTCTGAGGACAGTAGGGGAGATTCCCCAGACCATATGGGCTGACAATGGACGAAGCTGTTTCCCCAAGGAGGTCCTGAGTACTGGTACCAGAGGGAAGAATGGATAGCAAGCCGGTGAAGACAAGAAATAGCTCCCTTAATAGGAAATCCAGAAGTTCTGAGAGGAGCATGCAAGTTTGAGTTGACTGAGTCTACTGATTCATTTGCAGTTCACTCAGCTACGAACTCCATGATGGGTGCTCCCTAAATATGTGTTGAATGAGTGAATACAGCACGCTCTTCCCATCGGAACTGCTACCTGGTTTCCTGATTCTGAGGAGCTAATTGTACCTGAGACTTAGGGCTCTGTGTCACGTGCCACTCTCCTGTCTGCCACACTCGGCCACAGCGCTGTCACGCTCTACTTCAGTTGTCTGTTTACATCGCCTCCTCTACCCTCTGAGGGCAGGGGCTATGTCTTTCTTCTTGGAATTGGAAGAACACAGCAGAGCCCTCGCACAAAGTCTGTTCTCAGTAATTATTTGTTGAATATGTGCATACACGCACGCATGAGCAAATGAATGCATGCACAGGTTAATGAACAATCCATTGAAAGCCAGCTCTTCAATCCTTCAGAATAGTAGTTTCTCTCTCTTCTCAGTCCCTGCAATTAATTCATATACTAGCCTACAGCAGTGATTCCCAAACTTATTGGTATATTAGAGTCTTTTTTAAAAGTTTAAAAACCAGGACATACCCTAGACCAGGGATGGGCAAACTTTTTGACTCGAGGGCCACAATGGGTTCTTAAACTAGACCGGAGGGCCGGAACAAAAGCATGGATGGAGTGTTTGTGTGAACTAATATAAATTCAAAGTAAACATCATTACATAAAAGGGTACGGTCTTTTTTTTTTTTTTTTAGTTTTATTCATTTCAAATGAGCCAGATCCGGCCCGCGGGCCGTAGTTTGCCCACGGCTGCCCTAGACCAATGAAATCACAATATGTTGGGGTTATACCAGGAATTGGCGACAAGCTCCCCAGGTGACCCCAGGAGGCAGACAAGTTTGGAAAGCACAGCTGTATGGGTTTACTCAGAGCCTTGACGAACCTTGAAGGATGTCCGTGATTGCCTTTTCTGGTGGAGCCCCTGTGCAGCACTTCCCAAACTAGAATGTGCACACAGATCACCGGGGAATCTGTTAAATGTGGGTCTGACTCATCAGGTCCGAGTGGGGCTATGATTATGCCCGTCCAGTCAGCTCCCAGGTCCTGCTGTGCTGGCGCTTCTGTGGGCAGTGCCTCCCGAGCTGTGGCTCCATCAGCATCACCCACAGTGATGGCGAACCTATGCCACGCGTGTCAGAGGTGACACACGAACTCATTTTTTTGGTTGATTGTTCTTTGTTGAATGGCATTTAAATATATAAAATAAATATCAGAAATATAAGTCTTTGTTTTACTATGGTTGCAAATATCAAAACATTTCTATATGTGACACGGCACCAGAGTTAAGTTAGGGTTTTTCAAAATGCTGACACATCGAGCTCAAAAGGTTCGCCATCACTGACCTGGGATCTTGTCAGATACACAGATTTCAAGGCCCTCTCCAGATTAGCTGTTGTGTGTGTGTGTGTGTGTGTGTGTGGGGGGGGGGGGTTGGCGCGCTAGCAATCTGTGTTTTAATAAGTCCCTGGGGTGATTCTGATGCATATTTACGTCTGAGAACCTCTGCCCCAGAAATTATTTTTTTTAACCTTGCTCTGCCTCAGAAATGTTGTTTAAAAAGGCAGATCTACTGAATCAGAGTCTACGGTGAATGTCCCTGTGCTTGGGGATGATGGCGAGGAAGATGAAATATCTATATTTTTCTTAAAGAAGAGTCCAGGGGAATATGGCTAGGCAGCTAGGTGTGGGAACCACTATTTTTTAAAAAAATATGTCTTTATTGATTTTAGAGAGAGTTACTTCGCTGTGTTTCTCAACCTTCCTAATGCCGCGACCCTTTAATACAGTTCCTCATGTTGTGGTGCCCCCCAATTTCATTGTTACAAATTGAACATAATTAAAGCATAGTGATTAATCACAAAAACAATATGTAATTATATATATGTTTTCTGATGGTCTTAGGCGACCACTGTGAAAGGGTCGTTCGACTCCCAAAAGGGTAGCGACCCACAGGTTGAGAACCGCTGGATTAGAGAGAAACATTGATCTGCCGCCTCCTGAACGCCCCCTAGGGATCAAGCCAACAACCTGGGCATGTGCCCTGACCAGGAATCAAACCGGCGACCTTTCAGTGCACGGGATGAAGCTCAATCAACTGAGCCACACCGGCCAGGACAGGAAGCACTATTCTTGATTGTACCCCAGAACCATCCAGGTTGAAATCAATCATGTTTAAATGTTCTATTTATAGCCAGCTCCCCAGTGAGCCCTTTGATTAACTGAGAGGACTTCCTTTATGCTCCCACCCTCAGCCCCCAACCCTCTCCTCCTTTTAAATGGGTCACTCTGGACTTCAGATAACACCCGCCATTAGCAGAATGTCATCGAGCTGAATTCCATTATGTCTTGACACCTTTGCTCTGCGAGTCTGTGAGGTTCTGTGCCTCACCTTTATGTTAAATTAGTTCTCATCTTCCTGAGTTATTAATACCTTGCCCTTGCACATCCTCTTAGGTCATATTCAGGATGGCTCCCTTATACTGAATATAGCCGGGCATGGGTTGTTGTTTTAATGAAGGCGGAGACATCTGCACGGTGAAGATGGGAAAGCTTGATAATACTCAGTGTTGGTGCAGTGATAGGGAAACACGCACTCTTATACACCATCAGGCAAAGCCAATTAGCCTGTTTGAAGGCAATGGGTAATATCTATGAAAATTATTATTATTATTATTTTAAATATGTTCTTATTGATTTTTAGAGAGAGGAAGGAGAGGGATAGAGATAGAAACATCAGTGAGAGAGAGGAACATCACTGATGAGCTGCCTCCTGCATGCCCCCTACTGGGGATCAAGCCCACAACCAGGGTATGTATGGGTCCTGACCCGGAATCAAACCAACAGTCTCTTGGTTCCTGGGTCAAGGCTCAATGGCTGAGCCACACCTACTGGGCTATAAAAATTATTTAAAAAAATCACATACTTTGGTCCAGCAATGTCATTTCTAGGAGTTTATCCCGCAGACATATCACACAGTGCACAAAGATGTATGAGTAAGAATCTCTGTTGCTGGGTTTTGGTAATGCCTAAACTCTAGAAGCTACTACAATAATGGCCATTAGGAGGGTGGCTCATTAATGGTGGCATATTTGTGCAGTGGAATACGCTAACTAGGAGCGGAGCTGTGGAAGGATGGGGACAGCTGAAAGGCTGGACCCGCTGAGACCCTTGCCCAGAGTACTGGACTGAGGCCTCCCCTGCGAGGCGATCTCTGAAAAGCTGGGTCTCTCCGATGGCAGCTCAGGGCTCCCAGAGAGAGTGTTGGCTGAGCCGCGTAGATGCTGCATGGTCTTCCACGCCCAGTCTTGGAGGAAGAACACTGTCCCTTCTGTACTTCGCGATGGGTAGAAGTAGTTACAAGCCTACTCGGATTCAAGGTGGGGGAAGGGATAGTGTCGAGAGTTTGTGGCTATGTTTCATAACCACCACACCACTGTTACCGCCAGGGAGAAAGGTGAAGAAAGAAGATTTTGCTTTTCCTCTTATGCCCTTCTCCATGCTTTGACTTATTTAAAGATTGCTCGCGTTACATTTGAGATGAAAAGGAAGATAAAATCAGAAGAAAGTCATTGGAGGAAAAGGGAGGCCAGTGGTTGAAATGTGCAAGTAGAGGAAAGGGAAGAAGGAGAGGAAAAAAGGCGAGTAGACACGGGAGGTGAGGTGCAGAGGGAAAGCAGATGCAAGATCGAGGAACGTGGAGGTGGGCCATTTGGTTTGGTGCTTGCACTGGGCTAGCTTTCTGTCAACAACCCTGCATATCTGCCCTTGGAAATACTACTCATCCTTTAAGAAACAATTCAAATATGTCATCTCCTTGGTGTAACCTTCATAGCTCCCTCCCAGTGAAAGGGTCCCTCCCTCCTCTGTCCACTGCATTTATGTGAGTAGGAACTGCACGTAGCCCATGCCAGTCCTACTCTCGGTTAGTTGAGTATACTTCCATGTCTCTCCAGAACGGACATATTCAAAGGTTGACATATTTTGTTAATTTCCTACCTTCCCACATTGCTTAGTACTGTATCTTACAGGGGATCGTGGGTTATTCACAAATATTCCTTATATTAAAAAGTCTCATTGAACAAACACTTACAAAGCATTTACTGAATGATTGGCAATGCCTTCAACTATTGGCCCACTTTCTCTCTCATAACAACCCTCTGAGACAGGAACCATCATGACTCCCACTTCACAGAGGACAACACTGAGGCACAGAGAGCTTAAAGAGCAAGGTCTGGAAACTGACACAGGGTCAAGTTCAGGATCAACACCAACAACTTGGCTCTCGATTTGGTCCTCTTTCTACTGCACGGTCCACTTTTCATCCACGCACGACAGAGCTCACTGTAGGTTTCCCCGTCTGAGAGTCAAGGAGAGAGTCTCATGTATTTTGTAAAATGTGGCCGCAACCTGAGTGAATTGAAATTCCATCTACACACTGCTGTCTGGAAGACCGTGCAGTGAAAGGAGCAGGATGGCACGCAGGCTCCTTGATGAGCGCTTTCGTCACTTAACCTTCTCTGTCCCTTCACTGACTCCAGCCGAGGATTAACAGGCCTCCCAGGAAGTGTGCAAAGCTCCCAGCACCGTGATCAGTGGCCCAGAAGCGTGTACCGAGAGCACATTACAGAAAGTCTGAAGCGGGGACAGAGGCTCAGAAAGAGCTGGGATGTGGGTAGGAAATAATTTGAAAGAAATAATGATGGGGAGAATGTACAACAGCCCTGTGGTTGAAAAGTCCAAAATAATGAGGTCACAAATTTGTTTTTCACTGACCTTGTCTTTTAATGATTGCAAGGCTATGTTTATAGGAAGAAAAAGCAAAATAATCAATTTCAATATTTGTTATTATGGCCTGTATTAAAATAGAGCAGGAAACTCCGAGAAGCAACTCATTGTAAAAGTATTATAAAGCTGAAGGGAATAGGGTAGTTGGTTTCACTGAGCCCAACTCAGCTTCATTTGGAAGAAAAGTTAATTTATTTATTTTTACTAAAAATATATATATTTATTGATTTCAGAGAGGGAGAGAAAGATAGAAATATCAATGATGAGAGAGAATCACTGATTGACTGCCTCCTGCAACTCGAGCATGTGCCCTGACCGGGAATCGAACCATGACCTCCTGGTTCATAGGTTGATGCTCAGCCACTGAGCCACCGAGGACTGGCAGAAGGGAACTTAATTTAGGGGGAGGGATTGGTACAAAGGTTATGCCAAGCCTGAGGTGCTTTGTATGAAGTTTTAGTTCTGCTTCGCCGTGAGGTGAGACAGATAGATAACAAAAATATAGGAGTGTTGAATGTTAGCCCTCTTGCTTGCTCACTGCTTTTTACTGTCTAAACAACTCGGTGCTAATTCCTAACATTCAACATTTATGGAGTTCCAGGAACTCATAAATGTCACATCAGGCTGCCTCTTGGTGAATTTTTAATCAAGGGGGAGAAATTCAGCTACAAATAGACCAAGAATCAAGAAGCCCAATATCGATTGGTCAAAGTGGCACTTAGAAGCCTGAGGTTGAAGTAGTTTGGATAAAAGGAGGCTGGGTTTTCGATGGCCCCAGAGCCATCTTTTCTCATCAACTCCAGGTGAGTATCAGATATTTCCTTAGAGCAGCGATTTCCAGCCGTTTTCATCTCAGGGCGCACATAAACTAAAGACTAAGATTCCGCAGCACACCCCAAAATATATTTTTTTGCCTATCTGACAAAAAATTAAGTATAATTTTGATTGATTTACAAAAATAATAATAGTAATTACCTACTCTTTTTGCTCCAAAGTGGCTTTTAAAAAGAAAACCCAGTGCCTATACTTGTATATAAGGAATTCCAGTACCAAGAATTAACCAATCAGGAACAAACTTATTATGCAACCTGACCAATAAGATGCAGCTCTATTATATGACCTATATATTTACAATTCAAGACAGGGCATGCGCATCAGATGGCTATTGTTTTGACTGTTGTCATTTTTTTATTTGGCAATCTAAGGGAAGGAGGTCAGTGCCCCTGACTAAGTAGTCAGGTCTCGCATGTTTTAAACAATTCCGTGCACCCCGGTTGAAAATTGCTACCTTAGAGTTATTGAATAGCCGCTAAGAATATGAGGTCTACTGACCACCCATACTAATAGCTGTAAACTTGAGAAAGAAAAACTGAAGCTCTGGGCCAGACCAAATGTCATCTCAGTCAGAGATCCTATAGATGTCAGTCCTAAAGCAACTGTTCCATCCTTCCCCACGTGGACGGAGGTCTTGGGTGGAATGGGCCATGGCCAGGGGGCTCTGGTTTTCCTGCTGTGTCCAGGGTCTGGCCTCTAAGTCTGAGGCCTTGAGTCGTCCCCGAGGAGATCCAGAGCAGCGCTTGTTATGTCAGGGATCACTCAGCCCAATGAATGATGCGTCTCACTAATGCCCCGCCATGAATCATCGTCTGTGGGACTGTGAAATTAACATGCGCCGCTATAAATAACTCATCTGAAATGGGCTGTCATCGATGGCTTTTTGGAAAGGCTTGACTCAGGAGTAAGGGTTTTAATGACTGTAATTGAAATTAGATGAAAAGCATCAGGATTGGGCTTTCTTCTGACCCACGAGGGAACAAATTTCATCCTATGTCAAGACAATTAGGCTGTGTCAAACCTGAGGAACAGGACGCCGCAGCGCCGCTCCTCCGGCTCCTCTGCCTGCGGTCCCCTGAGATGTCCCCTGGTGAGTGACAGCACACGCTAGTCCTCCTGGGTGCCGGTCCTTCACAAAGGGCCTACCGGAGCGGCAGTGCTAGAAGAACAGGCCCTGAAGACTCATTATCATTGATAACAGGACTTTCCTTTGCACAGCAGACTATGGTTTACAAACATCTTTCACGTCCATTATCTCCTTTGGTCCCCATCCAGGCCCTGGGAGGTTGGTTGGTCTGAGGTTATCACTGTGACCATCCTCAGATGTCTGAAGAGATGGAGGCTCAGAGAACCAATGACTTGCCCAAGGTCACACAGCTCACAAGTGATGAAGCAGGAAGCAGGAGCCTCTGACCCAGGCATGCCCACCCTCTAGGGCCTCCTGCCCAGGTCTAGTGGCTGGTGGCCAGTGTCTCCCTCCTCCTGTCTGACCAGCGTGCTTCTTGCTCCCCTGAAACCCTTGACCTCCATGGAGAGGCCCTGCTTCTCCATCATTAACAGGAAGGTACAGACAGCTGAGGTCAAGAGTTCACGTAGTATGTTTTCAGGGACTGCCCCGAACGCTAAACTGCTTTTTTCTAGTACAATTTGAGCCAGGAGTGGAGGTTCCAATCAAGTTAGTGGCGAGTTTTTGAAACAGGCCAGCCGGTGCTTCAGTGCTGTCTTTTCATTTTGTTTGTGGTTCAAGGTGATGCTGAGAATGGGGGGAGGGGTGGTGGTGGTGGTGATCAGCCTTTCTCAGTCAAAAGCCCAAGACTAGAGCTCAAGGCCCTCAGGGACACTCATTCTCCAACAACCAGTCACCTCTTCCTCCCCTAAAATCAGATCTGCCCTATGTAGAGATGTCCTGGTCCCCTGCCTGGGTCCTAGGAAGGAGAGGCTCTGAAGTTCCTGCCAGGTCCTTCAGTCCGCGGTGGCTGTTGGTGGCCTGGTTCTCAGGAGGCAGAAACCCTTAAAAGCAGTAGAGACCAGACCATATGCTTCAGCCATTACCTTCTGAGCCTCCTGGCCCCAGACAATTAGTCGGAGGAGCTGGGCCCACGCGTCCCCTCCAGCCCTAACATCTCCCCAGCCGAGCCCGCACCACGCCGGTGGAGGTTTGCAAATGAACACGCAGCATACCTTTGTTCCTACCACATGTCACCGTTCTCCACCTGGAGACGGCTCCGTAATCCTCCTGTGCCCACATAACAAGTCCCACGTAGCCTGGCGTACATCGTCTAATTACACGTAACAAAACATGTCCTCTCAGGAGACAAGCAGTGTTTGGTAGTAAATGAAGAGATGCAAAAGCCACGGTGAGCTGTGCTGACTAATCCAGGGCTCTAGCAATGGGGAAGGATCCTTGAGAAATGGGTTTGCGTTTTGATGATTATAAGCCCTCTATGGGGGTTTTGCACGTGCATTGTGTTGGCGCCAAGGGTGGGAGTGTGACTGGGATGGAGAATGCAGAGCTGAGTCATTTAGGGTTGTGTTGATGGAATGGAAATCGTCCCAAAATCCAGGAGTACTTGTTAAATGGGTGGAGCACCAGGGAGTCCACCAGTGTGAGGGGCTCCTAACACTTCTCACCTCGGTGTGAGATGGGATGGCATCTGTGCATGTAGAAAGCTTGACCCAACTTTGCCCTTAAGCACTGTGGGTTTTCTAGACTCGCCTTCCCTCTTTCAACCCCCTCTGGGCTCCAGTCGGTGGGGACCTTATTGACTAAAGGAAGACAGATCCAACATGTTAGAAAACAGAGGAAAACATGCTTACAACTAATTACCACTGTGTAGATAGACTCTGCGCATGTGTGTAGGGGAAGGGTTGGGGGAGGGGCGCATGCCTGGGCATGTACATGAAGCTTTGTGGTTAAGTCACAGTGCCTAAGCTTTCAAATAAGATCTGTGTTTGAACATTTGGCATTGTCACTTCCTAGCAGCTGCTTGGCCTCTCTGGGCCTTAGTTTTCTAACCTGCAGCGTGGGATTATTAATTATTCTTTACCTTCTGACTTTGGGGATCATACAGGAAAACCAGTGTGAAAATGCCTTGAGCATTGTAAAAAGCATTATACAAGTATCATTTTCCCTCATATTAGCCCAGAGCGTCTAGTCCAGAGCAAGTGTCTATTAAATACGCTCATTGATGGATGAGTAGACTGATGCTGAAGGGTGAGAATGGAGTTATTGGAAACATTCAAAAAGCTTAAGGGAGTTTTGCTATAAATCATGGATTTTTAATCGGATTTTTAAATGGGAAGGGTTGTGGAGCCTTGCTAAGAAGATCAGTGGAATGTTCCTGACTGTAGACACTAGAAACTCTGAGTGCGTACAGCGTATTTCCTTGGCTAGAGTCTGAGTAGAGAAGAAGTTGAAGGAAATTAGGCAAAGAATGGAGAAAAGGAGGAGAATACATGGAAGGCTGAGAGGTCAGAGGTTAGGTGCTAGGGTGGAGCTTGTCTTTGGGCAAGCAGCTGATTGCACGAGCTTTTCTGCAAGAATGGACTTGCAAATGCCAGAGACCAATTCCAGCGAGTCATAATTTCAAGAGTTTCATCAAAAGGTTGATGAGACTTGGGGACTCAACAGGATTGAGTCACATAGGTAGTCACCTGTTGGGAATGGCTGAAGGCATTTCTCCAAACCTGAATAGGAAACTGATTGTGGCGCACAGTTAAAGGGCATCTTAATCTACATGTTATTGCCTCCTACTGGCCAAACCCCTGCACAGCCGTAGGCTAATTCCCCCCAATCTGACAATGGACTCTGTACCAAACCCCTGACCCTTTGAAGTGTATATCTCTGCCTCGCCTCAGGACAAGTTGTGTTAATAAAAAGCATGGGGTTCTGGGGAAGATGAGAGAACCTAAGACCTTAGGATCTTAGAGCTTAGCTCCTTTAGCTAAGCTCCTCTGACCCCCCAATGCCTTTCAAAATTATATCTCGTCTCCAGACTCTTTATTAGTCCCCGGATTCCTATTTAACATCTACGCACAGCCTTCTCCAGATTCCTGAACCCTTCTTGATGCTGGGACAAGAACCCCAGCGTGCAAACATGGGCATTTGTGCCAAGATGGGCAGCTGTGCAAGGCCTATAGCATCCTTGAAAGGGAAGCACAGGTTTGCAATTGGTGATCACAAAGTAGATAGAATGTACACATCTAGCTCAGGGACAGAATTCTAGCGCCTGCAGAATCTTTTGTGGTGGTGAGAGCTGGGGGTAGTGAAAAGGGTCGTACTAGGTAGGATGGATGATGAACTAGCACTCTGCCGTGTACTGATCAAGCGACCATTGGACAGTCCCATCCCAATCAAACATTCCAGTATATCAAGGAATGGAGCTGTTCCAGGACCTTCGTTAAGAAGCAGTAAAATCCCTAGGGACCGGAAAAACAGTCCCTGAACTTTCCGGGGAAGCAGCACCCCCCCCCTTTCCTCCCCCCCACCGCCCTTTGAGTATGTGCAGTTACAGAGCTGTAATCCCTAAAGACCAGAAAAAGTACATTTCCATTACAATAGAGGGAAGTTCTGTGGAGAACAGAGCTGTGTTTTGAATGTTTTAATATACCGAAATTGACACCCATCTTCTTCAGCATTCAAAAACCTCCTCTCTGGAATAGAATAACAATGCTTCCTCCTCTATATTTTCCTTGCAGGCTGCCGTGAACTGCTGTTGTGAAGCAAATCCTTCCGTTGCGAGCCTTTACTTTTACCTCCCCCCACTTTGTAAATCACTTTCTTTCTCTAAATGATTGAAGTGTGGTAAGAGCTGCTAAGTGACTAAGAAGTGGACCCTTCTGCCCTCCATGTACTAGTATCGTTTGAGTCAGAGCTGCTAACGCTTCTTGACACAATCCAGTTTTTCTTTTGATTTTTTATTTTTTCTCTCTTGGTAGCAGGGCTTGCAAAAGACAAGTCAAAGTGCTTGGGAATGGGAGGTTTTGCCATATAGGAACCACCCTTACCATCCTGGGGAGCTCCGTGCCAAGGTGCATGTGGATATGACACCACATGCTCATTTCTTGGCACAACCTGGATATGCGTCTGCTCCTACAGCCAAATAGTCCTTGGGGGGTGTCCACACTGTGCTGAGTGTGCCTCCAAGAGTCCCACTCACATGTGGTGACCACCCACTCCCTACATGGGCACGTTATGGCACAGAGAGGACAGTGTAGGTTCAAGTCCAAGTCCTTTCTTTGCTAGCTGAGACCTTTAGACAAGTCACTTTACCTCTCTGAACCTCAACCTCTCATTTGTAAAATGGGATGAAAGTATAAAACCCAGAGGAAAGTTAGATCAACGGTTCTCAACCTGTGGGTTGAGACCACCGGAAAACACATATATAATTACATATTGTTTTTGTGATTAATCACTATGCTTTAATTATGTTCCATTTGTAACAATGAAAATACATCCTGCATATCAGATATTTACATGATGATTCATAACAGTAGCAAAATTACAGTTATGAAGTAGCAACGAAAATAATTTTATGGTTGGGTGTCACCACAACATGAGGAACTGTATTAAAGGGTCGCGGCATTAGGAAGGTTGAGAACCACTGAATTAGATGATAAAAGGTGATAACCTGCTCATGCTTGGCACCGAAGGGTTTCTCAATAGGTATGAGCCGACTTTCCTCCCCTTCCATTTAAAGCATTTCTCTCCATGTTCCCTGTCTGCACAAGCACATACATATTACATGAGTAGGTACATGAGCAATTGGCCGCAGTGGTTGCTTCCAAAGAGGCTGGAATCTGATATCAGAGGCCGATTTTACTTCCACTATACAAACTTCTGTACTATTTGAAATTTTATCAGCATGCATTTCTTAAAAATGTTACAGAGAATATGTATATTTAAACACTCCCAGTTCCTAGCCCTTTATTGTCAATGCCTTATTTTCCATCCAGGGCTGGCAGTATCACACTGAACAGGCACATAAGGAAACTTTGTCCATGTAGGTGTCTGTGTGGACACACCTAGCATGGACTTCAGGGCCTGTGGAGTGCAGAAGTCTCCAAATTCAAGAAGCGCTGAGAGAGAAACGGACTTCTTCACGAAGGATTGGACAACTGCATAGGCATTTGGGAAAAGACAAAAATGGAGCCATATCTCACACTAGGTCCCAAAATAAACTCCAAATGGATCAGAGATTTAAATGTAAAAAAAAAAAAAGAGAGAGAGAGAAAACTAGGCAAGGACCAGAAGAAAACATGGTCGAATTTCTTTATAATCTGGGTATGGAGAGTTTTTCTAATCATGATTCCAAATCCAGATTTAATGAGAGAAAAGATTGGTAAACTTGACTACTTAAAAAAACCCACAAACTTTTGCATGGTGAAAGAATCACAAAGTCAAATGATGAGCAACAAACTTAAAGAAAATATAGGTTATATACATCACAGATAAAGGCTTAATGTCTTCCTAATACATAAGAAACATTGGAAAATCAAGAAATGAAAGTCCCCAAACCTGAAAGAAACATGAGCCAAAGAAAGCCACTTCACAGGAAGATATGCACAACTCGTCTTCAAACATATAACCAGCTGCTCAGACTTACTCTCAATAAGAGAAATGCAAAATAAAATTACTCTTTGATATTGTTTGCCACCTATCCCTTTGGCAGAATTCAGAAAGTTGACAAAGACACACTTTTTTTAAAAAAATATATTTTTTTATTGATTTTTTACAGAGAGGAAGGAAGAGGGATAGAGAGTTAGAAACATCGATGAGAAACATTGATCAGCTGCCTCCTGCACACCCGCTACTGGGGATGTGCCCACAACCAAGGTACATGCCCATGACCGGAATCGAACCTGAGACCCCTCAGTCCACAGGCTGACGCTCTATCCACTGAGCAAAACAGGTCAGGGCAAGACACACTTTATTTTACGAGGCTATGGGGAAACATACCCTCCTATTGTTAGTGGGAGAGCAACACGGTCCGTCTCCAAGGGGGGTACCTTGCACAGTGAGCAAAACTGTGTCTTTCCCTTGGGAGCGAGCCATTATTCTTGTTGGGACTTACCTGAGATACATTTCCACAAATATGAACCACTTGTGGCAAATTCACGTGCTGTGATGTTATTTATTGTGAGAAAATATTGGAATCAACTTAACTGCCATTCTTTAGAAGATACGTTGGATTACTTATGGTCCATCCACACTAGAGAGTGCACACAATGTGAATGAGAATGGAGGCACTCTCTACAAACTGCTATGGAAAGATTTCCAAGATATTTTGTTAAGAGCAGAAAGAGAGGCAGGATAGAGAACACGGAGTATATTACATCCAATAAAAGAAACAAACAAGAAAACAGGTACTTATTTCTTTATTTTTGCAAAAGGAAACTGATGAGCATTGTTGCTTATAGGGGAGTATGTGGAATGGACAGAGGCCAGGGTATTAGGGAGGATAGTGGGACTTTTCTCAGTATACATGTCGTCATATAGTTTTGACTTATACATCACAAAAATGTTTCATATATTTAAAAATTAAATCAGTAACGATGTATAGAAAGCTAACTTTAAAATAATATGAAATGAGCCCAGCTGGCAGGGCTCAGTGGCTATGCATTGACTTGTGACCCAGGAGGCCTAGGTTTGATTCCCACTCAGCGCACTGAGCTCAGTCCCTACTGGGGGGCGTGCAGGAGTCAGCCAATCATTGATCATCTTTCATCGTTGATGTTTCTATCTCTCTCTCCCTATCCCTTCCTCTCAGATATCAATAAGTACATAACCCGCCCCCCCCCCCAACAAACATTTAAAAACACACACAACATGAAATGAAACGAAGGAAGCCAACCACATATCAAATTGGTAACAGGACTATACAGAAAAAAAATAATGAATGCAAGAACCCAACTGTACATCCTGAGCAGGTTATAGAAAGAACTGTAAAGACACCTCGAATTTACTTAGTAGGTTTATTGTTGGTAGTGGTATTGGTACAGTAATTGCAATAATTTTGAAAATATTGTAGGACCAAGCAAAGGAGTTAAATATATAAGTGACAGGAACCAGGGTCTAGAAATATAGGACAGAGAAAGAATTCTGCAATGTGGGATTTGAATTAGAAACATCTGAACTCAGGCTGGTCCATTGAAAAAACCTTGAAGCGATGAACTCCAGCAGCACCCAGCCAGTGTGGCTCAGTGGTTGAGCATCCTCCCATGCACCAAGAGGTCACCAGTTCGATTCCCAGTCAGGGCACATGCCCCAATTTCCAGCTAGATCCCCAGTAGGGGGCACGCAGGAGGCAGCTGATCAATGTTCCTCTCTCATAGATGTTTCTATCTCTCTCCCTCTCCCTTCCTCTCTCTCTAGAATCAATAAAAATATATTTAAATATAAATAAAAAATAAACTCCAGTAGCAATTAGCTCACCTAGCACCCAGACCTTAGCTTCTAAATACCATTCCCCACTAAAAAAAACAACCAGGCTCCTTAGCGAGATGGCTACTTTCAGGTCTGGAGTCCGGGACATCTTGTACCAGAATGCCAACAATAGCTCAAAGACTCATAGTGGCTTATCAACAAGACACGTGAGCTGGCTTGCAGGAGTTCTCACTAGTGAAACTTGAGACAATTAGAGCATCAAAAAGAATAATGATGTTAATAGATTATAACACGATGAAAGAAAATGAGTCCAGAGTCATGCTAAAAAATTGAAACAAGAAAGAAAATTTAAAAAGCAGTGAAATCCAAGTAAAGTCTGCAGTCTAATTAATCATACTGTGTCAATGTCAATTGCCTGGTTTTGATCATGTACTATGTAGGATGTTATCATTGGGGGAAGCTAGGTTTTGGGTACACTGAACCTCTCTGTAATATTTTTGCAACTTCTTATGGGTCTTTATTTGAAGATGAAATTTTAACAAATAAGCCCGACCTGTGTGGCTCAGTGGTTGAGCTTTGACCTATGAACCAGGAGGTCACTGTTCGATTCCTGGGCAGGGACATGCCCGGGTTGTGGGCTCAATCCTCAGTAGGTGGCAAGCAGGAGGCAGCCGATCGATGATTCTCATCATTGATGTTTCTCCCTCTCTCGCCCTCTCCCTTTCTCTCTAAAATCAATAAAGTTATATTTAAAAAACACACAAAGAAGCATGCGTGCGTGGGTGATGGGGTGGTGTTCTTTACAGAGGAATGAATGCTAGGCTATATTTATAGAAAAAATGATTGAACTAGAAAATCACCAACATTGCATTCACCAATGCAATACTTCATTATCAATAGACTAGAGGCCCGATGCATGAAATTCGTGCCAATGGCTCAGCCCTTGCAGCCCCGGCTTCATCCGGTAGGTTGTCCAGTCTAGTTAGCATATTACACTTTTATTATTATAGATAATAAAATATTGGATGAAAGCCATCAGAGAATGGGACATTCATATGGTCTCACCTCACAGATTACTTAGTATCTACAAAGGGTAGAGGAGCATCTATGGTAGATAAATCTGGTAGACATCACCTTAACCTTAACCAAGTGACAAAAAAACGAATCCCTGCTCAGTGTTCTTGCTCCTGAATCTCTGATGCCATGTGGATCATTATCAGTGTTGAAATAAATGACTTTCTGAGTTCCCTGATATACTGGGGTGAGAAGTATAGGAGATCACCTTTGTAATACTTATCTCCAAGCTGCCTAATCTGAATTCAAAGAAACAAACACCTAAATTTAGATTGTATGGTACTCTTTTGAGATGTTAATGTGGACTCAGAAACTATCAGTATAAAGACAAAAACAAAACTGCTGGAAGCGGATCCACCCTTGCTGCTTGACGCAGTCGCTGCAGGGATGTTTCAAGGGACCTGGCGTATATGGCATACTGTTCTTAATATGTTTGCTCCCCTTCTTAAGCGCTATGTGTTTTAACCAAGGTCACCCCTCCAAGAAAGGTTGTTTCCCCAGGTGAGGATTTTTATCAGTAAACCCTTTAACTAAGTGCCAGAGGGGTGGTTAATCACTTTAACTACGAACAATCACGCTTAAACTACATAATCTTTACTTAGAATAATCTCCTTCAGTTACTTCCTTGTAGTTTAATAGGACAATAGAGTGACCTTAAATGGAGATAAGAAACCCCTAACCTTTTGAATAGAATGGATAGGGTTAAGATCAAATAGTATAAGTACAAATGTAAGAGGACAATAAAGAGAGGAACCTGGCTAGGAGGAACCTGGCCATGATGATCACCTGAATGCTGCCTCCATGCCTTTCCTTCCTCGCCCACTCTGTCCACACCTTGGGGAACCCCTGGACCTGTTGGGGCTGGACCCCAACACAAAACAAAACAACAAAACAAAAGACAACTGTAGGAGACTGTCCTAGATTAAAAAGACTAACCAGACGAAAGAAAATGATAATTAAACCGAGTAGATGACTTGACTGGATCCAGATCAGAAAAAATATTACAAAGAACATTAGTACAGCAATTGGGACAACTTAGATATGGGCAGTATATTAGATAATATTACTATATCAATGTCCTCGAAGTGAAAAAACCCACTGTGCTTATGAACGATAATGCCTGGTTCTTAGGGAACACAGGCTGAAGTACTTCCGGGGTCACATTTCAAGATATCTGTAACTAATTTTAGAAAAAGATATAAAAATAAAATGGGAGCTCTCAAGCAAATAGAGAAAAATGTTAGCAACTGATGAACCAAGTGTAAAGAACAGTCTGTATGGATTTTTATCATATTATATTTCAACCCTCTGTAGGTTTGAAAATCTTTAAAATAAAAACTTGGGGAGAATACAACTACCTCACATTAGGTCATGCATAAATTTTTTCTCTTGTACCCAGATGGGAATTCCTCCCCTTTCAGCTCCTCCCTTTCCTCATCTCGGCATATGATGCAGCAAGAGTTGCTCTGGGCCCAGTGGACCAATGGAGCCCAGGCTTCCAGCGAGTATTCAGAGAAGGTTCCCACCACTGCCGCCTCTGGGCTCTGCTGCCTACCAGCAGGCGCCGTTAGCAAAGACTGGTTGGCTCATCTCTGAGCCTAAGGGAGTGTTTGGTGCCATTGGAGTCTCTGGGGCCTAAGACTTGCTGAGCACTTTAGCCTTAGAGAGCTGGTGCCTGAGACTAAAAACTAAAAACACAATGGACCTCCTTTATTTTTCCTTTTAAAAAAAACATCTTTTTTATTGATTTCAGAGAGGAAGGGAGAGAGAGAAACATCAATGATGAGAGAGAATCATCCATTGGCTGCCTCCTGCATGCCCCCTACTGGGGATTGAGCCCTGACTGGGAATGGAACCACGACCTCTTGGTTCATAGGTTGACGCTCAACCACTGAGTCACACCAGGCAGGCTGGACTCCTTTCACAATGAGAACTTCCGCTGGAGCTGATTGTTCCCAGAGGGGGCCACACCAGTTACTTTTGAATGGAGCCATGAGTTACTGTGGAATATTCAAATGATGAGTCACAGTCATCCAGCCACCAATAAGCCAACTAATAAATGCATCTGTTCTCTCAAAACTATCGCTGGTTGGTTTGCACTGGGATCCATACCACTGGGAGGGCAAGTAGGGCACGGTCTTTGCCAGTGAAGAGTTTGAGAGTTTGGGGAAGGTCAACTCAGATCAGTGGCACAGGATGACTGGCCAATGCATGCCCGCAGTCTTCATGTTGTAGCACTGAGTGGCACACCTAGGAGGGGAGGTGTGAGAGAAAGCGTCTTGGAGAGGGTGGGTGAGACATTTTCCTCCATTTGTAAAACCAGTTCCTTTTGTCTTCAAAGGAGAAAAGAAGTCAGGACCTGGGGCCACACGAGGGGAACAGTGGAGAGAGGTTCCAAAAGGTTCATGGGACTCCTCCCAGTTTTCTCTGTCTCTTCACTAGGGTAGGGTGACCGGCTGATCCCCATTTGCCTGGGACTTTCCCAGTGTTAGTACCGGAAGTCCCGACCCCTGAGAAAGCATCCCTTCCAGGCGAACGGGGACGGTGGTCCCCTATGACACTCCCACCTCAAACCCAGAATCTTCAGTTGCGACAAAGAACAAATGTGAAGAACAAGTCAGTAACACCCCAGCTCTGAGGTTTCTGACGTGGATACTAAAGAGGAAAGAGGAGAAGAGCCAACTTCATTTTTCCTTTTTCCATGCTGATCAGAGGCAAGCCTGGCAGGGGGGGTGGGGTGGGAGGGTGGGGGGGGGGGGGTGGCAGGGTGGCGCTGCTCTTTCACAGCTCTGCACCCTCCCTGCTGCTCTGCCCTCCTGCCTCCCCAGGGTCCCCCTCTCCGTCAACACGCCCGGACGCTGCTCATTCTGCAGTCCCAGCTAAAATCACATTTTCTCTTCCAGACCTCAACCAACTGTTCTAGCTGAAAGCGATCTTCTGCTCCTGAGAAATGTAACAGCACTTATCATCTGTGTGCTCACCTGATACAGAAGAGCCTCAGAGAAATTGTAGGGAACGCAGAGATCCATTTATTCATGTGTAATGCCCTCATTCATTCACTTGCTAGTTATGAGGTACCAGGCACCGTGCTGGGCACTGGGGCTTCCAGGGCGAGTCAGGCCACTGTCCCAGTGAGCTGGGGGCGAGGGGAGGGCGGGGGGAAGGGCGTTGGCCAGATGCTTGAGTAATCATCACACAGGTGCCATGTGCTGTGATGGAGGCTGAGCATTAGTAAGCAGTGTCATAGGAACTCCTACCAAGTGGCAGACACGGTGTTAGATGCTAAAGGATGACAAAACCCTTAAGAGATTATAATTGGTTTAGTGTCAGAAGCACACTATTTTCATACTGTGTGGTAAGTGCTACCAAAGCTGTAAACTCAGGACCTGTGAGGACACAGATGAAGAACACTGAGCCAGGGATGATGTCTTCTTGGAGGGCCTGGCACTGACCGGAACTGACCGGTTAGCGGTCTGGTGAAAAGATGATGAGGCCAGCGGGGACAGGGAGGGACTGGCAGATCGGAGAAATTCAGCCGAGCAAGTCAGTAGGGCTTTGCGACTGATCCTCGTAGCAGAGAAAATAATCTCAGGCCTTGTATGTTCTGGAAAGTCTTGGACAGGACACGGCGTGTGCTAGGCCTTTAACACACACCTACAGGTGGGTTCAGGTGTGACACCAGGCAGAATCCACACGCTGTCTGACTGGATTATCAGGGGAGTCTTGAAGCCAGGCTTTCCTGAAATAGGTTCCTTCCACATGCTCTAAGACAGCGGTTCTCAACCTGTGGGTCGCGACCCCTTTGGGGGTCGAGCGACCCTTTCACAGGGGTCACCTAAGACCATCGGAAAACACAGATATAATTACATATTGTTTTTGTGATTAATCACTATGCTTTAATTATGTTCAATTTGTAACACTGAAATTGGGGGTCACCACAACATGAGGAACTGTATTAAAGGGTCATGGCATTAGGAAGGTTGAGAACCACTGCTCTAAGATACGAGCAATGCCTCCCAAACTGAGAAATGCAACTGCAATGTTGTGTGTGTTCCCTTTGTCTCCATTCTCTCCATTCTCTCCAATGATTAAGAAGTAAAACAAAATTAAAATATGGACAATCCCACCCACCCAGAGTGGCTCAATGGTTGAGTGTTGACCTATGAACCAGCAGGTCATGGTTGATTCTTGCTCAGGACACATGCCCTGGTTTGTGGGCTTGATCCCTAGTATGGGACAGGCAAGAGGTGATTCTCATCATTGATGTTTCTCTCTCTCTCACCTTCTCCCTTCCTCTATGAAATCAATAAAAATATATTTAAAAATGTGGAAGTTCCCCACTTTCTCATTCCCTCTACCCCAACACATGCTCACACACACATGCATGCATGGACACAAACACATCCATGTTTACACACACAAACACAGCTATGCTACGTGTTTGTTTTGAACTCACCTGTGCTTTCTACAGCCTGATCTTGAACTCCTGTAGTTGGGGGTGGTGTAGACCCACCACGGGTTTTTTTTGTTTGTTTGTTTTTTTAAAATATATTTTATTGATTTTTCAGAAAGGAAGGGAGAGGGATAGAGTTAGAAACCTCGATGAGAGAGGAATATCGATCAGCTGCCTTCTGCACACTTCCTACTGGGGATGTGCCCACAACCAAGGTACATGCCCTTGGCCGGAATCGAACCTGGGACCTTTCAGTCCACAGGCTGACGCTCTATCCACTGAGCCAAACCAGTTAGCGCCCCCCCCCCTTCCCCATGGTTTTAATAGCTATGCCTCGATGTTGACCTCCAGGGTCACAGCCTGGATGGCCTGTATTTGAAGAGGAGGCACAATTGGATCAGGTGAACAGCTCCAACCTCGAACTCCTGGCCCCTCTCCTTGAACTGCTGGGAGGCGGGAAGATGGAGCACAGGGAAGAATTTCCCGTCTGGCGTGGCATCTGTGCCGGAGACTTCCAAGGCCCTTCTCAATCTGTTCTCTCCGGTGGGTGACTGCCGCCGGCCCGCACACCTGCTTGCTGGGCCAGGCTGCAGTGTCAGCAGCCCTGGAGCCTGGCCTCCTGGAGATACCCAGGCCCGGCAGCCCTGTCCCTCCAAGGCCTGGCCGGAGGGGACAGAGGACTGGCTCTGGTGCTCCAGCCCAATTTAGGTCAGGAGCTTTTATTGGATCCTCTTGCCTTTTATTTTGAAAAATACAGAAATCTTAGCTTGCCACTGTAATATTTGCAGCCCGGGACACTGTGGCTAAAACTCAGGTGCAACTAGAGGGTCTGGGGACTTTGAAGAAGAGCAAGTGCTGATCTAGGAATCTGAGGGGCCCAACCATCCCGGGGTAGATCCCCTGGCTCCCTGGGTGACTTCCCACCACCCCTCCAGCCAGGAGCACCACCCAAAACACACTGGAGTGTTAGCTATGCAGCACTTCCAGTGAGGGGACATTGCTATACACCCACCTGAGCACCTCCTTTAATTGCACCCACCCCCCAGGACAGATGTTGTTATCGCAGCTTCATGGAGGAGGATGTCAGAGCTCAGGGGCAGAGGTGCCTCACTGAAGGCCTCGGGGCCAGGAGCAGCAGAATCAGGATCGAATGGAAGGTTGGCCTCTGCCTCCATTCTGCCTCACCATGCACAAGGCAGTGTGAGCAGGGGCATGGAGGGGAGTGACTTGTGTCACCCGGATCTGACGGGCCCTCTTGGATTGTCAACTGATTGAGAGTGGAGACCACGCCTGTACTGTGCGCCTTTTAGGGCGTAGTCTTCTTACCTGTGAAAGAGGGAAAATCTTACTTCTCAAATGAGTCTGTTCAAGTCAAGTTCCATGACAGCCTTTGGAATTTAGGGGAGAAAATGGGCCAGGCCCCAGCACAGGGTGTGCCCTGCAACCCCCAGCCTGCCTTCTGTCGTCTGAGCGCCTGTTAGACTCGCTTCTGTAGATCGTTTCCGGAGCTCGGTGCCAGGTAACAGTCTCTCAAATTTCTTACATGTTATGAAGCATCGCAGATGACTCTGTATAATCAAATATGCCATTCCACATCTCATTTGTAATTTCACAATTTAGCTTTCCGCGCCATTTAAGCACATATAGGGCCGCTAGAGAAATCCTTATTTTTTTTTCTCCCTGAAAGCTTTTCCGTGTGAGCTTGGTGCTGATTTTGGTCTTTGCAGTGTCTAATGAGATTCTCGCAAAGTTTTCTCGCTGCGACAGGCTTTATAGAATTTAAGAAACTATGGAAATAAGTCCTGGCCTAATGGAAGTCACGGCAGGCCAAGGAAGCATGGGACAGGAGGCCTGGAGGAGGGGCCGATGTTCTCTCTCTCATCTATTTCCGTTGTGTTCGGCTTGACTGGGTCTCTGGAGAAGGCTGGGCCCGCCTTGCAATCCTGCACTGCTTGGCAATTTACAAAGCACATCTCATGTATCAGATTTCCTTTGAGCTTGACAACTGCCCAGTAAGTGAGGCTGGGGAATTATGATGATGATCTCCATTGTATAGACGAAGAAACAGAGACTTGGGGAGGTTAAGTGACTTGCCCAAATCCACGAAGCTAATTTTAATTATTAATTAATTGCAAGGCGAGGCTTCAAGTGCAGCTCTTTTGATTAGCAGCCCTGTGTCGGCCGGCTAATCCAGCCCTCCTTCCTCTGGGCTATGCTTTGCAGCTGCTGAGCAGAGGGTTTGGAGATGAAAGGGTGACATGTTGATGCTACTGCCATTTAGTTCTAGAATCTATCCACCTCTCTCCGTCCCTGCTGCTACACTTCGAGCCCTGCCCACTGCTACTTCTGGGTCACTGCCACAGAGCCCTAAGTGGTTTCCTTACTTCTAGTCTGGATCCGCTCAAGTCCAATATCCACCCTGCAGCATAAACAACTTCCTTTTTTATAAAATAGATTTTTATTGATTTCAGAGAGTGCAGGAGAGGGAGAGAGAGAAAGAGAAACACCAGTGATGAGAGAGAATCATTGATCAGCTGCCTCCTGCATGCTCCACACTGGGGATGGAGCCCACACCCCCGGCATGTGTCCTGACCGGGAATTGAACCCTGATCTCCTGTTTCATAGGTCAATGCTCAACCCCTGGGCTGCACTGGCTGGCCATAAATAACTTTCTTAAATGAAAACGTTATCACAGTGCTCCTCTGCCTAAAACATTTTGATGGCTCCCATGGTCTTCAGCAAACCGCCAGCTTCTCTCACTTGGCCTCCTGCATGAAATGATGCTACTTCCATCCCTACAACCCGCCTGTTGGTACTCCCACTCGGAGAATCTGAGTGCCAGCTGCTTCCCATCACCACACTCTCTTGTAGTGGGACCTTTGTCATCTTCACATTATGACCCCTGTCACCTTCCCTCAGCTCTATCTTCTCTTTGTAATGCTTAATCCTTTTGAAGCAGTTTTGTAACCACCAGTGAGTATTTTCAGAGTCTATAAAATACTGATTTTACTTTCAGTCATTAACATACTCATGGAAGCGGGTAGGGATCCACTTTCTAAATGAAAACACCGTGGCTTGGAGATGTTAAGGGACTTGCCCACCTTCCGTCACCAGCAAGTGGCAGGCTCAGCACTTGGAATTCAAGTCTCGAGATGCCAGTTTACACACAATTATGCCACCTGTTCGCATCACTTGTCAGCGCCTGGCTCCTGGAGAGCAGGCTGGAATGTGTAGTGTAAAGAGGCTCTACCGAAAGCTGAGTTGCATCTCCCACACTAGAAGGACCCTTGCAGGACAAGTGTGCTGAGCAGGAGAAGAGGAAGGAAAAAAAAAGGGAGAAAAAAAAACGATGCTGCTAGCACAGGCAGCACATGGGCTCATTAGCCTCTTCCAAACAGTCTCTCTCTCCCTCTCTCCCTGCTGACCAGAAATAAGTCTGAGGGGAATTTGCGCGGTAAACTTTCACCTGCGGGGACACGGTCTCTGGAGAGATGAAACATCGCGAGCAGACAGCTTGCTGTTCTATGCTGAGTCATGGCGGTAGTTCTGCTTTCTCGGAATAATTGGGAATTACTCTCCTGGGGGAAAAAAATGTCAGTGTCCCCAACAGTGTTGCCTAAATGACATAAATTCCCAGGACAGTGTAGCACTGGTTAAAAGTCTCAATTTATCAGGAGCCTTTCCTAACTCCATCCCTCATGCATCACTTTCTCCTGCTATTCAATCAGCAACAGAGACCCTGTCAGAAAGTCAAAGACCATTGGGACAGTCAAGGTAGTTAGCAACAAACCATTTAAGAAGGAGAGGAAAGTACCCAAGCAGAGGGAAGGTGTGTGGGGACACTGAAATAGCCCAAAACATGGCAGGTTCGACAGCAGTTTGTAGAATGGACTTAAAAATTGATTGAGCTGTAGGAGAGAGGACGGTTCCCAGGCGTCTGGCTAGAGCAGCTGAGAGGTGACCGTGTCATTTCATGAAATGGATTCAAAAGGAAGTTCCTTCCCCCTTTCTTTCTTTTATTCTTTCAGATCTGGCCAGCGCAGTTAAGATCACCTTGAACTTGATGTGCCTGTGGATAGGTGAGTCCGGAACATAGAAGACAGTTTTGAACTAGAGATACAGGTTTGGGACACCTCAGCACACCGATGGTGATTGAAACCGTGGGGTGGATGGGATCACCTGGGAGAAGGTCTAGAGTGGGAAGATTCGTACCTAAAGTGGCCAAAGGACACATTCCTCATTCCAAAGTCAGAAATGGAGAGAAGAGAAGCTAAAGTTGCACAGCTGTAGCTGGGAAGGCGACCATATGAGTCAGATCCAATGAGTGAAGCAAGGACAACATAAAGAACAACTAGGAAAATCTAGGATAGAAAGAGGGAGTTCAGTTTCCAGGAGGAGAGAGAGAAGTTTAGGTGAGGGGTGGGGGGAGAGCTAGGTGAATTAAGTGGCTTGGTGCATTGTTGAGAATTCTCTAGACTCAAGAGGTCCTCTCACACGGTGCCTGGTTTATGCTTGGAAGGTGGCCATGGACGATTTGAAAAGCACTCCTGGGCTGGAGACTATTATTCCTTACTAGAGGCCTGGTGCATGAAATTCGTGCATGGGGTGGAGGGGTCCCTCAGCCTGGCCTACACCCTCTGGTAATCTGGGACCACTGGTTCCTAACTGCTTGCCTGCCTGCCTGATCACCCCTAACCACCTCTGCCTCAGCCCCCCACCGCCACGGCTTCGTCAGGAAGGACACCTGGAATGATGTCCAGAAGGTCGTTTGACTAACCAGTCTAATTAGCATATTATACTTTTATTATTATAGATACTGTCAGGTAACCACTGTGAGGCTAGTTTAAGGGGAAAGGGCCTTCAGATTTTTTTTTTTTCTTTTTGCACATCCTATTTTCTTTGTATTATTTTTGTTTATATAAATTAAAATGGAATTTTTAGGTAATAAAATGATATGGACATCAGAAGAATATTTGGCATTGTATTGGCTACTAATTCTTTCACAGTAATTTTTAGAACCTTATCACTTATTCAAAATAACTTCTCATAGTTCTATGACAATGACTATGCACTGCCGGGGTCCAACCCCAGCGGAGGGCCTTCAGATTTGTGCTCTGGTGAACACCTTGTGCCCTGCCTTAGCTTCTCCAAGATCACCAGCCTTTGAGATGCTGTTGACAAGTCATTGGTTGATATCAAAGAGTGAAGGAAGCATAGTTCTTTGATGCCCCTCTGCTTGGGAGGCCACTTGCGAGGAGAGCTCTCCACAGGTCTGCCACACAATGAAGAGTCAATGCTCACAGACTGAAGTCAATGGTGCATCCTGGGAACAATGAATCCCTCTGCCATACAAGTTGGTTTTGCATGGGATCCACTTGTCAGTGTGCTCTGACTTCAGATGTACATTCAGGTCTCAGACCGGGGACCTTCGGAGGTGCGGGGATCAGCAATTCGAAAAGTCACAGGGTATCCATCCAGGTCCTTTTTGCCCTTTTGATCAGGCACTAACACACATGCCTTCAAATCTCAGTTGCTTGACCCACTCCATGCACATTTGCCAATGACGCCAGGATGGAGGTACAGTCCAGGGACCAGCGTCACCGGCCCTGCCTGGGGACTTGAGACCTACTGAGTTAGGGTCTGCATTTTCACACATGACCAAGAGACATATATGTGCATTAACATTTAGGAAACACTGCCCTGGATTACCCAAGTCCCCTTGATGGGTGAACAAGATAAATCCTATGTAAGAGGGAATCAGACTCAACTAACTAGAAATAGGGAAACAAAAAGAGACAGCCTCCGTCGGCCTGTGGACTGAAGGTTCCCAGGTTCAATTCCGGTCAAGGGCATGTACCTTGGTTGCGGGAACATCCCCAGTAGGAGATGTGCAGGAGGCAGCTGATCAATGTTTCTCTCTCATCGATGTTTCTAACTATCTCTCTCCCTTTCTCTCTGTAAAATATCAATAAAATATAATTAAAAAAAAAAGAGAGAGACAGCCTGACCTGCCAGGGAATCATTAAACTACATAACAAGTCTATTTCTGAGACCTCGGCACGTTGGTGCGTGGTACACGGGTTCCAGGAGCCAGCCTTGGTTCATGGCCCATTGCATTGTTGAGGTGGATGGCTGCTCCCTAGGCCTGTCCCGGGGAATGGGTGCGAGGGCAGGCTGCTTGTCATTTTTCCAGCTGGCCTCTTGGCAGTTGCTGCCTGGGCATGCAGGTGGGAAGATAGGGACTAACTGGTCAACCACAATAATTCCTATTAGAAAACTGGAAAAGCCAGCGCAGTATTTTTTTTCCATGTGGCACCCCTAAGTGCTCACGTTAAGCGGGTGATTACTGGTCCTTTATTATTCTCATTTTGGTAAAGCTGGGTTTTTTTCTCTCCCCCACACACCTGTGTTTAAAGTGAATTCTGTGTTATTTTCTCCCCATGGGCCGTGCTGAGGGCCATAGGGAACAGCAGTTAGCAACACCGAGCAGGGGAGGCAGAGAGAGCAGCGTTAACTCCACACAGGATTTGGACATGGGCTGAGTCTGCTGGCAGGAGAATGTGTGTTTTTATGGCGGTAACTGTGAAGGGGGAGCAGCTGGCGCTCAGAGGTGCCTGGCACCCTGAGATGCCACGGGGTGGCTCCTGGCTGCTCCTGCTGCTGGGAATTCTGCTGGCAGGAGGGCTTAGGGGGAAGGAGAGAGGCTTCCCTTCAATAGGATGGGCTCTTGGGAAGCCAGGTGAGAGTGAGCGTGCAGAGGGTTTGGGCATTGTGCCCGGGATGAGAGGGGAACGCATCGTGTCTCAGAGGTAAGCGGGAAATGGGTGGGGTGGGTGCCTCCTGCTTTTGCCTCAGAGCCACTGAAACCAGAAACAGCCCAGCACATAAAGGGCCGTCAGCAATCACATAGCCAGGCCAGGCAGCTTCTTCTTCTTCTTTTTTAAAATATATTTTTATTGATTTCAGAGAGGAAGGGAGAGGGAGAGAGAGATAGAAACATCAATGATGAGAGAGAATCATTGATTGGCTGCCTCCTGCACACCCGCTACTGGGGATCGAGCCTGCAACCTGGGCATGTGCCCTTGGCCAGAACGAACCTGGGACCCTTCAGTCCGAAGGCAGAGGCTCTATCCATTGAGCCAAACGGATCTTCTGATCCAAAACCACATTCCCTTCCTCTTTTTAACAAAGGCTGAGTTTCCCATGGAGTATCCTTTCTCCTTCCTTCCTTGCTCACAGAACCCTCATTTTGTCCTGAGTAGCCAGATGCCCACTGGTAAGGTGTTGGGATCTCCCTGATGAGGAGGCGTGGCCCGCAGAGCTCAGAGGGCGGGGCTTCAGACAGCCCTTCCCTGGTGTTGGCTCAGTTCTTTGTCCTCCTCCTCCTCTCAGCCTGGAATGCGGATGTCTGCTTGAATCAAGGCCAATTTGACGACCAATTCACATGCTAGAGATAGTGAAACAGTGAAACACTCGGGGAGACACTGATTCTTGGATGTCACTGTCCCCGAGTATTGCTGGCCTCCTGCCTGCCAGTCACTCGTTGGAATTTTCTGTTGTAGGTCATGGGCCTCTCCTCCAGGCTCCCTGGATTAGGTAGGACAAGCAAAGCTAGCTGCTGCAACAAATAAACGTCCAGATGCCAGCAACTTAACCCAATGGAAGTTTGTCACTCACATCAAAGCCGTGAAGCAATAACAGGTTGTCGGGGAGGCTCCCTGGCTCCTTCCATGCGATGAACTCCGTCCATACCTCTTCTGCCCCACAGGCTGGCCGGCCTTGGGGAAGGCATGAGATTCCCATGTGGCCTGCGCCTTCTGCTGAGGCAGACGTGTTAGGAAAGCGCATTGCACAGCATCAAGTGCCATGGAAACCCGTTAATAGCGGGGGCTGGTGCTCCACGGCCCCGGGGGCTGGCTCTGGCTCCCAGGAACAGCCAGCAGTTCGGAAGCGAGTCCAAAGCACTCGGTTTCTTGGACACGGAATCACAACCCCACATACTCAGTGATTTCATGCTTTCTAAGCTCCTCACCAGCAGTCCCCTGCCCACGCCCTGGGGAGGGGCGGGGGCGGGCGGGGAGCTGGCCCTGAGCAGCAGGGCCTTGCCCACTCGGCTTTGATCTGTTTTCTGAAGCTTGTGCCCTTTTCTGCCAGCTCAGATCCAGTTTCCCATTCACTTCAGCCTATCCCTGGGCTGCTCCTTTGCTCTGTGCCCCTCCCCCAGCATCCAAACCTGCTCCCCACAAGGCCATTCTGCAGGTTCCCAGCCCCAGTAGGATGAGGAGGAGGCGCCTGGAGGCAGCCGTTCCTGATGCTGGCCCTTGTATCGCTAACAGAAGGGGTCAGAGCAGTATCTTCCCCAGCAGGACTCAGGCGGGTGGGTGGGGGGCAGGGGGGGGGGTTTGAGGAAAGAAAAGGGGTGGGAGGTGTCTGGGGTAAGGGCTATATGAGAGGGACACTGCTTGCTCCACTCCCAGTGCTGCATTTTCTCAGGGGAGTGGAGGGGGAGCTGGTGGGTAGGGACAGAGGGTGGGCGATGCCAGGGGGTGCCAGGGGGTGCCAGGAACAGGAGCCACTCAGGTCACACTGCCGGCTCACATTTTCCCCCGAGGAAGGAAGACGGAAGGAGGAAAGACAAATTCGAGAAGGCTCTGGGCTCAGAAGTCAGTATGTCAGCCTTTCCTGATGGAGGCTGGTTTCTTTTAAGGTATCCTCTGTATTCTTTGCTTTGATGGTTCAAGAGGGAGCTGATCTGTTGCTTTTCCTGGAAATATATTAACATTCCCGAGCAGAAAACCCCTCCTCCCTCGCAGCCATCCTCAGCATATCCGGACCGTGTCTCTCACCCTCACTGGGTGAAGCAGTGTGTGGCCACAGGGCTGGGCAGAGGTGCTCGGAGCTACACCAGGACCTGGTTTGGGCCCAGAATCACTGCATTATTCACAGGGCACGGCCTGTGCCCTCTCCCTGTCTGTTCTGTCCTCAGCCCAGGTCAGAGGAGTTGTGAGGTGCGCTCAGCAGGCCGTGGGGTCAGGACCAGGGAAGCCGGGCTCCTGGCTGGTGGACTGAGGTGGGCAGTTGTTCATGTCAGGGCCCTGGGCATGCTGACTGCGGGCCAGTGTCGGCTCTGAGACAGGCGCTGTGGTGATTGCCGTCACCGCCTTGGTTTTAGTTGTAGAGGTCAAAGGTGGAAGGTGGAGGGAGGAGAGACCGAGGACTCTAGGATGCAGTGAGAGTCTGGATGGGTGGTGACTTGCCCAGTGCGCCCCCATTCCGCAACCGCTCCCCAACTCCTTCCTCCCCAGGCCAGGCCCTTGAAGCCTGAAAGCAGTACCCCCCCCCCCGCCCTGTCCCCCTCTCCCCTCCACCTTCTGGGAAACCCACCTCCTGTGATCCCTTTTGATGACTTCTCTTTAGTTGCCATGAAGAAGTGCTCGTATCAGCAAACAGATGGTGGCTGAGGCACGGAGCATAAAATACATTTATCAAGGCAAACAGCTGTAGCCCATTGCATTCGCCGATTTCTATTAAAAGTCCTCCAGGGCTACCAGCCGCTCCGAGGTGCAATGGGAAGGCAGCCCAGGGCCGGCTTTGTGCGGCTTCCCTCCCCGGAGTTTCTGCGCGGGGCCAGAGAGAGAACGCTGCCTCCGGACCCCTGTTTGCACCTCCGGACCTCCCATCAAAGCGCCTACTGCAGCCTTGCCCCCCTGCCTCATTGGGTGGGTGGGGGCCCTTCCGCAGTGTTCCCACTGCCCAGGCACCATACAATGGGGACTTGGTGACCTGCAGTTACTAGTACCATGTGCTGTGAGGGCAGAGACACGTCCCTGGGAGGGGGCCCGACATACTCGACCCACTAGGTGCCTTTGTTCACTGTCTCCAGCCATCCTCACACTCTCTCACTGTGCTTCATGATTTAAAAAATACATTTTTATTTATTTCAGAGGAGGAAGAGGGAGAGAAGGATAGAAATAACAACGATGAAAGAGAATCAGTCAGTAATCAGCTGCCCCCTGCATGCCTCTATTGGGGATGGAGCCCGAAAACCAGGCCTGTGCCCTGACCGGGAATAGAACTGTGACTTCCTGGTTCATAGGTTGACACTCACGTGGGCCTGGCATGATTTTTATTTTCATTTTTTCTGATGGCCGGATGCTGTTGTGGTTCTCCCTTCATTGTGGTCTGGAAGAGGGTCGGGAGCTGGGAGAGCTGGGAGAGCTGGGATCTATTCCAGACTCTGCCATTATTTAGCTTTGAACTTGGGCAATCCGTGTTCTTTGTCTGGGCTCTTGGTTTCCTCTTAGAGGGGTGAGGTTGGATCAGAGGAGCAAACTCAAGGGCGTTTAGGGGCGAGGCAGGTACGACAGGTGTGAACTGGCCGGGGCAGACAGTGCCATGCTGTGCAGTGTGCATCTCCGAAAGGTGCTCCTAACACAAGAACACGTCGAGGTTGGGGGGCGCATTAGGTACACAGGCCTCTAGCGTGAGACTCCCTAGAGCAGTGGTTCTCAACCTGTGGGTTGCGACCTCTTTGGTGGTCAAACGACCCTTCCACAGGGGTTGCCTAAGACCATCCTGCATATCAGATATTTATATTATGATTCATAACAGTAGCAACATTACAGTTATGAAGTAGCAAGGAAAATAATTTTATGGTTGGGTCACAACATGAGGAACTGTATTTAAAGGGCCAGAAGGTTGAGAATCACTGCCCTACAGTCAATGTTTGCCAACATGCTGTCAAGCGCTAATATTCTAAAAAACTTCTTACAGCGTAACAATCCAGGGCAAGACTGAAAGCCACAGAGGGAAAATGGACATCTGTAGGTTGGCCTATGAGAAAACGATGGCCTTTTACATTTTTATTCCAATAGACTTTATTTTTCTAGAGCAGCTTTAAGTTCACAGCAAAATAGAGGGGAAGGGACATCCCCTTGGTTTTAGTTTTAGAGGTCAAAGGTGGAAGGTGGAGGGAGGACAGACTGTGTACCCCCTGCCCCTCCCCATGGACAGCCTCCTCCACTGTCTACATACCCCACCAGCGTGGGGCATTTACTATAATCTACGAACCTAATTGGCACACCATTCCCACCCAAAGTCCACAGTTCACCTTGGGGTTCACTCTTGGTGTTGTATACTCTATAGGTTTGGGTACCTGGATAAGGACATATATCCACCATTATGGTGTCATACAGAGTAGTTTCACTGCCTTGAGAATCCTCTGTGCTCTGCTCATCCATCCCTCTGCTCAGCCCTTCTGCACTATTTGAGAGGGCAATGGAGTAACTGGAGACTCCGGGTGTTCTGCCTGTCATGGCGGGGCCACCTTCAGAAATCTGTGGTTTAGTGGGTCAGGGACTGTGGGTGGAGTCAGACTGTCTGGGTTCAAAGTCTCCTGGTGCTGTTTTCTGTTTGTTTTGTTCATCCGCACCCAAGGATATTTTTCCATTCATTTTTAGAGAGAGTTGAAAGGAGGGAGGGATAGATCTATCCCTGTCTCTATCTCTATCTCTATCTCTATCTCTATCTCTATCTCTATCTCTATCTCTCTATCTCTATCTCTATCTCTATCTCTATCTCTATCTCTATCTCTTTCTCTATCTCTATCTCTATCTCTCTATTATATAGATATAGATATATGAGAAAGACATCAATTACTTGCCTCTTTCATGCACCCCAAAACTGAACTTGCAATCCCAGGTACATGCCCTTCACTGGGAATTGAACCCGTGACTCTTCGGTTTCAGGGACAATGGTCTAGCCATTGTGCAACACTGGCCAGGATAACCTGCCTTCTTAATAGCTATGTGACCTCTCACAAGTTATTTAACCATCCTTCAGTGATACCTTGGTAGGTTATTTAAATTTACCTCAGTCACACCTCACTTTCCCCAACCACACAATGGCAATATAAGCAGTAGTTATTACACGGAGCTGCTGTGAGGAGTAAATGGATCGATCTTAATAATTCATCTAGAACTACGCCTGATGTGGAGTACGTGTTCAGTCAGTGCTAATTGCTGGTGGCTGAGACGACCTCCCAGCTTGGCGTGGACAAGCATGCGATGACTGGTTTTGTGGAGCTAATATTTACAAATAGCTGGCGACTGTGCAAGGCTTATCTCTTCCATCAAACAGATCATCTTATGGCTTTTGCTTCTACTCAAGGCATCAAACTGAAACTCTCCCCTGAATGATCCACTTTTACAGGCAGCATCTAGTTCAATTCCCTGGCGGGAAAGGGGCAAGTAATGTCTTCATCTTTACAAAGGCAGAAGCACAAGTTCGAAGAGGTCATGGAATTCGTTCAAAGCCACCCAGCTAGCAAGTGTTTGAGGCAGGATCTGAGCCCTAGATATTAAATTCCCTGGACAGTGCTCTGTCCACTATGGGACTGTTTTCCTACGTGCTCAGTAGCTGCTTGTAATGATGGTCAGTTGACATGGTAGAACCGAGTGGCTCTGTTGATTTACAGGGTTTCTCAATCTTGCCCAAAGCATGATTTCGGGTGTTTATTCTTAACTTTGATTTGTGGACCCCAATGCAAGCCTAGGGATCAAGATTCCCAGAGGAGAGACCCAGTTGTCTGTGTGTCATCCGGGTGATTCTCATGATGGCCATAGCATGGGAAACGAACGTTGGGCCAGAGAATTCTGCCAAGAAACCCCACCAGGCAGCTTTGTCCCAGACATCGGAATAGCTGTTTCAGGAATATGTGATAAGGTCATGAGCGGGTAGGCAGAAGAGTGTGGCTAGCTTGCGGGACCAGAAGAACAAAGTCCAGGACTATTCAGTTTGCCAAATAGGGATCCAGATCTTATTTTACGAGCGAGGCACCTTGTTAGGTCCTGCATGCGGGGTCAGGAGGGTCACAAAGGAGCCAGTGATTGGAGCTCTGAACTGTTAGTGGCTAAAACAATGAATGCACGCCCTTGCCTGACCTACTTCAAAGGAAGCCACAGGCACCAGGTGAGGATGCTGTTCTCTCTTAAGGTCTGTAAGATTAGCTTCCAGGACAGGGGCAAAGGTGAGTCCCAGCATCTCTGGGCGTATGTCCCACCCACTTGGCAATCTCAGCAGAAAGAGAGAGTCCTAATGAGAGTCCAAGCCTGCCCCTCCTCGGGGAGGGGATCTGATTGGCCAGCCATTCCTCAATCCTAAGGTGATTGGTTACTAGTTCCAGTGGAGCCACAAGAAGGGAGAGCTGGACCACTGTGCATTTCTTACACAGAAAAAAAGCGGGGTGGGGGGAGTCAGAGCAGGCTGAAACAACAGACGTCCAGCCAGGATTACTTAGCTTTCCTTAGGAAAACACTCAACAAACAAATGACTTTCTCAAACACCGATTTCATTCCTGGTGTTAAGCAGGCATTGTGAAAATGCACGCAGAAATCAGCAGACGAGCCAGTCCCAAGTGCGCGAAGAGCCCAGTGTGAGTTGCCTTCACCGTTGAATAGACACCTTAAACTGTACCCTATGCAAATATATCGCACGGAAGTGATCTGAGGTGCATCCCAAGTCAAGGCTGTTGATTCCAGCAATATTTAGATAGGCAAACCGACAACCTCGGAAATAGACATGTGCAAAATAGAGAAATGTGACATGCAGTAGAGTACATCCATTCAAAGTGATGTCCCTGAAATGTACTTGGTACAGCAAAATGCCCAGGAAAGGACATGCCCTGTGAAACCAAATGCCCGGATACAAAAGTATGTGTGTGTGTGATGGTCCCCGATTTGTGTAGACAGTGGCCGTAAAGACGGAAAAGACATACACTGAGATGTTCACGGAGTTTCCTTTCTGAATGGCAAAATGACCAACAACTTTCCCCGCCTGTATACTTTCCTGTTTCCCATTTTTGTGTGCCAAAGAACAATATTATTTCACGATTGGAAAAAAACACGTGTTCTATTTCTAAATTCATGCCTCCGTGTCAGTGGAATTGAAAACACATCCCATTGAATTATGGTGACTGTAAAGTGGGGCGACGCCTTCTCTCTGGGACAGAGCCCAGAACACACGAGGGAGCAGCGCAGCTGGCCCTGCCCCGGGCGGGGCCGAAGGGCAGCTCTCGCTCTGTCTCCTGGGCCAGGCTTCCTGTTACCTCCGTATGGGCTGCTTCTGCATTTGCTGCTCACTCAGCCTCTGGGCAGATACCCACCAACCCTCCTCCTTATTTATCAAGAAATGGAAGGAGAGAGGGAGGCAGGAGAGAGAGAGAGAGAGAGAGAGAGAGAGAGAGAGAGAGAGAGATCTGAAATCTTTGCCCCACAGGACTGCAATAAAGGAGCATATGTATCCACAAAAAAATTCCTTGGCAACAAAAGCTTTTGAATTGAACACGGTCTCTTCAGCCAACTTATGTAAATTCTATCCCAATTTTGGGCATCTATTTTGAGCACAGAGAGAAACGGTATGAATCTTGCCCTAAAATTGTACTCGACAGAAGGGGTGACGCCATCTGGATGCCACGTTACGGGAGCCTGTCACCTGCTAACTGAGATGAGAGATGACAGGTTATAATCGCCTTCCCGCTGCCTGAGCAGCCCTGGCGGGCGGAGAGCGCTCTGGGCATCAAGATGTCGCGTGACAACCTAACACTCCGCCAGGGCTTTGCGGCCACAGGTGGCTGGATGGCACCGGGTGGAGGGCAGGGGAGCAGCAGTCTCTGCATGGGGGACTGTGAGTTCTACCGTGTGAGGGGCTGGGATTCCTTCTGCTCAGCTTTAGGGAGAATCTGGCTCATCCCCTAAAACGGTAACCACCGAGAGTCAGAGGGTGACCCTTTGGGGACTGACCTTGAGCAACTGTCTCATTGGAAGCCAGGGAAGTGGGAGGAGCGGTGTACCTACCAGTGGGGAAGGTGGAGAGAGAGATCCAGGAGGGCAGTGCACCACTCTGCGTGGGGATTCAGCCTCCTGCGTGGGGATTCAAAGAACAAACACCCCCTCCCTGTGTGTCCTAGGAGAAGGCTGTTTGGTCACGTGGTCATGGGATCTGCAGGAGGAGGGCCTGCCAGGTAGGTGTCTGGCCTTAGTCTGTAGGTAGCTTCTAATAAGTCTGGGTTCGATCAACATTTAAGAATTTCTTGTATGGGCTAGTCGCTGTATTAAGCCCTAAAGAAACATGTGGTCTAGCAAAGACTATGCATTTGCCCAAAATTAGCCTATAGAATTATATGTACAGAAAGAGAACTATGAAAAAGTAGGGAAGTACTTTAGGAAAGAGAATGCTTAAAATGACTGGGATCATCTGAAAAGGGGTTTCAAGGATGGATAGGAGTTTTTCACATGGCTAAGAAGTGGGAAGAAAGGGCATGGCAGGGGAAGGAATGAATCAACATGGTATAGCCAACACGTTTCCAGAGAATAGATGAAAATAGCTGTTGAGGGTGGAAAGCCTGTCAGCAATGAAATCATGTTTTTTAACAAATTAGTCTGCAGTAAGGAGCCCATGGATGCATATTTCTATCATCAAGCTCATCCATCTGTAGGGTAAGTTTTCCACATTTGTCTCCCCTACAGGACTGAGTTCTTTGAATGAAAGATGTTACTTCTTTTTACCTCTAGTGCCTAGCATATACTGTGTGCTCAGTATTGGTTGAATGATGGATCAATTACATTTAATTCTTATGAGGAATCCCAAATTTTCCTCTACCTGCTTGGCATTTCAGAGAGCTGGGCCCCCTTCCAGGCTATCCACTGAGGATGCTGAGTGGCTACTCTCCATGTTGGAAGCAAAGCAGACCAGGCCTCGATGCCTCCACTGCTGTAGGGCGATTAGCTATTTACTGGCAGATCATCACCTACCAATAAGGTTTCATGGGACCCAAATATGAGATGATTGAAGGTGGCCATGCGATCTTCTTCTCAGTGTTCTTTCTTCTAGTTTCTTAGAAAAAAACAAATTAAAAAGGTTTATTGATTTTTATTTATTTATTTAGAGATGGAGGAAAGGAGAGGGAGAGAGAAACATCGATCAGCTGCCTCCTGTACGCTCTCTACCTGGGATCGCGCCCCACATCTGGGCACATGCCCTGACTGAAAATCGAACTGGAAACCTTTCTGTGCACGAGATGACAACCAACCACCTGAGCTACACCGGCCAGAGCACAGAGGGCAGTTTTATTGAAAGTGTTGGGTTGAAGATTAATTCTCGCTAGAATCTGGAGGCCTTGGTACAGGTAGTTTTTAAATATGTACATATGGGGTTCTAACAAACGGGGTAGGCTTTCAGGGTGAGGGACTGGCTTTGACCATGGGTACCTTGGTGAGCCCAAGGCTTGGCTCGGAGAGTGGGTCCCCTCCTGTGTCTCTCAGGCAGAGGGCAGTTTGAGCGACCGCTCTCACATACCATCTTGGAAAGTGGGAATTGTGTCTCTCTTCCCCTCCCCAGAAGGCAGGTTTCTGTGGTCTAGAGAAGGTCGCTAAGAACTCCCATGGATTCTTCACAAAGAGTCTTAGCATCTTGAGGGGTCCCATTGCTCTCTGTTCTATCTTCAGTGACGGACTCAGTACCTGGCACATAGTAGGTGCTCCTTATCCAGTGAATTTAAGCATTCCTTGGATTGAATGAATAAAAATAACAATTAATACTTAGAGATAGCTCATTCTGTGCCAGGCACTGCTTTCAGGACTTTGAATGTTTAATTCATTTTATCTCCACAACAAGCCTATGAGGTAGATACTATTGCGAATAAATGCCAGTGAGCAGATGGTAGATGAAGGAAGCTGAGTGTCGTCTGAGGCAGCCGCAGTGGCACTGCTGCCCATGACCTAGAGCTTCCTCTTTGGGTAAATAAAGGGCAGCCCATGGAGGAGACGACGTCTTTATGGTTGCTCCCTGACTCTGACCACTGACAAGTAGGGATGGGTTATCTAATGGCTCTGGGTGACTGGGCCAGACAGAGAGAGGTTTATGACAGCCATTTATGAAGCTGAAGCAATGCCAGGCAAGTCCCAGGCTCCCTGCAGCACCATCACGTCGAAGGTAAACACTCCTTCCCTTGAAAGGGAAGCCTCCTCTGAGCTGAGCTGTGGGGCTGAGCTGTGGGACTGAGTGTGCGCTTGCAGGAGCCTCCGGGGAAGGCAGGTCCCCCCTAGACAGTTAATGCAAACACCGCTGGGGGCCCTGGCGGAGAATGGTCTCTTAGCAGCAATTGCTGGGCCGGCCTCACATCAGTCTCTAGCCCTGTAGCTGATGGGCGAGCGTCAGTTCTAAGTGTCTCCTCCTCCAGGAGAAGGCCCTCCCTGGACCCGAGGGGCAGAGGACCAGCTCTGAGCAGGGTGCTGGAGAAAAACATAGGCTCTGGGTCTTGCACCTGATTCCCCCTCTCCAGGAAACCAGTAGACCTCAGGGAGGCTTGAGCCATCCATGTCTGGCGCAAATGCTTTCTCTCTGTGGTTGACTTCACTACCGTGACTTCAACTTGATGGACAGCAGAAATGTACTGACAGCTTTTCGTTGTCCAAACCCAAGGAGGGAAGCAGAGGTGTTATCCAAGAATGGGCAACCCAAGACTGGTTTTGACTGTGGGAAGCTTTTAGCTGTTTTATCCTATATAATAAAAGCCTAATATGCAAATTGTTCAACCGGGAGTTTGACCCAGAATTTGACCGCTATGATGTGCACTGACCACCAGGGGGTGGCACGGAACATGGCGGGCATCAGTGACGCAGTGCTGACAGCAGGTGGCAGTGGAGGCGCTGCTGGCCCCGATGGGCCCTGAGGAGAGCTGGACTGTGGCGGGATGGTGGAGCAGGTGAGCGGGCAGCACCAGGCTAAGGCGGGTGTGAGCAGGGGCCAGATCACCCCATGTGGATTGCCCTCCAGACAGCGACCAGTGGCAGCAGTTGGGGGTGGGGCTGCCGCCCGGCTCCCAAGCACTGAGGGAGCCAGGCGGGGAGCCCCGCACTGATCGATTGCTCTGTGGGTGGGATGGTGGAGCAGGTGAGGGGGCAGCACCAGGCCAAAGTGGGGTGCTAGGTGGGGCTGTGGGTCAGGAGGCTGGGGGTGCAATCTGGGGCCTGATCCTTTCAGGCCACCCCGAGGGAACCCACCCATGCACAAATTCGTGCACCAGGCCTCTAGTTTCTATTCTACAGCACAGGTATCCAGAGCTGAATGGCACCACTGAGATCATTTCTTCCAAAATCTTTATTTCACAACGGAGAAAAAGAAGAGTTAGAAAGGAACTGATAGGATAAGACTGTTTCATTGGGTGGTGGCTGACTCAAGACCCATTGTTCATCCCATTAAGTTATTATATTTTCTAGATATAAACAAATGTGTCTTTAGCAAACTTATTCAGAATGACTGTCCTAGATGATGGGGAGGAACAAGGGTCCCTGAATTCTTCAGCTGGAATGACCCAGAAGTCTGCATTCCCCTTGTATAGACAATGGACTTGCCATGTGGACAGAGATGGGCCAGGGAGTGGTGTGCCTGACTTACAGAGCCCTGCTGGCACAGAAGTTTGGACAGAGCCTTTGGAGTTAGCTAAGCCCAGGTTTTCATTCTGTTCTGCTACTTCCTTACCTTCCTGGTGACTTTGGGCAAGTGTCTGCATTTTTCTGAGCCTCAATCGCTTCTGAAAAAGTCATGGACATATCCTTTTTTCTGTAACACTGGTCATGTAGGACACAAGACACTGAGCTGGGCTGTCTTACTTTACCCTCACAACTTTTCTAATGAGCTGGTATTCCTTAAAAAATATTTCATTAATTTCAGAAAAGAAGGGAGAAGGAGAGAGAGATAGAAACATCAATGATGAGAGAGAATCATTGATCTTTTGCCTCCTGTACCTGGGCATGTACCTTGACAGCAAATTGAACCATACCTCCTGATTCATAGGTTGATGCTCAACCACTGAGCAACACCGGCCAGGCATGAGCTGGTGTTCTTGTCATCTCCATTTTACAGAAGAGCCTGAGGTGTAGAGAACTCACTCAAGGTCAGAGCCAGGTCTAAGAGCAGGTCTGCATTCTAACCTAGAATTACTTCTTGGATGTTCCAGGCACTGGGGCTCCTGAGATGACTGAGAAGGCCTCTGTTTGAGTAACCCACACCCAGGTCAGAGAGACAGAGAAGTAAGCAACGGGTTATAATGCAGCATGATAAGGATTATAATACAGTTTTCAGAATTTGAGGAGGAGCACCTGTCCCAGAATGGAAGATCAGGGAGGGCTTCCATAAGTGGGTAATGCCTACAGACTTGAAGGACAAGGAGAAATGATCTGGCTGCAGAACTCTGAGACTGATATTCCAGATATTCCTGAGAGATAGAAGAGTTTCAATAACCTGGAGGTGCAGGCACATAGTTAGAGGACCTACCGAGAGCTGTGCGATAGGAGTGGGGGTGGGGTGTCAGGGGAGTTAGCCAGCGGTTGATCATAAAGCGACATATGTCCTGTGGTGAGGAGGGACCTGGACCAGGAGGCACGGGGACCCACATTGATTGCTAGTGGTGATATCATTAGATTTGAGTTGTAGAAAGCTCACTGCCTCACTCACAGGATTTCTGCAGGAATAATCACAGCCTAAGCACCAGCCTCTTTCAACTTATGGCTGAGTATGAAGCCAAGATAAAATACAGGCTGCTAATGAACAGTGTTGTCCAAATCTCCTTCTGGATGCTTCTACCTTAGCTGCCTGAGATAGCGCATCCCTTCCCGGCCTCATCACAGACACCAAGCCCAGGCCGAGCACTGCTGTTGGAGGAACCCAGGCTGGATGGGGACGAGCAGGAAGTGGAGAACCTCTCAGGGGACCTTGACACGGTACAGCTCTTCCCCTGGTGTAGGGAAGCCTGAGGCACTGCCCCGCCTGGAGGACTTCCCAGGTCTGGGCTCCCATCCACCCTGCAGGAACAGCCCTTGGCCTACTTGCTAGAGCTGCATCTGCATCTCTGCTTAATTGAATTTTTATCCTTTTAAAAAATATTTTTACTGTTGCCCAGAGGCATTCAGGTAATGGGTGCATTTTTAATAAACCCAGTAAGTAAATAACTGCATTTTTCTCCCCAGAAATCCAGAGGGACTTGCCTTCTATGGCAGCATTGACACCAATGATGCCAGGAACAGGACTGGGAGACACACGCTGACTCCCTGGGTGATTCTCATCATTGTTCTGAGGTCACACGAGGCTCAGCTGTCCCCGCACACATGCTCCAGTTCGCCCGGGACTGAGCCGTGCTGGGGATACCGCACCCAGACACCTGTGGGTCCACACGCTGGCGGCTAACCCCCTCTGGTGTTGATGGAAATAGATGCGCCAATCGAGGCAGCCATGGCTTGATCCCGTGGCAGGAGACATTCTTGGGACCACAGAAATCAAGAGACGGCGTGGGAACTAGCCAGGCTGTCACCATTGCATACCGAGCCCTGAGCCTCCACATCTCCTGCTTTGCTGGTGGAAGTGGGTTAATTGAAAGTCACAGAGAACAATTGGAAGAGGAGGGTTGTCTGAGAAGGGGATCATAGACTTTAGTTTCTAATGAACCCTAATGAAACCCTTCTTCTTGGGAAGCGGTCGAGCAGCCTTTCCAGAACTCTCCATCCGAACATCTGCAAGAGAGGCAGCATGGCTATAGAAGCAGGTGTAAGCACATTTCTTTCTTTGTGCTTTTTGCTTGATGAATGCCAACCCCCCCTTGCTCTCTCCTTCTGCCTGAGGCCTCTGGTCTACTTGAACCCCCTGTAATTCCTTTTTGCTGTGTTTAACAATGTGCCTCTGGTCCCTCCATCAGCCATCGTCCGCAGAACCTCTTCAGCTGAATCCCGCAGAAAGCTCGCCGGCTGATGGGAAGTGATTTATAATCCCAAACACAGTTCCTTTCATCCTTGGTTCCGGTTTCCTGCATCACCAATCGCTTTGCATATTAGCATTACATTGACGACATTCAAAACAGGTGCAGCTGCCTATAGAGCAGCTGCCGTGGCCCACTGACAGCTTCGAGCCCAGACCCGGTGCGTGAACCCTCCGTCTGATAAGCTTCAGAACAGGCAAAATCATCATTAAAGGGAAATTGACTTGTAAGTGCGGCGAGATTCTAGTCCTTGCATCTCACCACAAAGAAAAGCGAGGTGGCGGGGGCCAAGGGAACCTTCTTTAAGAATGCATTCAACAGAACCACAGAACAGAAATTGCCATCTCAGGAGAGTGGCGTGACACAGCTGGAAGGTGCCAAGAAACCAGACTGAGGGTGCTCTCCTGGAATCGGGGATTGCAGCCTGGAGCTCGGAAGGCCAGGGAGAGGCAAGGTCCTACTGCAAAAAAAAAAAAATGGGTCAAGAACTTGTATGGGGGTGGAGGGACCACAAAGGATCCTGGGACACCACATTTGGAGCTGGTCTAGCTAACATTGAACCCCAAACGGTTACTCTCATGATGTTGGATCTAGAGGAGTAATTTTGAAGAGTTTTTACATCTAAAATGACCTAAACATTTTTTCCCAAAAACAGGCCTAAACTTCAAAGTAGGGTAAAACTGAAGGGGGTCTGGGTGTGACTTCCGCCTGCAATTCCAATCCTGAATTTAATCTCTGAACTACCACGAACTCAATGCCCCCAGCAGGCCTGACACAAGGGCATAACCTAATTCTCACCACTGTCACATGTGACTGGTGTGCGTGTCATGGTCTTACTTACCAATGAGTAAACTGAGGACCAGGGCACTAATCATCTGGCCACATTATGGTAAGGCAGGAGTCAACACAAGCTGCCAACTCCAAAATCAAAGGTGATCCCTGCTGCCCTCCCTCCTCTAAGATTCCATAGTCCACCAAAACACAAACAAAAAATAACAAACAAAAATAGCACAAAGAGAGAATAACCAGAATAACACGAAAGAGGGTTAAGCCTAGCGTCCATTCCCACACACTGGGGCTTCGGTTCTGCAGACTCCCCCATCCTGGTCCCTTTCCTGGACCTGGGCAGGGACAGTCCAGGTAGCAAAGGTGTGGCCATGACGGAGCCATCGGATTGGACCCACAGGGTGACACAGCTCTCATTTGTGGAAGGATCATAAAACCCATGTTTTACATGTTGATTTACACACATGTCCTTTCCTGTTTGTCCATTGTACCTCAATAGAGCTGTTGCAATGTGGGAAAAAAATATGGTTTCTAAGAGAAATCTACTTTTCTCCCAGCCTTTTCAAGTATCACTTTGCTGTGTATATTCACTCAAAAGAAAGGGTAGGGGGTTATGCGGGAGGCTTTGGCTAGGCCCTGTTTTCTTTTTTGTGGTTCCGAAATAAATTACATGTCATTCTTTGGGGAAAAGGAGAGAGAGAGAAACGTCAATGTGAGAGAATCACATAATCTGGTTGCTTCCCACATGCGCCCCCTCCGCCCCCCCCGCCCCACCGGGGGGTCAGGGTGCAGGGATTGAACCTGCAACCCAGGTTCACACCTCTGACCAGGGATGGAACCGGAGACCCACCTGTGTGCAGGCTGGCGCTCTAACCATTGAGGTCACTGGTCAGGGTTTTAATCAAGGACCTGAAATAGATTTGCTTTTCCAATAATCCCCAGGTCAATTAATGTCATTTGAAAAACGGCCCGACGTCCACACTCATGTCTGCTGGCAGTCGGGAAGGCTGTGACGTAGCCTCGTTCCTGCAGGAAAAATGTAATTTTGTTTCAAAACCTTGGGGATGTCTCCAGGTCTCCGATGGAGAGGAAAACACAAAGAGAGGATGGTCATGACGTTCCTCCTCCCCTGTGCCCAGGCCCAGCGCGGTGATGACTGAAATTAGAACAAATGTTTAAGAAATGGACTTTCTCCCAGCACCCCCCCCCCCCACACTGCTTGGCACCCCTGAGCTCCCATTCACCTACCTGACAGGCAGATACAGGCCGGGTTCACCCCAGGCACACCTCTCGGTGGCTTCTTGGGCTCAGCAAATTCAGCTTCCACACCTCTCCTGAAATGTTCCCGGACCCTTCTCCAGCCCCCCTCCACCCCCAGGTCTGCACACAGCATTCTGGGGACGTCCAGGTGAGAAGAGCAAGACATCAGCCCTTTGCGGGCAGAGGGGAGAAGCTCTAACAGCTGCGACCTGAAAATAATGGCGCGTTTGCTGATCAAGGGCAGCCTCACACGGGTCTCAGTCCATTGTCTGCGGGAGCATATTTAGTTCTCGCTTCAAGCTACGTTCTGTTTCGGTTCCCATTTTAGAAACGAGGAAACCCAGTTGCAGAGAATTGAAGGAATCTGCCCAAAGACAGCCAGGTTGTCCTGTGGGGACTGGGAGTAGCTCCTGGTCTGACTCCAAATTCCAAGTTCACGGCCACTCAGCTGTGTTGGTCCCTTGATGTGACTTGCCCCATTCCCAGGCTGAGCATGTTTTATCCGTGGCCCCATCTCTGGCCCCGTGCCGTGTCCCCCTGGGCCCAGCACCCTCATCCTGCTGGCATGTGGCCAGGGCCTTCCCCTTTGACCTCTCACCTTGGGAAATCAGCATTTCAAACCCTGTTCCTCCCCTGTGTCTGATGTCAGCCCCTCGGCCCTTTCTCAAGATTTAGACAAAGCAGTGGCTGTCAAGTCTGAGTCCCCATCCCACCTCCTCGCTGGATGCCCTGGGGGTTGTGTGTGTGTGTGTGTGTGTGTGTGTGTGTGGTGGGGAGGCTGAGTCTATCCACAGCACCATGGACCACTGCTTTCCAAGATATGGGTCCTGTGAGACAATGTGGGTCTCACTACTAAAAGCGAGTGTAGAGCCCTGCTGGCATGGCTCAGTGGTTGAGCTTCTACCTATGAACAAAGAGGTCACTGGTTCCACTCCCAGTCAGAGCACATGCCTGGGTTGCAGGCCTGATCCCCAGTAGGGGGCGTGCAGGAGGCAGCCAATCAATAATTCTCATCATTGATGTTTCTATCTCTCCCTCGCCCTTCCTCTCTCTAAAACTCAATAAAAAAATAAAATAAAAGCAGGAAACATTGCAGTGGGGCGAGCACCTGTGAATGAACCCAGCCTGTACCAGCAACGTGAATAGGAAGCCCCTCCATCACACATAATCGTCCCCTTTCAGTGGGGACCTTAGCTGAATGGCTCAGGCCAAGTAGAAGTTCCACGTGTGGTTTTCAGACGCTGTGGTAGACTCCCTAGGGTGTGATCCCCATTGTTCTGGGGAGTTTGGGGGTCTTGCAAATGGTGCCCCCAGGATGACACTGAGGCTGTGCTTTCCCAGGTCCCTCCTGGATGGGGAGAGAGGACCTGCCTCCTCTCTGATCACCTGATGACATAGGCGTAGGCCTGGGAGCTGTCCCCATGCCTCCGAGCTGTCCCCATGCCTCCTGGGGACTCTGGTGCACACCTGTTTGTCCCCTCTCTCCTCCCCCAGCAACTTGCCACCGGCCACCTGAGCGCTGTGTCTCCACCTTGTCAGGGAAGCATGCTGCCACCGTGTAATTATGCCATCCTGGAGGTAATTTTAACCACAGTCTTTATTCTGAAGCAGCCAGCGCAGTCCCCACTTGCGGGCACAAAGAGAAGATTCTCACTAGCCCGGACTCGCTGTCAAACATGCCAGGAGAAATAAAAAGGTGCTAATGCAACAGAGCCCAGAAATAGAAAGTCAGATGGGAGGCGATGCTGGAGACTCAGGCTGCGGGGCTGCAGGGGGAGGGTGGGGGGTAGCATGGGTTTAACTCCTAGCAGAGCTGCCAGACAGCAAGCCCCCGAGGTCATTACTACTGGAACCTTCCTTAAGCCGAGTGGATAAAACTAAAGGGTGTTTGGTGAGGATTTAATGTTTCCTGGAGGTTTGCTGTCTCGAAAGGGCATTTGGGGTGGGTGATAAGGCGGAGGCAGCAGGCCCAGAAGTGGGGAGTGGGGAGTGGGGAGTGGGGATGTTGGGGTCCGCCTCCTCGGTCATCTCCCTAGCCAGCCCGCACAAGATGGCGGCCTGGGGGTCTGGGGGAACCTGCTCACCTCTGCAGGCTGCGAAGAGGATGATCCCAGTCTCCCTGCCTCAGCCACGCCCTTGGAAACAGCCTGGGGTAGGGGACAGGGGAACCCCAGAGCAGGCCTGGGAGCCTCCAGCGGCCACATGAGTTGAGGTCACTCAAGTACCTCAGGGCTCACCCATGTTGTGGCACGCGTCAGAACTTCCTTCTTTTTTGAGTCTGAATAATATTCCAATGTATGTTTATATCACATGTTGAAACAAAAAAAGATTTACAATCCCAAAGGGATAGGCTGTCAAGGATGGAAGTAGGGAAGACAGGTGAGGGAACTGGTCTACCCTCTGTGCTCCGAACTAGAGTGTGGGGCCTGCTCCTGGGTGCTCGGTGGGACTCTCCTGCCTTATCCCACCTTCCTCAGGGGAGACTGGGGTTATATACCCGCCCCCTCTTACCCTACAAGGGGCATGGAGGTGGTGACAAAGTGTGTTGAGCTTCTTGCAGGAAAACACGGAGTCAAGGTTGCCTTGCACATGGTCAAGGTTGCCTTGCTCAGCCTTCCAGGACTTTTGGGGGCTTTGCAAGAGCCGAATCCATCCAAACAAGGGGTGACCTTGGGGCGTCCTCGGGGCTCCTTCAGCGGGGCCATTGCTGAGGTACAGGAGGGTCTGGGCTTTGCTTTCATTCACAGGGAGGAGCAGACCCAGAGACGGTCTGTGACCTTTGCCCATTCACCGAGTCAGGCAAGGAAAGGCGTCTCCTCCGGTGATGAGAGATAAGACCACTGGGTCCTCACCGGGAGCTCCTGTGACAGCTGGTCTAGAACTTTCCTAGCGCAGATTCAATAGCATCCTCTCAAAAGAAGAGCCAATAGTCTGGCTTTTGCTGAGACAATCCCTTCAAACCCAACACCATGGACAGGACGCCCAGAGTCGTGCTGCTCGACATGAGATTCCGGACCAGCAGCGTTCGCCGCACCTGGGACCTGGGAGCACGCAGAGCCTCAGGTCTCCGCTCAAACTTGGGGGCTTAGGATCTGAATTTCAGCATGTCCTCCAGGAGATGTTTACCTTAAAGCAGCAGTTCTCAACCTGTGGGTTGCGGCCCCTTTGGGGGGTCAAACGACCCTTTCACAGGGGTCGCCTAAGACCATCGGAAAACATATACATAATTACATATTGTTTTTGTGATTCATCACTATGCTTTAATTATGTTCCATTTGTAACAATGAAAATACATCCTGCATATCAGATATTTCCATGACGATTCATAACAGTAGCAAAATTACAGTTATGAAGTAGCAACGAAAATAATGTTATGGTTGGGGGTCACCACAACATGAGGAACTGTATTAAAGGGTCGCGGCATTAGGGAGGTTGAGAACCACTGCCTTAAAGCCTCAGAGGGGCTGGCCCACAGCCCTGGCTTAGCCCCAGAAGAGATGGAGGCAGCCTGGGATCACTCAGGGCTCAGGGAACTTCTCCGGCGAGGAGGAAAAACAGCACCCACGCTGCATTTCACGGGGAGCCTGGAGGGTCAAAGGTCACAATAAACAGGAAAGCGCCCGGGAGCACCCAGTGCCTGGGAAATGTCTGGGCTTTTCATGCTCATTGGTGGCTGGCCTGTTCCCAACCATTCCTTAGTAGGGAATCCTCTTTATCTCTCCAGCCAAATGAGTCTCTCTCTGCTCTTGCTCCTGGACCCTCTTTGAAACAACATCAATTTTGGTTGCTTTCATCCAAAACTGCAAAGTGGATTTGAAATCACAGTAGTGTCTGTAGTGAGATTCTCTTCGTTGCCTCCATTTTTTTTTGTTTTTTTTGTGTGTTTTTTTGACACACATTTGCCGTGGTGCCCAGGACCCGGTGCGGAGAGATTAGCCTGGTGTTCAGCCTCTGGCTACGCCACTGAGGAGCAGAGCTTTCTGTTTATCTCTTAGAAGCAGACGTTTGGATTTGATCCCGGGGGGAGTTCATCAGGGCGTTCTGAATTCGTTCATTCATTCATTCCCTACCCCCACCCCAAACACATGCGTGCACACACATGCACACACACAGCCACATGTCAGCCATATCTGTGTGTTTTGCTATATAGTTGGGAGGCTTTTAAAAATATATATTTTTTTATTGATTTCAGAGAGAAAGGGGGAGGGAGAGCGAGAGATAGAAACATCAATGATGAGAGAGAATCATTGATTGGCTGCCTCCTACACACTGGGGATCGAGGCCGCAATCCAGGCCTGTGCCCTGATGGGCAATCAAACCGTGACCTCTTGGTTCATAGATTGAAGCTCAACCACTGAGCCACGCTGGCCAAGGCAGGAGGCTGTTTTTCATGTTGAGCCATTCTGGAATGGTTGGCAGTTGAGTCTCTTCCCTCTGAGCACATCTGGAGCTGGGTTTCCTTAGCCCTCGGCAGCAGCTGGGGTGGCCTGTCCTTCCCTCTTATCTGCCCAAGGCACGTGGGTCTCCTGCAGTCCCAGCAGCTCTGGTATCTGGCCTGGCATTGCCAGTCATGCCAGTGCCTGGGCTAGGACGACTGGCAGCACCCAGAGAAAGAGTCCTTGCCCGTTGGAGCAGAGTTAGTTTCCCTGTCTTTTTAAGCACAAGTGCCCATGGGCATGCATGTAGGCCTGCATAGCTCTCGCTACAGAAGCACTGTATATGTGTGGTTCAGCGGCTGTTTTCTACAACACTTGATGCATGTGCTTTTGTCGCCACGAATGGCTTTAGGTTTAGTGAACAGGTGTGAGCATCCCCACGCCTGTATTTATTCACGTGTGTATTCACGTTAAGCACTTACTGTGTCAAAGGCACGAGGTGGGAGTTGTGTGATAAACAGCCCTTGTGTGTGTGGAGATACTAGCTTTGCTTTCAAAGACTTCCCGTTTCCTAAAAGAGATGAAACACGATCGTGAACTTTAATTCCCAGTGGAAAGGGATAAGGGGCCTGAGAAAAGAACCAGATCAATGAGATTGGATGAATATAACTTTGCTCTCAGCTGGAGACCAGGGACGACTTCCAGGAGGAGATGGCATTTGAGTAAGGGATTTGCATCGCTGTGTGGCAGGCCCAGGAACCCCAGGAAAGAGGCCCGAAGAAAGAAAGGGCCGTGTGCATTGAATAGCAAGTTGTTCTGTGTGGCTGAACTGCTCAGGGTGGGAGAGGTGGCCCATTTATGTTGGATTGTGGGGGGCGGTGACGTGGTTTAGGACTTTTATTTTTGGATTGAATAATTGAGGAGACAAGGAAGTTTTTTTACACAGGTAAGAGAACCAGAGAGGTGCTTTAGGAAGATCACCCTGGCAGGGATTAGTAAGAGGAATTAGAGATGGAAGGCTAGAGGCATCAAAAGCAGTTAAGAGGCTACTACAGTGACCAGAGTGCAGATGATGAATAGGGTGGTGGTAGAAGCAGATAAAGGAAATACCATGGAGCCAACATTGACAAAGCTCTAAATATATTAGCTGTGGAGCGGAAGGGGAAGGAGGAGGAGCAGGGTTTGGGGCCTGAGGCCATGCAATTGTCATAATAGACACAGTCAATGCCCCGAGAAGCTAATTTTTTATGGGGGGGTGGGGGTAGGACAAATGGTGAGTTTAGATTGGGTGGGAACCTCCAGATGGAGAAGCTAAGGAAGGCATTGGATATTTGGAAGGGGTTCTTGGGATTGATTTCAGGACTGAAGTTAAATTTGATGATTATGTTTATGAGGGTGATAGTTGAAGACCTTGTACATGAATGCAATTGTTATGGGAGAACACACAGAGAAAAGTGGAGGGAAATATTCAGGAAGGGGGAGGAGAGAAAGGAGAACAAGGAGGGTCCTACACACAGTTTAGCTTAAAATGCACACATATCCTAATTACCAGAACCCTCAACTCCACATAGTTGAAAGAAAATGGGAGAGGTAGTGTCTCAGTAACCAAGAGAAGAGGGATGACCAATAACATGAAATAGCTGGTCTGTAGGTGGAGGTGGTGTGCTCACAGGGGTACAAGCATATGCACCCATGTGGATGTCTATCCAAGTGTTTGGCAGGGCAAGAATTATATACACACACACACACACACACACATACATACTAGAGGCCCGGTGCATGAAATTCATGCACTCAGGAGATTCCCTCAGCCTGGCCTGCACCCTCTCACAGTCCTGGAGCCCTGGGGGGATGTCCAACTGATGGCTTAGGACAGCAGGGAGCGGGCCTAAGCCATCAATCGGACATCCTTAGCGCTGCCACAGAGGCGGGCTTCTAGCTGAGCAGTGCTCCCCTGTGGGAGTGCACTGGCCACCAGGGGGCAGTCCTGTGTTGAGCGTTTGCCTCCTGGTGGCATCATAGCGACTGGTCATTCCTCCGTTCGGTCTATTTGCATGTTAGCCTTTTATTATATAGGATGAGCAGGGACTAAGAAATAAGTGGTGTGAAACTGTTAATGGGAGAGAGCAGTAAGTAGAAGTATTATGTATCAGAACAGACATATATCCAACTGAGTATCATCTTGTTTTGTTGATTCCTCAAACCCTTACCTTGGTTCTGAACCTTGATTGGATTCTGTCTGGTGTACTCAGCTAATTTTGCTTCATTTGGGGCTCCAAGTCTTCCATTATCTATGGGATTGGCAGGCCACTTGCTTTGTCCCAGTTCTCATGTCAATGAGAACCTTTCGGTGATTAAGCTCTTGATTATGAAGTTCACTTTGCATAGAAAGCTGGTCAGCATAGGTAGCTTGTTCCAGCTGTATCCTGAATGGTGGGATGGTGCGCTATTGCCAATTTTTTAAAAATCTATTTTTTATGATTTCAGGGAGGGAGAGAGAGAGATAGAAACATCAATGATGAGAGAGAATCACTGACCGGCTGCCTTCTGCATGCCTCCTACTGGGGACTGAGCCCTCAACCCGGGCATGTGCCCTTGACCAGAATAGAACCCGGGACCCTTCAGTCTGCAGGCCAATGTTCTATCCACTGAGCCAAACCAGCTAAGGCTTTATTGCCAATTTGAATTATTCCCTTTCAAGAGGAGTGGCTGGATTGTACTTTTTTTTCTGGGTTAGGAATCTCCTTGCCTAAATGTAGTCAAGTACACAACTCACACTTGGAACAAGAAACCAAGGCAAAGGATCACTATTAGCAGCAAATCGGATAATGGACTTAATTCTCAATACTGTCCCCTCATTTTTCTTCCATTGTATTTCATCTGATTTCATACTCTCTTTCATACTCATTTTCTTAAAATGCAGTTAACATTGTGCTCTCAGAGCCAAATCCCAGCGAGTGCTGGCTCAGGGGATGTGACTGCAGTCAATGCTTAAATGCCACTGCTCCCAGGTGACAGGAGAAGGAAGTGGGTGAGGCGATTTGCCTATATGCTGGTTATATGCACTTTATTCCCATCATTATTATTCTCCATTTAACAGCTTTCTCATAGCACTCACACTCCACTGTCTGCAAGAGTCTCTCCCCTCCCTGCCTCCCTTGCTTTCTCCCTTAATTATAAACCAGCATGTTAAAGATTCTGGTCCTGATATCTCATTCCAGTTCATAGAAAAACTAAATTCAAAGAACCTTGATATGTTTTTCTTTCAGGGACTTTTTCATGAATTCTTAGCTGATTTCCCTTGTGGCATAGGCAGGATCACGTGGGGTGTGTGTGTGTGTGTGTGTGTGTGTGTGTGTATGTGTAGATGAAAACTATTGATGAGGTATGGAATAGTTACAGTATTTCACAGCGGGCTGAACTAGTAATGGAATTCTTCTATTGGAAGTTCCTTTCCTGGATTCTGGACTGATTGGCAGATGCAAATCCTATACTGCATGTGGATGACACTAAATCACACGTGTCTGCGACTCTCTAGCTGGCTTAGACATGTGCACACACATACCCTGAGCACACTTCTTGACGCTTCCGGCAGGGCCAACACTCACATGAATCATTGTTATGTGGCCAACCCACGCTAATTCGCTCATTCATAGAAGCACCGAGTCTTGACTGAGGGAGTTCATATCCATTTTCCAATGTGAGAGTCAGACTATGACCATTCACATATGTTAGGGGAGGAGAAAGCAGGCTAGATTTCCTTCAGCCAACAAGTTGCTAAGGGGATACAAATGCATTCTTCATGAGAATGGAGAAATGGGTTGGGTGTCTGGTACCACCACGCTAGTTGTTAAGCATCAGATAGGCTGCCCTGTGGAAGAGATTGGCCCGGTTTATGGGTGGAGCAGAGGGGCTGGGGTGGTCAAAGAGGAAGCTACTCTCAAAGCAGCAGACTTTGGCTCAGTGTGAGAAGCATTTCTAGTAGTTGGAGCTGCCCAGAGTGCCTCTCAGGGGCAGTGTCTGAGCACAGGCCTCATGCCCAGTTGACAGAGACATATGTGCGTCAGCTGAGTGGCTGGGCTGGGGGCACTTACACAGCTCTCCCAGTCCTGGGAGTCTCACTAAAAGAGCCAATATCCACTCAACCCAAAGTACAGATGCACACCTGCCATGTCTTTCTAGGGCAGTGGTTCTCAACCTTCCTAATGCCGCGACCCTTTAATACAGTTCCTCATGTTGTGGTGACCCCCAATTTCATTGTTACAAATTGAACATAATTAAAGCACAGTGATTCATCACAAAAACAATATGTAATTATATATGTGTTTTCCGATGGTCTTAGGCGACCCCTGTGAAAGGGTCGTTCGACCCCCAAAGGGGTCGCGACCCACAGGTTGAGAACCACTGCTCTAGGGTCATCATGCTCATTCGCAATGAGCTCTAGAGATGGGATTTTCATTCCCTGGCATTTCAGGTCCTTGAGGAAATTATCTCATAGTCAAGATTCTGGTCTTTTCTAAGGCGAACCCACAGAAAGTCTTTGCCAGAGGGGCTGAACCAAAACTTAGGTGGCAGAGGTGAGGCCTGATCCCGCAGGCTCCACATTCCAAAGTGAGGAATCAGTGTGCGTAGCTGCAACTCAGAGCAATTAGCCTTTGTTCCCAGATGTTCTCCAAGAATGACTTAAAGAAGCCCAAACAAATATGTTCCGAAAAGAGAGCAAATTTGTATTCCTTAACCCAAGAATGCAAACAAGTGTAATTAAAGCGAACACCCATAAATAAAGCAAATACATTAGTTAGGAAATGAATTCATTAGTGTTTAATTACTATCAATTACCAACATCACTACAGAATTACTTGTAGAATGGATTGCATCTCTTGCTCCTATTAATAATTTCCATTGCTAATTGTATGCAATTGTGTTTCCTTTTCTTTGGGTGCATCTTAGCAGAGCTAATAGGGGGAAGGAGCAGCACAGTGAGCAATGACAGGGACATTTTTTTTCTCTGTTTGGTAAAAAACCAACAAAAGTTTGATTTGAAAAACATCTGCCTGGCTGTCAAAAGTCAACGCGGGTGAGGAGGGTGCAGAGGAAGGAGGCTATTCCCCTGGCGTGGGGCCACGACACCACCCAGGTGAGGGGAGCAGCTGGCATCTGTGGCAGGGTCAAAGGTCGAGAAGGTGTGTGTGTGTGTGTGTGTATGTGTGTGTGTGTGTGTGTAAAGTGGAGGAGGGTGGGTGTTGGGAAGCTCCGTGTCTGAGCTCACTTCCATCAGGCTTTGAACACCCCACACGCTGACTGGCAGAGGCTGTCTCTCCACCCTAGGCTTGCCAGGTGAGGGAATAGGCATGACATTTACCTGGAGGACAGTGCCCACCCTCTGGGTGGAGAGCACATCTCTGGTGCCAGGCTCCCTGGCAAGCATCCCACTGGTAATGAAGACACAGATGCACAACCATGAGAAATTGGGGGCAAAGAGAGTTCCCCTCCAGGGGCTCGTGCTGCCAGCCCACGGACATTCTCTTTTTCCTGTTTGCACATCACCCCCCACCCCTTCTCTGCCCTCTCTTCCTGTGTCTCCTGGGAGCACAGGCCCTCGAGCCGGGGTGTTTGGGTTTAATTTCAGGTTCCTCCACCTGTGTGACCTTGGGCCAGCTACTTACCCTCTCTGTGCCTCAGGTTCCTCATCCGTGAAAACGGGAGGTCATTGTGGGAGCTCAGGCCAGGACCTGACACAGTGATCTCTGTGTGTGTTAGTCTTTCTTCTTCTTATTGCTGCCACATATTGCTTTGCAGAGCAAAGAGTTTGCAGGAAAGCATACGATGTGGAGGTGAACTAGTTAGGGCTTGGAGGAGTGCTTTGGATGGAAGGGAGGTAGGGGAGGGGTGGGTACTTATGCAGTTGCTCTGCCAGCGTGGAGGCACCATGGGCGCCCGCGGGATGGGCAGTGGTAACAGCCTGTTCTGCCCCGATCCCTGCCTGCACCCAGCTCCCCAGGCCTTTCTGGGGTGCTATTTGTTGGCTCCCACTTGCAGATCGGGGTGTCAGCTGGACAGCTCCGTGCAGCAGAGCCTTCCCACACCCTCACCCCGTCCACTCTCCCAGAGACCGCACTGGGCTCCCGGGCAGGGCTGTGGGTTTGAACACAAGCACCCAGGAGAAATGGCCCCTCCGCCACTCATTCAGGTTCCCTGAGCGACTGGTTGCCTTTGAGAAGCTCAGCTCCTTGAACACCACGTGGCCACCGCACTGGACACTTCTGCCCGAGACCGAAAGCCAGATGACCAAGGCCGGGAAATACTAAAACCAAAGTCTCTTTTCCTGGTGGCAGCTACCTTCCCTTACAGAACAGGCAATAGTGGTTCTGAGCCTTAACAGTGAAGCTGGCCCCAGGCAATATTGCCAAAGGGCGAATGGAGCTGAATGCCTTCTGTATTCCAAGCTATTTAACGCCTCATTGTTAGTTCATTCATTCACTCACTCGTTCATTCATTCAATGTGGATGAGGGACTGAGGATATGACAATGGACAGGTCATATTCCCTGCCTTTAATGAGCGTACACCTAGTCAGTGCTGAAACTCATCCTGATTGTGTACACGGCAAATATCACCTATTCAGAAGAGGGTAAAATAAGTGGGTGGAAGGTCAGGGAGGCCTCGAAGAAGAAGAGCCCCTAAGCGAAGGCCTGAGAATCGGTGGTGAAAGGGGGTGTCATTATCCCTATTTAATAGTCAGCAGAATTGAGATTCAAATCGGGGTCTGTGCCTCTCTACAGACATCAACTGTTCAGTCCCATCATGATCGCTTTGCCCCTCTCTCACTCCTCTTGAAGCAAAATCGCCCACTTCCTGTGTTCCCTGTCCCCCAGCTTTTGCTGCCACCTGAGGCACCTGTAGCAAAAGGGGGAGGATTAGACCCCCTGGGTTTGGCCCCTGACTCCTCCTTATTTGGTGGGTAGGCCTGGCTGCTGCTTAACCTTCGTGACTGTAAAATGTGATACCTGCCTCGGAGCTGTGGGGAGGATTAAAAAAAAGACAAAAAGGGAGGAAGAAAGCTGTTTGGTGAGAGCTTAGCAAGCTCCTGGCTCATTGTAATTATTCAATAGATGAACGATATCATTGTTGTGGACGCTAAGCCTCACTCTTGGTCTCTGTGGACTGTTTCAGCCAAGCTAATGTGCCGCCTGATGAGGCATTGGCCGAAGTTGCACTTGCATTTGAGATGGAGCTGCCTGAAGATGAACATATACGCTGCCCCCGGGTCTGGGGGAGGGCAACCATCTCCATCCTTCCTTGAGTTGGAACCCACAAGGCTGGACACACCCGTGCGGTGGGGGTATTGGAAGCAGGGGGAGGTGTTCCCAAGCTTTCCAAAAAGAAAACTCAGAGAGGTGACACCCCTGTACAGGGCCAAGGTGACGGATCTGACATTAGTGCAAAAGCCTGCAGGACACCCTGGGGTAACCGTTCCAGGCTCCCATCTTCACACCCCGTCACCCTTCTGGGCTGACTCACAAGAAAATAGGCCCCAGTAAGGAAATTGCCCTTTGACCTCCCAGCATCCAAGAAGTCAGGCTGAGTTGCCCTGAAGCGTGGGCACCGCCAGATGCGCATCCAAACCCTCATCCCGTTCAAGCCCCTCAGTGGGAGGCTGACTTAGGCCGCGGGTGCTCCCTGCAGATCGAAAAGCTCACTGGTCCTTGGTTTTCATTTGCTGAAATCAGCAATGTGATCCCTGTTTAACAAGAGCCTGACTCCCCTCCCGGGCAAAGGTCCTGCTAGAGAATGGCTGAATTTCGCCGAGTGCAGTAGGCAAAGGGCTTCTGCTGAATCAGGCGCTAGCCTCCCAGGCTTGTAAGTCACCACCCTGGCTCTTCAGGTTGGAAAGATTATCCCTTTCATGTCCCTGCCATTTCCACAGCCTCTCCTACTGAGGAGAGGGCCCTATGCAATACTTCCTCTCCAATCTCCAAATCCAGCGGGAGCCTGGTCCTCATTCATAAAACTCAGAGCAGCAGGAAGTTACTTTTACACACTCTCACCCACATTGCCAGGTTGGGGCGGTAGGGTCTGGCCTGGCATTTCTGCTGCCCCTGCTGAGCCCACATAGCCAGCTCAGCTGTGCTCAACATTACCCGAGAATGAATGCATTTATGAGTAAACACAGTTGGCTTGGCGGCCATGGGTTTCCGGCACCTGTCCCAAGGTAGAGATAACTTGTAGGAGAAGAAGCAAGTGTGAAACAAGTCTTTTTTTTTTTGTCTCCAAGAAAAGTTGCTATAGATGCTTTGTTATGTCCTCCATGAGGCTCCTCCCCGCATGCCCAAGACTGCTCCCAAGAGCCTCGGCCGCTGCAGCCTGATGAGGGTGAGGAGGAAGCAGAGGGCCTGAGAGGGGGGACCTCGGTGTGCTTCCTTCTCCCCCCAAACCTAGCGAGGCTTCTCAGCAGGTGTGGCATCTCTGCTGTGGACCCTCTTAGTGATCTAAGCTCTAAACAGAGAGGTCAGGGCTTAGTAGATCGTGCATTAGGGGAGGGGCCAGGGGCTGGTACCCTCTCCTATGGCTGAAGGGCCTTGGGAAGAGTCTACAGCTTCGTGGGATCTTAGGAACCTCAACTGTAAAATAAACATAATCAGAATAAGAATCTTTCTAGCCTGAATGCAGGGGCCGTCCTGTTACCTGGCTGTGAGACATGCTTTAGCCCAGCCGTGGGCCCATGTGACTGTCAACCCCCACCTTGGAAATCTACTAATCTCTCTTGCAAACACTAAATTCTTGCAATGGCCGGCCAGGCAGTGAGCCGCAAGGATATCAAACCTCCTGGGACATTCCAGGGGGGCTCCCGTCGCCAGCACTTGACCAGCCTCTAACAAAGAATGACCCTTTACCCAGGCACACCTTTGCCACACCTTTAAAAGTCCACATCCTGTGTGGCCAAGCCAGAGCTCAGAGTGCATTTCTCAGGAGAGTGGAATAAAGATCCTTTCTAGGGGCCGAATCTAGTGATATGAGATGCTGAGAAGGTCCTGGTTTGGCGGTCAATTTTCCAGGCTGTTAGAGATGGGCCACCATCTGCCCTCCAGCTCCTAGCCCCCCAGGGAGCTCTGATTCATCTCTTGTGAAAGCCAGGATGGGATGCCTGACAATGTCCTCTCACACAAACCTCACTCCCCTGCACTCCCCTCTACCCGCCTTGCCCCCGCAACACACACTCTGTTCTGTGCATCCTGAAATCACTCCATTTAAATGCAGACCGGGAGCCCTTCCTCTGAATGGTCACAGAGAAGAGGGAGCAAAGTTGAAACGATCATCTCCTTAAGGGGAAAGGGGACAGTGGACCTTTCCCCAGGTCACTGACTCATTTCTCCTCCCTGCGGCACTCCCCTCCCCGATTGTCCCCCCACCCCTTAGGCAGCCTTTTCCACCCATGGTCACCGCAATGTTTGCATCCATAGGCTGCTTTAATGATGCAAATACTCCAAGCAGTTAGCATTTTCTTCTTTATTTACTTATTTTTTAATTAATCAAAACACTATCCATTTTTTAAAAATTGATTTCAGAGAGGAAGGGAGAAGGAGAGAGAGATAGAAACATCAATAGTGAGAGAGAATCATTGATTGGCTGCCTCATGCATGCCCCCTGCTGGGGATCGATTCGGCAACCCAGGCATGTGCCCTGATCGGGAATCTAACCATGACCTCCAGGTTCATAGGTTGACACTCAGCCACTGAGTCATGCTGGCTGGGTTAGCATCTTCTTATTTAAATGGAGAGAATCCAGCCAAAGTCTCGAGTTATCTTCTTCCTCCTCTCTCTGTCTCCATGGGATCTGAGCCCTTTCCTACTGAACCCCAGGTGAGATGAAAGGCGAGGTCCCTGGGGAGTTAGCAGGAGGGGGCTGAGATCATTGAAAAGAAGACCTTTCCCAACTTTTGATTTTTCAAGAAACATTGGAAGAACCTCTTGGGCCTGAACAGCTGACCAAAGAACACCTCCCCAAGCAAAGCCCAGCTTGCTCTGTTGCCTGAGAATCCGGACTCTGTTTCTGACTCTCCCTTGAACTTGTGCTGGAGAAGGAGCCTGCTGATTTCCAAGGGCTCTTTCCATAATGTTTAGGAGCTAGCTGGGCAGTTTGGACCCCTGTCTGTCTGCCAGGAGCTAATGAAGACTCTGATGCAAGTCTGGCCCTGGCTGAGACACCCAGGACCAGCCGCTCTGACACTCAGCTCACGATGGCTATGATGTAAGAACCAGACAGGAGTCCAGGAGTGGAGACAGACCACAGAACCCTTTATATATCTGTCTACTGCCAGCCTCTCACTGGGGGAGGAGCAACACCTCATGTCCTGGGAAATTCAAACAGTTTGCCATGAGGCCCCTCCCAACACAAAGCCCTTCTCCTCTCCATCTCTCTCCAAAGCTGCAAGAAGGAAGGAGGTCATGGATCAGAGAGAGTGCAAAAATAAAACCCTTCATATTCCCATCACCCTCCGTCCCGGTGGCTCTGGGCTTTTCTTGGGAGCATGACACTGAAAACAGAAATAGCTGCAGGAAGACTTCAGGCAAGTTCACGGATAATGGAGCCAAAAAAACGATTACTAAAGGGAAAGGCAGAACGGCTCGGGGCTTCATTCCTAGGTGGGTCGTGTAAAGCACACAGAAAAGGGGGGAGTCGGAATGCTTGGAGTCTGGTCCTGCTTTGAACTTGAGCTGTCTGTAGGATCTGACTCAATCCATGTTGCTTCTCTGAGTCTTAGTGTCTACATCTGCAGCATGAATGGGACTGTCTGTGTGATATTGTACCTTTTCTACTCTGACATTATCAGAGTCTCTGAGGTGTGTGTGTGTGTGTGTGTGTGTGTGTGTGTGTGTGTGTGTGTTGCGCGCGCGCACACACAAAACACTGAGCTGTTGCCATAGGGGAGGAAAAAGAATTTTAAACTACACTCTTATTTCTGTGGCTGGTGCCTATGGATTAAACTGACAAAAGACAGATTAAGAGAAGAACAACCTCACATTTTAATATTTTTATTACTAGAGGCCCGGTGCACGAAATTAGTGGACTGGGGTGGGGGGGTCCCTCAGCCTGACGTGTTCCCTCTCATAGTCTGGGAGCCCTCAGGGGATGTCCAACTGACAGCCGTGGGAAGTGGGCCTAGGCCAGCAGTCGGACATCCTTAGCACTGTCGTGGAGGCAGGAGAGGCTCCCACCACCACTGCTGGGCTTGCCAGCCATGAGCCTGGCTTCTGGCTGAGCGGCGCTCCCCCTGTGGGAGTGCACTGACCACTAGGGGGCAGCTCCTGTGTTGAGTGTCTGCCCCTGGTGGTCAGTGCCCATCATAGCGACCAGTCGTTCCACTGTTTGGTCAATTTGCATATTAGCCTTTTATTATATAGGATGTGCACATGGAGCCTCCATAGGAATAAAATGAAGACCCCAGAGAGCAATGAATCCTGAGAGCTTATATACCTTTTTAACCAAGAAAAATAAGAGTGTGGAAAAGTGACAGGACAAAGGAAAAAGGGTTTAAGCATCTAGGTAGGGGTGGCAAATTGTGGGACAGTGACCAGGACACACATGGGGAAACTCATGGGAGATCAGGGTTATTTCAGTTTGTACCGATTCATCTCAGCATCAACTCCCAGCCTCTTCTCTTCCTGGCCCAGGGAGCACACCTTCCCCCTGGGAAATTTCACGTCCTGCTTTCAGTGAGAAAGACCGAGGGCAGAGAGCCCTTCTAGCACCTGCTGTTTCTCAAGTGCCTTCAACTCAAAATAATCAATAGGCCAAAGTGGGCGACATTCTCTGAACTTCTTCGCTGCCCTCTCCCCACTCCCACAGGAATAAAAGGCCCGAGCTGCTCAGAGAATAGGCAGGACTTTCACTTCATTCCCGGCCTTCCTACAAACCTTTTCTCTCTTTTCTTTTCTCTTCTCCTAAGCTGGATACCCACCATCAGACTTGTGAAATAGAGAAAGGGGAATGAAAAGTTTCTGAAATGCTTATTTGGACAGTGTCAACATATCAAAAGAACATTTGACACAAATGGGGTATCTGGTTACCATAGATCTTAGGAAGCTCATTCAAACAATGTAATGAAAAAAAAAATCAAATAATGAAGCATTCAGAGACATGCCAAGGATCTCGCCCATTCTCATTCTTTTGTTCTCTTTGCTCTCTCAGGAGAGAAAAACAAATGGAAATTAGAACAAGAAGTCAGGGAATATTGCAGAAAAGAAAAGGGCTGAGAATGAGAAGGATGAAAAAAGATCCAAGGTTAGGAGGAGAGCAAAGCAAAGGTCATGGACCTCTAACAAAACAAAACACTGGTGAAAAGATGAACATTTTCCTGGGAATGTAGCTTTAAAGGAATGGCAGGGAGGGAGAACTGTAGGGAACGAGAGGACAGTGAGATGGGCGGAGAGAGACATAAGTTCCTGCTTCAGGGTTTTGCTGAAGGCAGAAGGAACTGGGTCTCTGACCAGGTGGCCATCAGTGTGACCAAACAGGGTGCTGGGGGTGTGCCCAGGACACGGCTGGAGACAGCTCAATACTCTGCCGACACCTTCTGCTCAGGAGCCAGCTCTGCTTCCACAACATGATTCAGCCTATGCCCGATGCATGTCGGGACATCCCTGTGCCAGGGTGCTCTCCAAAGACCACGAGATCTGGCTCCTCATGTGACTTGGGCCCCAGGACCAGTGTGCTTGTCTTTGCGGCAGGCTGTGTGCGAAGTCTGGGGTGTGCATCAGACTGATCTGCCCTTAAGTCGAACCCCTCTTGGCTGTTGGATTTTAGGCCAGGAAGTGTCCTCCTTGGTGAAGGAAGGATGATAATAATACTGTCTACCTTGAAGGCTTGCAGTAAGGACTAAGTGAGATCATGAGTGTGGAAGCGTTTCATGCAGAGGGATGTTCAGTAAACCTGGGTAGCCTTCTCTCCCCAAACCAGGACCAGCTACCAAGATAAGGAAGTAGCAAGAAGCACCATGAACATAACAACTGTTGACATATATTAGTATTCAGAGCTCCTATCCAGTCACCAGGGAACACATGGCTTCTTAGGGGACTTTCACCCATAATCTGTAAGTGCCCCTGATTATGTACGTGTGATGTGGGAGGCTTTCTGGTGAGCGTTTTACAGCCTGTGAGCTCTTGGGTAAGAGTGGTTCTCAGGAGAGTGAGAATCGCTCTCCCAAAGCCACAGAGATCCCTACCCTTCCTGGAGCCCAGGCAGCGGGGACAGGCTCGCTGCTCACAAAATGCAGAGCCGCACCAGCATCCTCCCTTCCCATCCCAAATCTCCTTGCAACGTTTTCATTCCCTTCCTCAGAGGTGATAGGTTTGAGCAAGAGAGAGACAGGTCCATGCAGAGCCGATGCCATCTCTTACATTCACCTTTTGTCCTTTTTCAAGGAGGAGTCGGCATGTGTACAACTTGCAAAGCAACGTTGAGTCAGAGATGTGTTTTGCCTGTGTGTGTTGCTGGGCTCGGAAGAAGCCAGGACAGGGAGCCAAAGAGGGCAGAAGTTCAGCCTTTGTCCTGGGGTCTTCTCCTTTCCCCTCCAGTAGGCCTTCCCCGAGGAGGTGGTGGGAAAGAAAAAAGTCATGGAGAGAGAAAAACGTAGCAGTACATCTATAGGAAACCTTGCATTGTTTTAGTTTCTCTCTTATTAATGAGGATTATTTTATTTGTCCTCGGCTAAATTGTAAACGTAATCAAAACTCACGTTCTATATTCTTCCCAATTCATTACTTACTACTTAATGTTTACTTCTCATTGTGGGGGGCATTTGTTTTATTTCTCTCTCCTCCGTTCAAAAGCTGCTCACAACTCATTTTTTCCCAGAAGTAAAACTTCTTTAAATAACTTCATGTGGCTACCATTCCTCTATGTTGTCCCATTCTCTTAGTACATCTGCACATTTTTAGTATTTATAATATGAACAATATTTATCATATATGTGTGTTTGTATATACATTCCTTATAGGCACTGATATCTCCTCGTATTGTGTGTGTGTGTGTGTGTGTGTTATGTGTTTGCCCTCCAGCAAACTAGACCCATTTCGAGAAGATTATGAGCGGCCTGGGAAATTACCCAATGCTCTTCTTATAGGAGAAATCTGATTAAACAGCAGTGGCTGTCTTAGTCAAGGTTGCCTGGAGAGCAAACAGCAGAAAAGCAGTCATTTGGTAAATGTGCTGGAGGAAGAAGGTATTACAAAAGGGGAGGAAGCTTGAGGGGCTGCCAGGAGGGATGGAGGTGGCTGCTACCTCTTGGAGTCCAGTAGCTGGGCGGCCCCTTCCCTTTCCCTTAGGGCAGGACCACAGGGGTGAGAGAACATGTGAAGCCTTGCCCATCACTTGCTTGCTTTTCTAAGGATAGTTTTGATGGTGAGTTTTTTTGTGATGAGAGATGACAGCCTCTGGAGCTTTCAAGGAATTGCTGGGGGCCTCTGAAGATAACCGCACACCGGGTACTGTCTACAGACCCAGGCATGAAAGGGTACACCCCTCTCTGGAAAATCTCTAGAATTTTCTTTTGACTATACAAAGCGGTCTTCGATTTGAGAAGAGTTGGGCCTTACTCAGGAAGTAAAAGAGTTTTGTAAGTGTGCAGATCCGAGGTGGATTTCAGGTTTTCTAGCTTTGACTTAGATCAAGTGGCTTAATCTTTCTGGGCTAAATGAGGTTAGAGAGTGTCTATTTTGAGGGGGTGTTGAGAGAACCAGACAGAATGTATGAAAGTGCTTGGCTCACGTGTGGCGCATAGTAAATGTTCAGTGGTAGCCATTGGTGCTAATGTTCCCCCATTGTGCACTGTCCCCACCACGCCTCATTGTATTGACGGCCTTCATCACCCTGACACACTCATGATAGTAACAAACGCTCATGTCCTTGCACTAAACTTGGGTCTACCCTAAACACTGGGTCTTGGCCTCATGGTGTTGGTTTCACCCTGTTTTCTCACAGGCTTTCCTGTGCCTTCGCGTCCCACTGTCCACATGGGTCCCTCTGAGAGGCGAGGCCTGGCCTGGTCTTCGGGGTGAGGAGCTGAAGGCCAAGGTCTCTCCAGGGGCTGCAAGAGGGCCCATGTCCTCCTCAGACCTCAGTTATTCTTCTCATGGTGTCTCCTCTCTCACACCTTCTGGAATGTCTCTACGATCTCTCTCTCTTTAAAATAAAACACATTTAAAATGAACTGGAGTAAAAGGGGGACAGTCGATGACAAACCATGTGGAAGACAAGAGCCTGGTGTGAGCTCTCTTGCTTGCCGGGCTGTCTGAGTGGCCGAGCTATTTCGGTCCCATCTCAGACCCACTGTAGTGAATAAATTGGATTGCTGAGCGAGAAAAAAAATGTTTCCCCCTTGTTGTGGAAGAAGCTAAAAGGCTCTTTTCAGATTTTCAGATTCTGGTCATGCAGCCAAAACCTCCTTTTATCTGCTTTTGTGTATTTTTTTAACATCTCATGATTAGGTTTGATCTTCTTAAAGGCTTTGATTAAAGAGTCTGCACTCCCGGATGTGCAAGTTCATCATTTTCTATGGGAAGATGTCTCGGTGCCTCACAGAGACTTTAGAATGAAAATGTTACTTTCACCCTCCAGCCATAATGAGCTTTTCATCTTAAACATTATTATTATTATTTTATTTTTGACAGAGAGACAGGGCGGAACGCCTCTCCTCGCTCGGCTGGGCCCTTCAGGTTCCCCTCCGCCACCCCCGGATGGGAGGCCAGGGTGGTGGCGTGGAGTCACGCACCACCTCTGCCCCTCGGCTAGACCCGGGCCCCGCTAATGGAAGAACCGCAGCGCGCAAGTTCACGGGAAGATGTGCGCCCTCCCAGCCGGAGGCCATCAGCGGCCCATCCAGAACGTCTGGGGTCTCCAACTGCACCTCTCAGGGGCCATCAGCAGTTTCCAGGGCACACGTGTGTCCTTGTGGTGTGCGGGCTGGAGGACTCAAAGGCAGATCGAGTCTTGAGAGCAGCTCCTGAGTTTCAGAAAACCAAGCCACCGGAGTCTTACTCTAGTTGAAATCATCATGGCAGCACCTACAGCAGCCCACACTCCCCAAATGGTTTGCTTGTAGCATTGAAAGGGGATACAGGTCCTAGCTGGGGAGCTCAGGTGGTTAGAACGTCCTCTTGTCATGCCAAGGTTGAGGGTTCCATCCCTGGTCAGGGCACATTCAAGAATCAACCAATGAATGCACGAATACGTGGAACAACAAATCAATGTTTCTCTCTCTCTCCCTTCCTCTTTCTCAAAAATCTCCTACCAAGGCCAGGCTCAAGGCCTGAAGCAGAGGGATTGAGCAACATAGCCCAGCTCTCCCGTTAGGGGACTTGTTGCCCTCGTTTCCTCTCGAGTTGCTTCCTATGCACATCTCGCTTTATTTCCTGGCTTACACGTGTTAGATCCTCAAGAACAGTGGTTCTCAACCTTCCTAATGTCGCGACCCTTTAATACAGTTCCTCATGTTGTGGTGACCCCCAACCATAACATTATTTTCGTTGCTACTTCATAACTGTAATTTTGCTACTGTTATGAATCGTAATGTAAATATCTGATATGCAGGATGTATTTTCATTGTTACAAGTTGAACATAATTAAAGCATAGTGATTAATCACAAAAACAATATGTAATTATATATGTGTTTTCTGATGGTCTTAGGTGACCCCTGTGAAAGGGTCGTTAGACCCCCAAAGGGGTCGCGACCCACAGGTTGAGAACCACTGCTCAAGAAGAAAGGCTACACCTCCCAGTTTCCCAGTATGCCTTTTCCACTCATAACAGACACACACACAGTAGGGATTTCATCTATATCTGTCAGTCAGATCTTAAGGTGTCAAGGGAAACGACTCACTAAGCCCCGGTGACTTTCCCTGGGGTTTTGCACAAGGGCCAGTTTTGCTTTTGACATTCAACACATGCGAACGAGGCCTTGAGCTTTTCACCTGCCTCCCTGGGAACCCTGAGGCTGCATGAGCTAATGTCTAAGAAGCACTTAGTGCATTTAAGGCAGACACCACACACACACACACACACACACACACACACACACACACACACACAGAGCAATGAGCTATTCTTGTCCCCTCCTCTTGGGCTCGCTGAAACGGAAGTTTCTCAGGCTCTCTCTGGCGCTTCCTCCTGGCAACAGTCTGAGGATAGGCGCCTGCCCTTCACCCAGCTTTCAGCTTCAGATCCCATTGTTCGCAGTCAGAAAGCAGGGTTCAGAGCTAATGAAGGGAAGGTGAACCAGACTTCATTGAACCTCAGGTAATTAAGAGACCCAAGTATGAGAAATTATTCATCTCTCCAACTTCCATCAAACTCCAGGCTATGCATTTGCTCTATAATCTTTCCACTGTAATTGGATAAACAAGGTTATTGTTTTTTTCCTAGCCTTCAACAACTGCCCTCCTCTCCCCCCAGAAAAGAGGCTGACTCAGCTGGGTAAAGGGAGAAAGCGAATGAGCAGGCAAGTCGGCCCCTCTGACTTAGGCCTCCCAACCTTGTCTCTCATCCTCATTCCCAGGCTCATGTGCAGTGTGGCTTGGTTTTCCAAATCATCAGTGTGCATGGCAATCCCCGGGCCACTGGGAGACACACACCTGAGCGATCCGGACTCTTGTTTTCCTAGTTTTTTTCCTGACTTGGGATTCAGACATGACTGGGGGTTCAGAGAAGTTCAAGAGTTTAGGTTTGCTGACCCACATGCTTATAAAATACCTATTGTCCAGCATCATGACAGACTCTGGATAGTTTAATTCCTGGTCCGTGTGTGTGTGTGTGTGTGTGTGTGTGTGTGTGTGTGTGTGAGAGAGAGAGAGAGAGAGAGAGAGAGAGAGAGAGAGAGAGAGAGAGATGGATGATTGCTGGTTTGGAGCCATGCAAGGCCATGGCCTTTTATCCTGGCCTGTGTCTCATATAGAACTCACAGCTGTTCAGAGCCATGACTTGAAAAGATGAGCGGATTGAAATGCTGACTGTACACCAGAGGGGCAGTCAGCCCCACACAATTAACAAAGAAAAGGGTCCTTCCCTGCATTTCCTACTGTTCTTATTTTTGCCCAAACTATTTCTTTCCTTCCAGAGAAAAAGGAAATGTGCAGAGAAGCAATTAATTATAATTATACACGTGCTGGAGTGAGGGAGAACTAGTCACCAAGAATTTTCAAGTCCCAAAATTGTCTAATAAAAACTACCCAACAATGTCATAATTTTGGGAGGAAGTTAAATTTTTATAGATTTTGGCGATAAGAAAAATTTGCTAAAAGCGAGCATTCTTAATCACCGCACTGTCACTTTGCAAAGGTATTGTGGCATTAGGAATAATTACACTCTAAAGGCAGAAAAATGGAACAATCTGCCTTCTGCTATTTTAAAATAGAATCGCGGTTCTGGTTTGTCCCATTTATCAAAAAGAAGCAAAGCAGGAATCATGGGTGAAGTCATAATCTGGGAACTTATAACCTTGGTTAATGCTTCAAGTGCCCGATGGTGGGACTTGAGTTACTGAGTTCTGGGTAGCCCACCCCTTGAGAAAACAGAGAGAACCTGGTATGCAGAAATGTGGAGGACATGAAGCCTTCAGGACTGGACGCACAGCCTTCCAGCGGGCGCTGGGGTACCCACTCAGACACGTGGATGTGAACTGTACGACTCCCTTGCACACTGTTTTGGTCAAACTTCCATATCTCGACCAATGAAACTGTGCTCTACCCAGGCCCAGCCATTCCAAGATGATGAGTGTACTAGTCAAGCATCTTCAGAGAAGCAGAACCAGTAGGTTATATGTATGGAGATTATAGGCATTGGCTCGTGTGGTCATGGAGGCTAGAGATCCCACTGTCTGCTGTCTTCAAGCTGGAGAAATAGGAAAGCTGGCTGTGTGCTTCAGTCTAAGAGAACTGAAGGTCCCCGGATGTCAAGTCCCAAAGTCCAAAAGCCTGAGAACCGGGAGGTTTCATGTTCGAGGGCAAGAGAAGATGGTCAACCGCCCAAGAGGAGAGAGAGGAAGTTCTCCCTTCCTCTGCCTTTTTGTTCTATTGAGGCCCTCATCGAAGTGGATCTCCCTTACTTAGTCTACTGATTCAAAGCTCATCTCCTCCCAAAACACCTTGTAGACACACCTAGAAACAATATGTCACAGCTCACAGCATCCCTTATCCCAGTCAAGGGGACACAAAATGGGCCGTCATTTGAGTTATAGTCAGAACAGTGTTGGAAGTCACTCTGAGGGTCCCTGTGTATAGTCATAAAAAAATCTATTTGTTCTCACACAGTGAAAATGACATAATAAATATTGTAGGGATTATTCCTGAAAAAAAATCCCATCCTTAGTAATTCCCACCACTATGGAGTGAAATCAGGGCCATTTAGAAACCTGGATCTACAGTGCTCCCACCTAGACATTATTTCTAGAAAGCGCCCTAAAATATAGTAGACTCTTGGTAATAAAGGTGGAGACACGTAGAACTGTAATCTGGTCAGCAGAAGACGAAGGGTTAAAAGTGGACGGTTGGCCCATTGAAAGAAGGCCTGGCAGGAAGAAAGAGACTAAAATATAGGCATTAAGGGAATAATAGCTGAATCATCATAATAATACATTATGTCAACAGCAGTGACAAAAGAAACACTCGATGTATTTATAGAGCTAAAGAAAAGACAGATCCCCGTCCCACATTTTGCCTCTCAACAACCTTCTCAGTTGGATTTTGCTTCTGCCCAAGGATTCTTTTGGAAAGAGCTATTATTATTCGTGGTTTATCATGCTGCACTAGGGGGAACTCATACTTTCCACAGAGACAATTATTGAATTCTCACTCGAGGCCCTTAAAGGAGCCGAGACCGGTTCCAAGGGTTCAAGTGGATAAGGTGGTTTAACGGGCTGGGACCTGGCACCACCTGACCTAGAGTGATGTGCGGATGGGCTCCTACCCCTGCTTCCACGCCTCCGGTCCTGTCTCACCAAATGCTCCCTCTATTCCCCTCATTATGACAAGGGGACAGGAGAGGAGTTCACATTTCTAGTAAGTCTCCTGCAAGAAGTGCCTTCAACAAGCGCTCATCATCCTGAGGAGGCCCAGGTCGCGGTAGATTCTGAAGCATCATTGCAATGAAAAACAAGTCAAAGCCGTGACCTAGAAAGACAAGAATCTGGCAGAATTCTGGAAGCAGAGTCTTCATTTGAGTAGGTAGGTACTTGAACAAGCCCGATGGCACAGCTGTGTTTGCGTGGAGGCCATCAGGGGTTTAGAAAAATAGAGAAGTCATTGTTAATAATAGCAAAGAGGTCTGACACTCTGGAGGAATAAAAACGCATTATTAGATCTCAGCAATAACTGTGGAAATAAACAATGATAAACACCGTATTAAATCCAAAAGAACTACATTAGTAGATAATAACAAGTATGAGACTTAATAGCCAGCCCTTACTCAGGCCAATTTATTATTTAAAACATTTATTGAGATTTAGCCATAGCTAAATAACTTTTCGTTAAAACGGTTATTAAACTGAAGTCCCATATACATTAATCAACTTATATTTATCATTCAGAGTGTGTCTCATTATATCCAAAGGGATATCTATACTTCCAGAACCAACTTGGAAATTTAAAATGAACTGGGGTTCGCTTTCGCCAAGTCTGTATGTCTAAAGATTGTTGTGTCTGCCAGCTGGGTAGCCAGACAGTGGCGTGGACTTTCTAATTAGGAACAATTGCTGATAAATCAATTCTTTCTTTATATAGGACAATTAGAATCTCTCTGTGTGTGTTTTCAATTCTAATTTGATTTTGTACATTGTTCTGCAACCAGGTTAATTCCTTGAAGCTCTTGCAGTTCATGCACATTTTCCATAAACTACACTAAGGGTTATTGCTATTCCGTCAGTCATGCACATAATCCAAGATCCATCTATTCGTTTATTCTCATAACTCAGGCATCCATCCCGTGAAATTGTTCATAGGATGCCTTCAACCTGGACCCAAACGTGACTTTTAATTATTCACCTAATATTTCCTTATTTGTCCTATTTCTCTCCCAGGAAGGACTCTCTTGATTGTCTTTGTCTTTTAAAAAATCCTTCAAGTGCAGCTCAAATGTCACTTCCCTGGTTTCTCATGTTTAGAAGTCATCTAACACTTGCATCCCTACTTTTATCCCTCATCACGTCTAACACAGTGCTTTGCACAGGGACATGAACATAACAGGTGTTTTGACTAAAGGAATGCGTGAAAAACACAAAGTCCCTACCTTGTCCAGGCCCCCCTGCTCTGGCTACCCTGGAATTGACTCTTGGACACAACACAGGTGCTGAAGGGAGTTCAAGTGCACGTGTGGCCAAACAAACTCAGGGGAGAGCCATTTGCTCACACAGAGAGGAGAGAGGGGATGTCGTCATGCTCTCAGAGCCCACGATTTCACTGGCCATGTTGCCTGGAGGACATATTTTTAGTTTTTGGCTTGCAGATCTCACTGCTCGGCAATTAACATCTACCTCCCACAGTCCAGGGCAGCAAGGTTTCTTTGTGAGGAATGGAGTGCTGAACCTCCCTGTGAGTGTGTGCTCACCAGAGGTGGTGGATGGGGAAGTTTCTGTGTCCCAGATCCAGGTCCGGAGCCTTGGAGAGCCTGCTGCCTGCTGAGCAATTAGACTCACAGCACCACATGCTGGACGGTGGCCAATTAGTCTGTGAGAGAGCAGAGACCCAGGACTCTAATTGCTGAAAGGGTCTGTTTGTGTACTATGCGGGAAGACATTTTAATTAAACATGGCTTTTGCTTTGCAGAACCTTGAATTCTAAGGGAGTGGTGTTTTGGGGACCCTCATAGATGCTGCCAGCCATAAGAGTCAAGGAGAGAGAAAGTCTCATTGGATTTTGGCTCTGACTCCTGGTCCGTTGCAACCAGGAGTCGTCTTCTGGGGGATCAGAAGAGGATGCGGTTATCTGTCCACACTCTGTGTCATGGGTTCCTGCCGGTGAAAATTTCTGTTGTGAGAATTGACATATCTGTCCATCGGCAAATTGATGGTGTTCACACCATGCTGGGGACATAGGCTGGCTTCGATCTGGTTGAAGCAATATACACAACTTGACCACTTACGACTATAAAACACGTCACTCGGTATCATGAAACAGACAGAAGCTGTCAGATCACCCAGATTCTATCCCTAGAGTGTTCCAGCTCCACCTTTTTGGTTGTTGCCCTCTTAGTTCAGAACATATTACTCCTTGCTGAGGTTCATGGGATGATCTTTGCCTGGTCTCCCCACCTCCTAACTTTCCCCACAACAATCGGGTCTTTGTATTTTTTAAAAATACGTTTTTATTGATTTCAGAGAGCAAGAGAGAGAAGGAGAGAAAGGTAGAAACATCAATGATGAGAGAGAATCATTGATAGGCTGCCTCCTGCATGCCACACACGGGGGATCGAGCCTGCAACCCAGGCATGTGCCCTTGACCAGAATTGAACCTGGGACTCTTCAGTCCGCAGGCCAACACTCTATCCACTGAGCCAATCAGGTTAGGACTGGTCTTGTATTTTTTGTCAGAATTTTCCTTTTAGAGTGCAGGTCAGTCCCTGCTCAGTCACCTCTAACATCTCTCTTGGTTGTGGTTTTTGTGCTCCATTCAACCGCTCTGGCTTGGTTTCCCTTGTATTGCCTACAAAGCTAATTCAGTGGTGCCAAACCCACTGTTTCACAGTTTTGGCTTCATTCTTCCGCTGGTTTGTGCTGGTCTTGTCACCTGGAATTCTCTTGCCTGTGTATCAATCAAGTGTACGGCATCTTCGATCCATCCCTTAAGGCCCATCTTAAACCCTCCCTCCCTGGAAAGCTCTCCCACATCTCACTGACTTAGAACACTTGCTCTCTGCCCAACGTTTGTAACATATTGAATTTCACTCACTCTGTGGTGAGACATTTGTGGATTAGCTGAAGTTCTCTAATCCGGTCTCTCCCATCCTGTCTTCCTGGAACACTAGATGTATGAGATGCTACACTAGTAAAGGGTTTTATGGTTAAATAAATTTAGAAAGTGGTGCGAACTACTTTTTTCCTCTTATTGTTTTATAAATTGAATCAGCATTAGAAAGGTTCTGGGAGGTTATATGGTCAAGAAACCTGTTTACTTTTGTTTAACCAAAGCTTCTAAAATTTATTTGTCCATAAAACACCTTTTTCATGTAACACCTATTAACGAGTATTCTATGAAAAGAATTCATTTTTGGGAAATCTGCTCTGGTACCCCATAAGCTCTTTGAAAGTAGGGAATCTCTCTTTGACTCCTTCATAGTGTCAAGCAAAGTGCCTGAACACAGTGTTCAATAAAAGTTAAAAGAAATTGTATTGACACCATAAACTAGTTGGGGTCCCTAGAAATAGCATTTATAATTCTGGTTTTATAATTCATTTGTTGCATTAACTTGGGCAAGATATTTTTAACTTCTGTTCTTAATTCTGTGGGATAATTTTTCATTATAAGCTAGTTATACAACAATTTTAATAGTTAGAATGATGGGCTGATATTAAGACATGAGAAAGATTGGGGGAAAGGAGTCATATGAGATACTAAGTAAAACATACATTACATTTCACAAAGATGATTTATTATTATTATTATTAATTGTCATTTTCTGGTTTAGTGGTAAGAGCAGTAGCTTCTGTTCACAGAGCGACTAGGATGAACACGATACCATGCTGGGCATCTTACATATATTATCTCATTTATCTTCTTAAAAACCCCAAGAGATGGGCATGGCCACTCTCATTTTATAAGTGAGGGAACGGAGGCTCACAGTGTTAGACTAATGCGGCTCAGACTCACAGGCTCAGGAAGGATAAAGCCCTCTGACACCGGAAGCCCACTTTCTTGACCATGTTGGACCCAGTCCCCGTGCTGCATAAGGGGCCTGGTGGACATCTCGGCTCTGTCCCCATTCTTTCCTGTCACCGGTGCTCAGCCTGAACCTATTTCCCACCTGACTCCTAAAGCACAGGCTGTCGCTATGGGAACCCTTCAGTTGGAACCCGGTCAAGCACCGACCCCCCTTCTAATTGACTAGTGGTCAGGCAGTGGAGAGGGTGGGTGGAAACATCCTGTCTTTGTTATTAAAACATAGCGGAATTCTAGACCTCTGAATAGTACGAGATCCCTACATGGGTGCACAAAGCAGATCTAAGTTCTGTGAAGTCTGAAATGTATGCAATTGGGGGAACTCTCTTTCACAAAGAATGCAAAGTCATAAACAAGAAGCCAATTGTAGGGCTTAGGAATGGGTCCTTGAAAATGAGAGGCACTGAATTTTAACATTTATTAGCTTCTCTACCTACCTGTCTGCCCCAAAGACAACGCCTGCCATGGGGATTCTGCAGAGTTTTAACAAGTAGGGCCATTTCCTTTGCCTGTTGAGAGTGAATTTACTGTCTTTACATGAGCATGATTGGAAAAGAGCTGCAAAGCAAAAGGGCAATGAGTGAGCATTGATTTAGTGCCCCCAGAGAGTTGAAAATGGGGTAATTTGCCAGATTAGATCATCTCTCCGCTAAGAATAGAGCTAATCCATGTTAGACGTGGGTGGTGGACGAGGGAGAACATAAGGGAAAAGATGTCATAATGGTGTAGTAAGAACTGGTAGTCTTGTGTTAGCCTCTCCTGTTTGTGATTATAAAACTTGGCATTACAATCAGAAATGCCAACTCTTTATATGTAGTCTCCTTAGAGCAATTTGCTGTTTCAGGCGCTGGGGTTGGCTTTCCATGACCTCCCTCTAGGTCAGTGATGGCGAACCTTTTGAGCTTGGCGTGTCAGCATTTTGAAAAACCCTAACTTAACTCTGGTGCCGCGTCACATATAGAAATTTTTTGATCTTTGCAACCATAGTAAAACAAAGACTTATATTTTTGATATTTATTTTACATATTTAAATGCCATTTAACAAAGAAAAATCAGCCAAAAAAATGAGTTCGCGTGTCACCTCTGACACGCGTGTCATAGGTTCGCCATCACTGCTCTAGGTGGACACCCGTGGAAGGTGCTCGAAGCCTGTAGGAACTCCATGGCCTATTTGGAGGCATCTCTGAGATAGTGTGCCTGACCCCTCAAGTTTCCCCCTCTAAGCCATTTCCATCAATGCCCATGTACCAAGCAAAATGCCCATCATGGGATACTCCAACCCTCATGGCAAGAGCTAAGGCTTCAGTGGCCACTGCCACCAGGGACAATTCAGAGTCACATCGCTATGTTTTATTGTTGCCAAGCCTTCTTCTAAATCTCCATGACCTTTCTGTAAGTCATGGAAATGTCACAGAAGACAGATCAGGGCAACAACAACCGTTTCTACTCTGGAGGCCCTCACTGCCATTTTTCCAAAAAAAAAAAAAAAATCAAAAAAAAAAAAATCTCTCATTTCCCTCCCACCAGCCCAGTGTTCACAAAGAGTGAGTCCTACAGGCTTGACATGTATTCTGTGGAGCTTTAGTCATATTTGCGGGATTGCTTTAATATTAAAAGAGGAGAGATAGAGAGATTGGCATCAAGATTGTAGACTCATAAAACATTCAAGAGAACGTGTAGATTGGCTCCCCCTTCATTTTGCTTTATTTTTAAAAATTTTATTTGATTGCTTTTATGCTAAAAAGATGTAAGTTCAATCTGGCCATATTACAGAACTTCAGAAGATGGGGAAAATAAATAGAAAAGCATTCGTCATCCTAATGTCCTATTATAGCCAACATTATGAATTACCATATGCATATTTTACCAACTTGCAATCCTAGTGTACAGATCAGATTGTGCCCTTTCATTTTTATTTTTCAATTACCCAAGACAGAGGAGGTCACAGAGGCCCTAGATCCCACAACTATACAACATCCGCCATTTACAGTATTTATTTTTATACGCTCTAAGAATATACATCTCCATTTCTTTTATTTCCCTCCTCAGGCTTCCTCTACTGGAGCTGTCGAGGAGACAGGTTCCAGAATAAGGCTGCCTGGGTTTGAATATCCAGCCACTACCAGTGTGGCATTGTGCAAGTTACTTACATTAGTGCAACTGTGGACCCATCTGTAAAATGGGAATAATATAGGGCTGGAGTAAGGATTAGTGATATAATATCTGTCAACACATGTCTGCTGGATTTATTACCAGTTTCCAGGCCCTCTGGCTTTCAGTTGAGTTTGGTGTCTGTTGGACCAAACAGAATCTAACTTTGTATTTAGTTGGGAGCTCTGGCAGGTAATAGAGGGAGGGTGGAGAGTGTGGTCAGTAATTCCCTGAGCTCTCTTCCTGCCAGGGAGCCTATAGCTGGTTGTGTTTTTTAATCAAAGATCGCTGCTCTCAAGGCAGATGACTCGAAAGAATTCTTTCTCACCAGGTTCCAATAACTGCTTGCTCCCTCCTCCCTCCTCCCTCCTTCTGGCCTAGGAGTAATATCAGCTTAACTGCTATCAAGCCCCGGGTTACAGCGCCATCCCTGTGGTTCCCCAACACCCACACGTTATCAACAGCCCTTTGTAAATAAACCCTCCGGGAACTTGCCTATTTCGAGCGTACCATCTGTTTCCTGTTGAGACCCTGACTGATACAACATGTTCATATTACTTCACCCCCTTTGCAATGAAAAAATAAAGTTATAGATCTCAGCAGACATAAAGTGAGGATGGTCTATCGGTGGTTGCCAACCGGTGGTCCGCGGACCCCTGGTGGTCCCTGAGGTCCGAAAGGTTGGCGACCGCTGGCCTAGGTGACTCTTGTAGGATTTGATGGTAAAGCTCAGGAAAGGACCCGACGCTGGGTCTGCAGAGAGCAGGGTGTCCGCACACAACAGCCACCAGGGCGTTTCCTATGTCCCAGGTCTGGGTCTGAGGCCTTTACAGGAGTTATACTGTTTTACCTTAATGCAGCGGTTCTCAACCTTCTGGCCCTTTAAATACAGTTCCTCATGTTGTGACCCAACCATAAAATTGTTTTCGTTGCTACTTCATAACTGTCATGTTGCTACTGTTATGAATCGTCATGTAAATATCTGATATGCAGGATGGTCTTAGGTGACCCCTGTGAAAGGGTCATTCGACCGCCAAAGGGGTCGCGACCCACAGGTTGAGAACCGCTGCCTTAATGGAAAGTCTACAAGGTCGATGGAGACACAGATAGAGACACAGCTAACTTAAGTCAACAAGGGGCAAAACTAACCCTAGTTCTAAGACCACATTTAAAAAATATATTTTTATTGATTTCATAGAGGGAGGGAGAGAGGGAGAGAGAGAGAGAGAGAGAGAGAGACAGAGAGAGAGAGAGAGAAACATCAATGATGAGAGAGAATCATTGATCGGCTGCCTCCTGCATGTCCCCCACTGGGGATTGAGTCCGCAACCCAGGCATGTGCCCTGACTGAGAATCGAACTGTGACCTCCTGTTTCATAGGCTGAAGCTCAAGCACTGAACTACGCCAGCCGGGCTAAGACCACATTTTTAGCCACACACCAGTGGTGCTCCGGCATAGTCCTGGCCAACAACAGCAGCTCCACCCGGGGACCCGGGAGAAATGCAGATTGTCAGGCCTCACCCCAGAACTATCAAAGCAAGAACTGGGGTGGAGCCGGGTTGTCTGTGCCACAGGGGTGCCTCCAGGCGGTTCTGAAGTAGGCTGAAGGCTGGGAGCCACTGCACAGCACAAAGTCACCTGCCAGGGACTTATGGTCCTCCCTCTCTGCTGGGTTTATTTTGAGGCCACTTCCAGAGCCAGGAATTATACCCCGGATGCCACATACTGATAAAGACAATACAAATAACCACTTTGGTGCAGCCCTTTAGGCTTTAGAAAATGCACTCACACCCGTCACCGCAGAGGGCAGTGTATTCAGGGTAAGTGCTTGGGCTCTGAAATGGACTGGCTGGGAGAGAGTTCTGGCGTCCTGGGCACAGTTATCCAATCTCTGTAAACCTCAGCTTCCCCATCTCAAAAAATGGGGATAACAAGAGCGTGTTCCCTAGGATTGCTGGGGGGCATTAAATAAGAGATGCAGTGCAGTAAACCCTGATATAATGGACTAATCCAGGTGAGGGGGTGTCTGTTAAAGCCAAAAGTCCAATATATAATCCTAGAGGCCCAGTGCACGAATTTGTGCACGAGTGGGGGGCCCTCGGCCTGGCCAGCGATTGGGGCCGATTGGTCTGGGGGGAGGGAACACAGAAGGTTGGCTGGCCATGGAAGGTTGGCTATGGGAGCACACTGACCACCTGTGTTGAGCATCTGCCCCCTGGTGGTCAGTGCATGTCATAGCAACTGGTCGACAGGTTGTAATGGTCACTTAGGCTTTTATCTATATAGATAGTAGGTTTGGGGAGCGGGTGTGGGCTTGAAGGGATTAATGAGAAAAATAGGGGACATCTGTAATACTTTCAATAATAAAGATGAAAAAGTCGCTTTTCTGAATGTGTATGTTAAAAAATTGACAAATTAATTAGTTTACCTGTTCTTACTTGTGTAGACACATTTGTGTAATTAAAATTAAGTATGTATGAAAAGTTTAATTTCATAGAAAAGTTTCTATATGTATTATAGTGGTTTTAAATGTATATGAATAGATGTAGTAAATGCGTGCATTCACAGTCACCATGAGTAAACAAAGGCCCAGGCTAGGGCTTGGCTTAGCACACCTGGAAGCATCTACCTGCAGGTGTTAAAACAGCTGCAGAAAATCCCGCCACAGACAGCAGAACCAATCACCACACGATGCGGTGAGATCACGTGCTTTTCACTCCCTGAACATGGTTTACTATGGTGACTTTTGGACTTAAATATGTAGACTATAGTTGGCGATATGTAATATTTATTTATGTAGGTGAAATTACTACAGTGTTTTTTTCCAACATATGGCCTATTCACACACAAAAATATTGTTAAAAATAACAGTGAATTGGTAACAAAAACTAATTTAATCTAATTATAAGCAGATCTTGCTTAAAAGCATTTTGAAAATTAACAGGATGTTAATGAACATGAAACATAGACTGGAATTTAGTCCATTCAGTTAAGGCCTGCAGAATCGAGGGTATACTGTGCTTGCCACATAGGGAGCGCTCAGTAAATACCAGCTGCTATTATTTCATGAGAACCTGAGGTGGAGAGGATTACCTTCATTCCATAGACGAGGAAACCGAAGCTTAGGAATGGTGACCCCTATAAACTGGAACTGGGTCTCCAAAGCAGGTCATCTGATGTAAAATCCCTACTCTTGCCCGGCCTGCATGGCTCAGTGGTTGAGCAGCGACCTATGAACCAGGAGGTCACAGTTCAATTCCCAGTCAGGGCACATGCCCAGGTTGCAGGCTCGATCCCCAGTAAGTAGGAGGTGTGCAGGAGGCAGCTGGTCAATGATTCTCATCATTGATGATTCTCTCTCTCTCTCTCTCTCTCTCTCTCTCTCTCTCTCTCTCTCTCCCCCCTTCCTCTCTGTAATCAATAAAAAGAAATTTAAAAGTAAAATCCCCTCTCTTTTTTCACACTCTTTCCAAAGCTGCCTTTGAACAGAACATCCAGTTTAGTAATATCCTTATTAACCTTGAACAAGGAATCTGAAGGGTAACACGCCCAAGGACACTTGAGGCCTGAGGTATGACCTTCAGCCCGCAGGAGCAGCATCTGCTGTGAGTTGGCACTCCGATCCTGGGCCCCCTGGACCCCTGCCTCCCTCCCAGGAGGCTGGCAGCTCTGAGTGTCCTCCCTGAAGTCTGTCCTTCCCACCCTGCCCTTTGCACACCTCGGCACCTTTCTCCTCGTGGAGAAAGTGGAGGCTGAGCGCAGGTGGTCACAGAGGACAAGGTTTGCCCTGGCGACCTCACTGCAGGAGGGGCTTCCTGGATGTCTAGTCCCCACGAGGCTTCCAGAACCATCGAGAAGGTGCCCAGCAGAAATGGAAAAGTTAATAACGTCCTGATTTGAAAGCTAAACCTTTCCAAACCTATCGTTCACACTTTTCCTCATGGAGGATTAACGGCCTGACAAGGTTGAACTTTGAAAGAAAAGCTATTTGTGACTTATGGGGAGCTGGGGAAAAAAGGTCTTGACTTTTTAACAGCAAAACAAAACAAGCAAAGCAAAACACGTTAATTTTTCTCAGGCCTGTAACTGCAAAGGGCACCTCTGCTTCGGCAGGAACTTTCCAAGTGGCTCCTCTCTGAGCCAAAGTGAGGTGGGAGCAAGTGGCGTCCCCACAGGACTCGTCCGGCAACATTGACAAGAGTTGAAAATAAGGTTCACATGGGGACCGCCGTAAAGCCTAGAAAGCAAACCACTTCTTTATTCCCAACATCCCAAGACAGTTATGGTAACAGGTTCTCGACTCTAACCACGCTCCTCCCACGGTTTTAGTAATTCGGATGAGAGTTTGAGATTAAGTTTATTTTTCTAGGGGTTTCAATGGAAGTTAATACAATAAGTTTCAGGAGGTGAGGTTAAGGGCAAGGGCTCTGAAGTTAGAGTTTGTGTCTCAGGATGCATGAGCTGTGCCCCTCTGGGCAAGTTATTTCCCTACATTTAGTCACCTCCTCTGTAAGCAGGCGTAGTCACAGTGCACTGTGGAGAGGCAGAGACATAGCAATCCACGATGAACATCTGAGGAGAGTTAGCTGCTTCTATTATCTTATCTAATAAAGAAGGATTATGAAAATTGACCATCACACTGTAGCGGTCAAGATGGCTGCACCCACAGCGGAGGAAGGGATTCTGTAACACAAGATGGCTGTGCCCACAGTGGAGGCCAGGTTCCCGTAAGGAGCCTTAACGAGCAATCATCAGGGACCTGAGTCTGTGCCCCCTGCCTGGAGGGGCTTGATAGGAGCCCTCAGGCCATGCCCCCCCACCCCAGCGCCAGGCCAAGCGACCTGAGGCTACACCCCCCACACCTGGTGGGGCTTGATGGGGGTGGGGTCAGCCAGGTCTGGATCTAGCCCAATGGGAGTGGGGCTGGCTGGGGCTGGGTCTCATGCAATTTCAAGGAGCACGTGGGTGGGCGGGGACTTGACTCTGGTTCCCGTGGTGCCCCCCAGACTCTGACAGGAGGAAGATTTTCATATACATTTTACTAATTTTCTTTCATCTCTGACACAAATAGCAATATTAAAATATTTCCTTTAATTAATTCCCTTTTAATGTGCATGAATTTCATGCACCAGGTCACTAGTTACTTATAAAAACTGCCCTTTACAACTGGTTCAGGATCAAATGTGAAATGCCAGGGATGGAGCATTTCTTTATGGTGATGTAAGTCCCCTAGGGCCTATAGGTAAGAACAATTTCTCAACCTGGTTTTCATTATTAATTGTATTTCAAAGAAATGAAGCTGAACTTCTTATTTTTTTAAAATGTCTATTGTTGGAAGTATTACATATGCCTTCTTTCTTCCTCCCATTGACTTCTTCTAGGCCGCATCCACCCCCCACGCCAGATCAGAAACACCAGTCAGAAAGAATGGATGCAGCCCTGTGTTCACTGCACTGTTTACAATAGTTAAGATCTGGAAGCAGCCCCGGTGCCCATCAGCAGATGAGTGGATAAAAAAGCTGTGATGCATTTACAGCATGGAACGCTATTCGGCAGTAAAAAAAGAAGGCTCTCTTACCCTTTGAGACAGCATGGAGGGACCTGGAGGGTATTGTGCTAAGTGAAATAAGCCAGTCTGAACTTCTTTATTACAGGGGTTCACTTAGATTTTAAAGGATGCATCATTAGGAAATGTAGTCTAAAATGATGGGCGTTTCCCACGTACAGCTTGTTTGTAAGCTTGGGGGTGTCCCGAGGTGCTGAGGTGCTGGAGGAGGATCGGGATACATTTAAGGCAGCAGCACTTTTTATATTGTTGCATTCAAGGTGAAGTTATTGTCCCTGACCCGTGAACTTGCAACGTAAGGGCAGATGGAAGGGTGAAAGGGGACCGGGCAGATGAGCACAGCTCATATATACAGGCGCACAGGAGAGTGTCTGGACAGGGAGTGACAGAAAGATGTGCGGCCAGGGCAATTGGTCTGGACAGAGTATGTGGAGTTCCGTTGTAGAAATGGTAGGCATTAAGTAAAATTCTCCAGCAGATAGGTGATGCCAAAGGAATATTGCTGCCTGTTTTATAGAAATGACTCACAAGTGGGAACAGAGGAAGTGCAGGGGACATCAGTAGAGGACACAAATACAGTGGGGCCTTGACTTACGAGTTTAATTCGTTCCGTGACAGAGCTCGTAACTCAAATTACTCGTATGTCAAATCAAAAAGTGAACGAGTGAGACACGTGATGCTGGGCTGATGTTGTGGCGTTCACTGTGACGTTCGCTGCGCCAACTAGCGGTGGGGTATCTGAAGCTGGCTCGTAACCCGAATTTTAGCTCGAAGCTCAAAGCAAAAAATCGGCAGAGAGACGGCTCATATCTCGAAAAACTCGTTAGTTGGGACACTCGTAAGTCAAGGCCCCAATGTATTATCATTTCTATTATAGCGACATCTCAAATGCACGGGCACAGTCAGTGCCACTCTGGTCTTGACACCTGAAACCTGGGGTCAGACCGAGAGGAAGTGGAATGAGCAGTAGGGAAACCCGGGTGGGAGGTGGGAGACGAGGGAGTGAGGTTTTAGAGTTAAGTTAGTCGCCCTCTGGAAACTCAAACCCTGCAATGGGTAGGTTTCTGTTCATCGGAGGTGCTCGGAGCGGTTGCACCTCTTAATTCGAGCCTGTTTTCTAAATTCTGGGTTTTTTAAAACCACAGTTTTGTGGTTTTCAGTTACTTGTGAAACCTGGACTAGCAAACTGGGCTCTCAGAGTTGGTGACTCGTTCAGTGTTGAATTGGCTGCATCTCATTATTAGGTCGCAAAAGTAACACTTATGGGTTTTTACTGGAACATTGATCTATTTAGGACAATTTCTATATTTTGTTTGATATTTGAATTTCATCCTATCAACATCGAACTTAATATTAATTGCATTTCACTTTATGTACGTACATGTAAAAGGTATTTTACAATGCAATGTAAAATATATTTCTTCCTGTGGGTCATGGTAAAAAAAAATTTGAGTTCTTTTATGTCACAAGAATATTTAAAAATTAATTGATCAGAGGTTTGAATAAACAGAATTCCAGTTTTTGAAAACAGATTGTGTTTCGTTTAAACAGAGCCATTACAAACTTATTTATGCTATTATTATATGTACTTGTCCCAGGCCAGAGCTGGGCTGCTGGCATGAGAATGACCTAGAAGTGGGTTTAGAGCTTAGAGTGAGGTTTGGTAGGTCTGTGTTGATTTCCAGGAATCTGTATTTTAACAAGTATCCCAGGCGATTCTGATACCTGACCGGGGCTGTGCACCCCAGTGCAGTGCAGCAAACACTCTCTGCCAATACAGTCGGTCTTCCATCCCAGATCCATCAACCAGGGATCAAAAATATTAAAAAAAAATCACAGACATTTCCAAAATGAAAAACTTGAATTTGCCACATGCTGAGCATTGCACTGAATTCACTGAATGGAGGGATGTGTGGGCACACCCTGCTGTAGCCCATATGCAAATATAGGCGATATGCATACACTATGTCATTTTACATGTTTTACATGGGGGACCCGGCCTCCTCTGCTTTTGGTATCCGTGGGATCCTGGAATTAATTGCCTGCATGTATGGAAGCATGACTATGCTAGTAAATTGATAAAATGAGCATTATCCCAGCGCGTTCCCAACGTTTCTTAGAGTTGATTGAAGAATGTCCAAATGAATAAGCTGCAGTTCTAAGAGTAAGGCCATTTACAGATACATGGAGTGAAACAGAGAAAGAGGGATCGGGGCTCCGACCTAGGCCTGGAGTTACCCACAGAGGAAATTCTGCCAAGCTGACCACCCTTGGTAACTCTCTTCCAGTTTTCCATTTGGCCCACGAATCTCCCCTTCGTTTGTGTTTGGAATGATTTATATTTTCTCATAAGTTTCATAAGCTTTGTGGGAGAGGTGAATGATGGAGGTGAAATGGAAAAGAGCATAAACCAGCAGTTTGCACAGATAATACTATGCAAATAAACATGAGGTGCACTATAGAAAAATGTCAGAAAATCCCAACTGGGCTGTGAATGACTCCAATTTGGATCGCTAAAGCCTACATCAGTTAAAAGTTGTTTTCTCGGCTGTTGGCCTCGGACGGACGTACCTTCCTCCTGCCATAGAAGGTTGATGTCCCCTGAGGCCTGTGTCTCAGCGACCCAGAGAAAGGGACACAGGAGTCCTCAGAGGAGTCAGCTGAACTTGGTCGTAAAAAGTCTAGCGAATCCCTTCTGGAACCCTAAAAAGCCAGAAGGATAGAGGTGATCACAGTCCCTGCTCCATCGCTTAGCTAGTGATTGCCAAACTTCAGGGTGGCTAAACCCACATGGGAACTTGCTCCCAATTTAGGTCCCCAGCTGGTGTTTTCCAACAAACACCAGGGGTGGTGCTAAGTAGTCCTGGAACTTTGAGAAACTCTACTTTCCTCCTTCACTCCCCAAACTGTATTTTTATTTTTTTAACAAAATAGAGGTGTGTTTTTTTTTTTAAAACACACACACACACACACACACACACACACACACACACACACACACAAACAAGCAATGTTGTTTTCTTATTGAAGCCTAACATTGGTTATTTAGGGCTTTCATTTCTTTTTCTTTTCTTGTTTAGGTCTTTTTGTTTGTTTGTTTCTATGTGTATGATAAGTCAGCAAAACACTTCAAAATAACAATGCCAATCACACATCTGAGTAATGTCTGTACTGGTATAATGCAAGAACATTCTTACTAATTGCTATTAGTGTAGTTTCTTCATTGTCCCGTGAATTTTGATCAAGCGTCTGCTTTGGATTATGTCCTGTTCTAGGCTGCAGTGGTGAAGAGGGCAGGTGGGGTCTCCGCCCACGTGGTGGAGCCTGAAAGTAGCCAAGGCAACGGCAGCCAACAGACAGCAGTAGTCGCTGTGAAGATGATAAAGCAGGTGGTGCAACTGAGGGTTCTAGCGCAGCCAGGGAAACCTTCCGTTTGTGTAATGGAACAACAATACAGGTGAGAACCGGGTGGAAGGACCTGGATCGAAGCAGCTATCACTTGAGTTAGTTGCTGTGCTTCTCCCTTCCATGTATTTACTCGATCCTTGCACAGCACAAAGCAGACAGCAAGTCAGCCTGGTCCTGCCTTGGGGTAACTCACTGTGGCGGGAGAGGCAGACTCCTGACAGGCCCTCTGAGCCAAATATTGTGGATGACATGTGCCTGGTGTGCTGAGAGAGTACATCTAGGAACCCAGTTGAGACTGAAGGGTTAGGAAGACTTAAAATGAGGCTAAGAATTGAACAAATAAGTAGATGGATTTTAGATAGTGAGAGAGAACAAGCAAAGAAAGAAGTTCCTAGTAAGTAAGGGGACAGGAAGGCTAGAATGAACCCTGTGGTCTGGATTCATGCCAAAGACATCAGTATTGACCATGCTTATACACACACACACACACACACACACACACACACACACACACACACACAGACAGGCACTGTTTAATGATAGGATGGGTTCTGAGAAATGCATTGTCCAGCTATTTTGCCATTGTGTTAACAAGATAGAGTAAGGCCTACTACACACCTAGGCTGTATGTTATAGCCTGTGGCTCCTAGGCTATAACCCTGTACAGCATGTTACTGTACAAAACAACACAAGATCAAATCAAGGCCAAGAGAAAATGGTGCAATCAAGAGAGGCGGAAAACACGACATGTATGAGGATGCTGCCTGCTGCTGGTGTAACACGGTGCACTGCTTTACAGCAAGCTTTTTAATAATTAGAAAGAGTCTACTCTAAAAAAATGATAAAAAGTATAGTAGATACATAAGCCAGTCACATAGTCTTTTATTATCATGATTAAGTATTATGCACTGTACATGTATGTGCCATACTTTTATAAGGCTGGCAGCTCAGAAGGTGTGTTTTACACCATCATGGCCACAAACATGAATAATGTGAAGCTCTATGATGTTATGATGGCTACAATGTCACTAGATGAGAGGAATTTTTTTTAGCTCCATTATAAATCTTATGGAACCTTCCTTATATATGAAGTTAGTTATTGACCTAACCATCATTATGTGGTACATGAATATATGTAGATAAGGAGATAGAAATGTGTGTACATACACAGGTTAGTATACATGCCTATATTTCCTAGCTCAGTTCACTGAGCTGACCCAGAAGGAGTCACATCCAGTAGCAAGGAGCACACCGAGCTCCAAGATTTGGTTTCTATACACCATTCTTCAGTAAGAGGAACATGGGCTACTTGGAGAAATTCCAAGGAATCTCTAGGGACTAGGGCTGGAGCAGGGGAAATGCAAGGTAAGCTTGGAGCATATCGTAGAGGCAGAAAGCAATTTTTAAAGAAAGAGAGAGAAAGGAAGAAAATGGAAGCGTAGCTAAAGAACATAGGAGTCAACCCGAATGAGCTTCCAATGGTCAAAACTGAAAGTCTTTGAGCAAGAAAATAAATAATACAGTATACTATCCTGTATAATAAAAGGGTAATATGCAAATCGACCGAACGGCAGAATGACTGGTCGCTATGATGCGCACTGACCACCAGGGGGCAGATGCGCAACACAGGAGCTGCCCCCTGGTGGTCAGTGCGCTCCCACAGTGGGAGCGCCACTCAGCCAGAAGCCGGGTTCACAGCTGGCGGGTGCAGTGGTGATGATGGGAGCTTCTCCTGCCTCCGCTGCAGCGTTAAGGATGTCCGAATTTTGTGCACAGGGCCTCTAGTTGAATTATAACCCAAAGTCTAAAAGAAATATACGCAAGTCTGTACTATTATAAATAAATAAATGGTGGCAAAGGGACAGATCTTTTTTATGAAAGAATTCAAAATCATATATGTAAATACCCTTTCTGGGAGGTGGAGCTCAATTCCCCTCTCCTTGAGTGTGGACCGGACCTCCAGAGAACAGGTTATGGAAACAGACCCATTGTAACTTTACAGTGGAGAAACCCAACACAGCACCTAAACCACACGACCAAGGTTCCCATCACAGGTCATGTAGGTACATAATGATAGAGCACGTCACCTCTTGTGATATTCATCCGCCAAACCCATAATTACAGTCTAATCATGAAAATAATGCAGAATAAACCCAAATTGAAGGACATTCTATAAAGTACCTGACAAGTGCTCTTTACAACTGCCCAGGTCATGAAGAACAAGGAAAAGAAGAACTTGTCAAGACTGAAGGAGATCCAGGGGACATGACAACTCCGTGCAGTGTGGTGGCTTCATCAGAACAAGGACAGGAGTGAGAAAACCGGTGAAAAATAAGAGATTATGAAAGAGCAGCAGCCCAGGAAGAAGCCATAAACCCCACATTTCCTTTCAAAGGGACATGGACCTCCAAATGATATTTGCAAGTCATCCGGGGACTTAGGCACCCTGTTCTATTCACACATGGACCACGCCAGCCCCTGGGGCAGAGGATGGGCAGGAGGTCTGCTGCTCCTTAGAAAGCTCAGAAGGCCTCTGACTTGGCCTCGCTCAGATGGAGGACAAGTGCCGGCTGAGGCCCAGACCATTGCCAAGTTGCGCAGGGAAGGTGATGAAGTGCTAATGCATCTGAGTGGCATGTGACTTTGTAGCCGGAAATGAGGCTTTCCAGGCTGGTGAGCTGTGGGGCCAGCCCTGCTGCTTCCGTCCTGTCCAATATCTCCCTACATATGCAGACACCACAGGACTGTTCATATTTGCAAATAAATAGCCTAATGTTATCGAGGCCTTCCTGTTTGTCTGTTCAATTGTCTCCTTCCAAAGAAGCAAATAGCTTTAACAGGGTTGGGGGAGGCAGCTTCCCCAGACCGCCTCCCCCCTCCATCTACAGAACTGGTGCCACTGATGTCACTCTCTCCGCCCACAGACTTGGCTTTGGCAAGGTGACCGGTATGTAGATTTTTCTATGATCAATGTTTTTCTCTCTGGGTTTATTAGCATACAGACAGGATTTGAGTACATCTGTTCTTTATATTTAACAGTGAATTGGAGAAAGCGGAACCCTGAAAAAATAAGAGCCTGGTTTAGGTCACAGGGGGAAGTCTCGAAGTGAGGAAGGCACGCGTTTCCCGCAGGCCTACCCTGTCCCTTCTCCATACCCCATCCTGCCTTTCTTTGCCTTTATGGGCGAGGCTGACCCATCTTTCCTGGGGTTCCTATGACTTGCTCATCCCAGTGGCTCTTAAAGATGTATGTTCAGTGTGAAGGGATGATGTGTTTCTGGTCCCCAGCCCAGTGGTAGTCCTTCCTAAATATTAAATGTTATTTGAGGCAACAACAACATTAATGATGGTAATGGTGGGGAGGATAATGATGATGGTGATAATGGATCCTACAGAACTTTGATACAAAACCATTGCCATTATTATGATCGCATTTGTCACAGCACAAAAATGATTTCAAGGGCTGCCACTTGGGCAAGGTCCCTGTTCTCCCCTACTCTGAGCAGCCAGAGAGAAACCTAACAAAAAAATGTTAAAGGGAAGCACTCCATGTGGTCCCATCTCCACACAGACTGCAGAGCTCATCTCAGTGGACTTTCAGTCCCCACGTCTCCATGACCAGTGTCACACTTGGTCATTGGGGGGAGAAGGGGGAGACTCAATTCTGCAGAGCAGAAGCGAAGGAAGGACCCAAGGAAGTGAGCAAATTGAGGAAAAGCTGGAGATACATGGAGTTTTCAACAATAAGTACCTCCTCTCTTCCATCCGGTTCAGTACCTAGTGTCCTAGTGTCTACGTTACACTAGGACAACTAGCAACTCCCCAGGTCCCCCTCATGCTGCATGTCCCTGCCAGGGGTGCTGCTCCATGTCATCCTCATTTGTGACCTGGGGCTGATGGTGCTTCGCCATCCAGAACATCTTCAGGTATAGGGACAGGGAGGTGAGAAGGCACTAAGATTTGTGCACTGGCTCTTAAGTGCTCTCATCTGGAAGGACACATGTCATTTCTACATGCATGCCATTGACCAGAGCGAGTTACCTGGTTGCACCTGTCCCCATGAGGTGCAGTGCTGTCCCTCAGTGTAGCCAGAAGGGGAGAAGAACTGGGAATATTGATGAGCAGTAGTACTGCCTTCCCACTCCCTTACTCTGTGTGTCTGAGACAGGTGAGTGATAGGTCAGTTGTGGTGGTGGTGGAGGGGGGGGGCGGTTGTTGTGTAACCGGACAACCAATGGGTCTTGGCTGCCTGTCACTACTTGAGCCAATTCAGTAGAGACAGAGTTGAATCATATATGAGCGTTTATTCCAGTACTGCCGGCAGCATGGGAGGGCAGCATGGGAGATCAGCAGGTCATCCACAAAAATCTGCTCTGCCTCCACCATAAGCCAGCTGCTTATATTGGGTAGAAAGATGAAGATTGCATGGGGAAGGAGCCTGAATTGGGATATACAAAGAATGGGCATACAAAATAGGTATGCAGTTTACAGGTAATGCGGGCTGGGGGTTCGCAAAGGCCTGCAGGTATGCAAAGGGCTTTCAAAGGGCTGGTGCCTCTGGTTTCCGCAACAAGGTTGTTCATCTTTCTATGATAATAGGCAGCTCCCGGATGAGGAGGATGGGCTGCCTTCCCAGGTGAGCTCCCAGGTCCCGCCTGCTTTCTTTAATCAGAACAAAACAATCACGGGTAACAGAGCATGATGAATATTTTTATAATTATAGTTGGTCCCCAATATTTGATTTCTGCCCCTAACAGTTGGGGTGGTGCACACTTCAAGCCGCCAGGCTTCTGGCAGATGTCACAGCACCATCTCAACACCCTTACGCTTCGCCTCCTTTTCACAGAGGCTGGGCCATGGAACACTTGGCTTCCCAGCTTTCTCCTGTCGCCACGGGTGGCCAAGTGCAGGTTCTGGGGCAACCAGGTGTAGGTGGAAATCTGCTGGGAGAGATCTCATTCCTAAAACAGACAAAGCCTCCAAGAGGAGGTTCCGGCTGGGCCCCTTGTTCTTGGATGGAACGTGAACGTCACACCTGAAAGACAGCAGCCACCTGGGTGAGCATCAGGTGGTAAGGTGAGAAAAAGCCCGAAAGAATCGCAGAGATGCTGATCTTGGCAACGGCAAACTGCTGAACCAATGTCAACAGCCACTTATCTCTGGGTTTCTCACGATGTAACACAAAGAAAGCCATTTGTTCTGCTACTTGTAGCAAAAAGCAGCTCCGTTATAGAGTCAGCGGGAATGTTTGCAATCACAAGCACCCCATTTAACAGACAAGGAACAGATAAGAGGCCCAAGAAGTCAAATAACACACCCGAGACTCACAGAAGAATTAGCAGGCACGTGGGCGGAGGGCTTAGAAAACGTGTGATCCTTGGATGACATTTACGTCCTGTTCCTCTTTGTTCTCGGGGTCCAACCACCTCCGCCGTAACAGCAGACGTCTCTCCTCATCTACTGCAAGTTTTGCATTTCTCTTCCCGTCTCTAGTCTCCCCACCCCTGGACCTCACCCACCCGGTTAACGATGCATCTACAGAAGAAACCCCTTCTTCCCAGCCAGACACAAAGCCGTGTGTGGCCACGCTCTCACCAGGCCAATGTCATCCATCTGAGACAGGATGTGCCATGAGGCTCTGAGAAGTTTTCCACTTGCCGATCCCCGCAGGAATGTCAAGGGCAAGAAGAAAAGGCGGCAGAAGTCAGTGTGCGGGGGGCTGGCTCCCACCACAGCAGTGAAGCATCATAATTGATTTCTGATGGCGAGAACATTTAACCTGGCCGAGCGCGGAGAGAGGACCGCAGCGAGGAGGAGAATAGAATCTGAGCTCCAGCCCCCACTTAAGAACTTCTTGAAGTCTAAATTAATTTGGTCCTATCTCACTTACAGGGAAAGTATCTATTTCACTTGCAGCCAAAGTGAGCGTTTGCTTAACCTCTTGGGGGATAGGCAATAGCTGCACGTAGACCTTTGCAAGAAGTGGCGCGGCTATCCAATTTCCCTCTAATTGCTCTAACAAGGATGAATTAGGCCTTTCACCGGCAGGCCTGAGTGATCAGGTTGGAGTCAGCCATGGGCGGTGAAGCCAGTTATTAAACAAAACTGCGGTGTTAACTCCTAATAATACACAGTGAGGGCAAATTAAGCAGAAGACAAATATGCCATCCTGATGACGCTGGAGAATATGTTCTCTCGACTTTATGTTTCAAATGATGCTATTATTAGTGACGTCCAAGTTCATTTCTGAAGCATAATAGGGAAATGCATGTTCACTTGGGCTTTCTAGGCAGTGAAAAGGAGACCATCTGACAAGGGAACATGGTAGACTGTTTAAAAATCCACTTGGGCCCTAGCCGGTTTGGCTCAGTGGATAGAGCGTCGGTCTGGGGACTAAAGAGTCCCAGGTTCGATTCCGGTCAAGGGCATGTACCTTGGTTGTGGGCACATTCCCAGTAGGGGTTGTGCAGGAGGCAGCTGATCGATGTTTCTCTCTCATCGATGTTTCCAAATCGCTATCCCTCTCCCTTCCTCTCTGTAAAAAATCAATAAAATATATTAAAAAAAATAAAATAAAAATCCACTTGGGCTGGGCTTCACTCTGATAAACATTAATTATTCCAATCATGGTACATCTGGAGGGCTTATGGCGAGCCTGCGCAACACCATGCTTCCCAGGTCATTAGACTGTTTCTGGCTGGAAGGACTGTGGCCACCACTCACACTGTTGTCTTTGCTCAAATGTCACTGTGCTTATCCAAGGCTGCCTGCAAGAAAACACTTCTGCCCCTGGCTGGTGTGGCTCTGTTGGTTGAGCATCGTCCTATGCACCAAAGGGTCACTAGTTTGATTCCCAGTCAGGGCAGGGGTTTGATCCCTGCTCAGGGAATGTATTGGGAGGCAACTGATAGATATTTCTCTCTCACATAGATGTTTCTCTCTCTCTCCCCCTCTTCCCTTCTCTGTCTCTAAAAATAAATAAATAAATAAATAAATAAATAAATAAATAAATAAATAAATAAACAAAAATCAATAAAAACAAACAAACAAAAATTGCTCTGTTTCTACCCCGCTTATCTCCAGCTACCACACCCTGTCACTATTTCCTTTCTTAAGTATAAGTTAGAGCAGATGTGCTGACTCTGGGAAAAGAGGGCTATTGAAATGCAATTTGAATTAAATCAATTGATCATATATCATCAGGGGGGAGAAGGGGAGAGAGAACCATTCATTGTCTCATCAAAACCTCAGAAGCCCATTCTCGTAGAATAGAACCTGGTCCGTTTGCACTGAGGGCTGGGATCGACTTGACTAATTACTGAGCAGTGAGCAGCGTGGATTAGGGCATCTGAGAGCAGGCACAATTTAGAAAGCTGGGATCGTGGATCAAACAAATGGACTTTATTGCGCAATTAAAAACCTACTTGAGCACTGACTGGAATGAAATCCAATAGCACAATAAGCGCTTTAATAATAACACTTTCCAGAATTTGGTCTGGTGACAAGTTCAAAGCCTTTGGGAACTAGCATCTCGTATACTAGACTTTGCCCAACCATCGGGTCCCTGTTGACCTTCCAACACTGACTGGTCTCTCTGGGCCCCACATTTTTAGCCTTTGAGGAAGAACAGGTGCGTGTGAACCTTCTTATTTCCATTCTACTTACTCTACATTCTTCATGAATTAGAGCAGGGAGAACACTTTAAACTTAGCTAAGTCAAGTATATGCAAGAGGCTATTCCCTAGAGAGTATATTTCCTCTCTCTTTTTATTTTTTTGTAGCCCCAGATAAATTGGGATTACAGTTGTTTGTTTCAGACACACCTGCTAGTCATTCACCACCTGAACTCACAATCGGGTATTTGGACCCTGCAGTGAACTTGCCACAGAGGCGGTTATGATGTGGCCAGCAGAGGATTAGAGCTTCAGGTGGGAAAAAGCAGCAGGAGCAAATGGAAATCTTAAGTAGCAAACATCTTGTTTTTATCTCTAGAACTCAAATAATAAAGGCCAGTGTCAATACCCTCCCTAGTACCAATGTCTTGAATGGAATTGCTTTCCCCCAAAACATGTGGTTCAACATTTAGCAATGGCTGTCTGCTTTCTCCTCCCACCCCTTGCACCCATTTGTGTGCACACACTAGGCCAGGGGGTCAACAAGAATTAGACTGTTACACACAGAAGGTCATGTTCCTGCCCCTAGTCGTGTACTCCTGTGTGGAATTCTCAAATAACTCCCAGAATTACGTTGTGCCAAGCACAGGCCATGGGCAGCATGTTTACGCTTCTTGGGAGTAGGTGTGAAATTCATAGGACTTTTGAGGAAACAGGATATGAGGAAGCTTCATGATGACTGTGGCGTTGGAGCTGGATCATGACGCATGGAGGGGTGAGAACATACGGAAAGGCAAGGAATGGCACCTGGGCAGAGAGAACAGCATGAGTTCAGGGAGAGGCACCAGGGTGAGAAATCCCTGAGAAAGATTGTGACTACCAGTTCCACTTTGGCAAAGAGAAAATGGTCAGTCCAATGCTTCACATACATGCTGTAAAAACATGCTTCCTTTGCCATTCAGATTTCCTAAATAATCTGCCAAGTTTTAGCCCAAATCTCATTTAAATAAAGAAGTGGGACAGAAATGGAACGCTTTAGAAACCTAAGTTGTTATATCTTTACAGAGAAGTACTTTTTTTCTCTTGCACTTTGTTTAGGGTAAGGAATATGAAATTCATCTCAGAAAGCCCCAGAGATGACTCTATCGACTGTCCTTTAAATAGAATTAAAATTGACTCAAGACATATCTGCGAATCTATTGAATTACAGAGTCCAAATTGAGCAGCAGCTGGTCTTGCAGGAGGAAATTAAACAGACCGGGAGAAAAATCGAGTGGACAGGTCGCCACTGGAGGCTGAGGTTTCTTGTAGAAAGGACAGGAGAAACACTGTGAAGCGTGGAGCATGCTGGGAGACCATTGAGCTGCTGACCTGATGGGGCCGGGTCATTTGACTTAACTTACTTGAAGAAGCACAGCATTCATCATGTTGGATTCTCCCAATCCATGTTCAGGAAGGTATAGCTGAGTTTCGAGTCGAAATCTCCCCAACATTTTCTCTTTGCATCATTGCACACTTTGCAACTTCTACCTCCTCTGATGGGACTGGAGACACAAAGAAAACAAGATTTCATTTTTGTTATCATCATTTATTTTCTCCTTTCAATCATTGTCATTTATTATGCTCTTTCCACTCTCCATCAACAAACATTTCTTGAACTCCTACTTAGTGCTGGCACTCTCTTCTAGGCTTTGGGGATGCTGGTCATGGCAATGCCTACTCTGGGAAGAGCTCCGTCCTGGGCTAGCAGGCCACGCATTTTACATCAGCATAGAGAAAGATCGGACCTCTTTGGAATCAGTTCAGCCAGTCCACTCTATTGCCTGATGGCACCATAGAGGTGAACAAGGCTTCCCCAAATATCCTTTGCTGTGATAATGGTGGTTCTGCTATGAGTTAGGATGAAACTTCCACTTTATCCATTATGGACACGAAGAAAGCACTCCGGTTTCTCACTATAGCCGTTATGGTTACTGTTAGATGCCATATTCTCCATGGAAATCAGAGCCTGGGGTTGGGGCTACAGGATGCGGTGGGCAGTGTTTGCCTGTGGAGGAGCCACTGCATGTTCTCTGCCTGCCTATTGGTGGAGAGAAGATGTGCTTTGCTGGAGTGGCTCAGTTTAAGTACTCCCAGCACCATGCCATGCCATCCATAGGTTTATCTTCTTAATTTGTTCATTTCATGCGACAGATATTTATGGAGTGCCCATCACGGGTGAGGCACTGCCTCAGGCATTGGTCACAAACCAGTGAACAAAGCTGTTGTGACACCATGTCCTCATGAAGCTTACAGCAGCAAGTGACAGATACCAAACATCCTGTGTGCGGAAGATCATTAATTACACCTGGGACGGTGCTATGACGCTATGATTTATGCAGCAAATGGTCGAAATGCAGCTGGTGTCTGCTCTCTGTGCTTTTGGCTCCAAGCGGAACCCCACCTGAGTGGCTGGGTGATGCTTCCCATGAGGAGGACATCTTTGGCATGGCACTTCTCTGGGAGAGTCTCTATGGTACTCAGCCTTTTTTGATGAAGTAGGGCTTGTTAGAGAGGCGTGTTGGGGTGACCAAGTGTCCTGCTTGGCCCAGATCTGAGAGTTTTCCCATGACATAGGGCTTTGAGTGCAAAATCAAGGACAGTCCTGGGCAAACTGTGACAGTTGGTCAACCTAGTATGTGTGTGTGCTTATGTTCATGCACATACATGCACACACATGTGCACACATGTGCGTGTATACGTGGTCACGCATACATTTGGAAGTCTCAGCCTCTCTCCAAAAGCACCTCTAGCTTTTGGTGTACACAGGTTGGGGGTTTAGTACAGCCTGCAGCCACAGAGGTCAGTGTAGTGTGCTGTGTGTGTGACACAGAACACAACCCTTCCCATCATTTCCTATGAATCACACTTGAATTTAATTTCTCTGGGAGCTTTGAGCCAGATGCTAAACAGCTTAGCCCTCTTTGTGCCACACTAATCAATGGTACTCAGTTGCAAATGGGCTGCCATTAGCCTTGTTGTTAGAGCAGGGAGATCTGTGCAATTGCTCAGTAATTTTTAAGAACTTTTGAGTTGGGTGTAAGCATGGATGGCTGTGCAGAGCCCATCCATCTATAGGCTGTCTAATGGGTTCCAATGGGAGCGTGCGCAGCGCACCACAAGCCCGGCAACTCACAAGCTCATCAGTGCTTCGGGCAAAAGTGGCCTCTTAAAGGACCTTTACCACGAGTGGAATTAGCAGGCAGCGTCCCTCTGGAGCCTGTTATCTTTGCGCTTCTGACCCCCATGGTGAAAAATAAACGCATGGAATTTAGTTGGAAAAAGTGTCTTTAGGGCGTTTTTGCTACCCCAGCTTCTGCTCTATAGGACAGATACTTTTCCCCCCACTTTCTTTCTTCTTTTTTATTTTAATCAAGTTCTCAAGGGATAGTGGCCCAAACTAATCTAGGTCATCACTCAGGAGCATAAGAATTCATGGCACACCCTCTGCCAGGGCACTGACAATGGCCCTTGGGTTTCTGTCACCTAGCTTCCACGGATTTGGGCCTCTGCTGATGTCCTCCTGTGTGTGGTCACACATCTACAGCCGGTGCCAGCTTGTGGGTGGTGGGTACAATTTGTCACGGTCAGCAGTGCAGAAGGATGCTTCGTTTCAAAAACAGATTATGTCCAAGAATGCTTAGGTCTGGCATCGGCAGTAGGCCTTATGGAATTGGTACCCTTTAGGACTCGGCTTGAGCCTCCTTTCTCTGGATTCCTACACTGATTGTGCCACTGATTTAGCACATTTTCATAGATCACCTTGTGTCAACTTCTGTTATGTTCTTATTGAGAGCTTATAATATTTTACTGCGCAGTCTGTGCCACACCTCAGATCCTCCTGCCTCATCCCCAGCCATCTTGAGATGTTGGGACATCCCATCTATTCCAGACTGGAGCATGAAGTATGTCAGTTATATTCTCAACTTCTCATCCTCTTGTTAAGACTTTATTGATGAAATGATCAAGGAGAAAGGAAATATCAGATGATAAACAGCTTGGGAATCGCTTCCTCCCCCTGGGACAAATCCTTTCCTGAACTTATCTTCCCTAAAACTTTCTATGACATTAAGGTAAACAATGCTACCTACCAAGCTGTGATTGTGTAGAATCCCTGTTATCCCAGAGTTCATTAGCACAGTCACCAAGGTGGTACTTACCTATGATATCTCAGAATTTTGCACAGATTATACTAAGCCATCCATGGCTTAGTGTTTTATTTTTATGCATTTTATCAATAACTTTATTACCTCCCCCCCCAACTTCCTTTGCCCCATCTGGACTGTAATGGAGGGAAATGGGGGCTAAGATTACAATGCATCCAGATTTATATCAAATACCATCTAGCTGCATTTGGAGCCCCAGAGAGCCAGTCAAGGCTATTACTGGCTGCCAGGATTTTTAGAAAATACATAAATCTCCCTTTGTGCCATAAATACATTTCTGCATTCCGAGCTCAGAGAGAGCCCTCATTATACCACATCCTGAGAGAGGGAGAAGCACATCTCATTTCGAGTGACAGGTGACATGTTCTCTAGCAACATGTAAAGAGATGGCAAGCTAATTGAATTCCCTCATTTTCAACTGCGGTTGAAATCATTGTAGCCGCGCAAATGATGCTGGGTAGCCTGGCGTACAGTTTTGTGCTGGATGTGTCCAAAGCCCAGGTTGACTTTGTGACCGGACCTTCGTGGCCTAGGTCTTGGTCCTGCTTCGAAATGGCCTACCGATTCTTGGATGCAATTTTGTTTAGAGGTACAGGAGAGCTGGGTCTACAAAACTAAAATGATGCAGCATGGGGCTCCAGTCAGTCAGTGGCTGCATATTGGCGCCACCTGGGGAGCTAGGAAACCTAGAAGCGTGGGTGCCTCACCCGTGGATTGTGTCTTAATTTGTCTCAGGTGGACCCTGCATGGGACCCTGTTTCATGCTTCCCATGTTACTCTAAGGAGCATGCAGGACTGAGTGCCATGGTCAAGTGCAGTGGTTCTCAAGTTCATCTGCATCATAATCACCTTGTTAAAACACAGACTGCTGGGCCCTGTCTCCAGAGAGTTTGATCCTGTCTGTGAATTTGTGTTTCTGACCAATTTCTGAGTGACGCTGATGCGCTGGTCAGGGGTCCATCCTTTGAGAACCATGGATGCCACGGGTTGAGATTTTAAGGCAGATATTCTAGAGCATATGTGGGCTGAATTATAAGGTATCTTGATAATTCCCTACATTCCATGTTGAGTTACGTCAACCTGTTCTATTAGTAACAACTCTAATCAAATAACCATTTTCCTAAAAATGGACTTTCTGGAACACATCTTCCCACTCTATCAAAACAAAAACCCCATCTTCCAAATGTCTCTATTTGGTTATAAATTAGAGATGCAGATGACAAATCCTGTAATTTTGGGAACATATATAAATAAAGTTCCTATAGAGATAAAAGCGTTGAAATGTCACACAGCCTGTCTGCCTTCCCTAGATCAGAAGAGGGATCCCTGTAGAAGCAGATAACAGGCTCTGACTCGAGGTCCGTTACTTTTGGTCCTGCTGCAAACCTCAGCATCGGGTTTCCAAGAGGCTGGTAGAAACCCATCTAAAATGTGGAATCTTGCCTGGCTGGTGTTGCTCAGTGGTTGAGCATCATCCCATGCACCAGGAGGTTGCTGGTTCGATTCCAGGTCGGGGCACATGTCTGGGTTGTGGACTCAATTTCCAGTGGTGGGTCATTAGGGGGCAGCTGATTGATGATTCTCTCTCATCATTGATGTTGCTTCTCTCTCTCTCTCTCTCTCTCTCTCTCTCTCTCTCTCTCTCTCTCTCTCTCTCCTTCCTCTCTGAAATCAATGGAAATATATTTAAAAATAAATAAAATGTGGAATCTTCCAAGTCAGTGTCGTTATTTTCTTACAGGGTGTTGTACCTCTCTCTACCTTTTCTCATTCAGGGCTCTGTGTATTGAAGTCATGACAGTCAGGGGAACTGTTTCATATCTTAGCGCATCTTACTATCTTTTTAAAGTCCCTCTAGCACTCTTAATGTTGCCTAGCAGCAGGGTCCTCCAATAATAGACACCCTTTAGCTCTGAATCATAGCCCTGATCGATGTTGTAATGTCTTCAGGAACTGCAGTCCAGGGGCTAGGGCTCAAGGATATTTTGGAATAAAGTAGGCCTCTCTCTACCTACACCTCCAGAAAGGAATTAAAGAAGGAAGAGACAAGCCTGCATTTGCAAACCACAATGGGGTCTCTGGAAGCTGCTCCCCAGTTTAAAATGCTTTGATTATCTTTGAGTTTCTTGACCTGATTTGGATGGGAGTCACGAAGGAAGGCGAGTCCTTTAGTATTGCAGTTGTATTTCTTGTGACAATCTCAGAGGCTCGCCCACATCCACTCAAGGGCCAGGAAAATGGACTTGAAATAACTGGATAGCCTCATTTGTGGCTGAGTGACTCACAGCTGAAATCAGATTTAACATTAACCACCGATCAATATCAAGGGCTGGTCAGGCAATGGAGGGGAATCCCGGGTCATTGATTTTGTGCTCCGTGTCTATCTTTGGGGTGGGAGAAGGACAGAGGGATACACATTGCATGCGGCTGGTACTGACCTTAGACGCAGGCAAGACAGGCTGCTTTTCAGCTGCACACTTTACAGCAGCACTTCTTACACATCTCTGTGCATCCGGTTCACCTGGGGATCTTGTCAAAATGCGTTTGAATCTCCCGGGTGATGCGAATGATGCTAATCCACGGACCACTCTTTGAGGGGGTAGCGAGTCCTACCTGTCCTCCCAGGACCAGGAATCTATGGGGCCCTGGGATGCTGCAAACCCTGAGCCTTTGCCTCTTTTCTAGATCATTCTCTAGCTACCCAAGATGCACAAATCCTCCACCCAAATGGCCCTTAGCTCACTTATTGCATCTGAAAGTGCCTCTTCCCTGGCCTGTCCTTTTGAGGATGTTTGCCACTGGTGTGTACATACTAGACCTGCAGGGGACCGAGGGAGGCTGATGCCAGTGGGTAGGAATGACACATGGGGGTGCAGGCTGGGGGTCCACAGACTTGTTCTGTTTGAGGCTCTTTGTGTCGTGGGTAAGAGCCAGGGGTGGGAGAGAAGGAGTACAGGCTAGGCAGCGACTGGTTCTTTCTTTGCTGCTGGGTTGCAATGTAGAATTCAGAGGACTCCACACTTTTCTATTCAAATCTGATCTTTTAGGTCATTATCAGTTATATTTGTTAAGGCAGGAGGATAGAATAGATTTACCTAGTTTATTCTTTAAATGGTTTAAAGCTTTTAAATATTTAGACTTAAAAATGAATTTCCTCTTGCATATGGCCCCACTGTACCTAGAGGAAAGACTACTGTTGGCTGATATATAATTTGCAGTGTGTGTGTGTGTGTGTGTGTGTGTGTGTGTGTGTGTGTGTAATATATATATATAGTATTTTCCTATTTAGGGAAATAAAATTAAATCTAACTAGTATTTTCTGACCTGCACACATATCTCACACTTATTGGTAGAAAGTAAGTTGTCATTTTTTCTTCTTCTTCAAAATCATCCTCTTAATTGTTCCTTAAAATTCCTCTGAGTCACTGCCCTAGTCTGACAAGCCCTCTTTATTCTACTGAACCTCATTCTTTATTAGATTTATTTATTTATTCATTTATTTATTTATTTGAAAATGTGTAGGCATAACACAAACCAGAGTGAAGAGAACTGCAGAGGAAAGAGCAAATCTCAATATTCCTGCCCTTTACCAGAAAAACATAAAAGAGAGAGTCCAGGGAGGCATTATGGGGAAAGCAGTGTGGTGTTAAGAGCCTAGTGTGCTATGATGATCTGGGTTTGCTGATGCTAAACAAGTGGCATAGCAATCAAACTTGAGCCTGACAAACTGTCATGAACAGAGTAAAGGAAAACAGCACAGACAACAGCTGGAAAACATCAGTGGACCGACTGAGATATATCCCAGACTATGACAGGTATGTACCAATAGGGGCAAAGGCTCGAAGAATAGGGTGGGTGAGTGTAAGGGGCTGGTCCAGTGGACCAGAGGGGAGCAGAAAGCTTGTTTTGGGGCAATGTAGGTCCACTCTGTGGGAAACTGGCTAAAATAAGTTGAATACCTTGTCCAGGCTGAGTATCAGCTTCCCTTGTCTCACTCTGTGATGGCAAACTCCTTGAGGACAAGGACTATCTTCTTCTACTTTTATATCCTGATAACTGTGTTAGGCTTAATAAATGCTTGCTGAGTTGAATTGAACTGAAACTAGAATTTGTCTCTACTTTTTCCCTCTGGGCTTACTGACAGAGCTAATGCTTCTTCTAAATTCCTCCGAGATCATTCTTTCTAAAGGCAGCTCCCAAGAGGGCATCAATGACTCCAGTCCCTGTGGGGAATTGATGATTTCTTAAGGATTTCTAGGACTGAGAGAGAGCTCTCCACGCTTTATTGGCATTCTGCTGTGTATTATGCAAAACTACGCTAAGAGAGAGGTCTTGTCAAAGGAAGCCTAAAAGGAAGATAAGCGGATTTTAAAAAATCTCTCCTACAATAGCTGTACAATAGATTATAATTGCCCCATATGAAATACCTACTGTCACTCCCCTGCATCTAAATATAGCTGGTTTCTGCATTTCCCAGTGTGTATCCCTATGTGTTACAGAATATCACAGTCTCACATTTTGCATTTTCTTTAAGATGAACCAAAATAAAAGAGGAAGGAGAAGAAGAAGAAGAAGAAGAAGAAGGAGAAGAAGAAGAAGAAGAAGAAGAAGAAGAAGAAGAAGAAGAAGAAGAAGAAGAAGAAGAAGAAGAGCAACAACAACAACAACAACAACAACAACAACAACAAAATTAGGCTGTTGCTTATCAGAGTGGTATTGTAATAGGCTGAATTGTCAGAAACTGCCTAACTTGGAGTCAGGCTTGTAGAAAGCATTTAATATCGAATCGCAGCCATTCATGTATCAGGAAGGATGCTAGTTGTGACCAACTGGTCTGGATGTACCCATGATTATCACCTGTTGATATTACTGAGTCTTGATTCTTTTCTCATTTATTCACACTTCAAGGTCTCAATGATTAGGAAGACAGACTGGTTAGCAGTTTGATTTAAGTCTTTTATTTACATAGTTCAGTTTAGCATCAAGGGCTGTAAAAATTCATGGTTAATCTAGAATATCTGTAATGCATATACTGTCATTCTGGATCATTCAATTTCCTTTTACCATCCCCATTACCCATGGCATTTCCATTTGATCTAATACCATTTGAAAATTTCAGGCCAAAACAGCTTAGGACAGATCCCAATATATTAAAATAAAATCTGGCTCCAAGATCCTGTCTTCCATGTTTTAGCCATGCAATTCTTATTGAGTTGATCTTTAGTTTTTAGTTTTATTTTTAATCAGAAAACGAGAAAAATAACAAGATCAAATTCATAGAATTGTCTAAAGAGGACATGCATAAAATATTGAGTGTTAAAGCATTTTGTAAACTTTGATAAGCTGCTAAAGAAAATGTCAGCTTATTATTGTGGTAAATGATATTTGTCAGAAACTTGTGTGTCTTTAAAAGACCTTGATATTGCTAAGGAAGTGGTTTCACATAAAAACAAACTCTCCTACTATCATTTATTGAGTTTGGGTCATAAATTCATCTGAGTCCAAGTTCATTTGCGGGGGTTTGAATGCCCACCTAATTTCTGTCACTAATTAGTTGACATTGCTTGTGCTATCAAGTTTCACACTTTCCTAGCCCTCCTGGCTGGATAAATTCCCTGAATCTGATCAGAATCATTTAGTGAATGCACACACAGAAATATAAATTGCTTGCAGTGTTTCTTTTTTTAAAAAAACCCACATTTATTTAAACCTTTGAAGTGACTACTTCTAATAAAAGATGATTCCCTTGAGAAAGCGTGAAGTTTGAAAGTTTAGTTTTGTTTGAATTATTTGTCTGCAGAGATCCCTGTGGGAGAAACAGAAAATAGCTATTTCCTGGCATGTTATTAGATGGGGAAATAATATATTTTCCGTAAGTCCAAAATAACTGATTATACACAAGAACACTTTTTTTCTCCCCCAGGTTTGGTCAGCTCTGTAGGTACTTAACAACTCTCTGAGATTAATTAGCTAATCTTTTTAACACCTACCTCTTTCAGCATCCAGACAGTATATCCTCTGCGTTATAACATTCTAAAGGGTTTTGGTTCAGTACAAGAAGATACCAAGTGGTTTCCCCATAGATATTTATTGATATGGATGACAGTGGCAATGATGACACCACTTAAATGTCATTATGAGGAATGAGAAGCCTGAAATTAGACTGAGCAACATTGAAAGAAGGGATGGGCTTAGGATTCTGCAATTATCTAAAAATGAATGCAAAGATTGAAGAAAGAAAAGAGGGGAGGTTACAAGGTTGGCCAGCTGAGATTTTCAATCCAGGAGGCTTGGTTTCATTAGATGATTGCTTCTGCTGAACTCTGAGTGAGCAAGTTCACTGAGGATCAAGACTGTACGAGTGAGCATTTTGAGTTTACAGGCTCAATAAATATTTGCCGAGTGAATTCATTAGCGAGAAAATGCTCAGTGTTTTCCATGTTTCATATTTCTTTTTTCTTCTGGCACCTTCCAAATACCCCACCAATAATCCAGTCCTGAGAAAGCACCGACGTTGAGTGTGTACTCTGTGTGTGTAGGTGTGTGCCTGTAAGTGTGTATAGTCTCCCAACCAAACCCTGCAGGTGACGGCCGGGATTTCTAGTGTCCGCTCTCTTGGATGTAGGTCACTGTTAGAGATAAGGATAGAATCTAATTGGCAGAGACAAGGCCATGAGACTACAGTTGGGAAAAAAACACTTCTCTTCAGCTAAAGGTGAAGGGCATTCTAAGTTAAAATGGAAGCTTCAGGAGTGCAAGGAAATCTGGCCAACGAGGAGCTAGATAGAAACGTAATTACCCCATAACTTAAAAGATGACGGTGACCTTTTGCAAGAGGTCAGCGTTACCTGAGACTGCTTCTCTGACTTCTGGCGGTTGTTGCACCCGAAAGCCTGATTCATTTCCCAGTGCTGCAGATGCGAGGACGTCGAAGTAACAGCTAGCAGGCCATTCATCGTCCCGTTTCTTTGGGAAGGCGAGCTGGTATGTCCTTGAGTGTAGGTTTAAATCACACCAATGATGAAAGCTGCTTTGAGGAGCCATGGGCCATGTACAGGACATTCAAGGTCATATGTACATGTAGCTGGATTCTGCGTAGTTTCCCCCAGCTTTTTTGCATCCTCCCCCTATGAGTCTCACTAATCAATCCCTCCGCTTCTGGCACTAACATCTTTGGCATGTCTCAGATATTCACCATTTAGAGAGCTGCCACACACACACATCTCTTCTGTTGCTCTCCCCGTAGAAGCCAACTCCTCAATCTTTGATGAGTGTAGAGAGGATTGGCAGCATGACCTTGGGCCAAGTCATAGTTCGTGTCTCTCTTGGCCCCAGCTGGATAGAAGCTTTATTGATTTTTTTTTCTTATAAAGCACTTTGCAATCACGGAGTAAAACAAAACAAAACAAACAACAACAGTAACTGACCCTCCAAAGAGCTGCATTGCTTCCACTGCTCTGATGATAGCACTTTAAGAAAGTGGTACCTGAACTCTGATGACTATTTACCCTTTAAAGTTTCTATGCTTAGAAGGAACATTTTCTTTCAATGTTAATAATTAAAGTAAATTCCAAGTGCATAATACCGACTCTTCAAACAAGCCTATGCAGAGAGGGTTTTTAAAAACTTTTCTTGATGACTTCGTTTCTTTTACCTTCCCCTTTTTCGTATTCTGTGGAGCACTCTAATCTTTGTATGACAAAATAGCTCTCTTTGAGATTCAGAACTTGCCAACAGTTGGAGAAGATGTAATAAAGTCTCTTGGTATTGCACCCTGCTGACACAGGCACTGATCCGAAGGAGTGGCGGAGAATGACAGTCTTGTGGCTGAAGGTTTATATTCTTTCCCGGAAGTCGAACCCAGTACCAGGGACCTATTCCAGCTGGTTAACTGCCTCTGAAGGAAAGAGAAAATTCTAAGGCTCCTCATTTGTGGGAAGGGAGGCAGGGACAAAATCACATCAAACATAATTTCAGTTTTGCCGAAGAAATAGCTGATCTTGTCATTGCTGTTACCTGTTGAAAAACCTTTCTTGAAACAGGAAGAAAAGGAGATGAAAGAAAGGAAGCTATAAAGCCCCAGCCCCAGATCTTTCTCCTGAAAGGAGAATTAGAGGGAGTGATTACCAGCCATCTTGGCAGAGGATATCTGCCTCTCTGCCCTCAAGTTGGCTGAATTTTGAATGCAAAGCTGGCTTGCTTTCTGCGGCCCTCTTCTTCCCTGTCCTGTGAGCCGTAGGTTGGGCAGTACAAGGGACAGCCACCCAGCTTCCGAGGGTCTGTGAATACCCTCGGCAACATCTTGTCACCCAAACCAGGCCTTCCTTCTAATGGTATCTACTTCCACCACTAGAATCCTTTTCCTCCAACACCCACATTTGAAATTTTGGCCTTGTCCTTGAGATTCCCACCTTCTTGCTGTGTGAGCATTTAGTTTACTGAGACCTATCAGTTCATCCTGTGTGAAGTCCCACACACACTCCCCTTCCCTTTCTATTAATATCACTCTTGTCCCTCCCTCAGTCTCATGATAGGATTATTAAACGTTTTCTAACTTTTTAAAAAAATATATTTTATTGATTTTTTACAGAGAGGAAGGGAGAAGAATAGAGAGCTAGAAACATCGATGAGAGAGAAACATTGATTGGCTGCCTCCTGCACACCCCCCACTGGGGATGTGCCCGCAACCAAGGTACATGCCCTTGATCGGAATCGAACTCGGGACCTTTCAGTCCACAGGCTGACGCTCTATCCACTGAGCCAAACCAGTCAGGGCAAATGGCTTCTAACTTTTTCTCTTCTTCTCATTTTGAGTTTCCCCTCATCGCATTGGTCCTGAACACCCTACCAGCCTCTGTTTCTTTCTTATTGGTAGGCCAGTTCCCTAATTATAGGCCTGCGATGGTTTTCTATAGCTCAAAACACTAATTTTCAATTTTCTTTTTGTGGTAGAATCCTTATAAAACAGCATATTAGCACTGATTTTTTTTTTTTAAATGCAGTGCTGTTCTGTTTAGGGAATTTGGAGGGGAAACCTGGAGTATTTACTGCGTGGTAGGTGGCCTCCACTTTCTCCTGCCTCTTCAGTGGTTATTGAGATCCTTGCAGAACCCAGGAACTTAAAGGTGATACGTGTGAGCACGATTGCTCAGCCAGGGGTTGGCAAACTTTTCATAAAGGAACTGACGGTAAGTATTCCAAGCTTTGCAGGCCACCTAGCCATACTGTTGCTCTGTCATCCAGGGAAAAAGTAAGCTTACAGTTGTGAGTATGTGAAACACAGAGTTCATTCCTGTGTTATTATTTATTAACTATTATATTATTTTCCATATGAACAACTATAAACCTACTTTTGCCCCACCCTGTATATTATTATTGTATGTATGTATGTATGTATTTTTACAGCCCCTTAAAAATGTAATGATTTGTTCTTAGTTTATGGCCTGTACAAAAATAAGCCATAGTTTGCCAACTTTTGAGAAGGACAACCCTGAGCTTCTTATGGCACAAGGGGCTTCCACAGTCTGCCCCTGAGTTCCCACCACTTTATCTATGGAAGGCGGATGATGTAGCTCTTCCAAGCTGAGGCTCCGGGGCCAGGCTGCCTGTTCTGTACTTGCTACTTGTGTGACTTGGGGCAAGTGAGTGAGATTCTCTGGGCCTTGGTGTTCCCATCTGAAAAATGGGCTAGGTCAGTAGAGACCTCCTAGGAGTGTGGAGGGAGTTAAATCGATGCGTGTAGGGTGCCCAGAGCAATGTTCTGGGAGATACATATTTGATAGAAGTCAGCTCTTAAGGTCTTATTGCACTCCTATCAGATGTTGTTTTCCTATCCATCATTTCCTGCCAGGCATATTGGCTTTTTACCCAAGAGTCTTGCTCAGATTGTTTTCTGCTTTTGCACTTCCCTTTACCTTCTAGATCTAGAGCCATAAATGGTAACCCCACCTGGTTGGTGGTTAGAAGCATGGACTACACTGAAGCCAGGAGCAGACAATCAGCCTCACCTGGAGAGCCCTCCCAGGCAGCTCTTGGCCGGATATCATTGGGCGGAGCAGCATGACAAGGGGTGGGCAGAACTGCTCCAGGAGGGCGCACAGGAGCACCGGCTAAGACAGTGGTTCTCAACCTTCCTAATGCCGCGACCCTTTCATACAGTTCCTCATGTGGTGGTGACCCCCAACCATAAAATTATTTTCGTGGCTACTTCCTAACTGTCATTTTGCTACTGTTATGAATCGTCATGTAAATATCTGATAGGCAGGATGTATTCTCATTGTTACAAATGGAACATAATCAAAGCATAGTGATGAATCACAAAAACAATATGTAATTATATATGTGTTTTCCGATGGTCTTAGGCGACCCCTGTGAAAGGGTTGTTCGACCCCCAAAGGGGTCGCGACCCACAGGTTGAGAACCGCTGGGCTAAGAGGTTCCTGAAGCTGCTTCCTCACAGGCAGGGGCCGCCTTCATCCAGCCCGCGGAGCAGTTCTGATGGAGAGGCTGGAGGAGGCTTTTGGAGCTCTGAGGCACTTCTTTCTTCTCATCTCAAGGTGGACGAGAAAAGCTTCAGGGGGGCTCCTCAGAGAGCCTGTCTGGAGCCCTGCAGAGCGGGGAAGCCTAAGAACTGGGGTTCCTGCCTGAACGGGGCTAAAGCCAGGGCTGGAGCTGGTCACCGGGTGCCAGCACTGTTGGGGGAGGCCTCCGTCCTCCTGATACAAAGGAGATGCGGCCCGGGGCCCAACTACAGGCTCCAGAGGGGGAGCTGGCCTGCGAGTGTTTAAAGGGGATTTTGCTTGGAGGGGGAAAGTTTCTCGCAGTGAGAGCTGGGTATAGGCTGAGTTTCTGGAAGGAAAGTCCTAGGTGTCTCTCCCGGGAGGAGAGACTGCTCATGTCAAGAGAGATGCAATGAGGGGTCCTTGCAGGAGGCTTTTAAAAGCAAAAGATAATCAGCAAATACAACCGAAAGACTAGCAGCTGTACATCTGCCTGCCACCCAGAGGGTGTCATCTCTGGATTCCAACTGGAGCCTCCATGAAAAATTATGTCATTTCCTTCTAATTCCTTCTCATCCTGGGCAGGGGCAGGGGGCAGGGGGCAGAGGCAGGAGGGCAGGGGGCAGGGGCAGGAGGGCAGGGCACAGGGAAAAGAGAGCAGAGTGAGGAAACAGAGAAGCCAGCCCTGCACACCCACGGCCTCACCTCAGGCTGGCACCCAGAGGAGATCAGACTTGGGCTTAAGGGGAATCCGAAAGCTGAATGACGTTTGGCGCTTTGATGAACTGGATGTCTTTGGACTCAGTTATTAAATTGAGGCTGCTTTTGTGATTAAAGGGAACTCGGACAGCTTTAAGACTTTCCTGAAATTTTATCCCAGGGATAAAGAAGACTAATCCGGAATGATTTTGCAGGGACTATGGGAGGAAGAATACATTTACTCTTTTGGTTGCACTTTATCAAGTCCAGTTCATTCATTAAAATAGTTACACACATGTGACTGCTTTCTGAGTAATATAGAAGTCATTGTTCTAAAAGATAAATTCAGCCAAAAATGTGTGTGTGTGTGTGTGTGTGTGAGAGAGAGAGAGAGAGAGAGAGAGAGAGAGAGAGAGAGAGAGAATGTTGGTTCTAGGATCACAAAGGTTGTCCCTGGTCCTTTGGCTTTGCAAGTTACGTAACTGTTCTGAGCCTGGGTTGGTTTCCTCATGTGTAAAATGGGCATAATTATAATGCCTATTTCATCGGGGTCTTGTAAAGGTTGAGATAATGCTTGTGCCATTTACACATCTATTGTAAGCATTTGGCACACATGAGCTGCTATAATGATTATCTAGTTCTCATCCTCTTCTGCCCACTCCCCATGCCTTTCAACCTGGGCACAGGTCCTCTCCCACCGCCACTTCCATCCAACATCCACGCTGGAGAAAATGGCACAAGCCTAATTTATTTCTTTATTCTTTAAAACTCAGAACATCTAGTGTTCGATAAACATATGTTGAATGAGTGAGATAAAGATGGAGCCAGCAGAAAGTCTGCTCTGAAGAGCTCATTACTAAGTTAAACACAATTAACTATAATAAATCAGAATGCAAATGTCATACAAAATATAGACAAAGTGAGGGCTCAAAGGGGTGCGATTTCATCCAGCTCTGGTTAGATTGTGAGATGGTGAATTCAAGATTCCTGGAGTGTGCGTACAGTCGAATGCTATAGGAGTTTCCAATCGTGCATTTTTAAAAAATGCATTCCCTCACTCAAAAAATATGTGAGTGCCTGGCCTGGGTTTGCAGTCACTGTTTATTACCAAACAAGTCAGACACAGACTGCTTGTTTGGGATCTCGAGGGCTCCTTACTCAAGGAGGTGAGTTAGTAGCCACAGGCTGGGAGAACGCAGCTCAGTAACAAGGGCCGTAAGTTCATGGCAAACTCCAGGCTTCCGGGCAGCTAGGAGAAGGCAGGAAGAGGTCAAGACTCCAGCCACTCATAAGATGACTAGTAGCGCCCATACTGGTCTGCAACTATAAAACAGCCCTAGGTCAAGGTCATCCTAACAGGAGAGCCCAACTCGAACCGGCATTAAAGGGAAGGGCTCTTACCAGAGCAAATTCTATGGCTGTTTTTTTTTTTTCTTTCAGGAAGGGGAATTCATCTTCTTTTCTTTCCTTTATTTCTAGACATCTTTGCATCCTTTCTAAAGTGCTGACCACGATCAGTGAGGTGGCAGGGCGAGGACCTGTGCTGTCAATACGTGAGCCACCTGTCTGTCAAGCTGTCAGTCCTCATGAAGGGCCTGTGCAGTTCACGTGGGCCAGATCGAAATCCTCTCAGTGCTCAGTGGCAAGGTCTCACCCACAGCAACCAGTGGAGCAGATGACCTCACCTCTCTCTTCTGAGAGGTCAGGAGCCCCCCTCCCTTCACCACCCCCCATGCTTAACCCTCTCCCTCCATCTCAGAAACACTGCAGCCAAGTCCCATCAGTTTTCTCTGCTCCTTGTCATCTATCCTTTGGTCTAAACAAGTCTTTTTCATTGAAGGAGAACAGAGCTTTCTTGGCCAAGTTTTCAGATTGTTGAATGGCCACTAAGTATAACGCAAACTTTTCTATTGGTGCCAAAGCAGCTGGATAGGTAATAATTGTTCTGCCATTTATATGTGTGTGTTAAAGAAATCTGTCCTTATTAACTGTTCTCTGAGAATATAGTGCCAGGCAAAATTTTTATTTAAATTGTCCATTATCTCCCATAGATTGGCATTGGCATTGGGAAAAAAAAAGAGATGGACATTGCCGAAACCAGTTTGGCTCAGTGGATAGAGCGTAGGCCTGCAGACGGAAAGGTCCCAGGTTCGATTCCGGTCAAGGGCATGTACCTGGGTTGCGGGCATATCCCCAGTAGGAGATGTGCAGGAGGCAGCTGATCGATGTTTCTCTCTCATCGATGTTTCTAACTCTCTATCTCTCTCCCTTCCTCTCTGTAAAAAATCAATAAAATATATTTAAAAAAAAGAGATGGACACTTCAAAAACAGGGCATCAGGATGCCTCTTGAAACACCTGATTTTCTAGATTAAAAAATTCCCTGAAAGCACAGCCGGCATGGCTCAGTGGTTGAGCATCTACCTATGAACCAGGAGGTCTCAGGCCAATTCCCAGTCAGGGCACATGCCCATGTTGTGGGCTTGATTCCCAGTGGGAGGTGTGCAGGCGGCAGCCAATCAGTGATTCTCTCTCATCATTGATGTTTCTGTCTCTCTCTCCCTTCCTCTCTGAAATCAATAAAAAAAAATATATATTAAAAACATTCCCTGACACCTTTCCAGCTGGGGAGAGGTCCTGGAGTGGTGGGCTGGGTTAGGAACCTGGACTCCTTTCCTGTTTCTTTCCTTGTCTGGGTGCCTTGCATTTAGAGCACATGAGAACAACAGGTGACATCATGATACAAGGAAAACAATGAATTGAATTCTAAGTTTTCTTATCACAATAAAACTCGTGGGCTCCCCTAAGCAATGTTCAGCACCTTTCTTCTCTAAACTACACAGGTATAGAATTGATAATGCAAACAATTCAACTGATTAATTATAGTCGATTCCACTTTGCTGTTTTCTCCTGTTTATTCATTCATGCATTCATTGATGTGCTTATTCACTCACTCATTCAATTATTCACTCATCTGTGTAACACAAATATCATTTGTTTTTCGATCATGTCCTCGAGGCATAAAAGGCCCTCTAGTGCTTGTGAGACCAGAAACTCCTACTTCCTGTCTTTCTCTGAGAGCTGCCTGGAGAGGACAGCCCATGGGTCTGATGAACATGCATCTTAAGGCCATTAAGGAAGCCCCATCTCTGTACCATTTGATCCAAGTACCCTTTAATTTTGGATAGTGAAGGGTACTAAAGTCAAGATATATAATTAACAAAACAATGAGCTTTCCACACATTACCGGTAACTTACCAGTTGGCACAGTGAGTGTTTCACAGGTCAGACTAGAGATGAAGTCGGTTGAGTCTCAGGCTGAAAAGGGACCACGAGTATTTGCTTCAGCTGAGATTTGACAAGGGGAAAACAATTCCTCACAATCCTTTCAAAGGTGATAGACTTGAATTGAGGATCGGGTGATAAATTGTGAGGACAGAAGACAGAAAAGGGGCTATTACTTTTCTTACAACCTGGTGGAACTTGACGAATGAGGGAGAGGTCAGAGGGACTCAGATGGAAAACTTTCATTCAGGTCTGGACCATTTACCAGGGGCTCGGACCACAAAAGGACAAGGCCATTGTAGACCAGTGCCCGGGAGGAAATGGTGCTGTCAGAATTTCTGGGCAGAAAATGACTCAACTCTTAGCACAGAAGTAAAAACCTTGGTGAACTAGAGGAAATAATACAGGCATTTGTTTACAATAGAGGAAGAGACAGGTCATGATGGAGGGCACCTAAGATAAAATCATCTCTGCCCCTAACTCTCTGGGTCTTGGTGTCCTCACAAAACAAAGAAGAAACGCCGAAACCAGTTTGGCTCAGTGGATAGAGCGTTGACCTGCGGACTGAAAGGTCCCAGGTTCGATTCCGGTCAAGGGCATGTACCTGGGTTGCGGGCACATCCCCAGTGGGAGGTGTGCAGGAGGCAGCTGATCGATGTTTCTCTCTCATCGATGTTTCTAATTCTCTATCTCTCTCCCTTCCTCTCTGTAAAAAATCAATAAAATATATTTAAAAAAAAAACACAAAGAAGAAGGAATTGGAGTAACATCATAACCAGTAATAGGCTCAGAAGCCTACGGTGCCCAGCAGGTAAGTACTATACATCACGAGGGGATGATAGAGACTATGTTGATTCAGAAGACTGGAAGATGCATGCCTTGTAGATGATAAAGATATTGGTATGGATCAAAATGTAAGATTTCTAGAGCCAGTTCCACTCTTAATCCTGGGACATCAAGTTATAGCCCTTGGACTAAATTGAGTTGTTTAAGAAATACTTAGGTTTCCCTATTTTCTCTAATTTTTCATCCTTAGAACTCTATCAAAGCTCTCTAAATTGACCAAGGCATGGTTTGTTGCCACATGGTTGGAAATAATCTGATCAGAGTCAGATTTGATGAGCGTTGAATAACTTCCCTGCGGTCTCCTTGCCCAGGCCAGTCATCCTACAACCCACCACTCTCCATTCCCTTGACAAAGGACTCAGAGGAAGATGCCAGGGAGAGAGCCAACTTTCACTCTAAGTGAGTGTTTGGTTGCCAAAAATCATTCAAGAGCCTAGTTTAAGTTCTCACCCAAGAGCCCGGCCTGTATTTCCCCACACTCTTATGTTTTATCCTCACCTGAGCATATGTTTGATTTTAGAGAGAGAGGAAGAGGGAAAGAGAGAGAGAGAGAGAGAGAGAGAGAGAGAGAGAGAGAGAGAGAGAGAGAGAAACACTGATATGAGAGAGAAACACTGATATGAGAGAGAAAAATTGATCAGTTGCCTCCTATATGCTCCCAAAACCTAGGTATGTGTCCTGACTGGGATTCGAACCTGCAACCTTTTGGTGCACAGGATGATGCTCCAACCAACTGAGCCACTCCAGTGCAATGTCTTCTCTCTTTACTGCAACAGCCCCACTGCACACTGCACTGTTGCTTCATGGGTGGAGTCCTCCCTTCTCTCTCCCTCCCTGATTCTCCAGTAGCCATAGTGTAGTGTCCACTACCAGTATCATCCTCTTTCTAGCATAGCCACAGGCATCTCTCTGAGAGTTCAGCAGCCGTGCTGCCTGCCTTGGATCCAATCTAGGCATAAGGTATCCCCTTCCATGTAGACTCAACTTTGCAGTCATGGCCAAAGACCCACAGCCCTCTAAAGAGTGATAGGCTTGATTGAGGAGGCTGCTCACACACTCCATGACAAGGGCCCAGGGCCCCAGCACGAAGGAGCCATCTTTCTTACTGCCTTTCCTTACACAGGTGCTGGAAGGCACAGGCAGGCAGGGGTTGTGTCCCTACTCGCAGCTCTTCTGTGTTTGAATTCTCTAGATTTCCCAGAACAGCCAGTGGGAAGTCAATGAACTAGTTTCCTCCACCTAGAACCCCAGAGCTCTGAGAAGCTTCTCAGTAAATAAATATTTTCCTTTGATTCTTTGTGCAAGTGAAACACCTCATTATTCACCTCTGCATATGAGCTTTTATTTACTCTCCCTGGCAGGGCACCCCTCTCCCCCTCCCTGTCTCTCTTTCTCTGGCTTGGATATCAGCCAAGACATGTCACCTTTCTCCTTCCTTTCCATTTGAAAAGCTGAAAGAGATGGATGGAAGGGAAAGGTCGGCGCTTTAACCTTCTCCCTACCCAGCACTTCTTTTTTGTAGGTTCAGAGGTGAAGAGGCTGAATGATTGAAAATACCCACTGGCCATCCTCCTTTTCCCAGCAGTTAGAATTAAGAAGGAGAGCACAGCCAGGAGCAGCGCTGTAGGTCCTTACCCAGCTAGCATGGGGCGAGCAGGAATCTGGGTACCATCAGAGCCAGAAGTGACGTTCCATACAAGGGCTCATTTCCATCTTTACATGTAACACCAAGGGGATTTTTTTTTGTCATCCTTCTATTTGGAGGATTTCGGGCTCTTGTTTTGGAATTGCTCTTCGGGCAGCGGGCAGTCTTTTGCAGTTCACGTTGAGTTTTCTCTGGAGGTGGATTGATGGCAGTGTAGAATCTGATTAGCTTTGTGTTGGTCCTGCAGTCTCTGCTCCTTGAAAATTTATTCTGTTCCCCAGATGTTACTGAGCGCTTCTTGTGGGAGGCCTACTCAGGAGGATGGAGGACCCATTCACAGGTACACAGCTAGGAGAGGGAGTCCTCAGGATTGGCCCATGGGGAAACTTTGGGTACGATTCTGTGGCTACTTCTCTCTACTTGTAAAATAGGCATGGCACATTTCTTCATATCTAACAATGCTTTTTGCTTTTAAGTACATTTGCCTGATACTTAGTTATACAAGCTTCATTTTACTTAATATTTATTTAATGCACCTTTTCCACTCTTTTGATTTCAACCTTTCTGTATTCTTAGGCTCGAGGTGGGTTTTTATAAACTGTAGAGAGGAGTTCTCTCTACACTGACAATCTTTTAACAACAGCCATCTGAAAGAATATTCTTGGATAGCATTGTTCTGAATATGCCAGGACTACCTGTGTACACTCATGTGTGCATGCACATGTACACACACACACACACACACACACACACGTACACACACTGCATACACACACAGTGCAGGAACAAAGACATTTTGAATAGAAGAACTTGCCTACCTATATAACACCAAGGTACAGGGCTCAGAAAGAACTGAGCTGTCAGAAGTTAGTAGGCTAGATGGCTGTTGTAGCCTACGATATCGGCTACATTGTAGTTACGGCTTAAATTCCAGCCATGGGACTCTCCGGACTTCCTGCTCAACCCTTTGACAAACAAGAAGATGGAAGCCCAGGTCATCCGAAGGCTAGCTTCCATAGTAACAGCAGGGGAGGTGGATTTTATCCTAATGACTGGCACTGCTGAGCTTAGATAGGTTTAAGCTTCGAAGTTCCAGCAAGTTAGCGTATTAAATGAGCTTATGACTTATTAGAAATGAAAGCACATTAGAAATCATGTAGGCCAGCCACTTCCTCCTACAAATGAGAACTTTAAACCCCAGAGGAGTTTGCCTTTATCCCTCTTGTTGTCACCTTTCTCTCACAGTTTCTATCTTGGTGTTGCCGCCTTCTGCAAGGTTCTCAGAGCTTCCACCTGCCTCCGGTAAAACCCGGTTAACAACTCAGATTTAGCAAGGTTTTAGTCTCAAGGTGTCTCTCCACTCAGAGGTTTATATTCAGAAAGATCAGTAGGTAAAGAAGAAAAACAATTTACAAAAGATATTTAACCTTGATGTGAAATTTTGATTTTAATGAGGGAAACAGGTTGAAATCAGTGTCTTAAAAGGCGTTCTTACAAATTACACATTTTTAAATAAGGGCCCATGTGTGGTTATCCAACTTAATAATATTAGGAGTAAGTATTACGGCAATGAGTAGCACTTATTGTCCATTTACTATGGCCTAGCATTATCTTAATGCTTTAGAGACTTAGACATTTACTATATTGTAACAATGACCTCCTGTGAGTTAAGTATTTTAATGATCTCTATTGAAAGATGAGGAAACCGAAGCACAAAGCTAGAAAGACCATTGCTTTGTGTGCTGTGCACCAAGCTCCGTGTTGCTGGCCTCGATGGCTCCCAGGATAACTCAGGTGGACTCGATCTTCATGGAGCTCTCAGCCCAGCTGTGGAGAGAGTCTAGCAAACAAATCACATCCAGGTATTTCCTAGTAGCCGACCTCACCCCAGGGTTGTGGAGGCTTCAGGATTACAAGGTAGGAGGGATCCAGAGAGCATTGCTCTCCCTGTTGGGCTATTTAATAAGGGATGGACATGAGGCCCAGAAGTGACATTCCCAGAAAGGCTGAGGGAGCACTCAGCTGCCCTGTCATCTATAGACCCAGGGTGTGTGTCTAGGGCAGAGCTGTGTCAGTGAGGAGAGGAGCAGCATTAACCTTCCCCTGGTCTCCCCTGCTTTTGTCCCAGGCTTATTTTGGCTCCTAAATCTCATTCTTAATTTATAGATGTTTCTATGAAATTATCTGCTTTCAATCGGACCAACCCTGGCATTATGAAGAGATAAAGTGAATGAGGATGGCACTCATTGCATTCACTGCAGGAGGGGGTGAAGTGTGTGTGTGTGTGTGTGTGTGTGTGTGTGTGTGTGTGTGTGTGTGTGTGTGTGTGTGTGTAGCTTTTGAAGAGGCTCCATCACCTTGTCAGCTAGTCCTGGGCTTTGCTCACAGGGGCTTCCAGCTTCTCTCTCCATTGGCCTTGCCGCGAGCTCTCCAGGGCTCTGTGATCCAAGCCATTGTTGGCTTTCTTTTCTGTTATTATTGCCTTTTGGTTTTGGGCTGTTTCCACTTGCTGCCTTCTGGGAAGTTTCCAGAAGTACAGAATCTCCATTTATTATAATTTTGCATTTTGTTATTTGTACTCAGAAGCCTTTGGGTGTGAGCAGCTGCATATTAACATTTATTATGCCTACAATTTAGTGCATTTTAAAGAGCTGCACAGCGTTTTCTTTGCACCAAAATCAATAGGTAAGGGCCAAAGCGAGAGTTGTCCAGCTACAGACATTTTTCTTTTGTTTCGCCTTCTTTCTGATCAAATTCAGGCAGAACATTGCCAGAGTCATTCTATAGGGGCATATTTACCAGTCTAGTATGTTTACTTTCTCAAGTCTTAGCTAATCAAGAGTCCCTAATCTCAGCGCAAAATGCCTTCTGTACCTTTAAAATAGGCAACTTTGGCAAAACCCAAAATTATAAACCAATCAGCAAGCTTGATTGTAATAGTAACAATTGCTTCTAGGAGGTGGTTCAGGAGGAATTAAGAAAGCCTGGTGAAGATTAGAGACACTTAGATGCTATCCCTTTATTATCAGAAACACTGTGAAGTGAGAGTAGTGGGAGAATCAATTAATCAAAAAGTATTTGTGGAGAACCTGCTCTGTGATAGGCCCTAAGACTCTGAAACCATGCATAAAGCATGTTTTTCATCTTAGAGCATTTGAAATCAATTTGTATAGTGAAGGTATGTACTCTGCCAAACCTTACACAACCCAAAGCAGTGGCTGCTTTTTATTTTGAGGAAGGAAGAAATGGTGGACTGGGCAAGGAAGTTTGAGCTATGCCTGGAAAGATAAATTGGATTTTGAGGTTTGCAAAAGGAGAGGAAGTCTTTCCAGAGGAGAGAAACACTGTGTGTGCATCTGTGATTTATCTTTACTCCCTCATTGCTAATCAGTTGCAAGGTTGCCAACTTAATTTCCCCAACCTATTCTGAAATGATTGGTTTCATGTTTGTTCGTTTGCTTGTTTCCTGATCAGAGACCCCAGTACGTACTAGGTAAAGTGGATAAAACTTAGATAGAAGACTATAATTTTGCTGTCTCAAAGAACCAGAGGATAGAGGTTAGGGCATTCCCAGCAGCTGGAAAGTGAGGGGGTGGGAAATTTTTGAAAGGAGAGGGAGGGGGAGATTCACCTTCTGTATATCAACAAACTTCGAGTAAATATGTGACTAAGCTTTATGATTTGCATTCACAGAATAGATTCCAAGCATCCTAGCCATGGCAAACCTTAGCTAGGCTAAAATACCTGAATGATTATAATCAGAAATGAGAAAGGAGATATTATAACTGATATCACAGAAATTCAAAGGATCATAAGACACTCCTAGGAAAAATTATATGTTGACAAATTGAATGACCTAGAAGACATGGATACATTTCTAGTAACACATGTCCTACCAAGACTGAATTATGAAGAAATAGAAAATCTGAAAAGACCAATAATGAATAAGAAGATTGAATGAGTAATCAAAAACTTTCCAACAGAGAAAAGCCCAGGACCAGAGGGCTCCACTGGTAAATTCTACGAAACATTTAAAGGGGAATTAACACCAATCCTTCTCAAGATCTTCCAAAAAATTGAAGAGAAGAAAAGATACCAAAAATCACTTTATGGGGCCAATATTACCCACAAGCCATAACAACATAAAGATACTATAAGAAAAATAAGCCTACAGACCAATATCCCTGATAAATATGGATTAAAAAATCTTCAACAACATATTAGGAAACGAAGTTCAGTAGCACATTAAGAGGATGATATACTGTACCATGATCAAGAAGAATTTATCTCTTGGATGTCAAGATTTTTCAGCATGTGCAAATAAGTAAATATGATACACCACATTAATAAAATGAAAGATAATAATTATATTAGCATGTCAGTAGATATAGAAAGAAAATTTGATAAAATACAAGTCTTTCATGATAAAAATGCTCAACAAATTGGGTATAGAGGGAACATAATCTGAACACAATAAAGACCAAATTCAATAAAGTTGCAGAACACAAAACCAACATGCAAAAATCAATTGTGTTTCTATACTTTTGAGTAGATGAATAACTTCTGGGGATCTAAGGCACAGTATGGTGACTATAATTAACTTATTATATACTTTAAAGGCTAAGAGAGTAAATCTTAAGTATTCTCACCACAAAAAAAGAAATGGTAATTATGTGAAATCATAGAGGTGTTAGCTAATGCTCTGGTGGTAATCATTTTGTAGTATACATGGGTATCAAGTCAATATGTTGTGTGTCTTAAACTTACACAATGTTATATGTCAATTATATCTCAATCAACTTGAAAGTAAACAACAAATTTACTAGATATAGGACAAAACATGAAAATATAGCAACCTATATTTAAGGGAAAAGGCAGTCAATAGAGATTGACCCAGATGCTGGACTGAGCAAAAGAAGAGTTCAATGTAGCTATTATGTCTAGGTTCAACAATGTAAAGCAAAACAAGATGGTAATGAATGGATAAGTAGAAAATTACAACAGAGAAAGTGAAATGGTAAAAAAACAATAAAATGATAATTTTAGAGTTAAAAATGCAGTAAAATAAAATGTTGCAGTAAATAATTCTCTCAACAAGCATATGGGCAACTAACAAAAAAACCTGCAATAGTTGGTATAGTTAAAAATACATCAGTAGAAGTTATTCAACTTCAAGAACAAAGAAAAATATTTTTAAAATGTAAAGATAAACCTCAAGTACCATAGCAAAATTCTAACATACATGTAACTAGAAACCCAGATGGAGAGGAATAGTAGCAGAAAAACACACACTATTTCAATTTTTTTAAAATCTGAACACTTTTTAAGTTTGAAAAAAATGTAAATTAATGATTCAAGAAGCTCTGAAAACTCTGAGGATTAAGAACCAAGAAAATTACACCTATACACATTAGACACAACTATTAAAACCAAAGGTTAAGAGAAAATCTTGAGGGCAACTAGAGAAAAATGACACAATACTTAGAACAATGAGAAGTTGTCTACAAACTTATCATCAGAAAGAGTAGAGGTCAGAAGGCAGAGGAATGACATCCTTGAAGTGCTGGAGGCAAAACTTGCAACCCAGAATCCTATCCACAGTAAAAATAGCCTTCTAAAATGAAGATGAAAGAAAGATTATTTTCAGATTAAAAAAAAAAGGAAACTAAGGGAATTTGTTACTAGCAGATGTGCATGACAAAAAATACTAAATCAAGTTTTCATGGCTGAAAGAGAATTACATCAGATGGGAAGTTGGATTTTCAGGAAGAAGTGAAGAGCACAGGAAATAGTACATGAGTAAATATAAAAGTTTAATGTTGGCAATTTCTCTCAACATTTAAAGAACTAATAATACCATTCTTCATTAACTTCTTCTGGGAATAAAAGGTAACTTTTACTGAGTATTTATTTATCAGACACTGTACTAAGAATTTCATAGATGTTCTCTTATCTTATTCTGCCAATATTTCCATGAGGCAAGTCATATTTAATTCCTACTTTGCAGATGAGGAAATAGGCTTAGCGAGACTCAGATCACATAATTAATAAATGGAACATGCAGACTTGACCTCCAGGAGTTTGTCTCTGAAACTTGTATGCAACCATCACACCACACTGTTCTCCCTATGGTTCACCATTATGCTTTTCACAATGTATTGGCTGACATATCGTCAACTCACAGTACACACTTGTTATATGAACGGATAATGGACACAGCTAGAATCTTTTCATAAGGAAATATTTATTCTTACTACTTAAAAGGCAAGAATGCAATATCGGAGCATAATGTTCCTTGACATTTTGAAAGAGGCTTTTGTCCCTCAATCTACTTCTCCCAGGACAATAAGAATAGCTCTTTGCTTCCAGGGCAGCCTGATTCCATGTGCTTCCTGAATGCTCACTCCCTCTGCTCAAGGCAGGGAAGCTGCACTTAAGAAACTTTTATCTAGTTATTTAGAGTTTGATCATGGTCAGGAGTTGTACTGCCATGTGTTAAAGTGGACGCACTCACTTGAAAATTTATGTTATTTAGGGTAAAAGGTGATAAAATATAGCTGTCTTCCAAATGGGTAAATATAAGGTTAGAAAAATGCCATTTATCAGATGAGATATTTTTATATGGCTTTGCTTAAAAAGGTCTGTTTTCAGAAATCTCTTGTTCTTCCTGTAGGCCTTATAAATTGCAACTACGACTCATTTGCTCCGTTTATGTTACAGCAATATAGGTGCCAAGTGTCAGTGAAAAAGAAGAGCTGAAAAAAGTTGATGAGCTAAGCATCATGCCACTGGAAATGGAAAAAGGACTGTAGATTTCTGACTGAAGGAAAAATAAATCAATTTAATCAGTTAGTCTAAAATAGGAAGGAGTTTATATCCCAAAAGATACATTACTTAGGAGTGGTTTTCAAATGCTCTCACTGTGTTTTGTAGGGGGGTGGGTTGGGGGGTGGGGGGTGCAAGTAATTCTTTTTAATTTTTAAAATTTTATTGAGGAGTAATGTATATATCATAAAATCCATCTACTTTAAATGAGTGATCAAATGATTTTTTAAGTTTAGGTTTACCAAGTTGTACAACCATCAATACAATTCTATTTTAGAACAGTTTTATTACCCCAGTAAGATCTATCTCCTTTTGTAGTTAATTCGCTTTTTATTCCAGCTCCAGGCACCTGCTGATCTGCTTTCTGTCTCTATAAATTCACCTATTGTGGACATTTAATATAAGTGGAATTAAATAATACGTGGTCCTTTGCATCTTGTTTTTATGTTTCAAGCCTCATGTTTCTGTGGTTCATCCGCTTTGTAGCATGTATTAGTTCATTCCTTTTAACTTCACTTCTTTTTATTGCTGAATAATATTCCACTCTATGAACACAATTATTTCATTTATCCATTTACCAGTTGGTAGATATTCAGGTTATTTTCAAATTTGGCTATTATGGATATAATGTCTTACACTGGAGTTTAATGCGTTTGGTTCCCAGGCTAGAAGGCCAATGAAACTCAAAGGTACATTTAGATGTAAGTGAAAATGTACTCCATTTGGATGAGTGACTCACTAGAAATGAAAATGCCTTCTACAATAAACATTCAATACACATGCACTGAGTGTTTCCTATGTACTAAAAACTGCATGATATTGTGGGGAATATGCTTAAGACAGAAAGGGTCTCTATTCATACAGAGCTTCCATTCGGTGTGGGGAGACAGACGATAAGAGAAAAAGAAAGCAATAGAGAGAGGAAAGGAAGAAAAGAGGAAGGAAGGAAGGAAGGAAGGAAGGAAGGAAGGAAGGAAGGAAGGAAGGAAGGAAGGAAGGAAAGGATGAAAGGAGGGAGGGTGGAAAGAAAAGAAGGAAGGAAGAAAAATTGTTATGGAGATGATGAAATTAATTAAGATTAATGAGTAAGTCAGTGCCTACTTTAGATTGTGTGGTCAAGGAAGACGTCTTTGAGGAAGTAATATTTGAGCTAAAGTCTGAATACTTTAAAGGAGTCAGCGTAAAATAACCAGAGGAAAGGGTAGTATGAGTGAAGGTAACAGTTAGTGTAAAAGCCCTACAGCAAGAATGAGCTTGTGTTATTTGAAGAATAGTAAGAAGGCCAGCCAGGCCTCAGTATAATGGGCAAGCAGAAAAGTGATAAGAAGTGAAGTGTGAGAGGTAGGTGGGGTCCCAACTGCATAAAACTTCATAATTTAGGAATTTGGATTATATTCTAAGTTCAAATGGAGATCATTGAAAGATTTTAGGCAGGAGAGTGGCACGATATTCTTCAGGTTTAACATTACATCTTTGACACCTATGGGTAGAGAATGGGCATAGAGCAGTTCCTGAAACACAGACATAATTAAATTAAAGATGATGATGATGATTATTTATTTTTTTAAATATGTTTTTATTGATTTTTAGAGAGAGAGGATGGAAGAGGGAGAGAGAGAAACATCAATGAGAAAGAGAAACATCAATGGGCTGCCTCATGCACGCCCCCTACTTGGGATTAAGCCCATAACCCAGGCTTGTGCCCTGACTGGGAAGGGAACAAGTGCATGGGATGATGCTCAACCAACTGAGCCACACTGGCCAGGTCAATGATGGTTATTATGATATATCAGCAGCTTCACAAGGTTAATTAAGGATAAAAATATGAATTAAACATGAATACTACCCACAAAAAGCTAATAAGATGGAGGAAAAGGATACATCATGTTTAGAAATAGCAACAATGCAAAGAAATTGCTAAGACACATAGAAGAGGTATATAGGAAGGGCAATATGGCTCAAAGATTCTGGGTCAGGGCACATACCTGGGATGAGGGCTCAATCCCCAGTGTGGGGCGTGCAGGAGGCAGCCGATCAATGATTCTCTCTCATCATTGATGTTTCTATCCCTCGCTCCCTCTCCCTTCCTTTCTGAAATCAATAAATATATATTTTTAAAAATGCCTGGTGAATTTTGATGAGTAAAAGAGCCTCTGCGCAGCCATAGCTCCTGTAACTTCACAGCTGTCATGCAGTCTTTCTGATTTCCCCCAGGCACTGAGCTAGACCACACCCTTTTCCCTCTGGACTCTCTGAGGCTGGCAGGAGCAGTGTCATCTGGCCCCACAAGTTAGAATTGCTATCGTCATTAGAGTGTCACTGCTTCTAGGTTGCTACCTGTCCTATGCTACCACGGTTCTCCATCTGAATACTGCTAATGCCATAAAAGCCAAAGAGCCAGTGTCCTGTCTCCCTCAATTCTCTGAGTCACTCCAGTACCTGTTACTCTATCATCCAGGGTCCCAGCAGGAAACATAAAGGTGAAAACTACTCAAACTGTGTAGTTGAGGAGAGTGATAAAGGGCTTGCCTACAAACCAGCAAGGGATGGTTTAATATCCTGGGTCTTGACTGAAGGGTGACCAGCTAGCTGTATGGAGAAGGCTTCCTGACAGCACTCAAGGCTCTAGTAGCGGGACCGTCCCTGTACTACCTTCCCTCCAGTTCTCTGACCTCTGTGCTTTCCAGTGGCCAAACCCAGCTAGAAACCAGAGAGCTAGAAAGCCTCCGTCGCTCAGCTTCCTGGTGCACAGAGCAGGGCAGGAGGTAGAAAGTGCATTTAGGAATATTGCACAAATACGCAAAGTGAAGATATTCAGCATAACTTAACAATCCAGCTTGGCTAACAGAGAAAGTTAGTGAAGAGAGTCGTGGGATAGCACATGGGACGCTTTATCTGCTAAGATTGTGTCCTCCTGCGTCTGCTTTGTAGAATCATAGAAGACTTATGAAGAGGAAAACGACATAAACAGAGATATGGCTTTGATAGGTTCATATGGCAATGATGTAGAGCAAGCATGTCAAACTCGTGGTCCGAGGGCCACATGCCTCATTTATTCGGCCTGTGCTAGCCTTTGAGTTCGACATGCTTGATGTAGAGAATTGATTAGAGTATTAACCAACTAGGTGGGGTCATTAATGAAGGTTATGATAGTCAGAGACAGGAATTGGTGAGGGCCTATGTGGTGGTATAGAGAACAGAAGATAGGAAATTGATAAAATGACAGAATTGACAAACATTGGAAACTGATTATAAATAACAACAAAGGGGAAGGAGTCCAAGATGACTCTGATATGGTCTCTGGAAAAGCTTGTCTGACCCATGCGATGTGCAGACGAAGCCAGCTGTTAGCGTTCTCATTAGGAAGAAAACGGAAGTCCTTATTAGACAAAGTTAATACAGTTGGATGGGAAATTTCTACCAGCCTAATTTGATTTTCCTATCACAGTATTAAGATATGAAAGAAAATGATTAATAATAGAGTATCCTGTAATGTGAAAGAAATCTCAGCTTAGAGGAAACATGCACACAATGATTTTAATCCCTTGATATGGAGATGACATCTTTTCTAGGACTGAATGATCATATTCAAACACGGGCTGTTAATATTTGACATGCCATTTGAAATATTTGCAGCCTGTGCTCTGAATGTGTTATGAATATGAGATGTTCTGAATATTGTCTAGTTTAAGAGGGCCGTACTATGTTCACTGACATTTACTGGGTCTCTAGCTAGGTCTTTCAGTTTTAGGAGTTAATGGGCCTTTGAAAGCAAAACTTCCTTCTTCTCTTTCACACCATTGATGTTGAAAAATAATGGTAACAACAAAAATAATAAAATGATAAAAATTAGCTAATGGTGCCAGGCCGGTGTGGCTCAGTGGTTGAATGTCAACCCATGAACCAGGAGGTCACGGTTCAGTTCCTGGTCAGGGCACACGTCTGGGTTGTGGGATCAACCCAGTAGGGGGCGTGCAGGAGGCAGTCCATCAACGATTCTTTCTCATCATTGATGTTTTTACCTCTCTCTCTCTCCTACTTTTCTCTCTCTGAGGAAGGACTGCACTAGCTGCATAGCTGGCACTAATGAGCATGGATATTTCTTAATGTTGCATTTGATTTGCCTCCTATTAGACTTAATAATGTCCAGTTAATTCCATGTGCACTTAAAATCTGAAATAATAATTTCAAAGAATAAATATAAATAAATTGCATAGGACACTTCAAAATTGAGCAGAAGAGATTTAATGATTTTATGATTTAATTGCTTTTAGTTCCTAATGAGAAAGGTACATGAGTATATAACCAGCTATGACTAACGTGCCACCATCCTAACGACAAGGGGAAGCATGGTTAGAAGCTCAAAGCATGTCCATGTTAGAGCGAAGGTGAGGTGTATGGAGTATGATGGTAACTGCTTGCTAAAGAGCAATTCTAGAGAACTAGAGAAATAAGATTTTGTTAAAGGTTTAGAATGGAGAGAAAGGCCAGGTCTATACATTGATAAATTAATTGGGCTTGGCCGGCGTGGCTCAGTGGTTGAGCATCGACCTATCAACCAGGAGGTCACAGTTAATTCCTGGTCAGATCACATGCCTGGGTTGTGGGCTGGATCCCCAGTTGAGGGCATGCAGGAGGCAGCCAATCAATGATTCTCTCTCATCATTGATGTTTCTATTTCTCCCTCTTCCTTTCTTTCTAAAACCAATACAAAATATATTTTTTAAAAAAAGAGAAATTAACTGGAAGAGTGTAGATGATCAAATCGCACCTATACTATTTTAATTTCTCAATGTATAGATATAACCATTCACAAGTTACCTAGATTGCAGACCAGAAGGGAGTATATGCTTCCCTCTCCTCAGAATAACATTTGCTTGTGGCCCCTTGTTTTTATACTTGTTTATGCTTTCTATTGTTCTACATTTTGTCCCACACACAGACTAAATTTCTCAATCATGCAGATTATGCCTTCTACTTTGCTTATAACTCCCAGAATGACTTAACAGCCCTGGGAAAATCATAGGCTCTGCGTTGTTCAGTTGAAGTGAATTGTTTAAAGGAAAGGCTGCTGGGAAAGCACAGAAGGTCTCCTGAAGCCCGAATGGGAGAACTGCAGTGAGCTGCGCTAGAGAAGGTGTTAAAGAAAATACGTGGGAATCAGCGTGACCGCGGGAGTCTTGGCTCTGGCTGCAACCCAAGTGGAGTAATTGCATCCTGTCTACCAGAGGCCCCCTGCAGTTCCAATCAGATATGCTCCTCAGATTCATTTCTTTTCTAAAGTCTGTGCTCTGACAAATAGAAGCAGCACCCAAGGAGTGGGTGAAAGGCCCGGGGGCTGAGTTAATGTGACCCAGGGCCTCCATGAATTCCTGCTGTTCCCTCCAGCTCCACATTTGACTGGCATGTCTAAACATCCTCATTCTTATCTTCAAGGAGGTGGCTTGCATTATCTCCTGAAAAGAGGGATGAAAAACAGGAGTAGATTTCTTGAAGAAGACCAATTCTGTTTAAACAGTCTTCCACCCTGCAAGAGAGGATGCTACAAGGATCTGATGAACTGTGAGCCATTCAGATATTAGGTTTTGGAGATTCAGGGCCTTCCACCATTTGACTTTTGCCTAAAGCAGTGGTCGGCAAACTGAGGCTCACGAGCCACATGCGGCTTTTTGGCCCTCTGAGTGTGGCTCTTCCTAAGCCTTAGGAGTACCCTAATTAAGTTAATAACAATGTACCTACCTATATAGTTTAAGTTTAAAAAAATTTGGCTCTCAAAAGAAATTTCAATCATTGTACTGTTGATATTTGGCTCTGTTGACTAATGAGTTTGCCGACCACTGGCCTAAAGTATTTGGATACTTCATGTAGTTTTGGTCACAGTGCTGCCCTAAAAGAGATGAAAGAGAGGATGTGGGGAGATGGACTCTACTACCCCCAAAGTACCCCCGCCCTTCATTACACTTATGTCCATTAAGAACCAGCTTCTCAATGATTTCCTTTTCTTGGCCCATAATGAACTCAAATTGACTCTTGATGGTCATTAATAATTAACGAGTCCAATGGTTCTCTGCATCTCCGGACCATTTGGCAGATGGCACTGTCGATTTACTATTGTGCTTGCCGTTCTGGAAGCTTCTCAAAGTGGTTTATATTGTGAAATCCAGTTATGACAGGCTTTGCATTTCAGGCATTCTCCAGGTTTGGACATTCTCTGTGTCACTTTTCCTTCCTGTGACCATGGCAGAAAAGAAATAACCAAGTTATATTTTCAGAGTTCATTTCTTTCTCCCTCTCCTGCAAGGTGAATAAAACAAGAAAACATATATGTATTTCTACAGCCAATGAGAAAGTACACTGGTTAAGATAAATGGCATTGTAGGAAAGTATGAAGAACCCAGTGACCCAATATCAAAAAGAAAGATTTATTTTGAAGTTTGAGACATGTCCAAGGAGCAGTATTCCACCAAAATATGAAAGCTTATAAGCTTAAAGTTTTTTTTTTTAGAGTTCAAGCTAAGATAAATGGCTCAGGTATTAGTGAGAGCTCAGTGAACCCAGGTAAAAGTTTCAAATAAAAATAACACACCAGGACAGAGAGAGATATACAGTATTAGATAACCTAAGGGGAAAATGATCACCATACCTTTTATCATCACCGAGGCTGGGATTTTGGCATGTTAATTCACTGTGGAGTGCCCAATGGAATATACCAAACACACAGCCATTCCAGACAAAAAATATGCCTTGTAAATGTAAGGAAGACCTGGATAAATCACAGGTCCCTATTACAAACTGTGTTCCTTATCCAAATTTCTTTCAGGTAATTGAAATTTGTGAAATATCCACATATATCAAAAATATTACCCGAGATTATCTTGTTTGAGGCTGTTCTTCTTGTTTAAAAACTATGATTCCGGGGTTAACATGGTTCCTCAGAGAAAAGGCTCGTTTTTGGTTAGATGCTTTAAAAAATATATTCCAGGGAATGAGTTCCAGAAAAGGCAGGTCCCAGAATGAAATTTTCTCTGCACAGATCTGACCTCTGGGGAACAGGTCCAGCCCTGAAGTCCAACACGTTTTCTTTCATCTTCTGAGCACTTGCTTAGCCTTGGCAATCACTAGCTTCCCATGAAGCAGTTGAATTGCATTTGAAGTCATGGCTTTACAGTACACCTACTTTCAGACAATGACTTTCCATTGAGTTTCTTCTGATTCAGCCCGTGGTTCTGGGAGGCTTAAAACACTTAACCTTTCTCTTAAGAAGAATACCTTTTTTTCCTTTTCCTGAAGAAGAAACCTTCGGTGTACTTCACCTAAGAAAGGAAAATCACTAGACAAGCAGATGGAAGCTTCCTCAAACAAATAATGGGGCTGAGATAGTTGGATTGAGCAGATGAAAGCCTTGAGTATACAAAAATATGAAACAAGTGAGAGGGAGCTTTCTCCTTTGCCTTTGGGAAGGTTGGGAGCTTGGTTTTGAATGAATTTGTTTGGATAGAAGTTGTATCTTTTAGAAGAGCAGTGAGCACATCAAAATACAAGTTTTGCACGGAAAGGTGGTGTTTTCCATAAACCTTACCTCTTCCTTGTCTATTATCATGTGCCACATCCTACTCAGGTTATATTTGCTTTGCACAATTCTTTAAAATATATTTCTATTGATTTTAGAGAGGAAGGGAGAGAGATAGAGAGATAGAAACATCAATGATGAGAGAGAACCATTGATTGGCTGCCTCCTGCACACCCCCTACTGGGGATCGATCCTGCACTCCAGGCATGTGCCCTTGGCTGGAATCGAACCTGGGACCCTTCAGTCCAAAGGTCGATGCTCTATCCACTGAGCAAGACTGGCTAGGGCTCCTTTGCACAATTCTATCAAGGCCTTAATATGTCAGCTCTGTCAATTCCACACTGGTTAAAACAACTAGCTAAACATTTTTCAATGATCAGAGCACATCACCTTCAAAGAGAGGTAAAAATGAATTTCCTCTGGACTTTTGCTGTCAGATCATTGAGCAAAGACATAAGAGGGTTCATGTGAATTATGTATATGGATATCTCTTCCTTCCTTTGCTTTCTACTGTATGGTAACCCATCTTTGGACTCATTAACATGAAATCCCAGTCCAAATTTTCTGATTTTGTTGATATTTGAGACAATGAAGGTATTGGGATTTTAGGTATAATATCCTGGAAATAAAATAACCCAAGTGCTTATAGGAGTCTTATAGGTTTTCTATCCCTACATTCTCTCATTATCTCAGAAGAACTTAATATTATTGGAAAAGTGGGAGGGTACATATAATTATTCCTGACCATTGTAATTTTGTTTAATAGTATTTTATGTTTTCTTTACATTATGAAAATATTATGTAATCCTTGTAGAGAACTCCTAAAAGGCCAAACAAAAAAAAAATAAATCAAAATCAACCGTAATTTCAGAATCCAGAAATAAGTACTACCAATATTTTGGAGTTTTAATATTTTAGATATTAATATTACTCTTTGGAGTACATAGACACACTGCACAAATAATTGGACTTACATTGGCAATTTTGATTCTTGCTTTTAAAATTTAGCAGTATAATAAAAGCATTTTGTTAGGTTATTTAAAGTCATTAAACAGGTAATTTTTAAGGGCTGCCTTAGGAGGTATTTCATTATAGTACACTAACATGTTTTATTTAGTCCTGGTAATTTTGAGAAGTAGAATAAAAAATGGCTATTGTTGGAATAAAACATTTAGGAAGGTTTTCAGAGTATGTGAGAATAATGCAACTTCAATTCAATATATTCCACAACAATGCACTGACTGCCCACTGGGCGCAAGGCCATTTGTTGGTTCTGGGACTACAAGGTTGAGTAAGCACATATCTTGTCCTTAAAAGAAATTCCACACATAATAATAACAACCACTGTATTTTGTTTAGCAGTCTGGGGTTATAGTAACTTCTCCCACGTGTCATTCATTTGATCTTCATGGAGACTAAGAGCTAGGTAGAATTAATGATGCCCATGATACAGATGAGGCTCACAGTTTAGCGACCTGTATGGAAGTACCAAACAACTCAGTGGCAGAACCTGTCTTTCCTCTTAGTCCACTGGTTTTCTACACACTTTGCTGCCCAACAGCCCTGTGTTCATTGCTCTCCCAGCAGGGTTCTCTGTCCCCACACCTGCTTCTTACTTGTCTTTCATCATCTGCTGCTAATGGTTGCTGTGAGGAGGAATAGCTGGGTTCCTACTTCTTTGATCTTCATTCACCACCATTCTCACTGTGTCCTCAGGACACTGCTCTTGCTGAGAATCGATAGAACCTGGACCCTGTAACAACAGCCTAGGAAATGGCTGGAAGGAAAAGAGGCTGAGGCTGTGAAGGAAAATCTTTCAGGGAAGGAGGGCAGGAAAGAAAAAGGATGAGACAATGGCGGGGAAGAAATGAGGATGTGGGAACCTAGGCAGCCGAATGGGGGAAATAAAAACATTGAGGAAGAGGGAGAAGCAGGGAAGCGAGGGCCTGGCTTGTTGTGGAAGGTGGCTGAATAAGACAGATAACCAGGAAGGAAAGGAGGACTCCTTTGAGCCATCTCAGCATTCTCATTGTGAGCTTTGGGTTATTTTGTTGTTACATTTTAATGGGCTTTGGCTCTGTTTCTCTCTCTCACTGCATTAGTGGCACCATTCAGATGGCAAAGAAAAAAAGTAAAAAAAATGGTCATAGTCAATTTAGGGAGAGAAAAAAAGAAACCACACACACAGGGGAAAAAAATCACCAGACGCCAGCACAAAGATGCACTCACCTGTCCTACGGGTCCCTCCACCAGCTGCTTCCAGAGCTGACGTCAGCAGCTTCCTCAACAAGCAAGTGCAGAGCAGCAGGGCAGGGACCCGCTGAAGCACTGCGGAGAGGGGCAGGACAGGGGGTGTGGGATGGTGGGGGGGCAAGACAGCATGAGGGATTGGAGGGGTCCAACCCCAGAGTGTGGAGAACGTCCCACTGCCTGCTACTCAGAAGGCAGGACTGTTCTAAGTCAGAATTGGCAGCAGAGGAGTCAGGGAGACAGAACACCATGAATGTGCCCAGGATAGATTTCCTGTCTAGTCAATTCTTGGTGGTTTTCACTGACTTTTCCTTTCTCACCGACTTTGTTATTATCATTGTTATCCCCTTTTTGTCTCTGAGCAATCTTATTTAACCCTCCGGAGGCCCTGTGCCCAAGAGGACTTTTGATGTACTTGGTGTTAATCTCTGGTTCTGTAGAAAAAAGTGGACAGAGAACAGAATTCTTACTGTTATTTCTAGGTCTTATAATTTGTAGACATGCAATATTATTGATTCTATTGATTAAATATGTTATTGATGTATGTGTGATGATGATGATGGTGTGATGATGATAGTTTACATTTCTGAGCTTTCCCAGGGGCTCTTCTGAGCAAGCAAAAAATCACATTTCATTTACTTTTCACAATTATCTTATGAGGTAGGTACCATTGTTGACAATAGTTTATAAATAGCTAAGTGGAGTTCTGAACATGATAACTTGACTCAGCTATTGAGCAAAATTGGAAACCATCTTGCTCAAAATCAAGCTTTGAGCAGAAGAGTGATATAACCTGATATATTTTTTAAAGATTACGTTGGCTGCTACGTTGACTGTAAAGCATGGGGACAGAAGCCCAGAGATCACTTAGGAAGTGATAAATGATGGTGGCTTGGACCAAGGTAGAAACAGTATAGTTAATGAGAAGTGGTCATATTCTCAATAGTTTGATGGTAAATAAATAAAAAAAAAAGTCCTGATGGATTGGCTCTGGGGTATGAGAGACAGAAAGAAACCATGGATGAAACCATGAGCAAATAAAGGACGTGTTGCCTTTAACTGAAATGAAAACTATTGTGAGAGGAGTGGCTTAAGGAGGAAGATCCGGGTATCAGTTTTGGTCAAATTAAGTTTGAGGTGAACATAGCATTTAAAGCCATCATGCTGGATGACATCACCAAGAAATGAAAGTGGACAGAGATTAGATAGAAATAAGGCACAAGCCCAGGGACACTCACATGTTTAGAGATCGGGGAACTGAGGAGGAATCCCAAATGAAGACCAATAAGAATCTACTGCAGTAAAAAGAAAACCAAAAATGAAGTATTGATTGATTGATTTTAATATATACATATATAGTTCAAACCAACTGAGCTACCCTGCCACCAGGTGAAGGAAGTTTTGTTTTAAAAGCGTGTACAGAAAGAGTCAGTAGGTTGAGGGAGATGTAGGTATAATCTAAAGAGAGTCTTTTTTAATGTGAAATTTATAGTATGCCTAGATGTTAATGGGAATGGTCCAGTAAAAGAGAATAAATAAAGAAAAATGATGAGAGAGAAGAGAATTTCTGTAGTGATATTGTTGAGTAAGCAGAAGTGATAAGATCTGGTGCCCAGGGTTAAGGACTAGCTTTGGTTAATAGTAAACCCGGTACATCAATGAGTAACTTAAAGGAAGGCAGAATGAGGGATCAGAAGTGAGAAGAAATGGCTTTATAAAAGTTCTGGAAGGCCATTCGATAAGAGTAAGGAAGAGGAAAGAGTTGTTGGAAGTTTGAGAAGAGAATAGGAGATATGAAGAGTTAACTTGTTTCTGTTGGTTATTATTTTTGTTTTCTATATTTGACACTAATTATTTTATGGCATGAAACATACCATAGAAAATATGCATCTTTTAAGTCAGATGGCATTTGGATTTTTTCCCAATGATAAGCATATGTACTTGACATATTGTGTTGCCTTTCACTGTATGCCACTGGCTTCTTATAGGACCCAAGTGTGAAGCCCGTGGGTTTGATTACATCACAGGAAGACCCCGTAAAGCTACTGCTGCAAAATGTTCTCGTGGCCAAGGGCCTTTGGGGTCCATGCGTGAGACTTCGTATAGCATTCTCTTGGTCCATGAGCTCATTTTGGGTTTTGGATTGAACTGGGCATTTTATATGTGAGATTCCTATGGATTTCACAATGGTGAGTGTGCAGCGCAGCCTAAACAAAGGTGTAAAAGGCTGTAGGAACAAACGAAAACAGAACATGAGTGCATTGCAAGGAAGCACTGCTGTGAGCAGCTGTTACTGCATTTTAAAGTGCCACTTATTTTAATTGAGGGGCAATAGGATAATAATACTGTTCAATAATAGTGCACCTTTGTGTGGGACCCTTGGAGGCCTCCCCATGCATGATGTAATGTGGCCTCATACCTCCAAGGGAAAGAATCAGGTATAGTTGCCTTATTTCTGCAAAACAAGTGAAACTGGGTCATAGGCTGAGCATGACTTCCTCAAAAATATTCTGAGGGAACTGTTCCTCTAGACCCCAGAAGTAGCAGTTCAAATAAAAGTGACCGTGAGAGACAATTGCTATTGGGCTACTCGCCAGATAATATAGGTCAGAGTGGTCAGGAGAGCAGTCAGCTATGCATATAAATTTACCCCTGGGTAAATATCTGAGAAATAGTGAAATGTCAGAGATCAGAGCAGGCAAAAAGTTCTCAGTGCTACCTAGAACAAGAAACTCAAACCAAGGATGAAATATAGAAACAGGACCATGGGATTTGGGGCCTGCAAGAGATCTTTAAGATGACCTAAGTTAGGTCTCATTTATTCCCTTCCAAGCTCCAACTATTCTTTGTTTCTGAAGCACAGATTTCCCCCAACTATGTTCTCCTTGTATATGTTCTGTCAAGGCAAGAGCCAACTGGGATTGAGGTGGATGAATGGACGTAGACAATTCCATGGATGAATTCAGTGAGGAAGTGAGGGTAGATAATTAGGTAGGTCGTTCTTAAAAACCATACTGATCCAGCATTGTAAAGTAAAGCTCTTTCCCGAGGAGGTGAATCCAGGACTGTAACAATGGTGAAATGATTTCCTGTGTGAATTATTCTAGATCAGTGCTTCTCAAATATTAATCTGCCTGTGAACCACCTGATAATCTTGTCAAAACACAGATTCTGCGTCTGTGGGTCTTGAGTGGACCCTAAGATTCTGCATTTCTTCCAAGCACACAGGTGTGCTGGTTTGAGGATCACACTGTGAGTGGAGAGGGGGAGGCAATTTCCAGGTCTCTATTTTCATGGAAACTGAATTCACTCCCCTGCTGATTGTTTGGTTCTGTATCCTCTTCTCTCAAGAATTCATTTGCATGATGTATTTTTAGCTCACAGATTCCTCTTGATACAGTATGAGTAGCAACATTTCTCTTCCCAAAGTGATGGCAGTGGCTGGGAGCCATCACATCCCATCCTCTGTTGTGGATCTGAGATCATTCCCTTGCTGCCACCTACTGGTCGCGTGCCCTTGGATGACCTTGGGTGGGTCACACCCTCTCTGGGCCTCTGGTTCCTCCTATATAAGAAAGAGATGCCTAGTCCCTGTTCCATTTACTTTACAGAGTGGAAGTGATCATGTCAGATAATGGAGGTGAAACTATTCACAAAGTAAACATGTGTTTTATAAAGGGAGCGAGTAGCCTTCCTATCATTTATGACCAGTATGCAAAGTCTAAACCCCTTTCTCATTGAAAGCACTTGATAAATCTGTAATGTGTAATGCAGATGTTAGGCTTAACACCAGACCCTGAGTGCTGCATATTTCATTAAGCTGGCTCATTCCTGCTCTCAGAGATGAGATGCTCGCCCTCCCTGTCTCCATCTCTGCCATGTCTGACCTTTCCTATGGGGCTAGGTCCCAGTCTCTCGGGACCCAGGTCCCCACTCCAGTGAGGGCTATTGTGATGAACTGTAATTGTCCCACAAGCTACCATGCTTGCGTCCTAAGGCAGCTAGATGGTTTATGTAATGCATGTTTGCATTGGATTATCTTCGACTATAAAGTGGCATTCCCACTTTCCAGATGAGGCAGCGGCGGGTTCAGAGAGTTTAACTCTAGTTAGTCAACGTCACACTGCTGATCTACGCTGCTATGGGATTTCAACTCTTAGCGTGTCTGATGGCAAAGCCCGCCTAGATTTCATCACGACAAGCTCCTGTCCCAGTCCAAGGATTTTCACAGTAGAGTCTTGTGATGAGCCTTAACCCAAAGCCTTAACTCTTTTTCTAAAAAATATATTTGTATTTATTTCAGAGAAGAAGGGAGAGGGAGAGAAAGACAGAAACATCAGTGGTGAGAAAGAAGTTATTGATCAGCTACCTCCTGCATGTGCCACACTGGGGAACCAACCCCACAACTGGGGCATGTGCCCTGACTGGGAATCAAACCATGACCCCCTAGTTCATAGGTTGATGCTCAATCACTGAGCCAAGCAGGCTGGGCATCAAAGCCTCCATTCTGATGACCCTGTGGGAAGGCGGCGAGGGGGCTGGTGGGGAAAGGTGAGAAATGTCATAAAAAAGCCACTGACCTCTATGTGACAGGGCCTGGATTCGGGAAGATCAGTGTTTTAGCCTTTTCCCAGGGAGAAGTTATCAGTGACGGAAGGAGAACAGTCTCTCCTATGGGAATGAGTCATCCGTCAGTGACAAAGTAAATGAGAACTAGCATCAGGTAAGGGGGAGGCGACCTCCACTCACATCCTGAGTAGAATGAGATGAGAAGAACCAAGAGGAGGAGTGCAGGGCGATCTGTAAGCGGGAGCCCTGTGGAAGGCCAGGGTGGTCAGTGTCACTGTGGGCACCGTTTTCCCAGCACGGGGTTCCATCCTTGTCACGGTATCTGCATTCGTTCATCACACCGCATTTGTCTTACTCTCACAGACTGACTTTGTGGGCTGTGTTTTGTTCACAGTGACTCTCAGAAGTGTTATTTCTGTGATTTATTGTCCTTTGGTGTTTATCTGACTCTCCCAGTGTTACCTTGCCCATTGTCTAACGTGTTAGAGTTTTATTTTCTGCACGGCCCCGATTTATCTTCTTTTTCATATTTATTTTAGCATTTGTCTCGTTCTCCCAACATGTTTCATCCTCAGAATTTATCTTTCTTATTTTGAAAATATGTCTCAGAATATGATCTTTTTCTTTTCCCTCCTTGGTCTTTATTTGTTTAATATTTTACATCTTTTCCGTGTTTTGCTCCTCATCCGAAGCTTTGGCTTCCTCTAGGGCCTTCTCCCAGGTGGGAAAGGCCTGGCTGTTCCCAGCAGATGTGGGTTTGGTGCGAGCTGCTTTATTTTCTATGCACCTCAACTTTTCAGTTCCTACAAATGGGAGATAGTAAAAGCCCAAGAGATAGACTGTGATCTCTGCTTCGTCTCAAAATAGCTTTGGGAGTTGGCAGGAATGAATATTTAGTCTGAAGACAGTTAACGGGATGTTCCTGCTAAGGATACAGTCCATTTTTCATTTCTCTTTTCAGCATGAGAGGGAGGGAGGGCAGGTCTGCTTCAGTCATGTTTTTACAATTTTCTTTCAACGGATCCAGACTGCTGTGGGCTCCTCAGCGGTGACTCTAGTTATAACATCAGCATTTTCATAGCTGTTAATGAACATGCAAATTTATGTGCAGGATCACCTTTTTATCAAACATGATGATAATGCCAATTACGGGTGACACCATTTGAAGAGCTATGGTTAGTTCCCTAGGCACGTTCCTGGGCCTTCTCTCCTGATACTCCCAGTGAGCATGGGAGTTAGGATGGTTATCCCACTTGCCAGGGGGAAACGGAGATCAAGTCACAGGAGATCATCTCCAGGAGATCAAGTCACAGCTAGTAAGGGGTAGAGCCAGAATTTGAACCGATTTCTCATCATTTCTAGTTTGTGCTCATTTCCAATATCATGTTGTATTCATATTAATGTTGATCTCTGGTCTTAAGTATAATTTTTTAAATTACTTTTCATTCCTTGGACTTTCTTCTGTGGGCTCCCTTGTCAGGTGGTACTTAGCTTCTCTCGGTCTCTAGTCAGACACTCTTCCTCTGGCTTGGAAACTTTCTCTAGTGGCTGTGACTGGCGAAAGTGCTGGAATTAGGTGAATTGTGGGCGTTATTGCCTTCTACCCTCATTTATATCCAGGCTCTTTCCTCACTCCAGGAAATACTTTATCGTCTCCTGAGCATCTAGGGTTTTCTCTGACGCTGAGGATAGAAGAAGTGCCCAAGAGGGAGAAGATAATAAAACATGTCATTCTGAAAGCAAACTCCTTGCCCACACACAGGGACCAGACTATACAAGTCCAGCTTGAATTTATGGCGAGGGTGGCTGCCCAGACCTGCCCTCCCTTGTTCTTACACCTTTACAATTTCTCTGCGCTGGGACCTGAGCTTTCAGAGGGATTGGTCCTCCGCTGGGGACCCCGCTGATGTTTAATAAATATCAAACTGCTGGCCTGTTACCCCTGAGCGGTCAAAAGGCCCATGTGCTGTGATCAGACCGTCCAACCCTGGGTATGTTTCTAACACTTGACCTTACTCCAGGGACAGCTGTTGGGAGAGTTCTGTCATCATCCTAACAGGCACCGTGAGGTTCAAACTCAGCACATCTGCCTAACTTGCTCTTGCCATTTCAGAGTGAACCCGGGCTGAGGGTATCTCGGCGATGCTTTTGTTTTCCTGGCCACCTTGTTGCAAGTTCACACGCTCACTAGTGCTCTGGTGTAGATTTCCTCCCTCGTAGCCTATATCACTTGCCCCATCCCACCTCCAGCCTTCCCGATGCAATTTGGAGCGATTTATAGAGAAGCCTTTCCATGCCTTTCCTTCTCCTGTCCTCTCCATTCTGTACCCTTTCCTGCCTTTACCATCACTCCCTTTTTATTCTTTATTGAATTTATTGGGGTGACATTGTTTAATAAAATTATATGCCTCCGGTGTTCCATGGCTACCTTTTTCTAAGAAATAGGGGAGGGGAGATAGAGAAATGTGTTTCAAACGAATAAGAACATATCCACATTTAATATACTTTTGCTTATGCCTCAAAAGACTTTCCACCCTAAATTCATCTTACAAAGATATTGTTTTGCTCTCTTGCTCCCGGAGTAGGTCCCGTATATTCCTGCTAATATTATCCATCATCCTCATCTACTCACTATCCATCTCCAAATCTAATTCAGAACTGGCCCCTAGGTTCACAGAACTCTCGGCTGAAATATTCTTCCTAGCATTTGTCTTTAGGCAGAAATGGTTCTAAGCCTCAACTCCCTTCTTTTTTCATTCCCCTCTCCTTTGTGTTTATTTTCCTTTTATTCCTTTTATACCCTTAGCCATTCCCTGGTCTTCTGTATCAAGACAGATAATGAATGTAGAAGTGCTTTATAAACGATTGAGTACTGTATACATGGACGTGTGTATATTATTATACTCAGGATACTTTGATCTGACAGCCCTCGCTCCTTTCAACAGCCGGGCTACATTTACAAATATTAAGAAAGGCTCAGAGGACAGTCACATGCCCGCCTCCCCATGAAGTAGAGGGGGTTAGTAGTCATCAAATTGGGTTGCAGATAATAACCACGCATTATCATTAAGATTTGGAAGGCCTGTTTTATGAAAGTGTTAGATTGCCCTCCCAGAATCCACATATTTTGCAATTGACTTTGCCAATCTTCTTATGAGATTAACCAAAGAACCTATACCCATATAGGCATAACCCATGGACATAGACAGTATGTGGTGAAGGCCTGCGGAGGGGGTGGTGTCGGGGGCAGGGGTCAATGGGGGGGGAAAAAAGGAACATAGGTCATACTTTCAACAATAAAGATACATTTTAAAAAAGAAGGAAGAAAAAGGAGTGGAGTCTATTTTTCCCGCCACTTAAATCTGAACTGACCTTGTGATTTGTTTGGCTAATGGAATGTGGAAGAAATGATGGTGGGGGCTAGTTCTGAGTCCAGGCCCCAGGAGGTCCTCCCCTATCTCCTGCTTCTTTGCTTTTACGCTTATAACATGCCTGTACTACCCTGAGAACGAGCCAGGGCTGGCCTGTAAAGCTCAAAGACCACTCGGTGGGCATCTGACTCTCAACAGGTGAGAGAGCCCAGTGGAGCTGAGACCTAAGCAACCACGTGTATCAGTCAGGGTTCTAGTGAGACACAGAACATATCTCTATCTGTATCTATATCTATATCAATCAATCTATCAGAGAGAGAGAGAGAGAGAGAGATTGAGATTTTAAGGAATGGCTCACATGATTGTGGTGGCTGCCAAGTCTGAAATTAGTGGGCAGGCCTACAGCCTGGAAATTCAAGTAAGAGTTTATAGTGTGGTCTCCAGTCCAAAATTCTGTAGGGTGGGCCAGCAGACGGGAAACTCAGACAAGGTTTCTATGTTGCAGAATTCCCTCTTCCTCAGGGGACCTCAGTCTTTGTTCTTAGGGCCTTCAACTGATTGGATGAAGCCCACCCAGATGGAGGATGATCTGTTTTATGTAAAGACTACCAATTATAAGTGCTAATCACATCTACAGAAGAACTTCCCAGCTATACCGGTGTTTGACCAAATAACTGGATATGATGGCCCAGCCAAGCTGACTCATATTATTAACCATTATTCCATGTACCAGTGAGCAATAATAAAAGTTTAAGCCCCTGAATTTGTTATAAAGCACTATTGTGACAAAAATATAACTTTTTAAACTGAGCCGTAAGACTTGCTTTTTATGAGCTAATTTGATTTTCACGACCAGGCTGGTTCCCACTGACATGGTGGAGCACAGAGTTCAGTGTCAAGCCGAACCCCTACCTATGTTTTATCTACTTAAACTCAGTCATGCTAAATGGAGTCGGGGGAAGCCAATGGTGCTTTAGCAGAAGGGCCTGGCCTCAATAGGGATGTCTTTGTGCATTTCCTGCTCTGTGTGCAATTCAGGAACTGTCAACCTAGGGTTGGTCCTATTTCCTCTTTTCCTGCGTTTCCTGCGAGCATGACAGCCCTCTCTTAGCAGTGTCTTTTTGATCTGCCGAACATCATGTCTTCTCTTTATCTTTCCTTTTCCTTCTACAATTAGCTTCTAGGAGAGTCTGAGTTATCAGTCATTTACTCCTTACTATAAAACAGCCCTGTTCCAAGGAATATTTGCATTTTAAAACCTTATCCCTCAGACCATATGAATAGATGGAGAAGGCGTTTTTATGGAGACCAGGGGCAAAAAGGCCTTTATTTGGACACCTGAAATCATTGTGTTTCATGTATAAGCCAGGAAGGACAACCGCCCTGTAGCAATCTCAGGCCATGGTGCAGTGTTCCCATCTGTTGCTATGTTCTGAACACCATCTCTTTTTTGGGGGGTTTTGAATTGAATTTCCACAGGCATGCTCGAAAGTCAACTTTCCCAGGAAGCTTTATCTGATTTTCCCCAGCAGAATAAAATTCTTCTTCTGAACTACTGGGGGCTGTCTTTACCATTTCACTTAGCGCTGATCATTCTGCTGAGTTATCGTTGCTGCATTGTGCCTGCTCTTCCACGGCAGGGTGGGCAAACTGAGCAAAGGATCCTTCTCCCCCCTTTTCTCTCTTCCTGTGCTGGGCTTGGCCTTAGGAGTGTAGACATAATAAGGTCTGAAGTTTAAGGAGCTCAGTTGTCACTGGGAAGAGCCATAAAACTTGCCTGATACCTACCACGGTCCAGGAAGTTATAATGCAATGTGAAGGAGACGGTGGTAAATATCAAGTTGAATTTTATCACCTATTATATCAAGTACTTCATCTCTCTAGTGGCACTCTCTATAGGAAAGGAAATAATTCACCATTGTAAGGTTTTTTCTTATTTGTTTCTTGCATTCTAACCAACAACTCTTGTAATTAAAAAAATACAATTTCTTCTTTAAGTATATAGTGGAGGTCAGTTGTCATTTTCTGGATAGTTCACCTATCCTCTCTTGTGAAATTTATTTGGAATTCCATCCATGGGCAACTATGCCGTTGAGTCCTACCAGCCACAGGACTGGTTATGTGACCTAGGCCAGGCCAATCGGAATCTTCTTCTGGGACCTTCTTTTGAAATGAATCCAAGGAAATAGATTCCCGAACACTTTGCAGTAAAGATAAGAAGACACAAGCCCTGCGCCTGCCAGTGGCCATGGCCCAGCCTCAGAAGAGACCTCCTCACATAAAATATTGAAAGCGACATGCAGAAAGACACATGGTGAGAAGAAGCGTCCAGTCGGATTCCAGTCTTTGGATGAGTTGACTCAGATCAGCTGCCAAATGTGCTCCATCTATGGTCTTATAATGAGCCAATGACTTCCCCATTCTGCCTAAGATTTTAAAATTGAGATTCTTGGAAAACAAAAGAATGTGACTCACACAGGATTTGACTCATCGGTTTCCCTCCCAATCTGCCAATACCTCACTTTTCAGGAACCCACTTCACACCTTGAGTGTCAGAGGACTTGCACTCTTTAATTGAATATTTGATAGGGATGAGTATGTGTTAGGGCCAAGACTAACTGGTATGTTACAGGGTCTATAATACAGCATTATTTGGCTGCTAAGCTGTTTTTGGAACAATTGAATATGAGCAGGAGAATTTTGGGGTTTGACTTGTGAATCTCAAAACAATTAGGTTTTTCAGCTTAGAAGACAAGTTCCTGTGAGCAGATATATGAATATATTTTATTTTCCAGCCACAGAGAAGAGAGAGAGAGAGAGAGAGAGAGAAAGAGAGAGAGAGAGAGAGAGAGAGAGAGAGAGAGAGAGAGAGAGAGAGCGCACAGGGCATCCTCAGCTAACAATAAAGAAGGAAAAAAGGGTGTGGAAAAAAACTAACAAAAATGTATATTTAATGTATATTTAAACAACAAGAAGCAGTGCCAATAAATTTTTCTCGGTTAACTGCTTTCCCTTCTTCAGAATCATGGAGTGAATTAACAGTAGCTTAGGTGTCCTAATTTGAACACTTGATGCAATACATTCTGAATTTACAATCACATAAATGTAGTTTTATTATTATCATCTCCAACCCCACAAAGTTATTAAATTTTTACTGTTTGCTTAGTTTTATTTCAGATATGATCATGCATAAAGAAATATAAGGCATAGCTTTTGCTGCCATGTTTCTTCCCATAGCAATAAGAAGACCACACACACACACACACACACACACACACACACACACGATAAAATAATTTGCAAGACAGATTACACTAAGTGGCAAAGAGATCTTAGCTGCAAAGGTGTTGCAAAGCATGGTCCAGCGAAGCTAATGGAAGTGAAACTTGAAGAGTGTAGGGCTTTGCTAGGCAGAATACAAGGGGACTGGCCTTTGAGCTTGGGATAGAAAGCATGTAAATGCATGGGATGGAGCTGTCCAGAGTATACTTGAGGACAAATGTGACTCATCTGGCTGGAGTAAAGTGCAGTATTTGGGTAGCAGGTTAATGAGATCCTATGTTGGTTAGGCCGGATTGGGTCAGATTGTTAGCTGTCTTGAATGCCACACCCAGTCATTAGGGGTTTATTATGTTTCTCTGGCTGGCTCTGGGGATAAATACAACAGGACATGGGCCCTCCCTTACAGGCTGGTGGTACTTACAAAGTTAGTTAAATGAACAACATAATTAGTCCATATGTAATTTAAATCACCATGTATCTATGAACCCACACATTCGTTGGATAATCCTTATGTGCCGGGCACAGTGCGATGTGAACACACTGGGTCAGAACTCTCAGTCTAACAGGCACCACAGGCATTAAAGGCACACACAGGTTTCAGAACAGAAGAATACCTATGCAAATCAAAACCTGAAGTTAACTTGCTTAGAACTGAAAATTTTATTTTATTTTAATCCTAACCCAAGGAGATTTTCCCATTGATTTTTAGAGAGAGTGAAAGGGAGGGAGAAAGAGAGAAAGACAGATAGAAACATTGATGTGAGAGAGACACATCAATGGGTTGCTTTCCCCACTCACCCCGCCTGCAGCGGAGGGACGTGCCTTTGACCAGAATTGAACCCAGGACCCTTAAGTCTGCGGGCCAATGCTCTATCCACTGAGTTAAACCAGCCAGGGGAGAACTGAAAAATTTAAAAAAGAATAGTTGAATAATCATGACACCTAATGCACCCTCTTTGAAAACTGTTTTCTCACTGAAATAGCTTAAGGAGTTGCTCCTGATTTCCCTCTTTTTTTTTGCCCTTTTGTGATATTATAGGACCCCAGTTTGGACCCTTTTCTTCATCCAGTTCTGCTCTGACCATTGCCCGGTGGCCATCACCCACTACAATAGGCTGAGTCCTCCCTAAGAAAGCCTCCCCTTTGATTCTGTTTATATCATTAATAAATTTTCTCTTCACAGGTATATCAAAGTAATTTTCAGGCCATCCGACACTGAAATAATCACACCTATTTTTCTGTTTGAATTTTCTCCAGTTTTAATGAATAAATGACATATATCCCTGTATAAGTTTCCATTTCAGATGCTTAGCATGATGCCTTGATGCTTTGATAAATATAACTGATTGCAAGAGGTTTAGTTCACATGCATCATCTCATTTAGATGCAATAAAAAGAAAAGAAAAAAAGTATCCTTGTGATCAGAAATCTTAGGATCTACTCTCTTAAAAATTTTCCTATAGATCATATAGCAATGTTAGCCATGGTCATCATTAGGGTTATTAGAATGTAACCCTAATACTTATCTTATAACTGGAAGTTTGTACCCTTTGACCCCCTTATCCCCTCCCTCTTCCCTTCTCCCCATCCTCACCTCTGGTAACCACAAATCTGATCTCTTTTTTCTATGAGTTTGGTTTTTTGTTTGTTTGTTTTTAGGTTCCAAACATAAGTGAGGTCATTTGTCTTTCTCTGTCTGGCTCACTTCGCTTAGTATAATGCCCTCAAGTCCCATCCATGTTGTCACAAATGGTAGGAATTTATGGATATATATATTTTCCCTCCACACACACAACTTCTTTATCCATTCACCCATCAATGGGAACTTAGCTTGTTTCCATGCATTGGCTATTATAAGTAGTGCTGCTATGAACATGGAGGGGCAGATATCTTTTTGAGTTAGTGTTTCTTTGGCTAAATCCTTAGAATTGGAATTGTTGAATCCTATGGTGGTTCTAGTTTCAATCTTTGGGGGAACCCATGTGCTGTTTCTCATGGTGACTGCACCTGTTTCCATTAACTCCCATAGTGCTATAGTGTTCTGTCTTCTCCACAGCCACGCCAGCATTTGTGTTTTGTCTTTTTAAAAAATATATATTTTATTGACTTTTTACAGAGAGGAAGGGAGAGGGATAGAGAGTTAGAAACATCAATGAGAGAGAAACATCGATCAGCTGCCTCCTGCAGCTGGGATGTGCCCGCAACCAAGGTACATGCCCTTGACCAGAATCAAACCTGGGACACTTGAGTCTGCAGGCTGATGCTCTATCCACTGAGCCAAACCAGTTAGGGCATGTGTTTGGTCTTTTGAAGGATGGCCATTGTAACAGGTGTGAGAAACCACACATTCTTAATTGGTAGGATTCAATGTTAAGATCTCAGTACTTCATTGGATTTCATATCTTATGTGACTTACTTAGCATTATTGAGTCTCTTGATCTATTTTTGGAAACAATTACCCCCCATGCAGAAGCGTTAGGACAGGGGAATGAGCCCAGAGTTAGAGCTGGGTACCAGGGACCTGTGATCTCTCAGCTGGTACTCCAGGGGCCCAGGCTGGGCAAAACAACTGGGTGTATGGGCTCTCAGTGGCTACCATGGGGACCAGAAGGAAATGAAGGCACAGCATCATGACGGTGGGCTTAGAATCCAAGACAGGGAATGGAAGTGGTAAATGTAGAGGAGACCGGCAGGTGAAAATAGGTCCCCATGAAGACCACAGCAGGCATCTTCAAGCCTGCAGGACCAGGAGGCTCAGAGGGTAAGCAGGAAAACGTTCCAGGAGAGGTGACCCCACGGATCTGTAAACGAAGGCCCAGCTTTCTAAAGGGCTGCTATGGCCTCCCTCAAGCTTGGGTTGGGGACCCTTCTGAAGACTGTGGGACCTTAGGTCCCCCACTCTGGTGTCTCGGAGGCTTTGAATCTGCAAGATGAAGATTATGCTCTACCTCCCAGACTGCAATCGAGTTATCTAGCACATGGTAGGTATTAAAGTAAACTCCCTCAGGAAATTCTGCGTGGCCTGTCCTTGCACATCTACAAAGCTTCCTGCACAGGCAGCAGGCCAATGAGCGTCTCCTGAAAATCCCAGCGGCTCAGCACCTCGTCATGGCCCGAGTCTGCTGGCCGCCTTTCCCGATACATTTTCACGAGCTGGACGGAGGTTCCAGCTCCACGTCTCTGCTGTCCTTTTAGGATTTTCCTTTTCCATTTCTTTCTTAAACTTTTCACCCTCATTAAATTAAACTCCGGTTTTTGGCAAAACCCTGTTCCTGGGAAAATTCTTGAAAAGCCCCACGTTGAGTTAAAATAAAACATTTCTTCTGCGAGTGGTGTGGTAGCAGATCTTGTCTGCATTGAAAGACCTGGCATCCGTCCTGCCTTCCAGAGCCCGGGACGCTGCAGTTTGATGTCCGAAATTATCCTTTCATTGAAAACACCGGGGAGTCTGGGTTGTAGCTAGTAGGTCCTTTCAAACCTGCTTTACTTCTTAGATAGAAGCAGCTCATTATAAATCCATTCCTTCCCACGCATTTGAAGACAAGAGGGGGAGATCACACTTCGCAAACCAAAGCCTCTGGTTTCCTTTCAGTCCTTGCAGCTTTCTGATGTTCTGTCCTGTATCGCCGCCTGCACCTGCCAGGGCTGAGACAGGGCCTTCTCTTAAAGGCACAGATCCTTTAGGATAAGGAAGGCACATGCTACATGCTTTCAAACAAGCCTGCCCTAATACCAGTCTCTTCGGCCTTTCTTCCCTTTTCCCCTAGTAACCATGTGTGGGGGCCCAGAGTACGCCGAAGGTTGAAGGCCCACTTGCCATAAGCATGTGTGAAAGCAATGACACAGCAGTATTACTATGTTAAAGGCTCCGTTGCCCTACGCATGTGGGAGGGCGATGACTCAGCAGTAGCATTAGGTAGCAGGCACAGCCTTACATAATCTGCTTATGGTAGTGTAGCACAGATGTCACTCATTGGTCCAGGCCTCTTTTGTTTGAGTGAGTCTATAAGGTGCCTCTGACTTGGTTGTTGGCTGCTTTGTTTGCAATAAAGCATGACCCACCTACCTATGGCCACTCGTGTGTTCTTCCAATTCCCAGCGCCCGAAGAGGTCAAGTCCCTGTCTGAGGAACTTGGACCCAACACCATGATTAAACCATTGCATTGGCTAAGCTGGCCTTTTGTTCTTTATTGTATTTTTGTAACACCTACTCATCCTGTGGCAAGTGGACATTACCAATGGATTGTTACTAGAATGGTGTGTTACTGGGTCATAAACCCAGCAGCACTTCAGACAACTGTTAAGAATTGTCCCTTCTGAGACTCCAGCTGTATATTTCTGGAGCCATAAATACAGTATGGTGGTTGACAAATTCAACAGAGAGTTGAATTTCTTCCTTAAAATATTTACTCATTCATTTACTCAAAAGTTTCTCTAGCATTAGCATTCACTAGACTCAGTGCGGAGGGCACACAAAGAATAAGTATCTTAGTTTAATAGGACAATGAAACTGAATTCCCGTAGAATGTGAGAATGAGGATGCAATAAATGTTTACTTGGGGAGCGCCGAATGCAAAGCAGCTGTCTGGAAGGGACTGGAGGCAGGGGTCAGAAACATGTTCATAGGGAAGGTGATTTCTGAATTGTGTTTTGGGAGATGAATAGGAGTTTGGGACATAGCTTGGAGGTGATTTGTAACTGACATGTCTGAGAGCTGAACCAGGTGTCCAGCCCCAGATATGATAGGGCAGAGATGTACAAGCTTGGATGTGGGTACAAACACATGGGAATCTTGTTACAATGTAGATTCAGATTCTGTGGGTCTGGTGTGAGGTGGAAGAGTCTATAATTCTATACATTTTTGGTTAAAGGCACATTCTTGTTTCTTATATATGTCTTAAGCCTTTTTTTGTTTTTGGAACTTGAAAAAGTTATATTAATTTCAGATTTACCCAAAAGTTGCAAGAACAGTACAAGAAATACTATGTATTTTTACCCAAATTCAAGTTTAACAATTATTTATATGTTCTTCTGTGTTTTCTTTTAAATAATTTCTTTCTCTACATATTTATAGTTGATATTTTATTTCTAAACTATTTGCAAGTCAGTTGGTGACATTGTGGCCCTCTACCTCTAAATTCTTCAATGTGTATTGCCTAAGGAAAGGGACATTCACTTACATTGATCAAACTCAGGAAATTTAACATTGATCAATACTATTACCTAATACAATACATATTCAAAAATTTTCAAGTGTTTCAATCATGAACTTTAGATTAATTTCCCTCCAGGTCCAGGACACAGTCCAAGATCATGCATTATGTGGGGTTGTTGTGTCTCTTGAGTCCCCTGTACCCTGGAGCTATTTCAAAGATGTTTTTGTCCTTTTTGACCTTGACAATTTTGAATAGGACAGGCCAGTTATGTTGTGGAATGCCCCTCAACTTGAGATTGTCTGATGTTTTCTCATAATTAGATTCCGGTTGTGTATTCCTGGCATGAATATCACAGAGGTGATATTGTGTCCCAGACCATGCTTTGAATAGCAAAAATCTAATGAACACAGGCCTGCCTGGTAACTGATACTGGCTGTCAGTATGCCCACCAAGGATGGCCTCCCTGCCCGGAGCTCTGTGCTTCCTAGCACTTCGCGTGGCTAAGCCCGGCTGGGACAGATGTGCTGTGTCTTGGATTCACCTTGAACCTTTGAACAGTAGATCCTAGATCAGTGATGGCAAACCTATGACACGTGTGTCAGAGGTGACACGCGAACTCATATTTTTGGTTGGTTTTTCTTTGTTAAATGGCATTTAAATATATAAAATAAATATCAAAAATATGTCTTTGTTTTACTATGCTTGCAAAGATCAAAAAATTTCTATATGTGACACGGCACCAGAGTTAAGTTAGGGTTTTTCAAAATGCTGGCACGCCGAGCTCAAAAGGTTGGCCATCGCTGTAAGCCAGTTCTTTCCGCTTCCAGAGTGGCTTTGCATTTTCCCCTGTGGCTCAGTGTACCCTTTTTCTGGCTTCTTTCTATGTGACTTGCAGTCCTGATGACCAGGCCCTGTCTGTGCCTCATACCTGGACAGTTTGGTCCTGGTGACCTAGGATGTTGTTGGGATGGGAACAGCGGAAAGACGGACTCAGTGCTGAGCTACTTGAGTTCCCCCCGCCTCCGGGTTGTACTCCTCTGTCCACATTCTTTATTCCTCTCTGCCTACAATGCCCTCCTCAGCCCTCTTCAACTCCCTCTTCTCTGAAGTCTACCCCCGCCCCCCTGTTATTGGTATGAACGTTAGTGTTTGAGAAGCTCTGTGTAGATTCTGAGGTCAAGAAGTCTAGTCCCAAATAGACTACAGGCAGATGGGCTGCAGGGCAACCAGAGGCAGAGCTAGGAGACAGCAGCGGGGAGGCTCCCAGGTCGGGCCTGTGGGCTCCAATGCTTCCCAGCTGACAAGAGATTGAACCTCTGTGACTTTCAGTTTCTTCACAAATAAATGGGAATCATACACCACTTGCCTTACAGCAGCGGTTCTCAACCTGTGGGTCGCGACCCCTTTGGCGGTCGAACGACCCTTTCACAGGGGTCACCTAAGACCATCCTGCATATCAGATATTTACATGACGATTCCTAACAGTAGCAACATGACAGTTATGAAGTAGCAACGAAAATAATTTTATGGTGGGGTCACAACATGAGGAACTGTATTTAAAGGGCCAGAAGGTTGAGAACCACTGCCTTACAGGGTCGGTAGAAGAGTCAGTGAAGTAATGCAGGCCACTTGTGTGGGGGTTTTTGTTGTTGTTTTTAATTGATTTCAGAGAGGTAGGGAAAGGGGAAGGGAGAGATAGATGATGAGTCATCAATGATGAGAGAGTCATTGATCATCTGCCTCTTGCACACGTCACACTAGGGATTGAGCCTGGAACCCAGGCATATGCCCTGACAGGGAATTGAACTGTGACCTCCTGGATCATAGGTCAATGCTCAACCACAGAACCACACCAGCTGGGCTAGGCTACTTGTTTAGAGGCGATCTGATTCAGTAAGTGTTAGGATGGGAATCGCAGAAACAGTTTGCAGAATTAGGGAACTTGCATTCCGCCAGCACGGGGACTCAGTCTCAGAGCCTGGGGTAGGGCTGAACCCGCTGATGGGTGAAAAGTGGCCCTCGTTTCACAGATCAGGGCCCAGTAAGCAAAACCAGTTCTTCTGAAACTGTCAGAGCCTCAGTGGCAAGAGGGGTTCAGAGCTGGACAGGGCACAGGCTAGGACGTGAGCACTTGCAGGCATGCTGTCCTCAGGAGCAGCGCTTCGGACCAGCAATGCAGGGCGGACAGAAGCAATATTTCAGCATGATTTTTACGAGAGTCACTGATAACTGTGTCAGTCTGTTGTGAGAGTACGCTTCCTGCCGAGCCTAAGGAGAGGTGCAAAGGAAAACAATTCTGATCAAAGCCCGGATTCCTTTGTCGCAGGCAATTTCTCCGCAATGTGCCCAAAGGCGTTTTGTAAAATAGCAGCAGCTTCTGAAAGGAAGACGTGTTAATAGGATCCAGTTTGTGTGTCATGAGCTCATTCCCAGAATGGATTTCGCGTCAAGACAGACATCAAAATGGGGACTAGAGATGGATTCACTCATGTTGGCACTTGACGGGGGCGGGGGGGGGGGGCGGGGGGTAGGGGGGTAGAGAGAATCAGATGTTTCAATGGCCCCAACTGGAAGACTCTTGACGGGAACGCTTTTTTAGTTCCATTTAGCACTCTCCAGCTAATGGGGTTATAAAATCATTCTGCAAGAATGACACCATTAGTGGATACTGTGCTGTGCTGCCTTCAAGCTTGAAAGTACCTCAATTAGCAAATATTTACGGAGCGTCTACTGTAGGCCAGGGTGTGCAGGCTGGAAGGGGCTTGGGCATTTATGTAAAGCGGGTTCCTCCTTAGTAACAATAGTAGCAACCACATTCAGAATATGTATGTTAAGCTATTTCAAATCATTATCTAATTTCCTCCAATGTAGACAGCGCTATTCCTCATTCTGCAAGTGAGAAAACAGAGGCACGAAGCAGTAAAACAACTTGCTCGAGGTCCTACCATGAAGAGCGGAGCTGCTTTCCCTTCCGTCTGCTTTTCCTCTATACACGATGCCCTGGAGAGGAGATACCGCACATATTAAGGATCCAAACCCGTGGGTGATAAGTGTAAAAGCAATGAATGTTGGGCCCAGCTGGAGTAGCTCAGTGGTTGAGTGTTGACCTGTGGACCAGGAGGTCACGGTTCGATTCCTGGTCAGGCCATAGGTCCAGGTTGTGGGCTCCATCCCCAGTGTGGGGTGTGCAGGAGGCAGCCAATCAATGATTCTCTCTCATCCTTGATGTTTCTCTCTCTCTCTCCCTTTCCCTTCCTCTCTGAAATCAATAAAATATGTTTTTTTAAAAAATAAATAAAAACAACAAAAAAAAGAATGAATGTTCATGTTAGCCTTCCAGTGGGGGAGTCAGCCCATTTCATAGATGCAAAAACCAAGACTGACAAATGTACTCACTCACCCAGGAGGGTTTATTTTTGGAAGAAGAGAACTCAGTGCCTTCCTGCCCAGCACTGCCCGAGGCACAGTCTCCCTGGGCACCACGTGGGGTTGCTCGGCAGGCTGAGCCGTCTGCTCTCAGGATGTCTGTGTCCTGCACAGATGGCATCTGGAGTATTTAGTGTGACTTCCCTCAGCTCCAGCTTGGAGGAGGCCCATGTCATCACTCATGCTGGGGGGCCTACCTCCTGCCTGGGTTTCTCGAGGTGCTGGAAGCAAAACAGCTGAACGCTGCCAGAGAAAGACCGTCTGCATCATGCCAAAGTGGATGGAAGCCCTTTAAGGATGGGGAGCAGACTGCTGGGAGATTGATGGGTGCTGCCTGCCCTGCACAGAGAGGAATCGCCAGCCTCCTGTCGCTCCCTCCTCCCAGCTCCCTCACTGGCGGAGCCTGGCTGTTTGGGGGGCATTGAAGGTGTGTGTCAGGGTGGGTTCAATGAGAGGCGTGGCTCTGCGGTGGAACATTCCCTTCAAGGAGGGTCAGGAGAGGCATGTGGAGAACTTGTGGTGGAGACACTGCTGTCCAGTGAATTTGTCACTGAGCCTCCTGTTCCCATTCCCTAGAAGAAGAAAGAGAAGGAAAAGAGCCAAACACCAGGCAAAGAGAGTTAATCTGTGTCCAGGGCATTTTGAAATAATAAAACCAGAGCAGGCTCACTGGATGCCATCCATTTCCATTTCACGCTCTCAGAGCCCGAAGACAGGCCGATGAATCTGGCTGGCAGGGTTCTTTTTCTCTGGCTAGCTGTCTAACTTCGCTCTTCCCTCTGCTATCTTGGGAGGAAGTCTAAGGGCTTGGCAAGTTGACTTAGGAAAACCGCACCAGGGGTCTACATCCTTGCTCTGGCATTGGGCGGAGCCGTCCAAGAAACCTCAGTGCCCCCCCCCCCCCTCAGTCTTTGTTGTACCCTTCCAGGCAGGCACGGGGGCACGTCTCCAAGGGTACTGCCACTCCAGTGAGTCATGACGAGCAGACTGTCAGGGGAAGCATAACTTGGGTGAGTAGCTCAAGCCCACCAGGGGCCCAGCTTGCCCTGGTCACCAGGCCCACCGTCCGGAGTCGGCCCCATCTTGGCTCACGCCAGTTTGCTGACCTAGGGCCAAGGGACAAGATGGATCAGTGGTAACCTGGTTGCTTCTCAGGATCCAGCCCCCTTTGGTTCCCCAGCCCAAGGATAAATGGAATAAAGGGAGGAAATGACATCCAAATCCTTCTTAATCAAGGCATTTGAAAGGACCTGACATACAGTCATCGTGCCCCAAATTTATTACTACAACAGAGCGTGGGGAACGCTAATGGAATAGCAATGGTCGGAACACAGTGCACCGTGTATGGAAATGAAGCTCTACCTGCAAGCCGCAAGGAGAATGCAATGGGGCTGAGTCTGGTGAAGGACTGTTATGCATTAGGGTTTGCTATTGTCCCATCCTCCTCCTCCTCATCATCATCATCGTCACCAGGCCCAGAGCAAAGAGCAATAACAGCGGTCTTGGGGGAAGGACCCTCCTTCCAGACTTTGAGTGATTGCCATGAGTTAAGATTTACACATTTTGTTTTATTTGATGCTCAATAATCTCACCATCCTTTCAGTAAATGAATGTAAGATGTCTCGTGAAATCCTCCTTTCTCCTACTTGTGTGCTGTATAGGCTGGGAATGGAAATCTTGTCCTTCCATCCCTCTTCCACGCTGGGTTTCTTTCTACATGAATGACATGGTTAATTAGTTAATTAATTAAACAAGTAAATAAATGTTTATTAAATTGCTACCATTTGCCAAGCACTGTGCTATGTGCTGGCATTATCATGTGAAAGATGACAAATAAATTCCCATTCTGGTAAAAGGAATGACAAATGTTCTAAGGGCATTATTTTGATGTAGAGTACAAATAAACAGAGCTTATGAGTAATGCTACTAAAAAAAAATAAATAAAACAGGGTACTGCGATACATAATGGGAACGGGGGGGGGGGGACATCTTTAAATGTGTATGCCTGGACAACCAAGTCAATGTGTATGGGATAAGAAGCAGCCAAGCAGTCGCAGTACATGGAAAAGAGATACTAAGCAGAAGGAACAGTGAGTGCAAATGCCCTGAGGTGGGAAACAGCAAGGCCCAAGAAGCTGGGAAGAACAAGCCAGAGGGAAAGTTGGACACTCCACAGGGAGAAGGAACAGACCAGGCGGGACCTTGCTCACTGTGCTATGGGGCCTGGCGTGGGTTGTTCTAAGTGCAATAGGAGGCAGTTAAAGGATTTCCAGCAGGAACCTGATATGACCTGATTTAAAGTCTCTAATTATGTTTATGTCGGTGGTCCAAAATTTAAAAAAAAATAAGCTTTTTTTTTGGGGGGGGGGAGCAAAAATACCTCTCTTTTATTCCTGTACTTCAGTTCCCCTCCCAGGTTGTATATCTTCCTGAATATAGTCTATACATATTCAAGATATACATATTAATATTTACTTATATTGTATATATAATTAGCACACATACATACCATTCTGTAGCTTGTTCTTTTTTCTCACTATATATCTTGGAGATTATTATATACTGAGACAAAGAAGCACATCATTTTTTTTTTTAACAGCTGTGGAGTAGTCAGCATAACAGTGCTCAGAACAGATTTTGGGTCCAGACTGCTGAGTCCAAGTTCTGTCTGTTGACATTGGGCAACATAACCTCTTAGAACCTGGTCAGTTGATATGGTGAGAGCATCCACCTCATGGGAATGGTACCCGGATTAACTGAGTTAGTACATGTGAAGCATCTTGGACGGTGAGTGGTGGATGTGGTGTAATACCCCTCTGTGTGGGCATACCTGCCGGGAGCCGGTCCATCCTTGCTGTTTCAAGGGACCTGGCATATATGGCATACGGCTCTTAATATGTTTGCTCACCTTCTTGGTGCTGTGTTTTAACCAAGGTCACCTCTCCGAGAAAGGTTGAATCCCCAGGTAGGGATTTTCCCCTGAAGTTAGGGAGGGAATAAAACCCCTCAACTAAGTGCCAGGCGGGTAATTAATCCCTTTAACTACGAACAATCATGCTTAAACTACATAATCTTTTCTCCCTGGAATGGAGATAAGAAACGCCCTAACCTTTGTAATAGAGATTGATAGGATTGAATCAACTGGTATAAATACAGTTGTAACAAGACAGAAACACTCAGAACTCAGAACACAGAACTAAGGACACAGGGCTTGGAAGACAGGACCAAGAGAGACAGAGCCTAGGCACAGAACCTACACAGAACGTTCTCTAGAGACAGAAGAACTTCGCTGGCGAGAGCATGCCGGAGGATCCTGGACAGGGACTGGCCTCGGAGCCTGGAGGCGGAGCCTGGCGAGAGAGCATGGCAGGGATCCTGGACTGAACCTGACTGCGGAGATTGGCAAGAGAACCTGACCAGGACCTGGCCACAGAACCTGGCTGGAGATCCGAAGCAGAACCTCTCTGGAGATCGAGACCATTCCTTCTTCACCGACTCCGTCCACACCTTTGGGGACCCCTGGACCTGCTGGGGTTGGACCCCGGCACATACCAGTCCTCTGTTGGTGGTCATTTAGGTCGTTTCCAGTGGTTGGTCTTATAAATGTGACAATGAATATTTTGTATGGATGTATGCTATTTCACTCAGGTTTATATCAGTCTAATAAATATGTAGGAATAAAATTGTTGGATTATGAAGAGGTATCTGTAATTTTGATAGATATTGTCAAATTACCCTTCACAGAATATTTTCAATGTAGAAGGTCACCCACAATGTATCTCACCAAACTTTTGGGTATTTGCCAATCAGATAGGTAAATAATATGGGTATTGGTAGTAATTTATATTCTATTTCCCTTAATTTGATTGAGTCTGAATGTCCATTTTTATGCTGTTATTTCATTTATTTTATTTTATTCTTTTGTAAATTCTGCCTCAGATTCTTTGCCCATTTGCTTTCATGCTGTTGCTCTTTTCCTGTTTACTGTCCTAGTGCAGTGAGTTCTGGAATAAATGGGTTAGAATCAAAGCTCTGCCTCTTACTAGCTTTGTGATCCTGGGCAGGCTAATTAATGTTTCCACGCCTCAGTTTCTTCCGATTAACAGACTGTCTATGCTTTATGGTTGTTGTAAGGTTGAGGTGAATTATGAGGAACTAAATATACAAATGGACAATGACCAGACAATTTGGAAAAACAGAATTTCCCACAATCAGCAGTGACCAGTCCAGGAAACCAAACCACAGCCCCAAGTGATCGAGACCTAATTAATAACTACAGGAGGCCCTGATCTTGCCCTGCTTCCAAGCTAGGAACAACTGGCGAAAGTCAAGTACGCTCCCCTAACTAGTCACATAGGGTGTCCCACTGCTTCCTGTTTGCTGGTGACAATAACCTCCACCCAGGGGCCACTGGAAGCTTCCCTTTTTTGGCCTATCAAGCATTTCCTCTCCTCTGCCTGCATCCGAGTCTCTGCCAAGTGCAGAGGTAGGGACCGACTCCCTTGCCAAAGCAAGCTCGGGACAAATGGCTTTCTCCCCTTTGGGCGGCCTTCATTTATTCCCACAGCCAGTCCATGGAAAACGCTTAGAACAGAGTTCCGTGTGTTATAAACATTGCAAATGTTCCCTACCACAGGTTGTTGTCATCTGTCTCTGATTCTGATATTATGAACAATTTTTCCCCAGTGTATCTCTCTTTCCAGAACGCAAGCTCCATGAAGGAAGATGCTGCCACTAACGCATTTCAGATCTTCCAAGAGCCTCAATAAAGCATGTGGAATAACAGGCTGCAGGGATCAGGCCCGAATCTGGTAGTTCAGAGGGCGGTGGCTACACTGCAGTTTAGAGCTGTCCGCCCCTTTGTGAACCATGGAGAATTAGAGTCAGGCCAGTGGTTCCATTTACACTCAAACAGGGACAAGAAATAAATGAAATGTCAAAGACAGGAAAGACATTGCAAATCCAGATGGGTGAGCTCTGTGAGCTCTGACAAATATCACAACTATCTTCAGTTTTCTCCCCTGCAGTGGGAGGATAGTACTAACTGCACAGAGGTATTGGGAGAAGTAGATGACACTATTGAGCAAAAATGGTTCTTAATGGCCATGGCCCTTTTTGGTAATTTTTAATTCATCTGCACTTATATGATACTTTACTCGTTATTCAACACATATTTATATGTCTATATCTATATATCTATACCTCTATATTTCTATATCTCTATATCTATATAGCTATATAAAGCAGCGGTTCTCAACCTGTGGGTCGCGACCCCTTTGGGGGTCGAATGACCCTTTCACAGGGGTCACCTAAGACCATCGGAAAACACATATGTAATTACATATTGTTTTTGTGATTAATCACTATGCTTTAATTATGTTCAATTTGTAACAATGAAAATACATCCTGCATATCAGATATTTACATTACGATTCATAACAGTAGCAACATTACAGTTATGAAGTAGCAACGAAAATAATTTTATGGTTGAGGGTCACCACAACATGAGGAACTGTACTAAAGGGTCGAGGCATTAGGAAGGTTGAGAACCACTGATATAAGGTGCCCCACAAATGTATGCACAAACTGAATAATCATAAAGGCAGTGTTTATTAAAGTATATTTTATTTTCAAAATTGAGCTATCAGCTGTCAAAGTGTGTATACATTTTATAAACTCAACATATGCCATATATATATATATATATATATATATATATATATATATATATATATATATATATACAATATACCATTAAGGTAGGCAAGGCCAGAATTGTCATTCCCATTTAACAGATTAGAAAACCAAGGCTTGAAGCCATAGAGGGAGTTATTTAAAGGCACGCGGCTAGTGGTAGCAGGTGGAGTCAAATGTTAAGCTCAGTCTTTTTATTACAAATTCTATGTTTGGTCTCCTATAGTATTCATAGCTTCTCTTTGCATATTCGCACCTCTTTGAGAGGATAAAAAACATGAAAGTTCCCTGGGCTCCTAAGACCCCCCTGGAGAAAATCTAAAGGCCAATGCGCCCAAAGGTATGTGCCTCTGCGTTTCTAATGTCCCTTCCACGGGTCAGAATCAGTCGAGTAGGAAGAGGTCTGCAGTGTCCATCTGTGCCCACCGCTCTTTGCTCCCTGCCCGTTTGATTCATTTTCTGCTCACTGCTGCTATTCCCCCTCAGGCCCTTGGCACGGCAAGAAGCAGCAGCTGTGGCCATCGAGTTCATGTCACTAATTAAATGGGATTTATGTTTCACATTTGAAAATGGACGCCTTCTTGCCAGGGCACAACAGCTACTGAAACCAAGCAACTGAACTCACTGAGCTTCAAAAGCAACCTTCTGTAAGCACGCCCCCCCGCCCCCCCCACTTCCATTTCAATCAGCATTTACTGACCATGTGCTAGGTGCCAGAGACATAATGACTTGCCACATCACCGCCCCACCAGGAATGTTTCTTGAGCACCCACAAAGTGTAAGGCCAGGCGCTGTGTCAGTGTTTGGAAAGCGCAAGGAGAAATGGCTGAGGAAATTAAGAGTGCCGAAAAAATGGTACCCCGACTAGAAGTATGCCCATGGCCAAGTGAGACGCTGGACTATGGCAGTGCCGGGAAGGCCAGGGGAGGTCAAAGGTCAGGCGAAACACTGAAACCCTACCCTTCATCCATGTGTTAAGAACTTTCATAGAAATGCACCCATACTATTTAACGAACCCCCAAATTGTCCTGGTTTTGCTTGCCTCTGAATCCCAGAGGACCGTTCCAGATGGGGAGCTGAGCTACAGGGCGGCTTGGATAGTCTAGAACAGTGATGGCGAACCTTTTGAGCTCGGCGGGTCAGCATTTTGAAAAACCCTAACTTAACTCTGGTGCCGTGTCACATATAGAAATTTTTTGATATTTGCAACCATAGTAAAACAAAGATTTATATTTTTGATATTTATTTTCTATATTTAAATGCCATTTAACAAAGAAAAATCAACCAAAAAAATAAGTTCACGTGTCACCTCTGACACGCGTGTCATAGGTTCGCCATCACTGGTCTAGAATCTTGTCACCTGCTTTCTCAGTATCACATCCCTCACTTGTGCCAGACCCCAGGGTAATATTTGGTTATTTCCTCTCCCTTTCCCCAGTTAGTCAGCCTGAAGCTTATTGGAACCGCCCATCTTAGCCTTTGACCAGAGGTCACCATGTGTCTTGGAGAAGGTAGGCCCACTACTTTTGGGTGTCCACACTCTGCAACACGACTCACCCCGTCCACTTGACCTGTGGGATGAGCGAGGAACTTGGGAATCGCCTCCTCTCCTACCATCCTCAGTGGATGTGGTGCTGCGCCATGCGGTCTGCTCCTGTGAATGTCTTCGGGGCTTTAAATAGAATCCTGTGGGAGTGACTCCTTTAAAGGAAGTTGAAAGCACTTGACTCAGCCAGGACTCAGTGGGCATCAAACACCTATGTCTGCTCAGCAGGGGATGTCCTTTAGTTCCGCTCTGGTCAGAATTAACCACACATGTCCTTTCATTAAGTGGCCCTTAAAAGACTCATTTTGGAAAGGGCGGGGCAATATAAAGAAAAAATAAGTCTAAAAGTTTTCTTTAGAGGCCTCATAGCTCTAATATTATAGAGGAAAGAGGTAAGTCAGGTAATTGTTATTAGTCAGCGTTCTCCAGAGGACAGAGCCACCCAATGGAATTCCTTATTAGTATAAATATGTGAGTATATTTTATAGATAGTTCAATATGAGGAGTTGGTTCCTGCAATCACAGGGGCTGAGAAGTCCTATAATCTCCCATCTACCTGCAAGTAAGAGACTTGGGAAAACTGGTGGTGAAATTCCAGTCCAAGTCTGAAGTCCTGAGAACCAGGGATGCTGACGGTGTAAATGCTAGTGCGAGGGCCAGAGAAGACAGATGGGGTGTCCCAGCTCAGCAGTGAGGCAGGAAACACGGAGCAAACTCCTCCTTGCTCACCTGTGGTTCTATTCAGGCCCTTGGATGGATTGGATGATGCCCACCCACATGGGGGAGGAGGATCTACTTCACAGAATCCACAGGATTGCATGCTAACTCACTGGACAACATCCTTACACTGGCCCCCCTCTCCCCCGAGAAATACCATCTCATCTGGACACCACCTGGCCCAGTCAAGTTGATTAGCTATCACAGTAACTATTATAGTTCTTAATACTTTCTTTGAAAAAGAAGTCCTGGTTAAAACTTGCTCTTATGTGTGTGACTTTAAGTAGGTCACTCAGGGTCTCTGAGCCTCAACTCTGTAATCTGCTAAGGCAGCGGTTCTCAACCTGTGGGTCGCGACCCCTTTGGCGGTCGAATGACCCTTTCACAGGGGTCGCCTAAGACCATCCTGCATATCAGATATTTACATTACGATTCATAACAGTAGCCACATGACAGTTATGAAGTAGCAACGAAAATAATTTTATGGTTGGGTCACAACATGAGGAACTGTATTTAAAGGGCCAGAAGGTTGAGAACCACTGTGCTAAGGGAAGAGAATAACTGCCAGTTTACTGAGTGGATTCAATGAGATAACCCATGTAAAGAATCTTAGAATAAGGCCTGACAGTCACCTTTAATTAATATTTTTTGCTCATATCATCATCATCATCACCACCACCACCATTGCTGTCATCATTTTCACCCATTTCATGAATATTTGTCTAGCCTTCATTATACGTGAGTCACTGTATTTGCTTCCATCAAGATAGCAATGAGGGCTTAATGACTTAATTCTGTTGAAGAACACTTTTCCAAGCTTTTGCTCTGTACAGGATCAGATCCCAGTCATGGGCAATGATTGCAAATGGTTGAACCTGTGAAGAAAACTATTTTTATACAAACCAAAGTCAAGGGGCTGTTAAACACAGGGCATCATCAACTTAATCTCAAGAAACACTCACCCCCAACACCTGACTGAGTCTCCGACTGGATTTTTTTTTTTTTTTTTTGCTCCCTGTTGAAAAATTGAGCACATTCTTTTTCTCTTGACATTTCATCTAAATCAAGTTGTCAGGAAGGTGTAATTTCTTCTAGGTGTGCGTATGAAAATAGATAGGCTGCTTTTTCCTTGGGGTCATTAGCACTTCCCTATTTTCTGGATCCCTGGTTTGCTGAAAGCAACAATGGATGACATTCACAGCCAGAATGACTGGCTGGACATGCTGCCTGGACTATCACCATTTTGTCCCCTGGCTCCCCCTAGTAAGCTTCTAACTTTATCCCAGGCACACAGCACAATGTTCCTCCTGAATGTGCCTGCCTTCTGGTTTTTAAGGTTGAGACATATCTGGAAATCAGTGCCAAACACAAAATCAGAAATTATGTATCATATAGGTCAACATTTCAAAAGTAGAAGAGAACTTGGTCATAATTTCATTCAACTATCTCATTTTACAGGTTAGGAAAACCAAATCTATCCATCCATTCATCAATTTATTTATTCAGTATTTAAACCTATTTTAATGAGCTCTCACTATATGATAGGCACTGGGGACAAAATATTGAATAGATTTGGGGGGGCTGAGTTCTCAGAAACTTTGATAATATTTGATTATCCTTATAACAAAAACAACAATAACAATTATTTATTGAATAGGCCATGTGTTTCAGAAAAGTGCTTTTTCATGTACTATTTTATTTTATTTTTGTAAGTATATGAGAGAGGTACTATCATTATTTCTGTTTTACACATGGTAAATCTGAAATGGAGAGAGATTAAGCAACATGCCAGTGATCACACAGTTATTAATAGAGTTTGTATTGCAACTGAGCTCTATCTCCAAAATCACATTTTCTACACGAAGCCCATTGGCTCAGAGAAGCAATGTGATTGCCCATGAGAGAAGACAACAGCTTCCAAGAGTCAGTGTCACCTGAATCAAATTGCTATGTGTATAAATGTGAATAGGTATTTCTATACTTATATTTTCCTTAAGCATTACAATGGTCAATCAGTTGAGAATTTGCCACTTGGTACCCATATTAAGAAAGTCAATAAACTACACAATTCACTATAGCTAAGATTTGGAAACAGCCTAAGTGCCCATCAACAGATGAGTGGATTAAGAAACTGTGGTACATCTACACCATGGAATACTACGCTGTGGTAAAAAAGAAGGAACTCTTGCCTTTTGCAACAGCATGGATGGAACTGGAGAGCATTATGCTAAGTGAAATAAGCCAGTCAGAGAAAGATAAATATCTCATGATTTCACTCATTTGTGGAATATAGAGAACAACATAGACTGCTGAACAGGGACAGATCCAAAGACAGAGAAACAGCGATCAGACTATCAATCCCCAGAGGGAAAGTAGGGGAGGGAGGGGGCAAGGGGAAGAGATCAACCAAAGGACTTGTATGCATGCATATAAGCCAAACCAATGGACATGGACAACAGGGGGATGAGAGCATGAGTGTGTGTGTGTGTGTGTGTGGGGAGGATGGGGGTTTAATGGGGGCGGATGAGGACACATTTGTAATACCTTAACTAATAAAGAATTTTTTAAAAAAAGGAAGTCAATAATCTTCCCTGGTTGGTGTGGGTCACTCAGTTGGGCATCGTCCTGTGCACCAAAAGGTTGATGTTCAGGACACAGGCTCAGATTGTAGACCTGATCCCTGGTAAATGGGGTGCAGGGAATAGCCGATCAATGTTTCACTCTCATATCTATGTTCCTCTCTCTCCCTCTCCCTTTCTCTCTTTCTAAAAATCAATAAAAAATTTTAAAGTCAAGCATCTGTTGTGCCCAGATTTCAAGGTTCCCAAAAAGCCCATCAGGGAGCCAGCGAGTCCGATGCAAAAGCAAAGAGTCCTTCATTTCGAACTAGTTCGGCTCCCCGACCACACTCACCGATACAACAATGGTAACCCCAGTGGCCGAAAGAGAGCGAGGCCTGATGGGATTGTGGGTTTTATAGTAAGGGCAGGGGAGGGGACTGTGGGCCCCGCCGATTGGCCAGGCGCGAGTCGGGTCTTGTTACAGAGGATGTGGTCATCTCTATGGTGTGCACGTCCCTTGATTGTCATTGGTTAGTTTAAGGAAATCCCGGGCGTGGCCAGCAGGGGCCTGGGCTTCCGGAAAGAAGGCACTCTCCTGAGCACATGGCGGCCACCCCAAAAATGGAGGACCCAGGGCAAGATGGAGGGCGAAGTCCTAGCCGCCCCCCCGCAGGGCAAGCTGAGCCCGGGCTCCAGGGGCCAGTCCGGTTGCCGGGGGTCCAGCAGATCAACCAGTTCCAGCCCAGACAGGAAGTCCAAGTCCTCCGTCTCATTCCTGGGGGCGCTGGCGATCGCCTCCTCCTCCATCTCCTCGGGCGAGGGCACGCACCCCGCCGCCGCTGCTGCCGCGTGGGTCTGGTCCGGGGGTGGCGGGCGGGTGGCGGCCTGCGCCTCATGGGGCCCGGTGGCCGGCCCACGTAGGCCCCGCGATGACTCGCCCTTTCAGCATCTACTTTTCCTTTATGTAACCTGTTAGAGTATTCAAAGTGTGTGAGAAGAGTGAGGAGTGAAGTTTGAAATATATTGAGGTGCTAATCCAATTTCTAAGAATTTCCATCAAGAAATCATGCAAGAGTAGAAAATTCTTTGAGGATTGGTAGAGGGCACAGGGGGTGATATTCTTGAAAAATGATTACCCTGAAAATTGCTGGCCCATCAATATCTGGGCAATCATAAGGCAAATCATTATCCTATCAATTTAAAATCACCTAGGAAAGCATAGGTGATAAAGCATACTTTATCAGAAAATAAATCACCCAGAGCACTGGTTCTCAAGCCTGAATGTGCATATGGATCATCCAGATATTGTTAAGTGCAGGTTTTATTTGGGAGGTCTGAGCTGGAGCTTGTGACTGCATTTCTAAGAAGCTGCCAGTTGCTGCCGATGTTGCTTTGTCCATGAACCACAAATGAGGCTTCAAGACCAAGATGCTTTCCTGTTCTGACTCTTAGTTGAAGTAGACAACAACCTGTCTTAACCACCATCTGGCTTTTTTAAAATTCTGTAAATGATTTTTTTAAACTATGGGCTTGAAAGTTATGATGTTGATTGTCATTTTGGATGAATGATTCTTTTTAAGACCACACCATAAAGGCGATTGCTGTCAACCTGTGAGCAGACCAGAGGTGCATTTCAAATGGCATTTCAGAGAGAGGCCCTAGATGAGAGTCATGTTATTGCAGGTCTCAAGTACAGAGTGGGAAAAATGTAAAAATAATCCAAACATGTGCCTCATTGCAAAGAAAGAGAACATTCAATGTGACCCTGCCAAGTCATTTAAATGACCTTGACACGTTGTAGTAGAGCTCAAAGTAAGAAAGTACAAAGTAGTCTGCTTAATGCTAGAAAACTCAAATCTAAATATGAGATATGGGGAGACTGGGAAATATCAAAGGGAAGATCTGAAAGACACACTGAATCGCAAACCGCAGGTGAATCAACAATGAGATGCTCCAGTGGGAAGGAAATCAGGGTACTAAGATATTGTAAAAGTTTAAAGCAATCTTTCCACAAAAGCTTGCCCTGTTTTTATTAGGATTTTACACATTACATTTCAAAGAAGACATAGGAAAATTGGAGATTTAAAAGCAGGAACCTCACACATCTTGGCATCAGAGGAGTTTTCTCCATCCCTGGAGAGTCCTTGACTCTACCTTCTTTGTTCAGATGGTTTATTCCCCTCCTCTTGTCATTTACAACATTACATAAAACTGGGCTGCAGAGAAACACCTAGCCAACAGGAGCCACTGCTAGACTTGTTGGCTCATCTGTAAAGTGCACACATCGGAAATTTAAGTTCTTTAAACTAGTAAGCTTCCTACTATGACATTGCAAAGAGTTTGAGATGTCATCTGTGAGTCTACGAAGAAATAACATTCGCATTTGCAGAATTGCCTCATTGCAACAGAAATTCACAAAATTGGCTTGTCTCCAGCAGAGGAAGCCTGGGGGCATATAAATCCCTTTCTATCAACTTCCTGACGCTTGATGTTCATTTCGGACTTTGAGGCAGAAATGCATCAGTGAGCAGAGGTCCATTGGACATCAGGAAGTTGTGTGGAAAGCCAAAACTGATTTTAAAAAAAAACTTTGAACCTCTTATAATACTTGTTTTCAATTTGTTTTAGTCTGGTTTGGGTTGTTGTTGGGATATTCTATTTGACTAGTGAATGACCTTGTAAATAAGAGCTTAATAGTTGTGTTGATATGACTTGTTCGTAGGAAGCAATTATTGACAACTTTCTCTTTCTTCCCACATAGCCAGATATTCCTTTGGTTTCCTTACTAGCCTGGAATTTCCCTCCATGGATAGAATTAGTTGGGTAGCAGGGGAACTAGTCATACAAGAAGCATTTTCATTGGCTAAAGAAAATCTATCCATCCATCCATCCATCCATCCATCCATCCATCCATCCATCCATCCACCAATCCATCCACTAACCCAGCCGTGGGCAAACTACAGCCCGCGGGCCGGATCCGGCCAGTTTGAAATGCATAAAACTAAAAAAAAAAAAAAAAGACCGTACCCTTTTATGTAATGATGTTTACTTTGAATTTATATTAGTTCACACAAACACTCCATCCACGCTTTTGTTCCGGCACTCCAGTCCAGTTTAAGAACCCTGCCAAAACCGGTTTGGCTCAGTGGATAGAGCGTCGGCTTGCAGACTGAAAGGTCCCAGGTTCGATTCTGGTCAAGGGCATGTACCTGGGTTGCGGGCACATCCCCAGTGGGAGATGTGCAGGAGGCGGCTGATCGATGTTTCTCTCTCATCGATGTTTCCAACTCTCTATCTCTCTCCCTTCCTCTCTGTAAAAAATCAATAAAATATATTAAAAAAAAAAGAACCCACTGTGGCCCTCGAGTCAAAAAGTTTGCCCACCCCTGCACTAACCCATCCACCCACCCACTGTCAGTCATCTGAAGAAAAAGATATCTCCTAGTTTTTCATTCTACAGCAGGGAAAACACACGTTTCCATCTATATATCTTTAGCCCTGACTGGTTTGGCTCAGTGGATAGAGCATCGGCCTGCGCACTCAAGGGTCCATCTATATATCTTTAACACCTCACTTCCTCTCCTGCCACTCAGCTAAGAAGGAAGCCACATATTCTTTCCTAGAGGGAAACACAAGCCCCCATGGGCAGATTGACCCATGGGAGCCACAGAATTGTTATATTAGGCCCAGAAGTAGGTCTAGAAAACCAGCTGGATCAGAGTTCCACATGGTTCCAGTTCCTGAAAGACAGTGGCTATGTGGAGACAGGGGGTGGCTGGACACAGTAACACTCTTACTGATCTTCAGTTAAGTCAGCTCCTGGGCTTGCACTGCTCTTTCCCAGTGTGGTTCTCCCAAGATCCACGAGAACCTTGATATTATTTTCTTCATTTTATTAGAATAATGTTGAGGCCCAGAGAAGCTATAAATTCCCCAAAATCACATAGTAGAACTTAGATATGCATATGGTCTCATTTACCTCTTCCTTCCTTCCTCCCTCCCTTCCTCTCTACTTCTCTCTCTTCCTTCCAAGTACTAATTGAATTCTATCATGTAACAGGCTCTCTTAATTGCTTGAATAAAAATATGATGAAGGCATGTACCTTGCCCTTAAGGAACTTAGAGTCCAATACTGTTGTACCATTTCGAGTGCTATTGCAGAAGTGTGTCGATATTACACTGGGAGTCCAGAGGAGGGGGTATTTAATTTTTTTCATCTGTGCTAAGGGGATTCAGGAAGCATTTTATAGAAAGACCAACATTTGTGTTGAATATTGAAAGATGAGTTATTATATATAGAGTAAAGGTAAACAAACATGTAGAGTTAAGCGGAAAGTTTTGGGCAGGAACCTGAATATTAGAAAAGTCCTGAAGCACAGTTTGTTATGAAAATTGTTAGTGATTTCACATGGTTAGAAGTTAGGATGGGGAGGTAGGCCAAGTCCAGCCAAGGGAGAGTCTTGGGTGCTATGTTATGTATTTTAGCTTTCAGGACAGTGTTTCTAAGACTTGAATAATGGATGTTCCACTTTTAAAAGAAAAGATAAAAATCCCCATTATTCTGGTTATTTTTCATTCTGTTGTGAAAATTTCCTGAAACCCAAAACTGAAGAAAGAGGCTGACAATTCTAGAATTACTCAATAGTGAAAAATTGAAAGCTTTTCCTCTATGATCAGGAACAATACAATGCTGTCCACTTTCACTGCTGTTATTCACCATAATGCTCACAGTCCTAACCCAAGCAATCTGGCAAGAGAAAGAAATAAAAGGTATTCAAATTGGAAACAAAGAAGTAAAATTGTCACTTTTGGCAGATGACATAATTTTTTTTATATAGAAAACCCTAAAGACTCCATCAAAAAACTATTAGTAACAATAAGCAAATATTGTAAAGTTGTAAGATATAAAATCAATGCACAAAAATCCATTGCATTTCTACACATTACCAGGGAAATTTCAGAAAAAGAAATGAAAAGAAAAAACAATTCCGTTTGCAATTAAAACAAAAAATAATAAAATGTCTAGGAATAAACTTACCAAAGACTGTGAAGGACATATACACTGAAAACTATAAGATATAAATAAAAGAAACTGTAGACACAAAGAAATGGAATGATATTCCATGTTCATGGATTGAAAGAATTAACATAGTCAAAATGACCATATTACCTAAAGCAATATGTAGATTTAATTCACTCCCCTATCAAAATTCCAATGGCATTTTTTAAAAGAAGTAAAACAAGAAAATTACCAGATTTGTATAGAACCCCTAAAGACTCTGAATATTTAAAGCAATTCTGAGAAAAATGGACAAAGCCAGAGTTACTACACTCCCTGACTTCAAATTATACTACAAAGGGACAATAATCAAAACAACATGGTACCGCCAGAAAAACAGATGCACAGACCAATGGAACAGAATGGAGGGCCCAGATATAACCCCACGTGTATATGGGCAAATAATGTTTGACAAAGGAGCCAAAGCATACAATGGAGAAAATAAAGCCTCTCTGATCAATGGTGCTGGGAAATTTGGAAAGCCACATGCAAAAGAATAAAGCTAGCCTTCTATTTGTCACCAGACCCAAAAATGAACTCAAAATGCACCAAAGTCCTAACTATAATACCTGAAACAATAAGTTACATAGAAGAAAGCACAGATACTACTTATGGATCTTGGTCTTACTGAAGATTTTATGAATTTGACCTCAAAGGCAAGGGAAGCAAAAGCAAAAATTCATTTGAATGGTATTCTATCAAAATAAAAAGTTTCTGCACAGAAAAAAAAAATCAACAAAACCAAAAAGCAACCAAGCAAATGGGAAAAGATATTTTCAAACAACACCTCCTATAAGGGGTTAATATCCAAAATAGGCAAAGAACTCATACACTCAAAACAAAAAACAAACAATTCAATTAAAAAATGGGAAGAAAACCTGAAGAGACATTTCACCCAAGAAGACATACAAGTGGCCAACAGATATATGAAAAGATGCTTAACTTCATTAGCTATTATCAAAGCTACAATAGATACCACCTCACATCTGTTAGATTGGCTATATCAACAAGACAAGTTAACATGTGTTGGAGTAGTTGTGGAGGAAAAGGAACCCTCATTTACTGCAGGAGGGGATGTAAACTAGTGTAGCCACTATAGAGAACAGAATGGAGATTTTTCAAAAATTAAGAATCAACTTATATGACCCAGCAATTGCTTTTTTGCAAATCTACTGAAAAATTTGAAAACATTTATTGGTCAAGATATATGCACCCCTAGGTTCATTGCAACATTATTCACAGTGGCCAAGGCATGGAAATGATGGAAATATCTTTCAATAGATGGTTGAATAAAGGAGATGTGGTACATCTATACCAGTGATGGCAAACCTATGACACGCATGTCAGAGGTGACACGCGAACTCATTTTTTCGGTTGATTTTTCTTTGTTAAATGGCATTTAAATATATAAAATAAATATCAAAAATATAAGTCTTTGTTTTACTATGGTTGCAAAGATAAAAAAAATTTCTATATGTGACATGGCACCAGAGTTAAGTTAGAGTTTTTCAAAATGCTGACACGCCAAGCTCAAAAGGTTCACCATCACTGATCTATACAATCGAATACTGCCATTTGAGACAACATGGATGGATCTTGAAAATATCATGCTAAGCAAATATAAGTCAGGTGGGAAAAGTAAAGAAGCATATGATTTAATTCATATGTGGTATATAACACAGAAAATAACCAAGAAACAAACAAGAAAAACAAAATTCATAGGCACAGACAACAGAATGGTGGTCATCAGAGGGGCAGGGGAAGAATATAGAAGTTGTAAAGGGTAGGGTCAAATATATGGTGATGGAAGGAGATTGGACTTTGAGTGGAAAACACACAATACAATATATAGATGATGTATTATAGAATTGTATATTTGAAATTCATATAATTTCACTAACCAATGTCACCCCAATAAATTTAATTAAAAAACAAAGTGTGAACTTAAAAAATATATATTGAAGTTAGTGTTACAACTTGAATGACATTTTGAAAAATGTATTTAATCACAGCTAAGTAAATTCATAAGTATGCTTAAGTACCTTTGATGTTATATCTATAGCTAGTTCTTAAAAATATGTAGTCTCAATAATTCTTTGGTGTCTGAAGGAAACATTCTCATATAGAAGAACAGAATTATGAAATGTTTGCTCAGTGTGTTCTTTACAGTTTGTGGTTTAAAAGAGTTTCTAGAATCACTTTAGAAGCATAAATCATAGGATAAATAGTTTCACTTGACATTAACGTTTCCCATTGCAAATATTTTTTTAAAAGTGTTTATTAAGGGAATTCATGGACAAAGCAGTGCCTTGGGCAGCAGAGAGATGGTGGATTTCCCCACCCAGAAGGGGATGGGGCTTATTATATGTAGCAAGTGGCACGTGATAACACAGGTGCTTGTAGTGAGTGGCACATGCTGTGAGTGCAGTATAATCAGAAGCAGTAAACAACCTAATTGGCACACTTACACATGCGAGAACATTCCCTGCAGGTGATATGCCCTCCCTTCCTGGTTGAACTGGTGGTCAGCTCAACCTGAGATGGTACAGGTCACACTAAGGACCTGGGGACATTTTACCTAACAACTCCCTCCTTCCCTCTCCCAATCTCTACCCTTCTTCGCCTCACTGTGGGGCCCAGGAGGGTTCCTTTACGCATTGCAATGGCTAGATTCCTCTGTCCTCTGGTTTCTAAGTGATTGGGCCAACGGTGAGGCTCTGAGATGGTCAGAGGGTGATGGGGAGAGAGAGCAGGTCAAGCCAAATCAACTCTCAATGTTGACTAAAATATTTTTATCATGATACAGCTTTTTAAATATACAGACATCGCCAGGCCGGCATGGCTCAGTGGTTGAGCGTCAACCTAGGAACCAGCAGGTCATGGTTCGATTCCTGGTCATGGCACATGCCCGGGTTGCTGGCTCAATCCCCAGTGTGGGACATGCAGGAGGCAGCTAATCAATGGTTCTCTCTCATCAATGATGTTTCTATCTTCCTCTCTCTCTCCCTCTCTGAAATCAATAAAAATACATTTTAAAAAATGTACAGATCTAATAAAGAATGCAGTTCTTATAACTCTAGGAAAATTAAAAAAATAAACAGAAATGTATAAATAAGTGCACATGGAACAAAAAGGCAATAGAATAAAAATTTGCAGCATAGTCTAATCTGGCGCACCAGGTTGGTTGCCTAACTGCAGTCTGTGTGCGTTGCTGACCGCCACAATGAGGGCTTTTTCTTGTTTGTCCTACTTCTATTACGGCGCGGTGCGATGACTCAATTCTCCCACCCTATCTCTGTTCAAGCCACTGGAAAATCTTTATTCATACAGTGAACATTGAGGTCATTTGACCTTCACTTTGAAAGAGAGCATAATTTATGTATTTGGTCGGCCTCTGTTCTTTCCTCATTAACTTTCCCTATTCGGGAAGTACAACTTGTCACCATTACTATTGTAAACACAAACTCAAGCGCAAACACTTTAATTGCTTGGCAATATTCTCGGACAAGGTGAGCCTCCTGATGACCCAGAATTTGCTTGTGTTCATTTGTTATATTAGCAGGAATGAAGCGTACATTAGACAATATGCCTAATGTTACTGAATTATGTCTGCAGAGCTCAGGAATCAGGTATCTGGGTCCCAGTGAGGAGTCACAAAGATCAGTCAACAGGTGTGACTGGACCAGGTATGCATGTGGTGTGGAGGAGAGAGAGCTGGAGGCAGTGGAATTAGCTAGGAAAGCACCCAGTTCAGGGCTCCTTCTAGTGAAATTTTTAAAAAATATTTTTATTGATTTCAGAGAGGAAAGGAGAAGGGAAGAGAGATAGAAACATCAATGATGAGAGAGCATCATTGATCAGCTGCCTCCTGCTAGCCCCCCACTGGGGATCGAACCTGCAATCCAGGCATGCACCCTTGACCAGAATCCAACATGAGGCCCTTCAGTCTGCAGGCCAACACTCTATCCACTGAGCTAAACCAGCTAGGACCAGTGGATTTAAAAATATATATATTTGTATTGATTTCAGAGAGGAAGGGACAGGGAGAGAGAGATAAAAACATCAATGATGAGAGAATCATTGATTGGCTGCCTCCTGCATGCCCCCTACTGGGGATCGAGCCTGCAACCCGGGCATGTGTCCTGACTGGGAATCATTGAACCATGACCTCCTGGTTCATATGTCAATGCTCAACCACTGAGCCACGCCAGTCGGGCAAGAATTTTAAAGTGTGATTGAAGGAAAATAGTCAGATTTCATCCTCTCTCCTCACTGCCCCACCCCTAGTTCATCAGAACCCTCCCCCCCCCACCCACCCTTCTCCTCCTTCCTCAGTCAGGAGGAATACTGCAAATTAGGGAAGGAGGAACTTGAGGACTGAAAACCTGGCAACACTGAGGAATAAGTAAGACTTTATCTCTTAAAAATGGGAAATCACAGACCAGAAGGTAATAAGAGCGAGAGAGAGGAGAGGAGAAATGGAGGCAGTAGGAAAAACACTCCACAGGGATTAGAAAGCCGCACCTTTGAGGATTCAATTCTCTTATCTATAAATAGGGCGGAGGATTGAAATAGAGGATCTCTGAGGCGCAGCTGTGGCACCATCACCCAAGTTTCAGTTAAAAAAGTTAAAGATGAGGCAGCTTTCGTGTGCGCGCAGGTGTGCATATCAAGAGGTCTTCCCAAAATTAACCTTCGAATTGGTTCCCAAGCAAATCAGAGGGACTCAGAAACCTCAGTCTCCTCTCGCCTGCTCGCCTTTTCCTGGCTGCACAGCGAGAACACACTTATAAGGGAAAGAGGAGGTCAGAGTGCACTGGGTCCTGAAACAGCTCTGCAAGCAGCCAAGGGTCCTCAGCACCTCCTTCCCAGGTGGCCCGGCAGGAAAGGACGCTTCAGTGGTTCTCAACCTTCCTAATGCCGCGACCCTTTAATACAGCATCTCCTGTTGTGGTGACCCCCAACCATAAAATTATTTTCGTTGCTAATTCCTAACTGTAATGTTGCTACTGTTATGAAGTGTCATGTAAATATCTGATCTGCAGGATGTATTTTCATTGTTCACGACCCACAGGTTGAGAACCGCTGCGGTGGACCCCGATGCTCTTCATGGCCCACTGTTGGGGTGACCATGTTGCAAAGGGGAACTGATCACCCTCAGTTGCATTTCTGAAGAGGGGAGAACATTTGCCGACTCTCCCACCCCACAGAAATGTTGGAGAAACCGCTTCCAATTCTGTGTCCGTTCCCTTCCTCCCCACAGGAGAAGTCGCCAAGCCAAACATCTAGGGGTGGGGGTCCGTGTGGTCATTTGTGCTAGTGGGTGGAGTTGCACACCCACAAGGTAGGGATAAGTCCACGGCATCCTTGTCTGTGATCGTGGTCTTCTCAGATTCGGTGGGAGAGGGGCTTTCATTTCCCACCTATTCAAGGCAGGCACACCTGGACAAGGTGCACATATAGGGTGGGAAGTAGGCTGCTTTTTGACTTCAAAAAAAAAAAAAAAAAGCAAAAAGGAAAAAGCTGTCTTGTACAATGGAGTTTCCCCAAAGCCCTGTATTTGGGGGTGAAGGAGTCATTTCCCAGATCAATAAGGGGGCCGGCTATTTAGGTCTCACAGGGATGGTCATCTGTGTGTTCATTGACCAGGTCTCTGGTGAGGACATGATGAGGGGAGGAATCAGAGACCTCAAAGCTCTAACATATGTCACTGCCCCTCTTCGTGGATCAGTCCCCACTCAACTCCTGGTCTGTCTAGTACTGTTGCTACCTCATGGATCTGAGTATGCCTCCAAACTCTATAGGCAGTGGCTTGGTGCATTGTCTAAGCGTCAGGCCTTGGCTATCGATGTTACTCTGTGCTAGCAGGTGCCCAGAGCACCTTGCTAGGCAGAACTTGGATTAGCCGAGCATTGCTAGCTGTCTACTGTTCCCTCTTCTGGGAACAAAGACATCTATTATTGCTGAGCCTGATCTGTTGCCAGATGGAGAGCTAGCAATCACCATTTACCGGGTGGCCCTACGCTTTTTCTCTGCTTTTAGGGGCAGCAGCAACTGACTAAAGTGTTAAGCTCATTCACTCCACCCCATGTGGTACATGAGGTCTTTTTCCACCTGCTTTCGGGGGGCAAACGTCTCTCACTCTAGGGCTCAGGTAGGATTCACCAGCTCTATGGCCCTGCATACAGGTGTTTTCTGGATTCTTGCATGTCCTGATGACTGTTGCTGACAAAGGATAATGGGTCTGTGTCCTGGCCACGGTCCTAGTGCTCTGCCTACCAGTAGAACAGGATATGTTCTCTGTCCACATTTCAAAACCAGTTTCCTTTTCACCTAACCTGGCTCACGTGTGTACAAATAAACCCAGGGCATTCTGCAATGTCTTCGGGGCCATCTGCCAGGAGCACAGAACCTCCTTCGTCACATTCCTCTGTGTGTTAAACTCCCAACTTTCGAGAACATTGATCTCCAGGGTCTTCATATGGCCCCTATTCAGGTTATTTTTGTAAACTTTCTCCCAGCCCTTTCTCAGAGGTAATTATCATTAAGATGATAATGATGGTCCTCCAATCTTTCCTGTGCAAAAACACGTCTATGTCTATGATCTTATCATCTGTCTATTCACCCATCTATTCATCGATATCTCTCTCTACGTACCTACACACACACACACACACACACACACCTAAAAACAGCTGTCCAGCTTTCAAAGCTTATATCTTATCATTTTAGGATTCTAGGCCTCTGGAGGCCAGCTCTGTCTCCAACAATTTGCTACTCAAATGTCAGCTTCTTCCCACATGAAGGCTGCCCAAACTGGGGGCAAATGATAACAGCTGCCTGTGCTCTCGACCCTCCCTGTGTGCTGGGCGCTGAGCTGGGCGCCATGCCGGCCTCTCCTCTCCTCTCCTCTCCTCTCCTCTCCTCTCCTCTCCTCTCCTCTCCTCTCTCCTCATGATCCAGGTCAGCAGGTCAGAGCTGCCACTGTTCTTTGGACTGTGTAATGGCCACAACAGGCTTAGAGCAACTTGCCTGGTGTCACAGAGCTGGGAAGTAGTTGGGCCAAGTTCAGCCCTGGAGGTCAGACTCCAAGGTCACACCAGTTCCTCGGAAGGAACCTAGAATTTGTACTGTATTTTATTGTATTTTATTTCTGATTTGTGGGGCGCGGTTACAGTGTTTTGGCCAGGTTCAAGCCTCGGACTAATGAAAGGACAGGGTCCTCTCATTGCCACGTGCAAGTCCCAGCTGGAGGGCAGGGCCCTCCCAGCACAATCACAGCCAACGGCTGTGGTTGTAAGCTTGAACCTATGGTCCAAACACGTGGCCCCACGTGCCTTGTGCTAGAGTTCAGGTGCATGTAGTTGAGTAGGGTTGGAGCTCTTGAGAATGCTGTAAACAACGTGATCACGCCCCTGCTTTGCCTCGTGACATCTGCTATAAAATAGACACGGCTTGTAGGCGCTGTCATTGTCTCCTCATCAGGGAGGCAGCGTCCCACCGAGACCCAGCTATTATTCTCTTGTCTGTCTTTTCCTTAATCCTTTCACCCCCCCACTCAGGATCACCCTTGGTCGTGCAGCCACACTGATTCTTAGAGAAGGGAGCCCAGTCTCTCATATTGGGTCACTCTAAGCTTAATGGTTGAGCCTGGAACTAAAACTTACCGGTGACAAATAGTTTCTCAAGTATTAGGAGGAAAACAAAACAAAAATAAAGAAAGCCTTCTAATCAATGCTTACTTGCACACAGCAGTTACTTCAACTTAGATCACAAAAATCCTGTATCTTTCCTTTTACAGATGCAATCGCACATATGTTCATTATGAATTCATGATGAGGGCCCAGGACAGATGGTGCGGACTTAAAATGGCATACATGGCAAGCGACGCTTGTCTGCACGGGGCTGCTGCTGCCCTCGGAGGCCCGGGTTGGGGAGGGGGTGCTGGGAGGGGCTGTGCAGGCCCGGCTTGCCTGGGGGCTGGGCAGACGTTTCCTGGGCAGGGGCCCTATTTAGCTGAACCTGGGGGAAGGCTTGGAGCAGGTCCCTGTACCTGTCAATGTCTTCCTGGTGCCCTAAGAATACCATAGAGGCACGAGGGTTTATTTAGTCGGAATGAGCTCAGGCAGAGGCATGGAGGAGCCAGGCAGGACCTGTGCTGAGTGTTGGAGATGCCCTTCCCAGGGACCCCCCCCCCCCAACCTGCTCCACTCAGAGGGGCTTCAGCTGGGCCTACAGGACTTTCCCAACTCCTCCTCTGAACCCACCTTTGCTCTCAGTGAGAGCGTTCCACTTTCTCCGATGTCCAGGTTTGGGGGGGAGGAGGAGGCATTGACATCTGTGATCTGTATTTGTCTATGCCAGCGGTTCTCAACCTGTGGGTTGTGACCCCTTTGGCGGTCGAACGACCCTTTCACAGGGGTTGCCTAAGACCATCCTGCATAGCAGATATTTACATGACGATTCATAACAGTAGCAACATTACAGTTATGAAGTAGCAACGAATATAATTTTATGGTTGGGTCACAACATGAGGAACTGTATTTAAAGGGGCAGAAGGTTGAGAACCACTGGTCTATGCTAACGTTACAGAATGAAGTGGCACGTTGTCACGTGTCTTATGCCACTTAATCCACACGAGTTTTAAACCATGTTTAATTGCATGCATTTTGAATCTCATTCTAAGTGAAGGCACCAGATTTGAAGTGAGGCCCATTTGCTTGCAAAGCCCATGAATTGTCTAATCTAGTCTATTGCTAGTATGAAGCTTTATTAAAGATTACAGTTGTAATTCTTTCTAAAATGTATTTTTTATTGATTTCAGAGAGGAAGGGAGAGGGAGCTAGAGATAGAAACATCGATGATGAGAGAGAATCATTGATCAATTGCCTCCTGTACCTCCATCCCCCCCCCCCCCGCCCCCCCGGGGATTAAGCCTCCAACCTGGGCATGTGCCCTGACCAGAATCCAGCCATGACCTCCTGGTTCATAGGTCGATGCTCAACCACTGAGCCACTGCCGGCTGGGCAAATTTATAATTCTTTTTTCTGAGAATATTCATGACTTTTTTCAGGAGGTTCTTGAAAGTGAAAGTGGAGGTCAGTCAGGTGACTAGCAAATGGTGGGGCCTCGGTTTTGAACAATGAGAGTTCCCATGGTTGGTGACTAATCCGATGATAATCCTCAGAGCACATCACAGACATTGTGCTTACACCTCCGGATGAGCTGTGTTCATCCTTCACTCTCCCCTTGGTCCTCCCGCTACCTCATAATGGCCAGAGGGGGGCTGTCGGACCAGGGAAGCCTTGCAGAGAAGTCCTGGTTCACTGTGGGAAAACGAAAAGGCATCACAATTCTCTTCAATTTCTCACCCAACCATTCAGCTACGATGTATGCAGGCGGTTAAACAGAAGCGAAATCCAGGGAGGGGGTTGTAACTACAAAGGCCGCATGCTTGGCCTTCCTTTAAAACTGAAGATCCTCTTGCAGGCGGGGATTTTTTTAAAAATCAGATAAATAAATAACTATCATGTCTCCCCTTTGCCAGAACTGAGTGCTACTGAAGGAAGAAAAGGAAGCAGTAAACCGTGTGCTTGCCACTCTGTACTCAATGATGTAAATCATAAATTGTAGAACTCTTATTTATGTGAAAGGCGCCTCACACACCTCAATATTATGAGGCTCTATCAGGCCACTGAGAAGATAATAAACATTTGGTCCCCGTTGTTTTCATAGGCCGTGGGAAGAGTTTGTAACGACATAAACTTTCTTGGAAAGAGGCAGCCATATCGCATCTCCCAGGTAGCACAGGTGGCCCCACACCAGAGGTGGATGGCCCTTAGGGTCCCTGGGCTCTAGTGCTGACACTGCGCCCGTGCCACCCCACACAAGACATCACCACTGAGCAGCACTACCTATCTGTGAAATGAACTTCTGAGAAATGTCTTAAGATCAAGTGAGAGAACATGGTCGAAAGCCCTTTGTAAATATTAAAGCACTTTACAAATACCTGCAGTTTGTAGAATATCATGTGAGTAGAGGGTTTTGCAACATTAGCACTGTTGATATTTTGGGTGAAATCATTCTGTTTTGGTAGAGAGAGCCGTCCCATGCATTATTAGATTTTGAACAGCATCCTTGTCCTTTACCCACTAGATGTCAGCAGCATGCTCCCCCATTAGTACCCATCCACCCAGTCAGGACTACCAAAAATGTCCCCAGTAATTGCCAAATGTCCCCTGGGGGGCAAATCTTCCCAACTGATTTCGTGACCTTCTGATGTTACTTAAACTCCCCAAACCTTGATCTCCTGATCTGTGGACTGAGGATAATAATCATCATACCTCCTCATAGGCACCATTTACACTGAGTGGCCAAATTATTATGACTGGCCAGATTATTATGACCACCCCATCAGTACTTCATTGACACTTCCAAAAATACTGAATATTGAAAACTTGCTAAGCAAATACTCTCAAGGTTTTATTATTATTATTATTTGCATAACTAATTCACTTCATTGGATTGATGGGGTGGTCATAATAATCTGGCCAGTCATAATAATCTGGCCACTTAATGTAATTCTCGTTGTCAGGATTAAATGAGATCATGCACAAAAGCAGTAACACTGCATGCTACATACACATGGTACATGATCAGGAACTGTTTGCTATTATTTTAAGAGCATTGGCATAATGCTCCCTTTGAATGAGAAGATAATCCTGCTCAGCCACCACCCATAGACTTTGCACCTAAGAGTCTATCTAGTCAAGAACAGTGATAGGTTTGCGTCAAAGCACGCATGAACACGTGACCTGAAATAGACATTGGTGTGTGGCTTGCCCGAGTGCTCTGACCCCTTCCTTGTCTCTGTCCTTTTGCTAGATAGCATCATCTATTTCAGCTCCTCCCACCCCACCCCGGTACCCTGCTAGGCCTTTGTTGCTTTCTCCTCCCCCTGCAGACCTGCTTCTAGGACAGCATCTGATCAGCTCATTCATGTCTGAGCAGGTTTGTCTATAGAGCTTAATATGTTCTCTTCATGGGAGCACTGGAGTAAGTTAAAGAATTTACTTCGAGCATCAACAGGCCAGTGAACTATGTATTTAAGTAGCGAAAGTGCCTTGGAGATTTGTGTGTGTGCTCTACTCATCGTGTTGGTCCTGCGGGCACCCTGTGCTGAGTTAAAGAAGCCTGCTGAACAGCGCACCTATTAAGTGAGCTCGATACTGTGGTGTTAGTTCTTGAGGTTGGGGGGCAGGTGAGAGAAGCACTGATGTTTCTCGTGAAATATAGGAGCCCGATAAGCTACTCTGATTCTCCCATGTTTGGCACCATTTGAACAACAGATACAGAGGATGAAGTTCAAAATGTCTTCTGTTCGAGATAAAACAATTTGATGTCTGGAGCTTTAGACTGACTGCCAAGGGCACTTGCTAAGTCTTCACCCCCTGACCAGACAGACTTGATGTCCCTCACCCCCAGTCTTTGCCCCAGCTGCCCCGCTAGAGCAGATCCAGTGAAGGGAAGACAGGAGCTCAGATGTATTTCTCTATCATTAGACCCTCCACATAGGAACACAAGCCCGGGGAGCAGACACTGCCTCCTCAATTCTGTAGCCTGTCCTAGTGGCCTTGACCTCTAACCCTGCGTTATACTCTGCATAGGTGTGCATGCTGGCTTCATTCTAACATTTCCCAAAATGCGTCTATGAATGTTTGTCGTGTTAGAAAAGTAATTAAGTTAGGGTGGTGAATGCTAAATACCATGGTGAAATCGTCTGGGAAAATTTGTGTGGTGGTTTTGTTTTTGTTTTTGTTTGTTTTTTTGCTGGACTTCTCGGAGCTATTAGTGTACAAACATGCTCTGTAGGTTCTTAAGCAGTTGGTTCACCACACACACTGCCCCACACTGATGTGCCTTTTCCCCTGGGCACCCAGCACCCTTTGATAAATGCTGCCTTAAGCTAGTAGAGAAGGGTATTTTTTTTGTAATTTTTTAAACTAGCAAACAAAGTAGGTTGGAACTGTACTAATGGAAAGGCATGCAAAATAATTGCCCTGATGTAGCATGAGAGAAAGACTGAGACCCACGACTTTTGGTGTAGTTCTCTGCTATATCCAAAGGATACTTTTATGGGCACTGTGGAAACTTGCTTATAGCTTTAAACCAAATATATACAGAAGCCCCTTGGCTTACCACGGGGTTAAACCCATCGTAAGTCGAAAATGCTTACAGTTGGGCAAAACCATCTTGCTGCCACTGCAATGGAGCATCGTACAACATATTGCTAGACCTGGAAAGATCAAAATTCAAAATGTGATGTATGATTTCCACTGAGTGTGCATCACTTTCACACCATCGTGAAGTTGAAAAATCATAAGTCAAACCAACCGTATGTCAGGGACTGACTACATCATGTCTGTATGTACACACACACTACACACGGTTCCCTGATGATGAATGGATGGTTTTTATTTCCTACTTTTTGTTTTGCTGATGTCCCATGTGAATTTTAATTTTCCCTCCTGTGACTTGAGGCATTTTTTTTATTAATTTGATGAAGTACCCTATGATGTAGTTACATGGACTCAGATCAATGGAGTAGTTTATATGACTGTGGGAGAAAGACTTCCCTCCCTCCCTCCCCCCTTGTGTTAATGTTGGTTACAGCTTCTTTGCAAAAAGTTGTATTTTGTGCTGTGCTAACAGGAGAGCCCAGCCCCCCAACATCTTGGTTCTAAACTGGAGTGAAAGGTAAAGCTAACTGGCTCTGGGACCATGCCCGGGGTCTGCTCAGCCAGGCTCAGGGCCTGGCCAGGAGGGACTTGAACCCTGGTGAACTCTTCAAGAGCCCTGAGGTTACCATCGCCTCCTTGTGACAATTGCCTCAAGTCAGAGACCAGAGCCCTTCATAATTGATTTTTCTCCAGTTACAAAACTTCCTGTTCTTGCACAAAGTTTCCCCCCATGAAACTTGTGTGTCTTTTAGCTGGAAATGGTAGGGATTGGAAGAGGCGATAATGTAGGAAGCGGTGACCACACATCCTGGTTGTCCTTACACTTCTATGGCACGTGACTAGTTACAGTTGCCATAGCACTTCCATTATAAAACCCAGTTTTCAGGTGCTCACAACAGCCTGGGGTGGGGGAGGGTGGGGAGGAAGTGACTCTTTGGGCTGAAATATCTCATATCCCTTCTCACCTCCTGGGTGAAAGTCTTGTTCTAAAGTCTGGCCGAAAGCTCCGCATCTGTGACTGTGTAAAGCCTCTCAAATGACCCATGGAAGAGGGGGTGAGGGATGAGGTTAGAGACTTCATAGGCATGGGATCTGAGCTATTAAGGGTCCTCATCTGCATGATGTTTGGAAGTTGGGACTCCTTGATCACATTGTGGACTCCGTCCTGGATTTTGCAGGTCACCCATTTCCCTGATTCCTGGGTGTGGAAGGAAGGTAGAAAGCTCTAGAAGTAGGCGAGTGAAGTAATCTGCAGGGAAAACTAGGATTTGACCTCATGCATCTTGACAGCCTGTGTCGAAGTAGGCACTGGTCTGATGGCTCTGGTCTGGCCTCACCATCACTCCTACTGCTCCATGCTGTGTGCACCCAGCTCTCTCAGCTGAGAATTCTTCTCCTGTCCTCTTCTACCTGAACCCTAAGCTTCCTATGAAATGTAGCTCATGCGCCACCTTCTGTGTGAAGCCCTCCACCCCTCCTGTCAGCTACGCCTTTCTTACTCTGCATGCTTACAGCATGTTACCTGCACTGCTGATGTAGCCCTCAGTTCATTCTCCCTCTAGTCTACTTCTTCATGCCTCTGCCTCTGCCCCTCCCTTCCTTTAGCTTGCAAGCTTTCCACACTAAGGGTTCTTGAACTTCTGAGATCATTGCAATACTGCCTTCAGATGGGGACTCAGTAAGTGTCGTTAGATCATTTCATTATTGCCACTTACTGAATGGCAGACATAGGCCTGGGCCTCTTTAATGTGATCGTGCTCTTTGAGATTTCCACTAAGAAAAACCTAAATGGATGTGATTGTTGCTCTCGGTTAACCTGAGGGAAAAAATTAAATAAAGCTAGCAGACCAATATGGGACCCAACGCTAGCTGTCACAGGTAATGCTTTTGTGATGGAGGGGTGGGCGTGGGGAAGGTCTGTTCTGGGTCTCTCTGCTTAGTCATGGGAAGCTTTTTATAAAAAGCTAAGTGTAGCCTGGTTGGTGTGGCTCAGTGGTTGAGTGCTGACCTATGAACCAGGAGGTCACAGCTCGATACCAGGTCAGTGCACATGCCTGGGTTGTGGGCTCCATTCCCAGTGTGGGGTGTGCAGGAGGAAGCCAATCAATGATTCTCTCTCATCATTGATGTTTCTATCTCTCTCTCCCTCTCCCTTCCTCTCTGAAATCAATAAAAATGTATTTTTTTAAAGAGATTAACCCAGACTATTTTCTATGATGGTTTTCAAATGTTCTTTCTTTAATGTTTTCTTTAATTATTTGTCTCTTTATTTTATTCTATTCTATTTTTTTCATCGCCATTTATCCCCCCCATACCCTCCTCCACGTCCATGAACGCCCTCCCCCTGACAATCACCACACTTCTGTCCATCGTTCTCCAAATACATCAACTTGCTATGGAACCTATGGCAAAAGTTAGTCCTTTTACCAACAATATGCCTCAGGAGGGCTAAATCTTTTCTTTAACATGAGCCTGCACTGTGCCCTCATTCTTGTAATATTATTGGAAAGTCATAATAACTCTAAACACACAGAGTGTCTCAAAGTGAGGTTTAAAACATTGTGCCTCCCCCATTTTCTGCACCTCTTATTAATGGCTCCTTACAATTGTGTGTAACCATCGTGGCGTCTTCTTGTGTCTCTGTGGTATTGAACTTGAGGCTTGTTCTGTGAGGAGACCCTGACAGGGAGGATCCGGGGAATGATCAGAGCCTGCACTTGCTCCTTTGTTTTGTCTGCTGCCTCGCCCTCCGGCAGGACACCAGCAGCCAGCACACTGCGAGCATTGGGAGTTCCCATCTCTGTGCGATTGTGGGGTTTGTTACCCTATTACTGAACAAGCTATCTCTTTTGATAGAATGCCCCTCCGGTCAATTTTCAAATGGATTTGGGTGTTGGAAGATCGTCTCAGCTTCTGTGATTAAATCCAACTCCGGATTTAAAAGCAGGCATTCCACACATTGGGATAATTAACAAAAGCTTATCCCACTTTATCCTAAATCCCCGTTGACCTAGTTTAAGTGCGATGCTTCGGAGTTGTGATCCAAAGGTGGAGACAGAGTTAGCCTGCAGCACCTTGCCCCTCCCCCATCCTTGCTTTCCACCCCCAAGTTTCCTCCTTCCATGCCTAACTATCCCACCTAGAAGTTAAACTGAGCTGAATGCTCTCTCTCTCTCTCTCTCTCTCTCTCTCTCTCTCTCTCTCTCTCTCTCTCTCTCTCTCTCTTTTAGAAATAACACCAGGTGCAAGCTCAGCAGTAGGACTCCAGGATAGTGAGCACTGAGACAGGGAATCAGATAGGTCTGGGCTCACCTTGAAGGCGCTGAATGCTCCTATTCGCACGACCTTGAAAATGTTAGGTGCACACACTCGGTGAAGCATGAGAAAAATGTGTCTTTCTCCAGTGCTGCTAAGCACTATGGTGATGACAGCTGCCTCTCTCCTCCTTTCTTTGCCCTTCTCCACCTCTCTCCCTCTCTCTCTCTCTCTCTCTCTCTCTCTCTCTCTCTCTCACACACACACACACACACACACACACACACACTCACATACATGGTCAAGGGAGGAGAAGGAAAAGGAATAACAAAGGAATCTGGCAAGAACGTCTGAACTCTCACATAAAACAATACCGTTCAACTCTGCTCTCTATTCTATCCTTAACTCCAGAGAGGAAAAATATAAAAATAACAAGTCCTATTAAATAAGCAATTTCAAAAGAGGGTGAAATGGCATTTAAAGGGACACCCAGAATTGCTCTTGACTCAAAAAAGTTTTACCACTGTGCGGCGAGCACACGCTCTTTTCCTTCCTTCCTCCCCACTTTTTTGACCTCTGCCGTTATCTCTAGATTTATCAGCAACACTAGATGGCTTTTCACATCAGTAAGCACCATCCAAAATATAACAATCAGAGGGAATCAGAGAAAATAAATCAATGTCCTCACACAGCCAGCCAGTTTTGGCAAGCGCTCTTTATTCATAAAAGCTACAGTTCACCGGGGACTCTCTTGTCTCGCAGCCACAATGCCCTTGATTCAGATGCCAGCGTGGTGAGCGCCAGGTGGCAGCCAAGATGGGAAGACGCGCATTGTTCCATCCGGGTGCTTTGTTCCCCTACTGCCTCTGGTCTCCCTCTTTTTAAATCTCAGTGGCGCACTTCATTCTAGCAATTCTATAGGATTGTTACCCTAATGAATTGAAGGTAGAAATTAAAGTTGAGCTGACCTTTGGGGGGAGGGGGGCAGAAGGAGGGGGTTATAAGAAGGAGGGCTCTGGTCCCGCCCACAGTTTCTGGTGCCTTTCTCTGGTCTTGCTCATCACCGCTCCTCAGTGGTCATCATCATGCCCATCTGAGTAGGAAGACTTGCATTTTTCAGCTCTGTGTTCTGTCCAGGGTTAATTGCATCTTTTCCCCAAAGGGACTCTGTTTCCGAGCAGACACAACAGAGGCTGCGTCTCAGATCCCCTCCCGTTTCCCAGCTTGCATTTGCATTCATAAGGGTCTCCCTTCCTCTCTTTCTGAAAGCCTGTTTATGTCTGGGGTCCAAGGGGTTCCTCTCAATGCTTTGTCTCTCAGTTAGGGACTTGAGAAAGGTGAACAGGAGAGAGATCAGAGACTAGAGCTGTGGGTAGGAGAAGAGGATACAACAAAAGCATTCTTTACCAGTAAATAATGGCTCCGAGGCCTGAAAACACAGAGTAAATAAATCCGCTGACAATAATTAATTAACAATAATAGTTTGCACTGGGAGCTCGGCTTTCATCAGGCAACCTCAAAGCACTTCACACACCACACTTAATTAAGGCTCCCGGCCGCCTGTGGAAAGTTCACAGGTATTAATAGCACCTTTTTTCCAGCACAAAAACAAAGGCACCGTGGCTCAGTGGCTCATCCAGCGGCCAGTTACTCTGAATTCACTGCCCAGTGGGGAGGAAAGGAGCCTTTTCAGGTGACCAGGGTCCAAGTCTGTGTCAGGCCGTGACCTAGCTGGTGACCTAGTGAGTGTGTAGTGCTGGTGGTTAGTTTCGAGGTTCCACCAAGCTGCTGGGAGTGTCATTCACTCATCTTGGTTCTCACCTAGACCGACTAGCTGGCTTGCAGCCTCTTATCTGGTCAGAGCTTGGCCCATCTCAGTTTCCCGTGCCCAAAGCCAGCTGGGAGGTGAGCTCTCCTGCCCGGACGGTATTTAATTTGTGTCTGCGTGATGAGGGGAGTCACCTTGCCCTTTACCTCTGTGTTCTCCGGGCCGCCTGTTTGCCAGGCTTCCTTGAGCTGACGCCGTGTCATGGGGGTTGATGGAGAGGGACCTGGGAGGAGCAGAGGAGAGACACTCCCATCTGTCTGGTGGCTCTGCTCATCCTCCTGTTGGCTTCGGCTGGCAGCTGCTGCCGAGTCCCTCCTGCCCCCCTCCCCCAGATGGAAGGAGGGAAGATTAGCTGGCTCCCCTGCATCTCGTGCCAGGCCTGTGTGGTGGATTAGGTTGGCAGAGAGACCCAAATAGCTTCATCTTCGGGAGGGAGATGCTCTTTCTCAAGGTCACGGTGCAGCGTGCGTATGTTTCTGAGTTGCTCTGTGAAGCTGCCTTCTGGGTTCGCTCAGTTCCTCGGTTCTGGGCCACGAGTGATTCCTACACTTTCCTGGTATGATGTTGCTTTTTATGTCAAACATTTCTCAGCACACACTCCTTGCCAATTCCCCCCAGTCAGGAGTTACATCATCATTAAATACTTATTTTATGGGGAAATGCATAATGACAAACTGTTACTAAAAATTCAGTAATGATCTTATATAGATATATATTTTATATATAATGGTATAAAATAACTTGAAAATAAATGTAGTGTAGATTATTACAAAGCACTGATTATTTTTAATTTTAAATTACAGTTGACATACATCTTTGTATTAGTTTCAGGTGTACACCCCAGTGACCAGGCATTATATAACAAGTGATCACTCAATAAACCCCGCACCCACGCCTAGTTATTTGAATATTATTGACTAATATTTTTAGGTGAGAGACAACAGTTAATGTGCACGCAAATTTAAAACTGCTCGGAATAACTCCATATCCTTTCAGGGCCCTTGGTGCGTAGGTTGGAAAATTTAGGTTTATCAGGTGTGGAGAGTGGCTTCAGCATTTGGAGAGGTTCAAGCCTGGGACTGAGAGGGCACGATCCTCCCGTGGCAAAGCCACGTGTAAGTCCCAGCACAATTACTATGGCCAAAGGCTATGGCTGCACTCTTGACCTTATGGTCCGAACCTGTGGTCCCACGTGACTAAGTGATATGGGCTGTGGGAGGTGCAGCAAGTAAACAAAGCTTGATCAGGTGCATGTAATTGAGTAGATTGGAAACCCACGAGAACATTGTAAACATCTTGATCACGCCCTTACTTTGCCTGGTGGAATCTGGCTATAAAATAAAGACTCGGCTTGCAGGCTGTGGCGCTGTCTCCATTAGAGAGGGCAGCGTCCTACCCAGCCCCAGCTTTCTTCTCTTGTCTGTCTTTTCTAAATCCTTTACTGGCCCCTCTCAGGCTCACCGAACCTGGCTGTGCTGGCTCGGCGCAACCATGTAAGCTTGTAAGGCATATAAAAGTTGGCGGGGGGGGGGCTAAATGTGAGAATTCACCAAAAGACCTAACACATCCCTGGATACTTAGACCATTTGGTGGCATTTCTAATTGGAGGGATACACAGGCCTTTTTTTAAGAATCCACACAGGCTGGTTTGGGAAAAGGTCTTGGACCTCAAGTAATACCTCTGTTGTAGGGTGTGTGTTTTTTCCTCTCCTTACTCTTTAGTGCCTCTTCCATGTCCTTTGTTTTCTGGGGATATCAAAGTATTTTCCTCACAGCAAGGGATGTAAAAATAATGCAAAACAGGACCATGGTGGATCTACAGTGTATTGGAGGAAGCTCTAAGTATTTTCTTTATTTGAATTTGAATTTTTCTTCCCATGCACTATTTAGGTCTAAGAGGCCACAAAAAGGGCCCTAGGAGGATCCAGAGAAATTGTTGCAAAGAGGACAAGCATAGCTTGACGATGCCAGTCATGGTGAGTGAGCATTTACTAGGCTCTTGCTGTGTCAATATATTTACAGAGATTAAATAATAAGGTTTATAGGAGATGTGGCTATCACTCCTACTGTTGTCTGTTTTCTGCACAGCAATCATGAAGAGTGGTTATTTGTATTCCTATGCGTGAGAAAATACGAACTCAAGGCCACAACGCTGGTGAATGGCAGAGCTGAAGTCAAGTGCAGGTTCAACTCAAGGTGAGAAGCTTGGGCTATGGCTCAGCATGTCTGTTAGGCAGCTCACTTGTTCCTGCGATGACTTGCCACACAGCTGTGTGGGCTACTAGTATCTGGTGCTTCTCAGTGTAGATGGCTGGCTGCCCAAGAAAAGGAGTGATGCCTAGTAGAGAGTTTCCCCAGAGCTGGTTCTGTGTGGTGGAATCAGAGACGCTAGTTTGGATGAAAAATTTATGAATCCCGAGCCAAGAGTTTTTAGTCCCAGATATACCAACTTTTCACAAGATGCTTAACTTCTCCAAACCTCCGTTTTCCTTTCTCTAAGTTGATGACGCCTTCAATCATCAGATAGTTGGGTTTTTTTTTGAGTCTTACCCTTGAACTAGCCACAGTGTTGGGTGCTTGTTTCTACCCTTTATGAACTCCAGCCAGTGGTGGATGAATATAAAAACGTAATGATTATTCAGTGTAACAAGTGAAATAATAGACACCTGGAAACCCTACAGTGAATGCCTGGTAGACTCAGGGAAGGCTTCGCAGAAAAAAAGTGACATTTGAATCAGGTCTTAAAGACCTACAAATTGACCGGACAGGGAATTCAATGCAATTCAATTGGGATGTGTGTTTGTGCGTTTCGATTATGTATCAGTTATTGGACTGGGCTTTGGATATACCATGGTGAAGAAGACAGATCACCCTTTCCTGAGATGCTTGGTCTGATTAGGGAGGAAGGTCGGTAAATATGGGACATTAACAACTCCAATGAGCACACACAGGAGCACTTGCAACACAGTCTGTGGCATGGGGAGAATTGGTTGACAACTGGTTGTGTTCAGGCGATGCATTGGTTATGAAAGGGCACGGCCTTTGTGCAGTGTCCATGGGTGAAAATGGAGACAACAGGCCTGGACTGCGATATAAGGGGAAGATGGTTAAGAGTGACACATGCCTAGTGAAAACTATGAGTTTTAACTTGAGATAATGGAGAACGTTAATCAGGAGAACAGATCAAAGGAGAACAATTTTGGGAGGAGGGGAAGAGATTTCCTCTGAAATTGGACATAATCATCTGGAGGTGTGAGTGCAGGTAGAATAGGACATCCATTCAGGAAGCTCTTGCAATGGGGGCAGCAGGAGGGTTAGTAGAATGAGAAGAGCCTAGCTAGGAAACGGCTCTGAATTAGAAGAGACCATTTATGGATTGACGAAGGTTGGGGTGGGGTGGGGGGTGAGATTGACTCAGGGGTCATTTATAGGTTTCCATCTTGAAAGATGGGGTGGAGTAAGAACAGGATCTAGTTGGCTGAAGATCAACACTGCAGCTGGAAGAGAAGGTCTGATAGAACGTGTGTTCACACCTGGACGTGTTCACGGAGATGCCTGTTAGAGCCTGGGGCGAAGGTGTCTGCTTGGTCCCATGGACTTTACGCCCAGACTTCAGGAGAAAGGTAAGAAGTAGAGGTGTGAATCTAGTAATTATAAAGCTATGGGGGCAACTATGAGGATGGACATGATGAGAATGGATGCCAACGATAAATCCCCAGGAAAGGGAACATTTGGGGGGCCCCACTGAAGTGAATTAGCTATTGAAAAGGTTGTAAGAAAAAACCAGGGGGCTATGATGATGATCGGGGGCTCTGAGTAAGATCCTGGAGGTTGAGAGAGGATGGTTGGTGGGCAAGGCAGCCTAAGGTGCAAAGCAGAATAGAGATGGAACATGAGTCACTGCGTTGGGTTGGCAGTTGGGGGACCACTGGTGGACCCCAAAAAAACTACCATCTCCCCTGTGAACTTTACACGGCTGCTCCGTGCTGCTGACGAGACGATGTATGTGAAAACAATAGACTGTGAGATGCTGGACAAATGTCAAGTATGTGTTCCCCGCCTGCATCTCTCCTCCTTCCCCTTCCACCCCTCACACTTCAGGCACTATTTTCAGCTGCCAATCCCTTCTTGAAAATGAGGCTACCTGTATTGCTTATTCACTCCCCCTTCCCTACCCCATGCTGTTGCTCTTCTTTTCTTCGTTCATGCTGCTCCTTCTGCCAAGAAAGTCTTACGACCTCATCCTGTGCCTTATTAGCTCCTCTGTATCGTTGGGACTAGTGTTGAATAGCTCCTCATCCAGGAAGCCTTCCTTTATTCTCAGCAATGGAAACCGCTCTCTGGACCCCTCCCACCACACACCCAAGGCTGGGTAAATGCTCCTCCTATAGTCTTTTCCAGCACCCTGAGCACCTCTGTTTCATCATATGCCCACATCTACCATCCGTTATATTTTTATAAAGTGTTCATGTAATGTCCATTATCTGTGCTCTATTTATGAGCGGGAGCCCTGTCTCAGGCTCTGAGAATTCCCAGCTCAATGCCTGACACTTAACAGATCCTCGATAAATCGTTGTTGAACATGAATGAACAAATAAGATGCAGACACCCAGGTGGTGTTTTTCTTCTCTGGAAGTCAGAGCACTCAACCTCTGAATAACAGCCTTCGACCGCTCACCTCGGAAGCCAAGCGGTTGGCGGGAGCTGTGACCAGACCAGCTGACAGCACTAATTAAAACATCGAGCCACATGCATGCAAATCCAGAAGCAGCCTGTCAGGGAAGATAACTTCTGATCCCATCTCATCCCCAGAGCTTTCCCTGAGCCCAGCTGTTTAGAAGCGATCTGCAGTGTGGCCACTTGATACAATGATTTCTGTTTGGGAAGTGTGGGTGGGCATGTCTGTGTGTGAAACCCAGACAGCCGGGGCAGGACCTGATGGGCAGTCAAGTGGCAGAGGCTTCAGGGATGAAAAACACGATGGAAAAACTTCCAGGGACCTCATCAAGTCTGGGGTTAAAGGGCACGAACAAGGGAAGAGATACCTGATTGCCATGCTTCCCTTAGACTACCGGGCTTTAATGTTCAATGCAGCCTTGAGCCACAAACACAAAGCCATAGGCACGACCCGTGGACAAATTATGTCAGCAGCTCTTGGCCTCTGAGCTGGGGCTTAACTCCTTCCAGGCACCAGATCCAACACAGAGCAAGAGAGAGGCTTACTTGACTCAGTGAGTTATCTTCTAAGAATCTGAAATGCTGTTCAGAGGAAAGGTGACTGAGGCGGAGAGGGGAATCTGGGCTCTGGCCCCAGCTCTGTTGCAAATGGGCTGTGTGACCCTGTGCAAATCACTTGGCCTCTCTGAGCCTGTATTTCCGCATCCTTAAAACGAGGGGTTTGAGACAAACAGATCTCTTGGAGCTCTTCTTAGACTATGACTATAAAATGCTCCTCTCTCGATGCTGTTGATGAGGATCAGCTAAGACCAAGTTCATTTAGAGCTTTTGAACCCGACCCCGGCATATCCAGAGCTGGGCCGCCTCCCCAGTTTGGACCACTCTCTTCTCTTCTGACTCGGGCTGGTTTTGCCAAGTGCACTGGTTCCAGCGTGTTGTCTATTTGGAGGAGGCCCCGTTACCTACCTTCTCTGGCCTTTAGGATCCCCCTTCTCTTAGTCTGGCTTTTGGCAATGCTGCTGGGCAGCTGTGAGCATCCAGTCAGGCGATTGCCTTGTCCTGTCACGAAATACGTGCAGAGAAGAAAAAAGAGAAAATGGAAATTCGGTGCACTTGTGCCAGGGCGCCCTCGTGGAACTCACATGGCTCTCTGCAGCTGCACGCAGACGGGAGCAGCATCTCCATCCGAGGGCCTCCTGCAATAATATTCCATCACCATGTCAGACCTGGAGGAGTTCACCTGTCCGGCCGGCTCTGCGCGGCCGCCTTCAGCTGGCTGAGCCAGGGGGGCGCTACTCTGCTCTGTGTGCTGCTGGCCCAGGTGGCTCTCCATCCTTATTAGCTGCAGAGCGGGTGGCTAGAGTTTTCAGGGAGCTGTAAAGAATTGCAACGTCTCCTGTGCACGGAGGGATGGCACCGAATCAGTAACTCCCTAAGCAGGGCCTTCATTTTACTCGCATTTCCTTTCAGACGCTCAATGGCTACCAGTTCAGCCGTAATCATCTGCATTCAACGCAGTCAGCAGGGGAGCAGTAACCCACAGGAATCACAGGTTTTATTTAATAGCCTCCATTCATTTAACAAGTATTTATTAAATGCCTACTATGTGCCAGCCATTCCTGCTAGATGCCAGGAACACAGGCATGAGTAAACCATACACTCTGGCACATAAGAGAGCATCAGAGAGACAATATGTCATCAGAGACATTGGCTCAGGGGTGCCGTTGGAGCAGGTGGAGAGAATGGCCAACCCTTCTGGGGAAATGGGGCAAGTTCCATAGCAGAGGAATTTTAAAAAATCGACAGTGGGGAAGGTTGCAGGAGGGAAGTGAGGACCGTCCCAGCAAAGCATGCAGGGATGAAAAAGGACAGCACTGCCTGGCGGAGTGGTTCAGTGGTTGACTGTCGACCTAAGAACCAGGAGATCACGGTTCTATTCAGGGTGAGGGCACAGGCCCGGGTTGCAGGCTTGATCTCCAGTGTGGGATGTGCGGAAGGCAGCCAATCAATGATGCTCTCTCATCATTGATGTTTCTCTCCCTCTCCCTCAATGAAAAAAAAAGTAGCCCTAACCGGTTTGGCTCAGTGGATAGAGAGTCGGCCTGCAGACTGAAGGATCACAGGTTCGATTCCGGTCAAGGGCATGTACCTTGGTTGCGGGCACATCCCCAGTAGGTGTGCAGGAGGCAGCTGATCGATGTTTCTCTCTCATCGATGTTTCTAACTCTCTATCCCTCTCCCTTCCTCTCTGTAAAAAATCAAAGATTCCTGCTGCCCAGGCTTGTGCACCTGGAGGAGAAACACAAGACGAATGGACTTGTTCCACAGCTGCATGGAGGGCCTGTCTCCCTCTTCAGGGGAGAGTCTGGTCTTGGGAAATCTTTCCACTTCCGTGGGGAGGAAGGGGCAGGGGTCCAGCATCAGGACCGGGCACAGCACACAGCCCTGCCGAGAGGAGATAACTCCAGAAACAGCCACGGGGTGAAGTAAGTCAGCAAAAATATAATGAAGCCTCTTTTCTGAGGCCAAGGGGCAGCCCTGCTCTGCTCACCTCTCGGACGAGAGCTCGCTGATAAGTGTGTATTAGCGCGCAGAATCACAGGCAGCAATTACCAGGCAGGGATTTAGTCTGCGAGGTGAGATGAGAGAGATTGGAGCTGGTGTGCTCGGCCCCCTCTCCCGGGGATGATGTCTGTGGACAGAGGCTGTCTGCCCTGTGACCTGGAGAAAGGAATGAAATTTGGAATTCTAGAGGCCCTGCGGCCCTACTGTAGAGAAACCTCAAACTCCCCCTTGTACTAAAACGGAGAGACTCGACATGCTTTTACCAAACTACCAAGGTAGAATGTTAGGGAAATTCCATCGAATCACCCTGTTGTCTCATTAAAATAGAGCCATTCTGAGGGCCCCAGAGCCAAACTCCAACTCACCCCACCAGGACAGTCCACGTTGGATACTGAGGGCCGTTTTTATTTGAACTTTTGTTTTTATTTCTCAGCTTTGGCTCTTACTGCCTGAACCCCATAGTGTTTTGTTTCGTGCCACTGCTGTTTTTCTGGGTTTGGGAAGTCGTTTCTTTTCCTAAGTGAGGACTTGTGGTCAGTGAGCAGCGGCAGCGTCTCCCGGTGGATGAGACACACAGATCCACACCCCGTCTCCCCACCTTGCTTTCCAGGAAGCCGAGGACTGATTCCACGTGGAGGATTTTGGGGCCACGTAGCAGAGTTTCTGAATCGGCACTCTCAGACCCCTCAGCCTCCTGCCTGGGCATCAGGGAGGCACCTGGGTGCAGGACCCACTGAGCCTGAGGACAGGAGGCACTGGGTTCTGGACACCTCTGCTGCCACAGCACAGCCAAAGTGCCCCAGAAGCCTCTAGCGCCCCTGCCTGGGCAGCGCTTGGTCTCTCAGGCCCAGGTATTCCTTGAGCCTAAAGACAGCACCCAGCCATAGTCCCCCCAACAGTACATCCATGCTGACCTCAGGCCCCATGGACATAAGCAAGGCACCCAGCTAGCCAGCTCACCGGCCGCTCCTCCTTCCTGTTCCAGCTATAATTGGGAAAATACCTTCTTGTCTTAAAAATGCATGGGCACAGAAGATGAATGGGACTGCGAGTTAAATCCGCTTTTCCTATTCTACTCGAGCCTGATGTTTATTTTCCACAGAAACTAAATAATGGATCTAAAATGTTTGCTATTACTTTAAGGAGCTGCTGATGCGTCATAGACATCTTTGAAAACATTCTCTTTAGATTCACGATTTTATTTCAAATGTAGCCATTTTCTCCCCCTTCTCCTCCTCCCTCATTTGTTTGCAAACTCTTTGCAAGGGAAACAAGCCTGGCTTATCCAGGGGTCCCAGCAACGGTGTTCCCTTATGCGGAGCTGGAGTCCCCGGGTTTGAGCTCAGGCCTTGCCAATGTGTAGGGGCATGGACCACAGCCACCGGTCCCATTCCTAATCCCGGGGACAGGTGCTCTGCTGGCACCCATCTCCTCCCTTAATATCCTCCCCTGACACATGAGCGTGGAGAAAAGGAGAGACTGAGTCAAGGTCACATAGGAGTTTGATGACAGAGTTAAAATTCTTATCGTTGCTCATTGTTTCATTCTTATGCCTCTTGATTCCTAATGCTGTGGGTTTAACTATTAGTCCATGAAACAAAGGACCGATAGACATAAAGGAAAAAATATTGAATTCATTAAAGGTCCATTACATAATTGTTTAAACACATAATGTTGGTGTTGGTAGAGAACTTTTGATTGTTTATTCCAACCCCATCTTATGACTGGTGAAGAAACTAAGATTAGAAAAGGGTTCAAGTGCCTGCCCAGTTCAAGGTCATCTGAGTAGGGGGTAGGACCAAGGCTGGGACTCCGATATCTCTGCTTAGGGCTCTTGCCTCCCCTCTCCCTGGACTCACGCTTTCTGCAGGAAACAGAAATTCAGTAGGCGTACTTGGTTGTTCGGGTTAGGCCAGTGGTCGGCAAACTGCGGCTCGCGAGCCACACGCGGCTCTTTGGCCCCTTCAGTGTGGCTCTTCCACAAAATGCCGGCTCTTCCACAAAATGCTGACTTCTGCGCATGGGCCACGAAGTTTTAATCGCACTGTACGTGCGCGCCTGCACATGGTATTTTGTAGAAGAGCCACACTCAAGGGGCTGCAGTCTGCCGACTACTGGGATAGGCAATTGCTGTTCAAAGAACCTTCCCTTGAAGTCTACTGCTTAGGTCCTAATGACTACAGCACATTTAGAAGACTGGTTCCTGCCTCCAGGAGCTCAGAAAGTGAGGGCTTACTAGCCTCACCCTTGCTTCTCCATTCTCTAAAGCAGAGATTCTTAGCCTGGGGCTTTCATTCTATTTGCCAGAGGACATTTTACAAAAATCCACCCCCAACTACTAAGACTTTCTGCAGGAACATGTGAGGTATATGCACTTTGCACAACCTCCCCTAGGGAAGTCGAGGAAGCTCTTAAGAATCACAGTTCTTGAGCATCCTGCTGGTTGATGAGGGTAGTCATAGAAAGGAGTAAGGTTGGACCCGAGGGAGGGAGGTGGACAGTGTGAGTTTCTGTCTGTAGTCTAGAGAAATCTTCCAAATAGGAGGACTTGATTACCCTCTTTCCTAATAGAACCTGGGAACTAGCCTCCTGATGTCTGTGTAGGGATGGGGAACCACCAAGTCTACATGACAGTCACCTATTCCAGCCAGAGCCATCTCTTGGCACTCAGAACTTCCCGGAAAAATACCAGGTGAAGATTAATCACAGGATGCTTCGGTCTCTCACAAACTATGAGGCAGAATGTTGTGATTGATGCCAAAAGGTGAAGTCTAAAGCATCCCCCTTTCTTCTCCATTTTTTGTTATGGTCCTAACATTGGAAGATAGAACTGAGTTGGGATGGAGCCCTTGACCCTCAGGGATGGCCAGCATGGGTCAAAGGCTATTTTCAGGTGCCAACCTCTAGGATGAAAGACTTTCCCAGAAAAAGGTGGAGCTCCACCTAATATGCTCCTGGGCTGGTCCATGGGTCTGTGGTGCCTAGACTCCAGTTCAACTTATGAATAACTAGGAAGGGGCCTGTTTCTCTTCTGAAAGCCAAATTTAAATACGTTGTGCAGGCTCTGGCCTGCAGGGACACAGGTGAGAGGACACCAAAGGGTACTGAACAGACACATGGCTCAGGGTCTACCGTGGCCAGCATGCATGCTCCGCACATCCAGTCCAACCTCAGCCCCATGCTGTCCCTGCCCCCATCCTGTCCGTTCCTGGATTGGGGTGCAGCAAGGGGCAGAGGGAGGTGAGAGGTAGAGGGGCATCGCAGCACAAGGATGCTCTGGAAGCATAATAGAGATTAGCTCCAGCCAGGAATCAGCAGTACCCCTTGGTCTCAGCGAGGGAGGGCCTCTCACTCGCCCAGCCATCAGAAGCAGCCAGGTTCCTGAGCGGTCTCTGGTTCGGGCAGGTGTATTTGGAGAAGCCTGGACGGTCTGAGCAGGGGCTTACCCTGGAGGAAAGAACTCACAGAGCAACCGCTGCCTCATTTTCAGGGCCAGGCTTTTTCCTCTGGAATAAAAATCAGTGGGCTGTGGACCAAGTGACTACGAGAAACAAATTGATGGGCTTACTTTTAATTAAATGTAAAATTCTTTGCATGGGGCATGCATTTCCCAGTTTGCCCCTGTCCCTGCTTTCCTTTTATGCTGCACCCAGCTGAGTTTAACTTGTAGATCATTGCCCTTTTTACTGTGAGCCCTGCTGCCGTTGGAGTTTTCTGACTCCCTTGCTATTATTTGAGAGTCCAGACAAGCCCTACAGGTAAAGGCACTGTTATTATTCCCTCTTTTGTAGGTGAGGAAGCTGAGGCTACAAGAGAAAGGCTGCTTTGGCTGAAGTTTCAGAGCCAGGGTCAAAGGCAGCTCTCCGACTCCTGACTCACAGACTAAAAAGCAAATACTGTCTCGGCCTACATGTAATACAGTCTCTGGGACGCTATTGCCCACCCCAGTATCCCCCCATCTCCCTGCCCTGACCTTCTTGAACACGTAGGCACACACATGCCTGCACAAATACACATGGACACACACGTGCACACACTCATGCATACACAGGCTATGTTGGTATCATTGCACCTGGTGACACCCAAGTACATTTCTCTTCCTCCCCCTTTGTCCAAAAGATGACTTGGACATTAAGGGGGGAAATGTCACCCCACAATGATTAGGGATGCTGCGCATCTTTTCATATACCCGTTGACCATTTTTATGTTGTCTTTGGAGAAATGTCTATTCAATGCCTTCGCCCATGTTTGAACTGAGTTATTTAGCTTTTTGCTATTGAGTTGTAGGAACACCTTCACATTTAAGAGACAGGAGAATGCTGGTTGTCAGGCGTGGGGTGCACCAGCTGTGCCACATTGTGCCTATAGTTACAAATGCTGATTTTACGCTTAAAAATTTGTTAAGAGCAAGATCTCAAGTTAAACTGGGGAAGACGGGCACAATGAAAGGATTTAACAAAGAATCAACACTGCCTCTGTTTTTCAGGATTGCAGATAAGGCAGCAGAAACCTAGGATTGCTTGAATTGGAATCTGAACCATTTTCCCCTTCTTAATCCTGTTACCAAAGATTGGACCAGCCCTTGTGTCAACAATTTGTCCTGAAAGAAATCAGAGTTGCAAGTACAGGACCTCAAATAATCACTTGATTTGCATTTAACTTCCGGTGAGGGCCAGGTCATTCCCGGATGTTCTTTATGCTTTAAAATCCCCCCTCAGACGCAAATGCACATGCGTCTGTTCCTGGGAGCTCACCTCGCTGGGTCTGTGGCAACCACTGGGAGTCACCTGGCAGCAGGTGCCGGCAGTGCTGGCGGAGGGAAATGGCTGGGCTTGCCTTCTAGTGAGCAGAAAGCCCTCGGGCCCAGATTACTTTCTGCACAAGTATGAACAGTGATTCTGTCATCCTGACCCCTCAGGCTAACGTGGCTCAAAGGCCCAACCTTCCTTATCGCCCCTACACTGTGTTTCTGTGATGAAAAAAGAAAGCGTGTTCTCTCCCCTTGGAGAATCACTTCTTTCCCCCTGTGGAAGGCCAGGGGTCAGTTTTGAGGTGGTAGTGAACCATGCGGAGGTTTAGTGGCCACGGATGAGATCTGGCCAGTGCTGGGAAAGGTGTCACAGGCAACGGGTCAGACCCGCAAGAGGATGTTGCCTTCTCTTGCTGCCTCTGTGGATGAATTCCTTTGAATCTACTCAATTACATGCGCCTGATCAAGCTTTGTTTACTTGCTGCACCTCCCGCCGCCTATATCACTCAGACACGTGGCACTACAGGTTCAGACCATAAGGTCAAGCTTACAATGTATAGCCTTTGGCTATAATTGTGCTGGGAGGGCTTTGCCCTCCAAGCTGGGACTTGCACGTGGCTTTGCCATGAGGGGACCATGCCCTCTCATTAGCCCCAGGCTTGAACCTGTCCAAACGCTGTAGCCGCTTTCTACAATGACTTGGCTGATAAATACCTCTTCATTTCAGGCAGTGGACTAAATGTCACTTCCTCTAGGAAGCCTTCCCTGACCACCATTCCCTCCTCAGTTTTGGCTAGATGCTTCCTTCACATACCCTTAGAGTTCCTGTACTGTATCTCAGCACTTGTCACACCTCTTTACAAATACTGATTCATTGTAATTCTCCCCAACAGACTTTAAGGCTGGAAGGTCCAAGAAAGCGAGGGGACTATGACTATTGATTCTGGCCCCTCCAATACCTAGCAAAGTGCTTTCCATCAATAAATTGTAAATGATTTTTTTTTTTATTCTTATGAGGCACTTTCTTTCCCCTGCTCTGAAGAGAGTGCCAAACAATTTCTAACAAGATCAAAGTTTACCATTATGAATGAACATTCTCTTGTCTAAAAATGTTAGTCTTGTCTTTGTCTCCTCAAGAAACCATGAGCCCTTGGAGAATAGAAGCTGTATGTTCTACTTTGTCTTTCTCCCTCCCTCTGCAGGCTATTTCCTTCTATGAAGGAAATATGTAGTGCTGGATCTACAGTAGGTGCTCAATAAACAGTGTTATCTGACTGCAGTGGTTAACTCTCAGGTAGAAGGTATTATCTCTGCTTTAAGAGAGAAAACAAATTGCTTCAAACTTGCCTGAGTGTTTGGAATCAGACAAGAGTCCCTTTTAGATTGGGAAAATGGGACATGAGTAGGCCTTGCCCTCTTTCTTTCCTGCATGAAGCCTGCATTTCATTCAGCTGGAGACGCGTCTGCAGCCCATAACCCTTGGGACTGGAGAGGGATTATCTGGCCACTGGAGGGCTCTTACATTTTCCCATGTAATGCAATTGAAACCTGCCCAGAATGACTAAATAATTAATGCCGCATTGTACAACGTGTGCTCCGTACTTCCTATCACAATTTTTTAAATGCAGAATTTCAAAGAGGCCAGACTTAATTTACTGTGTGTTTTGCTTCTTCAACAAAAACATGAGATGAATAATTTCCCCACATCATGGCTTTACATTTCCCCACAAATAGGGCATCTGTTAACGTGGATTATTATGTATGTGATGCTAACATGATTAGGCTCAAACACCCAAAAAGCAAATAATTTTTTGAAAAGGAATTACTCATGAAAAAATGTGAACGAGAATCAAGGAAGAAAAAAATATCGAGAAAAACCTATAAGAGCAAGAAGTTGGAGTAAGTTTGGCATGTTGGAGCCAGAGGAGGAGCACTATTTGTTCAACAATATTTATCATGGGCCTACTGTGTGTCAAACACTATGCTAGCTGGGTACTGGGCATGCAAACAACAACTGATAATAGTAACAGCCTAAACCACTAAGGGCCAGATCTTGGTCTTGTCGACCACGAATCCTGGAAGCTTGGATCAGACCCTGACCTGCAGTAGGACTGGGTATATGGGTAACGTTTAGAATACCGCATCTATACCTTACATTATTTTAAGAGCTTTACACGTGTTCTCATTTTTTTTAATTTTTTTAAAAAAATATATGTTTATTTCCCTAATGGTTAGGGCCTAACTGGTTTGGCTCAGTAGATAGAGCATCAGCCTGCGGACTCAAGGGTCCCAGGTTCTATTCTGGTCAAGGGCATGTACCTTGGTTGCGGGCACATCCCCAGTAGGGAGTGTGCAGGAGGCAGCTGATCAATGTTTCTCTCTCATTGATGTTTCTAACTCTCTATCCCTCTCCCTCTCTGTAAAAAATCAATAAAATATATTAAGATATATTTTATTGATTTCAGAGAGAAAGGTAGTGGGAGAGAGAGATGGAAACATCAGTGATGAGAATCATTGATTGGCTGCCTCCTGCACGCCCCATACTGGGGATAGAGCCCGCAACCTGGGCATGTGCCCTTGACCGGAATTGAACCCAGGACCCTTCCATCTGCTGACCAGTGCTCTGTCCACTAAGCCAAACCAGCTAGTGCTACGTCTTAATCCAGACACGAATATTGTAAGGTCAGAAGTAGTACCATCCTTATTTACAGATGATGAGACTGGGGTTCAGTGAGATTAATTAAGTTGTCCTAGGTGACTGGAGATAAAATTAAAACCTAAATCTATCTGACATCAAGTCTGATATAAAAAAGTGTACTTTGACCATTAAGCTATACTCTATAAAGATGATATTCCCACAGTCTGGGCTTTTACACCTAGCGCCAGAAATAAACATGCAAGCCAAAATAAAAGCATGATGGGAGAAAGATACTCTGCTGCATCGCTCCCTGCCTGGAGGATTCCAGAGGAGTTTCACGTAGGAGTTAAAATTCTATCTGGCTCATGCAGGTGAGGTGAGGTGGCTACAGCTGATCGCCGGGAGTCACGTGCGTGGGTGAGAGAGAGACCTTCGCTGTCATGGGTCATTTGAAGTTATTTTTTATTAGACAACGGCCTATCTTACTCTGACTGCTGCACCACGATAAGGAGGCTTCTTTCAAACTGTAATGAAGTGTACTTATATATACTTTCAACTTTTTTGAAGTGAAGTCTACATATTGAAAAGAGCACATGGAGGACAGTGTACAGTTCAGTGAATTTTCATAAGCTGAACATAGAACAAGAAACAATTTTACTGGCGTCCAGGTAATCATTCTAATGCCCCTATCTTAGGTGCTTGGGGCTGCTGAAACAATTGACTAGAACAGGGGTGGGCAAACTTTTTGACTCGAGGGCCACAATGGGTTCTTAAACGGGACCGGAGGGCCGGAACAAAAGCATGGATGGAGTGTTTGTGTGAACTAATATAAATTCAAAGTAAACATCATTACATAAAAGGGTACGGTCTTTTTTTTTTTTTTTTTAGTTTTATTCATTTCAAACTGGCCGGATCTGGCCCGAGGGCCGTAGTTTGCCCACGGCTGGACTAGAGTCTGGGTGGCTTAAAACAACAGAAATGCATTCCTTCCCTCTTCTGAAGGCCAGAAGTCTGAAGTCAAGATGTAGGCATGCTCAGCCCCGCCTTCCCCTGGAGGCTCTGTCACCAATAGTCGGCATAGCTTGCTGTGTAGCTGTCTCCAACCTCTGTCTCCATCTTCACGGGGCATTCTCTTCTGTGGGTCTCATGTCTCCCTCTCCTTTCTCTTACAAGGACATCAGCCACCCTGATCCAGAAATTCTATCTCCAGAAACCCTATTTCAAGATTAGCTCCTCACTCATATGTGGAATCTAATGAATAAAATAAACTGTTGAACAAAATAGATCCAGAGACATAAAAGCATGGAACAGACTGTTGAATATAAGAGGGAAGGCAAGAAGGGGAAGCAGGGAGATGGGAGGGGGTTGGGAAGAGATCAACCAAAGAACTTGTATGCATATATGCATGACCCATGGACACAGACAATAGGGTGGTGGAGGCCTGCGGCAAGAAGGGTGGGCAAGATATAAAGGGTCAATGGGAGAAAAAGGGGACATTAATATTTTCAACAATAAAGATGAAAATAAAAAAGATCACATTCACAAGCATCAGAGTCAAGGACTTGCACATGCTTTTTTGGGAGGCACCATTGAACCTGCCACAGTCCCACCTTCTCCAAAGGCAAAGCTGTCCTGGCTTTTCACAACTTTACCTGTCTTTCTACTTCACATAAAAGGAATCATAGAGTTTTTACTGTCTGTGTTTGACTTTTTCTCAAAATTTCATTTGTGAGATCATTCGTATTGTTGCACAAAGCTCTAGAGATTTTATTAGCATTGCCGTATCGTATTTCCTTGCATAAATATAACATAATTTATTCATTATACCATGATAGGTAGTTAGGTAGTTTTCACATTAGTGCTTTTACAAATAATGATGCTCTGGACATCTTTGTACATTTTTGAGGTGAGCTTATGTGTGGGTTTGCGTTGGGTGTATCTCCAGGAGAGAAATGGCTAGTTCACGGGGTATACATGATCAGTGCTGGTGGAACAGCCAGTTTTCCAATGTGGTTAGATGAACAATGGTTGGAACAAAGGAGTGGCATGATCTGATTTACATATTTGAAAGATCACTGGTTGGAGGATTACAATGACACAGAGGTTTAGCTTCAAGATGACAATCACACAGGAAAGTAGGAGGAAGCAAATCTAAAAGACAGCTGAGATCTGTGTTTGGAGGGTTTTAAGTCTTACCTGAGAAGTTTGGGCTTGTTTTGTTGGGAAGAATGCCATTTTTTAAAAGTAGGAGAATGACATTATTAGATTTATTCCTCAGGAAGATGGATGGGAGCCAGTCAGAAGGAGATATTAAACCTGGAGGGAGATCTTGAGCGTATAAACCCAGGGGTATAGTGGGAGGGGGGAGAAGCGGGGAGATAGGAGAGCCCTGAGCAGAGCCTGCAGACCCCAGGGGAGTGGTGTGCAGGGGAGAGGGGGCAGTGGGTGATGTCTTCCAGATTCTCAACTTCTTGAGGACGCTGTGCAGGGCAGTGGAACTGGGAGTGGACTTAACTCGCCATTTTCATGCCAACACTCTGGATGGGCTGTTTTTTTGTTTGTTTTCTTAATCTTTATTGTTAAAAGTATTATAGGTGTCCCCCCCCACCCCCCACATTGACCCTTTCTTGCCTACATCCACCATGGAGGGACCTGGAGAGTATTATGTTAAGCGAAATAAGCCAAAGAAAGACAAGTATCACAGGGATGGGCTGTGTTTTGATTAGAATGAATGCTGTCTTGGCTGAACTCATCAAAGGGTTTTGCTCTGGGGCAATGAAGAGCTCTTATCACCAACATGTGCATCTGTCAACATTAGACAGACAGCCGGAGGCCACCAGGAAATGTGCTGGCACCTCTGAGATTCTAAACATGGAGAAGGAGAGAGAAGTGAATGTAGACTCATTCAACCAACATTTAAGAACCCGCTGTGAACACAACATCTCAGCAAAGTGTTAATTTGTTCATGCAGGGTGTCAAGGGAATTAGGGAGGCCTGGAGGCGAAGCACTTGATCTGACCAGGGGTGTCAGGGAGGATGATGGGGAGAACATTTCAACTGAGCTTTGCAAAACGAGTAGGAGGAGTTTTCAGAAGAATTGGGCTGGAGGACTGAGGCTGCAAGTGGACTTGGGTGAGGTCAGAAAGGAAGGTCATTTCCAGTAGAGGAAATAGTATGTGCAAAGACACCAAAGAATGAAAAATTAATAGCTAAGAGGCAAACTTTTCTTATTCTATACCAAACACGGTGCGAAGAATCGGATCTCGGCTTATTCATGGATCTTCTCCACAGCCCATCAAAGCAGGTGCACATATTATTTTAATTTTGCAGAGGAAAACCTGAGGCTTAAATAGATCAAACTACTCAATCCAAGCACACACAGCTCCTAGGAGACAGAATAGGAATTTGGACTGTAGGGCTCAGGCTGTGAGCTATCCGACCCCCAAGAAAGAGATCGGTAATGGCGTGGACACCAACACAGGCAGCTTGCATGTTGCTCACAACGAATTCACGGCAGGTAAATGCTTCATCCTGAGCCATGGTGACCAACAGCAGATAATTTTCCAAATTCCCTTCCGGTCCGTGCCCAGAGAAATAGGAGTGCCACACGGACACTTTGAAAATCCTGGTGACACTTACCTGTGTTGGTGCATCAGAATAAAAATCGCCTCTCCCAAACCGCCCACTTAACCCCTTCTCTTCAGCGCAGCACCCCTCAGTGTTGCCTCTGCTCCATTTTTTTCCTTTTTGCCTCTTTGAAGATGCATCAGGTCTCAAGTTCAACTTAATCCGACTGCTAGATGTATTATTCATTTCTACGCTTTAATGATGTGATAAGGTTTCTGGAAATAGGAAAAGGCTCATTAAACTGTCATTTGAATATAGATCACACCTAAATTCTAAGGAAGACGAAGCCTGCCAGCTAGGGATGCTATTTGCCTTCCCAACACAGGTCTTTACAAACTGGGAAGGCAGAATTTTTTTTTTTTTTAAAAGCATTTTAAAGACGCGATCCTCCAGCTTAGCCTGAATTCTTGATTTGTTCTGTAATGAATGAAAACTCACAAACAGAACGAGTGGCTCGGGAGGCAGAGAATGAATACTGGCCAAAAGCAGGCGGAATCTGGGATGTCAAACACAGTGAGGTCGGTGTTTTGTCCGGGTCTGTGATCGGCGGTTTGATAGGCAGGCTCCATTTGAGGCAGGGGAGCATGGGAGAATTTTAATTTGTCTCACATGGCTCAGAAGACAGTGTCACCCCGAGCCGCAGAAATTGATTTGAGGATACAGGCCTGCCTGCAGCTTGCCCTCTCTGCTTGCCTACAGCTTTGAGCAGATGCTGGAAATTGTAGGACTGTCAGGGAGGGATTCAGGACCAGATTCTGGTGAAACTGGAAATGTGCTCAGCGATTTCTCCGCCTCCGAAAATGGTAGGAGCTAACCTGTGTTTAAACACTTACGCTCTGGTCCAAGCACTCAACACATATGTTTGTGTTTGTTTTTTACCACAATCCTATGACACAGGCCAGCATCGCCCTCAGGCAAGAGAGGCCTCTACCTGGGCTCCCTGATTTCATGGGCCTATTACGGCTCTCCTTCAGTTCGTTCCCTCCCCATAGGGTAAGGGGCTGTTCCATGGGGGAAAGAGGACATACCTACCAGGCATGGACAGACTCTAGTAAGAGGCCTGCTTAGAACATTGATTTGGCTCCAGGATATCAGGTGGGAAATTCTAGGGCCCCAGGTCCCGTCTCAGTTCCCCCTGGCATTTCCAGAGTTAATGCTTTAAGCATTTATCTCCGTGCCTTTTCTGACTCAGATAACTCTGAAATGGCTGGATTAAGAATGTCAAACTTGGCCTTTAGGTAATCCTCAGTGCGGAAGGTAGCAGAGTTAAATTTGAAGAGAAAAAAAAAATGGTTAAAAGATAGAGTTCTGAGGCAGTATGAAGATCCTTATTTTAAGAACCATGAAGATATTTCCAAATACCTTTTGGTCAATTAGGAGTCTCGGTATTTTCTGCATGTTCCCCCCAACCTGTCTGCCTGCTATGGGCTGCAGGACGACTGCCCATAGAGGGGAACCTTGAAGGCCCCCTGCCCACATCTGGGATCTAGCAGCTTGGGAATCTCTGTTTTCAGCGCTGGGTCTCTGCCCAGCAGCCTGGGTTCAGATCCTGTTGCTGCCACTTGCAAGCTTCTGGGAACTGGGACAAATTTCTTACCCTCTTGGAATGTGTTTCTCAGCTGTCAAATTGAGGTGTTAACAGTGTCTGTCCTCCAGCGCTGGTGTCAAGAGTTTATCCTAATGATTCTTCCTGTGGGGCAAGGCGTGTAGTAACTGCTTACAGAACACCATCCCTCTCATCACCATCATCGTACTTCACAGCACTCACTCATCTCCCCTCCTCCGCCCACCCCCACTAGGTGCACACCACGACCCGCCTCCTAACCTGGCAATGCCACGAGGGCTCACCCCACTGCCCTTCCTGCTCACCCTGATTTAGGCTCTTGCGCTATTGCCTGGAGGGGGACACCAGCTCTGAGGCTGGCACCCCAAATTCCTCCTGCTCACCTTTCGCTTTGACCCCAGTTACTCTGCTAAATGAATCTTTGCTGCTGGGGCCAGTTTGGATGCCTTGCTCATCCCTTGCTCACGGCCTAGATCAGTGATGGCGAACCTTTTGAGCTCGGCGTGTCAGCATTTTGAAAAACCCTAACAACTCTGGTACCGTGTCACATATAGAAATTTTTTGATCTTTGCAACCATAGTGAAACAAAGACTTATATTTTTGATATTTATTTTATATATTTAAATGCCATTTAACAAAGAAAAATCAACCAAAAAAATGAGTTCGCGTGTCACCTCTGACGCGTGTCATAGGTTCACCATCACTGGCCTAGATTGTCCTCTCTCACTTTTCTGTTTCATCTATGTGCATTCGATTGAGTGCCACTTTCACCATGAAGCTTTCCCGACCATTAGCTCCAGTACCAAACCCTGAATTTCTCAAAAGTAGGTTTACGGTTGTTCGTATGGAAAAAGATACACAGGCTTTGGTTATTACAATAGCTTTATTAACTCAAACAAATGTCACCGTGCTACTGTGAACCTACTTTTGCCCACCCCTGTGTCCTATTTCTCTCTTTCAGGAACTTGGTTAATCAAACATCAGCTTATTCATGGCTAATATATTGGAGAGCAAACAAAATCTTGGTTCTGTCTGTGATTTTGAGAAAATGATTTAAGTGCATGGGACTCAGTAGAACACATGGAAGATGCAATTAATTATATGCAGCTTGGCTGGTTATATAAAGCAGCTATTATAAGGGAAGTCATGCAGCACAGGGCTGGGCCCATCGTAGGCATTTGATAGAGAGCAGTTGTATTGTCCTGGGTATGTGTGTGGCTGGGATGCCTTCAAGGACAGGGTTCATATTTCTTTACAGGTTCCATTTTTTGTACATACCCTGAGTTTATGATAATTAATACATATTTGTACAATGAATGAATGAATGAATGAATGAATGAATGAAACATATTTCTAGCCACAAATATTTTCCTGTCTCAGGTAATGCATTTGCCATCCAGCTCTTTTTGTGTTGTGTGTGTCTGTGTGTGTGCGCGCACCCAGGTACATATTTGGCAGTTCCTGTATAGACATATCCCCCTACCTACATAAAATAATTAGAATTCTCTGAAGATCTTAAAATTGACTCTGAGGGTTTTAAGCAGACCTGGGACATTATACAACTTAAAAATTGGCAGGATCACTGTGGCTTCTGTGGGAGAATAGATTTGAGGCCTGGGGTGGAGAATAGACACTGGTGAGGATGCTTCTGCATTGGCCCAAGTAAGAGAGAAGTGTGCCAACCTTAGGGTGTGGCCGTGGAGATGGAGCGCATGGACACATTCAAGAGTGAGAGTGAATTTGCTGCTCCGTTGGCTGAGCATGATGAAAGAACAGGAGGAGTCAAGGATAACGTTTTCCCCCACTTGAGTACATGAGTGGCTGGAAGGCTCGTTTGTAACAGAGGGAAGAAGAAGAGAAGGGAAGGGAAAACAGGTTGTAGGTTTCATGTTCAGAGGATGAGAGACTTTATGCGTGATGATCTCTATTTTCCCAATAGGATACGATCAAATTTTTGTTGTAGAAGAAAATAATTTTCATAAACAGCTTCCATTTTAGCCCCGCCCCCCAAATGTTTTTGGCCTACAGATTTTCATTGATCATTCCCCCCGCCCCCTTAGCATTTTTACTGCCTCCTGCCTCCGCTGAGCACTTCTACCATCTTTTCCTGCTCTTTGTGTCACTTAGCTCCGAGGATGCAAGAACTGGAGTGCAGCAGACATACCCAGAGCCTTCCCCAGATACAGATTCTGCTGAAATCCAGCCCCAGGGGAACCGCAAAAGGGAGATGGAGTGTGCTCAGTTTCTTTTATTATTAGTGCCAGCCTGTCATTTTAGGGCACCCTGATTGCTTTAGGGGATTGTGGAGCAGTGCTTTCTTCCACTGTCAACTTAATGGCCCTGTTATGCTAATGTCTCATTCATAATATGAACTCTTCCTCCCATATTTCTCAGACCAATGCCCTAACTCTCCCAATACAGTCCACAGAGGACTTTACTGTCCACCTTGGTAGACTCAGCTACATCATGTTAGTGTTTGTACACGTGGAGGCCTAACATGAGGTTACAGGAGATGTTATTCTGAAAATCAATGCCATCACATTATTCCTCTGTACTTTCCTGCTGTTGTTTGAAAAACCTGAGATGTACCAGGTAAAAGGACGAGGGAGCCCCATTTTTAGCAGTTTGCATTTAGGGTAGAAACAGACAGAAGAATGACAAGTGGAGATAAAGCCTGGCTGAGGGGAAATAGGACTGACCAGTCTGCTTCACTCAGTCATTGGTTAATTTTTTCATAGCTTAAAAGTTCACTGAGTGTGTGTCAATGACCTCACCTTAGGTGCTTGGCATTCTATACAGCTGTGACTGAGGGTGTAGAAGGTGTGGGCAGTCCTGTGAATGGGCAGGAAAGGTTTTCACAAAGGTGATATTTCCGTCTAGACCAGCGGTTTTCAACCTGTGGGTCGCTACCCCTTTGGTGGTCGAACGACCCTTTCACAGGGATCACCTAAGACCATCCTGCATATCAGATATTTACATTACGATTCATAACAGTAGCAACATTACAGTTATGAAGTAGCAACGACAATAATTTTATGGTTGAGTCACAACATGAGGAACTGTATTTAAAGGGCCAGAAGGTTGAGAACCACTGGTCTGGACTCAGCAATATTAAGTGGCTATGGTATCGGGTATATAGGTGAAGGGGAGAATGGGGGATGGGAAGAAAGAAGGGGTGAGTAGCAGAGATGAGGCCCAAAAAGCATGCAGGAAGTATTCATCCATCTGAAGAGGGTTCCGCTGTGCCTTTTATAAACAACTTCTTTAAACATCTCGGAGACCTATGTTTGCAGTGTTTGACCATGGTGGCTATTCTATTTCTATGCATCTCACTTCTCCATCTTTATCTGATTGGATATTCTTTTTTTAAAAAGATGTTCTGTGTGTTTTAACCCTTTGCGGTCCAAATTTATTTTTGGAATTCAAACAGTCTGATCCAAATTAATTGACGGGATTGAATGTTGAACCAGTTTGCGGTGTCGACCTCAGCCTCGACATTGGACCTGCTCCTAGCGCCTGGTCTGTTGAGTCAGCCTCGACATTGGACCGAAAAGGGTTAATGGACGTAGGATCATGCCTTCAGACTGCAGGTGTCCTCTTTGCAGGGCTGACTTCTAGCCCCAGCACCTGTCCCTGGTCGCTCAGCACCATGTACCCTGTGCCTACGCACAGGATCTTCATGAGTGCAGTGGTGACAGAGAACCGAGAGAGATGGAATGACCCAGAACGAAGGATTAGAAGTCTGCTTTAGTCTTCCAGTTCCTTAAAATCAAATTGATAGGAGGACACACAATCTTGAAATGACTGAAGAGCCCTTCAAAAATGACCTTCAGACAATGACTAGATCCTACTGCCCAAGCTGTGTGCCTGAGGGGTACGTGGAAAGAATGAGATGACCATCTAGGCCTACACAATCACTCCAGTGGGTTGCTGATGCATTCTGTGTTCTGTTGGGTGGTGCCAAGAAGGTCTGCAGAGAAGTGACTAAAGAAAGGCACCGATGCCAGTGTGGGTGAAACCTACTCAGGGCTCCTGACAGGTGGAGTGCCTGACACAGCCCAGAAACCAGTGTCCACATGTTTGCCGGACTCAGAATCAACATTCACAGGGGGATTAAAATTAAAAAAAAAAAAAGACTTCATTTCCTTGGTAAACCAGTAACAGGCTTTGGGATTTTGCTTTAAACAGTTTGAATAATCCTATTAGCAGCTTAGAAAAACGGGGTTATTTTAATGACAGAGTGTATATCTATACCTATATATTTCCATCCACTGTCTGACGGAGATCCGCACTCTCTGAAGCCGACCCTCTTTGTGGGGTTTATTCCTGTCACCAGACATGGAGAGGAGGAGAGGGAAAGAGCTGCTCAGCTGCTCTTCTGGGCGGAGCTGCCCAGTACTGTCTACTTCGCCACCTGCCAATGGCAGCTCCATTAGTCCTCTCAGGTGCCCAGGCAGGCCAAGCTGTGCAAGGCCAGTCCCAACTGCAGAGTCAGAAGATTTCAGCTCCTGTCTCAGTTCTACCTAGGACGCTGCACCCACCAAATGGGAAACACAGTGACGCTCAAGTCACGGGTTGTCGTGAAAATTAAACAAGACTACGTCTGAGGGAGGACCTGCTCACGTGCCAGACCACCAGCTCTGGGAACTATTCCTACTAGTCTGGACGTTTCTCGTCTGAGAGCCTATTTTGTAGCCGTTTTTGTTGTTGTTGTTGTTGTTGCCAAATTGGTTGCCTTGACTCAGAGCAGGTGGAGCTTATTATCTGGCCCTCGTACAGCCTTGCTGGGCGGTAGAAAGTATAAAAGGAGACGTCCCGTGTGTGGGAGGGTCTGACCAGCGAGTCCCACTGTTCGGCACATAATGCCTGTGTGAGAATATACGTAAGTTTGTGTGGGGATGTGAGTTGTATGATAGTCTTAAGGAAAGACTATTCCCACATGGGTGGGTTTTCTTAGCATCCTCTGTGTGTTACCTGCACACCCCTTCCCCTCAACTTCAAGAGTTTTGTGATTCCCTACGAGAGGAAAACATAGATGCTTATCTGAGAGATAGGCCTGAATTTCTTCCAAAGCCTTCCTAGCTCCCTGATGTCATCGCTTGCAGGGATCCGAGGAGCATGCTGCCAGAAACACTTCCTCTGTATGCTGTAATGACTCGTGACCCGGGGTAATGAACAAGACTTGGCAGTTGCCAGACTGTGCCTGAGCCGACAGGAGGGGCCCACATCAGGGAAGTGACTAGAAGGCCCAACTGGAACCTCCAGCAGGTACTTGCAGAGAAAAAAATCATTAGCCACAAAAATCTCTTTAGATTCTAACAGTCCTTTATATGCTTCTTAGGTCTACTCCCATGACTTTTTTTTTTTTTTTTTAATTTCCCACAATGAATATTTCAGTTGGTCAAAGAGGCAAAGACGGCTTTGGGAAATATTAATTCATAGTCAAGGAAATCTATTGAGAAACATAGATGGACGCTTTATTGTTGGGAGAATTAGAGTATAATGAAGGCAAATCTATAACTTCTCTTTCAGTGAGCAATCGGGTCAGATTAGTGTATACTGGGCAGGTGTGGAGGAAGAAAAGGGGCGTGCAGACAGCTCTGTGCACAGAGCAGGTGTTGGTCAAATGAACAGAGTGGGAAGGCACGTAGAAGAGTTGGGTGGACGGAAGAGAAACGTGACAGGCAGAAGAGAAGGAAGGAGGGAAAGGCATGGCCACAATGAAGGAAAGGGAGGAAGAAGACACACAATGGGACAGTAGGGAGCCTTGAGGAAGGTGCTAGAAGTTGTACAGGGCTCTCCTGCTGATAGTTCCAGAGGGCTGTTGAACTGAGTAACCATCTTATTTCATAGTTTTCAAATGTGTTAATCTTTAAACCAAACCCGCTGTAAATTGGATAACCATAGCAACCCAACATAGTGTAAAATTGTTCTTGGTGGGTAGCAGCCCATGGTGGTGGCCAGAGGGCCAAGGTAATCCATGTAAAGGTCAGAGAAGGCCCTCCAGGCAGAGGCCCCCCCCCCTACCCCCCCAGGCTGAGGAGAGCGCCAGCTGCTCCCTGGTACCCTCTAGGCCAGTGGTTCTCAACCTTAGCTGCACATTAGAATCACCTAGGAATCTTTTTAAAATCCTGATTTCTGGGCCTCATCATCTGGAAATTCTGTTTCTTTGTTATGGGGTGGGGCCACAACATTAGTAACAAAGAAACAGAATTTCTGGAGGATGAGGCCCAGAAATCAGGATTTTAAAAAGATTCCCAGGCGATTCTAATGTGCAGCCAAGGTTGAGAACCACTGCTTTAGGCAGTAAAGTCTAAATTTGTGGTCTGGCCAGATAGGGACCATCCAGGCAGGGTGGAATCGGGCAGGATGCATTCCCGGGCTACAGGGACCTAGTTGCATTTGCACATCAGACCCCAGTAAGACACAATCAGGAGCTTGCAGCAAAGAAAATAAGAGTTTATCTTTAGGAAGTGGCCCACTCCTGGAGACACTAAGAGCTTCCAGGGGATGGGTTATACAGAGGAAAAATCATTCATCATGGTGACTAAGGAAGTTAGGGCCCTGGTCAGGGTTGTGGTCTCTACTGATTGGTCAGGGCTGGGGTAGGAGTAGTTTGATCAGTGCATCTGGTCCTGATGTTGGCCAGGGCATGGCTTCATCTGGTCTTGATGCTTTTCTGGGTCTGGAGCTGAAACACAACTGAGGCCTAGATGTTATCTAGTTTGATGGAAACTCTGTCTCTAAGGCCCACAGAGGCAACTGAGGCTTGGTGTCTAGGGTTATTGGATGTGGACCAAAACCACATTGCCCTGAGGCTTAATGATTAAGGGAGAGGATGTGCAAGGAAGAAGCAAGTAGGTGAGTCAGGGTGCTGGATGAGGCCAGTTGGAATCAAAAGAAAAGAGAGGGGATAGGTCATATTACAGAAATGAAGTTTTGCCAGGTCAGTGTGGCTCAGTGGTTGAGCATCAACCTATGAACCAGGAGGTCAATTCCATTCCGGATCAGGGCCCATGCTGGGGTTGTGGGCTTGATCCCCAGTAGGGGGCGTGCAGGAGGCAGCTGATCAATGATTCTCTCCCATCTGATGTTTCTATCTCTCCCTCTCCCGTCCTCTCTAAAATCAATAAAATAAAATAAAAAGAAATGAAGTTTCTACACAATTACGGGTGGAGGACAGAGCTACATGGAGGAAGGAACTCTGTCTGCTGCCTGTCCCACATCTGGCTGGCCTCAGGGTTCAGCCATGCTCCGCTGCACAGGACAGTGTGACGGAAGAGTAAGCAAGAACACTTGTTATTTCTACCCAGGCAGAAAACAAACAGCGTAAGATTCCTGTAGAAACAGCCTCCGCACTGCAGGCTGCAACCTTGATGGTATTGATTGAGTGCACCTGTCCATCTTCATTTTAAACCAGGAGCTTGATTGCTGGCAACTTTATGGGATTATGGGTTTAATTGGATGCCTGTGTTTTACTAGATGTAAGTGAAATTTATGGCTGAGGAGTTTGTGGTGCCAAGGTTTACCTCAGTCATTGCTCCCCAGCTTAGAGCGTGAGGTTTGCCAGCCAATCCAAGGGGGCTCTGGGGCTCGCGTGCGAGGGAGGCACCTCTGGGGGCTGCCTGCATACTGGGGTACAGGGAGAGCAGACAGACCGGCTGTGACAGGAGCCAGCAGCTCAAGCTGCACCCATGAGCCCCCCTAGCTCTCTGGTCTCGTGTGATGCTAAAGGGAACTGGTAACAGACATCCTGGAGAAATTATTGATATTTAGTTAGGTCCCTACGTGCTCGCAATACACAGAACTACTTGGTAGAATGGCTGCCATGTTTCCTTCTGCACACTGCCATTGTAAAGTGTGTAGGGAAGGCTTCTAGGAGAGGCTGAAGGGGTTGAGAAGGTAGAGAAATATAGGAAAACTCTGTCAGCCTTTGATCCTAGGCAGTTGATGTACTCATCATCTGCTATTTAATAACATATAAAATTAAATTATAGCTTCATTTTTCAAAGTCTGACTTCTCCTAATAACTCATTTGGCCTTCAGAACCAAATGCCTGTATTCACTTATTCATTCCTGTATTCACTTATTCATTTAACACATTATTTATTAACACCTAATATGTGTCATTCGGTGGGATTTGGGGTGAGGGTAGGGAGCATTCTTATTTTCTTTATTTTGAGGTTGAGAAAACTAAATCCCAGAAAATGTACTTTGCTCTGGTAACATAGAGACCTTCTGGTAGATTCAGAACTAGGACTCAGATACCTTATTCTAAGTTTAGAAAGAACCTGGTCAGCTGGTTGGTGGGTCAGAGAGTCAGAGCCTAGAAGACACATGAGGGATCCACCAATTAGTAAGAAAGTTCCTGGACTTCTATTCATTCAGAAAACCAAGTGCTGGTTTTCTAGTTTTAGTTGGTTTGGGACAGTTTACTTACTGAAATCAAGTGGCCTCCAGGAAAGTGAGAGATTACGGAAGTCACTTGGTCAGTTGCTTCTAACCAAGGCCAATAAAAGGTGCCTCTTGAGAGTCAATCTGGATTCCTTGTCATGTAAATGTCTCACTTGTCTATGAAGTGGGCTTGGAATACAGGTTCTACGGGTGGGACCCAGATTGAGGTAGAAAAGATCCCTCACTGTAAGGCAATTTGACAAGATAAAAAATAAGAAGCATGTAAAATGTTTGCTGTGTGCTAGGCATGTACTTACATGAGTTAGGGTGCTGCAGTGTGCACAAGCAGACCCTCCTTCTGGTTCTGGGGGTCAGGGATGGGGAGCGCAGAAATGGAGCTGGTTGGGAGGCCTCTAGAAGAGACAGTAATGCATGGTGGTGATAAGCAGGAGTTTGGGGTCTCACTACTTGGTATCTATCCTAGTTCTGTCCCTTCAGAGCTGGGTGATCGTGGGTAAACTACTCAACCACCCTGGTCCTGTTTCTTCATCTCTAAAATGGTGTTATGCCCCTCGTGGGATTGCCGTAAATACAAATTTAAATCATTAATGAGAGAGACTAGCATAAAAGCATAAACCCAGTATGTAGTAAATCCTCAATAAAAATTAGCTTTTGTGTTGTTATTCTTTTTAAATTTTTTTTATTATTATTGAAAAGAGTGTACAGGAAGTGACATTAGCATGGAGAAAAGTAGGTTTCCATTTATGTAGCCACGTGGGGAGTAGTATTTTTTTAAAAAATATCAAAAATGTAAGAGATTTTTATCTACAATAGAATGTGGTTCCAACGGACAGAGCTGACTTGGGGTGGTGAACACACAACGCAGTGTACAGATGCTGTGTTGTAGAATCGTGCACCTGACAGCTGTATAATTTTGTTAGCCAGTGTCACCCCGCTAAATGCAAGAAAAAGGAAAAGAAAGAATTGTGGTTCCAAGGTTCACCTGGTTTTGCTTCTCAGGAGAGCAGTGGCCTTGAGGAGGAGAGGAAACAGCTGCCAGAGAATTGATCAGGGGCTGGGGAGGGAGGGGAGAAGGGAGGGGCTGGAGCAGGAACATCAAGAGTGAATTATGCAGTACAGAGAGCCTGGGGTTGGGATTCAGAATAGAGGCAGAACACTGTTTTTGATCAAAGCCTTTTTTAATGTTCCTTTTTGGGGGCTTGATTTGCCCAACAATAGTTGGAGACATGCTTGGCTTTCTATTGATAGAAAGTAACAATCCATCACTTGCTTTGGAAATTTTAAATTGTGAATGCAAAAAGTCTTTTCCCCTTTCATTTTACCAATAAATATTGAATGTAATGAAGGTCTTCTGTTCTGTTTTAATAATCTTAGTCATTTCTAAAAGCCTTTAAAAATGATGTCACTAATTTGAAAGAAAACCTAGAGGAAAAGTGTTAGTTATTACCGTCCTAATCCTGTCTTTTGCCTTGTGAAGTGACAGATCTCAAAAAAGAGATGGTTTCTCTCTCTGTTCACTGGGAAAGGCACAGCCAAGGAAAGCCTGCTCCTGGAGGGGGTGGGGGTGGGGGGCCTAGGCAGAGGCGGGCCTTTCTAAGAGGGGGTTATGTAGGAAGAGATTTGTGAGAGATCAAAGAGATATGAGAGTGATGAATTTAGGTTTTCCTGAGGAGCAGAACTTTGGGGGAAAGAAAGAAATGTTCAAAAGCACTTTTAAAATAAAATTTTATTATAAAATTTTAAAAGTAGAAAAATAATTTAATAAGTAACAACATATTCACTATCTATAGTTGACAATTGACAAGATTTTGCTGAATTTGCTAGGTGTATCCATCTGGCTTTCTTTGTGCACATCCTAGGAGAACTTAAAAGTAAGCCAAAGATATTATGACACCCATCCCTACAGTCTTTAGCATCCATCCCCAGAAACATCAAGTTGCAGCTATTATTTTTGCTAAAACAAACCACACCCACATAGCCACCATGCCCTTACACTCACAGATTCCCAGGGTCAGGAATGCTGGCCCCTGCTCCACAACACCTGGGATTTCAGTCAAAAGGCTGGGCCTGGGATTACCTGGTGGTCTGTGCAGATAAACGCGGGAATGACTCAAAGTCTGGCTTTAGTTAGCCTGTGAATTGACGCACCCACATGTGGCCCCTCCAAGTGGCTTGGGGGTCACATAGCATGGCATTTGGGTTCTGAGAAGGAGCATGGCAAAAAAGGCAGGGCCATTCCAGGAGAACCAGGTGGAAGCTTCTAGGCCTTTCTGATGCAGCCTTGGGAGTTTTGTAGCATCATTTCCACTGAAGCCTGTTGGCCAAAGAGATACGTATAAACTCGCCTATATTCAAGAGAAGGGATATGGGTTCCTACTCTCTATAGACTGAGTGTCAGAGACTTTGTAGCTACTTTTAAGAGGCACCACAAAGATAATCTCCTACAAAACACAATGTTATTATGCCAACAAAAATACCTGTTCAGTATCATCTAATACCAACTATCCTCCAATGATCTCAAAATGTTTTTAGTAGCTGATCCCCCCCCCCCCCGCCCCGCAAAAAAAAAACAGAAAAAAAAACTAGGACTCAATTAAGGACAATGCATTAAATTTCTAATCCTATATCTTAGATTAAGGAGGAATTAAAGAAGTCTTTTGGCATAATATGCAATTTAACACCATTCCCCATTTGCCCAAGTGCTGACTTTAAAATATCTAAATAGCCCTGGCCAGATAGCTCAGTTGACTATCAAGCCCTCAACCACAAATGCATTCATGGAAACTCCAACCTTGGCAAGGTTGTTGGTTCAATCCCTGGTCAGGGCACATATAAGAATCAACCAATGAATGCATAAATTAGTAGGACAACAAATTGATGTTTCTCTCTCCCTCTTTCTCTCTCCCTTCCTCTCTTCCCCCTCCCTCTATAAATAAATAAATAAGTAAGTAAATAAATAACGTTTTTAAATCTAAATAACTTTTCAATGCTTTCAGGGGCAAATCTGTAGTCTGCCTTTGTTTTGGATACAGTAGGTATGACTGATGGCATTCCAATGATTTATTCATTCACTTAATGAAAACTTTTTGAGGGCATGCTATAGGCGAGTCACGGTGCTAGATGCTAGGCATAAAAGCATGAATAAGACAAAAACAGTATGGAAAACAACAAAACAGCATCCTCCCCGTCAATCAGCTCTCGGTTAGGCAGGGTAGACAGAAACTCCACCGGCAGTTCTGATAGAGCAGATCCAGGGTATAGCAGAGGAAGTTTAGTAGGAGCCATGGGAGCAGAGAGAGGAGAGGCTTTCACTCCGGAGGACTCAGTCTGGAGTCCAATAGGAGTATAGATATGCCTGCAGATAGATCATGAGACAAATGCTATGACATATAAGAATAGCACATGGTGAAGAAAGTGCATATAAAAACATTGAAGGACCTGTTTTCCATAAAATAAAATTCCAAACGTCTTAGCACATTCTACTTTCTCTCACCTCCCTTCACTCTTTTCTGCTTTCCCTTCCTAGGTCCAAAATGTGTTTCTAAGGGTATTGGTCCTCTTGCGTTGCTCTCTGGCCCAGGCCCGTGGTCGGCAAACTGCGGCTCTCGAGCCACATGTGGCTCTTTGGCCCCTTGAGTGTGGCCCTTCCTAAGCCTTGGGAGTACCCTAATTAAGTTAATAACAATGTACCTGCCTATATAGTTTAAGTTAAAAAATTTGGCTCTCAAAAGAAATTTCAATCGTTGTACTGTTGATATTTGGCTCTGTTGACTAATGAGTTTGCCGACCACTGGCCTAGGCCATTGGTCCAATTGAATCATTTGCATGTTTTATTTCATTAACTCTAGACTTACCCCCATTACATATTTAGACTTTTGTTTTTCTGGTCCCAGACACAAAGCCTGCAAATTCTACTCCCCACCTGTCTGCCTGCCTCTCCCCTCCCCCCAGCCCCCACCCACCTCCCTTGGGCTTTTCTTGTTGGAAAGCTGATGGGCTCCCACTGCCTCTCCCATTTTGAACAACATCCATGCTTCCCTAGGGAAGCCATAAAGCCTGACTCATTTGCATAAATCTCTGCAGTGGTTCTTCTGACCCCAGGCCTGTTAGAAGTACTCATTATATCCTCTTTAATTAAATATGTAACACACATCATGCCATCAAGCATAGAAATAAAAATAATTACAAACCTAACAACAGCTCCTGCTCCTAATTAAAAGCAGGCTGCCTTTGCCTGAGAGCAAGCTGGGGACAGTGCTTTCATCCGGGCCACAGCCGCGGACCCCTGGTGCCAAAGCCTGGGGCCAAGGGCGTGAGGCTTTGGATGTGCCAAGGGGGCTGAGCTTTGTTGGGTAACACAGACTATCTCCCTGCCCAGTAGGTGAGATCTAATTTCAGCTCCTGGTATGTGATTCAAGGTAAAGATGAACTTTCCCTTTCTTTCATCCCACTTTCAAATGCTCTTTGACTCAATACCATGTCGTAGTCTTGTAGGTAAACAGAATGTGAATACAGTGGGATGGTCTCACCAAGCAAAGGCTTCGGAAAGCTTAAAGGAAAGGAGCCACATGCATCAGTAGTTCGTATGTGATGCCAGCAGAAAGTGAGGGAGCAGATTGGCAGGGGACGCAGGGGTAAGCTTCAAGGGAGTCTATTGCATACAGAGCTGCAGGTTGAAAACAGCATCCATAAGCAGACTTCTTCCCTTACCTTCTTATAATCTGGGGTCTTAGGTACCCCTGCAGTGTTCCTCTACCCCCCTCCTAACCTCATCTCCACCCACCCTTGGCAATCCTCTTTCTTCTAGTGAAGCTCCACAGAACCTTTCCACTCCTGCACTTGAACTGCCTTTCTTTTTATATCTGAGTCTAGAAACAGCTTTCCCAGGATCAATTAAATCAAAATACTTTGTACTCCTCTTTTTGATAACGGTGGTTCCTGACTTGTTATATTGGAGGGATTATCTCCTTATAAGGGCAGGAATGGGGGCTGGGAAGGAGCTTATCCTGACTCCACATATGCTTTGCAAGTCCAGTTTTTATTGATTGTGTTTGTTCATATGTTTGTGTGAGTTTTGTTGTTGTTGTTGTTGTTGTTGTTGCTGTTTGTTTGTTTGGGGTAGCCTTAAACGGATGATGGACACTCCACTTTAGGCATGGCTCTCAGATTAAGGAGGAATTATGCATCCTTTATAAGATTTACTTGAAGTGGAAAGGAAGATTCTTCCTTAGCCCTGCTGTTCTCTTTAAATTTGACTTTAGTCCTCATTCAATGTCGTGTCCTAATGGCCATCAGAGAGGGCAAGGTACCCCTAGTGTTCATTTGCCAGGTTGGAGGCCAACTCTTTGGGCATAGGAGCCATTGACTCTATCAAGCCCTCAACCACAAATGCATTCATTGAGCATTATTAGGCCCTATTACGTGCCAGGCCTTGTTTCAAATGCTAGGGGCACAGCTGCAAAGGAGACAATGCCCCTCCTCTCATAGAGTTTCCATTTCAGTGTGGAAGTCAGATCACAAAATGGACGCATAGATGCAGAGAACAGACTGGCAGCTGGCAGAGGGGAGAGGGTTGGAGGGCTGGGTGAAAAAGGTGAAGAGATTAAGCAAAAAAGCAAAACAAAACACATAGACACAGGCAAGAGTATGATGATTACCAGAGGGAAACGGGGGGCAGGGGGAGGTAAAAAAGGGTAAAGGGAGAATAAATGGTGATGGAAGGAGACTTGACTTGAGGTTGTGAACACACAATACAATATACAGATGACGTATTTCAGAATTGTATACCTGACACCGATATAATTTTATTGACAAATGTCACTGCAATGAATTTTAAAAAATTAAAAACACACCTAGACATATGAAATGTTAGATAATAAAAATGTCAGTGAAGGAACATGGCAGGTAAAGCAATGGGAGGTGACAGAGATACTAGTTTAGACAGGGTGGTGGGGAAATTCTCTCTGATGTATGCGTATTTGAACAAAGACCCGTGTAACTATGTGAATATTTGGAGGAAAAGAAGTTCTAGGATAGCAAGTTCAAAGGCACTGAGAGTGGAGCACCTGTTGTGATAATTGGTTGTAGCAGCCCTAGATTTGGGTACTGGGAAAGTACAGGGTGCTGCCATAAGGAACACCTAACCCCCTGGAAGTGGCTTTGGAACTAGATCGTGGATAAGGGCTGGAAGAATTTTGAGGTGCATGATAGGAAAAGTCTAGATGACCTTAAGAGATGGTTGGTAGAAAAATAGTAATTCCAATGAGCGCTTAGAACGAGGTGAGGAGCATAGTAGAAAAGTTTCTCTACTTAGGGAATATGCTATATAGGGAGAGGCAGAACATTTGCTGAATGACATTCTTCAGTTGTGTAAAAAGCAGAGTATGTAAATGTTGAACTTAGATATTTAATTGAGAACATTTTGCAGGAAAATGTTGAAGGTGCAGCCTGGCTTTGTTTTATGTTGTTGATGCTTATAGTAAAACTAGAGGCCCAGCGTGTGAAATCACGTGAGACCCAGAGTCCCACCGCACCGAGGGACCCTGAGTCCCGCCTGCCAGCACTGCGGGACCCATCAATGCACCTCCTGGTGACCAGTCGTTTGGTCATTCCGGTGTTACGGACACTGGCTTTTTATAATATAGATGTGAGAGAAAAGAGAAACATTGAAGAAAAACTCATAACCAAAATGAACTCAAAACTTGATGATTTGGGAGTTTCTCAGCCTATCCAGATTGAAGAAGATGATGAAATTACAACGTTTACTGTTAGAAAAGTGGTGTATCTGGACAGTCATTTGCTGAAGAGATTAAGTATGTGACAAGTGGACCCACTCAACCGTCTTGGCAGAAACAGGGAATAGAGATGGAACTATCCAGGAAAGATCTATGAAGGATCCTCTTGCTTAATGATGTGGAACACCCCCCCCCCCCAACCTTGCATACATGAAAAATGCACAAGATTTTTGAAAATGCTATGCAAGTAGAAGCACTGCCAACTGAACCAACAAGGACAGGGGCACAATAATCTGAAAGAAGGCTGTTGGACTCCCCAATTTCTGCACACAGGAAACTAATGGCATTGCTTTACAAACAGTAGCATTTACCCAAGCTTGAGGAACAAAATAAGTGTAACAGACCTTCACAAAGAGGAGCACAAGGACACTAATAAAAGCACAAATAAAATGACGCATTAAAGTCCAATCAGGGAGGAAGGCAAGCAGCTCCTTGAGGACACAATGGGTGAGAAAGGTCAACTGCCTGGAGGATCAATTCTCAATGGAGTCAACAAGTATGTCAACCTGGAGAGAGACTATGAGAGAAATATAGGACATTGGGGTAAAAAAAAAAAAAAGAATTTCTTAGATTTGAAATATTTAGGGTCAACAGTTTTTCATGAAAATGACACCCAATGGGGATAGCTGTAGTGTAGTAGAGGTGAAAGTCATTCAAGGGATTAAGGCTGAGTAGTTGAGAGATTAGTACACGGTAAATAGGTAATAATATATTTATGCCATGGTTGATAGAATCCAGAGTGAAGGCAGGGGAGGGTGGGTGGTTGTGAAGAGATTAACCAAAGAACTAGTATACATACTAGTATATGCATAACCAATGGATACAGACAAAAGGGTGGTGAAGGCCTGGGGTGGGCAGTGCGGACAGGCTAGACGGGGTCAATGGGGGGAAAAAGGGAACATATGTAATACTTTCAACAATAAATATTTAATTAAAAAAAATAAAAATAAAATGGGGAAAAAAAAGATAGAATCTGGAGTGAAATATATATATATCTCAGAATTCCGTCTCTCCAAAGATTTGGAGCTATAATCAAGACAGGTTCAGTCTCACCCTCTATATATTCAGAAATTTAGCAGAAGAGAGGAGTGGAGAATATGTTCAGAAAAAAAGCCAAGGTAAGAGAGAGAGAAAATATTATGCAGGTAATATTTGATAAAACCTGGCTATCTTTAGACTCTTTGATGTTTCTATACCCCTATAACTTTATATCTCTGTTTAAATTATGATACTTGGTGGTGGTTGTGTGGCTTTAAAAAATCTCTATTCAATACATTTTTTCCATCTTTAAAACCTCAGAAGCATCCTCCCTTTTCATTTTCTTAATCTCTTTTGACATTAACTTAGCTGTGATGTTAAACCACCCAACCACCATGCTAAAATGCAAATGTGTTACCTTATTATTGTTTTTAATTCAGTTTCACTTTAATCATATAAAGCCTAATAGGGTTATAATAAAATCTCATTGTCGCAAATAGCTTGATCTTTAGAATGAATGGCAAATCATTTTCCTTTTTACCATATTACTTAAAAAATTCAATTGTAAGTGTATATTTTAACCTTTTATTTTGAAGTGCATCATACATACAGAAAAGGCTAAATAAAACATACATACAGTTATGTTCAATTTAAGGAGTGTTTCTACAGCAAAACCCATTCACCACCAGCCGGGTTAAGAATAATTTATTGCTGGCTCTCTGGAGGTCATTCCTGTGGCTCTCAAATCCAAATATATCCTCTTGCTTTTCCCCATTAATTTTTCTTAATTTTATGATAATCACGCTTTTAATTTTCTTTTTAGTTCCATGTGTGTATGCATTCTAAGCATCATATTAATTTTTAAGATTTTGAAATGTATAAACACTCTGTAAAATATACTCTTTGGAATTTTTCCCCCCTTAATATTGTGTGTATTATTCATTCCTGTTAATGCATGTAATAGATCACTCATTTTTCTCTAGGCCAACCTTAAGCACCATCTCTTCCATAAGTCTTCCCAATCCTTCTACCAAATCTGATATGCTCTTTGACATAGCATTTAATTTTATTCTTATTTTTCAGGAATTCCTATATGCTGGCTTATAATATAATTTTGCATCTCTCTTATACATACTAGGCCTTGTCTCAGATTTCTTTGTATCCTCAATAGTACCTGACCTAGTGATTATGCATAATTTATGCTTATAAAATGCTTATTGAATGCATGATATTGAGACCTGCAGTATATATTTGAGTGGAGGACCTTATATTATCTATCCTCCAAAGTCTGGCCAGCTTTATAATGAATACCTCTCACCTATTCCCCATCTGCTAAACCATGGTGCCTGATCTGCTGCCTGTTTGACTTCAGTTACATTTTCAATGACATTTTTTCATCTCTCAGAAGCTGTGTTTTGTGTCTGCTAACCTGCATCTGGCTCATATTAAAATCTTTGCTCAAAAGAAAACAGTTGGGTAAACACAATCTAAGTGGGTAAAGGATTAAGCAGGGTTAGAGTTCTTAGTTCTATGGTTCTTGGACTAAACAAATATAATGGGGGCGGGGGGCGTCCAATAACAAAAGCAAGAAGAGTGAGACACAGTCCTGGAGCGCATGGGTGGAGGTGCAACCTGTTCCCAGCAGTCCCTGCTGCAAGGAGCACAGGGGTTCCTGTGGCTTAAAGCCCAGAGGCCTGGAATGTTCCTCCATCCCCCTTCGGTCTCTCTGAATCACTTCTGGAAGATGCCTTTGCCTCATCTGAGCCGAAGAACAAGTGTACGTGGGAAAACCAAAGTGAATTCCCTTAAGCTCAGAGCATACTGAGAAAAGCCCGACTTCCTTCTGACAAGGAAATGGAGTGTGTTATTTCTTTATTTATTAGCTTTGTCACTAACTGTACCCTGTGCCAGAGGCCCCAAGGCAGAAAAGCTTATTGTAAAATAATAGAGATAATTAAATTTTATATTATGAAACAGCAATTAATGCAGCAAACTGGTATCTGATCCACCGGGGATATCTACGCTAAAGAGGTGGGTTCTGCATGATGTCCCAAGGCCAAACAGCACCGCCATCTCTATTCCTCTCTCCCCTCCTCATCCATTAATAGTTGTCAGAAATTGTGCTTGCTGGGTACTTCGTGTATTTTTTTCCCTACAAAGTAAAATTGGAACTTGATTGTATAAGCAACAGAGAAAGATCTCTCCTGGGTAGGGTTTTGGATGTTGATTCACAGAGAACTTCAAGAGCATATACCGTTGTCTTAAGAAACATCAATGATGAGAGAGAATCATCCATAGGCTGCCTTCTGCACGCCCCACATTGGGGATCAAGCCTACAATCTGGGCATGTGAAGCCATGATTTCCTGGTTCATAGGTTGACGCTCAGCCACTGGGCCATGCCAGCCGGGCTAAAATAAGTTAATTTTGTCCTCCCAAAGCTTTCACCCCATTGATGCCACAGGTCTCCACTTGGAAGCCTCGTCTTCACAGCACCCAGTGTCCACATTATCCTCCCAGCTCATTTCTGTGGGGTTCCATATAGAACTCCCCACACCTTATCCAGGAACCCTCCGAAATCTCTACTTTTCTCTGAAACTGTACCTGCTTTGGGTTAGGTACTTGCATTTCCTAAAATAAATATATTTGCAAGTATATATTTCACAGGAGAACAATAGTATAGAGATTAAAGACAGGATTTCATGTAGAAGACTTGGGTTTAAGTCTTAGCTTTCTTCCCTAGGCCACTGTGTGAAGTTTGGATAATTTAGATGTATTTTCTGGTTTCACTGAGAAAACAAAAGTATACATGTACTTTTCTTTGGAAGAAAAGTAAGCCAATAACTTATTTATTGTCTATCAAGACTTTGTTCTCATAAGAAAGAGAAGGCAGATCCTGCAAAAGACAATCAACAGCCATTTTCAGAGACGGAGAGACTGAGGTTTGAAACCAGATGGATACTTGTCCTCAAGAAAAGTAATTGCAGAGTTGAGCAAACTGGCGAGCTAATTAATAGCCATCCCACCATCACAGGAGCAGTGCAGCAAGCTATATGAATTTTAGAGAGGTTTCTACAGCACCTACAGAAATCCTCACTAATTGACCAGTCACACAATTTGACATTCCAAGGGGACTGTGGACTTATATGGTGACATTAAGGAACAGTTCTGTAGAAGATGAGGAACTTGAGGCACAAAGTCTCAAGAATACAGCTAGTAAGTGGTGGATCTTGGAATCACATGCAAAGTCCTTTGATTTAAAATCAGCTCCACAGCCTAACCGGTTTGGCTCAGTGGATGGAGCGTCAGCCTGCGGACTGAAGGGTCCCAGGTTCGATTCCGGTCAAGGGCATGTACCTTGGTTGCGGGCACATCCCCAGTAGGAGGTGTGCAGGAGGCAGCTGATCGATGTTTCTCTCTCATCGATGTTTCTAACTCTCTATCCCTCTCCCTTCCTCTCTGTAAAAAAATCAATAAAATATATTTTTTTAAAAATCAGCTCCACAGAGGGAAGGTGGAGGTGGGTGGGTGGGTAGGAAGAGATTAACCAAAGAACTTGTATGCATATATGCATAACTCATGGACACAGATGATAGTGTGGTGAAGGCCTGAGGGGTGAGCAGTGGGTGCAGGCTAGAAGGAGTCAATGAGGGGGAAAGGGAGACATCTGTAATACTTCCAACAATAAAGATAGAAAAAATGACACCTAAAAAAGTAAATCAAATCAGCTCCACAAAAATAACCAGAGTTTCTTGGCTTTGTATTGACTTGATTTAACTTGGACTCAGTTTGACAGGGTCACCATCATTCAGGTCAGACTCTCTAGACTGCTGGAAAAATGCATTAAATGGAATTTTTAGCAATAATGACATTCATTTAGATGAGCATATAATTCTGCACCATCTTCTCAAGTACTTGCAAGTGGGCAGGAGGAATCTATCTCTAAGATCTTCTATTGGAACATCACTTAACAATGTTCAATTATGTTTCATTATCAATTAATTCATTTGTTGTGCACCTTTTAGTCTGTACTTCTACTGCCGATTATTACTAAATATAATAACCACAAAGGTCTGTCTAAGAGATTGGGGTATTTTCCACTAGAGGACTAAGCCAGAATATTTGCAGAAGCATCAGCATCCTGTGCTATGCAGAGGAATAGAGCAGGTATAGGAAATCCCATTATGGGCCTGAGAGGACAAGATGTGTAACAATGAGCCGATGGAAATGGCCACATGGCATGAGAATCGCAAATCATGCTGTCTTGCTTGTGCTTGAACATTACCAAACACTCGGTGACTTATTTCATGTTTCACAAGGAAAAAGTAGAGTTAAAAGAGGCATAACAAATGTCCTTATTGAATTGAAATACCTGCATAGCGATTGAACAGTTAGGCTTTAAAAATGTATATATATTTCCTATCTTCCTTGTGGTGAAAGCAACCAATGGATATCAAAACACATTGGAATCATAATCAGCAAAGTTGTGGCAGAAGTGATAAGGGCAAAATATTTGAAACCAGACAAATTTGGGGTGAATGGCGGGTCCACCACCTCCTAGTTCTGAGAACTCAGTCGTGTGAACTGGGAAAGGGTCTAGGAAGCCTCCTCTGTCAAGGCTGAGATGAGGATTAGATGTAAGGAACGTAAAAACGCGAAGTCTGGGGCCTCCAAAAAACTAATTACTGTAACTGTAGTTATTTTTAGTACAACTCGGAGGAGGACAGGAGAAATAATCTGCTGACGGCACTGATAATAGAGAAAACAATTGGTTTTCTGCATCATGGCTCATTATAAAAGAATGGTGTTCTCTGAGGAAATGATGGAGGGCATCGCTGAAACACCTGCAAAGATGTGGAAACATACTCATCCACGTGATCAAAATTTAAAAAAAAAATAAGCATGGCGAGAAAAGGCTGAGGAGGGCCCAGATCAAAGTGCAAAATTAAGCCAGTGGACAGAAAAAGATGGGTTTTGGGGTTTGGGAGTGGACAATGAAAAAACAATGAATATGATTGGACCAATGTCTGTGTCTCTGTCTATCTATCATCTATCATCAATCATATCATTAAAGTGCCACTGGAATTTCGTGGGGTTTAACATGGCTACAATAGACTCATAGCGGGGACACTTTGCATCTACCAAACTAATATATTAGAAACGGCAGGAGAACAGTACGTTGTGAAGCTACGCACATCAGTAGAAATGTTCACGTTATGGTGGCAGCATAATAGCACGTATTTGAGGGTAAGATAGAAGCAGAAATAAATAGAAGTGAGATAGTGCAACAGCCACTCTAAACCGTTTAGATGCACCTTAAACAGAGCACAGAGCTCCCCAGGGGAAAGACAGCGACCTAATGGCATGTTTTGACTACCCAGGCAGCACTTGAAAACCGGAATCTTCTAAAAGCAAACCCTCTTGGTAAAGCCATGACATAACTTGTTCTCATTTTGTATTTCAAGCGGTAAAGAAAGTCACAAGGAGAAAATTGTGACACCGATTTCATTCTGACCACGGGTGCATAGCCGGTCGGGGTCATGTGAGGGGCAAGGACCTTGGAAAAAAGTCATCTCGTGATATTCGCGAAAGCCTAGAAACACAGACTCGACTTCAGAACAGGAAAGTTCAAAATATAGAACCTGTGCGTGGGTGTGTGATCCCAGGAAAGAGACTTGAAAGATAACACGGCTTAGGAGAGAGAGGGTGGTAGGAAAACTCAGAACAGACCGATACAACCAGAAATTATTCTAATGATAAAGAAAAGGGGAATAAATCTACAAAAACTAATATAACTGGAAGTGGAGTTCATATTTTAAAAGGACATGTATTAAATATTGAAGGAGGAGAATAAACATCAAGAGAATAGAAAAGAGCAGCAGCACCGGCTGTAGGAATAATGTCAGGGAGCCTAAATGTTACAAGAAGATAAAGATTTGAGAAAGATGCTTTAAAACTCATAAAGGGATTTTAAAGCTCCGTGCGGAGCAGGGTGAGCGAGAGAGACGTTTCGGCCTGGGTTTCCCAGGAAGCAGAGCTAGGGACAAAGGCTTGAGTGCAGGTGATACTTAAAAAGTGACCTCAAGGAGCAGGCTTGAGGGCAGAGGGCAGGAAGCAGGGGTCAGGGGAAGCCAGAGCCCTGTCCAGGATGCATTAGAGCAGTGGTTCTCAACCTTGGCTGCACATTAGAATCACCTGGGAATCTTTTTAAAGCCTGATTTCTGGGACTCATCCTCCGGAAATTCTGTTTCTTTGTTACTAATGTTGTGGCTCCACCCCATAACAAAGAAACAGAATTTCCAGAGGATGAAGCTCAGAAATCAGGATTTTAAAAAAATTCCCAGGTGATTCTAATGTGCAGCCTAGGTTGAGAACCACTGCATTAGAGAGATGGCCATGGTCTCAAGTCCATCTGACCTAGAAATAGAAGGTAGCTTGTGGCCAGGTGGGGACCAAGCTGCCGCGCTGGCCCTCAGAGGAGAGCGGGGCAGGGAGAGAGGCGCAGCACAGAGGTGTGGTGGTTTAGGTTGGCGAAAGCCTTCTTGGATCAGGTTGCAAAGAGGCAGGAGGACTTGAACTCTACTCAAGAGGTGTTTGATAAAGAAGGGCGAGGCAGTCTGAGGGAGGAAGACTGTATCATGCATACAGAGCAGAAAAACAAAGTAAAACGACGAAACTACAACCTCAATATCAAGGAAGAAATCATGAATCTGTGAAGGATAAGCCAAGCATAATTGAAGGGGAAATGATGGCATTAAAACTACCTGGCTGGCCAGCTGGCGTGGCTCAGTGGTTGAGCATCAACCTATGAACCAGGAGGTCACAGTTTGATTCCCAGTCAGGGCACATGCCTGTGTTGTGGGCTCGATTCCCAGTGTGGGGTGTGCAGGAGGCAGCCAATCAATGATTCTCTCTCATCATTGATATTTTTTATCTCTCTATCCCTCTCCCTTCCTCTCTGAAATCAATAAAAACAAACAAACAAACAAACAAACTACCTGATTGGTGGTCCCCAGTTTCTTCACTGTGACATTCATAAAGACTTGGTAAAATAGGATGCACTAAAACAATTAAAAGAAAAATGATAAAAAGCAAAGTACAAACCCATGTGTATAGGAGTACAGTAGTTATGGAAGCGCTTCCATTTATATTAAAAAGGGGCCTGTGCATGTCATGTATATGTGTGAATATAACCAGCTCCTATGTCTCTGACTGTGATCCTGGGAAAAGTACTTAGTTCCCACAATGCCTCAGTGTTCAGCTCCTGTCCCCCAAAATCCTCCCATGCCAGATTGACTGCCGTGTCCCCAGTACCTAGGGGTGAGTCTGGCACAAGAAGGTGCTTAATAAGATTTGCTAAATGAATAAATGAGAAATTGATTGAAATGTGATTGTTACGGGAAATATTAAAATATATCTTGAAGACAGTCAATGTTAATATTATAATAAGTTTTAATTCATGGAGACATTGATGCTACACCCAGAGCATACATCTTATTTTCAAGTTTCAATAAGCAATTATAAAAATTGATTTTGTTCTAGGTCAACAATAAAATTCTCAGATCAGAAACTGGGCAGGAAAATGTTGTCCCGTCATAATATAGCAAACTGTAAAGTAATAACAAACGCTTAAAAAAACAAATAAAAATAAACCCAGCAATTTAGTAACTTAAAGCATTCTATAACAAACCTATTAGGACAAAAAAGAAATAAAAATTACAATAAGTGGCTATTTGGAAAAATAATAGAAATTAAAGAAACCATTACTTATTATTGTAGTGCAGTGCAGCCAAAGTTATTCTCCGAGGCAATAATCTTGAATGCTTGTATTATTAAAATAATCATAAAATAAAGGAACTTAGCAATCAACTCAATAAGTTGGAAAAGCAACTACAAAATAAACCTAAGCTAAAGGAGAACACATAATAAATATATAGAGATTTTTAATGAATTCAAAGCAAAATAATATATTTTCTCAGTAAATCCAAGAACAGTTTCTTTAAACACAACACATTAATACCAATGAAAATGACAAAAATCAAAACCCACCAAGACAAAAGAGAGAGGAGAAAACAAAATTAATTTTTAAAATAGGGACATAATAAGAGATATTATTTTTAATTCAAGAAAATATTACATGTATGTTATGCTTAATAACTTAACAACTACATTAAATGGATGGTTCCTGAGGAAAGAAATATCAATGGTCAAAATTAAGTTAAAGAAAAGTAGAAAATTAAATTTGAACAATATAAAAGAAATGATCAAAAAGTCTTCAAAGACAGATTCATGATTGGATAATTTTGCTGTTAGAATTTCAAAGAGGAGGTAATTGCATGCTCATAAACTGTTCTAGAGTGTCAAGAATGACAGAATGTTAACCACTTCATTTTCTTACTCTTGAAAGCCACAAAAAGACCTGTGCCAGAAGCCTCCCACTCACCAGGAAAACAAACAACAACCCAAAAACTCATAAATGAGTTCATTGAGAGATAACTGGTGCAAAACTTTTAAACCTTTGGCAAATCAAATTTAAGGTCTTTTCAAATAACCACCCACCATGACAAACTAGGATTTGTCCTGAGATTGAAAGACTGGTGTATCATCAAGAGAGATATGATTATATTAGGCCATATCTCTTAGTCCCATAAAAAGACAATGATCTCAAAAGATGCTGTAAAATGTTTGATAACAATCAATATGCTTCTTTCATTTTTTCTTTTTTGAAAAGCATGCACACATATAAGGAAATTAGGTTTAGAAGATTAAGCCCTTAGTTGGAAAAGGGCATCTATTCGCAATCATGCTTGATGGCAAAACACTGTAGACAATCTCATTAAAATAGCCCGGCTCAGTGGTTGAGCATTTGCCTATGAACCAGGAGGTCAGAGTTTGATTCCCAGTCAGGGCACATGCCCGGGTTTCGGGCTCAATCCCCAGTGTGGGGAGTGCAGGAGGCAGCCAATCAATATTTCTCTCTCATCATTGATCTTTCTATATCTCTCACCCTCTCTCTTCCTTTCTGAAATCAATAAAAATATAGTTTAAATAATAATAAATAAATTATCATGGCTTATGTCCACTATCTTCTTTACTATTTAACTCTATTTTTTAAATTAAAAAATAGGAGAAACAGAGACAAAAAAAAGAGAGAAATACTTAGGAATACCAATTTATCTGATAGAAGAACTGACTATTGTGTTCAAGTTACTTGGTGTACACAGTACACAACCCAAGGTATAAAAACATTGGTAGAAACAACAGAACCAACCATGTCAGAGATAAACAGCCTTACTATTTAAGTTTGAGAAAAAGGTGGTCTCTAAACCACAGATGGGGACCATTGACAATTATCCCTAGAGAATTCAAAAATGCATAGTAACGATACAAGTGTATAACAGAAAAGACACTTGAATTAAAATTTGAATTGAATTTGAACTTGAAGAGGCTACTAAGAATTCTTAGGTTATTAAAAATAGAGTCACATCAATTTTAGGTCATTTTTAAAAAAAATCAGAATTAAAAGGGTAGTTGATAAAGTAATTAAGACTTCAGATTGAGTGCATTTTCAGTTGCAACTGATTTTTTGGCAAACTTTACTTGATATTCTTTTGAATAATAGGGTGAGTGTGGGCTAGGGAGCATATATTGGCTTTGTGTTCGTTCAGCATTGGCTCCAATCCAGGCAGTACAAGTCGAAGCTGTTCAGGTTGAGGCTGTGCAGGTCGAGGCAGTGCAGGTCGAGGCTGTGCACATAGAGTTTAGGTTTAGGAGCCACGTGGGCCTGAATTACCAGACCAATTTCACTGTTAACAATTGTTGACCTAGACAACATGCTTAATTTTCATGCACCACTTGATGAGAATAGATAGCTAGCTTACAGGAAAATAGTGAAGATTAAAGTTAATTTATAGAAAATACCTGAGACAGAGCCTGTATACAACACAGTGCCAGGGAAGTATATGTTGTCTTAGTGGCTATTTTAGGTGGCTTAGATTTAGATAAATTAGAGCTAGAATAAATTAAATTCTGGAAAAGAGTTAAGTCTAAAAGATCATCACAGGTTAGACTTATGGAAACAAATAGTACAGAGTAAAGTTTAAAACAGACATATATGATAACTATCTATCTATCTATCTATCTATCTATCTATCTGTATGTATGTATGTATGTATGTATATGCCTATTATGCAAAGTGTCCCCTCTGGAGTTCCACCGACTGGGAGTTTGACGCTCTCTATGACGTGCGCTGACCACCAGGGGGTGGTGTGGAATATAGGAAGGTCCCAGCTGGCAGCCAGCAGCTGCTAGGGACCCTACCGATGCATGAATGTTGTTCACATATATATGAAAGATATGTATAAGATACATATTATATATGTGCTATATGTTTTTCCCCTGTACTTTGAAAGTGAAGCATTAAATGCAGGATGGAAGAAATATGGCCAATGGAAGAAACAAGCCATGAGTAAAACATAAAATGAATCTGTACACCTTATACATTTGGGCGGCTTCAACTCAGTTGTTGGGATGAGGCTGATGGTGTGATAAGGCTACTAACAAGGCGAATGCAGATTTGGGCTGTGCAACAGTTTGACTCTCAACACCAAGCAGAAGCAGACCCTGGTGCTCTGTGTACTGATTAGACAAAATGTCCAGCTATTATTTTTTTCTTTATAAGTCCTAGAACCTAAGAAATATGAAGTTGGAGAATTAGAATAGTGAAGGGTATAAAATCATGCGGAAGGAACTGTATAAGAGATAGGAACATAGTTATCTGTAAGTATCTGAGATGTTCTCATGTGCAAGAGGAAACAAACATTCTTCCTCTTTATTAGGTAGAACCATGTTCAATGAATGGAAGTTCAAAAGAGGATTGTTCATCTCAGTAAAGTTAAGGGGAAGAGTGGGAAGGAATTAACATTTTACCTATTGAATGTATATAATGTTCAAGGCAGTGTACATATACCTTATTTTCTAACATTTAATGTTCTCCAAATACACTACTTTCTAATAAAAGTCTATGAAATATTTTGTAAGGATTCCCATGGAAGCTAAGATTGGATATCTTCTAAGCCCTCTTCAAATACAAGCAATGTATGATCTGCTAGCTAGCAGTCATCTTCAGAAAATGAGGCTGGGGTAGGGCTGGGAGAGTTCTCCAGGTATGTTATCCCAGTATAACCATAACTAGAGGCCCGGTGCATGAAATTCATGCACTTGGGGGTGGGGGGGCGGGGAGGCTCAGCCCAGCCTGCACCCTCTCACAGTCCTGGAGCCCTAGGGGGACATACTACTGATGGCTTAGGCAGAGTGGGCCTAAGCCTGCAGGCAGACAGCCTTAGTGCTGCCACCGAGGCGGGAGAGGCTCCTGCCACCACCGCTGCACTTGCCAGCTGTGAGCCCGGCTTCTGGCTGAGTGGTGTTCCCCCCGTGGAAGCGCACTGACCACCAGGGGGCAGCTCCTGCATTGAGTGTCTGCTCCCTGGTGGTCAGTGTACATCATAGCGACTGGTTGTTTTGCCATTTGGTCGATTTGCATAATAGCCTTTTATTATATAGGATTATAAAGGACACAAGGTGGAACAAGACATATTGGGGAACGGAGTTTTAATTTGCTAGAGAAAGAGAATATGTCTTGTTCCGAATGGCTGAACGACCAGTCACTATGATGCGCACTGACCACCAGGAGCAGACACTCAATGCAAAAGCTGTCCCCTGGTGGTCAGTGCATTCCCGCAGGGGGAGCGCCACTTAGCCAGAAGCCAGGCTCACAGCTGGCAAGCGCAGTGGCGGTGGCGGTAGCCTCTCTTGCCTCCACGGCAGCGCTAAAGGATGTCCGCCCAGGGCTCCCGGACTGCGAGAGGTCGTAGTCTGGGCTGAGGGACCCCCCAACCCGGAGTGCATGAATTTTGTGCACCGAGCCTCTAGTATCTCATATAAATAAAAATCGTATCTGCTTAGCTTTTGAGAAAGGATCACGTGTTTAGTAGTGTATATTTAAAAGAAGCTTGCTTCAAATTCAATACCATTCTCGTGGGGCAAGTTAGCAAGGTCTCAGGCTGGGCATAAGCATCAAATAGGCAACTAAGAGCATCACTGGTAAACTGAAACAACTTTAAAGGTCTGAAATATGTATCCATGGAGGTATTCCTGACCTTGTGGCCTGCTTTAATTGTATGTAGCATAGAAAAGACAACCTAAAAACGGTGTTTTCATCTAAAAGCAATAGGTGACTGCCATTTTCCTCCTAAAGGAGTAGCACAACTCTTTCCTAAGAGGATGACTTTCTGTGTAGCTAAATACCTCATTCATGTGTGAGAACAATGATGTTCTAAGAACATGAAACTCTGGAAGAAGCCCATGTAATAGAAGGACAATTAAATTACTTTGCATGAAAGTTTACACTTATTTGAAGGAGCAAAAAGTAAGGGAGAGGAATAGTTCTGAGAACAGGAGAAAAGGCCAAACAAATTGGGAGACGTTTGGGTGTCTATGGGGAACATTGCATGAAGAAATGTTGGGTAATGAGAATTTCTTAGTGTTTGAGCTGGCTGGAGGAATTTTAGAAAGGTTAGTTTTAAAAGTATTTCTGCGTATTGTTGCAATGTAGTAGCCATTTTCTACACAGAAATGTTTTGTAGAATAGAGTTTTAAGGACTAAAGGGACTGTAAGTGTATATGAGTTAACACTAGACAAGAACAAGAGAATTGTCATGGGTGGGGAGATGGGAGTTCAATGGTATTAGTTCATTAAAAGTACAGATAACCCTGAGAAGGTACATTTCAGATGTGCGCAAAAATTTGAGAGAGGATATTGAGCTTCTTATTAAAGATGAGACTAGGGGTTGAGGTTAATTTTATGTAAGTCTCAAAAGACAAGGAGACCTCTGCTGACATCCATATTGAATGTGTAATTGCCTCAATTCCCTTTTTCAATGTGCTCCTTATAGAAACATCTTGAAAGTCGAGCTTGTGGAACAATTACAAACATGTTCCTGTTATACATATAACTCACATTTTTTTTTATTGAAAAGCCTGAACTATTTCACATTGAAAATAGAAAAAGTAATATGCCTATTGGGAAGATATGTGTGGGGTTTTTTTGTTTTGTTTTTTAAATATATTTCATTGATTTTTTATAGAGAGGAAGGGAGAGGGATAGAGAGTTAAAAACATCGATGAGAGAGAAACATTGATCAGCTGCCTCCTGCACACCCCCTACTGGGGATGTGCCCGCAACCAAGGTACATGCCCTTGACCGGAATCAAACCTGGAACCCCTCAGTCCGCAGGCCGACGCTCCATCCACTGAGCCAAACCAGCCAGGGCCAGATATGGTGTGTTTTTCTTCCAAATTAACTCACTGGATTTGACTCTTCTATACCATGAGGTAGTTTGGAACTAGTTTAATAAATTGGAAAGGCATTCATCTTTAATGTAGTACCATTAGTTAAAAGCTAGTGTGGTTCAAAATTCACTGTTGCAAAATCCATGTCATGACACTGCCCCAAAGATTTCCTTGAGGCTTCCCATGGGTAGTTAAAGGCACAGGTTGTTAAACTGAAATCCCAAAGAACAGTGATGGTGAACCTTTTGAGCTTGGCGTGTCAGCATTTTGAAAAACCCTAACTTAACTCTGGTGCCGTGTCACATATAGAAATTTTTTGATATTTGCAACCACAGTAAAACAAAGACTTATATTTTTGATATTTAATTTATATATTTAAATGCCATTTAACAAAGAAAAATCAACCAAAAAAATGAGTTCGCGTGTCACCTCTGACACGCGTGTCATAGGTTCGCCATCACTGCCATAGGAGGTGGCTGCAGAACTTCCCTAGGCAAGACCCTCTGGTTCCCCCTTGGCTGAGTCTTTCATCTGGCAAGCTACCACTTCAGCAGCTGGCCTATCTATCGGTAAACCTTTCTTCTTTGTTTTCTTTATTGATCCAGTGCAACAGCAGAGAAATGCATGTGCAAGTTAAAGGAAAGATTGACACCCTAGCAGCTTTCCAATAGTTTCTGCTTTCCTAGATTCTGAACTATTTTCTCCCTCACGTTATTTGAATGGGAGCCGAGGTGTGAACAGGCAGGAATGAGAATCATTCATTAAGCCTGTTCTCTTTCTACCCACAATGATGGGAAATTCATTTCTTTTCCTCCGCCTGGTGATTATTTAGTATTTAGCCAATGTCCTCAAGCCAGGTCTCCACAGCGGCGGAATAAAACTTCAGCAGAATGAAACAAAAACACAGACCTGAACAAGCCGCGTAGCCAGTTCCCAGGAGGCTACAGTATTTTATTGTCTTGGCGTGGCCAAGTCCTGGGGGCAGGAGGCTGAAATAGCAAAAGAGGGGAGCCCTTTTGGTTATCTGTTTTCTTGGATGTGAAATGTTATACTTCATCCCAGGGGGCCACTATCACAAGTCACTGCTGGAAAATGTTGGCGCGAGGGCCCCTAGAGAGATGCCTGTTTGAATAGCTCTAGTCTCCCTTGCTCACCTGTAATTCCCCCAGACATGGTGTTTCCACCCTCCCACACCCCCACCACCCCATCACCCACCCCAGACACACACACTGACTAGACAGCTGGTCACAGCAAACAGGAAATGCCTTGTGAGAATAGGCCCAGAACCCCAAACCTTGATAATATGCTGCAAAACCTTGCCGATAGACTTTCCAAGGAACGATGTATAGATGGCATAGCGATGTGCCCTGAAAGACAGAAGGAAAACCATGACCTACCTTAGAGGTGATGCTTGTTTATCCCCTCACGGCTGGGCAATGAGATAGACTGAGAGCGCAAGTCATCTGAGTTTGCTGGTTCCAAGCTGATTGCCTTACCGCAGTGTGGGGAGGTTGGCCACAGCTGGAGAGGAGCCCGGCTCACTGCACTTCTCTTTTCATTATTTCCCCCCAGAAGACGCAAATCATCTCAAAAACAATGCCTCTCCCGATGCCTTCCTGGGCTCTGATGGTGTCCAGACAGTCCCTGGTGTTCACTTAATGGCTTTATACTGGCGCAGTGCGTGGACAGATGTTTTGTTCCAAGAAGAACTGGGCAATTCTTCAGGAAATCCCAGTGTCTGTGGGGACCGTGGCATCTTCCGAGGAAAGCAATGTCCTAGAACAGTGGTGCTCAACCTTGGTTGCACATTAGAATCACCTGGGAAACTTTTTAAAATCCTGATTTCTGGGCCTCATCCTCCAGAAATTCTGTTTCTTTGTTATGGGGTGAGGCCACCACATTAGTAACAAAGAAACAGAATTTCCGGAGGATGAGGCCCAGAAATCAGGATGTTAAAAAGATTCCCAGGTGATTCTAATGTGCAGCCAAGGTTGAGAACCACTGTCCTAGAGAATCAGGCTTGCATAGCTTTTCACACTTGATGTTTCATCTCCTAAAACATCTTTCTTGTCTCTCATTCTGTGTCCGTTTGTCTGAGGTCTGACTACCATTGGCACCAGCCTGTGGAAAGTAACTCACCGGCCTCCTTCAGGGTTTAGTGGCGTCTGCCCTCCCACCTCTCTAGTCAACTTTCCCAGCTTGCCAACCTCCCCAGCCACTGTTCAGATTACATCCGTGACTCCTCTTATTAAAACACATGATTTAGGTCAGGGGTCCTCAAACTACGGCCCGCGGGCCACATGCAAATACAAATATTGTATTTGTTGCCGTTTTGTTTTTTTACTTCAAAATAAGATATGTGCAGTGTGCATAGGAATTTGTTCATAGTTTTTTTTTTTAAACTATAGTCCGGCTCTCCAACGGTCTGAGGGACAGTGAACTGGCCCCCTGCTTAAAAAGTTTGAGGACCCCTGATTTAGGTATTGCACACAGTCCTTCCCATTTTTACTCGGTTTCCTTTTTTTTTTCTTTATCTATTTGCGTTTTTTAAAAAAATTAGCCTCTGTGTACTTTGCTCTTGCTCTTCTCACGTCAATCCTGAATTCCTGATTGGCATTTCCATGTAGTCCATGCCTCAAATGCATTCTTTCTCAATCAAATTCCCCATCTTTTTCAGTCTCTGTTCCAATGTCGCCTTGCTCAGTTATTGCCATCCCAAATCTCCACTGCTCATCTCAGTATACCTGTGTCCCTAACTGTTGTTCAACTCAATGACTATCTTCTCAACAAGGCCCTAGGGCAGTGGTTCTCAGCCTTCTGGCTCTTTAAATACAGTTCCTCACGTTGTGACCCAACCAAAAAATTATTTTCGTTGCTACTTCATAATTGTCATGTTGCTACTGTGATGAGTCGTCATGTAAATATCTGATATGCAGGATGGTCTTAGGCGACCCTTGTGAAAGGGTCGTTCGACCGCCAAAGGGGTCGCGACCCACAGATTGAGGACCGCTGTCCTAGGGTCTTCCCGGTTACAAGTCCCTCCTCACTGTAAATACCTGTAGAATTTTCTTATTATTTTTGTCATCGTGTGCGCCAAAGCCAGTTTTATATTATTTGCATTTCATAGAACGCTTTACAATTCAGAAAATTTGCATCTGCCATTTCATGGACCTTCTTTCTCACTCTTCTTTGAATTTCTTTGAGGGTCAGAGATCTTGGATAATTTGCAACTGTATCTATTAAAGTTTCTAACACACTACATTATGTGCAGGAAGTATGCAATGAATCATTATGGGTTACTAGAAGTCTTACACTTTAACTTCTTAGTCTACCCAATCTAACATTTCCCTTGAGTAGCTCGGTGCTTCAATTATTCCACTTCCAAACAATTTTTTATCTAGTTACTCATGCCCCCAAATGGGAGACACATATGCAAGTTTTGTGCTATAAGCATCATGATTAAAAATATTGACAAAAGTTGCAGATACCGGTGAAATATTTTAAGTAGATTGACTACAAAAGTAATACTAATTAGAGTCATTTCAAGGAACTGGGTATCATGCCACCCAATAATAATGACTCATAATAGTAATGCATGCTAAATTAACTTTGTTATAAGTTTTACTTGATATGATTTTCTTGACTGTACTGCTAAAATATTCATATGTATTAAATTAGCATGAGTAGTTTCAACCTCCACATGGCTGTCTATTCAGAAACTGTGCTTAGCGTGATCTTCAGTGCTGTTGGTTTTACCAGAAATATAAACAAGAGTTTCAGTCATTAAAGAGATTATAATGTCATTAAAAAATAATAAATGTGCTTTGTTATTATTATTAAAAATATATCATAAAATTAACGTCCTCTGTGAGCATATCTATGACTTTGAACACATGCATAGATTTGTGTAGCCATCACCACAATCCAGCTACAAAATACAGTGGGGCCTTGACTTATGAGTGTCCTGACTAACGAGTTTTTTGAGATACCAGCTGTCTCTCCGCAGATTTTTTGCATTGAGTTGATAGAGTAATTTGAGTTAACGAGCTCCTTATCGAGCTCGGTCTCGGAACGAATTAAACTCATAAGTCAAGGCCCCACTGTAGGTCTGTCAATCAAAAAAAATTCCTTCGCCCTAGCCAGTGTGACCCAGTTGGTTGAGCACAGTCCCATGCACTAAAAGATTTCCGGTCTCATTCCTAGTCAGGGCACATGCCCAGGGTTGCAAGCTCAGTTCCCAACAGGGGGAGTACAAGAAGCTGCTGATTGATGTTTCACTTGCACATCAATGTTTCTCTATCTCCATCTCTCTTCCTTTCTCTCTAAACATCAAAAAATAATATATAAAAAAGAAAAAATTCCTTGTGCTGCCCTTTGCAATCAAAAATTCCTCCCACCTTTAGCTCCTAGTAACCACTTATGTATCTTCAGACCCAATAGTTTTGCATTTTCCAAAATGTCATATAAATAGACTCACGCGGCCCTTTGAGACTGGCTTCTTCCCTTGATCCATCACATTGTGGATGCATCATAGTTGTTCTCTTTTATTTCTGAGGAGTATTCCTGTACATGGACACACCTCAGTTTGTTTATTCATGCGTTGAAGGACATTGGAGCTGTTTTCAGTTTCTGGCAATCATGAAGGAGCTGCCATCAACATCTGTGTACCTGTTCAAGCATGAACATAAGTTTTAATTTTCTAGAGTAATACAGAGAAGTGCAATTTCTGAGTTGTATGGTAATTGTATGTTTAATATGATGAGAAACTGCCAAACAGTTTTTCCAGAATGGCTGAACTATGTTGCATCCCCACCAGCAAAGTATGAGGATCTAATTGTTCTGCATCATCTACAGAACTGGATATTGTCAGTTCTTAAAAAAAAAAAAAAGTATCTATTCGAATATATAGATATCCCATGATGCATTAGTATCCCGTGATGGTTTTAGTTTCCTTCTGTCTAATTGTAACCCACCCCATCATTCTTTTAACATTATTTCTGTAAATGATGACCTGTTCACTAACATGTGACTGCAGGTAAACAGTCTGTTTGCTTAAGAATTGGAGGAACTAACTTCAAAAGAAGCCCAGTCCGACCTTCACACATGTAGGCTCTGGGAGATTTGCTGCCCTTCAACCAGTTATTTGAACAGACCGTGTTAACTTGAATGTAGTCAACAGAGAACTCTTAACTCTCTCCTTTCCATTCCTTTGTTCTTTCTTCTTCTTCTCTCTTTCTCCTCCCTCCTTACAAAACCCCTCCCCCATCCAATTATTAAGATAGTCTTTGCAATGAGAACCCACTATCTCCTCCAGCTGCCGGCTCCTGAATAAATCTACTTTCCGTCCACCAGCCCCTGTCTCGTGATTATTGGCTTTCCAGCTGGGTGCTGTGTCATAATGCTTATGAGTGCCTATAGATATGCTTGTTTGCCATCAATAAATCATCCTTGGTGAATTGTCTGATCAAATCTTACCCATTTGTTTTTAAAATAGATTGTTTTCTCATTGTTGAGTCTTGAGAGTTCTTTATACATTTCAGATAAAAATACTTTGTGAAATATGGGAATTGCAAATATGACTTGTCTTTTAGTTTTCTTAACAGTGTCTTTTGCAGAACTAAGAATGTTTTGCTTCACTAAAAATCAACCAAATTTTTTCATGTATGGATTGTACCCTTGGATTATATTTTGGAATTCATTGCCAAACACAAAACGCATGGAAATTCTCTCCTATGTTTTCTTCTAAAAAATGTTATAGCTCTGCATTTTACAAAATTGTGGTCCATTTTAAGTATTTTTTTTGTAAGAAGTATAAGGTATAGGTTTAGATTATTTTCTTTTTAATACATGGGTGTCTAATTGTTCAAACACCATTTCTTGAAAAGATTATATTTTTTTCCTCATTGAATTGCTTTTATATCTTTCTCAAAAATTCCTTTTTAATGTTTATGTGAGTATATAGCTGGACTCCAGTCTCTTCAGTTGATCTGTGTCTATCAATACCATACTGTCATGATTATTGTAACTTTATAATACACCCTAAAATTGGGTAATATCCTCTAACTTCGTTCTTTTTCAAAATTGCTTGGCTATTCTAGTTTATTTGTCTTTCTATATGATCATAAGAATATGCTTGTCTCTACAAAAAAATCCTGCTGAGACTTTGATTGGAATTGTGTTGAATGTGAGAAAAGAATGAAGACAGGAGATATATAAAACAGAGTCATTTTAACCAAACTGCTAAAATTATTAACATTATGAAGTTTAGGACATAAGGAAAAGACACCATTATTGTTCTAACAAGCCTGGGAACTTAAAACTTTTTTGAGCTTTTCAGTCCTGCGTCAATGCTATACATCTGGACCTCCAGGTAACCCTATAATTACCTGCTGAAAGGCCTATGTATCCAGGCCACTTGGTTGCCCCCCGGAGAACTCACATATACATCCACCTGGCATCTATTACAAGACCACTGGGACTAACCAGAGTTCCTGGCACCCATCATTCTAACTACCTGACATCTGACTGATAGCTGTCCTGCACCGATGCTAAGGCTAAGAATGCAAGATTGATACTTCTCAAAAATGTACTTTTTACTATAGAGACTTATAAGTTTTCTTTCTTCGTTGGAACACTTCTGGGTTTTGCCTAGCTATGTTTCTAGTTTGCAAACTCCAAGACCCTTGAATAAATATCAATTATTTATTTCTAGCGAAGTCTCCAGACTCTTTTTGAGTTTGTTTAATAAATGTGTAGATCAATTTAGAAAGAATATACATCTTTAATACACTGAGCTCTTCATCCATCAACATGGTATGGCTCGTATTTTGTTTATCTCTTCTACCCATTGGGACTTTAAGTTTACCTCTCTCTATATCTTTTCCCAGTAGTTGCTCAAGGGATGAAATATTCATATTTAATTATTACAGCCTAATTAGAATTAATATTTTACCCTTCAAATGGAATGTAGAAAACTTGTCACCATATAGTTCCTTTTATCCTTCCCCTATTATGTTGCAGTTGTCAAAAAAAGAAAATCCCTTCAGAAAATATTATCATTTTTGTTTTTAACTGTAACATGTATTTTAAAAAAACTTAAGAGGATACAATTAGTCTATTATATATTGTCAGATATTTACTTCCTCATTCCTAAAATGCCAAGTGTTCTTCTAGTGACAGATGTCTGTCTCTTGAGTGTTTTTTAACCTTCCTTTCAGAGCTTAGCAGTTGGTGATTCATATTCTTGGTTTTCTTTTATCCTGGAATTTCTTTATTTTATTTTTACATCTGAAAACAGAAATAGAATAATTGACTACAAAATTATGGGTTGAGAGTTATTTGCTTTCAGCACTTTAAATACGTTGTTCCATTATTTCCTGGCCTCCATGATTTCTCATGAGAAGTTTGCAGTCATTTGAATTGACTGCAATCAATACAAGGTGTTGTCTGCGCTTAATGTGTTGTTTTTTCTCTGGTTGCTTTCAAGACTTTTTTTTTTTTTCGTCAGCACTTTTATTGTGATATGTCTGGGCGTGTACTTTTCTAAGGTATCCTACGGTATTTGGGGGTGTGCTGAGCCTCTTTATCTGCCAGTTTAACTACCCCCCAATGTGATGGTAGTAGGAGTTGAGGTCTCTGGGAGGTGATTAGGGCACGGGGTGCAGCCTTATAAAAGAGACCCCAGAAATTCCCTTGACCCTTCTGCCATGTGAGAACATAGTAACAGGAAAGATGTCTGTGAACTAGGAAGTGGGATTTAACCAGACACCAAATCTGTAGCATGTTGACCTTGGATTTCCCAGCTTCCAAAACTATTAGAAATAAATTGCTATTGTTTATAAGCTAACCACCCTGTGGTATATTGTTATTAGCAGCCTGAATGGGCTAGGACAATTACCTTACCTCTTCTAATTGCTTTGCATTATCAAGTTAATTTTAGACCCAGCTTATATACTTCTTTAAAACAATGCCTGGAGATGTTGATTAGAATTGTATTTAATGGATAGATTAATTAGGTAGAATTTATATATATTCAATAGTATGTTTATAATATTGAATCTGTCAAAACTTGAACATAGCTTGTACCTGTTTTTAAAAAATTTCTTAATTTCAGTAAAACTTTATTTCTGTGAAAGGATATAGATATTTTATTATATGTATTCTGATTTTTTCTGGTTGTGTGGTAAATATTTTTAAAAGATCTAATATTATCCAAAAGAGGTACATTTAAAATAAATATATGAATAAATATTGGCTATCCATGGATAGAAAAGATACCATAAGTGACTATGAACCAAAAATGCTCTGAGATGAATCTTAATATTTGAAAGGTAGAATTTAAGGCAATAATATCATGAAGAACAAGTGATGACATTACATGCTTGTAAAATTAACAATAAAAAAGTGAGGAGTATTCATCATAAACACATATGATCCTCTCTATATAGTCCCTACATCTATTAAACAACAGCTACAAGAATTGAAATGCAAAATTGATAAAATAATTTACATGGAGTTTGAACATCCCCCTTTCAGAAACTGACTGCTCAAAGAGGCAAACATGTAAGCAGATTTAGTAATCACATAACAATTATGTATTAACTCAAGCAATTACATATGGAATTCTATACCCAGCAGGCAGAAAGGATACATTTTTTTCAAGGACATATGCAGTATTTATAAAAATAGATAATGCATTAGACCTTAAAAGAAGTCTTTGGACTTCCAAATGTTTGATGCACACAAACTGTCCCCTCTAACCACAATGCAATGAAATTCAAATCCAGCAACCAAGGGAGGAGCTTTACAAACCTCTGAGTGTGGACTTCAGCTTTTGGGTAAAATGGAGTAACAGGAACTGAATTTACTATCCCACCCGAAATAACTAAAGAAAACATTTAAATAAAATGGTTCTCAAAACACTGGATTTCTGTCAAAAAGGACAGTGATGCCTTAGAGACGGGGAATAAATAGAGTGAGTGCTATGACTGTCCCAGCTCATGGCCTGGAAGGGTTTTTTGAATGTGGAAGAGGTCTCCCTGAGTGGAGGAGGTGGAGCTAGGAGTTCAAAATCTCCAAATTTGGTAAAACAAACCCAGAGTTTCAAGAAACTCAATAAATCCCAAACACAAGAAACATTAAGAAAACTACAGTAAGTTATATTAGAGTCGCATTGCTTAAAACTGGTGATAATTGGGAAATTTAAAAAATGGTCAGACAAGAAAAGGATACATTATATACAGAGTGAAAAAAGAAAACAAATCTAGCAAATTTCTTATGGGAAACAATGCAAGCCAGACAGCGGAACACATCTTTGAAGTAATAAAAACAAACAAAACTGTGAATTTAGAAATTTTTCACCCCGATGATACTGTCTTTCAAAAATTAAGGTGAAATGAAGGTATTTTCAGACATACAAAAGCTGTAAGAATCCATTACCAGTACATTTACTTTATAAGAAATGTTAAAGGAAGGAGAATCATAGTGGGTGGAAATCTGGAACTATGAAAAAGAATGAAGAACACTGAAAATGGTAATTATGTGAATAAATCTGAAATATTTTTTTCTTATTTAAATCTACTTAAAGATGATTGACTGCTTAAAGCAAATATAATAACAATGTGTTATGAAGTTTATAATGTATGTCAAAAGAAAATATATGACAACAGTAGCATAAAGTTGGAATGAGTAGAAAAGGAAGTAAACTGTTGTAAACTTCTTATATAAAGAAGTATAATATTGCCCTAACCGGTTTGGCTCAGTGGATAGAGCGTCGGCCTGCGGACTGCAGGGTCCCAGGTTCGATTCCAGGCCAGGGCATGTACCTTGGTTGCGGGCACATCCCCAGTGGGAGGTGTGCAGGAGGCAGCTGATCAGTGTTTCTCTCTTATCAATGTTTCTAACTCTATCTCTCTCCCTTCCTCTCTGTAAAAAATCAATAAAATATATTTTTTTAAAAAGAAGTATAATATTACTTGAAGGTAGACTCTGATAAGTTAAAATGTATATCAGAAATCCTAAATATAATACAATTATGAGTTGTAGCAAATAAGCAAACAAAAATGGAATCACAAAAAGATATTTAATTAATATAAAACAAGGCAGAAAATAGAAAAAAAGAGAACAAAAAACAAATTAGACAAATAGTGAAAACTTTAAGGCAGACACTACATGAATGCTGGGTAGGAATTTCTTAGACCAGTGATGGTGAACCTATGACACCCATGTCAGAGGTGACACGCGAACTCATTTTTTGGGTTGATTTTTCTTTGTTAAATGGCATTTAAATATATAAAGTAAATATCAAAAATATAAATCTTTGTTTTACCATGGTTGCAAATATCAAAAAATTTCTATATGTGACACGGCACCAGAGTTAAGTTAGGGTTTTTCAAAATGCTGACATGCCAAGCTCCAAAGGTTCGCCATCACTGTCTTAGACAGTCAGACTTTCAATAGCAGGTCTAGTTAAGAGTCTTTTAGGCATTTTTTAAAAAATCTCTATAATACTGTCATTTTCTGAAAATTTTGAACTCCTTTTATAACATTATTTTAAACTAAAATAATCACTGAAGTCCATTTCCATTCTTAGCTTCCTATGACCTTGTTATCCTATAAAGAGTTAAACTATGTTCCCTCAGAGCGCTGCCCCATTGGTGCTTACCCGAAGGGTTCCAAAAAAATACTTGGGTGAGAGGGAGTGCCCATGAGAAAGGAAAGTGATGCATCGGATAGGTTGCCTGCAAAAAGCATTTTAAAAAATATATGTGTCTGAAAAAATATTGAAAACATTTGTCGGCCAGCTTGTTTTGCTATGCTGTCGTCTGCCTTTTAAGAAACGGGGTGCAATCGTGAAGAATGTCATGAGGCTGCATGATCGATCGCCTGATGCACGTGTCAATGACATCAGTTTGTGCACTGGCGCATAGGCAGCCTTCACAAACTATCACACTGATGTGTGCCGGCCCTTCCGTCTTTGCTAATCCATCCTGTGCATCTTGTCTTGTGTTTTAACACATATTGTGATATCTTACTATCTTGCCGGGTTTTGTTTGGACCAAAATATTTTCTCCCTCTCATTTGGATTTTTTCTCTCTATAATCATAAAAGCATAATATGCTAATTAGACCGGACGTCCTGCCAGACGACCTTCCGGACGAAGGAAGCCGGTGCCGGCAGCCAGGGGAAGGAAGGCCTCCTCTTGCATGAATTTTGTGCATCAGGCCTCTAGTTACAGAATGAAAACCCACAGGAGTCACATTGCTATCCCTCCTCACAGTAATTAAGGAATCCCTGATACCACTTCCTGTTGTCTGCTTTCATTCGTTGGCACATTATATGGTATGATTTCTTATTGGCGTTACAAATATATTTTTAGTTTTAGTACATTCTGTGTTCCAGAGTTTGGAAAATGCTGACTTGGTCAAATAACTATTCGTGTGACTATTTGATTAATGTGTCTATCTCTCTCAAGAAAATAAGCTTCCCAACAGGCCCCAGGTCTGCTTTGCTCACTGTTGAAACTCTACTCAGCGCCTGATACGTGCACTGAAAATAAAACAAAACAAAACTGTGTACAGTGGGGCCTTGACTTACGAGTTTAATTCGTTCTGAGACCGAGCTCGTTAAGGAGCTCGTTAACTCAAATTACTCTATCAACTCAATGCGAAAAATCGGCCGAGAGACAGCTGGTATCTCAAAAAACTCGTTAGTCGGGACACTCGTAAGTCAAGGCCCCACTGTATTAATAGCCAAGCAATCAGGAAATAGTAATGTCTGGCACGAAGTTAACAAGGATTCCCATTATACATCAAACCTTTAATAGATTATATAACAGGTTCTCTCATTCCCACTGGCATGTTTTTTACCATTAGTTCTGGTTTATTCCAATTTCAGCCAGCAATCTGTCCGTTCTACGTGGACTTACATATTCCCACCAATTGAAAATATCTATTTCCTGTCTTATCCTTGATGGGCAACATTCTGCTTTGCTGAAAAAGGAGTTTTTATTTTACCTGATGGTATAAAAACTACTTTTAGTGGCTTGTGAAATTTTAAGTTCCCTATTAATGTAACTTGCTCCTATGTTTTTAAATATCACAATATCACATTTCAACTTGTATTTAACTTGAACATGTCGTTAAACATTGTTACAGAGATGTTAAGTTACTCCACAACTTCTGAGTGTAGATAAATGAGATTTGAGGACATTTACATTTGTAATTCTAGATTATAAACTGTCTAATTTGCCATTTTATTGGAAATAAAGTGAGTCACTAAGTTCAGCCTGCACTCAAGGAAGGGGGAATTAGTCTCTGTCTTTTGAGGGATAGACTGTAAAATAATTTAGACATATTTTAAAACCACCACACAGAGCTACTATGTACAAAAATCAATATCTTAGCTAAAAGAAGATACTTCATTTCTAACATGAGCACAGAATACTATATGAAAGGAATAGTCAGATAACAAGAGAACAAAAATTAAGAGAAAAAATCATTAATATGATTGCCAGTATAAATACATAAAATATAATAGAGGAATAAAATATGAAAATTGAGAAATGCTTAGAATTTATTATGAAAACCTACAAGATAAAAATTTGGAAAGCAAAGAATAAGCATATAAATAATCGATAATGAAGATATAGCATCCAATTGATAGGAAATGCAGCATGGAAAACAGAGGGAAGTACTTATCAACAAAGAACAAGAAGCGGGTAGAACAGAAGGAGAGGAAGGGGAGGAGGAAGGAACTAGGATGCAGGAAAGGAGAAGGATGGAGGGAAGGAGACCAAGGAAAAGGGAAGAAGAAATTTCTCAGGTCTGATCAAGCTGTGTTCTCATCAGTAGCTCTAGTGCTAGCAGGAAATGTGGCAGATGAATTCAAACTCTGAGTGACAAGGATGGTCAAACTAAACTACCAAAGTGTGTGTGTGTGTGTATGTGTGTGTGTATTTATTTATTGATTTCTGAAAGGAAGAGAGAGGGAGAGAGAGCTAGAAACATCAATGATGAAAAAGAATCATTGATTGGCTGCCTCCAGCATGCCCTCTACTGAGGATCCAGCCTGCAACCCAGGTATGTGTCCTGATTGGGAATTGAACCATGATCTCCGGGTTCAGAGGTCAATGCTCAACCACTGACCCACACTGGCTGGGCAAGGGATGCAAGTATTTTTAAGATATGTGAGGACAAAGAAGTATTCTCTTTCACAAGGGAAGTAAATATTTCAGATTGGAGTGGGAGGATTGATGGCTCTGGGAGAAGACTCTAGAAGAAAAATGGGGACGTTACATAAATCTATATATATAAAAGCTTAAGGGACCTGCTGACCAGCCGACTGGCTGACTGGTACCTATCTATGATGTGCACTGACCACAAGGGGAAGACCCTCAACACAGGAGCTGCCGAGCTTCGGTGACTTGGCAGCTGCAGTTCTTGGGTGAGGCACCTAGAACCAGAGAGGAGGGAACCTGATTCCAGGGCACATCACCTGAGAACCGCCCTCTCACAAACTGGGACCCTTCCAGGGATGTTGGAAAGCTGGTTTCGGCCTGATCCCCCCAGGCAAGGCTGAGGGAACCCACCGGTGCACGTGCAATGGTCCTCTGGTATCAACATAAAAAAGGTAACCAAGACTTCCTCTTCCACTAAAGCAGTGGTTCTCAACCTCGGCTGCACATTAGAATCACCTGGGAATCTTTTTAAAATCCTGATTTCTGGGCCTCATCCTCCGGAAATTCTGTTTCTTTGTTATGGGGTGGGGCCACAACATTAGTAACAAAGAAACAGAATTTCTGGAGGATGAGGCCCAGAAATCAGGATTTTAAAAAGATTCCCAGGTGATTCTAATGTGCAGCCAAGGTTGAGAACCACTGGCTTAGATCAACCCTTCTGTGGGGAGCGGCTACAGTGTTTGGACAGGTTCAAGCCTTGGACTGATGAGAGGGCACAGTCCTCTCATTGCCAAGTGCAAGTCCCAGCTTGGAGGACAACGCCCTCCCAGCACAATGATAACCAACAGCTGTAGTTGTAAGCTTGAACCTACGGTCCGAACACGTGGCCCCCAAAAAAAGCCAAAGGTTACATAATTTATGATTCCATTTATATAACTCTACAGGCTCAGTGCACAAAAATCATGCACTTGGGAGGGGCACTTCATCCTGGCCTGAGCCCTCTTGCAGTCCTGGAGCCCTCGGGGGATATCCAACTGATGGCTTAGGCCTGCTCCCCGGACATCCTTAGTGCTGCCACAGAGGTGGGAGAGGCTTGCCAGCCATGAGCCAGACTTCTGGCTGAGTGACACTCCCCCTGTGGGAGCACACTGACCACCAGGGGGAAGCTCCTGCATTGAGCACCTGTCCCCTTGTGGTCAGTGCGCATCATAGCAATGGGTCATTCTGCTGCTTGGTCGATTTGCATATTAGCCTTTTATTATATAGGATTTTGAAATGGAGAACATTTTATTGGTTGCAGGGTTTAATGATATTGAACACTGTATATAAAATTCTAGAGATATTTGTAGTCTAGAACAATATTATCTTCCCTCAGAACATTTTCTTTTAAACAGGTAACGAGGGAAGTAGAAATCCCAAAGCACCTTAATCCAGTAAAATATTGATATGATTAAAAGCTAGACATCAGTCCATGCAAGATCTGGCCCATTTAGGACTTACCCTTAATCTTAGCATATTTCCCCTCTATATCTTAATCCAAAACATAAGGGATTCACCGAGGCCCCTGTACTTGCAGACTATGAACTCCGATATTTGTTCCCCAGTCATTGGAGTCTACTAAACTTTGCCCAGCTCTGCTTCTTAAATTCATAGATGTCCTTGTGGTTAAAACTCACCTCACTAGGTTTCCTTCTTGGAGAGTTATGGCCTCATACTTCTTCAATGCCTTGTTAATTCTTAAGCTTCCAACAAATTCACCCTCCAGATATTCTAGCTTTCTTACTGGAAGGGTGGGCCGTGCCAGCAAGGCCAAGGGTGAACCTGAGTGGGGGCGGCTGAAAGGCTTAGAAAAGACAGACAAGAGAATGAAAGCTGGGTCTCGGTGGGACGCTGCTTCTCTGAGAGACAGCGACCGCGCCCACAAGCCATGTCTTTATTTTATAGCAGATGCCACGAGGCAAAGTAAGGGCGTGATCAAGATGTTTACAACATTCTCATGGGATTCAATCCTACTCAACTACATGCACCTGAACGCTATCAAGCCCACCTCACTCAGGCATGTTTTTTTAACCCGGTATAATCCTCTGGATATTTATCAAGTTGTGTGAACCATGAGTTGGTTACTCCTCATTTCTGCATAGAATTCCATGATAGTTCTATATCACAATTGAACCATTCACTGGTTGAAGGACATCTAGGCTGTTTCAAGTTGTAGGATATTATGAATAAAGCCAATATGAACAGTCATATATGTATGTTTCTCTGTGGAAATGTTTTTATTTCTCTGAGATAAATACTCAAGAAGGCAATTGCTGGGTCATATAGTAACTGGATGTTTAATTTGGTTAGAAATTGTCAAACTGTTGTCTAGAGTGGTGGTACCATTTTACATTTTCACCAGCAACATATCAATAATCTTATTTCTATATATTCTCACCAACAGTTGGTGGTGTTATTTTTTGTTTGCTCACTTTAGACATTCTGATGGGTGTATCGTAATATCTAATCATAGTTTTTAATTTGCATTTCGCTGATGCCTAATATGCAAAGCATGTTTTCGTGTGATCATGTGATACATGTACATCCTCTTCAGTGACATGTCTCTTTCTGTCTTTTGCTCATTTTCTAATTGGACTTTTTTTACTATTGAATTTTGAGAGTTCTTTGTATACTCTAGATCCAAGTCCTTTGTTAGACATTTAATTGCAAATCTTTTCTCCCAGTCTATAGCTTGTCTTTTCATATTCTTCACATGGGCTTTGAAAAACAAAAATCTAATTTTGATGAGGTTCAGTGTATCAAGTTTTCCTTTTGTAGATTACACTGATGATGTCTAATCTAAGAACTCTTTGCCTTACCCTAAATCCTAAACATTTTTTTCTACCTTTTTTTTCTAAAAGTTTTGTAGTTTTATCTTTTACATTTGAATGTGTAATACATTTTGAGTACTGTTTTTGTTTGAAAAAGTCTGATGCATTTCATTTTAGGTAACTCACTGTATAAATTGAATTTTAAAATATGGCAACATAGCCTGGCCGGTGTGGCTCAGTGTTTGAGCATCGGACCTATGAAGCAGAAGTTATGCTTTGATTCCTGGTCAGGGCACACGCCCAGTAGGGGGCATGCAGGAGGCAGCTGATCAATGGTTCTCTCCCATCATTGATGTTTCTATCTCTCTCTTTCCCCCCTCCTTTCCTCTCTGAAATAAAATATATATATATTTATAAAAAATATGGCAGCATATATGTCTTTAATTTTTTTTATTTTTTGGTTAATCCTTATCTGAGGATATTTTTCCATTGATTTTTAGCAGAATGGAAGAGAGAGGGAAAGTCAGAGAGAAACATCGATGCGAGAGAAACACACCGATTGGTTGCCTCCTGCACAAGCCCCGACCAGGGCCTGTGCTGGGGAGGAGCCTGCAACCAAGGTACATGCCCCTGACCGAAATCGAACCCAGGACCCTTCGGTCCACAGGCCAATGTTCTATCCACTGAGCCAAACTGGCTAGGGCTGTCTTTGATTTTTAAATATGCAAGTTCACAGATACATAAATTAAAAGAATGGCAATAAAAAGGAAATAACATTTATGCTTTTATATTCCAAGCCTTTGTTTTTCCTGTGCCAGCTGCCAGAAGTACTTAGTACGTTCTTTTCTAAAGTTTCCTTTTCTTTAAAATTTAGTTCCAAGTTCCGTTTTCTCCAGTTTTTCCTTGACTACCCCTCCTGTTCTACAACATTCATTGTTTGTACAGTTAATGCTACTTGCAACTAGGTTCTAGTCTTCTTTCACTTCTTTAATACACTGTGCTCTCTCCTACCACAGGGACTTTGCACATTATTCTCTCTGACTGCAATCCTTTCAATACACTCTTCACCTGGTCTCCTCTTATCTCTCAGTTCTCAGGCAAAATGCTACTTTTAGGAGCCAGTTAAGTCCCCTATTTTTAAAGTGTCATAGAACTGGTACCTAGTCCAATTGCTAATTAGGATTTGTTCGTTTCATTATTCAAACTTTTGTCTTTCCCACTAGACTATAATCTCTATGAGAGAGGAGCTATTTGGTTGTGGTCACCCTTGTATGCCCCGTATATAGCATGATGATGCCTGGCAAATAATTAATGCTGGATAAGTGTCTCTTGACAAAAAGAAAGGAAGACGAAAGAAAAAAAAAGAAAGGAAGAGAGAGAGAGAGAGAGAGAGAGAGGTGAAACTTTGATTTCTAAATAATATTTAAAGGTGGGGCTGTAACCTACAATTGAGGGTCATAAAGTCTAGGTGCTGAGGCCCAGAAATCAGGATTTTAAAAAGATTCCCAGGTGATTCTAATGTGCAGCCAAGGTTGAGAACCACTGCGCTAGAATGATTTGATAGTTGACTTTCAAATGAGAAAGCTAAGCACTAAAGTGTTTACAACAGCAATATTTACCCAGATAATTTTTATTGGGGGCCAGGTGATTAAAGTCAAGTAACCACAAGGATTTAAACAAGCAGAGCAATGACTTGTATTCTTTAAGTCCCTTTCAATGGAATCATTACCTGACAGAGCCTCCTGTTATCTCTTCATATAGTAAAACAAAATGCAGTAAAAAAATGTGGGGATGGCCACGCAAACCAGGGTATGAGTGGCCAGATTTGTTCCAGAGTACTTCATACAGACTGAATATCATTTCGCTGGCCTATTTATGAGTTAAAAATATACATTATTTTGTTTAGCACATTTTCCATTCTGTGCTCCCCCGGGAGCCCACTTGACCTGTGGCTCATTTTTTTTTTTTTTTTTACTCCCTCCCATAGTTCCAGATTTTTCACCCACCTGGCTGGATGGGAGAGAAAGTCACTTTGCTATTATCGGCTGCTCTGGAGCACACAGCCCTCCCGGAATCAGAGAAGGTAAAAGCCCCTGAGAGAGGACTTTCCATTCTTAGCCAAGCTGAGCTGCTGTGGCCTGAGGGGCTAATCAAGTATTGTAAACACTGATTAAATAAGGTAGGTCATTTCCATCAGCATCTTCTGGGGGGGTGGGGCCCGGGGGGGGGGCAGGAATGGGGGCACCTCACGTGGGAAGGATATTTGCAGACTCAGGAAGACAATTTGCAGTGGCTTAACTCCTGTCTCTGGCACTTGGCAGCGGAGAGCTCAGAGGAGTTAGAGTCTGAATGGTATTCAAACAAGTTACATTTGGGGGTGGAGGCAGCTCAGTAAGAACTTCCTGTTGTTCTGCGGTTTATCCACATGCCGTGTATCCAAACCAGCCGTGGGCACGCGGGCTGGATCCGGCCCGTTTGAAATGAATAAAACTAAAAAAAAAAAAAAAAAAAAGACCGTACCCTTTTATGTAATGATGTTTACTTTGAATTTATATTAGTTCACACAAACACTCCATCCATGCTTTTGTTCCGGCCCTCCGGTCCAGTTTAAGAACCCATTGTGGCCCTCGAGTCAAAAAGTTTGCCCACCCCTGATCCAAACCCATCTCCTGTCTTAGCACCTAGCCAGGTGGAATGGAAAAGTCGATTAGACACAGCTTTGCCAACGTCTCTTGACAGGAAGGAGCAAAAAATTTTTTTCTCTTGAACAAATGAGGTGTCAGTCAAAGCTCAAACATATTAAAGCAAGATCTGCTATTTTATTTTCTTAGGTTGGAGATGAGCTGGTTTCAAGTTCATTCCTAAGATGCATAATGAGCTAGCATGACTGGTTTTATGATTCAGGAATGTTCTTTCATCAAACGTGTTTTCTTTGTGTTTTTCCCCCCTCGCTCCTGTAAAGTTGGTGTTACGGCAACGTGGAAAGCCACCGCTCCAGGAATTGAAAGAAGGGTAGATCTCACCATTTCTTCTTTCTTTCTTAATGAGCTAAGGTCTGTGATGTGTGGAACAGGCCCAGGGTTGAAGGGGAAAACTGACTTTGAGCTATTCACATCCTGACAGGCCCCCACCCTCCACCCTGCTCAGAGCTGGGGTTTGCCTCAAAGGGATGTTTCAAAAAAAAAAAAAATTGAGTTGTGCAGCAGTGTGGGTGGGAGGCAGGAAGGAAAAGGAGGATTTTAGCATTAAATAGGACTTTGAAATGTGTCACAAGTTTTCATGGCAGAGAACGTGGCCTTGGGAGTCACTGGGATTGTGCAGCTTCTGTGACATTAACAATCCTACTTTCTCCCCATGACTTTTCTCCTTGAAGGGATGGGAGCCAGCCTCCCAGCCTCCGGGTCTCCCACCATCGGCTCCCAGGATCCCAGGGAGACACATTCCTCATTCCGAGCTTTCGCTGCAGGTAGAATCCAGGGAACTGTCATTCAGAGACCTTCCTATGGCCTCCAGACAATCCCGTCCTCAGTTTAAAACTTCAGAGCTAAACGTTAGATCCTTGCCACAGAAAACGTAGCCCAAGGAGCAGCAGCCCTGTGCTCGCCAGGAAGCTCGTTAGAGACACAGAGCTCCCTCCCCGGACCCAGGGCGTCAGATCTAACCTGCTAACAAGGGCCCGGATGATTCATGTGTACAGTTAACATTGGAGAAACAATGCTCTAGCGCAGTGGTTCTCAACCTTGGCTGCACGTTAGAATCACCTGGGAAGTCTGACTTCTGGGCCTCATCCTCCGGAAATTCTGTTTCTTTGTTACTAATGGTGTGGCCTTACCCCAGAACAAAGAAACAGAATTTCCGGAGGATGAGGCCCAGAAATCAGGATTTTAAAAAGATTCCCAGGTGATTCTAATGTGCAGCCACGGTTGAGAACTGCTGCTCTAGACCGGTGGTTGGCAAACTCATTAGTCAACAGAGCCAAATATCAACAGGACAATGATTGAAATTTCTTTTGAGACCCAAATTTTTTGAACTTAAACTATATAGGTAGGTACATTGTTATTAACTTAATTAGGGTCCTCCTAAGGCTTAGGAAGAGCCACACTCAAGGGACCAAAGAGCCGCATGTGGCTCACGAGCCACAGTTTGCTGACCACTGCTCTAGAGCAAGCATGTCAAACTCAAGGCCTGTGGGCCGCATGCCTCGCCTATTTGGCCCGTGTTAGCCTTTGGGTTTGACATGCTTGCTCTAGAGCAAAGGCCTCCTTTTCTAGATTAGGCCTGATCTGGGAGTCATTAGCTGGTGTCATCCAACAAACCAGAGCCGACTGTTCTACTTTCTCCACGCGTGCTGCTCCCCCTCCATAGGTCACTGCTTCTCTTGAGTCGAGAGTCATTTGTACTTGTGTTCACTATTTTGGTGCCTTCCCGGGTTTTGGCACCTAAATGATAGATAGATAGATAGATAGATAGATAGATAGATAGATAGATAGATAGCCCCTCATTCACATAAACATAAACTGTGTCTGGGTTCCCATGATCCCTGGTATAACTTGTGGAAAACACCTGGCACAGGGCCTGTGTATGTAGTAGGCGCCCAACTGACCCTATGCTCATATTCGTAAGATTATTAACACTAATAGTTATCACTCTCATTATTTTTGTGTGTGCAGTGGAAGTAACAGAAAGTTTTCCGTGGAGGTTGGCTTATCCATCCAATTAGCTTTTAAAGCAGACCAGGAAATCAGAGGTAGGGATGGTAGGTTTATTTTTACTTGAATTCCTGCCAGAGGACTGTAGGTGGTTACTTCACAGCTCCGTGTAAACATAAAAGAATTATCTCTCCCTGCTTCCCGGGCGTTGGTGAGGTAAAAGGATGGGGGGTTTTCTGCAGGAGTCTCTTCTGCCCACTGTCAGCTCAAACTTTCAGCAACATTGGGAGACATTCCCCTGCTGGCCTGGCATCTCCTTCTTCATTTTTTTTTTTCCGCCCTGTTCTCCTTCCCTCTCTTCCTTTTTCTTCCCTCAACCTTGGTTGAGCACCTACTATATGCTAGGCTCCACAGTACTACTGGCAAAATACATAATGCTTAATTCCTTTCCCTGAAAAGATCTTATTTGTACCAAGGAAAACATATATATTCATATAGAGACATAGCTACCTATAATAGTGAGATTTATTAAAAAAAAAAAAAAGTATATCAGTCATTCAAATGACCATATATTTCTCATGTACTTTTGGTCTTCCTCCAAACTTCCTGGCTTATAGCTCCCCAAACCCTTGGAATTTCCTCATTGTTAACGAGGTGACTTTTGGGGTGGTGGCGGGGGCCAGTGGAGCCAACCATGTGATTAGAGTTCAGTCCTATCCCCTGGCCTCGGGTGGGGAGAGAGGCTGGAGGTTGAATTCAATCACTAGTAGCAAACTATTTAATCAGTCAAGCTTATATAATGAAACTCCCATCAAAACCTGAAGAATGAGGTTCAGGGAGGCTCTGGGTTGGTGAACACATGGGAATTCTGGGAGAAGGTGCTCCTGGAGAGGGCATGGGAGCTCCTCGTCTGTTCTCACATCCCTTGCCCTGCACATCTCTTCCATCTGGTGGTTCCTGAGTTATGGCCTTTTATAATAAACCAGCGATCTAGTAAGTAAAATGTTTTTTGGGTTGGTTTTTTTTTTTGGGGGGGGGGGCGTTTAACCAAACCCAAGTTGGGACAAACATTATTAATTCCTTGAGCCAGAGCCCCTATAGGAGGACCAGGTAATTACATAGAAACATCTTCCATTCTCTTCCCTATATCTCCATGGAAAGAGCAGAGAATGAGTTGCCGACCCCCAGTATAGACTTGGGGCTCACAGGGTCACCTGTGACAGAGTTTCTTTGTTCTCCCACACTTGAATACAAGAATAGCTGTGAGTGAAGGCAACTGAGTATATACTTAGTTATATTTGGAAGTTAAGTCAAGAACAACTGTATACAGTGGGGCCTTGACTTACGAGTTTAATTCGTTCAGAGACCGAGCTCCTCGTTAACTCAAATCACTCTATCAACTCAATGCAAAAAATCCGCCGAGAGACAGCTGGTATCTCAAAAAACTCGTTAGTCGGGACACTCGTAAGTCAAGGCCCCACTGTATTTCTAATAAATGTCCTCACCTAGACTCCTAAATCAGAGTTGTTGCTGTTCTTCCTTTTCCTTACAGGTGAGTTAGAATTGGGCCACACCTTGACAACTGTGCTGGCCTATATGGGATTCCGTGCCCTCTTTAGACAATTTCACTACCCCGGCATGGGATGACAGACCCAGGGCCTGGTGATAAGCCTGCTGAGGGTGCCAAAATGCCTATCTAAAGAGGAAGATGTTGAAGTTACTTGCTTTAGGGTCAGACCAATATATTTTTATTTTTTCGCATAGGCTGTGGAGATGGAGGTGGTAGGAATTGGGCATGCGCTATGCTTCCCCTCTAGAGGAGAGTCCAAGGGCAGTCCTCTCTGGGCTGTATCAGTGGTTGCACACACAGATGTGATTGCTAGGACTCTACTAACTACATATGAAGTAATGTTTTACTTCAAAGGATTGAGCCACTATTACATCTTGTTCCTAAGTAAGAGAGTTTAAGTAGTAAGGGCCATGTTTAATTAGGACCTGAGTGACTTCCACTCTGAGATAGAACAGCCGTAGAAAGGGAATCTTTCATCTGGGAAAGGTATGTCATAAAATAAAAGCCGTACCTGCTTAAAATAAGCAAAGGTAGGGTGAATCAGAATTAGATAGAAGCCTGAATCATAGGACTTGGGGAAGACCTTTCTAGAACTATACAGAAAAACTAACCAATACCTAATAAGATATTCCCAAGTAGAAGCCCTCTAGGTCTAGTTTAATAGATATGTTGTATGTTATAAGTATAGCTTTAAAAATGATTAGAAAATTTGTACTTTAAGCAGCATTAACATGGCTCCTTTAATAAGAGATGGGGAAGCATAGCAGGTAGGCATAGAGTTTTTGAAAGCAGATCAATGACTTTTCAAAATTTTATCACTGTATTTGTTAACTATCTAATATTGGACACTTTATTTAACCACTCAAAATGCCCATTTATCATCTTTAATGTGAAAATTATAAAAATCCAACCAACTGGAGAGCTATATGGATTAAACGAGATAATGTTAGTGTCTGTTATATAGAGATATGAACAAACTCATTTTCGAAGACTTTCCCCCCAAGGAATAAAATGTACTTCCCTTTACACACATTGGGTGGATGTCAATTTTATTTTTTTTAATTAACATACAGTAAAATTGGATCTTTTAGGGGGGATATAATTCTGTGAATGCCACCACAGTTATAGATTGGTATAACCACAGGACACAAAACAGTTCCATCTCCCCCACCCCCAAAGACTCTTTGGGCAACCTCTTTGTAGACTCCCCATGCACCTAACTCGGGAAAACACTGATATATCCTCAGTTTCTCTAGACTTGTGTTTTTGAGAATATCATATACATGGAATTATGCACTGTGTAACCCTTGGAGACTGGCTTCTTTCAGTCAACATCATGCCTTTGAGATTCATCTAAGGTGTTGTGTGTATCAACAGTCTGTTCCTCTCTATTGCTGAGTGGCATTCCACCGTATGGATGCATCTGATTGTGTGGACTGACTTGTTGTGGATACCTGGGTTGCTTTCAAATTTGGCAATTGTGAATACCTCTCCTATTAGTATTTGATGTGCAGCTTTTGGTGTGAATACACATTTTCTTATCTCCAATTAAAAGACCCAGAAACAGGATTTCTGGGTCCGGTGGTCGATGTACGTGTAGCTTTATACAAACTGCAAAACTATTTTCCAGCGTGTCTGAACTATTTTGCATTTCCACTAGCAATGTATGAGAGTTCCAGCTGCTGTGTGTGCTCACCAGCATTTGGCATGATGACTGTGTTTTGTTTTAGTAATTCTAGAAGGTGTGTAGAAGTATTTCCTGTGGTTTTAATGTGCATTTTCCAAATGGCTAATAATGTTATCTTTGTGTGTGTGTGTGTGGGTGTGTGTGTGTGTGTCCATATATACATATTCTCAGGTGCAGTGTCTATTCAAGTTTTTGCCCATTTTTAGTTGGGTTGTTTGTTTTTAGTATCGGGATTATGTTACCTATAGCTCAGTTTGAGAATTGACATGTCTACCATGTTGTCTTCTAATACATGCGCACTGCATGGCTCTCCATTTATTTAGATCTCCTTTGGTTTCTTTCATCAGCGTTTTACAGTGTTCAGCATAGACATACAGTACAGGTTTTGTGAGATTGATATCCACGTATTTTGTTTTTAAAGCTACAGTAAGCATTGGGTTTTAAAACTTCTGTTCCCAACTGTTTATTGCCACTATGTATATAAATAGAATTGATTTTTGTGTGTTGCCTTATATCCTGTGATTTGCTAAACTCACTTATTATTTCCAGGAGCTTTCTGTAGATTTCTTGAGGCTTCCTACATAGCAATTCATGTCATCTGTGAACAAGGACGGTTTTATTTCTTTTCCGAGCTTATGCTGAAGTGTTCTCTGTCCACAGGTCAGTGGCCATGCCCAGGGTTTATGCTACTATGCATCCACACTGGAGGAGAGAGGAGAATAAATTGTGCAAATCCTCGCCCATTTGGTTATACAACACTTTTTCGTCATCTTTCCTAATCCTCCTGCTATTATTTACTCTTTAGACTCCTCTAGAGATTCTCCGTGCGTTCTAAGCAGGTTATACAGCTGCATTCAATGGGAAAGACAGGGAGGCTGTGCTTACTCGATCTTACCTTGAACCAAGACCAGACATTGTATTTGGAGTCTTCCCCAACCCCACACGCCCACCCCCAGTAATTAGAGTATATTTGTATTTCTTCATTCATACTCTTTTTCTGTCTTTCCTTCTGAACTCCCTCTTCTGACCCTAACCTTTAGCAGATGGCCAGGGTGTGAGCAAGAAGCATGCCCAGGGAACACAGGAAAATCAGCTGGGTATGGTACACCTGGAGCTTTAGCCTCCATAGCCCTGGGCTCCAAGAAATTGAGTTAAATGAGTCTGGACACAGGGCCAGGGAAAACTTTAACTGAGCTTATGTTCAGATTATTTCGAATTAGTAAATTAATGAGCTCCCTAAGCCACTAAAATTGTCTGGATCAATTTACAACACAGAAAATCAATGGACGCTTTCTTTGGTTGGCCAGGGTGGTTACTGGTAACTCGGCAGCCTTTGCATTGTAAAATAAGTCAGTGCCTGTGTGGCCAGTACAGGTGATGGGTTGCAGAAGGGGGACCCCATGGAAAGAATAAATCAAAGAAACACAGTGGTGTGGTGTTCTTGAGACTTGGTTTTTCCTGGATTCACTGGTTTCCTTGTTTTGTCTCTCCTTGGGGTCATCAAATAGACCTTGGCTTTCTGAAAACATCTTTCCATTCACACATGACCTGGCTGGTGATAAGCTGACCTAACCCCAATGGAAGCTGCTTTGCAGGTTCTTGCTGATTCGGAATGAAGTTTGGAGGGGACGTTATCCCTGGCTTTTAGTAGCTCTTGTTCTTTGCCCTGCATTTTGTTTTTTTCAGTTAGAGACCCTCATACCGTCACACTCCAGGGTTCACTCTGATCCTTCCTTTCTCACATTTTCAACTGGAGGCTCTCAGCATTGGTCTGCAACATCGCCATCTGGTGGCTCCAAAGCTACATGGACGAGGAAAACAAAAAAAAATGCTCTTTTCTCATTTCCCCCTGCCTAAGCCATTTCTTCCAATACTCTCAGTTGATTTAGATTGAACTCATGACAGAATTGCGCGCCATTTGAGGCTTCTGCTCGAGCCATTTCCCTCTTCCTGCACATCCACGCCCAGAGGTGTGTGAGGTCAGGAAGAAGGAAATCAGAAACATCTGGAAAGCAACAGGGTCTCTGATCAGAAACTCTAAGAATTATGTAGAGAGAATGGTGCTACTCAAATGCATCTGATCTGAGTGTAGTTGTAGCGAGTTTCCTTCGCTGCTTGAGTAACTTTAGGAGTTTTTGGTCTCTTAGCACAGGCAGAATTTTCAGACACAGATATCTTTGTACTTTTATGGTTCTGGGTGTTTGGGCATTGGCGAAGAGTGACTTGCACACCCAGCTCTCTCCTTCTGGCTCCTCCTTCAATTCCAGTCCTGCCTTAGCCCTAAAGGTGCTTGGTTGTTTCATGGGTTTATGTTTTGCCTAAATGAATCCGGGGAGACTTTCTGTTCTCTGAAATTCTTAATATTGTAGCTGAAAATGCCAAAGGAATGCTAGCAGCTTCAGGAATCCTGATGGAAACATACACTCACATGGAACAGAAATCGGGGCTGTGTTTTTATTTCACCACTGTTGGCCTCTTCGCTCTCTTCCCCAAGTTGCTCATCTTAGGAATTCCTCTTTCATTTCTCTTGTCCTATTTCTCTTTAATGTGCTATGTCTATATGTATGCCTATAAACGTGTGTCTATTTCTGTGTGTATATGTGAATGGGGTGTGCATGTATTATATAGGAGAGATACATACAGTGACAATGAAAAGATACTGAATTATCTTTATGCTGGATGATCAATCTTCGCGCAGGTGAGTCCCAAAGTAATTTATCACACATGAATTTCAAAACATTTAAGGACAAGGACTAAAGCTATTTCTTTTTTAAAAAACTTAAAATCTTGGAAATTGCAGATCAAGTCACTCAAAAACATACATAGAGAGCCAATGATCAGTTGGAACCCAAATGTCAAGTCAAATTGGGAACTTCGTTATCAAACTCATGAAAAGAATATAACTATCTGGATCCCTGATAATTTCACCAAAAATATTAAAGAAAAAGGAAAAAAAAGAACTCATTTCCTCACAATCCAAAATTCATGTTGTAGAACTGATGTACCAAAACTTAAAGTTCACTTCTTTAAAAAAGAATTTTTTTTATTGATTTCAGAGAGGAAGAGAGAGGGAGAGAGATGGAAACATCAATGGTAAGAGAGAATCAATGGTCAATGTAAACTCTCTGATCAATAAAAGAAACTTTGGCCCTAGCTGGTTTGGCTCAGTGGATAAAACATCAACCCACAGACTGAAGGGTTCTGGGTTTGATTTTGGCCAAGGGCACATACCTTGGTTGCAGGCTCGAACTCCAGCCCTGGTCAGGACACGTGCAGAACGCAACCAATCAATATGTCTCTCTCACATGGATATTTCCCTCTTTTTGTCTCTCCCCCTTCCTTCCACTCTCTCTGAAAAAACCAATGGAAAAATATCCTTGGGTGAGGATTAACCAAAAAAAAAAAAAATTAAAAATAGAATAAAAGGAACTTTGAAAACATTTTCTCATGGATATACTTTTTCTAATTTATTTTTAAGGATTCCCTCAATTAAGTTAATTAACACATTCATCCCCTCAAATATATATCTGGTTTGTTGTTGTTTTTTGGTGAAAACATTTAAATTCTACTCTCTTAACAAATTTCAATTAGACATGCTGTGTCAACTATGGCCATCCTGCTATACATTAGATCAAGGGTCCTCAAACTACGGCCCGCGGGCCACATGCAAATACAAATATTGTATTTTTCCCATTTTGTTTTTTTACTTCAAAATAAGATATGTGCAGTGTGCATAGGTATTTGTTCATAGTTTTTTTTTAAACTATAGTCCGGCCCTCCAACGGTCTGAGGGACAGTGAACTGGCCCCCTGTTTAAAAAGTTTGAGGACCCTGCATTATATCCTCAGAGCTTATTCATCTTAAAACTGAAAGTTATCTGACAAATTAAAAATCATTAATTGGTTCAAACTATCTTAAACCAATATTTGTTTAGATTAACCACCTATTTGCTTTTTTTTCTTTTTTTTTTTGCTAACCACCACGTTCTCTATTTCAGATATTCTCTCTGTGTTCAGCTTACTTCTTCCATATCGAAGCCCTTAGAAATGCCTCTATGAATGGCTTGTTGGTATAATGTTTCAGTTTGGCTTATCTGAAAATACTTTTATTTCAAAATTTCTTGACAATTTTTTTATTGCAATATACTGCACTTGCAGAAAAGCTCAGAAATCAGAAGTGCCTATTTAGAAGAAATTTTAAATAGTGACAACACCCGTATAGGTAGCACCTAGAGGAAGAGATAGGGTATTCCAGCACCATAGAGGCTTCTCTCATGACCCTTTTGTTAACCTTTCACCCTAGGTTAGCAACTGCCCTGCATTCTAAAAGCAGAGATTAGCTCTGCCTTTGTGAACTTTATACAATAGAACTATATATACAGCATATCATTGTTTATGTCTGACTTCTTTTGTTCAAAGATATGTTTGTGATACTCATCATGATGTTGAAAGTAAATATAGTTCATTTCATGGGCGTAGAATTTTATTGCTTTTATCCATTTGACCATCAATAAACATGGGGTTAATTTCAACATTTGTCTATTACAACTATGAACTTGCTGTGAACTTCCTTGTGTATGTCGTTTGGTATATACATAGCTATGAGCTTCTTTTGTAATCCAATAGAATTGCTGATTCATAGGCATTCATATATTCCGCTTTAGTAGGTACTGCTAACACTTTTGCAAAATTCTTGTGTTAATTGATATTTCCATAAGCAAGTGTATCAACGTTACAGTTGTTCCACATCATTGAATTTAGAACTGTCTGTTTTTTGTATTTTTTCCATTTGGGAAAATGTGTAATCACCTGATAGTTTCAATTGGCATTTCTTTAGCTAATTAAATCCATTTACATAATTTTGTTGGCTATATGGATACACTGCCTTGGGAAATGCCTATTCAAGACATTGACCCATCTATTTTTTGAGTATTGACAACTAAGTATTTTTAAATATTCTAGATGCAAGTCCCTATTTGGATACTACACATATTTTTTCCTATACTTTTCACACTCTTCCCGCTGTCTTTCGATAAATAAAATTTCTTAGTTTTAATGTAGTATAATGTGTCTATCATATTCTTTATGGTTGGTGGTTGTATGCATTAAGGAAATCTTTGTCTTACCACAATATAGTAAAAAAAATACCCTTTTATGTTTTCTTCTGAAAGTTTTATTGTTCAATTTTTCACCTTTAGAGCTACGTTCCATTTTGAATTATTTTCCATATATAGTGAGAGGTAGGAGTGAAGATTCATTTTTTCATCTGGCTAGTCAATTGACTTAACACATTTTTATTTTAAATTTTTATTGTTTTTCCATATAAATTTTAAAGGCAAGTTGTCCATTTCCAAAAGAAATATTCTGCTGGAGTTTTTATTGGCATTTCATAAAATTTTATAGATCAATTTAAGAATTCATATCTTAATTTGTCTCTTTCAGTTTTTTTAAGTTGTCTTATTTATCCATTTATTTAAGTCTTCTTCAATTTCTCAGTAATATTTTGCAGCCTTATTGTAAAATCTGGCACATGTTTCATTAGACTAATTTGGATCCTTATGCTATTATAAATGACATGGTTTATTTTAAAATTTTGCTTACATTTGTACAAAAAAATCAACTTGGTTTATCTTTTTAATCCAAGTACCCTGCTAGACTTATTACTAATTTTAATAAGCAATCTATATGCTGTTGTTTTGTGTGGTGATTTCATATTTGAATCATTATAGTTTTATACCTTCTTTATTATTTACACCTTTTTTCTTTATCTTCCTTACTTAATGCACCTTCAGGGACTGAATAGTGCTGAGTAGAACTGACAGTAATATGCATGCTTATTTTCTTTCCAAACTCAGGGGGTAAGCTTAGAATAGACCACAAACAAAATTATTATATTTGCCTCTATTATTTATTTATTTTATTTTAAAATCTTTTATTGTTGACAGTATTACAGATGTCTCCCATTTTAATATACAATTTATTAGAATAAGAAAGCTTTCTTCTACTCTTAATTTGCTAAGTGTTGTTGTTCTCTAAATTATTAGTGGGGATTGGTTTTTGTCAAGTGATTTCTTTTTTTTTTAAGGTTTTTTCCATTTAGGTATCCAGTTGATAAGCACCATTTATGGGAAAATGATCATTTCTCCCACTGCACTGAAGTGGTATTTTTTTAAATATATTTTTATTGATTTCAGTGAGGAAGGGAGAGGGAGAGAGAGAAATGTCAATGATGAAATCACTGATCAGCTGGCTCCTGCACAGCCCCCACAGGGGATCAAGCCCATAACCCGGGCATGTTCCCTGATTGGGAATCGAACTGTGACCTCCTGATTCATAGGTCGATGCTCAACCACTGAGCCACACTGGCCAGGCTGAAGTGGTATTTTTGCCATAAAATTAGGGTACTTTACGTTGTGTATGTGTGTGTTTCTAGAATTTGTGTCCTTTTTCATTGGCATGTTTATCTATTATTTACCTAATCCCACCTGTTTTACTAGCTGTAGCTTTATAATATTGCTGATAGCATAGATTCTCCAAATTTTTTTTTGTATGTATGTGTGGTTCTTTATCAAGAATGTTATAGCTATTCTCTGTCCTTTGTGTTACTATGTAACTTTTAGAAACAATTTGACAGTTTGCACACAAACCAAATATGCTTAGATAGTGATGATAGTTTCATTGAATCATATCAGCAAATATGTTTATTGATGAGAGAGAGAGAGAGAGAGAGAGAGAGAGAGAGAGATAGGTTGTTTCCCATAAGCGCCCCAGACAGGGTTCGAACCTGCAATCTGGGTATGTTTCCTAACCAGGAATCAAACCCACAACCTTTTCGTATAGAGGATGATACTGCAACCAACTGAGCCACCCGGCCAGGGCATAATCCACCCTTTTCAAAGTGAGTTATGGAATGTTCACTCTTTTCCCATTCTGTGGAAGAATTTTTGCAATATTGATAATGCTTCTTAAATAATTTAGGAAGAATTACTGATGAAGTTGTCAAGGCCTGAGGAAGTTTGTTTTTAAATGCTTATTTTGCACCTAAATTACTCTTATCTAATATAGTAAGAATATTTAGATTTTCTACTTCTTTTTTCAAAACTGGTAAATTTTATTTTTTTCCAGGGTATATTGGTCAAAACAGATTGCAATTATGCTAAACAGCTCTAAAACCGAGTGGCTTCCCACGGCCTTTGTTTTGGGGTTGATTTTCACACATCTGTAGGTCAGGTGTGGTTCTGCTGAACTCAGCTGGGCTTGACTCCAGGTTGTAGGTCAAGTTCAGGTCAGTTCCACAGCCTTATTCAGTCTACATAGGACCTCTTCTTCTTTTAGTGGGTGGTAAACGGACAAGTAACAAAACCAAACCATGCAAGCACATTTAAAACTTTTGCTCACTTATTGTCAGCTCACATGTATTTCATTGGCCCAGTCAAGGCACAAGGCCAAGCCCAAATTTCGTGTGTAGGATGCATTTATCAAGGCGGAAGACTATGTCAAAAGAGGCAGGGGAAAAAACAGCTATCTATCACCAAAACATTATTCTTTTCGACAGAAATGTTACATTTATAACCACAAAATAGTCACCATCTTAAAATGTGTTAGGGATAGTTCCTTTTTCATTTCTGATCTTGTCAATCTGTGCCTTTCGTTTCTCTTTATTTACTTGTTTAGTCTTGTAAGAGTTCTCTCAATTTTATTATTATTTCCAAATACCAACTTTTGGTTAGTTAATTTTCTCCACTGTATGCCTTTTAACTATTTCAGTAATTTATGCATTTATTCTTATTACTTTTCTTTTCATGGGTTTAACTTGCTGCTGGTTTTCGAATTCCTTGACATAGATTCTTAGATAATTTTTTTTTTTAGCTATAATTTTTCCTCTAAGTTAAGCTTCATGACATCTTGTAAGTTTTGTTATGTGGGCAATTTTATTATAATTAAGTGAAAAATACTTCAATTTACTTTGTTATTTTTTGACATATTTTAAAGTGTGGTGCTTAATTTCATAGTAAGAATTTTCTACCTACCTTATCCATTTATTTCTAGCTTAAATTTACTGTGGTCAGGCAATATTCTGAATGATCTAAAGTCTTTGAAATTTGTTGAGACTTGTGTTATGACCCAGCATTTGCCCAATTTGGAAGAAATTTTCTGACATGAATTTGAAAGAAATGTACATTCTAGGTCAGGGGTTGGCAAAGGATAACTCACAATTACAATGACCACCTGTTTTTATAAAATAAAGTTTTATTGGAATACAGCTATGTCCATTCATTTACATATTGTCTATGGCCGCTTTCACCTATAATGGCAAAGCTGAGTAGCTGCAGTAGAGATCATATGCCTGCAAGTCTACAGTATTTATTATCTTGTCCTTTAAGAAAAAGTATGCCAATATCTGTTGTTGGTTATTGGATCAACGGTTTATAAATATCAACCAGGTCACATTTATTATTTATGTTGCTCAGGTCTTCTATATTTTTACAATGTTTTATCCTTATTTTAACTACTATTTTTTTTAAAATATATATTTTATTGATTTTTTACAGAGAGGAAGGGAGAGGGATAGAGAGTTAGAAACATCAATGAGAGAGAAACATCGATCAGCTGCCTCCTGCACACCCCCCACTGGGGATGTGCCCACAACCAAGGTACATGCCCTTGACCGGAATCGAACCTGGGACCTTTCAGTCCACAGGCCGTCACTCTGTCCACTGAGCCAAACCGGTTATGGCTAGGCAATATCTTAAAAAAATGAGCAAGGGATGAGAAAAGAGCCTGTGAAGAATTCGTAAAGGAGACCTCTTTAGAGCTCCTTATTTTAACTACTATTGAAAGAGCTGAGGTTGAGGGAGCTGTAATAATGTGGAATTATCTATTTTCCCTTTTAGTTTTATCTTGCTTTATATATTTTGAAATGAAGTTTTTGGGTGTATAAAGAAATAGGATTATGATATATTTCTAGTGGATTGACCCTATTATTACTACAAAATACCTTCTTTTGTTTTGTGTGTGTGTGTGTTTTGAAGGTCCAAGTTGTCACATATTTTAAATCACACATTTCCTAGTGGTGTTTGGGTCAGGAAGAGTGTTAGTGCTTGCTTGGGACACATTATTTTTTTTTTATCCTTATACTTTCAATCTTTCTATATCTTTATATTTAAGTCACATTTTTTTGGTAAATCACTTATATTTTGGTTTACTCCTTAGCAATCTTAGGCCTTCCATTAGATTTACTCTAATTGAATAAATTAAATTTAATACGATTGCTAACATAGTTAAATGTATATCCACCATTTTGCTATTTGCTTTTCTTTGTTCCATGTTGCTTTTTTTTCTTCTTATCCTGCTTGAAGTTGGATGTCCCTTGACTTTGTCATACATTTTGGGTTTATTTCTCTTTCATTTCTAGAATAGTATTAGATGTTTTTTAAAAATCTACTTGGTTGGCCTTTCAGTACTTTACTGTCTTAAAACATATGAAGCATACTTATCATCTATTATTTTCTTTTAATTGCTTTTTCTCAGTTCTCTTTAGTCCCGAGCCTCCTAGCCAGTCATGGCTCCTCGTGAGTTCTAGTCTTTTTGCTTTGATCATGATCTTTGGAACTCTATCTGTGGGAACTTTTTGATGTCTGATTCGAAGCTGTGCTCTCTCAGAGAGGATTTTAATTTGCTTCTAACAGAGACTCTGGGATACTACCACCAGTGAGGGCCTCATGTTGCCCTCAAAACAGAGAGGCCGAAAAACATCAAGACTCATTATTTGCCCTCAGGCCGAAAGCTAGCTTCAGTCCTCAGAGACCTCTCTGAATTATTCCTTTGAACTCCAATTTTGGACTTTTAGGATTTCCTTTATTTCATTGCCAATGCAATGATACATGTGATATAGTTAACCTTTTATAGTTAACTCAAAAAAATATATAGAATACTGCATAAAAATATATAATTTAATGTTAAAAAACCTTACACATATACTTAGGTCAAGAGATAGGACTCCACCACTTTTATGTCAATCACAAATCTTTATCTCAAAAAGTCTTGACTTTCATAGTAATTACTCCCTTGCATTTCTATGGAATTGAATCACCCAAGTTGCATTCCTAGACATCAAGATTTAATCATGCCCATTTTTTATTTGATTTGTCTTTGAAGTCCTTCATAATTTACAGGACTTCCTAATTCTCTCCACCACCCTTGCTTTTCCTTACAATTCAGCTACTGAAAACAAAAATCCGCAGACTGCATTTCGCTGATGACCTGCTCACGGTGACTCCCAGCATGCTCCTCTGTGCTCTGTGTCTCCTGCAAGTTGTTAGCGGGATCCAGAGGCCGCATAGGGTGCAGGTTGGTCTCTTGGGCAGTTGTGTAGGTGCCGGTGTGTCCTTTCATCTAGTGCCACTTAGTGTCTGGTCATCTTTCTTTTCTTTTCTTTTTTAAAAATATATTTTTATTGATTTCAGAGAGGGAGGGAGAGGGAGAGAGATAGAAACAACGTCAATGATGAAAGAATCATCAATTGGCTGCCTCCTGCACGCCAGTACTGGGGATTGAGCCTGCAACCCGGGCAAGTGCCCTGACCGGAATTGAACCATGACCTCCTGGTTCCTAGGTTGACATTTCAACCACTGAGCCATGCCAGCCGGCTGGTCATCTTTCTTAATGTGATCTCAGCATTTGTGTCCGCTCAGTGCATTGATCCGTTCATTAATTGGGGGTGTCAAAGATGATATTCTTATTTGACCATTTCTTTTGCATTTATTACTTGGAACGTTTTATGAAGAGATGCTTTTCATCAACTAGCTAGCTGGTTATCTAGTGATATAGTTCCCATGGGAAAGGCAAAATAATGATTGATTTGTTTATATGCCAGTTTACGCTGTAGTAAATTGATTCCTCATTCACCCGAAAGTGACTGATTAATTTGCATGTGTGTATGTAAATAATTTTATATTTGTTATATTTTGTATATAAAATGTGAAGGGTAAATATATACACACTAGTGTAAAAAAAAGCTAAAACTCATAGATTTAAATAGATTTGATACATTTAAATCCATTAAAAATATTATCCTTCATTAAGCAAAAATCGTTCCATCTTTGGCCATGGAGAGCCTCTTTAAGTTGCCTTCAAGGCCCTTTCAACAGGAGCCCAGATATTCTAGGCTCACTTTGTACATTTCCTGCCCCAGACTGAGAATCAGCTATTTTTTCCCCCCAGAAGTCCTGCTCTTTTAGTGGGAAATCATAGTCTAAACTACAATTGAAACAATATAAGTGCTCACATTATTTGGTTGTTCATTTCTATAAGCCTTCAGGAAATATTTAATATACATTTCCAGAATTTATTTTCCTGTGGCCAAGTTTTTTAGGTTAGTCTGACTTATCACAAGAAAATGAAGTCTATTGGTGCTGTTTAACTTAGAGTGTCATACTATATTTCTACAGCATGAATAGTCAGTCATCTAAAGCTTAATATGCATGGCTGAATCAATTTTTAAAATCAGTTTTCTATCTGTGAACATTTCCCCCGCCCCCCCCAAAAAATATTAGATTTGTATAAGCAATACTTCCTATAACTAACTCCTTGTATAAAATCCGAATGAATTTCTTAGTTAAACCTTCTCCAGGAGGAATTGCAAGTACTAATTTTCTGATTACAGTATTTTAATGGCTTTGAAATAGACTTCAAGCCTAGTTCTGTCTTTTTTTCCCCTACGATTTTACTCAAGGGTGGAGAGTAGAGAAGACACTGACCATACTTTTCATTGTAAATTAATATATTGTCAGTCTAGCTCCGTGGTCGGCAAACTGCGGCTTGCGAGCCACATGCGGCTCTTTGGCCCCTTGAGTGTGGCTCTTCCTAAGACTTAGGAGTACCCTAATTAACTTAATAACAATATACCTACCTATATAGTTTAAGTTTAAAAAACTTGGCTCTCAAAAGCAATTTCAATCGTTGTACTGTTGATATTTGGCTCTGTTGACTAATGAGTTTGCCAACCACTGGTCTAGCTTATCAATATGCCGGGTGGTGTCTGGGGAGGCTAAGGGAGGCATCAACCCAATTCAGGGTCCAGATTCTTGTTAGAGCTTAAGAAAGGATTTGAGAGTGTGGCAGAAAGACTTAACAAAGCATAGTTAATTCACTGAAGAGCTAGAATGCATTTGGGAAGTGAGAGAGGTTAACTTTGGAGAAGAGGACACCCCCATAGGGTCTGGGTATGTTTTTATTAAACGCGGGCAGGAGGTGCCCACGTGGGCTAGGTTGGTCCTGGGTTTCTGACATGGGGGTAACTGCCTATGTGGCTTGTTCTTTTCCCTCCTCTCCAGATGGCGATTCCTTTTTTGCTCCTTCTGGAACTCTCATGAAGATTGGGGGCTAGTGGAGTCCCAAAACTGTAATGCACATTTATTATAAAGATATGATAATGGCCCTGTTCGTCACTCTTAGGTCAGTAGGTCTGCTGAATCTGGTTGAGACCAGTTTTGTTTGTCTTAATTTCAGGAAAGTGGGGAGGGGGATGCAGGGGAACAGGTTTGTCAGTGAAGGTCATGGCTGCCATGTCCCAGCCAAGGTGGAAAAGGGGAGGGGAGGAGCTTGCTGCTCTTGCTCCCTAGTCTCACTTTCCTGCCTCAAATATGTCCAACAGGCACTTGGTCAGTATATTCGCGGCCCTAGGACCTAGTCAGCGCTGAGCAAACTGAGCAAACTCAGGTTCAGTGCCTGAACCGGTGACCAAGGAGCAAGCCTTGGATCTGCATTGGTGCCAGCACATGAGGCTCATCCTGAGCAACCAGACAATAGAGACATGGGCTTCACTCAGCTGGGCCTCCATCAAGGGATAAACAGGCTGCAGTAGCCCCTTCAGTGTGGAGGCCACGTACGTACAGTTACTGAGACAAAAACTACACGTTCCCTCCTCATCTGGTGCCTATCACCAAGGGCAGTCTAGACCAGAGGTGGGCAAACTTTTTGACTCGAGGGCCACAACGGGTTCTTAAACTGGACCGGAGGGCCGGAACAAAAGCATGGATGGAGTGTTTGTGTGAACTAATATAAATTCAAAGTAAACATCATTGCATAAAAGGGTACGGTCTTTTTTTTTTTTTTAGTGTTATTCATTTCAAACGGGCTGGATCCGGCCCGCGGGCCGTAGTTTGCCCACGGCTGGTCTAGACTCTGGGCATTACCCCTCAGCCCCCACTCCACCATTTGTAACCTTTGCTCAGTGATCCAGGAAGTGTGATGGGAACACAAATTTCAAAGGACTTAGTTGCTCCACCCTTAAGAATTCATATTTTTGCCATGGGCTCAGGTAGCAGTTTGTGCAAGGGTGTGTGTGCAGGACATGTGTGCAGGATGTGTGCGCAATGGTGTGTGTGCAGGGTATGTATGCAGGGTGTGTGTGCACATGTGCGTGCACAAGTGTGTGTGTGTGCAGTATGTGTGTGCAAGGGTGTGTGTGCAAGTATGTGTGTGCAGGGTGCATGTGCAAGGGTGTGTGTGCAGGCTGGGGTAAGACTCTCTTTGTCCTTGGTATGCAGACTGGGCCTGACGTTCAGAAAGGCATAGTTTGCTGGGGAAGAGGAGGGCACCATAGACTGCTCTGAGGCCATTTCACAGGGCTGGCATCTGAAAGGAGGGGTCAGACATTAACACAGCTGGCAACCCACAGTGTTAAATTGTCCGTAAAAGCGGTTGTTAAAGCCAGAAGAATAAAATGCAGTCCTTCTGCAGACACTCCACGCGCGCTGCTTATTCAGGAATTTCACAAAAGCTGAGGCCGGTAATGAGGCCTCTGGCACTCCTCCGCGTCCCACTCAGTGTGACCTGCCAGCCACGTGATGCCTGTACATTGAGGCCTAATTGATGAGGTTTTGATGCTTAAGGGGCGCTCTGATTGCAGAGTTTCAAGGAACTGCTGCCAGTTAGGACCCCAAGGTGAGGGGGATTTTTACACTCCCGTTCCCAGAGCTCAGCTAATGGCTGTTATGAAATGAAAACTAATTTAGGGAGAAATGGAAAAGGGGAGGGGAGAGCATGCCTCCAGGCCAAATTCTGTCATCTGATAGTCCCGTCCCTGGAGGAGACAGGACATAATGCCCTGGAATACCTTTTGTTCATCCAAAGCCCGAGGACTACTCAGTCCTCCCAGTTCAGCCTGTGGATGTGGCATGGCCTGTGGTTCTGGAAGGTTACCTCCATGGGAGGAGCAAACGCCTTAAAAATGAGGAGCTGTGGCCACATCCCCATTCACTGTGAAATGCTTCCCCGGAGGCGTGGGTGTGGATGGGCTGGTTCAGATCCTGGCTCAGGCACTTCATAGCTCCAGGCAAGGCTTTCTTCTCTAAGCCTTGTTTTCATCATCAGAAAATTGGGGTTGACTTGGAGGCTTGCCACAATAATAAAGGCATGCAAGTAGCCAGGCACACAATGGGGAGTTCACACCCTCACCTTCACCTCTTCATGACTGCTTCCTTTCAGCTTCCACTGATGGTTCTGTCCGAATAACAACATCAACCACCCAATCATGCTTTCCACAGGCTAGGCATCCTGCCGAACACGGGCCATCACGTCACCCTCAGCTTCTGAGACACACAGTGGGCTAGTGAGTGCCCCTCTTTTTAGGCACCTCCTTCCTACCATTTGCTCCCTCCCATGCTTGTCCCTTGGTTCCTTTCCAGGCAGTAAGGTTTGAGCCTGCGCTAAGCCTGGATTCTAGCTGCTGGCTGAATTGTGGGGTGGGTGCTCCTGCTCGTGTGGGGCAGGAGACACAAGGCTGCTGATGCCCGGGTATAAATGCAGGTGAGTGAAGAAGCTGGGAAGGTCTGAGAGGACAAGGTGTACGTGTAAGAAGATCCAGGTCTGAGATTAATGAGTTGATAGTATGCAACTCTCAAGATAGTTCAAAGGGAATTTGAGCTTGGAAATATCCCAGTGCCAACCTTATTCAGGGCACAGGTATCCCCCCTACTTTTCCAAAGTTCACATTACACCACTTCACTTTTACAAAAGACCTACTAAGCTGTTCATTAACCTAAAGAAATCGAAAGAGGATTTTTTTCACTTTAAACACACACACAAACACACACACACACACACACACACACACACACACGGAGAAAAACGTGAAAAAGCATTCAGCATTTGTTTTGCAGCAGAAGTGCCCCTCACCAGCAGCGGTCCTTCCCACACAGCATCTCAGCATCCAGCTGCCAGAGCTTTGAGCTATATCTATGAACATCTGTGCTTGATCTCAGTTCATTTTGCATATCCGTTAGCAAGATATGTCCTAATGTTGCCCGTGGAAATGGGGTCCTTTCATGGAGTCACAAGAAAAGCATGTCTGGGGACCCACGCATGGGAGGATGAAATATAGTGGTGAGATACATTGGAATAAAAATGGAAGGCTGCCCCCAGGTTCCTGGTGTCTCACCCTGTCTGTTCCACTGTAGGAAACTCTAGCCTTGTCTTCATCAGGCCTAGAAATAGGACTGGTGTCCAGAAATTCTGTGCCATGCAAAGCTTAGTCCAGCTCATCCCCTGTCCCTTAGTCTCTGTGTTGTTGTCATTGTGTTGGCATTGTGCTGTTGTACCCAGGCTTGCGTTTGAGCTTGGATTCCCACTGTTGTAAGGCCACAGAGCTGCCAGGCCCATGGGGCTGCTATGAAGAGAGACACGCATGCTCTGGGACCGGGGAGAGAGAGTGAGAGCTCATCTTTGTTACACTGATGGTGTTGTCTCAGGCTTGGGAAGGACCAGATGCTCTTTCAAACTAACCGGTTAATTTCCCCATCCTTCCTTCATGAGCTGGTGTGGGGCCCTCCTCCTACATCTTCTGCAATTCTGAGTTCCTTATCCAATTGGAATCTTTTCCCCAGGCTAGGCTCTGCCCTTTATGATTGCCATCTTGGCTCCTACTGTGCATGCCTCACAGTACCATCCTCTGTACCATCTTTTTCTTTTGTCTCTTTTTAAAATCCTCACATGAGGATAGAGAGAGAGGAAGGTAGAGGGAGAGAGAAAAAGAAACATTGATGTGAGAAACACTGATTGGTTGCATCCATTACATGCCCACACAGGGGATCTAGCCCACAACCTCTGTCCTGAGTAGGAACTGAACCCATGACACGTAGGTGCAAGGAGGACACTCTAACCAACTGAGCCACACCAGTGAGAGCCCCTGTACCATCTTGGTTTCTTACTAGGCATGTGCCCAGTAGAGAATTTCTCCTTTACTGTTCAGTCCCTCACCCCCCTAGTCCAGGTGAGTGGACTGGTTGTACCTTGGGGAGATTAGAAAGCTGGTCCAGGCTTCCTACATGAGGGAGGGGTGTTAATCCCTTTGGTGGGGCAATGCTGCAGTCCTTGGGGTGTCCATGAATATTACCCCTTTCTATTAAAGCGTGCTTATCTGATTCAGCGCCTTAGTTTCTTAGACTTAATAATGTCTGGTTCCCTTTTCTCCCTTCTCTTTATTAATGTCTAGCTACCTCGCTAACACTAAGGTCATGGCTTTTTCATTTTATGCCCTTTTGGCTTACGAAAGGGTTCCTGGGAGCATTGAGCTTCAGGATAGCAGGGAACCTCTATTTCTTAGCCCGAGCCTGTGAGGAGGAAGACTCTGAGGTGATCTGACAAAGGAAAGCCCTGAGATTCCCTCTCCTTGTGGGATATGGCTGTTCTTCCCTGTGTTTTTATTTTGGTTTTGCTATTATTTTGCTTTTGAGAAAACTGTCATTCACTGTAGGCCTGGGAGGTGGGTTTCAGTGATCTGTCTTTTAGGCCAGCAGTTTTCAACCAGTGTGCTGCAAGAATGTTTAAAACATGCAATAGCTGCCCTGACTGATTTGGCTCAGTGGATAGAGTGTCGGCCTGCGGACTGAAGGGTCCCAGGTTCAATTCCGGTCAAGGGCATGTACCTTGGTTACAGGCACATCCCCAGTAGGGGGCATGCAGGAGGCAGCTGATTGATGTTTCTCTATCATCGATGTTTCTAACTCTCTATCCCTCTCCCATCTTCTCTGTAAAATCAATAAAATATATTTTTTAAAAAAGATTTTTTATAAAACATGCAATACCTGACTATTTCATCAGAGACACAGACCTCTTTTCCCTTAAATGGTCAAATAAAAAAATAACAACAACCAACACAATAGTTGTCCGCTGGGAAAGAATCAAAATGATACCTATTTTTTGTCAGATCAGCAAAAAATATATCTTTCGGTGTGCCACGTAATTTTAATTAATGTGTGCCATAGGGTGGAAAAGGTTGAAAATCACTGTTCGAGGCTGAACCTTTCTAGCAGACTGCATATAGCCGACATGAAGTCACGCAGGTCCAAGTGCACAGCACACTCCTGTTCACACCTCCAGCCTTAAAAAGAAAATTTTATTAAGTAGCTAATAGTCACTTTCTCATTTATCAGCTCGTACTCAGTCTAGTGCCAGCTGGATGCTGTCCCGATAACAGCTATGGCCCTTAGCTTGCCAAGGCCCGAATGACCAATGGCTTGTTAATTGCTAAATCTCAGGATTGCTTTTCCATTTTTATTTTATATGGCCTTGCTGCAGCATGGGGGAATACTAAAAGGACATTTTCTCCCTTGTTTTCTTTTTTGACAAGACTCTTTGCTAATTTCCTTCCCTCACACTAGATCCTCTCCATTCACTTGCTTGAATATCCCCACAGTTACAATCCTTTGATTTCATGAGGACTTACAATCCCGTTACTGGGATAGTGTGTATCTGTATTTGTACCTTCTTGCCTGGTCCTCTGATTTCATCTTTGCTTTCCTGTTTTCCAACTCTTCCTTCCTTCCTTCCTTCCTTCCTTCCTTCCTTCCTTCCTTCCTTCCTTCCTTCCTCCCTCCCTCCCTCCCTCCCTCCCTCCCTCCCTCTTTCTTTCTTTCTTTCTTTCTTTCTTTCTTTCTTTCTTTCTTTCTTTCTTTCTTTCTTTCTTTCTTTCTTTCTATCTTTCCTTCCTTCCTTCTTTCGTTCTCTCTCTCTCTCTCTCTCTCTCTCTCTCTCTCTCTCTCTCTCTCTCTCTCTCTCTCTCTCTCTCTTTCTCTTTCTTTCTTTTTGCTGCACATTGTGTGAGAGTTCCCCGATGCTATTTCCTATAGTTCTCCTTACTTTTCCCTTTCTGCTATATTATTTAAAATATCATTTCCAGGGCCTCTGTTTGCAGCTCCCAATGTTTCTTTACTTGGCATCCTGTTCTTGTTTCATGGCTGCAATTTTTTCTTATTTGAAAGCGGAGAAATAAGAAAACTTTTTTCTCCTTGCATGGTCTCTGTTTTTTCCTTTCTTTTTTTCTGGACTGTATTTATTTATACCTGTTTTGGTTTTTCTCTTTTACATGATACACAATCCTCAACTGTTTGGGAGCCTTGATTCCCAGCCCTTATTTCAGAGTCATCCTTGCAAAGCTCACTAGAAGCTCTGAGTATGTGGCTTGTGGACAGTGAGGGATCTGGCTGGGCCAGTGAGTAAGGAAACGGCTCATGTTGGTTTCCTTGGGTCTTTCCTCTTGGCACAGTCAGATCCCCTGAGAAGATTCCACTAGTCTCTTGCTTAGTGGGTGAAGAGCTAACTTCCATCCTTCTTGGAAATGAATAGAAAAATAGGATAGGAGTTGACAAGACCCAGCTCCCATACCTGCCTTAAGTCCCCTGTTTTTAGTCTTCCGACTCCTGTCCTAACTCTACCTGACACCCACAGAGAGCTGCTGTGTGTTGTCCCAAAATACAGATCTCCAGGGTTGCATTAGCATGAGGGAAAGCCTGGCAACAAGCTACCTGGAGAGAGGATCTGAATGCTTCTTAAATTGGCTTTTAACCAATCCTCATTAACTTAGTTCCTTCCCTTCAAAGTGGCTTCTATGTGTCTCATTTCCCTGATTATTGAGTCTTTTGGAAATTCTGGTATAAATTGGGTTTGCTCAGCGTGTTCCCTCCTGCTTGTTTGGGATTCGGTTTTCTCAAGTGTCAAAAATATTTCACTCATTGTCCATTTGATTGATACCACTCACAATTCTGCTGCCGTTTTCTCCTACCTTCCCTTTCTTTGAAGGGTTGTGCTTTTTAAATACCTTCAGAGTTATTTGAGTGTAATTTCAACAGGAAATAAAAGTAGCTGTAGGTGGCCACGTTATCATCTTATCCCATCCTCTTTGATTTTTTATTCACCTAAATTAGTATCACATACTCACAGAATAGCACAATTTCTGAGACTCTTCATTTCTGCAGATACCTTTGTTTAGTTCTTATACTTGAATGATGATGGCCTGGAAATAGCTTTCTTTGTTGTTCAAAAACTATTTTTCCTCATTACTTTCGAGATAATCTCCATTGTCTTATTGAAACCAAAGGTGCCAGTGATAAATCTTATTTCCATCTCCTTCTCATTCCTTTGCAGGTCATCTTCTCAAAAATCTCTGTAAGCTATTACGATTTTCTTTATTCTTTAACGTTCTGAAATATCTCTATTTCTCAATTTGCTGGTAAATGTATGCTAAAACTTCTGAATCTATCTCCCATGTCTCCTGACTTTTCCTGCATCGGGAGGATAATTCCTCCCCTGGACGCTCCACCTCCCCAGTGGGATCCACGGCAATGTCCCCTCTCTTCACGTCTTGAATATGTTAGCATTGGCTCTTCATGCAGGTACCCCAACTGGTACTTAATATCTCACGACACGAATCCTGCTTTATCATGCCCATATAGTAAAAATGTCTCTCTCTATTGATTTATGAATAGGCTCTCCTTCTAGTATTGTTCTTCCTCAGATATTGATGTCTCATCTTGAATTTCTCTTTTCAGCTGTCTTAAAATGTTGATGACGGGAAAGTACAGGTAGTGAGTCAATGTGTTAGCAGCTGCTCGGTGGTAAGCTAATGCTCCTTTTCTCTTTCATGTCACCTGACATGGCACTTCTCCTCTCCAGTCTCAGGCTCCGGTGGTACCTGAGTGCAGGTGCAGGAAGAGGATGGAGGGCAAAGCCCAACTCCACAATTGTTCTTTCTGTTGTTCTCCGACCAAACATTCACCCATCTCCTTACCTCTGCTTCTTATATCCACCATCTTAGAGCAATGATTTCACAACCACTCCCTTTAGTCCTCTCCTGATGAGTTTTGAGCTTGGTATCCTCATTCAGTCTAATCCCATCTGTATCTCAATCTGAGGGATTCCTCATAACATCTAGATCCTTGATGGCACCCCTACTTATTTTCCATTGCTATTATAGACCTTGTAATAAATATTTTAAAATATATATTTTCCATACTTTTTTTATGCCAATTGCAAGTCCAGGGAGTTACCTTTGTTCTGACTAACAAACCGGCTATAATTGGTGGTAAGAGGAAGAGTTCTGGTTCCCCAACCTGGAATTTCCCTGAACTCTTTCCGTGGAAGTTTTGCATAGGCATGATTGATTAATTCATTGGCCATTGGTGATTGATTCCACCTCTAGGTCGTCTTCCTTCTCTGGAAATCAGGGGGTGGGACTGAAAGTCTCACCCCTCTATTCCTGGTGGGTTCTCCCAGCAACCAGCCCTCATCCTTAGGCTCTTTCTAAAAGTCACCTCAGTAACCCATGTGTGGCTGGTTATGAATAACAAGATGCTCATTTCACCTTTATGGCCCCGAAATTTTACAGAAACTGAAAATTTAATCAACACATGGATCAAGATGTCATCAAACAGTGAGCCCAGGTAGGTTAACAGGGCAATGTGCAATGGGATATTTCTTTTGAGGTGGTTCAGTTGTGCTTGAACAAACCAACCTGAACAAAATGGACAAAGATTTATCTATAAAGAGAGACCAAGACAAAGAATTCCAGGCCTTCCCTCCCCCCCTCACCCCCCCTCCCCACCCCTAGTCCCCCAGGCAGCACATTATGGTGAGGAAAGAAAGATTCGTTGAGGATTTCAACCCAGGAATTTTGGTATCAATTTCTCCTTATTCATTTATTTGCAATGTGGCTTGGCAAGTAAATTAACTTTCCTGGGCGCTTGTAACCTAACCTGTAACAATGTGTGATTAGCTTACATCACCCCCAGAGTCTCTACAGAATCGGGTTATCGAATTAATTGATAGGATTAATTATCAAGTAAATATCTGATTATTCTCAGAAAGATTCCACTCTGAACTCAACTCTAATTGCAGATTCTGGCCTAATCTTGTTCTGCAAAGGCCGTGCTCCTATTTTACCTCACAACCCAGCAGCACTTTTCTTCCCACCCAACCATTCTGTCTCAGAGTGAGGCCACGCCCATCTCTGAATTCCAGGTAGGTTCTTGGATAGCGGGGAAGACTCAGTACCTGAACTGTGATTGCCAGAAACCCTCAGGTGCCCAGAAGAGCAGGCAAAAAGTTTTGCAGACCTCACTGTTACCAAGAATGCTCTGGGTGACGGGGTATTATGAACACTTGAACACTCTTTCTTTCTTAAAAAATATATATATATTTTTTTATTCTAGAGAGGAAGGGAGAGGGAGAGAGATATAGAAACATCAATGATGAGAGAGAATCATTCATCGGCTGCCTCCTGCATGCCCCCTACTGGGGATCAAACCTGGGACCCTTCTATCTACAGGCTGACACTCTATACCCTGAACCAAACTGGCTAGGGCTGAACACTCTTTCTTTCTTCCCCCCCAAAATCTTATAACCTGCTAGATCACCATTGCATCTGTGTGGAAACTCATGCACTAGGGACTCAGCAAAAGTCGATTTTCTCCCATAATTAACGGAAGAAGGAAAACTTATAAATCCATATTACTGAAATATTCATTGTTATTTTTCTTATTTAAAACATATCTTGTTTTCTTTTTTATAAATACAATATACCAGCGATGGCGAACCTTTTGAGCTCGGCGTGTCAGCATTTTGAAAAACCCTAACTTAACCCTGGTGCCGTGTCACATATAGAAATTTTTTGATCTTTGTAACCATCGTAAAACAAAGACTTATATTTTTGATATTTATTTTATACATTTAAATGCCATTTAACAAAGAAAAATCAACTGAAAAAATGAGTTCGCATGTCACCTCTGACATGCGGGTCATAGGTTCGCCATCACTTCAATAGACATTTCCACCTCAAGGTGAGAGTTGTTTGACACCGTATAGAAAGGGTGTAGGTCACCCTTCCTTCAACTGGCAGTCTCTGTGTTATTTTACAGATGGGAAAACAGAGGCACAAAGAAGTTTTGTGTCTTGCCTAGTGTCTCAATGTTTGTTACAATAGAGATAAGAACATTTCCATTTATTGAAATAAACCGTGCCAACGGGTATGCATTCTTTCCTTCGAATTTTTCTCTTTCTGGGGAAAAACAACCCTTAAATAACTTCGGTCCGGCAGATTGCAAAACATGTTTTTGGCTTCATACTTTGAGTATTACATCAGCATACGATTCTGGTAAAGGGAAAAGCTGTGAGGAAATGAAATTCTGTTCCTGATTGACCCAAACGGTACTTGAGCAAGATGTCCTGGGGTTCTCTGGCCTCCCTGGAGTGCCACTGGCTGTGTTTAACAGCATCTGCGTCTACTAGGGACCATGTGCCATGTGGCTGTGCCTGAGCCTGGGTCACTACGCTCTCCCCTTTACCTGCAAAGCCTCTCTGTTTGGTTCTGTAGCTCCTTCTGCCAAATGCGTGCCAAGGATGCCTAAGCAGTTAGTCCCTGGAGTGCTGAGCTTCTGATTATGGACCAAGCACATGGCCATGGCCATGGCCATTGACCTTTAAAAACAGAGAAGAGAAAGCTGGTAATTCTGAATCTGAGACTTTGTTCATTCTCATTCTCTCTCTCTCTCTCTCTCTCTCTCTCTCTCTCTCTCTCTCTCTCTCATAATGCCATAGTTAAGATTATAATCAGGGTTGGCATCCAAAAAGGGGAATAGTAATTGTCCTTGTCCCTGGCTCATGGAGGCCATATTATTAAATTAATGTGCAGGAGAGGGGATCATGAACCCCAGGTGAATAACAGTCCCCAGAATGGACAGTTATTGAACTGGAGTGTTTGGGAGAAGGGGCTGTGATGGTAATCCTCACATCAGCCCGATCAGGCTGCGGGGCAGCATTAGCTTTGAAAACGTCCTCTGAGATGCTGAATAAAGCTCTGAGATAAGTAGCAATTATCAAAATAATAGTGCCTCCTGGAAGGGGTGCACCTCCTGTATTCGAGTTGTTTAATAACATCTTTACCATGTCTCTCCAGCGCTCAGCATCTGCGATTCCCAAATTAGCCATTGAGGGTTTAAAGGAGTTTTCCTGGCCACCTTCACATCCCTTTATTAGCGCGCTGGACAGATTATTCTTTTGTCCTGTCCATTTTGTAGAAAGAAAATGCTCTGCCGTGTATGGCTAAGAGACCAATTTGCTCCATGAGGCAAAATTACCTAAAGCAGTGATTTGCAACCTTTTTCATCTCCTGGAGCATGTAAACTAATGACTAAAGTTCTGTTTCACACCAAAAATATATATATATTTTTTGCTGATCAGACAAAAAATGGGTATCATTTTGATTTATTCCCACCGGAAGACGATTGTTGTGTTGGCTGTTGTCATTTTTTTATCTGACAATCTCGGAAAAGAGGTCAGTGCCCCTGACTAAATAGTCAGGTATTGCCTATCTTCAAGTTTTTGGCGGCACACGCGTTGAAAATCGCTGACCTAAGGTATGCTTCTGCCCTGCACAGGGTACCCTTCCTAGGATATTGATTTCCAGTGTTCCTAACAGCACAGTCCACTTAGGGAATGTTCCAGAAGGCTGTGGGAAAGAGACACCCAGGGGAAAAGACCCTTCTTTGCCTCCCACCCCACAGTGAGAATCAGGATTCTTTGTTTCAATTGCATATATTACTGATTGCTTCAGCAACCCTAACTTTGTGATTAAATATTGATAGCATTCTTTTAGTTTGGGCTTCTGTCTTACTTGCACTAACTTTGCTACTGCTCGTGTTGTCTCTAGGGAAAGGGTGCACCTTAAATTCTCCAACAAATTTATATAAATGAAGCCAGATCCCTAATATTTTGTTCCTTGAAAGAAATTAAGACATCCTTATGACTGCTGCCCCTTGTAAGTATCCTTCTTCTTTCCTTCTAGTTTCTTTGGCTGGCCTAATTATTAAATTGACATAAGATAGATTAACAGTTGCCCTAACTGGTTTGGCTCAGTGGATAGAGCATTGGCCTGCGGACTCAAGGGTCCCAGGTTTGATTTCAGTCAAGGGCATGTACCTTGGTTGCGGGCACATCCCCAGTAGGGCGTGTGCAGGAGGCAGCTGATCAATGTTTCTCTCTTATCGATGTTTCTAGCTCTCTATCCCTCTCCCTTCCTCTCTGTGGAAAATCAATAAAATATATATATTTTTAAAAAGATAGATTAACAGTAGAAAAACAGCCCTAACCGGTTTGCCTCAGTGGATAGAGCATAGGCCCACGGACTGAAGGGTCCCGGGTTCGGTTCTGATCAAGGGCATGTAACTTGGTTGTGGGCTTGATCCTCAGTAGAGGGTATACTGGAGGCAGCTGATCAATGTTTCTTTCTCATCAATGTTTCTAACTTTCTATCTCTCTCCCTCTCTCTCTGTAAAAATCAATAACACACATTTTTTAAAGTATAAAAACAAGTTTAATTTTATATATACAGAAGCCCATAGAAACATGAGACTCAAAGAAGTGACCAGAACAGGTAGCCGTTATGAATTTTAGACAAAGAATCCATACATTTGTGAAGAATGGGCAAGACGAAGGGATTGAGTGTGGGGTAGTGAATTAGGGAGGAAGCAACAAGGTTTGTGCGTGCAGCCTTCTGGGCTCTGAATTCTCCATCTCTGGTGACAAGGATGTCTCTGTATCCCTTAGTACAGGAGGGCGCCTTTCACAGGGGAAATTAATTTTCTGCTTTCAGGGGACAAAGGCAGATCAGGGTGTCCTTGCACTGGCTGTTTCTTAAGTAACTTTAATCCAAAATAATCAGTATGTAGCCCTGGCTGGATGGCCCAGGTGGTTGGAGTGTAGTCCCAAACACCAAAAGGTTGTGGGTTTGATTCCTGGTCAGGGCACATGCCTAGGTTATGGGTTTGATCCCTGGTTGGAGCAGGTAAAGGGAGATAACCCATCAATGTATCTCTCACATTGATGTTTCTCTCTCTCCCTTCTTCCCTCCCTCCCTCTAAAATAAAAAAAAACATAAACTCAGATGAAGATAAAAAAATCAAAATGCTGAAGTAGCATATTTCGGGATAGCATAGTCTAGCCCCCTCACTACCATGCTAACCAGGTCTGTGTTCCAGGTGAACTTCTCCTCGTGGCAGAGTCTCATTTTGCCTGCCTTGGTACCTTATCTTGGTGTGCCAGCACAGTCCCTGGCACACAGCAGATGTCAGTAAAGCCTTAGTTAATTTAAGTCAATGGGGAATATCCGGCACCTCTCTTTTTCTCTTTTTGTCATTGAGAAAATTTTATATGTTATTCATACAGAGATTCCACCTCATGTGGATCGAGGCCAGTTCAGTACGCCCCTCTGTTAGACATGAGGTAAGTGACTTTTCCAGATTTCATAGAAATGCTACGTGGGAGTGCCTGAGAGAGAACCCAGGTGTCCTGCAGCCCCAGGTCTGCATAGCTGAGGTCTAATGCAGGCGTTTATTCACTAATTCAGCATTCTCTTTCCCTGACTAGATATGCTCTGTAAAGAGAGGCACTTGAACACCCATTGGCCTAAAGAAGGAAAGGAAACAAAGAGGCCACTCCCGAACCTGGCCTAGTTGTTTGAAGCATATATTGAAACGAATTTATAGGGAAAGGGCGTCTCCAAATAATTCACAATGCTCTGTTCCTAGTGAGCTCACACAAACCAGAGCGGTAATGAATTCTTGCTGGTTACTAAAATCAGCCTGCTGTGCAGAAACAAAATTATTTGCTTTGGTGGATTCCTGATGTGTTGACTGGCTGCCCAGAACTGAGATCCAGTAGCCGGAGGGTGCAGGGAATGAAGAATCTCAGCATTCCATGGCCCCCAACTGTCTCATGCAAAGGCAGCGGAACCGTGTGCTGGCCCTGAGACGCTGTCTGAAATGAAGGTTTAGGAGGGTTGTGCCTACGCCCTGAAACACGAGCCTTGGTGACGAGAAACTGGCCACCACCTCCCTTGTAGATGTCAGAAGGAGCGAGGAGGAGAAGATGGTCCTCCATGTGACTGTGTGTGATCCCTGAGTCCCTGCTGAATCAGGCTACCTAGCGACAGTATCCTGACATCTGCAAGGAAACACCTGTGGTGTGGTTGGTCTCTTTCTTTATTCACCTGTCTTCCTGTGAAGAGGAGAAGCTCAGGTGATTGGTGAGATGGAGAGAGGAATGGAGGATGTGCCCCTCAGCTCCTCCCTCTCTGCCTCTTTTGAGTGAATCTTGTGGACAGAAAGCTATGGCTACACTTGTCACACCTGAGGAGCTTCTAAAAATGCTCAAGGCCAGGCCCCTCCCCCAGAGATAAAGTCTTTGTTCTGGGGTGGAGCTCTGAGCATCCATAGCTTTCTCCGTTCCCAAGCTGGTTCTCATATGCAGCCAGTCCTGAGAAACCATGAGATAAGCTCTTTCTATGAAAGACCACCCCCCGTAGTATGTAGATCTCACCTGGGGAGAGCTTTTATGGGCTACATTTGTCCTGCCAACATTTGTATGTCCCTGACCCCCAGACCCCAGAATGTGACGGTATTTGGAGATGAGACCTTTAAAGAAATGATCAAGTTAACATGAGGCTTCTAGGGTGAGCCTAATGCAATCTGACTGATTTCCTTATAAGAAGAGGAGAGTAAACATTTACAGGGAACTCATACAACTTAATAAAAGGAAGATAAACAACCCAATCAAAAAATGGGCAACGGACCTAAATAGATACTTTGCGAAAGAAGACAGAAGAAAGGCCAAAAGACATATGAAAACATGTTCAAAGTCAGTAATCATACCAGAGATGCAAATCAAAACAACAATGTGGTACCATCTCACACCTGTCAGAATGGCTATCATCAACAAATCAACAAACGACAAGTGCTGGAGAGGATGTGGAGAAAAAGGAACACTCGTGCACTGCTGGTGGGAATGCAGACTGGTGCAGCCACTGTGGAGAACAGTATGGAGTTTCCTCAACAAACTAAAAATGGAACTCCCATTTGACCTAGTGATCCCACTTCTAGGAATATATCCCAAGAAACCAGAAACACCAATTAGAAAGGATATATGCACCCCTATGTTCATAGCAGCACAATTCACCATAGCTAAGATCTGGAAACAGCCTAAGTGTCCATCAGCAGATGAATGGATTAGAAAACTGTGGTACATCTACACAATGGAATACTACGCTGCAGTAAAAAAGGAGTTCTTACCATTTGCAACAGCATGGATGGAACTGGAGAGCATTATGCTAAGTGAAATAAGCCAGTCAGAGAAAGATAAATATCACATGATCTCACTCATTTGTGGAATATAATGAACAACATAAACTGATGAACAAAAACAGATCCAGAGATAGAGAAGCATCAATCAGACCATTAAACCTCAGAGGGAAGGTAGGGGAGGGTGGGGGTAAGGGGAGAGATCAACCAAAGGACTTATATGCTAGCATATAGGCCTAACCAATGGACACAGACAACAGGGGGGTGAGGACATGATTGGGGGGGGTGAGGGGTAACGTGGGGATAAGGACACATATGTAATAATGTAATCAATTAAAAAAATTTAAAAAAAGAAGAGAGTAGAACCCAACCACAGGGAGACCATGTGAGGACACAGCGAGACGATGCCCATCTGTAAGCCAGAGAGAGAGGCCTCAGAAGGAGCCCAACATTCCGCCACCTTCATCCTGGACTTCCAGCCTCCAGAAGTGTGAGAAAATAATTGTCTGAGGCTGAAGCCACCCAGTCTGCGGTACTTTGTTATGGCAGCTCTAGCACACTGATGCAGGGGCGCTCTTTGATGTGTTGTGGGAATAGGGCTGCATCTGTCATTGTAGGGAAGGAATTGGCAGACCCGGTTGTGGTGGCACATTTGAGATGAGTTCTTCAACGTGTTTTTGCTGACTTTTCTCCTACATCTCTCTGACTAATATACTCTATCTCATTGTGTTCCAAACTAGAAATGTGAGAAATCTGATTAGCTTTCATTGTAAACCCCGGGACAAGGTGTTTGCCATCTTTGGCCTAGTTATTTTTGCACTGGAAGCTACTTCCCATCATGCCTTGCACATCTCTGAGAGGGCCAGAGAAGCCAGCGCTAGAGAAGGCTTGGAAATACTTTCAGTTTCTGTGCCAAGAAAAGTCCTCCTTGTATTTCTGACATGTAGTGAAAATGGAAGTCGCTCCTGCACGTTTGTATTCCATTTATGCTAAAATCTTTACAACATTTATACATAGATAGCGGTGAAATATTTGTATAAAAGGAGAATGTGTTTCTCAGGGTAAGTGAAAAATCACGGAGCCTAATAGCATATGGGATGATGGTAAATGCTGCAGCAGGAGAGTCACACAGAGTTCTTGTCCTGGAGAGCTTTCAAGATCCATTATAACAAATCTGTGTTTACAAAACCGCAGGTTATTTGAGGAAGTCATCAGTCGGTGTTCTTGCAAGAGTCGATGAAGGCCATCATACTTTTTACTCAACGGAAAGCTCCAGGAAGAGCAGAATGAGCAGTAGAGAGGCTCTCCTGAGGGTTGTTGTTTCCAGCCACCCAACACAAGACCAGGATGGTGTTGTCTGTGTTGGGAGATGATTGTAAACAGGCACCAGCTCACTGCAGCAGGGCCAGCCCCTAATTCTGTATGTGGCTGTGGCCACACCGCACCCAGTGACTAATCTGCTATGCAGCTGCAGAGTTAATGGGCCAACTGTGTCATCACACGGTTGCCTGGGAGGAACAGTGGTGCCTAAATGAATTGCTATAATTTTTAATACAGATAGAAGGGCCAACCGCCACAAACCCCTGTTGGCGACTGACAGACCATGTGCCAATGGTAGGGCCTGGTAGTTATCTCCTCCCAGCTCCCGGAGACCAGCAGAATTGGTGCAGGGAGATCCATCAGAAATAGAGCAGGTTGAGCGTGAGAAGGTGGTTGGCTTCCTTCAGGTGCTCAGATGAGGAAACAAGGCTCCAGTGTGCACTGACTTTGCTACAGGACAAGGCAATGATCGGTCGCTGATGGTCAGCAAGTGTGGAAGGACCAGACCATTTGGTGGAAAGTGAGAAGGGATTGAAAGTCAGGACTCAAGATGTGCTGTTGTTTCTTCATAGTAACTTAGGATATCCACTTGTCATTTTCTCCATCTCTGAAGACAATGATCGCTCTTGTTAAATTCCAGAGAAAGCCCTAGCTCGTTTGGCTCAGTGGATACAGCATCGGCCTGTGGACTGCAGGGTTCTGGGTTTGATTCTGGTCGAGGGCACATGCCCAGGTTGTGGGCTTGATCCCCAGTGTGGGGTGTACAGGAGGCAGCCAATCAATGATTCTCATCATTGATGTTTCTATCTCTCTCTCCCTCTCCCTTCTCTGAAATAAATAAAAATATATTTTAAAAAATTTCCAGAGAGATTACTTATGCTTAGAAATTAATGTTCTTTGTCAAAGCTCAACAGAGGATGCATGTCCAGTTTGTTCAACAGCATCACCTGTATCCATGGTGATTCCCATAGCTGCTGGGTAGCGCTGGGGTACCAATGCAGAGCCAAGGTTCATCGCAAGGAGAGGCTGAGTTTGGGGAAATTTTTCATTTCACTCCATCTTCACATGCACCTGTCAATCTTTTTCAGACAAAATAAGAGGGAAGTCAACAGTTGTCTAGGAAAGTCCTTAAAACAACAAATTAGAGATGGCAGAATGCTGAGACGTTTGTAAAGAAAGAGCAAGGGCTAATGCACCCCTGCCAACTTGAAGCCTAAACAACAAGAGGAGGAATAGGCACCATGGTCTTACTAATCAGAAGCCTGTACCCTATTCCTGGGGCCCTTAAGGAGGGAAGAGTTGGGATCGCTATTCCATACTCTGATAGTGCACTGAACTGCTCCCTCCCAGTAATTAGCAAAATTAACTTTTAAAATATTCATGTGGCTGGATAGTCTCTTTGAAATATTAGCCAACTTTGTTTTTCCTTCTAGGCAGTTCTCTTTTCCTTTTCCCCATTCAAGAATTGCCTCAAGAGGGCTTATGAGAGTAGGAATAAAAAAAATTTCCTGGGGCCCTAGCTGGTTTGGCTCAGTGGATAGAGCTTCGGCCTGTGGACTGAAGGGTCCTAGGTTCGATTCTGGTCAAGGACATATTCCTGGGTTGCGGGCTCAGTCACCAGTGTGGGGCATGCAGGAGGTAGCCATAATGATTCTCTCTCATCATTGATGTTTCTATTTCTCTCTCCCTCACCCTACCTCTCTGAAATTAATTAAAATATATTTTAAAAAAGTTTTCCTGGGATTCATTTTCAAAAGACCCTTAAAAGAATGAATGGTTAAAAAAGGGAAAATGAGTTTAAGGCCATTAGAAAGAATATTATTAAAAATATGGACTATGCAATCTGACATGGATAATAGGGGAGTAATCTAAGGTGAATAAAAAGAGAAAAGAAGAAAAAAGAGGGATGATGGATAAGATGAAAGTAAATGGTTAATGGATTAAAATCTCAATTAGTTTGAAGAACATGAATGATTAGAAAAGGATAGGGGATATATTTTATTGATTTTTTACAGACAGTAAGGGAGAAGGATAGAGCAGTGGTTCTCAACCTTCCTAATGCCGTGACCTTTCAATACAGTTCCTCATGTTGTGGTGACCCCCAATTTCATTGTTACAAATTGGATATAATTAAAGCATAGTGATTAATCACAAAAACAATATGTAATTATATATGTGTTTTCCGATGGTCTTAGGCGACCCCTGTGAAAGGGTCATTCGATCCCCAAAGGGGTTGCGACCCACAGGTTGAGAACTGCTGGGATAGAGAGTTAGAAACATCAATGAGAGAGAAACATCCATCAGCTGCCTCCTGCACACCCCCTGCTGGGCATGTGCCCGCAACCAAGGTACATGCTCTTGATCGGAATCGAACCTGGGACCCTTCAGTTCGATTCTGATCGCAGGCTGATGCTCTATCCACTGAGCCAAACCGGTTAGGGCTAAGTCTTTAAACTTTTAAGGTTGCAGTCCCAGACATCATGCAATAGGACAAGCCATCTCTGCTATGCCATATTCAAATTCCTTAACAATAATTTTTAAGCATAATAAAAACATTTTCAGTTGGTTTGCTACACCATAATACATTATCAGAACAGCAGAGATCTAACAGAAATTATTAGAGTTAAAGTGCTTGGGAGTGAGTGAGTGTGTGTGTGTGTGTGTGTGTGTGTGTGTTCACTAAAATGTTAAGCCTCCTCCTGATTTATCCAAACTCATACCAACCCAGCAATTAACTTGTCAATCATCAAAACTGTCAAGGTGTAAGTGGTGTCATTGGGACTCCATGGAGCCAGAGCCAGCATGAATGCAGTCCTATATAGGCAGAAAATTAAATTCAGAAGGATTATGTTGAGTTTAAATAAAAAAAATAATTTCTAGTCCTCTTCAGATTCTTTTATTTACCCTCAGCTAATTTTTTGTAGCAAGAGACCTCATGCTTGACTCATGTCGGTTTCTATGGAGCTTTTAGCATTTGACTTCCTCTGCCAACCCTCCTTCCTACCTCTGCATACTTTTGATATTAATATTGGTTTTCTCAGAACCAATAAATCCTAACTCTTCCTGGCTTTTATCCTGTCCAATTTCTGGGCTACGTCACACATGGCTGAGACTCATTTTGCCATGAAAATCTGAAATATTGTACCAGATCCAGATGGGTTCACTGGTGAATTCTACCAAACACTGAGGGAGAAATAGAATCATTTCTCTGTAATCCCACACAGAAAATAGGAGCATAGAGAATATGTCCCATCTCATTCTATGAGGACAGCCGTACTCTAATCCCCAAACCAAGCAAAGACAGAGATATTACAAGAAAAGAAAATGGCAGACCAATATCTCCCATGAACATAGTTTCCAAATTTATCAATAAAATATGAGGAAAGTTAATCCAAAAATGGGTTAAAATAATTATAAACCATAACTGAGTAGAATTTATCCTGGGATGCAAGACTGGCCCAATATTTGAAAATAAATTAATCTAATTTATCTCACCAATAGACTATAAAAGAAAACTACATGATAATATCAATACATGTAAAAAAAAAAAAAGCAATTGACAAAATTCAATATCCATTCATAATTAAACTCTCACTAACCTAGGAATAGAAAAGAACTTGGTAAAGAATATGTATATAAAACCTATAGCTCACATTATTTTATATGCCACTAAGATCAGGTACAAGCCAAAGATGTCCCCCCCCCCCCATGCCATTACTTTCCAATAACTGAGCTGAACGTTCAAGCTAATGTAATAAGGGAAGAAAAGGAAATACGTATACAGATTGGGAAGGAAGATATACAACTATTTTTGTTCATAGATGACATGACTGTCTATGTAGAAAAACCAAAAGAATTGACAATAAAAATAATGAGCAATGATAGTAAAGTTGAAGGATTTCAAGGTTAATTACAAAAGTCAATTTCTTTCCTTTATATCAATAATAAAGAAGTGGAATCTGAAATTTAAAGAATATTATCTACATTAACACCCCCTGAAAATGAAAAACACCCACCGTAAGAAAATATGCATGAAGTTTCTATGAAGAAAATGATAAAACTATGCTGAACAAAATCAAAGAACTAAATTAAACAAAGCAAAACTTTATGTCCATAGATAGAAAGATGTATTATTGTCAAGATGTCAGTTTTTCCCAACTTGATCTAGAGATTCAATGCAATCCCAGTCAAAATCCTATCAAGTTATTTTATGGATATCAGCAAACTGATCCTATAGTTTGTTTGGAAAGACACCAGACCCAGAAAAGCCAACATGATGTTGAAGAATAAATTTGGAGGTCTGCCACTACCTGACTTTAAGGCTTATTATAAAACAATAGTAATTGAGAGAGTGTTATAATTGAAAAACAATAAGCAAATACAACGATGGAACAGAATAAAGAGCCAAAATTAAGCCCACATACTGTAAGTATAGTCAACTGCTCTTTGTCAAAGGAGCAAAGGCAATACAATAAAGCAAAGATAGTTCCTTCAACAAATAATTCACATGCCAACAAAAAAATAGTGACTCTAGAAAGAGATTTTATATCGTTCATAAAAACTAACTCAAAATGTTATATTTTTTGGTACAACACCAAAATCATGATCCATGAAAGAAATAATTGATAATCTGGTCTTCATTAAAATTTAACAATTCTTTTCTGTGAAAGACAATGTCAAGAGAATAAAAAGAATAAGCCAGATGGAGAGAAAATATTTGCAAGACTTATCTGATAAAAGACTGTTATCCAAACTCTTAAAACGTAACAATAAGAAAATAAACAACGCAAATTTTTTAAAATGACCAAAGACTTTAACAGACACCTCAGCAAAGAAGATATTCAGATGCCAAGTAAGCCTATGAAAAAATTGCTCCACATCACATGTCATCAGGAAAGCAAAAATTAAAACTGCAATGAGATACCACTACCCACCTCTTTGAATAGCCCAAACCTGGAACACTGACACCAAATAGTGACAAAGATGTGGAGCAACAGGAACTCTCATTTATTGCTGGTTTAAATGCATAATGGTACAGCTACTTTGAAAGAGGGTTGGGCATTTTACTTGTGATTGTGTTCCTTGATATTTACCCAAATTACTTGAAAACTCGTGTCCACACCAAAACCCGCACAAGGATGTTTATAGCAACTTTATTCATAATTGCCAAAGCTTGGAAGCAAGCAAGATGTCCTTCAGTAGGCAAATGGATAAATAAACTGGTGTACATTCAGACAATGGAATATTATTCAGCACTGAGAACAAATGAGCTACTAGGCCATGAGAAGACATGGAGGAAACTTAAATGCACATCTATAATAATAAAAGCATAATTGCAATTAGACCAGACATCCTTTCAGATATCCTTCTGGACGACCTGCTGGATGAAGCCGGGCTGCGAGGGAAGTCCGGGCCCCGGGTACCAGAGGGAAGCCAGTGCTGGAAGCAGGGAGAAGGAAGGCCTACTCTGATATGAATTTCTTGCATTGGGCCTCTAGTTACTGAGTAAAAGAAACTAATCTGAAAAGTGTACACACTGTATGACTTCAACTACACGACATGCTGGAAAATGCAAAACTATGGAGACATTAAAAAGGTCTGTGGTTGCCAAAAGTTGGAGTGAATAGGCAGAGCTCAGAGAAATTTTAGGGCAGTGAAAAATACTCTGTACAGTACTCTAATGGTAGATACACATCATCGTACATGTCTCCAACCCATGGGATGTACAACACTAAAAGTGAACCATGATGTTAACTATGGACTTCCAGTGATTAAGCTATGTCAATGTGAATTTATCAATTATAACTAATGCACCACTTTGGTGAGAGATGTGGATAATAAGGAAGGCTATGTATGTGTGGGCACTGGGAGTATATGGGAGATCTCTGTACCTTTCCCTTAATTTCTCTGTGAACCTAAAATTGCTCTAAAAAGAAAGTTGCCCTAGCTAGTTTGACTCAGTGGGTAGAGAGTTGGCCTTCAGACTGAAGGGTCCCAGGTTCGATTCTGGTCAGGGGCACATGCCCAGGTTGCGGGATGGATCCTAAGTACAGGGTGTGCAGGAGGCAGTCAATTGATGATTCTCATCATTGATGTTTCTATCTCTCTCTCCTTCTCCCTCTCCCTTTCTCTCTGAAATCAATATATATGTATGTGTGTATATATATATTTATATATATATACACACATACATATATATTTATTTCAATATATATCAATATATATAATCAATATATATATGTATATATTAAAGTTATTGAAAATCAAATACCTTCATCTCATTTTGCCCATTTATTTATTATAAACATCTTTACCACTTATGCATATATATCTCAGTGCATCTTTGCATGTGAATGTATAGATCACACAAAGATACATGTGGATTAAGTTGTTCTATATCTGCCCTGGAGTATGTCATTGGATATGTAGCACATAACTAACACTATTTGAAATGGATTATAATATCCAGACTCCCTGGGAACACAGTCTCATATCTTATTACCCTCAGAGTTTCAACGACTTTCAAATTGTCTGGCTTAAAGATTTTATACTAACATTTAAATATATATCCTCTTCGCTTGCCCTGAATGGATACAGAGAAAAATAATGATAAAACCTCAGACACTCAAGCATTATTCCTTCATAGACTTGAACACTGCCATGAAATGTGGTTTCTGAATGCAAAGTATACACAAACCCACTTGAAGAATTCTCCCTTACACAGTGTTCCTATCTTGGGTGTATATAATTCTGCAGATGTATTTGCCGGTCATATTTTTCCCCCTCTCAGAATCGGTGCAAAATACACCCGGTGTCACATTCTGTTTTACAAACAAAACACACGAGAAGCAGTCTTTTTCCTCCTCAGAAAGAAGAGCATTCCTTCAGTTATTAATGATGGAAAAGACTAGACTGGAAGACAAAGATTTGTATTTTGACCAATATCTTGGTGAGAAAATCGCTACGAGTTTTTGTTTGTCTGTTTGTTTTTAAGGGCAGAGGACTGTCACTAAAAGGAATGAGCCCTGGCAGGAGAAATAGATGAATATTTCAACCTGGTGCGATTTGCTTTTGGCCCAGAAAGGCAAAACACATTTTCGCGATTAGATTTTTTTCCTCTCCTGTCATATGTACTGCAGGTTATAGAATGCAAATTATGGAAATTTCCCCTGTTCTTTGCATTAGACACAAATAAACAAAAAATGCTAACCAAACAAAAGAATATGATTTATAATTCTCTGCAAATGCATTTCTTTCCAGCAATATGTAATCATATTGCTTCTCTCATGTTACAGCTTAGGAGGGATGAGAAAAATAATATCCATCCATTTTCTGGAGTGTATTGTAGAGAAAGGGCAAAATTTGGTGGATGTTTATTAATCAGCAGGCTTTGTAAATGCAGAGTATTTGACTTAAGCTCAATCTGCTCCCAAACTCATATCCTGACAGCACATTATGTATTAAACTCCTTTTCTAGGATTAAAATCTACTAGGTGAAGCCTCCGCTGCTGCGATCATTCAGGATTCTAGGCTTTCTGGAGACTTCTGTTCTGATGGAAAAGTCATTTTCCTTCGACTACCATTCTTCCGGCCTCTCTGGCTCACCAGAGGTCCCTGGTGTCCCCCTCGGTGCCTCCGCTCTAAACCCCGTCGTGAAAAAGTGTTGTGGTTGCAGCTGCCAAAGGGCTCAGCTGTCTGCAGAAAAGGGGGGGAGGTCAGTTGAAAACAGGATTGAAATTTTAAAAGATATATATTTTTATTGATTTCAGAGAGGAAGGGGGAAAGAGTGAGAGAGAGAGAGAGAGAGAGAGAGAGAGAGAGACAGACAGACAGACAGACAGACATCAATCAATGATGAAAGAGAATCCTTGATCAGCTGCCTCCTGCACACCCCACATTGGGGAGTGAGCCTGCAACCCAGGCATGTGCCCTGACGGGGAATCGAACCCTGACCTCTTGGTTCATAGGTCAATGCTCAACCACTGAGCCACCACAGCCAGAGGATTGACTTTATAATTTAATATATGTTTACACCTCCCCCGCTAGGAACCTTTCTCTTATTTGGTCATAGAAATTACTGTAAAATGAGGATTTGCTCCTAAGGAAACTTCCTAGAGAAATCCCTAACCCTATAACCTTTATCCAAATAACTTCAAATTACACCATTTATTTTTATATTTGCACAGAATATGTAGATACTGTGTTTGTATATTTAGGGTTTTTTTTTAAAGGCTCTGACACTGAAATGAGTGAGAAAAATACACCATCTTTCTTTCCTTTTTTAAAAAAATCATGTTTTTTAATTTTTCATTTACAGTTTATATTCAGTATTATTTTTATTAGTTTCAGATGTACAGCAAAGTGCTTAGAAAATCATGTAGTTCAAAGAGTGGCCGTGCTAAACTTAAACTCTTCACCTTTTTCACCCAACCCCAGATCCTCCTCCCCTCTGACAACTGTCAGCCTGTTCTCTGTACCTATGACTCTCTTCTATTTTGTTTATTTTGTTCTTCAGATTTCACATGTAATTGAAATCATATGGTATTTGTCTTTCTCTGTCTGACATTTCTCTTAGCATAATACCCTCCAGGTCCATCTATGCTGTAGCAAAAGGTAAGATTTCCTTCTTTTTTACAGCTGAGTAGTATTCCGTGGTGTAACTGTACCACCACGTTTTATCCACTCATCTACGGATGGACACTTGGGTTACATCCATATCCTGGCTATTGTAAATAATGCTGTGATGAACATAGGGGTACATATATTCTTTTGAATTAGTGTTTTGGATTTATTTGAATATTTTCCCAGAAGTGGAATTGTTAGGTCATAAAGCAGTTCCATTTTTTTAATTTTTGAGGACCCTCTACACTTTTTTATAGTGGTTTCCCCAATTGCAATGGTATCTCCTGCCTCTTAATATTTTTATGAGGATTGAACAAGTTATTATATGTGAAAATTGTAGAACATTGCACATTAAAGACAAGGGGTTCCCTTTTCTCCACATCCTCACTAACACTTATTGTTTGTTGATTTATTAATGTTAGCCATTCTGACAGGTGTGCAGTCTCTTTCTCAGGCCTGAGCTTGATATGGTTGGTGCGGAACTGGGGTGGGAGGGGGGGCTAGTGGATCTCCTATTTGGGTGCAACATTAGGCACCCAGTAGGGAAGGGGGAGTGGCCTCAACTCCAGAGCTCCCCAAGAATAAAAGCACACACAGTTGGGTGCAGCCAGTAGACTCCTCTGTGAGATGCGAGCTCAGCAGGGTAGTACCACCAGGAGTCAGGAAGACAGCTAGAGGGTCTACTCTCTGGGGGTGGAACCAGTGGCATGCAGAGGGTATAAAAATTGCCCCCACCCCAAAGCCACACAACTCAGTGACTGCCCCAGTCTCCCACAACTCCTAGTTTGGCCTGAATCTCCTTAATTTTTCCCCAAGGCAGAGCATGCCATAATACAGCAGACTTTTCTACCATCCAGGAGCTGGGCAGGGTGGGGCTACAGGGAGTCAGGAGGTCGGAGTTAGGTACCCTCTAGGACTCTACCCAGAGAAGATGGCCTCTGTGGCTGGTATGGGACAGGGACTCAGCACAGGGATCTCTCCTCAGAGCCATGCAACCCAGATATTCTCTGTATGACTCCAGTTTGCAGTAAGTCACCTTCCCTCCACTAACGCCCCAGGTGACTGGCCTAGAACGAGATTTTGTGTGTCCACGTTTAAAGAGAGAGCTGGGGTTTCTAGCAGACTCCTGTCTTTCTGTTGTGAACAGAATCCCTGCAGGTGTTCACAGCCAGATGTTATGTGGGCTCCTCTTCCTGGCTCTGCTGCTCTGGGTTGGGGATCCCAGTGCCAGACCTAAGGGAAGATCTTTGCAGCTAAGATATCCCTCCAGATTCTCAATTGCTGCAGGTGGGTGTGGGGCCAGCCCCATCCTCATCTATGCCCTTGCTACAGTCTCTATGTGACTTTTCCTGTAAATTCTTGGTTATAATATTTCTGTTCAGCTAGTGTTCAGGTGGGTATTCAGGCTGATTGATTTATAATTTAGTTGTAAATCCAGTTTGGAGCTGGGAGAAGGTGAGTTTGGATCCCATTTAATGCTTTGTTGTGTATTTATTTTTGTCAAATGTTACTCAGGGATTTGATATGTTGCCTACTTTGTTTAATCTTTAAATACATCATGGTCCATCCCTTTATTGAGGTATTCATTTATACATTCATCCAGCCAATCAACATTATTTATTGAGTGCTTACTGTATGAGAGGGTATGTAAATATGGGAATGAAAACAATGAATAAGATTTATGTTCCCTTGAAGCTTACTTTCCAATGGAGGAGACCAACAATTAAAAAAAAATACATGGATAAAATTATTGTCTTTATTTATAGAATATTATTTGCATAATATCACTGTGATTATATTATGAAGGCCATGAAGAGAATGATGAAATATAGGCTTATTGAAGAAAGCCCTTGAAATAAAATGCTCAGCATTGACCTTTTTGAGAAGGTGCTATCTGAGTTGATCTTTGAAGTGCCGCATACATCGGGAAGGAAGAGTGTTTCCATAAAAATGTGCATAAATATAAATTGCCAGAGGTGAGAAAGGGTTTGACAGGCTCAGAAATTTAAAAAAAAAAAAAATAAGTAGGCAGTGGAATTGAAGCATAATTAGTGAACAGAACTTTTAGATGAAAAGGACAAAGAAGTAGGAATCAAGGTTGACTTTTAATCTCAGTGCGATGAGATTGTGTTGAGAGGTTTTAATCCAAAGGATGATGCAGTGTGATTTATAGTTCTAAGAGAGCAACTTGGTTGTCTTATAATAAAACAAATATAGATTAGGGAGATTGTTTGAGATATACCATTGTAATCTGGAGAAAAAAGGACTGTGCCTGGTGAGCCACATGCGGCTCTTTGGCCCCTTGAGTGTGGCCACGAAGTTTCAATCGCACTGTACGTGCGCACCCGCACGTGGTGTTTTGTGGAAGAGCCACACTCAAGGGGCCACAGTTTGCCGACCACTGGACTAGAGTGATGATCATGAAGTTGGACAGGATTGGGATACATTTTGAAAGTAAAAACTAGGGAAACATCCACAGGCTACAGAATCAGTTTAAACACTTGCCAACTTCATTCAGTGAGATCAAAAGCTTTCCATGTTTACTCAGAGACTGCGCTAAAGGAGAGAGGCTGTGGCAGGCAGATCACTTGCCATACAGCCATGTGCTGGAAGCGATCCACCCTGGCTGCTTGGGGCAGTCTCTGCAGGGATGTTTCAAGGGACCTTGAAATGGAGATAAGAAACGCCCTAGCCTTTGGAATGGAATGGATGGGATTAAGATCAAATAGGATAAATGCAGATGTAAGAGGACAATAGGGGAAGGAACCTGGTTAGGAGAAGAAAGGTTGTTTCCCTAGGTGAGGATTTTTATCAGTAAACCCTTTAACTGAGTGTCAGAGGGGTGGTTGGTCTCTTTGATCTTTGCTAGGAGTGACCTCCTTCAGTTACTTCCTTGTAGCTTAGTAGAACAATAGAGTAACCTTTGAATGGAGATGGGAAGCCCCCTGGCCTTTTGTATAGAATGGATAGGATTGGGACAAAATAGTATAAATACAGATGTTAGATGACAATAAAAAGAGGAACCTGGCTATGATGATCACCCGAACACTGCCTCTGTGTCATTCATTCTTCACCGACTCCGTCCACACCTTTGGGAACCCCTGGACCCGCTGGGGCTGGACCCCAGCAGCCATGAAGAAAAGAGAAGTCTGACATGGGTCTGAAGAGTGAAGAGTTGATTGTTGCATTGGATTAGATGTTTGTGAATAAGCTGACCACTGTCTAGGTGTCTGAGACAGCCTGCCATGACACACGTCTTCCTCAGCGACTATGGAAGCCCCTGGCGGCCCTGGCTCTACCAACTGTGTGCTGTTACAGCGAAGGGGGTGACTCTGGAGTAGACTGGACCCCAGCTCCCTCAGTTACCAATGGACTGTGTGGCCTCAGTGAGGTTATCCAACCTCTCTGTGTCCCAGGTTTTTCATTAGCAAAATGGGGCGTAGTAGTATTTCTTGCCTCTTAGCATTTGTATGAGGATTAAGCAAATTATTCTATGGGGAAAGTGTAGAACAATGCACATTAAAGACTAAATAGCTGGTAAATAGTATCTGTTATTGTTACTTCTGCTGAGGGGTTTGACAGAGGCATGTGAAACCACCCTGGCATTTCTAGCCACAGTCATAACCTAGGATTAGGCCAAGATTTTGATGCATGCATGCCATGATGCTGGGTAGTACAGTTAGGGGCCCGTCTAGGAGTAGACCACACGTCCTAGGTGCCCACAGTGGGCAGATAGTGGGCAGATGGAGGCAATTCCGAGGCTCCTGCACCCCTCCCTTTTGCACTCAACCCATCTCCACCCTCAAACCCTTCACAGGACTCAATTCCTGTTTCCCTCTCCTCCCAGTATATTTTCACATTTGTTCAGAACTCATTCTTCCATTGATCATTTTGGCCCCTGTTTCAGATGTCAGTTTCCTTAAGACAGAGACCCCAGGGCCATGTTTACTAGCAGGAATCTCAGGTACCTGCTACACGCAATTCTCCAGTCGATTGTTCTTGTTGAATCAACATACACTTTCCCCAGACACCTGAAGCTTCAGAAGAGAGGCCAGGGGCTAGTGTGGAGGTTTGGGGATTTAATTCCCCTTTCATTTCTATAAACAGCTGCTTTAATTTGAGGTGAGGGCCCATTTCTACGGGAACTTGAAACTCTTACTGCCTATAAATCAAGGATGTCACCCTTCCCTGCTGTCAATCCTTAACCAGAGCCAACTGCACAGGGCTTTGTGTCACCCCCTCCAGTGTCCTTGGGCTATTTCCTTCCTGGCTTGTCCGGCTTGGGCTACAAGTTCTGGATTGACATTCTAGGCCATGTCAAACTTCCTCTTCCATACATGTTCATGCTCACAACCCCTTTGAAGTTGACAAATTGTTTCAGCTCCCACCAGAGCCAGCTTAGCTTGGCAAATCCATCAGGCCTGGCAGTATTTCACAGAGTGAGATTAGAGGGGAGAGTATCTTGTCTCAACCGGGAGCTCCTGTTAGGGCAGAATTCCCATAAATCTGTAATGTCCCAAATCACAGTGAGTGCCTAGCATATTGTAGGCAATCATGACTGTTATTATTATTATTACTATTATCTTTGGGGTGCCGTATCCTAGGAAATGCTCTGAAACGTGTTGTAGGGATGTCATCCTTAGCTGTAGTTTACACTTGGCTGCTTTACTTGTGGCTCAGGCACCAGGTCTTTAAACAGCTACCATTTGATGTCAACGCATCAACGCATTCACTACAATCGTCCAACAAATTCAGTAAGCATTTAGGGAGCCTGTCATGTGACGACATATGCTGAGCCAAAGGTGATGCTAAGATGGCCAAGACGAGGTTCCCATCCTGGAGAGATATATGATCTCAAAAATGAGACAAGTCTTCACGTGACTAGGAACTAGGCTTGACTAGACCTGGCCATCAGGGCTACAGGCAGAGGCTCATCATGACTAGCTCTCAGAATTAGCAAAGACTTTTTAAGGCTATATATAAAAATGTAGCCTTTTTCAATTGCTATGTTTAGTTCTGGAACATTGCTATGTAAATGCTTGCTGATAAATGATTGGTTCACAGACATCGTAAGATTCCTCCGACTCAGAGTGCACACCTGATAAGTGAGGAGGTTCCTCTTCAAGACCATGGTGATCCTGAGAGTTGTCAGACATGCTTCCAAGGACAACTCCAAGTCTTTGAATCTTTGGGGGAAGAGGAAGAAGAGAAGGAACAAATGAATGTCTGCAGGAAGTTCTGCCTGGTGTCCTAATGTTATGTGACTTTGATACATGGGGAGACTATCGCTCCCACCTTCCTCCCGGGATGTTTCTGTTCTGCGAATCCAGGCCCCCTGAAAAAATGCGCAATCAACACTCCAGGACTTTTGCAAATTGTCAATTAATGAGAATCAACCTTGTCAGGTTCATTAAATAAGTTGTGAATAATAAGAAGGCAACAGACTGTAAGACAAAGTGGGGGGCATGTTAACTGAGCATTAAGAAAATGTATATAAAAAAAAACATTTAAAGACACTAAATCCAGAAGTCCCAGGGTTCTCCTGGTAATTTATCCTTTTCATGGAACTGAAAGACAGGATGGCTAAAATTCCCTGCGGGAATTCTATGCATTGGGAACAATAGAACCAAAGCCCAAAAATATCCACTGCTATAAAAAAAAACAACAACTCTTCAAAACAATTTAATACATACTTAAGAAGAGAATTATCTTCCCTGAATGAGGCATAATACGTGGTTAAATTCAGCCATGGAGTGTCGGACCTAATTTATGTTAAGTGGACAATGATTGATGTCAAGCTGTAGAGGAATATCTAAAAAATTACCTACCACAGTCACACAAATATCAGAAGAGTTTATCATAATTAATGGTATTGCTCAGAGAACCAAAGGAAGGCTGAGGAGTTTGCATTTTTTATAAAGTGCTGACTATATTATTTACTTCAGGTAATAACTACAGCACCCGGGCTTGCTAAATGGCAGCCGTTAACGTGCTGGGGTTGTAAACAGGGTCTGGCTACACGCAGCTCGTTTTAATCTCCAGCCTCTATAACATGTAATGTAGCAGTTAGCATCACCTTCCTCCTTGGTTTTGGAGCACCAGAAATTAGCAGGAGCAAAGAACGCAAGCCTCTAATGCTCTCCCAATCACCCGCTGGGGCGGTTCGAAGGAGATCTGACAGAACAAAGTGGCAGCTCAAATCGTCACTTTGGATGTCTAGCAGATCTGTCACTCAAGACCTCAAAGCCTTGCATATCTGGGGAGGTGGCAAACCTTTTTCAGATGCAAATACAACGAGGGAAGGTGTCTGGCACATTTTGATTTCTACTCTGGGTCCTCTGCAATACTTGACATCCAATCTGTGTGACCCTCACTGCCACCCTGTGGGGGCAGAGCTATCATTTCTATTTTACAGATAAAGCACTGAGGCAAGGGGACCTTCAGTAAGCTTGCCCTAAGGTCCACAGTGGGTAAGTGGTAGAGCTAGGAAGAGATTCGAAGACTGTCTGGATCTAGATCCCAGAATCCAGTCCCCGCTCCTTCCATTCTAGACGATACTGTCCAATGGCTAAGGACAGGGTTGTTGTCGCCTTACTCTTGGCCACCCTGTTCCCCAGCAATCTTTCTGCCCTTATTTCCCAACAATGACAGGTCCCTGTGGAAGTCATTTCCATGCTCTATTACTCAACGCACTTCTCTGGTCAATGGGAAGACCACCCTTATTTCAAACACCAGAAATTCAATGGGGTGACTTGGCCATAGCATTGTGGTAAGAGTAGTAATACTACATCACTGCATCGCACTGTGTGTCTAATACTTGTATGGTTTTTTTCTCAGGCCTGGTCTACTTGCATTGATCCAGTCATACTTTCTCTCCTTAGATACACTGAGTGGCCAGATTATTATGACTGGCCAGATTATTATGACCGCCCCATCAGTACTTCATTGACACTTCCAAAAATACTGAATATTGAAAACTTCCTAAGCAAATACTCTCAAGGTTTTATTATTATTAGCATAACTAATTCATTTCATTGTACTGATGGGGTGGTCATAATAATCTGGCCCCTCAGTGTATAGACAGTGGTCAGGTAGCTAGATACTGGCTGTCTGTCTCTGTGGTAATAGGTGGCAGCAGGACACAGTTTTCTATGACTATGGTGTCCCTGGGGATCAGGTTGGGAACTGCCCTGGCCTATTCCTAACTCACTAACCCTTGAGGTCTTTGGAAGCTGAGCTGCTGGCCTGGGCTGGCATCTACCGTTGGACTTGTCACTCCAGATGCCGAGGCCTACTCACTTGGTGCTGGTTTTAGTTGGGATTCCTGGGTTGTTCCATGGCTCTACTCACAAGAGTTTGAGAATTAACACAGCTCTTCCAGGATGCCATTCACACATTTCTCGTGGGCACGCTGTGGCATACGTAGCAGCAGGCATCTCAGCATAGGTTCTCAGGATCCAGAAGGCTGGTGAGACTCATCAGTGACTGTACCCTCCAAGAAAGGGCCATTTTCTGACCATTGCAAAGGCTCTGGGATTGCTTCCTTTTGGATAAGAGCACTTGGACCATTTGTCCACTCATGACGTACTCTGTTACTTTACTGTCATTGCTGTTTTTCCATTTAAGCTGTGAGGTCCTTTAGAGCAGTGGTTCTCAACCTTCTGGCCCTTTAAATATAGTTCCTCATGCTGTGACCCAACCATAAAATTATTTTCGTTGCTACTTCATAACTGTAATGTTGCTACTGTTATAAATCGTAATGTAAATATCGGATATGCAGGATGGTCTTAGGCGACCCCTGTGAATGGGTCGTTTGACCGCCAAAGGGGTCATGACCCACAGGTTGAGAACCGCTGCTTTAGAGTAAGAATAGGCCCATTTTAATTTTGTTATATTGTCTTGCACATGATCTGGCATCTAGCAAACATTGAACAAATGGCTGTGGAGTGAATGGGAAGGGACCAGGCATGGTTGACTGGACGTCACTGGCATCAAACCCATGATCCTGGCCTTGTTGTCACAGGGCCCTAACCATCACAGCTAACCAGCCGTGGCCAACAGACATCAGTCTAATTCCCAAGGAGAACAAGTTCCAAGAGCAACTCTGCAGCGGTCAGAAAATTGGCATCCTGGATGGAGCTGGAATCTACACCCTGCAGTAAAAGGCTGCCTTGTGTGTCCTTTGCTAAATGAGCTTTGGTGTGAATAATGAGTAGAGATAAGGAAATGAGAAAGTGACTTAACTTTTAAGGTTTTCCCCCCTAAGGAAGTGGTTCTATTATTTCAGAGCTGCCTCTGCCATCATCCTCACTGTTGTTTTGTTTCTTTTGCAGATATCACACAGCTCCCTTAATGGAGCGTGCACTATATGCAGAGAGTTGATAAACCTAATGACCAGGAAAAGTGCTGTTGGCTTTCTTGACTTTGGACTGACTTCCAGAGCCTAGAGCCTGAAGAAAGTCAGGCAGAGTGTAGCTGGATCTTCAGCATAATTTGGTCAGCAGTTCCCACCCCGCTTCCTTCCATTCTAGAGGATACTGTCCAATGGCTAAGGACAGGGTTGTTGTCGCCTTAAGGAGTTAAGGAGGATGGTCAAGAGAAAGAGACCTCAGAAGGGGATGCTATCACACCAGACAGGAGCGAGCCCGGGCATTCTAGGCCTCCAGGGCTTAGCTGTGGAGATGTGAAGAGTAGTTACCCCCTAAAAGAATTTGTACTTGTTCTACTATCTGATGCCAGGAATAAAAGTGGAAGGGGAGAGGTAGGAGTGGGGGAGCAAAGGATGATGTTTGCCTACCATTTCAGCCAATTCAGTTTCCCATGGAGCAGGATCAGCTGAGAAAATCCTGCAAAGCATCCTGAAAGCATTATCAGCGGTTCTCAACCCTTTGGCGGTCAAACGACCCTTTCACAGGGGTCGCCTAAGACCATCCTGCATATCAGATATTTACATTACGATTCATAACAGTAGCAACATGACAGTTATGAAGTAGCAACAGAAATAATTTTATGGTTGGGTCACAACATGAGGAACTGTATTTAAAGGGCCAGAAGGTTGAGAACCACTGCATTAGATGGATTTCGGACATGGTTTAAAATTTGGACCCTGCTTCTTACTGTGTGGCTTTAAGCAAATTATTGACACTCTCCAAATTTCAGTTTTCTCACTTGCAAAATGAAAAATACATTACCTTTGGCATTGGGTTGCAGTGGGAATAAAGGATACAATGTACACACGCTCACAGTAAATGCCTACCGCATAATAGGTACTCAGTACATACTTAGTTTGCTATACCACCTCCAGTTTTAAACATATGACTTCATAACCCTTCCATCTGGAGTAGTTGCCTTTTGCTTTTATATGTGACTAGAGGCCCGATGCATGAAATTCATGCAAGAGTAGGCCTTCCTTCCTTCAGCTGCCGGCACTGGCTTCCCTCTGGCACCCGGGACCTGGGCTTCCCTCCGGCCCAGCTTCTTCCAGAAGGACGCCCTGAATGACGTCTGGTCTAATTAGCCTATTACCCTTTTATTATTATAGATTGGCTCCTATCAAACCCTGCAAAGAAGGACTCCCCTCTCTGAAGCTGTCTCGGTCTTCCAAACTAAATGTCTCTCCTTTCTCAGGTCTTCTTCCAGCTTTGTCATCATACTCAAAGTATTATATGCATCACCGTGTTTTAAAATTATTTATATCTGACTTTGTTTGCAGTGTGTTCTTTGAAACAAGAGCCTCTTGACATATCGTTCTCCATGAGCTAAGGTAAATCGCAAGGGTTGGGTTAGGAATGCCCTGAGTCATAAACAGCAGGCAACATTGCCCTCTGATTGTTATTTCAATATGGGAAAATTTAAGAAAGTAGAATGCTTTCGGTGAGGACTAAAAGGCTTTATTGGAGGGGCTGTATCATCAAAAGATAATGTGGTGGTCAGGACCAAGGTCAGCCCAACCAAAGACAGTACTTTCACTAAACTGAAACTCTAGTAAACTGACCTGTCACTACTGAAAGAAGCTATTCATTCATATGAGTCATCGGTTTATTAAAAAGAAGACAACAAACTTTCATATTCCATTGGTAGACGAAGAAGTACCATAAAAAAGATAGATGTCCTTGAGAAATAACTGGGCAATAGCTCTGGGTCATTAAGGGAGCCTAAGAGAGGGGTAGGCAGAGCAAGGAAGAGGTAGGTGGTTTTCCTCATTTGTGACTCAGGTGGTGAGGCTCTGTGGAGGGAAGCAGGGAACCCATCTGGGGTCTTGGGCTTCATGTAGGAGCACCATTGTTTTATGAAGAAATAAACACACCTGTGCTCTGACTCTGCCAGCAACGCCAATCTGTTCCACATTTTAAACTCAACTCAATTAGAAAATCAACGGGTCTCTCTGGACGAGAAACGTGTCAGGACCACAACCCACTTCTCCAAATTAGGATCAACAATCCAATACCAGTGCCCGAGCTGAGCCTTTGTCAAATATGTGTGGCTGCAGAGCTTGCCAGCCTGGATTTCGGCCTCAGAATCTCTGCCTGGTTCCCGTCTCATCCCATGGACCAATACAAACCCAAAATGTGTTAATAAAGACGTCTAGCTATTTTGAATAGTGTTACCTTGGAAAGTCTGGAAAAGAAAAAAACTAGGGGAAAATCACTTTGTGGATATTTTATGTAAAAATAAAACAAAAGCAGAAGAAAAAAGACAAGCCCAGTGTCATTTTCTGGGCTTTTTTCAATGAAGTATGAAAAGGCTATTGTGTGTGTGTGTGGGTGTGCGTGTATGGAGGACAGTGCGCTTGATGGGAGCGGTGTCTGGGCCCAGAATTATGTACCAAAAGGCTGTGTTCATTCCAGCTTTCAGTTAGCAGAAGCTTAAGATTTTGAAATTAGTACTTCAATAAGTTGCATAAGGCAACTTAATACTGTTTACGTGTTTGTTGCCTCAATATAAGGTAGATTTTTTTTAAGGCTAAGGCCTAGTGATGCATCCCTAGTGCTCCTTACAGAGCCTGGAGTGCTGTAGATCACCAATACATGATTATTGATTGAGTAAAAATGATGGGATGGTGGAGAGAGAGATAAAGGGAGAAAACATCCATACCCACAATCGAATACTTCATAAAATTTATTTGTACTTTCAGGAGCAGTATCTGGTGGGCATTTATTCCTATGCTGCATGATCCAAGGCAATACAGTGGGGCCTTGACTTACGAGTGTCCTGAATAATAAGTTTTTTGAGATACCAGCTGTCTCTCTGCCGACTTTTTGCATTGCGTTGATAGAGTAATTTGAGTTAACGAGCTCCTTAACAAGCTCGGTCTTGGAACGAAAATTAAACTCGTAAGTCAAGGCCCCACTGTAGTTGAAAACCTGCAGTACTGGTGGCGACATTCAGCCTGAGTTTCACTAGGATAGTCTTTGCAGAGCCCTCCTGAGAATAACCCCCTCCCCTCGCCCCCCCCCCCCCCCCCACACACACACACACTCCCAACTCTTAGTTTTGCGAGATTCAGAATGTGAATTCACCATCCTCTTTCTGTCAATTTGAACCTTTCAAATTTCCACTGATCTTTCCGGCCAAGACTGTCCCCACCGGGGTATATAGTTCCATGTTTCCTTCTGCAAAAGGCTTATGGACTCCAGAATGTAGAATTTCCCATTCTAATGTGCATTCAGAGAGAAACATGACCCCATTTTTTTATTGTGTAAACCAAGGAGGTGACTCCAGAGATGGATGTTTCACTCCAGGTTGTGGGAAGACAGAACTAAGATCTGTCTATGTCATTTAGCATACCTGCTGTTATTGGCTTATCAGTTGCAGCCTGGCCAGATATTGCTCCAAGTGCCTACTCATACTGTTTTTAGAATCAGAAAGTCAAAGGGTGTGTGTGCGGTTGAGGTCAACCTTGCTCATCAGCCAAGTTGTTTTTGCTTTATCACAAGTTGTCCAACACGGTAACCACTAACCGTATATGGCTACTACAATTTAAGTGTAAAATTAGGTCAGATTAACATTTTAATTTTTTAGTTATATCAGCCACATTTCTCAAGTACTTGCTAGCCGCATGTGGCTAGTGGCTGCTATAGAGGAGATAGCAGAAAGAACATCTTTGTCGTCGTGGAAACTTTGATTGCAGAGTCCTGCAGAACTCATGTCACAGAAAATTTGCAAGGAAGTGCTTTTGGGAGGCACCATAAGTTGTGTGTGCCTGTGTGTGTGTTGAACTTGGAAATAAGAAACAATTATTTTGATTATTTTGCTATTGGTAGGTGATGTTTCATGGTGTTTGAGACTTCTTAAAAATGGTGCATAAATGACAGACTACCCAACACGAAGGGTAGAGAACTGTCCTCAAATAAAATCATGCATCATGCTTACTATTTTTTTTCTTTCAGATCCCTCTGCTTTTTTGTTTTCTTTTTCTTTTTTCTTTCTGTTCAAATGTTTGCATTCTTGGACTTGAGACTGAAATTCCATAGATCTTAACTTTGCTGTCCACTCTAATATAAACAGAAATGGTAGGTCATAGCAGACATAGATTGGGCTGTATCTTATGTATGGGTAAAACTCTGATGGGGTCATGTGGTCAAATGCCTACCTAGAACCAAAACACCTGATAAATGTTTAGCTATAGAGTCAACTCATAAGTACCCAAGAGTTGCTATTTCTTATTTTCTTTCATGTTTCCCTTTCCTTTTTCCTCCCCCTTCTCCCACCCCAATCTTTCTCCTCCCACTTCTAAACATATATTTACTGAGTGTTCATGAGATTAGAGAAGGAGGAGCTTACAGTCAGGAAAACGGATTACAAAATTAATTATTCAAGACCGTTTTGATAAGTGCAATAAAGGAGGAAGGTAGGATGATAAGCCAACAAAAAGCCTTAATAACATGAGACTTGACCTGGCCTGGAAGGTAAGAGATAGAGAAATGATGAATAGTGACATTCTATTTACGCTTTATTAATTAATTCTTCTTACATGACAGGCTAGGTAATACGTGCTATGTAAACGTGACATTTTGGACATTTCTTTCATGGTGACTAAGTCTCTGGCCAAAATCTCAAGGCCGGCCTCATGAAGCTGTTCTCGGAGAAAGAGTTAAGAATTACTGCAGGTGAGAAGAACGGGAGACAGTTGGGAATGGATGAGGAGTGTGGGGGTGCTACTGTGAGCAATTTTCTATAACACAAAAATAAATTTGTTCTACCGAGGGCTCAGGAGGGGAAAGGTGAGGGCACACACATATTTCTTTGTTGGCATTTATGTTTTCTTGGCAGCTTTGTTACTCTGGACCCATCAATGTCAACTCATTGATCCCGACTTAGCTTGCTGGCTCTCCCCACTGGATTAAAAAAAAGTGTTGCTCCGGTATATGGGTTCCCAGGAGAAAATAGATTCAGCCATCCCATCATGGCCAGCCTGCCTTGGCCTCTGTGGTTACATCATGAGCTGTGCTTTTGTTCTCTATTCATCTCTTTTGTCTTTCTCTATTATTGCTCTTTTTAGCACAGAATCTTTGCCTTTCATCTCCATTCTGCTCAGGTACTGACTGATGATAAGGTATGGGATTAATGGGATGTTAATTGCTGATGCCTATAAATTCGGTTGGATTGCTTTTCCCTTTGATGGGTCTTCCTTTGATGGCCTTTAAGAAATATGATAATGTGTTAAAATATATGTGACATGGTGTGTGTGTACACGCGCGCACGCATATGGTTAGTCTTTTTTCAAATGTGCTCATGCAGTGTTACTTTTGGAATGCAGTTGTCTCCTCAATGTGGCTATCAAGGGAATTAGGACTCAAATTAAGGATTATTAAAAAGACATTCACACTGAAATATGTTATTACTGCAAAAGCTGTTCTTGCTTTAGCAAAATGAAGTTAGTGAAACAACTGGCATTTACAGATGAGGCTCTAAATCAAAATTCTGCAAAGCAGCCCTGTTTTTCCACTCCAATGGCATCCTCTTCTCTACAATTCTGTCACCAGGAACTTTGGCAGGCTCCCCACGTTACAGAGTGCCAGGCAGGCTTAGAAATCAGTAGGCTGCTTGGCTACTGCTGCCTGCTTTGCCTCAAACGCTGGCTATTTCTTTATTGGCTTTTGGGAAATTGGCTCAGCAGGCACTTCAGCCTCTGGACACTCCACTTGGGAATCTAGCATTATTGCAATCTGTAAAAGCAGCTATTTGATTGGTGCTGTGCTATATGTTGGTGTTACTACATGAAAAAGACACATACCTGCTCTTCAACAGCAACATTTTTGCAGCTTTTTCTAAACTCGGCCTTCCTCTTATATATTTAAATATATGACTCCTAATGGGTAATCGAGCCTGCAACCTGGGCATGCGCCCTGGCCAGGAATCGAACTTTGAACTCCTGGTTCATAGGTCGATGTTCAACCGCTGAGCCAAACCAGCGGGCTCCTCTTGTATTCTTTAACGCATTTTGGGGGTCAAATACTACTGGACAGGCCCTGATCCTTGATTCCTCTTGAAAGCAATCTCACAAACCAACCAGACTTATCATAACACCTACCGTTAATCTCCTTAATAGTTCCTGAGTCCACCCTCTCCTCTACTGTTCTTTGCCTTCTTCCTCCTTGGTCTACATCACACAGTCACTGTTTGTTGCCTATGCAATTTCATTGATGTCCTAACTGGTCGCACTGTTGTCACTCTCATACTCCCCACTCTGCTTCTCAGAATCCATCCACCACAAGTCAGAAGGGATGCAAATCTCACCATATCACGTCTTTTACCAAAATTCCATCCGTAGTTTTATGGTGGACATAGAATTAAGTTTGAACACTTTAACTTGGCATTAAAAAGCCCTTTGCTTAATTTATCAAGCCCTATCTGATTTCATGATTGCTCTGAAATATATATAGGTTTTCTATGGAATATTCCACCATAACATAACTCATAACACGACTTATTCTCTCTCTCTCTCTCTCTCTCTCTCTCTCTCTCTCTCTCTCTCTCTCTCCTCTCTCTCCATCCAGTATGGTTCACTGTGACTAACTTCTTTTACTTAGCATGTAGTTTCCGTGTTCATTCATGTTGAAGCAAATGCCATATCTCATTTCTTTTGATTTCTTTAAATTTTAAATATACTGAATTGGTATACAGCATTTGGTTTATTCATTCATCAGTTGGTTATTTTGGTTGTTTTCAGTTTTTGGATATAATGAACAATTCTTCTGTAAATATTCTTATGTACATTTTATGAGGACATATGTTTTTATCTGTCCTGGGTGAACACTTAGAAGTAGAACTACTGGGTCCTATAACATTTACGTATTTAATTTTTTGAGGAACTCCCAGACTGGTTTCCACAGTGGCTGCCCCATTTCACATTGCCACTAGCAGTGTACAAGGGTTCAATTTTCCACACCCTAACAGAGCTTTGGATTATAAAATAAGTAGCAAAGTGGTATTTCATGATGGTTTTAATTTACATTTCCAAGGTGGCAAATAATGTTGATCATCTTTTCATGTGCTTATTGGCTATTTGCATATCTTTGTAGAATATCTATTCATGTCTTTTGCCCTTTTTCAATTGAGTTGCCTTTTTATTACTGGATTGTAAAAGTTCTTCATTTATTCTAGATACTGTGCCCTCATTATATATATGATTCACAAATATTTTCTCCATTCTGTGGATTGTCTTCACTTTATTGATAATATATTTTTTTATTGTTCACACTATTACGTATGTCCCTGCCTTCCCTCCATTTGCCCACTTTCACACAACCTCCACTCCCCTTCCCTCAGGCCATCACCAAAATGTCGTCTGAGTCTATGTGTTATGCCTTTATGCTCTTTGGCTAATCCCTTCACCTTCTTTTATTAAGTAATACCCTCCTGACTCCCCTCTGACAGCTGTAAGTCTGTTTCATGTATCAATGCCTCTGGACCTATTTTGTCCTTAGCAAAATTATGCTTTCAGCATGAAAAAAGAAACAAACAACACTTAGTATTTTTGTGACATAGGTCCGCTAGCAATAAATTATCTCAAATTTTATATATTTGAGAATATCTTTATTTTGTTTTTATTTTTAAGGATTATTTATCTGGATATAAAAGTCTTAGTTGTTAGCATGCTGAAGATGATATGAATGGCTTACTAGCCTCCGTTGTTTCCGGTTAGAAATAAGACTGTAATATTAGTTGATGTCTTTTGTGTCTGGCAAATATTTTTTCTTGCTGCTTTTAAGATTTTTGTCTTTTTATTTCAGTATTTTTAGTGTTGTGTGTTGTGGTGTAGATATCTCTGAATTTAATTGACCTAGAGTTTCTTGAGCTTCCTGGATTTGTAGATGACTACCTTTCATTTGGGATATCTGCCATTATTTTTTAAAATATATTTTGAATACTTTTCTACATCACTCTCCTATACTTCTGCTAATGTCATTATAAATATCTTGTACTTACTTACATTTCTTTGAGGCTCTATAAGGTTTTCTTTTCTACTTCAGATTACACAGTCTCTATTAATGTATCTTGAAGTTTATTGCTTTTATGTTTTTGTCAAGTACAATGTCTGAGCCCCTTTCTGTATTGAAGGCAATTTCTATTGCCAGCTTTTATTTTATTTTTTAATGTATGGTCACACTCTTCTGTTTTCCTGTCTTATAATTATTTTGTTGAAAACTGAACATTGTGGACAATTTAGAAACTTTTTTTTTTTTTATGAGGGAGAGAGAGAGCTAATTTAGCAACTTTGGATACTTATCCCTCCTTCCAGAGCTTTCTGTTGTTGTTAGCTTGTTTATTTATTTTTAATATTGACTTTAGAGAGAGAGGAAGGGAGAGGAATAGAGAGAAACATTGATTGGTCACCTTCCACAGGCAACTTGACCAGAGATTGAACCCGCAACCCAGGCATGTGCCCCATTGGGAGTAGAACTGGTGACCTTTTGGTGGATGGGATGATGCTCAACCATCTGACCCACGCTGGCCAGGGCAGCTTGTTTATATTTTTAATGACCTGGCTAGAATATTTTATGAAAGTATATTTCTCCCACAGAGTGTGCAGCCTCTGAGGTCACTCCACAGAAGGCACAGCCTCGGGCATGTGCAGTCCCCTTGGAATGCCAGTGGTTTTAATAGGGCTCCCCTTGACTGTTTCATTCCCTTTAGAGCAGCGGTTCTCAACCTGTGGGTCGCAACACCTTTGGAGGTCGAACGACTTTCACAGGGATCGCCTAAAACCATCCTGCATATCAGATATTTACATTACAATTCATAACAGTAGCAAAATTACAGTTATGACATAGCAATGAAAATAATTTTATGGTTGGGGGTCACCACAACATGAGGAACTGTATTAAAGGGTCGCGGCATTAGGAAGGTTGAGAACCACTGCTTTAGAGCTTTCTGCCTTTGTTGGGGTTACGTCCAGCTTTAAACTGCACCAATTGTTGGTTACTTGTTCTATTGTCTTGACGATGCCAAGAAAGCATACATTGCTCCTTATCCAATTAAATTTGATACGCTGTGCAGCAGTAGTTTTGGAGGCAAATCTCTGTGGTTAGTTCTAACCTCAGGAGGCCTCTTAGCCTTTCTTCTTGATGGTTCTCTCTGGTAAACTAGATGGACTACAATTTATCTTACTACTCTCATGGAGCTACCAACCTCCTCTTAAATGTTTGATCCTCTAATCTCCATTATTTTCAAGGCTCCACCTTCTCTATACTCTGTGTCAAATAATGTTGTTTCTTTCGGAGAAGTTTCAAACTTCTCTCTTCTTATGGCCTGCCTCTTCTCCAGGCCAAAGCTTTAAGCCACTAAGTTGGAACTGGGGCAGGGACTGTGGCCTGCTCCTCTCAGGGACATATTCTACTTTACAGTTGGGGTGCTTGGTCTAAGCCAGTGGTTCTCAACCTTCCTAATGCCGCGACCCTTTAATACAGTTCCTCATGTTGTGGTGACCCCCCAATTTCATTGTTACAAATTGAACATAATTAAAGCATAGTGATTCATCACAAAAACAAGATGTAATTATATATGTGTTTTCCGATGGCCTTAGGCGACCCCTGTGAAAGGGTCGTTCGACCCCCAAAGGGCTCGCGACCCACAGGTTGAGAACATCTAGCTAAGCAATAGCCTCTGCCCTTGGCTTTTCTCTCCTGCACGGATCCTCCTCCTTAAGAGCAAGCTGGTGTGTGGCTGGTCGGGGCCTCATTATTTTCAGCTGGCCAGGCCTCGCCGCCATCAGTGGGGCTGGGCTGAGAGGGAGTTACTGACCTCTCACCTATATTGACCCGGAAGTTAGCCTCTGGGATGTGAGGCTGTGGTCAATGAGCACTTCCTGTGGCCTGTCCCTTCCGGGAAGGAAGAGCCGCCCTGGACTGGAACGGTAGGCGAGTGAGCTCCATCTTCTTGGCCACTTTCACACAGAGAGGGCCTTCCATCGTCCTCAGCTGGGCTGTTCAGCAGACTGAACAAGGTCTAGCTCAGGTGCCACTAACTGTCACTGTTCTCACCCAATGCAGTAGATTTGCTTAAATAAATGTTTCCGTATTTGTTGCCTGACATTATGATAATTTCCAGAGGCTTTAAGTGTTATTTGAAAATAATTTAAAGAAATTAGGGTTGTTCCGTGAGGGAGTACCCCCTCAAAGGTCCTCAAACCACTATTGTTTGACAATGTGCTTTTGATTGAGTGTGTGTTGTGTGTGTGTTGCAGGGTGCACTGTTGGACACTATTATTTCTAGGGTTTCTTTTTACATGTGGTAAATGATACCGTGAGTGATTTACAGTACTGATATAAATTTTCCTTTTTAAAGGTAAATTAATTTAAACTACAAGTTTCTATATAGTTTTTTTTTTTAAAAAAAGGCTTAGTAATAATAAAAATCAAAGCCCTTACCAGGTAGAGAACATCGATATACCTTGTTAATTTGGGGAAATAAAGAAATAAAAATAAATGAGCAGTTCTAACAGGAAATATCTTTTCAGCTCTGACTCTAAACAGGGACAAATAGTAGCCACAGCACTTTTACGTATCACCGCCATTCATACTCACTTCTAGCACCTAGACCTTGGTTTGCTAATATTCACCCTTCCCGCGCAGCCCCGCCCCCCCCCCCCCCCCCCCCCATGAAAAAGAACCAGGACTCCCAAGAAACAAACTAAGTATAGTTTCAGAGAAGACTATTATTGACAGAAGGCAAGCAAGGGCAGGAATAAAAAACAAAGAATTTTGCATAAAGGGGCTCTATTGGGAAAGTCATCATTTGAATATTAAAGGAGATAATAGTTAAGGTTAACTACAAAAGTTTTTTAAAAGTTAGAAAGTTTTCATACAAAGGAATGATACAATTAGAAATATTTTAATTTTACTGGTTTAATTAGTGGACAAACATTTTTACATGTGTGTCTTTTATCTATTCTTTTAAGTACATACTTGTAATGCAGAGATATTTGCTTCCTTATATCTGTGTAAATAGAATTTGGTAAATATAGCCTACTTGGAATTAAGTTGGGTAGTTTTAGACAAATCAGAGCTGATCCAATGATTCATTAAAACCTCATCTGTAACACTGATCATACATATCCTAGTGGCTTATCAGTTAGAAAAGGGTCTATTGGTCAGTAACCACAAATTATCACTTACTACCAAGTTTGTTTCAAGATATTACATGTCAAATAACCTATGCTCCTAAAAAGAGTCTAATTGTACAATGGATTTTACATGTCCAAGGACACAGTGACCCCCAACTGACATTTCTAATTAGAATAAGATACTTGTAAAGCCTATATTCATTTGTAATAATGATAACAAAGTTAGTAAATGTGTTATGATGCATAATACTGTCAAATAAATATAATACAGTAGCAAGACAGCCTGACAATATTAAGAAAACAAGATTCCAAGTGAATATTATTACATAAAAAGGTCCCAACTGGCAAAATACTTAAAGATAAATGAAAGACATGGGCCCCAAAGCATTTATATATATAAAAGCCGAAGCAATCATTCCGCCATTCAACCATTTGACCAGTAGCTATGACATGCACTGACCACCAGGGGGCAGGCACTCTGACTGTAGGTTAGCTTGCTGCTGGGGTCTGGCCGAGATGGACCAGACATGCCCTGGAGTCCTCCGTGGTCTCTCCTCTGCCGGCTAACCTCCCATGGTCCTTCCTGTGGTCCCTCCCCAGCTGGCCAGCCCTGATCACCCTGATCAGGACTGTGCTAGATGGGCCAGACATGCCCTGGACCCCTCCCATGGTTCCTCCCTGGCTCTGATCGTTCATCGTTGCGAGGGACCCCACTGGTGCACGAATTTGTGCACTGGGCCTCTAGTTATCATTATAAGTAGTGAAGATAAGACATGGAAAGGAAGCTCAGTCTTGAGTCACATCTGAACAAAGCAGCTTCACATTAATACCATTGTAATTAGCTAGTTATTAATAATAGGAAAGGAACAAAGGGAGGGCAGACATCATAGGCATGTCATTCAGCCAGCTTCACCAGGATGCTGCAAATTCACACGCTCCAGGGAACACCAGCCCATTCCCTGCAGATCACCGGAGGAAGGGATCCAACAAAGGGGAGATAGACGCATGTGCAGTGAAGTTAGGGTGACATCAGGAAGGTACTTGCCTATCAGTCAAACCTGGGACAGAGATGGTTGGCCAGAATGGGCATGGCCACTGCAAGCCTGCGAAACTGGGAGATACATAATCCCCAAACAATGGAGCTCTCTCCTGTGCTCTTGTACTCTTGGCTCACTCTTGGCTGTCTTGCATTTGCCCATGTTTCCTCCATAGCCACGCGGCCCTACAGGCCCCACTCGCAATGGACTGATATATGGCAGTGGGGAAGAGAAGCTGTACTAGCTTGATGCTGAATTGGACTGTGCAGACATGGGCAAGAAATTCTGGACCCTGCCTCTGAATTTAGTTCTACTGAAGCCCAGCTACACTTTCTCCATAACTGGACACAGGGAAATGGGACTTTGGAAACTCAGGGGTTTGAGTCCGCAGAAATAAAGCTTTCTATGATATCACATCCTCCCCTGCGAGTCTCAGAAAATGTTTTTTCTCAGGATGTCACAAGAAATCCACCCCCACTACCAACTGGGGGAGATGAAGAACTGATTCCTCTGTTAAAATATTGCACCCTGACCAAGAATCCATTAATTTATAACCCAGATCCTATAACCTTGACTAATCTGAGATGGTACCATTTATCCTTTTTTTTCTGGTAAAATTACTACAAAGTTGGGAAAATATCTGAATAAGTTTAAAAACAACCATAGGAAGATATCATCTGAGTATAACTATAGATAAATATAAACACAAGTGCATAAATAATGATGAACTAAATCCAAAGTACCTATAATTTAGAATAGGTTTAGAGTGAACACAATAATTTTTTTCCAGAAAATATAGGTAACAACTACATTTATGTACAGTTTACTTGCTATTTAAAGTATTTGAAGCATTTAAGAAGATCAGGTATGCTGAATTTTAAATGTGGCTTAAATTGCTTAATAAAATAGTATTAATATTACGTGTCCATCCATGTCTAAATAAAAACTTGTTTGAAATTTATTAAATATTGAGTATTTAATAAAGTGCAAGTGGTGAGAATTTTTCTTTATGAAAAATAAATCCTGAACATGTACTTAATCAACAGTAAAAGAAGAAATGTGTGATTCAAAGAAAAATACTAGATAGTGATAAAGATATTCCATGGTTAAGGATTTAAGGCAAAAGATAATAATAATAATGAAGGAGACCTGGAAATAACTGATGTTTGGGAAAACCTATTTTAAGGGTTAAAAGGATCTGTTGGTGTTGTCTAGATGTGCACTGAGTCCTTGGGGCACCATTCACTAGTTATGTCACTTGAAAGACAATTACCTAAACTTTCAATCCCTTATTGTCCTCATCTGAAAAGGTAGGAAAACAATATCTACCTCACAAGAGTAAGGACATTGAGGGTGGGAGTGGCCGGGGAGAGGTCAATGGGGGGAAAAGGAGACATATGTAATACTTTAAACAATAAATAATTTAAATTTTTAAAAAAGGAATAAGGACTCCATGTTTAGCTTAGTTCATGACCCATGGTGACATTTTCAATAACTGGTCACTATTCATCTTACCATCCTTTAAAATTACAAATATTCACGAGAAGCATAATAGAATAAAATAAGCACATTCATGCATATTCACATTTTACCACACCTTTCCCTCTCTTTTCTTTCAAGCCCCTTAAAATGCTATGTACATAGTTTCTTCGCACTTCCTCTACCTTTATTCACCTCTTAGCCTACTGCAATCTAGTTTCTACTCTTATCATTTTACTGAAATATCTCTTATACTTTTCAGGCTTTATTAAAAATCATCTATTTCTAGCATTTGACAATAGTGACATATCTTTCAATCTAATATAATTTCCTTTCACTGTCTCCTTGCCAATATCTCTGCTATTTCTCCTCTTCCTCTAACCACTTCTCAGTCCTATTGGCTGAGGCATCTGTATCTGCCAGTCCTAAATAAGGGTCCTATTCCCTGATTTTTTTCTCATCCAGCCCACCCTTGTTAGGGAATCTCATCCAATCCAATACCAATGATAATCATACAATCTTTGTTCTTGCCTTGAGCTCCACAAAGTCTAGTACTATATAGCCAAGTAACAAATAATCCCATATATAAGCATGTCTAGGTCAAAAAATTAAAACCCAAATCTTGTCTATTTTTCTTAATTCAGTTAGAGATAACACCATACACTGAGTGGCCAGATTATTATGATCACCCCATCAGTACTTCGTTGGGCCACCCTTTGCCTTCACTACTGAAGCGATTCTTCTTGAGTCAATGCCAAGAAAAATCGCCGCAGTATTGAAGGCAGAAGGTGGCGCAAAGAAGCACTGATGGGGTGGTCATAATAATCTGGCCACTCAGTGTATATCTCATTCAAAAATAAAACCTGAGGTTTTTTTTTCTCCTTTTTTCCTTACACTCTGAGTGCTTGCTATGTGCTAATCACTGTGCTAATTGCTCAAAATGACTGGGGTGGGTGTGCATGTGTGGAGGAAACACAAAATAATATAAAAATCACAAAAATAAATGTGCACTGTGAAAACAGTTAAATTGGTAATTGACTTAAGAAAGTTATGGACCTTTTCATTAAGAAAATGTTGATTGCATTGGGGCTAAAAGAAGTGTAGGAATTAGCTATGCAAAGTGAATGGCATTCCAATCAGAGGGAACAGAATGTGCATAGGCTCTGGGTAGTGAGGGATCATGATGCAGTCCAGGAACAGAAAGGTCAATTTCAGCAAGAGTAGAGTACTGAGTGAGGCTGAATGGTATGTAGAAGCTAGGATTTTGGTCTTTACCCAAAGGTTAATTTTATGTATTTTTATGAGTTTTGCTTTAGATATTCTCATTCATTTATTATTCTTAGATTTATTGAATTAGACTAGATGCCAAGCACTTGTCAAGGCTCTTGGGATATATGAGAGAACAGAATAGAAAAACCATTTCTGCCCTCTTGGAGCTTATATTCTTGTGAGAGGAGCAGACAAAAATCCTATATAATAAAAGCTTAATATGCAAATCAACTAAACTGCGGAATGAGCTAAGGACGACAGGTCACTATGACATGCACTGACCACCATGGGGCAGACACTCAACGCAGGAGCTGCCCCCAACCCACAGGCCCCAGGCCAGCCAAGGCGGGTGCCAGTGGGGGCCCCCTGATCGCCACACCAGCTGCCCCACAGATCAGAACTGATCACCAACCAGGCCTAAGGACCCAACCCGTGTACAAATTCCGTGCACCGGGCCTCTAGTAATACAATAAATAAGTAAATGATACCACATGTTGGAAAGTGAATGTTATGGAAATAGAAGTAGAGCAGAGTAAGGGGGTTGAGGCTGTCAAGGTGGGAGAATGCCATTTCAAATGGGGTAGTTGCTGTAGTTAACATTGGGAAGCTAACTTTTGAGCAAAGACTTGAACGAGGTGGATTAGCTGTTCATGTAGAGATCTGGTAATGGAGAGTATTCAGCAGAGGTGAAAGCCCTTGAAAAGGCCCTGGGGCAGAAGCCTGCTTGCCATGCTAGTATCCAAAGAACAGCAGGGAGGCAGTGAGACTGGAGTGTAATGAATGGAGGTAGAACAAGACGGGTTGTGTCTGAAATTAATGGATGGATGTGCATATCATACAGGGCTTGTGGGCCATTGTTAGGACTTTGGTTTTAATCATAAGAACATGCATTAAGTCTGCATTTCCTTTGAATTGTTCCAGTGCAAATGTCAGTTTGGAAATTAGGGGTGGTCAGAGATGGGAAAAAGTTTTGGATTCATCTGTAGGTAGCAATTAAAGTTATAGATATGGAAGAGATGATTTAAACCAGACACGGGCAAATTTAATGGGACAAGTCCAGCTTGCTGGCTAATTGTGTAAATACAGTTTTATTGAAACACGGTCATATCTATTAACTTACATATTGTCTACAGCTGTTTTCACTTTGAAATGACAGAATTCAGTAACTACCACAGGGAATATATGTTCCACAAAGCCTAACATATTTACTCTTTGGCCTTTTTTTGAAAACGTTTATTGATCCCTTGTCTACAGTTACAAAACAGCTTGAAAGGAGAAGTAGGATTTTGTCTGAGTCTTTGGCATGGCCAATAGTTGCTGTCCCTGGAGAGGAGGCTGGGTGTGCAAAGGTGGAACATCAAGAAGCCACAGTGAAAATCCAACACAGACTTCACAGGATCTCAAGAAGAGGGTGTTTCAGATATTTAACTGCCTGTAATTAAGATGAAGACTGACAATAATTCTTTGGCTTAGAAACTTGAAGGACATTGGTTTTCTTAGTAAAAGCAGTTTGGATGAAAAGTTGGGTGTAAGGATTAGAGTCAAATGGAAGTGGCTTGAGGATTAAATGAGAGATGAAATGAGATATAGAAAAATGATACAAGAAATACAGGCATCTCTTTGGCTTGTCAAGAGGAGGATAAAGATAGCAATTTAGGTGAAGGTAATTATTGGAGGTCAAAGGAGGATATTGTACAGTTTTGTTTTTAGCTACTTATATAAAATTCAGGCCAATTGCAAGTTGTTGGAAGATTCTAGTTGAGGAAGAGCTGTTAAATGTTATAGAAAGTAGGGTTAAAAATAGTGTTCAATTTTTCAGGAGGTCAAAGTGAATGGGATAGAAAGCACATTTTGAAAAACCCAAATAAGTCATTTACTATAACAGGAGAAAAAGAGGAAGGGTGCAGATGATGGAAGATATTTTTTGTCTGGGGAGGGGAATATAAAACAATTTCTGTGTTAACTTATATTTTCTCTTCAAAATAGTGGTAGAAGATATTTGAGAAGTGAGAGAAGATGTTGAGTAGAGAAATGATAGACTTGCCAGTCAATGTAGCAAACTCATCTTAGTTTGAAGACCAGGGAGTTGTAATGGAACCAAGCTGTATCCTTGGGTGTTGGGGTTTTTGTTTTTTCCCCCTCTATTTGTGCTCAGCAATCCGGGTGCAGGCACGGAGGACCCATTTGCTTGGGTTCATTCAGTATTGGGAGTTTGAAAGAGGGATGAAGCAAAACAATGAGGGGAAAATGAGGTCAGCTTTTATAGACATTTTTATTTCAATGATGATTCTTGATTCCAAATATAAGAATGGAAGAGTAGAGTGGAGATATAGATATAAGGTTAAAGTAGGAATAATTTGATAAGCAAGATGGAAGAAAAAAAAAAGTTTTGGTTAGAGAAGCAGATGATTGACTTAGGGGTTTTGGAATGTGGAGCAGTCTACCATATAACCAAGTTCAAAGAATAAAATGAATGGATTAGAGAGGTCATTTAGAGATGAAGAGGCTAAGGAAGTGAATCGACGTGTTCAATATATCATCCTTGTGGAATTTGAGATAATGGGAGTTGATTCTAGATTTTTTTTAACAGGGTTTAGGTTGGCTATAAAATGCAGAGTTGGATGGAATATTTAATGACTGAAATTCATGGGACAGACTATTTAATGACTGAAGAAGAATAAATTGAAGGTCAATAGTCAATAGTGTGTAGAGAAGGGTATAGTCTAAGGGCAGAAACCTCAAAGGAGACAGTTTAATTTTAGCAGAAGGAGCAATAGGAAGCCACAGGGACTAAGAAGTTTCTTTATCTAGAGTTAAAATAGATGTGAGAAAACAATTATCTGCAACTTGAAGTAAATATAAAAATATGTGCATAAGTAATGACAAAATGAAGTAAATCCAAAATGAAATAAACCCAAAATAAAGTGTGTCTGTGTTCCAAAAAAATGTATACACACTTGGAATAATTATAAAGACAGTGTTTATGAAAATACATTTCATTTTCATTTAATAGCTATTAGCTGTTAAAGTGTGTATACATTTATATATATATATATATATATATATATATATATATACATTTATATACATAAAGTGTGTATATATGTGTATATACCATAAATCACACACACATATACAGCAAAACTGAGTAAAGAGTAGGGGACTACACAGAATTATGTGCTGAAAGTACAGTGGAGAACAGACATAAGCGCATACAACATGGTAGATTTGACTTCAGTGTTCACTTTATAATAGGTGGGCCTCAGGCCTACATCCAATCAATCATTTATCCTATATCAAAATAATACCAAGACCTAGAAATTCTTTAAAAAAAAGTGTCTCCAGCCTGTATTATTATTTTTATCATTGATTTCACCTCCTCTCCCTTAATTTAGACTATCGTATCTCTCCCATTTAGATCTTATAATATTTTCCTAATCAATTTCCATGCCTCCAGTCTTGATCCCTTGGGATTCATTCTCCACAAAGGTGCTTGAACAATCTTTATAGAAAGCAGCTTCATCACATAACAGCTCTTCAAAATGCCAAGCAGAGGTTTCCTAATCCTGGGTCCTGTCTTACAGGGTCCCGCTTGTCTTCTAAATCTCCTCTTTTCATCCCCCAGGAATGTTCTTCCCCATCAGCATGGAGCCACGTTTTCCAGAGAATTTTCCATGTATTTTACGCCTCCACGCCTTTGTCCACATTTTTATTCTCTGCCTGGAGCTTCGCTGCCACTTCTTGCGTCTATTTTTATCTCCCACAGACATGCTTCTAAATCAAACCCTTCTGGGCTTTCAGTTTCCTAGGAAGGGTTAATTCGTTTTTCCTTTGTACCTTGTATATATCTCTGATCAAATTGCTTTGACAAATGTTTTTTGAATTTATTTATTTTCCTTAACAATGATCTCTACTGGACAGGAGCTCCCTGGACAATGAAATCTGTTACACTGAAGTCGCTTAACAAAGGCTGGCTAAATTAAAGTGGCCTTCACACACCTGCTCTTGCCATAAGAACATTGCTTTCAAGTAAGTTTTCTCTCTTTTGGCTTCACTCCTGAAATATAAATCGACCCCTTGGACTTTTCCCCCTAATGCTCTTGTTGGAAAATGTTAATAACTGGTCAGTGACAGGATTGATTAAACCTCGCCTGCTCCTTTATTTTGATTGGTATCACAGCATTGGCTCTGAGAGAGAGACAGGAAGTTTAACACTGTATCCACCATGACCCAACAGACCACTCTCTGGAAATTGATAAGGGCTTTTTCTGGAAATAAATTTGGCTGTGGCAAAACAAATGGTTGTCTCAATTGCAATTCATCTCTCTTTCCCTAACAACTTTCATTTATTTCGCTGCATCCCTTTCTCCAATTACTGTAATGAATGCATTTATCTTTGAGAAGTGGGAGTTGGCAGAATTTTCCAACACAGAGGAAAATGTCCCTTAACCAAGCCCCCTTCCCTGTTTTAAAATATCATTTGTTTGGGAGTTTGGGTTGACCATTTGGAATTCTAGGTCTTACTTATCCAACAGAAATCAAGGATCCTAAAAAATATTAAAGCACATTTTAATGACTGGACTGTGATGAAATATTCACACTCTGAAAGAAGCTACCAAGATGATTTTATATTAAGAATTATTAAATTCTATGTTTACAGAATAAAATAAAATTTCAGTCTGGTTCTAGGGGAAAAATAAAACACAACTGGTTGCTATCTTAAAAGCATGAAATAAATAAATCTGGCAAATATATGTATCAGACAAACATTTATAATCCCACGTATGTATTAAAGATGGATCTTTTGTTTCCTTAAATTTTATCAGTAGTTAAGAAAAAAGAACAAACTAGTATATTTTATTGAAGTGATAGGTTTACCTATTTCCCCCTTGGTTTTAAATTTTTCTATGTGTGTGTGGTTTTTTTTTAAAACAAAATTGGCTGGTCAGGAGGCCTCAGGCATCACTTTTCCTCTAAAAAATAAAAAAACTTAGGGCTCAGCAAAAATAAATTGCTTTAAAGGTATTGCTCATTTCCTAAAAATTCTGTGTTAGCTAGATTCCTCTCATGCCATCAGTTTGAATAAATATTGAATCAGAAAAAATACACACCCATGCCCCCTTACACACACATACACCACAAAACATGGGAGAAAATCAAACAAACATTAACAACAAATACTCATTGTGATAGTTTCCCCAAATTTACACAGCTCTGAAAGTCTTCCAAGAACTTGCTGCTTTAGAATTTCTATCTTTAGTTATGAAAGAAGCAATCATACAAGTTCTCTGGGTCACCTACCAGCTCTGGTGATCAACCACTTTAATGAAAATAATTTTTCACTCCTTTATAATAATACCATTTTACATCTAGAAAATAGGAACGTGCATTTTTCAAGGCACCCTCCAGTACTCCTATGACCTGCTTTTTTATGTGCATCCTATAGGGAATTTAAATCCTCTGTGAAGATAAGGAAGCTCATAATAAGTGAAGGGAATTTTTCCTAAGGTCAGTCATTTTAACTAGGAACAGAGAGCCAGGAACATGAATCATCTACTGATTTATTTCACTGGACTCCAAGTTACACAGGGTGGGGCAAAAGGAGGTTTACAGCTGTTCCTATGGGAAATAATACAATAATTAATTTAAAAATACAAGAATACAAAAAAAAAATACAAGAATACAATATGTGTTCTTACAACTGTAAACCTACTTTTGACCTACCCTGTATTTATTTAATAGATAAGTCCTTCATCTCTATGATAGCCTGCAAATAGAATGTAAGAATGGTTGATGAATCCACAAACCATCAGGGAATAAAATGTCATATGGGCATTTTAAAGGCACTCATAACATCTGATATCCATACTATGCTTTTCTACATGTATAAGGCTTTCACATTCATTGCTTCAGTTCATCCTCACGACTTCGATTATTTTACAGCTATGAGAAAACTGAAGGTAAGAAAATAGGTTAAGAAACTTGCTCATGTTTACCAATTTTGTTGTTGTCAGGGGTGGGATTTGAACCCAAGTATCTTGATTTATAGTCTTACTAGAGCCCCGGTGCACGAAATTCATGCACAGGTAAGGTCCCTAGGCCTGGCCGGCGACCAGGGCCAATCTGTGGGGAACCGGTGGGGCAATTGGGGACCCCTGCTCACACCTGCCTTGGCTGGCCTGGCACCACCTACTTGCCATCCCTGCCCCCTGCCACCGCTGCTGGTCAGGGCCTGTAGGCTGAGAGCAGCTCCTGCGATGAGCGGCTGCCCCCTGGTGGTCATAGCGCATCATAGGGACCAGTCATTGTTCGGTTGATTTGCATATTAGGGTTTTATATAGATAGATTACAGAGAACTCTTAAGGACAAGATTGATCTCTATAAATGCCAAAATAATTTTTAGTTTAAAATTATTTTACAAACATGTACAAATATTTATTATGTCTCTCCTTGTATTCCCAGAGAAAGGGTACTGAACATAATTGAAAAGATTTTCCCCTTGAGTCAGGATGGGCTTAATTAATTTCCATCATTGTACTTTGCTGTAATGAATATGGGCTTATATCTCTATTTTAGTGTTTCTCTCCTATTTCTCAGTAGGAGTTTGTCAGATATCATCTCTCTTGACATGTGTGCTTCCCTCAAGGAGTCTTTGCTTTTCTTTCTCATTTCATCATCTAATGTTATGCTTTTAATGTACTCTAGGCAGAGAGACTAGATCATTAATCTTATTAAATGTGTTGGTCATGGTAGTGGGTAAAATGATCAGCGAGAGACTAAAATTCCCAATCGCTAGTGTGCATAAATACTGTTTGGAGAGTGTATAAAATACCGATTCATGGGACCTCCTCTGAGAGATTCTGACCTGGTAGAACTGGGATGGAGCTCAGGAATTTTAGTCAAATGTCTCACGTATTCCCGAAGGAGGCTTTCTCCTATCTGTAGTTTAATAAACACTAATATAGGAGCAAACCATATGCTTCATGCATGAAGTCTATGATATCAATTCCATTTCTTTGAAAAATGTTTCCTAGATTCCAGGAAAGGCAACGAGGTCCAGTACCTAGAATTTGATTTCAGTCACACCTAGATAAAAAGCCAGTTTTGTTACTTGCAAGGTAAGTGAACTTGAAGAAATGTCTCAAGTTCCTTTACCACCCATTACACCATTTGGAAAAGACCTCATCTCACATGGTCACTGGTTTTGATCAAACAAGACTGGGTCTCTGAAAATATTTTCATATTCCATCTACTTCTCCACAGTCTTTTAGAATTTTAGTGTGTTGTTGCCAGAAGATTTAATTACAGATCAATTAATTATTGCTTTTTGGAAGTTTAGGGTTTTCCACTTGATGTAGCCAAAATGCTGCTATACTATAATTCCTGTCTGCATCAGCAACCGAGGTACAATGTTCAAGGCTAGTAGACACAGCACTTCAGGACACTTCACAAGCCAAGTTCGTTCAAGATCCTTCCAGAATGTGGAAGAGGGGGAATAAAAGACAGAAAAAGTGAAGAGGGAGCAAGGAAGAGCCTGCTGCCAGGGAAATGGAAATTGGAAGGTTTTATTGAAGCTGATTCTTCCTCCAGGTTTAGCACCTGCTCAGTCACCCAACCCTCCCAATTTGAATAACTGATTAACAACTCATTAACAGGTCATTAGCAAAATCAGCCCAGTGGAGTGAAGAGGACCCAGGTTCACTACTTCCTCTGGATTATCACCCATGGCAGGCAGAAAAAGAAATTAAATATATCTGATAAAAATACTAGTGATTATTCTATTTTTATACCAGGACAGAGTGAAGTGGTTAGGGCAAAGCGACCCTTCCCTTTGTACCAGGAAGGCAGGAGATGGTCCTTATATTTTCTTCCTTCCTCAACACAGTCTATTTTACTTAAATGCAAAAACAAACAACAACAAAACCCCACTAAAAATGGTTGTCATTTCATTTTATTCCAGAAGTGGCTTGAATCGGTGATTCTGGTTCCCGCCTCCACAGGTGCCTTCGTTTCTGCCTTTTTCCAAGCCTGAGTCTCTGGATTCTTCATTCTGTGAGTCCCCATGATCTTTCCCATACACCACCTTTGCTTAAGCTACCCTGAGTCCATTTCCACCAAAGAACTCTAACTAATCATGTTTCTGCTTTCAAACTGGAAAAGAGAGATTGCGATTGGAATCATTCCCTCATCACTACTATTCAGATGGCTTCCTCCCTTCATCAAAGAAATTGCCTCCACTACCCAGCCACTGCACATGCCTGAACACCAGAAGTCATTCTTGATTCTTTTCTCTGCCACCCCCTGCATCTAGCTACCAGCACTTCCGATCACATATAGATGCACTTCCTTTGTCTCAATCTTCATGGCCACTCCTGCAGTCCTACTGAACATTTTCCCACAGCAGCCCCTGGCCCCGCACTTGTTAAACCTAAATTAGATAATCTAGCTAGATTACCTACACATCTTCAGTGGCTCCCTATTTTACTTAGAATATGTTCCTGTTTAAACCACTGGACGTCTCCTGTTTTCTGCCTTCTCTTGTGCCATTTCAAAAGGACACTTTGGGAATGTTGTAACTATAATTTTCTGTGGCCTGTGAGCTTTTTCTCTCTCTCCCAACGAAAACTTGCATATTCTGATCCTTCATATATATATATATTAAAAACCCTATTGTGTGGATGCCCTGGGAGCTTAGACTATGCACCTTAATTTGGTCTTCACTGTTGCCCAGAAAGAGTGTGACTTTAGTCATGATTTTCTTCCTGTGGCTCCACACACATCTCAAACTTGCTCCTGTATCAGCTTTCTTGGCTGATAACTCACCCTTAGATTTTAGTGAGAAGCTTAACCTTGAGCTTAACCTTGGATCCCCTGGGTACCTTCTACTAACGTTGGTGTTTCCTTGTGTTTTCAACCATTCACCTTTCATTACTTCTCTCTCAGAGGATGAGTTGGCTCTTCCCATCTCTGATGATCATTCTCCCTCTCCTCATTATTCCACTCCCTCCCACCTGCTCCTGAACTTCGGTATAGCAATGAAACTCTCCTTCCTCTGTTTGTTCCTGTCTCTATCTAGTAATATCTATCCCTTTGACACAGGTGTTGTTATATCTAAGCTACTCTTTAAAATAATAATAAACCTCCAGACAAAACAACAAATGCAATATTTTCTTTCTAACCTAAGTTCGTGGTCTATTCTTTGCCAGGCATGGTTTATACTAACTTCCCCTAGTTTCTTTACTGTTTCTTCAACCATTCATAAACATTGAGCCTACTTTCATAGTACAGCTGCTATCCTAGTCAATATAATTGTCCTTTTCCCTTTAATCTCCCTCATATTAAAACTCTGTCCTCCACAGTCTTTCTGAAACTTAAAAAAATATATTTGTATCTTCTGATTATTCCACTTTATCCCCAGTTCTGTGCCTTCTTTTGTCTGCTCATTAAAAGGGGGACCTGGTGCCCGGCCAGTGCCGCTCAGTGGTTGAGCGTCAACCTATGAACCAGGTCAGAGTTCGATTCCCGGAAAGGGCACATGCTCAGGTTTCGGGCTCGATCCCCAGTGTGGGGTGTGCAGGAGGCAGCCGATCAATGATTCTCCCTCATCACTGATGTTTCTCTCTATCCCCTCCCTTCCTCTCTGAAATTAATAAAAAAATAAAATAAAAGAGGGTCGTGTAAAAAATTCTATCTTCAGCTCCCCTTTTCTTTCTTTATTTTTTCAACAAGTATGTGTTGAGCACTAGACCTTGTGCTAGGCATTGTGTCAATCTGTTGTCTTAAGTTTGCTCTTCTCTGTTCCTCCATCCTTATTTCAGTGCTCACCGTGGCCTAGAAATCAGTATATGAATTTCTTGTTAACTCCCCATGAAAACCCTTTTAACTACTTTTACATTTCCTCTCCCTCAAACCTCAAACTTTACTCCTTCTACCTTTATCCCTTTCTGCTCATGGCTAAATTAGTATATTGAATGCGTAATTTTTTGCATCTATCCCCGTTATTACCTCCAACTGCCTTTGCCCTAAGCCATACCCTTTTTATTCCCTTCCAAAACTACTGCAGTCATCTCAACAGTTTCTCCCTTTTTTAAGCCTCACCCTGCTCTGCTCTGTTTTGTTCTGTTCCATTCAGGTCCTGTTCTATTCTTCCTCTCCCTACCCCTCTCCTACTCTCTCCTCCCTTTCCATTGCCTTCTCTTTCCTTCCCTTCCTACTCCTGCCATCAGGCACATTTGATTTCTTCTACAATATCCCTCAAATATTTGTTCTGACATAGAGATTCTGATTTAATTGGTCCAGGGTGAGGCACTGGCATTTTAAATCTTCTATACTAATAAAAGGGCGCACGTCTATATGCTAATTAGGGCGGGCGTCTTCCGGACGACCATCCGGACGTCCTTCCTGACAAAGCCGGGCCAGGCGCCTGCCCTGGAGAAGCCGCCCGCCTTTTGGGGCGAAGAGGCCAAGCTGCCTGGCGGGCCCCGGGGTGAAGGGGCCGCTCCGCTGACCAGCCTCCGCCATGGCCCTGTTCGGGGACCTGCTGGAGCCCAAGCGCTCCCGGCTGCCGGTAAGTGAGGGGCTGCCCTGCCGGCGAGGAGCAGGGGGCAGAGGGGCTGGTGGCGGCCTGGAGGCCATGGCGCCGGAGGTGGTCAGCGGGAGGAGAGGGCGGGCAAGCGCGCTTGACTCAGGCCCCAGCGTGCGACCCGGAGCTCTGAGCGCTCCGCCATGTTCGCTGCGTGGGAAGAAAGGGCTCTGCTCGAGTCGTGGGCGCGGGGACAGCACCGCCGTGTCCCCTCCGCCATCCCCCCTTTGTGTGTGCGCGCAGCCCCCATCGGCCTGGCGCACGGTCCCGCCGCCTTCGCACGCGGTGCGGGGTCCGGGCCTCCAGCCCGCAGCCCTCGGCCGGGGTCTGAATGGCTTTTCCCTTGAGCAATGTTTTTCCGGAGCCTGTGTACAAGTTCAGGGTTCTGTTTGGTTTGGTTTTACCCCAGAGATTGAAGGAATCGCCAGCGTTGTCTTTCGTGTTTTTGAATCATCCTCTGTGCGTCTCTGATTTTTCAGTTGAAAGTTTCCCGGGTCACGGGAATTCTCCCTCTCACCAGCCCAGGTCCACCCATCGCCTGACCCTGACCGCGGGGTGAGTTCGGGCAGGCTGGGGTGTGAGCCCCACGCATTAGCCGCAGGAGACCAGTGCCTTTGTTATTGCTGTGTGTCCGGGTTTTAATTGGACAAATACCTGGAGGTCCTGGGCGAAAAAGCCGCCCTTGGTCCTGGATGCCAGCTTAACAAAATCTTGCAGGAGGAGAATTCTGTCTGGGTTTCCCCAAGTTCCCTCAGCCCCTACTCACCCCTCAGTAAAGGCGCAGAACAGGTGAGGCCCCTTAAATAAAAATCAGAGGTGTCCAGCAACGGTGGGCCTCTCTCATCACAGTCATTTGGACTAGATGGCATTTGAGTATTTATCTAGGCACCATGACAGAGAAGCACAAGCTCAAGTCATTGATCTCTGCCTTAAATAATTCACAATCTTATTAGAGCGAGTGAATGATAAAAGCGCTGAAATGACATCAGAATGTAGGGCGACAATACAGAGAGGAATAGAGGCCATTGCTAGGGTGATTTTCCAACAATTAGTACAAAGAGTATGTCCTGTGAATTAAATAAATAAATATGCGTGGAAGTAGCCGCTTCATGAGTATGGCATCCCTTCCTATTTTAAAGGAAGCTGAGTTCCATGTGAACTGTGTACCATGCTAGGATATTTGAGGCACAGAACAAAGGAGGCCCTAAGTGTACGGTGCTTTGATATTTGAGACATTCTTTATTGTTCAATGTGATTTATTTCTGTACGCCTCAGTTTTGTAATAGTTAAATTACTAGAATAATACATCTTGCTATAAAATATTACTAGAAGATCAAATGATCAGGTGACATTTATTGCTATCTACACTAATAAAAGAGAAAAATGGTAATTGGCGTGCAACGATACCCTTTTCATTGGCTAATCAGGGCTATATGCAAATTAACTGCCAACTAAGATTGGCAGTTAACTGCCAACAAGATGGCGGTTAATTTGCATATGTAGGCACAATGCAGGGAGGCGAAAGGGAAAGCAGGAAGAAGCCCCCTGCCACTGACAGTGATCGGAAATACAAGCGCCCCAGCCATGATCGGAGAATCAGGTGCCTTTTCCGCCCTGGCCAGTGATAGCAGGAAGTAGGGGTGGAGCCAGCGATGGGAGCTGGGCATGGTCCAAGCTGGCAGTCCCAGGAGCTAGGGGTCCCTTGCCTGGGCCTAAAGCGAAGCCCACGATCACGGGGCCGCTGCAGCTGCGGGTCCCCGCTGCCCAGGCTGGACGCCTCAGCCAGAGGCGTCAGGCCTGAGCAAGGGGCCGATCCTGCGATTGGAGGGTGATGGGGGTCAACACCTGAGGGCTCCCAGTATGTGAGAGGGGGCAGGCTGGGCTGAGGGACACTCCCCAACCCCCACACCCAGTGCACGAATTTCGTGCACCGGGCCCCTAGTTTTCTATAAACGAACACAGTCTCTGGTATGCTAAAGTGATAGGTATTATAGAAATATTCAGATAGGGAGACCTATGGGCTTGATTACCAGTGAGGGTTACTATCACAACCCAAATTTATTGCTTAAAAAAAAAAAAAAAAAAGCAGGGAGCCAACTAGAAACTGAACCAAATATAAGCCCTTGAAGGGCAAATGTAAATTGGATAAGCTTCGCTATTACAAGAGCAACAAGAAAGAATTCAGAAGCAAGAGTGAGAAGCAGATTGCATCCACTCTAAGTTGCTGCTAAAGAAAAAGAATGGTATACTATGAAAATACTTAATACAGATTGTAAAGAGATTTGTTCAGAGAGGATTTCCTAGAGTAGGTGGTATTTCAGTTAATTTTTTTAAAATGTGAAGAGGTTAGCTAGGTAAGAAAAAGGTGTAGGGGTCCCGGATTGGAGAGGCTACAGGCCAGGCTGAGGGATCCTGCCTCCCGCCCTGTGCACGAATTTTGTGCATCAGGCCTCTAGTTTATAATAATAAAAGCATAATATGCTAATTAGACTGGAGGTCCTTCTGCATGTCCTTCCTCTCAGACAAAGCCGTAGGGGGTGGGGGCCACGGCAGAGGTGGCATAGGCCCCTGGCCATGGCAGTGGCAAGCAGGGGCCAGGGCCAAGGCCCTTGCATGAATTTCGTGCATCAGGCCTCTAGTTTTAATATAAAGACAGTTAAAAACTGACTCAGATCACATGGAAAACATTACTGCTTTCTCACCAATCACTGAATGATGCTCTAAATTCCTATTCTTTTTTAGATTTTTTTAATTTAATGTATTCGGGTGATAGTAGTTAGTAAAGTTATATTGGCTTCAGGTGTACAATTCTATAATACAGCACCTGCATATTGTATTGTGTGTTCACCACCCCAAGTCAAATCTCCTTCCATCACCATTTTCCCCCCACTATACCCTCTTCTACCTACCTCCCCCCAACCTCTTTTCCCTCTGATCATCACCATACTGTTGTCTGTGTCTATAAGTTTGGGTTTTTGTTTGTTTGTTTTGTATTGGTTGTTTTGCTTAATCCCTTTACCTTTTTTACCCAAAGCCCTAGCATTTAAAAAGGTCCATACTATAGTTGCAAAGTTTTTAAAATCTTAATTCTTGGTTCATTCTCCTATGGATGCTTCCCCAACTGAAGAACTACCTGCAATACTCATGCATTACTTGAGATCTCATATAAGTATATTTCAGCCCATAAAATTTCTATTATCTAAAATTTACAACTGCAGCAAAACTGATATCACGGCTTAATCCTGATTTCTCCACCTGTCAAAATTTTCGTTGACACCTTCAAAATTCTTACAAAGTGTTAAGAAACAAACTAAAACTCCAGCCCTCAAAATTTGGGGCAAAGGGCTTGAATAGATATTCATAAAAGATAAATTGCTCGTGGCTAATAAACATTAAAAGTACTAAATCAAATACAGATTTGAATGCAATCAGATACCTGCTTATTTCAAATAATATAATAGCGCTTTTTTACAAAATCATACTTCGTTTTGGCCAGGAGCTCCTGAGACCAACTCTATTTCCTGCTCTTAAGAATGTAACTTGTATTTTCTTTTTTTTTGTCAGATGTGGCAAAATGTAATGAGAATCCTAAAATCAGTTTTGATTTAGTAATTTCACTCATATAAACTTATCCTGAGGAAATGATCAGAAATTCAGACAGAGATTTATATGGAAAGCTATCTGACCAAGTGTTATTTATCATAGCAAAACACTGGAAAATAATTAAATGTCCAATAGGAGGGGAATGGCTACATAAATCACTCACATGTTGCAATGTTTCCCCTAGAAATCATGTTTACAAAAGACATAAAGACGTAGAAAAATATGTGCGATGAAGTGGAAACCATCTAACACCTTTTATACGTTATTGTTTGGGGTGGGAACTTATTCCTCTCTCCTCTCGTGTGCCCCCCTGCGGGGAACGAGGATCCATTAGGGGTACTTGCGGCCTTTCTTTGCTCCCTCACACACTCCACCCTTGAAAGGAGGAACTTGATAGATGGGGGTGAACTTGGGCACTCAGCTCTTCCTCTGCTTTTTCTATGTCATGTCTTTTGACTCAGAGAACTCGCATTCTGGATTTTTCTACATGCAGAAGCGCTGTGTGTGGGGCAGCTGTCCAGCATTGCCTATGTGGGCCCGTCTACCAAATTGTATGCTCAGAGGTGCTAAGTGATTGACATACATCACCTCGTTTAATCTTCACAAAACTTCAGAGCAAACCACCCTTCCCTTTTCACAGATGGGGTGCATTTAGGATAAGCAATTCATTCCTCATCTTGTGTTCCCCAATTGAAAAACAGACTGAGAGAATATTAGACCAGGGGTCTGACCAATCTATAGGACTCGTGCTTCTAACAATTAGTATTATTACTTCCCTGGCAGAAGAGGCTGCTTCCATTAAAAAAAATAAAATAAAATCACAAAATAAAACCCTAACTTGGCTTATAGGAAAGGAATCGACTTTCAAACACTTTTATTTTGGAATTGCTAGAGACTGCTGGGTAGAAGTTGAAGTGTCAAAAAATTACACACAAAAAAAATGTCCAATTTCCAGGCAGTGGTTCTGAGGGAGTGAGAAGCCCAGGTGAGAGGATGAGTGTGTGAATGACTGCCCTTTTCACCCTCTTCCGTGAGTCGCGAGTGCCCATATCGGAGAAGAACAGCTCTGTAGGCGCTCTCTCCCCATCCTCCAGTAAGATGCTCTTCAATTGCACGTGCTGCTTTCGGAACCCCAGTAATTGCCTGCAAATCCTACTAAGCCCTGGGAGCTTTTGGTCCATTCGTGCAGCTCCAATGTGCTCTGAACTAATAAACCAGGACCAGAATCCAGTTCTTAGAATCATCTCTTGGGAATGAACTGCCCCAGTAAAATGCATGTTTGTTCCCATCAGACATGATGGCTTAGAGCAAACGTCCGCGGTAGGGTGGGCTGCCATGCAAGCGTGTGTGCCCGATGCCTTGTTTCTGGGGCAGCAAGAGGCACCTAGAGCCTCCCTCAGTCAGGGTGTTAGCGGGGATCAGGGGAGCACAGATCAGAGACTTAAGGCCAGCAATGAACACACTTCTCTTTGTTGCCCAAAGACTTCTGAATAGGGCTTGTGTGATGGAGCTGGACACAGAACCTTAAAAACTGGACAACATACTTTGTATCTTAGAGTTTACAAAGGGTATTCTCAATATGTTTTCGTTCTCCCATTGAGAAAACAAAGGGGGAGATGCTGAGTGAAATAGAAGCAGCACTTCCCACTCCCTTTGTCTCTCTTCATATTGGGTACCAGGAGGTACCCAACATTAATCCACGTCCTCATCCTCTTACATCCTCCAGCTGGTACCTGCCACGTGTCTGGGTCCCATTTTAGATGCAAAGTCTCATGGAAGGGGCTTCCTAACGCTTTAGTTCTCCCTATTCATTCCTTAGACTCGTAACCTGAACTCTACATGACCCCTAAGAAAATCTTGCAGAGACAGTACTTCCATCAAGTCTCCTACTTCTAAGCTATTAAACACTCACTCTTCCGACATGGCAACCCAGCATGCAAGCTTGAAAAATCATCTAGGATTATACTTTACACCCAACCTCTCATTTCCTGCTATTGTTCAACACAAGGTTTTCCAGCAAGGCTAGATTTTTAATTGTCTCCCAAGCATACCAGCTGTGTTTTCTCTCTCTCTCTCTCTCTCTCTCTCTCTCTCTCTCTCTCTCTCTCTCTCTTTCATCTATCATCTATCTCCTTCTCCTTCATATATACCAGGAGTCCTCAAACTACGGCCCGCGGGCCACATGCAAATACAAATATTGTATTTGTTCCCATTTTGGTTTTTTTACTTCAAAATAAGATATGTGCAGTGTGCATAGGAATTTGTTCATAGTTTTTTTTAAAACTATAGTCCGGCCCTCCAATGGTCTGAGGGACAGTGAACTGGCCCCCTGTTTAAAAAGTTTAAGGACCCCTGATATATACATACGATATTATGAAAGAAGGACTGAATAACTATCTCATGGAGCAGTACAATAATCGTAAAGATCTTTTCAAGTATGGCAACATTGAGACTTTGGGCGGAAATATCCTGTGATTCTCAGGACAATTTAAAATATATGCAAGTGCTAACACAAGGTGGTGGACCTCGTTAACTTCCAAAATGAAAATAATAATTATAACAATTACTGTCTACTTTAGGGGAGCGTGGTGACTAAACATAAGGCTGATGAGGCCGGTTCCTCACGATCCCTGGGAGATATGGAAGGGGTAACAGGAATAGAAAGTTTTTCAAAACACATCAAACACATGGACTTTGTTCTGCTGACTGGCATGAAACCAGACAGTATACTCAGAGCAAAGCCGCTGTGTATCATTAATGATTTTGAAGTTCTGAATATAAGATGAAAAAAGAGAAAGAAAGCAGCGGCAGTGACAAGTGTTGCTTTTTCCACTCTTTCTCCAATCGCAGGTTGTAAGTTTGGCAGCAGAGTAAGGTATGAGGAGGGAACAGCTGTCTGCATGGGTGGTGTCGAAGCAGGATTTGTTTTCCTGGGCGATGGCTTTCCAGAACAAAGAGTTCTTGGCAGGAGATGGTGTTCATCTCCCAGGGAACGTGGGAGGAAAGTTGCTGACCTGACCGAGGAGCTTTAAAATGAAATTTGCAGAAGAAAGTGAAAAATGCCCAGTTAAAACCGCACAACTGGGTGCCCCCGAGGATTAAAATGACAAAGAGAGAAGCATCATGACGCTGGCTCTACTCTGTTATTTTGGGAAGAAAAATAAGAGGGCAGAGGATCACCGTGCTCTGGCCCTACATGTCTCTATTCCAGCTCAGGCCAGGCTCTGCCCTGTTCCCTGGGATTTGCTCTGCTAGCTCCCTGCAACTCTGCTGCTTGGCACTGAGCTTTGGCTGCAGATCCAGGCTGTTTGGGCTCCTGATTCGATTCTGATTGGGGTGGAGGGCAAGTAATATTCCTAAGACATCTCAGTGTTGAACCAAAGGCGTGCTGCGCCCAGCCCTACTTCAGCCTTTGTATTATCAGGGGCATGTGCTAAACTCTCACCAGTGTAGTGCAGCTATTAAGATTCAAGGACGTGTGTTTAGAAAAACTCATGCTACCTATTAATCTCTGGGTCACTCTTCTTATTTATAAAGTGTGGATTGTTGTAGTACTGTGAGTCTGTAGTAACAGAAGTTGGTCCATGTAATAACTTAGTTCCGTGCTTCCCTCATCATAGTGTCCTGATACTTAATAGCTCTTATTCATTTTATTATGATTTTCATCATTATTATCATCACAAGGGGTTGCCTGGTGTCTTTCTCTAGGGTTGGTCAGATGCTGGGAACCCAGACACTTAGGTATAGATCTCTTGTTGTTTCTCAAGGTCCCGCCCACCTCGGGATATTGATTTGACACTTCCGATCTGTTCACCAGGTGCCTTTCATTTGTCTTTCAACATTGTGCAGAGGGCTGCAGCCACCAAGCTTTCTAACTAGGTTAGGAGACACCCAGCATTTCCCTACAGCCAAGCACCATCTTCTACTCTGTTGGCCTCATTATGTCAGCTCACAAGCATGGGAAAAACAAAATCAATGGACTGTTTTCCCGTAAGACAAAGGATACCATTTCATATGCATCCCTGAGGTTTTAGTTGGGTGATATTAATAAATGGAATGTGGCAAGAAAAAAAAATACTAATTTGAAAAGAAAAACAGACATCACGTTAAGTGTATCAGAGCTGTATCTTCAGATACTTGAAGACTTGCCATTTAGCAGTGTATTTATTTAGTGTTAATCCAGCCAGCAGATCAAGGACCAATGAAGAGAAATTTCAAGGGAGGCTAATGACAACCAATTAAAGATGAGCTTTCTAAAAGTTAGAGTTGGCGAAGAAGAGAATGAAATGGCTCAAAAGCTTTGCCTCTCTTCAGGATTCAAGCAACAATAACAACCACATTAAACAATGATCATGCTAATAATTCATTATCCCCCCCCTGGAGTTTAGGGTCAGTTTAACAGCATGATCTCCACTTACTCTCTTCTGTGCTCAACCCTGGGCCTTCCAGACTCTGGAAACAAAGTTATTTCTAAAATGGAAAGCATCCTTAGTGACAATGACAGCTATAGACACAAAAATAAAAGTGGATTCTGGCAGAGTCTTTTAACACATCGGACACAAATTAGCAGAATATCCCAGGCACCTAACAGAAACCAAGGCTTCTGCCAAACCTCCAGAAAGTATCGTTGTTCTTCTCACTATTTGGGGTGTTGAATTCCTTCATTCCACCCAATTTCAGGACACAACTGAGATTGCTCCAGTTAAGGGAGTAGTTAACAGATGGTTGGAGACCTGGGGCCAGATTCATCCACTTGGCGAGACAGCTGCTGGGGGCAGAAGGTCCATTCAGTACACAAAGTACTGTGCTCTAACTTAACACTGGGGCAGAGATTTTTTCCAGCCCACGTCAGAGGTAACACGCCCAGCAGGAAGCTGGGGTACCAGGGAGGCTCCAGATTGGCTAGGAGGGTGACTCAACCAGCAATAAGAAAATTCTGGACTGGGCCATATTCAGAAGTCATCGTGGGTAAAAGTCTCTCATGAGGCACTCTGGTACTCTACCTTTCCAGCTGCCAGCCTGTGGTGTAGAAGGGGAGCGAAGTCCCAGGAAGGGGTATAGAAATAAATCATAATAAGGATTCAGACCCGCAGCGACAGAGGAATCAGGGAGGTTATGATAACACAGAGTCTGGTACAATAAAGCAAAAAGACAATAGCCTTTATAGATAGATGCAAGGTGCGAGATAAGAGGAGGAATTGAGTTTCAAAAACAAGGTAGAATTCCAGTGTCCAAAATGCAGAGCTGACCATAGACAGTCACATGTTTTCCCAAGCCCCAGTCTCTCCCTTTCTCAGCTCCCTGCCCTGATCAAAGGAGTCATGAAAATTTCAGCCAATGCCTCCCTCCCCCATAAACTGGGGGTTTTCAGCAATATTCTGTCACAGCTGAGAACACACACTCTGGAGCCAGATGGCCTGGTTCAAATCCCAGCCCGGCAACTCACTCTCTGGGTGTTCTCGGTAAAGCTATGTACCCGTTCTGTGGTCCATTTTCCTCATTTGTGAAATAGTAATAATAATAGTACCCATATAGTAAGGTTGTTTGTGGGGTAAATGAGTTAATATAGGTAAAACTCGGAGAATGCTGTCTGATACATGAGTGTTACCCAACCAATTCAACAGAAGGGGGCGGGCTTCTATTTGAGAGCAGTTATAGAGTGCACATGCTCTGATTGGGGAAAGGAAGGTGGTGGTGATTATTTGCAAACACCTCACCATTAACAACTAACCCTCTGAACTCCATCTCCTCTCAGAACCTTCTTCATATACTCTAGGTCTGTCGGCAAACTGCGGCTCGAGAGCCACATGCGGCTCTTTGGCCCCTTGAGTGTGGCTCATCCTAAGCCTTAGGAGTACCCTAATTAAGTTAATAACAATGCACTGTACCTACCTATATAGTTTAAGTTTAAAAAATTTGGCTCTCAAAAGAAATTTCAATCGTTGTACTGTTGATATTTGGCTCTGTTGACTAATGAGTTTGCCGACCACTGCTCTAGGTGGTTGACTGATGGACCACTGACCCCTCTTTATAATTGTACTTAATCAAAGAGAGCTTAACTATGGAGTTTTAAAAGGTTCTCAGGAAAGTAACATTCTACTCTCAAGGAGGCCACATGTGTGAGAACCACTAGTGAGTGGGCAGAGGAGGATGAGACTTGGAGGATAACCCAAGCTATTGATTGTGCAAATGGGGAACAACCTCCTCCAATCAGCCTTGAATGTTGATTAATTCAGAATAAAATGATAAATATAGTTCCCCTCTTCGTGGTTTCATGTTCCTCACATGAGGGTTCTCCAGAGAAACAGAACCTATAGGAGATCTATATCATATACCTATCTCTATCTCTATCTCTATCTCTCTATGTCATCTATATCATCTCTATCTGTATCATCTCTATCTATATTTGTCAATCAAAAGATCTATAAAGAGAGATTTTTTTATAAGGTATTGGCTCACATGATGACAGAAGCTGAGAAGTCCCTTGATCTGCCCTTTGCAAGCCGAGGCTCAGTAAAACCAGTGATGTTTTTCGAAGGTCCTGAGAGCTAGAGAGCTGATGGTGCAGATTCCAGTTTAAATCTGAAGGCCTGAGAACCAGGGGAGCCAAGGGGAGGAGAAGGTTGAAGTTCCAGCTCAATAGTCAGGCAAAGAGTGAATTCAATTTTCCTCCACCTTTTTGTTCTATTCAGTCCTTCAATGTGTTGACTGATGCCCACCCACATCAGAGGACTATTTGCTTTACTCAGCCCACCAATTCCTGAAACTGCCTCACAGACAAATCCAGAAATAAACTACAACCAGCTATCTGAGCATCTCTTGGCCTATTCAAGTTGCCACATAAAATTAACATCCACAATCCTCAACAGTCATGACTGAGCCAATGTAGTATAGCAGAGAAATCATGGGCCCAGCCTTAGGTCCTGAGCCAACCCCAACTGGGCATCCTTGGGCCACTCAGCTCATATTTCTGAATCACCATTTCTTTTTTTTTAAAAAAATATATGTTTTTGTTGATTTCATAGGGTTCAGAGGTTGACACTCAGCCACTGAGCCATGCCTGTTGGGTTGAATCACCATTTCTTTATCTATCAAGTGAACTTAGCATTGCCTATTGTCTGGAGTTGTGATTATTAAATTGCATCAGTAGGTAGGGTAAATAATAAAGTGCTTCCTCATAGAAAATCTTTCACCTCTTTCTTCTATTGAATTATTATAGAAATAGATATAAGAGCATATGCAATTCTTCCAAGTGTTTCTGATACCATGGTTCCCTATACCAGGTGTTAGCAAAAGCATTCTGAGGAGGGAAGAGTTGATTAAGTAGAGCCAACCGATGTCTAGGACGCTCAGGGACTGAATACTCCAAATTTCCTTTGGGTCTTCAGGCATTTTCTGAAATGGAACTGAGTACAATCCGAAAAGGGCCACTTCAGTGATCAAGGAGGTGGAAAGATTGACAATGAGAAGAAACTTGTTAAACATGAAATAGGTTTATGGGAACTGTTGACAAGGCTCTGCTGTGGAAGACCTATGGGCCCCCTCTGTAGCAATGAAGAGGCAATTTCGTAGTGCAAAGAAAATTTAGTGTGCAGTCAGGAGTGAGCTTGTAGACTTTATTCCCAGAAAATGTAGGACAGGTTAAACATGTTGATAGTTCAACTAGCATGAGATAGACTCATTGATTGGTTATGAAGGGAGATGCAGTTTAGAGGGCTCATATTTAATCATGTAATGTTGTTCCTGACAGACAGAATACCTTTGACCCAGATCCAATCTTGGAGGACTTTTGTTATGGGCATAGCAAGGGACAAGTGTCCCCACACATTTCTAGGCCATTCTCCAGGAAGTAGTATAGAAGCCCAGAGGGAGGCAGTGTAGGGTAGTGTCTGAAAACAGGGATTCTGATATTTGATTGTGTCACTTCCTGTCAAGGCTCAGATTCTTATTACAAGTGTGATTTTGAGCAAGTTATCTAACCTCTCTGCTTCACTTTGGCCACATGTGAAACAAGGATAATGACAGTGTTCACCTCATAGATTTTTTTGTGAATGTTAAACTGGCCATCTCATGTGGAAACTTTATCACAGGGGGCAGTATGTGACAAATTCCATCCCAGAAGGTTTTGATTACTATTTCCAATTTTTCTCACCAGTTAAACCCTCAGTCCTGACTAAGCGTAGCCTCTGTCTGGCATGTTTGGACACTGCTTCTTCCAGATCATTCCATAGTCTTCTTGTACTATACTCCTTTAAATACACACACACACACACACACACACACACACACTCACTCTCTCTCTCTCTCTCTGGAGGCCCAGTGCACAAAATTCTTGCACAGGTAAGTTCCCTAGGCCTGGCTGGTGATCAGGGCCAATCAAGGCCTTCCAGCTGCTGGCCACGGCCTTCCTTCCAGCTGCTGGCCAGAGTCTCCCTTCCCCAGCTGCCCTCTGCAAGCAATACCCTTCCTTTTTTCCGTGCTGCCCCCAGTGGTCAGCACACGTCATGGTGAGCAATTGAACTCCCAGTTGAACTCCCAAGGGACACTTTGCATATTAGTCTTTTATATAGATAGATGCTTTTATTGATTTCAGAGAAGAAGAGGAGGAAGAGAGAAATAGAAACATCAATGATGAGAGAGAATCATTGATCGGCTGCCTCCTGCATGCCCTCCTAGGGATTGAGCCCACAACCTGGACATGTGTCCTCATGAGGAATCAAACACACAACCTTTTGATGTATGGGACTACACTCCAACCAACTGAGCCACCCAGCCAGGGCCAACTCCATGTTTTGATATATGTTTTCATTGTGAAATGATTACTACAATCAAGCTAATTAATATATCTATCACCTCACATTATTATTCCTCCCTCCCTCCCTTCCTCCCTCCCTCCCTCCCTCCCTCCCTCCCTCCCTTCCTTCCTTCCCCCTTTCTTTCTCCTTTTTTTCTTAAGAACACTTAAGACTGACCCTCTTAGGAGTTTGCAGGCATACAGTACTGTTCATTGAAGTCACCATGCTGTATTTCAAATCCCCAGAACTCATTCACCTTGCATAACTGAAACTGTATCCTTTGTCCAGTGTCTTTGCCCATCTCTAACATGTGCTCTAGTTTCTCTTTCAATCTCCCACCCTGCAAGGCTATTCTTTAAATTCCTTCAGCTGGGACCTATGTCTGCCTTCTTGTTTTGAGGTCTTAAGTGAAATAGCATACTAAGAACAGTAACCTGCATATAGTCAAAATGCGATAAATGTTGGCGATTGTCAGTGAGTGGTCCTCCGTGGGAGGGAACTACGAAGCAGATACCTTCTGTGTAATGTTTTTAACCTCTATTCTTAGCTGTAGTCACTCATTCCATGACCAGTAATCATATTCCCTACATTTAGATTTCAGGAAGCTGCCAGGTCTCCTGTACTTGCGGCTTAGTTTCTGCTTCATATTCCTTTGGAGCCTGCACCCTCATCCTCGGGCCCCAGGTGGCCACTCCCATGGTTGCATTTTCCCAGGTGGGGAGAACATAAACAAATGGGGTAAGTGTGTGTGTGTGTGTGTGTGTGGGGGAGAGAGAGAGAGAGAGAGAGAGAGAGAGAGAGAGAGAGAGAGTCTGGTTAGACTGACAAGCCTGTATGGTCAAGTACCTCCCCCTGCTCCATTGATTTCTATTGTGTATTTATTTGCCTCTCCCCTTTTCCCATCATCTGTAGGAAATGGACCGGTGGTTTACTGGGGGAAGTGTAAAGCTGTAACTTCCCAGTGAAACAAGTAGGCCTCTGCTCCCAGCTGACTATATTAACAATATCTGACTTCCCTTGCTCTCTTTTCTTTTGTTAATATTTAGCTAATTACAGTAGCATAGCCTCCTTCTCCCTGGCCTCCTCCAATAAGGAAGCAGAGAAAATTAAGTACGGTTTGTCCTGACTCCCTTGCAGCTAGAGGTGGCATAGTCTTTTAACACAGTCCTGACCTAGCAGATACAAGTCAGAGTCTCCTGGGAGCTCTGGGAAGGCTTTTAGTTATCCTGATTTAGTTATCCTGCTTTTGTCTTTTTTGAATATGGATGCTATATTTGAAGATGCAATCACAGTATTGCTTCATGGAGGAAAGATTGTGGGAATAAGAAACAATAGCCCTGACTCATGGAGCTACTGAACCAATGCCAGAAAAAAAGAAGATTATTATGTGAGAAAACTAAATTCTTATTTGCTTAAGACACTAAATCAGGGTCTCTGTTATTTGCGGCCAAATGCATTCATAACAGATATAGACATACATATGCATTTCCTTAGGCAAGAAGGCAGTGGGTCAAGAAGTATATATATTGGAGGTGAATTCCTTTCCTGGTATAAAGAGGCAGAGGGTGGGCAGGAGGAATTTAACAGTTTTTAAGCTTCTGGCAGACATTTTATAATTGTGGTCTCATTTACTCCCCAACACCCCTCAGGTGTTAGGTATTATTCTCACTTTTAGAGATGAGAAAAGTGAGGTAGAGTTAAGTTGTATAACATGCTCAAAATTACACAGCTAGTAAGTGATAGGGCCTGAATCAGAACCGAGAACTAAATAATGATGAAACCTGCTTTCCCCAGTACATCAGAATAAATGCCTCAACTCTCGCAGAAGTGAAAGAAGTAGATCACCGAAATATCCGAACCTGAATGGCCACCTTGATCAGGAATGGGGAATGGGGAAAATCTCTCATCTCAGGCACACATTTTTGTTCTCCACTTTCCTCCAATAAATCCTGGGAAATATGGTGGCTTGTGTCAGTTTGAATAGAAGTAAGTTTTCCTTTGCTTGTGTTGCTTTCCGCAGAACTGTTTAATAACCACCCTCCTTCTTAAATTCAGGCTGGAAACCACACCTCTCCCAGTACCCGCAGTAGATACGCTCTTCTTTGATGAACAGGATTCACAGAAGTTGGGGGCTTCATGCCCAGATTTCCTAACGGTCTGAAGGAAATGATTTTGACAGCTGAGTGATGTCAACCAACTGGGAAATGCACCATGGTACACCAAGAAAAGCCCACGGGACACTGTGCTGAAGATCCACCTGGTTTATGAAACCCCGGAAAGCATCTCAGGGTGATAGGCATGGGCCTGACACAAAGAGAATCCTGCTTCTCCCCCTGGATGGTCATCACCGTCCTCTCTGGGCAGCAGATGCTCCGGAGGAAAAGGATAGCACCTGGAGGTCCTATTTGGGGGCAGGGGTGAGCATGTCATTAGAACTCTACAGGATCCCGGTGAGTGTAGGCTGCTGCAACTTGGTAGGGGGTGGAGTTGGAGTTGGTGGACTGGTGAGGAGTGAGGGAAGGGGGGTTGTTCTCTTGACAAGCCAACATGCAAGCAGAGTCTTACTGGAGGCTGACAGCTTTCTGACGTCATCTTGAGCCCAGGGTCAGCTCGGTCATTGTACTTGCCATAAGGCCAGAATGCCGCCTTCCCCTTTGGAAAGATCGCTGGCCACCTGATCTGCTGCTTCTCGTGTTTCAGTCCCTGGATTCAGCCAGAGGCCTCTCTCCAGCCTCACGTCTAAAGGACAGCCTCACCCTTTTGTCTCTACTCCCATCGGGCACCACATGGTTTCCCATGGACCGGGCTTGGCAGGAACCCCACTTGGCTTTGGGGATCACTCTCACTTCAGTAGCCCCAGGATCAGTCTCTAAGAAGGGACTGTGGGGATGCAAAACACAGAGTGGGACCGGGGGAAAGCCTCAGTATTCTAAAGTATTTTGGAGGGAGCTCAAAGCGTCTGCCCGTGACAACCTAACTTGGTCACCCTGCAGCTCCATAAGTCGTATATGTGGATATCCCAGTCAACCCCTGGGCTCCTGCTGAGAGCCCAGCAGTCAACTCCGGGTGTGAAACTCTGAGTTTCTGTCCTGGTGTGGAAGCAAATAATCTTAAAACTGCAAAGGCATTTCTTACCTAATCTGAGAAACACAGCTCACAATTAAGACACCCAGCTAGAGCAGGGACACCCCCCCCCCCATAAGATGTCTTAGAAATGGACAGTGGTAATAACAACACAGAAGTGGACATGGGGCCGGAGCTGCATCGAGCTTTTCGTCCTTTATGCACTACATGGATAAAAATGCATTTGGCGTTAGGGATAAGGCGCAGGTATCGTTTAATGGCTATAGATCTTACATGGCTACAAGCATGTAAAAAAAAAAAGTGATGTCACAGGCCGACCAGTAAAGGGTGTGAAAGAAACTGGACCTCCTTCGTCTTACATGTGGCTGCATGCACTTCCCTGCATCCTGCCCACACTTCCTACCTCACTGCCTGCACCATTCAGACCTCATGGCCTCCCTTTCCCGGTCCCAGGAACTTCATGCCAACTGTTGGGGATTCTAGCGTTAGAGAGTGGGACATTGAGAAGGCAAAAACCATGAAAGGAAAGAGCAAGCATTAGAGTAGGAAGAGAAGGAAGGAGAGAAGTCTCTTTCCAGAGGGCCTGTCTGCCAGGCCAGAATGGCACGCTTTTAAATCAGTGCTTCTCAGGTGCGGCCCCAAGACCAGCAGTAGCAGTGGCACCTGAGAGCTTGTCAGAAATGCACGTTCTCAGAATCCACCTCAATGGAATCTAAATCTAAATCTCCGGGGGGACCCAGCAGAAAGTTCCAGAACTTCTTTACTGCCTTTGGTAAAAAGAAGCTTGCTTTTTCCAAAGGCCTCCAAGTTTCTCTTTGTAGAGCTCTCCTATAATAGTGTTTGGTCTCCTTATAACAAGCAGAACAGCAGCTATTTCTCTGTGATTCCCAGTGGGTTTTTTTTTCATTCATTGGAATAATCTGAATTTATGCTTTGATTCAGCCACTGTAGACATGTCCTGAATTTGGCTCCCCCATCTGCACAATACCTTTATTATCCCCATTTTTAAAAATATCTTTTTTACTGATTTCAGAGAAGAAAAGAGAGGGAGAGAGAGAAACATCAGTGATGAGAGAGAATCATTGATTGGCTGCCTCCTGCATACCCCACACTGGGCATCGAGCCTGCAACCCAGGCATGTGCCCTGACGGGGAATCAAATCATGACCTCTGAGTTCATAGGTCAACACTCAACCACTGAGCCACGCAGGTCGGGCTATCCCCATTTTAAAGATGCCATTGATTGAGGCCCAGATAGATGGTTCGTCTGGCAAACACCCACTGACTCAGAACTCTTTGCAGTCGATGATCAGACTTTGTCGTCATGCTAGCTGAAGCTGACAGTCACTATGGGATAAGAAATACCTAACAAATAAAAATCATAAAGGGAAAAACAAACACTAATGGAAGAAAATATTCCTGGAAAAGATGATGCAAATAAAACTGACGTTTGGTAAGTGTTACTGAGTGGAAATATTAGCTGAATAAAAATGCTAACTATAGACACAGACGTTAACAGCTGAGCAATGCTGGTAATGTGCAGCAAATAATATTTGCTGAAAGACAATGTATTAACTGCAGGAGAAAGCGAAGAGCTGGAGTGATTTATAACAAACAGACGCCTAGTGCAGAGGAGACCTCCCATGGTAATAGATTGTGGTAACATTTATAGCTCTAGTGTCTAAACGCCTCAACCTGACTTGGCAGGTTTTTTTTTGTTTTTTGTTTTTTGTTTTTTGTTTGTTTTTTTTTTACTCTGCGCTCTCACAAGATGGCTTTATGTTCCAGCCACCATCAGCATGTATTCATTTATAAAAGAACTAGAGGCCCAGCACACGAAATTCATGCACTGGTAGGGTCCCTAGGCCTGGCCTGCAATCAGGGCTGATCTTCCCTGGCTGCTGGCTGCTGGCCCCGCCCCCCGCCGCTGCCACTCACTTGCCCTCTGTGTGTGGGATGACCTGGCTGGCGATCGGGGGCCCAGGGGCTGCCTGCGTCCACTGCCACCCACCCCCAGTTTCCCAGTCCCCATGGGGCAATTGGAGCCTTCAGGCTGGGGACAGCTCGTGCATCGAGTGACTGCCCCCTGGTGGTCAGTGCGTGCCATAGCCAACTGGTGGTTGTTTTGCTGTCCAGTCGATTTGCATATTATGTATATATATATATATATATATATATATATATATATATATATATATAGACTAGAGTCCAATGCACGAACTTTGTGCAAGAGTAGACCTCCTTCCTTCCCCTGGCCGCCAGCAGGCACCCAGAACCCAGGCTTCCCTTGCAGCCCCAGCTTCCCCAGGAAGGTCATCTGGAAGGACATCTGGAAGGACATCCGGTCTAATTAGCATATTACGCTTTTATTATTATAGACGGTTCCCCACACTGCCCTGGATTCTTTGCCAAATTGCTCTCCTGTCGCTCATACACCTGGCTCTGTACACGACCCTGACACCACTTCCCACCTCCTGAAGTACCCCAGGGGACAGAACCACCACAGACACTGAGGTCCCCAGGCGGGAGTGGTGTGGTGGCCTTTTAAAGGAAACGCCATTGAAACAAGACTCCTGTATTATTCTGCAAACAACTTTCATGATCACTCTGCTCAAAGTGAACCTAAAAAAAAAAAGAAAGGTATGCTGCCTGCTAGTCCCTGTCTGTAAAAGGTAATTGTTTTGACACACTGGCTTAATTACATGAAGGAGACACGGAGTTTGCTGCCCTTCACCATGGCAAATGAAACAGAGCCCTTTTGTGCATGTCTACACAAATTGCCTCTGTGGTGCATTATGGGAAGTGTCAACTGATATGGGTGGATTGGATAGGTGGTTGTTTGTTCTCATTTTTATTTATTTATTCATGTACTTTTTTGCAGTCAGTTTGGGATTCTGCCTGTCGATGGTAGATAATAGTCTTTCTTCTGAGTATTGTGTTTGTTCTTATCAATCCGATTTCCAAACTTTCTCTGGACTTTACCAAGACTTTCAAGGTTCAGATAAGTGGATAATGAATTCTGAAGGAAACTATTGCCGTCTGTCTTTCCACGCTACCCACCAACCTCTGACAAATCTGTGCCTGATGCAGAGGCAGGCAATAAACAATGATGGAATAATCGGATGAAATATGTGTCTCGAAATATGTGTATCTTTCACTCACTTTTATGGTTACCCACCCACCAACCTGTGAAAATGCTGAAAGCCAGCAGATTTCACCTGTCAGTGTGCCGGTTGGTGAATTGTGGGAGACAGGGTGACTCATTCAAGAGTGTTGGTTTAATAAACCCTTTGTGCGCTCACCACCCTATTCTGGAACTGGCTCTGAAAGGGTTGATGTCTGCAGAGTGCTAGGAGAGTGGCTAACGTTGAGGGAACAGCACAGTAAATAAATGCTGCTCGGCCTTTACAAGACAGCCTCTAGACCAGCGGTTCTCAACCTGTGGGTCGAGATCCCTTTGGGGGTCGAACGACCCTTTCACAGGGGTCGCCTAAATACATCTTGCATATCAGATATTTACATTATGATTCATAACAGTAGCAACATTACAGTTATGAAGTAGCAATGAAAATAATTTTATGGTTGGGGGTCACCATAACATGAGGAACTGTATTAAAGGGTCCTGGCATTAGGAAGGTTGAGAACCACTGCTCTAGACAGAGGGAGGGCGCAGGTAGCCATCGTGTTCACCTGCCTGGGCTGAGGATCCCATGAGAGCAACCTCAAGGCATGAGGCCTCAGCTTTGGGGCCACGTCCTGTCCCCGAGCACCTGGTTCCTGGTGAGGAGATGGTCCCCGTCCTGGTACTGTGGATGGGAGGCTGTGAGAGATAAGCTGTCAGCTGCCCACAGGGCTAACCCCTAACACTTATCTCAGATGTAGTTACCAAGGGGGCAAGACTCCGCTGGTGTACTTCTTATCTTCAGAGGTTTAGGATTTTGATTTTATTTTTCCATGGGGTAGGAAACTGCCTTTGGCAGAAATGCATCAGGGTGGAGAGAATCTACCCAACATGCATAGCCCTGCTCTGCCGGATTCTCTCATTCTTGTCTCCACTTCTCCACATGGGTCTGTATTCTATCCTTTTTGCTCAAATTGTCTAAGGAACTGAAGCTGGGTTAGGGCTGGGTTTGGGTTGGGTTTGGACTGGGCTGGTTCTGACAGCACTGGCCCCAGGGATCAAGCCTTTGGGTGCAGGTCCCGATTCTCCCCGGACCTTGCCACTTGGCTCCTGTGAGAGATTTCTCTCCTCCAGGCTTCAGTCCCCTTGACCATCAGTGGGGGAGAAGGACACCTGTCTCTTTGACCAACAGGGTTGTTGTGAAGGTGAAACGGAATAATAATTGGGAAAGCTCTTTGAAAGGTATGAACTATATAGAGAGGTGACAGTTTTCAGCAACTGTGATTCTGTGACTTTATCTCATCACAGGAAGAACTGGAGAGGTAACGCTGAGAGCCTGCAGGTGATGGCTCCAGGTGTAAGAACGGGTACTCCACGGAGGAGGGAGATGCCCCCAGAGCTGAAGGTGAACTACAGGGCCAGGATCTGGGCAGAGAGAAAGCCGTGAAGTTACGCTGAATGTTAGTCTCATGACTGTACCAGGGAGGACCATCTGAAGCAAATCAGAACCAATCTCCCCAAACCAGAGGGGTAAGGACTGTCATGCAGTGTAACTGAGTCAACAGGGACTGGAGCTGGATCCCTGAGTCCTGGTCCCCGCCCCTCTCCACTCCCATGTGATGCTTTTTGTGATCCTTGGACGGAGCCATTGAACGTCTCTGACCACCAGTATCCTCACCCAAAGAATGGGGGTGATCTTAGAACCTGCCAGTTAGAGTTGTGGGAAGGGACAGATGCAGTAACATGTGTGAACCCCTAGCACGTGTTAGGCTGTCGATAAAAGGTGGCTCAGTCAGTGATCCTCTCATTCATTCATTTATTCCCTCATTGATCAGAACATTCACCGTCTTGGCTTGGTCTTGGCCCAGGAGGTCATTAACAGTTAAGGACTTTTTCAATGGGAAAGGGAGCTGGCTCATAAATACCATCCCCAGAAGCAGTTAGGAGAAGTGAGAGTACATTACAGCATCTTTATCTGCACATCATATCATTCTTTATTGTTCACAAGCTCTCAGGGATTCAGGTTTCTCTGCTGGCTCAGATCCTCCTCCTTTTGCTGCCTGAGTGTGCGGAGGGCTCCACCGAGCCAGGCTCACCAAAAAGATGAAACAATACGCTTGTTGCCTTTTGCTCTCCGAGGTCCCGTATAATCAGAGCAGGGCTGTGACAGTCAGCATGTCTCTTCTCTCCCTGCATCCCCGCCATAATACAGCATTAGAAGCAATTAGGGCTTGTTCTAGGTTGTTTGTAAGATGATTATTATAGAAATTGCAGAGACATCTCAAAACAGTGAAGTTAAGGATGACAACATTCTGCATCTCCAACTCTGCTGAAGGGGGTGGTGCTAAGAGCCTAGAAGCAGAGACAGACAAAGCCCAGCCCATCACCCCTTCCAACAAGGCTGGGCCTAGCCATGTGCCCTCAGTGTGTGGCACCTGAGGGCTGATGGCAAGCATTTTCTCCCTGGCAGAGCTGCTCTGCACTGGAGGCTGGGCACTGGAAGGGTAGGCTGGACCAGGAGCTGCAATACCTTATGCTTTTGTTTCCCTGTCATATCAAAAAGGCCCTCAGTTAGAACATCGGAAAGCCCCGGGCATCCGAACAATAGGAGGGCTCTAGCCACAATACCTTTCCTTGTTTCATGTAGCTCTACGCACAAATACTTGAATAAACTCAATCTGGGAACTCTTTAACCCCAATCTTCCACAATTGCATTTAAGCCCTCTTTTGTTCATAGGAAACAGAAAACAGCTGGCCAGCTTGCTGTCTAAACCTATTCACCTGCCTTTCCTTTGTAATGCTCCGTAAACACTGTTCTAGCAGCTCAAGCATGGGATCCTGGGGCTGCCTTGTACCTTCCCCTTGTTTTCATTCAATTAAATAGGTCACGTGCTCCTACTATGTGCCACGCCACTTTGTAGCTGCTTGGATTACACTGTGAGTGGTACAAAGACCCTGCCCTCATGAAACTTACTGGATAAATCTATAATAATAGAAGCATAATGTGCTAATTAGACCGGATGTCCTCTCCGAACGTCCTTCTGGATGACCTTCCAGAAAACCTTCTAGATGAAACCAGGTGTGCAAGGGAAGCCCAGGTCCCGGGTGCCAGAGGGAAGCTGGTGCCGGCAAGCCAGGGGAAGGAAGGCCTACTCTTGCATGAATTTCGTGCATCGGGCCTCTAGTGTGTAAATAATGTAGTTTGGTAGAAGGGGAAACAAAAGAGTGGAGCAGAGTAAGGAGGATGGTTATTAAGAAACTCATACAGCCCTAGCTGGTTTGGCTCACTGGATAGAGCGTCGGCCTGCAGACTGAAGTGTCCCAGGTTCGATTCTGGCCAAGGGCATGTACCTTGGTTGCGGGCACATCCCCAGGAGGGGGTGCGCAGGAGGCAGCTGATCGATGCTTCTCTCTCATCGATGTTTCTAACTCTCTATCCTTCTCCCTTCCTCTCTGTAAAAAATCAATAAAATATATTAAAAAAAAAAAGAAGAAAAGAAACTCATACACTCTGACTATGGCCACGCTCTCTTTCCTGGGGTTTTCCTTTCTTCTCCTAAAGCCCAGCTCGGGCGTCATCAGTGGCTTTTGCACATCTCACAGGGCTGGCATGTGATGCTCCTGACCTGATTCCACTGGCCCTTCCTCTGCTTCATGGCGCCTGTGCTCCAGACAAAATCAACTCCCCATTATTCCCCATCGCATGCCTGCTCTCATACTGTAGCGTTTGTGGGGAAAGGACTCTAAGACTTCCTGAGCTTTGTTAATAGGATTTTGTGTACCTCTTAGGTCTTTTCCTTTCTATTTCATAACAAATCTGAGATGGGTAAGGTAAGGGAATAGAGGTTGACTTGCCTACAGTCATACAGTCGAATGTGGCAGAGCCAAGAGTCACATCTTTGTCTGCTGGAGTCCAAATCTGATGGTCTTTCTCCCAGATGACAAATGATTGTGTTCTCCAAGTGCAGGTCGAAACTTGGAGAAGGGCTGTGTGTCCACCTTTGTGCCACCTCTACTGGCTGGCACACAACTTCACACAGACTAGGTTAAAATAGTATCTCAATTAAATTTCTTTGAATAGAACTGAATTAAGTTGAATATGCTTTTAGGAAGCTGTTCATTAACTGATCTTTCAGCAGCATCTTGTGTAGAATGCTAGTGCTGCTCGTGAGCCCGTTAGAGACCTCCTTGTTTCCTGCTGACTTTTCCCCGTGTTCTCTGAAGCTCCACGGCCCCCCCAGCTAGACCCAACAGAGAGCCTTTTCAAGGCCGACATTGGTAGATGTCTATTTTAAAAAATATATATATTTTTATTGATTTCAGAGAGGAAGGGAAAGAGAGGGAGATAGAGACATCAATGATGAGAGAGAATCATTGATGGGCCACCTCCTGCACGCCCCACACTGGGCATCGAGCCAGCAACCCACGCATGTGCTCTGACCAGGAATCAAACTATGATTTCCTTGTTCATAGGTTGACGCTCAACCACTGAGTTACACCAGCCGGGCAGATGTCTTTATATCTTTCAATTGTCTCTTCCTCACCTTCTCCCTATTTGCCTCATTTCCCCCTTTGAGATCCCTTTAGGGACAACCATTCCTCTGATCAAATTTCATTCCTACAGGTACACACCAGCCCAGCCTCTGGGGTCTTTGGTTCTGGCTCTGCCTCTGTCCCTTGTATGTTGGGGAGTTGGGGTTGCCTCAGGGAAAAACCACAGCCTCTCTGGGTTTCTATTTCCTAATAAGGGTTCTAAAATCCCTACCAGATCTATGTGCAGTCCTCATCATTTAAGGCACTGTAATTAATAAGTAAATATTTTTAGATCCTACTGAGAGAGGTACTGCAGAGGCTCTCTCCTGCGTGTTCTTCCTACGCAATACTAGGTCAGGAGCTTGCTTTATGACTCCCGAGGCAGCTTTTCTTTCCCTCCTGGTCCCCCAGAGATCCGCACGCATCTCCTAAGGAGGCCAATGGATAAAGGAGAGGCGAAGCTCTTGGTCTCTTAAATGAAGACTTTGGGAAAGAGGAGATTAAAGTAGGGGCACCTGGGGCAGTTCTCAGTTCCCATTGCCTCGTCATGTGAAAGGCCTGTGGGTTCTCTGCTGCAGACCTTTGGTCATCTTGAAGTCCGGGTTCTGAGATTTGAACATCTTCAAACACCTACATAGTCCATCTGACTGCTCCCTCGCTCAATAGCTGCCAAGCTGCAAAACACCGCCAGTGGCATGTGGTCCCAGTTTCAAGCCCTCGGATGGAAATTTCGGTAAAGAGGGGTGAATTGCTAAATAAATAGGATGCATTGTAAGTGTTGATAGATTTTCTGTTCTAGCCTGGCATTGTGCTCAGTGGAGGATTACCGCTGTGTGTGTTTAAATGTGACAGCTGTTTCATTTGCTCCCTGGTGTGTTGGAGAAGCCGGATAAAGCAAGCTATATGCCTTCAGAATCCTTAAAGTGAAATCCTCCAGAAAAGAAAAAAAAAATCCCCTCTTAAACCCTCTCTCTCCTCACCTCCCGGCTCATCCCTCACATGCATTTCCATTTATTGGATTTAATCTTTATTTTTTTTAATATTCTGGATGAGAAATACCCCCAAAAAACCTTTCACCTCTGGTTGCTGGGCATCCCTGAAGCAGTCGGCTTCATTTTGATATCCTGGGTGCAGAGGGAATGCAGAGCACTTAGAAACCTTAATTAAGGAACATTTAGGAAGATAGGCTGATGAGGGGCAAGATTAGCAGTGGATTTCACTGTTGCCTGCCTGCGACGTTCTGTTTAATTATTACAAGGGGAGCTGCCAGCAATGCAAGAGCTGAAGGTTTGATAGTGAACTGCACTGACCTGGATTTCTTTTTCATTAGATTTCATTTAATTCAGGCAACGGAGGCAATTTCTTAGACCCTGGGATAGCTGCCTGTTAACCTCCAGGCCACGAGACAGAGGGGGGAGGTATGTTTTACCCAGAGCTCTACCAAATCCTGCCTAGATCCTAACACCTCTTACTGTTTGGGGAAATAGAGAGAATGCGGCTCTATTGTGTCCCAGGGAGGGATTAAATGAGCTGGATAATTGACTCAACAGTATCCTCTTTGAACTCAAAGCAGGCCAAACATAGTCTCCTCCCAAGATTAATGGAGAGGATCTTCCTCTCTAGATACTTTTTTCCCCCCTGAAATAACTGTTTGTTTCTGATGACCCCTACCTAGGGATTACTGAACTTAAGTACCTTGTGACTAAGAAGAAGTGTGGTTGGGTGCTGATTGGCATGGTAGGGAGTGGGGAGAGAAGATGCATAGGAAGGAAAGGCTGGTTAGGGGTTCTGTGTGGGCTACAGCTAAATCACCATGTCTGTCTGTGTTCACCAAATCTGACCCTTCTAACCTCTGCTGTATCCTAAGCCCATGGTCAAAGTTTAGTTGAGAGATTCTAAAAATTCAAGAAAGAGGATTAGAACTAAAAATCAGAGAATTTGGATTCTGCTACTTGTCTGTGCCTTAAGCATCAGTTTATCTCTCTCAGTTGGTAAAGGTGTAATATTTTTTCTCATGAAATGGGAATACTAATTCTTACTTCACTGAAAGCTTACAGAATTAAATTAGGAAATGGCTAGATAGCAAGGATTTTTAACCTTTTTCATCTCATGGTACACATAAACTAATTGCTAAAATTCTGCAGCACACCAAAACTATATTATTTTTTTGTTGATCTGACAAATAAAATAGGTATAATTTTGATTCATTCACACAGGCTGGCTATTGTTGTGTCGGCTGTTTCTATTTGACAATCTAAGGGAAATGAGGTCAGTACCCCTGACTAAACAGTCATATACATATTTCATGTTCTTAAAATTCTTATGGCACACAGGTTACAAATAGTTGCAACATAGCATTTAGCCAACAAATGTTGGTTGCCGACTCTACTCCATGTATGCAGGGGGAGTAAGAAAGACATTCTTCTGAAGAAAGCCAAAGCATATCTCCCTTTTGTTGGGCTTATACTTAGCTATGAAAAGAAAATGATAAACATAAAACTAAAGTGTTTAACTAAAGGAATAAAAAGTTAAGTTGTGATACATGCATACAGTGAAATACTTCTCAGTAATAGAAAGGGATGAACCACTGGCCCGTGCAAGAACAGGTGTAGGGGAGCATTAATATGATAACTTAATGATAAGCCTCCAGGACTGATATCAAACTATGGCCTCCTCATATCTATCTAAAGTGACAAGCTCATATAACAACTCTCCTTTAATTTATATATCCCTTTGGGAAAAAGTAGAACACATTATGCTAAGTGAATTAAGTCAAACAAAAAAAGCTATATTGATCAATTTATATGACATTCCATGAAAGATAAAACTTTCGAGACAAAACTCGAATCAGTATTATCTGGGACAGTAAGTGAGGGGAGGTAATTTACTATAACAGGGCACAGGGGGGACTTTTTAGGTTTTGCAAATATTCTGTATCTTATTGATGATTGTGTACAGCTGAAAAGGTGACTAGAGATTGTACTTCAATAAATATATATTTTTATGTTTATTCAAGGGTCACACAGAAGCATCCTTAGAACTTAGAGCTCATGACATCCCTAGGGAGTCCTCGAATGGACACGGTGAGGTTTTCAATCACCTGTAATTCCATCCAAATGTGTGCATATGGATTTTGCTAAGGAGATGTCTCAGTTTTAAGTAGAAGATTAAAACTTACTATCATTCACTGTCCATCTCTCAAGAACAACCACCAAATGAAAAGAAAGGGAGGACGGAAGAGAGAGAGAGTAAAAGAAAAACTATGAACCATTTTTCCAGCAGAGAAAATACAGTGAATTCGTGTTTTGGATTTTTTCGGATAAATTCCCAGAAAGGGAATATAAGACAGTTCTATTTTTAATTTTTTGAGGTAACTCCATACTGCTCTCCACAGTGGCTGCACCAGTCTGCGTTCCCACCCACAGTGCAGGAGGGTTCCCTTTTCTCTACGTCCTTCCCAATACTTGTTGTTTGTTGATTTATTGATGAAAGCCATCTGACAGGCATGAGGTGATATCTCATTGTGGTTTTAATTTGCATTTCTCTGATGATTAGTGACTTTGAGCAACTTTTCATATGTCTATCTAACAAGCAAAATAGAGACAGACTCATGGAGAGTAGGTTGACAGCTGTTGGGAGATTTGGGGCCTGAGTTTGCGGGGGGTTGAGGGATTGAGACAAGAAGTAAAAAAAGAGAGGAAAAAAACTCATGGACATGAACAACTATGATGTGATTCCCTGCGGGGAAGGGGATGGGGGGAGGAGGGATGGAAGTGGGAGGAGGTGGAGGAGGATATAGGGGGCATAAATATAAATGGTGATGGAAGGAGACTTGACTTGGGTTGGTGAACACACGACCCAGTGTACAGATGATGTGTTGTGGAATCATGTCCCCTGAAACCTGCATAACTTTATTAACCAGTGTCACCCCAATACATTCAATAAAAAGGAAAACATGCAAATAAGAAAACAGAAAAAGATACAGTGAGATACACTGTACGAGTTTGAGTTTGTCCCTAGGGATGGACACGGGATGCAATATTTGAAGTTCGTCCCTGAGCGTTATCATCAAGTTCATATCTCAGCCAGTTATTCTCCTTAAAGAGAATGATGCTTTTTATATGCAAGCTTATTCCTGCGGACCTATCGTGTTGCTCACTCTCACTCCCAAACTGAGAGCAGGGGAGAGGGAGCGAGCCTTGCATAACCCCTCCCTGATTCAGGACATGGAATGGGTTCCATGCACAGAGATGGCAGAGGTTGCAGAGGTTGGCAATGGAAGCAGGGAGAGGGGGCGGCCAAGGTGGAAAGCCGGTTGCCTAGCCCAGCCTAATGGAATCAGTGGTATCGATCCAAGTGGCAAACGCATAGCATCGTAACAGTATTGAAAGCCTCACGCTGGGCACTCGCTCAGGAAAGGCTATAGCTGCTCATTTGCAAAAATATCAGGGACCCAAAAGTTATCGAGGCCTGTAGAATATAAATCACCACGAGGCGCCCCTTTAATAACAGCAACACCCGCGAGGGATTTCCAGCCAGAAAAATGGGGCCTGAGAACACTCTCCTGCTTGTGACAGGGTTGTGTCACCGGCTTCCAGGCAGAAATATCGCTCTGTGCCTCACACACTGTGAATAATTACTCAATTTGAGATGCTAATGGTGATGGCCACGGTGACAGGAGCGCTGCTGCAATAACAGGCCAGCTGTGGCCCGCTAGGGCTGAAAGAGGGGTCATTTCAAACAAGGCATTTTCTATGCTGGGGCGCCCACCTACAGCTTCTGGCCACACAGGCCCCGTTCCTGCTAATGAAATGCTGAGGAATGTTCTCTTCCAACACAGGCCCTGGCACAGAAACCATGACTACCGTTTCTACTGAGCCACCTAGAGCTCTATATTGAAGATAAGGAATCACAAAAGCACGCTCTCCTAGGCCAGCCCACCTCCCCCTAAACCAGCGGTTCTCAACCTGTGGGTCGCGACCCCTTTGGCGGTCGAACGACCCTTTCACAGGGGTCGCCTAAGACCATCCTGCATATCAGATATTTACCTTACGATTCATAACAGTAGCAACATGACAGTTATGAACTAGCCACGAAAATAATTTTATGGTTGGGTCACAACATGAGGAACTGTATTTAAAGGGCCAGAAGGTTGAGAGCCACTGCCCTAGACCCTCCGCTTCTATGTCAAGGGTACCTGTCCCAGCAACCTTGACGCTCCTTTGATTTCTAAGCCAGTGACCCTGACAAGAGGTCTCTGGGTCTGATCCAGCCCTAACAGGGCTGAAGAGGACTTCTTTGCTCTCTTAGCATATTTTGGTAACTACTGTCCTAACAGGTACCACCTAACAGAACAATGAGCATGTAGAGTATGAAGAAAGGAGGGACAGTGCCCGGAGCCAGCACTTCACATGATCAACGGGCTTTGGAAACAGTGCTCCTGATCTCAGGGGCCTCGACAGAGATGCAGAGTTTGGGTAACACAGAGAATGAAGTTACAGTATCTGCCCATGAAACGCAAACTTCACAACGGTCCCCAAGGCCTGGCAGGGATGAGAGGCAAGATTGAACTACCATGACAACAACAACAACCAGCAAATGCTGACCGTTTGAAGGGGTGTTCGGGGTACTTGCCTGGTAATGCAGACACGAGAGTACATGAGAATAAAAGCAGAATGGGATACAAGGATATCTTTGTGGGATTATATTACAGATTGTCCAGCCAGATAGAAGCAGTGGATGGCGCATTTCTTATCCAGTAACTTAAAATAGCATGGAAGCACGACACCCTGGAAATAGGGGGCTTTCAGAATATGACACCAGGTAAAATAAAAAAATATGTATAATTAAAAACCTCCCACTTACACTTCTGAAAAGTTTCTGTAGAATACAGGAAACGACAGATGGTATGGCTACTATATCGGATACACCAGTGATGGCGAACCTATGACACGCGTGCCAGAGGTGACACGCGAACTCATTTTTTTGGTTGATTTTTCTTCGTTAAATGGCATTTAAATATATAAAATAAATACAAAAATATAAATCTTTGTTTTACTATGGTTGCAAATATCAAAAAATTTCTATATGTGACATGGCACCAGAGTTAAGTTAGGGTTTTTCAAAATGCTGACACGCCGAGCTCAAAAGGTTCGCCATCACTGGTATACACCAACAAGAAGAATTTGCTAGTGACATGGAACTGATGGACATTTGGGGGAAAATGACTATGTCATCTTGGTGTTCTGAAAGCTCAGAGAGCAAAGCACTGGGCAGAGATGAAGAGAATTCTTGATTATTAAAAGGACGCTATCAAAACATTTAAATGGAAGAAAACATAAGCAGGAGACACAGGAATTCTGTTAAGTATAAACAGACACTTTTTTTCGGTGTTGTTGCACAAGGAACACTAAAGAAATGACAGAAATAAAGAGAGTCACTAATGAATGGAGAGTGGCATACCTAAATGGTAGGTTAAGTTGCAAAATGAACTGGGGTAAATGGCATCATTTCAGAGACAAAAGGTCTTGAAATAGGACAGGTCCACCGCTTGGACCTTGTGATAAAATTCTGTTCTATCCAAACAGACAGAACTTCACGCTCTTTCTTTGGATTCTCAGATTTTCTCTTCTCGGTGATAAAGAATGATCTCTGTGCTGAAAACGGCAAGACTCAAAGAGAGTTTATGCTTGCTTATATCCTAACCAAGTGAGAGAGTAATGGGAAGGAGATCCTAACTTCTGTCACTGTGATTGAAAATCTTCAAGGAATCCTAGAGAATGGGAGGAATGGGGGGGAAACCAGCAAATTAGAAGATTTGTTAAGTTTTCAAAAATCGGACATTTTCTTTGGTGAATGTGGAGAATGCTATAGACTGTGTATTTGGATTTTTGTATTCTCTTGCTTCACCCATGGGAGAAATGTTTTAGCAAGATATTAACAGGTCTTATCCTGTTAAATATTTTATCGTAGACTTGGATAATCATCCCATCTGCAGATGCTGCACATTGTTGCAAAACGACATGTTGTATTTGTTGAATGGATGGAACTGGGACCTAATGAGAGTGAAGTAAGTGATATTGCATGTCAATGCCATCAAGTAACATTTAATAACTGGTAAGCTTAAAATCCCTAACTTCAGTACAAAAATGTAATCTCTCTTATCCACAATGGATGAGATAGGTTTAATGGGGACAGGTGAAACAAATAAACAAAAATGACAAGATACTTAGAAGTATCTGATATCAAAAGTATAATATGAATAAAAAGGCTAGTGTGCCTGCCAAAAAATTCTAATGGAATCTTAGAAAAAGGGAGACGATGGCCCTATTTCACACTGACCAGACCATGTCTGAAATATGTTTGTTTGTTTAGGGTGGGGGTCATGTTTTTCATAGTACATTATAGGTAAAGAGGCTATATTTTTGAAAAATAATGGATATGTTAGAGATACTATGTCAACTAAAACCACAAATTGCTTTTTGAGTGAGGAATAGTTATAGAAATTGGGAATATTTATATCAGAAAAGTGTGGGAGTTCCTCTTTAAATATTTGGAAGGCTAATAATGAGAACTATCTTTTATTATCCTCCTCATCATTATTATTATTCTGTATAGTCTTAAGAGGCAGGACTCAGACTACTATGAAAAAATTATAAGATAATGAATTTTGGAAAATAATTTATTAGCAGACAGACATCTCTAAAGACAGAAGAGGTTCTTTAAAGGCACAGGTCCCTGCCTCGCTGGAAATGTTCACACATTTATTGACAACCTGACATGGAAGCTGTGGAAGGCATTCATAGGTCGGATGGACATTCATTAGAACTTTTCCCAGTTCACAGTCCATGAATTTCCTAGTCAAATTTTAGCCCCTGCCGACTTCCTTTCTCCTGAGTTTCACTCCTTAATAGAAATAGGTAGAGTCGCTTCTTTCTTCATCCTTTTCTCCTTCCTATTCAAGATTTTCAGTTGAAATTTTAGCTATTTTGCTACTGCATAGTTCAGTGGGTCGAAACCTCTTGATCTCAGGCTCACTTTATATTCATACAAAAATATTAGGACAACGAAAAGCTTCCATTTACGTGGTGAATATTTATTTGTATTCACAGTAATAGAAACTTAAAAATCAGTATTCAAAAATGTATTTATAAATTCATTTTAAAACAACACTATTAAACCCATTACATATAAAAACTAAATAAAATATTTTATGAAAAAAATGATGTTTCACAAAAAATAATGAGAATATAGAATTTTATATTTTTTGCAAACTCTTTAAATCAGGCTTCATAGAACATAATAGGGTTCTCATATCTGCTTTTATATTAAATCACAAAATATACAATTGGAAAAGGAAGGAGTGTAATAGTTTTTTGGATAATTGTGAATATTGTTCTTTGATACAACACCAAAATGCAAAAACACCAACAATTCAATGAGTATTTTATGATCTGTTACACTAAAATTCATGGGTATATTTTTCACTTTAAATAAACCTTTTGTCCATGTCTGATTTTATAACATCATGCATTCTCATTTACAAAACATTGGTTTGCTCACTCATATAGATGTCCCAAATGTTGACATTTCATTACGAAACACCAAAAATGTTACAGTCATTAGTATTCGATGTGTGTCAAGCTTCTAGTGAACATTTTCCAAAATTCTATTCTATTTTGAATGTTTCAGTTTTATCACTGGCAACAAATAATGCCAATTGTTTTTCTTGAAATTGGCAGGCTCACTTCATTTATTCAAAAAATGATCTGCTAAAATACCCAACTTTGAACAACCATAGTTTGTCAATTATTCTTTCTAGGAAAAAAAAAAGTTTTTCTCAAAAAAATTTAAAAAAAAGCAAAAAGCAGCTAGTTAGCTAGCAACTCAAATAATTGCTAAGTTGCATTTCCTGGAGAAAACAGTCATTCTTTGGTTATGCAGCACAAGCACTTTGTGTGTACTTCCCATTTTGTGAACTATAACATTAAAAAGGCATGCACTGAAGGATCAAGACTTAATAAAATTAATACTTTTTACTACTTATTTAAGATCATTCTTATGTGAAACTGACTTTCTCTTTTCCTTACTGCAAGTGCGCTATAGTGAAAAATACAATGACCATTCACAACAGTTTAATGCCAACACCTTAATGCTTGTTCCAGTGCCAACATTGCTTTTGACCTATTGGTGTTTAATGCAAATAATGTCTTAGTGGCTTTATGAAAATAGATTTGATCTCTTGAACTCCTTGAGAAGTTCTCAGGCACCCCCACGGGTCTATAGAACACACTTGAAGGATAATTCATATGGTATAAGATTGGAAATCTTATATGAGAGTATTTTTTAAAGAGTTTCCAGCCTTATGGTTGGGTGATTCCAAAGCTGAAACACCTTAATCCTCTCATACAGGTCTTACTCTGGTCATGTGATTTGTGCCTTCCATCTCCAAACACTATTTTCCAATTCCCAGTGCTGCCCATGTCCTGAGAAGTGTAACTCATCTGTTACTTTGATTTGGGAGGAAAAGAAGAGGATGTTTGGAAAAAAGAATATGCCAAGGGAAGGCTTGGGTAGAGTTGGCATCTGCTCATAAGTAGAGCTACAGCAATGAGCAGACACAGTAGGTGAGCAGAGCAAGCCCTCCTGCCTGCACCTGTTCTTGGGGAATAAGGTTCTGCTTCTAGCGCAACCTGGGGTATTATTTGCCCATGATGAGGGCTATGCATCAGGAACTCCTAGAGACATTTAATAAAATTCCTTAACCATGTACTTGGAGTTTCAGAATCAGTATGTCTTTGGGCACGGGGGCTCAGGCAAGCCTGGTTTTCCAAAACCCAGGGATTCCAGTGTGAATCCTGGTTAAAAATCATTGCTTCGGGTGGTAGGGTGGGCAGAATTGCAACTAGGTAATCAGAGTTGAGCCTGGAGATGTTTAGTTTATGGGTTTGAAGATTAAGAATGAGTGATTCTCTCATTTGATCTGAATTGATCCCAAATCTCAAGAACTCTTTCTTTTGTTGTCAACATCTTTATTCAGTATTACCTCACTCTGCAGCAATGTAGAAGTCAATGACAACCTAGAATCTAAAAAAGAACAAGGAGAAGAAAGGAGGAGGAGGAGAAAAGGAGAAGAAAAAGGTGAAGAAAAAGGAGAAAAAAAGGCTAGTAGACCAATAGCTGTCCACAAAAACATGTCTGAGTAGTAATTGTTACCTCCTTTCATCAGTTTAACTCGCAGTCACTCAAGAACACTTGGAGTGGAAAAATCTGTTACCACTGAAGCTGAGACTGGCTGGAAGCACAAACTGCAGAGGGTGGTATTATAGCTCCCCCCCCCCCTTTTTCCTCAGTGTTATAACACTTAATCTTCTAAAGACATTGAGAAGAAAATGGATAAGGTTTTCTTTTGATTTTTACAAGTGACATAAAATACCCTGCTCCTGAAAGGTACATGGGCCTAGTTTATTTTGGAGAAGATTTAGGGTGATGAGCTCTAGTGAGCACAGTCTGATAGATCTGAACACTGATAAGCTCAGCCAATCACAGTAGGATAAGCCCAATTCATTGCCAATCTCTTCAGATTGCTAAAAGAGGCCCAGAAAAATGGTGGGTTTTTTGGTGTTTTTTTTTTCTGTTTCTTATAGAATTACACTCTTTGGACAATGGCCACGTGGACTCACATAGAGATGTCATCTCATGGTTGTTTTTTGTAGTTTCAACCTCAAAGGAGAGGATGCTTCTACTAGAAAGCTGCAGTGTAGCCCAACGGCCACTCGGGAGTGATAGTGTACAATCTTAATAGGGTCCAAACTATCCATATATATATAAAAGCCAAGTGACCAGAACGACGGAGCAACCAGAATGACCAGAACCACAAGTTGCTATGACGTGCACTCTGGTGGCCAACTGGCCCAATCAGGACCCCAATTGCCCCCCCCCAGCCTCCCGAGGCCCCTCCCCTGACCGACCTGGCCCCCGATTGCCCCCCCCCCCACCCTGATCGGCCAGCCAGATCCCACCCATGCACAAATTCATGCACTGGGCCTCTAGTAGTGTACATTTTTCCAAACATATAAAATGGCTGCTCTAGTCAAACTCTTATTTGTACTAAAACATCAACTTTCCATAAGTTATTTAAATGGCTTGTTACAACAATTAAAACAAAACAAATATCACACTAGATAATCTTTGTGAATAACATGACCTAAACTGTGAGCAAATGATAACTAACATCTATTAAAAGCATACTGTTTGCCTGGCATCAGTCAAAGCACTTTGCAAGCGGTGGCTCATTTATAGATCTCAGTAACCCTGTGAGGTAGGTGCTAGTAACATTATCATTTTTAGGTAAGAAGACAAAGCACAGATATATGAAATAATATAAAACGTTACAAAGCTCATACGTTGTGGATTGCTTTCATCGCGTATCCCAGATATTTTGTTATAAAATTCCTACTATTAACAAACCTACCCTGCTTCTATTTGACCCCTGTTACTCTGATGGCTATTATTACTTTTAATACATATTCTAATGTTAGTCTTGTATGTTGACCAATTGTGACTTTTTTGTTCATGTTTATTTACCCCCTGACATCCCCATGATAATGAGTTTCACGAGATATTACAAATAGCATATTACCCCCAAACAAGGATCCTTGAAACAGCTGAAATGTGAGAACTGTGCTTCTAATGCAAAGTTACATTAAGGAATTTAAGGAATAAAATATTCTACACAACACATGTTAAACATTATATCTGTATTATATTAGACTAGAGGCCCGGTGCACAAATTCATGCACGGGTGGGGTCCGGCTGGCCCACCCCAATCAGGGTGGTGGGTGGGGTGATTGGGGGCAGGGCTGGCAGGGGGGAGGGGCCCCGGGTAGTTGGCGGGCCAGCCATGCCCACTGGTCAAACTCCGGTGGAACTCCCTGTTGAGGGGACAATTTGCATATTACCCTTTTATTATATAGGATTGGCTATCTATTGATAAGATGACTTTATGGTGGTCTTGAGGCACACAGACACTGAGACACTATCTCTTTGTCATTAGTGGGCCTCTGAGACTGATGATGCTTATTCTTGGGCTGCAGTTTCCCAACTTTCCTGGGTCTCCACAATGTATATTAAGTCTTACAAGGGACACGTGTTTCTCTCCTTGCTCTTTCCAATGGAACCACTATCTCCTGCCTAGGGATGGCCCTCTCCATCCGGATTCCTCAGGCTGTAATTGTCTTGCTTTCTGTTTTGTGAGAAGCTATAGACTGCCAGTAGCTTCTGTCTGCTTTAAAGCCCTTTATCAGAGGCACATATTATCATTTAAATACTTTTGGAAGTTTCTAGAAGGAAGCACAGAAACAACATTATACAATTTTTTAGTCTTTTGCTGGTGGACCTCATTTTCTTTTCTTCTATTTCTAATATCTTTTCCTTCCTTAGCCCATTCATTTTGAGGACTCTAGCAGACCTTTAGGACCACTCAATCCTTCAACTCTCTGAAACTATACCCTTATATTCCAGACTTGATATAGAATATAAACTTTGTATCTGACTCTTCATCTTCTCTTGCTACCCAAACTCTACCAGGTTTGAACTAGCCTGGCATCAAAGTCTCATTTAGCTTTGTGCCCTCCAGCCCAGGTGTGGGTATGGCCTAGGAAAGCTTTTCCTATGATTGAATTTTTCAGCTTTAATATAATTCTGACATAGTGTGGCCCCATGATCTTTTCCTCCTGGGGTTTATGCCCTTGTATATTCCCCTGCCATACTGCATAGGGCTGCCTCTTCTACCAACAGTATAGCGTGGGAGTGATGGTGTGAGATTTCCCAGGCTTGGGCATAAAAGCTGTCCTGGCTTCTGACTTGCTCTCTCTGCATTCACTGACTCTGGGGATGCCATAGAATGGGGACAGGGAAGCAGCCCCCTGGGCAGATCCATACAGCAAAGAACTGAGGCCTCCTGTCAGCACCCTGCACCAGCTTGCAAGTCAGCTATGAGCCACCTTGAAAACAAAGCCTGCAGCCCCAAGCAAGCAACCTCAGGAGAAGTGCTGAGCAGGGTCCGCCCATCTCAGCTGCTTCTAAGTCCCTGATGCCCAGAAACTGGCACACAGATGCCGCAGCGATTGTTAATGCAGCAGGAGGTGCGTAATGTGTAGAGAGTTCTCATCCTCAGCTGGTTCCTTTCTGTGAGAAACTTTTGGTAATTCCTGTGATTAGTTTGCTGTTATCAAAGAATGTTCTACAACTTCTCCCTCTAGGAAAAGGGTTGAATAGTCTCTTCCTGACCCTCAAATCTATCTCTCAGGCCTGTAGCTGCTGAACAGATGTGCATAGGGTCCTGAGATTATTTATCTCACAAGCTTTGCGAAAGTGCCCCTAGTTTATTTTAAGTAATTTAGAGTGGCCACATTCCCTGTAAAAATACGGGCAATTAGAATCTGCTGCACAGAGGCAAACACTTTTGCAGGTTTGGTGTCAAGGATAACTGGTTTTATTTTTTAAAATATATTTTTATTGATTTCAGAGAGGAAGGGAGAAGGAGAGAGATAGAAACAACAATGATGAGAGAGAATCATTGATTGGCTGCCCCCTGCATGCCCCACACTGGGGATCCAGTCTGCAAACCTGGCACGTACTCTGACCAGGAATGGAACCATGACCTCCTGGTTCATAGGTTGATGCTCAATCACTGAGCCATGCCGGCTGGGCGAGAATACCTGGTTTTAGATCCAGGATTGGCCACTTAGTAACTATGAATATTAAATAATGTGTCCAAGGAATCCAAGGTTACCTCTGAGCCTCAGGTCCTCATCTGTAAAATGGGGAAACTATTATCTTGCAGGTCTGTATGAAGACTAGATCACATACCCTTTAAACAACATTTCAAAAAAATGCAGTGCCATGCAGATAATGGAAATTTAATAAATGATAGCCACCATTAATATTAAAAGAAGACCTTGAACAACAGATAAAAGTTGGAAACTAACTTTTTTGAGGTCAAAAATCCAAAACATGTTTCCGTATCTCTGATTCTGATGCCGAGTAGACCTGGCTCACCAGCAGGAGAGGCAAGAAGAATGCCCACATCTCACCGGCAGGTCCTGGAAACAGCATGAGCCACTTGAAAGCCACACGGGGGACTCTGGTTGAGGTGTCTCAACCTCAGCACTATTGATGTATTGGGTTGCGTACGTCATTGTGGGAGGACCACCCTGTGCCTTGTGGGATGTTTAATAGCATCCCTGGCCTCTACCCCCTAGATACCTCTAGCACCCACTCCCTACCAATTGTGACAGTCAAAATCCCCAGTATCTCCAGCCATTGTTAAATGTCCCCCTACAGGGCAAAATCTCTCCTGATGAAGAACCGCTGCTGGAGTCCAACATTCTCCCCTTTACTGAGAATGTCACTGGAGCCCAGAGAGGATGTGTACTTGGGCCAAGGACACAGAGCTTGAGGCTGCAGAGCCAGCTGTAGACCCTTCTAGAGCTCTATTGCTATCAAGACATTTGAAAAGCAGCCAGGTGGCCTTGACCATATTAAGTGGAAGAAGTAAGAAAATTATCATTAAAGAGACGTAAGTACTGGAGCCAAACCTATCATTAGGGTGGGTCTCTGCTAGGGAGAGTCCCAGGTGCTGTCTTATTTAAGAACCCTGCAGGTAGGGATTGAATGAGTTAACACCAGCAAGTGTATGGCATAGTGTGTGTGATGCAGAGGAAAGTGACCAGAAATGATGAGCTTTCTCCTTCCTGTCCTGATAATAGTTTGGGCTTGATGCAGTGGGCCATGGGGAACGATAGCCTACTTTTTATAGGTCAGTGACATTATCATAGAGGAAGAGTGACATTCTACCTAAAGCTCATGTCTCTTGCTTCGTACTGGGAAGGTGCCCTATGTCTGGGGGACATATGCCCCCGGGGACTGGCATGCTGCCTGCTCCCTAAGTGTCCCCAATTACCATTTCCACCCACCAAGGAGGCCACTATCTCCAGAGACGATCAGGACATAATGAGCCCGGTGCCAGGAGTGATTAAAACGAATGACACTGCAGCCTGGCAAGGTGGCGGGGCAGAGGGAGGTGGCGCAAGAGATTGGCTCCTCTTAAATGCAGCCCAACGTTGAATAATACAGCGGCTTCCCCCCTAGCTGTCTGAAGGCAACCCTTTGGGAAGCTGGTCACCCTCCAGTGCCTCCGGGATGGGGTCACCAGGGCTGGAACACACTTTCTGAATTGAAGCAGTGAACTGTGAAATAGGAATCACTGACAGCTCTTAAGTATATCAAGAGAACAGCCCTATTCCTTAATACAGAGCCACTAATAGACATCTAGAAACCTATAAAACAGACAATTCCTCTATATCATCCTAGTTAAATCAATGTAGTTATATTACCCTCATCATTTTCCCTTTACCGTTTATTACATTTTGCCACAGTAATTTATTTTTTCATATCCATCAGCCGATTAAAGACTTTATTCTGAAGATACACATCCTTGTGACCTACTTGAGACTGACCTAAACCGTTAAGTAGAAGCAATTTGGTGGGGAAGTTTTTCTTCCTCTCTCTCTCTCTCTCTCTCTCTCTCTCTCTCTCTCTCTCTTCTTATTCCAGGAAGATTAATATTCTAGCATTTACAAACAAGAACATAGACTTACATTGTTTTTTGTGTGTGTTTTTTTTTTTTTTTTTGCAACATCCCTTTATAGTTCTTGAGACAACTTCTTAACCTCCCTACAATGTATTTTCATCAATTCCTCTGAGTCTTTTCAGGCTTTCTTTCCGCCTCCTTCCCTCTCCCTTCTTCTTCTCCCTGTTCCCGAGTTGCATGTGAGCACCTGATTAAATAGATATTCTAGACCCCCAGGCCCTGCTGGCAGCTGCAGATCCAGGGCTCACCTGGGTCCTTCCTGCACCTCTGCCCTTGGAGCAGCAGCCAGGGCCCACCTGGTAGATAGAGGAGTGGCTGCTTTAAATAGGCCATTGAAACCACCTTCCCCACAAAACTGCCCAGGGCTGCCATGTTTCTGCTCCTTTGAGGAGAAACTATGAAAATCAGCAAAAGAGAGCTAGAGTGCTCTCCTGGACAGATAAAGCATGAAGTTGTCATCGTTCGCCAACCCCGTAATGTATCGTTAAGTGGGAGCGAAGAGCAGAGCGGTGTATCACAGAAGAAAACACTTGGGTGAACAGTGTTGTTAGGGGTGGAGTGAGATTGTCACTAGCTGTCTAGTTTGTCAAAGGACAGGGTTCGAGGGGTCCTGGGGAGTCAAGATGAATCATGAGGACGCTGACCTGGTCAGACACAGGAAAGGAAAACATTTAAATAGATGGCTGATTTCTTCATTAAGACAAGGATTTCATGAACACTGTGCAGTGGTTTTCAGACTTCCTTTGGCCACACGATTCTTTCTGAATTGGATGCTTACAGGGACGATCCAAAGAGGAAAAATCAAAGCTCCTCTGACTGGGAAGAAGAAGTAGGCCCAGGAGCCCCACAGGGCCTTTGCAAAACTCAAGCAGGAAACTCCGCTCTATGTCTCATATGGGAATGTTTCTGTTAACATCGTAACTTCCTTACTGAAAAGAGAACTCACGTAGACATAGAAGCATAGCCAGGCATAACTTCAGCATATTAGTTACTGAACGTGGCTGGCTGAGAGGTTATTCATACCCTGAACTCACTCCACCGAGGCATACTCTGATTTCTCCTTCAAAGTCAATTTCAACGTCATCTCCAGAAATCTTGCTGCCAGTCCTGAGTCTGATTTAAACAGGTACATGTCATCTTTGCTCTTATAGCACCCTGGTGTATGATTCTACCTTAGCTCTTTTCATTCCCTACCTCACTCATTGTGGGTGTCACCCCTGCACTGTGGGCTTCTGGAAACGAAAGACAATAAGTGTCTCATTTGATTTGGTATTTCTGGCACATAATGGCCTGCTTGGCCCATCGCTGCTTCTCAATCCAGTTCTGCTAAGAAAATAAATGAATGAACAAATGTTTGCCAGCCGTGTTTGATTCTACCACTTTAGATCAAATACCCTAGTCAATGGCCCCCTCCTCCAGATTCTGGACCCTACAAACCATTTCTCTTTAAATCACACGTTCATACTGCATATGTGCTAGACTGTGCTCCATCTTTTCAAAGTACCACCTCTCTCTCACTCCTAGAGTCAACACTTTGCCTTGTGGCATTTGTCATCAATTTTCTCTGGCATTTACTTATGTTCCAACTGGGCCATGTGTGTGTGTAAACACCCCTTTGTCATATGTATTTCCCAGCGATAGGCCTTTGCAAGCTTTCATAGGCAGTAATTAGTTGGTGCCAGAGCTTGACTAAGATGAGATGGGCATCTTTAATCATCCCTTTGCACATGGATACCTGGAGAGATGAAATGACTTAAAAGTAACCATGACTTAGATCTGTGTTCAGGATTGGTAAAGGGATTTAGTGCTTTCTAGACTTATGCTTTAGCTTCCAGGCCCTGCTGCCTCAAATAAATTACATATTTATTCAAGGAAACCACATTCATAACATTTCGCTGATACAGAAATCCTGTCCATACTCATAATTTCTCATAGTCAACCTACCTTCTGCCACCCACATCCTCGCTCCTTAAATGCAATGCTTTTTGGAGTCCATTGGATCTTTTGTCTAGGATTTTATGCCACAGTTCTTTGTAATTAAGTATATAACTGAATCTTGCTAACATTCCTCATGTGATCTTAACTGTAAGAAAATTAAGTGACTATAACAGAAACACACATACACACAAGGTCTGTTTCTTAATTTATCCTGAAACCAAACTCAATCTCAAATCAAAACCTTAACTTGAATCCAATGAATACAAATTTTCAAAAAAATAAGCTAAATATAACAGTTCATACTTTAATGAATATCACCAACCAATGACTTTAAGATTAGCCAGTTAACAGTATTAACAGTATAATCCTTACCTGTTATAGAACCATCTCTGGCAATCCACATAGTCCTAGTTATTTTCTAGTCTATATTTATACACAGATATTCATGCCAGTTGTTATGGATATCGATACTTGCAAAAAGCAATTAACAAGCAGCCGCCTTAAGTCATTTCCTGCATAAAGAACCATAAGTAAATATATATTCCTCAACCCCGGTTTCCAGAAACCTCAATATATCCCATTGTTTCAATAGAGTGATATATATGACATTTACCAACCCTGCATGTCAGTGGTTGTTCTATGCATCCTACATATGCAAACTCTTGTGTTCCTTATAGCAACGTGAGGAAACTCAGATGCATTGCAGTTAAGGAGCTTGCCCAAGGTCACCTTCATGGTAGCCGAAAGATCTTGGATTTGAATCTGGCAGTCTAGCTATAAAGCCCACAGCTCAAAATAACTTACAATAATGGTACTTAATTATATCTCCCCTGAAACTTCAAACTGGTGGGATCTTGCCACTCAGAATGTGATATTATAGAGCAATAACATCAGTATCACCTGAGAGCTTATTAGAAAAGCAGCATCTTTCCTTGTCCATGTGGCTCAGTGGCTGAGTGTCACCCATGAACCAGGAGGTCACAGTTCCATTCCCATTTAGGGCACATGCCTGGTTGCAGGCTCCATCCTCAATGGGGTCGTTCATGGGGAGTTTTTTGAATGGGAGTGAGAAAACTTGAGGCAGGTGATATTTGTAGGAGGCAGATGATATTTCTCTCTCATCGATGTTTCTATGTCTCTAACCCTTCCACTTCCTCTCTCTAAAATCAATAATATATATGTGTGTGTGTGTGTGTGTGTGTGTGTGTGTGTGTGTGTGTGTGTGTGTATTTAAAATGCAGCATCTTGGTCCATTTGCAGACTGACTGAATCAAAGCCTCCTTTTCACCAAGTGATTCCCATGCAAGTTAGTGTGTGAGAAACCCTGGTGTAGGTTTCCTCTAGTGGTGCAATCACACAGGCACACTAAGAAGTCACAAGGCCCTGGGTATTCAGAAGGAATTTTTTAAACCACCACACATACATGAGCACTGTTTTCTATGTGTACAGTTTCACACTTAACCACGAGGAATTTCATGAATGATTGCAAAGCTCATCATGTTAACAGATGGCCTTGGTCACACACACAGTTGCATACTCAGTTTCAGAGCTTCGACATGCGTTCCTTCGACTCTGTCTTTCATTAGCGAGCATAAAAATTGCCTAACAATTGGGTTTGTTGGTGACACCATTGTCAGTTATTTAAGAACTAGGGGCCTGGTGCACGAAATTCGTGCACTGGGTGTGTGTGTGTGGGGGGGAGTGTCCCTCAGCCCAGCCTGCCCCCTCTCACATACTGGGAGCCCTCAGGCGTTGACCCCCATCACCCTCCAATCGCAGGATCGGCCCCTTGCCCAGGCCTGACGCCTCTGACAGAGGCGTCAGGCCTGGGCAGGGGACCCTCATTTCCCCCCATCACTGGTTCTGCCCCCAGCCCAGGCCTGATGCCTCTGGCCCAGGCATCAGGCCTGGGCAGGGGACCCCCAGACCCCTCCGATTGCTGGCTCTGCTCCTTGCCCAGGCCTGATGCCTCAGCCAGAGGCGTAGACCCCCATCACCCTCTGATCACCTGATTGGCCCCTTGCCCAGGCCTGACACCTCCGCCAGAGGTGTCAGGCTTGGACAGGGGACGCCCATCTCCCCCCAATCACTGGCTCTCACCCCTGCCCAGGCCTGAGGCCTCTGGCCCAGGAATCATGCCTGGGCAGGGGACCCCCATCTCCCTCTGGTCGCTTGCTCCACCCCCCGCCCAAGCCTGATGCCTCTGACCCAGGCTTCAGGCCTGGGCAAGGGGACCATCATATCCCCCCAATCCCAGGCTCAGCCCGCCGCCCAGGCCTGATGCCTCGGCCAGAGGAGTTGACCCTCATCACCCTCCGATCACCAATCACCGGATCGGCCCCTTGACCAGGCCTGAGGCCTCCGGCAGAGGTGTCAGGCCTGGGCAGGGGACCCCCAGCTCCCCGCGGTTGCAGGCTCCGCCCCTGCACAGGCCTAACGCCTCTGGCTGAGGTGTCCGGCTCGGGCAGCGGGGACCCGCAGCTGTAGTGGCCCCGTGATCGTGGGCTCCGCTTTAGGCCCAGGAAAGGGACCCCTAGCTCCCGGGACTGCCAGCTTCGACCGTGTCCAGCTCCCATTGCTGGCTCCACCCCTACTTCCTGCTATCACTGGCCAGGGCGGAAAAGGCGTCTGATTCTCTGATCATGGCTGGGGGGCAGGGCAAAGGCGGCCCCAGCTCTTAGCTCCCCCCTGGGTTTCCGATCACTGTCAGTGGCAGGGGGCTTCTTCCTGCTTTCCCTTTCGCCTCCCTGCATTGTGCCTACATATGCAAATTAACCGCCATCTTGTTGGCAGTTAACTGCCAATCTTAGTTGGCAGTTAATTTGCATATAGCCCCGATTAGCCAATGAAAAGGCTATCGTCGTATGCCATTTTTCTCTTTTATTAGTGTAGATATTTGGCAAAAGTGTACCCACTTAGTGGAATGTGGGAACTGAGCTGCATCCATCCGAGGCTACAGAACGAGTTGACTTCTGCCTGGGTCTTGGGTATGATGGACCGTCCAGAGTCAGCAGCCCTTTACTGTAGCAACTGACAATGCAAGCTGCCATGTCTGTAGTTTTCCTATCGATGTGCAGACAAGGAAATGCTCCTGAATCTGTTGTGAGGATTGCCCTTATATTACTAGATTATCTTTCTCTTCAGATGTGAGCACTTTAAAGAGGGAGGCGGCCAAGAGGTCCTCCACTCTATTGCAAGGTTCTCTTAAGTGGCAGGTGGATGTGCGAGGCCAAGTTTATCTGACTTGTGCTCTCTCCTCTTGCCTCTCTACCAAGTGTGAGAAAATTACCTTTTTTTTTTCCTTGTGAAACTGCTGTTTATATCTCTTGAACCTCAGGCAAGGGCATTCAGAATGTACAACATAAGGGAACAGAGCTAAAAGTGAGATTGGGGTGAGAATGAGGGGGGAAAATGAGCACTCTTTTTCCCCTTCCCCAGGTTTAGAAAATATTCCTCATTTTTTTTTTTTTTTTACATCTCAGTGTCATTATTAAATGTGTTGAAGTTGGAAGAGATCTTTCTGATCACATATTAGAAATGTAATAGTTTTAGAAATGGACACCCAGGCAGGTTAAATGACTGGCCACGCTAGTCTGTGACAGAACCAAGCCTAGAACTCAATCTCACTCCCATACAAAAAACTTCCCAGGAACCTGTACTGCCTTTTTGCATTCGTTTAAATCACAAGTTGCTTCTCTAGTGACCCAATGCATAGCAAATCAGACCAGGAACACTTAGTTACACATTGTGATCATCGATAAACGTGTGCAAGGGCCCCTCAGTGGAGCTACGTCTGCTGACCCCTTACTTCCTTCTAGCTTTCCCCATGCGTGGCCACCCAATCCTTTCCACTTCGCACACTTTTCAGGGTCTTACAGCATTCATTGAAGTTGTAAGAGGACATAGAGGTCACCAGTCCAAGGATATCCAACTGCATGCTCCAGAGGCTGAGGTTTCAAAGGAAATGCTTTAGAAAACACCTTTCTCAGGTGTGGGAGTGGGTGAGTCACCCACTTCCACCAGAACAGCTTCTCTTTCAGCAGTGTTACATCTTGTGGTTTTACATAAGACTAGAGGCCCGATGCACGAAATTCGTGCAAGGGGCTCAGCCCTCGCAGGCATGGCTTCGTCCAGAAGGTGGTCCTGAAGGATGTCCAGAAGGTTGTTCGGTTGCCTGGTCTAATTAGCATATTATGCTTTTATTATTATAGATACTGTTTAAAAATGGGTTCCAGTGCTTCTGAGATGGAGGGCTAATGGGCCTAGTCAGCCCCTTCACTGTTCCAATATTTTTCAGGTAAGAATAGCTGAGGCCCAGCTAGGCTTAAGAAACCCATGCAAGGTTACACAGCTCAATTTCACTGTGGCTATGGTGAGGAACAAGCACAGAGGACATATTTTCTCAACCAAAACACCAGGGCACAAGGCCTGACAAATCCAAGTACACTTATGGGGACAACAGGCCAGAATATTTAAAATCGAGACAGTCCCAGAAAACCCATAATATATGGTCACTCCAGGAATAAGCGAGAACATTTCCGGACCCTGAGACCAGCTTGAATGACGGGTGAATGAACTATGGTACAAAGTCACAGAGGGTGACTGCTACTTCTTTGCTATTTTCTGCATTCTTTGATATATGATGGGACCTGCCAAATCCTATTGATTTTACTGATGTTTTCTGTATTAAGATTTATTTCCTAATGGCTCCTGAGAACTTCTTGGCTGGCCAGCCCCTCAACTTCTGGAATGTTTGAGGAAAGCGGGGGCCAGGAGAAAATGATTCAGTAACTCACCTGACTTCTGAGAATTCCAGTCGGAGGGAGTCCTGTGGGGTGGCAGTAACTAGAGTTTTAATGCCGTCCCTGTGAGCAGCTACAGATAATATATGTGTGCCTTAAATTTCGTAAGAGCTTCTAACTGCCACAGCACAGGGTGCTCAAGGGACATATTCTCTAAAATAAATGAATAAATACAATGGGAAAAAAACATGTGATATTGGTACATATTCTCCCAGCCTTGATGGCCCTGCTCAAAATATAGTGCTGCTGTGCATTAAAGATATTACTTATGTAATAACACACAGCATCCTCAGAGCCCACATCTCAGCCAACGTGATGACTGTCAACAGCTGGGAGCTCTGCGGTGACACAGCTGTGCTGGGCTGGTGCACAGGCCAGCCCAGGAGGCACGAGTACTATTTTTACTCAGCAGAGGCCAGAGTGGCTGATCTTTCTTGCCAGAAGGGAGTTACAGTTTTTCTTTTCTCTCAGTGTTTTTGTGTTTCGTTTTGGTTCTTTCAGTTCCCCGGACTCCCCAAGAAAAATCTGGATTAAGGGATTGCTGCACTGACATTCAATCAATCTCATTACTTTGAAAGCAGAGCTTTCTCTGGCCAGTAGGAGGGAGCAGGTCCAATTTTTCTCAGCTTAACATTTGGGCAAGTCCTGCTTCCTCCAACTTAAGGATGCAAATAATTAATAATAATAATAATAATAATAATAATAATAATAATAATAAATGAGTAGATATAAAATGTCCAAATTAAACATTTTGTCCTTGGGGGAGTTAAGCTCATGGGATACATTTTGAAGATGGATTCAGAAATTCAGAGTTGGCTTCATGGGCAGGCACCTGTGCAGTCACACAAGGCCCCCCTCTTAGAAGGGCTGCCATCTTCAAATTCTCACTAAGTCGTGAGCACGGGGCCCTGATATTTCATTCGACACTGGAGCTGACAAATCAAGTCTCCAGTCCTGCAGGGGGCCCCACGCCTGCACTTCAGACACTCCTAGTTATGCTCTCTCATCCCTTTATGGTCTACAGCTGGGATCTGGAGTCACACATGCTATCGCTTGCTAGCTGTTCCCTTTAGGGTGAGGTGCTACTCTTCCCGAATCTCAGTTTCTTGGTCTTTGTAATGGGGATGGCAATATGATCTATCAGGCCACTTGGGAGGATTAAATGCAACAACGTACCTATAGTGCTTACTGTAGCCACTGTCAAGAGTATGATCACAGATATGTGTTGGCTAAATGAGCAGGAATAAAATCATCTCATAGGGTCCTAGGATTTCTGTAGAACTTTGTCTGAAATAAAAAAAAAAACTCCTAAACTCCCATGAGATTAAAACAGGCTTCTTTTGTCCTGCCATCTGTGCTTTCCTATTTTATATATAGTTTAATCCCAAAAGCCTCACTGAATAGTCCAGGAATCAGCAGGCTTACCTTTTAAAGATGAAGAATGTGGGAGCCAAAACTGTAGATCAAAACTGACCAATAGCCAAACCGGTTTGGCTCAGTGGATAGAGCGTTGGCCTGCGGACTGAAAGGTCCCAGGTTCGATTCCGGTCAAGGGCATGTACCTTGGTTACGGGCACATTCCCAGTAGGAGGTGTGCAGGAGGCAGCTGGTTGATGTTTCTCTCTCATCGATGTTTCTAACTCTCTATCCCTCTCCCTTCCTCTCTGAAAAAAATCAATAAAAAATACATTAAAAAACAAACAAACAAAAAAACTGACCAATAAAGAACTTAATGCTCTGGGACCTCAAGGCTATTTCCACTTTTATCTCCCACCTGCCCACCATCAAGACCACAGATTGGTTCCTGCAGTGATGGGCGGAGCTGGTACTTTTGTGGGTGTGCACCCCCATGGTGAGCATTTACTTCAGAGAATAAACATTCGTTTAGTTTTGTTTCTCTGGATCTGTGTGTTGATCACATTATGAAGACTAAGGTAATTAATAAAATGTATCATTTAGTCATATCTATTAGTGTTTAGAGATATGTGACCCAGAGGTTCCGATCTCAAACAAGCTGAAGAGATAATTTGAAAATAATTCAGAATCTTTAGAAGAGAATAGAGCGTGGTCACACTTATAAATACAAGAAACTACGAAGATCACAGCAGTACTTTCCAAATCCCCTCCTTCCGCCCAGCTGCCTCCATCACTCCCTTCCACCACATGTAGTCTTCTCCTCAGTTTTAGACCAAGAGCTCTTTGTCTTTTTCCATTTCTCCTTCTCTCCTGGTGCCACACAAGGAGAAGCCCAAACTGGTCAGCATGGCAAGACATGACTCTTAAAGACCGAGGAACGAAAGAATTGAGAGGAAGTTGGTGTCAGAGGAAAGGTGGAAGGAAAGGTCAGTGCTAAACTTTTTGTCCTGTCACATATGATAGCAATAACATCTGTTATAATGGTCCACCACATATGGGGTAGTCACTACAATTGTATTTGACAAACCCCATCCTACTTATCTTTACCACCATTTTATAAAATGGGTTGTTTACCAGAAGAAATAACAGTCAAACGAGACCCAAGACAGGCTGACTCCGAAGCACATGAGATAGTCTTTCAACGTGCAGCAGTTCCTTGGAAAACATTGCCTGCATGGCTAGTCTATGCGGGGCTTTTTAATGGGCTCTGTGACGTTTGACGTGGCCCCTAATTCCAGGAACTTAAAATCAAGTACAAAAGATTAGTTAGGCCTGAGCGAAATGTCTGCGACGTAAGAAGATCATGATTAGTGGCTCATGAATGGCGTAGACAACAAATGCCAAGCATAGTAACATCCTTTTAGGGGAGAAGTCTAGGTCTGTCATTGGAACATCTTTCTCAGAATTATGCAGGGCAGAATTGCATTCTGGGACCTGGACTTCAGAGATGTCAGTTGCCACTGTAACGAAGCATGTTATGTACCGATGTCATGTCATATCGAAAATAATTAGTCCAATGTGTGCTGTTTGTTTCTGGCTTGACTTACGTCTTTCTATAAAATGAAATACATTCCATCCAATATTCTTCTTAAGTCAAGTATAACTCCTTGCAACTTTGGGGTCTAATCCAAGGTTGACTCATTTCACAGTTTATACCTCTGGAAATACCTGGAAGGAGTTGGGAAAGCAGCAGATTTAAGTATTTGCTAGTTTGCAGTACTCTAGCCCAAGATAACTGCACTGCACCCAGCTGATATCTGTGCCTGTGCTGTGCTGCAGTGGGGACCCAGATCCTGTACTCTATGCATTGTGCCCTTTCCACATTTTTATTTTTTTTAAATATATCTTTATTGATTTCAGAGAGGAAGGGAGAGAGAGATACAAACATCAATGGTGAGAGAGAATCATTGATCGGCTGCCTCCTGAACACCCTGCACTGGGGATCGAACCTGCAACCGGGCATGTGCCCTGACTGGGAATTGAACTATGACTTCCTGGTTCATAGGTTGGTGCTCAACCACTGAGCCATGCTGCCTGGGCCCAGATTTTCTTAATTAATCACAGCCTGGTATGAAGAAATAGCTAAGCATCTGGAAGAATTTAAATTTAGGTTGAGCCTTAAAGGATGAGGATGTGGATACAGGAAGGGGAAGGCAAAGACATTTATAAAGACACAGCTTCAGAAGAAAGATAGATGGGGAGGTCCCCAACAAAGTGGTTAATGATGGAGACATATGACAGCAAAGTCAAAATTACACAGTTAGACTGGTATTATGTGTTAAAAATTTAAAAGGTAGGATATGGAATCTTGCATTGATTTTAAAGTCCAGTCCTATAGATTCCTGAAGCAGCAGAGGAGGGCAGGAGGGAGACTTGGAAATATACAGGCACATGAATTATTATGAACATGCAGATTAGTAGCTACTGGGACAGGTTGATGGTGGTAGGCTGCTCTTGGAGCTACATGGCTGTGTGCAGTAAATACTATTGCCTGCACTTAATAATTATAGCCTAGCCAGTGTTGCTCAGTGATTGAGCACCAACCAATGAACCAAAAAGTCACTGGTTCGATTCCCGGTCAGAGCACATGCCTGGGTTGTGGGCTTAATCCCCAGCAGGGGTTGTGCAGAACGCAAGCTGATTGATGATGTTTATCTCTATATTGATGTTTCTATCTCTCTTTCCCTCCTCCTTCCTCTCTCTCTAATAAATCAATAAAAACATCTATATATATATATATAAAAGCCTAATATGCAGATTGTCTCCTTGGGTGGAAGTTTGATCGACCGAGAGCTCGACCGCTTGCTATGATGTTCACTAACCACCAGGGGGTGACACGGAACAAAGGGAGGTCCGGGCCGGTGGCCAGCAGCCGCTAGGGACCCTATCTGTGCTTGAATTTCGTGCACTGGGCCTCTAGTATTTGCAAAAAACAATGATGATAGTAATACTATCATCATAATAACAGTCATAATACCAAACAATAAGGGTAGCTAACATTTCTTGAGTACGTATTCTTTGCCAGGGACCCTTCTAGGAAGTTTAGGAACGTAGCTGAGTTGTCTAAGTTTGCACAGCTGTTAGGAAGTGACAAAGCTGAAATGCATCCTTTGATCTTGATTGTAAACCCAGACCCCTTCTCACAACGCTGTAATAGATGGACTTAACACACATACTGCTTGTAGATAGGACTTACGAAAATGCATGTTGCTCTTTGATTGTGAGCTTTATTGTAAACTGTGAACTTCTGGAAGGAATGTCTGTCTGCTTTTGTTTCACGCAGAGGCAAACTGCATTTTCACAGGGAGCCATGGAGACAAGACACCTGGTCCCAACGCGATGCCCTTCTGCTGGTCACCCTCTCTGGTAGGCAGGAGAGCTCTTCCGAGACTTAGGGGAGCCTTTGTTTAGCTCTTAAATACCAGGTTGGAATTTACACGTTTAGCCCATGTGCCTCCTGCTGAACAAAGGTCTTTCCATTGCGGGGGGGTGAAGGCGGAGGCGCTGAGAAGGGCCGAGAGGGGTGACGCTGGGCATTGCCTGTGCTCGGGGAAATCTTCTGTGTGAACTGACAAGCTAATGGTCTGGGCTCTCTTCTCTCTGACTTGCTGCTTTCTTTATGCAGCAGTTGCTTTTTCTCCTGACACTGCATGAGGCTCCAGGGATAAAGCAGCTTAGAAGAGAAGGTGGGATTTGTCCACGGCCTTTGCATCAGGAGGCAGCCAGTCGGGGTGAGAAAACAAGTGCCCTTCTCAGCGGGGCCTGCAGCGGCCCTTTGCTGAGGCTGGGCTCCCAGCTGCCTTTCTTTCCCGCTCCCTCCTCTCTCTCACCTCCCTCACCCCACTTATTTTTAACAAGACGACGTTGGGGAGGTTCACAGACCAACCCAAGCGAAGCCTGTGTGTGGAGATGTGCAGGGGTGAATTCTGGAGACCTTGGGACCATTTCACTTGCAGGAGGTGGGGGTGGAGGGTAGAGGGTGCGATGGTTGGTCCTACCTGACCAAAGAGAGAACTGGAAACTCCCAGACAGCTCTTGGGGATCGTGGGCACACAGAATTTTAGCCAGGGAATTTTCATTTTACGCAGATCCTCGGGCTTAGATTTCCCCCAGGGTGGGGTGTGGCAGAGCAGGGAGCAGGGAATAAATCGCCTGTGAATCTCTGTACTTTGGTTTCCAAAAGCCCAAACCATGAAGCAGACTATGCCTGCGCCTGGGAAGCATGCTGTTCCCTCTGAGTGAGTGTCTCTGAGGAAAATGCCTGGGATCATTAAGAGAGAAAAGGGTTCCTTCCTCATCCCCCCCCCCCCCCCAATGGCAACAACTGATTCCCCTGGGCTAAAGCGGGAAGACAGACATAGGAGAAAAGGGGAGAAAGGGGCTCAGGAGAGCCCAGGGGGAGAGGACCCAGGGGGAAACATCGCTGATTGAGTGCCCAGATGTTCTGTGGGAGAAGAGTCGGGCAGTGGTGAGGAGATGGAGAGATGGCCGCCCACCTGAGTACCACTGCTGGCCACCGCCTTCTCTCAGCGCCTGCTCAGGAAGGAGGGGACTCCCATCCAGCACCTGCGCAGTGACTGCCCAGCAGCCATCTACAGGGTATGACTTGGCTTGACCCCTGACCATTGACCCCACAGGGGAAACTCCCACCATGCACTGCTCCAAGGCATTTGGACATCCCAAGAGGAGGAGCAGGGCAAGGTTACCTTGCAGAATTGTGGGAGAAAACATGTGTCCTTGCAGGAGCAGAATTGTGGGAGAAAGCATGTGTCCTTAACCATTGAGCAGAGCTATCCTCCCCAAGGACACATGCTGTAGAAATCTGTCCACTTCTGACCCATAGTAACTTTTGTAGCAGCACAGCAATGGCTACTGTCACCATATGTCCCAACCCTCAAAACTGGACACGATCCTTGTTACAGGACTTGCCTGCCACAGTGAGTCTCAACCTTTTTCATCTCCTGGCACCATAAACTAATGACTAAGATTCTGCAGCACACCAAAAAAATGTATTTTTTTTTTCTTGCTGATCGGACAAAACATAGGTATGATTTGGATTTGTTCATACTAAATGACTTTGTTATGTTGGCTGTTGTCGTTTTATTTTATGTGACAAGCTAAGGGAAAAGAGGTCACTGCCCCTGACTAAATAGTCAGGCATTGCAGGAATTTTTCAAAAATTCTTGCGGCACACCATTTGAAAATTGCTGGCCTCCAAGAAGGAAATTTTAAATTGGGACTGTCTCAGAAATCCACATTTATGGTTTGGCCTCTTGTCCTGAGGCAGAGGTGATTTTCGAACAGGACGTAGAAGCAATTCTATGAATTCCTGAACTGCTCAAGCAAAAACATACATATGTCTGCCATCTGCAGAAAAATTGCTTGGAGATAGAATTGTCTTCCCTACACGCGACCAGCAAGTGCGTTTTTCTAGGTAGATGTCGATTTGAGGCAGGGCCCGGCTGTCTGTGCTTCACAGGTTCTGCCAGGAAACGTGTGTCCTCCTCGGCTGCAGAGCCCACACAGTCAAATCAATGTTGACTATTCAGAAATCAAGAGGACACGCAAATACCCGGGTTTTGCTTCTTTTGAATAACAGGGAAATCGGCAACATTGAACCACATTATCATGTGCTGCTCCCTTGAGTTCCGGCAGCTCTGAGGCTCACAGCGCCCTCTAGTTTTGACTGCAGTTGTGTTTTTAAGAGAGGAAGGCAGAGGTAGAGAGAGAGAAACATCAATGGAGAGAATCATTGATCGGCTGCCTCCTGCACACCCCCTACTGAGGATGGAGCCAGAAACGCAGGCATGTGCCCTGACCTGGAATCAAAATGTGACCTCCAGGTTCATGGGTTGATGCTCAACCACTGAGCAACACCAGCCAGGTCTGACTATATCTTTGATACTGAGGCTCACCAGCACCCTCTAGTTCTGACTGCATCTCTGACAGGGAGGCAAGGCTACGTGTCATTGGTCACTGGAATCATGCTTCTTCTTTTCACACTCAACCAACTCTTTCCTTGTCTGTTACCGTTCAAGTCCCCGAGAACATTGTGATTTTGTCTCAGAGCAAGAGCTTCTGCTCTTGGCCTTTAGCAGGTGTTTGGATTTGGACTTGAGTGCTTAGCTGTGAGCCCCCACGGGCTGGTCACCTCCTCATCTGAGAAATATTTGTGAGAATTTGCTTGTGTTTGGAAACAATACCTTCAATTGCATTAGGGTTTGTTTTAAAATATGTTTTTATTGATTTTTAGAAAGAGAGGAAGGGAGAGGAGTAGAGGGATAGAAACATCAATGTGAGAGGGGCATCACTGATCAGCTACCTCCTGCACGCCCCCTCCTGGGGATGGAGCTCACAATCTGGGCATGTGCCTTAATCGGGAATCCAAAGGCCACCTCTTGGTTCCTGGGTGGACGCTCAACCACTGAGCAACACCAGCAGGAGAGGTTTTTTTGTTTTGTTTTGTTTTTTCATTTAAATCTCCACACTGTTCATCCTAGGCCTCAAAAATGATAGTGGTGTGCGGGGCAGAGACAAGACTCATTAGCCCTATAACCTGGAGCTTCTAACCTGTCAGAGATTTCCCCAGCTATACTCACTCTTAAATTGTGCTGCACCTTCGAGGTGGATTCCATTTGGGCTCTGCATATTGCCCACTCAGAGCTGACTTAAGTCTTCTGTACTCCCTCCTCCCATGCATATAACTATGTGGTTTCTTGCCGATTATGCAGCTCTAAAGAACAAATTTGTCTGAGGCTGCCTACCAACTCTGTGGCTTGGAATTATGCCTAATGTGCTTGACAATTAATTGTGTGACTTTAGACAAGTAACTTGCCCGGCTAGTACTTCCCTTTCCTTTTATAAAATAACACGAGACCTGCATGTGGGAGGCAACTGATTGGATGTTTCTGTCTCTCCCTCTCCCTTCTGCTTTCTCTAAAATCAATAAAAAATATATTTAAAAAAATAAGACTACACATAGACTGACCTGTATTTATTCATTCAAGTGACTCATTCAAGTGATATGCATCAAATACCTTCTATAGCACAGTCACTGTCCTAGGGGCTGAGTATATAAGGGATGAAAAAGATAATGTCACCACTCTTGGGCATCCTAAAGTTTACAAGCAAAGTTTTATATCTTTATATCTATTTACCTATTATTATCTGCCATAATTTCCAATAAGGATCTATACATGTAGAGTATAAAATATGTCCATATTATTTAAAAAGCAGTGTGATAAGGGCAAGGATAAATGTGCATTAAAATGTGAACAATCATTGAGTACCTGCCTTTGAAGCAGACAGGGGTGACTTCAGAGTAAAAGGTAACATTTATGTCAACTATAATTTTTTTTAAAAAAATTTAAAGGTGAGTTTTGGGTCTTTTTTAAAACATGAACAGAATCCTGCAGGGACTCAAGGCTAAGGGGGCATCATGTGTGAAACCAGGAAGCATACATCAAAATGTTTGAGATGGCCGAAACCGGTTTGGCTCAGTGGATAGAGCGTCGGCCTGCGGACTGAAGGGTCCCGGGTTCGATTCCGGTCAAGGGCATGTACCTTGGTTGCGGGCACATCCCCAGTGGGAGATGTACAGGAGGCAGCTGGTTGATGTTTCTCTCTCATCGATGTTTCTAACTCTATCCTTCTCCCTTCCTCTCTGTAAAAAATCAATAAAATATATTTAAAAAAATGTTTGGGATGTAGGAGCTTTGGGGTGGCTGAAGTGGGATGGGAAGTGGGCAAGAAAAGGGCTGCAGGTATGTAGATCATGCTCAGTGTTTTATTTTTAGTTATTTTTTAAATCTTCCTTGTTGAAAGCATTACATATGTCCCCCTTTTCCCCCCCCAATGCTTAGTGTTTTAGAAAATCATTCCTTTGGGGGTATTTACACATTAATACTCATTTATACATGCATCCTTATATAGTCTGGAATATTTTGCTGTTGTTCTGTTAAGAACCGGAGATCATTTATCCTCTCCAGTTTTCATTTCAAAACCAAAATTTTTCAGCAATTGAGCTAACACGTGAAGCACTGGTGGGAAGCAATGCATAAATTATGCTTGCCTAGTGTTCCTCCAAACGTTTGGGTTGCGGAAAATAAATACTCATCAGAAACAGAGAGGTACCTTGCAGCAGATACGGGAGGAAGGCAACCCAAGGAAACAAAACACGAAAGGCTCCAGCAACCTCATTCTCCTGCGCTCCACCAGTAACCACGGGGGATAATTTCAAATAAACTAGCTCCCTATTCTTTTGGAATCATTTTGTTTTCACAGAGCCCTCTCTTACTGGGCAAAAGTCAGACTCAGGGATGCCTCCCATTTAGTAGCTCAAAGGTGAGAAAAAAGAAACACAAGATGTTTCTTTCTAGTTTCCCCAGACCAGAGCCCACCGGGTGGCTCTCTCCTTTGTGGATTCCGTTATTGCCAGAAGCTGCCTGGTGGACTCTGGTTTTCTTTCTCCATCTTTAAAGCAGTCACTCTGTGTAGCTCTGAGCACATGGTGCTTGTAGCTCCGCCCTACGCCCTCTGCTGGCCAGATGTCGCCTCACAACAGCAAAATGAGGTTGTTCCTGGGGCGCTCCTTCGCCAGCCCTACCTTAGGAGATCTTTTAATTTCTGGCCAATGCACAATTGAAAAAAAATAAGGTAAAGGCTATTTAAAACCCAGCAGTTATTCCTCTAGCAGATTACAGTAATTTTAAAGGACCACAGATTAAATCCGGGCCCTCCACTGGGTCCCTGGTCTTGGTATTAATTAACAAAGTTTGAAACGAGCTGTGATTAATTGCAAGTCCAGGAGCGCAACACAGTTTGATGAATATGTTCAGATTTCAGGGAGAAAAGAAACATTTAAACTGTTGCTTGAGGCAGGATCTTCTGCAGTAATAACCAGTTTGGTTTCCAAAGCGTGTCTTCGCCATACAAATGGCAGAGTGGATCATCCCGGCGTGAAGTCCGCTGATAATGGGGTCAAGTGAGAATCTGGAGCCATCTGCACAGTGTGAGCCTTCAAGGGCTCGCTCCTTCCTTCCTTCCTTCCTTCCTTCCTTCCTTCCTTCCTTCCTTCCTCCCTCCCTCCCTCCCTCCCTCCCTCCCTCCCTCCCTCCCTCCCTCCCACAGGTGTGGTTAGAGGAACATACAAGAACAAATTCCTTCTTTCCTTTCCTTTCCTTTCCTTCCCTTCCCTTCCCTTCCCTTCCCTTCCCTTCCCTTCCCTTCCCTTCCCTTCCCTTCCCTTCCCTTTCCTTCCTCCTTCCCTTTTTCTTTCTTCTCCTTCCCCTTCCCCTCCTCCTCCTGCTCCTCCTCCTCCTCCTCCTCCTCCTCCTCCTCCTCCTCCTCCTTCTCCATTTTACCTTTCCAAATGATCACACTTGAATAATTTAAATCACGGTAGGTGGGAGAAGTGAATATGAGATGTGGAATTGAAAGAAAGGAAAGCACATGGACAGTTTGAAACTCTAGAGAAATCTATCCTTGAGACCTCCTTTTCCCTTCATTTTCAGAACCCTTGTAGAGGTGGTTGTCCACTAGAGCTCCAGCATGTAGGGGGTATCACAGACTTGGGGAGAGACCACAGACGGCATTGCTTATCCACCCTAAGCCCTGGCATTATAGTAGAGCAAACAGGATGTATGTCAGGCCAGCAGGGTACAGGCAATGTCACAGCCATGCTTGGAGGCAGGCCAGGGAATGGAAGTCTGACCCAAGTCCACCTTTCTCATTTCTCAGCAGAGCCAGGTCTATGAGTGTATAACTTATGTGGTCACGCAGGCCCCACACATAGGAGGGGTCCGCAACTGATTTGATGTTCCACTATTGCCATCTTGAAATGTTTAGTATTTTTTAAAATATATTTTTATTGATTTCAGAGAGGAAGGGAGAGGGATAGAAACATCAATGATGAGAGAGAATCAGTGATTGGCTGCCTCCTGCATGCCCCCCACTGGGGATTGAGCCGGAAACCCTGGTATGTGTCCCAACCGGAAATTGAACCATGACCGCCTGGTTCATAGATCGAAGCTCAACCACTGAGCTAAGCCAGTCATTTTTTGTTTGTTTGTTTTGTTTTTGTTTTTTCAAGAAACTTTGCTTTTCATTTTGCGTAGAACCCTGCAAATTGTATATCCAGTTCCACCCAGCAGTATAGGCTCTTAAACAGATCACTCAACCTCTCAAATTCTGTTTTCTTATCTGTAAAGGGATTCTAATTATTGGATGCAACAATTAAGTAGGGTGATGGGGGCGGGGACTGGACATGATAACATGCTATGCAGGAAGAGGACAGACCTGTGAGCCTTCCGGAGCTGCAGCAGGTCTGACAGCCCAATATTTTTCATGTGTTTTTCCTGGAAACTTAGGGGCTGCTTTTATGCTTTTACTCAAGGTGCTGCACCCCTGATTTAACTTCATGATATCTTATACGGAACCTCAAACGTAGGGCTTCTCCCTCTCTCAGGATGTACAGCTCTCAAAGGGAAACGAGAAAGAGGAGACGGGTGTGGTTAGAGGAACATACAAGAACAAATTACAGTTTGGGGTGAGGACTTCAGAAGAAAGCCACACCGAGAATGATTTAAGGGGACTGGTTAATAGCAATTTCTCCGCCAGGTCCTCAAGCATGAAGGTCAACAAAGCAAACTTCTGGCTACAGCTTGTATTTATCCAAGCGTCTTTGGAGAGTGAGAGAGTAGCCTCTCATAAAATGGGGTGGAGGTGAATACGCTTGTCTTCAAGGCCTCTGACCTCTTCCTATTTTCTTTTCCCACTTCAGTGAGGTCCCATTGATCCAAGGGGAGAGAGCAGAGTGGTGCTCAGGGCAGAGGAGGCCAGACAGCAGTAGTTACGCAGGAAATGCCTCCCGGATTCTCATGATGCTGGTTTGGGGAGCACTGTGATGGGAAGAGGGGGTATAAACGATAGAGGGAAGTTTTAGAAAGGCAGGGAGGGCTCCTGTTTGTGAATGACTTTCTGTGCCAGCAGGTCAGTAAGTGTGGAGACTTCGCTGAACATGGTATCCAAGAAGTCTGCTACCACCATGTGGGCTACAGACACTAGGCCTGTGTTGGGAAGAAAGAACAGACCCAAAATGGAGTGGCTCTGCTGAGCCCACCAAGACTTAATTCCCAATCTAATCATAGTTTCGGGTCTCTCCCAGGAGTGGAATTTTAAACCGGTCTGGAATGAGCACTAGTGAGATAATCTGCTTGATATACCTCCCTAACTTCTCCCGGAAAAGGCATCCTTGCCTGAAATAATTCACTCTCTCCACCTCCTTGCCCCACCCGCCTTCTGTTTATAAAAAGCTTCCGTGTTGTAGATGGGACTGAGGTTTCTCTTCTGTTTGTTGGATGGGATGCTGCCCCACTCATGAACTGCTCAAGAAAGCCAATTAGATCTTGGAATTTATTCCATTTAGCTTTTGTTTAACACCTGTAACAAGAAAACAAGAGAAATATCACAAAATTTGTTTGAAAATTATGTGCTAATTGAGGTCATTGTGAGACCCATTAATGTATTTATGATTAGTAGAGAGAGAGTGTGTGTGTGTAACTGTTATGGACACCTTTACTGCGTAGACAATTTAGGGGTTTTGGATTTTATTTGCCTGTGATGCCTGACTCAATGCACATCTAACCTTTGATTGTTAGTAGAGTCTAGTTCTCGGTGGAGGACTCACTAAAAAAAAAACAGGAAGCAGTGAAGTGAGACTGTGGGGAGGATGCTGGTGATATGCTAGCAAATCAAAAGTGTGATGGAAAAAGACACAGTGAACAGAGTAAAAGGAGGATCAAGGTAGGGTGCCCAGGTAGGCCTATTAAGAGGATGTTTGAGGGGGAAACACACACACAAAAGCCTTGAAGTATGGGAAAGGGAATGGTTAGTAATTCCAGACCAGGACAGACTTTTTCTTTTTTCTTTCCTTTTTTTTTTTTTTTTTTTTTTTTTAAGTGTGGCTATATTCAGCCCCATTACTGCTACCAAAGAAAAAAAGCATCAGAGAAGAAGAGAGGTAGGAGTCCTCAGATAGGGGGGGCCAGGTGAGACGCATTACAGACCAGCGTTTACTCTGCACCCCTCGTATGAGTAGAGCCAGGTGTGTGCACTGCCTTCCCAGCAGGGTTAGCACACCCAGCCCAGCAGAGGAGGGATGAAAGGGACTCGAATCTAAGGGAAGCCTGCTCTTCAAAACCACAGAAGGACAAGCAGTCCCAGGAGGAAGGCCAAAGGGAAATGGTAGAGAAGATGGAGTTATTCTGATTTACCTTCTGCTAATCGGGACCCTTTGCATCACAGGAGACTTTCAGGGGGAAAAAACCATCTTGTTTCTTTCCTTTCATATGCAATGACTTTTTTTTTTTTTTTGAGATCTCACTCAATATTCCTTATGTATCCATAAAGAAGTGCCCTTGAGAGAAGGCGGGTTTCTGGAAGGGGTGGGGCTCAGAGTCCATCAATCACTGGGTTAGAGGGAGGAGTACAGTCTTCCCTGACCTGAGATAGGAAATGCCTCCCAACTTCTTTCCAGATTCTTCTGAAAAAGTCTCAAGTCCAGAAAGCTCATCAGCTTTTCTTCTGCTCTTGATCTGACTCTTTCTGGTCTGAGTCTGCCTCTACCAAGAAGGTGGCTGCCCATCTGGGCTTCCGCAGGAACTCCACATGCAACCCCTCTGTGGGGGCGAGTGGGAATTTCAGGCTTGCCCCAGAATTTGGGTGATAACTTGGTGACTAGAACTACCTCTATTTTCAAAGTTGGGGCAGAGGTTACTGCGTTATCTGCTATTGAAAAATAACTGTTTTAACAGTAACGGAAGGTCTTGCATTTCTGGGATGAGCGCACTGTGTCTTGATTTAGTAGTCTCTTTCCATCTTTGTGCATCGGTAACTCTCATTCATCTGTCACTCTCCATCCAGGGAATAGAGGACAGAGGAATGAGCTTGCCTTAGGCATGTGTTTGAGCCACACCTACTCTTGAATTTTTGCATCTTCTGTTTTGTTTTTTGGTTTTATTTTTGGTTCTCCATTTCTGATTCTCTTAAAACTGAGTTTTCACCATTAAGGGAATTAGAAATTCCATGATCTATTTTTGCTCTTTTAAATATGAGAAATATAGCTCTACCTGGTTTGGTTTAGTGGATAGAGTGTCTACCTTCGGACTAAAGGGTCCTGAGCTGGATTCTGGTCAAGGGTTCCTACATTGATTGAAGGCTTAATCCCTGATAGGGACTATGTGGGAGGCAACCAATTGATGTGTCTCTCTCACATCAATGTTTCTCTCTCTGTGTCTCTCCCCCTCCATTCTACTTTCTCTAAAAATCAATGGGAAAATATCCTCAAGCGAGGATTAACCAAAAAAAATAAAAATAAAAAAATATGAGAACTACATATTTCTTTGTAGGAGAGTATAATGGCTTAACTAAAATATTTTGAATCTTTCATTTTTATTTGGAATTAAAGCAGCCGAATTTGGCAATTCTGGTTACGTACAGCTGATCAGAAGCTGTGATTGGCTTTGATGCCACTGTTCTTTATTTCTTTTTCCTTAGTATAACTTCAAACGTAGCATATTTACTCATTGATGGTGTTTCTTGTATTTTGTTAGTGTCTCCTTACTAGAATGTGAGCTCCATGAGGACAGAGAATTTTTCATATTTTGTTCACTGTTATAATCCAAGCATCTAGAAAATTACAAGGAGGGCATTGTTTTTGTATAAACCAAACGAACGAATTAGTATTTACAGAGTTTCCATTCAAGTCAATCATTTGTTACAGAGTTCCTACTCTGTTCTATATCCTGTGCTAGTCACAGAATGGATGCCCAGAACATCAGGGGTTCTTCAGGTCCACCCACCTGCCTAGATTAACGATACTGGAGGACAGTATCCCAGGAAGCCATTAATGAAGCATCTTAACGTTAGGGAAGGAACACAGCCTGGGTGATTCCAGTTCTTTCATGCACCACCTGGGTATTAATCTCAGGGAAGGTGTATACTTAGTTTCTGCATCTCTAATGAACAATAGTCCCATCACTTCACTGTGTCTTTGAGAGACTAAAATAATAAGCAACAAGCTCCCCACTTATTGTTTGTCTTCTAATAAGCATTCAACAAATGTTAATCCTTCTCTTCTCACTTTGATAGGCAATAAAACCAAGGGGAGAACAAGCTATAAAGTAATGCATTTTCACAGCAACAGCTCCTAGGGGGTAGGCATTATTTCTTTTATGAATCCTTGACAGCTTCTTGCTTCCAAGTACTTAAAGGATATATATCATCAATAAAAACTGCTTTTGCAGGCCATTAACCTATCTTATTAGGGCAGCGAAAAATATCAGTTGATGATTGAATGACTACAGCTACTTTTCACATGTGTGTATGGTACCCCTCCTTCAACTAGAGATTGTAAGAGCTACTTGTGTCCCCCATTGTTCCTTATAATATATGTTTTGTGTAGAAGTTTTCAATATACTTGGTTCATAGGTTGTTTAATGAAGACTTCCCATCATTATGTTAAATGTTCCATGCTTCACCTTAAGAAAAGCTCCCCTTAATCGTGACCCATTCAACCCATTAGCCTCATATCTGCTCCCCCTCGTGGGAGTCTCCCATGCAGTCCACACAGTGTAGACAGAGGTCCCTTCTCTTCTGCGCCCCTGGAATGCCTGCATCTCTGGATACGCTGCTGCCACATTTCTGGGAAGCTCATTGGGAGCGGTTGCCAAAGGACTGTCAGTGTGTCTGGGCATCCTCCCAAATCTTCATCCCAACTGGAGAAACATTAGGCTCGTCTGGGGATGCAGTTAATACAATTGACTAGATGACATTAAGCAAACTGCTTGAGAGTTGATAACTAAACGAGACCTCAAGGTTTCAGCCCAGGCATAAAAAACGAGCATTCAGGAAGGTAACCGCCTAGACACTAACCCAATTTCTCTCGTGTGGTCTGAGCCCCATTTTCAAAAGAATCACTTAGAGAGCTTTTAAAAATACAGAATCGTAGGTCCAGCTCTAGACTTTCTGAGTCCAAATGTCTGTGTTTAAACTAAACAAAAACAACAACAATAAACAAAACCTCCCAGAAGATTTCGGTGGGGCCAATCCCATCCCTTAGAATCACGGATTGTTTTCCACTTACTCTTGGCCCGAGGTGTGAATGCATCCATGTCTATATGGTTGTTTCCGCCAGATGTTTCTGACATCCTTCATTAGATGGACAACTGGGTGCCTTGGCACATCCTTGACCCTCTTTCTAGACTACCTTTCCCCTCCCTCTGTGATGAATTCTCCAGGCTGAGTTTATCTGTCTCATTTATAAACCCTCATTGATGGCCACGTGGCTCCACTCACCTTTGATCTCCTGTGATGCTTTCCCCAGCTGCCCTGGAGAGAACAATGGTTCCCTCCACCACGCCTTCACCTGGATTTCTCTCTGTTTCTGCACTTATCAAAATGTTTAAAATTATTTGTTTGCCTGTGCCTTTCCTTACTACAGTCAACTCGTCAGAGGGAGAAATAACGTCATTTTGTTGTTGTTGTTGTTAATCCTCACCTGAGGATTCCTCCATTGATTTTTAGAGAGAGTGGAAGAGAGAGAGAAAGCCAGAGAGAAACATCTATGTGAGAGAAACACATCGACCGGTTGCCTCCTGCACGAGCCCCAACCAGGACCAGGGCCCAGGCCGGGGAGGAGTCTGCAACCGAGGTACATGCCCTTGATCAGAATCGAACCTGGGACCCTTCCGTCTGCAGGCTGACAAGAATAAAGTCATTTTTTATTCTTATGTCTCCTCTAGTGTCTAGCACAGTAGTTAGATTCATCCCAAAACTTATTATTTGGATGGATGTATTGAAGGAATGAATTCTTGGGTGAGTGTTTAATTAACTATAATAATAATTATTTTTCCCAGGAGGAAAGGGCGCCAAGAAAAGCACTGGACTATTATTCATACTGTGGCTTTCTCCCCACTGCTCCCGTCTTCACCCGCCCACACACAGGCGGCACACAACACGGAAGGCAAAGCAGAGTGGCAGGGTCAAGAGAAATGACGCCAATCCAAATTCAGAAAATCTGCCTTCTGTCCGCGAGCTCGAGCTGGTTACCTGGGGAACCAGGTTCGTCTTGGTGTCCTCTATACAGCGCATCTCAATGAGGGCACTTTTAATAACCAATTGATGTGTAATTGCCTGTACAAATGATGTGTCTCTTGTCCAGCTCCAGCTCCAGTGCGCCGAGTAAATTATGGAGAAAACCTCCTCTTAGTGTTATCTTTTGGCTGGCATGATATGATTGCAGGGCCGTCCAGCGAGTTTTAAAGGGGGCCCAATTTACTTATTTTTGGCCTTTGAGTCATTCTTTGAAGAGAAGATGAAAAGGGGGGGGGGTGGGGGGGGCGGAGGACAGTCATTGGAATCTGCATACTTACATAATAGAGAAACAGAGATAGATAATTATCAAAATTTCAGCCCTAGAAAGACCTCAGAGTCGCAGGCTTCAAATTCCTAATGGTTTAATCCAGGGGTGCTCAAACTTTTTAAACAGGGGGCCAGTTCACTGTCCCTCAGACCGTTGGAGGGCCGGACTATAGTTTAAAAAATAACTCTGAACAAATTCCTATGCACTCCGCACATATCTTAATTTTAAGTAAAAAAACAAAACGGGAACAAATACAATATTTGTATTTGCATGTGGCCCGCGGGCCGTAGTTTGAGGACCCCTGGATCACTTGCATATGACACGTGAAGCGGGTGTTGGCCTCTGCTTGAGAACTTGCGGGGTGTGAGCTGGATTGTGCTGTGGAAAAGCGAAGTCTTTGCAGTTGGACAAAACAGAGCTCAATTACTGAGTGACTTGGTCAAGAGACTTGTCTCCCTGGGCCTCAGTTTCCCTATGAAATGGGAAGGACAATGCTTATTTCACTGGCTTATGACTATGAAATGAAAAAGTATGCAATGCAAATAATATTTTAAAAATATGAAGTTTGTAGTCATTTCATCCTCTTCACCCTTCCAATCACAAGTCAGGTTCCCACAGAGTCGTTCTACCATTCAGATCCTTGAGATTGGAGAGGTGAAGTGTACCACTTGAGAACGAAGAGGAGATGTTATAGGGACAGTCACTCCAAGGAAGGGCAGACAAGGAAGCCCTTCCAGTTTCCTTATGCAAAGTCTAGGAGGAAGCCACTGCACAGGGTCATCTCATACTGACAGTGGGCATCAGCCAAGTGAAAATGGAGGTGCAGCACATGGCAACACAGAGAGGACATCACTTAGCTTTCCTGGGCCTCTGTCAGCCTCAAGCAAGGGGCCCAGGAGTCTCTGAATGGTCTTCAAGAAAAGCAGAGATGCTCGGCCAGTGTGGCTCAGTGGTTGAGCATCGACCTATGGACCTGGAGGTCACAGTTTGATTCCAGATCCGTTCACATGCCTGGTTGCAGGCTCAATCCCCAGTGTGGGGAGAGGGGAGTGCAGGAGGCAGCAGACCAGTGATTCTCTCTCATCATTGATGTTTCTTTTTTCTTTTTTAAAAATATATTTGTATTGATTTCAGAGCAGGAGAGAGAGAGAAACATCAATGATGGAAGTGTATCATTGATCAGCTGCCTCCTGCATACCCCCTACTGGGGATCAAGCCTGCAACCCCGGCATGTGCCCTTGACTGGAATCGAACCTGGGACCCTTTAGTCCACAGGTTGATGCTCTATCCACTGAGCAAAACCAGCTAGAGCTCATCATTGATGTTTCTATCTCTCTCTCCCTCTCTAAAATCAATAAAAAATATATTAATAAAAAAAGCAGAGGTGGCCAATTTTAGAGCCCTGGGGCTTTTCATAGGGATGCCACCTCTAGCTGAGAGAGATGCCACCATCCCCTCTCCACTGCAGGGTGTTTAACCTAAACCCTGGGCAAGGAGAAGCATTTGGTCAAGGCCCAAAGGCATCTTCAGTACCAGGAGGAGAGGAAGTGGGTCTGGTCAACAGGCCTGGACAAATAGGTCCTGATATAACCAAGAGGACAAACCATGAAATCACCAACCCTAACTGTTTACAGAGGAGAGTGGCTAAGGCAGTGGTTCTCAACCTTGGCTGCACATTAGAATCACCAGGGAATCTTTTTAAAATCCTGATTTTTGGGCCTCATCCTCCAGAAATTCTATTTCTTTGTTATGGGGTGGGGCCACAACATTAGTAACAAAGAAACAGAATTTCTGGAGGATGAGGCCCAGAAATCAGGATTTTAAAAAGATTCCCAGGTGATTCTAATGTGCAGCCACGGTTGAGAACCACTGGGCTAAGGCTTGGGTGGATGAGGTAATTGGCTCAGGATTACACATGTGGCAAGTGTTAAAGCCAGAACTCAGTCCTCGGCCTGAACTGCTTTGGAGCTTTGGGTAGACCAGTGGTTGGCAAACTGTGGCTCTCGAGCCACATGTGGCTCTTTGGCCCCTTGAGTGTGGCCACGAAGTTTCAATCGCACTGTACGTGTGCGCCCGCACGTGGTATTTTGTGGAAGAGCCACACTCAAGGGGCCGCAGTTTGCCAACCACTGGGTTAGACCTTCTGGGCCATGGATTTGTCCATCGCACGTCAAATGTGACTTGCTCAGAGGGACTGGCAGTGACGATGCAGGTACTCTGTGTCACTTGGAGATTGAACAGGTTCTTTATGCTTCTTCTTCCTGAGAAGTGGCATCGAGCTGCAAACAGAATGAAGGCGCATCCTTCTGACCAGAAGACTTGTGTTACTGATCACTTCGCGTGCCACATGGTGTTGAACGGTATGCAAGGCGTGTTTCTTAAACGCAGTCTGTGCTCTCCGAGAACTCAGAAAATAAACAGCCATTGCTGCAGACACTTACGGGTGAAGAGCATTCAAAGAATGAAAACAAGCCATGAATTGAATAAAATACATGCATCACGGGACGATGCATTTATCACGTACAACTATCATGTGTGACAGGGCGAGGATGAGAAGGCATCAGGCAGGCAGATGAGGAGAGACCAAATGGCAAAGAGCATGGACTTCGGAGGCAGAGTTTGAAACTATCATTGGTGGGATGACCTTGAGGAACTTGACCTTCCTAAGCCTTGGCTTCCTCGTGTATAAGTAGGAGCATTTTGAGGACCTCATAAAACTGTTTTGAAGATGAAATGAAATAGTGCGTGTGGAACACCCAGCACAAGTTCTAGCACAGTGTCATCACCCTGGACATTAACTGGGAGTAATGATGTTGTTATTACGACCATCACTATTGCTTAGCTCAGACTTGTGAGAGCCCTGGAAAGGCCATCAGCCCTTCCTGGACCCATGAGGAGTAGGAAGTTGAAAGGGAGACCTAGGTTTCTTTCACTAAGATGTTGAAGCAGCCCATAGACTTTATGCCTAGACTCAGTTCTTAGGTTTCTAGTGAGAACTACCCTTCCATTCCCAATGTCCCAGCCCACTGTGCTTGTACCTTGTGCAAGGGGTGGGGCTGTCTAGCTCTCCCAGATATGCAAATTTACCACCTTATCCACCACCACCTCCCCAGAAATGAGCACCTTTACCTGATGTCTTCCTTTGTTTGAAGAGTTTTGAAAGTTTTCTTCCTTCTAATCCTTTTAAAAAGGCTCTAAGGTAGGACTCAAAGAATTAACAACAAGGCGTAATTTATTATGTCATATTTTGATACATTAATAATTTTGTACCCAGTTCAGTTGAAAGCACACTCAAGTCAGTCTCATTTTAATTACAGCCATTCTAACTCTCGGATGTCCATGTGTTTTTTTCCTAATTATCAAGTGTTCTAATGCGAATAAACAGGTAATTCCCTGGGCTGTTCTCTCTGTCATCCTTCATGTGGAAACTGCCTTTCTTCTTGAATGGCCCTAATAAGGTGAATCACTGTCTGAGGAATTCACTTTCAGCAGTGATGTCTTTTCTAAGACCTTTTTATTTTCTCGGAAACTTGCTAAAACCTTAGCTCTTAACCACCCTGCCCTGGATACAATGAGGATCACCTGGAATTGTAAAGTGAGATGAGATATGTGTGTAAGAGGTGCCTTGGGAGAGTCCCTATAAATCTGAATTCAGACCAGAGTAGAGAGGAGGTGGTAAATCACTGAGGATGTGAGAAGAGCTGATTGGAGACTTCCGGGCCCTGTCTTTTTGAATTAATTAATTGCACTCCTTGCCATTTCCTGGCACCTGAAGTCTTTAAAGATCTAGAGTTGAAATCTAGTAATACCACAGAGGCTAGTTTGAATATTTTCTCTTTGTCCTGATACCTTCTGAATAGATCATTAGGAATACTAATCGCATCTATTAATGGAATGTCTTATTTGCAGGAATTTTTGCATATGTTAACCCTAAATCTCATTAAAAATTCTTTAAAGTAGATGTTACTAATCCAGAAAGAGAAACCAAAAAAACATAAAAATGTCTACAAATTTCCTATGATTTTACATCTGATGAGCCACAGAGTTAAAATTCAAACCTGGAAACGCTGCCTTTCTCGTCTCCACTTGGTCCACATCTCCATAAAGCAGGATCCCCAGGAGAAACAGAGTTTGTTGAACTCCAGGAGAGGTTCCCCTGACTCCCACACTGCTCTTGTGACAGCTGTGGGTGGAGCCTGGAACAGAGAGATGGGGGGTGCAAGCTATTTTCAGAAAGAGCCACAGTTTGGATGGTGATGGCTCATTTCCATACAAACCTGCCCAGACTCAGGTGGGACCTCCTCAGGCAGTTGAGCCCTGGGGGTAGCCATTCACCACAGTGGCTTCGAATGCAGAGAGATGCAACCTGCCCTTGAGAAGGGAAGGGAAGGGTAAAGCATTTCGAGCAACTTTCTATAAAAGGCCAGGTAAGAAATATTTTAGGCTTTTGGGGCCATATGGTCTCAGCTGCTCAAAACTAGCATTTTAGAGAAAGCAGACATAGACACTACTTAAGCAAATGGGAGTGTCTAGGCTACAAAAAAACTATTATAGACTTAAAGTGTGAATTTCATGTAATTTCCATGTCACAGCGTATTATTCTTTTGCTTTTATTTCCCCAAGACCAGCAGTTCTCAACCTGTGGGTCGCGACCCCTTTGGGGGTTGAAGGACCCTTTCACAGGGGTCGCCTAAGACCATCGGAAAACACATATATAATTACATATTGTTTTTGTGATTCATCACTATGTTTTAACAATGAAAATACATCCTGCATATCAGATATTTACATGACGATTCATAACAATAGCAACATTACAGTTATGAAGTAGCGAAAATAATTTTATGGTTGGGGGTCACCACAACATGAGGAACTGTATTAAAGGGTCGCGGCATTAGGAAGGTTGAGAACCACTGCCCTAAACGCTTTAAATATAAAATCCATTCTCCGTCTAGTACAGCCATGCTTAGCAAGGGGTGGGCCAGTTTTGGCCTCAGGATGAAATATGCTGACTCTGTTTTAGAGATTCATATTGTTTTAACTTGTAATTTATAATAACAGCTAATAATTTTAATGACTATTATGACTGGTATATGGTTTTAGGTTAGGATATTTTTTTAAATTATGAAATAATTTTCATATAAAAGTATGTATATACATGTATATCCCACTTTGAATAATTATAAAGGCAGTGTTTATTAAAATACACTTCATTTTCTTTTTTTTAAATACAACTTCATTTTCAAAATGTAAGAAAATCATCTATTAAAGTGTGTACACTTTTTTTGGGACACCCTGTGTCACTATGCTATAACTCATTATATTAAAATGAACAAACACTAGCTTAAAAAATATAAATTGCTGATACCTTTGAAGCCACCGGTCTTCTCCCATGCTACACCGTCTCTATCTCTTGACAATATATAAATTTTGTGTCTCTAAGTATTTTTTCTTTATTTTATAATATAACTCAAGTACAGAAAAATAAAGCATATGCATAGTTTAACATACAATTATAAAGGGAATTCCTAACTTTATTTATTGAGCAGAGAAATAAAAAGTGAACATCACTAGCATCTTTCTCATTATGCTTCTCCATGAACACAATCCCACTTCTCTATTCTCCCAGATATAGTGATAATCATTTCCTGCTACTCTTTTCAAATCTTATTCCGTCTGCCTATGCAGCCATTAAAAAAAAATCTTTTTCTCTGTCTAGACTTGCTTTTGCATGCCATATGACTGGAATCATACTACATGTATTATTTTGAATCTGGCTTCTTTCATGGGGTCGATGGTATTTAAGATGCTTAGTTTTTGACAATTTGGTGGTATCTCATTTTGGTTTTAATTTGCATTTCTTCATCATTAATGAGATTAAACATTTTTTTATATACTTATTTGTCACAGCTGAGGTTCCTGGAAGTGGCCGGGCAAAGTTCCTTCCTGCCTTCTTCCTGCCCTGACCACAGGTCTATGGCTTAAAAATCAGGGCACCAGGCTGGGGCCCAGCACCCCAGGGGCCTTTGTAAACATGGCAGGTACAGGCAGGGCAATCTTGGGGAACTGTAGGAACTGGTGGGGGCAGCCAGAGCCAGGGGAGGGCAGTGCCCACCACCACAGAGCAGGCACAGCAGCTCCGCTTGGCTGCTCTCACAGATGAAGAAGGTACCATTTGGCTTGCCGTTCAGCATTTCCTCAGCCTGCGTGCGGTTGATCTTGCCCACATACCAGGTTCCATCCTCATGGTGGGGGAGGTCATCTGCATCCTCCATCAGTGCATACTGGTCTTCAGTCTCATTTTTGATTCCCAACCACTTGTTGACTTTGTTCTGCCGGGCGCCTTTCTGGCTGAGCCATACCGGGTACTGGTCTGGGATCTTGCGCAGCTGCATGAGGTCTGGCTTCAGGCTGCTCATGCGCTGATCGATCTCCTGGTTGTCCAAGGCCTGTGTCGGTAGCTCCTGTTCCAGCTTCCTGCGGCTCTCGTGGGTCCCAGCGATGCGAGACGAACCGTTCTGAGTTCAGCGGGATCCTCTGCATCTCCTTTTCATTGCCCTCATGCCAAGCGCTCCAGGTACTCCTGGCTGCACTTCTCTTGAGCCTGGCCCTGCTCTTCAAAGATCTTGATGGTTTCATTGAAGGCTTCCATTGCGTGCACTTCATCTGCAGCTCCTGGGAGGTGCGTGTGTGCTTCTCGTGGAGCTGGTCGTACTAGCGCAGTGATGGCGAACCTTTTGAGCTCGACGTGTCAGCATTTTGAAAAACGCTAACTTAACTCTGGTGCCGTGTCACATATAGAAATTTTTTGATATTTGCAACCATAGTAAAACAAAGACATATTTTTTATATTTATTTTATATATTTAAATGCCATTTAACAAAGAAAAATCAAACAAAAAAATGAGTTTGCGTGTCACCTCTGACACGTATGTCACAGGTTCATCATCACTGTACTAGCGGCTCTTGTCCCAGCTTCAAACCAAGGTAACAAACAAAACCTTTAATTCTGATCTTCCTCCCCGCAAGGGAACAGCAAACCTCAATCGAAATAATTTCCCACCAGAAGTCACCTCCAAATACTGCGAGACTGAGGACTATAGGGCTGACTGCACATGCGCAATAACAGGCCCAGGTTCTAGCGGTCAGCACCAGGCTGCTCCACAATCCCACAATCCCACAATCCTCTGGCCGCACACTTCCGGTTCTTAGCTCCTCCTTAAGTGGTGTTTCCTTCAGTCGCTTGCAATGTCCAGGGCCTGTAGTTGGAGAGGATTTTTCTGTTTGGCGTTGATAGCTGTTCACTGTTTGGAATCTGAAGTTTCGGGAGCACAGCCGCTGCCATGAACATGTGGGTCCCAAGCGGACTCATGAGACAACCGCCCGTTCAGTCCCGGCTGGCACCGTCCTGGTTCGCAATGAGCAAGGTACTGTGCTGAGCCGTTTCCCATCGGATCTTCCTCTTCCTTCCCCAGCACACTCCACACCTATTCCGGGCAACCACCCCAACCCTGCAGACCCTTAAGACCTCCCCCCCTCCTGTTTCTTCGACTTTCCCCCGATTAAACTCGCACCCTATCGCGTTGCCTAGGGGCGCCCCTAACCGCTCCCTGGGGGACGGGGCCAGCCTGGGCCAGGGGCCTGGTGTTCTGGTCGCTGGCTTTTTATATAGATAGATTTGTGTTGAGAACTGGATATTTTAACCCTTTGCGGTGGTATTAAATTTGGACATGGGTGTCGTACTGGTTGGAATTAATTTCCATTGAAAGAGCAGAGATACATAACACAAGATTATGAAGGATAAACAAGATTTATTAATTCTTTTTTGGAACCAAGTCACTACTAGTAGAATCACTACAAACGTTATCACTTTCTACATCAGAATCAGTATTCAAGGTGCCAAAATAAAACCCTTCATCGTTACTTTCAGGTTCGCAGTACACTTCTTTCGGTAACTTTCTTTTTGCCATTTTGGAGTATTATTTTGAAATATCTTAACAAGCAAGAATGCCTAATTACAGTTAAATGTAATTTGTAAAGCTTTATTTGAAATTCTGCGAAGTATCTCCGAAGCTTGTCGATTTCTCCACTCTCAAAAGGCGACTGACTCGCCACGGTGTTTTGCATGGCGAGTGTGGAATGACCGCGTTTGTTTATATTGAGTTTCGATATCTCCGATTTGTCGGGGCAATGTTTTGGTTCGTGACAAGGTCGCTTAGACGCTTAAGAGCTTTCAGAGAAATTATGAACTGATACATGAATGAATAGAGTTAAGATTCGTACGGTTCCTTGCTGTGGTGGCTGAGAGCAGACATACGACCGGAACGGTAAGAAAACTTTGGTGGCTGAGAGTAGACAAACGACCGCAAAGGGTTAAATAATACAGTGTGCTAAATATGCATAGTTCTCCTCCCATTCATTGGTATATCATTGCTATTTTAGTTGTTTGGCCATTCTCTAATGTTCAATGACTTGGTGGTGCTATTTGCATTAATTATGTATCTGCATAGTATGCAGCCTTTACTGTCTTTAATCAGGTGTTCTCCCTTGTTTTATGTTTTCATTTACCTATAAGGGGTTGGCTGTAGTTAACTTATTGTTCAAAGGTGTGCTTAAGCTCTTTTAGATTGTTAGCCTTTTACTCCTCACTGTTGAGTGCCTGTGTGGCTTACAAACTGCTACCCCAGTTCAGGGAATTTACATTATGTTGCCACATCTTCAACCAGGAACTCATAGTTGTAGGTTTCCTCTGTAATCACTTTGAAGCGACACAACTTTCCACATTTACCCAATCTTTCAGGCGGCCAGAAATGAGTGTCATTTTGCTTTTATGCCTGGCTTTCTAGGAGTCTCTCCAGCATCCAAATGACTTATTGTTTGTCACTGTTCGGTCTGAGCTTGTGTTTAAGCTGTGTGTGCCAACGAAACATCTACTCTTGATGGGTTTCTGTGAGTCTTGGGAAATATTTAAATTTGCCCCATATCCTGCTCTGATTGTTCCTGAGTGGGTGTACCCTTCCTGAATCCGGGAGTTGACTAAGAATCAAAAATGGTTTTTTCTAGAAAGTCTCTCTCTAAGATTCTCTATATCCGCGATTTTCAACTAGTGTGCCCACAAGACTTTTTAAAACATGAAATACTTGACTATCTAGTTAGAGGCACTCACCTCTTTTTCCTTAGATTGTTAAATAAAAAAAAAAATGACAACAAGCCTACACAACAATAGCTGTCAAGTGTGAATGAATCAAAATTATACCCTTTTTTTGTTGTTGTTACAGAATTTCAGTAATTGATTTGTGTGTGCCACGAGATAAAAGAGGTTGAAAAAGTTCTGGATGCTTTGCCATTTTCCTTGTATCATAGCACTACCAGATTTCTCTTAAATGCTCTCTAGCAAGATCCCCATCGCTGTCCAATGCTGTGAGGCATCAAGTTCTCTATAGTCTCTTTCTATAGAGGGAAACTTTCAGCGAATTTCCCTCAGGCAGAACCGTAGAGTTCTTCATCTTTGTGGGTGCCTTCCCTACGGGAAGAACTCCCACAACACTGCACCAGTGGTGGGGTGTGGACTTGCTTTCCTTTTAAAATACCACTGCTAATTGACAAGGCACCTGGTCACCTAGTTAGCCTGAGGGAGATACACAATGAGATTAACATTTTCCTGCCTGCTAACACAACATCCATTCTGAAGCCCATGATCAAGGAATAACTTAAACTTTCAAGTCCTACTATTTAAGAAATGCATTTCATAAAGCTACGGTTGCCACACACAGTGAGTCCTCTGATGGACTTGAGCAAAGTAAATTTAAAGCTTTCTGTAAAGGATTCACTCTTCTAGGTGCCATTAAAAACATTTCTGAGTTCTGGGAAGAAATCAAAATATCAACATTAATAGGAGTTTAGATGAAGTTGGTTCCAACCCTCATGGATGACTTTGAGGGGATCAAGACATTAGTGGAAGAAATAACTACAGATGTGGTGGAAAAAGCAAAACAACAACAACAACAAAAAACTAGAATTAAAAGTGGAACCTGAAGATGTGACTAAATTGGTGCAATCTCATAATAAAGTTTTAGTAAATGAAGACTTGCCTCTTATGGATGAACACAGAAAGTAGTTTCTTTTGAAAAAATATCTTTTTTTTTAATTGATTTCAGAGGGGAAGGGAGGAGATAGAAACATAAATGATGAGAGCATCATTGATAGGCTGCCTCGTGCACGCCCCCTATTGGGGATCAAGCCTGCAACCTAGGCATGTGCCCTGGCCAGGAGTTGAACTATGACCTCCTGGTTCATAGGTCAACTGCTCAACCACTGAGCCATACTGGCTGGGCAAGTAAATAGTTTCTTGAGATGGAATCCACTACTGGTGAAAATGCCATGAGGACTGTTGAATGACAACAAAAGATTTAGACTATTACACGGTTTTAGTTGATAAAGCAGCAGCAGGATTTGAAAGAATTTATTCCAATTTTGACAGAAGTTCTATTGTGGGCAAAATGTTATCAAAAAAGCATCACATGCCACAGAGAAATCGTTCATGAAAAGAAGAGTCAATCAATACAGCAAACTGTTCTCTTATTTTAAGAAATTGCTGCAGTCTTCCCTCCCCTGACCTTCCGCAATCACCACCTTGATCAGTTAGCAGTCATCACCTCCAGGCCTTCCACCAGCAAAAAGATTACAACTCGCTGAGGGCTCGGATGATGGTTAGCCTTTTTCTCTTTTTGTAGCAACACAGTGTTTTTAAATTAAGATCTGCACATTTGTTAGACATTGTACTTTTTGCACACCTAATAGACTACGTAAACACAACTTTTATATGACCTGAAAAACCAAGTAAGTCTTGTGACTCACTTTTTTGCAATATTCCCTTTATTGTGGTGGTCTGGAACCAGACCCATAACATCACTGAGGAATGCCTATATTCCAAAGATGGTCCTGTAAGGATGAGATTATATGTATATTTAGAGTTGTTGACTCCAGCCGTGCCAATATTGTTAGCTTAAGGTTTCAGAATCATGGAAGAGTGTCCCCCCCAAATGGCCCTTAATTACATGAAACTTCCATCAACAGCTCCTACAATTACTAGGCAAAAAGGCAATGGTGCAATAAACTGTTGGCTAAACTTCAGGCAGCACTTAAGATGTCAACTCTGGCATTGAGTGTTGCCATAGTTACCTTGACTGCTCTAATCATCCCACATGGCAAGTGAGATTAAAATATCCAAAGAATAGAAGGATCTAGAGGGGAAATATCAGTCTTTTTTCCCCATTTCTTTTTATGAGAAATTCCCTAAAATATTTTTAAATAAAAAAACCAGGCCCATTTTTTCTTGTTATAAAAGCTGAGTGGTTATGCCATTTTATGAGTTCATAATGGGAGGACGCTAAATTGTATTTTTTTTGTGTGTTTGTGTGTGTGTGTGTGTGTGTGGGGGGGTGATAAGCTTTTGAAAAAAGTTCTAAAACCTATTATGCATATATATGCCAATGCCAGAGTAAACCCTTATTCCATAAACATGTAGGTCTATGGAAAAAATGGTTGTGATTGTTATTCACTTAAAAAAATAGGTTTGTGCTCTAGCAGGTTTGGCTCAGTGGATAGCAGGGGTGGGCAAACTTTATGACTCGAGGGCCACAATGGGTTCTTAAACTGGACCGGAGGGCCGGAACAAAAGCATGGATGGAGTGTTTGTGTGAAATAATATAAATTCAAAGTAAACATCATTACATAAAAAGGGTACGGTCTTTTTTTTTTCAATAGTTCTATTCATTTCAAACGGGCCGCCCGCGGGCCGTAGTTTGCCCACGGCTGGGATAGAGTGTTGGCCTGCGGACTAAAGGGTCCCAGGTTAGATTCCTGGACAGGGCACAAGCCTGGGTTGCAGGCTCGATCCCCAGTAGGGGGCGCACAGGAGGCAGCCGATCAATGATTCTCATCACTGATGTTTCTGTCTCTCTCTCCCTCTCCCTTCCTTGCTGAAATCAATAAAAATACATTGAAAAAAAATAGGTTTGTGAGAAAACACAATGCAATAGCAGAAAAACAAGGCAACAACCGCGGAAGCAGTGACAGAGAAGCCCCAAACTCTTAATACAGTTTTCAAGTTCTATTGATGGCCTACTCACCAAACGCATGTGTGCAAGCGTGGGTGTGCACACACACATTCGCATATGTGCACGCTCGCACGGGCACGCTTCCCTAATCTCTGATACTTTCCATCTGTCGGGGAGAAGGAACCTTTCCAATCATTTAAAAAACCATTCTGTTTGCGCAAAGCCTTGAGCTTGTACCCAGCGAAAGCTTGGCAGGAAGCATACGTTCCTTCCCCAAGTTCCTGAACACGACAGCTGTGCTGCTCTCACACGACTTGGGAAAATGTCCCCCGTCTTCACCAGCGGACCCGAGGCAGCAGAGGGGCTAAGGCAGCTCCTGTCGCAGAGCAGCCACACATGTGTCAATCTCTCTCTTCTCCTGGCTCCCTACCCCGTACCTTTTACTTTTATTTGTTAATCAGCCAGGATTTCTCCAGTCAGCGTCACTTCTGTCTGGGACTGTGCCTATTCTTACCATAGATGCATCCGTGTCTTATCTTTTTGGCTACATAGCAACTCACACTAAGTTAAGGGAAATGAGTGTCCACTTTTCCTCCCATATAATCTACATTCAAAGTAAGAGCTTAAAAAATTATTGCTTTCATTCTGGAGTGACCTCACAAATTCTGTGCAGTGTGGACACAACATGTACCCTATGACCAATAATAGAAATAATTGCAGTTGCATTTTATTTTATTTTTTAAATATATATACATATATTTTTTTATTTCAGAGAGGAAGGGAGAGGGGGAGAGAGATGGAAATATCAATGATGAGAGAGAATCACTGATCGGCTGCCTCCTGCATGCCCCACACTAGGGATCCAGCCCACAACCCAGGCATGTGCACTGACAGGGAATGGAACTGTGACCTCCTGGTTCATAAATTGACATTCAACCACTAGGCTGAAGTTGAATTTTAGCGATTGCTTACTAAATGTCAGGCACTGTATTAGTCTCTCTACATCCTCCATCTTCACAGAAATCATTGTATATATTATCTTTACCATTTAACTAAATTACTAAATTAAGTTATTAAATGGGTATTATCTTTACAGATGGGAAAACTGAGGCGTACTGAGGTGAAGTGACTAGCCGTGGTCACACATTTAATAAATGTTGGCTTTGCAATGACAGGCTATGTTCAGGTCTGACGTGAGGACTTGTATCAACTCTGTATGGAAATGATTTCCTAACCAATTAGTGCTATCCTTGGAGTTGTAGCTTGGCCGTCCAATAGAACAAGCCGATAGTGACAATATTTGATCTTCCTTCAAACTAAAAAACTTATCCGCTCTTCTCCCGTTAGCTGGAATGAGATTTGCCACCAGATGCCTGGGTTTAAAAAAATGCTGCTATTTCTGATGACTACCTCTGTATTTTTTGCAAAACATTCAATACTCCTTGAATGTTTGTTTCTTTGTATATAAAATTGTGACTAAACTATCTGACTGACAGGATCTCTCTAAAGCTTAAATGAGATAATGCTATTTTCCTTTTTAATACACACAGCACACATATACACATATATGTGTATATATATATATAGACACACACACACACACACACACATATATACATGCACACATTCAATATGCATTTGCATATTCATAAATACATAGTTGAGAAGAGGCTGACTCTACTGGAAGCTCCATATTCTTTTCACAGGTAGCAGATACAGCTGAGAGAATTTGGAAACCTCCCTGCACTTGCCAATAATTTCAACTGATGATAAGTAGTCCTGCAGGTGAGGAAACCTTGGTGGCTTGGCGAAAGTATCGTTCATTACTGTATTTCACATACATTGCGATAGTGCTCATTATCACAATCATTATCATCCTTATTCTCTTTGTCATCAAATAATTACCTGTCAGTGTCAGAAGTTTCTTGAGAGACTTCTGAATGTAAAGAAATAGAAAAGAAAGTCCTGCAAACAGCAGAGATTAATTTGGGAATATCATGTGCTCCTTTGATATTTAAGCCCTATCCCTCTATTTTTTAAAAATATATTTTATTGATTTTTTTTTTTTTTTTTTTTTTTTTACAGAGAGGAAGGGAGAGGGATAGAGAGTTAGAAACATCGATCAGCTGCCTCCTGCACACTCCCTACTGGGTTTGTGCCCGCAACCAAGGTACATGCCCTTGACTGGAATTGAACCTGGGACCCTTCAGTCCGCAGGCCGACGCTCTATCCACTGAGCCAAACCGGTTAGGGCCCTATCCCTCTACTTAAAGCACTTGGCTGTTACATGGCTTCTCAGCCCACAGAGCCTGTGTATCCCTCTATCGCTCTGACTATAAACATTTGGCTTGGGCTGTTAAGGGCCCATCGTACTTTCGTCAGGTGATGGCCTTAGATCATCATTTAGTATTATTACAGGATTCTTAATTATAAGACAGAGGTCTGGCATCAACATTGCTCTGTTTACTATTTATTTGCAAATATTATCCAAGACTCTTGTATTTCTTCTTTTTTGTTGTTGTTAATCCTCACCTGAGGAGAATATATATATAAATTCTCACCTGAGGCTATTTATTTCCCTTGGTTTTTTTTTTTTTTAAGAGAGAATAGAGGGAAGGAAGGAGAGAAAGAGAAACATCAGTGCAGGTTGCCTCCTGCATATGCCCTGACTGGGCCTGAGGATGGAACCTGCAACTCAGGTACATGCCTTTGACAGGGAATTGAACCCAAGACCCTTCAGTGCCCAGGCCAAAGCTCTAACCACAGAGCAGGGTGAGACTCTTATATTTCTTTAGCAAATAAACAAAACCAGTCCCATGATAACTTACCATTTTTGATGAGAATAATTTCCCACCCTATTCTCCTTTTTGAATATTTGTAATCTGCGTAACTTAAATAAGTGTATGATCTATGGATAATGGTCATCAAGTGGAGGGCCCACACCACACATTAATGAAATGATTTCCGGAAAGCCTTGGCTACATCAGGATCTGTGGTGTAATGTCCCAAGAGGCTAAGAGACAGCAGGCGGATGACAGATTGAGAAATCTGAGGATAAACATCTCCGAGTTAAAAAATGAAACTTCTCGTTTTTGTTGATTAGGCTCTTCTTGCATCATCATGTGACAAGGCTATTATGATATTGAAAGGAGATAAAAACTAACAGGAAATTGTGAAATATTGTAGTGGAAACAGTTGCTCTCATATTGCATGTCATGTTCAGAACACTTAGAATAGTTTTTGGAATGAAGTTGAAGAAGTCTATTGACCTAACTTCCACAATATTCAGGGAGATAATCTACTACTACCGTTACTACTACTACTACTACTACTAATCAGACTGATCTCTTTCTCATTTAAGTTAACCCAAGTCCCCTGAGAGGAAAGGGGGCTGCGGAACAGGTGAGAGCTTACACAGAGGCTTCTGCTGGTGCAGAAGGGCTGTGGTCTGCATGCTGAGGTTCGCCTTCAGCTCAGGAGCCAGACCCATCCCTTGATCCCTTGATTCGGCCCCACCGCCCGGCTTTTGTCTTGGCCAGTCCGGTCTAGTGATGTGGAGATGCTTTTCCCAGGGAGTCACGTGATGATCACAAATAGTAAAGTAAATACCTGGTAAAGGGAGCAAACTTAGCCCTCCTCCTCTTTCGAGTTTAAGCTCTTCTTCCTTGGCCTTTGACATCCACCAAATGAGATGGAGGTTGGAGCTTTTCAACATTATATATTTACTGAGGAGGGTGGGGGATGGGTGAAAAAAGGTGAAGAGGAATATGAGGTTCAAACTTCAGTTTTAAAATAAGTAAGTCATGGGGATGCAGTGTACAGGGAATATAGTCAATATATTGTAATAACTTTGTACAGTGACAGACGGTTACTAGACTTGCTGTGATGATCACATTGTAAGGTATATAAATGTAGAATCACTATATTGTACACCTGAAATTAATATAACATTGTATGTCAACTGTATTTTAATTTAAAAATTTATTGAGCATTTCTTATGGATCAGACACTCTACTAGGCAATACAGAGCACTCAGGTGATAGTGGGAGGTAATGGTCTACCATCCTACATAATAAAAGGCTAATATGCAAATTGTCCCCTCGACCAGGAGTTTGACAGGGAGTTCGACCAGGAGGCAGGGCCAGTCGGCCAACCACCCACAGCTCCTCCTCCTGGCCAGCCCAGCCGGACCCCATCTGTGCATGAATTAGTGCATCGGGCCTGTAGTATTTAATATGTACAGGTTGTTGATTTTGAGGCAAAATGATGAGGAATAAAGATAGATCTTTTCCCTCTGTGGTTAATGTAGGAAGTTGCTGTGTAAGATGGAAATGTTTGAGTATATTACACCACTAGGGAATTATTTTACTTGGAGTGTGAGATGAATTGGCATGAAGCTACATACTTTTACTTATTAGACTGTGGTTATTTATGATCAAGATAAGCTTGTGTTTTAATGAGATGAATCTTTAAAAATAATAATGCAATATAAAGTAGAGTGTTAGCTTAGCCAATTTCTTTAGAATATTTAAAATGTCACAGTTTAAAATTTCTTCAATCTGGGTTTTGTAGGAGCTAGGGTATGCCTGCATATACTCAGTCATTTTAAAGTTTTCTGTCTTATACATATGCTGTCAGTCAGCTAATCAAACTCGTGGATAAAAGAAATTCATGGGGGTGGGGGATGAGGGTGCCATTAAGTAAATGTTTATAGAGGTGTTAACTAACTATAACTTAAATCTTGAATATAATTTTAGCTCTGTAGTTTCCCTTTGCTTGGAATGTTAAAGTGACTTGGCCCCTCCTTTTCAGCAGACTGCTTTGTTAGTATGGAATCTCAGGGTATCTTCCTATTCTCATTCAATTTGGGGGAGAGGGAGAAGGGGATAAAATTTCCAACATTTTCTATAACTCAGAAGTTCATCAGTATAATTTACTAGAGACCCAGTGCACGGAATTCATGCATGGGTAGGGTCCCTTGCGGCCTCTGACCACCGGCAGGGACTTCCTTCATTCCGCACTGCCCCCTGGTGGTCAGCGCACATCATAGCGAGCGATCAAACTCCCAGTAGATCAAACTTCCGAGGGGACACTTTGCATATTAGGCTTTTATATATATAGATAACCAACATTGATTTTAACCCTTGAACATTCAGCACTCAGCCAAATGTTATTTTAATATTGCCTCTAATTTTTAAGGATTTTGTGGACATAAACTTGGTAGGGAAGCTTCATGTCTTGGATCTAATGGGAGCATAGGGTCCCTAGGTAGAAATTCTCTGGACTGAAAGACAGGTAGGAGAAACAGTGTGTCCTGAGATGTAGACTTCTTTGTGTCACATGACAACACTCTGTTGTATTTTGGAACATTATTATGGTGAATTCCATCTGCAGGGCTATGTCTCTCTCCCTGTGATTTTCATCCATTTTCCCCGTCAGTCTGCCCTTTGGATCTCAGAGACCATATCTACTCTCTCCCACTGTTGCAAATGTTTGAGACAATGTAAACCTTTTGTTTAGGACACTAACATCCACGTTATTGAGAAAAAGTATGATAAGCAACTAATTAAAAAATCTAGTGTATACGTCATTTTCAATAAATAGTAGCAATTATTAGCCCATAGGTTGCCTTTAAGATATAAGAGGGAATGATGCTCTGAAATGGAAAACGATCTCTGTTTCTATCTTTTATTTGCTGTGTTCTGAGGTTTTCACTTCTGGGGATTAGCTGTCTCCACCCAGTGTTAGCCAATTCCTAGAGATTGTAAACCACTAGCCCTGTGAGCAAGCCTTTCCGATGCAAACCAACCATTCCAGAGCTTGTGCCCATCCACCTCCTCTACTGGCTCTCACTTTCCAGGTCACTATCCACGTGCTTGAGTCACCTGGAGTCAGGTACCAGACAGCCTGTGTGCCCCAGGGCCCACTGAAATTATTCAAACTTGCCCATCCCCACTCTTCAAAGCTAATAATGCAATATAAAGTAAAAATGGCAGCTTAACAAGTTTTCTTGGAAATTACCCTGCCTTGCCTGTTCCCGGTGTGTAGAAACCACAAGAAAGACTCCTGCCAGCTGTCTCCCATCCCCCTGCCTCCTGACCGACCCCAATGCTGCTGCATGTGGCCCCCAAAGGCATGCTGGGCCCCCTTCTCTTGGGATCTGTAAGTGTAACCAACCATTTTTTCAACGGCAGCTGTCTCCTGATCTGTTGGCCTCACCATAGCTAAATATAACCGATGTTCTAACATAGGTTCCATCATCTGGGTAACTGTAGTCAGGTCTTAATTGTCTCCTAATTACAGGCACTAAGGAAAGGAGTTGTTGAGCAATCCAGTTGCAAAGGCCAAACCCGCTCAGTAGGGGTTCTCAATTGGCGTTACTGGTGTAGGATCGGCTCATCCTGAAACAGCTGGTTAGTAATTGTCTCCTCTTCCAACCGTGGGCTGCTAGCTTTCTACATTATAGTGCCCATTTCTGGAAAGGCCCAAGGCTTCACATATTTCCAAGAGAGAGTTTCTTCATGGTGCGATTGAAGGGTCACCTTTGCAACGAAGAGAATGGCCAAGATGGGTATTTCAGGAAATGTCTCCCTCGGCTCACATGGTCTTCACTGAAGTTACACCTTAGGCAAGAAGCAAATGGTCTTTATATACACCTGTCAAAAATCCTCGATGTCTGTGAGAAAGGAAGGTACCTGGCATTCAATTCAAGCACTTGTTCATTTACTAATTTATTCAATGAATATTTATTAGGCCCTTGTTGAGTAGTAGAAACCCTTACAAGGTTTAAAGATTCTAGCCATTCACATATAAAAAAGATTCCTAATCTCATAGATAATCAAGAGAAGCCAAAATAAAACCACAGTCAGCTACCATTTTACACCAACCAGACTAACAAATCTGTACACGTCTGGCAATATTAACTGTTGATGGGAATTTTCAGAGGTCCCCAGGTACCTACTAAATTAGCCACAAATTTTTTAACTGCCATCCAAAGGCCTTCATAATTATTTCAACTAAACAGTCCTCTGGTAACTTGCCAAGAGCGTATCTCTCAGTGAAGATGATAACTGCGTGTTCTTCAAGAATATCCTGCATTTCAAGGAAGTGTGCATGTTTTAATCCCATGCCAATCATAATCCAACTCACTGTTCAAAACCTAGTCATTGTCATATTGTCAATCAAGTCCTTTTCTGAGCTTCCAAACATACTATTATTAGAACTAAAATAATGATGGCAACTGACAGACTCTGAGTATTTACTAGGCAGTAGGTCCTGTCAGCTTTCTCTTAATAGTCACTAAAATACCTATGAGGTGACCCTGTTATTCCTCTTTAATGAGAAAAAATATTAAAGTATAGAAATATTTAGTAACATGGCAAAGTTTATAACCTGGCACGTGGTAGTGGCCGATTATAAACAAAGATACTCAGACTCTAAGATCTTTTTTAAAAAATATATTTTTATTGATTTCAGAGAGGAAGGGACAGGGAGAGAGAGATAGAAACATCAATGATGAGAGGGAATCATTGATCGGCTGCCTCCTGCACGCCCCACTTGGGGGATCAAGCCCAAAACACGGGCATGTGCCCTGGACTGGAATCGAACCCAGGACCCTTCAGTCTGCAGGCCAACCCTCTATACTAAGAGTACACTGAGCCAAACCAGCTAGGACTCTAAGACCTTTTTTGTTAACAGCACATTGCAGCTCCATTTTACAGATAATGAATCGGAGACTCAGAAAAGGATATTCTTATCCAAATTCTCTAATTCCAAACTTCATGCTCAGATTCTCCCTTCCTTATATATAAGGTGGGGCAAAAGTAGGCTTGCATTTGTTCACATGGAAAATAATACAATAGTTAATAAATAATAATGCAATAATGAACTCTGTGTTTTGCATTCTCACAACTGTAAACCTACTTGCCCCACTCTCTACATGTATGTTATAAGATGCTTATTTAATAGAATTATTTGCATAGTGATCATACCTTACTAGACAGTGGTAAGCTCTTGCTCTCTGGAACATATTTAACTCAAAGGCTGACCCATGCTCTTCCCCATAGTATATGCTCAATAAATATTTGACAGATAGAATGGGACAAGTTATTTACCAGTTCTGAGCCTCTATTGTCTTACCTGACAAATGAAAAAAAAAATAAAAATTGTCTTTTCTATTTCAAGAGGATATTGAAGGAAGCAGTGAAATGATGTGCACGAGCATGTTATAAATACATTGTACCTTACAAATGTAAAACACTATTGCAGAAATAACTGCAAAGCAACTTAATTGACATGCCCTTGCAAATAATCTTTGTGAAATACACCTGGCAAGATAAATTTCAAAGCTTCCAATAAGGGCTTTTACATTGCAGACTTTGTAAGCCTGGAGAAGTTGGTGGCATTAAAAATGTTGCTTGGGGGTTAAATATGAAAGTAACCCTTGAGATCTGATGATGAACTGAACTCAATTATGTGCAGCTGTGGGAAATCTGCCTCCTATGACTACATGAAATTACCCAGAAACTAATTGTGAGTACTACTTTATTTTAAATTCTTGCAAAAGAAATTCTTCTGAAGGATGAGAGGAACCTTTCTTGAGAATTGATGAGCATTGGTGGAAACAAAACAATCAGAGTAAAAAAAGAGAAACAGAAGTAAGAATACAATAAAAATGCTACTAGCTAATTTCCATGAGCATGGTTTTCTCCTGAATGGACTCTCAGGCACTTGTGGGCTGAAGGCCCATCCATCTGCTGATCTCTCATTGGTTCTTGCAAAAGTCACCTCCTCAGAGTCAAATCAATTACTCAACACTTTGGTATTGGGTAAGTCAGTGGTAGGCAAACTGCGGCTCGCGAGCCACATGTGGCTCTTTGGCCCCTTGAGTGTGGCCACGAAGTTTCAATCGCACTGTACGTGCGCGCCCACATGTGGTATTTTGTGGAAGAGCCACGCTCAAGGGGCCGCAGTTTGCCAACCACTGGGGTAGGTAATTCAGTGTTTGAAGGACATCCTAAAAGGCAAAGAGAAGGCTTCACATTTCTGCACAGCACAACAGGTAGGATAGTTGAGGCATGGCATCTGTATACATGGAAAGAGCAGCAAGTTATATAATTAAAACTTATCCATATTGGAAAAGGCCGATATGATTTACTACAATAAAAATTTAAATCTTCAGAATTGAGATAACCATCATAAACAGAAGACATGCTGAAAAAAATGTAAGTAGCACAAGTGACAGGCAAAGGAAATTTGCCAAAATTTAAAATGCTTTATCCATGAAGTTGAAAATGATGAACAAGCCAAAAGATAGACAAAGATCATAGACACAGAATTCACATGCAAATAGTAAATACGTCTATGAAAAGGGAACCACTTTTATCTAAGTATGTTCCTCTCTGGTATCCCAATGCAAATATTTTTTTTCTCTCTCTCTTGCTCTTACTCTCTTTCTCCTGTTCCAAATATATATTAATTCATCACCAATAAACACACTATCTGTATAGTCTTACCCTTCCACTTGTGCTGATCAAGGGAGTCTGAGCAATTCCTCCCCATACTTTCAATCTAAGCTCCCATCAGGGACTTCTTCCCATATAGCATACATTTTAAATCCACGAGATCATTTTCTGTCGGGGAAAATTATTTAGTTAGAAGAGATTGGACTGGTCATTTTCAAACAGGAAAAGACACTGAAAATGCTAAATGGGGATAGTTTTGAGCCAGTAATGTAAGTCACGCTGCTGTCAGGATAATTAAGCACACCGCTAAACACACATCAGGACCTTGATTTCAGCCCAGGTGTCAGTTTCAGGTGCAACGCGTCATAATCACTTGCACTGAGAATATTTTCTCAACATCATTTAACCAAAAAATTAGGTTAGGGTCAGCTCTTTGGTGGAAATAAAAAGGACCATTTATATAAACTTATTTCTATACTAATACACACACAGGAAACAGGAAGATCTTCTAATATCAGGAAGGACATCTGCAAAGCTGACAAGTCAGGACAGAGTTTTGCATTTTCATATTTTCTTCAAGTAATCTTCTTTCTTCATGCTGCGGATGCTCTGTTTCATTTTCCCAGGGCTCGCTGGAAATGGCAGCGGTTAATACTAACTAGACTCCCTTCCACAGCTGCCTCGCTCCCAGGGAAGCCAAGGAAGAATGCTGGTTCCTGCTAGACAATCGGGGGGAACGGCCACTGTGAAATTAGTGTCAGAGTGGGCCCTGGCACCTTTCACATTCAGGAACAAGGCAACCGCAGACGGTCATTTTCCCAGTCATGAGCTCTCAGTTTGAGCTGATCAGTCCCATACAGAAAAGAGAGCGTCACAGAGTTAAGCCTAAAATTCAGCTCTTAGCGCAATTTTCTTTTACTAAATTTAATAACGGGGGTATTGTGACAGAGAGCAAATTTACATTCACTTTGTCTGTTAAGTGGAAAGGTGCGGTCTCCTCCGTGGCCAAAGCAATGAACCCACAGCCCAATCAAGGGCTTTGGAGTTCCCTGCGATCCGGCCTTTTGCTGTCTTAGAGACTTGCGGATCTTTCCTCCCCTCCTTCAGTTCCAGTTTGAAGAGAAAGGGCTTTTAAAAATCACTTGAACCTTCAGATTGACTTTCTGGACATCAAAGAGTTTTAACAATTGGGATTTTTTATTATCATTAAAATTAGAAAATCCCTTTTCCTTGAAATAGCAAGGCTCATTAGGGTAGGGTAATTAACTTTAGGACGAAAATAAGTTTATTGTTTTCCTTCATTTTCAATAGGTAGAACAAAAGTATTTTAATAGAGACAGAATAAAAAATAGAGAGAAATAGCATGAAGGAATGCGCCATTTTAGCTAAGGTATAGAATAATACCAATTCTTTTGGAATCACCCTGCTTCCTCTTCCCAGCCTCTTCCCTCTCAGAGGAAAACCTAGAGGTAACCATTTTCCTGAAATTTGTACTTATTATTGATATGTTTTAAATACGTATGAATGTATTATATATACATGTATGTAAATATATAACATACATGTATAACATATTCATATTGCATATGCAGTATATGTAAATACATACATATTACGTTTGATAAGATATGTAAATGTATTCATAGAATTATATAAATAGTATTATATACTGTATATTATATATTTATATAATATACAATATATGAAATATATTGTGTGTGTGGTATGTGCTGTTAAGTCGGCTCTGACTCCTGGCTCACTATTGTGTTCTCCCTGTTGTCACCATGTGCCGGAAGTAAGACAGCTTCAATTTTGTCGGTTTTTGCCCCCAGAAATGTTACTGGCTTCATTTGCTCTAGGACTCAAAGAAAGTCTAGGCAGCCCAGGGTACCTTTGGAGCTCTTCTCCGACACCATATTTCAAATGAATCAATATTTTTCCTATCAGCCTTTTTCACTCTCCAGCATTCACACTCATGCACAGTCATTGGGCCTGTGAAGGTCTGGATGATCTTAGCCTCGGTCTCTAATGACCCACCTTTGCTCTTGGTTTTCTGTCCTAATTCTTCTGCTGCTGCCCTTGGAGTCTGAGTCTTCTTCCCTTGATTTCTTGGCTGCAGCCTCTCTTGATCACTGAACCAAAATAAGCAAAATCATTATCAATGTCATTGTTTCGGTGTCTTTGTTTAAAGTAAAGTGCATTTCTTCTGTAGTCATCAGCTATGCCTATTGACATATGTCTTTAATTAACAAAATGGAGGGAGATGTTTTATGACACCTCAGTGATTTTTTTTTTTATTCAACTTTACCTGGCTGCAATTTATCTGTGGATTCACAGAACTACAGTTCATTCACTTTCCTTACTCTGTAATATTTCATTGGATACATATCCACCGCTTATTATATATTCTCTTGTTGATGAACATCTGGGTTGTTCACAGAGGCTTGCTACTTCAATGATAGCCATCTCCTTTGCATGGTATATAGGGCCTCTCACCAGCCACCCCTCATTTGCCCCTTCAGGGATATTTCCCTAGGCTTCCCAACCCCTTTGGCTTCCCTGTGCCAAAGGCTGTTTCACTGCCTTGTTTCTGAACACGCAATTCCCTTTGCCCCAAGAAACCCCTGTGCAGCGGGCCTGCCTGAGGATTCCTGAGTAGTCAGATCAAAGGTTATTGAATGGGATCATCCTGTCCAGGTTACCTCTTTTGGGTCCTGAGCTGAGCATTGTTAGAGCATTCATCACAACAATGATGGCCATACATAGGAGGTAAGCTTCTTAAAGATAGAAACTCTTAGTATGTAGTTTATCTCTGCATTACTAGAGTCAATGCTTAACAAGAAGAAGCTGAATATCCAACATTTCTGACTCTAGTTCCATCACACTGCTTAACTTCATGTTTATAAGAAATATGTTAATAGCATACCCCATCATTGACACGCAGCGCACATATCTCATTATGCCCTTTACCTGGTGCTTTCCAATTTGTAGTCCACGGAACACTTACTCCACTCCCTTGTTACTTCAAAAAAATGTTTCCAGAATTAATGGGGATTATAGCACTCCTTTCAATAACACATTAATTCCCACAATCAGTGCAGACATGGATAAATACACCCCCTAGATGATATTCAAAGCCTGTCAGGAACATCCAAGTCATACTTCAAAAAATCTTATTTTCAATGGACTGGAAATTTAACACAGTGCTCTATAGAAATCTCTCACATTGCAGTGGCTTTTGTTAACTGACACATTATTAACAGGAAATGTTGGTAATTTCTCTTTGTTGGAAGTTCAGATTTTATAAACTCAATATTCAGTGTAAAATAGCAATGACCTATTTTTACAATGCCTATTAATAATCTGGTTAGTTTCCAGGTTGACATGTTATGCCTAATACAACTCTTGAACATTTTTTTCCTGAAAAAAAAAAAAACTCATGGAAATTGACAAAATTATCCTTAACAATAACAAAATTGTAAACAAATTTAAGAACAGATTGTCAGTGCTGAGATACTTCTTTTATTAGCTGCCTTATTGATGAGAATTGCCCTAAGCATGTGCCTTTGCACTACAAGCATTTTGAAACATTCTGGTCTAGCACAGCTCAAATAATACAGAGGAGATGGAGGAATAAGTCAACTTATCCATCTTTATGCTCCTAAGTCCAGGAGGCAGGAATTGCACCACTGAGCAAACAAGTGGCCGAATGCCATAGACACAAGCTATGAGCAGGACAGGCAAACAGCAGTGTCTATGTTCTCATCAGTGTATCACTTTCTGCATATTTTCAGAGGTCAGAACTCCTCTCCATGTACAACATACCGAAGAATGGGGCTATGAGTAAGGGTAGGAAGTATTATTTGCATAGTGCATCTAAGTCAAGTGTGAAAAGCAAGGGCAGAGAGAGAAATCACCCTAAAGCAGTGCTATTTCTGGAGAGAGTGTCTTATATCTTGCTTGACACAGAGAGCACAATAAGCATCTGATTCTCTTACTTAGAAGACGTGGTCACAGTAACAGAAACAGTGGTAGACACAGCAGATAAAGTGTGCTAAGGAGCATAATTTATGGAGGACGTGTACATGTCTTTCTCATCTACATCTGGTAGTAGTTTGACACTAGCATCTATTCTAAGAGGTCGTAGAAAGGTGCTAAGAACACTAACTGACCCTCCCCCGCAATATTCGGAAAAACTCAAGCCTGGATAGCTTCCTCACCTAGCTAGAATGAACAAATAAAACAAAAGCAGGCTGGGACTTTGGAAAACATACGACAGCATAAAGGGATTGGATACCTGGTATGGAAAACCCAAAAGAAAAACGTGTCTCATAAAAGTTGTTTCTAAACAGACTAATGTCAATGAAACAAATGTAAGATCCCTACCTGAAGTCTGAAGAAGATCAGAATTTGACCTTCATGGAACGTGAACAAGAAGTATAGTAAGAGGATATGTTAAGATGAAATCAGAGATTTAAATTAGCTGTCTGAGGAAAGAAAAGACAGCAAAGGAAATAAAAAACACACATAGGAAGTCAGATCAAATATGCAAAAGAAAAACTGGTGATTCCCTACTAAAATGCAGAGTGAAAGGACCAAGAGAGGAAGACAATAGCAGGAGATTACACTATAGTGACAAGAGAGAGGAGATGCAATTTAGAGATATGATAATGATGGGGGGGTGGGGAGGGCAACAGAAAAATTGGAAGAGAGGCAATAATCAAAGAAGAGAGAGAAAGGATTCCCAAACCGAACAAAAGGGCCCAAGCTACAACTAGAAAGGATTGCTCTCTCACCTAGATTTTCCCTAGCTTTTAAAAAAAATCTTAATAATGAAACATTTGGAAGTTTACATGGACTATCATTAACAACACCAAAAACAATAAAACAAGCTAACATCAGACACCTCTTAATACTGAGATACTAGAAGAGGCACATCAGTCTCTAAAGATTTTTAAGATTAAGTGGTTGTTATCAAGGGAATTGTATACCCAGCCAAACTCTCTTCTGCATGCAAAGGCAATAGGCCAATATGTCCACATTTTCTAAGGACATTTCTTAAATATTTATTCCCTCTGCGTGAGAACAATTTATTTAATATAAAACTCTAAGTATGAATACTGAATCTATTACAAGATTGAATATAAATTTAAGGTCTATTCGTGAATACAAATTACATAGTAAAGTGTGTTAAATTTAGTCAATAACTCAGAATTTAATTTACAGGCCATGTAAATTTGAATGAGCAAAAAGCAGGGATGGACTGTCACAAGATATAATATCATTCATTTATTTGTCATAAATGTGGGAAAAGCTATTATTTAAGGAGTTTTATTTCTGATCATTGAGAAATGTCATTAAGTGTTATTTCGTAAGTTTTAATATATCCCAGAAGTCATGAAGGAAATAAACAATAAAATTGATTTTTGTAATGTTTAAACCAGTACCCAAAGGTCTTATGTTTAGGAAAAAAAATAATCAAAACGTAAATGAGAGATGAACAGCAATGAGGCAAAAACCTATACCATCTATGAAAGACAAGAGCTAATTTCTTTAATGTGTAAAAAACTTATATATTCCAGAATAAAACTATTAACCAACAGGATGGAAAAATGAGAAAATTCTATAGACAGGAGTTTTTTAAGGAAAGGAAAAAATGTTGAGAGAATCTATAAATTTTGAGGCAATTTTGTAAGACAAAGAATATTTACTATGTATTAATTAGAACTGTGTTGTTGATGCAGGGATGAACAAATAGAGTTGTCACAGTAGAGAGAGCCTAAATATGCTTATTTATGCAAGAAAATCTGATAAGTGAAGAGGTAACATTATTAATCAGTGGGGAGAGAGCATGTAAGTAATGCTGAGCCAATTATTTATCTGAAAAAACAACGAACAATTAAATCCCTACTTCAGATCTACAAAAATAAATTAATTAACTAATTAATTTCAGGTAGTTTAAGACCATATAGATCAGACGGAAACCTTAAAACATTTAGAAGAAAAGTTACCATAACAACTTTCAGCCTTTGAAGTAGTGGAAGATTTCTTAAACAATATGCAAAGAGAACACATCTTGCCTAGCTGGTTTGTCTCAGTGGATAGGGGTCAGCCTGCAGACTGAAGGGTCCCAAGTTCGATTCTGGTCAGGGGCACGTACCTTGGTTGTGGGCACATCCCCAGTGGGAGGTGTGCAGGAGGCAGCTGATCGGTGTTTCTAACTCTCTATTCCTCTCTCTTCCTCTCTGTAAAAAATCAATAAAATATACTTAAAAAAGAACACATCTTAATATAACATACTGCATGATGTATATAGAGAGAGAATGTTAAAACTTTTGTATAGAACATGCCATAAGCAACAACAAATAAAGCCACTGACTAGAACACATTTGAAATGTATATAACCAATGAAGTATTCAGAGTAAGAATACATAATATATAAATCACATAAAAATTACAAGCAAGTCACAAAAAAGGAATCTCAATCACCAATGAAAATTTATAAAACTAGTTGAAAATTATGAAACTATCTTATAATATGTTAAAATATAAAATATTTAGAAATACCAATGACATTTTTTACAGAACTGGAAAAAATCCAAAATTTATATGGAACCATAAAAGACCCCAAATAACAATAGCAATATTAAGAAAGTAGAACAAAGTTGGAGGTATTATGCTACCTGATGTCAAACTATACTACAAGGCTATAGTAATCAAAATAGCATGGTACTGGCATTAACACGGACACATAAATCAAAAGAACAGAGCAGAGAGCCCAGAATTAAACCCACACCTGTATGGCCAATTAATCTATGACAATGGAGGCAAGCAAATACAGTGGGGGTAAAGACAGTCTATTCAGTAAATAGTGTTGGGAAAATTGTACAGATTCATGCATAAAATGAAACTAGACCACTTTCTTACACCATATACAATAATAAACTCAAAATAGATTAAAATCTTAAGTGTAAGACCCTAAACCATAAAACTTCTAGAAGAAAACATAAGAAGTAAAATCTCTGACATCCCTTAGCAATATTTTTTCTTATAAAACACCCCAGGCAAGGGAAAAAAAAAATAAGCAAATGGGACTAAATCAAACTAAACATTTTTGCACAGCAAAGGTAACCATCAACAAAACCAAAAGATAACAGAAAGGAAGAAGATATTTGCTAATGATACATCTGATAAAGGGTTAATATACAAGATGTAGAAAGAATTTTTATAACTCAACACCCAAAACAAAACAGTCCAATTAAAAAATTGGCAGAGGACCCGAATAGGCATTTCTCCACGGAGGACATACAGAGGGTCAACAGACATATGAAAAGATGCTCAATGTCACTCACTAATCATCAGAGAAATGCAAATTAAAACCATAATCAGATATCACCTCACACCTGTCGGAATGGCTATCATAAATAAATCAGCAAATAACAAGTGCTGGTGAGGATGTGGAGAAAAGGGAACCCTAGTGCACTGCTGGTGGGAATGCAGATTGGTGCAAACACTACGGAAAACAGTATGGAGCTTCCTGATAAAATTAAAAATAAAACTGCTTTTGACCCAGCAAATTCACTTCTGGGTATGTATCTCAAGAAACCCAAATCATGAATTTGAAAGAACATATGCACCCTTAGTTTATTACAGTGTTATTTATAATAGCCAAGATATGAAAGCAACTCAAGTGCCCCTCAGTAGACTAGTGGATAAGAAAGCTGTGGAACACATATTCAAGAAGTATTACTTTGCCACAAAAAAGACTGAAATCTTACCATTTGCAACAGCATGAATGGACCTAGAGACTATTATGCTGAGTGAAATGTCAGATAGTGAAAGCCAAATACCATATGACTTGACTTATATGTGGACTCTAAAGAGCAAAATCATCAAACAAAACAGAAATAGATTAATCGATACAGAAGACAGACTGATGGTTGCCAGAGGGTTGTGGGTTTGGGGAGCTGGGTGAAAAAGGTGAAGGGATTAAGAAGTACAAATTGATAGTTAAAAAATAGTTTCAGAGATGTAAAGTACAGCATAGGGAATATAGTCAATAATATTGTAATAATTATGTAGGGTGCCAAGTGGGTATTTGAAATATGGGGGAGGGTCACTTTGTAAAGTATATGATAGTCTAACCACTATGCAATACATCTGAAACTAATATAAAATAATAGTAAATATAAACTATAATTGAAAAATAAAATCTAAAAAAGAAAGGAAAATGGATTGTTTCTTTAAGGAAACAGTCAAATAAGTAGGACATTTATTTTTTTTAACAAATTCTAGCATTAAATAGAATGTGAAATATTTCTATTTTTAAAATGTTGCTCTATGTGAAATCTAAAGGGATTGACATGGGGAGAAAATGATTGACATTCTGGTTACTAAGGTAACTAAAGTAAAATTCTCTCTGATTAGGAAAGAGAGTCATGAGCAATATTTTATTTATTCATGTTTTTAAAGTTATAAGCAGAAATCCATGTTATATGCTAATATCTCTAAAGCCTGAACATTCATAAATAGAATTGGTCATCTTATCAGGCAAACATAAAACTCAGGATTATGCTTTACGGGAGGTACAAAAATAAAGAAATTGGGAATTAGGAAATGGATGAATTTGAGAGAGGGTTGAATGCCATGTCAACAAATTAGGGGCGGACGGTGGTGCAGGATAAAAGCAAATATGACAATGATAATTTTTAACAAAAGAAAATTCATAGTTCAATTTCCACATGGATTAGAAGCCTAGTTAACCAACAACTATAGTCTTTGAGCTTCTAAAAGATACCAAAGAAGCAGTTGGGACACCTGATTACTAGATCTTGCATTCTGGGATGGATCAGGATATGTTTAAGGCTTTTTATGTTTGTTTTTCCATGTTTGTGTGTGTGTGTGTGTGTGTGTGTGTGTGTGTGTGTGTGTGCTGTTCTCCTTTTTTTCTTCATTTTCATCTCTAACTATTTTTCTTCTTCTAATATTTGATACTTAGAGTAGATAAAGGCCAGTTCTAGAAGGAGGGAACACAGCTTTGAAGGTGTATCCAGCATGGGTCTTGAAGTGGATCAACTAGCATAAGCAGTGCTTGAGTGCACACTTGTGGTCTGAATAGAGAAGCAAGCACACTATGGTGTCTTGCACTCCTGTCTGAGGAGGGGCCAGACCACTGTGTGTGATGCAACCCATACAGCTGCAGTCACGCAAAACCATGGTTTGGACTCGGGGAATTGTATGTTTGACAACTGTTACATGTATTGCAGAATATTTTCTGTCAATTACTAGTACGATGTAATACAATTTATTCTTTCCTTCTTCCCCATGTCCTTCCATTCTCGTCCTTTCTGTGCTCCTTCTCTCTCTCCTTGTCTATCTCCTCTTCATGGTAGGTGTGTGGGAAAGGCTTCATCCCCCAATTCTGAAAGTTTCAGGATTAGTAGGAAAGGTCTGTGTGTGTGTGATGTGGAGGGATCCAATGATTTACTGCGGCCATTTGCATAAATATGCATAGACACAAATGTAACAAGAGTGAAACATAAACATTAATTCATTAAGTGTTTTACTGAAAATGTACATTCTGTAAGCTGTTGTCATAGTAGGCTGTAGGGTACAGAAATGTGGAACATATTTATCCTTGCCCTAAAAAATTGTAAACACTAATGAAAATGAAGATAATACATAATTATAACATGCATAGTAAATATCATTTTACATAGTGATTAGGCAAAATATTGTAAATAGTAGATATCACAGTAATTAGCATTGCTTTTAAACAAATATATGTTTTACTAGAGGCCCAGTGCAGGAAATTTGTGCACTCGGGTGTGGGGGTGTCCCCCAGCCTGGCCTGTGCCTTCTCACAGTGCAGGAGCCCCATGATTGATCACCCTACAGAGGTAGGCCCCGCCCACCCATCTGGGGCTCCTCAATGGATTGCCCCAAAGAGGTAGGCCAGAGCCAGGGGTCCCGCCTCCATGCTGTGCAGGGTCGTGGGACCCCCAGACCTGGCTGCGTGGAGTGGCCACCGGGCCCTGCCTCCTCCGTGTACGCAGCATCAAGTCTCTGCCCACCTGTGCGCGCCCACTGCGCTCGAGACCTCCTGGTGATGGATTGTGGGATTGTGATGGCGTGAGGGCATCACAGCGTGAGGGCATGACGACCACCTAGGCTGTTATTAGTATAGATAGCTTTAAAAAACTTTCTTAATATAAATCAACATCAGTATTCACTAATCTTTCAGATGCTATCCACATATGGAATAATTCTCTCATTATATTCGTGTGCATGTACATAGATTCCTCATTCATATAAAATGAAAGCCTTGGCGCTGAGACCACCACAAATCTTTTGTGTCTACCTCCCTGACAGCCATGGGCTATAGGAAGGAACTCATGGGTGGGTTTTTGTGTGTGTGCGTGCACTTCTGTGTGACTTGGATGACCTTGAAGAACACAGTCAGCCACCTCTCTTTATCATGCCTAGAATGTCTTAGGTTCTGTGGCACTGAGATTCCAACGCTGACTCCATTTGTGCTGTAAGTGCTCTCCATCAACAGATAGGTCAGAAGAAGGAATAGGATAAGGGGCAGACAATATTAGGGCTTTGCATTAACTAATATTTGTGAATTTTTTGGTAGAGTAAGGGGAAGAAGAGGTTACAGTCAGTTGAAGAGTAGAAAGAAAAAGAAAAGAAATATGAGAGAAATTTAGTAAAGGGTTAAAGTAATGTTCTCAAAATTTACTGTACATAATAATCATCTAAGCATCTTATTAAAATACAGATTCCAGGGCTCCATGGAGGGGATATGCCTCTTGAAAGTGGCCCTGGTCATTCCAGAGCAGGCAGTCATGTATTTAAGGTATATTTGGCTGAACTGGTGGCCAGGAGGCTCAGCATTTAGGTCCCCAAGAGGAAGCAGCTATTAATTCAACTCACATTATCCTGTCCTGAATAACTCCCAAGAACATTTAGTCCATACGTGGTCACAGGCAGTTCAGCTTGGTTGGTTTTCTGCAGAAAGACCTAGGACAGGTGGAGAGGAGTGAGCATGCGCCATGTTTTCTTTTCCCACTTATTCTCACCCACTTGTGCAAAAAGATTTTTGGAAAGTTATCCCTAGACTTCCTTTGCATATGCAAAATATTGACTTGTGAGTTTAAGGTTACAATTAATTTCCTCCAGGTCTTCATGGCCTGCGGATACATAGAGTTCCATTAAGAAGAAAATTGTTTTTAAATGCTATTTCCTATTTCCACAATTAAGGCTAAGAAGCTAAAAAGCAAGCACCGCCTGGCCAGTGTTGCTCAGGGGTTCAGTGTTGACCTCTGAACACAGAGACAGCGGATCAATGATTCTCTCTTATCATTGATGTTTCTTTCTCTCCCTCCCTCTTCCTTCCTCTCTCTGAAAATGAATAAATTTTTAAAAATCAAATGCCTGAGAAAGGGATTAATACTCCCAAGTTATTCAATGTTCATGTGATACAAAATAGAGTCGACCCTGTTCACCGGAGTTTAGACTAAGGAGGGAGGCTCCATCTTGGAATGAAGGGTCAATTCAGTCCAAGGAAGCGAGAGAGAAGCAAGAGGCTAGGGCAGACTGAGGGCAGAAATGCTTCACCAATTTTCCTGAAGGCAGCACAGGGGACAGGTACTGCAGAGGCAGCAGGAGGCAGGGCTCTGCTTGAGGCTCCAGAGGACCAGGACACAGCGGTGTTTTTCTCCTGGGAGCCCAGAGGGAAGCTAGCATGGCTCTGAGTCACACATGCTCGAGATGCTGGAGCAGATAGGATCCTTTTAAGATAAAGTAAACAAGTTAATGAAAGACTTCAAGCTTGAAATGCAAGAAGGAGCCAGAAATAAACTTCCCCAGCAATATGTGTTCTGGAAATGAGAGGAGCACCAGGCTGGTGGGACCCTTTGAAGCTGTGGGAGAGCCAGGGAGCAGGTGAACCCTAAGGGATTGGAGGGGAACTTCAAAACTTCAGTGACGATGAATTTTCATATTTAAGCTTAGTAACTTAGAGATTTTTAAAAATACAGTGTTCTTCATACTGTATTTATTTTGTTATGTGTGCTCATTATAATTTTGATTTGTAAATGAAGGGTAAAACTCTATTTCTCTGATTCCGAGATACAGTTGATTTTGAAATGCACCACCAATTTCATCACAGATTTTGGGGGGGTGGGGAGCAGAAAGACCTGCTCAATTAAATGTACACATAGATGCATGCATGTGTCAGAAATGTGAAATGTGTCTGAGAGAAGCTATTCATTGCTCCAGATCAGCCTGGGTTGTGCAAACCCCTCTCTGTCATCTGTGCACAGTTACACAGGCTCAGAGGTCACGCGGTGGCACCTGCCGGCAGATAGGCGAGGAGGACTCCGGTAGGCACTTCTGGGTCGGCCTTGCCATTTCAAACATGCTCAACAGTGACAGGCATTCCTGCTGCCTAGGCAGAGTCCATTATGCAAACCCCACACACAGGAGAAATAGCCCTGCAGATTCTGGAAGGAGAAACAAAGGGTTTTCAAAATAAGCTCATTAGGACGTATGGTTTTCCTCCACTCACGGTCCCTGCTAGCAACCCAGGTGACTTAAGAACATTTTCTATTTCTTGTACCTGGAAGAACATTCTGTAGTTGTCTTGCAAGGCCTGCTTCTGTCAACACACAAAGATCTGCCCACGTGTAGATGACATGCAGCTCAGCCAGAAAGTGTCTGGGTTTGCCATGTGGGAAAGCACATCTATGTTTTAAGATTAATTTAGAATCTGCAACACTTTGTTAAAGCCTTACCATTAATCCCTAAGAAATGAAGGGATTTTGCTGTCGGTAGTCAGACTGTGTTTTTCCCCCCTGATTCTAAAGGTTGTGATGATCCAAGTGTGAAGGTCCTTGGGGATGGGACAGGGGGACCCCCTTTATCTAACACTGGGTGGCCCAGCCCAGCCCTGAGTTTACTATTTCAGGGACAAGAATTTCCGGAGGGACTGGTTAGTTGATTTTGCTGTTAAGCGTCATTTCATATTTTTTTTAAATTGGTGCCTCATTTTCAGTTCAGAGTTTTCACCATTAATTTCTAAGTAAAAATAATAGCTTAATGGCTTCCCTTTATCACCTGTTTGCAAAGAATCATGCATAGCAGTGGCAATAAAGACTGAAACATTATGGTCACACAAAGTGTGTGAGGAAATGCTGAAAGTAGCCGAGCAAATGCTCCACCCATGCTCTAGATTCCCGCATTGTATTACTGGGTGTACACATTCGAAATTAAATATCTAACATCTCTAGCTGTGATGGCTAGTAACATCCAAAATGTCTCCCATCCAGAAAGCTATCCTGAATATACAAAGCAAACCCGTAAGGTAGCCTGATAAGTGTAATTTGCAACACTTTTGTTTGTGCCTGTTTCCACGATGGTCATTCTCCCTTCAGTGTTTCTGAAGGCTGGGGAGTAGACCTGACACCTGACAACATCTTTGCTCCTTTAAGATCGATCACCCTGTGACCCTTGTTGGGATTTTATATACTTGGATGGCATTGCCAGAGCAATGCTGCCCTGATAGCAGCAATGGATAGTGGAAATCTCTGTGGGCAGCGGGGAAAACTAATCCAGAGACCCCAGAGATCCTCTCCTACCTGGATGGGCAGGGCGGAGGACAATGTGACCAGCATGGAGCAACCACAGCATCAAGGGCAGACCCAGATCGATGGTGACATCGGCCAGCCCTCCACTAATAGATGCTTTCTCATGCAGAGGGGGAGCACCCTCATCAGTGTGTCAGGGAGCAGAGTTTTTATGAGGAAACCAGATATAGAATTAGTTCCTTGGACCAAGAATGAGGAGGAATATTTATTCGATGGAGAATGTTTTTGCTTTTGTCATCACTACTCTCTCTCTCTCTCTCTCTCACACACACACACACACACACACACACACACACACACTCCTGAGAATGACGTTTCATAGTGAGGTACTTGGCTCTTGTTAGTATCACTTCTATGAGCTTCTGGGGGCCAAATGCTAACCCACTTCTTTGTTCCTTAACCCTAGCTCTTCCTTGCAGACCATAACCCTGTTTTATTTTATTCAGTATTTCTTCATCTATTTGTTGATTCACTTACTCATTCGATAATGACTCATCGACCATCTGTAATTGGCTACACAGACCACTAGCTGCTAGTTATACAACTATATAGTCCCTGATTTTAAAAATACATCATCTTGCATGGAAAATACAATAGTCCTAGATGCTAATATTTTCTCTAAGACTGTCAAGAAGTACAATGAAGCTGCTATGGAAGCTCTGAAAATGAAAGAGAGGAAGATATTAGAACAGAGGATGAGAAGGAGAAATGTTGCCAGGTTCTTTTTTAAAAAATGTATATTTTTATTGATTTCCGAGAGGGAGAGAGAGAAATATCAATGATGAAAGAGAATCATCGATTGGCTGCCTCCTGCATGCCCCACACTGGGGATCGAGCCCGCAACCCAGGCATGTGTCCTGACCGGGAATCGAACCGTGATCTCCTGGTTCATAGGTTGACACTCAACCACTGAGCCACACTGGCCAGGCATGTTACCAGGTTCTTAAGAGGTAGAAGGATATACCGTACTTTAGGGCATAGAACCAGCGAACATGTACTCATATAACAGGTGGGTCATTTTAAATGTGATCAATGAGAGAAGGAAATAATTATAGGTGAAAAAAAAAGTTATGTTTGTTTGGTAGTAGTCTTGGTTTGTCAGGCTGAAAAATGTGGACTGCATGCTACGGAAGCAAATACAGATAGTATCAAGTATATTGCTATTTTTTAAAACTAACACAGGGTAATGCGCAGAGAAGCTGTTTATTATTATTATTTTTTTAAATCACCTACTTCTCTGGCTCATTTAGGAGGAGAACGTGGAGTGGGCATGTTCTATAGCAGTGGTTCTCAACCATCCTAATGCCGCGGCCCTTTAATACAGTTCCTCATGTTGTGGTGACCCCCAATTTCATTGTTACAAATTGAACATAATTAAAGCATAGTGATTAATCACAAAACAATATGTAATTATATATGTGTTTTCTGATGTTCTTAGGCGACCCCTGTGACAGGGTCGTTCGACCCCCCAAAAGGGGTCGCGACTCACAGGTTGAGAACCGCTGTTCTGTGGGTTAGCACAACAGTCATTCTTTTATCGTTAAATAATCACATAGCTCATAGGATGTTTACATTCACGTACTTACTCATTTTTCCCAACAATCTCTTATTGAGCAGTTACTGTGTGTTAAGTACCATTTTGGGCTCTGGGGCTTCAGTGCTAAAAAAGAGAGAAAATAATGTCTTCCTTTTTAAAATTAAAAATTGAGAAAATGCATTATAATTTCATTCAGCGAGTGTTGTAAAGAAAACTTTCGTAGGATAAAGGTATCTCTAGGACCCGTTTAAATGGGGAGACTATGAATGTACTCTGAATAAACAAAATCTGAGGGGGGCTCCCAATGAAGCGAGGGGGGAGCCATGTGAAGATTTAGGGGAAGGAGTGGAGATTTCATGCACAGAAACCAGCAAATGCAAAGAAGATCAGACAGGGTCTTGTAGGGCATGATTGCAGGAGTTCGGATTATGGTCTGAGCATGCAGGAAAGCTATTGGAGAATTTGTTCCTCAAGGCCATGCTAGTTGCCATGGGGAGAATAAGTTGCAGCAAGACAAAGGTAGAATCTGTGGAAAACCCTCATAGTGATCCAGGTGAGAGAAGATGCTGGCGCACAATAGGGGAAGGTGGTGAAGGATGAAAAAAATCTCTCCAGCTATATTCAGAAAATTTCTTGAACTTTGAAGTATGGGATTTGCTCAGGGCTTAGGGCATGAGGCATGATAAAATTCCACCTGGCTTGAGAATGGTTGAATTATTTACCAAAATAGAGAAAGCTAGAGGTGGAATCAATAAAAGGGTAGTTAAGAAGTTTGTTTTTGAAAATCAAGTTTTAGGTAAGGAGGTAAAGATACACCTGGGGTTCTAGGGATAAGTGGAGATAAAAACACATATTTGGTCCTGGCTGGCATTGCTCAGTGGTTGAGTATTGACCTATGAACCAGAAGGTCATGGTTCCATTTTCAGTCAGGGCACATGCCTGGTTTGCAGGCTCGATCCCCAGTGGGAGTCATGCAGAAGGCAGACAATCAATGATTCTTTCTCATCATTGATGTTTCTATCTCTCCTTCCCTCTCCCTTCCTCTGAAATAAAATACACACACACACACACACACACACACACACACACACACACACTAGAGGCCTGGCTCACAAAAATGTGTGCACTCAGAGGCGGGGTCCCTCAGCCCGGCCTGTTCCCTCTCGCAGTCTGGGACCCCTCAGGGGATGTCCACCTGCTGGCTTAGGCCCGCTCCCCGGGGGATCAGGCCTAAGCTGGCAGTCAGACATCCCTCTGGCAGCCTGGGAGCCCTCGGGGGATGTCCACTTGCTGGCGGGAAGCAGGCCTAAGCTGCAGTCTGATATCCTTAGCGCTGCTGAGGCGGGAGAGGCTCCCGCCACCACCACTGTGCTGGCAGCTGTCAGCCTGGTTTTTGGGTGAGCAGAGCTCCTCCTGTGGGAGTGCACTGACTACCAGGGGGCATCTCCTGCACTGAGCATCTGCCCCCTGGTGGTCAGTGTGTGTCATAGTGACCAGTCATTCCCAGTCATTCTGCTGTTAGGGTCAATTTGCATATTACCCTTTTATAATATAGGAGATATATATATATATATATATATATATATATATATATATATATATATATTTAAAGAAACACATATTTGGGACTGAATAAGATTACTCAGGGAGAGAGTTTAGGAGAAAATTTGTCAAGGAAGAAACCTGAGAAATGCCAACACCTTTAAGGTTGGTAAGAGAGGGAAGGACCAGGAAAGAGCACAGAGAAAGTGACCAGTGATGTAAGACAGAAACCTGGGCTAGAGATGCCCAGTAGCCACATGAAGCACATGTTAAGAATGAAGTTCTGATATGGTCAGTGATGCTGAGAGGCCAAGGAAGCTGAATTCTGGCCATTGACCATTAGGTTTTATAATGCAGATGGAGCCCGTGGCCTTGACGAGAGTTAGAGTAGCACTGACAAAGTGGCAGGGAACCAAGTAGAGCAGGTCTCCAAAGGTATTTGGGAAGAAGAAGTGAACATAGTGAGTATGAACCATTCTTTTGAGAGTTGTGCTATCAGGGAAGTAAAATTATTAAGTGGTACTGTTAAGCCCAGATTTCAGGATCCCCAATAGACCACCAGGGAGCCAGCCGAGTCCGATGCAAAAGCAGATAGAGTCTTTATTCGAGCTAGCTTGGCTCCCCGACCAAACTTGCCAACGCAGCGGCAGGGGGCAAAGAGAGAGCTAGCTCTGTGGGAGGAGGGGTTTTATAGGGGGGTTGGAGTAAGGGGAGGAGAGAGGACTGTGGGCCCTGCCGATTGGCCAGGTGCAAATCAGGGTCTTGTTCACAGGATGTGGTTGTGTCTATGGCGCGCACTTCCCTTGATTGTCATTGGTTAGTTTAAAGAGCAGAGGCTTGGGCTTCCGGGAAGAAGCTCCTTGCTGAGCACATGGCTAATGGCTGCTGCCTAAATATGAAGGATCCGGGGTAAGATGGAGGGCATAGCCCTCGCCCTCTCAGTACCTGGAGAGGTGGGTGTGATCCTTCAGGCAGACTCTATCAGTGAATAAAATAGTGGGCACCATGCTATCGGGAATGACCACTAGCCCACTAACGAGTGCGTAAATTTTGTCCCCCCCACATCCCCCGTGGTTCAGGGTTCAGGATCTGGAAGAGGAGCCGCATACAAATGAAAGAGACAAGACAAGAAATAATAATTTGGAAATATTGGGGGACCAGGCGGGCAAGTCCAACTCAAGAGGAAGGACTTCCCCTGGTGCTTAGGCCTCGCCAACCTTTTATTGGTTTGGGATACACCCATAGCCCTTGGGCAGGCAATTTCCAGTAACAGGCAGACTAGCCCATCAGCAAGGATTTACATAATAAGAAATGGGGAAGTTGCTTCAGCTGCCATTGTCTGGACTAACAGTGGGTGCACAGCTCTGATCTTTGCCAGGGCTTCAATGGTCACCAGCCTTCCGGGTTCCTTGTCCACACCTCTCTGCTAGTGAAGACAATAGGCAGCTTCCCACTGAAGAGGGTAACATTGATGAAGGTACAGAGGGGCTAACTACAGGGTCTCAAGGAGAGGGGATGCAGTGTTCAAGTTGACCTGTTTTGTTTTTTTCTAGAGCCCATATTGTAATAGTACAGAATGCAAAGTTGGGTACAGATTGAAGGTGGGTGGTGGCCTGGGTAATGGTAAAATGGATCCCTTCCCTTCTTATTGTATGTTTAAACGAGGGAGATACTGCAACATTTGTTCTAGAGAGAGCCAGGGAAGGAAATGAGCATAAGCAATGTCTTCGGGGGGGAAAATGCTCCCAGGCACCTGGCAGCCCTATGGGAAGCCCAGATACGGGTTCTTGGAAAACAATGGAGCAGATGGAACCTGGGGAGCTCTTCCTAAGTAAAGGCTGTCCTGGAACCTGAGGCTCCTCTGCCATCTGCCTACAGGCTCTGTGGTGACACACCACAAAGCCATCTTTCCAAATCGGTGGCATGCTGTCCCCAGAAAGTGTGCATATCACACTCAGATCAGCCACACAAACCCACGTGCCTTGGAGGGTTTGTGGGAAAGGCAGAGGCGGTGTGTTGTCATGGAAAATGATCTGCTCAGAAATTCAAGTTCTAGTGCCCTCTCTCTTCCAAGCTTATTGTGATTTTTTGGACCAAAAGAATATACAAAAACATAAAAGTTCTCTGAACTTTGTATTGGTCAGCCCTTAAAAAAATACAAAGAAAGTAGATATTATGTTAATATGTTACGTGTTCTTAACATAAACACAGACACACACACAATAAAAGAGTGGAAGGAAACTTAGGGAGATGAGAGATGATGGATTAATTTACAGCCTTCATGATGGTGATGGTTTCATGGGTACACACCTCAGCGTCATTGAATTGTTTACATTAAATATGTACAGCTGTTTAAATATCAAGTTTATCTTATTAGTGTGTTGTTGTTTTTTATGGGTGGACATGGACATTGCAGCCATCTCCTCCATGACATCTGCAAACCAGGCCTTCCCTCTCGTCCAGCGAATCCCTGCACCTCAGCCAGTAGCCCAAGCTCCTGCCTCTCTCCCCACCAATCCCTGGGGCAGGACATTTTTGGAAATAGGGTTGCTGAGCTTTTAGAGATCAACCAAATCAATGCACAGGGAGCAGCGCTGAAAGGAACCGCCATTGTTATGAGGGTCAAGTAGTAGAAACTTCAGATTCATTGAAAGTAAGTCAACAGCGTGCATACACCCAAAACAGAGTCCAACAGGGGGCTGGCTCCTCACCACAGGGGCCTGAGAGCTGGGTCCAGTGCTCCAAAGAAGATGGCTGACATTAGCTTCCACCCATTCCTTGGTGATGGTGTCCAGGCAGAATGGTAGGAAATATGTGAACCATGTGTGCCAGGAAAGAAAGTTTGCTTCCATTCCTTTCAGAACCACCAGCAAGTTGTTACTCTTTTTTTAAAAAAATATTTATTGGTTTTTTTTGTTTTTTTTTTCAGTGGTCACAATTATTAATACTAGAAAAGAGTAAGTTCAAAATAAAAAGCATTGCATGGCACCAAAATAAATAGTCTATATTAGTATGCTGCAGTGGGAATAACATTTATTAATCTTTTTTTTATTTTATTTTATTTATTTTTTTAATTAAATCTTTATTGTTCAGATTATTACATTTGTTCCTTTTTTTTTTCCCCCCATAACTCCCCTCCTCCCAGTTCCCGGCCCACCCTCCGCCCTCACTCCCCACCCACTGTCCTCATCCATAGGTGCACGATTTTTGTCCAGTCTCTTCCCACATCTCCCACACCCCTTTCCCCCCCAAGAATAGTCAGTCCATTCCCTTTCTATGTCCCTGATTCTATTACAATCAACAGTTCATTCTGTTCATCAGATTATTTATTCACTTGATTCTTAGATTCACTTGTTGATAGATGCATATTTGTTGTTCATAATTTGTATCTTTACCTTTTTCTTCCTCTTCCTCTTCTTAAAGGATACCTTTCAGCATTTCATATAATCCTGGTTTGGTGGTGATGAACTCCTTTAGCTTTTCCTTATCTGTGAAGCTCTTTATCTGACCTTCAATTCTGAATGATAGCTTTGCTGGATAAAGTAATCTTGGTTGTAGGTTCTTGGTATTCATCACTTTGAATATTTCTTGCCACTCCCTTCTGGCCTGCAAAGTTTCTGTTGAGAAATCAGCTGACAGTCGTATGGGTATTCCCTTGTAGGTAACTGAGTTTCTTTCTCTTGCTGTTTTTAAGATTCTCTCTTTATCTTTTGCTCTTGGCATTTTAATGATGATGTGTCTTGGTGTGGTCCTCTTTGGATTCCTTTTGTTTGGGGTTCTCCGAGCTTCTTGGACCTGTAAGTCCATTTCTTTCACCAGGTGGGGGAAGTTTTCTGTCATTATTTCTTCAAATAGGTTTTCAATATCTTGCTCTCTCTCATCTTCTGGCACCCCTATAATTCTGATGTTGGTACGCTTGAAGCTGTCCCAGAGGCTCCTTACACTATCCTCGCATTTTTGGATTCTTTTCTCATTTTGCTTTTCCGGTTGGATGTTTTTTGCTTCCTCGCATTTCAAATCATTGACTTGATTCTTGCGCTCCTCTGGTCTGCTGTCGGGCGTCTGTATAATATTCGTTATTTCAGTCTGTGTGTGCTTAATTTCTAGTTGGTTCCCCAATATAAGATCGAGGGTCTTATTAGTTTTCGTGTAGAGCTCATTAAGTTTATCGGCAGCTTCTAAACAGTTCTTGAGAGACCTTAAAAGTGTGGTTCTGAACTCTATTTCTTCCATTGACAATTTTGTCCTGTTTCTTTGTCTCCGCATTTTGTTATGCTTCCTTGGTGCACCCCCTAGTGGTCTTTGTTCGCAGTCTTATAGATAAATCTTGATTGTTGTAGCTAATTCCAGGGAGGGTTTGACCTCCAGGCCAAGTGGCTATGAGAATCAGCTGTGTCAGCAGTGAGAGAACTTCTGTCCTCTAGGGAGGTGCTAATCTAGCCTTTGCCTGAGGCTATCCGGCAAATGCCTCTGTGCAGGGCTTGGGCGGGGCGGGTCGCACAGGATCAACAGGGTGGGCCGGAGAGAGCAGTTATGGCGGCTCTCAGTCCTGTCCCAAGGAGCTCTGCCTCTCTGAGTCCCAGCACCCGCTGCAAAGTTCGGAGAGAAAGCTGCACTCGCTCTGACCGAAGCCAGACAGTCCCGCTTCTCCCGTTTGAGTCTGGGTCCCTAAAGACTCGCCCGGATCTGGTGCTCAGAGTCTGCGACTCCCTCCCGATTGAAAACAACAACCACGCCCTCCGCCGCCAGCCCGCTCCGCGCACTCCGCACCTCAGAATTTGACTTCAGCACTGCGCCTCCTCTGAGTGTCCGTATGCGTTTCTCTTTCCTCCTAGTTGTAGGACTTCCACTCAGCCAGCGTTCCTGTGGTTCTGGGTGATGTCCCTTCCGTTTTTTGGTTTCACTTTTGAAGTAGTTGTTCAAAGCAGCAAACTCCAGCGTTAACCTATGCCGCCATCTTGGTTCTCCAACATTTATTTCAAAAAAATATTTATTGTTGAAAGTATTTCCCTCTCCCCCCCCCATTGACCTCTTCTATCCATCCCCAACTCCAACCCCCACCCCCACCCCTGTCCCCAGGCCTTCACTGCCCTATAGTCCTGTCCAGGGGTTGTGGTTGTGCATATATGCATATAAGTTCTTTGGTTGCTCAGTTCCCACCATGCACCCTTTCCCAAAGTTGTGACTCTTGAATGGACTTTTCTTATGCTGGCATCATATTCTTTTTCTCTTGTAAATTGTCTTAGTTATCTAAGAGAGAGAAAAAAAGGCAAATATGCAGAAAATTGGTCTTTGAGGCATGGATACTTAGAAAAGACTAACAGAGATCAGAAGAGAGGGGATAGGGGCACTGGACAAAAGAAGTTGAAGAAATTAGCCCAAGAACAGCCCAGGGACACAGACAACAGTGTGGTCATGGGGGGTGGGGGGCGGGGTGGGAGTGGCAGGGACTGGGTGGAGGTGGATAAAGGGGGGGGAAGGGGATATCTTAATAGTCTCAACAATAAATATAAAAAAGAAAAGGAAAACTGGCCCTTGAAATCAGAAAATAATTTAGCTTAAGACATGACTGTTTGTTTTGTGTTGAGCCAGAGCTAATCCTTTTAATTACAATAAAAGAAGTGCAATCCCATGGGGTCCAAAGAACTTCCAGGTGTTTCTAGGCACTTAAAAGCTAAAAGGGAGTAAGGCCAGATAAGACAAAAAGCATGTAGTTTCAAGTTTCTCCAGCTGGAATCCTGGGTTTTCTCTGTAGGAAAACAGAGAACTTAATTTTCCTCGTATTAAGGAATTTTCCCTCTTGTGTTATTTTCTTTGCGTTTTTTTACCCTTTGTCATAAATTTCTTTTGATGCTAAATGAAGTGTTGGAGAAGGATCAATAGTTTGGAGCTTATAGTATTGTATTGATCTCCTTTTCTTTTTTTTTACTTTTTAATTGTCCAAAGGAACACACACACACACACACACACACACACACACACACAACATAGGAAGTAGGTTAAAAGGAGGAAGTCGTGATTTTTCTTTACTGGTCTTTCTTTCTTTCTAAAGTGTAATTCAAACAAGAACTTCCTGCCAAAGCAGTTAGTGATGAAGCAAATCAAAGTGTCACCATGCCTTGCTTGTGAAGCAGGCACCCGACAGCTGGGTCCAAAAACAGGCTTTCATTACAGGGGAGACAGTGCTGTGAGCTTCAGAACCTGCCCAGACTGCAGGGGGCCTCAGCCCGGGCTCCGTCCTGTTTTCTGGGCTATTGAACGCTCAAACATACACAGAATTGAAGAAGTTAGGATGAAATTAATGCCCTGTTAGGGAGGGTGATCTCCTTTGGAGATATTTAATAGTAGAATGAAAGAATTTTGGTGTAAGACTTTCAGGTACAAAAAAGGACCAAGAATATTTCCCCTTTTTGAATGATAATGTAACTGGAAAATCAATGGGTCTGGGTTGCCTGTCGCTACTTGCACTAATTAAGCAGGAACAGGGTTGAATCATGTATGAGTGTTTATTCCAATAATGCCAGCAGTATGGGAGAGCAGTAGCTTATCCACAAAAATCTGCTCTGCAGCCCCCATAAGCCAGCTGCTTATTTTGGGGAGAAGGACTAAGATTACATGGGGAAGCAGGAAAAAGGGATAAGAATGGGCATGCAAAATGGGCAGTTTACAGGTAATGTGGGCTGGAGGTGTGCAAAGGCCTGTGGTTATGCAAGGGGCTGATGCCTCTGGTTTCAGCTACAAGGTTGTTAATCTTTCCATGATAATAGGCAGCTCTCAGATGGAGAGGATGGGCCACATTTCCAGGTGAGCTCCCAGGTCCCACGTGCAACTCCCAGCCAGGTTGGAATGTGCTTTCTTTAATCAGAACAAAACAATCACGGTTAAAAGAGCATGAGTAATATTTCTAACTAGAGGCCCAGTGCACAAAATTCGTGCACAGGTAGGGTCCCTAGCAGCTGCCAGCTGCAGGCTGGGGCCTCCCTTCCCCCCGTCAGTAGGAAGGGGCCACAGTTGGTTGGTCAGCTGGCCCTGCCCCCTGGTCAGACTCCCAGTCAAACTCTTGGTCTAGGGGACAATTTGCATATTAGGCTTTTATTATATAGGATAATTATAGCTGGTCCCCAATATTCTAATTCTTCCCCTAATAGTAACACAATCCTTGCGAGGTAGAGAACATCGTGCCCATGTTACCACTGATGTAACAGAAGCTCACCGGTTAAGAAAACCTAGGTTTGTATACCCTTGCATTCCTTTTCCCACTTCTACCTACTCTACTTCTGCTTTCACTTCTGAGATGCCCTGGGGGTTGCTTCAGGACTGGGCAGGTTGGAACTAAAGGCTGGAGCTCCTGGTGCCATGATTTTGGTGGAGGTACTGGGAGGCAGGCATGCCCAGTGGGTGGGCAGCCCCCATCTGATCTCTGATTCTGTCCACCTCTCTGTGCTGGCTGCCTGGACCAGCTATGGATGCTTATCAATCACCACAGCTCCAGTCTCCCAAACTGCAAATCCTCAGTGGTTCTCTCCCTCCTCTGAAAAGAGATACAGTGGGGCCTTGACTTATGAGTTTAATTCGTTCCGTGACAGAGCTCGTAACTCAAATTACTCGTATGTCAAATCAACAGTGAACGAGTGAGACACGTGATGCTGGGCTGATGTTGTGGCGTTCACTGTGACGTTCGCTGCGCCAACTAGCGGTGGGGTATCTGAAGCTGGCTCGTAACCCGAATTTTAGCTCGCAACTCAAAGCAAAAAATCGGCCGAGAGACGGCTCATATCTCGAAAAACTCGCTAGTCGGGACACTCCTAAGTCAAGGCCCCACTGTACTTTTTTCTTTTGTTTCCTAAATCCACTATTTCTTGAAGAATTGGAATAGCCCCTTGAACAAGAGCTAAGACACAAAACATATTTACACACGAAGGAGAGAGGTACAGAGGAGGCCCAGGGCCCTGGATGTTGGTCTAAAAGCCAAACACAGATATTCTATGGCTGCCGGAGGGTGGCATTCATTGGCCCAGTTCCGAGGGCTGCTGAGAGACTCAGCATGAGGCTTTCTTCAGGCAGCCTCATCTGATCATCTTCACTCTTGTTCGAACCTTCGCCTCCTGGAGGGAAAAGGGGATTGCCCTCTGGGTCCCTGAGGCTTGGTGAAACCCTGTACATAGGCTGTTGCCCACATTTCCTCTTTCTGTCCCTGCTTAGCAGAGCCCTATGGGAGTCCTGCCTAGACTCCACTCCCGCCGCTCTGTCTGTCAACGTTTCTCCAGGGCCTATTTGTGGATTTTCATCATCGCTGGTTGTTCCCCGGGGCAAAGCTCAGCTTCTTCACCTACAGTCCTAAGTCAGTATCTGGACCTAAAGTGTGCAGTGATTACGAGTATTTTGATGGTGCGCGTGATTTTTAATTGGGCTTTTCCCTCTTAGCCGTCATCAAAGATAAATGTTCTTCATTTCTCGGGTGCAGAGCAGTAGCATAATTAAGAGCACGCATTCTAGAAGGAAACTGCTTGATTTAGAATCCTTGTCCTATTATTTGGAAACAACAACAACAAAAGAATTGACTGCCTCGATTTTCTCCTCTGAGAAAGGCATGAAAACAGCACAAGACCTGGGTGGTGCGCTCAGTGGGTAGAGCATGGGGCCCACGCACGGAAGGGTCATGGGTTTGATTCCTGGTCAAGGGCACATGCCTGGGTTGCGGTTTGCTCCCTGCCCCCAGTCAGGATACATGCAGGAGGCAACCGGTAGACATGTCTTTCTCTCTCTCCCTTCCTCCCTATCTCCCTTCCAGTTTCTCTGAAAAGTAATGGGGGGGGGGGGGGAAGCACACATAACACAGTGGTTGGCAAACTTTTCCTTAAAGGATCAGTTAATACACATTTTAGGCTTTTCAGGCCGAAAGGTAAACGGAGGACATCATGTAGGCACTTAGATAACCATTCAAAATATAACCATTTTAAAATGTAAACACTATCCTTTGCTCACAGGCCATAGTAAAATAGGCAGCTGTCTAGATTCAAGGGCTGTAGTTAACTGGCCTCTTTTTATTAGATTGTTGTGGAAATTAAATGTGTTTGTATATACAAAGTTATGAGGTAATTTCAAACATGTTAAGCATTCAGCACGTTTTTACCCTTTCTTCTCTAGTGGAAAAAAAGATGATTTACAAAGGAAGGGAAATATATAGTTCTCTCTAGCCCAGCATCTGAGCTTCTCTTCTTGTCTTCGTGCACCATGTGTTGTGCCCAATTTCAATAGCTTTGCCATAGATTCCCGGTAATTCCATCTCTCTTCTTTTTTTTTTTTTTTTTTTTTAAGGAGCAATAAATTGCTCCCTCTCCACTGTGAAAAACATCTTAACCATCTTTATTAGACTGCTTCAGATTCACTCTTTATGATAGGCTGTGGTCATCCAGAATACCAATGCTACTCCTTAAACCTATCCCTCTGCCATAAACAATCTTAACTCAAATTATTCTAAATGCCTGGGATGGTACATACACCCTGACTGACCTTTGCCATTGTGAGTTGGTCATTAGATCAGGAAAATGACACTGGTTTCCTGATTAGGGAGATGCCACATAAGTAGAAATCATATATTAACAAGAGATGGAAGTGCATTCATTCCTTAAATCTTATTTGCCCTGTCACCTTCACTATCCAGTTTCCACACCGCTCTGTGATGATGAGAGTCAAAATGCCAGTGACCAACCCCATGTTTTACTTACAACCACTCTCTTCATCAGATATTTCTGGGTAGAAAAATTTAAATCACATTATTGGACTCACCAATGAGTCATTGGCAAAGGGCTATTTTGAGTTATAGATATGGACCTCCCCCAGGAAATGAATGGGTGTCACTAGGAATAGTACCCCACAACCACCTCCTTTTAGAGCCCCAGACTCTCAGTTCCCTTTGTTGGCTGCACAGATGCCAGGGGGAGCTCTGAGCCTTCGGCAATGTCTCAGTGTGGTTTCAACACACAAAGACAGTGTATGTTCGAGCGGAGATATAATGTCACATACAGCGAAATTAGGCTCAAAGATGCAAAGTCACTTAACTAACGATGCGGTGAAGTAACAGTGTTAAGCTTTCAATGCAGTTCTGTTTGGTTAGGAAGCCTAAATCCCAACCATTTTCCATTATACTCTCCAGTCTCCCTCTGAAAAAACACCCACTAGGGACAAGTACTAAGTGACAGCTAATCTTTCCCATCAGTCATTCTCCCAGTAGTGGTTAGGAGGAGAAGGATGAGATCAGTGGAATTTAAGCAATCTGAAGCTAAATGGGCAGCGGCTGATACTGGCCAAAGTCAAGAGTAGTATGAAAGTGAGTGCTAGTTCCCAGATGACTAGAGGTCTGGCTGGATGCCAGGGAGGGGGGGGGGGCGAGGGAGGGCGAGGGGGGTCAGCTTCTGGAGTTATGAGAGGTTGGGGAGTGTGGTGGGCAAAGCTTGAGATTTGGTTTCATATCCAAACAGACTTGACTTTAAATCTAAACTTGGTCACCTCAAAGCTCCATTGGCTAAGGCACTTCATATCTCTGATTGTTCATACCGCTGCAGTTTCCCCACCTCTAAAAAAGTGACACTAATATCTAACTAATGATTTTATCATACAGGCTGGTAATAACGTTTTCCACAATAAGTGGAACCCAGTGAGTTTCTAAAAATGGTATTAATATTGTCATGCCATCAACTGCCTATCTTTAATTGATGTCCTCATTAATTGATGCTATATCCTCTCTGCTGGAGCTTGGAGGAGGAACGAGGTCTTTCATGTTTTGGGTAAAGTTTGTTCAATGGGCTTATCCCATGGACCACCCAATCACAGGGTCTGACCACTGAAACATTAGATTCAGCACGGTGCTCTTCTAGCCAAGACGTTATCTTCTAGGCCAGTGGTTCTCAACCTTCTGGCCCTTTAAATACAGTTCCTCATGTTGTGGCCCAACCATAAAATTATTTTCGTTGCTACTTCATAACTGTAATGTTGCTACTGTTATGAATCGTCATGTAAATATCTGATATGCAGGATGGTCTTAGGCAATCCCTGTGAAAGGGTCATTCGACCGCTAAAGGGGTCGCGACCCACAGGTTGAGAACCGCTGTTAAGCTAAAGGGCAGCTTGATATGAAAAGAAGTCAGTTGAAAGAGAAAAGAAACTGTCCCCATAGCCTGAGGAAAAGTTTTCAGGACAGCCCATCAGTTTGAATCTTTTCAAAGAGGTAACTGTTTCTAAAGAGATAACAGCCTAATAACATCATATTAGAAACTTAGATGGTATATAATTATAAAGTAACTAGAGGCCCGGTGCACAAAAATTTGTGCACTCAGTGGGGGGGAGGAGGGGTCCCTCAGCCTAGCCTATGCCCTCTTACAGTCTGGGACCCCTCAGAGGATGTCCACCTGCTGGCTTAGGCCCGATCCTTGGGATCGGGCCCAAGCTGGCAGTCAGACATCCCTCTGGCAGCCCGGGAGCCCTCGGGGGATGTCCACTTGCCAGCTGGGAGCAGGCCTAAGCTGCAGTCGGACATCCTTAGTGCTGCTGAGGAGGTGGGAGAGGCTCTACCACCACTGCTGTACTGGCAGCCATCAGCCTGGCTTGTGGCTGAGCAGAGCTCCCCCTGTGGGAGTGCACTGACCACCAGGGGGCAGCTCCTGCATTGAGCGTCTGCCCCCTGGTGGTCAGTGTGTGTCATAGTAACCAGTCATTCCCAGTCATTCTGCTGTTAGGGTCAGTTTGCATATTACCCTTTTATTATATAGGATAGAGGCTTGGTGCACTGGTGGGGGCCGGCTGGTTTGCCCTGAAGGGTGTCCTGGATCAGGGTGTGGGTCCCGCTGGGGTCCCTGGCCAGCTTGAGTGAGGGGCTGATGGCTGTTTGCAGGCTGGTCACATCCCCTTCAAGGTGGGGGTCCCAACTGGGGTGCCTGGCCAGCCTGGGTGAGGGGCTGATGGCTGTTTGCAGGCTGGCCAAGCCACCCCCAGTGGTGACCCTCACCCCATGGAGGTTTGGCCAGCCTGGGTGAGGGGCTGATGGCTGTTTTCAGCCTGGCCACACCTCCTTTAGAGTGGGGGGTCCCCAGTGGGGTGCCTGGACAGTCTGGGTGAGGGGCTGAGGGCTGTTTTCAGGCTGGCCAAGCCCCCCAATGACAGAAGCTCCCAGCCTCTCCTTTTTTTCTTTTTTATTCTGGGATTTATTTACCTTCTATAATTGAAACTTTGTTGCTTTGAGAGGAGCTCAGAGCTGGCCAGGGTGGGTGGGAGGAAAGCCTCCTGCTTGCTCCAGCTTCTTGTCCATGGCCGGCTGAAAGCAGGTATCTTGGACTTATTTATTTTCTATAATTGAAACTTTGTTGCTTTGAGTGGAGCTCAGAGCCCGCCATGGCAAGCGGGAAGCTTTGCTTCCTCCATCATTGGGGCAACCAAGCCTCCTGCTCGCTCTAGCTCCGTGGCTGACGGCTGCCATCTTGGTTGAGTTAATTTGCATACAGTCACTCTGATTGGCGGGTGGGTGTGGCTTAAGGCATAGCGAAGGTATGGTCAATTTGCATGTTTGTCTTTTATTAGTGTAGATTATTTCCACCTACATATTTTGTTCCAGTTTTTGAAATCTCCATCTTACAGAGACCTTTCCAATTTTTTAAAAATATTTTTAAAGGAGCTTTGGTATTAATCTTCTTTTGATTTTACATTTTATTTTTATTGTTAAGACTAAGTAGAGAAGCTTATTTTCATTCTAACTCTGTTTGCATTTCCATCAGATATAATCAGGACCAGAGGAGTCTATCCCCTTAGCAGTTATTTAATAAGCACTTATATCTGCCAGGTACTGTTCCCAGGGCTGTGACTACCAGCAGAGGTGAACAAGCAAAGCACAGATCCTTCCCTCTGAAAGCTGTGTTACAGTGCCATCCACTTAGGAGAATCTAGGCCAGGGGTGGGCAAACTTTTTGACTCGAAGGACACAATGGGTTCTTAAACTGGACCGGAGGGCCGGAACAAAAGCATGGATGGAGTGTTTGTGTGAACTAATATAAATTCAAAGTAAGCATCATTACATAAAAGGGTACGGTCTTTTTTTTTACAATAGTTTTATTCATTTCAAATGGGCTGGATCTGGCCCGCGGGCCGTAGTTTGCCCACGGGTGATCTAGGCTCAGCTTATATTAATGTTTCTAAATATCTAAATGGGGAGACATATGAACATCTCTTTGCCATTCAAAGTTGTTATTTTAAAAATATATTTTATTGATTTCAGAGAAGAAGGGAGAGGGAGAAAGAGATAGAAACATCAATGATGAGAGAGAATCATTGATCGGCTGCCTCCTGCACCCCTCCCCCCTCCACTGTGGAACAAGCCCACAACCCAGGCAAGTGCCCCAATCGGGAATCTAACCTTGACCTTGACCTCCTGGTTTATAGGTCGATGTTCAACCACTGAGGCATGCCAGTCGGGCCAAAGTTATTATTCTTTCCATATTAAAAATTACAATGGCCCTGACCTGTTTGGTTCAGTGGATAGAGCATCAGCCTGTGGACTGAAAGGTCCTGGGTTAGGTTCTGGTCAGGGGCAGTTGCCTGAGTTGTGGGTTTGATCCCCAGTGGGGCACATGCAAGAGGCAGCCAATCATTGATTCTCTCTCATCATTGATGTTTCTCTCTCTCTCTCCTCTCTCCCTTCCTCTCTGAAATCAATAAAACTATATTTTAAAAAATTACAATGGATTAAGATACACTAAACATTAATATTTATCAAGCTTTTGAGTGTTTATGCACAAGGCACTTGGGTAACAATTATAAAATGTAGCCCTTAACTACACAATATGAATTCTAGCTGGGCAGAAAACCATAAACACAAAGGTTAAAAAAATCACATTCAAGTAAAAATTAAACAATGCTAAGAAAAGCTGCCATGATGCCTGGTGATTTTTGGAAGCTCATTACTATCTGAGTTTTTGTGAATTTATAGACTGAATAAGAAACAGACAAGCCAATTGTTGTTTCTGCTCTTTTTTCTTCCATTGTAAGAGAAGAAAATCTTAGGAAATAAAGCCATCTTTTCTCTTTTCTTTGTGAAAACCTGTAGTGACCTGTCTTCCAATCAAGATAGAGTTTCCCTTAGCAACCATATCACACATCCTCCTTCCTGAAAATGCTCTGTAAATAAAAATTAGTTTAGGGGCCAACTAAAGATGATTCTTTAACAAATATCTGTTTTGTCTCATTAGAAATTGGATGTTGATAGGGACTCTAGTTTAAAGGAAATGCATTTCTTGTCCCTTCTGAACATTTTGTGAAGTAGTTTGAATAATTTAAAAACCTATTTACATAAGAATTACTGATGCCCTTTAGTATGGTAACTTAAAGCCCTTAAAGACTTCCACCTTTTCCTTTTAATCTTGCCTATTTAGATTCATCAAATATAACCTCGGTCTGGCTTTAGATCAGTGGTTCTCAACCTTCTGGCCCTTTAAATACAGTTCCTTATGTTGTGACCCAACCATAAAATTATTTTCGTTGCTACTTCATAACTGTAATGTTGCTACTGTTAGGAATCATAATGTAAATATCTGCTATGCAGGATGGTCTTAGGCGACCCCTGTGAAAGGGTCGTTCAACCGCCAAAGGGGTCGCTACCCACAGGTTGAGAACCGCTGCTTTAGATGTAATTAAGGACCAAGGATTGAACCAAGTTGAATATCATGGCCTCATAAGTTAGAATTAAGTACAAATGATGAAAATGTGTCTAAACTGTATACACACCAGTTTGAAAATCCAGAAACAAAATATTTCCTTGAAATCTGAGTACAGAAACCTGGTTAGCTTGACATTATCCTAGGGGTGTTCTTGAATCAGGTCTAATTTATTTTAAAAAATATGTTACTTGCAGCACAGTGTTTTACTTGTAACCTTATAGGCCACTTATTTACGTCAATGGGCTGCAGAATTCTATTTAATAACTTTGGATTGTTTAGTAGAGCTTGTAAATGAAAGAACAACAACAACAACAAAAACCACTGCTGAGTTAGCAAGCTTTTTAATATTTTCTCAGGCAAAACCTGACTCGATGAGGTCATTCTGCTGCGATCTGAAATGCCGGGTTTGCCGTCCTCCTGCTCATTCAGGGAAGGAGTGGTCTGAGTATTTTAAGAACATGTGAACCGTCTCTTTTATTTCTGCAGTCCTTTTACTTTCCATGACAAATATGTGCCTTACTTGTTGAAAAGCTGAATATGCTATAGTAATCATATGCAATTAAACTATGAAAAATTACTAGACTAAAATTCCCGTTCAACACAAAAGTGTTTGAGGAGTTGCAAAATGAGTGGGATTTTTATGCATCTAATGAAATGACTTTCCTTGTAATTAAAGTTCTGACATCGTGTCGTCCTGTGGTCAGGGCCTCCATTCTTTTCAAAGGGGCTAATTATGGGTACAAAAAAAAAAAAAAAGCCCAAGTTTCCCCAAATGTCAGCATTTCCTTATTAATCCATGTCAAGGCACTAACCAATACACAATCTTAATCACTTCAAATAGTAACTCTTTTCCCAGTTACAATGTCATTCTTCAATCTGTACTTCCACCACTGATTACAATGTCAGATTGCCTTTATCAGACTGGTTCAATTTATTTAGTACAATAGCAATGAACAATTTCAAAATAAATGTAAGAAAAATAATTCACTTACCGTAACATCAAAATCATAAAATATTTAGTAATAAATATAATAAAAGTAGTACAAAACATATACACTCTGGCAACCATAAAACTGTTGAAATAAATTTAAATGAATGAAAGAACAGGTAATAAGTGGAAGCCATCCTAAAATCATGAGTTAGATGACTTAATATTGTTATAATGACAATGTTTCTTAAATTGATTTACTGATTCAACACAATCCCTGCATTTTTGCAGAAGGTGACAAGCTGGTCCTAAACTTCATGTGAAAATGCAATGACCCAGAAAAGCCAAAACCATCTTAAAAAGAGCAAATATTTTTATATCACACTTCCTGATATAAAAAGTTACTATAAAGCTAGAGTAATTAAAAACACTGTGGAACTGGCATAACGATAGACATACAAATTAATGAAATATAATTGAGGGCCCAAAAATAGACCCTTACATTATGGTCAACCTATTTTTGACAAGGTTGTCAAGACTACTCAGTGGAGAAGGGTCTTTTCAATAAATGATGCTAGGACAATTAGATATCACATGCAAAAGAATGATCTTGAACCCTTGTCATACCAAGGACAAAAACCAACTCAGAATGTATCATAGAGCTTAAATATAAGAGCTAAAGGTATGAAATTGTTGGAATAGACTATAACATAAATCTTTGTAACTAATAGTTCAGGCATTTTTAAATATTATACCAAAATTACCAGTAACCAAAGAAAAAATAAATTAGATTTCATTAAAATTAAAAATTATGTGCTTCAAAGGACACTATTAAGAAAGCGAAGAGACAACAAAGAGAATTGGAGAAAATATTTCCAAATTATATGTCTGATAAAGAATTGTATCCAGAATATATATAAACTTTAGAGCTTAACAATAAATAAATGACTCAATTTAAAAATGGGCAAATAACTTAGACATTTTTCAAAAATCTATATCTGTAAAAGCCTAAGCGACCATTAGGACTGAATGACCGGAATGACCGGAATGACTGGAATGACCAGTTGCTATGATGCTCCCTGACCACCAGGGGGCAGACGCTCAATGCAGGAGCTGCCCCTGGTGGTCAGTGTGCTCCCACAGGGGGAGCACTGCTCAGCCAGAAGCCGGGCTCACGGCTGGCTAGCGCAGCAGCGGGAGCCTCTCCTGATTCTGCGGCAGCGCTACCGAGTGGCGGCAGCAGGTGCAGCAGGCCAGATGAGCACGGCACCCAGCCCTGGCTTGCGCTCCTCCTGGCCTCCTGCCGCTTGGTGTACTGCTACATCCCTCTGGCCAGCCTGCGGGGATCGGGCCTAAACTGGCAGTCGAACATCCCCCAAGGGGTCCCAAATTGCGAGAGGGCACAGACCAGGCTGAGGGACCCCCATGACCCCGTGCACGAATCCGTGCACTGGGCCTCTAGTATATATATAAAATGTTCACTAAACAAATCAAAAAGATACTCAACATCAACAGTCATTAGGGAAGTGTAACTCAAAACCACAATGAAAAGGCTCTTGATACCTACTAGAGTTGCTAACGATAAAATGAAACAAAATAAAGAACAAAAAAATTGGTGTTAGAGACGATGTAGAAAAATTAGAACCCTCATACATTGCTCAAAGAATTGTCAAATAAACAGCCACTTTGGAAAACATTTTGGTAGTTTCTATAAAGATTAAAAGTAGATTTAATCTACTTTAATTATCATAAGGCACAGAAATTCCCCTCCTACATATATTCCCAAGAGAAATGAGAACATATGCCCACAAGGACTTACACATTAATCTTCATACCAGCATTAGTCATGGCATCCAAAAAGTGAAAGCACCTCAACATTTATGGATGGATATTCACAGTCTTATGAGTGGATAAGCAAAATGTGGGCTTATCCATACAATGGAATATTATTTGGCCATAAGAAGGAATGAAGTACATACTATAATATGGATAAAGGTTGAAAACATTATGTTAAGTGGAAAAAGCCAGTCACAAAAAGCCATGTGTTGCATGATTCCATTTACTGGAAATGTTTAGAGTAGTCAAATCCATGGAGACAAACAGTAGATTAGTGGTTGCAAAGGCTGACGGGAGGAGGCAATGGGGAGTGACTGCTAATGAGTATGGTGTTTTTGGGGAGTTTGATGAAAATGTTGTAAAATGAGATAGTGGTGATGGTTGGACAATGCTGTGTATTTACTAAATTCTAAATTGCACATTTTAAACGAATGAATTTTATGGTCCATGAGTTATATCCCAATAAAGCTGTCATTTTAAAGAATGTTTATCATCAAGAGATTTGACTGAAATGAGCAACCATCCTGATTTGCATGGAATTTAGGTATTCCCAGGACTCGGGACTCCCAGAGCTAAAAACAGAGACCATCCAGGCAAGCCGGGATGTGTCTGTCACTCTGACTCATGGGAGTCATGCTTTAATTAAGATTTGATAGATAGGAAGGAAATTAGTAGATGAAGTGGGAAGAGAATTGCACGTACTGACACCTATGGTAAGAGGCAGAGAGAGCTTAAGGGAATAGAACAGTGATGCGGCCGGTGAGCTTGGAGTGAGCTGAGCTGGAGGGGAGGCAGGGGTCAGGCTTCCACCCACGTGACAGGGGATGGAAAAGCCTCTTGGTCAATGGTTCTCAACCTTGGCTGCACATTGGAATCACCTGGGAATCTTTTTAAAATCCTGATTTCTGGGCCTCATTCCAGAGGTGTTCATATGCCTGGCTCCCCCAAAATGGCTCAGTCTTTATTGGAACTTTGGTGGGGTCTTGTTGCTCTGATATTTGCCAATGTTGGGGACAGTGCCTGGCACTTAGGAGACACACAGTAGATGCCCGGGGACAGGGCAGTAAGGCCAGTCTTTTGGTTTCTGGCTTCTGGATCAGTGATGTGCACATGGATGCTCTGCTGGTCCCAGCTCCCAGGCTGCTCTTTTGTTTGTCCTCTTTTGCCTGTTGCCTGCCAGCTGGAGAGACTAGACTACACGCCCCAGAGCTGACAGGAGCCCCAGACAAGTGCATCTCAAAAGCGAGTACACCAAAGGGATGCCTGTGCTCTCCGAGGAGGAGAGTGACAACGGGAGCTAAGAGTTTTTGGCTCTTCATTAAGTAACTTAGGCCCCAAACTGGCAACAGCTTATCTGTGTCCCACACCCCCCTCAGGTTAACAGACGCCTGCCTCTGGCCTGCCTTTCGCTGCCTGTCATGATGGCAGCGCCTCATGCTGTCAGGAGGCCAAGGCAGCTCCGGGGTAGCAGGTTGAGCAGATCCATATGGCAGCAGAACCACAAGAGAGCCAGGCAGGAAACACATAGAAAGACAGAGGGGAGCACAGGTATGAAAAGGGGCTGAGACTGGGGAAGGAGGGAGAGAGTGAAAGAAAGGCAAGGAAGCGCACAGCACAGGGAGAAGGAAGCCAGTGGGAATCAGGCAGGAGGAGGAGAAAAAGCTAACAGGTGCCCAGGCCTGATGAGATGCACAGAAGAGAAAAATGCTATCTTTTTAGCCGGGGTGAGTGCCTCAAATCTTTGCCCCTGCTGAGACACAAATGCGGGCAGCCCAGTCACGAAAATGTTTTTCCAGAATTCCCCAGGCCCTCTTGGAAATTGCTGATGAGCCCTCCGTCAGAGCAACGGAACCAGAGTCATACACTCCCCCCTGCAAACACTGCACTCAACGCAGCTCTCTCCTCCTCTGCACAATTATCCATCCTATTTGCCCTCAAAAGGAGAGTTGTACTTGAAGGCATATTCGAAAATATTTATTTAGAGTGCTATTTGCCACACTGTGCTGAGGTGACAAGGCTAGGTAATAAGTAGGGGACACTTTCTTTAGAGAAAGAAAAGAAGAAAATTTAAACGGTAGCATCAAAGGCAGCATTTCTATTTCAAAACACAAGAAAATAACCTTATAATGAGGAGTCATGGAGAGAACTCAGGCTGCTGCTGTTGCTACATATCCATTTTCAAAACCCCATTGTTCCAGTTGAAAGGGAGACACCAGAGGTGGGAAGAGTCAGTAAATTAGAAGAAAGGAGAGAGTATGAATAAGTGATGCTTCCTTAAAGGCACAGAGGCGAGATGAAATCCATATTTTAAAAAGGCATCTCTCTGCTGTTATTAAAACTTAAAGAACTTTGCAAAGCAGCTAAATTTCTTTATCCCCCTTCATTCTGGGAGCTTGCTTTCTCCATTTCAATTTGTAGCCGGGACCAGACAGAGGAAAGAAGGGTCCGTTTTCCTTCCATTTTTCTTACTTCACTTCCCAAGTTTTCTTCTGTTTGTTTTCTCTCCCTGTGCAGTTGCGTCCACACCCACACATTTTCTTCAGGGAAGAAGGTTTCTTAATTTACTGTTTATTGCCAAATCTAAACAAAAGGTACACTAATTCTTTTAGGAAGAATCAACAAGTATCAACCTTCTGGTCATTTCTTCATGTCCCCTCCCTCCTTATTGAGAGTTTGCTGACTACTAGCCACTACCTGGGCGTTTCTGTACCACCCCATGTAAAGGGGTTCCCCACCTGTGGCCAGGTGCAGGGCCCTTTGTCATTCAGGCTTATTCCCCCTTCATGGACTTTTATTGAAGAAAATGAATCACCTCCTAGCCCCTTGCACCCCGTGCTGCCATCTCTTTACCTATGTTCTGGAAGGACTTACCCATTCTGGAAGGATCTTAGATAGACTCTTTCTTCTTGGCGCAGTGTTTCTCACCTTGGTCATCAGAGTAAGGACCATTGGTAATTACTCGAAGCTTATGAGAAATACAGCATTTGCAGGCCCCATTTTAAACTGGATCAAAACTCTGGGGACGGGGCCTGACCACCTGGGGTCCTGCTGCCTGTGCATTGGAAACAATTGCTCTACCTGCTGAATGGTGAGCCTCCAAACCAAGCTTTAGTCCTGTTTCCTTCTTAATTGAGAATTGGAAATAACCAGGCTTCAGTAAGTCCAGAAAGTGGTTGCAAAGGGAAACATAGAAGGTGGAATGAGGTGGCTTATTTAGATGGACTCACTTTTAGAAAATGCAATCAAGGATCCATTAGGAAACCCAGAGAAACCAACCCATTGAATATATTTCTTTTGTGTGTGTGTGTGAAATGGCTTGTATTCTTTTAGAATTGTGACCCTCACCGGCATGGTGGGCTAGAAGCAGATGTATTAACCTCGTGATTAGTTAAATTCCATGATTCTCATTGGCTGCATATGAATTGGTTCCACCCTCTCCTTTCCAAAGGCTTTTGAAGGTTTATAATCTTCCCTTTCCTCGGCTAAGTCACAGGGTCTCTGCCCTCAGAGCCGCTTTTATAGGATGCTAACTCCAGGCCAGCTAGAATGCTGGAATTCACATCGCTTACCATGACTAGATTACATAATGTTGTCGGTCATTGAAAATAAATGTATCGTACGAGCCATTCCTTGGGATTTAACTGATCTTACCATTTTGGGAAAACACTGTTGCATTTGTAAGAAGTAACTTGAGATGGTTTTCCAAATCAGCAATGACAGCAGGTACTCTGTTTTCTCACAACTGGAATGAGAAAAACGGAGCTATGGAAAGGAAAGTAATGAATCTTATTCAGCAATACAGATGCTACCTACACAGATGCTGTTAACTCTGGCTTTTTATATGCCCACTATTTCATGCACTGTTATTCCTACTTCTCAGACCTTTGCTCAAGGAAGAATCCAGTTCATACAAAGAGTAAGAAGAGGCTGGAGTGCTTGGCAAGGTCCATTCACACTCTCAAGCTGCCCAGCCCGTCCTCTGCTAGCTGACTATCTTTGGAGACTGAGAACTGGAATCCAACTCAGAGAATGGGGCCGTGGGGGAAGGGCAACTGCCTTCTAGACTCCAATTGCTTTGCTTCAAAGTCCTGCCTCAGGCAGAGTGCTGACAGGTTTACCCTCTCTCTTCCCACAAGCAATGACTCGCCCTTACAGAATTTCCTCACAGGTGAGAGATGGCATGAATGGTTTAGCTGTAAATGAAAATCCCAGGTATACCTGAAGCATCAAATGATTTGAATGGCAGTGCCTTTGAGTAACCCAAGAAGGTGAAAGTTGTTCTGTGCTAATTGATGGGCCATTGGCCTTTCTGTTTCCCTGTGGCTTTATTTCTGTTCTCCTTTCCCACAGGTTCCCACACTCTGTTAATGTGTGAGAATCCTGGAGAGAACAGATTGCTAAAAAATTATGTTTGGCAGGTGTAACTGGTTGTGTTTTCTGTGAACAGAGTGGAAGGCAGAGATTATTAGCACGCAGAACTTTAATTAGGGAATTCTCTTGAGATCAACACCTTTGGCAGGTAGGCAAGGATGAAGGGTTGGGTAGAGAGGATAGTTGAGCTGCGATGCAGTCTCAATGACTTTCTCTACTCACCCCATCAGTACTCTTGGATCTTGACTGCTTAGTTGGGACAAGTCTTGGGATGACTGGGAAGAGGTGTGACTTTGGACAAACTGAGGCCATCACAAAGAGGGCTGATAGCTGAAGGCCCCTTCTGGACACATTCTTAGCAGGTAGGGATGTATTATTTCTGATGGGGGATCTGGGTGGCTCATCATAGCATCTGCAAGGACAGGTGAGTGAGCAGGCCCTCTCAGAAGAGCACCTGATGTATAGCCAACATTTTCAAGTCTGTAAGATCTTGGAAGAGGTTCCTATAGGAATGCCACATTGATATTGGCTCACCTGCAGCCTAAGACTTGTAGGCACTCCCCAAAAAGAAAATGGCCAAAAGGCTATCAAGCTTATCATACATGGCAACTATGACACTTGGTTTGTTTGTTTGTTTTTAAGTACAGTTTAAATTGGTGGCCAAGATACCAAAATCTAAAATGTCTGAAAAATATTGGGCTTGTGAAATTATGTAAATTATCTTCCCATAATTCTTCCCTTACTAGTGATCTTCCCTATTAGGAAACATAGCCATCTCTGGTGTGGCTTATTGGTGTTCAGTGAGGTTTTGGATAATCATTACAGTTCTGTAGACAGCTTGGAAACTTACACTTTTCACATACTCTAAAACAGTAGTTCTCAACCTTCCTAATGCCGCGACCCTTTAATACAGTTCCTCATGTTGTGGTGACCCCCAACCATAAAATTATTTTTGTTGCTACTTCATAACTAATTTTGCTACTGTTATGAATCATAATGTAAATATCTGATATGCAGGATGTATTTTCATTGTTACAAATTGAACATAATTAAAGCATAGTGACTAATCACAAAAACAATATGTAATTATATATGTGTTTTCCGATGGTCTTAGGCGACCCCTGTGAAAGGGTCGTTCGACCCCCAAAGGGGTCGCGACCCACAGGTTGAGAACCACTGCTCTAAGACAACCAACTGGCATTAGGAAGGGTGAAGAAATGTAGTTTTCATACCAACAAGGAATATGGTAAAATTGTTTGGGTAAAAGACAAGTATGAATTTCCCAAGTGGATAGTCTTCATACATATGGTGACTCTATGGGGGTTTATAGGGGCAGAAAATGAAGGTGTTACCTCATTTACCAAGCTATTATCTGTTACATCACAGTAGCATGAAAGAAAATAATGTAATTCTTTATAGGCTTTCCTACTCCAACATCTGGAAGGCCATTGATTCCACCAAATAAGAGGCATATGACTTGCCACACCCACAGGTGAAGAGCATTGCTTTGTCAGCAGGAGGATCTGGATTTGAAGTCTTTGCTCTATTTCTCATTATAATGGTTTTGGATGATTACTCTGCTGAGCTTCGGTTTCCTCCCCAGTAAACAGACCGAAAATTCACAACCTCAAAGAATTGTTTTGAGAATTAAATATAATAATGCATCTAGGTTTTAGCATAGTACGCCACCGTAATTCAATACATATGAGCTATCATTATTATTACTCAAGCACTTTGAATTTCTGTAAACAACTAAATCCTGCAGACCAACAGGCCTGACTGAAGAACTAAGAGAGATGGACTTGGGGTTTCTCTTGCATCCTGGGCCTCTGGGCCTTTCCTGTGTTCCCAAGAAGGTCTACACTTCAGTTATTTGGGGATTTGAACCATTATCCTGATTAGGACGAATTACCATCAACTAGAGTTGGAAGCCTGGAGTTGTTTCCTTTGGGAAGATCACCCACTTACACCTATCTCAATCCTCTCATTTTTTGAAAATCACATCACTGAAACAGAACCCATGAGATAAATGGTCTTAGGCTTCATTGCCAATGAAATTACGTTAATGAAAACTATCTGGAATGGTTATACCCATTGACATTTTTAGTCATGCATCTATTCTTGCTTCTCTTGCCCCCCAAAGCAATACTAAAATTTCACACCTGGATTCTATTTAAATGCCTGTGGTTGATTAAATGGACAGTGATCTTGTATCTTGGTCATTTGCAAGAGATGGTACGCCAGGACAAACTGCATAAAGATTAGCTCTTTTGGCCTAACTAAACAATGCCTTCATTCAGGCGAGGAGAAATCCCCAAGCATCCAATTTAGCATTAGATTGCTTGAAAAGGCAGTCAGTAGAGACTTGATAACTAATTTGGGTGAGTAGATGAAGCTGAATAAGACACATTACTGAAACTTCCTTCAAATTTCTTGAATCATAATATTTTATATATTTATGAAACACATGTAAGTCAGCAGAATCTTTCCATTTTCAAGATTCCAGTTCATAGATTATGGATGAATGTATTGTTACAGAATTCCACTTATACCCTCATTAGATTTCTAGCTAAGTAATTGTACAATTCATACTACATTGTGCCTTATAAAATGTCACTATATATAAGTAAATGAACCCCTTCCCATATGTCTGCTTAAGGCAGATCAGGTTTGGAAGAAGTGCCTCTCACCATACTGGGTTGAAGGCAGTGAAGACAATTAGGAACAGGAAGTAGTTAGAATTATTTTTTCCCTAGGAAGTCATACATGACAAAAATAAAACAATTCCTGGGGGAAATAAAATCCAATAATTATGAACTACATGCTTATGATGGCTAAGACTTTGTTAGGTGCAGCAGAGAGAAAGACAAACACCCCAGACATAGTACCAGCCTCCATGGTACCAGATGCACCTGTGCCCAAGGCTTGGTCATTGCCATACTATTCCAGAAGATTTCATTGATAGCATGTGGTTTTTCTAGAGACATATGGTCTATATTTACATTTGGGTGAAGTATGCAGGAGACTGTTACCTGCTTCACTTAGCATCAAATTTCTGTCCTAGAGAGTGAAACTAGAATGTAGATTCCTATGAGATGAAACTAACCTAACAATAACAAGGCTGATATTTTTTTCACATGTCCCTTGTCTTGTTTTCAAGGTAGAGTCAAGGATTGCTTGAGAGAGGTCAAAGCATTTGAGTAAGCATATAACTTCAAAACTTGATAGCCTTGGAGGTTAACACCCACCTCAGTGTGTAAGTTCAAAATAATTTGTCCAAAGCATGTTCTAAGATGTATTAGAGATCTGTTTACCCAGGAAATTGTGTCTACTTTCCAGGAAAGTTGCACTTCTGTTCAGTGAGGCAACCAGCAGAATAGGACTGCTGATACCACTGTATATGTGCCCATATCTGTACACTTTATGTTTAGTATGCTTATATTTCATATAGGTATATCCCAATCACCAGAAGTCTATGTTTGTCTGTCATTGGCTGTTAAGAAAGATTAATTACATTGCATTTTCATAAGAGTAACACTGTTTACATGTCCCTCAAGCAGACTCAGAGGCACAAGGTGTCCAATTTGGGATGTTGTCTCCCTTAGGACAGACTGCACACAATCTTATTTCAATTTTGAGACTACAGTTTTTATTGAATTCCCAGCGAGGCCTCACTCATTCCTGCCTAATGATGGTGATGGGAAGTGACCCAATTCTGAAGCTCTGAACATTATTCCTTTGAGAATACATTCTCTAATCTAGGGTCCAGATGGGGAAAACGGTAACAATATGGAGAGTTGACTTATAGTTAGCTATCCCGTATCTTTGTCTATTATAAAAGAGAATTCTTACCAGAAAAAATTCAAAGTATTTATTTTTGAGTTCATAATTGATTCTAGTCTTTATTCCTAAGACATATTAGAGCACATACCTCTTTCACTGACAGGCTTATCAATGGTCTCTGACTGACATCAAACCATAGTACAGTGGCCAAATCAAAAATGGACTAATGTACAACGCAGTGCCATCTGGTAGATTTCAACATATAATATGTTGAGTTTCAACTATTTTCCACCGATTATTTTAAGCCTTTTGGCAACAGAATGATAAACGAGGTTAATCATTATCTTCAAGAACCCTACAGTTTCAAGAAAGATTAGATAATATGCATTCAAATAATCATAATGGCAGGTCAAACATGATAAACGCCAGACCCTGATAGCAGGTAAACACATTTCTAGAATCAATTTTCTCTCTCTTTTTTATATTGTTTTATTGATTTCAGAGAGGAAGGAAGAGGGAGAGAGATGAAAACACCAATGATGAGAGAGAATCATCTATCAGCTGTCTCCTATACACCCCACACTGAGGATCAAGCCCACAATCCAGGAATCAAACCTTGACCTCTCGGTTCATAGGTCGATGCTCAACCACTGAGTCATGCCAGTCGGGCAGTTTTCTTTTTTCTATTGTTATCATCAAAAGTATTGATATGCTTTTCCTGTCTTATCTGAATTACCTCCAAACTCATCTGCTTTCTTCCTGTCTGACTCTACACCATCTTCCACATAGACAGCAGAATATTTGCCCTTATAAGATATCCAAATATAACTCTGTTGTCTCCATGCTTAACCTCTTCAATGGTTCTTCATTGCCTATGGGTTAAAATCTGAACTGAATCACTTATGCCTTCTCACCTCAGACCTTTAGACAAGTTATTTCCTTGGCCTAGATTGTCTTACTTTTCCTCAGTACCCTGTGTTGGAAATGCTGGTTTGTGAGTGGAATAATAAATAGGCAATGGCACCCATACTTGGGAAGGGCAGCCTGTCTTACTTATTTTTGTGCGCCTAAGGTTTAACCTAGTGCTACGCGTATAGTAGGTTCTCAAATTGGTTTGTTGAACAGATGAGTGACACAAAGTGCATTGGAAAGAATGGTTACCATTGAATGGGATCATCAGGGAGAGCTTTAGAGAACATGTGCTAGGGATGGTCTCGGAGAAGAAAGGATTCAGCAAGCAGAGGTGAGAGAAGTTATTTATGGAAAGGAATACACTGTAAAGAAGGGCCCTAGCTTACATAATGCACAATCTTTGAATGAGGTTTTGAAGTCTGATGTTAGGTTGATTCATTAAGGGTTTCTCTTGGCTCCAAATGAATCCCGATTCTTCAAGTAACTCTCACCCAGAAAACCTCAATTGTTACTTAGGAAAGCTTGGTGAAGGGCTGATAGTTTGGGGTATTTCAAATGTTGTTATTAAAGCAGCATGCTTTGCCCTGCTTTCTTGGCAAAACACCATTCCTCAGATGATGCCATGGTCCTGTTCTAGCTTCTGTTTCCCTTCATCATGACTCTTAGACTTTTCTATCTAATAAAGTTCTCCTCCTCATTGTTTTTTTAAATAGTTGGATCTAAAGTATTATTAGATAGGTGACAATAGCTGACTATTATCTACAGAGTTAGTGTTGATCCTGGAGATAGAGAAAGCTCATTGTTACAGCAGGGTTGTTGACTTCGTTCTCATACATTAGGGATTTGGCTGTTTTTAAATATGGGATTTCAAGCCTCATTTTGAAACATTTGCTTATAAGTGTGAGCCTTGATAGGCTGTGCTGAGATAATTCCAAGTAATGACTTGAGCACTGTTTATGCAGATAAACTAATGCAGGAGGCTAAACTATTGCCAAAATAACTCAACACCTGTAGATAATCCATTGGATGTTCTGTTTTCAGTCAATTTGCATTTTTATTTCCTGAGTGGTCTGGAAAATTGCTTCTATTCTGAAATTCACAACAACCAATATTATAGAAATGTAATTTTACTAACAATTTAATTTGAGACTAACTACAGATTTAGATGATAGCTGTGGACATTTAACTTTTCTTCCTTTAAAACAGTATGTCACCCGTACAACAAAACATTTTGGATACTATCGACTTTGGCTCTGAGAAATCGCATGGCTAATGCAAACAGAGAATAAAGATATTCAAATGCAGGAAAATCAACAGTTTTCTTGTTTATCTTCTGTGGATGCCTCTTCTTTTTTCTTCAGATGATTTTCAGTGCCTTAGAATGCGTTTTTACTGATTTATATTCATTTTTGCCTTTAAGATCTGGCGTATTCATGCATTCACAAAAATATGTTAAAGGCCTATATTGGGCACAGAGGACACAGAGATTCATTCATTCAACAGTTTTATTGTTTACCTGACATGCACAAAGTATGCTCCTGATAATAAGGAAATTATAGCATATAAAGAAGAGAAAAGGGAAAGCCAGTAATACCAATTGGGAGATTCAAATACTTTGCTAGGAATATTTTTTTATGGTGACTCTTAAGAGAGGCTGTGCTTCCTACACTTGTATGTCTCTTTTCTTCACCAGGTTCAAAAAATCTCCTGTCATTTTTTTTTTCCACATAGGTTTTTAATTCCTTGCTTGCTCTTTTCTATTTCTGATACCCCCATGATGTGAATGTTGGTACACTTGAAGATTTCCCAGAAACTCCTTATACTATTCTCATTATGGGGGATCCCCCCCATTTCCTGTTCTGATTGGGTGTTTTCTGCTTCCAAATCATTGATTTGATCCTCTGCTTCATCTATTCTACTGTTGATTCCTTGTAATGTATTCTTCATTTATGACTGATTATTTTTTATGTTTTCTATCTCCATTTTTATGTTTCATATCTCTTTGTTAAAGTATGAGCTACAAAGTGATCTGCAGAGGCTGCTACTTGTGCTGGACCAGCAGCTGTTAGTGCTGGGCCTGGGGTCAATTAGCGTAACCAATGCCAGGTGCTGCTTGTTTGAGAGATTTTAGGAAAGTCTGAAGCATGAGCCAAGAGAGACCATTTGTATTGAAAAGCCACTGGACATGGCTCAGGTGGGCTCACAAGTTGGATGGGGTCTCAGGGGATCATCAGGGAAAGGTAAATAGTGTTAGCCAGGTTGATAGAGACTCAGATATGGTGACCACCTATAGGCTCTATGAGAAGAGGGCTCACAAATGAGCAATGGTCTCTGCCAACACTTCTCCCTCCATCCCTGGTTCTGAAGCCAGCCAACATCCCTGGTGCCTTTAGAGCTGCTACCCCAGTGCTGGAGCTCAGAGCAAGTGAGTTCAAGTACATGAGTGTGCAGACCTTTTAAGAAGCACTCCTGAGCCCTTCTGGTATGGCTCAGTGGTTGACCATCAACCTATAAACCAGAAGGTCATGTTCCTTTCCCCATCAGGTCACATGCTCAGGCTTAGGACTCGATCCCTAGTAGGGAGTGTGGTGGAGGCAGCCAACCAATGATTCTCTCTCATCATTGATGTTTCTCTCTCTCTCTCCCTTCCTCTCTGAAATCAATAAAAACATATTAAAAATAATAACAAAATGCAAGAGGCACTCCTGGGACTCCAGTAGCCTCTGACTCACTCAGCCACCGACCTCACTAGTTTTTACAGCCAGAAGGTATGGGGACTTCTTTTCCTGGCACTGGACCCCTGGTCTGCAGAGCTGGCGTGGAGCTGGGACCCCTCGCTTTCAGGGGGAACCTCTGTTTCCAAGATACTCAGCTCAATTTTTATCCTTAACACATGGATGTGGGTCCAGCCTGGTCTAAGTCCCTGCCTCTCTTATCAGTCTCAACGTAGCTTCTTCCTTATATTCTTAATTATAACACTTCTTTGTGTTCAGCTAGATTTCAAGCAGTTCCGGCTGATGATTGCTCTATAGTTTAGTTGTAATTTTGATGTGGTTGTGGGAGGATTCAAGTACTGCTTTTATCAACATGACCATCTCGACTGGAACCCTCTTTAATTTTTTTCTAATTTATTTGTTACGTGGTATATGATTTAGATTGAAAATGCCTCCAGAATAGGGTCTATTTTTTTGAGGTCCCATAGGGCCACTAAGTTTGGAGGCTTAAAGCAATTGCTCCAAAATATTTATTAAGTAAACATTTGCACATATACACTTCCCTAGCTTTGATCTCAGTTTCTGAAAAAATTGTCTCCATGTGTCTTCATGTGTAAAAATGGTTGCAGGTGAACTGCATAAGGACTGACAGCTACTTTCTGGTAACCGGACTTCCTGCCTCTAGGAATACATTTTCCCCTGAAGCTTGGGAGAAGAATAGCAACATTGTCTAGTTAATTGGTGCTTGTCATCTCTCCCCATAGGGAAAATGAAATACATTATGCATATACACAAAATTGTGCATGCACTTTTATGGTGTTGAGATAGCCCCTCTCCTTTTTGTCATTATCCCAGTATTTTATGGACCCTCCTGCTATAATGAAAAAAAAATTATTTGGAATCAAGAAATAAGAATTCAAGTCTCATTTTGCTATTAACTGGTTGTTATGAGGTGTCATGTAAGAATAGCTTTGTTTTTAGTGTCCTTTCTCTGGAAATTGAGTAATAATATATTGTCCATCTCCTCCGGTGGTTAATGATTAAACTGAGATAAGTATGAGAGGGTATATTGAGGAATAAAAAGTACTAAATGTGTATATTATCAGTGATCCCAATAATAATAATAAAATTAGAAATGATTTATAATGTTGCTACAAAGTAGTTTGTTTAAAAAGAGGGCAGTCCAGTTGGAAATTTTCCCAGAAGAGCCACAGAAAATATGTTAGAGTAATGTAATGAGACTGACCCTAATTTCAATTAATGAGACCAGTAAGCTTTTAAGAAATCTGAAATGGGATCTGATTGACTTATTTTAACCATCACTGAATTATAAAAAAATGTATGTACTTTGTGGTGTTTCTAAAGGCACATTCATCAGAGTTCCAAGAAGACAAATTCTGAGCATATTTTAAGAAGTAATATCGGTCTTTTCAAGATTTAACATGTCTGTTCAGAAAAATTCTAGCAGAGAATGCCAAAGCAGAGATTCACCATATTGCTTTGCAGTTTTGTTTTTCTCCCCGTTCTTAGCATTGAATTGTTGCTGGAGAGTGAGAGGTATGGGAACTTAGTGAATATCTCTGATCCCCTGAGATGGCTTGACAATCACCCTAAGACAGCCGTGGGCAAACTAAGGCCTGTGGGCCGTATCTGGCCAGTTTGAAATGAATAAAACTAAAAAAAAAAAAAAAAAAAAAGGCCGTACCCTTTTATGTAATGATGTTTACTTTGAATTTATATTAGTTCACACAAACACTCCATCCATGCTTTTGTTCCAGCCCTCCGGTCCAGTTTGAGAACCCATTGTGGCCCTCCGGTCAAAAAGTTTGCCCACCCCTGCCCTAAGAGGCACTTCCTCCCAGAGAGATTGGTAAGCCATTGGTTTTTAGTACCCAGCAGCCTACAGAACTAGAGAATTCAAAAATTTTAAAACAAAGGTGATCTGCATATTTGACCTTAAAATTTTCTCTAATCAGTAATATGTTATCTGCAAAATCTCCAAACCAGAAACAGTGGACATACGTATTTCATTCGGTTCTTTAACTCCTGCTTATCTTCTCCTTACCCTCCTCCGGTGTAAACTGAGCTTTGATCTATGACCGATGATAAACCTCCTTGAGCACTTGGTCATATACCTGGCCTGGAGGGAAAGAGAATAACTTAAATTGAAGGAGAACCCAAGACACCCAGGAATTCTTCTGGGCAAGAGAAATCTAATTGTATGTCATTTCGAAATTCTGACTCATTGCACTAGCCGGAGAACAACAGCAGCAACAAAAATCAATAAGCAGATACAGCGCATTGAAAGATAAATAGCGCAAATAAGGAGCCAGACCTGCAATAAATAAGTCCATTGATGTGAAATCTTTCTACATAAACAGCTACTTAAAATTGGTTGGACATGAAGACCTAGCTGTTAGCTAGACAGTAGGTAGAAAAGAGGTAATTGGATACAGTAGGTAAAAGGATTGACTTGGTCATTTATACAAACGTCTATTCCCCATTGGCATTTCAGAGAATAAATGCCCAGAGACCCAACTCCTGTCTGGATGCACCATCCATCTACCTGTAATGAGGTCTATGAATCAAGTTACTTCTGAAGGACAGCCTGATCTGTCACTCTATTTGACAGCTGTCAATCACAGCAGCCACAGGAGCCCATGTTTGGCATTCTTCTTCTGATATTTATCAAATCCAATTCAACAACGCCCCGTGAAAGTACAGATGCAGATTGCAACCACTCAGTCGTATTTAGAGTGCCGCACACTTTGTTTTCCATTATTGCTCTGGTGGAACTTTCCATGAAAAGACATCAGAGTGGACTATTTTTAACCCTGGGAATGGATACTGCATACTGAGGGGTAATGAACTTGGCTCAACCTGCAGTCTTTCTCCATGCAGCTGATGGTCTACCCAGCAGGCAGAGCCCCACTGCTTCCCCTCATGTGTGAGCTAACCCGTCTACCTTAGAGAATAATGGTGAAACTGGAAACCCTGCGGGTGTTGAGGTTGCCAAGAAATTGAAAATGGATCAAATAACATTACCTTGTCAAGAAGATTTTTTAAAACTTATGTGGAGTAATAATATCTTTTTTTCGTGCCTTTCCCCTAGCAGAATCCCAAAGTATTTTGTGAGCTATGTACAGCATGTGGGGAAATCACTTTGCCTGGCCAGGACATGCGGCCATGTCTAGAAAGGTATATGGAAGGAGACAGGTAGATCCCAGAGGAGGCAATGCAATATCTCCAAGGTGGCATGTCATGGGAGGAAGTTCCAGGGATGGCTGTTGACCCAAGACTTGCTTTCATTTCCCATATGCTAGTGGTGCCTCTAAACAATTTATTCTGATGCCCATGGCGAATTCTGCTTTCTTTTCTGCTTGGGACTGTAGGCTGCCCCCCAATTTTTATGCACCTCTTCAAAATCCCCCCTTTTTTTGTAGCACTACATGACAGACACAAGGTCAAGGCAAACTGAAGATGTGGCCATTTTTGTGAGAAAAGGCTATTTTTGTTGTTTCTTGGGAAGGCACAACAGTCCTAGGAGGTAGTAAGAGCAGGTGTATTATTATCTTTACCTTACAGCCCTGGAAACTCGAGGACAGAGAGGTTCATCTGTCTTTTTCAGGGGACGAATGGCAGAGCCAGACTTAACCTCAGGTTGCCTGACTTTGAATCCTCCTTCTGATTTATAGAATTGCTTTATAGAATGTGCCAATTTTGTTATTCCTCAATATTTCTCTGGAATGGCAGAAATCTAGTCCTTTCCGGAACCCCAGCCATTCTAACTCTACTCAGTGTGGAGGCTGAGCCACTGATCTAGAGCAGCTGATTGCTGCTCAATATTCTCTGCCCTGTGCAGCTTGCCCCACCCTCTGGGTTCTATTGTTCAACATCTCTAGCTATTTCTTTATTATTTTTTAAAAAAATTTTGTAAAGAAAACTTTTTTATTTTTATTGATTTCAGAGAGGAAAAGAGAGGGGGAGAGAGATAGAAACATCAGTGATGAGAGAGAATCATCACTTGGCTGCCTCCTGCACACCCCCCACTGGGGACAGAGCCCACAATCCTGGCATGTGCCCTTGACCGAAATCGAACCTGGGACCCTTCAGTCCACAGGCCATTGCTCTATCCACTGAGCAAAACCAGCATGGGCTCTTTCTTTTTAAAAATAAAAAATACAATTTTTATTGATTTTAGAGAGGAAGGGAGAGGGAGAGAGAGATACAAACATCAATGATGAGACAGAATCATCTATCAGCTGCCTCCTACACTGCCCTCACCAGGGGCTCAAACCCACAAGCTGGGCATGTGCTCTGACCGGGAATCAAATCATGACCTTCTGGTTCATAGGCCAACGCTCAACCATTGAGACACACCAGCTGGGCTAGCTATTTCTTTCTTTTGCCCATTTCAGGTTAGCATCACACACCAAAATAGCTGTTTTCCCAGAGTGGACAGAATGTGACCTTCTGTTACAGCCAAGCACCTGCGGTCAAGAATCTACATGAAGAAGACAGATCACACAGAGCATCCTTCTCCTCTCTGTAAACCTTCTGCTACAGGTAAGAATAGCAGCAGTAGCGCTTAATTCCTCAACCCAGGACAAGAAGTAGGAATCAAACTTTTTTTTCCCAAAAATGTGGAGAAGTTATAGTCTGCCATTTGAGAGCTTATTTCTAAGGAGGGATCTGGCAGCCACGAATACGCTGGTAGCTCCAAAGTTGCCCTCTGTTCCTAAGCAATGCTGCTTCTCCTAATTTAAATGGAAGTTTAAATGGGAACTGCCATAACCACTGGCCGCTGGCTGGCTCAGGGATCCTTCTAGATTTATGTACTTGGTTTGATATCTGATACACACTTGACCAGTTACAGCCATTCTCTAAGATTTTGAACATATGGCCACAAACCTGTGTATCTGGGCCATGAGTGGTGTGTGTGTGTGTGTGTGTGTGTGTGTGTGTGTGTGTGTGTGTGTTGATTCTGAGAGGATAGACCTGGCAGCTATTGACCCCTAGAATAAAAGCTCCACAGAGCACAGCTTTGTTTTATTTACTAATGTATTCCCAGTCCCTGACACAGTACAATGCCTGACATACTATTGAAAGGATAAATAAGAGACTGACTGTTTCCTCTCATATGGGAAAAAGAAAACAGCCATCAAAGGAGGCGTTTGATATGTAGGGAGAAGAATGGAGACAGAGAACATCCCTTCAATGTTGGAGTCCCTATGCCCAGTTTCTCTAGATTCCTATCTCTGATGCTGACTTCTCGGGGTCAAGAGAGCCAATAATATCTTTTTTCCATCTGAGTTGCTTTGAATTTGTTTCTATCACTTGCAAACCCAAAGTGTGCTGGATCACATGCCAATATACTCCTACATGCAACTTACTATAACTGCAAGCATGCTCGGTCTGTCAACTACCTACCTGCCCATCCACTCACTTACTGTGGAAGAAGGTAAGTGTGCTCTCTCATGGGGATTGGCGTGATGGCATTGGAGTGAATGTCAGCACGACCTTGAAGAAAGGTTTATGAGTAACTGAAGGAAAGGGTTTCAAAAATTCATAAGGCCCTAACCGGTTTGGCGCAGTGGATAGAGCATCGGTCTGTGGACTAAAGGGTCCCAGGTTCGATTCCAGTCAAGGGCATGTACCTTGGTTACAGGCACAACCCCAGCGGGGGGTATGCAGGAGGCAGCTGGTCGATGTTTCTCTCTCATTGATGTTTCTAACTCTCGATCCCTCTCCCTTCCTCTCTGTAAAAAAATCAATAAAATATATTTAAAAAATATACATAAGGAATCCATTCCAGCTGGAAGGACAGCCTGTAGGAGGAAGCTCTCTGTGAAGCAAAAGATAACTCTCTTGGCCAAAGCTGAGAGGAAAGAGAGCGGTGCGGTAGGAGAGAAGGCCTGAATGGTGGGATACAGCCAGGGGCTCTGAACAAAGCTCCATCGAGAAGCAAGCTTTCATGCTGCTGGGTTTGCTTCTCTCACTTCACCTCCTGTCTCTGTTTCTGCTTCTCTCAATGGTACAACGAGTCTCTTGGTGTGGCCAGATGTCTTTAAGAAAATGTTTGACATAAGGAATCAAACGCATGTTCCAAACTACTCCCTGGGGCCCGCCTGGCAGGTTTACGTCGTAGTCCAGCTGTTAGAGCTTTCCACTCTCCTAATGAGAGATTAAATCCAGGGAGTGGTTTCTGGGTCAAATGATCTGTCCTAATTGCTCTGTCTCTGATGTGGAAGAAGAAACCGCATTTAAGAGATTGGATCTGAACTGGACTGGACTGTGACCCATAGAGGCTCTCCATAGCTGTGAACCCTGCTGCCTCTACCCGACTAATAGCACTGCAAGCTCCCCTCATTAATATTCCAGAAGTGTGATGGGAGGCTGCAATACCACAAAGCTTCCCTTGGAATGTGCAGACCTTAAAACCTTAGTGCAGTGGTGAGGTGTGTGTACGTGTGTGCATCTGTGTGTTTTACCCAGTTCTAAAGACACTACCCACATGTCAGAGTCCTTACCAATGAACTCAAAATGTCAAACAATTTAAATCTCCATTATATGAAACATATGATGGAAACAGAAAATGAAAAATTAAGCGAGGGAGGGAGGGAGGGAAGGAGGGAAGAAGGAAGGAAGGAAGGAAGGAAGGAAGGAAGGAAGGAAGGAAGGAAGGAAGGAAGGAAGGAAATGAAAAAGAAAGGAAGAAAGAGAGGAAGGGAGGGAGAAAGGAAGAAAAACCTATAACAGCCAAGTGTAACTTGTGATCACTTTAGCTTAATTGCTGCCATACTATACATTGCAATTATTCAGCCTAGAAAAACTCCCCAAATCCATCACCTCTTAGGTAATTACTGTTTCATTAGATTCAATTTATAGCCATCTATTTACAATCATGAATGAATCAGTTCCCAGCACATAGCTCCAGCAGGGGCAGACTCTCCCGGCACCTCTGCCTGTCCCTGGGCCTTCCTGCCTGACAGAGTTCTCCCAGCGGCCTGCAGAGGAGACAGCAAGTGCTGCCTGGGAAAGGGAGCAGAGGGGAGGGGTTTACACGGAGAAGGTGTTATCACCAAGTACATCAGATGGACAATTTTCAATTCTTTAAATAATGGTTGATGAAATCATTTACACTTTTCTCCCTGGGTCTTGAAGACTGTGTCTGATTTCTGGGAAAGCCAGAAACCTCTGTCCCTATCCTAGACATATGGTCAAAGCAGTGGTAACATTCAGGCCTCGTGCAGTTCTGGACCAGAGCCCAGCCTGTAGGTAGAAGGTGGTAAAGGTGTGAAACTCTGACAATGGGATGATTATCCATCCCCTGAATCAAGGTGGACTCATCAGGGAGAAAGAGCGAGGGAAATGTAAGGGTGGGGTTTGATAAAATGGAGAGTAGGAAGCAAATAATGGAAACGGGGGGCAGTTCACTTTCTCAATCAGGAGTAGCAACCTCAGCATGAGGCATGTGAACCCCTAAAACTCCTGACCTCCAGGTTAGCTGCCTTTGCAAAGAACCGTCACTCTTTCACGCTGTCTTGTATGATTTAGTGTTACTGCTGGTATTACTAATATAGCCAAGTTCTGAGCATTTTCTTTGCATTGAGCATTGTATACTTTCTGTATATAACACCGGGTAATCTTTATAGTAACTTGGTGAGATAAATATAATCCATTTTACAGGTGGAAAAACTCAGGTTTAGGGATGTACATAACATGTCACAAATTATTATGATGGAAAGCTAGAGATTAAACCTAGGTCTTGTGTGATAGCCTAGGATGTGCTCTTAATCATGCTCACAAATTATTAAAATGAAGTATATAATGTGACAAGAATCCTCCATAATGAATAAACTTTTTCCTTTCTCCTTTGCCTTTTTTTCAGATAGAGGTGTGGATTTGTCAGTGTTCTCCAGCGAAATATATATCTATCTATATATCTATATCTATATCTATATCTATCTCTATATCTCTCTATCTCTATCTCTATCTCTATCTCTATATCTATATCTATATCTATATCATCTATATCTATATCTATATCTATATCTATATATCTATATCTATATCTATATAGATAGATAAATAGATATAGATATAGATGATACACACACACACACACACACAGTAATTATGGAGACTAGGGTCCATGATCTTCTGTTAAGAAGCTGACGACCTAGGAAAGCTAGTGGTGTAATTTAACCGGAGCCAAAATTCCTGAGAACAAGAGAAGCTGAAGGTGTAAATCTCAGTCTGAGGGCAGGCGAAGATGAGATGAGCTGTCACAGCTCAATACTGAGACAGAAAAAAAGGAGGCACATTTCTTCTTCCTCTGCCTTTTGTTCTATTCAGGCCCCCAACAGATTGGATGATGTCTATCCAACTTGGGGTGGGCTATCTGCTCCGCTGATTCAAATGCCGATCTTATCTGGAAACACCCTCGCAGACACACCCAGAAGTAATGTTTAACCTGGGCAGCCTGGGACCCAGTCAAGTTGACACATAAAATTAATCCATCACAAGTTGGTTTCTTTTCCTGAGTGGGTGCAGGACTAGAAGCAAGGTTAGGAAGCTCGCAGAAAACCACCCTTAAAGACTTGAGAATTCTCTGCTTCTCAGAGGAGCTCCTCTTAAAGCGGTCCTGACCCCTGATTGGAGATACTCATGTGTAGGCAGCCATTTAATTATTTGTGTGAGGATCTTGTGGAAGGCACTTGGTCATTGGATGGGGACTTTTAACAGTAGTCCTTCAGGTTCTTTCTAGCTTTGACATTCTATGAGCCTTTGGCAATACTTAACCCATAGCAGCAGGTATGTTTCTGGATTGCAGGTGAAAACCGATGAGCCAAGCCGCTCTCCTTGCTCAGCAAAACTGTAAGCATTCTTTAATAAGGCAAGGGAGAGTGGGTATTGATTATTAAATACACTTGCATGTTTAAGACAAATAAATGATTCAGCATATCCAGAGTAGTGCAGCAATGTCTAGCCGGAGAATGACTGTGTTTTTAATAACCAGTTGCTGTTTATTTGACACATGGCTGTCTGGGCAAGTTTAAATGATGTGTATATAGAAACCCTGACATAACCCACTACCTTAAAAACATAGTCATTTGTCAGGGACTAAGTTGTTGTTAATAACCTCCCCTGGGGGAATTGCAGGCAAATGGTTATGTATTTGATGATATTGGGTCTTCAGTCAGACACGCTGGGAAACTTAATCTTCCATTTCAGTAGAATAATAAGATGTTATGGGGTAGAACAGTGACAGGGCCTGCAAAATGGGCTGCATCATTCTTTGAAAGTATTAGGACATAGGTTGGGGCTGAGGTGCACATGAATTTTTATTCAAAGTGGTCCGTTTTGCATTAAAAAGAGCCTTATCAAGCCTAGGGGAGAGCTCTCTCAAGGAAAGAGCCATCTCTAGTTTCAGGGGCAGGCAAACTTGCAAATTATCTATTCTAACCTCATAGCCGAACACCTTTATTTTACTGAGAGGAAACAGGGGCATAGAGCGCTGAAGTGGGGTGGGTTGGGGGTGTCCTGATCAAGGTCTCAGCGTAAGAGATGGACGAATTCAGGAGGGAGCAACACCAAGACTCTATCCCTGTGGAGTTTTTTTCCGGCCAGCCCCAGCAATGCCCAGTAAAGAGGCAGTGCCATGCATAGGATTGACTTGCTGGTTGAGACCATCAAGAACTGCAGAGAACCCTGGGGGCTGGGACAAGCATGGGATGCCTTGAAAAGGATGTAAGGACTTGAGGCGACTTGGCATGAGAATAATATGTACATCGTCAGTGATACAAATTCCACGTGTTGTAGACACAGGAAGCATTCGCCCAAGTTTGGAATCAGGGCCAAGTACAGCATAGTTGCGGAGTAGTGAGCACTGTCCCAGGCAACAGTGGAGAGAAGGAAAGAAGAGATGGTTGGGAGGGGCTTTCATGCTTGAGCAGGACCTTGGGAGATCAGTAGGAACATGGAATGCTAGAAAGAGAAGATTCTCCCAATTGTATGGAATGATTTTACTCTAAAGGCAAGAGGATGTGAATATGTAAAAACATCTGTGGATGTGGCAAGGGTCAGGGGTTTGACATGGCAGGTGGATGGTGAATAACAAAAGAGGTGCCAGAAAGGTAGGGGGCTCACGGAGCTGCATACATGCCATGGAGCGTGGATGTGACACTAAGCAAGAGAGCTGTGCGGGGCTTAATGATGGAGATTGATTGGGCCAGACGTACATTTCAGAAAGACTGTTCTACTGACTTGGAAGAGAGAGGACAAGCCCAGACACAGATAAATCTTGGAGAGGTTATTGCAATAGTTGACATCAGTGCTCCTCGATTTAAAAAAAAAAAATCTTTATTGATCTCAGAGAGAAAGGGAGAGGGAAAGAGGTAGAAACATCAATGATGAGAGAAAATTATTGATTGGCTGCCTCCTGCACCTCCCCCAATGGGGATCGAAACTACAGCCCAGGCATGTGCCCTTGATTAGAATCGAACCTGGAATCCCTCAGTCCACAGGCTGACACTCTTATCCACTGAGCCAAACCAACTAGGGCAGTGGTTGGCAAACTGCGGCTTGGCAAACTGCGGCTCTTTGGCCCCTTGAGTGTGGCTCTTCCACAAAATACTGACTTCTGCGCATGGGCCACGAAGTTTCAATCACACTGTATGGTGCGTGCCCGCACATGGTATTTTGTGGAAGAGCCACACTCAAGGGGCCAAAGAGCCGCATGTGGCTTGCGAGCCGCAGTTTGCCAACCACGGAGCTAGGGAAATGTGCTCCTCAAATTTTACCGTACATCTAATTACCTGGGGACATTGGTGAAATGCAGATTTTGATTTTGGATGTCTAGATGGGGCCCAATATTTTGCGTTCCTAACAGCCTTCAAGTTTTAAATAACAAGGGGCTAGAGGACAGATGAGAAGAGTCCATATGAGAGCCATGGTAGTAAGAATGGAGAAGAGAGGGTGCCTCTGAGACACTTCTGAGGTCCAAGAAAAATCACACTCTACCTCTCTCTTATTTCTAGCCAAGTTCTGTCAATTGTCCCCTGCTATGTCTTATCCAGAGGTCTCCATGTGTCCTTTCGAAGAGCTGGCCATGCCATGCACACTTTGAGCATTCAATAATATTTTTAAAAATAGAAATGTATCATATGCATGTGTATTTTCTGGCTCCCCTATGAAATTAAAATTCCCCAAAGGTCACAGATTATAGCACAATCTTTCTGCCGCACTCCAGTGAGCTCACCATACTTGATACTAACAAACATTTATTCAATTTAGTGTGTTTCTGAAAACATCAGAATATTGTCTTTTTTTTTTTTTTGTTAAAGGTAAGTCATATTTTTGAATGGCTGGGGAAGGAAATATGAAGCTCACAAGTTAAAGTTTACCTCTAGACAAATTCTCTGCTCAAGAATCTTTTTGAGGGAGAACCAAGATGGCGGCATAGGTTAACGCCGGAGTTTGCTGCTTTGAACAACTACTTCAAAAGTGAAACTAAAACACGGAACGGACATCACCCAGAACCACAGGAACGCTGGCTGAGTGGAAGTCCTACAACTAGGAGGAAAGAGAAACGCACACGGACACTCAGAGGAGGCGCAGTGGTGAAGTCAAATTCTGAGGTGCGGAGTGCGCGGAGCGGGCTGGCGGCGGAGGGCGCGGTTGTTGTTTTCAATCGGGAGGGAGTCCCAGACTCTGAGCACCAGATCCGGGCGAGTCTTTAGGGACCCAGACTCAAACGGGAGAAGCGGGACTGTCTGGCTTCGGTCAGAGCGAGTGCAGCTTTCTCTCCCAGCTTTGCAGCGGGTGCTGGGACTCAGAGAGGCAGAGCCCCTGGGGACAGGACTGAGAGCCGCCATAACTGCTCTCTCCGGCCCACCCTGTTGATCCTGTGCGACCCGCCCCGCCCAAGCCCTGCACAGAGGCATTTGCCGGATAGCCTCAGGCAAAGGCTAGATTAGCACCTCCCTAAAGGACAGAAGTTCTCTCTCTGCTGACACAGCTGATTCTCATAGCCACTTGGCCTGGAGGTCAAACCCTCCCTGGAATTAGCTACAACAATCAAGATTTAACTATAAGACTTCGAACAAAGACCACTAGGGGGTACACCAACGAAGCATAACAAAATGCGGAGACAAAGAAACAGGACAAAATTGTCAATGGAAGAAATAGAGTTCAGAACCACACTTTTAAGGTCTCTCAAGAACTGTTTAGAAGCTGTCGATAAACTTAATGAGATCTACACGAAAACTAATAAGACCCTCGATCTTATATTGGGGAACCAACGAGAAATTAAGCATACACGGACTGAAATAACGAATATTATACAGACGCCCGACAGCAGACCAGAGGAGCGCAAGAATCAAGTCAATGATTTGAAATGCGAGGAAGCAAAAAACATCCAACCGGAAAAGCAAAATAAAAAAAGAATCCAAAAATGCGAGGATAGTGTAAGGAGCCTCTGGGACAGCTTCAAGCGTACCAACATCAGAATTATAGGGGTGCCAGAAGATGAGAGAGAGCAAGATATTGAAAACCTATTTGAAGAAATAATGACAGAAAACTTCCCCCACCTGGTGAAAGAAATGGACTTACAGGTCCAAGAAGCGCGGAGAACCCCAAACAAAAGGAATCCAAAGAGGACCACACCAAGACACATCATAATTAAAATGCCAAGAGCAAAAGATAAAGAGAGAATCTTAAAAACAGCAAGAGAAAGAAACCCAGTTACCTACAAGGGAATACCCATACGACTGTCAGCTGATTTCTCAACAGAAACTTTGCAGGCCAGAAGGGAGTGGCAAGAAATATTCAAAGTGATGAATACCAAGAACCTACAACCAAGATTACTTTATCCAGCAAAGCTATCATTCAGAATTGAAGGTCAGATAAAGAGCTTCACAGATAAGGAAAAGCTAAAGGAGTTCATCACCACCAAACCAGGATTATATGAAATGCTGAAAGGTATCCTTTAAGAAGAGGAAGAGGAAGAAAAAGGTAAAGATACACATTATGAACAACAAATATGCATCTATCAACAAGTGAATCTAAGAATCAAGTGAATTAATAATCTGATGAACAGAATGAACTGTTGATTATAATAGAATCAGGGACATAGAAAGGGAATGGACTGACTATTCTTGGGGGGGAAAGGGGTGTGGGAGATGTGGGAAGAGACTGGACAAAAATCGTGCACCTATGGATGAGGACAGTGGGTGGGGAGTGAGGGCGGAGGGTGGGGCGGGAACTGGGAGGAGGGGAGTTATGGGGGGGAAAAAAAAGAGGAACAAATGTAATAATCTGAACAATAAAGATTTAATTAAAAAAAAAAAAAGAACCAGAAAAAAAAAAAAAAAGAATCTTTTTGAAGTATGAATAATTATTAAACTATCCCGGCCGGTGTTGCTCAGTGGTTGAGCGTCTACCCATGAATCAGGAGATTGAGGTCCCGGTTTGATTCCTGGTCACGGCCTATGCCTGGGTTGTGGGCTCCATCCCCAATAAGGGGTGTGCAGTAGGCAGCCAATCAATGATTCTCTCTCGTCATTGATATTCCTATCTCTTTCCTTTCCCTTCCTCTCTAAAATAAATAAAGAATATTTTAAAAAATAATTATTAAATATATTTAATAGAGTGAGATATTCATGAATAAATAAACGTCCTCCTTCCATAATCCCCCTTTAGAAATGTAAACCTAACTTAACTGTTTTTATGTAAAGAGAATATTCCTACCAGTGTGCTTTCACAACCAAACCTTGAGCCCCCATTTGGGACTTAGAATGAAAATCTGAGGAATCAAGAATTCAGTGAGGACAAAGTAAGTGTGGTTTTTTAAAAGGGATGAAAGTCAGAAGATAGGAATGGCAACAGCTAACACCTTTCCTCCAAAAGAGAACAGAACAAAAAAGTTATAAATTTAAGCGAGTTAACTCTGATCCCTTCACACTGCTTTAGACCTCAGAGCTGGTAGCACTTGAGCATGAACTTGGCTTACATCCTAGCAATAAAATGTCCTTTTAGTTCCAGAAGTCTGGAAACCAAAAGGCCACATGGTCTCAGGAAAAGGTCATGGCGTTTAGAAGGAGATAGAGCCAGGTTAAAACCCTCCTGGCCGGAACTATTAAGTAATTGTGGGCAAGTCATGTAACTATGTTGGGCTTCGGAATACTCATCCATAAAAATGATGAGAACCATCCTGGTGGGACTGAAATTGTCACCTAAAGTTGTCACTGCTCGGGTGTTCTTCTTTTTTTAGTCCATTCAGGTTACGACTTCCTTTGAGACGAAGCACTAGGGTACGGGACAACCAAAATCTCTGGGTGATAATAATGATAAAAAAAAAATAGATTCTTAACTTGTCATAGGCTAAATCATAGCTTTAGTTTTAAGTTTTCTTCAGAATATGGGAAATGGCTAAGGTTGTCAAAGAAAATGTGAACAATATAAAGTCAGTGCTGCATTATTCTCTATGTGAGGGCAGATGGAATGTTGTACTGTGTCGCCTGCGACCTTTTGCTTGGCCAGATGAAAGGAAAAGAATATTCTCCTACATGATGGGGCTCAGGAGACAGTCCAGAGATGCCAATCACTCCAGTGAGATCAGCTGCCATGTGAATTTTCTTAAAGCAAATCTGTCTCTCATTTCAACCTTTCACAGTTTTATTCTGTGGAAGATGGTCTTTTTTTCTTTATATTTTAATATGACATTCATCATTAGTTTGGTGTGTGAGTCACTTAACCTCTTTGGACTTGAATTAACCAAACACAAAACCCAGTATTCTCAACATGACTTAAGAATATTTGAATGAATGAAGTGCTTATTTACCCAGCAAGAGAATACCTCATCAGAAACATTAGTATATTTAAGAAAAGTAAGGACAAAAAAATAATGATTTTTACCAAAGATACATATAAATGAAAGAAACTTAAGATATAATTCAGTCTATACACTCACTGTGTCCTGAAGATAGCTACAAGAACAATACTAATAAACTTTCCTGTTTTGCATTGTGTGTTACAATCTATACTACACATATTCTTCAGTCTTTTAGCTTGTTGGATGATATCTAAATCATCTTGTCATCCACAGATTGAAGTTCAACTCTATCATCTATACCTATAATCTTTATTTCTTCTTTATTTGTCCAAGGAATATTTAGTGAGCATATAATATATGCCAGAAACCCTACTAAACTCTAGGGATATAGTGATGGCCAAAACAGAAAAATCTGTTTTCTGGGCCCTTATTTGTTAGTGGAGTAAGACAATCTATATTATAAAAAGCCAGTGGCCGTAACGCCAGAATGACCAAATGACCAGTCACCAGGAGGTGCATTAATGGGTCCCGTGGTGACAGCAGGACTCTGGGTCCCGCGGTGGTGGCGGGACTCTGGGTCTCGCATGATTTTGCGTGCTGGGCCTCTAGTAAACAAATAAATATACAGATGTGGGAAGTGTCAAAAAAATAAAGCAAGATAAAGAGTTTGACTCTAGAAGGGATACAGTTAGGACTGCTTGTTAAGGAGACGTTCATTGGGAGGGGATTTCTCCCCCCGTTAAAGCTATAAAGGCATGAGAGAGCAAATTAGAAGGACATCTCGGAGAAGTGCTTTCTCAATGGTGAGACTAGCAAGGGCACAGTGCCAGGTGGGAACGGTTGCTTCCTGGAGGAGAATAAGGAGGCTGGTGTGGCTGGGGCCGAGGAGCAAGAGGAGAGGGGAAGGAGATGAGAGCAGGGAGATGGATGGAGTGAGAGGCAGAGCGCTGGAGCCTTACAGGAGGGGGTGAGGGTTTTTCATACTTTTGTGAATAATGTGGGAAGCTTTGACAGAGTGTTCAGCATATGATTTACATAATCCTCAATTGTCAAGAGTCACTCTAACAGCTATTGGAGAAGACTTGATGGGGTGAAGAGCGAAGCAAGGTAAGATGACCATGTAATTTATTATCTAATGTAGAGCACTTTGAGCCCGGCTGGTGTGGCTCAGTGGTTGATTATCCACCCAGGAACCAAGAGGGCCTTACTTCAGTTCCCAGTCAGGCCATATGCTGGGATCACAAGCTCGATCCCCAGTAGAGGGTATGCAGGAGGCAACCAGTCAATGATGGCCCTCTCTCATCGATGTTTCTGTCTCTCTAATCCTTCTCCCTTCCCCTCTCTCTCTAAAAATCAATGGAAACATATTTAAAAAATATAAAAATATATTTAAAAAATAAAGTAGGGCACTTTGAAAATCAAAATCGACACTCTTCATAAATATGCAAGACAGACATAACGGAGATCGTCCTGGGCAAACTGAGATCTGTTTACCCTAAAGCAGGGAGACCAGTGGAGGCTCCTGGGGAGATGATGGTAAAATGGCTTGTTTCCTGCTTGTGCCAGATTTTTCCAGTTGCCCCTCTGGGTCCATGCTCCTCCTGTCTCCATCCCACTCTCTGCCCCAGGAACCTGACCTATCAAGAAATCTTTGATGGACTCTTCGCCAGCTGGAGAGGAAGGGAGGGAGCACTGTTTCTCTGCCCCTTCCCTAAAGGCTGTGTCCCTTCTGAAGGTCACTGCACCCTTCAAGGCAGCGGGCTTACACTGACTTTTTCTCCTTCCAGGTTTGGGTAACCTTTTCCTCCCGGAACCCTTCAGGGCTGGGGCTAGCCCAGGTTCCAGTATCATCCCTTGTGGCTCCGTAGCACCCAGTCTACCCCTTTCAGGTTTTGTAAATGCCCTCTCCTCGTGTCATCCTAATTTGACTGTGCCATTTATTCCTGGGGGAGGTGCCAGGTGCACCATCCATCCCGGAAGGGAGTTCTGGGAGTACATCGCTGCAAAATGTGCCTCAACAGTGGCACCTCAGATACATCGTGCATGGGAATCACCGCTATAAACCATAGCCTGCATTGATTTCTTCAAGCACAACAAAAAGGCAAGGAGAAGGCTTTTCTTCTCTGACGCCCTCGAAACTCAGGAATTCATTAGGCAGCCTTTGAAAGGAAACATTCAAGACAACTCTCAGAATACGACATTTTTCAACTCCAGCCTGAAAGGCCTGTTTCCTATTTTATCTGGTGCCTTTGTACTGAGGAGAGTCCCCCAGCAAAGGCAGCTCCAGATTATGCCTCTGCCCTTCAGGGAGGTTTCCTTTTTGCAGCCACTGAACGGGGTTCACCTTCAGGAGGCGGCAAGGAGGGGGCGCGGCTGGCTGACTCGGAAGTGTAGCTGTGTTGTTAAAAAAGGGGATCAGAGTAAGAACAATTTAAATAAAAAGTAGTTACAGAAAGTCAGGGTCAAGGAAAAGTTGACATGCAGATGTTGTTTGCAAATGCTGGGTAACAGGGATGCTGTGCATTTGTTCCAATGACCTTGAAGACATGAGAAATCCAGAAAGTTCAATGCCCTTCATAATGTCCTAGGCCAGTGATGGCGAACCTTTTGAGCTCGGCGTGTCAGCATTTTGAAAAACCCTAACTTAACTCTGGTGCCGTGTCACATATAGAAATTTTTTGATATTTGCAACCATAGTAAAACAAAGACTTATGTTTTTGATATTTATTTTATATATTTAAATGCCATTTAACAAAGAAAAATCAACCAAAAAAATGAGTTCACGTGTCACCTCTGACACGCGTGTCATAGGTTCGCCATCACTGGCCTAGGAAGAGATGAACGAGGGAGGAGGAGGGGGGGATGACAGTCTCCAGAAGCCCACCACTAGCAGAAGGCATGATCAGGGAGCCCCCCTTTTCATCTTTACAGCCCCAGCACCTCGCACAGTGCTTAACAGTACATTAGGAATTCATAATGTTTATCAAGTGAATACAGTGAATGGAAAACAAACAAACAAAAACAAAACAGCACCAGATAAATGTCAGGATACAGCAAGCTATCATACCATCCATGAGATTTACTACTTTCAAATGGGAGGAAAGTGGTGAAAAGAATGAGTCAGAAGAATAGATGGCCTGCCATTGTGTAACCTAAAAAATGGTTGCCCGTCCAAGATTTTTCATTTTCAACCTGTTGCTTTGAATTAGCGTTTCAAGTAATGAGTCACAATGTAATGATATTCTCATAGTGACAGTATCATTTGTTTCCAACTGAAAAATACTGAATGACATGCTGTTTCATTAATAAGGATAACAATGATTTTATTATCAGGTTTTGGCAGAGAATTTAACAACATTGTAAAAGACAAATGGTTATAACTGAAGTATGGAGAGACTAAAATTATTAATGGAAAACCCAAGAAAAGATGTCTAATGTTGTCTCAGGTTAAGCATTGGCCAGCCTTGGTAAAGGCAGAAAAGGATTGTGGGTGGAGAGATGGCAGGGTTTCCCAAAAGAGGAACTGCTGTTATTTATTTTTTAATGTATTGATTTTGAGAGAGAGAGAGAGAGAGAGAGAGAGAGAGAGAGAGAGAGAGATCAACCTATTGTTCCACTACTTTATGCATTCATTGGTTGCTTCTTGTATGTACCCTGACTGGGGCTTGAACCCAAAGCTTGGCATATCAGGACGACGCTCTAACCAACTGAGTTACCGGGCCAGGGGCAGGTGGAATTGCTTTTAATATGTAGTCTCCCTTTGGATTCAATCATTGCCTCTAAACCTGGGTAAACAGAGTGGCCCAATTTTACATATAGTCTTCACGTGCTTCTTTATTGGGGAAGGAAAGTAGAATGGTAATTAGAGTTTTTGATCAGTTGGGTACCATGGGGTTTGATTCTTTTTCATTTTCTCATTTGACACTGTCCCAGCAACTGAGGCATTTAACTGTCCAAAAGTAACCAGTTCTTCACACTATAGCTACTTAAAATCGAAGCAAGGGATCCAAATATCAAATGGATCCTTTACACTTTTTGACAATAAAAATAAGATAAGCTCTTTTGATTCTTCTACTAGTCATCAGGGCTGGTCGAAATTCCAACTCAGAGGAACATTTTCCTCTCTACCTATCAAGGCATTTGGTACATGCCATTTTCTTTTCTCCTGTATGACACTTAGGATACTGCCTCCTACCCTTGCTCTCTCCTTTTCGTTATTCTTCAGGATAGACATTGATATCATTCATTTATCCCTTAGAATGAATGTACATTACTGGGTTACCTCTCTCAGAGGCATTTGCATTAAAGCCTTTATCGTTATCCTCAATAAATAAATTTCAAGTCTCAGAAAAGAGAGTTATAGTGATGACTCAAGTGCTATATATTGCCTTTATTCCTTAAGTCATAACCTACTGAGTCTATTTTTTTCCGTAAGTCATAACCTACAGAATCGATTTTAATAGAAGACAATGCCTAGAACATCCTCATTGCCCTTTCTCTATGGAGTAAGAGAAAACACTGTCTCTTTCATCATTCTTTCTATATACATTGGATTAAATATTTTAGCTTGGATTGATCTTGGCTTTTAACATAAAAACATACCATTTAAGAACAGGGAAAATTACATAGAGCACCCTTCCCCCCCCCCACAAATAAGATTTTAATTTCCCCAAATCACTAACTTAGAATGTAGAAGACTCACAAGTAAAACATAAGGCTTTCAAAGTATCCCATCCTTTTCCCAAATCCCACCCTGGCACACTTGGTCTCTTTTGCCCCTCCCCCTCAAGTTTTACCATCACTGCTTTCTTTGTATTGAGCTACATATTAACATATGTATGGGTATGTTAACATATGCAAAACATCTAAATAGTTAGGACCCCAAATATATTTTATTAGCTACATTAGGTTATTTCAGGTGAAAGAGTTTCTTTGTTCCAATTATCAGAATAATTTAAGTGCAGGACATGGAATCTATCTGAGTTTATACCCAGTGCTAATGCTCAAACCATTTTCTTCCTCCTTCCTCGAGTGATAAAAATTTTAAAAGAACAGGAAAAGCATTAAATGAATATACTTTTGCGGTCGTTTGAAGGTCTGTAATGAGAACAGGAAATACATAATTGAACACAGAGTAGTACAAGGTAAGTCAGCAGTTAATAAATTGAAACACACGTCGTGCAATGTAATAAACTGGAACGCTTTCGTACGGGGTCAGGCGTGTTGCTTTGTAGCTGGCCTGTAATTCGCCTTCCCTGGGACGGAACCATCCCCTGATTCTGCATGCTCATTGATCTACAGTCCTTTAATGAGGAAAAGGGTGAGCAACAGGTGATCTGAGGAAATGGGCTCCAGCATCTACAGGGCTAGAGATCAAATGGAGTTTGAGCATGCAGAATTAAGCTGCTTTTTTCTTGAGTTGATTATCAGACTGAGATCAATTTTCACCATGACATCTTACAGATACCTTCATGTTGCCCTTTGAATATTATTTCCTATAGATAGAAACAGTAACATCACCCAGGAAATTTCCTTGCATCACTTAGTGAAGGGTAGACTGGGGTTCTTGTTCGATCTCTACCACAACTCATTACATGGAGAAAAAAAACAAAAAACAAAAAACAACACACCCACCTTTAATTGAAGGGCCTCAATTCAAAATAATCCCTCCAAATCCTCTTTCACTCCCCACCCATCATATTTCTGGGGGAGGGGGGGGGTGCTTAAAGCATGAATGGGCTGAGGCAAGGGATGTTACCTTGGAACGTTTGAAAACAAAATCAAACCAAATCTCAGAAATTATAATGTAGCTGACCTATGGGTGTGAAAAAGTGTGGCAGGTGTCTAAAAACAAGCAAATTCTAATTAGCTGTGTTATTCTTTCTGGTGGTGTTTGAGGGACTTGGTTCCCAGCTGGGCTGGAACTCGGACTGTCAGGGAGACCTCAGAATGTTTTATAACATGACGAAGCTTTGGATCCTGTCTTTGAGGAAGACCCTCATAAGCAGAGTTCTGCATTCTGGGTGTGCATGGGGCACCTGTCAGGAGCCTAGCAGTGATGCTGTTATGGGAGCCCGTTAAATTCTCGCAGTAAAGTCGCCTCTGGTGTCTTAATTCATGGCACACCTTTTCATGCCGGCAAATCTCCTGAAGGAGGATAACTCGGAATGGCTTTGAAGGTTTGCACTCACTCTAAATTGAATTGAATTATTCAACGGATTTCCTTGGAGCACCTACTATGCATTCAGTCTGTATTAAGCATTGTGGGGCCTTGAAATGGAAACCCCAGACAATGGGTCATGTGATAGGGCAAAAATAAGGGGATAGTGCAGATAAAAGGAACAGGACTGTGAGCCACAGGATGGAAAAACAGGCTATTGAGGACAAAGAGAACCTGGTTTTTAAGATCCAACTTAATGATGAATTAAGATGCCACTGATTTTCCTAATTACATTAACATACCCAGAAAGTTGGAGACGGATATCAAGAAGACACTTTGGGCATTATTAGTTACATTTGGAAAATCAATCCCCCACCCCAACCTGTTGTTCAAAGTGAAAAACAAAATGATGTATTGATAATTGTGAACTTACATATAAATTGGTTACTTCTTACTGATGTGAAACATCTACCTTATTTAAAAGCAGCAGATTAGAAATTTGGTGTTCAGTAGCAACAAATTCGAAGACTTCCAGAATGTTGTATTGCTGTTACAGCAAATATTCTTTCACAAGAAACCAGTGCTGAGTGCTCAGCAATCATTATCTTCATTAAAGGCCTTTTACCCTTTGGAGATACTACCCATGTCAGCTTGACCTCACAGAGTAACCTTTCAGAGACTGCAGTTAAGACAAAGGAAGGAAACAAGACAAAAATACAGAAGCTGAACTAAGAACCAAAGCCACTTGACTCAATCAATTTCATTAAATTTACTCTTAGTAAAGCCAGGATTGAGGTTTAAATCCAACTCCAATTACTCAGCTTTACCTGTCTTTATAGATTCTATAGACCATCGTTCTTCCAACAAACCTGGCTATTCATCTTTTAGTGGGTATAGTCAGAGAGCAAAGGAACCCCTCCCCCCGACACACAAGTACCATGCCCTGTGCATGTCATACTGGGGCGGGAGTCAGGATCATCTCTTTCAGGAGTAATGACAATTGTGGTTATTTCTGAACGCATGTCTCCATAATTGTGGCTACCCCGGTATGCCAGTAATTCTATTGTTGTTTAATCACGCAGCTATTTATTCCTTCATTTCCTTTCTTTTCACCCTCAATAGGTTCTCCCGTGATAAGGTACCTGAAGCTGAAATCAGGCTACACATACATGATTCCACTCCAACCCACAGAATCAAAAAAGCGGGGTTGTGTTGATCAGATGGGCCCATTTAATTCTCATATTTAATACGAGATTCTGTATTTCAAATGGAAAGCCATGTTTTACTTTCTTTCTTCTATCCTCTCTAATGTTTGGTTCTTCTCATTAGTCCATTCATTCAACCATTCGATTAATACTTATTGAGTGCCAGACACTGTGCTAGACATGAGATACAACAGCGAGCCAAAGAGCAAATAAAATCCCTGTTTTAATGGAAGTTTCAGGCTAGTGAGGGAGGCAGAGTTAATTAAGTGATCACACACAATTAAATCTAAACTCTCAACTGTGAGAAGTGCATCCAAGAAGTATGCAGTGTTCTAATCTGGGTAAGAGTGATTTCTCCTTAGCCACGTTTGAGGTCTCTTCATTTCTAAAAATCAGTCTTGTAACTCTCCTTCCTATTCAAAACAAATTGGTTCTTAGGTCGTTGGGAGTTTTCACAATAGCTACATATTTGCTCATTATTTTTCCAGTGATTGCAGGGGACCAGCGAGACTCTGAGGCACCTGGAAAGATGTGGGAGAAGGAACAGAGCAGAGCATCCCTTGGGAAGACGTATGATCTAGCAGCTCGCTCAGTTCAATTATTTACACACCTTGTAAGTTTTGTGCGATTCTTTTATTTCCTATCCATAATTTCATTACCTGTGAAATGGGGATAATAATTATCATCCTCCTATTAGATATGCCGCGCTAATAAATTGTGAACTGGTAGAATATAAAATTAAAGTAGCATTATTATAATCATTTTTGTTCTAGTTATTATGGTGACAACAAGAAGAGCCAGAGTGAATACACATAAAAATCAACACGGTCTTTTCCCTTGATTCCTTGTTTCTTACCAGAAAGCAGAAAAGCCGTAGGTAGGAGCTCTTCATTTTCACCCTGGCAGACCTGTCACAGAGGAAACTTTCTAGCTTATGATGCCCATAAATTTCCTACACCCCAAATTGGGACACGTGACCTGACAAAGGCTTTCCCACCCGCTGATGTATGACTTTACTTTTATGAAAATCTATAATAATTACAATGCTTTAAGATAGACTCATAATGTTTCAATGCCATATGAAGGAATATAATAAAATAAAATGGTGTGGCTCTCAAAAATCGGAGGCATAGTGTGACTCTATCCTTGGCCCACCTTCATGAAAAATGGTTTCAGATTAGAATTTCTCCTGGTGCTGGTGGCTCCCGATGCAGAGTGAATAAATCTGTCCCCCCGGCCGCCTTCCGAAAGGATGATCATCCAGATTCTGACGCTATTTATTTACCTCTGCCACGATGTAGAGACAAACTCTGCCCCTCAGTTTCCCCCTGTCCTTTGCTGCTGATAAGATGCCCCCGTGGATTTATGTTGCGACCCAATAGCGGGATTTGTGAGTTGGGATCATGTTGCTGACGCTCCACTGGATAAGACTCATTCATCACAGCCATGCGTGGTCTAATTTGCATTACATCATGTGCTGCCTCTCTGGTTAAAACCTACGGTGGGCTGGTGGGAAGAGTGTCTCCCGGTTCTATCAGCAACACACAATTCCGCCCTGAAATCAGGAGAGTGGGACTGAATGCAGCCCAGCTACTGAAAGGATCTTCACTTCCAGCCTAAACTTGCTGCCATGTCATTATCACCAGTAGAAGAAAGGCAGAATTGTGGTCATTTTTTTTTTTTAATCTTTGTTGTTGAGAGTATTACAAATATCCTCCTATATTCCCCCATTGCTTCCCTCTACCTGGTTCCTGCCCCACCCCTGGCCTTCACCACCCTACTGTCTGTGTCCATAGGTAATGCCTATCTATAATAATGAAAGTGTAATATGCTAATTAGACCAGTTGTCCTTCCGGGTGACCTTCTGGACAAAGCTGGGGTGGGGTGCAAGGGAAACCCAGGTCCCGGGTGCCAGAGGGAAGCCAGTGCCGGCAGCCAGGGGAAGGAAGGCCTACTCTTGTACGAATTTCATGCACCGGGCCTCTAGTATACATATAAGATCTTTGGTTACTCTCTTCCCACTGCCTCCCTTCCCTCTGAGATTTGTCAGTCTGTTTCATGTTTCCATACCTCTGATTCTATTTTATTCATCAGTTTATTTTGTCCATTAGATTTCTTGTTTGTTTATTTTGATTTTTAGATTCAATTGTTGATAGATATGAATTTATTGCCATTTTATCATTCATTTTTTTCTTCTTCTTCTTCTTAACAAGGCCTCGTCAAAGGAGCCAGGAGGTGATGGGTCTCAGAGTACCAGGGGCCAAGGACCTTCTAGGCAGTGCTTCTTCAAACTCATATGAGGTAAGTGGCTCTTGGAAATCTTAACATCGGAATCTTTATGACCTATAAATGATCAAATGACTTGAGCTAATAATGAGTCAGAAAGGGTCAAAGGCAGTCAGTAAGATGAGGGCTGTGGGCTGTGGAAAAAACTAAACGTCAATCTGGCTTCAGTCAGGTGGTGCCGGAGCCAAGTGTCCATGTTTCCAGGGATGACACTTTGCTGCTGTTCGTCTGTGATTTAGTCAAACCAAACCAAACATTAAGCCATTCCAAAGGCCATATGCGAAACAAATGATTTCTATGCCCCCATTACAACAGCTTAAAATGACATGCAAGTTCCTGGGGTCATAAATAATTTCTGGGTTTTATTTGCTTTTTTTTTTTAAAAAAGATATGTTTTTCTATTTTGAGCCCACAAACAGGGCATATACCCTGATCTATGAACTCATGGCGCATGGGTCAGTGATCAACCACTGTGCCACACTGGCTGGACTAATGGAAGTAGCAAAGACAGAAGTCAATTTAACTTCATTATTAAACACTTTAAATTTCCACTACGGCACTGGGACCTAGCATGAACCTCCCTGGACGTCAGCGGAACCATCCCCCTGTGTCAGGGTTTTTGCTCTCTTCATGATGCGTTCATGATAGATTACCACCCTGGAGTCCTGGCGCTGTTCTGCTGGGAAGGCTGCTTCCCACCACCGCCCTCTTCTAAACTCAGCCTCCACTGAGCCTCTCATGCAGCAATTAATCACGCCCAGCCCCGTGGCATCTCCTAGCTTGTGGTCTTTGCTGTTGGACAGTATTGAATTGTTTAGCTTTTTTCATGCCCTCTCTCAAAATCTAGATGATAAATTGAGGAAAGGGATCCTATGCGATATGTATTAGAAAGGCACAATGTAATGGAAAAAGTTTTGGAGATGACATCTACTTGCAAGATAGATTTGGGCAACTCTTTTAAAATGCCCATGATCTACTTTTATGGCTTTCAGTCATCCCCTGCTTGCTGAGAGAGAACTTTGGATGTGATTCATACATGACCACTGTGCTACTTGATGACCAACTTTGTCCAGATCCCTTGTCACCTAATCCAGTCCAATGAAATGAGGTTGGGGTGAGTCTGAGTGTAATCCAGGAGGGCTACATCTGGGTATGGACATCTGGAGAGCAAGGCCAAACAGGACAGGAAAGGCTATTTCTAAAAGATGATCAACAGCCATCCAGGTCCAAGGAGAGCAAGTGAAGGAATAGGTGGAAGGACCAGGAATGACATCCTGAAGTCTGAGCAGCATGGAAAGTAAACCTTAGATAGACAGGAAGGTTGGCAGCCAAGAGATCCAGGAAGAATAGAGTGAAAGTGACAGCGGAGAGTAGAGCAGGTGCAGCAAACTGCTCAGAATTCAATTCATGAACTCTGGGCTTGTGGTAGACGTGTCTTTTACCTCGCTTGCAACAGCAGCCAGAACAATGGCTGGGTGATATATATTGCCTTCAAAAAATTCTACTGACCAATGCAGTGGTTTCTTTCAATCCCTTGCTAATTTGCACAGCCCTGATTAAGCTATAACTGGGAGCTGCTTAGAGAAGAATGCTGAGGAGGAGAGAGGGGGAGAATATTGTGCTTACACCTGGCCCTAGTCTGCAATAAACCCTGTCAGCTGGTTGTCCTATAGACTAGTACGCAGAACTCCGTGGGAGCCCTGGGCCAGGGGTTTGAGTGCGTTGATGCCATTCCATTCTCTCACCGTCAAACACAACATGGTGATCACAGTGAAGCTGGGTTTATGGAATCACAGCAAGACTACTTTGGGGAATACCTGCAATAGAAGGGTGTTGCATGCATTAGCATTTTGCTCAATGATTATCAAAGGAAGGAAGAGGGGGGAATAGTCAATATTATGCATATCCTTTGCAGGACAATGAATCTCTGCACTTTCTCTTCCAGAAGACTAATTGCGATTTTCTTCTTACTTTCTACCATTGAAATTTGAGACTGAAATCTCAACTGCTCACCTTGCTCCGCTGGCTGAATAGTCTAGTGCAGAGTGTGCTAAGGAAGTCTGTCTTGGCCCTTCAGCATGTACTAGGGTTTATGTATTTAGATTCTCTCTCTCTCTCTCTCCCTCTCTCTGTCTCTCTCTCTCTCTCTCTCTCCCCCCCCCCACTCCCCCCATGGTTTAAGCTGGATGTGGTAGAGCTGTCACTGACCTGCCATCCGCCTTTTAGCAAAACTTTGCAAGAATTGTGTTTGTAGAAATTCCAGGAAATCTCCTGTTTCTCCATCCACGGGAGTAAAGATGGTGTGGTACAGCTTGTGCCCTAGCCAGTTTTGCTCAGTGGATAGAGCATCCACCCGTGGACAGAAGGGTCCCGTGTTCAATTCTAGTCAAGGGCACGTACCTCTTTGCAGGCTCCTCGCGGGCCCCGGGTCCTCCCTGGTCAGGGCACATGCAGGAGGCAACCAATTGATGTGTTTCTCTCGCATTGATGTTTCTCTCTGTCTTCCACTCACTCTAAAAAAAAATCAATGGAAAAATATCCTTGGGTGAGGATAAAAAATTTTTAAAAAGCTGACACAGCTTGTGCTTTTACAGGTACTCTGAGCACAGATTTGTTTTCATCTAACTTTTGGGCAAAGTCCAGTAGTAGCCAACGCCTCTCTAACAGTTTCTCCAGTGGGCTCAGTAGAGCTACAAACTGAGCTGAGACATATAAATGGCCCCCGAAGTGTGGCCGGAAATGGCAGCTGCCTCGGTCACTCTACCTGACTGGTGCTCAGAGCAAAGTTGCTAATGGAGACAGTTTCACGGCTGCGCTTTCCCTTCCCCGGCAGAGACGGATGCCGCTGTGCCACTTGAGAGCTCATCCTTCTTCAGGGATGTGAGGTCGGTTGCTTTCAAGATAAAAGGTGCTTCTAGTTACAATTCACTTTCACATCCATCGTACAAGGAGCCATTGTATCCTTACCACGAGTCAGAGGAAAGCAGTTATTCCAAATCCCATGGTGTAGATAGGTAAACTGAGGCCACCCGACGGCGCTCTACCCAAGAAACAAGCAGGGATCTGGGTGTCCAGATGAGAGCTTCGGAGCTGGGCCACCCATGGGGTCTGATGCTTTTATGTCAACACCTATGTGCTGTCCCTAATATACATATTCGATTTTATAAGGCTAGACTCTGAAAGCAAGAGAAAAACAGTCGGCTGGTGTATGCCATCTTCCATTCTCTCTAAGAACCCCCTCGGCTGGCTTTTAGGATAGCACAAAGAAAGAATGGGCCCAATAATCACTGTTATTTATTTCTCAAACCTCCCTGAAATAAACAACAAAACACACAAACAAATAATAACTTTCTGTCTCTATATGGCAGGAAGTCTCTATGTATAAAAAAAATCTATTCCCCAAAGACAACTAGCATATTGTATTTCCTAACAGAAGACTGTGATTGGGGGGGGGGGGGGGGGGAGGGGAAACAGAACTGCATCCAATGTCGCATAAGATACAGGCTTTTAAAAAGATGAATGCATCGAAAAGCAAATGTATCGGCACTATCCATAACCCTGACATTTTGACAAATACCTCAGTGTCTGCCCGTGGGATCAAATTGATGATCTCTGTGAGTTTCCTTCAAAGCCAGTCACCTCTGTGGCACCTTCCACTTGCTTCTGTAAAACCCTAGGGCGTGATGCCAGCATGCGGTTTGTATCCCTGAATGCTTTGCCACGTTGCTCCATTATTCGCATCTCCCTGACAAGAGCAGTTCAAGGAATGCAGTGGGAGCTGTCCTGAGGGTGAGGTAAATACGGTTAATTGCCCCGTTTTTGGGGGGAATGAAGCCTTGTTAGAGGGAACTCAAGACAATCCATTTCCTTCTTGCTCAGAATTTCCACTGAGAGTCTGCAGGTAAGTTGCCCTGTTTGGCTGGGTTTACCTCTGCCCTGTGAGAGGCAGCTGCAGACAGAGAAAACAGTTCATTGGGATCAACACGGCTGCTCATTGTACGAACTTGAGCATGGAAAATGCCTAGCCAATGTCAGTGGTGGTGTTCTGAGGAGAAGAATGGGGGGGGGGGGACAGGAAATACTTCAATTCTGGTAGAACCCTTTAAAGATAGAGCCACTGGAATTAATCCACCTAAATTTGAACAAAGATATATAAAGACATGTCTTCATTCACTCACTCATTCATGAAATCCTTATTGAAATCATTTATTTATTTCTTTTTGATCCTCAGCCGAGGATGTTTTTCCATTGATTTTTAGAAAGAGTGGAAGGGAGGGGGAGAGAAGAGAGAGAAACATCAATGTCAGAGAGATTCATGGATTGGTTGCTTCCCACAGGAGCCCCGACCAGGGCCAGAGATCAAGCCTGCAACTGCGGTACACGCCCTTGATTGGAATCAAACCCAGGGCCCTTCTGTCTGCAGGCTGACTCTCTATCCATTGAGCCAAACTGATGAGGATGCTTGTTGAAATCTTACCGGGTCTCGTCCCATGTGCTAAGCACTGAGGATGCTAAGGATGGTTACTCAGATTAAGAGAAGTTGGCCTAAGGCCTGTTCTAAAGGATCTTCCTTTGTCTTTCTAGCCCTTGGCAGGGAGAACAGGAGTTGAGACTGGAAGCTTGCTCTCAATATTTTTTCTCAGAAAACAATCAATTGAAAGGTGGGAGACATTTCAGGGAGGAGATGAGGAAAATGGGTTGATGCAGAGACCTGGAGAAAGGTGCCTGATCCATGCCACAAACCCAAGGTGTTATCATTTCCTGCGTCACTACAGTTACTTCTAAAGTGATCTCTATTCCAGGCTCATCTCAGAATGCCTTCAATTCAGCTACACCTTCAGCAGGAGTATCATGGGATCTGATAACTTCTCCACTGATGGCCCTGCCTTCCAATTCCCCCTGTATGAACCCATTGTCTGCACGACCAACAGAGTAACCATACCATTGCACAACTGTCTTTGTGATACTCCACACGGAGGTCTTTAACCAAAGGAACATGATCAACCCCTCTGTCTACTCTCACAGGCTCTCCACAGAGCTTTGCACCTGGTTGTCCCATATCCCCTAAGAGTAACTGGACTCCTGACAGGTCCCTAAGTCCCTCTGGCTTTCCTGTCTCTCAGGCTTGCTTGCATTGTTTCCTTCCTATGGAATAGTCCTTGAAATGTCCTTGCTTTCTTTCCTCTAACCGTTCAGGCATATCTCAGGACCTCCTCTTTGGGGCCTTTTGGTACCTAATCCATGAATTGGGATATCCCCTTCACTGCCAGGCCTCGCCGCTTAAGCCATTCGGAAGGCACCTGGCGCATTTTCCCTGGAAGTTCCCCAGCCTCTTGTTCATCCTGACGCTCAGTGAGACCTCAGGGGGTGGTGATGGCGTCTTCTCTTCTCTGCCAAACTCAGCACAGTGCCCGGCGCATTATCATATTGTTTTTGAAGAAGTAAAAAAGTTAGTTGATGATACAAAGAAATGAGTAAAATGGGTTTTAAAGTAAATGCAGTTGTCAAAACTTGCCGTACATGAACACTTCCTGGAAATGACAATTTTGAAACAGAGTGAGGCTGGTATATCAGGGCTCCTTCCTATCTATCTATCATCCATCTATCTATCTATCTATCTACACACACACACACACACACACACACACACACACACACACACACACACACACATATATAATAGTTTATTGATTTTGAGAGCAAGAGAAAGGGAGATAGAGAAACGATGTGAGAGCACAACATCTATTAGCTGCCTCTTGCATACCCCCTACCAGAGATCGAGGCTGCAACCCAGGCATGTGCCACACCTGGGCATACGCCCTGATCAGGAATCAAACTGGCAACTCTCTGGACCTGGGACAACACGCATTCAGCTGAACCACACCAGCCAGGGCCAGGGCTCCTTTCTCCCGGTGCACCCTTATTGTCAAGTATGTTGGCCTCCTCCTCGTTGGGCCGGCTTCAGCAATCTCTCTCTAGAACTTTGAAATTGCTTACCACCATTTCTACAGCTTTCGCTCTCAATAGTCTCATGTGCTCTTGCTGTTTGTGTGTTTGTTTTCAAACAGCTTAAATAAATATATGACAGGCAAAAGGCTGCTTCCTTACAGTGTAACCCAATATACCTATCGATTGGACTATTACATTCCTATTTAAATATTCCTCAGATCCAGCTGTCCAGATTTTGCATCAACAAGGAGTCACTGATCTAATCACCTAGGGCCTGGCCAGCTGCGGCTGGCCCAGCATTCTCAGGACGTGCTTTGCTGAACACAGTCCTTGACAGCGAGGTGGGGAAGGGCCTCTCACCAAAATGAGTACACAGCACCCCTGGCAATGATAACATGGATTCAGAGTCCCTGGGAAAAATAGAAATGATGTGCCAGCCCAAAGGTAAACCAAGGTAAAGCTCCCATGCACCTGGAGAGATTGCCTCTCTCTGTTATTTATTTTTTCCTTTTGCAAGAGATGCGAGTATTTTACGCTTCCACCTGCTGCAGAGACAACCTCCCCTTCCCGTTCAAAATTGAGGAAGTGCCCTGTCAGGGGCTGAGACCTTATCTGGAATCTTCCTTTCTGCATTTACTGACATTTAGGAGCCAAAACCCATTACCTTAAAATTGGCCAAATAAGGTCTCTCCAGTTAATTTTGCCCGTAAAACAATTTTCCTATTCAAGCACACTGCACTCCATCTCTCATAACAGAGAGGCCATTAATTCTCTGCTACTGCTCGTCATTCTTATTAACTATTTGCAGGCTTTTTGCTGGAGGCAAAATGTATCTATTAGAGCCAGCAAATAAGGATTGCTAACACGCTGAGGCCAGCACCCTCACTCAGGTACTCAGCTCAGCAAAGCCAGCGACACTGGACTCGGCTAGCAGGGCCCTGTGCTGAGCCTCTGTGCTGTCCGGAGCCTGAGAGGGAAGGTGGGGGGCAGGCTGTTCATGCAGCAGAGTCCTTATTCAGATTTGCTCACTCAAAGCCCTCTGTCTTGAATGTGTAGTGAAAACAGAAGTTTTCCAATAGTAAAAACTGATCGCTTAGATTTGTCTTTATTATTATTATTTTTTATATATTTTATTGATTTTTTACAGAGAGGAAGGGAAAGGGATAGAGAGTTAGAAACATCGATGAGAGAGAAACATCGATCAGCTGCTTCCTGCACACCCCAAACTGGGCATGTGCCCGCAACCAAGGTACATGCCCTTGACCGGAATTGAACCTGGGGCCTTTCAGTCCACAGGCTGACGCTCTATCCACTGAGCCAAACCGGTTAGGGCTTGTCTTTATTATTTTAATTTTTAAATTGATTTTAGAGAGAAAGGGAGAGGGAGAGAGATAGAAACATCAATGATGAGAGAGAATCATTGCTTGGCTGCCTCCCACATGCCCAACACTGGGGATCAAGCCCACAGCCCGGGCATGTGCCGTGACCAGGAATCGAACTGTGACCTCCTGGTTCATAGGTCGACTCTCAACCACTGAGCCATGCCAGTTGGGCTGTCTTTATTTGTTGTTGTTGTTTTTTTAAAAAAATTAAAAAAACAAGAAAAGAATTCTCTAAGGGGAGGGTGAGAAAAGGGAGGGGGCATGGTGATTTCACTCTAGGATCCCTGTGAAATGTGGTGAGGTGGAAGAGAAAGTAATGAACATTTCCTGAACAATTAGCTTACCTCTCACAATTGGCTTTCCAAAAGCAACTTTATTGAAGGATATTTTACATGTCATAAAATCTACCCATTTCCTATGTAAAATGCAATAATTTTTACTAACTTTACCAAGTGGTTCAATTATCTCAATAAATTAGTTTTAGAACACTTTCCATTTCCCCCAATAAGATACCCCAACTCATTTACGGCTAATTATAATCTCACTTCCCCTAGCCCCTGAGAACCACTAATTTATGTTCTATATCTTTAAATTTGCTCTTGGTGGCATTTCATATAAAAAACCCATACACTGTGTGGTGTCCTGTGTCGGCCTTCTTTCATTTAGCATCATGTTTGAGGGTCATTCATGGGACAGCTTGTCAGTAGTTCCTTTCCTTTTGTTGCTGAGTAGTATTCTGTGTCGAATACACCACATTTCGTCTATCCATTCACTAGTTGATGAACGTTTAGTTATTTCCAGTTTGCGATTATTATAAATAATGCTATTGTGAATATGCAAGAGCAGGTCTATTTGTGGACATATGTTTCCAATTTTTTTTTTAAATTTATCTTTATTTTTGAAAGTATTACAATGTCCCTTTTCCCCCCAGTTCTTTGAACATATACCTCGAAGTGGAATGGCTGGATCATATGGTATTTTTGTTTAACTTTTTGAGACACTCCCAAACTGTTTCTTCCAAAGTGGCTGAAACATGTTACATGTTACATGCTACATGCTACATGTTACACCAACAAGGTATGAGGGTTCCCATTGCTCCGTATCCTCACCAGCATTTCTTATTGTGTTTTTATTTATTTTAGCCACCGTAGTGGGTGAAATATGGTATTTTGTTGTGGCTTTACTTTGCCTTTTCCTAACAAGTAATGTGTTGAGCATCTTTTCTATGTATTTGTTGGCCCTTCACATCCTCTTTGGAACAATATCTTCATATTCTTTACCCATTTTCTGATTGGGTTGTTTGTCTTTCACTAATTGATTGGAAGTAGTCTCTGTAAATTCTGGATGCTAGTACTTTATCAGATTTGTGCTTTGCAAATGTTTCTCCCAATCTGTTGCTTGTATTTTTTAAAAAATGTATTTTGAAGTCCAAAAGTTTTGAATTTTGATGAGGCCTAATTTATCATTTTTGTGTGTGTCCTACCTAGAAAATCTTTGTCTAACATGAGAGCTCAAAGATTTTCTGTATGTTTGCGTACAAAAATTGTTTTAGTCTTTACAGTTAAGTCCATGATGATGCTGAGTTAATTTTTGTGTAAGGTGAGAGGAGAAAGTCTAAATTCATCTTTTTGCCTATGGAAAAGCAACTTTCCCAGCACCTTTGGATGAAAAGGCTGTATTTTCACCTATGAATTAATTGCCTTAGCACACCTGTAAAACAATCGATTAACTATCAATGTAAGGGTTTATTTATGTAGTCTCCTTCCTATTTATAATTAGCTTGGGATTGAAGTAATACTATTCATTTTCCAGATGATGAAACTGAGGCTGGTTAGTGGTAGAACAGGCTCCAGAATTAGGTCTTTCTCTAATTTCATGCTCTTTTTAAAAAATAACTCCACAATATAGAAAAATATTATTTTAAAATTTCATAAAATTGATAAAGGGATCAGGAATCTAGTGCTCTTTCTTTTTTTTTTCATTTTTAAATATAGTTGACAGATGTCTCCTTTTTTCTCCCTTTTTGCCACCCTCCACCCTACTCCTGCCCCATCCCAGGCCTTCTCATGCTACTGCCTGTGTTCATAGGTTATGCATATATGCATATATGTTCTTTGGTTAATCTCTTCCCCATGGTCCCCCACTAAGGTCTGTTATTCTGTTCCATGCATCCATACCTCTGGACCTATTTTGTTTGTCAGTTTATCTTGTTTTTTAGATTCCACTTATAAGTGAGATCATGGGATATTTGTCTTTCTCTAAAAGGCGCTTAGCATAATAGAACCCAGGTTCTTTCGTTATTAATGGCTTTATTTTTTAAAGCATGTCCATTATCATTCATTATTAGGAAAGATAATTTATTTGCACAAACCTCCTCTCTTTTATTTTAGCCATTGGTAATTTAATGTAAGAAATAGATGCTTCATTTGTTCATTTATTCATGTAACAAATCTTTATTGAGTTTCTGCATTGTAGGGGGCCCACTGTTCTATTAACAACAGGTATTTATAATAAACCTTTCATGTTCTTCTCAGGACAAACCCCCTATCAACTGCTACTCCCCATAGCCTGACGGCTGACATTTCAATCACATGTTCCCAACTACTTCCTCCCATCCCTCTACCCAAGCAGGGCAAGACCGAGAAGTCACAAAGCCTCTGGTCTGAAGCTAAAGAACTGTAAGAAAGCTCCGGGCCTGAGGCAAAAACCTGTCTCAAATAGCATACTCTGTCTCGACCTGTTATTTCACATCTGTTCCCTTGTGTCGTGGCTCCTTTCTTTTAGTCCTGAGAATTCCTCGTTCCTGAATATTTCCTTTATCATTCGATGACCTGCTCCACTCCACTTTCTGTTTTTGAATTTTTGATGTTTACATGGCCTGTGTCTGCCCTTGTCTAATGATCTATGTGCTGTCCTCTCCTTGTGACCTGCATCCCTATCTCAACCGCTGTAGTATGGGTGCATTTCCACGAAGAATGAGTTACCTGATTCTAGATGGTCAGTTCGGCCTTGGCCATCTGAAACTTGGCTCTCACCTGGAACTGGCTTGTCTTTGAGTCTGTAGGATCTGTCTTCTGTTTTCATTGATATGACCCTGTTCCAAATGTTACAGAGCAGGGATTCTTAAGGGGTTGGGTTCTGGGCTGAGACTGTCTGGGTTAAAACTTTGGATAAATCCAGGCTAGATCCCCAGGGTGGAGCATGCAGGAGGCAGCCAATGGATGATGTTCCTTTCTCATTGATGTTTCTTTCTCTCTATTCCCCTCCCTTCTCTCTCTAAAAATCAATAAAAATCATTTTAAAATTATATTTTTTGTCAGATCTGCAAAAAATATATTTTTTTGGTATGCTGCAGAAGTTTAGTAAGTAGTTTATATGTGCCATGGGATGAAAAGGGTTGAAAATGCTGACGTAGGTCATTGTAAACACCCAGAAACTCTCATCAGGCTCCTGAACAGCTGACAATTGTCAGCCTTTTGCTAGGTATTTACAAGTAGGGAAAGGCCAAACTCTGAGAATATTTATTTCCAGATATAGAGACAGTATTCCATGCATCCTATGAAGCAGCCGTAGTTTAAGAAAAGGTAGGACTAAAATAGATGAATGCTAAAACAAGACAAATGGAAGAAGAGCATAGAGCTCTTTTGGTCTTCTAGTTGTCTTCATAGAGCAAGTCATAGATCTTTAGGTTAAAAAAATCAAGCACATGGCAAAGACGAAGAAAAAACACCATGTTGGCACCGGCACATGTGAAGATTGGCTTCCTCTCCTTTTGGATACCCAGATGGTGGCACGTGAAATTGTCACCTAGTATGGAGTCCATAGATGGACTTCATGGGAGTGTCTCCATGCATTTAATATATCTGTCACCTTTGTTTATTGCGATTTATACACTTAACTAATTTGACCTGACATAATCAGGACATAGCCAAGAGAAACAAGATGACATCTGTTAAATATTTCATTTAATAAGAAAGTACTGGATGCAATCGCTGGTTCCTTTTTATTAGGGAAGGAGACATGGACTAACCACCATTAGTCACAGACTTAGCATGAATTTATAATAAAATTCTCCAAGACGTGCAATATCTACACTTGAACTAATGGGAATTGATTTAGAATCGTATTCATTTTTAACGAGTTGTAATAAACTTTCTTTTTTTCATTGCTTCTAGTCATACATTAGCCCTTTCAATGGCATGCAACCTCGGAGAAACACACACGTTATAACGATGATGGTGTGCATTCAGCCAAATGCGTTTGGCCTTTCCCACAGCCTCCTGAATGTGATATGGTCCACTTCAACATGGGGGATTTCTCAGTAGCTTGGCCCATTCCCTATGAAAAATAAACCCAAAGGTTTGGAAGTCAACTGATTTCAAGTGCACTTGTTTGCTGAAAAAATTAAGGATTTTTAAAAATGAAGAGACCTATCTTGTCCTTATAATGCTGTGGTTTCAATGAGCTTAAAATGCAATTCTCTTAATGGCTTTTCTATATTCAGTTTAATTCCCAGAGACCCAAAGGAGGTTTGCAAGAAAAACCAAAGAAAATTCGCTCACTTCTCACTTTGAATTGCTTTAAAGGGTCTGCCTGAAAGTATAGCGTGAGCTCCTTCCTTATTGAGATTGTCTGTGGCATTATTCAGCCTCATTTACATTAGATCATTTGTTCCTAATCAATAAAATATGATCTACCACCAGAGGATAAAAAGGCTGAGATGCCTAGAAGCTTAAATGGCTTTTTTTTTCCATTTAGGCATGACTTACTTGCATCTTGCCTCATAGAAGTAGTCCATATTGTACTAATCAAATATATATGGCCTAGAAGATGGTTATTAAACGTAAATTATTTGGAGGGACTCCTCTTAAACACTCTGAAATGGATTCTGAAACAGAATCATCCTTAAATGGAAAAATCCTTTAAGAATAACATGACATTTTGTGCAGAATCTTTATGAGACTAGTATGACCTACCAGTCTACACATATCTCAGAAGAATTCTGTGCGTTCAGTAGGTGGTGATTTCCTCCATTATTAATGTTCATGCCTCACCAACACCCGCTGATGGACACAATCCCACAGATATTGCTAAACCACATCAGCGAACCAAGGATTAAATACTGCTCACTTCACCTCTTGAGAAAATGAGCTCACCTGGTCCTCAAGGTCAACTGCCACTGACCTGAGTCCTTCTTCAAGGTCTTATCTGTAAGCGAGCAAAGACATTTTCCATCCGTGTAGGAGCTGCTTACAAGGATTTTCCCCCTATAATTCTAGTCGACAAATATAGACCTCAGCCATCTGTTGACTCCTTTACTCATTTACATGTGGCATAAGGAGAAGTGAGACTAACTAGGGATTGAAGTCCCACAGAGCTCCACAACTTTAATCTTCCTCATCCCTGGAGCCAACGAATATGGCTTCAACGCTTGGCGAGACCAGAAGCTGTGCTTTCTCCCCAACAGTCTCTCCCCCTGCCAATTGCTGCCTTGCTGCCGTGGTCTTAGATTTTAGTACCTCCACTGATTCTAATTTAGAATGCTCATCAGTCCCTCCAGGGGCTCCGGAGGGATACAAGGAGGTGAGGCACAAAGAAAACCAGAATATGTCCTGAGTTCCAGAAGACCCAAAGGATGACTTATTCTCTCCTTCCGTGCAGTTTGTTGAGCATGTGTACACTATCACTTCTGTGAGCTTGAGGAAACCAAAGTTTTTAAGTGACATAATTTTCTTCTAAGGAGCTTATCATTGAGGAAGGGATATAGATACCAGAAAGAAAATAAGTCTGCCTCTGTCTTGAGGTGTGGATGAATTTATGGTGGAAGCACAGGCAGAGAAATACCAACATTTCTTTGGGGGGTGGGGCAGCAGGGAAGACTTCATAAAGGAAAGAGGGTTTGGGCTGGGACCTGAGGGATGGATGTGTTCAGGTGCACAGGCTGAGGGGGCGCAGTAGGCAGGGGGACAGCAGGATCAAAGACACAGGGCACGGTGTGGAAGGGAAATGAGAAGATACACTAGGGCAGCGGTTCTCAACCTTCCTAATGCAGCGACCCTTTAATACAGTTCCTCATGTTGTGGTGACCCCCAATTTCATTGTTACAAATTGAACATAATGAAAGCATAGTGATTAATCACAAAAACAATATGTAATTATATATGTGTTTTCCGATGGTCTTAGGTGACCCCTGTGAAAGGGTCATTCGACCACCAAAGGGGTCGCGACCCACAGGTTGAGAACCGCTGCACTAGGGTATCCACATAGGTCATATCGCCCTTTTGGTGACCTGGTGGACATGTCACTAGTACCCTCCCTAAAGAGAAGGGGACAGGAAGTGCCAGGGCTGCTCCTTGATCTCGCTGAGCAGCTGTAGAATGGGCTGTGAGGTCACCAGCAATGAAGCAGGATCCCAGATAGAACCCAGCCTCCTTTCTACCTTCTCTTACTGCACCTGATTTCAGTCGCAAACAAGGCATCAGCCCCTGGCCTAGGCCATTCTGTCAGGCAGGAGAGATCTGTGGGTGTGATTCTGGAGAAGGCCTCAGACACCCGCCACGGTCGGGTCGGTGGGTCCTAGTTTGAATGTTGTGCACTCCAAACCAACTTTGAATGTTCCTTCACCAAACCAACTGTGCTCAGAAGCGTCTGCTCCATCCCTGGCTTGTGTCCAGGCACTTCTGTGAGCCTTGGAGCTGAAATGCTTTGCAAACCTTGTGAAGTTTATAAAGAGACAAGTCAGAATGGTGATTGAGGCGTTCTTATTCAATCAATGGACTGATCATTGATTATAAAACAAACTTGGCTTTTGTTGAATGAAGGGAGTGATCCAGCAGGTGACACCCTGGCTGCTGCCATGGAGGCAGAAGAAGTAATAAAATAGGTTACAATAGCATTGCCTCCCAGGAAGCAGGAAGGCATCAGTAGTACACGAATATCTCATTTCTTATCAGGCATTGCCTTGGGAGACATTGGCACAGATTAAGTATCATTTACTGGGCACTAAATCCTCTTTGTTGGGTGAGCCATTAACTAGTAGATGTGTGACTCTGGAATGCCTGGGAAATTATTTCAGAAATTTCCTTCTGAAGGGGACTTACTCCTCTAGGAGTACTGAATACTTCTTGTCATCCTTGGTAGGGTCTTCGCCCCACCAGCTAAAACAACAACATCATGGCGTAGAAGGAGAGGATGCTGCTTACTCAACTAGGATTCCGTGTTTTTATTTTCTCTATTGTAACCTGCCTATGGTTCACAGAGGTACCTGTTTTCTCAAGCTATAAAACTAAGGAATACGTATGACATAGAGGACATGGTGTCAGTACGTGGGAGAAGCCACTGTGGTTGTTTCAGTTTTATGAGGACTTGTGAGGCCAGTGCACGGCATCTCTGAGTCACTTCCCGAGACAAGGAGCAGTGCGTGAGTTTCGGGGAGAGCTGTGGATGCAATTCCTCAGCCCTTAGCAAGATGCTTCAAGTCCAGGAAGGCTTGGTTAGACTATACATTTGCCATTAATTGCCCTATTTCTAGTCCTACATTAGCCCTTTCAGTGCCATGCAACCTCAGAGAAACACATACATTATAACGATGATGGTGTTCATTCAGCCAAATGTGACTGAATGAACAATTTTGCATAAAGTAGTTGGAATTTGGGGATTTGGGGGATGTAATATGCAAATATATGCAAACTGAAAACGATGTTTATAAAACATACTATGAAATGTTGCCTGCATTTCAGAGGAAAGTAAGTTATTTAGCCTAATCTCAGACAGGTTGGAGAGGCTGTGCTCCAGAGGTAACTATGGTTTCTAAAGTGGAACGTGATGGGTTCCAGGGCACACTTGGTTTTATGGTTACACCGTTGTTCCCCCATTAAGAATTCTTTGTTCTTGCCGGCTGGCTTGGCTCAGTGGTTGAGCGTCGATCTGTGAACCAGGAGATCGTGGGTTTGATTCCCAGTCAGGGCACATTCCTGGGTTGTGGGCTCCATCCCCAGTGTGGGGGTGTGCAGGAGGCAGCCAGTTAATGATCTTCTCTCTTCATTGCTGTTTCCATCTCTCTCTCTCACTCCCTTCCTCTCTGAAATCAATAAAAATATATCTTTTTAAAAAGAATCCCCTGGTTTTTTTTCCACACAAGTGGTGGGAACCTTGGAGGACAGTGTGGTTTTATACTGGTATAGTAAGCAAAATGCATGTTTATGTGGGAGCATTACTTTATTCATTTATCTAATCCAATAGCAAATGGTTAGAAGGAGCTTGCTATGTGGTAGGTACTGTTCTCATGCATTGGAAATACAGCAGTGAATTCTGAATATAAAATAACAAGTCAAATATATAAGACAAAATGTAAGTTCTAGGTAGAGAATAGAGCAAGGAAAGGGGTGTTGGGATGACTATTTTTTTTAATATATTAGGTTTTGATGATATAAAACAACACAAATATTACATGATGTGTCATCCTTATGTGTGTATCACAATGCTTCGTTGTGAAAAACGTATAGTATGCCTCATATAAATTCATATCCTTGAACAAAAGCGATAGGCAGACATCAGGGTTTCACAGCATATGAATGTGAGCACAAGGAGGAAGGAGCATTTTTAAAAATCACTTTCTCTTAGGTAAGGAAGAGAGGCAGCATCCATCTCATCATTTCAAGCCGCGGAGTCATTTGCCACTTGAATTGAGGGCTGTTAAAGGTTTTATAGAATTCATTAAATATGTATCGAGCCAGCTTAAGATGGAAACGGTTACAAAAACTGGCAACCGTTCAAACAGCAAAAGGCTTCTGTTTGTTATGGAGCTATTCCTTCACTGGGTCCTCCAGTAGCCCATTCCCACTGGCCAATCTGGAGGCATCTACGCAGGGCGAGGTAATTGCTGCAACTGCTCAGGTGGCTGTTCTGAGAACCAAGAAAAACCCACTGTGATTGCAGCCAGGTTTCTCCCCTCCCAGAAGGCATGGTGTTCAGTGGGTCTCTGCATTCACCGAAGTGCCAACACCCTCCGATTGCCTGGAGGTGGGGTTTGGGACCATTGAAACATAATGAGCATACATGTGCACACTCAATCACACACATAGACGCACGTGCCCACGAACACACATACAGGACATGCATGTTCTTTCCTGTGCACTATTACTGGCTTTGGAAGTCCGGAGGTGATGGAAAGGAGAAGGGAGAGTTGGGAAGCAGATGATGGGATGGAAAAAACAAGGAGCTTACACGGAAACAGAACTGAATGTATGTTCCACGGGTGCTGCTCTTTTTAAAATATATATATATATTTTTTATTGATTTTTTACAGAAAGGCAGGGAGAGGGAGAGTTAGAAACATCGATCAGCTGCCTCCTGCACACCTCCTACTGGGAATGTGCCCGCAACCAAGGTACATGCCCTTGACTGGAATCGAACCTGGGACCCTTCAGTCTTCAGGCCGACGCTTTATCCACTGAGCCAAACCGGTTAGGGCAGGTGCTACTCTTTAGTCCTGTGACCAGAGCCATCACCTAATCTTAGCCTCGTGACCCTATTGAGTCACACAGTTTTTAAAATAATACCTATATTTGTGCCTGGACTTAGTGTGTACACTTAGTGGTGTTTCTGCTTTACTGTTTATATGTTTGTCTGATATTCGGAAACACCATGATTGAAAAGCCCTGTGCCTTGGGTCACTGCCCAACCACTCTAAAGAGAGTGAGTCTGATTTCCATTCTCTGCTGTCACATAACACTAGGTGTTGTCATGTACTTGATTATCACTTAAATTTAGCCTTGATTTCTAGATTTCAATTTGTGACATGTTATGAAGGTAAATATGTTGTCAGTTGTATAAAAATCTATAGTTTATAGATCATAGGAAATTGGGATTATTATGAAATCCCAATTGTCTATGAGAGTTGGCTAAAGAACATAATGGGAACATTTCTTCATCCGCTGACTCACTGTGGCCAACATAAACACAAGCACTTTGAGATAAATTTCATACCATCACGTCTCTTGACCCAGTTATTCCTACAAGGTTATTACATGGAAAAAAAAAAAAACTCAGCAAGCATGCCAACCCCTCCCCACAGGCTTCCCAGGATAACGGATGCGTGTTTAAGAGATGAGAAGATGCAGGCCTTGCCTGTGAGGAGCTGGTGGACCGGTATGCTGTGTGTTCAAAGAGGAGGATGTTTAGAAAGTGTAGGGAGGCAGCTCAACCTGGAGATTAAGGGAAAGGTTCCAGAGAGAAATCCCTCTGCAGAATCTGAGAGTATCTAAGAGTTAACCTGGCAAAGAAAGATGGAGGTATAATGAGATCAAGGGAGTGGGATGAACAGAGGCAATGAGACCTGAAACAGCATGGTATGGAGGAGGTATGCAACTCTTCAATAACTCTTGGAGATCAAGTACAAGGCATGGAATGTCAGAAGATGATCAGAAAGGCCCCATTATAGGGCTTGGTTTGCTATGCAAGGGTTTTAATTTGATCTTGTCATTAGGATACAACTACAGAGTATTAATTTGAGGAGGGGGCGGAATGGGCCAATTTGTGATTTAAGAGAACTAAGTGGAAGATGGAAGAAACATATGAAGACGAATAGGCCTGAATAAGGGAGACAAACCAAAATGAAGCTACATTTATTTTTGTAAGCTCCTTCCCTGTCCTAATTTATTTTTTTCTTGTGTCATTTTCCTCAGCTATCTCACCTCCATCATTTAAAATGAGGGCCTACTTAAATTCAATGTAACCATAGATGGTGAGGAGTCTAGAGTCAGGACATGCCCTGAGCTATTCTGAAATGGGGGTGCGGGGGGGAGAATATACTTAACTTGAGCAATCATTGCAGGCTTTATGGAAGAGTCAGCTGTTGAAGAAGTTATGCAATCCAAACAGATGGAAAGAGCAACAAGAAAGAACGCACAGATCTAGGACTCAGAATGACAATCCAGGCTGTCCTGTAAGTACATATGATTGTAAGTCAGGATACTGCACCTCTGAGAATCTGTTGCGATGTTGTTCTAGTGGAGAGTTAGGTTAGATAACTGATAAAATGGCTCCCAACTCTGACTGGCCAATGTGGTTCTCTAAGGTGAAAGGAGTGCGGGAAGGGTGGTACCTGCTGGGTGGAGAAGGAACTATGTCATACACTAGTGGTGTGTAGACCAGGGCAATAGAGCTGGATCTAAGAGAAAGTCATTCTGTGTATTTCACCCGTCATCCTATGTATCACACCACTCTAAACCAGCTCTCTCTAAGCAAGGAGCCTAGTCACTTCCATTTGGTAAAAGCCTTTTCCTGAATCTGATCCCTGAAAATAAGCTTCTGAAGTGAATGATGTCAGCTCAACTCTCTAGATGCAAATGACACTCCTGCTGGTCACGTGGCTGCTATTTTTAGCCCTTACAGTATGGGATTTCTCTCAAGGATAACAGGACTATTCATAAACTATGCATAGGTCATGATGGTGCTTAATGGCGGAATAACCATTTGTTAACAGAGCATTAAATGTTTAATAGGTCATTAGCATAAAACCTTTGTTAAAAATTTGGGAATATTTTCCAATGTGCCTCATTCCACTAAACAGATGTTTCGGTATTGAAATTTACCAAGGTGCCTTGTCTTTGACCCTACCAAAGCCTAGGAGGTTTTTCACCTAATTCTTTGGAAATGTCAACCTTAATCACCTTATCAGGGGCAATTGAACAATGAGGTGTATCTCCTCGGAGTCCTTTGCATAAACATTTGGAGCAATTAGAGGCTGAATCGCTTTGTGACTGGAGGTGGAAGGGAGTGTTACTCCTTGTTCAAGAGGGGCCTCCGATTATCCTGAAGACTGCACTGGCCGGAGGAAGCCAGCACCCAGTCTTCTGTTTGCATCTGTGTTCAGAATTGCTGGCCAGGAAGGTTTACTTCTCCGTATCTCAGCAGAGGAAACTGAAGGAGGGTGGATAGGACCAGGAGGCAAAATGAGAAACTAGTGGGTGGTGTTGCTGCCCAGAGCTGTGCAATCCAGCTGAGAGGAGCTGTCAAGGGTAGAAAGAGCCAAACACTCCCCAAGCCAGATCCTCCCTGTTCCCGGGGCCAGTTCCAGCGGGACCCACTCCCGTGCCAGGGAAAACAGAAACGGAGCTGTTCCGCAGACCAGAAGAGGAGGTCAGATCAGTACAGGGCACATTTGGGACCAGTTCCAAACTGCAACATTTCCTCTTCCCGGGCCATTCCTTAATAGATCAGAGCTTTCTCCCTGTCTGCGGAAAAGCAACTCAAAGTTTGGGGCGCTGGAGGGTGAAGATGAACTCCTGACTCTTGTAAGCACGCCAAGTCTGTGGGTAAGACCCCAGCCTCAAACTCTTCTGAGACCCAGGGAAATTCATTGCAATGCTTTTACCGGAGAATGGGATGAAATATTTATTATTACCGAAACTTCCATTTTGTTTGCACACAGAACTTGTGTCTCCGTTTTACAATTACTCCCAGAGGCTTTGGACAGAGAGTATTTCTGAAAGATCAATAATAATTACCACAGTAGAGAAGAAAACAGATAAGAAATTGGCATTGCCTTTTAAATTAGATTAACTAGTGAGAGTCATAGATCATAGATATTAGGAATATTCAGTCTGGCAAGGACCTTAGGGGTTGGCTAAACTGACTCCTTTGTTTTTCAAATGAAGAAATTTACCGAGGTTAAATTACTTCCCCAAGGTAATAACTCTAGCTGGTGCCAAAGCGGCTCCTAGAAACCAAGTCTCCTCACCCAGGGGAGAAGTTTCATGATTAGTCTTATTTGTTATCAATAACAATCAGAATAATAGCAATTACATTTCCTCATCCAAACAGCTTGAGGTAATTCTGTATTTGGAATGGAAAATGATTTATACAAACCTAAGTAAACAGAGGGTGATCATAGATTTTAAAGATATATTTTTATACTAAAAACGGTAAACTTTGAAGCTTTGGGGCTCACATTAACATTTTCTTAGGCTAACCAGAGATATGCTTTAATTAACGTCTTTGATATAATTATATACACACACATATTTACCAAACCTCAGCTGCTTGCATTCATCATATTGAAAAAGTCAGGCATATGCTATTGTATGGAGGCCTTTGGAAATTACATTATTCATATTCCTGCTACCTTGTAATATTTTGTATCGGTTTGCATTTCTCTTTCTACTTCTCAAATGCAAAACAACCTCCTTTATGGTTATGATGAGTTACAAATCACAATATATTTATGTCAAAACGTGCAAAATTTAAGATGCAAAACCCTGTGAGTTAATAAACTTATTTATAACCCCAAAGATTGTAAAGACCTTTTCACATTTACTAAACTCTGTGTGTTTTAATTTGCCCATGTAGATCTGTTTCACAATACATTTCCAGGGTTTAATATTCATTAAAAAAAGTAAAGTGATTTCAACTACTTAATCACATTCTCGTTTAGATGACCTCTGTAGGTGTGGAGTTAATACCTTACTGAGATGAGTGGGTGAAGGAAGGGACAGTTCACATTATTGATGTTCGCTGCAGAATTTCATTAAGGAATGATTTTTTTTCTCTTGCTTTTTCTTTTCTACATCTTTTTCACATTCTCCCTCGGGAGAAAGTCGTGCAAGATCCAATTGAACCTGGTACTTGACTACTTTTGTACCTTAGTAATGTGAACAAAATGGAAATGATTGGAAAGAAGTTATCTTTTACCTTTCCCTGCAAGCCATTAATCTGTAAAGGGCTGCTATTAATATCAAGAATAATAAGAATTGAAGTGAAACTAAGATCGATTGTATCTATTCTTATTTGCCATTCCTCCTAATCCATGTAATGTTATCCTATTCATGTGTCGCATGACGTTTTGGTCAAAGAAAGACCATCTATAATAAAAGCGTAATATGCTAATTAGACGGCCATCATTCCGGACGACCTTCTGGATGAAGCCAGGACTACAAGGGAAGCCCAGGCCCTGGGTGCCAGAGGGAAGCTGGAGCCAGCATGTGGGGGAAGGAAGGCCTACTCTTGCACGAATTTTGTGCATCAGGCTTCTGGTCTGATTATAATGCAGTTGAGAATTTCCTATTACTTCCTTTTAAAATATTTTTATTGGTTTTAGAGAGGAAGGGAAAGATAGAAACATCAATGATGAGAGAAAATCATTGATCGACTGCCTCCTACATGCCCCCACACTGGAGACTGAGCCCACAACCCAGGCGTATGCCCTTACTGGAATTGAACTGTGACCATGGTTCATAAGTCAATGCTCAACCCCTGAGCCATGTCAGCTGGGCTCCTGCTGCCTCTTGATGTCATAGCTGTCATAATGTCATAGCACAACATATCCCCTCACTTGTTTGGGTGATGCTGGGGCAAAGAAACCTTCTGTGCTGCCAATCATGTAAAAGTATAGTCCATACAAATATGTCCAGTACATTTATTTACACATACACACCTATAATACTTGATAATGATGATAAACAGATGTCGCTGGTTTATGTATTTACTATACAATACTCTAAATCTTTATTTCTATTTATAAAAAATAGTTTGCTGTGAAAGTTTCCATGTGACACTTGCAGCAGCTTTATACATCTCGTGTTTACACATCTTGTGATGCAATCTCTTGATTGCATTATTTTTCTTGTGCGTGATTTAATTTTGTGGTGTCCAGCCCATGCCCCAAAGTGAGGCAATTCAGTTCCTCCCCATATATCCCTGGTGCTTTTGGAGCTGCTGCCCCAGCACTGGAGCTCAGAGCGCCAGTGAGTCTGAGTAAGTCCATGCTTGGTCCTTTAAGAGTAACTGCCTGGGACTCCAGCAGCCCTTTGTCTTACTCAGTCCCAATCCCTGCTGTTTCTCACAGCCAGAAGTTATGAAGACCTCTCTTCCTGACATTGGAACCCTGGTCTGGGGGGCCTGGTGTGGGGCTGGGAAGCCTGGCTCCTCAGGGGGCACCGTTGCAGCTGAGATAGCCCTGATTTTTAACCGGCTCTCCTGGGTGTGGGATTGTGTCTCCATCCATGTCCATGCTGCCAGTCTCCGCGTGGCTTCTGCTGTAGACCCTCGGTTACAGGACTTCTGTTTGGCTAGACCTTAGGTGGCTCTCAGTGATGGTCGTTCTGAAGTTCAGTTGTAATTTGGATGTGGCCGTGAGAGGATGGTCCTACTGCATTGATCTACGCCACCGCCTTGACTGGAAGCCGCCTAGGTATATGACTTTGTGTTCAGAGCTAAGTATCGTTACATGTATAATTTTAAAACTTTACATTTTTAAAGTAAAAAAAAAAAAGCTACAATAAACTAAGGTTAATTTATTAATGAAGAAAGAATTTTTAAAATAAATTTAGTGTGGCCCAAAGGTAAACATAGTCTATAGTAGTGTGCAGTAATGTCCTAGGCCTTCACATTCACTCACTACCTACTCACTCACCTACAGAAACTTCTAGTTCTGCAAAATCTATTCTTCGTAAGTGCCCTGTGCAAGTGTAGCTTTTTTAAAATCTTTTTAAATCCTATTTTTGTTGTGTCTTTTCTATGTTTAGAGATGTTTTGATATACAAACACTTATCATTTGGGTTTCAATTGCCTGCACCAGTGGTCGGCAAACCTCAGCTCGCGAGCCACATGTGGGTCTTTGGCCCCTTGAGTGTGGCTCTTCCACAAAATACCACAAGTGGGCGTGCACATACAGTGCAATTGAAACTTCGTGGCCCATTCGTAGAAGTTGGTTTTCGGCCTGGGTGAGTCTATTTTGAATAAGTGGCATGAGAAGAAGTGGGGGGTGGACATATAGAGAGGGTGAACGAAAGGAGATAGACGAAACAAGTATACAAGATGAGTATGGATGGGAGAGTTGGAATTGGTTGACCTCAGCGAACGTACCTCAATCAGATTGAGGACATTTTTAGCAAAGGCCAGCTTAGCAGTACCCTAATTAAGTTAATAACAATGTACCTACCTATATAGTTTAAGTTTAAAAAATTTGGCTCTCAAAAGAAATTTCAATCGTTGTACTGTTGATACTTGGCTCTGTTGACTAATGAGTTTGCCGACCACTGGCCTACACTATTCGGTACAGTAGCATGCTGCAGAAGCTTGTAGCCCAGAAACAATAGGCTGTATTACATAGCCCAGGTGTGTAGTAGGCTATACCACCTGGGTTTGTGTAAGTGAATTCTATGATGGTCACACAACAACAAAATCGTCAAAAGATGCATTTCTCAGAACTTATTCCCGTGGTTAAGTGACATATGACTGTATAGTGATCGTATGTTGAAACAAAATTGCCTTAAATAGGATACTACTCCCAAGTCTTTATTCATCTTAGTACCCATTCTTGTAATACAGCCTTTATTTTTACACTGTGTCCTAATATCTTCGGGTAAAGAGAGGTCTCAAAGAAGCTCTGCATTTCCAGATGCTTAGAAACAAGTCTCCCTTGGATCCCTCACCTTGTCATCTGTAATCTGACAAAGTGAGAGTCCTTCGTGGGAAGGAGAGGTGGCAGGTGCTGTCTGCTGGGAACAGATCAATAGGCATGTCTGGATTTGTGTACTAAACTTGCCTTCACAGTGGCCCTGCAAGCAAGAATTATTCAGGTCTGCAGTTACTGGTGTAGTTTCTGAACTGTTTGTGCCTGTGTGTGTGTGTGTGTGTGTGTGTGTGTGTGTGTTTGAATATAAATATTTACTGGTTGATTTACATGGATGCACTCTAAAGGCTTGAAAATCATTAGTCTTCTCTTAAAAGAAAACAGAGGTGCCAGATAAAGCATATGAATAAAATACATGATTAAGAGCATTCATCCTATTGAGTTTTAAGCTTTTCACTACAATCTTGTTACGAGGCAGGTAGTTCTAGGAACAGAAGAATAAATAAATAGATGATAGATGATAGATAGGTAGGTAGATAGATAGATAAATTTAAACTAGTTGGAAAAACTGATTTTAAAAATACAAGTGTGACAAATGATTGCACAAATAAAGTATAAGCCATGTCTTCTTACTCATTTATTTGCTCATTTATGCAATACATGTTTCTGGTGGTTTGTTTCAGGCCCTGTTCTAAGCATCACAGATAGATTAGTGAACAAAACAAGCAAAAGTAAATAGCTCTCATGGAGCTTGTATTCTGTGTAAAAGAAAAATCAGCATTAGTCAAGGGTTGTTAACAGTTCCTTAGCCATGTTTAGAATAATAACTAGTAATAGTCTAGTAAACACTCACTAATTCCTGGATTGCATAGTTTTCCAGCAACATACATACACTTTTTTATTTTTTATGTTGAAATTGTCATACATTTATTTCTAAGAGTTATATTTTAAATGGAAAGTTGCACCCGAAGTAACAAGATCTAGAAAGCCTATTAACTCAGTGTTATTTCTTTAGTTTTTTTCTCATTTTTCTTTTAAGTGTCAACTTTATTTTTTAATTTTAATTGCAGTTTACAATTGATGTTATTTTGCATTAGTTTCAGTTTTACAGCATAGTGATTACACACATATACTTTACAAAATATCCTCCCAAATATTTCTAGTAGTACCCACCAGACACTGTACACAGTTATTATAATACAAGGGGCCCAGTGCACGAATTCGTGCACCTTGAAAGGAACTGTGGGCCACAAGGCTGTGGTGGGCACAGGGGCGAGTCTTGGCTCATCCTCTGTGCCTCCATCTGGCATCTCCCACCATGGCCCCCAGTCCTCTGTCTGCCGGAAGCCCTGCTCCCACCACCGCTCCCACGCGCTGACAGTGCTGCCCCTGACAGCGCAGAGAGATTGGAGCCATGCCAGCAGCAGGTGTGAGTGGGGCCAGCGCCGTCAGAGGGTGCGAGTGGTGGCTGCTTCCCCAGTTGCCCCTCAGGAGCCAAGGGAGGTGGAGAAGCCCTCATAGCTGAGCTGTTGGCACCAGCATCGGGCTCTGGTAGCGGGTGCAAGGGACAGCTCTGGCACCGGCAGCAGGTGCAAGCAGGGCTGTCACCGGCAGTGGGTGCAAGAGGCAGCTTCCAGCCCCCGTTGCCTCTCAGGAGCATGGGGAGGTGGAGAAGCCCTGAGTGGCTATTTGGGCCAGCAGTGGGTGCAAGTGAGGCCAGTGTTGGCAGCAGGTGCGAGCACCGGGCTGGACCGCAGTGTGAGGGAGCAAAGAATTTTCAGTAACCACCAGAGGCTTGCCCTGATTACAGTGACCAGTGCCTTGCCTTTGTCTGGCATCCCTGCTCACCTGCTCCACCATCCCATCATGGCCTATGCCTGCCATGTTTACGCACACCTCCTGGTGGCCAGTGCACATTATAGCGACCGGTTGTTGGTTGTTCGGTTGTTTAGTTGTTCCACCACTCAGTCTATTTGCATATTAGGTTTATATAGGTTACTGACTATATCCCTTATGCTGTAATTTACATCCCCATAACTATTTTGTAACTACCAATCTGGACTTCCCAATCACTTCACATTTTTCATCTAAATCCCACCCCACTTTTCCTTTGGCCACCATTAGAGTCTGTTCTCTGTATCTGGAGAGTTGCCTGAGTCTGTTTCTATTCTGTTTATTCATTTATTTTGCTCTTTAGATCCCACATATAAGCAAAATCACATGTTATCTGTCTCTCTATTTGACTTATTTTACTTAGCATAAAACTTTCTAGGTCTATCCATGCTGTTGCAAACGGTAAGATTTCATTCTTTTTTAATATCTGAGTAACATTCTATTGTATATGTGTACCACAGCTTTTTTTTATCCACTTGTCTGTTGATGGGCACTTGGCTTGCTCCCATATGGGCACTTGGCTATTGTAAATGATGCTGCAATCAACATAGGGGTGCATACATCCTTTCAAATTAGTATTTTGGGATATACACTCAGAAATGGAATTGCTGGGTCATAGGGCAGTTCCATTATTTTATTTGTTGAGGAACCTCCATACTGTTTCCCAATCTGCATTCCCACCAACAGTGCACGAGAGTTCCTTTTCTTCACATCCTCATCAATACTTGTTTGTTGATTTATTGATGGTAGCTGTTCTGACCTTTGTAAGGTAATATCTCGTTGTGGTGTTAATTTGCATCTCTTTGATGATTAGTGACATGGAGCATCTTTTCATATGTCTATTGACCATCTGTATGTCCTCTTTGTCCAAAGAAGACACTTCTCCAAAGTCCTCTTGTTTTTCTATGTGTGGTTTTTTTTAGAGTTGAGTTTTGTGAGTTCTGTATAAATTTTGGATACTAACCCTTATTGGATGTATCATTGGTGAATATCTTCTCCCATCCAGTAGGGATACATCCATTTTATATTCAGATTCTATAAGTTGTTTTGTTTGTTACTGGCTGAATCCCACCCCTCTATCCATTACATTTGATCTTGTTATGCTCAGTTAGGGACTCTCCATTTTCAGTTTTATGTTCCCAGTGTCCACAGAGGTTGAACTGAGCAAAGAGTGCTGTATTGTTGCCTTCTGTTTGGCTTATTATCACCATGACCTCTAGATCTCTCTCAGTATCAGCTTTAAATACATTTAAAACTCAAATCATTGGCTGCCAGGCATTGAAAAAGAATATGGAATCTGCACTTGACCTCATATATTTTCATTCCAAGTTTATACTCAATACATCATAAGAGACAAAACAAATCTCAGTAGATTCATATTTCATTTTATAGAGTTGAGGAGGGATGATCTATGTAAATTAAGATGAACCGCTGCCTTTATTGTAGGAGAAAGCTTGGCTCGCTCTGAGGAGTCCTGGGAGTTTGAGCTGTTAGCCATTTTAAGTTCATATTCCTGAACAAAGAGGCTTGGGATAGTATTCAGACCCTGGATCCTTATTCTTGCAGAGGATAGTTATTCCCATGTCTTTAACCAAATCATGGTTCCACATGGAGAAAAGTGATTGGCTCAATGCCAAATGCTGCTAATGGTATTAACTCCACAGTCCTAGTCCCAGATGCCCTGCCATGTTTTACCAACAGATGAGGTTTTCTTGCAAAAGAGGAGGTCCTTCTGGAGTCCTTGCTCAAAGCATCAACATTTGTTGACATTCCTTCAAGTAAAAAAGGAAAAAAAAAATTATTCCCACAAAATACATTCTTCTCCTGGGCTTACAGTCATTCATAGCCTGAAAGGCAAATGGGGAAGGTAGAGGTGGGTTTTATCTTATTGAGGTTGTTGATTCATCTCTACCCTTGACTGGAACAGTAAATGTGTCAACTCGTGTCCTTGAAGTCCACTTAATATAGCACAACATGAGGACCTGTAACTACATGACTACAATTCCCTGCTGTGGTCTTTTCACAAAACAAGATTATGCCTGTGGTGCCCGTACACAAGCAGTAGTCACAGTGCTAATGACAGGTATATACAGGTGTGTGTGTGTGTGTGTGTGTGTGTGTGTGTGTGTGTGTTTAATTTATCTGTATTCCAGATGCATTGAAGGAAGAAGGTTGGGTCTCCAGACTTTAAAGCCTGAGTGTCTTTTTGGAAAATGGTGGAGTCAAATTTCAGTTCCCGTGATACAAAGAATACAGTGGGGCCTTGACTTAGGAGTTTAATTCGTTCTGAGACCGAGCTCGTTAAGGAGCTCGTTAAGGAGCTCGTTAAGGAGCTCATTAACTCAAATTACTCTATCAACTCAATGCAAAAAATCGGCCGAGAGACAGCTGGTATCTCAAAAAACTCGTTAGTCGGGACACTCGTAAGTCAAGGCCCCGCTGTACAACTGAATGTGGTATTAACAACAAGGGACTCATGGGACCCCTTTGAATGTGTGATGATTATTTCTCCTTTCTTGAGTGTAAACTAAGGCTAGTCTAATTCGTGTTGAAGCGATTTTTCTGCATTTTATCCTGCTGCATTCATTAGGCAAGGCCTGTTTCCTAAGTGTGTGCAAATGGGCTATGTGCTGGGACTGTCGTAGGGTGTGAGGCTGAGCAGACCCTGGCCTCACAGAGCTTCTATACCTGCAGAGCACACAGGTATTACATAGACTTGCACAAACCAGACTTAATTTCAGTTGTGTGGCGCACCTGGGAGTCCAGGCTGCTGTGATTGTATTTAATAGAAGGATCTACTGGTGTCTGATAAAGAAGGCTCCCCTGGGGAGCGATGTTTGCAGTGCCACTTAGAGAGTTGCCGGGAGTTGCTTTGTTGATCAAAGTAAAGATATTCTATGAGTCCGAACTATTTTCTTTTTCCTTCCCTCAAAATAAATATTTTCAATTGTGAAGCTGGCTGCTCTCTGATTTCAGTTATAAATGGTAATAATTGTTAGAATCGAAATAAGCATCCCAACCTATATATATAAAAGGCTAAGTGACCATCTGACCAGCCGACCAGCCAGTACATATGATGCACACTGACCACCAGCGGGCAGACACTCAGTGCAGGAGCTGCCGAGCTGTGGTGACTTGGCAGCGGCGGTTCTCAGGTGACACACTCCAGAACCAGAGAGGAGGGAGCCCAAGTCCTCACGGGGTCACGCGACTCCACCTTTGGCTGTGGGTTATGTTATTAAAATATTTCTTCTAATTCATTTTCTTTCAATGCGCACGAATCCGTGCACTGGGCCACTAGTATATTATAATGGAAGGCATACTTAGATGTTTTCCCCATCTCTGGCTCTGTCCACTCCCATCTGAGGAGCACATATGAATGTTACCCATCTCCCCTTTGAAGCAGACTATGTAGTTTTCAGTTAATGTCATTTTGGGAGCACTGGGTTTAGAAAGATGATGACAGATTATTAGTGTTTCTGTAACCACCGAGTCTACCACTACCCTCATTCAGGCCTCTAATGCCTCCCTCTAGGATGGTTCACTACCCTCCAATTAGTGTCCCTGACTCTAATCTCTTTCCTGTTAAATCTATTCTCTGTACTACCTGGCTGAGCTTTCTAACAAGCAAACCTGATGGTGACACCTCTGAGGATGACTTGTTGCTTAACCATAATGCAAGACTCTTCATGATCAGCCTCCTTCCCTTGCCGCAGCCTTGCAGTAAATTCAGAAAAATGCTGGGCTGCAGCTGCTGTGAACGATTAGCATTTGCTGGAGCATGTCATGCTCTCCCTCACACCAGTGCCTTTACATGCACGGTTTCATCCACCTGAAGTGCCTTTCTCACCCTTCGATCTCTATCTTGTTCATTCTTACGTACTCTTAAATACTTAGGTCTAGCTTGAGTTTCCTCAGGAAACCATCTCTTATTGTCCCAGTCCCAGTGAGAGGTCTGTCCTCTGCATTCTCATAATGCCTGGCTCATTGACCTCTCATAGACTTAGCACACACCATCAATTTGATAGCCACTAACTGCGTGTAAATATTTGAATTTGCAACATAATCTAGTACAGGCATTATGAAAAACAACATGGAGGTTCCTCAAGAAATTAAAAATAGATCATGTGATCCAGCAATCCTACTTTTGAGTATATACCCAAGAGAAATGAAATCATTTTCTCTAAGAGATATCTGTATTCCCGTGTTCATGACAGCATTATCACAATAGCCAAAGTTTGGAAACAACCTAAGTACCAGTTAATCAATGAATGGATAAAGAAAATGTTATGTTATATACTAGAGCCGCCGTGGGCAAACTACGGCCCGTGGGCCGGATCCGGCCCGTTCGGCTGTTCTATCCGGCCCGCGGAGCCAAAAGAGTGGAGGGTTCTCTTGCTCCCCCCTCCGCTCCTTCACCAGCAGCGGTGTTAACATGGCAACGTCGGGAAACACGGCTGCAGCTCCTTCTTCTGAGTCCAGTTTCAGAACCCATTGTGGCCCTCGAGTCAAAAAGTTTGCCCACCCCTGTACTAGAGGCTCAGTGCATGAATTTGTACACAGGTAGGGTCCCTCAGCCTGGCTGGCGATCAAGGCCTACTGGGGGGCCTGCCAGCTGAGGGGAGGGGCTGTGGGAGGTTGGCTGTGAGAGCACACGGACCACCAGGGGGCAGCTCTTGTGTTGAGCATCTGCCCCCTGGTGGTCATTGCCCATCATAGCTACTGGCTGACCGGTTATTCCTGTTGTTCTGGCCGTTCAGTTGTAATGGTTGCTTAGGCTTTTATATATAGATAGACAATGGAATATATTTCAGCCTTATAAAAGAAGGAAATTTTGTCGTTTTTATCATTTGGGTCAACCTGAAGGATATCATTAGTGAAATAAGCCAAACAGAGAGAGGCAAATACCACATGATATCAGTTTTATGTAGAAACTTTTTAAAAAATCAAATTAAGAAAAACAGGGTAGAAAAGTGATTGCTAGGAGCTGGAGGAGTTGTGGTGGAGGAAATAGGTAGAGGTTAGTAAAGGGTATGGACTTTTAGTTATACGATGAATTATGTCTGAGTATCCAATGGAAAACATTGTGACTATAGTTGGTAACATGGTATTGTATAATTGAAATTTGCTAAGAGAATAGAACTTAAAAAAGAAAAGATAAATATAGGAAGTGATGGCTATATTAATTAACTTGATGGGGTAATCCTTTCATGACATATACATATATCAAATTATCTCATTGTATTTTAATATCTCACAGCTTTGTCAATTACAGCTCAATAAAGCTGGAAAAATTCCAATAATTAAAGTTAAATAAAATTTCAGTTTGTTGCCGAAACTGGTTTGGCTCAGTGGATAGAGCGTCGGCCTGCGGAGTGGGGGGTCCCGGGTTCGATTCCGGTCGGGCGCATGTGCCTGGGTTGCGGGCATATCCCCAGTGGGAGATGTGCAGGAGGCAGCTGATCGATGTTTCTCTCTCATCGATGTTTCTAGCTCTCTATCTCCCTTCCTCTCTGTAAAAAATCAATAAAATATATTAAAAAAAAATTTCAGTTTGTTAGCTACACTAGCCACATTTTAAATGTTACATAGCATGTGTGACTAGAGGTTAGCACCCTAGATAGCACAGTGCAAAACCTTTTCACCACTGCAGAAGGTTCTATTGGACAATGCTGGTTAGAAGGCTTGAAATGTTTATGTTTCTTCCTGTTTGGTTTTGAACTTCTTTAGGTCACATATGTTCCCCCAGTGTTAGCAATGCTCAATAGATGTTTGCTGCAAAAAAATGAGTACATCATTAAGAATTGAGTTTCATATCTGTTTTTTATTGCATGTATGAAATTGAAGTATTTTTTTTTAATCCAACAAAGCAAATTTTGGGTGGGAAGGCAGAATGAAAAGGCCTTGTTCCTGGAATACCTCATGCCTCAAGCTCCCCAAAGCATCATGACTCCAACCTGGAGCGTCATGACGAAGAACAAAGGCTGCAGAAGTTGAGAGTTTCATTCTGAAAAACTATCCATTTGACTGGTGGTTGAATTGAGTATGAGAAGTGGTAGCAGGTGCAAACATTGCTCACAGTAACAGGCTATGTTATTGCTGCTACAAATGAAGTCCACTAGACCTTGCCACTCTGATTGGAAGGCAATATTGATGGTGGCTAAACGTTCAGTTTCTATAGCGGAGGGGGTAAATATAGTGTAAAGTGGTAAGGGGGGGCAGGATTTGGGGGATAGCACAGCTTTAAATTACTCACCGGCCATCTACCATCCCATCAGCCAGGTTAAAGATGTTGTTTTAAGCATGGATTGTTCTCTAGGGTTGCAGAATGGCCAGGAGCAATGACCAGATCAATGAGGATCAGGTGTCATGAGCAAGGCAAATCTGCTTTCCTTCAGCAAAACAAACAGGCCTCTGCGCCCTCAAACCTGTTAATAAAAAACAAAAACAAAAACAAAAACACAGTCCAGCCTGTGTGGTTCAATGGTTAAGTATCGACTTATGAACCAGGCAGTCAAGTTTTGATTCCTGGTCAGGGCACATGCCTGGGTTGTGGGCTCAATCTCCAGTAGGGGGCGTACAGGAGGCAGCGAACAATGATTCTCATAATTGATATTTCTTTCACTCTCCCCCTCTTCCTTCCTCTCTGAAATCAATAAAAAATATTAAAACAACAACAAAAACTGAGTCTGGAAAGAAGGGAACATAGAAGAATAAAAATTAGTGTTTTACGTTGTTGCTTTTGTTTTATTTCTGAATGCAGTTGCACTATATGGCCTAATTCTGTACTGAGTTTGCGGCAAATATCCAATGATCCCCTTTCCACCCTTTTCAAAGTTGGGGATGTTTGTAAGTTGTCTTGGCTGTTTCAAGCCTCCATTCCCAGGTAGACAGTGGTAATTAGTGTGGCTTCCAAAATTTGAATTAAGCCCTAGAATTTTGAATGACTCATTATTACTGGCAAATATAGCTGGATTTATATAATTTAATAGTTAGTTCCGTCTTTCTTTGTTCTTCTTCCCCCATTGACTTTAGAAATTTAATTAATTAGGAAAAAACATATCACATAATGTTTATAATTCTAGATATTGTATAGCTTTTTGGCAAAAAACCCCAAGCTACTATCCATACTATTAGCTGAGTTAACCTAGGTACAGCTAGACCTAGGTGATGTTTTGGAATTTTTTTTAAGTGAGACTATGGCCCTCGCTGGTTTGGTCCAGTGGATAGAGCATCAGCCTACGGACTGAAGGGTCCCAGGTTCAATTCCTGTCAAGGACACATGCCTGGGTTGCAGGCTTGATCCCCAGTGGGGGCAACCAGGAGGCAGCCAATCAATGATTCTCTCTCATCATTGATGTTTCTATCTCTCTCTCCCTCTCTCTTCCTCTCTGAAATCAATAAAAATATATTTAAAAAAATAAAGTGAAGATATTAATAATAACACAGGAAAAAACACACAACCTTAATCCCACCACCCCAAAACAACTTTTCTTGTTCGTGCCTATAATTTTCCCATATCTGCCTACACACGTACACATTTTACCAACTGCACTGTTATATACGTTGTATTCTGCTTTTCCCCTCAATATTATGTTTCAAAGATTTTTATAAACTCAAGTTTTGGAGACCGATGATTCTGGTATCATCTTCTGGAGTCTGAAGAGGCATTTACTGCCTAAGGAAACTCAACTCTTTTTTTCAGGCTTCTGTCAGTCTCCACTGACAGCGTTTAGGAAGAAGTGAGGGTAAGAAATAAAAAGTAACCCTGTAGGGAAGAAGACCAGAGCTGCCAGGGCCTGCTGTATGACAAGCCATCTCCGGAGAGGCCAGGACGGAAACCACACAAGTTACTTACTGAGAGCAATTAAAGAAACTGGAGAGCTTTAGAGTGTGAGAAAGAAAGATGTTAAGGAAAGTGTGGTCTGGAAGAATCTGTTCATTTCTTAAGAAAATATGGGAAGGGTGGTTAGCTAAGTGGGTGTGTATTTTTCCGAAAGGATACCATCTTGGCCAGGGCAAGAGGAGACCACCAATCACACTGCACTGGAGGGAAACATGCGAATTTTGTTCTCCTAAGCCAGTGATGGCGAACCTATGACACGCGTGTCAGAGGTGACACGCAAACTCATTTTTTTGGTTGATTTTCCTTTGTTAAATGGCATTTAAATATATACAATAAATATCAAAAATATAAATCTTTACTTGGTTGCGAATATCAAAACATTTCTATATGTGACACGGCTCCAGAGTTAAGTTAGGGTTTTTCAAAATGCTGACACGCGGAGCTCAAAAGGTTCACCATCACTGCCCTAAGCTAAAGGCTTTGGTGGACACGCCCTCCTAATCTTGGCTTTGATCACTGTCCTTGCCTTGACCCTGGAAAAGGGGTCTTTACATATCTTCAGGTGTCTGAGCCATGCAGCTCCTGAAATATGCTCTTATGAAAGGGGCAGAGCAAACTCACCTGTATTCCACATGTGGATTTTTGCAGTCTCCTCACCAGTTCAAGGGGTGCAAACAAGACAAACTGTCTACTTTTTTTCCCTCCTCGTCTGCCATACTGGAAGGTTCTCTTGGGATGTGACTCTCAGGAGGAGAGAGGTCTAGGTAAATCACAGAGCTGACGATTCACCAGAATTTAACCCAGTTTTTGGCTTTGGTAACTTAGGCCTCAGTCAGCTTAAAATCAAATGTTTTCTTAATTGGTGGGTAGAGTAATGAAAAGAGTGAGACCCCTGCTTTTTTGATTTTGACTTTTATTTATTAATTTAAGAGAGAGGGGAAGAGAGAAACATTAATTTGTTTTTCCATTTACATATGCATTCATTGATTGATTTTCTTATATGTGCCCTGACCAGAGCTAGAACCCCCAACCTTGGCGTATGGGGAAAACACTCTGACCAACTGAACTACCCAGCAGGGCCAGACCTGCCCTTTTCTTGGTGCCTCCGCAAGCACATCTGACTTAGTCACAAAGGGTGTTGTCATCCTGGTAAGATTATCGCTCTCCTGAATTCTCAGAAAGAGCCCGAAGGGGATTTTCTCCTAATCCCAGGCTCCTGGGCTATGCCAGATCCTCTTTGCCTGCCCTTGACATTTCAGATTCTCTGGTTCTTTTCTTATAAGACTGGACTCTGTGGGTGGCATCTGAGATTCCTTTAGTTCTAACGTTTTACAGTTCTGTGATTGGGTGTGGTTGGCCTCCACAGTGAGGAGGATGATTTAGACAGACGCTAATGCGAGGAGTGGGGAAGGAGCTAAAATTCATCAAGGGCTTTCCATGTACCAAGCACCGTGTTGAGCAATGCACCCGTGTGCTATGCTTTAATCCCTAGCTATGGGGTTATAAAGTCCTACTCCAGCCAGGCCAGCATGGCTCAGTGGTTGAGCTTCAATCTATGAACCAGGAGGTCACGCTTCAATTCCCAATCCGGGCACATGCCCAGGTTGTGAGCTTGATCCCCAGTGTGGGGCGTGCAGGAGGCAGCCAGTCAATGATTGTTTCATCATTGATGTTTCTCTCTCTCGCTCTCCCTCTCCCTTCCTTTCTGAAAACAATAAAAATATTTTTAAAAATCCTACTCCCAATATGAGATGAAGAAAGTGATCAATAACTGTCCAAGTCTTACAACCAGGATGCCACAGAATCAGAGAGAGAGCACAACTTCCTTTGACTCCCACTCTAATTCTTCTTCCTTGGTACCATGCTGCCCACACCCAACCAACAGCATGGCCTGGGCCATCTGCTCATGCAAAACCTCCAGTCTGAGGCAGGAGAGTGGACAGCAGCAGAATAGGGGTGATGGGAACAGGTTTTTCAATCCTATATAATAAAAGGCTAATGTGCAAATTGACAGAATGGCAGAACGACCGGTCGCTATGATGCACACTGACCACCAGGGAGCAGATGCTCAATGCAGGAGCTGCCCCCTGGTGGTCAGTGCATTCCCATAGGGGGAGCACTGCTCAGCCAGAAGCCAGGCTGATGGCTGGCAAGGCAGCGGTGGTGGCGGTAGCCTCTCCTGCCTCTGCAGCAGAGCTAAGGATGTCCATCTGATGGCTTAGGCTTGCTCCCTGGGCCTAAGCCATCAGTCAGACATCCCCCAAGGGTTCCTGGACTGGGAGAGGGTGTATGAATTTTCATGCACTGGGCCTCTAGTTACTATATAATTTAGAGAGCAGAGGAATGGCTGTGAGAGATTTTTGTGCTTTAACTTTTATTCAATGAAAATTATAAAGACATAATTAAAGCTACTATTAATAGAACCTCATAGTCTCATCATATCATCTGAAAGTAATCTTAATCATTACATGTTTTACTCACACATAACTATTTCACTATATTTATAATTACAGTCTTTTGTTCAGCTATTTTTATTTTTATTTTTTATTTTTCAACTACAGTGTCCTTTCAATATTATTTTGTATTGGTTCCAGGTGTACAGCATAGTGGTTAGACAATCATATACTTTACAAAGTGTTCCCCCCGATATTTCCAGTACCCACCTGGAACCATATATAGTTATCACAATATTATTGGCTACATTAACAGCAATATTATTTCATAACCATTTTGAGAGGCACTTTAGCTGTCCCACTGTGTCATGTTATACCTCTCATTCCCTCTGTCTAACACATGCAGAACATACGTCCAAGAATAAAGCTACTTGAAACTAAATGACTATTTTTTTTCCTAGTGAATTTCTTATTGGAATTGGTTAAAAACTGAACATATTGATTCGATAGAAATGAAAGCATATTAATGCTATAGAAGTTAAGATGATGAGAGTTTCAGTTCTCTCTCTATGTAAATATATCCTTTCTTTTTCTTTTCAAACAAGGCATTTGTGGCTGATTCACTTTGCAAATAAGTGTACCTTTGAGTCATTGATCATATATATTGGCATAATGTCACATCTAAATTTCATTAGTTTGATAAGAAGCCTATACATTTTTAGCTCTGTTTGCCGTATACAAAAGTACATTATATCCATAGACATTTGGAAAACAAAGGCTTCAGTTAAAGTCTAACTCTAATTAGGAGAGATTAATGGCTCGGTGTGTGGGAGGGAAAGCCAGGAACCATCATTCACTGTCAAAGGTTTGCCTTACTAACTTGATGGCATTTTTTTGTGTAGGATGAGAGGAATATACATGGGTCGCACACCATTTTCATGTGTATCATTGCCCTGACCAACCTAGACCTGCAAGGTAATCAGTTCCAAAAAGCCTATCATCTGTGGACTCTTTGATTTATCCCCAGAGAATTAGCCGTATAAAGTTGTCTAGATGGTAGCAAGGTTCTCCCCACAGCCATGTGGTACCCTGTATAGGTTGACCGCCAAGATAAGCTATCCCAAATACCAAGAGAACTCAGGCGCTCAGAGTTTGGCCCTTGCTCTTGGTGACCAAGGTCACTTGTGTTATCACTGCTGCTTATTGCAAATCGCATCTGCCTGGTGTCCTGTATGTTCTGCCAGGCCCTTCCTCACGGTGGGTGTTCCTCTTTCACTGGCTGCCTGGTGATCACAGATGGCCTCAGGATGTGGACAGTCCCTGGGGAACTGAAACAGGTAGAGAGCTGAAAGCCTGCGTCTGCCAAGAAGCTCCCTCACTTCATCCCCAGGTGCTTCCATCAGAACCTGTGCCCTTTGTGGGTGTAAAAGCGGCGTTTCCTGGCAGGCCCGAAATGGTCTCTGTTGTGCATGTGACCTAGGCAGAGCCCTGCCAGCTGTCAGGGACACAGCTGGCCCCCCGTAGGGCACCAATCAGCCTCCACAGGCCCTGATGAAGGTGTGCCCTTGACTCCACAGCTGCGCAATTCCCGGGCACTGCCCAGTGCTTGACTCTGAAGTGCTGAGCTGTGTAAGAAACCTCTCCTTCCAGGAGCCTCAGGCCCTCCAAGCTGTGGCTGCATTGGTGACAGTTGTGTGGATGAGCCCAGAGGGCTTATCCTGTGTTTCCAGTGCAGGAATGCTTTCCCCTGAGCTTTTTTTCCTCTTTAAATATATTTTTACTAAGTTCAGAGAGGAAGGGAGAGGGAGAGAGAGATAGAAACATCAATGATGAGAGAGAATCATCAATCAGCTGCCTCCTACATACCCCCTATTGGGGATGGAGCCCACAACCTGGCATGTGCCCTGACCAGGAATGGAACCCTGACCTCCTGGTTCCTAGGTCAATTGCTCAACCACTGAGCCCCACTGGCCGGGCTCCCCTAAGCTTCTAAATGTCTTCTCTCCACCCCCAGCAGAAGATGGTGAGCAGTCTGCCCATTTCCATTTCTTATTCCTTTGACCACACCCGACAGAGTAGAGGCCTCTCAGAGGTAATTGCAAGTGTGAGGGTGACCAGCCCAGCCAGTGTATGGAGGGTGCCTGATTCAGTGTCTCATCAAACCCACAGAGCATTTCCCTAAGGCATTGTGGTGCCAGACAAAAGGGTTGGGTTTGGGAATTTGTCGGGGGTTCAAATTCCAGCTTTTTCATGTAGTATTTTGTGATATTGCACAAGTCACACCACTGTACTGTGTTTCAAATTTTCCATCTATCAAAGGGTGATAATAATGCCTAATGTGCAAAGTGTTTGTTAATAATAAATGAAACAAGATCGATTATAGTAACTGATATGTAGTTAGCTCCCAATGAATATCAGCTAATGTAATCATGTATAAAACCCAGCCTGATGGAGTATGCTTCATCCATGCTAATTATAGTTTCTGATAATAATATTACCATGCACCTGTGTGATGTTACCCTTATAAGAAATGATAATCAGGCCTCAGGGAGCAAGCAGTTGACGAGGTGGCCAGCTAAGAGAAAGCAGAGATACTTGGAGAAAAAAGTGTGAATGGACACAAGTGAGGATCAGGAGGGGGCAGAAAAACCATTGTCCACTGAGCCAGACCTACAAAGGCTCAGGAATACACACGCTGAGCAGAGTGCATGCCCAAGGCTGGCATGTGGGGGAAGGAAGGACCAAGGGTACACTGCTAAACTGGCAAGGAACTGCCTATAGTTAGAGCAGTTTCAGCCGAAAGCCAGAAGAGATGTTTTCTGATTCCCATATAAAAATACAATGTTATTTTCAGATTCTAAAATGAACTCTCAAGATGTGGGTTTATCCCAGGACAGAAAGAAATGGATATATGGTAGCCCAGACAGCAGGAATAGTTGAAGGAGCTTTCATATATGTAATGCAGTATATGACATACATAGAGTCTTCATGCTGTACATTCCACCCCCAGGGCCTTTTTATCTTATAATTAGAAGTTGTACCTTTGATCACTTTCACCCCATTCCTCCATCCCCCGCCCCCAGCCTCTCTTTCTATAAGTTTGGTTTCTTTAGATTCTATGTGTGAGATAATATGATGTTTGTCTTTCTTTGCCTGAGCTATTTCACTTAGTATAATGCCCTCATGGCTCATCGATGGTGTTGCAAATGGCAGGATTTCCTTATTTTTTATGGCTAATAATTTTTATTGTATATGTGTGTGTGCATATATATATATGACATTTTCTTTATGCATTTATTTGTTGATAGACATTTAAATTGTTTCTATGTCCTGCCTATTGTAGATAATGAACATGGGGTGCAGATAACTCTTCTGGACAGCGATTTCATTTGCTTCAGATATATATCCAGAAGTGGAATTGCTGGGTCATATTTGCTAAGAGAGTAGATCTGCAAAGTTTTCATCACAAGAAAAATAATGCAGTATGTGGAGTGATGGATGTTAACTAAACTTATTGTAGTAATAGTTATATATATATATATATATATATGTATATATATAATCGTTAAACTGATATAATGTACACATTAAACTGATATAATGCTATACGTCCATTATATTGCAATAAAATTGAGAAAATGAGATAATTGAATGGAAGTAGAAACAGAGTGTGTGGGAAGGTTTGGCATCTTGCCACTTTTGATCTCTTCCATAATTCTAATGCCTTGCTGATTATGAAACACTTTTACCACACCACATTTAAGGCTATTAATGGCTTGATAGATGGATGGATTCCTGCAGAGGAGGAGGTCCAGAATGACTATCTGATTTGCTGAAAATCTGACAGAAGGTAAATAAAGAGTAAGATCAGGGCTGAAACCCAAGCCTATTATAAGTGCAACATTCAGCCTTCTATTAAATTATGAAGATCTGATGGTTAAACTGTATTTTTAACTTATTTTCATTTTGGAATTGTATCCTTTGGCATCCCTGAAATTCTCTACTTTAGTAGACGTCACTACTGAGCTTGAGTAGACAGGATGATGCACATTTCTATACTTGGCTACACACAGTAGGCAAGACAGTAATAGAAAATAAACTGTATGGCAATTTTTAAAAAAATATATTTTATTGATTTTTTACAGAGAGGAAGGGAGAGGGATAGGGAGTTAGAAACATCGATGAGAGAGAAACATTGATCAGCTGCCTCCTGCACACCCCCTACTGGGGATGTGCCTGCAACCAAGGTACATGCCCTTGACTGGAATCGAACCCAGGACCCTTGAGTCCGCAGGCCAACACTCTATCCACTGAGCCAAACCGGTCAGGACTGTATGGCAATATTTTATAAATATTAGCTTTCTCTGTAATCAGTACTCAATTTTAACATACCATACTATAGTTTGAATCACAACTCACTTGACAATTAGGCTAAAAGCATAATTTGAGCCAAAAAGAAGGGGTGGGGAAGAGAAAAATGAGGAGGAGTATTGTTACCTATTTTTTGACCAGTTATCGTTGGGATTAAAATAGAAAGAATTTGAAAGACCATATGGTTAGCAGATGCTACTCTGTATGTAAAGGGTGCTTAGGATTTCCAGGTGGGTGAGGCACAGGCGTCCATGGAATCAATATCACCTTTGCGGAAGCGGCCCTTGCAGCAGGCGCTCGGGCCCTGATGTGATCTACAGAGGGAATCATTGTAGGGGAATAGGCCCCTGATCTCTCTTTTGATGGGTCCTTAGACATTTAAGGCCTTCCAGTGACAATGAGGTCATCCGGAAGCACAGAGATTGTTGTGCATAAATGAACTTGTGATTCCATGGAAATAAGTACTGACCTCATAAACCATCCAGTATAAGCATAGGAAGGGAGGTTTGTTCCACTTCCTTATTTCATATATTAGTCCATTGGAAGGTCAAGAGGTTACTTCACTTACCAAAGGTCACGCGGTTAGATGATGGCACATCTGTGACCTCAGTCCAGCACTCCGCCCACCATTCTACACTCTCTTCCTTGCTCACAGTTGCACATTGGATACACATTGTGCATCAGCCATTGCTTTCTCTGAGTTGGTAGTTAAATTCAACACAACACTCATTTATGGAGCCTCTACTCTTGTTCAAGCACTGTGTGAGCAAGGCCCGGGACATGAGACACAGTAGCCACACTCAAAGAGTATGCAGTCCAAGGAAGAGATGGATCAGAATCTACTTGATGCTGATTGTCTCTAGACTGTTGTAATTTCTCCTGCAGTGGTTTAAGTTCTTAGCTACACTCCATTACTTGATAGTCATACTACTCATTGGTCTCTCACAAACTAACATTTTATTTTATCTTTTCAGTTTCCTCTTCACATCCTCTTCCCCTTTGTACCACCACAACATTGCTTATGTTGTATTTTTTTATTTATTTATCACAGATGCCTCTCTCTCTCTCTCCTTCCCTCTTTCTCTCCCTCATTTTATGGCAAGTATGTTCTATCATAAATATTTCCATGCTTCTCCCCTACCCATATATTTTTCCTTCTACTGAATTCAAATACCCCATGCACACGATGTTTATGCCATCTGTAACTGTTCATTTTATATTATACTAGTACTTATGAATGATGTATAGATCGTCTCCTTTACTAAGCCTTAAATCCTTGGAACAAAAATGTAAGTCTGGTTTATTTCCATATCTCTATCATGCCTAGAAGTCTCATCACATGGCTGTAGTGTTAACTGAGTCTAGAGCTGGTGTAATATATTTAATTCAGTTCAACACTCACGGATTGAATATTTACCATAAGCCTGCTGTGGTGAGGGAATATTAGTTTTTTATTAATCATTAAAGACTCAACCCTGAGAATATGGATGAGATTGCTCCTTTTGACATTATCCATGGGCTGAATCTTCAGGAAGCTGAGAAAACTCTTAGGAATGATGGCAGCAGTGATAAGTCCATCCAGCAGATCGAGGATTGTTTGTTTGTTTGTTTGTTTGTTTGTTTGTTGATTGCACCTTAGAGAGCATTCTGTACACGGGATGACACTTCTTTCTTTCTCAAGCTACATCTGCAGGGAAATGTAAATGAACTTTGGTTTTTCTTGATTCTCCAAACTCATTAACTCCAGTTCAAGTGTTTGGGTAATTGTTCTGAGTGAGAAACGGTATTTTGGTGTGTATACTTGTGTACCTAGCTAATGCTGAGTTCACAGACTTGAAGGGGAAGCCACTTTGCCAACTCCCTTCTTTCTTCATAAGGTTCTATTTTCTCAAGGCGAGGTTTGTGTGTTTACAATCTCTTATTTTTTTTTACTACTATTTAAGTCACTTTCTATAGAGTTCCCATTCATTGCTTTATTGACTCTTCTATACTAATTGCCTTTACACTTAACCTTGTTCATTAATACCCATCCTGCTTGATATGACAACATTGATTCCCAGTGGCAGGGAACAAAAATGGGAAACACGGTTCAGTAGATTGCTTAGGACTCGGCTTTTACTTTCTTTTTACACCATTCTTTATCTACATTTCTATGAGCGTAAAACCAGTCAGGTCCAGTAGGCCTGCATAATGAAGTCAGAGTCCAGGATCTATCGATACCAATTGCAGAAATTAACATTGGCAATGCCTTTTACATTTTACAGTGTTCTTGCACAGGGATTACCTCACTAGCTTTACACACAACAACAACAACACATTATTATCAAGACACTATTGATGAGAAAGCTGAGGTTCAGAAATGGTGAATGGTCTTCTCAGGTTTATATAGTCAGTAGGTTGTAGAGTCAGGATATGAGTCTAGATATTTTACATCGCAAAAGCCACTTTCAAAATGTCTATATGACTCTGAATTCTTCTGAAAGTAGAGTATATGTAGCAATTCTGTAATACCAGTAAGTATCCAACAAGTTCTACAGTCTACCAATAAACAGAGCCCTCATCAGACCTTGGAATGCATGTGCTTAGCTAATATGGGGCGAGTAAGCATCACAGATCAGCAATGGAGGGGCCAATTATGCAATAAATGGTACTGGGAAAATAAGCTAGGTTTCTGAGAAAAAGATATCAATTTAGAACTTCCTATAAAACTAAACATCAACATAAAATCTAGATGAATTAAAGACTTTCATTAGGAATAAAATAAATTGGAAAACATATAAATGAATAATTGCCCAATCCTTGATAAGGCAACATTTCCATGCTTAAAATTAATGAGAGATGTCTCAAAGGGAGCAATCGATATACTTGCCTGGATATAATTTTAAACTTATTCATGTCAAAGACATAAAGAACAAATAATAGAGAAAACATTTTGAACATGTATGGGATAAAAGCCTTAAAACCCTTAATATATGAAAAGCTCATATCAACTAATGAGAAAGTCATTAAAACAGATAAGAAAAAATAAAGGCAGAATATAAATATCTGAAAATGTGTTAAACTATTAATCAAAAATATGAAATCACAGCAAGAAGTTACTTTTCAAATTTAGGTATAAAAAGTTGTAAAGTTCAGTGAGATAAACACTCATCCCTATACATATACACAAATTGATAGAGCCCTTTAAGAATACAATTAAGCAGTATGTATAAAGAATAGCAATAATATGTATGTTCTTTTGCCTAGTAATGCTGCTTTGGGGAATTTATCCCAGAATAAATTAGAGATGTGAACAAAGATGTATACATAAAGTATCGATCACAACCTAATTTAAGGTTAGAACAGAAAGCCTGACTGTCATAGTCATTATTTTATTCTCATTGCTAAGAATAGGGCCTTGCTAAAGGTAGAATATTTTTTAAAAACTATATTTTTATTTGATTTCAGAGAGGAAGGGGGAGGGATAGAGAGAGATAGAAACATCAATGATGATAGAGAATCATTAATAGGCTGCCTCCTGCAAGCCCCACACTGGGGATGTGGCCTGCAACCCAGGCATGTGCCCTGACCGGGAATTAAACTGTGACCTCCTGGTTCATAAGTCAACACTCAACCACTGAGCCATGCCAGCCAGGCTAGGTGGAATCTTCAAACAATTTGCTGAATCCTGCAACTAATGATGGGCTACATTCTAACAGAGTAGTTGAGAAATAGTTAAATCCATGAGAGTATATCCAAATAATTAAACATAACCTTTAAAATCAACAACTTGAAGAATTTTAAAATGGAAAATACTTATTGATGTAGCATTTTAAAGAAAATAGGATACAAATTACACATGCACCATGATAATATATGCAAATATATACACAGACATATTTAAAAAGCCAAATACCAGACAGAAATGTGATAAGATGCTAACACTGGTTATTTGCTGCAGTTAGAATTATGAATAATTGTCGTTTATTTGATGGTACAGTTCTGTATTTTTCAGTTTCCACATAAAGCATGTATCATATTTAATTAAAATATACACGCAAAAAATAATCTGCACAGATTCATGTGAGAAGTTGTCATGATCACTAGGTGGTGATACGTTTTTAATTTTTGTAAATTTTCCACAATAAGTCTGAATTATCTTTGATCAGAAAAAAAATTATATTAAAGAGAAATAGAAATCATCAGTCAATTGCATGAAAAAAGGCAGTAAAACTTAAAAGACTGAACATCACAGAATCAAGATTAGTGATAAGCATGCAGCAGTGAGACCCTGATCACAGCGCTGGATGGATTGCTTTATTGTCTGAATTTTTTGCCTTAGCCAGTTTGGCTCAGTGGATAGAGAATTGGCTTACGGACCTAAGGCTCCTGAGTTTGATTCCAGTCAAGGGCACGTACCTCAGTTGCAGGCTCCTTCCTGGCCCAGGCCTGGTCAAGGCTTGTGCGGGGTGATGTGAGATGTTTTTCTCTCTTCAACTCTCTCTCAAAAAATCAATGGAAAAAATATCCTCACTGAGGATTTTAAAAAAAAGTCTGAGTTTTTCACATTCCTTCTATCCACTGCCCTTGCTCAGTAACTTTGAGTTGGCCCTCCCCCACTTCCTCTGCACTTAGCCAGATGATTGGCTTTGCAGATACCAAGCAGACATTGAAATGGGTAAGGACCGGGGGCCAGTTTCCCCCTGTGATCCCACTATGAGAACTGTCCTGCTGGAGATGACAGACTTGTGGCTCAGTCACCTTTGTCCCCTCAGCTCACCAGCAGTTGACTTCCAGACATAAGGGCTAAGGTTAGAACTGCGCAGCTAGTTCAGGCTAAATTGCTGAGCCACCCAAGTGTGAGCTATATAAACACTTATTGTTGTAATCCACGGAGTGGTGGGATAGCCTGCTATGCAGCATTATTGTGACAACACACTTGATTCCAAAGGGTGTAATGACTGTTGGTTACAAAGGTCACAACAGCACCTCTGTGGGGCGTGGCTACAGTGTTTTGGCCAGGCTCAAGCCTCGGACTAATGAAAGGACCGGGACCTCTCATTGCCACGTACAAGTCCCAGCTGGAGGGCAGGGCCCTCCCAGCACAATTATAGCCAATGGCTGTGGTTGTAAGCTTGGACCTATGGTCCGAACACGTGGCCCCACATGCCTGTGTGCTAGAGTTCAGGTGCATGTAATTGAGTGAGGTTGGAACTCAGGAGAATGCTGTAAACAACGTGATCACGCCCCTACTCTGCCTCGTGGCATCTGCTATAAAATAAAGACACGGCTTGTGGGCGCCGGCGCTGTCTCCTCATCAGGGAGCAGCGTCCCACCGAGACCCAGCTTTCATTCTCTTGTCTGTCTTTTCTCAATCCTTTCACCCCCCCCCCCGCCCCCACTCAGGATCACCTTTGGCCGTAACACACCTCTTTTTCTGGTGCCTGGATATCTATCTCCTTAGAGGACAATATGAAACATTTCTCTTGACCATCAGCTTCCCATTGCTCAAAGCCATTCTCTCCAGCCAACACATAGCCCACAATGTACACAGACGTCGTGGGGAAAATGCTTTTAATAAAACACATTAACATTCCAGTTCCCGGGAAGGTTTTCATACCCATCTCTCAGAGCTACAAGTACACAAGCATTCGGATTAATTTATAAATCTCTTCTCAGTTTAGTTAGCATTACAATGTCTCTGTGATTCCAATCAAATTGGGGCGATGGTAGGCTGCACTTTCCTCGAGGAGGAAGCTGAGAATAGAGCCTGAAGTCTGGGCAGTGTACCAGGGTGCTGGCATTGTTTGGGGCCCCCTCGCAAAGCAAAACCTAATTTTTCTCTGGCCCTAACTATACATGTGAGGCAATTCTTTAAACTTCAACACCAAACATTAAACCAAGTGCATCAATCAGAAGAGTGCCAACATGCAAAGGCAGAAACTCACTGCTTATGAACTTATTAAACACCATTAAGTTTCTATCCAGATGCTGTTTCGGGGAGAAAGGACCCCCTCAGGCTGATGGGCACTATGGCTGTCAGAAACTGATGTCATCATCTGTGTGAATTACAAAAGCTGCGATAAACACTGCCATGCAGTGAGTTTCTGAATGTGTCAATATTGTGCTATCCTCTTTACACAGTGGAATCGGGTTTGCAAAACAAATGCACTAACTGAGGCTTAGAGAGGCAAGGAAAGGTGCCAGGCACAGGCTGGACCACAGAGTCGGGAGTCAGGGCCACCCCCATGCATGGGGACTCTAACGCCCGTCCTTCCATTCCCAGATCATTCTGCTTCCCACTGCTAACTTGCAGCGAGCAGACACGTTGCTTTCCACTTGCCTTCGAAGTCACACTTACCCATCATAAATCAACAGATTGGCATTCTGCTGTTGAAATAAAAGTTAGTTTCTCATTAGCCCAGTCCTCTCCTCGAAAGTCTCTTCCATTTCACACAAAATAAGGGCTTTGATACTGGCCTTTCATCCATAACAAATAATCCTTTAAACACTCCAAAAAAAAATTGGAAATTTTCACCTAGCGATTTGTAGTCATGTTAGCACTTAAAGGGCAATGGGTTTTCTTCGTTTGCTGCTTAACATATGGTACCTCCTGATTCTGTTAGTAATATACGATAATTACCAAAGCACACAATTTAATTATGTTTGCCATGCTGTTTGTGGGCTCAGGATTGTAAAAACCAAGAAATAAAATCCCCACATAGCCAATAAGCCTTATTTGGCATCAGAGCAAACCCCAGTGTCCCCTCACCCCATCCCCTCCTCTCTTCCTCTGTCCCTTCCACTCCCCTTCCCTGCTCAGCCTCCTGGTCAAATGGATCTCATGCAGAGTGGTGCCAGCTTCTCCATCAAGCCCTGTGCCCAGTGAGCTGTCTCTTGGAAATATTTCAATAAGCCCGTCACATTATTAAGACATTATTTTACAACTCCTTAAAATCTTACCCTCTCTGGACTACATATGTTTAAATAGGGGCTGTGATTAACTTAAAAATGAAACTCGGGCAGAAGAAATCTTAGCACCAAGTCAAAGCTTAGGAGGAGAAATACTTTGGGGAGTGAATCTTTCCCAGTGCCCTGGGGCTCACATTGTGTGGGTCCTGTTTCTTTCAGTGGCAGAGCATTTTCTTATACCAACAGACACAGCTCTATGTTATCTTTTAGACACTCACTTTATGTATAAAAACTTAACTAGGTTAAAAGTGAAAAGATAGAGAAATATACTAGTAAACCATGTTAACACTAATCAAAATAAAGCTGGGGTATATCTATTAATTTCAGAAAATTCAAACTTCAGAACAAAAAAGATCACCAGGGAGAAATAGGGAAATTACATAATGGTAAAGAGGTAAGTTTTCAAAAAAGATACGATAATCCTACATGTGTATATACCTAATAACAGACATCAAAATATACAAGGTAAAATCTGACAGAAATGAAAGAAAAAAAATAGACCCACTATTGTAGTTAGAGACTTTAATATCCCATTGTCAGGGATTGACTGATTAAACAGACAGAATGTCAGAAAGGGTATAAATGATCTGAACAGCACTATCAATCAACTTGACCTAATTGATATGCATAGCATATTCCATCTAACAGCAGAATTATCATTCTTCTTAAGTTCACATGGACCATTCACCAAAATGGAGCATACTATGGGCCATAACCCACACCTTAAAAATGTTAAACTATTGGAAAATGGAACAGAAAAATAAACATTTAGAAAATAAATAAATAAAAATGACACAAAGTATGTTCTCAGACCACAAATGAATTAAATCAGAATATAAAAAAGGAGGACAAAAAGAGTGAAGCCTTTGTAGGCAATGAAAGTTAAGTTGCTATCAGCTTAAAATGGACTGTTTTAACTTATTTTGGCAATCACTTCTCTCTCTATATATAAAACAAATGATTTTGTACACCTAAAATGAATATAATGTTGATGTAAATTTTATTTCAATTAAAAAATAAAATCTGAAGTCAATGCAAAACAATATGTTCAGAATACTCAAGATATTGTAAAGTAAAAGAATTGTATGTGCAAATGCATAGAAGGAAATGTACATAAAGTAAATGATTATTATTATCTTTGCATGGTAGGGAAATGGTTGCCTTTTACTATGCTACTTTTCTTTTCCCTAAACTTTCTTTTGTTAAGGTTTCACATTCATTGTTCAAAAAAAGTTTCAGATTCCTGTTTTTACTTTTTAAAAGACATGTTTTTGTTGATTTCACAGAGGAAGGGAGAGGGAGAAAGAGATAGAAACATCAATGATGAGAGAGAATCATTGATTGGCTGCCTCCTGCACATCCTCTAAGAGGGTTGGAGCCTGTAACCCGGGCATGTGCCTGAACCTGGCTCATGGATCCATGCTCTATCACTGAGCCACGCTGACTGGGCTTGTTTTTACTTATGATTAGGAATGTCTCCATTTCTAATCAAAAGTAAAATATACAGAAAAGTAGAAGGAAATGCACAGAAAAGTAGAAAGAAAAATCCAAAAACACCTATATGCTCACTCCCAAATTTAAACATTTTGCCATGTTTTCTTCATCCATTTTCAAGCTTCAACCATCATAATATTTTACCTTTATTAATTCAATTTTCTATATCTAAGATAATTACTTTTTATATAACTACAATATCTGGATCATTCTGATAAATATAATAATAGTTTCTTAATATAATTTTCTACCTATTTCATACTCAGAGTTTCCTAATTTAACCCTAAATATTTTTTAGAGTTGGTTTGTTCAAAGCAGAATTAGTCAGGAGCCAGTCATTGCATTTAATGCTATGTGGGGTTCCTTTTAAAAAACTTGACAAATTGGAACTTCATGAGCAATCATAACATTTCATAAAAAAAGTAGCATTGAAATCTGGATCCTTAAAGTATGTCAGAATTGATATGAGTAAAGAAGTGAGGAAGTCTTTTCAGGAACAAAGATCAAAATAAGTAAATGTAAGAGAGACAGAAAGGTAACAGGTGTGTTTGGGAAGTGGCAATGAGCCCAGTTCCTTTGATTCAAAAGAAAGAGGAATAATGGGGGGGTAAATAAAAAAAAATTGGATTCAGATCATGGACAGCCTTGAAGTCATTTCCAGTTCACTTGGTAGACAGTTTGAGAATTCCAGTGAGCCCCAGGTGTGAATAATCCACCAGTCCATGATGCCTGTAGGATTGCTGTTTTGCTTTATTCATCAGTGTATCCCTGGCACCTAGCCAAGTACATCTTGTCCGATGTTCACAATGCATTCATTGTTGAGAACATGGTGTTATTGAAGAAATTTTGGTTCAAGACTAAGGTGTTAAATTCTCCTTTGGGAAGATTTAGAAAATTTGTTCATAATGATGATGAGTAGAATAAGAATTTAGAGAAGAGAGCTAGCTGAATGGGCTGGAGCAATGAGAAAGGCTTCATAGAGAAGGTGAGGCTTGGCTAAAAAATAAATGTTTCCTCTATGAGCTGTCTTAGGTAAGCCTCATCATAACCAAAGAGCAAAATATAAAGAAAAGGAGAACAGAACTCACCACCACAGAAAATCACCAGTTTACAAAGGTGGGCAAAACAGAGAGAAAAGAAAAATATAAAACAACTAGAAAGAAATTAATAAGATAGCATGAGTAAGTTTCTAAATATCAATACTAACTCTAAATATAAATGGATTGAATTCCCAAACAAAAGGCACACAGAGGCTAGATTAATTAAAAAAAAAAACACACAATACAATGAGATGCCACCTACAACATAACCACTTCAGCTTTCAGAGGTTCAGAATGAAGGGATGCAAAAATACATTTTATGCAAGTGGAAATCAAAATGAAAGTGGGATAGCTATATTTATATGAGACAAATAGACTCTAAGCCAAAAAAATATGGTAACAAGAGACAAAGAAGTCATCATATAATGATAAAGGGGCCAATTCATTATGGAAGATAAAACAATCATAAATATGAACACACCCGAAGAAATAACAATACAATAACTGGAGGGGACTTCAATACCCCACTTTCAGCAATAAATAATATATCAACCAACAGAAAGTCAACAAGGAAACATAGGACTCGAACCATGTTATTTCAAATGAAACTAAGAAACATTTATAGAACATTTCACTCATCAGAAGCTAAATGCACATTCTTCTCCAAGTACCCATAGAACAGTGGTTCTCAACCTTCTGGCCCTTTAAATACAGTTCCTGGTGTTGTGACCCAACCATAAAATTATTTTCGTTGCTACTTCATAACTGTAATATTGCTACTGTTGAGCTGTAATGTAAATATCTAACATGCAGGATGGTCTTAGGCGACCCCTGTGAAAGGGTCGTTCGACCGCCAAAGGGGTCGCGACCCACAGGTTGAGAACCGCTGCCATAGACCATTCTTCGGGATAGACCACATAAGACATAAAACAAATCTTAGCAAATTTAATAATATAAAAATCATACTAAGTATCTTTTATGATCACATTGATATGAAATTAGAAATCAACCACAAGAGGAAAGCTGGAAAATCTACAGATATGTAGAAATTAAATTACACACTCCTGAACAACCAATGGGTCAACGAAGAAATCCTATAGTCCACGCTCAAAGAGGAAGTTACTCTGTGTGGGCTGCACAGAATGATTTCCTTACTGAGACTATAAGGTGAAAAGGGCCGGGGGGGGAGTAACTCCACCTTGGAAAACCTGGCAATCGCTATGCCAAGCAGGTGGTCAAAACTAACATCAACTGTGTAAATTACATTGCTAGTATGTACCTTGACTTAATGTCATGAGAATGGCACTTTACTTCCATGGCCTTCTGCCTCATAATCCATAATCCCTATATAATCATGAGGAAATCGTCAGATCTAAATTGAGTGATATTCTACAAAATGCCTGACTAGCACGCCTCAAAACTGTCAAGATCGTTACAAGCAATGCAAGTATGAGAAACTGTCACAGCCAACAGGAGTCTATAGAGACCTGGTGACTGATTGCAATGTGGAATCCCAGAACAGAAAAGTCATTAGGCACCAACTAAGGAATCCAGAAAAACGTATGGGCTTTAATAGCAATGCACGATGTTGGTTCATTAATTAGGAGAAATGTACCATACAAATGGAAAATGCTAACATTGGAAACTAGTGGTGGGGTACACAAAAACTCATTTTCTCCTTCTAAAAAACATTCCATCTTTTCTCCTTTGGGTTGAGAAATGGCCTTTAAAATTCTGTAAATCCCCTATGCATTTGTGTCTGTGTGGATCTACTCTGTTCCATTGATCTATTTATGACTTCGTAACAAGCTATTTATTTGCCACAATTTTACAGTTTTTTTTTTAATATGGTAAAGAGAGTACCTCCTAATTATTCTTGTTTTTAAGAATTTTTTTGACTATTGCCATTTGTTTCTTTCTCTGTTTTAATTTAAATTCTAATCAACGCGACTAGTTTCACATATATGTAACCAATCAGTATTGTTAATGGGTTATTAAAATTATGCTTTAGCTTAAAATTGAACTCTTCAGAACTTGGTTCCTCCTGCACAGTAAGAGGTCATGTAGTCCTGTTTATACAAGTCTTGGTTCACAACCTTAGTTCATTTTAGCTTTGTTGTTCATTGTATCCCATCTTGCATTTATTTCCTAAGTAATTTTTGCTTGCACTTAAGACGGCTCTTTATGTTTTTATAATAAAACTTTAGCCAACCTCCTCCTGTATTTACTTAACATTACAAATGGTTTTTCAGTTGACTTTCTTGAGATCTTCCAGTTTACGGTAAGTCATATACTTGAAAATGATAAGGAATGCTCCTCCTTTATTCTAAGGACCCTCCATCATCTAGACTGGGTCTTGCCCAGCTGTCAGTGGAAGATCTCCCTTCCCCCCCACCCTGAGCAGGTCCTTCCTGATCTAATCTCGTCTCCTACCTGGTTTACTCCCTAGTGTTAATCGTGCATACGAACTCCAGGAATTTTCTGGCAAAAAGTGTTCGGGATGTACATATTCAAGATTTTGCATGTCTAAAAAATGTCTTTATTTTCCGTGCACTGACCCTTTGGGTGTACTGAATTTGCCTTTGAATTTGCAGGCATTTACCCATTGTCCTTTCACTTTCATGGTTGCTATGGAGAAGTCCAGTGCCATTTTTTAAAAATGTACCTTTGTTGTTGATAGTATTACAGATGTCCCCGTTGTTTTTGTTTAGTTTTGTTTTTTTTCCCCTCCACCCACACCTGCCCTCCCAGGCCTTCACCATTCGATTTTCTGTGTCCATGGGCTCTGCATATGTACATGTTGTGCCCAGATTTCAAAGTTCCCAAGACCCCCAGGGAGCCAGTCAGTCCGATGCAAAAGCAAAGAGTCATCTATTTCAAACCCGGGTTTGGCTCCCCTGCCACACTCACCGATGCAACGGTAAGCTCCAGTGGCCGAGAGAGAGAGAGAGGCCTGATGGGACAGGGGGTTTTAAAGGGGGGTGGAGTGAGGGCAGGAGAGGGGACTGTGGGCCCCGCCGATTGGCCAGGCGCGAGTCGGGTCATCTCTATGGCGTGCATGTCCCTTGATTGTCATTGGTTAGTTTAAAGAAATCCTGGGCATGGCCAGCAGGGGCCTGGGCTTCCGGGAAGAAGGCACTCTCCTGAGCACATGGCAGCCGCCCCCAAAATGGAGGACCCAGGGCAAGATGGAGGGCGCAGTCCTAGCCCCCCCCCAGGGCGAGCTGAGCCCGGGCTCCAGGGGCCAGTCCGGTTCCTGGGGGTCCAGTAGATCGACCAGTTCCAGCCCAGGCAGGAAGTCCACGTCCTCCATCTCATTCCCTGCCCCGCCGCCGCTGCTGCCGCGTGGGTCCGGTCCGGGGGCCGCGGGCGGGTGGCAGCCTGCGCTGGGCTCCCGCCGTGGGCTGGGGAGTCGGTGCCTGAGGCCGCCAGCAGCGTGGCCAGGCCCCGAGATGACTCGCCCTTTCAGTACATATAAGTTTTCTGGTTAATCTCCCCTGAACCACCTCCCCACCCCCTCCCTTCCCTCTGAAATTTGTCAGACAATGCCTTAAAACAATTTTTTTTTTTTGTATGTGATGACTTTTTTACTCTCTCTGAAAAGTTGTAACAATTTAATTTTTCCTTTTTTCCTTGAAATTTCTGGATGATGTGGCTTGGAGCTGAACTTCTTTCTCAACTCAGAGTGCTGAAGTAAATAGCTTAGTGTCTCATTTCTAATCAGAATTTGTGTTCTTCAGCTCTTGCCCTTTTAAAAGTTATTACTTTGTAAATTTCCTCTTTACTGTTTTGTTTGCTCTTTTTTTTTTGCAACTCCTTTAATTTGTATGTATCACCTGCTGTATTGACCCCTGCATGTCCTTTCTCATTTATTTTCTTTTGTGTCTAGATGCTGTCTTTTGACATTGTCTCATAGTTGTCTTCCAACCCTTCTGGTAAATATTTTATTCTTGCTATCATTAAAAATATTTCCAGCATTGCTTTTTTCATAGCAACCTCTTCTTCTTTCATAGCAGCCATAAAGGATCTGATTGCTCCAATGATAGCATTTTATTTTATTTTATATTTTATTTTATTTTATTTTTTCCCTTTGGCTCTAAGTACTGTCTCTATGTCTTGAAAGTTCGTTCCTTCTGTTATTTTTGATTCTGGTTATCCTGTTAGAAGTTTCCTTAAAGATGCGAAAACTACATGTTATATTTATTTATAAGTGAGCCAATAAAAAGTTCATTGGGAAAAAAACCTACAAGTCCGGCCAAGGATGAGAATAAAAACAGGGCTAAAAAGACGAAGACAGCAGTGACAGCTTGGACGGGAGCCTCATGACTTGTTACACAGGTGTTCGCTTTAATCATTTTGTTTCCACCATAGAGCCTGCTTCCTCCAGCCTCTTGTTCAGTTTCTCCAGAGGATAAATTTCTTACCTATTGCCAAGGGAGGAGGAATTACTGGCAGCTCAGGAAATAAAGAACATCTAGGAGTCCACCTCTTTCCTCTAAAGACTTAAAACAAATCCTTCTTTATTCTGCCCTGTACTTTGTGCTCTAAAATATTTAGAGGTGCCTAATGCCTCCAGTTCCTGAGACTTTCTGCTGTTCTGTGGGGTAGATTCAGAACGCACCTTGGTATCCTTAACTAAAAAAGGCTATGCCCAAGACAAGTGGAATATCTGTTTATATAGAGCCTGTTATGTAAGACACAGCCAAACCTGTAAAGAATTTTGAGAGTTTAGTTGAGCCAAGAATCTCAACAAATGAAGATAATGCTTTGGAGAACGGTGTTTTTTGTGTGCGTGTGTGTTTGTTTTTGAGCTGGCTTTATTCATTTCAGTCAAAGGAGGAGATGTAAGTAGGTTGCATGAAATCCATTGGTGATAAGTTAGTGAGGCAGAAGAAAGCAAATCTGGGGAAACCTCTGTGATTGGATAAAAAATAAAATGAAAGACACGTGCTTCTTTAAATAGGTGGGTACAGGATCGTTAACAGATAATAATAACAATGAAGGGATTTGTGGTCTCTGCCCTGGTGCCCTGGCGCCTTGGTTGTGCCTGGAAAAAAAGGTGAAGTCACAAGTTACCCTGACATTCCACAGGCATGTTATTTTAGATGCAAGCAGCCAATAGGCTCAGTGAAGATCAAAGTTGATCTTCATCAGGGAAGATACTATCTTTGCCAGGGAAGATACTGGCCTAAGACTACCCACCATAGATTGCTTTCAATTAAAGTTTTAATTTCAGACTATCCTTTGTGGTTACTTTACGTCTCTTGAGTTTGCAAGGCCAGGTTAGCATGTGGCCCCTTTTTGTCCACGGGCCTGAGAGAGAATCCTTTGAGAAAATAGCCTAGGAAATACAGAGCTAAGCACAAAGGACTTGACACAGGAATCCCAAACCCGTAGGTTGGAAAGCAGGGGTTCTTACAACCAAAGGACAGGTGCCACTGAAACCCACCGGAGGCTCACTACACTGAGTACATGTCTAAGTGCTAGGAGCAAAGCAGACCTTACTAGTAACGTCTTGGAGATCTGCTTCACTGAATTCTATAATCCAGTGATGCTGAAGCAATAGTTGTTCAGGACCTTTTTAAAGGACTGCACCTCAAATGGCAAAGAACATTCTCCCCACTTCGACATAAAGTGAAATTCTGGTGGCCTCTGGGCTCCAGGAAGCTGTTATGTTTTAGGAATGGGGATGGGTACAGTTCAGAGATTGAGGGACTGAGGGGACAATGGGCAGGGACGTGGTGGTAGCTGGCAGCAGCCATGACCGGTGCGCGTTGCCATGGCCAGGGGACACAGCTGAACACCAGGGGACGCAGCTGCTTCTGACAGAAAAGCCCAGAGGAACGGGTATCTGAAAGTGCAGTCCACGGCAGAGGCGACACCTGGCAGAGTGACGTGGGTGCCAGGGGAGTAGCTTTGACCTAAACAATCATGTAACAGTAACCTATGCTCTTCTACAAATATTTGCAAGAGACTTAGCCAGTTAGGCAAGACCAGAGACCGTTTGTGCTACATGATAACACGCATTTGGACTGCAGTGTAGACAGTCTGCCTGTAGCCTCATCCCTAATCCACCTGGTAAGCAGTCCCAGTTAAGGGCCTGGCGCTTTTGCATCTGAATGTGGCACAGTAAACACTGGGGAGCTGCCTGCTACCCAAAAGGCCCTGCTCATATTTGGCCCATCAGTGAGCAAGCTTTCTGCGCAGAGTGCATGTGTGGGCCTTCAAAAAGGGTTTGCAGCCATTAAAGAAGGAAAGAGAAATTTTTTTCTATAACCAATTTGCAGGAGCGAGCCAAGCCGTAGGTCAGACTCAGTGCATAGCAAGACCTAATGGGCTGTGCTTGATGGGTATGCCGATGCTGCAGGCAGTCCTCCTGCAGGTCCCCTGAACACTGCCTCGCCTCTTTCAAGCCCAGCTTCCACCTCTCACATCTGTCCGCTTCAGGGCACCAGCACTGCTGGATTGTAGTGCCAATAGCTAAAGGCAGTGAAGGAGCATCAAGCTGCAATGCATGGCTACATTATGTGCCCCTGCAGATAGAGTGGGCTGCTTTAAATAGGAGGGAAATGATGATCGGAGGGAAAAAATAGAAATGCAGAAGTCTCATACACACACACACACACACACACACACACACACACACACTTTGATAATAGAGTAGAAATTCTGCAACAGTGTTGTGGGGAAGAGAACGCATTAACTCAACATGTGGTGAATGTGATCCTAACCTTGTTCTTCAAAATGGAATAGTGACACGTAACGTACCCAGTGAGAGAAAGAGGGAGCTATTAGCAGCTTTGGTTACTACACTGTATTCAGGCCCCTTTTCTCTGCACACAGATGATCTCACTTGCCACAATGACAATAGACACTCATAATTTAGCCCATAAACAGTTCAGTTGATCATGGAGGCTAGGGGTTAGGAACAGACACCAGTCATGTCCTGCCTTTCAGAGCTCTTAAAGATAATACACAGACAAAATTAGCTGTCAGGGATTACTTATTAAAATGTCAGGAGAGGTTTTCTTAATGTATATTATTACTATAGAAATATGAGATATGATGCGTAGAACAATTTTTGGCTCAGAAAGTTGGAGGTCCCACAAATGTGGGTGTCTTAAAATACTCATTCCATTTAAAAATCAGCATCATGTTTATGAGAAATCTAAAATAGCTCCAAAATAATGAGGATATCTTTGAACACTGCACTCATGGTCTAATACCCTGATGGGAAGGATCTAGAAATCACGAATTTATTTATACAAATGTGTAAGATTGAAAGAAGATGGGTCGGTTGGGATCCAAGCACTTAATGAGATTAAAACCTGAAATGCAAGGCCTGTTATCCTAAGCACCTTCAGAGAGGTCCAGAAATTGGGCTTCAGGATCGATTCAGACGACTAGCCACCTTAGCCGACCAAGGGAACAGCTCCATAAGGAGGGTGGCTCCAGCATCAGGGTTCCTTAGTGCTAGAAAAGTGGCCTCTGTCTTTCACACTAGCTGGCTCATGCTGTCATTATAGGCCAGTAGGATTGCCACACATTCGAGATATTTCATTTTGTCTGTTAAATTCTCATGTATGTATACAGTGGGGCCTTGACTTACGAGTGTCCCGACTAACGAGTTTTTTGAGATACCAGCTGTCTCTCAGCCGATTTTTTGCATTGAGTTGATAGAGTAATTTGAGTTAACGAGCTCCTTAAGGAGCTCGGTCTCGGAACGAATTAAACTCGTAAGTCAAGGCCCCACTGTACTTGTTCACCGGTCACCCTTTTTATCCTTCCCATGTATCGAGATTTTTTTGAATGTGGAGAATGCTTCACCTAAAGAGCTTTTTGCTCACGTGACTCTTTTTAAGGTTTTCATTCCGCATTCTGGTTGCACAAGGGTCACCTGGGGGATTTGTCCAAAATGCAATTGGAACTCTTCCCTAGGTCAAGAACAGTGGTTCTCAACCTTGGCTGCACATTAGAATCACCTGGGAATCTTTTTAAAATCCTGATTTCTGGGCCTCATCCTCTGGAAATTCTGTTTCTTTGTTACTAATGTTGTGGTCCCACCCCCTAACAAAGAAACAGAATTTCCGGAGGATGAGGCCCGGACATCAGGATTTTAAAAAGATTCCCAGGTGATTCTAATGTGCAGCCAAGGTTGAGCACCACTGGTCTAGAAAATGCCGAATGAGGCTGATTTCAGGGAGCTCCCCAGGTGGTTCTGAAGTGTGCACCTTTTGGGTTACAAGGGGATAATCCCCTCTCTGAGAGGTGAAGTCATTTATTTCATATTCCATCACTAGCTTATGCACACGCCAGGACTAGAACACAGGGTTTCTGTCTCCCACTGTTCTCAGAGCAAAGACAGCTGGCTATTTCTCCCACAGGACGTCAGGAGGGTGGCAGAATACACTGGCTCTTTCTGCCTTTATGTCCAGCTCCTTAGATCTCAACCAACTTGTACTAGTCTCTTACAGTATAACATCTTGTTTGGTCTTTTGGAACATAACTTCCCACGTTTCTGTGCCGGGCTCTTTCGTTTGACCGTTTATCAGGTGTTTTCTGCTGAGAGCCAGTGACTTGGCTCACTTCTCTACCCCACCCCAGAGAGCTTCATTTGCGCTGATTACCCTACATTTCACATAAAAGTCATTAAGAATTCTGTTTCAGTGAATAAAAGAATGTAAATGAGGTAATTATGAGCTCTACTTACCTAACTAACCCCATGTATTGTGTAATCATTAATGCTTTCACATGATCCGTTCCCTAGCAAAATCAGGAAGATGGAAAGCGATATTCTTAGGATAGAAAATACTAATGAGGTTTATTCTGTGGTGGATTATATTTCCTCTGGGGGAAGTTCGGGAGGGTCTTTTAATGTAAGCTGTGAGCTAGACAGCTTGAGAAATGGCGGTGTAGTACTGCTTTTAACTTCCACCTACCTTTTGCATAAATTAAATCCAAGTTGCAGAGGTTTTCTCATAACAACATTTCACACTTGGAAAGCAGAATTCATCTGAAATGCTCTTTAAGATACATCCATATGATTGTTTTCACTTACTGGGTAACTGCATCTTCCCACATAGCATAAGTTGGCTGTTGAGTGTTAGAAAGCAGAATGACATAGAGTGCTTAAATGATGCCATGGACACAGGGCAATGCAGTAGACAAATCTGGCCTTGGCCAAGCTATTCTTTTCTACCTGTGGCGAGAACATTGTTTTTGTTTCTCAGTGGTTGGTTCTTGTGAACCTACTTCCAACTTTCATGTCATATTGATGTATCTGTCAAGGTGTCCCACCACCCTTGCCACAAGTGTAGGTACCACATGACCCAACTCATCTAATGGTATGCATTCCTCTCCCTGATCAACATGAGCTGTGCAGGTGGAAGCATGTGAACCCAGCAATTTCACTAAAATGGCTATTTGGATGGATTTGATATATGGATATGGTGGACAGATGGTCTCTCTTCCTTTTGGATTGCAAAACATAAAAAAAATGTGGACTTGGGGCTGCCAGAAACCATCTTTCCTGTCACAAGGAAAGAACCTGACTGAGCCAAGGGAGAGACACAGTCAGCATCCCGGTGACATCTTTGCATCCATGGAACTGACTATCCATGCATCTCTCTGCATCCTGCATCTCACTCTGCATCCTGCATCTCACACTTCATCCTGCATCTCGTTCGCTCTACATCCTGCATCTTACACTGCATCCTGGGTCTCACTCTGCATCCTGCATCTCACTGCATCCTGCATCTCACTCTGCATCCTGCATCTCACACTTCATCCTGCATCTCGTTCGCTCTACATCCTGCATCTTACACTGCATCCTGCATCTCACTCTGCATCCATGCATCTCACTGCATCCTGCATCTCACTCTACATCCATGCATCTCACACTTCATCCTGCATCTCGTTTGCTCTACATCCTGCATCTTACACTGCATCCTGGGTCTCACTCTGCATCCTGCATCTCACTGCATCCTGCATCTCACTCTGCATCCTGCATCTCACACTTCATCCTGCATCTTGTTCGCTCTACATCCTGCACCTTACACTGCATCCTGGGTCTCACTCTGCATCCTGGGTCTCACTCTGCATCCTGCATCTCACTCTGCATCCATGCATCTCACACTTCATCCTGCATCTCACTCTGCATCCTGCATCTCACACTTCATCCTGCATCTCGTTTGCTCTACATCCTGCATCTCACACTGCATCCTGGGTCTCACTCTGCATCCTGCATCTCACTGCATCCTGCATCTCACACTTCATCCTGCATCTCGTTCGCTCTACATCCTGCATCTTACACTGCATCCTGGGTCTCACTCTGCATCATCCACGCATCGCACCCTGCATCATTTATGCATCTCACTCTGCCCAAAGCCTGCTTAACATCCCTAGACATCCCAGTAAAGTACGATAATACATTTCAATTTTTGGAAAGCCAGTTTTATTAAAGCTTTAAAAAATTACAACCAGAAGGATTCCCATTAATATAGAAATTGATATTTCCATGTAAAACATCGCAAGTCATAGAGCCTAAAATAGGAATGAGGTGAAGGTCAGTGAGGGTAGTCTTCCATTCTAAGCTGGAAAATAGAGGATCTTTGTCAGAGATAATCTTTGTCATCTAGGAGTGAAGTAACTGGTTAAACTTCTTATTTTTTTCTAACTTGTACTAAGTGTTACTGGGCATAGATATTTGATATAAAAAATCGATACACCAAAGTCTGTTACGACCTTTGGTAAGGTGAAGAGAAAAAATATATAATATTGGTCTCAATTGACCTGTTTGAAAAGGAATAGTGTGTGTCAGAATTGCTTTTCTTCCTTATGGCTAATAGCACACACATTACTGCTAAAGGGCCAATGATAATAGATCAGCACCAAATTCTCTGCAGTGCAGTGCAGTTGATATGAGCAAAGGTAGGAAACTGGAAAACAAACCAGGAGATAAGATTTAGAACCAGAAGAAATGTTAGAGGCCAAATACACAGGACCCTCCCCAAACTTTCTGTGTGCCTGAACTCATAGTCTGGTAGATAACATTCCCCTGCAAAACATTCTCCACTGTAATCTAACCTGGTGGCAGAGAACAGATGGCCTCTGCCTCAAACACGACGTGATCCCAAGATGGAAACCCTCATGAAAGGTTTAGGTGGTGGTCAAGGCCCAAAGGCATATTGCCAAGAATATAGAAATTGTAAGGATAAATACCTCCCACTAGACATTGGCAAAGTATTTACTTGTACAGTTTTCAACAGGCATATTGCTAGATTTCTTCCCTTGTCAGGTAAACAAGGATGTGTGACTGCAATCTGAAACCCATGAGTCACCACCTCATCCTTGGGTCTTGTTGTTAAGAACAATAAACCTCAGAGAGCCTCTTATTGTTGAACTGGGCTCAACCAGACTAGCTAGCTGACATTGTGTATATGACTTCCATTCTACTCCCCTGTTTTCTTCTTAACAAATCTTAATTTTGTTCCAGTATTCCTGCTTTCTCCACACAGAATGTAATTCAGAGAATGCAGAACACCTTCCAGATCTATCAGTGTGAACCAGCCATAGCAAGTAATAGCATTGGCCATGATTTCCTTAGATATGGGCATGTGTCCAGTTCCTGGAAACTGAATTTATTTATTTTTTTTAATTTGGTAGGTGAAATGAAAGTTATGCTGGGAAAATTCTAGAGAAAAATTTTTTTATTAAGAAAGTGGCATAAAAAGATAAAACTCCTGTGGACTTCCAGACAAATAAAATCTTAAGATATGCCTGAATGTGACACCTGAGATTATGGGAACTATCTTTCTAGAAACCTGAGAATGAAGCCATCACATTGAGATTGGCAAAGTTGTGACAATGGCATCTAGATCTCTCACATACTATAACTACTTATGATTTCTTGTTTTATTAAATTATTCTTTACTCTTTAAGTCAATTCCCATTAGGACTTCCTTTTTTTTTTTTTAACTGTTGAAATCTTCCTAATTGATAAGTTATCAAGAAACTCATTCCACTTCCAAGGAAGATAATCCTTGATTTCTCTATCTAGTGTGAGCTAATAGATTTTATGAACTGTTGCCACTTGCTTGTGATATCTCAACTACATTTATTTTACTTCTGTCCATCACTATCTATTGTGAATTAGGAAGTAAGTGATGTTTTCATTTACTCATCCATTAATAGCTAGTAGCTAAAGAAGTATATCTAGGCTTCACAGATGCAATGCACACACTCAGAGATTCTGCATATGAAACTGAATGGAATAAAATAATATGTCTTCGATTTCTATTTGGGAATGGAAAGGGAGCGAATGTTTTTGTGTGGTGGTGGTGGTTTATGCTGTGAAAGATAGTTAGAAGGAACTAAATGGAATTAGGTTTTGTGCAGATGATATTTCAGTTTGCCAGATGGCATTCCTAGAGGAAACAACCATTCCCCCACTGCAGGGCTCTGCATCTCAACTCTAATCCTCACTCTCACCACAGGCATGAAGCCTAAGCTAGACCAACCATTGTTCCATGAATAGAGTGATGTGTAGATGTAGAGAGATATCCTAAGCAGGTCCAATCATAGTGCTTACTTGGGGATATTTAATATATAGATATTTGAAGACAAAATGCCTATTCATTTAGCTCAGCAGGCAATATAGGGATAGGCTTGCAGTTTTTAGTGGCCATCTTTCCTACCATTTGGAGAGAGTCAGCCTAAGGATAAATATAGAATATAGTGAGAAGTAGAACCGAGAGAGAAGCAAAATAATCATCATGACATTATTTGTGCTCCTGTGTGCATCCATGCCTATTGGTCTCTAACTCTGTGATTATATGAGACAATGCATTAATTGTTTGGCCTGAATGACTTCTGGTTGGATTTTTTTGAAACTTAAGAAAAGACAGAAACAGCCCTCGCCGGTTGGATCAGTGGATAGGGCCTCAGCTCTTGGACAGAAAGGTCGTGGGTTCGATTCCAGTCAAGGGCATGTTCCTCGGTTGCAGTCTTGATCCCTGGCCCTGCTTGGGGCTCGTGTGGTGGCAACCAATTAATGTGTCTCTCACACATTGATATTTCTATCTCTCTCTCTCCCCCTTCCTTCAACTCTTTCTAAAAATCAATGGAAAAATATCCTCAGGTGAGGATTAACAATAACAAAAAGACAAAAGCATATACAGTCTCAACTGATATAAAATGAGTAAAATGCATGGGGGGAAATGTCAAAATAATGACATGGAAGATCAAATAATGTTTTATTGGCTTTGATTTTATCCTCCAAACTCAACTCAAGTCAACAACGTCAGTTACCGGAGCTGAATGAAAGGGAGGATTATGTTTCCTTTGATAATTAGATACACACCAGCTTCCTCTGGCTCATCTTCCACTGTCAAATACAAGCATCCGATCCTGGCACTCTGATTCACAGAAAGACCAAATTCAACGCACGCCCATCACACAAAGTTAAATAAAGAGAAGCATGTTCCCCATGTAGGCTCTTTACAAGCCCAAATCACCCACTAGAAAATTTGAGCAAATCAACATCTGTAAATATTGCTCCTTAAAGGCAGAGGGAATGAGGAGGGTCAAAAAAAGCTACCTGTTCTGGAATCTAACAGATATGGAAAGCATAGGACAGTTCTGATCCCTATACAAACATGAACCTTGTAGAATGAGGATTGGATCACATATCTTCCCAGAAATCACAGAAATGATGGTAAAGATAAAGCCTTTGTTGCACCTGAGCTTGCCCTCTCTGTTACATGTATTCATACATTGGAATCTGGATTCATCCAAGAGGAATTTTTGGAAGTCCTTGGTTCCTCATCTGATTAAAACAAGAGAATCTCAATAATCCTGTCTTTCAAAATTTTCTATTACCCTTTTGAAATTCCATATCTGTGTGAGTAAATGATTTGGTAAGAAGGCCTGGGAATTTGCTCAAGTGTTTTATCCCTTAATTCCAGTCCAAGATGAGCCCCACTGTTTCCAACCCCTTATCTCCGATATTTCAGCCTCTCTGCAGACCTTGTTGCCAGGACATTATGTGTGGAGGCACACAAGCAGGATGCTACCAGTATGCTGGGCTTTCTGCAGTGACTCATTTAAGGATTAGCAACATTATCATTACATAATGCTCCGAACAAGAAAATTCTGGTGCCCTTTTCAATGGCACTTTTCTGTTTAATAACCTCTGTTAACTCCCCACTGTTTACTGCATTTAATCTGTCTTACAAAGCCTGCTAACTATGCCCCAACATATAATTTCATTCTCATCTCTTGCCACCCACAAATGTTATATCCCTGCCAAACAGTTTTCTTGCCATATCAGTCTCTTTCACATTCGATTCTCACTACCTAGTATTCTGTTGGCCTTATTTTTCTATGAAGAAAATGTCTGTTTGACATTCAGAAGGCAATTTAAATGGCACATCCTGAGTGAAGCCAAACTAACCTTCACAGTTAATATTAGATTCTAATTTAGAAATTTACTTGTATTTTATGTACCACATTTACTGCAATTTATTTATTTACAGTGATTTCCTCAATGTCTGCAGGATTTTTTTTATGTTTTTGCACAACACTGTGTGATATTTGGCCCTTAAGAGAGACTTGATAAAGATTTGCTGAATGAATGAGTGAATAGATGAATGATTGTAAGAATTTGTGAAATTTTGGAAAGACACCAAGGGGCATGGCTAACCACACAGAAGCTGAAATGAAAATGAAATGGAGGGAGATGATTCAGGAAAAACAGAACAAAAACATGCTTAAATATCTAAGAAAATTTTATTATCAAACTAGAGGCCCAATGCACAAATTTCGTGCAAGGGGCTCTGCCCCTGTAGCCCTGGCTGCCTTGGCCCCCACAGCCCTGGCTGCCTTGTGGCCCCACCCACTGGTTGTTCTGGAAGGTCATTATGCCATCAGGCCTAATTAGCATATTAGCTCTTTATTATATAGGATGAGCCCAAAACAGTAGTTATTGAAACTTGCTGTGTTGAAGACATTTTTATTTGCCCTAAAGTACCATTCTCTGATAACTTTTAAATTTTGTCATGGTGACCTTATTTAAGGGCAGTGTAAGGGAACACAGATGCTAATTGTTCAAAATAGAGAAATCAGCAAGAGTGAACATAGTCAGAATGTTATGGTAGGACTTGAGTTATAGATGGAGAGACAAGTGGATTTACCTAGAATCATTAAATAGATATTATTAAAGTTGGAAAGACCTTTAGTGATTCTCTGAAGTGTAAGCTCATGACCACAGAAAGTCTATTGCTTGCTGTTGTATTTCTTCCATTTTCCAGACTTACACCTTCATATGGTAGATGCATAAAAAACACTTGCTAAATGAAAGCATGAAAGTAACCCACCTAAGGCTGTCCTTAATCTGTGAGTAGGCTAATGTTCTAGCATAAGTGAGATTATGGGTGATTAGAGCAAGTACTTGAGTTAGAATGCCTGGGTTCAAACTGCAACTTCATCACTTACCACACCTCTTTAAGTATCAGCTTTTTAATCTATAAAATGAGTATAGCAATGGCCTCTATTTATCAACATTGTATGAATGACTATGCAGCACCTACAGTGTAGTGGACACTAAATGTTATTATGACACAATGACAAGCAGTGGCAGAACTGAGCTAGAATCCAGGTCTTCTGATTCTCAGTTCAGATAGCTTTCAAATAGATAAGGAAAAGTTTATCTTTGTGAAGGGAAAAAAAAGGTTTTGATTGGATTGCGTAGTTGTCTATTGAGATGGCTCATATTTGAAAACTAGAGTGGAACTGCCCATTGAACAGAAATTCTACCATCTATAAGCCTGTGGTGATGCTGGATCATTTTAACTTCAAGTCATCTCATTTTGTTTCTTTCATCCCTGACCTGCCCCTTCAAGGACACAGTGGTGGTGCAGACACAGTGATGCCGAAAGAGCAGCCAGAGGCCAGGAGTGGAACCAAGGCTGAGGTAAAGAATGAATGGAAGAGAAATTGAATGAAACCCAGTGACTTGACCTAAAAATTGTGAAAGTCCTAGACACCCATACTCAAATATGAACTTGAGATTTGAAGGAACCATGATATTGTGTACCTGATAATGAAACTACTGAAATGTCTGACATGTACCATAAGGCTGAGTTTCATATTTGTGAGAAATGCCCAAAGGAAGGGGTAGATAGATGAAAATGATGAGGGAAAACATAACAGCAAATGCTTCATACATTTGAGGGAATAGATTTTTATGGGGGAAAAATAGACATTGAATACAATTTAAATTTATTACTGCAGGTTTGAGCTATGCTTACTTTGCATACTGAGAGAGATGGTAAGCACTCTACAATTTCCTGTTTTTTTTTTTTTTTTTAAGGAAAATGTCGTTTTAAAAGAAGCTCATTAAAAGGTAACCTAGTCTAGCTGGACATCAGAAAGCTCCCAGGAGCCAGAATGTTGATGATTTAAGCATAAATGAGTTAGAAATGTGTGGTTGCAATTTCATTTCAAATGAATGGGGAAAAGTGCTTCTGGCAAAGCCCATTTTGCAATTCTACTGGACCAGAACCTCTGAAATACACTCTGAGGCACAAATGACCTGGAGCAAAGCAAGGTGCTGGCCGAGGAGAGAGGACAGTGGGAGACAGTTACTTTGCTATGTGTCTTTCATTAAATTCTCTGAATGAGAGACTTATTCTGAAGATAGCTAGTTTTTTCTACCTAGCAGGAATGTGACCACAAAGAATTGTTAGTTATTTTGCAGTTCTGTGGGAAACATGTTTTGAATGGAGCTATGGAAATTGCAAATTCTTAATAGCATTACTGTAATGCATTAGTAGAGGGCCTGGTCTTAACTTCAGCCTTCTAAAAGTCAAGAGAATTAGTAACAGTTCACTTAATTTCAAGTTGGTATCTTAGACACTTTGGAAATTATTTCTACAGCCAGTTTAAGAGACTGATTTAGAGGCACTGGGAGTCTGTCAGTAATTATCCAAATTGGGAATGGAGTTTTAAAAAAAAATGTTTTCGTTTCCTGTTTTCTAAATTGATTTGAGTTTTTATGGGAGATTGAAAAGATGTGATCCTCATGAGGTTGTGAGAGTTTATCTAATTGGATTTGAATATGATTCTGATCAGGAAACATATATTTTCCCATTTGGAGGTCAGGACTGTGGAGAATTTCAGGAGATTGAGAATACACACTGATGATTTTCAACAGGCACAAAAGGATTAGTATTGAGGTTAAACCTGTTCTCCATACAGTATTTAAATGACTTCTGTGATGAAATTAGATCCCAAAGGGCATCTTAATTTGCTAATAATGGAAAGCCACTTGGAGGATCAATCCCACCCCGTTGACATTTGAAAGGATTTGGCAGGATTTGTGCAGATTAGAAATGCTAAGTATCAAGGAACGGATGCCATTCCCTCCCAGTTTCATCAAAGGGCAAAATTAAGTTCTGATATAAGAAAGCATGAGAATGTTAGTCCTGTGGTAAATGGGTGGGGAGCGAGAAGTAGAGATGAGGGTTAAACTTGAGAAATAGAAATAAAAGTATATATTATGGTATCCAATTAACTTCCTTTTGATTCCTCCAAATATAGTATGTGAGCTATTAGGATTGTAATCTGATTTGGCATTTTGAATCTATTTTTCTAAAGAAAAATTGATAAATTAACAATCTGGTATATATTTAGCACCCAATAAATATTTGCTGATGAAATGAGATGTATAGGATATATTTTAAATTTTATTTAGCTTTAGAAGACATTACAAAGTGTTCTCAGAATGATTTTTTGAAAGTCAAGTGGTATGTTGTATCAGTGAAGGGACAATTAGCTGCCATAGCCAGCAAACTCCCAAATTTCAACATAGCTAGTAGCCTCATAGAACTTTGAATCAGAAACTGGTGATTTAAAGGGGGAGCAGCTTTCCCAGTGGTTGATATAGATTGGCCAAACTTCTTTGATTTTTTTTTATTTGTTTTGACATCTCTGAGGGCCTTGGATCCTTTGCTGAGTCTCCTCCATCCAGGTGGCTAATGGGAGAGGAGTCAGTGGAGAAGTAACACCTGCTTGGTGTCCTCAACCTGTAATTGGCATACTTCACTTCTGCTCACATCCCACAAGAGTAGGTACATGGCCCAAATAAAGCAACAAAGCCTAGGGAATATTTTCCCTGGGTGGGTAAACGACTTGCCAGCAATTAAAAAACAAATAAACAAACAAACAAACACAAATCATTGGTTGACATTTGTTTGTCTCTGCCACAGTCATCCCTTTGGCCACCAAATATACATGTATATGTTTTCCCTCCACACATAGAATATATGATTCACTAAAGGGAAAACTCAAAATCAAATCCAATTTCTGTTTCCTATTCAAAGTCCAGGATTTTTCTCTCAGGGCCACATATGGCTTTTCTGACCTGGCAACTTATCATCCAAAGCATATCTTTCCCCTGAATAACTCCTAATATAAAAAGGTGGAGCAGGACCAATATAATGAAATAAAAATTCCTTTTTTTTTAAAGGAAGGAATAGGAGACACAGACTCATCACTGATCTATAACAATGATAAAGTCTTTTAGGGCAGGCATTCTAGAAGTAGAATAGCACCTATTTTTAAATTTAATATTACGTTACTTATCATTTGATGCCAGAGATAAATATCTGGATATTTTGACATTTGAAATATGACTATGAAGAAGCCAGTAGGTCTCCAGAATGCAATAAGAACTACTCCATTAGACCAAATCACTTTTCAAATTAAATTGAAACACCATGCACACACATACACACAGTCACACATACTGCATGTGCACACACACACAGAGACATTTTGATAGCACTGAAAAACAAAATAAAGGAAATCTAACTGCATCATTGGTTATTGGTCCAATTTCTAAATAAGTCACTTAGGTGGATAAAAAGGAACATGAAATTTATGACAGTGGAACCAGAAATATATGTTGTCATGATAATCTTTCTTCTTTGTTATGCTGGGTTCTTTCAAAAGGGCAAATGGGAAGCCTCTTGCTAGTTTAGTAACAGGCATTTCAACCAGAGGAATTGATACCATGGCTATTTCTGGTTCTTTGGTGCTGAATTGGCCAAGAAACTCTAGAAAGACAAACACATTTTTATATCATTTCCAACTTTCCCCTGAAATTGGTGCCAATATTATTTGATTATTTGCCCTAACAAAATGGAATAGGGATGCAGAGAGAGCCCAATGCCATTTATTTTGGGCTTTAAATCTAATGATAACTTTTCGGTTTTTTTCCCCTTTTCATGTGATTTTATGTAGCCTAATATTCACATAAATCTGTGTCCCCAGAAAGATATGCTGATTGGGTGTCAAGAAGAAATGTAGTTCAGAATTAAAATTGTGTGATAGATAATCTACAGTGTACAATAGCTACCACAAGAGAATCAAGAATTGATAAGCCTAAACTGATTTTTATTGGGAGAATAAATTCCATGCTCCTTCTGTGAAAATTGGGTCCGTGATTTGACTGAGTTGAGTCATCATCGCAGGGAAAGTCAGAGCCAACTCAACATGAACATGTCATTAGAAAAATGTCCTAAATTCCCCCCTCTGTTGTTGATTTGCTCAAAGAAATTGAGAAATTTGAATTTTTCCTGAATTAGAAAGCAGAGCAGCAGCTATCCCTCAAGGTACATACAGGTGAGTGCTTAGAACACCCGATTTTGGATAGTCTCTGTTTAAATCATGTCAAAAGTATAGGCAGAGGAGTAAGAGCAAAATGCTCTGTAGACTGGCTCATAGAAGAGCAAGTTTTATCCATGCAACTTTTCTACCAATTTCCACACCATCAGTTCTTTTGAAAGGGAGAGTCTGCGGTGGTTGCCAAAGTGTCTGATTTCTGGGGTAGGGGATGTGTCTCTTTCAATCATGGAGTCCTCCATTAATGCAAGAAAAACGGGACAGTTGAAGAAATTTACTTGGGGGCATATTTGGAGGTTGAGTGTCTTGAACATCTAGTATTACTAATGTCTGTTTCTTTCCCTAAGAGAGATACCTTATAATATGGCTTTCTGCTATTGTTATGGCAGAATACCAGGTTCCCTTCACACGTGCCAACCAACTGTTAGTTCCTACTGCCTAGTAGCTCAGTGGTTGAGCATTGACCCATGAGCCAGGAGGTCAAGGTTCAGTTCCAGGTCAGGGCACATGTCCAGCGTGGGCTCAGTCCCCAGTAGAGGGAGTGCAGGAGGCAGCGATGATTCTCTCTTATCACTGATGTTTCTGTCTCTCTCTCTCTCCCTCTCCCTTCCTCTCTCTGAAGTCAATAATTAATAAATAAATAAAATAAAATAGCAAAGATAAAGTGGGACTGGGAGACCAATTTCTCCTCTCACTGGTATTTGTACTTCCATTCTTGAAGTTCCCCCGGTGCATGTACAGAGTATTGCACACAGTATTGCATACCCTAAATAGGTTAGAAACAGTGAAAATAAAGTAAAATGTGAGTAGTTGCGGTCCACAAGTAGTCATGTGTGGCTATTGACCAACTTAATACTAAGTGCATATCCTACCTTTATAATGGGAGAAATATCAATGACTAGACTTCTAGTTTTTGAAACCTTATTTAGGAGTAATGGATTTCAATTGTCATTTTTCTTGGTCTATCACCATCCATATTCATTTCAGCATTAATTCAGGAAAAACTAAAGTTGAAATGCTGAAAGTTTAAAACCAAGAGAATCCAACCAAATGGGAAAGTATGTATATGCAAAGGGAAATATATTATTCACACACCCTGCAGTTGCCTTTTCTATTTCCTAAAACAGAGAACTTTCTAAGGAATGCAAGTTGCTAAACATTGGAACAGATAATAGAGGTGGCCGCAGACACTCTTCAGGGGGCCATTAGGCATGGATGAATTCTTCCTCAAATTTGCAGTATGATTTAGGGGCTACAATAGAGAATTGTCCAGGTCCCTCAAGCTATTTACTTGTTAAATTTGATAATATCTTAGCCACTCCACCTAAATTTGATTCAGTGTGTGTGTGTGTGTGTGTGTGTGTGTGTGTGTAGGTGCATATAGGCTGCTGGTAAAGGGATCTTATGTCAGGGCTAGCATTGCATTACAAACTGGAGTGGCATAGTCTGTGAAAGGTGGCCAGGAGCAGAAAGAAACAAGGTAACTCCCAGAACCCTTAGCACTGGCGTTTGAGACAGATCGTTAAGAGAACTATCCAGTGCAAGGAATAGAGGGACTGGAATCAGAAGACGAAGGCCAGAAAGAATGTGAGCCCTTTCAGAGCAAAGGGGAGTCTTGGGTGACCTCCATATGTGAGCATTGGGTCCATGGTACACAGATGGAGCAGGTTAGATATGTTGGAGTCCCCAGGAAAGACAAGGAACACCTTTTAAGCACCACACTGCAAAACTTTAACTGAACACAAGCCATTTCTCTACAAGTTATGTTTTCAAAGGATCTGTTCATTGTCCTGCTGGGGAAATGCAGGGGGAAATAAGACATGTGTGTCAAAGATCTTGGTGGCACAGCGAGTATGTTTAGCAGTGAATGGGGGACAAGAAACATATTAATATAAGTCCGTCAGAAGGAAAGGCAAACGTAGGACTCAAGAAAACATGTGAAAAGACAAATGGGAAGTTGAAAATATTGTTGGGTGGCCCAAAGCTAGAAGGTCATTGACACAGCCCTCTATGGTAATGAGCCTTGGGGGATAGCTCTAAAGAATATGAATTTTTCCTGTGAAGAAAGGAAGGTAGACTACAGCTCAAAATAAGCCAACCAGTGAAAGATTCAAAATAACTAATACTCAACAGTGCTTTATTGTTTATAAATGCTCTAATATATATATATATATATATATATATATATATATATATATATATATATATATTTTTTTTTTTCATTGGGAACTTTCAATTCTTGTGCCATGTAGGTAAACCAGTATCCTTATAGCGAGTTAGAGATTTAAGTGATTTGCCCAAGGCCATAGTTGACATCTGGTAGAACTGGGATTCAAGCTCAAGGCCTTTGACATATTCTTTGCTAACGTGTGTGTGTGTGTAAACACACATGATATGGACAAATTGAAAGATAGAATTCATAGTGTTTCAACTGGGATGTAGCGGCAATGGTGCCAAAAGATGCTGTTAAATAAAAAGTAAAAAAGGTTCAGCATCATTAAGAATTTTGTTGAAGTTTCACATCTAAGTTACATATAGCTTATAAGTAAAGGAACGTTGTGCCCAGATGGTAACCGCTTTAGCTGCTTGCAGACACACTGAACCCCAGGCCTCTAAATCTGGAATTGGAGATGGCCTGGCCTTGAAATAAGATGCAACTTAGAAAGAAAAGGGCACCTCTTCTTCCTTGATGCCCCATTCATAGAAACAGAAGCTCTCCATCATGGCCATGACCTGACCCCTCCTCCTGGCAGGCAGGTCCACCCATAGATAGCATGAAAGGTCATCCCTCACGTGGGTCTCTGAGCATGTACGAGTGTCTTATGCAGCATCGAAAAACAGTGTGCGGAAGTCTGGTCTGCTTGAATGTCAGAAGCTCAGAACTAAGAAAATGTTATATTTTAAAACTTGCATCAGTCAATTTTTGGCTTTTCTGTCCTTCGTATATTTTAACATTTACATTTTCTGGGGCCATTGATCATTGGTTTGAATCCCAAAGTTTGGCTTTTACACATTACATATAGAGATGGTTATATGTACAGATGCATCCTTAAGTGCCTGGTATAGAATATTTATTCTAAAAGTTTTTAATCCTTTTGATATACTACTTTTACATTTAATTATTAGCTCATATAGTTCATTTAAAAACGTAAACACAATTAAAAATTTTGTTCTCCTCTGATACACCACATACTAAGTCTAATTATCTAATTATTTAGAACAAAATAGAGTTTCCATGATTAAATACAGGTTTCAGAGAGAATGAGAAGATTCTATCAAAAGTTTACCCCAATCAAGCATAGAAGTGCTTGTAATCATTATAAACAACTCTACGCATAGTGTTATGTTCAAACAAAGGTTTGACCATTGCTCTCAGAAATGTTAAAGTTAATTTATAAACAGATGAGATAAATGAGTGCTCAGAAGTACAAAGAACGATTAACACTTGCGTATCACCTTCCAGTCTCACCATTTATAAGGTAACCAATATGTTTTTTTCACATGACCATTGAAGGCATGCTAGTTTGTTAGTTGGAGTGATCATATGAAACTATCCATCTAACCCTGAGGAAATATTTTGGATTATTGTGAATAGATATGAAACAGTTCCACTTGTTTTTCAATGGCTATGCCATGGCAAATTTATGGTGCATGAGCCTTTCATACTTAATGTAGTATTCGTATTTTTCTATTATTTTTTTTACTAGAGGCCCACTGCACAAACTCGTGCATGGGGGGGTCCAGCTGCCCGGCCCCAATTGGGGCGGATCAGGGCCGGGCCTGTCAGGAGGAAAAGATCACAGGAGGTTGGCCTGTGGGCCCTGCCCCTGATTGGGGTGGGGATCCGATTGGGGCGAGACCAGCTGGGGGGAGGGGCCGCGGGAGGTTGACTGGCCGGCCCCACACCCAGATCAGGCCGGTTCGCTGGCCACAGTGGGGGTCATAGTGACCTGTGGTTCTTGTCATTATGGCGTTCCGGTCGCTGGCTTTTTATATATATAGATTTTAATTAAAAAAAATCAATTACAGTTTATGTGCAACACTATGTTAGTTTCAGGTGTACAGGAAAGGGATTAGACATTCATAAAACTTACAAAGTGATCACCCTGATAAAACTGGTGTCCATCTGACAGCATTCATAGTTATTATAATATTATTGACTATGTTCCCTATGCTGTACTTTACATCCCATGACTGTTTTTATAACTGCCAATTTGTACATCTTAATAGCGTCATCTTTTTTACTATCTTTAATGTCAGTTTTTTAAAATAAATAAACCTATAGATATAGGTTTATTTTTTTAATGACAAGGTGCTTAAGGCTTTTAACCATAATAGCAACAACAAAACCACCATCCTCACCCATTGTTTGTATCCTACACAGGAAACTAAATTCAACTTTTTAAGTGGCTTTCTTGTTTTTGCTTTAACATTTGTATTCATTATGATTATACTACAGTCTCTTTATTCATAAAATTGGGACAGTGTCAGTAAACCACCTATTTGTGGTAGTTCTATTAAAACTTCCTTCCACTTCCTCATTCCTCATTTGGTTAATTCCATATTCATTATTTTGCTTTTTATGACCATGCAAATGTTATTTACTGTGGAATCTTTTTGATATATATATATATATATATATATATATATATATATATATATATATATATCAATTGTTTATTATTTACTCAGACAATTTCACCTAAACCTCAAAGTAAGAAGAAAAAAAAATGAAGTTGCCATTAGCAGTTCTGCCAACCAAAGGGATCAAACCTCCAACCAACCCAGCCAGGGCATGCCTCTAGTTCTTGATCACATACAGGATTCTACAGGGCAAATCAACTTGCTATTGTTAGTATATGTCTTTGTAGGCACTTAGGCTTGATCTTCCTCCACTCGGCTAAGCTATTTATCATTTATCCATTTGTTCACAATACAGTGGTAGGAAGTGTAAGAATTCCCAATATTTAGAAACAAGGTTGTTGGGGATTTTGCTTTCCTAAATCTAATTGAAGCAAGTGATCATGCCACACTCACTCCAGCCACACAGATGCCATAGGCTTGCCTCTCTAGATGATTCCTGACTGTTCCCCAGCTTTCCTGATGCTATCTTATGTCTAGTTATGAGTATGTATTTTTGGTTCTTGAGCAAAGACTCCAGATAGAAGATGGAGGTGGAACTGAATTGGCTTTTTCATATCAGGCAGTTTGAGAACCCTCAAAGAATAGAGATTCTATGCACATAAATCTAGAAATATAAAAAATATTAACTATATTACTAATCATGCTCAGTAGGTATCTACTAACTTATGAATATAATAGAAGATAAGATAATCATATTTAAAATTGTTTTAAAGATTTAAACTGCAGAATTAGTGAATTTTTACAATAACCATATATATTTACTGGTCATTCTCTGTCCAATGGAAACTGGACATTAAAAAAAGAAAACAAAAATAGGTATGATTGTTTCCATCATAGTGAGGGGCATTGGTGAATTTTTAAAAATATTATATTAAGTGTGATTTGAAACAGTATTTTTTCCTAAATTTTCAAACAAAACAATGAGAATTCGCCAAAGACTTTGCTAAGGAGATAGTGGGATTGTTGTTTATCAACCTGGTTCCTAGTCACCACTCATCTAGCCTTATTTTCATGCAACTATTCACAAACTAACACAGAACATAAGTGATACTGACTTGAGTTGTCAAAACTTGTAGTTCTCATTCTTAATTTGCTTTGTGTTCATATTTTTCTAAAGTTGGGAGTGAAAAGTAATTTTAATTAAAAGTATTTCTGCATAATAATCTCCAGACAAAACAGAAACCAAGGCATGGATACATGGAATAGACTGACAGCTGTCAGGAGGAGGTTAAAGGTCTGGATGAAAGAAGGTAAAGGGATCAAGAAAAACAAAACAAAACATATATACATAACACATAGACACAGAGAACAATGTGATAGCCAGAGGGAAAGTGGATGGGGGGTAGGTGGAGGTAGGCCCAGGAGAGGGGGTGAAGAGGGAAGGAGAAATGGGGATGGAAAGAGACTTTGCTTGCAGTTATGCAGTGTGCAGATGAGGTTTTATTGAGTTGTACACTTGAAACCTGCATGACTTTATGAACCAAAGTCACCCCAATAAATTCAATTAAACAATAAAATAATAGTATTTTTTTGATGGATGATTAATTACTTCAAAAAATAAACAGAATGAATAGTAAACAAAAACTTTTACCTTATTATGTCAACAAATTATATAAAAATATTGTCCCACAATAAAAAAAGTCATGTTGAATTTTAATGTACACAATTATATTACTAATTAATATCCAGAAGTTGGCAAAAAATAAATTATTTACAGGGCATGGTAAACTGTTTACTTGTAAATGACATTTAAAAAAATCCAGGGGAGGGGAAATTGGGGGAAGGTAGTTAAAAGAATACACATTTCCAGTTATAAGATAAATAAGTACTAGGAATATAGTGCTAACTTTAGTTAACTTTAGTTAACTCTGCTGCGTGAATTGTAGGAAAACTATTAAAAGGGTAAATCCTAAGAGTTCTTATCACAAAGAGAAAATTGTTTTCTTTTCCTCTTATTGTATTTCACACAAGATAATGGATGTTAAGGAAAACCATTGGGACAATCACTCCACAATATATGTAAACCAAGCCATCATGCTGTTTGCCTTGACAGTGAGATACTGAAAGGGCAAGGACTACGCCCTCCATCTTACCCTGGGTCCTCCATTTTTGGGCAGAGCCATGTGCTTGGCAAGGCTTCTTCCCGGAAGAAGCCTCTGCTAGCCACACCCAGGATTTCTCTGGACTAACCAATGATAATCAAGGGAAGTGCATGCCATCAATATGACCACATCCTGTGTAATGAGACACCGACTCGCGCCTGGCCAATCGGCGGGGCCCACAGTCCCCTCTCCTGCCCTTACTCCACCCCCCTATAAAACTCCTCGTCCCATCAGGCTTCGCTCTCTCGGCCACTTGGCTTGCCGTTGTGTCGGTGAGTGTGGTGGACGGGGAGCTCAAGCTAGCTTGAAATAATGGACTCTTTGCTTTTGCATCAGACTCGCTGGCTCCCTGTTGGGCTCTTGGGAATCTTGAAATCTGGGCATAACAGATACATCGATTATTTCTAAAGAAACTCAGCAAAATTCCAAATACTTAAATAAAGGACAAATTACCTTTGATGAGGTAACTTTAGCTTTTGTGATTGACTAGTCAGTCCTGGCTTCATCTTGGGCATAGTGGTGATGGGGTGTGCTGGAGAGGGGTGGGAGCCTGAGTTAAGCTTCTTTCATTACATTATTTATGTTGAATACTGAACCGTCCTACTCCATGAATACAAATACAAATAACAGACATTTTATATCTGCACAGACATACACACACATAGCTCTCAGCGGTGTTTCTAAAAGTATGGTGCACAAACAACCTGCATCAAAATAGCTGGAAAATAAACAGAATAAACACTGATTCCTAGGCTCGATCCCTGCATGACTCAGTTATAATCTCTGAGCCCCAGGCCAGGAATCTGCACTTAGACAACAACCCTGTGTGGTTCTTACCTACATTATATTTGCAAACCACCCTTGGGACAGGATAGAGGAGGATGGGGGAGCTCATCAGTAGAATTATTTTACTTGCTGAGGTTAAGAAATCCTGAGATCCTGAAACCGGTTTGGCTCAGTGGATAGAGCATCAGCCTGCGGACTGAAGGGTCCCAGATTCGATTCAGGTCAAGGGCATGTACCTGGGTAGCGGGCACATCCCCAGTGGGAGATGTGCAGGAGGCAGCTGATCGATGTTTCTCTCTCATCGATGTTTCTAACGATCTCTCTCCCTTCCTCTCTGTAAAAAATCAATAAAATATATATTTTTTTTTAAAAAAGAAAGAAATACTGAGAAAGTGAGCACACACCATGCCAATCCCTACGGTGCATCTAGACATTGTAATCTCTTCCCCATGCAGACATCATTGCCCTTCTCAGCACTGCTGTCTGCTGTAATCCAGAACCATTCACAGAGCTGTCCCTTCTCTTGTGTGTTGATTTGGGCCTATCAGCTTGGCAGATAGAGGAGTAGGCTCAGCACACAGCCACCCATGACCTACTTTGCAATCCTAGTCTTTTTGTGCCTTCACTGTTACCAATTGGGGGAATCTACAGGGGACCATTAATTTTGAGTCGGTTTACACTAGAGATGGCAAAATTAGTCTTAAAGTAGCCTGCATAATCGTATTCAGTAACAATCAGGAAGGGTGTTGTGAGCTACAAATATGTTTGCCATTCACATTTCCTGTTACACTAGCAATGGTCGTCAAACTGCGGCTTGGCAAACCAAGGCTCGCGAGCCACATGCGGCTCTTTGGCCCCTTCAGTGTGGCTCTTCCACAAAATGCTGACTTCTGCGCATGGGCCACGAAGTTTCAATCGCACTGTACGGGCGCGCCCGCACTAAAGATTTCAGGTTACCAAAAAACATGAGAAGATACATTCCTCCTTCCTTACTCTCTGCCCACACCCCCCTAATAAACAACATCCTTGAACTTGAGTTAATTTTCCTTAGAGAATTTTACTTTTCCCTCTCTTTTAGCTACAGCCTTAGGGCCTTTGCTATTGACCTTGTGAATTACTGTCTCTGAAGCATTGGGAGCTTTGGGCCTCGCTGAGAGTCTCTTTACGCCAGTCTCACACACATCCATCCTCACTAAACCTTGCTCTTCACATTTCTAGAGCGAGCGATGTCCACTCTTGTCCCAACGCCTCCTGCCTCCCTGGATTTTGCATCACGTGAGTTCATCACAACTTAGCCTCAGGGTGTGTTTCCCAGTGAAATTTAAAAATGGACAGGCCATTCAATTATTGTTAAGCAGCCTAAATTTGAACACTTGTGTAAAGAATACTTTCAAAGTTCTTCAGTATTGACAGGAGGGGTGGGGGGTAGATGGCTGTTTTATAGCAATTGAGGCAGAAGTGAGATGAATTGGGTAACATTTTTTTAAAATATACTTGACATATAACATTATATTAGTTTCAGGTGTACAACAAAATGATTTGATATTTGTATATATTGTCAAAACAATCACCACAAGAAGTCTAGTAAACATCCATCACTATAGATAGTTCAACTTTCTTTTCTTGTGATGAGAACTTTAAATATCTACTCTCAGCAAATTTCAAGCACGCAATGCAGTATCCTTAACTCTGGTTACCATGCTGTACATTATATCCCTATAACTTGTTTATTTCATTGCTAGAGGTCAGTATCTTTTGACCACCCTCATCTATTTCCCAACTCCCACCCCCCACCTCTGCAACCACCAATCTGTTTTCTGTATGAGTTCAATTTTTGGGTTTTATTTTTTAGATTCCACATATAGGTGAGAATATATGCTGCATGTCTTTCTCTGTCTGGACTTATTTCACTTAGCATAATGCACTGAAGGTCTATCCATGTGATCACAATGGCAAGATTTTTTTATGGATGAATGATTTTCTTTGTATATACTCCATGCCACATCCTCTTTATCCATTCATACATCAGTGGACACTTACGTTGTTTCCATATCTGTATGGAAATAATGCTGCAGTGAACATGGGAGTGCAGATATCTTCTCAAGTTAGTGTTTTCATTTTCTTTGGATAAATCCCCAGAATATGCTGGATCAAATAGTGGTTCTATTTTTTATTTTTTGAGAAACATGCATATAGAAACATGGATTCTATAGTGGTGAAAACAACCTACATTCCCACCAACAGTGCACACATATTCCCTTTTCTCCACATGCTTCCAAACTATTTTATTTTATAACAGCCGTTCTAACAGATGTGAGGCATCTCACTGTAGTTTGGATGTGTTTTTCCTGATGGTTAGTGATGCTGGACATCTCTTCATGTGTCTCTTGTCCAGTTGTATGTTTTCTTTGGAAAATATATATGCATATCTTCTTCCCATTTTTTTAAATCCAGTTGTTTGTGTTTCTGCTATTGAGTTTTGCTGTTGAGTTGTAAGGGATTTATATATTTTGGATATTAACCTCTTATCAGATATATGATTTTCCAGTATTTTATCTCATTTAGTAGGTTGTGGTTTTTTTTATTTTGTGGGTGATTTCTTTTGCTCTTCACAAGCTTTTTAGTTTGATGTAGTCCCACTAATTTATATTTGCTCTTATTGTCTTTGCTTTTGGAATCAAATCCAAAAACTCACCGCCAAGACCAATACCAAGGAGTTTACTGCTAATGTTTTCTTCTATTTAACATGGAAAAGTAGTTCTAATCTCCAAAAAGCAATCTTTGAAAAGTTAGGAATTAGAAAGGGGAAAATAATTCTGATTACTTATAGGGGGTATGATCACCCTCAAAAAAACTAAAACAAAACAAAATAAAGCAGAATACAAACAAATAATCTTAATTAAGAAAATAATTTAGCAATTTAGACATTAAATTTAAGGACAAAATAATAATCCATATATCATGTTATGTTAGGAAAAAGTTTACAAAAGCTAATGAAGTTAGGAGCCTAAAAAGAAATCTAATAAATATATTTGAGATTAATGTGATATAGGAAATTATAAATCTTAGTAAAAGATATAAAAGATATTAAAGGGGAGAGATAAATTGATAAATAGAAAAAATCAATATAAAAATATCACTTCACCTCAAAATGACCCATTGATTAAATTCAATTCCAACCAAAAAATCCTTAAATATTTTTATGAAACCTACAAGGTGATTCTAAATTTTTTTTTGAAAAATGAAATGCCAGGACTTAATTCTCAAAAAGAAAAATAGTTTTCCCTCCTACAATTTATCATGATCTATTTAGAATCACGGACAAGTAGGCTAATGGAAGAAAACAGAGAAACAAACCGTGCTGATATAAACTTAAAATATGATGGGATGACAATGCAGAATTACAATATGATTTGATTACATGCAGGGAGATGGGATATTTAATTATTATTCTTTGTAATCCAGGCGAAATGAGGACTACAATGTGAAAGGCAAAGCAGTAAAAATGTAGGAGGTAAATTGATGTCATATGGATAGGCCATTGTAACCAATTCCTCAAAACAATATCATAAAAGGACATGAAATAATTAACTACATTAAGGATAAGAACTTATTTTCATCAAAAGTTACCATGAAGAGAGTGAAAAAGCAAGTCAAAAACAAGGAGAAATGTTTGTCACCTGCCCATGACAAATGGTTTATATCTAGAACTTGTAAATAATCTCTCAGAGTAAATTTTTTAAAAGGCAAGCAACCCGACAGAAACGTTTAGCTAAAAGTCATCCTAGCCCTAGCCAGTTTGGCTCAGTGGATTGAGCGTCGGCCTGCAGACTGAAGGGTCCCAGGTTCGATTCCGGGCAAGGGCATATGCCCAGGTTATGGGCTCAATCCCCAGTGGTGTGTGTGTGTGTGTGTGTGTGTGTGTGTGTGTGTGTGTGTGCAGGAAGCAGCTGGTCAATGATTCTCTCTCATTGATGTTTCCGTCTCTTTCTCCCTCTCCCTTCCTGTCTGAAGTCAATAAAAACAAAAGCATTTGTGAGGTGATAGAAATACTCCCCCTTTTCCAGGCCTGACGAGACAGGATGAGGTCATCAGGGGGTGTTCTTATAAAGCTACTCTGAAAAGTGCTCAAGGAACACCCTCAGTGCCCAATGAAGCAGTGGGCAAATGGAAAAGTGGCTAAATGTATGGACTTGTGGGATGACAACAGATTTTTTAAAAAGTATAGTAGGAAGTATTATGGTGAGGTCGAGGGACAGATAAATTTACAGTCATTTCGCCCGAGTCAGGAAAAGGTTTAACCCTTCTCAGCTGGTGTGGTCTGGCTTGTACTTTACAAAAAAAAAATGTGGTGTGTAAAAATTTTTTAACTTACAGGAGAGGCAGGTTCTGCCATCAGGAAGCTACAGAAGAATTTCTTTTTTTAAATACCTGCTAAGTGTTATAAAAAAAGGGGAGGTATGTAGAAAAGTGGGTGTTTTTTTTTCATTTTTTTTTCTGCTTGGCCGTTTGTCTAAACATCTGTCTCAGTTTTCCTCATTCCACTTGTCGAAGAATTTTTCTAGCTTCTTACTAACCTGCCTCACATCTGTAATATAATACTATATATATATATATATATATATATATATATATATATATATATATATATATATATACATATATATATATATATATATCTCACTACATATTTCATTACCCCTTAGTACTTCCATGTGCATTTTCAAAAAACAAGGATACAGTCCTAGAAAGCCAAACTATTATCATCAAAATCAGAAAATGAACATTGGGATAATACCACCTTCTAAGAAGACCATTCAGCTTTGGCTGTTTGTCTTCATAAGGCCCTTACAGACTGATAGTTCTACCCAAAATCCTGTGTAGTACGTAGTTGTCAAATTTCTCTAATAACCGTCCTAGCTGGTTTGGCTCAGTGGATAGAACTTCGGCCTGCAGACTGAAAAGGGTCCCAGGTTAGATTCCAGTCAAGGGCTGTGGCTTGATCCGCAGTCGCGGGCATGCAGGAGGCAGCTGATAAATGATTCTCATCACTGATGTTTCTATTTCTCTCTCCCTCTCCCTTCCTCTCTTAAATCAATAAAAATATATTTTAAAAAATTTTCTCAAATAACCTGTGCTTTGGAAAATACTTTCAGTCATTTGCTTGATTTCTATCACCTTGCCTTTCTTGACTAGTATAGAGCAGTATTTGCAGAGTAGCTCTCAGTCTAGATTTGTGGAAAGTTCCTAAGGATCAGGTTCAGGTTATGCAGCTTGTGTAGGATGCCACCACAGCGATGCTGGCTGGTGCGATGCTGGTCCCGCTCAGGGAACCACATTGGAAGATACTCAGGGACATACCATCTCATTACATTCATGGTGAAATCACGTTTGGTCACCTATTTAAAATGGTGTCTGTAAGGTTTTTCCACTCAAATATTAACTAGGTAGACTTTTCCTTTCTCCTAAGTTTACTTATTTATTTATATCATGGTGGGCACACGAGTTCCTGTCTTATTTAATATATCACAATATTTTCAATAATTATTTATTCCGATGGTCAAATTGCCCTGTATTTGGTTTTCATACAGGTTTCCACATCCTTTTGATATGTCTGCTTTGTTCTAAGGTACAAAGCAGATGGTTATTTGTTTCATTGTAGGACCAGAGAATGAGGGGAAAGGAGGAGAGAAGGTTGGAAATGTGATCCAAATATTTCATATAGTGGAATTTTTATAACTGATCTTTTTCTGACCCAGAGCCCACACCTCCCAGTATAGATCTTGGAGCATCACTGGAGGTCTGCCTGGAAGAAGTGTCACCTCTGCAGGCATCTATTTTTATTTTCTACTGACATTTTTGCCCAACACTCTGATTTTGAGGATTTTTTTGTTTTGTTTTTGCTTTCTGTCTTCCAGAAATGTCCTGTTTTTCTCCTGTAGAGGTCTCCTAACCCACTTTTTAAATTGAAAGTTAAAAAAAAACCTGCTTTTGAGACAGGGTTACTAGTAGGCTTGGTATGTAACATTGCGTCATAACTTCACATTGACATAGCATGTTTTACCATTTACAATGGGGATCTTCACACCTGTCTTTATACAGGAACTCTGATGAAGAAAGAAATAAAAGTCATTATTCCTAAATTTAAAAAATAAAGGTTTTTGAGATGAAATATATTCATCATATTTCCAAGTTCATAAAATAAGCAAATGATGCAGCCAGGCCCTAAAACCCATGGCTTCTGACTCTGATCTCTCTGGGCTTCTGTTTTTTTATTTGTTGGCAAAGAAGGTCAGTGCATGGTCTCCACTCTGAAATCATGACTGAATAAATTCCTAACCAGCTATTTTCCACCCACGCTGGGCCTTCTTATCCTCATTTTTTTTTTTTTATAAAGAAAACCAGGGTTATCAGACATCCTTGGTAAGGCATACACATTATTACCCAAAGAGTGTGTGTTTAGTGTAGAGTGGTGTAAATGTAATAATTTGATTTCAGTATTCTCCTACATGACAAGTCAGAGAGGGGTTCATCAGGCTCTGTATCTGGCCCAGTTATTAAAGACTTGAAATGGCTCTGTGCTCAAATGTTTGCAGCAATAACCCAATGCAATGGGACTTCAGCCTGAACCGGCTGAGGTCAGTTACATGGTTCACAATCTTATAATACCAGCAGAATGCAATGAAGTTTGTTTTTAAAGATTAAAAACTATTTTATCCAAAAGGAAAAAGACACACTGGTAGTGGTTGTTCTCTGGGTGTTAAAAAATACTGTCCAAGTTTAAATGATGCTATTTATTATCAATAATTATTCACTGGTGCGTTGGGGAAGGGGAAGATGAGAGTAGTTTTTATCTCATTAGCATGTCTTCACTGGTAACTGTTTAGAATATTAGTTCTCTTTGATCTCCCGTTTGATTATAATGTGCAAAGCCGATATCATCTGTTATTATTTCCATTAATAGCTAAGTATCTCTTGTGGTTGACAAGGCAATTTGTTACTATCAAGGCTGCCTTTGTGCAGTGCAAAGAGGTTTGCACCCACTCCCCCACCCGGCCCTTGTAAAACAACAGGCGTTATCTGCTCCCGCTGCCTCCAGATGCTGCCGCCTTCACCCCGCTCTGTGAGGGCTGCAGGACAAAGACAGGGAACACCTTGGCAGGGAGATGGAGGATTGGAGGGGCGGGGGCGGGAGATGCTAATCTGGACACAATTTCTACTGCAGAAGCTTCAGCAAATTGGAGAACTAACCCCGAGCGGATTCCAATGACCTTGGTTTGCTCTCTGAGGGTTAAAGTTGGGCAAGAGAAGGGGCGATACGGCCAGGAAGGAGACAGTGCTGCTCATGTTCCTCGTGCCGCGAGCCCAGTGGGTTTTCACGTCCTGCCCTCGGATTTCAGGCTTGTGGATTTGGGTTTTGGCAGTTTATGAAGGTGAAAGATTTGCAGCTCAAGAGGCATTATTGTCAGATTTCTATATTTGTCTTGAATCTCATGTGTTTGCCATCCTCATTCCCAGAGACGGTGAGATCTTTGACAAACTCTGACACATACTCGGATCATTGTTTCTTCCTCCTCCAAAATGACTCCACCTCCGAGAATAACACCGGGCTTGGCTAATTAAGAGAGAAAAGACTGTGAGTGGAGTCAGTTGGCGAGATGACAAGTTCCTATCTTTTAAGTAGACTGGGCACATTTCAAAACACAAACTTTTTCTAATGGATTGATTTGACACCTTGACTATGACATATACCAGGAGAAGTTTCTTTCTTTTTTCTCTCTCTCTTCTAAATCTATTGGTTTACATGGCAGCTCATATTCTTGGAAGCCTCACCTGTCTTATGAATATAACCAAACTGCCTCTAACAACAGCACCGAGCGGGTGAGGGAGCTATTTAAAGTGGCAGTGTCATTTGGAGGCAGCTGTTGGAGGCAAGGCTTTGTCTGTAGATGAATGTCCTGCTGCATATGAGACTCTAAAGGCCTTTGCTGGCGATCATGGAGAGCCAGGCATTGCTGTGTTTGGATATGTTAGAAAGGACAGAGAGAAAAGAATGAATTAGTAGGTTAGAAGGTCTTGTCAGATCCTTTCTGGCCAGCGTGGCTTTATCCTCTGTCATTGGATGCTCTTTGGACCTGGAGGTTACTGAGTGCCTGGCAGAGACCCCTGGTGGTCACATGGGTAAATGCAGTTTCAGCAGGTCCGGACCCCACAAGTTACAGCTCTTTGATCCCTCCCTGATCCTGTCACAGTTGGTAGTGCATCCTGGAGGCTCGGTTAGAGCAAACTAAACCCCCTTCCCGCTGAGGGCTGGTGGTGAGAGCTCCTTTTAAGTAGAAGGGTTGGTTGCTTAGATGGCACCTGGCTGTGCTGAGAAGTGCTCACTCACCCCTTATTAGTAACAACCCAAGAAATGGGAAGCACCTGCCTTTTCCTTACTGCCCAATGGGGGGGGCGGGGTCTTCACTGGGCTTGGAGCTTTATTCATGCTTTCAGTTTATGCTGTGATTCGGGGTGACTCTTGTATTCTTTCTATTTTAAAATCAGCAGTAGGTGAACATTCCAGGACTCTAAGCATCAAGACAAGTTAAGGTGTTTGAGGGAAACTTTTTTTTATCTGTACAAAACCAGGTCACACAATATTTAGATTTTACACACATTGGTTTCAGCCACTGCAATCGTAAGGTTTGTTCTTTGTCAAACCTCCACGTTTCAAACTACCCACTTTTACTGGCTGGGGTGCCGACCAGAGATTTGTCTATGCAAAGGGCATCTCACTATCCTGACCTCTGGTATCAGCTGCCCAGATGCAGAATTGATTGGCAGCTGGAGGCTCCTTTCTGACTCCTTTCACTTTCTCTCAGGGAGGTCAGTCAGCAGATCCCTTATTTACCAAGAAACAACATTACCCACTGAGCAGGCACTGCATGTCCTATTTGTCACAAGGTTGACCTTCTGGGAAAGCGGCACCAAGTTCTTGATGTGACTCCCTTTAGATCAGTGGTTCTCAATCTTGGCTGCACATTAGAATCACCTGGGAATCTTCTTAAAATCCTGATTTCTGGGCCTCATCCTCCGGAAATTCTCTTTCTTTGTTACTAATGTTGTGGCCTCACCCCATAACAAAGAAACAGAATTTCCGGAGGATGAGGCCCAGAAATCAGGATTTTAAGAAGATTCCCAGGTGATTCTAATGTGTAGCCAAGGTTGAGAACCACTGCTTTAGATGATAGATGATAGAAATCAGCCATGATTTGTTCATTTCATTTGTCTCTTCACAAGAAAGGAAAAATCATTAACTGTGTGCTGCTGTTGGCTGATATTTTTCAGCCCATACACCAAAATTTGACCAATGTTCTTCCAGAACACAGTCTTGGGAAATAGACGCAATCATTTGAAGCACCTTTGCAGGGGTGGGCAAACTACGGCCCATTTGAAATGAATAAAACTAAAAAAAAAAAGACCGTACCCTTTTATGTAATGATGTTTACTTTGAATTTATATTAGTTCACACAAACACTCCATCCATGCTTTTGTTCCGGCCCTCCGGTCCAGTTTAAGAACCCATTGTGGCCCTCGAGTCAAAAAGTTTGCCCACCCCTGACCTTTGAAACCAAAGCTGAGAGTCTCCATGCTAGCACATATTTCCCCTCCCTCCCCCAATTCATTTCTTTCTTGAAAGAAGAGAAGAAAAAGCTACAAAATTTGGAGCCAATTAGGCTCGGGGTGATTTTTGGAGTAATAGGCTTTTGGACATGAAACATCTAACTTTTATTGGGTTGAATCCTAACCCCTGTAGGAGGTGTCAGAAAGACGGAGCAAGACTTAGGCTAATTGTTAGATGTAATTATTTTGTTGAGCTGTTCTTATTTTAAATGCATGTTCCAGAGCAACATTTAAAATCTGTTTCAGTATATAATTGGTGAAAGTTGATTGATGTAGCCTTATTGTTTATCAGTATAAAAACACTCAATTTTAGCTTTGAGATATGTACTCTTTCGCCATTAGGAACATGAAGAATACGGGCTCTTAGAAACCATCACCACTTGGAAATATGTAAAGCTGAGCTCCCCCATCTCCTTTCATCAGGCCCCGCCCGTGGAGAGCCTGAAGGAGCAGCCTGGCTGCCCTCCGAGTGCCTCGTGAACAGCCTGTGCTGAGCGCATTGCACTTGGAGTCAGTTATACGTTTGAAAACATGACCTCAGACAATGCATACACCCTCTCAAAGTTCTAGTTCCCTCAGAACCCAAACCTTAAAGGGAGACCGTAAGCATTCGATGGCATATATATGTGAAAGACTCTAGCAACATTTTTGTAAATAATCGGTACCCCGTAAATATTAGTTGAATCTGAATCTAGAATTAGGTTACGTAACATTTGGGGGGGGATAACTGATTAGAAGAGCTTTTTGGCTTTTCTTTACTTGGCAACCAAATGACATTGGTTAGCAGGCAGCAGCCTCGAAGTTTAAGAAAGCACAGAAGCTGCACGCATTGATGTGACAGCCCAGTTCTGAGAGGACGGATGCAAAATCGTAAAACACTGAAGAATAATGCATCCTGGCTAAGCTAGACCTATAGAGCCTTCCAGGAGCTCCTGTTATTAGCCAGGCTTGTCAAGAACTAATCACTAGCTTTCAAGTTTTGTAAATCCACTCTGAAGGTTCACTTTAACCTTACCATACACAAAAATGTTTGTATTGCTACCCACTGATAAGAAAACTATTAGCATTCACTAAGTAGAACCATAAATCTCTCCTTCTTGGAAGAACAATAATGCAGCCTTCCAGCTGCCATAATGAATGCCCCGTTTAATCTCTCCTTGGGAGAGTGTCCTAACTCCAGACCTCTACTGTAGTTAGACGCTCCGTGAAGAGCATGGCATTCTGGGAATAACACTGATGACAAAGGAATTATATACTCTTGCTAGAATTTAGGTCTGGGAAGCCTACAAGTTATAATTAAGCATAAAGCCTTATTTTTAAAAAGAAAATGAAAGCAAAAAATGCCTTCTGCAAGAAGGTGGAGAGTTACAATTTGTTGAGCACCTACTACAAATGACAGGGGTTAATTTTCCCCTCAACACTCCCCTCCAAGTTGTTGCTCTACCAATATTGCTGGGAGAGATTGACTTAGCCATCCAATGTCAGCAATAAAATGTAGCCTAAGCATCATAGTAATTTGAATTTACTTATCTCTGATTCCAGAGTCTAGAATATTTCGGGCTACTGGGTGCAGACCTCAGAACAGTGCCTTATTTCTTCTTTGGAGAAGTCAGGCGTCTCTGGGTAAGCAGGAGTGTATGACCTTCAGGGTAGAACATGGCTGCAACCTCATTTCTGTTTCAGAGAACATCTCTAGCACATACTGTGAAGCCCTCTCTTCACGGTTTGCTGACACACTGTCCCAGGGTTTCCATTAAAGAACAGCATCGCCGGGTTGCAATCATCGTAAACACACTTCCTCTGTGAGCTCTGCCTTCCACTGCCAATTCCCTGGATGGAAAACACCTGGTGTCCCATCTGATGGGTTGTGGCTGCACAGCTGAGTCAGGGAGCACCAATGGTGCAGGAACAAGGGAGGCTTGCTTTCTCTATGGACCAATAAGAAAGATACCATCTGACACTGAACTAAACTCCCAAGGCCCAGGCAGTTGAATAGCTCCTGTCTCCCTCCTTATTAGCTTCTTCCTCAGGAAACTAGATTTCCAACATCGTATACCATGAGTTTCTTGAGTAGATGGCAATGAATGACCTTCAATACTAAGAGGACCTGAGAAAAAGTAAAACCAACTATTCCAAGTGTGAAAATGTAACCTTCCCTAAGGCACTGTCATGTGGTGACCACTCTTACAATGACCTTTTATAGGCACTTTTCGTTCACAGGAAGTAATTCAATTCAGAGGCGATCATATTGGAATTGTTGAGCCTTAGGAAGTACTGCTTTGATGATTTCATCTGGAAAAAATTGAAGGTCACCTTAACCATAGCTTCAGTCTAGAGCAGCAATAGTATACATTTGGTGGACTTTGCCTTCTAGTTCAATGACAAGGGAAACCAAACCAAACCAAACAAAAAGCCGTAAAGAATAAAAACAAGCAAATGAAATGGCTGGAGAGTTCCAAAAGCTGAATTGAAATTGGCACCTGATAAACTTACCGACCCATCACATTAGAAGTGGCCCTCATCTCCAAGGAGAAAGGTGGTTCAGGGATTGGAACTGTCTTCCAAGGTGACTCCAGGCACGGGGAGGTGGCATCTGCTGGGTTCATTTTGTTTGACTGCCAGTTCGCACCTGGTTGAGTCAATTCGTAGAGAAATAGAAACTTTAGACAAGCGTCATGTGAGATCACTACAGTTGGTTTAATGCTTTCTTTAAGCTTTTTATGTCTAGCATGCTTGAATTCACTTGCACAAAACTTCTATGCTGTGAAAGATAGAAAAGGAAATGGAGCAATCCCAGTTCAGAGGAATTGTTCTTATAATTATTTCATTATCTCTGCAATTTTTATTTCTCTAGTGTGTGTCTCTGTGTGTGTGTGTGTGTGTGTGTGTGTGTATATATATATATATTTGAATTCCCCAAAGAAAGAAGTAATAGGGTTATCTATGCATATAAAGAGAAAATATGTGGGGTGTGTGTGTGTGTGTGTGTGTGAGAGAGAGAGAGAGAGAGAGAGAGAGAGAGAGAGAGAGAGATGGGGGGTTGGGGGGTAGGATAAACTCTTCAAATGAATTAAAAATACAATCTGTATGATGTTATCATGTGTAATAAACTATGGAAATGGTAGTTTAGTCTCAGTAGGAGTTTAACCATTTGCCTGTGTTCTACATTCCCTTAAGGCATTTAAAAAAAACAAATGAATAAAACAAGATGATTCGTTTCCTCTCTAGGAGAGAGCTGGCTAGATTCCCCAGGTTGGGACGTGAACTCTGAAAGGTCAGTGACTCCAAAGGGGCCAGGAACAGGTCCCTGTTTCAGCTTTCTTTTCAGGTCTGACCCCCGGGTCCAAGAGGGCCTTTCGTTCTGTGGCTTGTGTTTCTGCTTCTTTCCGGATATGGGACATATCGTAGAAAAAGAAGGGCACTTGGTTACCTCCTGTGTCCTGAGACTTGGTGAGCATTTTTCAAAGTAGCCATGTTATCATAAACCTAGACAACAACAAAATGTTTCCTGACTAACTCCCATCATACCAGTAGAGATTTCCGTTGAGGTTTACAGGGGCCAGAAGAATAGCAAGTGATGCTCTTCAGCAGGAGGCAGGGATGTTTTTCCAATCGACAGAGTCTATCCAATACCGGAGGCAGCATGGAAGATAGCAGCCAGCCCCATGGAGTGCTGGGAATTGCTCCTAATAGACTTGGGCTGTGGGTTGATACTCATCAGGTAGCAGCCATTATCTGATGGTGCTCTCAACCTTGAAATGCCTCTGATGTGGTGTTTTATTCTTGTTTTATTAATCCAATTAGTTAAAAACTCTGAATATTATTTCATTTGCATTTCCTCATAGAGCAAGGAAAGTCTGTGGAGTCAAACATTGACTTGATTTAGTTTAGTTCAAAATATCGCCTGAATTTATCCAGTGTTACTCTCAACTCAAACACTATTTACATTACATTTTTTATTTACATTAAGTTAATCTAAGGTATGGATGATACCGAGATTAAAGAAAAATCAATATCACTCGAGTACTTTCTCACATTGTCTGAATAATTCTAAGTGGCAAATGAGGTCTGTGATTCGAGGTAGTGGCTTCATAATAAGAATGACAAGATGAGATTAAAAATAAGTTTCCATTTACCTCCCAACCTTCTTTTATTCTGTGTCCAAACTTTATGGAAAGCTTTAAAATAATTACTAATGATTATTAAAAGTAATATTAAAGATGACAAAAAAATATGTGCTATTGTCTCTGTTCTTTTCTATCAAAATCATAAAACTGATGTTTCCATGCATGCTCATTCAGTGATATTTTTTCAGCCAGTTTAATTTACTTGGTACAAAATATTCCTGGCCTGCAATCCTGCTAATAAATGTACATATTTGCCACCATTCTCTTTTTTGCCTTTTCAAACAGATTTATTGAAGCATAATCTATAATAATAAAAGGCATAATATGCCAATTAGACCAGACGTCCATCCAGACGACCTTCCTTGCGAAGGCAGGGCTGTGAGGGAAGCCTGGGTCCTGGGTGCCAGAGGGAAGCCATGCTGGCAGCCGGGGGAAGGAAGGCTTACGCTTGCACGAATTTTGTGCATCGGGCCTCTAGTTGCTATATAAAAATTACTCAGGCTTAAACTGCATGATTTGATGTTGAGACAAACATATATGTACCCCTTCAAAAATATCACCACTATCCAGATAGTGAAATCTCTATCACTCTAAGTTTTCCTGAGCCCCTTGATAATCTTTCCCTCCTGCCTTTCTCCTTAACTCCTCGTGTCTAGGCAATTACTGATTTGCTTTCTGTTACCATAGATTTGTCGATATTTTAGAATTACTTTATATGAATGTAATCACACCTTGTGTCATCTTCCTATCCATTTGTTTTACTGCAGAGTAGTAATACATTATACAGGGTTGGACAAAAGTAGGTTTACAGTTGCTTATAGGGAAAATAATACAATAATTAATAAAATTTAAAAATAAACCCATTTTGCCCACCCTGTTTTACTCCAGCCTGTTTGTTCATTCACTTCTTATTGGATTTTTTTATTAGTATACATATTATTTTTGCCTGGTATGAATATTTTTAAAAACAGGTCTTTGTATGGATATATGATTTCATTTCTTTTGGGCACATACCTAAGATTTGAATAGTTGAATCCTGTTAGGTAAGCGATTCACTTTTTAAAGAAACTACCAAACTGTTTCCCATCAACGGTGTATGAGTTACTGTAACACCATATCCTCTGCAATGCCTGGCATGGTCAGTGTTTTAAATTCTAGATATTTTAGCAGGTGTGTATGCCATCGTGGCCTTAAAGAACATTTCTTTATTGATTACTGAGACTGCACATATTTACATGTGCTTACTTATAATCCATACAGCCAACAGCAAGCTTTGAGAGCAAAAGTCAGACACAATGTTTATCTCACAACTTTGTGGCGCTCTTTTTTTTCATATTCTTGGCCCCACAAGTCCGAGTAACTTGTCAGCCGTGAACTCTAATAGTTGGTTTTCTCTGTCCCAACCTATTTCCAAAAGGCTTTGTCTGCCTTTGTTGCTTTCCTTCTGTGTCTCATGCTATGCACCGGAAAACCTCCAAATTGGAAAAGCAGTGGAGAAATGTTTTCTCTGCTCAGAATGTTCTGCTCTGTCCGGTCCTGCTAATCCAGCTCTATCAAGTTATTCTCAGATGAAGGATTTACTGATACAAACTACTCCACCATCCCCCAGAGCAGAAATCTGTCATTCTTTCTGTGTAATGCTATTTGATCTCAGTTTTTCTGAAAGAAACCAGGTATTGTCTGCTTTTTATTTGGTTGTTGTGAGAATTAGGCCAGGACCTTGAATCTCTACACTTTATCCAGTTGCCTACTGTTTCGGAACCTAGAAGACAATGCATTCAGCCACAAGCTATTTTCAACCCTCCCCCCCCCCCAAAACTCTGGCCCCCATAGGATTCAAGGCAGGTCTGAGCAGTCTTCTGCAAGCCTCCTTTTTCTTGTGCCTCACACTGGCGATCCCTTGACTTTCTCAGCACAGAGGGTTCTACCCAAGACAGAAGCACCTTCGCTTTTAAAAATCAGCCACAAGGAATTTAGAAAGAGAGACTATTCCGTGGGGTAAGGGTTTTAATAAGAAGAAAATAACAAGTGCACCCGATTCATTTTAGAATTTTAAGCCCACGAAGCTTTATTTTCATACCTAAGGCCTTCTTCAGTGGGTTCATTTCAAAAGCATCATGAATCATGCACCTGTCAAAATCCCTCTTCTCCTTTTCCCTTCTCCTTTTCCCTCTGGATTATCTTAGTGAAGAATCTTTATTAGGAATCCAAGTGCGTGTGGTTGTGTAGATATTATACAGGAAAAGTTTCCTGCTCTTTCATAGCATGTGGTCGGAAAACAAATGTGAGCTGGTGGGTAAGGACCCATCTCCATATAAAGGAAATGGAGCGATTGGCAAGAAAATGCGACCCCAAGATCCATGCCTGTGATTAAATGAAATAATTCATTGTACTGGTAATAAATTCAGTGTTCTGGCTTCATGCTGAGAAACCGAGCAGGGCCTAGATGAGGAAGTAAATTGTCTCATTGGGGAAGGCCTCCGACTGCGCGAGACGTGGGCCTGAGTCAGCCTTGGAAATATTTTTTTATTTTTGTCTTCGTATTTCTCAGTGCTCGGTTTCCTCTGCTCCCAACCCATCTGCAGCCCCTGCCCACTTTCATATGCAAACTCAGAGCCCCCCCCCCCTTGTACAAGTTCATTATTAAGTGTGAAGAGCCGTTTGATATTAGTTCTTGAAGAGGGCTTATGTCACATTGTCCGGTGGGTGAAACCCAGGTTTTATCTCACGCAGCAGCTCCCATGAATCAAAAGAGATTACGTGGAAAGCTGAGCTGAGAGGGTTTTAATTCCTTGTTCAAGGTCAATAGAAAAGAGTGGGTAATGATTTATAACAATACCGGCTCAGGGATTAGCGTCATGTTTGCTAAGAAGTTGCCATCCCAGATTTAACCCAACCCTTGCGTTTTCCAAGTAAATAAAATGGATCCCAGAGGGTCACAGGCCGTCTCCAAGTCGTATCCTTATCAATGGTACTATGAAAACCCAAACCCATGTCCTCTTCCTCAGTTTCTCAGTAGCTCATTCTCTCATCCTTCACCTTTAAAAATAGTACGAGGGTAAAAGAAGGCGTCAACTGGTTGCAAAATCCAATCTATCCTGCTTTGCTTAGCCGATTGGTACTTAAAAACAATCGAAACCTGATTGCTCAGATTTGGATGCCAGTTTTGACACTTTCTGGCCTAGCAGTGCCAGAATTTGTCTGCAAATTGAATTTATTGTAGGAGTAAAATTCAGAGCACTTGGACCTGGGCCTGCCTTGTATTAAGTGTCCAGTACATGTTTAGCCACAATGACTAGTTTATGGCTGAAATACTACACATATTCAAGGTGATACTTTTTTCAAAATAAATGGAGTCTAAAACCAGTTGAAATAGCATCAATTTTCCCCCTAATCTGTAAGCCTTCACACACACACACTCTCCTCCTCCTCCTCCTCCTCCTCCTCCTCCTCCTCCTCATCATCATCATCAGAATCATAGAGCGGTGCTTCTCAGAATTGTGTGCTCCAAGAGCCATTTTAAAGAAATCTAATTGCCACAAACATCAAGAATCCAGCCATGGACTTAAGAAAACAAGGGATTCTATTTTAAAATAAATCTCAAACCAAAAGAGAACTTAGAGTGAGCCTTTGTATGTATGTCCATGGAGCTGACTCAGTGAGAAATCTTGCGATGGTGCTGTAAGTACCAAGTACATTCAGCGCTGTCGTCTCATTTAATTCTTGCATCAGTTCCGTGTAATATGAAATATTGTCTTTCTGAAATCACCTGCACTATCATTGGTAGTGCTGGCAGTTTAGGTCTGATCTTATAACATCAAGTATCATTAATATCCACACTGTCTTTCTAAAAGAAAATATTTTCATATTGTTTAAAATTAACAGAATTATATTATTTATTTATTTTTAATATATTTTTATTGATTTCAGAGAGAGGAAGGGAGAGGGAGAGTCAGAAATATCAGTGATGAGAGAGAATCATCGATTGGCTGCCTCCTGCATGCCTTCTACCAGGGATTGAGCCCACAACCCAGGCATGTGCCGTGGTGGGGATCAAACCCTGACCTCCTGGTTCATAGGTTGACGCTCAACCACTGAGCCACACCAGCAGGGTGATAAAGTTCTTTTATATAATTCATCACCTGTGGGCTTCATAATGATTGTCAGGATAATAGTGTGGGCATTATTTCCATCAGCACATGCAGGTAAAGTTTCTGCTGTGTTTTTTTTGTTTTGTTTTGTTTTTAACTTTCTGACCCCATGCCTTATTTCATTAGGAAGATTCTCTTTTACACTGTCATTCATTTTCAGCTTTATTATTATTTTTTTTATTAACAAGATGTAGTATTATTCTAAATAAATCAATCATCAGGTGCTTAGAAATTCCTACTGCATGTTTAATTCTGAATAATATTCAAATGGTCTAAAATTGTATTTCCCAGAGTACATTTCCAAAGAAAATTGTCACTCAGTTGCCTTGGAGAGAGAGAAAGGAAAATAAGCTATCTATCAACTTTGTAAAGATTCACAATAGTACCTTAAAAACGATGAGAAGTTTTGCAGTAGAAACCTGTTCATACTCCAGTATTTACCCCAGTGTATATATGCGTACATCAATTAGAAGTATATGTCACTTCTGTAGAGGCTCATGACTAATTTATAATAACTCAAGGACACAGTACGTGAAGGTTGGTACTACACCGTGTTTCAGAGCATCCGAAAGCCTCGTATGGCCCAAGCTCATCCATTACCTGATATGTGGCTCTTCACAATTTCAGCTCATTGAAGCTGAGAAACTCAGATAGCAATAAAGACCATTCTTCCAGAAAGGTCAACCCAAACAAGGATTTGTGTGTCTCTGTTGAATGTAACATATTATCATGTGTAGGCACCTCACTAAAGGCTAAAGTTAGCACCGATCAATTAGCAGTGTGACAACCAGGTGTTTTGAGTAAACCAATGAGCTATGTTGCAAGGCGGGCTTCTGTGAAGTAAGTGTTAGATAGATGCTAGTCATGGTTGTTATCATCATTATTAACTCTAAATTATTATATTATTTAGAATCTGTAAAGATGTTAACCTCATTTTATGCCATGCAGGTGTTTTGAACATTTGAGTGATTCTTATATTGCCACAAATGAAATATATTTAAAGACTTTACTGCGGCTAGATGCTTAAAGGAGCCAAGACTAAAACTTTTGCAAAATTAAAATGGATTATGACTTGCGATATGAGTATAACCCCATACCGATCAACTCTATACATTTTTCTATTACTTTGGGCATTCTAAAAGTGGAAATATAACAGAACTCTGACAGGGTGGTGTATGAGGTTCAAAATGGAAAAAAAAATTCAATGGATAACTGACTCCACAGTGACAGAATTTTGTGGAGAAGATGAGAAGCAATTATGACTATGCGAGAAATATTAATATATTTTGAAATTGTTTTCCTTCGGGGAAATGTCCTGAAATTCTATAACATGTTTTATTGTTGAGGCATTTATTAAGAAAAATATTTCCAGTGTCCTGTTCTCTGGATATTCATGCCCTGGGTTTCGCCAAGTCTTCACACGCATGCTATACATACACCAGTGACACTTTCGTCCCGGAAATGTATTGTCACCATAACTGAGCACCTGCCACAAGGCACAACATTAGACTCAGAGTGCACAGTCAAATATCCTAGAGTCAGTATATTAGCCGTTATCAGAACATGGCTCAGCAACAAAAAAATTAATCAAATGTCCTATTTCAGCTTTGAAAGCAACAGCAGGGCACAGCCGACTGCAGAACTGATTAGTTACGTATTAAATAAGAACAGTGGTGACAGTTTCAAAATATCAAATTAGCCTAACGGAGCTCCCAGAACAATGGGAAAAGCTAAGCACACGGAGGGGGCCGCGGCCATCTGTGAAAAGTAGAAGTGATACTGCTGGTACCATTTCTGCAATACTTTGGGCTTTAAGTTGCTCTGGTTGTTCTGCTTTCTGTGTTCTTCTCCTTTTGGTAAACTTACCCACTTGTTCTGAGATGATATCCAAGAAATGAAGGATCCTCAGGACCTGGTCCAAAATTCCTTCTCCATTTGGCACAGATTTGGCTACTGAGAAACTGGAGATGCACCCAATCTTGAAAGGAAAGCCATTGGGTAACATCACCAGATGATGTGATGAGCCTGTTTTTATCAGAGGAGTAAACAAAGGTTTTAAATAGAACCAATCAGCCCTGATCAGTTTGGCTCAGTGGATAGAGTGTCAGCCTGGGGACTGAAGGGTCCTGGGTTCGATTCCGGTCAAGGGCATGTACCTTGGTTGAGGGCACATCCCTAGTAGCGGGTGTGCAGGAGGCAGCTAATCGATGTTTCTCTCTCATCGATGTTTCTGACTCTCTGTCCCTCTCCCTCCCTCTCTGTAAAAAATCAATAAAATATATTAAAAAATAACAAAGAACCAATCATATATCCTACTAATGTCTTACATGTGCATTAATGGCTGACAACGAACCATCGATAACGTTGGACTGGTTGTTTCCAGAGGTTAAGGAATATGAGCTTAGTATCTGTGTAGCTAGCTGCCTTGTCTTGTGAGATGAGAATCCATCTATGTAGCATGCTGCCTGTGAACTCTGAAGTCTGAGTACTGATATTCAATTTTAAAAGGAGACTCTTTTCAAGAGAGTATACATTACTTCCTCTAGAGCAGCGTTTATCAACCTGTGGGTCGCGACCCCTTTGGCGGTCGAATGACCCTTTCACAGGGGGTCGCCTAAGACCATCCTGCATATCAGATATTTACATGACGATTCATAACAGTAGCAACATTACAGTTATGAAGTAGCAACGAAAATAATTTTATGGTTGGGTCACAACATAAGGAACTGTATTTAAAGGGCTAGAATGTTGAGAACCACTGCTTAGAGAAGTGATGGCAAACCTTTTGAGCTCGGCGTGTCAGCATTTTGAAAAACCCTAACTTAACTCTGGTGCCGTGTCACATATAGAAATTTTTTGATATTTGCAACCATAGTAAAACAAAGACATATTTTTGATATTTATTTTATATATTTAAATGCCATTTAACAAAGAAAAATCAACCAAAAAAATGAGTTTGCGTGTCACCTCTGACACGCATGTTATAGGTTCGCCATCACTGGCCTAGAGTAAGCATGTCAAACTCAGAGGCTAACATGGGCCAAATAAACGAGGCATGCTCTAGAGCAGGGGTGGGCAAACTTTTTGACTCGAGGGCCACAATGGGTTCTTAAACTGGACCAGAGGGCCGGAACAAAAGCATGGATGGAGTGTTTGTGTGAACTAATATAAATTCAAAGTAAACATCATTACATAAAAGGGTACGGTCTTTTTTTTCAATAGTTTTATTCATTTCAAATGGGCCGGATCTGGCCCGCGGGCCGTAGTTTGCCCACGGCTGCTCTAGAGCTTAGCATCTTTACACATTCGGGGCTAAATGTGTAATGACTAATGCCTCCATCTTACCCTCCCTAGTTTTCTTTGTGAGCATCATGGAGAATCAACACCTGTCTCTTGGCATCAAAGTGAGTTTGACAAGGCAAGTAAAGAAACAAACAAACAAATAAACGAAACATAAAACAACCCAACAGCCTATGAGTTAAAGAGAGAGTGTCAAGTCAATAATTCCCCTCTGTCATTCCTCCAAATGGATGCATCATTTTATGAAGAATCCATCTCCAGGTTCCCACACGCCCTGCGAGAAGTTGCGTGTCTTTCCAGAACTTTTCGTCTATGTAAGGTGTTCATTAAGGGTCTAGGTTTGGAAAATAAAGGCTGTTTATATCCCAAATTACCTTCTAGTGCAGCCCTTCTCCACAACTAATTGGCATGATTTTGGGTGTGTCTGCTCTTGAATATCTTTGACATCCATCTGCTATGAAGATGAATTAGTCATTTAGGTAGCAGTCGGCTTTCCTGGTTTAGCCAAAGTGCATTCATTCCTCTTCAGGACTGTTAAGCTGGGAATGAGCTTTCAAGCTAATGCACAGTGCAATCACTACTGCTCTGGAGATGCCAGGCACCTAAATATTTTGTATTCAGCAATGAAAAACTTCTTTCTAAAATGAGAGGCATAGAAAGAAGGAAGGAGGAGGGATGAGGGGGGAAAGTCAATAAAGACCTAGAGACTCAATTAAGAGTTTAGGTAGCCGCCAGCTTTTATTAGCTCCAACTTCGACTTAGAAGGCTGAGGTCAGAGAGTGGTCAATGTGCAGGCAGATAGGGAAGGTGGAGGAATCACGTCAGGTCTTGGATACTGGGAGCATTGTATCTCCTAAATGAGTAACAAGAGACAACTGGCCTTCATGCTGGGAAAAATCAGAGTTTATTCCAGGGAAAGGACACATTTCTCGGCAACGCTAGCCAGCCTGAGGGAATCTCCCACTGCTACATGGCATGTCAGGCTTACAATTAAAAATCTTTCAAGTGACTGTTCCCTCTCCTCATCCACACATGTCCAATCCTTAGAGAAAGAAAAGGTTTGTTGTCCATGCCTGACTTAGAAAAAGACATAACCTGAGGTCATTTGGGATTTGTGTTTAGTAACAAAGTTTGAAATAGTATCCCGTTTTTAAAGATTTTTAAATTGATTTAGAGAGAGGAAGGGAGAGGGAGAGAGGGAGAGGAACATCGATGTGAGAGTGAAACATTAACTGGCTGCCTCTTACCAGGGATTAAACCTGCAGCCCTAGCATGTGCCCTGACCAGGAATTGAACCCAGCAACCTTTTGGTTCACAGGATGATGCCCAACCAACTGAGCCACACCGGCCAAGGCAGTATCAAATTTTTAATGTGATCTTTGTTCACTAGGAAAGGACATATATACCCGGCATTGGAATTTGTCCAATGCATTGCCATACACTGTTCCAGAATGTGCGCTGAGCAACATCCTTGGGCAAACATAATAGTTGCTGTTTTAGAGCTACGTAAATGGAGGCTCAAGGGGACGAGCACCTTGAATGAAATAATCCAGCTGTTGTCACTTCATATCCCAATCTTTTGATTTTTTAAAATATTATTTTTTAAATCACAGTTTACATTCAATATTATTTCGTATTAGTTTCAGGTGTACAGCATTGCCGGGAGCCGGTCCATGCTTGCTGTTTCAAGGGACCTGGCATATATGGCATACTGTTCTTAATATGTTTGCTCACCTTCTTGGCACTATGTGTTTTAACCAAGGTCTCTGAGAAAGGTTGTTTTCCCCAGGTATGGATTTTCCCCTGAAGTTAGGGAGGGAATAAAACCCCTCAACTAAGTGCCAGGTGGGTAATTAATCCCTTTAACTACGAACAATCATGCTTAAACTACATAATCTTTTCTCCCTGGAATGGAGATAAGAAACGCCCTAACCTTTGTAATAGAGATTGATAGGATTGAATCAACTGGTATAAATACAGTTGTAACAAGACAGAAACACTCAGAACTTAGAACAGAATCAAGAAGACAGAACCTATACGGAGCCTAGAGACAGAAGAACTTCGCTGGAGAGAGCATGCCGGAGGATCCTGGAGAGGGACTGGCCTCGGAGCCTAGAGACAGAGCCTAGCGGGAGAACATGGCAAGGGGTCCTGGACTGAACCTGACTACAGAGATTGGCAGGAGAACCTGACTGGAACCTGGACACTGAACCTGACTGGAGAGCCTGGACAGAACCTGGCTGGAGAACCTAGCGAGGGAACATGGCTACAGAACCTCGCTGGAAATCCGAAGCAGAACCTCTCTGGAGATCCAGACCAGAACTTGGCTGGAGATCCGGGCTAGAGATCCTGGCTAGGCTGCTGATCAACTGAACGCTGTCTCTGTGTCCTTCCTTCTTCGCCGACTCCGTCTACGCCTTTGGGAACCCCTGGACCCGCTGGGGTTGGACCCCGGCACAGCATAGTGTCAGATTGACCACAGAAACCGTGAGATAATCATTGCTGTCGTTTTAAGCTGCTCATTTTTGTTAAGCAGCAAAGAATAAGTAAAACATACTCCCAGAACACTGACCACCAATGTTACGCCAGCAAGGCAAGATATCTAACTCCTTCTCTCCGGTAAAGTGATGACCATGAGAGAAAAGAAAATCTATCATGACTTACAGTCAGTGGGGTTTCCTAACAAAATTCTAAGATACGCCCCAAGCATTCCAAGATGAAGTCTACCTCTTGTCAAGACTTGCCTGTGCCTATAGAGCTTCTAACAACATTTTAACTGTTCACTGTTAAAGGCAGTGACAACCAAGATTAAGATAAAACAAAACTAAAAATTCTAATATAAAGGTCATAAAGCAAAGAAAATGTACAAAAGAAATTAGATGCAAGAGAGAGTGTAGAGAGCAAAAAAAAAAAAAAAAAAAAAAAAGCAAAAAACCCACTTCACCAGAATCACTAATATACCCACGAGGATACTTAAAAATGTAAAAGATAGTATAGTCATAAAATCAGAACAAATGCTATAAAAAGGAGCATTAATAGAATAAATAATCTTAGTAATGGAGAATATGAAAGATATTAAGTCTTCACAGAGGTATTAAAAATTAAGGCAACTTTTTCAGAAAACTAATAAAAAAGACAAAGTTGAAGTTATAAAAGAGGAAAAAGTTAAATTAAAGCATCAGGCTAAGATTAATAGTAATTCCAGAAAGCCAGAGAATTGAGAAAATTATCCAATTTAAAAAATAATTTGAAAGAGGCACTAAGCAACCAAAATATTAAATACCAAAAGACCCACATCATAAAAAAATTATAAAAGAAAAGCCTGTATCACAAAATATTAGGACACTATGAATAAATACAAAAACCGTAAAAATCGGAGAGAAGAAAATTATGTACAACAGGTCGAGAATCAGAATAGCGTCAGTTTTCTCACACCATCATTTAGTTCTAGTACATAATGGAGCAATTATTTGAGAATTCTCAAAGAAAATTATTGCTAACTAGAATTTCTCTCCAGAAAACACACACACACACACACACACAGTTTGTTGAGAAGGACATGCATGTGGTAAAATGTAGGCCACTTTGAAGCAGTTAAAGTGTGAGAGACGCCTATGCAAGGTTGACAGGGGGGTATGGTTTGTAGGAGATCAGTGGTACCAATATTTCAAGACCCTCTCTCATTCTAGATCCACAATCAGATTGCTTTTTCTAATCCCTCAGAATTTAGACATGGCCATCTGACTTCTTTGGCCATAACATGAAAAAGGAAGTGACATATGTTATTTCCAGGCAGAGTCACTTAGAATTGTTGCACAAAGCTCCATATTCTCTTTTCTGCAGCATTAAACCTTGATGCCTTGAACTAAAGTGGTGGAGCCTTTGTTATCCACAGTCTCCGAAGGAAGAGGATGAGTAGCGCTTTTGGACTACTCACAATGGATATGTGGAGTGGGTAGGAAGTTACAACCTGTTTGTCTTTAGACATTAAAATTTCTGAGCTATATTTCGAAGCATAACTTAGCCATCTTGCTGAATGAGGCGTGTTGTCTGTGTTACCTATGTTTAATATGGCAGATACTTTTATGTGGATGTATGATCTGAAAGTTTACCTGAAGAGGCAGAGGTAGAAAAACAAACAATAAAGATAGAAAAGAAGGAGTGGTTGAAGGAGCACAGACTAATGGAAGAATTAACCTTCAACAGGAAGAGAGCTGCCTCATCTTTTACATTAGAAGAGAGTGTGTTCAGATGGATTGTGAGTGACTATATGATAAAAATATGAGGTCAGGATTCTTTTCATAGGTTCTGTTTCCTGGTAAGTGTGAAATGAGTATTTTGGGTACATTGTTGAAATTAGTGAGGAGTGGGGATGTTGGAATGATGTATCAGGTTCGATGGGGAAAAAAGTCACTGTGTTCATTCTAGGAAAACATAATTTTATTTTTAGGAAATTAATGGTTTATGCCGGCGATCTTCAACCTTTTTCATCTCATGGCATACATAAACTAATTACTAAATTCTGCAGCACACCAATAAAACATATACATATATATATATATATATATATATATATATATATATATATATATATATAGCCAATCTGACAAAAATAGGTTTAATTTTTATTCATTTCACACCAGATGGCTATTGTGTTGGCTGTTGCATTTTTTTTACATGATAACCTAAGGGAAAAGAGGTCGATGCCCCTGACTAATAGGTAGTGCATGTTTTAAAAATTCTTGTGGCACACTAGTTGAAAAATATTGTAAGTGCTGAGAGAATGAAGGAAGGTCAAGTGGCCACATGAAAAAAATCTCAGCCTTCTGTTACAGAACAGCTTTCCAAGAGGTAGCATAAATGCCGGGGTCCAACCCAGCGGGTCCAGGGGTCCCCAAAGGTGTAAACGGAGTCGGCGAAGAAGGAAGGACAAGGAGACAGGGTTCAGTTGATCAGCAGCCTAGCCAGGATCTCCAGCCAAGTTCTGGTCTCGATCTCCAGAGAGGTTCTGCTCAGGTTCTCCAATCAGGTTCAGTCACCAGGTTCTAGTCAGGCTCTCCTGCCAATCTCCGCAGTCAGGTTCAATCCAGGATCCCCTGCCATGCTCTCTCGCCAGGCTCTGCCTCCAGGCTCCGAGGCCAGTCCCGGTTCAGGATCCTCCGGCATGCTCTCGCCAGCGAAGTTCTTCTGTCTCTAGAGAACGTTCTGTGTAGGTTCTGTGCTTAGGCTCTGTCTCTCTTGGTCCTGTCTTCCAAGCCCTGTGTCTTGCTGTCTTGTTACATCTGTATTTATACCAGTTCATTTTAATCCTGTCAATCTCTATTACAAAGGTTAGGGCGTTTCTTATCTCCATTCCAGGGAGTAAAGATTATGTAGCTTAAGCATGATTGTTCATAGTTAAAGTGATTAATTACCCGCCTGGCACTTAGTTGAGGGGTTTTATTCCCTCCCTAACTTCAGGGGAAAATCCCTACTTGGGGATTCAACCTTTCTCGGAGAGGTGACCTTGGTTAAAACACAGCGCCAAGAAGGTGAGCAAACATATTAAGAACCGTATGCCATATATGCCAGGTCCCTTGAAACAGCAAGGATGGACCGGCTCCCAGCACATAAAAATGGCTGGAAGCCTCAGTAGCATTTAGAAAGATAAACAAATATCTAAGTCTGCATGAATAAAGTGAGTGGTTAAGAAATTACTGCAAATTCTGTATCTTACTACACTTCTCCCAGCACCTGCCCCCATGGAATAAAGGCTGTCTGGTCCTCTCCATTCACCTCACTGGAGTGCCTCTCACTGGCAGATACTGAGTGGCCAGAATTACACAGGAAAGGAGATTCTGGGAAATGTAGTTTCCTGTGGCCACTCAGTAAACATCTGTAAAGAGGATCTATTGACTAAAAGACGATCAGTATGGCAAGTGTTTTGAAGATGGGCAATTTGTGGAAGCCTCCCATGTCTTTAAAGGACCTTTCTATATTTTTGTAGTTTCTTAGAGTGTAAATCCTGCTTTAGCAGGCGCAGAACATCCCTTAAAAACTACATCTCCCAGTGTCCCTTGCTGTTAGGGATGGAGTATATGCTTTGAAGTCAGACATACTTTGAGAGACTTGTTTGGAATAGAGTTAAGTGAGGAAAGAGGGGGGACACAGAGCATTTGGTTTTCCCACCCAGAATACAGCAGAAGCAGCCCAGTTCTGAGCTCAGCTGAGTTTATACACTTCTGTTTTGAAAGCTCCCTGATCATGGAAGAGGCAGCAGCTCCTTTGGTTTTCTAGGCTCACAGTGTGACCCTGGAAGTCATTCCTGAACCTCCGCCTAGAATCTGTCCTTCAACCTTACCAACAACTCAGCAATATTTCGAGACTTAGTATGCCCTGTCTACTTCAATATGGCTGTGTTTTTAGATGCCTTTAACTGAGAACATAGGCCAACATTCTGTAACTGGAGAGATTGCTGAAGGCGTTGAAAATTGCTGTGGAGATGAAAGAAGGAGATGATTAAGAAGATCTAAAGAGGTAAATGAGCTGATGTTGTATCTAGTTGTTCTGTTGACAGTGACCCCAGTCTGTGTTATTTTTTCTCTGGAAGTTCTTAGCAGCTTGGGTTATGGAGTAGAGAAGACAGATGTTTGGGTTCACCAGACTTGTCATGACTTTGCAGTTGAAGAATTAAGAACTGGATAGTTGATCCAGAGTCCCAGGCAAAGAAGTAATGGAAATGAGAATTGGAACCATATAAATGAAAGGCCACACATGCTAATATGTCTCTGGAGATGGTATTTTCTCTCTTACAACCTTTAATTTCCTTTACTTGAGAACTGAAAGCCACTCCAAAGAAAAGAATTCTTTGTCTCAATGATCAATTTAATGCCAGTTGACAACTGCTGCCCCATAGGTGTATAACATCAAGATATTTAATGTGGTTCAAATTTATTTACTGCTTAAATGTTTCATTCTTTGGTTTCTGTATTGAAATAATTGCAGGACTTTATAAAAAAAATTATCTGATCTTTCTACCTATGCAGCATCAGTGAAAGTGGGTATCATTGTTTAGAAAGTTGCTAATAGAAAATATAATTGGACTTCTGGGTTAGGAAACCCAAGAGCTAACGTCCACAAAGGAAATAAAACAAACATAAACAAACGATCACATTACATTATCACTCCCTTATTGTATTTGAACTTGAATGTTTTTCAAGAAGATATTTAAAAAGAGGAAATGTGGAAGCAAAAGAATTATCTCTAAAATACCATTTTTATAGTCATTCCCATTTCCTCCTTCCTCATTCTCTGGCTCTCCTGTATTTATACATTCACAAACATTATTACTTAGATGTTTCTAGGTGATAAAGAGTAGTGGTAAACAATAAGAAAAAGGTTTCTACCTCGGTGAGATTTGCAGTTTATGGGAGAAACTGACATTTAACAAATTATTAAATACTAAAGAGTGCTGAAAGAAAATAAAATCAGTACAAGAGAGCACATAAGCAGCATTATGCTTTGAATTTTGGAATGAAGAAGCTCTTTCTGAGAAATTTTTAGACTTGCTAAAACCTGAAAAATGAATAGGGATTACCCATTTAAAGAATGAGTATCACTTCATTCTAGATAGAGGAAACCCCATGTGAAAAGGTCCTAAGGCAAGAAATAATATTTCAGTCCCTACACAAAAGCAATAATTTGAGGAAAAATTCAAACATGTAGTATTTTGACATTATCAGAAGCCAAATTCCTGTAATTGCTGTAATACACACATACACATGTACACACACACACACACGCACGCACACACGCACACACGCACAGGCACACACATTCTTGGGCCTGCCTTGTTATGACTGCTAAGAGCTTTCTTATGCTGATACATTTGGAGAGAACAGATTTCAAAATCTCTGTTTCAGGCCCAAGAATAAATATTTTTAAAACTTTAACAAAAGAGAGGGGGGTGGTGGAGGGGAGAGGGAGACTATGCTAAGCTCTGGATCTGAGGAAACTGGATTTGCCAAGACAATGCGTTTTGCATGCGCTGTTTTGCGCCTGGCCACCTGGTGGGTAAGCTTTCATGTCTCCGTTGCTGGGTGGGAGCTGTCTGCGTGCTTGTTTCACTTCATTTCAGATCTGCCTGGCCTGGGATTAACCTTCTTTCTCCAGCCCCAGGTTTTCTAACCTGGCAATGTTGCTTCAAATGGCTACAAAGGATTTGAGAGCTTTCCTAGCCTCGCTTAAGAAAGTCCATTATGCACACACTTTGGATCTGCAGCCATGGATTAAGTTGCCAGGAGAAGTACATTGGGCTTTTAGTGTATAAACAAAAGAAATAAAAAACCCCGATATGACTGAAAAAAAGGGCGGACAAATCTAGAGGATCCATTATGAAATTACTGATGCCCATTTAGACAAACAAGGAAGCCTGTGACATCTGCCAGTGAATTATAATTGATAACAAAGGAAAATAGAAATATCACCAAGTGCCGTTGTTTCTAAAGCCAGCGGTGGGTGGGTGGGGGAGGGGGCATGAGAGGTATAGTGGGTGTGGAAGAACAGGGTGAACAAATAAACTGTGCTCAACTCAGAGACCAGGAGAGAGGCAGACTGTTCATTTTATGTAAGTCTTTGAAGAATGGTCATGGAGATGCTAATTTTGCCATTTTTGGATGCACTTAAATCAATGGAGCAAAAGCAAAACCCCACAAGGCCAGCCCAGCCTTGTGGTTTGGATAATGCCCATTGTGTGGCTCATTAACTGTGTGTCTCATTCCTCATCTGTCCCCAACCCCCACCCTGAGAGTTCCAGGGATCAGGGCTGGAGGCTCTGGCCTATGTGCAGAGGACCTGGGGCATGGTTCTTCGGAGCACAGCGTAGGGCCGGGCTGTTCACCCTGACAAACCCAGCACCTCCTTTTTATCACAGGCACTTGCAAGACCCCTTTACTCCGGTGACACACAGCCCTTCATGTGCACACACACATGCATGCTTAATCTCCAGCATAGGTGGGTGGAAGGACTTGGTGGAAAGAGGCCATATTGGCGGGGGTCGGGGGGGCGGGCGGGGGTGGGGGGGAACCACCAATACCTTGAAAGCCTGGGAAATGGTACAAAACATAAATGAGATGAAATTGCTATATAATAATGTACTGAGTATAATACACAGTCAAAAATAAAAATATAACAAAGCAATATGTATTGTAATATGTAAATGTTCAGGTGTAATGACATTAATGGCTTAAAAGGAGAAGCTGGCTTCTATACATCCAAGTGGTCTGCAAGAAATAGCTCTAAGTATGTACTAGAAAGTACATGTGTGTTGCAGGTGATTCAATGACTTCAAGCAGCATTGCTGTCGGCCACACCACTTTCCAAAACACTGAATAATTCTTTCAGAAACTTTGGAACAAAAGTAAGGGTAATATTTCTTTGATTTACATAGTAATTGTGTTCCAGGGAAATTCAATATATATTAAAACTCTGCAAGAAATCCTTTTTTATTTTTATGTAAAATTGAATTAGAGTCTAATGCCAGATGATTGTAAGTTGTTTTTCCTCCTATGCTCTATAATTATAACCCTCCATGATGAAAACTTGAGTATCTGGGAGTGAGGTGAAGGGGGAAGGTGGTCTGTGTTCATTCTGGACTTTCTCCCTGATCTCAGGACTCATTCTTCCAGGTTCCCACCCAAGTATGTTTACCTGGGGGTCTGCAAGGGCATCTCAAACTTAAACATGGAAAGTTCTCTCTCGACCTTCCTTTCCTCATCTTAGTAAAGGTCATCTTGGTGACTTAGGCCAACACTTCAGACCCTCTGGCTTCATTCTTTCTCTTTGCCCTGCATCCAGTCCACCAGAAAATCCCGTAGGCTCTGCTTCCAAAACTACCCAGATTCCAACAATTTTTCTATCACCCTGGTCCTGGAGGCTAGGAGCATTCACATACACTCTTTCAACACTCTCCTAACCTGCCCCCTTTCCTCCCCCCTGTCCCTCTAGAGAGGTATCAGAGCAGAGTAGCCAATGACCCTTTTAATCTGAATTCTGCTCAGAGTTCCTCAACATTCTCTGGGGCTCCCATCTCCCCAGAGTCCCAGTCTAAGCTCTCACCGTCTTTCCCCTGCCTCCTCCCTCACCTCTCTCATTTGACCTCCAATCTCCCTTCACCGCCATGCTCCAGCCACCAGGCCCCTGGTTGTCCCTCCAACACACCAGGCACACTGCCCCCACTGGGCTTTCCTTGCACTGTCCGAAACTCGGAACTCTGCCTGGACTGCCCTGGCCTCACTTCCTCTTCCCCTTCAGTGTTCTGCTCAGTTAATACTTCTCATTGGTACCTAGTCAGCATAAGGTGGTTGTTGTACAGCTCCAGTCACCAGATATCAGGTGTGACCAAAGAAGTTTAAATGCACCCTCCAGTCTTTCTATCCACTCTCTTACAGTTCTAAATATTTACCACAATATGCGTGCAAATACCTGCCCTAAAGAGTAAGTATCGGCTTTCCATGGCTGACAGGTGAAGTCTGAACTTCCTGGCACGACACACAAAGTGCAGGTTTGAAGATACCCATGAGATGTATGGAGTGACCTAGAGAAGGTTCTCGGCTTCATATTTTTAAGGATTAGAAGTGCAATTGTGAGGACAACAAACCAAATGGAGTCAAGCTAACTCAACTCAAAAGGGGCTGATGAACAAACTGGAATCCTGATATGTTAATTTACATGAGAAAAACATCGATTAGATGGACTGTATTATGCGCAGGTGCACCCCAGGCTCCAAGAAGAGAACGCGACTGCTTTCTGCACAGTGTATCTCCTCCCTGTCATGGAAAATGTATGAAAGAAAAATTCATAATTCAAAAATTTCACAGGAAAAAATCCAGCGTGTTGCAAAATTAATTGCACCATTGCTCTGGTGTAAAAGGATACTGACTTCCTTGGAATCAAGATCCTCCAAGACTTCCTAATCTAAACAGCTCTGCTTTTTTTTTCTGTATTGTGTATTGAATTTATGCATGGACTTTCCCTGGGAAAAAATGGAATTTTTTAGGAAAAATGAAACTCACTGAATTTCTTAGTTTGATTATAGTACCAACTATCTCGTCATTTTCTGATATGCTGATGAATTTTGGGTTCAAACATCCTCTCTCATCTGAATTGTATTGATTATAGAATGCAGTTATTTGCCTGTGATTCTTCTCTCTGTGTAATCTAATGTTTAAAAATATGTGAATTGACTTCTTAAAGAAATAGAAGTTAATATAGTTAACCATGTTACAGTCAAGCCTTAACCTTGAAAAATCAGCCCATTTAAATGCTCAAAGGTTAATGTTTACCTGCCTATTTCCAAATTCTCATTGTTCTCCCAGTTTTGGTCCACAAAATTTTTTATCTCACTTCCAGTCTCTCTCTTAATATAACTTATGTTAAGCTGCTCTATAATCTTCACTTTCGCTCAACACAAAGCCCCTGTATACTGACATGTTTGCAATCTATTTTTCTTTTGTTGGTATGCATCCTCTCTTTCACACTTTTTTATTAGTCTACCTAGAACCTAAATTCTGAAGACTTGCTGACTGAATGCAAAGTCAGGCTTGGCTACTTCCCAGCTAAATGATCATGGGCAATTTACTTGACCTGTCTCTGTCTCAGATTCTCATCCCTAAAATGGAACACTAATAATACTAATTTCCAAGGCGCTGTGAGCATTAAATTACTCACTCAGATTCCTGGCATACTAGTACAGTAAGTTCTCAATAAAATATAGGTGTTGGGATTTTTACCTGTCCTTCAAGTCCCTCATCAAATGTTGCCTTCTGTGTGAAGCCTTCTCCAAGGATAGAAGAGATAGTATTTTGATATTATCATGACTTAACAATTATATTATTGCTGTGGTGTTGAGAAAATAATGATAAAAACCTATAAAATTGACTAACCTTTAGCTAGACTGACAAAAAAGAGAGAGAAGACAGAAACAACTAAAATAATCAATGAAAATGGGGACATTATTACCAATCTTATAGAAATAAAAAGTATTATAAGAACATACTATGAATAATTGTATGCTAATAAGTGGGATAAATGAGAGGAAATGAATCAATTCCTAGAAATCCACAAATCACCAAAACTGACTCAATGATAAATAGGAAATATGAATGGATCTATAAAAAGTAAGGAGATAAATTACTAATAAAAATCTTCCCAACCAAAAATATAAGTTCAGGATCAGATTACTTAACTGGTAAATTCTACCAAACATATGAAATAGAATTAACACCAAACATTCTCAAACTCTTCCAAAAATTCAAAGGTGGAATAATACAGCCTCATTCATTACATGAGACCAATATTATCCTACTATGAAAGGCAGATAAAGACATCCCCAATAAAAATAATTATAGACAGAAGCCCCTTCTGTATAAAAACAAACAAAAAATCACAATCACAATGAAATGGTAGTGTATCAAATATAACATTATATTGACAATATTACACACCATAATAAAGTAGGGTTTATCCCAGGAATGCTAGAGAAATTCAACATTAAAAAAGTACTCCATGTAATACACTACTTTAATAGAATGAAGGGAAAAAACAGACACATGGTTATATCAATTGATGGGGAAACTGTGCTTATATAGACCCAACATTCTTTTTTTGAGAGAAACACTCACAAGACTTGGGATACAAAGAGACATCCCCAACATGATGAAGAATATTTATTTTAAAAATTCCTAACATCATACTCAATGGTAAAAGACTGAAAACTTCAAAAATACCAACTTTCACTACTGCTATTAATGCTGACTTGAAGTTTTGCCAGAACCTCAAGGCAAGAAAAAGAAATAAAAGGCATTCAAATTGGAAAGAAAGAAGTAAAACTATTTTTATTTTCAGATAACATAATCCTTTCATATAAAATATCCCTTAGTTCCTCAAGAAAGCTATTAGAACTAATAAACAAATTAACTGAAATTCTAGGGCACAGAGTAAACACAGAATATTAGTTGTCTTTCTATACACTAGCAATAAGCAACTTAATAAGGAAATTAAGAAAACAGTTTCATTTACAATAGCATTGAAAAGAATAAAATACCTAAACTTAAATTTATCCGAAGAAGTGAAAGACTTGTATAATGAAAACTACAAATATTCTAGAAAATAAAGGCATAAATAATTGAAAAGACATCTCATCATGATGGATTGAAAAAATATAATAGTCTGCTAATGTTTATGTTGCCCCAAAGTATCTGTGTAACCAATGCAAATTTCAAAGGCCTTATTTTTATAGAAATGCAAGAGCTGATCCTCAAATTTATATGAAATTTCAAAAGACTCCAATGGCACAAAACAATATTTAAAAAATAAAGCTTAGGATTTACATTTTCCAATTTAAAACTCACTACAAAGTTTTATTAACCAAAACAGGGTGGCACTGGCATAGAATAGACATGGTATAGTATTCAGAGTACAGAATTAAACTCATATATCTATAGCCAATCGCTTTTTAACAGAGAAAGAAAAGTATATAGCAAATGGTGCTGGGAGAACTGGATGGTTCCACATGCTAAAGAATGAACATGCAAATACATATTCATATATGTATACACATATATAATTACACATACACACACATATACATATTATATACATCACAACAGATAAACAACATAAATATAAGAATGAAAACCATAAAACTCTTAGAAGAAAAGATAGGGATAAATCTTCACAATTTTGAATTTGACAATAGATTTTTTTTTAGATATGACACCAAAAACATGACCAACAAAAGAAAATAATTGAATTTAATAAAAATTAAAAATATTTGTGCATCAAAGAACATTACCAACAAAGGGAAAGGACAACTTACAAAATCAGAGAAATTACTTGCAAACATATATCTGATAAGGATTTAATATTCAGAATATATAAATAATTCATACCAAAAAAACAAACAAACCACAATCAATTGAAAAAGTGGGCAAAGGAGATGAATAGACATTTCTCCAAATAAGTCATACAATTGGCCAATAAGCACGTGGAAAGATCCTCAGCATCCCTACTCATTAGAAAAATGCGATTCAAAATTGTAATGGGGAACCACTTCCCATTCATCTTGATGATGTTATAGGTTGAATTGTGTCCTATTTCAAAAATCACGTGTGCGAATATTTTGTTGAAAAATTTTGCATATCAGTTCATGAGAGATGTTTGTCTTTTGCTTTTCTTTTTTTTCTTGTGTTGCTCTTGCTTGGTCTTGATATCAGGATTATCCTGTCCTCTTAAAATGAGAGAAAAGTGGGGCTACCTGTGGGGCTCCAGTCTTGTTCCTCTGTGGTGATATGGGTAATATGGATAATTCTAACACTTTTGTTTCCAGTCTATACAAGCATAATTACCTTTTTTGATTTATCTTTACAAAGAAAAAGCTTTGGTTTTATTGATATTTTCAATTGTTTTTCTTGTTTGTTTTATTTTTATTTTTTTACTGCTATCTGACTTTCTTTTTTTTTCTTAGAAAAACAAAGTTTATTGACAGTGAATAGTCTCATAAATGTTATAATTTATATCTTTGGGATTTCTTTTTCCTCATTTGAAAATATAGAAATTAAAATACATTGTCTTCAAGATCTTATCAAGCTTACCCTTCCTTGGGAGAGAATTCGATAATATACAGATTCCACATTACTGAGGAGATTACAAACTACCTGGTATTTGGTTATTGAATTTGAAATTATATAACAATAATGGAGGATTAATAGGAAAGTAGTAGTTTCTCAGCTTTATAACTTGTATAATCCAATAAAATATTTTATAGGGCAATAAAATAAAATTTATGCTGGGTAGATTATATGTTTTATCATCAAAGAGATCCATTATTGAAATCTTTTTTTTTTTTTTTAATTAAATCTTTATTGTTCAGATTATTACATTTGTTCCTTTTTTTTCCCCCCCATAACTCCCCTCCTCCCAGTTCCCGCCCCACCCTCCGCCCTCACTCCCCACCCACTGTCCTCATCCATAGGTGCACGATTTTTGTCCAGTCTCTTCCCACATCTCCCACACCCCTTTCCCCCCCAAGAATAGTCAGTCCATTCCCTTTCTATGTCCCTGATTCTATTATAATCAACAGTTCATTCTGTTCATCAGATTATTTATTCACTTGATTCTTAGATTCACTTGTTGATAGATGCATATTTGTTGTTCATAATTTGTATCTTTACCTTTTTCTTCCTCTTCCTCTTCTTAAAGGATACCTTTCAGCATTTCATATAATCCTGGTTTGGTGGTGATGAACTCCTTTAGCTTTTCCTTATCTGTGAAGCTCTTTATCTGACCTTCAATTCTGAATGATAGCTTTGCTGGATAAAGTAATCTTGGTTGTAGGTTCTTGGTATTCATCACTTTGAATATTTCTTGCCACTCCCTTCTGGCCTGCAAAGTTTCTGTTGAGAAATCAGCTGACAGTCGTATGGGTATTCCCTTGTAGGTAACTGAGTTTCTTTCTCTTGCTGTTTTTAAGATTCTCTCTTTATCTTTTGCTCTTGGCATTTTAATGATGATGTGTCTCAGTGTGGTCCTCTTTGGATTCCTTTTGTTTGGGGTTCTCCGAGCTTCTTGGACCTGTAAGTCCATTTCTTTCACCAGGTGGGGGAAGTTTTCTGTCATTATTTCTTCAAATAGGTTTTCAATATCTTGCTCTCTCTCATCTTCTGGCACCCCTATAATTCTGATGTTGGTACGCTTGAAGCTGTCCCAGAGGCTCCTTACACTATCCTCGCATTTTTGGATTCTTTTTTCATTTTGCTTTTCCGGTTGGATGTTTTTTGCTTCCTCGCATTTCAAATCATTGACTTGATTCTTGCGCTCCTCTGGTCTGCTGTCGGGCGTCTGTATAATATTCGTTATTTCAGTCTGTGTGTGCTTAATTTCTAGTTGGTTCCCCAATATAAGATCGAGGGTCTTATTAGTTTTCGTGTAGATCTCATTAAGTTTATCGGCAGCTTCTAAACAGTTCTTGAGAGACCTTAAAAGTGTGGTTCTGAACTCTGTTTCTTCCATTGACAATTTTGTCCCGTTTCTTTGTCTCCGCATTTTGTTATGCTTCCTTGGTGCACCCCCTAGTGGTCTTTGTTCGCAGTCTTATAGATAAATCTTGATTGTTGTAGCTAATTCCAGGGAGGGTTTGACCTCCAGGCCAAGTGGCTATGAGGATCAGCTGTGTCAGCAGTGAGAGAACTTCTGTCCTCTAGGGAGGTGCTAATCTAGCCTTTGCCTGAGGCTATCCGGCAAATGCCTTTGCCTGAGGCTATCCGGCAAATGCCTCTGTGCAGGGCTTGGGCGGGGCGGGTCGCACAGGATCAACAGGGTGGGCCGGAGAGAGCAGTTATGGCGGCTCTCAGTCCTGTCCCAAGGGGCTCTGCCTCTCTGAGTCCCAGCACCCGCTGCAAAGCTGGGAGAGAAAGCTGCACTCGCTCTGACCAAAGCCAGGCAGTCCCGCTTCTCCCGTTTGAGTCTGGGTCCCTAAAGACTCGCCCGGATCTGGAGCTCAGAGTCTGCGACTCCCTCCCGATTGAAAACAACAACCGCGCCCTCCGCCACCAGCCCGCTCCGCGCACTCCGCACCTCAGAATTTGACTTCAGCACTGCGCCTCCTCTGAGTGTCCGTATGCGTTTCTCTTTCCTCCTAGTTGTAGGACTTCCACTCAGCCAGCGTTCCTGTGGTTCTGGGTGATGTCCCTTCCGTTTTTTGGTTTCACTTTTGAAGTAGTTGTTCAAAGCAGCAAACTCCGGCGTTAACCTATGCCGCCATCTTGGTTCTCCCCCATTATTGAAATCTTGACTTAATCGCTTATTGCCCATATATCTTTGAATAATTCCTCTTTATCTATACATTGTATAGACTTGGGACTATAGCACCTGTATAAGAAACCCAGAAGTATAATTTGAGTTGTCTCTTCTAGTTTTGCAAGGTAGAAGCTTAGATGATTTATTTGAAAACATTTTAAAAAATATTTGAGTGCTATAAGTTTCTCCCTGAGCACAGCTTTACCACCAACCCACAAATAATTTACGTTGTATATTTTTCAATAAAGCCCAAATATATCCTCTCTTCAGACTCTAAGATTTCATTTTTGAATTCAGTCTTAGACTCTTGAGGCGTCATCTTTGAGCCATTGAATCTTTGTGTGTTTTTAAAGATTCTTTAACTTTTAACCTGTCTATATCATCATATTTAAAGGTAAGGTTTTTGTAGACATGTTGTTGTTTTGTCTGTTTTTAAAAAAATGAAATATGGCAATCTATTTTTTTCTGAGTTGTGGTCAGACTATTTGCATTTAACATAATTATAGCTAATGATTAAATTTAGTTCTACCATACAATTATTAGCTTTCATTTTGCCCTTTTTTCCTCCTGTCTGTTCTTTGTTTACTCTATTTTATTGTTGTTTTAAATATTCAGCCATGAGAAAGTATGAAATCTTGCCATTTGCAAAACCAGGGATGGAACTTGAGGGGATTATGCTAAGTGAGACAAGTCAGACATTGAAATACAAAAACTTTATGGTAGAAACAGAGAACAGAATGCTGGTTACCAGGGTCTCAGGGTTGGGGAATTGGGGAAATGTTGGTCAATAACACTGCACTTAGGAGATTTCTGATTTCTGAAGATCTAATGTACACCATGGTTGTTATAGTCACCAATACCCTATTACATATTTCAAGGTTGCTAAGACACTAGAACTTTCTAATGTCTTCATCACAAGAAAAAAAGAAATGATAATTATGTGACACGATGGCGGTGTTAGCTAATGCTAAGGCAGTAATCATACGCCATATCTTCATGTATCAAATCAACATATTACACACCTTAAACTTACACAATATTGTATGTTGATTACACTTCACTTAAAAAAGATGTGAGATTCTTTATGGAAGAAAGACAAGGCTGTTTATAAGGGAACTATATTCACTTTCTTAAAGTTGGAATTAGTGCAGAGTGTAAAAAACCATTGGTCAGAACACAGATAAAGGACAAGCATGTGAAGAGAGTCCTGGTAGCAGAGGGGACATAGAGTTCTCCTGAAGGGATCTGGACTCAGATGTGGCCTCTCCATTTAGCCATTTCACCTCTTTGTGCCACCATTCCTAACCCTGAGAAATGAAGGCATTGATCTCCTTGGTATTCTTTAGTACCAGTGTTTCAAGAATGGCTGGATCACAAGTGTGACACAACATTGCATTTACTTAATTCATTTAAAAATATATATATTTATTGAGTTCAGAGAGGAAGGGAGAGGGAGAGGGAGCGGGAGAGAGAAACATCAATGATGAGAGAGAATCATTGATCAGCTGCCTTCCACACCCCTCCCCCCACCCCTCCAACTGGGTATCAAGCCCACAACCCAGGCATGTGCCCTGACCAGAATTGAACTGTGACCTCCTGGTTCATAGATGGATGCTCAACCACTGAGCCACACCAGTCGGGCACCCTTTACTTTATTCTTTTTTAAAAAATATATATATTTTATTGATTTTTTTTACAGAGAGGAAGGAAGAGGGATAGAGAGTTAGAAACATCGATAAGAGAGAAACATCGATCAGCTGCCTCCTGCACACCCCCTACTGGGGATGTGCCCACAACCAAGGTACATGCCCTTGACCGGAATCCAACCCGGGACCCTTCAGTCCGCAGGCCAACGCTCTATCCACTGAGCCAAACTGGTTATGGCTACTTTATTCTTATTTTAATAGAATGCAAACGTCATGAAAGCAAGAAATATGTCTATCTTCACTGCTTTTCATCTTATGCCTAGAACAGAAATAAATTCTGAGTGCAAGCATGAATGAATGTATCTGACCTCCTTGAAAATGGCAGCCATGCCGTATTCATTCACCTGCCTCCCTCACATCTCTTAACAGCATTGTTCGTTTATGCTAAGGGCTCATTCATTTTCTTCTGAATTCTAAATTTGAGTGCTAATGTCAAATTTAGATTTTATTTCTTTTTCTTCAACTGTCATATTATCTGGTTCACTGGCCCTTTGATTTGCATGGATAATTGGGGAAGTGATTTGTCAGAAAAATGTCTTAACTCCTCAACTCCACCGCAGGAGTTTATACATCACAAAATGCATGCCGTTGTCACTGGCGGTGCTACATTTACTGTTTCACTGATGTTGCATCATTACAGGCCTACAGTCACTAGCAGAGACACTCAAACTGGCTGCTCTTCACTCTCAGGTACCTCCTCAGACCAATTCAACACAATCATGTCGGGGTAAAGAGCGATCTTTTGAATATCTTCAGGTTATAATAATGTTCCACCGCAATTGAGAACTGTGTATGTGTTCCAGACATGATATTGCTTTCATAACATTGTGCTTGTCTTTGGCTTGGCCCTGGGCTAAATCTAATCTTTGTGTTCACGTTGAAGTGATTCTGCCACAAGTGCAGCGGCCAGCAGCTTCATTAGCAAATAACAAAGGGTACCCTCTACGTGTGTTGGCAGCTTCAGACCAGCTCTTCCAAGATTTAGCTGTTTGTTCTAAGCATTTGCTCAAACTCATGTACTCAGTGGCGATCCATAATCAAAGGACTGCAGCACTGGGCCAGGCAACATGGAGGGGAAAACTGGGCCTGGAGGGTTTGGTGAGGCATCGAACAAGAGTCTGTAGTAATCTCTAAAAGCCTTGCTCTGGCCTGGCCGCCATGGCTCAGTGGTTTGAGTGTTGGCCTATGAACCAGGAGGTCACAGTTCGATTCCCAGTCAGGGCATGTGTCCGGGTTGTGGGCTCAATTCCTGGAGTGGGACATGTGGGGGGCAGCCTATCAGTGATTCTCTCTCATCATTGATATTTCCCTCTCTCTCTTTCTCTCTCTGAAATCAATAAAAAATATATTAAAAAAATAAAAGCTTTGCTCTGCCTTATTTGGAGGACAGAGAACAAAGAGCCGTTAGATAATTTTAGCAGACAGAACATTGATCATCGGTACACAGTCACTTCACTTTGCATTCCCTGCAGTCCCAGAAACATTGGGCTAGGGCAATGGTCGGCAAACCACGGCTCGCGAGCTACATGTGGCTCTTTGGCCCCTTGAGTGTGGCTCTTCCACAAAATACCAAGTGTGGGTGCTCATGTACAGTGTGAAGTTGACTTAAAACTTTAAGTAAAGTTTAAGTTAAGAGGATTGAGAAAGGTATGTTGAGATGGTTTGGACATATAGAGAGGATGAATGAAAGGAGATAGACGAAACAAGTATACAAGACGAGTGTGGATGAGAAAGTTGAAAGGGGTCGACCTCAGCGAATGTACCTCAATCAGATTGAGGACATTTTTAGCAAAGGCCACCTTAGGAGCACCCTAATTAAGTTAATAACATTGTACCTACCTATATGGTTTAAGTTTAAAAATTTGGCTCTCAATAGAAATTTCAATCGTTGTACTGTTGATATTTGGCTCTGTTGACTAATGAGTTTGCCGACCACTGGGCTAGGGTCAGCGAGTGAGCCCAAAGGTGTGGGCAGACACCAAAGGGATGTCAGACAAGCTTTCCAACGGAGAATACCACGAATGCTATAAAGGCATCACCATCGCCAAATCAACCACTCTGGACGATAAATTGCTTCCTAGGACTTCCAACCATGCACAGGCTTAGTTCTAACAGGTGGTCTCAGGTGGACATCAGAGCCTTGAAGTGCTAATGCCTTCTACCTCTTTCTCTTCCTTTTCTTCTCTCTTTTCCCCACATTTCAGTGTGAAGATCCAGTTCTCTGAAACTTGAAGGAAAACCCTGCCATGCCTCGGAGGCCTCTCCCCACCTTATCTACAAGCCTGAAGGAGCCGAAGAGGGAACTGGTAGGTGGCCTGTAGTGTGAGGCCAGATGGGGAGGGGTTGGAGCTGAGGTCACTCCTCCGGGGGCAGTGCCAGCACATCCCAGGCCTCCCTCATGACACTGCTTGGGATTCAAAAATTGTAGATGGTGGGTATCCATTTGCTCTAAGAGAGCATCTTGCTTTCGTTCCCCACCCCCACCCTCTGCCTCTCATCTGGACACACACACACACACACACACACACACACACACACACACAACAAAGTGCTTCAAAAGTCTATCTGAAAACCTTCGTAAAAGGAAGCCCCTTGAACCTACTACTGATGTTTTTCCTGAAGCGTCGACTGAGCCCCTTTTATTTTAATGAAGCCGGGCAGTCTTCAACACCCCAAGCCCCTCCTTGTTTCCTTAGCCCAGTCACTCCTCTAGGTGTCCCCACCTCTCCCCCCATCCTGTGCTCTTTTCATTTCCATCATAGGCGTAAGTTACATTGGTGTTTCCACCAGCAGCAGCCATATCTGGTGGAATAAGAGGCAACGAGGAGATAGATTTGTCCGGATAGAGATTCCTCCTGGAGCCCCAGAAGGTAAGCTCTGGATTCCTACTTTGTGTAAAACGGCTGTGTTGTTGTGTTGGCTTTCCCGCGAGAGCACTTTACTGGGTCAGCAACCTGAGAGAAATGTCTGGGTGTTTGAATAAGATTTGTTTCTGGGTAAATATGCAGCCTGGTGATAGGCTAGCGGCATCCTTTGCTTGTTTATTTTGCTTTGTTTTGCGTTGTATTTCTGTTCAAATGCCAGTGATGGCTGGCATATCCTGCCAACGGCCTGGGTGTTGACACCTTCAAGCAGACTTTTAGTGTTCATGCCACAGCCGTGTCCCCAGAGTGGCGAGGCCTGAGGAAAATGAGACATTAAAAACCAAGTAAACAAACAAAAACACCCAAGAGAGTGAAGATGTTTTCTAAACTCTGAATCATGGATGAAAGTGTTTTCTGATCCTCCTTTAAAGACCCTCTGAGAAAGTTTTCTTCTTCCTTCCTTCTTTCCAAAATCGCATTGCAGTTGAAGTTTTAAGGCACTTTGATGGGAAATACATGTCATAACTGCCGTATGTTTTGACAGTTTTGAGTTGGTTTTCTGCAAAGATATAAAATGCTTTGGTTTATTTCATGAAAGCCTCTGTATGCATGTGTGCCCATGTATAAATATATATGTGTGTATGTAAACAGGCATATGTTTATATGCATGCATGTATGTATGGCTGTGTACATATGTATATATATGTGCCTATTATGTGTATATGCCTATTATACATAACATATATTTATATATGCAGTTTTCTTATTAAAATAATTTAGTCTTGTTATAGAAACAAGAGCAAGCAAAAGAAAAAATAAAACTCTTGGCTCAGTTGCAATATTGGTGTATTTCATTCCAGGATCCAATGATTAAGTCTCTCTTTTTACTTAACATTATAGACTAAGAAAACTACTTTATTTCGGGTCTTTTTCAGTGAAGTGCCAAGTCTTAGGCTGAGCTCTGAGATTAGGACTGGAGTCTCTTTCTGCAACTACAGCCGAGCCATGGAACCCCGGGGACATACATCTCTGTAGGTGACACCTCTTGAGAGCAGCTGACCCCCCTTTTCATGATGAGCCCCATAAATATTAAAGGGAAAGGGCTTGCGTTTTATCTCCTAAGTACTTTTCAACAGAGGACGTGGTTAAGGGCACCACATTAGGAACTCAGGGGAAACATTTCAGAGCAGTGGGCACCCACCTGATTGAAAGGAAAGCTTTGAAAATCAGGCCTCTCTGTAGCACCAGGCTAATCTCTCTCACACAGACAAGACACGTGGGTGAAGCCTGCGCAGGAATTATTGCAGGTCGGTGTGCCCGATGCAGAACTGCTCTGGCCGTTCCTGCATGTGGCAGGATACGGAGGTGCATTCATTATTCCCATTTGAATGAGGAACCTTCTCTCTCCTAGGAGCTGACAATCGATTCTTCTCTTTCCCCCCATTTTGGCTCCATTGCAGGATGTTTGTTGTTTGTTTGTTTTTCTGGATTGTATCAGGTGAGAACAGAGAGGAGATGAAAAGCCCCTGGAGCATTTTTTAAAAAATCTTTATTGTTGAAAGTGTTACATAGTTCTTCCTCTTTTCCTCCATTAACCTCTTCCAGCCTGCTCCCATCTCCTCCCTCCCCACAGGCCCTCACCACCCCATTGTCTGTGTCCACTGGATATGCGGATATGCATATATGCATACAAGTCAGTTCCTTGGGCGATCTCTTCCCAGCCCCTGTCCCTTGCCTTCCCTCTGAGGTTTGGTGAGTTTCCAGACACTCTGGCTGCTTGGTCTCACTGTGCAGACGGGATGAGCTGTGTTAGCCCCTCTAACTCTAACTCGTGGTGAGATGCTTTTCCCTCTCAGCCTTTTGGTGGTGGTGAGGGCAACTCTGAGTGTCCCGTACCAGCTCTGGGCTCCTAGTGCTCAGCCTTGGCCTCTGGCTGCCTCCTGTGTGTCCCTCGTGCTTCCTGGGCCCCTGTCCTCTGACACTCTTGGTGGACTACCCTCAGGCCCGCTCTTTGGCCATGAAGCCAGGGCACTCACAGGCCTGCTCAGATTGGCCTCATGCTCTGTAGTCACCATCTTGAAACTCTTAATACTTTTCTCTTTGATTCTGTGCTGTGAAGTGAAGTAGCTGGGACAACAGAGGGTGTACCAGGATATGGCGCTCTGGTTCCTGATTTGCTGCCCCAGCTGCCTCTGTGTCTCCAGTTTAGGTTCTCAGCTGTCTGCTACCGTTCACTTGGTTCTCCTGGCCTAGTGACTCCTGCCACTCTCTGCTCTCCAGGTCAGGTGAGGGGAGGCCCAGTGTCAGCCTTGCCGTCTGCCCCAGTGGACGCTTGCATGTGGACGTGGAGAGTGACAGGATTAGACATATACTAACAATCTTTGGGGATGGAACAAGGTGGTAGCCATCCTGCACTGGGCTTATAATACCATGAGTTTTTGGCAACTCATTGAAGGGATTGGGATGGGGTCTCATAGTATCCTGAAGTCAGGTCAAGATGACAGTCCCTTGGGAGTCATCCTCTGCCCTCTGCTATGAGTTGGGGCAGCAACCTTAGGGAAGGGAGGTTGACTTCCCTGCATTTTTTATTAGCTTCACGAATTATGTAGTCAGCCCTGGTTATCTGGCATCCATAACCCTCTTCCTGACTCTGACCATGGCTGCAAGAGTGAGTCTGATTTGCCCAAATGTAATCCCATTTCTCTTGCCATGAGTATGGGTTCAAGTATATATAATGCCTAATATGCAGATTGTCCCCTCCAGAGTTCGACCGGGAGACTGGGAGTTCGATTGCTCACTATGACATGTGCTGACCACCAAGGGGTGGCATGGAATGAAGGAAGGCCCAGCTGGCAGCCCTGATCGCCAGCCAGGCTTAGGGACTTTACCCGTGTACGAATTTCATGCACTGGGCCTCTAGTAGATTTATAACACAATTACGACCACAAGAACTTAAGAGAATGTCTCTTAAGAAATTTTAGAGGATTATTTTTAGACACAGCCACATAAAGGAGTGACTTCTCTATTCTCTTCCCTTGGATGTTGTCGGATTCAAATATTAGGTCTGGGCGTAATGCAGCCACAATGATGATAGCTGGAGACAAAAATATTCCTAGCGAGGGCTGAGCTGAGAGATGCAAAGAACCTGGCTTTTTGAGTGTGATGTGGAATTGCTTAACTTCCCCTACATTTGGACTACTGTTATTTAAGACATATTGAATTGGGGTTTCTTTCACTTACAGTTAAATTTAACCTTTCTCTTTCCCTTTGACTTCTATTTTTAATCAGTCAATGTCATTTTCCTGTTGTAACATGAGTTCTCAATTAGACTTCTAGAAAGTTATATGAGACATGCAATGCCTGTTTTTGTTTTTGTTTCTCTAACTGGACTAGTTGGCAGTCTCACCATAAAAGCAGTAGAAAACACACCTGGAAAAGATGAAAATACATACTTCTCAAGTAAATATGTCAGTCAATTTTCTTATACCTCTTCCTTTCTTGTTTATGTAAGCCAACATAAATATAAACCCAAATGTGTGCTTTTTCTGACACCAAACTTAGACCACCTAAAAAGAAATTCTAAGGAGAAAGAAGACGATAGTTTGTGAGTTGATACATACAAGTTCTCTCTAGGTGGATTCTGTGCATATTCGAGGAAGGTGATTGAGACTGAGCAGGTGATACATAGGGACATGGTCTGCCTCATTTACTTCTCTCTTTTTAAAACTCTTTACATGTTTTTCTCTCCCTACGAAGCATGACATCATTGAAGGCAGACATAATGCCTTATTCATCTTGGTAACTCCAGAGACCAAGAGAACTTAGTGCACAGAAAGCATCTAGTAATGATTTGTTGGCTAAATGGATAAATTAATGGATCAATAACTGAAACAGCAAATGGATGAACACATTGCATTTACTGTCTGTACATTATGATTTAACATTTTATAACATAATGCCATTTTCTACTGCTAAGCTGTAGCTCTCCAATAAATTTTAAGTTCTTTGAGGGAATGGCTTGAGTTTCAAAGGATTTAGAGAGTTTGAAGGAAAACTGTAAAAGATTTGTTTGGAAGTGGCAATGAGGAGCAAGACAATTACCTACTCCAATCATCTGGTCCAGAGACTTGTTTTATTTGAGGGAGAAATAAAGAAAAAATAAATAAGAACCTTCATTAGGAATAAGAGGTAAAGAGAGCGTTTAAGGAGAGGTTGAGGATATTGGAATTTCCCAGTGAAAATCTACACATTTCATAATGAATGTAATTTGGGAAATGAGATTTTTTAGGTGATATTATACTCATCAAAGTTTTTCAGTATCTAATTAATCGCTAAATTATTTGAAATAAAAGTTAGAGAAAGGGAAATCAGAGAAGTAAATAAACAGTATTGAGGTCAACACTATTTTATTACATAAGCCAATACTGTGATTGTATTTTATTTTTTCTTTTCAAAACTCATTTGTGTGTTTATACTCGTGTGTATGTTTGTGCATCCATGGCCGTGTCTTTGTTTTTTAAAAGCTCTTAAAAATTGAAATAATCACATATGGATGCCTACGCATTTAGGAATGTGCAGTCCAGGTCGCAATCTGTGGCTTGCAGTGTAGTTCAGGGTCATCAGTGCTCCTGATGATGTATATAGGCAATTATGAGTATTGCAAGGTGAGGGCACAAAAAAGGAAATGTGAATCAGCATACAATTTCTAGCTTTGTCGGTTATGCAATTGATTTTCTTTAAAAAGCTAAGTAAAATTTATTAATGGTACTTTCTAAGTCATAGATGCACTCTGTTGTTTGTCTAGACCAGGGGTGGGCAAACTTTTTGACTCGAGGGCCACAATGGGTTCTTAAACTGGACTGGAGGGCTGGAACAAAAGCATGGATGGAGTGTTTGTGTGAACTAATATAAATTCAAAGTAAACATCATTACATAAAAGGGTACGGTCTTTTTTTTCCAATAGTTTTATTCATTTCAAACGTGCTGGATCCGGCCCGTGGGCCGTAGTTTGCCCACGGCTGCTCTAGACTGATGCATAATGTTTGAATCGATTGTTAAAAATTCAGATTCTAATTTAATAGGTGTGAGATAGGACATGACATTTTACATTTTTATTCAGCTACCATGTGATGACAGAACTACTGACCTATGGGTCATGTTTACGTAACAAGAATCCTGTGGGAACGTTTGTAGGAAGGCTTGCTTTAAGACACTTCCTTAGTGTTCTCCAGGAGATTTTCTTAAAATTACATTTTCTTACTTCTTCCAGGACCTCATTAACTTTACAGAAAGGAATTTCTTGTATCTAAACTTAGGTTTTCAAACTGTAGTAACTCATATTTCCCCCTTGTATTTCTTAGTGAAGAACGGCTGATGGCTGATTCTCTTTATCTTCTTAGTTTAGTTGAGGATTGTCATGATACTACCCTACTCTGCCCTCTGCTCTGCCCAGTTTATATACCTCAAGCTTTCTTTCTCTCTCTCTCACCTTTCATTTCCCCTTCCCTCCCTCCCTCCCTTCCTTCCTTCCTCCCTCCCTTCCTTCCTTCCTTCCTTCCTTCCTTCCTTCCTTCCTTCCTTCCTTCCTTCCTTCCTTCTTCCCTCCCTCCCTCCCTCTCTCCCTTCCTTCCTTCCTTCCTTCCTTCCTTCCTTCCTTCCTTCCTTCCTTCCCTCTCTCCCTCCTTCCTTCCTTCCTTCCTTCCTTCCTTCCTTCCTTCCTTCCTTCCTTCCTTCCTTCCTTCCTTCATTCATTCCTTCCAAGCTTAGTACATTTCCAAGTTGATTTGGAGATATTTCTTGAAATACTTTCTTCAAATTTCCCAAATCGGTTGTTTTTTCACTGTTTATCTCTTGCCTGTCTTGGATTCAGGACTTTCCACCATTGAGGAGATTCCCTGGTGGACAAAATCACAATTATGCATCCCCAAGCTCCCACTATTTAGGGACATAAACATAGAAAGACGTGGAGTTTCTTTATTTATTAAGGACACTGGGAAAATGCCAACATGGGGATGCACTGTGGTAGCATTCTCCAGATGTTGAAAAATCTGGCTTGGTGTCGGAGCTGCTGGTAACTATTTTCTTTCCTAATGTAGTCACAGCACCTAAAGGGAATCTTGGGTCCCCAAGCATGAAAGATGCAAAGAAGTGGTGAATTGAAAGGTCCCTGTGGGTGCAAGTGTATGTTGACTGACTGTGACTGTAACGGTGACATTCATTTTCTGCCTCCTGCCAGTGCTAAAATCATTGTTAGACAGAAGAGCAGAAGTTAATTGCCTCAGGGAAAAGGTCCCTGTTTTAATTGTCACGTTAAAGTTCACATCCATTAAAGCTTTGAGCTTAGGTTTATCTTAGCAGCTGGGCTCAGAGGAGCCATGGAATCTCATGTCTGCATCTAATGACTCTTCTCCAGAGAAATTTTCCACTTCCGTGGAGACCGGAATGGAACAATGTTTAGCTTAAACTATAGATTGGAAAGCCTCAGCAGGCCCAGGGAGCCTGGAGAAAGTAGGAAACTGGATGTTGTCAGAGGAGGGGAGGTTTGGGTGGGATATACCAAGAAGGATTCGCCCCCAGGTTGTGGAGATTCAGGTGGGCTCAGGTGATTGATAAAGATGGTTCTGATTTATGTTATCAACTCACTGCAATGGTTCTGTTAGCAATGACATGCAGCTTAGAAAAGAAATCACTGAGGAACGCCAACACTTGGTTGATGGACTAGAGAGCAGGAAGCTGCTGATAAGATTAATAACTTGGGAGTGGTAGCGAAATCTGATCGTTTTATGAGCACCTAGCATACCAATGCAGTTACCTACTGCCTTCCCTACAATCTATATCCTTCCTTCTTTACTTCAGTCTGGCATTTACCAGGCAAATCTGTAGAGTTACTAAAAGTGCTGCCTGATAGCCTGGACTCCAATTATGAGCTCAAGTTAATTATTTAGTAGCACCATGTGATCTTGGACAAATCATATAGTATCTTTGAGCCTCAGTTTCCTCATTTGTCAAGTCAAAACATCTATTTTGCAACTCAAAAATTATTGAAACTATTTTGGGGGGGGCAGGTACTAAATAAAACGTTGCGTGTAAATCAATTTTTAACACCAAGTAGATGGCAGGCCCTCAACATTTTTGGGAACCCGATACAACTCTACCTGACATAGCATCCTAGTTCATTTGCTCTGAGTTTTCCTAATCTGGAGTCCTTTAACTGTGTCCTGCTTGAGATTTTTATATTTAGTCCTACGTGTGTAAGAGATTTGTCTACTAAATGAGAAAGTCAAAGCCTTAAGGAATGGTATTATCTTCTCTCTTCCTTCAAACTTCCTGCAGAGACCTAGATAGTTGTGTTCAGTTCAATTCAGTTTATATTTATTGGGCCCCTGCCAATCCTGGCATCCTACTGGTCCCTGTGAATGGCACAAGAGTGAATAGGACATAGGCTCTGTCACAAGAACATGTAGTGATTTGTTAGAGAAGACTGTGGTCAACATCATCGAAAAGATGAGTTTAATATCCAGTGAGGGTCATGAGGAAGAAATAGAACTAATTTCTTTTCATTAGATTCTACTGTGCCTTAAAGGAAAGAGGTGCTTCTGTTGCAACCTCTTGTCCTTCTGGAAGAGGTAAAGGGCAATACTGAATTGCTGGTAGTCAAGAGTGAAACCAGCCCACAGTGTTGGGTCCTGGCTCCTGTTTCATCCCAGCATGGAAAGGGTACTGGGCAGACACTTAGTCCACACTCCTATTCCCATGCAAGGCATTGACTCTTTCAACACAAGCAGTTGTCATTGGATTGTACACTTCCTTGCAACTTCTCACACTCAGGTGTGGTTCAAGGTCAATTTCTTCTCATGCAGTGGACGGTTACCTGTTATCACCCTTCTAACTCGGAGGAACTGACTTTCACTTTTTAATGTAGCTCCTCACAACTCTCTTTTGCTTAATCTTTTTAAAAAGAATCCGTTCTCATTTCTGCTCATTATTCATCTTGGAGTATCTTCCATCAACCCGCTCAGCTCATCCAAATCACCTATAAGGGGAAGCATGCAAAACTACCTGCGGAAGCTACAGCCAGGATTTAGAACAAAGAAACCGACAATCTCAGCTCCACTTCACCCAAGGTCTACCCACTGTTCCATTTGAATGCAGTAAGATACAAGCTCCCTTAACAAAAGCATGGCACTGTAACCGCCAGTCAGATGGCCAACATTCCCAGTTGTTTCGCTGAGAAAATGAAAGAATTTGTGTTGGCATTTGAGACTGACGACAATAGCAACAACAGCTGGCCCTTTAAGTGTTTCTCTACCTCTGAAGATTGTGTCTGAATGGGCCACCCAGCCGCCTGTGTCTCTCTGGCCCCCTCAGATGTTGTGGCACTGGACTCTCTGTATTAGAAATAGCTGAGAAGCAAGCCAAATCCTGCTTGCTTTCTACAGGATTTCTCCCTCTTGGGTTAAATATGTTTAACCTTTGGAATAAAGCAATCCCATATTCAAACATCTCCTAATGAGGCTTTTTGATTTAGGTCTCTGAGGTTTTATTCATCTGAGTGGTTTTCCTTATGCCTGTAAAAGAAAGACAATTGCTAGGTTTAATGCCATCTCTCTTTTGTTAGGAAACCAGGGACCAAGACTGTCAGCCCGCTAAGATGATGTGATTGTGTGTGTTGTGTTAGTGTTGTAGCCACATGAAAGCACTGACAAAAGTGGCTGCTCGGGCTCATCTGGGTTGTAGCCTCGGCTAACATCACTGACAGTAGCAACAGCCTCTCATGGTCCCTCAGAACTATTTCCTAAATGTGGAGAGGGACACAGGAGGTTATTATCTGTTCGCAGGTAATATGCATCATCTTTATTATGACTGTTAGAGGTGTGGGCAAATCAACCACCAGAAGTAAATCTGTTCCCAGGTACCTCCCTAGAATCATGGGGAGGAAAAGGCAGCCTGGATAAGTGTGAAGTGTCCTGGGCTGGGAGTCAAAACACCTGCTACCAGTTAGCTAACCAAAGTCTGTTTGGGTCATGTTCCCAGACACAGACACACAGGTTGTCTCTGCGTAGGTCTGAGGGATATTCTTTCTGGAGAAATAGAGAATTTGGATATTTTGCAGAGCTCCTACTAAGTCTTTTGAGAGGTCAGTACCCCTGAGAGGTAGCTATACTTGGGTTCGAATCCCAGCTCTGCCCCTTGCCAGCTGTGTGATCTTACACAAGTTTCCTTGCTCTCTTATTACTCATTTTCTCTCCATAAAATGGAGATGATGGTAAATAACATACTGGGTTTGTTTTGAGGTGCACAAAGGAGATAATAACTTTATTGTGCTCTTGTGCCTGACACTCAATACATAGACATTGTGCTGATTATTAATTTTGTTAGTAGCATTGTCTTTAGTCTGGAGCTATTAAATAACTAGCTGATTACATAGAGATTAAACCTATTGAAGAGAAACAGATACTGAGCAGTATAAAAGGTACAGAGTAAAGAAGGCTTGGGGAGTTGAGTGGTGTAAGCTAGTCTAAACATTGATGAGAGGTTGAAATGCTAAAAGGAAGAGTTAAATCCTGGTGGTTTGGTGGAACGTGGCACAACAAGGCTTGAAGTGTGAAAAGATATATTTAAAACAAGCAAAGCAGATGCCTCTAACATTTCCTACCTTCCTAGCCTCAGTGAATTGGGGGAATTAATGAACTAATATCTATAAAGTACTTAGAGACTATCAAATGAAAGAACTATAGAAGTTCCAAGTAGTATAATAATTGTATTAAACTTTTCTTAAACGTGGTAAATATATAGGGGTAACTGTATTTTCTATCCAGAGGGTTTAGAATATAATTGCAACGTTCTTATGTATCATCTTGAGGACAGAGGGAATTCTAGCTAAACAATAAGTTTGAAATATCTCTGAAGAATCCAGGTGGATATTGCATCTGGTCACCATAATTTACTTACTGAATTCCTAGAAGATAATTGCAGTGTTGTCATTATACGGATACTAATGATAATAATAAAAACCACAACATAATATGCTAGACACTCTGGTAGCTACTTCATATATATGATAATTCTAATCCTGACAGCAAATCCTGAGAGATAACATAAATATTCCCATTATAGAGATGAGTAAATTGAGGTTGAGGAAAGTCATCCAGTATTACACAGCTAGGAAGTAATGTATTTGATTCTATAAACCAGCAAAGACTAACTCCTGCACCATGGTTTGTTCATTATCATTTAAGAGAGTTGGATAGGCTGAGAGTATACAAGTAATATAACCCTAATTTCTGTCATAAATTAGAAGCTTTTAACATAGAATCTGTAGACAATCTCTAAAGTCTTCATAGAGTACCATAAAATTCTTGACAAACTTATATATGTAACGTGTCTATGCATTTTTCTGGGGAGTGTGTCCAGAAACTGCATCAGATTCTTGAAGGAGTTCATAATCCAAATAAAGGTAAGAACTACTGTGCCCAACTTGGGCCAAATTTATGTATTGGACAGGTTTCAGAAATATACTTAGCATGAGCCTAATTCTTAACTGCTTAGCTCAGATATCTGGATAGTCAGGCATATGTGTGTGTGTGTGGTGGGGGGTAAGAGGGGGGTAGTGCCAGGTGTGGGTTGGCTGGCAGATTCAGCATCTTTCCTTCTTGAAGCTTTCCTCAGTTGACTCCTATTCTCCTTGTTTTTCAGGGTTATTTTTTGTTTGTTTGTTTGTTTGTTTTTGTGAACCAGAGGTATTGGGAAAACTACTAGTGGCTGTATCCAGCCTAGTCCCAGACCTTCTCAAATCCTAGCTCTTCTGTTATACGTCCCCTTGTTAGGGAAGAAATAGAATATTGGGGACCAGCTATAATTATAAGAAATATTACTCGTGCTCTGTTCGCTGTGGTTGTTTTGTTCTGATTAAAGAAAGCACATTCCAACCTGGCTGGGAGTTGCACAGGGGACCTGGGAGCTCACCTGGAAATTAGGCCCATCCTCTCCATCTGGGAGCTGCCTTTTCTCATGGAAAGATTAACAACCCCTTGTTGCCAAACCAGAGGAGCCAGCCCTTTGCATACCCACAGGCCTTTGCAAACCCCTAGCCAGCATTACCTGTAAACTGCCATTTTGCATACCCATTCTTAACCCTTTGCCTCTTTCCTCATGTAATTTTTGTCCTTCTACCTAATATAAGGAACTGGCTTATGGGGGGTGGGAGGAGCGGGAGGAGAGCAGATTTTCATGGATGACCTGATGTACTGCTCTCCCATGCTGCCGGCATTATTGGAATAAATGCTCATATATGATTCAACCCTGTCTCCGCTGAATTGGCTCAAGTCGTAACAGGCAGCCAGGACCCATTGATTATATGGTTACACCCTTACTCTCACAGAAGAGTCAACTACACCCTCATTCATGTGTACATCTCAGTATAAATCCCGACTTACCACATTATATTGCATAGTAATTATTTGTCTATGTGTTCATCCCATTTATCAGACTTTGCATTTTTCTTGGGCAAGAACTGTATCGTATTTATCTTTTTTTATTTTATATGTATAGCCTGGTGCCTATAATATAGTCATCATTCAACAAAAGCTTAATAAATAAGCAAGTGGTTGGATAGATGGATGAACTGACAGCAGATATACTTGTTATACTCTAGAAAGGTAAGACATTGACAAAACTGTCTTAGTAGATAAGAACTCGCTAATGTGGGTCTAGGTTATTATATACACAAACCCTTATGTTAGCAAACTTGGTGGTGAGTATGGGAAGGAAATACATATCACTCATGAATTGGTGCTTTCCTTATGCTATTGGGTATAGAAGGATGGTTTGGTATAATAGAATTTTGAAAAGGATATAACTTTTTCATTTAGGGTTATAAAATTAGGTGATTGGAAAACCACAGTGTGCTGCAAAACTTAGATCAGCCCTCTGAAAAAGGCGCACCGTATGACTTCCCAGCTCCTGTTTTATCTAATTTGGTTTAATAGAGAGTGAAAGCTTTCATGCTCACAAAAGCCTAATATTAGCATCTAAGTAATGGATTCAAGTTGCCACCTACCCATATGTGCGACAGATCCTTGGAGGAGCCTAATAGGACATGAGAATTCCTGCTATTTTCAAGTACCTTTGACAGTGAAGAGGATAATAATCTTAAACAATCTGTCAGGATAGTTCAGTGAAAATCCCTGGTTTGTTAGCCTGGCTAATCTTTCAGTTAGCTGTGTTTGAGGATGCTGTTATCTCTTATTCCATCTTTTCCTGTGGTGAGCAATGGGACTGTCCTCACTGCTGGAGCCAATCCTGATAGCAGCATCCTCATCACCATGGGAACACTGCCCTTTTGCAAATACGAGAGCTAAGTCCACCCTAAAAAAGCCCAAGGGCTCTCTTGAAGTATAATCAGAATTCTCCAGAAGGATTTAGGTACAATCCAGAAGGGGTGACATGAGAGAATAAGCATTTCTGAATTTTACTGAGAGCCCCATGAATTCCAAGATGTACAAAAGAAAATCCAATCTTTAATTAAAAAGATAAAAGGAATGTACTTTACAGAGGCTAACACAAGTCTTTGTGTATATAACCTAGACCCACATTAGTGAGTTCTACTCTACTAAGACCTCTTTGTCAATGTCTTAGATATTTGCTCAGTAGGATAGCTTGTGTTTTCATACTTTCTAGGGTATACTAGAACAAGAGGCCTTGTTGCCTGGCCTATCAGGGAATGAAATGAGAGTAGAGAGAAGTTGTCTGGACTACGTTGGTGGAACTCACCTATCTTTCAGGGAGGGAAACCAGTTGTTTGTACGTTTTGTTACGCTTTGGTAAAGCACATTGACTTGATGAGTATGTCGCTTTTTGTGTGGCTTGGTTTTGTTGCTTTGTTTTGTCCAATTTGTTTAGTGAGGATTATAGAAGGAAAGTTCTGAGACTGTCACCGAGGGAGGCAAAAAAGAAAAAAGCATTTTTGTGACATGAAAGATGACACTTCAGGTTCTAAATGAGCATGTTACACATTATTTGAATCCAGTGGCCTCTAGAGAAATTCTTGTCAATGTTGAGGCTACAAAGATATTTTCTTTCTCTTTTTGGTATTAGTTTGTCACTAAAATTTCACATCTATAGGGAGACTATCTGTCTTGTTTAAGCCATGGGTATACCCATGGGAACTTGTCAATGTTGACGTCATCTTTTTTTTTTTGCACCCCAAGAAATTTCTCGGCCAATGGTTTCCATAGTCTGGGGAACCCTGACAGAGCAGGCAGAGTTGTATGACCGCTGTGGAAGCTATTGAAGGGAGGGCAAAGGGACTAGATCCTCACCTCCTAGGGTTAAGCATAAAGGAAGGCTGACAGGTTAAGGAAATAAAAGCACTCTTATAGGACATGACATCATTCCCCTTTCATATTTGGGACCAATGTTTTCTAGACTCAGGCTCAGAGAAGTTCAGGAATGAGCTGGTGATGAAACTGGACTTAACTCTGTACTCCACGCAGGATTCATTCTACAAACTTTCTGTTCTTTTTAGTAAAAAGGCGAGCAGCTGTTTAACGCTATTCTTAAACTTTATCCAGATATTATTTTAGTCTGTGTGTTGCTTATTACATTTCTTTTAGTCCTCCAACCTCACCACATGTTGCACTTTTATCTTCATAAAGGGCACCACAGCATCCATGAAGCAAAAGTTCGTCTTTCGTTTGCCAATATTAATAAGTGACTGTAAGAGCAGTAAAGGTACATGCAGCAAGCTCAGTCTTTAGAAAACCTCAACTTTAACTTAACTTCTTCAGTGAACCCAGTTCAATTTTTTAAACCAACTAATTTTAGGAAGCTTTTGAAATTTTGCACTTACTTGAAGATTACAGGAAATGGAATTAAGAGACTCTTTGACCCTCTGCTAGCTGAGCTATAGATTGAGGCTCAGACTGGATACCGCCTTATTGGGCAATTCACCCACAACCTGCCTTCTGATCTGGAACGTAGAGGTAAGAACTCATGATTGGTTTAGTCTCATTGATTGGGTGCTCAAGTGCTTGTAGGAACGAAAAAGCTGTGACATTGCAGACATAGTTCAATACCCAGTCCACAGGTTGCGAAAATAGAATCTTACAATGCAAACCTGAGCATTCCCTCTACTCCCATCTTAACGCCCTTCACTGACTTCCTTTCACTTAACTCATCTTTCTAATGTTAAGACCCATCTCCTACCCTGCCTACCACATAGACCAGACCCTGTTTCTTTGCAAATGCTAGACTCTTCATCCAGAACTTAGTCTTTGTAACTCCTCTACTTCCAGTCAGTAACTCCTCTACTTCCATTCAGCAACTCCAGGAAACCTCCCTGTCCACTGGAGACTGTGTTAGGCGCTTCTCTTACACTATCCCAGCACTTTCTACATGGCTCTCACCACACTGTATTCTGATCACACTTCCTAATGCATGCACCATTATTCCAAGGGTCTTTGGGAGCAGAGACTTTCTCCTCTTCCAATTCAGTGGTTCTCAACCTTCTGGCCCTTTAAATACAGTTCCTCATGTTGTGACCCAACCATAAAATTATTTTCGTTGCTACTTCATAACTGTAATGTTGCTACTGTTATGAATCCTAATGTAAATATCTGATGTGCAGGATGGTCTTAGGCGACCCCTGTGAAAGGGTCGTTCGACTGCCAAAGGGGTCGCGACCCACAGGTTGAGAACCGCTGCAATAGATATTCCAAGTGTCAGCCTTGGTATGTAGTAAACAGTAATGGGTACTCAGTGCTTGTGCTTTAAGAAGAGATTGGTGGACACACAATGCAATATGTAGATGATGTATCATAGAATTGTACAGTTGAAACCTACATCATTTGATTACCAATGTCAGCCCAATAAACTTAATAAAATATAATAAAAAGAAGAGATTGGGAATACAGAATATATGAATTCACTTGTCACAATCATAAATTTCTCATCTCAAATTTTGAAACCTAAGTAACCTATAGAACACACAAAAACAAGCACATTTACTCCAGACATAGTTTGTGACTTTTGAAATTTATAAGCTGGCATTTGTGATTTAGTTCAGGTACAAACTGAATTCCCAGGTGCTGAGCTGTGGCAAGGATGAAGGTGAATAAAAAAAGGGGTGAGGGGCAGCCAAGTATCGAGTCTTGAAGGGAACATGTAAAATTCAAAAGGTTTCAGCTCATGAGCTGATAGGTAGAGACTGATATCCAAGTCCAGGAAGCCGTGGACTTTATGTTCAATGTCAACATCGGCATGCTACTGCATAATAAAAAGAGCTGCACAATTTATTGAAATACCCACATAGAAAACCCTCTACATAGAGAGAAACCTAGCTGACTTTTGACATCTCAGAAAAAAAATGATCAATATTTTAGGCATAATTTCACCTCAAAAATAAATTTATTTATTTTCCCCACAAATCAGTTTGTTTGCCAGATTTTACTATGTCCTTCAGCAAGCCACTCTCCTTCCAGTCACCTAAAATATAAAACTTGAAGCCTTTGAGCTTTCTGTACTCTTTTACTTCCAAACATTAATAGTAATAAAAGTAATTGTAATAACAATAACAAGCAGCGTTCATTGAGGTTTACTAGGTTCCAGGCACCATTGAAGTTTGAATTCTTTTAAGCTATACAACAATCCATTTGAGATTGATGGTCCCATATTAAAAATGAAAAAACTGAAACGAGGAGACAACAAATAAGTCTCTCAAGGACACACACTTAATAAATAATGGAGCCAAGATTTGTACCCAAACAGCCTTTTCTGGAGCTCAGAGTCTTCAGTGCTACATTATACTGCCACCAATTCCCAGTTAGGGGAACGCTAAGATACACTCCGTTTCTTTTCTCAAGGGTGTATCTTCACATATACTGATTTTGGTCCAGTCCTGCATTAATCTCTGGATGAGTCTCCTGGCCTCAGTCTCCCTCTATTCTGGTTCAGCTCTTATCCCTTTGGGATCTGTAAGGCAACATAGTATTGGTAGAAAGCATATGGGCTTGAGAATAATACCAATCACAGTTTAGGCTATGAATTTATTATTGGGATCTTTAACCAGTTATTTACCTTTCTAAGTAATTCTAATTTGTTTTTAATCCCACAAGGCTTTATAAGAATTGAATTTAAAAAATGTAGTGAATTGTACCCTGGTATATGCTAGGATTTCTGTAAATTGTGTCTGTGCTAAAACAAACTCTACATGATAAGAAATAAATGAGCAACATATTCCCAATTCCTATTTATATTCTTCTTGGTGTTGTAAATAAACAAATCCCCTTCTCTTCACCATAGTATTCAGGATCCTCTAAAATCTGAACTCAACCAACCCCTTCTCGTTTTATTTTATAATTATGTTTAGGTAGTTTATTCTACAACATTATTAAATGTACATTGATATCCCTTTCAATGTATTTTTCTCCATGCAGGATGCATTCTGTTTACATTCTGTCAATGTTCCAGTTGCTCTTCAAAGTCCATGTCCTTCTCTAATTAGTACTCCTGAGCATCATAGAGGCTGCCTGAGTCTATGTACCTTCAGACATTCTAAAGCCCACAAGATCAACAAGGGGTAGAAATAAAACATTCTATTCACATATGTGGTATATCATTAGAAGACAGATGTTTCAAGTTGCCTGTCAGTAGAGAAATTAACACTAGGTTCTAAAAGATTTCCCACCATAGCCACAAGTCTGTAGAAATGAAAGGCAATGGGTATGTGTGTGTGTGTGGGGGGGGGGGGCAGAGGGGGGGGGGGCTGGGGTGGCAGGGGAGGGAATTAAGAGACTACATGGAAAGAAGAGAGAAGAGCAGAAGACAAAGATGAATAACCTCAGAAAGAGAGAGTACAACACTAAGGACTAAAAAAGAAAAGGAAAGAAAGAAAGAAAGAGAGAAAGAAAGAAAGAGAGAGAGAGAGAGAGAGAGAGAGAGAGAGAGAGAGAGAGAGAGAGAGAGAGAGAGAGAAGAAAGAAAGAAAGAAAGAAAGAAAGAAAGAAAGAAAGAAAGAAAGAAAGAAAGAAAGAAGAAAGAAAGAAAGAAAGAAAGAAAGAAAGAAAGAAAGAAAGAAAGAAAGGAGGGAGGGAGGGAGGGAGCCAAGGAAGAAAGACCCACACAAATCATAGTTGTTCACAGTATTGGCTACAGGGAAGTTGCTTATTTGTTATTGGAACTAGAGACGGTCCCTCATGGAAACATTACTTCTTTGAGTGAAAAAGATAGAGAAGGAAGGAGTGGAGCCCCTTGAAGATGCAATAACAGTTGGAGAGAAGGAAGTAAAGGAGGGAAAATTAAGGATCCTAAAAGTATGCCAAATTATTTTTTATCTCTCTCCACCACCTCCTATGCATTACCTAATAAATTAACTGAATTTGCACTTGAATATCCTGGCAAAGGACAGCAGTCATAAACTAGAAACCGATTCATAAAATGCCTTGGAATAAGAAAAAAAAATCAAATGAATTCCAACAAAATCATTGTAAAAATAAACAAACCATGCATAAAAACTTTTCAGTTTATAAAAATGCTTCTTCTGAAACCACACACAAAACAGAAGAAAACTATTGCATGGTTATCTAAATTTAAATAAGTACTCTGAAAAAAAAATCATTAAGAAGGAACACACAGAGCTAGATTTAGAATTGCAAATCTCAAAGAAAGAAAGAAAGAAAGAAAGAAAGAAAGAAAGAAAGAAAGAAAGAAAGAAAGAAATGCAAATCTCAGGACAGGAATGGGGGAAAAAAAGAAAATAGATGAAATGAGAACTGAGTTCACTATACTGAGATAAAAACAAAGAACCATCTCATAGATGGAGAACAAATTATAATATGCCCAAATTGAATATGTAAATGAAACTTAGTAGTGTAGTGGAATTGAAGAAAGGCATGAAAACAACCAAAATATTGAAAATAAAATGAAGAACAAAAGAAGAATATCAGAGAGAAAGAGCAAATGTAAAATAAGCAAAGAAAGTCCAACAAATGTATAACATATAATTGATGTCTCTGGAAAGGATAAAATAAACCAATAGAAAAAAATACTTAAAACCATAAATCAAAACATAAAAAATAAATTGATTCAAAAGTTTTAAAGGCCTCACTCCACACCTGATAAAACTAACCTAGAAAAATTAACTTGGAGAAAATCTTGCAAAATCATTGGGTTTTAGAGAGAGAAAAAAAAGGCCACATGTTTCCCAGACAAAAGGATATGTTTTTTGTTTTGTTTTTTATAAGGATGAAAACTGAGGCAGACATCAGACTTCTCAAGAACAATAAAGGAACCAAGGCAACATCAGGGAAGGAGCATTTTTAAGAAACTCAAGGAAAATATATGTCAAAATTTTTTTATCTATCCAAGCAGTTTTTGTATAAAAAGATAATGAAAAACAAATTTGAGAATATAAAAACTCCACCTAAGAATTCATAAGTGCTTCCTAAGAATTCTACTAAAGCATGAAATTCATTCTAAAAAAGATTACCAGAGAAACTTCAACAAAAGAATTCATGGTAATGTGTGTGCCTGTATTGTTTGTGTGATTATATACTCATATACTATCATATCGAAGAGATAAGAAGGCAATGTAGAAATATGAGTGGAATAGGAATTTATAAGTGTTATGTTTTCTGAAAGAGATTAAATAATATAACTGAAACAAACTAGAAAGAAAAAAGAAGGGAAAAATTAAAATAACATCATTGACTTTTATATAGTTAATAGGTGAGAGTCAAAAGCTACCACTTTAAACAAGATGGTACAGAAGAAAACTAAATAGTGAAAAATTAAGTGAGAAAACATTTTAAAATAGCAAGAAGAAAAACTCAATAAAACAAGAAACATAAATATAATATAATCAGTAATCATCACATAATTTATAAGGCAGTTGAGAGGTCAAACATAATCTATACTAATAAAAGCATAATGTGCAAATTGGCCAAACGGCCAAACAGCTGAATGACTGTCCGGACGACCTTCTGGACGAAGTTGTGGCTGTGGGGCCAAGGCAGCCAGGGCTGTGAAGGCCTACTCTTGCATGAATTTCATGCACCCGGCCTCTAGACACACAATAAAGGTGAAGAGTTTTAATTCACTTACGACTGTAGAGTGAAGGTTTGTGTTTCCCCGGAATTCATATGTTGAAACCTAATGCTCAGTGTAATGGTATTTGGAGATGGGATCATTGGGAGGTGATTAGGTTGTGAGGGTGAAACCCGTATGAATAAGATTAGTATTCTTACAAAAGGGACTTCCAAGAGCTCCCTCACATCCTCTACCACAGTGATGGCGAACCTATGAAACGCATGTCAGAGGTGACACGCGAACTCATTTTTTGGTTGATTTTTCTTTGTTAAATGGCATTTAAGTATATAAAATAAATATCAAAAATATAAATCTTTGTTTTACTATGGTTGCAAATATCAAAAAATTTCTGTATGTGACACAGCACCAGAGTTAAGTTAGGGTTTTTCAAAATGCTGACACGCTGAGCTCAAAAGGTTCGCCATCACTGCTCTACCATGTGAGATTATAGCAAGAAGATGGACAGCTCTAAAGCAGGAAGTGGGCCCTCACTGGACACTGAATCTGCCAGGGCCTTGATCTTCTTCTTCTTACCCTCCAGAGCTTGAGAAATAAATTTGTCATTTACAAGTTATCCAGTTTATGGTATTCTGTTATAACAACCTGAACAGATTATGTCACCTACTTAAATAAAGTAGGTTTTCAAGTTGGGCAATGAAGCAAAGCTCAATTATTCTATATACAGAAACATACCTAAAATATAAATCTGTGGGGGAAAAAAAACTAAAAAAGATATGGCAAACCTGTACTAGTCAAATGAACATTGTAATCAGGCAGAGATTGAAAAGTTAATATCAGACAGAATTGAATTTGAGCAAAAATATTGAACAATATATTGCTGTATTATAATTTTGAAATATATGACTCACAATGGATATGTGACAATTATGATTATCTCTGTATGAAATAATAGAGATAAACCTACATAAAGCACAAACTATAGGTACTGCAAGAAGTAGATAAAAACATTAATAATAGGCTATATCACTCTTAGAACATGACAGGTTGGAGAAAAATAAAGATTACCATATAAAGTATCAATAAGATAGGTCTTAAATATAATCACTGGATGACAGAAAATGTCTCCTTTTCAAACTTTGAATATATACCCTTAGTTAAAGGAAGAGGGCAGTAAAGAAGTGAAAACATCTGGAATTCTTTTTAATAGGTAAATTTTTATAATTGAGCAAATGTGTAACTGTGTTAATTTTGTTGGAATCCGGAGTCTTTAATGTAGAAGAAAAATACATATAAGAAATGGGGGAAGGCAAGGGGCTGTGGGGTTGGAATAGCATTGGAGACTGTGATATGGCAGGAGCCCTAGCCCTCATATTTAGATGATTTTGCCTTGTTGAGGATATGTTTTAGTGTATTTTGTAATACACTTTTAAGTGTATTTTCACTTAGTTCCCAAATATTTCAGTTCTACCATATTCCTCAGACATTTTACAGGGTGAGCTTATACTTTACTTTCCAAATATGGACTCTTTTAAGAGTGAAAGCCATGTCCCGCTGGGGTGGCTCAGTGTACTGAGCGTCATCCCATGCACCAAGAGGTCACCGGTTCAATTCCTGGTCAGGGCACATGCTCAGGCTTTGGGCTGGATCTCCAGTAGGGGCGTGCAAGAAGCAGCCTGGAGGATCAATGTAGCCATCTCTCTCACCCTTCCTCTTTTTCTAAAAAATCAATAAAAACATTTTTTTTTTAAAAAAGAGTGAAAGTCGTACTAGCAGTAACTCTAATAGTTCCAGGCAAACCGGGATACATGGTCTTGCCATACATACCCCTCAGGCTGCATGTGGTCATGTTATTTCCCCTTTAGCAGCTTTCATCTTGTAAATACAATAAGAGAAAAGAAGAGCAAACTTGTACTGGGCCCCCAAAAGCCCCTGAAAATAGCCCTTTCTTCTCAGGACCAGCAATCACAGGAGGCTTAAGTTTTCTTGAGACACACAGTGGATTGGTGAAAATCTAACACCCAGCATTAACTAATAAGAGACTCATTTCTCTCATTTGTGGGGAATAATAATTAGCTTATTGGTTGGTATATAATTAAGCAAGTTTACCTATGATAAAGTACCCGGAGTAGTTCACTGCGCTCAAAAAGTGGTGTTATTAGTTTTTTGTTAACTTTTATTGTTATTACTTGTTTTCTTTAGTATTGACCTCCAAGGTCAGCTTGAAAACACAATCTAATTTTTCATCAATAACCCATTACAGATCAAGTCATCTATGAATTTATTTAAGCTTCTAAAGGAACTATAATTCCTGTTTCACTACTTAAAGTAATGAGTTCCATAAACTTTATTACCTGCTGTGTACAATGGCATTTCCTTTAAGTTTTTAACTTAGTTCTTCCAAACATCAACAGATGCCTCAGTTCTAAAAACCTGATATTTTGTATAGAAGTTGATTTTTATTTAATTCACCCCCTTAAATTTTTTATAGTTGTCAATCACAGCCTTTCACACTTATCATCATTCTAGACCCAGTGGTTTTATTTGAATTGCTTTAAAATTCAATTTGAGACCAGAAATCTGAAATCTAGCCCTAGTTTCATGAGTCAGATGGAGGAAGACGGTCTTTTAAGGTCTTCTCACTTAATGGTCTCTATTACCTAAGCCTTTAGAAGGGGTCCTGAGGGTCTGGATGCTTTGGGTCACCAGCTCAATAGATAGATGACTTTCCATAAATGATTCTTAACATGGGTTCTCGCATTAATATTATCAGCCCAGCTGGCCTGCTCAGTGGTTGAGCATTGACCTATGGAACCAGGAGGTCACGGTTCGATTCCCGGTCAGGGCACATGCCCAGGTTGTGGGCTCAATCCCCAATGTGGAGAGTGCGGGAGGCAGCCAAGCAATGATTCTTTCTCATCATTGATATTTCTATTGATATTTCTCTCTGAAATCAATAAAAATATATATTTTTAATATATAGATATAGATATAGATATAGATGTAGATATAGATTATCAGATGGTATGGATCCTCTCCCTCAAATTGAAGGGAAGTTTTCCGGGGGGAAAAAGGTTTCCGTCCTTTTTGGGTATTCCTTTTTATTTTAGCTTTATCTGGGTTTCAGACAGATCATTGCTCCTAAGGGTAGAACAGTAGAATCAATAATAAACATTTTCTGAGTGCATTTTAGGGATTAGCACAGTGCTATCTCTTTGTGAGAGAGACACAAAGGAAACATGAGATGTGATTTATATCTTTGTGGCCCAAAGTATAACAGAGTAAACTAGAAAAAGACATGTGAAAACTAGAAAACAAGACATTGCAGGCCTCATGTACTATATAGTCAGAAAATAATTAGCATAAGGAAGAAACTGGTATACCTCTCTAGCATACTCAAAATCCTCAGTGAGGGGAGGAATCAAATCAGAGAAAAATATGTATGCTATATACTAGTTTATCAAATATGTATGTACATGCTATTTTATAAATTTTTAATGTGTAATGGTTAAAAGACAGCTATCAAAGCTTTATAATTTAAAAAACAATTTCCTCAATACCAAATCCCAGATGCAAATCATGTTCAACTCTTAGACATTTTTTCCTAATATTAGGGGCAATATTGCCAAACAGCCTTTATTTATTTATTTTTAATTTTTTTATTGTTTTATTGCTTAAAGTATTACAAAGGGTATTACATATGTGTCCTTTTTTTCCCCCGCCCTTGACAATCCCCTGGCCTCCCCTATCCCCCAGTGTCTTATGTCCATTGGTTATGCTTATATGCATGCATACAAGTCCTTCGGTTGATCTCTTACCCCCCTCCCTCCTGCCCCCCAACCCTCCCTGGCCTTCCTGCTGCAGTTTGACAATCAGTTTGAGGCAGCTCTGCCTCTGTATCTATTATTGTTCATAAGTTTATAATGGTCTTTATTATCCATGAATGAGTGAGATCATGTGATATTTTTCCTTCATTGACTGGCTTATTTCACTTAGCATAATGCTCTCCAGTTCCATCCATGCCGTTGCAAATGGTAAGAGTTCAAAGAACTGATCTCTATTTTTTTTAAAAAAAGTTTTACATAGGTTCTTTTGACTTTCAATTTTTTAAAAGGGGATTTCACTTTCTTCAACTCTCTAAACACATATATTCTCACATTAGGCACACATATTCTTACTCATACTAACAAATTTTCTTTTCTCACATTTTCCCAAAATAGCTATGCTATAATTTTTACCTAAAATATAGTTGTTTAAATAGTATGTATTGCTGAGCTAAGTAATTTTGAATGCAACATTGCGTCAAAATGTAGGTTTTCATATTTTTTCTGTTAAATATTTTTATTTTACCTGGGACTGACAGGTGAATCAGTCCTGATCCTCTCCTCCTCTCCCCCTTCTCTTTCCCTCCCTCTCTCTTTCTTTCAATTTCCCCTTTCAGGGACCTATGATCCATTTATATACAAACAGTCTTTTAGGAGTATACATATCCTCTCAAATTTTGGTGACTAAACTCTAGTCTGTTAATTTTATTTCTTGGAGACACCCCTCTGGCTGCCCCTCTTCACAGTATCATACACACACATGCACAGTTGTGCACACAGGAACATAGGGATATTATCCTGAAATACCTGTCATCAGTCATCTGTGGTTCCAGAAGATAGTAATTCTAAGGGAGAATTATTTCCCATCTAAAATCTATACATAGCCCAAATACCAACTAATGTTTAGGGCCCCGGTTTTTAAATTTTAATGTGCACACAAAGTCACCTCAGGCCCTTGTAAAACAGTAGTTGGCAGATGAGATCTGCATTTCTAACACAATCCCCCAAGGGGGAGGGGGGACATATGTAATACTTTCAACAATAAAGAATTAAAACATCTATGTATATAAAAGCCTAAATGACAGTTATGACCGGATGACTGGCTGGTAACTATGATGCGCACTGACCACCAGGGGGCAAACACTCAATGCAGGAGCTGTCCCCTGGTGGTCAGTGCGCTCTCACAGCCAACCTCCTCTGGCCAACCTCCTGCGGTCCCTCCCTGCCCCCCAGGCTGGCCAGCCCCAATTGGTCCCAATCACTGGCCAGGCCGAGGGACTCCACCTGTGCACGAATTTGTGCACTGGGCCTCTAGTAAAATAATAATAAAAAAGAACAAGTCACAAAATACTAGAAACAGGTGAATAAATACAGAAACCTGGCGAGTGGAAAACCCAAGGCCACAAATGTACAAAAAACCTAGCAAATAACCCTTTCAGGTTGCAGCAGATGGACAGGGTGTATGAAGTAGAGTTTCTCATGGGAAAACATGAAGAAGCAGATATGTTCAGAGATTTAAGAAGAAAATTATTTTTTAGGTATTGATGATAACTGGAGGATTTGGAAAAAAAGAAAACAGCCTTAGGTATATAGAAAATATGCAAATTTAAGATGATAAGGCAGTTATTACTTCTAGAGAGAAAAAAACATGTGTCCAGAAATAAAACATACCCATAGTATAATGCTTAGCTCAGTATCGAACTATATTTATAAGGTCATTATTTCAACCACAATTTGTGTTAGTTTGAAATGTTTGTAGGGATTGCAAAATATGTTTCGGTGGCCACTAAGGGGAAGGGAAGTAAATAGAGTCTATTTAAAATTAATACAAATGAAACCACAGAGTAAGCATATTTGTTGAAAGTTAGAGGATAACACAAAAGAAAAAGCTAAATACTTTGAAAGAGGTTGCTTCTGGGGAAATGGACACGGGTTGTGAAGGAAGAAGGCATGGGACTGCTGGTTTTTGCACACATTTTTCAGCACTGTCTGACTTGAATGTCCCATAGGTATTACTTTGATAACAATTGAGTATGTGGCTGTGCAAGTGTGTGGCTCCATTGTGACAATAGAAGAAATGGTAAAACCTTGTTTTTTGAGTTCATCCTGAATTCTGTTTATCATTTGTTACTCTTTGAAGGTTTCTGGTTTCTAAAGGCTTGGGAACTAGACTTTGGGAACGCGGTGCCCATTCATTGCTGCTTCTTACGGTTCTGCTCATCCATCCCCACCTGCAGACAGAGCCCAGGCCCCACAAGCCCAGGCAAGGAGATTAAATTGGAAATGGCAACAGATCTCGCCTGTGGACTTGACTCATTCTGACAAGCCATAAGGAAAGGGTACTTGGTTCTTCTAACAGGCCAGTGGCTAGATCCAGGAGAAAGGATTTTCATCAATATCTTTAAATATCTTTTATTGATTTCAGAGAGGAATGGAGAGGGAGAGAGAGAGATAGAAACATCAATGATGAGAGAGAATCATTGATTGGCTGTCTCTTGCATGCCCCCCACTGGGCATCAAGTTAGCAACTCGTGCATGTGCCCTGACCGTAATCTAACCATGACCTCCTGGTTCATAGGGCAATGCTCAACCTCCGAGCCACACTGGCTAGGCAAGAACTGGCCCTCTTTAGGGGATGCTACCAGATTTCCTGGCCATAATCACTCCATGCCAAGTGCTTAATAGCCATTCTCAATTGTACACACTGCAAACGAAGAACTGTATTAGAAGTGGACAATCCAAAATGCCTCAAACCTCCAATCATTTAAATCAGTAGATTTAATTGAAATTCACTTACTTTTCCAGAGGAAATTTTGGTTGGGCTAATATTTGCTTGACCATCCCGATTTTATGCTCCTGCTATTGCTCATGTAGATAATAGCTGGACATGGGTGCAGTTTATAAATGTGAGATGAGTGGGAAAGAAGGAAAACTAGCCTTGGCTTACTAATTGGTTACAGATAATTTGTATATCTGCACATGAATTCACACAGTCTCCTTGACCCTGCGATGGAGAGAATTCTAATTAAGATCTGATTTCAACTGATATAATATTTACAACAACTAAGAATTCTTCATATTAGAGCCAAATGCCCCCACATTAGTTGTTCTTTGAGTTTATCCATCCATCCATTCTGCCGTTCATTCATTTGTTCCTTTATCCCTTCATGCATTCTACATGTATTCACTCAATCAGCAAATACATAGTGAGTACTGCTATATCCCGGGGTCTCTGCTCCTCACAGGGAAGATAAGGAGTAAATAATGCATACATAATATTTCCATCTATAAAGCTTATAGGTTAGCCTAGTGCAGTGAGCACAAGATTCATCTGATGAGTCTATTAAAAATGAAGATCCTTGGGTTCCAGTCCTGTAGGCTCCAATCAGCAGATATGGATTTGACCAAAGCATGAGTTTTAACTAGTGTTCTAGGAAAGCCTGAGGGAAATAGCCTCATTCTGGGAAGCAGTGGGGGTGGAATTGTTCCAAATATCAGCATTGAAGAAGGTCACGGACTTCCTAGCATCAAAGACAGCACTAGATTAACCTGACACTATCTGTGTGTATGTCTCCCACTGATGCCATTGTTTCTGCTGTGTGGCCAGTCAGCCCAGATGCTGTTCTGGGGCACCTGGGTACACACTCTTGGGTCTCCAGGACTGTGCTAGCAGTGTTGTGACATGAGCTTAAATAAACTACAATTTCTACTATGTTGTAGGGGCATCAGGTAGACCCTGCTGCAGGGGGCTGCCAGTGCTGTGAACACCGCTACATCAAAGCCATCCAGCCAGCTACGGCTGCAAGGTGAAGCTACCATTTGAAGGGATTTCACGGAGTTCTCTGTGGCTTACCAGAGAACAAAATTCTGAAATGCACTGAATGGAGTAGAGGTCCTCAAATGTTAGCAGGGATCAGACTCACCTGAAGGGCCTGCTAAGGCCAGATTTCTGGCCCACACCCCCAAATGTTTGATTCAGAAGGTCTGGGGTGGGGTCTGTGAACCTGTATTCCTAAGAAGTCCCCAGAAGGATCCTTGCTGCTGGTCCAGGAACCTTACATTGAGAATCTCTGAGTCAGTGTGGCCAGGAAACTGCACTTCAGCAAAGTAGACTTCAATCCACTTCTATTCCGTATTCTTCTATGAAAGAGACCCACCCAACTGCAAGTGACTGTAAAGTCTGGGAATGCCATTTGCAAAGGAGATAAAGGTCGCTTTCTATTTGCAAGTATAATACTAATTTCTGCAGCAAGTGGAGACAATAGCTAAGTGTGTGTGTGTGTGTGTGTGTGTGTGTGTGTGTGTGTGTGTTACATGTCTTTGAGTTGGCTCCAACTTCCCATGACTCTGTGAATGAGTGATGTCTACAATGTCCTGTCCTCAACAGCTTTGCTCAGCTCCTGCAGACTCCTGCCTATGGTTTCTTTATGGAGTCAATCCATCCCAATCTGGTCTTCTCTTTTCCTGCCGCCTTCTATTTTTCCCAGCATAATTGTCTTTTTCAAACATCTTCTCATGATGGGTCCAAAGTGGGACAGCTTCAGTTTTGTCATTGTTGCATCTGGTGATGTTTCAGGCTTACTTTGATCTAGGACCCATTGTTTGTTTTTTCTGGCGGCCCCATAGGGTGTTCTTAGAGCTCTCCTCCAACACGAAGCCCAAATGGCTTGAATTTGCTTTCCCTTTTGCAACAGAGAACCCTACATTCTGGAAACAATTTTAACACCATTTTGATTAAAACCAGCAGGTGCAGGTATCTTTTCTAATGCCCCAACTGAATGGAAGGATACTTGGATTTAAACTCTGTCTTCTGACTTACCTGCTATTCCTGGTGTTTAATTTACAAAAGAGTAATAAACCCTAACATTGAATTGTTTTTAAAGCTAAATCATTTTATTTTCTCATTATGAAAGTAGTAAATGAGCATTTAAAAATAGAATGGGAAGTTACAAATAAGCTGTATATTCATGAAAATATTTTACATATTTGAGGAGAGTATTTAACATGTGGTATTATACCATAAGTGTTTTTCTCATAGTACTAAAATATTCTTTAGAGAGAAAAACATTCTATCCAAAGGACAAAGTAAAATAGGAAAAAAAATATAGCTTCCCTCAAATTGTTGTATGTGTAGATAGGAGACAAGGTAAAGCTGTAGGTGGAAATTAGCTTTTATTGTTTAATCAAGCTTTACAACACCAAATGAAGAGGTGGGAACACAAAATACAATTTCCAAAAAGAAAGCTGCCCTGAGCTCTCATAGAAATGCAATTACATTTTATCTACCTACAACTCCCAGGTGAAAGAGTAAATGCATCTTCCTACACAAGTCTAACTTTTGTTGCTCCTTTACTGTATAAATATTGGATAGCTACCTTTTCCAATCTTAAAGTTGTTTTCAACCCTATCCGTCTATCCAATAAATATATCATTTTAATGCCAAACATTACTTTAGTAACCAAGAATCAAGCTAACTCAAATCAAATATTTCTCATTTATTAACCAAGAGAGCCTTTGGTAATGGTTTTCAACTTGGACTGGATAGTAGAAACACAGGGAAGCTTTTAAAAAATACTAAAGCTATCCCTGGCCGGTGTGGCTCAGTTGATTGGGCATCATCCCATGCACCAAAAGGTTGCTGGTTTGATTCCCTGTTCAGGGCAAATGCAACCAATCAGTGTTTCTCTGTTTCGCTCCCTCTTCCTTCCTCTCTCTCTAAAAATCAATTATATATATATATATGCTGAGTGGCCAGATTATTATGACCACCTGACGTTTGTAGGCAAATTAGCTATAATTTCGCGCTGAAGCTGCTAGAGGGCCAGACCATTATAAATAGGGAAGCATGTTGTTTACCACGACAGTAGAAGTGATTTTTTTTTCTGAAGATATGGGTAAACAACTCGATTTAACAGCCTTTGAACGTGGGATACACACACACACACACACACACACACACACGCACACACACACTGAGTGGCCAGATTATTATGACCACCTGACATTTGTAGGCAAATTAGCCGTACACTGCATCGTATGGGATATGGAAGCCGAAGGCCTGTTTGAACACCTCTGCTGTCTGCAGTTACCCAGATAAAACGTCTCCAATTCGCACAGGAACACAAGGATTGGACAGTCGAGCATTGGAAAAAAGTCATGTGGTCCACTGATTCACGTTTCCAGTTGCATCATGCAGATGGCAGAGTGAGAATTTGGCAGAAACAGCATGAAAGCATGCACCCCACATGCATGAATACAACCCTTCAAGCTGGTGAGGGCAGTGTCATGGTTTGGGACATGTGTTCCTGGCATGATTTGGGCCCTTTAATTCGTGTGGAACAATGTCTGAATAGCACAACATACCTAAGTATCATTGCTGATCAAGTTCATCCTATCATGTTGATGGCGTATCCCAATGGAGAGGGCTTCTTCCAACAAGACAATGCGCCATGCCATGGTGCTCATATTGTGCAGGAGTGGTTTCAAGAACATGAGGGAGACTTTACCTTCCTTAGGTGGCCCCCACAATCACCAGATCTCAATCCAATTGAGCATTTGTGGGACAAAGTTAAAAGAGCCATCAGGCAGCTGGTTCCACAACCATCAAATCTCACAGAACTGGACAGTGCTATTCATCAGGCATGGTGTCAGATTCCTCATATCACCTTTCAACATCTCATGGAGTCAATGCCAAGAAGAATCGCCACAGTATTGAAGGCAGAAGGTGGCCCAACGAAGTACTGATGGGGTGGTCATAATAATCTGGCCACTCAGTGTATATGTATATATATGTGTGTGTGTGTGTGTGTGTGTGTGTGTGTGTGTGTGTGTGTGTGTGTGTGTGTATACACATATATATTTAAATATTAAAGCCAGAGACCCCACCTTCATAGAGGGGAGGTCCCTGGTCTAGCAGCATAGGCCTTACCTGGGAAGTTGCTAAAAATATAAAATCTCAAGCTCCATCTTGGACCTATTGAATCAGAAATTCTGGGGGTAGGATCCAGCCATCAATACTTTTAAAAGCCCTCTAGGGGATTCAAGTGCCTGCTAAAGTTTAAGAACCATTACCCTGGGCCACTGAGCCATTTCAGTGTGTAAAAGGGAGCAGAGTATTTGTTCAACTTTACAAAATTATTAAAAACCACTAACGGTATAAGAACTTATTTTGCACCAGGCACTGCACTAACTGTGTTACATGATTTTACGTTGCTTTGCCAAGAAGCCACTGAGGAGATGCTAGTATCATTCCTGTAATTTCGATGAAAAATCAGACACAAAGGTAAAGTTATTTGCCCCCAATACACACAGCTACCAAGTGATGGACTTAGGATTTGGGTGCAAACAGTTTAATTCTATGGTCTCCGTCTGTGAGCACGGCGATAACAGTATCACGAGGATTCTGAATGCATGCCTCTATTCTGCCCTATTTCAGCACTAGTTACCTGACCTCCAAACTACCAAAATGTTGATTGTGGTTTAAATACCTATATAAATAACCCTCCATAAGTAATAGCCCTTGTCAGCAGATTTCAGAGGGCTTCCCAGCTGGCGCCTCCTTGCTATTTTGAGTGTCTCTGCAGTCAGCAAAACAGGGAATTTGAGGTTTATCTGCGAAGAGGAAAAAACTACCCAAGGGTCTGATGTAATGATCTATCATCCAGATCACACTCACCTTGGGCAGTTTCTGGAACTCGGGCCCCTGCATTTCAGTCCTATGCCTCTTCATGTTCTCAGATGAACTTGTCTTGATTTCTGGACGTGATCTTGAATCACTGGCTCATGAGCGGAAGCCGTGATGCCCTAAGTAGCTCCTCAGAGAGCTGGCTAGTACTTTCTATGCAGTAAGTGATGTACGGTATGGGAAATAGCCCTGTACGTAGTAAAGCTCTATATAGCTGTAAAGGCATTATTATTAAGAACATGCACCACGAGGGAGAAACTTAGGCAATTAGGGAAGAAGAGTTTGGCTTGTTTAACGGAAGACAGATTCTCCATAAAATAATTTTAGATGATGAGATGGATTCTTTCCATCCCCTTCCTGGCAACACAGAGGACACTGGGGAAATCACCCTGTGTCTTTAGGCCTCAGTTCTAGTTCTGGCCTGAAGGGAACATTTTCACAACTGGACCTGACAAGCCTTTTTTTATCTACCCCCCATTTTCTGAACCACACACTGCAGTCACACAATGTCCTTGTGTCTGCGATTTTCTTCCCCAGGAACAAAACCTAAGTGGGTTTTCCTCTATTAACATCTTTTCCGCCTTTGCTATGACCCAAGAGCGCATTTTTTCTCCATCCACTAACCCAAGAGACCCATATCTCCCTCCTCTGTGTGCCTCATTAGTTGCCTCTGGCCTTCCCACTCGCCCATACCCTGCTGTGCTCTTGATTATGTTGACCTGGTTCACCTGAAGCTTTCTATGAGCCAGTGGTTTCTTTACTCAAGAGGTCCTTTCTGCTCAGCCCAGAGAATTGTTTTCCAAAACTTGCAAACTAATTCATTCGCAAGCAAATCCTTAAAGATAATATATATATATATATATATATATATATATATATATATATATATATATATTCCGGTTATGTTAAATCTAGAACATAAAAGGAAGTGGCCAAAGGACAATGCCAAATTGGGAAATGGATCCAGAGGTATGGCCATCCAAAGGTAATTAGAAGATTCAGGTCTCTCCTCTTCTGCTTTGCTGTCATCAGAATCCACACTTGAATTTTGATTACCTTAAGTTTACATCTGAGCTGGTTTTTATCCAGTCACAAAGTTTCAACTAATATTAGCCTTTCATTGGGTCTCTGAGCCATCTGAGATGACTAAAAGGAATAAAGGGGAACCGCATCAGCCCGGTTCTCACACTAAATCCTTACAATAAATAATATGGTCAAGGAAAGAATCCTGATAATTTCTATGCAGGATGAAAAAAGGATTAAACAAAGTATGCCTCGACATTTTTTAAATAATAATAATAAAAGGCAGATGGATCTTCTTTCACCACCACCCCCCCCCCACCACCTCCTTTTGCAACAGAAAGAAATTAGATGCATAGTTTTCCCAAATGGAACTGGCATACATTTCAATTACCCACATGATAGGATTTGTCATTGTTCGAGGCACCTCCCTCAGCAGAGGGAGGAAAGGGAGTAAGAGATAGAATGGTCATAACCTTTTATCTAAAGAACATGGATTTGAATGGAATAACCAGGTGGGCTGACCTGGGAAGATAGGAAAAGCCTCTTTCTCCTTTGAACATGTTAGCTTTCCATCCAATCAAATTCGTGCTTAAAACCAAATCCACTCCGGTATATCCCCTCTGCTTCTTTATGATATCAGAACGAGGAGCGATGACTGTGGATGCCAAACGTATCAGGTGCCCAAGAAAGAGAACTCTGACTTCCAAGGTGAATGACTGACTTAAAGGCAGAATCTGTGTCTGTTTGTTTTGTTTTCTAGCCCCAGGTAGCCTTTTAGGAAGTTTGCCTTCTCTCTCTCTCTCTCTCTCTCTCTCTCTCTCTCTCTCTCTCTCTCTCTCTCTGTCTCTCTCTTTTCTCTCTTGCTTTCACATTACTCAGTTATTCATCCAGTACCCACACCTTGGCCATAATTTCTCTCTTGCCTAACATAACCAATCTTTGCTAGTCCCACCTATGTTTTCGCAGTGTCCCAGCCTTCTAGTCCTCCACTAATTTTTGATTCATCTTTTCCAAGCCTGGGTTGACTGCTCAAATACAGGAGTGCATGATTGCTGCCAGTACACCAAATGTGATTGGTAACACCTTCTTTTGTTCTGTGTCTAGAATCCATGAACTGGGATAAAAGGGACAATAGTTTAGCCCTGTTTACCCTGCTGCCTAATGCAAGCAGATATCCTATATAATAAAAGGCTAATATGCAAATTGTCCCCTCAACTGCCAACTGCCCTTGCCCGATCAGGGCGGGCCAGCTGGACCCCACACATGCATGAATTTGTGCACTGGGCCTCTAGAGTGTGTGTGTGAGTGTGTGTGTGTGTGTGTGTGTGTGTGTGTGTGTGTGTTTTAAACAGAGTTATGCAGCTTAAAATCTTAGGTGTTAGGAGGAGGAATTGTGTTTGCAGAAAGACAAGAGATGAGCTTTTTTGCTGAGGAAACACTAGGAGATGAATCTTTCACTAGGACATGCAGTGAGTTAAATCCTCCTTCCGACTCTCTTGGGTTAGGTCCATGCTTCTTTCCCACCTTCCCCGGCTTCCCGTTCCCTCCTTCCCTCCTGTGAATGTGGCCTGGGAGACACTGCCTCTGGGAGACCACCATTTCCTCGCTCCTTGTTTGAAACAGGCACAGCCTGGAGACAGCAGACACGCTCAGGTTGCTGACCCAGTGTTTAAACTTAGGTGTTAAGCAACAAGAACAAAAGTTTTCTGGAATAAGACCCGACCCAGGTCACATCGAAAGATCACACGGGATGGGGGCCAAGTCCCTTGTAAAAATTAAAGAGTGGGCATTAGAGAACATACCTTTTTGTAGAGTATCCTTCTGGGTGGTCGTTTCACCGTCAAGGCCTGACAGACACAATAGCAGGTACCTACTGGGACTGCAAGGATTCGTTTTCCTGGCCTGAATTTCATTCGTCCTGGCTGCTCTGAAATGCCTGAGAACATGGTGACAGAGAAAAACAAAACAAACAAGCCAAAAACCTTTTCTAACAGCCAGAGGTCTTGCTTCTAGTTTAGACTGCATCATTTGTTGAGCAAGTGACTTCGAGCAAATCAGTTGTTGTTTTTTCACGTTATGCTTTCCAAATGAAGACATAACATCCTGTTGTCAGCGTTGCTCAAGTGAGACCATATATTTAAACACGTTTAGGAAACTTGACGTCCTCTGAAACACGAAGAATCACGATTTTCACTCGGCTATACCATGTCTTTCCTACTAGACGCTAAATCTTCTGGAGGGGATATTTGCTTTATATTTGTATCCCACATAGGATGGGCCCAACAACACAGGACTACTATAACTTAATCAGCATTCGATAATTACTGCAGAGAATCGCCCAATAAATCCCCTGACCTAAGCCCCAATTTTACTATTGCTTTTGCTAAAAATGGATATTCCCAATATGGAGTTTTTACTTAAAGAAGACAATTCCAAGCCATAATTTAATGAGGTGATCAGGTTTAAGCCACAATTTCAGCTGCCTGCTTCATCTTCCTTCCAAACTAAAGAACACACCCTCCCTTCTCCCCTGAACAGTTTTATGCAGACTATCAAACAACTCCAGGGGGTGTGGTTATAAGGAGACCGCCACCCCCCTGGGGCTTCAGGCATCAGTGATGCGCTCGGATTGCACGCCAGGAGTATGATTACATCTCCATAACCACCTCCCTTTCACTACTCAGCCCCCATGCCAGTAGCTCAGACATGCTTACCGCTTACTTCATTTAAATAGAATAATCATTTAAAAAACAGATTTACAAAAATTGCCAGTTAATTGTGTCTCGTGGTTTGTGAATACAAAGGTTTCGGGTGCTTTCATGGCAGCCTGTCTTTGGCACATTGGATCAGATGCCACTGTCCTGAGTTCTGCCCCGGAGGCACCTGGCTCAGTGATCAGATAACCTACCTGAGAGCCCAGCGTCTACAGAGCGTGCAACTCAATTAGCTCAGATCCTTGCAGTCTTAGAGCCTGAACAGAGAGAGGTGAATCCCAAGGATCCTTGAGAAGTGGGATGAGTGCAGTGATGCAGGAGGCCTGGGATTGAGGGGCTCACTTCTTGATTACTGTTTGGTACAGGTGCTGTGAGCTTTGAGGGATGGAACCCCAAAGAACACTCACTGTGAGGTGATCAGCCCCCCTGTGATGGTGGTTGGTGCAGGATCCACAGAGGTCACTGCAAGGGTACTGCCCATTCCATGTGGAAACAGGGGGGGTGAATGAGGGACCCCCCCCCCCCCCCGTCTCCTGATTTCTAACAGTGCAGACGCTGAAGGAAATGCAAAGTATTTGAAGAATTTCTTAATTTTCTTTAGGATACTTTCCAACCAGTCAACAAACTTTTTTTTTAGCTCCCACAAAGTGCTAAGCTAAGCACTGTGTGGATATGTATAAATTAGCTAGTCAGTGACTTATACCTCTTGGGAAAACCAGAAAGGAAAACACTGAATAAAGGCAAAAAAAATGACTGAAAATTTACAACTCCCTTCTCTTCAATAAATCAGAAGTTCAATGAGAACAGGGATGGTGACTATTTTAATTTTTTATTTATTGCATCTCACCTCTCTCAATCCAGTGCTGTAGCACAAGACTTAACATGTACTAGATATTCAAGACCTGCTGAATGAACGTCGGAGAGAATAATAGTGTGGGGCAGATTATGAATGCTCAAGAAAATAAGTGCTAAAGAAAATAATTAGTAGCTAAAATAGAATAATACAACCAGGCACAGTGAGTAGCGATCCAATATCATGGGTCTGTCTTTTCATCCTTCTTTCTTCCTTCCTTCCTTTCATCCTTCCTTCCTTCCTTTCTAACCGCTTTATTGGGAATATAATCCACATACCATATAATCCACCCATTTAAATTGTACACTACAATATTGTTTAGAAAATTCATAGAGTTGTGCACAATAATCTGATTTTTAAACCATTTCCATCCTCCCCAAAAGAAATCTTATAGCCATTAGCTGTTACCTTTATTCTCCCCACCTTCCAACCCCAGCTCTACACAACCACTAATCTATTTTATGTCATTTCAGTTTTGCCCATTCTGGACATTTCATATAAATTAAACTATACAATATTTGTTTTTTTATAACTAGCTTCTTTTATTTATTATGTTTTTGAGATTCATTCATGCTATAGCTTATATAGTACTTATCATTTTTATAACCAAGATATATTCTATCATATGGATATATCACATTTTATTCACCCATCAGAGTTGGTGGGCATTTCCATTATTTCCACTTTTGACTCTTATGCCTAATTCAGCTGTGAAAATTTGTAAATAAATTTTTGTATAGATATACATTTTTATTTTCTTGGGTACATGCTTGGGAATGGATGTACTGGGCAATGCAGTAGCTCTATATTTAACAGCTTGAGAAATTACAAAACTCTTTTCTAAAGTGATTGCATTATTGTATATTTTTATCAACAACATATGGGCATTCCAAATTCTCTTCGTTCTTGCTAACACTTGTCATGGTCAGTCTTTTTTTAAAAATATGTTTTTATAGATTTTTTTTTTTTTTTTTGAGAAAGAGGAAGGGAAAGGTATAGAGAGATAGAAACATTGATGAGAGAGAAACATCAATCAGCTGCCTCCAGCACACCCCCTACTGGAGGTCAAGCCCACAACCCAGGCATGTGCCCTGACCGGGAATCAAACCATGACCTCCTGGTTCACAGGTCTACACTCAACTACTGAGCTTCACTGGCTGGGCAAAACGTGTACTTCTTAATCTCCTTCATCTTTTTGTTCACCCTCCTTAACTCTGACAACCACCAGTTTGTTCTGTGTATCTATGGATCTGTTTCCATTTTGCTTTGCTTGTTAATTTTTTTATTCTTCAGATTCCACATATAAGGGATATTATATGGCATTTGTCTTTGTCTGTCTGACTCATTTTACTTTGTATAATACCCTCTGGGTCCTTCCGTCCATGTGGTCACAAATCCTGTATAATAAAAGGCTAATATGCAAATTGTCCCCTTGGGAGTTCGACGGACCAGGAATTTGACCACTTGCTATGACGTGTGCTGACCACCCAGGGGCAGCGTGGAACGAAGGAAGGCCCCAGCTGGAAGCCAGAAGCCAGGGAAGGAAGGCCCCAGCCTGCAGCCAGAAGGCCTCGGTTAGCCCCAATCGCCATCCAGGCCGAGGGACCCTATCCATGCACAAATTTCGTGCACCGGGCCTCTAATAACAAATAAATGGGCAGTTGGACTAGAGAGGGAGCCTAAGCTAAAATGCTGGAATTAGCTTGTTTTATAGCTTTTCTAGTCAATCGTTAGACTTGCCTTATTCATGGAGCTTAATATATATATCTTAGATGTATCATGATTGTCTCTGAATTCCCAACTTTGCAAATCTGTAATAAAGACAAACCTTTATTATAAACAATCATAGGAACATAAAACTGAGGCCAAGACATGTTGCAAAAGAGTGGATTGTGAAGATAATAACTAATTATTTCATTTTGATATTGATGGGCGTTATTCATGATAAAGGTAAAAGTAAGGGAAGAAAGAGGTTCTTTACTGCTTTAAAATTTGGGGTAGCCCAGCCAGCATGGCTTGGTGGTTGAGCGTCAACCTATGAATTGGGATGTCACAGTTCGATTCCCAGTCAGAGAACGTGCCGGGTTGTGGGCTTGATCCCCAGTAGAGGGTATGCAGGAGGCAGCTGATCAGTGATTCTCATCATTGATGTTTCTCTCTCTCCCTCTCTCTCTCTCTCTCTCTCTCTCCTCCTCTCCCTTCCTCTCAAAAATCAATAAAAATATATATTCTTTAAAAAAATTTTTTGAGTAGAACCATGTATACCAGTGGTTCTCAAACTTATTTGGCCTACCGTCCCCTTTCCAGAAAAAATATTACTCAGTGCCCCCTGGAAATTAATAAAATTTTAATAGCAATTAAACAGAAAGATATATGTATTAATGTTTCTACCTTTTTCGTAAAATATAGTAAAGAAAGGTAAATTAGAAACATTGAAGTTTGAAATTATGAAACTATTTATTGAACTCAGAATAGAAAGGTAATACAAAAAAAAGTTAAAACAAATGCACCTGTGGCCATCACCGCCCCCCCCCCCCCATCGCTGCAGTGCCCACCAGGGGGCGGTAGCGCCCACTTTGGGAATCACTGATGTATACAATAGCACCATGTATCAAAGCATAACCCATTTGGGTACTTTTTGAAATAAGGGTTGGGACTATGAGTGTTATGGAGGTGATGGTTTGTGATTCCCTCTTTTCCTATCTTCCAGATATAGACAGTGACGTCTCTCTGTGGAATTATTTCTCATAGTTATACCATGGAATGTGAGAACAATGACTAGATTTACCTCAGATGGCACTGACTCATGGATACATGAGGAGACCCACAAACAATAATTCAACTTTCCTATCACCATCTACAAAAGACCACAATCACTTAAATCCATGTTCCCCAGCACAAGAAAGCCCTTCCTTAATATTACCTGAAGGCTTTGCGGGTATTTCATATCTCATTACCGATTGCCCACGGCATTTCTCCACTCCAGCCGTCTTCAGTGTCACCTTGATTTAGGTAACTCCTCTGTAACTCCTCAATTCAGGCTGCTCCTCTAATGTCATTTAAGGAGATTAAGACCTCCCATGTTTTTTAAGTGGTAAGATCAGATAAATTAGAAAATGATGATGAAGAGCTGATAATGGTGTCTCTATATCTCCGGGAGAATGTATTTATTATTAATGAGTATATTTATTTATACCTATAGGATTTGCCATTATGAACTCAAAGGTAATATTTGACTGTCTCACCTAAAGAGGTAACATAGCCTGTCATATGGAGATGGAAAAGACTTTTGCCAATTCAAAGGAGGGTGATCATGGTAGGAACTGTGTCAAACACATCAATCTTTTTTATTCGAAGGCGTGAGCCGGAGGGCAGCTTGTTTTATCTCATTGATTCTCTCCCAACCTTCTCCTGTTCTCACATAGATAGACTCATTCGCACACACAGGTGCCCACAAAGAGTCCTGGAGGAGCACGCTGTGCTGGGTAAGTCACCAGCATTTTTCCAGCTTCCAAGCAAGAAACCCTGCCTCATTCCTTCACAGGCTGTCCTTGTTCTAGGCCGGTGATGGCGAACCTTTTGAGCTCGGCGTGTCAGCATTTTGAAAAACCCTAACTTAACTCTGGTGCCCTGGCACATATAGAAATTTTTTGATCTTTGCAACCACAGTAAAACAGAGACTTATATTTTTGATATTTATTTTATATATTTAAATGCCATTTAACAAAGAAAAATCAACCAAAAAAATGAGTTCGTGTGTCACCTCTGACACGTGTGTCAAAGGTTCGCCATCACTGCTCTATGCAATCCTCTGTGACCTATCCCACTCTTTTCATTTTTACTTCTTCCAGTCTTCCAGATCTCTAGCCGATTTCTCTCCCTCGAGGGGAGAGTTTTGCCTCAGTAAATCCCTAAGGTGGAAACAAATCTTCAGGGGCCAAGGTGAGAACCTTGTGTCCATAAACTTTGAGGAGGACTCACATCCCAGGAGTCCAGACTGACAAACAAGCTATAAAACCAGGAGATGCACCTGAGTCCAGCAGGGCCTCCCCCACCTCAACCTCGCCAGGCCCTGCTGCCAATTTCTAATCAGGTTCCGACTACAGAAAGAATGCTCCTTGGGTCTCTAAGAAGAAAATGAAAGTGTCGCATAGAGGTTAAAAGAGCAGGAATGAACAGCTGTGAGATATTTATTGACAAAGTTAGTTATCTGTGTGCCATAGGCATGTGGGGGAGGGAGGAGGCAGGAGTAGGAAGTAGGGGTAGCAGTGAAGGCTGCCCAGTTAATTTATCTCTCTCCCAACTGTCACATTATTTTGATGGAAACCCGCGTCACTGGTACCCTTTCCTCTGAACCCAAAATCAAGTGAAAAGGAAACAAGTAGGTGACTGGTCTTCCTATCTTGCTTGTTTGAATTATTTTCATACAACCCACGCTATTTTTGCTGTGAACAATTATTATCGCTAATAGATTTTAAATTGTCTTGCTAAATTTGTGTTGTTGGTTTAAGGTGAAAGTGGCATCATGCCTCCTTCTGAGATGCATGGAGAGACTCCAGCAAGTGCTGCTCAAACTTAATCTATATACTTGCCATATTCCAAGGTTTCCTCAGGCTATTAACCTAAACTGGGTTTCAGAGAAGAGAATCCTACTCATGCAAGTCCAAAGGCTGACTTTGTGCCATTGCATCTTGATTTTTTAAAAAATATATTTTATTGATTTTTCACAGAGAGGAAGGGAGAGGGATAGAGAGTTAGAAACATCGATGAGAGAGAAACATCGATCAGCTGCCTCCTGCACAGCCCCTATTGGGGATGTGCCCGCAACCGAGGTACGTGCTCTTGACTGGAATAGAATCTGGGACCCTTCAGTCCGCAGGACGACGCTTTATCCACTGAGCCAAATCGGTCAGGGCTGCAAAACTTGATTTTTTGAAAGCTTTGGCTCCTGACCAGACACTCCTTGCTTTCTGCATTGTCTTCTCTTTCTCAGCTCCATTTCTTCTTTTCCCAGGACGCATGCCTATTTATACCCACACTCTGGCATGAAGGTGCACTAGGAAGGACTGTGTCCCAGCCAATAACTGTGGGTTGCTTATTATTCAATCATGACTTCTCTTATTTCTCTCAGGATTACTTAGGATTCTTTCTTGGCTGCTGTTGGGTTCTTCGTGCAATCATTGCAGGCAAGAGGGTAAAATGGCAATGCATTAAAATTTTTTTAATAAAAGCAGAAATGAAAGACAATCCCTGTAGCTTCATTTCCAAAAGAGGGTAGAGGGGTGAACTTTTAATAGCCAATGAAAGCTCAATAGCCGGGAAACTGATGGCTTGATAGTAGTTGGTGCCCTGATCCAGATCCCCAGAAAATAACAGAATAGCTTCTGCATGAATGAGGACTCCCAGGAATGGGAAAAGTAGGTGTGATTCCCTTATAGGATCCATTAAAAAAAAAAACTTTTTGCCCTAAATTAGTGAAGTCCTTTCAATCTTCCTGATGGGAAACATGAAGGCAAAATGACATAGGGAAATAAAGTTATAACAAGTTAGGGAAATGCCTGCAGAATGAGAAATGTGCACTTTTAATCGCTTACTAGTCATGTTCCTATTGTGTGATCTGGGAAGAATGAGTCACTCCCTGTTTAGCATTGACACCTCTAGGAAGGTATGTGAAGACATTAGGAAATGTTAAATTAATCCTCCCTGTTATCATTCTTCTCTCTGTAGTTTACTTACTTGTGAACTCTCATTCTTCTTGCTTCTGCCTTGCTTTTCTTTTCCTGTGTTGTCTTCTGCAGCCCTGACATCTGAAAAGGCAATAAAGAAAATAGAAGGGCCAACATCCCCCTGCTGGTAGAAATAGTTACCTTACAGGCTGCATGGACAAGTCGGGTTGAGAAAGATTTAATCAAGCTGAGAAAACCCGGTTAAGACCAGAATGCTAAATAAATATCCATACATGTGAAGAATTGTTGCATACAGGCCACAAATCAATGACACCAGTAAAAGAGAGAAAAAAAATCGTTCATTTGCAAGAGGTAAGCCGGCGGGGTAATGTTAGCTGATGTTAAATATGATAAGTCAGCAGTATGATGTAGCTTACATAAGATAGAACTACATCTGGAATTAGGGGGATAGAAATCTCACTTTGTTCCATGCCAATCAGACTGTATTGAGAGGATTCGGTATATTGTGCACATCACACCTTAAGGAGACTGACTGAGACAAGGTGAGGTTTTATGTAAGGGAGATTAGAAGGGATACCTTAAAATAGAGATTTTTACCTGATAATGAGCAGACACAAGTTGGGGAAGGTGAGAAACAGCCAGAAACCTCACAGTCCTTTAGGTTTCTGTTACCTCCTGGACTGTGAAATCACCCAACTGTTCCTACTCCAAAGAATAGAACGAAAGCCAGGGGTGGACAATTCTTCCTGTTTTTGTTTTGTTTTTTTCTTCCCGAAAAATAGCAAATAAGTTTTTATTAAATATTTTAAAACTGCAGCAGATTTTGTGGCAACTTATAAATAAATTGATACTTTGAACCTAGAAAACATTATAACCAAAAATTCATTTTCAAATGCAAAGCAAATACCCGTTGTTCAGGGGTGGTTCAGATGAATGCATAATTTACTTTATTTTATTTTTTTAATCCTCACCCAAGCATACTCTTTCACCAATTTTTAAGAGAGAGAGCGAGAGAGAGAGAGAGAGAGAGAGAGAGAGAGAGAGAGAGAGAGAGAGAGAGAGAAACATGAATCAGTTGTCTCCCTCAGGTGCTCTGACTGATAATAAAACCTAGGGAAATGGGTTCACAAATTTAAACCAGTTTTTTTCCATCATTGAAAGGAGACTCAATGAGCCAATCCTCTTTGCTTTTGGATATCCTGCTTCGGGGGGACATTTTGAAGGGAACAAAATGGCATGTACATGCCAGGATTTAATTATCACTGGCATCTGCATGGGCCTCAGAACACTGTGGACAGCCCGGAGTCACGGCTCCACAGAGGGGCCTGGGAAGCGGGGCGTAATGGGAAGGTGCCCTACCCTCTCAGGCACAGTGGCGCTTTTCAATTATTTATGCAGTTTAATCCAATTGAAAAAGCACATTCTCCAAAGAACACCCCCAGGTCCTCTGTGTGCGGGGAGCTGGCAGAAAGCAATATGGGGAAAATGAGAGTCAGGCCTGTGCTTCGGGGAGCTTGTCTGACCTTCCCAGAGACCCTCCGTATTAAAACAGGCAGTTTGCTTAGTTAATAATAACTATGCTCTGGACTTGTCATCTTCAAAGAACTTTAATTAATCCTTATAACACCCTGGTGGGCTCAGGAAGGTATGTGTTATTATCGCTGTTTCTTATGAGGCAAATGCAGGCACCAACCGAGGAGGGGAATGGTCTGCTGGAGATAGTGAGTGTGAAGTTAAATTTAGCACGAAGGGACACCTCAGGCCACAGGCCTTCTCGAGGCAGATTCCTGTTAGTAATGTATCTGGGACAGAGCACATGGGGGCCGATGTTGAGAGCTACTGAGGGGCAAGCGCTGAGCACAGCCTGACCAGAGTGTCTCACCTGAGACACAAGGGGAGAGCGAAGGATGAAGACGGAGAGCCGAGGGGATTTGATCTGGGACAGAGAGCTTCCTAGAAAAAGAAGAGGAGGAGAGAAAGTGAAACCCTCCAGTTTTTCTCTGAGCCCACAAAATTATTCGTCTCTGATTCAGTGAGATCCTAGCCCCAAATAAAACAAGTAAAATAAAATGCTGTTATAACTTCAAAGTCTTCAATGCAGTATATAAACAGAGAGGAGGAAGAACTTGGCATTGAGTTATTTGAGAACAGCATGTTATGGTGTCTCTGAATGGGCAGGTGAGTGACAGGGGACCAGTGTGGAATGATCTTTTTGGCTTTTCCTCCTAAAGCACAGAATTCTTCTATTATCTACCTGACAATGTCTGCCTCTGTGATTTCGGCCCATAGAGTTTCGAATATTCATTGTATGCAGTTTCCCCCACTATCTTTAGTTCACTTTTTCTTTTCAAATTAAATGTTTTTGGCATAACGTTGGTTAAAAAAATTGTATGTTTCAGGTCCGCGACTTTATAATACATCATCTGCATATCCCATTCTGTGTTTACCACCCAAGTCTCCTTCTGTCACCATATATTTGATCTCCTTTGCCCTCTTCATTCTTCCTCTTGTATGCATCATGTTTTTGTCTGTCCACTTGTTTACATGTTTTCTTTGTTCATTTGTCGCTTTTTGTTTTTTTCTCACTTATGAATGAAATCAAATGGTTCTTGACCTTTTTAAGATTCATTCATGTTGTTGCAAAAGGTAATCCTATATTATAAAAGCCCAGCCACCGAATGGCGGAACGACCAGAACGACCGGTCGACCAGTCTCTGTGATGCGCACTGACCACCTGGGGGCAGATGCTCAATGCAGGAGCTGCCCCCTGGTGGTCAGTGTGCTCCCACAGGGGGAGTGCCACTGGGCTGACCAGAATGAGCGGTGCTCCCACAGCGGGCCGATCCCCGCAGGCCACGCCTCCCACCAGTGCATGAATCCCGCGCACTGGGCCTCTAGTATTTTTTTTTTTTGATGATGATCAGTATTCCATTGTACATATGTACTACATCTTCTTTATTCAGGAATTGGTCAAAGGACACTTAGGCTGTTTCCATGTCTTGACTGTTATAAATAATGCTACAATAAAGATAGAACTACATATATCTATAGATAAGTGTTTTCACATTTTTCAGGTTGACACCTAGAGAAGGGATTGCTGGGTCTGTGGTAGCTTTATTCTTAACTTTTTTTCAGGAAGCTTCGTAATTTTTCCCATAGAGGCTACACCAGTTTACATTTCCACAAGAAGTGTGTGAGGGTTCCCTTTTCTCCATATCCTCTCCATCACTTCTTATTTGTTGCCTTATTGATAATAACCATTCTAATAGGTGTGAGGTGGAATCTCATGTTGGTTTATAATTTGCATTTCCCTTGTGGCTAGTGAAGTTGTATACCTTTTCCTACATTTGTTGGCCATGTGTATGTCTTCTTGGGAAAAGTGTCTGTTCATATCTTCTGCCATTTTTTTAAAAATTGGATTTGTTGTTGTTGGTGGTGCTGTTGTTGGGTTGTATGAGTTCTTTATATATTTTGGATATTAGCCCCTTTTTGAAGGTATCATTTGCAAATACCTTCTTCCATTTGATTAGCTGCCTGTTTTGTTGATGGTTTCTTTTGCTCTGCAGAATCTTTTTAGTTTGACCATAAATAAGGAAATATTGGCCTTAAATGACACATTAAATCAAATGGACATAACCAATATTTATAGAGCTTTCCATCCCCCGAAAAAACAGAATGTACATTTTTCTCAAGTACACATGGAAAATTTTCAAGAATGGACCAAATGTTGGGGCTCCAAACTAGTTCCTAAAAATTTAAGAAAATTGAAATCATATCAAGCATATAGTCTCATCACAATGGTATAAAACTAGAAATTAACTACAAGAAGAAAACTAAAAAAACACCCACAAATACATGGAGATTAAATAGCATACTTCTGAACAACCATTGGACCAAAGAGGAAATTTTAAAAAAAGAAGGGATGAAGGATACATAGAGACAAATAAAGTTGACAACAAAATATATCAAAATTTTTGGAATGTGGCAACTAAGAAGGAAGTTTATGGTACTACTAGAGGCCGGTGCACGGATTCAGGCACTGGTGGAGTCCCTCGGCCTTACCTGCGCCCTCTCACAATCTGGGACCTTTTTGTGGATGTCGGGCTGCTGGTTTTGGTCTGACCTCCGCAGGCCAGGCTTAGGGACCCCACCAGTGCACAGATTCATGCCCAGTACTGGGCCCCTAGTATGCATAAAAGATCTTTGGTTAATCTCTATCCACTCTCCCCGCTCTCCTCTTTCCCCTGAGATTCATCAGTCTGTTCCATGTTTCCATGCCTGTGTGTTGAGCATCTACCCCCTGGTGGTCATTGTGCATCATAGCTACTGGTCGAACAGTCGATAGATAGATAGATAGATAGATAGATAGATAGATAGATAGGTAGGTAGGTAGATAGATAAATAGATAAGCCTAACTCAAGAAACAAGAAAAACCTCAAAGAATCTAACAGAATACCCTGAAGATACTAGATAATTAAGAATAAACCAAACTCAAAGTCAGTGGAAGGAAGGAAATAATCAAAATTAGAGCAGAATTAATTTTGCCTTTCCACAAATGTTTAGTACGTTTCTCATACTTCAAGCGTCCAGTGAAAGGAAGGTACAGGTGAAAGCTTTGATAATTCCTCAGATGTATGCCCATCTCTGGAGTCCAGACTCACTGCCTTATGAATACCTCTTCAGGAATCTGTAGATTTCTAATACAAAAAACTATCCTCCCCAAACCAACATTCTTTTCTACAAAGGAAATTACAGTGAATCATACATTTTTTTAAAGTCAGTAGGTTTGGACCGAATCAAAGAAAATAACATTTCTCCTAGGGGTTGGTTTCTTATTTTATATTTGCTGTGGCAGAATGCCCCATTTTGGAATGAGCATTTACTCATTTTCTCATATTCACTATGTTAGGAAAGGCATTTTCCCAAAGCCATTCCACTCCCAATACTTGAAACAATTCAATTTACCCTTCATATATTAGCCCCCCCTTAATGTCCCTAATAGACATAATTGCTTCCATGTCTGTCTTCCTATAATAATGTGTTGATGAAAGTACCATTAGTGTCAATTAAGTAAGGAAGTAAATTGGTGAATGAGCACATCTGTCATACGCCACTGTGAGGAGGATGACCTTGGGATAAAAAGAACCTGGATTTGAACCCTGCCTTCATCTCTCACTAGATCTTTGACCCTTGGAGCCTCAGATCCCTCACCTGTGCAATGGGAATAATAATACTGAACCTGCTGCATCATTGTGAGATGTAGGTACCACGGATATAATGTGCTCAGCCCAGTGCACTTAAAAGGGCCCAAGAAGTGCTAGCCATTATTAGCTTACTGTACTCTAGTTAATCGTGCATGCAATTTTATCTTATGGGCAATGAGGGGCCATTAACGCTTATTGAGAAGGGAAGTGACATTAGAAAGGTGTTTTAGAAAATGAGCAGAGGAATAAAGAGCTAAAAGGTGATGTAGAGGAGAAATAAGACAATCAAAATCATGCCCTTGGTTATCTCAGGACCAGATGTCACCCTGGTGAGCTGAGCAGGGGCTGAGGGGAAATGCCCAGCAATAGACAAAGGCAGTTCTGGGGACCCTGGCCACGTCCCTGTAATTCTTCTTGCCCACTGACTGCTCCTTGTGTGTCTACCTTCTCCTCTACTTCCTGTATCTGAGCACAGGGTTCAATGTCAGTATATCCACTGAGCTGAAGGCCTACTCCATTCTCAGTCTCAAAAAAGCAGCACATCTGGTAAAAAAAGTAACCCACTTCTCAGTTTTATGATACTCTTTTCATTTTGCTTCAATATGTGTAGCACAGAAGCCCACAAATTTATGAGAGTGAGGTTTTCTGGGTATAAAATATACGGTGCTGTCCTTTTTTTTTCTTTTTTCTTTTGGTCAAATTCTCTTCATAGGGAAAGAAGAGAATAGTTTTGAATAGGGCATAGTGAGTGAGGGACTGACATATACTGTGTTATTGTGAAGAGGAGAAAAGGAGGGCAGAACCAGCAGAAATTAAAATAAAGAGGGATTACAATAAAGTTAGGTTTATGGGGAATCCCCTGACTTTCAGGGTGAACGTATAATGGGGTACATGACAGAACAGTTCTCAGAATCTTCTTCTCTAATATGTGGAGACGAGGAGAGAGAGTCTCACAGTCAGGCAGCTTTTGGTAACTAGGTTTGATATTACTGGAGCATTCTGAAGGGCCCTTGGCAGCCCCGCTCTCCTGTGCCTTTGGATGTGAACCTAAGAATAGAAACTGCATTTCCAGTGGGAAAGAAAAGCCTATCTTGCATGCCTCTCATCCCAGCCTGGGCTCTCTGAATCCAGAGACATAGCAGGCCTTGCAGGTTTTTTCATCACCGATGATGAGCTGATGCTACTTCAATAAAATCAGCGCCCCCCCCCCCCCCCAAGACTCCATTACTCCGCTTCCCAAATCTCTGTGACCTTACTTGGCAACAGGATGTAGATCGCAGGGAGCTGAAGTAACCCAATAAAACAGGCATCTTCACCATTTGAGCAGAGTGAAAACCATTTAACCCCCAATGTAATGGCTGTGACATCTGTCGGAGAAAGAAATAAATTGGTTTTAACTTATGTGGCTTGGGCTTCAGAGAGAAATAAAAAAGGCAAAATGGAAAGGCAAAATTGTTGAGCATCTTTCAGATCTACCTTTTAGCAGTCTGTGCCTCCAGACACAAGAAGCTCGGGCACAGGGTAAATCTAATCACATTTAGACACAACCCTGCAGTAAATAGAGGGAAGAAGAAAAACATCAGAAGACTATAATCTTCCTGGAGATGAAAGCGGGGAAGAAAAACCTAGTGAAGTATTATGAAGTTAGCTGACATGCCGGTAAACAGAGAGGAGCCACAGAGGTGAGCATGTCCTGGACAAGCCCAGCGTGTACCTAGTATTTATGGATTTTTGGTGACAATGTCTGCAGGGCTGGAGGTGGCTGCCAGAGCTTAACAGAGAGCCTTGGGCTGAATCTGCCTTTAGTGCCACCTGCAAATGAATACAAAGAAGTCACTTTAGAGGCAGCCGCCAGGACTTGCCCTACTCCTCCTTGCCCCCAGATGCTCATTTCTATTCTGTTACAGCCACTTGATCTCCATATGCAGGCTACAGTGCCACCCTAATATCTCAGGCCAATCCTGTTCTTAGCCAGGGATGGAAGAGCACTGGTGAGATGCTCACTACTCAGCTTCAAGGCTGTCTGGCCACTGATTCACTCTGACCTTGTACTAGGTTTGATCCTAGTTAGTTCTTATTGAAAACTAGTGACCCGGTGCACGGATTTGTGCACATTGAAAGGAAATTAATTAGAAGGTGGCCGGCAGGGTGGGACTGGGCAACAAGGGCTGAACACACCCTGGAGCCAACCTCCCTTGGGCCCTCCCTGGCATCTGCTGGGGTCCCTCTGCCTGGCCTTCAGGGATAGGATGAAACTGGCTCTCCAACATCCCCTGAGGGGTCTCAGAGTGTGAGAGGGAACTCTGCAAAGTTGCTGTGGGACAGGGTGTGAAACGCAATCGCAAGTGTGCAGTAAACCAGATTCATGGCCGACAGTGCCCCAGCAACAACATAACACACAGCGGATGGTGGAATTGCGCGGCTCAGTGAGGAATCGAGCTCCCTCCTCTCTGGGTTCAGGGTGCGTCACCCGAGAACCGCCACTTCCAAGTCACTGCAGCTCAGCAGCTCCTGCATTGAGCATCTGCCCCTAGTGGTCAGTGCGCATTATAGCGGCCAGTTGGGCGGTAGGATGGACACTTAGCAATTAGCCTTTTATATATAGAGAGATTGTCTCCTCATCTGTGTCTAATTTATTAATTCAGGGTGGATGTTCTCCAATTTAGTTGCTTTTCTGGTCTGGCCCTAGGAGGAGGTGCACAACACTGCTGCCTATTTGGCCACCATTTTTCTCTCTCTGACCCTAGTTAGTTCTCAGACTAGCTCCATTATGATAATATTTATAACATATTACACATAGTATATGTAATATACTTATAACATTATATGTTATATATAACCATAAGAACAACTAATCTGAGAACTAGCATAGATACACACACACACACACACACACACACACATACACAGGCACTGACGTAGAAGGTTATGTCTTGCTCAAATACATTTCAAAAGAAGTAACTCATTCACACAGTGGTTTGAGGATCCAGGCTCTCCTATTTCGGGCTCCATCACCTTCCACCATGACTTCCAGGTCTCCATCTTCATCTGCATGAAGTCAGCAGAAGGTGGAAGAGCCCAGAGTTGCTGGAGGGGGAATTTCTATGGGCCAGGCCCAGGTGAGTGTTCTGAGCCTAAAATCAGGGCCTTCTCTCCTTCAGTGTTTCTGTCTCCTTTTAGGTAGCAGTCCCCCACACGATTTTCATCCTCTTGTGAACTACATTTGAAAGATCTTGTTGGATTAGAACTTGGACCAAATAAGAGAGACCTTGACAGATTGCCCTGGTTCTCAGTCCTGTGGAAGATTCTGCCACGGTAAATAGCTGGGGTTGTTAACATGAATGGTTTCAGTTGAAGTAACAGCTTGGACTTCTTTCTCTCTCTGCATGGAATTAAAAAGGAAGTTCCCCCACCCCCTAGTTAAGTGATATACTTTTGTGATTGTGCAAAGATAAGAAGCACTGCTTCAAAATAAGATTCCAAGCAGCCTAGGCTTTTAAACAATATATATATTTTTATTGATTTCAGAGAGGAAGGGAGAGAGAGATAGAAACATCAATAATGAGAGAGAATCATTGATCGTCTGACTCCTGCACTTCCCACATTGGGAATCGAGCCCACAACCCGGGCATATGCCCTTGACGAGAATTAAACCCAGGACTCTTCAGTCTGCAGGCCGACACTCTATCCACTGAGCCAAATGGGCTAGGACCAAGTAGTCTAGGCTTTTAATCACACTTATTAAAACTATCATTACTAATGCTACTAAACATATAACATATTTTATTTGCAAAGCACTCTGAAAACACTAGTGCCTAAATAAAAACAAGAACTAACACACCTTAATTACAAAGTCAATAAATAAAGAATAATTGATTTGGGACTTCAACTTGAGGTTAGAAGACCCAATCTTATTGGAGTGCCTCTCCCTAACACTGATGCTGTCTCTTTGGATTCTGTAATTTCCTTACCTACCTGAAAATGGGAGGCTGTAAAATTGCAGTGAACATTGAAAGGATCAGATTTTGTTTGAGCATTAAGAATAGTTCACATTAAGGGCCTGTTACATATTCATAGTTTTGCAGCACGAAGATAAAAATATGACTTTTGAAACTTTGATTTGTGATCATTTCTGAATCCATATGTACTCATTAAATGCCATTGAATGCATTTTTAATAATGAGAAGGAATTTGACAAACGACCTGTCTGAGCTGAACAAAGAGATTTAACACAGCAGATCTCAGCAGGGAAGATACCTGGAGAGTGTTAAAATCCCATTAGTTAAAGTACATTGTATTATGTTCAAACTGTCCGATTTAAGAACGGTTGCTTATAAAAAATCATTGTCATGCTGCCATATAGTTCTCTCTTGGTAACCAAGCAGGCAATTTACCCCATTTTTGCAAAATAAATAGGTTTCATGCTAGTTCTGAGTGCACACATTTTCTAATAACACTCTTACAGGAAGGAAAGCCATTCTTATGGTCACCTTACGCTCCCCCATAGAACAAGACTTCAACATTTCCTCTTGTATTTGTGATCTCTTTATTCTCCAAAGATTGAAATCAATAGAGAAGAAAAGAAATGACCTTCAGCCCTGGCTGGTTTGGTTCAGTGGATAGAGCGTCACCTTGTGGACTGAAGGGCCCCAGGTTCAGTTCCAGTCAAGGGCATGTACCTTGGTTGCAGGCACATCCCCAGTAGGAGGTGTGCAGGAGGTGGCTGATCGATGTTTCTCTCTCATCGATGTTTCTGACTCTCTGTCCCTCTTCCTTCCTCTCTGTAAAAAAATCAATAAAGTACATTTTTTTAAAAAAGAAATGACCTTCATATAAACTAGTTAGAGAAAGGAAGCAAAGACATCTCTACATTCATGATCAAGAAAAGAAAGAAGGAAATCAGTATTCATTGAGTTGTTTTGTCCCAGGCACTGTGCTAGGACCTTTACACTAGGTTATTTAAATTTGGGGATGGTCAAACAGAGCTAAGCTTATTTAGTTAAGTGTCTAATATTTAGTGGATTCCTTACTTGATTATCTTTGAAAATCTTTCTTTTCCCATTAGTGCAAGTCCAGAACTCATTATCCTTATGCTTCCTAGCTGATAATTACCTGAAGAATTCAAACTTTGTTTAGTTACAGAAAGAAAATACACTTGCCATCAACAAAGTCACAGTGTGGTCCAAATTAAAAAAAAATTAATGGCTTTTTTATTATCTGGTGTTCAAATTATTATAAATTATGCTAAGCTCCATCTGTCTGGCTAACCAAAAGTTATCAGTATAGATTACTGTATTTCCACCTATTTTGTCTTTTGAAAAGCAAATGAAAACCACGTATTTTTCAGTTATTTAAAGTTCCATTTTAGCAAATAGCAGATATAATTCCAAAATAATCGAAAACTGGTAAAATAGAGAAGGCAGTGTGATTACTTACGATGAATACAAAAGGTAAGATCCTAATCCTAGGTAAATGCTGAGAAATTACCTAGTTAGTCCAGCTTATTGTATAGGCTGAAAATTCATAACAAGATACATTAAATGACTCTTCCAAAGTCACTCAGCAGAGAATGCCAGATGCAGGCCTTCTGAATTTTCTACCAGAAACCTGAGGGGACTGTTTCTTTTGCCACCTCCCCAAAAGAGGTTGCTTGTCTACTAGATTCCATTCCTTCACGGCAGAAAGTGAGGTGAGTATAGTTTCCAGATGTCCCTCATCCTCATTTCTTCCTGAAACAAAACAAAACAAAACAAAACAAAACACAACACAACAAACCCCATATGCTAGTGGCACCAATCCCTTTCTGGTTATCTCCTTTTACTGTCCTCTTTTCTCTTACTGTGTTCCTTAAGGATTTTTTTTCTTTCTCCTCAGAACACAACCCCTGTAGTTATTCTCTTATATGATCCAATACTCTGATCCTTTCTTTCCCAATAACCTTTCTATACTCTTTTCCAGTTACCCAATTCTGGTATCTGGTGTTCCAATATAGAAAGCTCTAGATCAAGTGTTCCGTTCTCTGATTTTCATCTCTTTTTAGCTCAGTTACTCTAAGCCCACTTAGCTATAATTCACCTCACATCTAAATCTTTAATTCACGAACACTCCCAATTTTTCACTAACTTTAACTTCCTCCTATCTTCACTTTTCTCTTTGCCCACCTTATATTCCATGATCCACCATTAGGTGTAACCACGACATGCAAACACCATCTGCTCTTGTCTCTCTCTCTGTGTCTATCATACTCCAGTGACAAAGTTGAGTGGAACCAACAAATCTCTTCTGTGCCCGCACTCAAGAAGCCAAACATAACAAGAGAAAATGATATGATTAGGCCGACTAGATTAAATGTAAAGTCATAATTACACAACGATATGGGCACTAAACTGCCTTAGACATCTGTTCTTGCCTCACACTTATCTCACAGTCCACTCATTCTATCAGGGGCTAACCTTACTAATACTTCACTGAATTAAGGAAGACCTGCAAGAAAGGAAATCCTATATCCTTCTTCCATCAAACTATTCATCAACCTTCTCTATCATCTTTTTTGTTATAAGAGAGGAAATTCTTACCTCCTGTTAAAGATTAGTTTCTCTCACCATAACCTGTTTGGCTCAGTGGACAGAGCGTCGGCCTGCGGACTGAAAGGTCCCAGGTTTGATTCCAGTCAAGGGCAGTGGGAGGTGTGCAGGAGGCAGCTGATCAATGTTTCTCTCTCATCGATGTTTCTAACTCTCTATCTCTCTCTCCCTTCTTCTCTGTAAAAAATCAATAAAATATATTTTTTAAAAAAGATTAGTTTCTCTCAAATGCTCATCACTGTTACCACTTCAAGTTTCTTACTCCCTCAATGATCCTTTTCCCTATTCATTTACTCACTCAATAAGCCTATATTTTAGATTACATACAATAGAAAAAATATCTTCGGCTTCATGGGAGCCATAAAGAGGAATCTGCATTTTATTTCAAGTGTGGAGACATGATGTGATTAACATTTTATTTTATTTAAATATATTTTTATTGATTTCCGAGAGGAAAGAAGAGGGAGAGAGAGATAGAAATATCAAGGATGAGAGAGAATCATTGATCAGCTGCTCCTGCACACCCCACACTGGGGATCAAGCCTGCAACCCTGGCCACAGGAATCGGACCATGACCTCCTGGTTCATAGGTCAATGCTCAACCACTGAACCACACCGGCTGGGCATGTTTAACATTTTAAATGATAACATGGCCTTTGTTGAATTCTAGGGAGAGTATCTGGCCACTGTTATCTGTTGCAGAGACTAGGGAAGACAAATTGTGGCTTGGCCTGTAATCCGATAGTTGAAGTGCTAAAAAGTGGTAAAATTTAAGATACATATTTTAAGCTAAAACCAAATGACTTGCGGACACAGTGAATGCAGGGCTATGAGAGAGAGAGTGGAATTATGAAGGAAACCTAGATTTGGAGCCAGAGAAACTGGGAAGATGGTGAAATTGGTTACAGAGAAGAAATGACAGGAAAGGAACAGGCTTCCTTGAGAGCAAGGATGAGGAATCAAAAACTTTTTTGTCTAAGTTACATTTGGGGTGTCCGTTGGATACCCATGCGGAGATGTAGAGTAGATGGTTGTGTGTACATATGTCTACCACTCATGGAAGACATTAGAGTCGGGAACAAAATTGATGATGTTCTCAGTGTACAGGTGACAGTTAAAGTTAGAAATCTGGATGAGATCAGCCACAGTGGAAATTCTCTAATCAAATGACCTGTGATAATTTTTATAATTTTCTCAACTATTATTCATTCCTAAATGAACTCTGAAATGTTGCAAATATATAGAAAACTACAGAAAATAATATAATAACATTCAAGTAACCACTACCAAGATTTAAACATATTAACATTTTTGCCATATTTGTTCAGGTGTCTGTTGTAGGAATTAAAGCAGAACAGAAATAGCTAACCGTCTGTGCTGCTATTTCTTCTCCACGTCCCCTGAAGTTGTTATCCTTCCCGTGAAAATGTTTAAAATTTTATTCTTATGTACATATTGATCCACAAATGTATAAATACTGGACCATATTTAAACATTTACATAACCAGCATAATTCTTTGCAGCTATATGGCAACTCTCTTTCACTCGAAATCTTGTTTTGAATATTATCCATGCTCATGTAGACTAATTTCTTCTATTTCACTTACTATACATAGTATAATATTGTTTAAATAAACTCATTGTCTTCCTCCCCCAGGAATGGAAACTTAGATGTCTCCCTCAATCTCTCTTACAACAGGGCTTTGATAAATACGTCTATAGATACCATCCTGTGCATGTAGACACGTTTCTCCAGGGTTAATTCTAAGAAATAAAGTAGCTGGTTCATAAGGATAGACATCATCTGCTTTTTTAAAAATATATATATTTTATTGATTTTTTACAGAGATGAAGGGAGAGGGATAGAGAGTTAGAAACATCAATGAGAGAGAAACATCGATTAGCTGCCTCCTGCCCACTCCCTACTGGGGATGTGCCTGCAACCAAGGTACATGCCCTTGACCGGAATCGAACCCGGGATCCTTCAGTCCGCAGGCCGACGCCTTATCCACTGAGCCAAATCAGTTAGGGCGGTTTCTTTTTGTTTGTTTGTTTTGTTAAGTATTGTCAAATGATTTCTAAAAAGGTTTTCCTACTTTATAAAGTCCCCTAAAGGGCCTGAGCATTCCTGTTTCCTTACAGCTTCCGTAGCGTTAGGAATTTGGCTCTGTGAAATTTCCCCCCAATCTGTTACATGTGAAATGATGTTTCAGTGTGGGCCTTTTCTCTTTCCTCCGTGTACTCGAGCTTTCAAGCTTGTCACTCCGCTAAAGCTGCTGCTTTCTCTCATGAAGGATCTCCATGCGATGGAATCGAAATGATGATCCTTTGTCTTCAATGGGCTCTATACTGCACAGCACGGCTGGGTTGATTATTCCCTGTTTGAAACATTGTCCTCTCAATCATCTTGACAGGTCACTTTTGCCCTACTTTCCTGAGAGCTAAGTTTTTAGTTTCTTTTTTTACTATCTTCTAGAGAGCTGTTCCTAATAACCTGGCTTTGGTCTTCCATAACTGTTTATCATGTCTTTCTAGGTGATATATTATTTCCCATGACTTTGATATGTTTTGTGCATTTTTAATTGATTTTAGAGAGAGAGGAATAGAGACATAGAAATGATGAGGGGGGAACATCATCAATCATTGATCAGCTGTCTCCTGCACGCCCCCTACTAGAGATCAAGCTTGAAACCCAGGCATGTGCCCTGATCAGGAATTGAACCTCTTGGTTCCTGGGTGAACACTCAACCGCTGAGCCACACCGGCTAAGCTCTCATGACTTTAAATACCAACTTTGTGATGATGCTTATCAATGATATTGCTCTGCATCTCTGTGATTCTAACTTCTGATATTTATTTATTTATATATTTGTTTTTCAATTAAATTTATTGGGGTAACATTGGCTAATAGCATTTGATACACTATTTGCATATATATTGCATTGTGTGTTCACCACCCAAAGTCTAGTCCTTGTCTGTCATCATATATTTGACTCCCTTTACCTTAACACCTGCTACAATGGCTATTATCAGTAAGCTAAGACATAGTAAGTGTTGGATAAAATGTGGAGAAAAGGGAACTCTCCTCAACTGCTGATGGGAATGCAAATTAGTGCATCTACTACGGAAAATAGTATGAAAGTTTCCCAAAAATAAAGACTAGAGCTACTATATGACCCATTGGGTATCTACCCCTCCCCTCCCCCAAAATTGAAAACACTTGTTCATAAAGATATATGTACTCCTATGTTCATTGCAACATTATTCACAATAATGACAACATGGAAACAACCTAAGTGTCCTATGACAGGTGATTGGGTAAAGAAGTGGTACATATATACAATGGAATACTACTCATCCATAAAATGATGAAATATTGCCATTTGCAACAACATGGATGGGTCTTGAGGGTATCCTGCTAAGTGAAAAGAGTCAGGTGGAAAAGGCCACGAGCCACTTGATTTCACTCATATATGGGATGAAACGATAAGCAACAAGTGAACAAATTAAAAATAAACGAACTCATTGATAGAGACAACAGTATGGTGGTTACCAGAGCAGAAGAGAGGTGGAGGAGGATGAAGAGGATATTTCTATTTTGATGTATTTTGCAAGCACCTCGTACTCAACATGTCAAAAAATGGAATCCTTTATTTCTAGAATTCAGATTTCCCTATCATGCCCCTCTTTCAATAAGTAACCCATCATCAATAGATTTACTCTTTCTAACACCTATTGTCAGACTCTGAACTTCTATTTCTTTCAACCCTCATAGCCAATATATACCCTGGATATTTTATGTTTTCCTCTGGAAGGTATTTTGTGTCTCTCTACTTCTCTCTTTGGTCTCTGCCACCACTCTAATTCAAGTTTACCACAATCTTTAAGATTACACTCCCAATTGATTTCCTCATTTCAGCTCAGTAGCAGCCAACGTGAGGTTTTAAGATTGAAATCAATGTACGACTCTTTCCTGCTTAAACTTGTCAAATGACTCTATTTCTCCCACTGCACTTAGACTAAATCTAAAATCATTACTGTGGCCAGGATACCTCTGCCAGCTTCTCAGCTTCAGCGCACAGCCCTGTGCCTCTTCCTCACTGTGCTTCCCTGGGCTGCTCTTCTGATTGTTCCTCAAACATGCTCTTTCCTGCCATGACTCCACAGCTATTGCTCTTCTCTTTGACCAAGTTATTATTGATATGGCTTCCAGTTTTCAGAACTCAGTGTAAATGCCACATCCTCATAGAGATCTACCTGGACTATAGAATCTAAGGGAGACTTCCCGTTATTATTAAACACGTTACCTTAATCTTTGACAACTGAGTCTAAATAGTGTGTTAATGCTTTATTTTAGAAAGTGCCACACCAAGCCATGGGAATAAAGGTAGGAAAGTGAATCAGGGAAGGATGGGGAGCAGACAGAGGGGTATGTGTTTTGTACCAGCCACTGCTCACTGCTACCCAACCGTGAAGAGACACAACCTCCATGCCAGCTTGCTCAGCCAGGTATCTTCGAACAGGCTGGCCATCGAAACCATGCATCAGAGGGGTCAAAGAGGAAGGGGTGTCTGCTCTGTTTTCTCTGCTCCCCTCACTGCAGAGTTACTCTCCTGCATTTCTAGGTTATGCCATCGGTTTGTAAGCCAGGCCCACACTGTGGCTTTTGGAATTTCACCAAGTCCTGGAAGAGGTAAAAGGAGCCAGAGACTGAGAGCATGTGCCTGGAGACTTTAAAAGCTGGAATCACGTGGACTCCTGGGGAATCAGTCTGCTGTGGCATTTTCTTTGTCATAAGAAGTATTGAGAGTATGAGCCACAGGTGAGGCCAACATTATCAGAAGAGATACTTAAGATGCGTCAGATGAACATCTTGCTGATTTAAGTTCTAGTGCTGATTATAAATTGCAAGCAGCTGGTACACTCAGAAAGTTTAACTGAAGAGAGTGAAGGACTAAACAGTAATGGCGAACCTATGACACGCCTGTCAGAGGTGACACGCGAACTCATTTTTTTGGTTGATTTTTCTTTGTTAAATGGCATTTAAATATATAAAATAAATATCAAAAATATAAATCTTTGTTTTACTATGGTTGCAAATATCAAAAAATTTCTATATGTGACACGGCACCAGTGTTAAGTTAGGGTTTTTCAAAATGCTGACACGCCGAGCTCAAAAGGTTCGTCATCACTGGCCTAAGAGGATAAAGAAGGGATGGCGAAGCACCCAGGACTAGGAAGAGTGGGAAGCTGTTACCACTCCTCATCCTGAAAGAGCAAAGGGTGGGGCCAGAGATGTCAAAACCTGGTAGGAGCTGGAGCTATGAAGAGCCATCTGACAAGTATGCAGGTATATATGATCTCTCCTGAAAGTATATGATCTCTACAGAAAATAGGTCTCTACGGAAACCCCAGCAAGGCAGCGAGGGAATGAGAGGGGGTAATAAATATTTCAACCTGCAATCATCCATTCTTTGCACAGCGCCGTCCTTTAGCTAAAGCCAACTAGGAGCTGGAGGGTAAGAGTTCCTAGGTCAAGGGGGTTGTAAGGGTTAGACCTCAGGGTATAAAGTGGGACAAGGAAGAGTGGACAAGTGGATCTGGGAGTGGAAGGCTGTCGAGACTCTCCAGCATAGACGGCTAGACTTCGTTGTAAGTGTAGAGGGCTCATTCACTGTCCTGTCACTCCATACAAGTTTACCAAGATTCATTTGAATGTTTCATTTGGATGAATGAATGAGTGAATGAATGGACCCAGAAAGTATGGAAAACAATCAGGATTTTAAATCTGTAAATTTTAATACTTGTGTATATACACGTTTTTACATTATTATAAACTATATGATATGTAAAACATGTGTGTTTGCGTATTTTCATACATATGTATGCATACATACACATGCACATGTATACATACATTTACATACTCTGTTTGAGGAAAGACATGAACTATACATTTCTGTACTCATAGTTCAGTTTAACAAATAAAACCTGACTTGGGAAGCATTCATGTGCTTCTCCCTCATTATATGTCTTTTTATATTTAAATCTTTAATCCACCTGGAAGTAATTGTTCTATAACATGTGAGGAACGAAGGCATGTTTTTCTCTTTAAGAATATACAAATTACATATACAATTAGCCATCTTCTTATAGACATTACTTTATCATTTATCTGCAGTATCAGCTCTCTCTCCTAGCAGAATTCCACTTATGCATGGCTCGTCTAGGTTCTCCATTCTGTTCTGTTGGTTTATTTGTCTAAGTTTTATCAATCCTACACTATCTTAATTTTAACAGTTTTTAAATTATCCTTGATATCTTTGGGGTAAAGTCTTCTTGCCTTTTAGAGATGCCTTGGAAATTCTTAACTCTTTGTCTGTCTTTACAATCAGCTTGTCCAATTCCATGAAAATAATTTTGTTGGGATGTTAAAACTGGAATTGTATTTTGAGGAAAACAAATACCAGTGCCTTGTATTGTTTTCTTGCGTTTATTTAAGTCTCCTTTAATGTCTTTCAATTGTGTATATGTATAATAATTTCCACAAAAGTCTCATGTTCTAACTGTTGACTTTTGATTCTTGATCTTATATTAGCCAGTACAGATAAACTTCCTATTAACCTTATTAAGTCTACCTGTATTGTTGGCCTTCTGTTTAAATTGTCGCCGAACTGGTTTGGCTCAGTGGATAGAGCGTCCACCTGTGGACTGAAAGGTCCCAGGTTCGATTCCGGTTAAGGGCATGTACCTTGGTTGCGGGCACATCCCCACTGGGGGGCGTGCAGGCGGCAGCTGATCCATCTCTCTCATGGATGTTTCTAACTCTCTATCCCTTTCCCTTCTTCTCTGTAAAAAATCAATAAAATATATTAAAAAAAATAAATAAATTGTCATATCACTTGAGAAAAAAATTATACTTCTCTTTCTTTCATTCTAATCATTTTTGCCTCTTTTTACTTTGTACTGACCAGATCCTCTGATATAATGTTCTTTTGATGTATCGATTGTTACTTTTCGTTTTTAAAAATATTACTGTTTTCTTGCTAATTTTCAATGTTTAGATTTACTTCCTAGATTTCCTGAAGTGATTAATGCAGTACTTAGTTAAAAATTAAAAGCAGAGCCAAAGTGATGCAGGCTTTGCCTGTGGTAGAGGCAGTGGTGTGCCATTTGGACTTAGCCCCGCATCACTCCACCCACCTCCCTCTCACTGACTGAAGCTACTGCAGAGTTTGGCGCCTCTAGAGCCCAAGTTCTAAGAACAATGACCTCAGCTTCATTCCTGCACCTTCTAATTTTCAGCCAAACACATTAGAAAATTAAGTGGTGGAGGGGATGGCAGGGGGAGGGCAGTTCCCTTATCCACCCATATTTTGCTGAGAAGAAGGGTTAAATTCTTTCAAGCAGGACACTCTTCTATAGAATAAGCAATGCTTTTAAAAAGGGAAGCAGACATTCAAAGGAGGGAAGGAGGCAGAGGCAGGCAGGGAAAAAGAAAACCACTGAGGAAGCAATTCGTTACTAGATCAGTTGTTTACTTTCCATCATTTATATTTTAAAATTTCCGCTGTTTAGAAAATATATATACTTTCTTTCATGTCCACTCCTTTGTCTATATGCCAACGATCCCTGTTCTTCTCTACTCACATGAGTTGGGAAGACCCAAGCACACTGGATCTTAGAATAAGAGGAGTTAACATCTGCCAGGCCAGTAAGCAATCTAGGGATCTCCCAGAACCCACCTTTAGTTTTGATAAGAAATAATCTTACATAAATCAAAGACTTATTTTCAATTTCTAAATGTTGTCTCTAGGTGAATTCTTAGGTAACTAGACAGTAAGGCTTAATTATTTGAATATACCACATATATCATCATTTTGGATGGAAGTGTTTCTAAAATGTATTGCAAACTTATTTTCCTTACTAAACAAAATACTCTTGACAAAAGTTCATCTTTTCTTGACGACTCAGGGCCATTGGCATGGCTCAAATATAGTGATGCCCTCAGGGATGATTGTGGTACTAAGGGCTGAGTGGCCAACACTTACTGCCTTCGGCGGCCAGGCATTTCCAGTTAGTGTACGCCCTGTCTCCTCTCTTTCTGACACCTGTCACTTTTGAGTGTGCCTGCTTCTAACAGCCCCCTGCTTTGCTGTCTCTAATTTTTTATCCACTGCAACCTTGGAAGAACTGGTGGTTGCCATGGGAAACTAGGTAGCCGGGGTTATAAAATCAGTAACCTGAATATCCCTGGCTCTGGCCTGGAGAGTTGTATCCTTTGCCTCCAGACTAGGGAAGTGTATAACATGGGACAACTCTCTTCCTTGAGGTTCAGAGGCGCAGTTAGGGTCCTTAAGACATTGTGCTTTTGAAATTATAGCAAAGGGAAGAGGACTCTATTATATAAAACCTTGGCAATCTTTGACTCATTTGTTGGGGAAAACAAACAGGGATTCTTACTTTTTTGTAATATATATATATATATGTGTGTGTGTGTGTTATTGATGTCAGAGAGGGAGAGGGAGAGAGAGATAGAAACATCAGTGATGAGAGAGAATCATTGATTGGCTGCCTCCTGCAGGCCCCACACTGGGGATGGAGCCTGCAACCTGGGCATATGCCCTGACTTGGAATTGAACCGTGACCTCCTGGTTCATAGGTTGATGCTCAACCAACTGAGCCATGCTGGCTGGGCATTGCATAAAGTATTGGTGAAGGCTCGGCATATCGGTCAGGGTCCATAATAAGTATAATTAGTAAAAGAGGGCCACACTTAAGCAGGTTCAAAAGAAGAATCTAGTGAGCATCAGGCCCTGATCAGGAATGTTCCATCCAGCAAGCCAGTCTCTTAAAGTCATCTGTGGGTCACCCAACTTGAAGAAAATAACTGATTATGTCGACAGTTTTTGTTCTTGTTGTAGAAATCTGGAAATATTAAGTTAAAGTTAAAAATTGACTTGCTTGAAAATATAGAGAAGGCAGTTCCACAGATTTGGAGGATGGTAAATAATCTCAAAGAACCCATTTTTGGATTAATTAATTTTTATTCATAGCTATCTGCTGCCTATATTCTTTCCACGTTAGTGTGAGGATTTTTCTTGAATTAATTTGGAGACTCACAAAATATGAACTCGAAAAAGGCTGGCAAAGAAAATCCAAATACTATGTAAGAAGTAGTATTTGATCATTGAATTATTCTTTTTCTTTCTCATTCTTTTGACCTCTTTCTGCCTTTGCCTCTTTCTTCTTTACTTGGGCACAGAATAATGACAGAAACCCAGTTATCAAGACTTGTGTACTGGAGCAGAAAAAGACAGAAACCTAATTAATTAGGCATTTCTTGACCTTAAGGACAAAATATGGAGGAAATGGCAGCAAGTTGGCCCCATCGTGTTGATATGAAGATGATGCAAGTCTCTCCCACCTAAGGTACAACTAGGGGCAGCCTGAGACTGAGGTGAACATCAAAGGGTACATTTCTAGCAGAAATACTGGTAAGTGCACCCAGGAGGTGAAATGGTACCAGGTGAGACTAACATAACTCTCATTACTGGCTGCTACTTCCACTGCTAGTTGAGATGGAAAGCCGGTTCTGAGACGCGCTTCATTATAAGACTGAGGTTGTTTAGGATGCTCAGAGAATTATCATCCTGAGAAACACAGTAAAATATGGTTCCCACATTTCCTCCTCTACCTCACTTAGGGGTGGCAGTTAAATCTCTAAGGCCCACCCCTTTAATGTGTTAATGGAGCTTGATAACCTTGATTACCTGGTGTCCTGGGTAGCTTCCATTTCTCCTTCAGTTTCAGGTGACACCCTTTTCACAGTCCTGCCCTGTAACCTTTTAGACAGACTTCTGTGGACCACATCAATGGAATTCCTTTTCCTTTGACTTCTTGCTGATTTTGGCTAATTGCAGGGACTATCAGGGGATGTAACAGTGAGAGGAGAATGAAATCAGGGGACCTGTTTCCTCTTTTCACTTCATTCTGTTTCACCCCAACTTGACTGCTTCCTTTGGTTGGAAATCCTCCCTAGACAGCTACTCCCCTCAGGCGTCAGCACTTGTCCATCTTCTTGCTTTTCCAGTCATTGTGGTAAGAGCTCTTAGCTATTGCTAACCCTAGGAGACTAACCTTACTCCTTTGGTTTCCCATTGTCTTCTCCCCATCTTTGTAAAGAGTCTCTTTATTAAAATTCTTTCATTTCTTGCGTTGAGTATATCATTTATTTCTGCTAAGATACTGAGCTGTCTGGCAAAGGAGGAAAAATAAAAAGGGAAGATTCATGGGGGAAGAAGGAGGAGGCTGGGGACATATACTCACGGAACTTGCTCGGGACAGGAAGTCGAGCTATCCCACCACTGAGAAATATAATTTAGGATTATCCCTCTGCAAAATTAGAAACAACATTTATAATGTCTTCACTAACATTGAAAAAAGTATTTGATCTAAAGTCAGAAGACCTAAAGCGAAGTCAAAACTTCCTTTTTATCACTGTATATATTTTGGGAAGGCACGTTAAAGTTCTTGGGTAATTTTTTCCCTATAAATTGTTTGACCTGAGAATCAAAAGAGATAATAAGGAATCACTTTATAAACTGCTAGGCACTGTACAAATAATAGTTATTATTATTGTTATTTCTTCCCTTTCCACATCCTTTTTATAGCACTTCCTATATTACATTCTGTAGAACACTTGTTTTGATTGATCATTTTTTTTAAAAAAGGTCTTAAATCCTAGTGGGTTTGAGAAGTATTGAACATTATAGTCTGTTTGGAGAGTCATAATATGCTATAATATGCTAAAGTCTGATAATTGTGGTGATAAGGAAACTCATTTAACGTAGTTTAATTTAGCAATTCCCAAATTGATGTACCCAGAAACCCTTATAACCTGCAACTTATATGATCATACGATAGGATGAGTATTTCATGGAGTAGGCCTGGTAAATGCAAGGATCTATTTCCCCAAGATTCTTAGTGCCTTGCCACTCCAGACTTACCTCTATGGGATCATATATATGAACTCCTCCAAGTTCAAAGTACCATTTATCCATTGTGCTACAACCATTTCCCCCGCAACAGAATCCATTTAAAAAATCCCATAGATGTTATAGTCAGCTGGACTTAGATGATTTACCCAGATCTTGGTGTCTCTCCCCCCTGAAACTTCAACAGGAAGTATATGACATTGACAACTGTTTACAATCTCCACAACCAAATGCCACTGAAAGAGTGGGTAAGCCATGTCATGTCACATGTATAACAGGTTGGAGCATATACCATTTCCAGGCCACTATGAAGAGTGCAAACGTCAATAGATTTTTTTTTATCCTAGCAAAGAAGTACAAATAACAACATAAATTTAATTTGATCCAATTTTCATTCATTTTTAAAGTAAAAGTTTTGCCAACCCCAAGAATTTGTAGTAACAAATTCTTTGATATGTACCTCTCCATTCATTTCACAATTCAGAAAAATTAAATAGCTGACATTAGGGTCCTCCAAGGTGGTATGATGATGCATACTCTTAGCCACGGTGATTAGCAATATAACAGTGCTTTCTCCAGAAGGTTTTGGGTGTACACAGGGAGAGCAGAAACAGCTGGTGAAAGTCTGGCTTGTATCACCAAGATGCTCATTTGTTCAAAATGAGGGTTTATTTCTCAATAACTTTTTTTTTCACTCCATAAGTTTCTATTTTAGTTGTTTCCACTGTTTCTTTTTTTCTCAGAAGCTTCTTGGAATTTTTGGTTAAAAAAGAGAACTAAGCCTGGCTGGTGTGGCTCAGCGGTTGAGCATTGACCCATGAACCAGGAGGTCATGGTTCCATTCCTGGTCAAGATACATGCCAGGGCTGTGAGCTCCATGCCCAGTAGGGGGCGTGCAGGAGGAAGCTGATCAATGATTCTCATCATTGATGTTTCTATCTCTCTCCCTCTTGCTTCTTCTCTCTCTGAAATCAATACAAACCTATTTTTCAAAAAGAAAAAAGAGAACTAAGCTTTGAGGAATAAATGAGAGTAAAAACAAGAAAGTACAGTGGGGCCTTAACTTACGAGTGTCCCGACTAACGAGTTTTTTGAGATACCAGCTGTCTCTCTGCCGATTTTTTGCATTGAGTTGATAGAGTAATTTGAGTTAACGAGCTCCTTAATGAACTCGGTCTTGGAATGAATTAAACTCCTAAGTCAAGGCCCCAATGTGTTTAAGCTTGAAAGGTAGATGTCATCATCCTACCGTTTTTTATAAATCTCTATCTACTGACTCTTCAACACTGAGAAACCCTGTAGTGATACACATGGACTTGGCTCTGTGATGGTCACATAACAATCTGAGCTGCTGAGCTTCCTGAAAGATTTTCCTGGGGACAGCATCGCACTGAACCATATCCAGATTCCGGTTCATGTCACTGTGTAAGTGGTGTGCGTACTTCCCATATGCCTATCTGAATAGCACAGCTGTTCATGGGAGTTTTCCAAATGAAGATCTTGAAGGTTGTGTCATTATGATTCTTAACTTGCCTCTTCTTTGACTCTCACCTACCCTATCATTTTGCACCTTTAGGGTCAACCTAAGAATGTGATTTTTCCAGAGGAACACACCCATTATCTGACTCTATTCTTTCACTACTCGACTCTGACAGTGATTTTTCAAGGCACAGATACAGTTCATTAGGATTCCAGGCTTTCCCACGTCCACTCTGTGTGCTTATCAATGGAAATGACCTGTGAGAGACAGCCTTGACACATGCTTCAGCCTAGAGTTTGGGTGCAGTGTTTAGAAAGTAATAAGAGGTCTCCTATGTCAGAGCGAGAAGACTTATTTATAGATTCCTGGGCTCCGTGGGCTCTCTACATTGCTGTGCTTGCAACTGGATGAGGTGACAAACAGAAATAAGGTCACAGATTTGCCATTTATTATGGGAAGTGACAAGGTGGGTTTATCACCAAGTAGACAGGAGAGACCTTATGAAGTCAAACATAAAATAAAATACTTGCTTGTCTTCGAAATGTCAATATCTCTTTACTAGTAAGTGAAAACTTGCTTCGTAGCAGGTCTGGTGGAAAAGATTAGATTAGTTTCCTATTTATTCCAATTGGCAAAATAAAGCCCTGAAAACGAATATGAAGGTTTGGGGTTTGGGCATAATTTTACAGGATTGATGACTTGCCCCAGTCTCCAGTAGTGACTCACCTTTTCATTAAAATGCCATTTAACTTTTAGAGTATCAACAGCCAGCTGTTCCAGTAACTTTCTGACTTTGGGATTTGAAGTATAGAGGCTAAGCCCTTTCAGGAAGTCATGTTGTTTATATTCATTATGAATGATCGCTGCATTAAAGTACACGTGTGTTTTGCTTATATCATTATTACACAGGAACTAACTTGTTATAAAGACTTTCACTTAAGTGATCACTGTTCAAATCACAATTATCATAACTAAATTATTCTTAAGTGATTATTTACATGTGTCAATATAATAGTGGCAATATAAGATTTGACTTTATTCAACTAGCAAGATGACAATATTGTCAAGGCAAAATGGGTTAATTAGCTCTACATTCTCTCTCTCTCTCTCTCTCTCTCTCTCTCTTCCTCTCTCTCTCTCTATATATATATATACATATAATATTTGATAAACATTAGCTATTATTATTAAGAACAGAGATATGCTATGCATGAATAAGGAATTTATAAAAAACTAGGGCTGTCCTATGATGTCTATATCTTTATCAGTTAAAAATACCTTTATCAGGTTATATCACAGAATATTAGATAATTAGAAGTCATTAAAAATAAAAATACTGCCATTTTGTGTGTGTCCTATTATTAAAAGGATTGGGGATATGACAGAAATAAATGTAAAATAGGCAAAAAGCCTTACAAAAATTCTGCAATCTGAGGTCATTTAGTTGTTGGATCACAAACAGGCCCCTGTACACAGAAGGCAAGAGAGACTTAAGGTAAAGGCAGACCACTCTAGACTGGAGGCTGCAGGTTTAGTAAGCAAGGGAACTTATATACAAGGTTTGACTTTGGGGATCTACAAGATCAGTAGATCCCTGCACCTGCCCACCAGAATCTTATACAGGAGGCATAGCTGGGTTCAGTCACACGTATCACCCAGATGGTCAACAATGGCTGACTCTCGGAAGGCAATGGGTGAGGAACCCCTGCCTGCCTGCATTCAGCTCAACGGTCAATAGGCAGTCATGTCCCCTCAATGACCTCCAATGCTCCACCCCTTATGGCTGGCTTTTACAACTGTAAACACCTCCTCTGTCCTGTATTGTGTCCTGAGCAGTCAGCAAGTGTTTCACTAGCGTGCTGGTGGCTTGTCTGGCAGCTACCTGGCTGCAATGGAGGCAGATCCAACAGCAACAATTACACAGATTGAGATGATTCCCAAAACAACCATTTCCACCAAAATCCCCATGATCCTAACCACTGATATATCAAGCCCCCCCCCCCCCCCCCGGGACCGGTTTATGCCGGACACTCCCTTGTGTCCTCATGTGATTTAGTAAAGCTGATCCATTAGTAGACTCCTCAGGTATGAGCACAACATTCTGTTTAGATAATGGGCACAGGTGCCTCTTTGTGAGGCAGCAACAATGCCCAAGACCGTTCTATGTTGGAGGACAGCTTTTCTCATTAGAAACATTTCAGTGTTCAGTAAGGAAAGCCTTGTTGGGTGAATTTAGTAAGGGCCTGTGTGTGTGTTATAATGTCCTCCACATCAACAGAAGAGACATACAAAGTGGCCAGATGATTGTACCAGTGGAAAACAGAATATGTCCATCTGACCTGGAGGAGAGGGATATTGGCAGCTTTTGGAACTTGACCTGGTGCTATGCATGTTGGTGGGGGAGACAGCACTGTCAGGGATGAGACGATAAACTCAGAGAGGGATATACCAGACCAGGATGCATTTCAAATATAGTGCTTTGGAACAGGTCCAGCTTGCAGCAGGACAATGGGATCCCTGTAGAGACTGAGTAGTTCTCCTCTGGCCAGTGGTACTCATCCGTCCTGGTGGGATGTTCCATGGCAAATTTCAGTAGATGACTTCATTCCCAGGTACGATGGAGCTTGATGTTTTTAGTAGCAGGTTGTTGACTCATGGCGAGGGTAGGGGCAATACCATGAATTCTGTATCTTTAATGTATTGAGTGCTTGGGTGCCTTGGCAGGGGTCTTGCCTCAGGGATATGGGACAATAGGCCCTACTGATCGATCTTTCTAATATATATGAAAGCCTAGGACAGTGCACTTGGCCAATGTGGTTTTACTTCTTAATAATTTAATCTGCTGCTTCAATATTTCTTTTTTTTCCATTAACCTTGCTGCCTGTGGGTTATGGGAAGTTGGAACCTCCATTCAATGTCATGTGTCCAGTTATGCATACCATGACCTTTGACATGTGACCCCTCTGATCACTATCTATTTGGTGAGGGTATCAGTACGTAGTCCTCAGCTTCTCTGATTCCTAATGGTCATAGCCTTCTTTGCTCTATGACAGGCAAAAGCTTGGGTTAAGTCAGATGAAGTGACCACATAAACCAAGGCATGCTCAGAACCTTCATTCAGAAGAATGAAGTCAATAAAATTAATTTTCCAATCCATCACTTACTGGGAACTCTGTGGATGACTCCAGACTCCTTTGGTGGTTGCCTTGGGTGTTGTGTAGAATACATGAGCATGGTGTTACTGCATTAACCAAAGTCACTATTTCAGGGGTAGCCCAGCACCATGGCAACATGGCAACATGCCATCCCATCCAGGCACCACAGTGGCTGCTCTTTCTTTTTTTAAAAAAATTAAATTTATTGGTATAACATTTGTTATTAATTATATAAATTTCAGTTGTACAACTTTGTAATACCACATCTGTGTATTCTATTGTGTGCTTATCACCTGAAATCTCTCCTCCTTCTGTCACCATATAGTTGGCTCTCTTCATCCTCTTCCTACTATTCTTCCCCTGTGGTAACCCCCGTTCTGTTGTACTGTATCTATGAGTTTGATTTCATTTCTCTGTTGATTTTTAAAATATCTCTCATATGAGTGAAATCAGTTTTCCCAAAACCATTTATTGAAGAGGCTTTTCTTTCTCCTTTATGTTTTGGGCTCATTTGTAACAAGTCATCTGTCTATATTTGTGTGGTTTATTCCTGAGATCTCAGTTCTTTTTCATTGGTCTGTGTTCCAGTACCACTGCTTTGACTACTGTAACTTGGTAGTTTAGTTTGAAGTCAGGGAGCATGATACCTTCAGCTTGGTTTCTTTCTCTCAGGATTGCTTTGGCTATTCAGGGTCTGCTGCGACCTTCACAGTGGGGTTCAGGATCTGAAGGAGGGGCCAACGCACAAATGAAAATGCTATACAAGAAATATGAATTTAGAAGGCATTGGGGGCCAGGTGGAGCCTCTTTCTTGAAGAGACACACTGACTTCTGGCCTGGTCTGCTATTTATTTACTTGAATACACATTTGCCCTTTAGCAATGCATACAGGCAGGTCAAAGGTAAAGTTTGGTAAACAGTAAAAGAATTATCAGGTTAGGGCAGTGGTCAGCAAACTGCAGCTCTCGAGCCACATGTGGCTCTTTGGCCCCTTGAGTGTGGCTCTTCCACAAAATACCGACTTCTGCACATGGGCCACGAAGTTTCAATCGCACTGTACATGCGCGTCCGCACATGTTATTTTGTGGAAGAGCCACACTCAAGGGGCCAAAGAGCCCCATGTGGCTCACGAGCTGCAGTTTGCCGACCACTGGGGAATTGCCTTGAGCCACCACTATCTCAACACACAAGGTGCTTAGTGTCAGCCCTGCTAATGCTGAAGGTCCATCGGCCTTCCGCATTCCTTGGTGCACTCTAGTGACAGTATTGACCACCGGTGGCTTCCCGTAAGGGTCTTTTGTGGTTCCATGCAAGCTTGAGGATTTTTTGGTTCTATTTCTGTGAAAAATGCCATTGGGAGTTTGAAAGGGAGTGAATTAAATCTGTATAATTTTTTAAGTAATATGGCCATTTTAACAATGTTAATTCTTCCACCTCTTGTATCTACTAAAGGCTGAGTTATTAAGCCTTAAACCTAGGCTAGGGCATCTGTTTTCTTGTTGTCAGTGGGTGTCAGCAACAAAATGGTGAGGATAGCCTCAGGATCTTATAAAAAAGGCCCAAATGTCTCCTTATGTATTCTGACCCCACAAGGACTTCTTCATGACCATCCACCCCTTAGCTTCCCATTTACCAAGCACAGAGTTAATCCCTTTCAGACAGCCCAACTGTCAGAGCAGAGCTCATGAGTGGTCACCAGCCAGAATGCTCTGAGTCTAGAGAATCCAAATCCCTACAAAGGCATGTACCTCTCTCATGTTCTGAGGGGTGGATAGGTTTGCACCTCATCAATCACAGCTTCTGGGACAACATGCATCTTACCAGATAAAGTGAATCTCAAAAGCTTTACAGTGGTTCCTGGACCTTGAATTTTCTCTAGGTTCACCAAGTCTCCCGTTTCTCACAGATGTTTCAGCAAAGCCTGCAGTGTGTCCTGCAGTAAAGGCAAGTTTTCACATGTTAACATTATATCATCTATATAATGGGCTCATTTTATTGATATGAGAAAAGAGAATAGGGACAGATCTTGGGCTACCATCTAATGACATCTTTGGGTCTGTTCCGGTAGCTTTGGTAAAGCACTGGATTATCTATCACTGCCCCTCCCACATGAAGGAAATTTGATCTTTGTTATCAGAAACCTGTACTCCTCAGCGTTTTTCCATTAATCTTCTTGAAGATGAAGCACTTTTGCCGGAACACTTTTGTAAAAGCATTAGAGTGAAACAATAACTGTCTGAACATGACAAAAGACTCAAATAATATCCATGCTTAAAGATCTGATGAGAGTTCATTATCATTCACTTGCCAAAAAAATACATACTTCTGTGACAAACATTTTAAAATTATGACTGAAAACATTATACCAGGACATATCAGGTTTTTATGAATTTTATGCAAATGTACACCAAAGAACATTTAGCATTATTTCTTATTTGACAATGCTTCCAAGGTAATTTAACATATCATATAAGCCTAATTAGTTACTATCTCTCTCTTATAATAATAGAGAACACATCTTTTTTAAATGTTTCTGGGGACCCTCTGGGAAATTCCCAAAATAGTTCAAAGTCAACAGATTTCATTTAGAATTTGATTTCTGAGGAGTTTGTACAAAAAAGAAAAAACATCAAAATGTATAAAACAATTAATTAAACAGGATCATAGGTCTCTGTAAAATAATACTTAACCAAAGTGACAAATACTTCAAAGGCAAATAGAGAAAGGTACATAGTTACACAAAAACTTAATCTCTTTTAGAAGAGGAGACTCAGTTTTCTTAAGTAATCAAAGACTCGACAAAGACAAATAAAGCACAAAAATTATTTTGTTAAACCCAGAATCTTTGTTTTCTAAGCAAATTACCTAAAAAGTAAAGGAAATCCCTTCACAATCCCATCAAAAACAGACCGATAGTCTAAGAGAACTTTCTTTTAGCAGATGAAAAAATTAAATTAGAAAGATAGAATTCAATTTTATAAAGAACAGCATAAGGCTCATCTCATTTAGTGCAGTAGTCATGCTTGATGCTTTAAAACAATGATATCAAGAAAATAACAAATATAAAGTTACTACTTTTAAGATTTATTGCATAATTGTTAAACTACCTCTGATGTACAATATTATATTAGTTATCCATGTACAACCCTGTGATTAGGCACTTAGATAATCTACAAATTGATGACCCCAATAAATACAGCACCCATCTGACACCATACATAGTCATTACAATATTATTGACTATATTCCCTATACTGTACTTTACATCGCTATGATCATTCTGCAACCACCAATTTGCACTTCTGAATTCCTTTACCTCTTTCACCCCTTCCCAAAATCCCTCCCTCATATGAGAACAGTCAGAATTCTCCCCTAGGGTCTACCTCTGTTCTGCTTTTTTGCCTATTCTACATACCACATATAAGCAAAACAATCTGGAATTTTTTGTCTGCATTATTTTACTCAGTGCAATACCCCCTAGATTCATCCATGTACCACAGAAAAGAAAGATTTCATTCTTTTTATGGTGGGGTTATATTCCATTGTATAGATGCACCACATCTTCTTTACCCATTCATCTATTAATGGAAACTTAGGTTATTTCCATATCTTGGCTACTGTAAATGATACTACAATAAACGTATGGAAGTATATGTCTTTTTGATTTAGTGTTTTGGGTTTCTTAGAATAAATCTACACAAGTGGAGTTGCTGGGTCCTTCTTTGTTTTAAAGTTTACTTTGTCTGGTATAAGTATTGCTAACCCAGCTGTTTTGTTTTGTTTCCATTTTCATGAAATACTTTTTTTTTTATCCTTTGACTTTAAATTTGTGTGTGTCTTTTTATCTGAAGTGTGTCTCTTATAGTCAGCATATGTAAAGATCTTGTTTTGTTATCCATTCAACCACCATTCAAAAGACCGTATGTCTTTTGATTGGAGCATTGAAAGTAATTATTGATAAATATGACTTTGTTGCCATTTTATAGTTTATATTTTTGAACTTTTTTCTTCTTTTAAAAGAAAGCCCTTTAAAATCTCTTGTAATACTTATTTTGTGGTGATTAAATCATCTAGCTATTTCTTGTTTGTAAGCTCTTTGTCTATTTTTTTATTCTAAATGATAGTTTTGCTGGGTAGAAGAATCTTGATTGTAGGTCCTTGCTTTTCAGCACTTTGATTATTTTTTGCCAGTCCCTTCTCATCTGCAAAGTTTCCATTGAAAAATCAGCTGACAGTCTTATAAAGACTTCCTTGTAGGTAACTAACTGTTTTCTCTTGCTGCTTTTAAGATTTTTCTCTATCTTTCACCTTTGGCATTTTGATTAGGATGTGTCTTGGTGTGGGCCTCTTTGAGTTCATCTTATTTAGGACTCTTTGTGCTTCATTGACTTGTATGCATACTTTCTTCACTAGGATAGGGAACTTTTCTATCATTATTTTTTCAAATAATGTTTTCAAGTACTTGCTTTTCCTCTTCTCTTTTAAGCACCCCATGATGCGAATGTTGTTATTTCTGAACTTGTCCCACAGATATCCTTATTATCTTTGGATTCTTTTTTCTATTTACTATTCTCATTATGTGTTTTCTGCTTTTTTTATTTTCCAAGTCACTGATTTGATTATCTGCTTCATTTACTCTACTGTTGAGTCCCTGTAATTTATTATTTATTTCAGAATGTGTAGCCTTAATTTCTGACTCGTTCTTTTTTTATAGTTTCTATGTCCTTTTTTTATGCAGTTGACATTCTTACTAAATTCCTTGAGCATATTATCACCATTATTTTGAACTTTGTATTGGCATTCTTGTAACCATTATGTTGCTTGCCTTCATTTCATTTGATTCTTTTTTGTGGAGATTTCTCTTTGTTTTTCATTTGGGACATGTTTCTTTGTCTCCTCATCTTGGTGTCTTCCTTGTGTTTGTTTCTGTGTATCAGGTATAGCTGCTACATCTCCTGGACTTGTTTGAGTAGTCCTATGTAGTAGGTATCCTGTAGAGTTCAGTGGCATAGCCTTTCCAGTCACCTGAGCTGGGCTCTCCAGATGCACCCTCCGTGTGGGCTGTGTGCACTGTCCTTTTGTATTTGAGCCTTGATTGTTGTTGTCATGTCACTGGGAGGTATTGACTCCCGGGCTGATTGGCTGCATGTGTGACCAATGTAATTAGCTAGTTATTCACATTAATAATTGGAAGAAAGCAAAGGGAAGGCAGGATATTGTAAGCATGGCCATCTGGGCAACTTCGCTAGGAAGCTGCAATCTCACACTCCCCAGGGAATCACCAGTCCATTCCCTGCAGATCACTGGGTGAAGGGACTGGACAAAGGGGAAGATGGGCACATGTGCAGTGAGTTGGTTGGTGTAGTAAAGGTGCTTGCCTATCAGTCTAACCTGGGAACAAAGATAATTGGCTAAAGGGGGTAGAGCAACTGCAAGTGCATGACATCTTGGAAGCTTAAAATCCACAGACAAAATAATTCTCTCTCTCCGTTCCTCTTGCTTTGCTCCTGCTTCCTTGTACCCACGTATGCACAGCGGTGCAGATGTTTCTCCATAGAAGTCAGCAAACCTCTGGCTTGGGCAGTGCGTTTTCCCTTTCCACGGAAAACTATAGATTGCATTTTTCCAGCTGGAACTGAAACACCAAAGACCTCTCACTGGGCCAGAGTGGGGCAGACCAGTGCAGACCAGAGCAGACCAGCAGAGACCGGAGCGGAGCAGAACAGTTTAGCCAGAGAGGGGCCTCACCCAAAGGCCACCTCACAGCTGTGCTGCTTAATAATTGAGCTATAACACTACTGAGCTGTTGCACAACCCTGCTGTTCCACAGCTGTGCGGGATTACAATTGAGCTATTTGCACTGAATACAGTTTCCTTCTTCACCGCATCCCATATTGGGGATTCTTGTTAATCTTGAATTGACGCCAATAATCATCAGTTGATGAGGGTATATTAAAACTCTCTTTACTATCTTCTCGATCTGCACTATTATAAAATTAAAAAAATTACCCTAAAAAGCATGAAAGATAGTCTACAGAGCCAGCAAACAATATAATTTATGCCCATCCCCCCCACAAAATAGAGATAATTAAGCAAACTGAGTTGAACTTTGAAATAAGACACTTGACATCCTCAAAGATGATATATGAGGAATAGTATCCCAGCAAAATAAAGGACACTTCTAAAACAAGCTCAAGCAGATGTGGAAAAGAGCCAAGATCTATCATTTAGAAAGACATGGTCTCAGTCAATTAGTTTGACTTAACTAAAGAACACCCTCAGTTACCCTCAGGTCTTCCTTGATTTACTTGCTATGCTCAAAAGTGGAGACATAATAGAATTCAATGGGCCAGTGTTAAGGAGAACAAGCAGATGAGTGTAACTTGCTCAGGATTTAGTTGAATTTGGGGAAGTTGAAAGCTGGGGGATTAGATAAAGGTATTTCTAATACTTCAAGTGCAAATATATCATATGTAACAAGTGCTGAGATAATGAGATGATGACAAGGAGAGTATGGATTTTAGACATATCGAAGAGGTGGAATCAATCCATGTTGAGGAAGAAGTGGTATGTATTAAGGTATGACTACGTTAACATTAAATCTATTAACTAAAACAAGATATGCACATCCATTCATTCATTGCAGAGACATTTATTAAGCAGCTGTTATTTACCATGAATACTGTGAGGTCCTTGAGATGAAACACTGAACAAGACAGATGAGATTCTTGACCTCGTGGCATTCAAAGCCTATTTGGAAAAAAACATATACTAAACAATTATTTACAAAATGTGCTATAAAAAGGGCTTTTAGAGAATTAAGGTTATGACATCAACTGTGAAGGTTAGGAAAGCTTTGCTGAACATGTATAAAGTAGAAAAAGAAAAGAATGTTAGGACAGAAGCCTTATGATTCTTAATTTTTTTTCTATAGCATCACTTAAGTTATTTCTTTAAATTTTTAAAATTTAATTTAATTTCCCATCACTTTTTATCCCATATATGCCCTCTACCACCTCCACCCATCCCCCTCCCTCCCTGCAATCACCACCCTGTTGTCCACATCCATAAGCACTCTCTCATTTTTGTTTTTGTTCAACCCCTCCACCCCCCAACACTTCCTTCAAAGCTGTCTGCCTATTCTCTACCTATAAGTGGGTTTCTATTTTGCTTGGTGGTTCACTTTGTTTATTAAATTCCACATATGAGTGAAATCCTATATCATACTAGTAAAAGCCTAATATGCAAATCAACCTAATGGCCGAATGAGCGGTCTCTATGACAGGCACTGACCACCAGGGGGCAGACACTCAATGCAGGAGCTGCTCCCTGGTGGTCAGTGGGCTCCCACAGGGGGAGCGCCACTCAGCCAGAAGCCAGGCTCACAGGCGAGCACAGCAGTGGTGGCAGGAGCCTCTCCCACCTCTGCTGCAGCAAGCGGTAAGGATTGAGGGGTCCCAGACTACGAAAGCCCCAGACTGCAAGAGGGATATCTGACTGCTAGCTTATATCTAAGCCAGCAGGTGGACATCCCCTAAGGGGTCCCGGACTGTGAGAGGGCACAGGTATTCCCCAGGGGAATCTCATGCACTGAGCCTCTAGTGATATGATTCTTGTCTTTCTCTGACCAGCTTATTTCACTTAGCATATGCAAATTAAAACCACAATAAGCTATCACCTAACTCCTGTCAGAATGACTTCCATCAATAAATCAGCAAGGATGTGGAGAAAAGGGAAACCTCCTCGTCTGTTGGTGGAAATGCAGATTGGTGCAGCCATTATGGAAAGCAGTATGGAGTTACCTCAACAAAATTTAAAATGGAACTGCCTTATGCCCCAGTGATTTCTCTTCTGAGGACTTATCCAAAGAAACCTGAAACACTAATTTGAAAGACTATATGTACCCCTATAATCATTGCTGCATTATTTACAATAGCCAAGATCTGGAAACAGCCCAAGTGTCCATCAGTAGATGAGTAGATTTTTTTTAAAAAAAAACCACCTGTGGTATATTTACACAATGGAATATTACTCTGCTGTAAAAAGGAAGAAACATTTACCCTTTGCAACATCATGGATGTACCTGATGATTCTTATTTTTGAACAATTTAAGTTTTTAGAGCCTTTGGTGCACAGTTTCTGAATATGTAAAAGATGCTTATATTTTCTTCGGCATTTTTCAGTCAGGTGAGGGACACGAAAAATCATTTCATATCACAGGTTGCTTATATAAGCCCTAGTTTGTGTGGAATGCCTGTCACACACATACAAAGAAAAACATCATGGAAGAATAGAAGAAGCATTAGGGAGGGTAAGCAATTAGGTGAGAAGTCATGTTGGCCATAACACCACAGTTGATTTTGTTGGTATTTGTCTTTTTAGAGAAGCACTTTTCCTTGTTTTTGAGCTGTGTGAGGCAAGACTCTTCCTAGAGGGGGTGCCCAAGGAGGTTAAAGACTAAGAATCTCAGCATCAGAAAACAGGGGCATCTACTCCCCTCAGTCCCCTGTCATTCAAATAATGCCTCCTCTCTATCACACTACATTTTTCCTACTCTTTAGAGTTCATATTCCAGCCCAGAGTCCTGGTTTAAAAGCTACAATTCTAGAGAATATAATATTTTAAATGGCTAAACAGAAAATAGAAAAAAAAAACACAAAAAACCTGAGTCTGGAGAGAAATCATTTGCTGTAATTCTAACCCTCTCCAGCTGTTAGCATAGTTCTAAAAGGGACATAATGAGCTATTGTAGAGGGTGGTTTGAGGATTACATGCAATAGTGCCTGCAGAGTGGTTAGCAGAATAAGGACTCAAATATTAGCTATTATTGTAACTACCATTAGTCTCATTATTGTTATGCAACCATTATTTCCCATCATGACCTTTGAAAGTTATCTGTGAAAAATGGAGTCCTTATTTCCCCTAATCGCGTTCTTTCCTGCTTCTCCTCCTGTTACTTTCCCCCCTTCCAAGTAAATTTAAATCTTAACACCATCTCAAATGTCTTTTTTGGGGGAATTATTTATACAACTTTAACATGTTTTACTTGGCTTGCTTATGTATAGAAAATGCAGAAATTAGGAGAAAATAAAACACCGCTAAATCTGCCCACAATCGGAAATTAAAATCTATTCAACAGATCAACCTCAAAGGGAGTTTTTTTTTTTTTCATTAGATGCATTAGGAGCACCTACAGCCTGTTGTGAGCATAGAGATCAGGTGAGGCCTGGAGACCCTTGTCAGGTAGGCGGCCTCCAAAGTCACAAGTAACCTGGGGGGGCCTGAGCTTTGCACAGAAGCCATGGGACGCCACCTAGTTGGGCCTGACTTCCATTGTCACGAGTGGTCCTCAGGGGCCAGCTACCCCTTCCTACTGCTGGGAGACCCAGCAGGAAGCTGTGGGGAGGACATTTTGTATGCGTGTAGGTAGGAACATCTCATTATTCCTGAGTAGCTGTCACCCATGAGGTAAATAGGGTGAGTCAGCATGGTGGACCCGTAAGGTGGCCTCTGGGCTCTTGGCTCCCTGTTGCCCTGGCTGGTTTGGTGGGAGTTCATGCGGTTCTCAGGGGCGTGTTAAGCTCAAAGGCATGGGGTTGCAGTAATTACCTGGGAACCATTTGAGTCATCTGCACACCTAACCTACAGCGTCGGAGACATTATTTCTAGGGAGTGATAAATGGTAACTACTTAATTGCTTGGAGGAAAGGTGGTATAGTTTCAATTTGGCCTGGTTCCCAGTCTGGATAACCATGAATGCCTTCCAAAACAGCATTCATAATAACATTCTGTAGATAGCTATACCTCATGCCTTTGATATTTCTTCGAGGCAGTATTTTCTTATGTATATTCTCAGGGGAGGTCTGCTATAGTATTCCTAATCTACTTTTCCCATTAGGGAAAATGAGATATATATAAAAGCAATGGCAAATGCTCAAAGTCATACGACGGATATCACTGCTAGAGGCAAAAATGAAACCCAGGTGACCATTCCCTTTGTAAACGAGATGGTGGGAGAATGAATGGTGGAGGATATTGCATTCGAAGAGGTTTTATTCCCCCTGAAATGTAAGTGAAGAAGGATGTCGGATATTTACGAAAACCGAGCCCGATCCCTGGTACAAAATGTTAAATGAAGAAACGCTCGTCGCCGTCCCCTTTCTTTCCATCCTCTTCCTTTGCTTTCTCGTTTAAATTTCATCTCAGCCCAAAATTATTGCGAGCTCAGCTGGACCTCTGGGGGTTCTGTCCCTATAGGAAATAAACAACGTCTTTCTCTTCCCTCTTTTCTGCTCCCCTCTCTCTTCTCACTCCACCCCCCACACGTATCTCGTGTAAGAGAGATGGTACCCGAGAAAGAGTGAACCGATCAAAGTCAACAGATGGTGACTTCGTTCAACAGACCCTAGCGTAGAAGAGATGAGAGCTTTCTTTTTTCCCCCTTCGGCCTTTGGAAACTTAAGAAAAGGGAAAACATCACTCCTGTGGATTAGTGTTTGATTTTTCACAACGCCGTGTGCCTCTCATTCTTGGCTAGCCCACCGCCTGCTGGTGCCTGACCTGACAGAGCTAAGGTTAGCCTGACAGGAAGTGCTGAAAGGATGTGGACAGACAAGTTCGATAGTGCAACACGCTGTGCTCGCAGCCAGGGTTTTCTCACACACCTAGCCAATTAAGAATCCTGAATCACTTATGTTGTAGCATTTGCCCTGAAGAGAAAAGACATGTGTGTGTGCTGTTGCTGGAGCCAGACCCCCTCTCCCCCAGGACCAGGGCAAATGCATCCGGCCCGATGTCCCAGCACAAAGTGCAGCTCCTGGGCTCCATCCAGGTGTGTAGCAAGCTTCATGGCTGCCGCAGTGCGTGCCACCTGGCGACTTCCCGTAAGTTGGCCAAATGCTCACTTCCAATAGGTCTCTGTGCTTGGGATTTTTCTTCAGTGACCAGTTGTCTGTACTCATCTTCATGATGCCTGCAAGACCTTCCTGCTAAACGGTAGGGGACCCAGTGGGTTCAAATTTGAAGCTGTCTTTATTTGCACTTGTCTTCTTCAAAGGGTGACACTTTCTCAGGCTCAATTATTTACGAATGCCAAAATACAAATATTAATGTTAATGCTGTCTTTAAAATATAGATAGATAGATAGATAGATAGATAGATAGATATCATTGATTTCAGAGAGGAAGGGAGAGGGAGAGAGAGATAGAAACATCAATGATGAGAGAGAATCATTGATTGGCTGCCTCCTGCAGGCCCCACACTGGGGATGGAGCCCTCAACCCAGGCATGTGCCCTGACCGGGAATCAAATTATGACCTCAGGGTTGATGCTCAGCTCTGAGCCACATCAGCCGAGCAGTGATGCCTTTAAAAAAATCCCTATTGTTTAAAGTATTACATATGCTCCCTTTTCCCCCCATTGACTCCTTCGAACCTGCCTCCACCCCCCAGCCTAGTGATGTCTTATGCTTTCTGGCCTGTGTTCACCTTCATGATCATATTCCACATTATGAATATATCCTTCCTTTTCTCTCTCTTTCTACACACACACACACACACACACACACACAAACTCGTCTTACTGTTGGCCATCAAGGAGGAGAGTACTGCGTTACCCGCAATTGGGGGTTTTCCATAGTATAGTTTGGAGTGAGGGCGGAACCATCTTGAATTCAAGTTGCGTTTATGACCAGGATTCTGATGTTGGTGAGTGGGCTGCCTGAGGAGAAGCTGATCGGAAAGAAAGAAATGTCAGTATAAGACCTTGGTCCATAACACTGCCTCGGACATCCAAGAGGAGCGAGAGGTTCTTGGGAGAATATATCATCTCTTACTGATTTCACTTTCACAAACTTAGAAAAGAACAGAAAACAGCTACAAGTAAGAAACTGTAAAAACTAATTAACTTAACTCCATGTGAGAATGAAATAGACAGGATAATACAGCTTTGATCCCTATTTAATAGAATAAAACACAGAAGAAAGGAACTTGTTCCCTTCTGTCAGGGGCCTCCGCTTGGAGGCATCTAGAACTGTTATGCAACAGTCCCTCCACCCACAGCACGTTAGAAACCTTGGCCCTTGGGGCAGAAAAGGCAGAGCAGCAAGTGTATGTGCGAGGCTCTTGGGGGCACAGAGGGCGAAAGGACATACCACACAAGAGAAGTCATGAATTCAGCCCGGCAAGAGTGAGCATGAGCCTTTGGGAAACTCTATGCAACTCAGCATGACTGGATGCCAAGTAAGAAGGAGATGATGAGAGGTAAGACTGCAAAGGTAGGTCCGGGGAGGACATAAGGTCATGAGAAACCTGGCATGTCAATCAAAGTGACTTGGACCTTGCTTAGTGGAACCTAACTCAAGGACATAAGGAATATTGGCAGCGGTCATGGTCAGAGCAGAAGCTGTGAGTTCCTGGTTGTGTCTGGTCTTCTCGCCCTAGAATATGCAGCAGAGAGGGCAGAGCTAGACTGCCTGGGTAAAGCCAGGCCCTGGGCTTAGCTCTATGACTTGGGCAAGGTATCTAAGCTTCTGTGACTCAGTTTCCTCATCTGTAAATAGCCCATAGGCATAGAGCGGCTTAGAGGATTGAATGAGTCTGTACTTGGATAGCGTTCAGACCACGGCATGGCAGAGATGAAGGATTCAGAAAATGTGAGTAGTTGAGACCAAGGGATTCCATTTGCGTACACTTGGAACTTTGGCAAAGGCTGTTGGGCAAAGATCAACTCTGCCCTTTAAAAATGAGAAAGAAACATCAATAGCAGAAGCATCGCCATGCCCAACCAATAAGCAGCCAATGAACACTCCTTACTCAGCAAAGGACTAAGTTGGATGAGGGAACTTGGACTGTGTCACCTTGCTGTGGGGATATTTACCGAAACAAAATAAAGAAATCAGCTCTTTCTGCTTCCTTTGGGCATCTGTAGGTAAAGCTTTTTTAAAAGAGATGATACAGGTTTCTGATGTAAAATTCAAAATGTGTGAATGGTTATAAAATAAAACTTTGAAAAGCCTTCCTCTTTCCCTGGTCACTTGGGGGCATTCTTTCTCCTTTGGGGGAACGATGCTTTATTGTATTTTGTTTGGTTTGCTTTTGTTTTTTACCTTACGATACTTCCCCTCCTACAAGTGATGTATCATTTTTCACACACAAACAAAACACATATGAACACAAACACAGGTTGATATTGATAGAGATATGTTTTATATAAATGATAGATGACATAATTAGCTTTAAAAATGAACCAATATACATTGGGGTTCGTTCAATAGCAATGTACACGGAACCATCACATATTTTAAAATTACGTATTGTTTCATTATAAAAATATATAGTAATTTATTAACTAGTTCTTTATTAATGGAAGTTATATTTTTAATGATTTATGTTATATACAATCCTTCCATTTATACGCTAGTGTATACATTATTTTACATAAGATAAATAGTACCTACAGGTAGTATTTCTGAGTTGAGATTATGTAAATTTATAATAAGCATTGTAAGATTCTGAAGAACAGTTGGTCTTATTCTATTTCAAAAATTCCAAGAAAAAACCCCAAAATGAGTGTCAAGTATATAATTAATATTTGTTTTATGTAATGTTTAGCTTAAATGTAAGCTATGCCAGAGTTCTATTTTGTATATGCTTTATATTTTTTATCAGCTCCCTTTGTGCATAGAGTATATATGCCCACTTTTAAAACCTAAAATATGCTTTTACTATTTCAAATGGGTATCAACTTTACAGTTGCATCTTTCCTTTTGTTATATAAGTTTTGTCAAATAAGTCATCAATGATTTATTTGATGCTAAATTCTTGTTCTGAAATGCAGCCTCAAATCTCAACTCATTTCCAAGACTTACATTTAATCATGACAATTCAGTTCTTAAAGCCCTTTAGTGGTTTTTCACAGCCTCCAAAACCTACCAGGTGGAGGACACTGGACATGCTCTGTGTACAATGTCAAGCAACTCCATTCACATGACATTCTGTGTGACAAAGGGGACAGTCACCCATAGCATGATGGGAATGGTGCCTCTGAAACCAGGCAGCAGGGAAACTCTGGCAACGAGAGCCCAGACCTTCTCCACCCTAAACGGTCCAGTGCTGCTCTGTGAGAAAGGATTATCACAAGCGTTACATTGGAGAGAAAAGCACGTGAACTTTTTTACTTTTGTGGAATTTCTTAGGGTGACACAGGTCAATAAATTATATACTTTTCAGGTGTATAATTGTACTAGAGGCCCGGTGCACGAGATTCTGGGCCCCAGGGGGTGGGAGGGAGTCCCTCAACCCAGCCTGCACCCTCTTGTAGTCTGGGAGCCCTCGGGGGATATCCAACTGCCAGCTTAGGCCCACTCCAAGGCTGGCAGTCGGACATCCTTAGTGCTGCCACAGAGGAGGGAGAGGCTCCTGCCACTGCCTCTGCACTCACCAGTCTTGAGCCCGGCTTCTGGCTGAGCAGTGCTCCCCCTGTGGGAGCACACTGACCACCAGGGGGCAGCTCCTGCATTGAGCATCTGCTCCTGGTGGTCAATGTGCATCATAGCGACCGGTCATTCCGCCGTTCAGTCGACTTGCATATTAGCCTTTTATTATATAGGATAATACATCATCTGTATATTGTACTGTGTGTTCACAACCCCAAGCCAAGTTTCGTTCCATTACCATTTATTTCTAGACCCTTGTCCACCTTCTCTCACCCAACTTCATCTCTGGTAATCACCATGCTGTTGTATGTACCTAGGAGTTTGCTTTTTTTTTTTTTGCTTAATCCCTTCACCTTTTTCACCCAACCCCACAATCCCCCTCCCCTCTGACAATGGTCTCTTCTCTATCTATGAGCCTATTTTTACTTTGTTTGTTTATTTTATTTTGTTCATTAGATTCTACATGAGTGAAATCATGTGGTACTTGTCTTTCTCTGACTGGTTTATTTCATTTAGCATACTGTTCTCAAGGTCCATCCGTGCTGTTGCAAAGGGTAAGATTTCCTCCTTTTTTATGGCCAAGTAGCATTCCACTGTGCAAATGTCCCACAGCTTTTTAGCTACACATCTACTGATGGGCACTTTGGGCTGCTTTCAAATCTTGGCTATTGTGAGTCATGCTGCTATGAACATAGAGGTTCCTACATTCTTTTGAATTTGTGTTTTGTGTTTCTTCAGATATATTTCCAGATGTGGAATCGCTGAGTCATAAGATGTTTCCACTTTTAATTTTTCAAGGTAGCTTCGTACTGCTTTCCACAGTGGTATTCATGGGTAGGAAGAATTAACATCATTAAAATATACATACTTCCCAAAGCAATCTATAGATTCAACGCAATCCCTATCAAGATACCAATGGCATATTTCAGAGCTAGAACAAGTATTCCAAAAATTTATATGGAACCACAGAACACCCCAAATAGCCACAGCAATCTTGAGAAAGAAGAACAAAGTTGGAGGAATCACACTACCTGATGCCAAACTATACAAGGTCACTGTAATCAAAGCATAAAAACAGACATATAGATCAATGGGAATGAATAGAGAGCCCAGAAATAAACCCATGCTTTTGTGGCCAATTAATATTTGATAAAGGAGGCAAAAAAACATACAATGAGATATAGTCTATTCAATAAATGGTGTTGGGAAAATTGGACAGATACTTGCAAAAAAAAATGAAACTAAACCACCTTCTTATACCATACAGAAGAATAAACTCAAAATGGGTAAGATTTAAATGTAAGACTCGAAACCATTAAAATCCTAGAAGAAAACATAGGCAGTAAAATCTCAGACATATGAAAAGATGCTCAAAGCCATTAAAACCCATACACACGGACAACAGAGGGAAAAGGAGGGGGTGGAGGCTGGTAGGAGGTAGGCAAAGGGAAGAGGAAATGGAGACATCTGTATATAATCAACAGTAAAAATAACGTTGAATAATAAGAAAATCACAAGGATACATCACCTGTCAGAACGGCTATCATCAATAAATCAACAAACAGGTGTCAGGGAGGATGTGGAGAAAGGGAAGCACATGAACTTTGAAGTCAGGCAGGCCTGTACTTGACTCTCTACTCTGAATTAAAAATGCCATTGAACTCTCTTTTCCATCTGTAGAAAATGGTGACAATAATACAATTTATAATTCCAAGAGATTTTGTAATGAGGGTCAGGTAACATCTACAGATACATGCTCCGTAATTATTGTGTTCTCACTTTTCAGCTTTGCCAGTCACAGGACATATGCTTTAATGTCAGAAATTGACTTCACAGTTTTATAGCTTAGATGAGAAATCTGCATTCTACACCATGTAGAGCAAGTCCTGCCCACTGCCTATTTTGGGATGGCCCACCACTGTGAGCTAAGAGCAGTTTCACATTTTTAAATGTTTTTAAAAGTCACAAGAAAAATAAGACTTTATGATACGTGGAAATTGCATGAAGTGTAACTTTTGTTGTTCATAAGGAATCTGAATGCACTCATGTTCTTACCCTTATAGACAGTCTATAACTGTTTTCTTGCTATAATGGCAGGTTGAGTCGTTGTGACACAAACGTTGCTACATAGATGTTGTAACAAAGACTAACAAGCCTGAAATATTTACTGTCTGGCCTTTTACAAGAAATGTTTGCTGATCCCTGACCTAGCCAATGCTATTATCATGTGTGCATAAAAATGTATGTACACATGTTTACATGTGTGTGCATTTCCATATTTAGTGGTGATATGTGTGAATTGACTAAAATATTTCAGAGACGTTCCATCCTGGCTAAATAAGATGCTAGGGTATGAAGTGACCTGCACCATTAGGAGACACCTGAGGCTTGCTCCTGAAATGGCCCTGTGTCTAGCCATTGATTTGGGCGATTGCTTTTTGGCTAATAATGACTATAAGCATAACAGAATCTTGCCTTTGGGAAGTTAGTATAACTGCCTTGATTTAAACATTTATTCTGGTATAGTTGGATCATCCCAAAAATCTGAGTCAGAAATTCACTGAACTTTCATACCACATTAGAGGCCCAATACACGAAATTCCTGCAACGGTCTTGGCCCTCATGGTGGCTGCCTCAGCCCTCATAGCCCCAGCTTTGTCCAGAAGGTCATTTGAAGGTCATCTGGAGGGTCATTTTACTGTTCGGCTGTCCGGTATAATTAGCATATTATGCTTTTATTATAATTTCGTGAACTGTTTTGTATCTTCTGGCTAATGGATGGTTGCTTAATAAATGCCTGTGTGCATGATAGAATTTGGTCTAAGGTTTTACTTTATTACAAACTGATAGTGAGTTATAAATGAATAGTCAATCCTCACTCACTTAAAACTACAAGCATATCTCAGAGATATTTTTGAAATGGTTCCAGACCACCACAAAAAAAGTGAATACTATAATGAAGCAAGTCACACAAACATTTTGGTTTTCTAGTATTTATAAAAGTTATGGTTACCTTCTCCTGTAGCTTCTTAAGTGTGCAGTGGCATTATGTGTAAAAATAATGTATATACATTAATTTTAAAATATCTTTTTGCTAAAAAAAATAAAAGAAGGCTAACCATCATCTCAGCTTTCAGTGAGCCAAAATACTTTTGCTGGTGGAGTTCTTGCCTTGGTTTTGAAGGCTGGTGATAGGTCAGAGTGGTGGTTACTGAAGATTGGGGTGGCTGTCACAATTTTGTAAAATAAGACCATCATGAAGTTTGCTGCATCAATTGTATCTTCCCTCCATAAATAGTTTCTCTGTAGCATGTGGTGCTGTTTTATAGCATCATACCCACAGGATCTCTGTCAAAATTGGCCTCTGTCTTCTCAAACACGTCTGCTGCTTTATCAACTAAGATTGTCATAGTCTTGTCATTTAAATAATCTTCACAGCCTCTTCACCAGGAATAAATTCCATCTCAAGAAACCAAGTTCTTTGTTCATCCCTAAGAAGCAAATCCTCATCCCTTAATGTTTTATCATGAGAGTGCAATAATTCAGTCACATCTTTAGGGTCCACTTCCAATCCCAGTTTTCTTTCTATTTCCACCACACCTGCAGCTACTTCTTCCCCTGAAGTCTTGAACCCCTCAAGGTTACCCAGGTGACTTCTTCCAAACTCCTATTAATTTTGATAATTTGACTTGGTCTGGTGAATTGTGAATGTTCTTAAAGACATCTAGAATGGGGAAAACTTTCCAGAAGGTTTTCAATTTACTTTCCCCATATCCACCAGAGTTATCACTATAAGTGGCAGCGCTAGCCTTACAAAATGCGTCTCTCGAACAACAAAACTTGTAGTCAAAATTGGTCCTTGACCCATGTATGGGCTGCAGAATGAATGTTGTGTTAGCAGGTATGCAAACAACATTAATCTCTGCGCATCTCCATCAGAGCTCTTGGATGACCAGGTGCATTGTCAATGAGCAGTGATATTTTGAAGGGAATCTTTTTTTCTGAGCAGTGTGTTTCAGCAGCAGGCTCAATGTATTCCGACATCCACGTTGCAAAAAGTGTTCTGTCATCCAGGCTTTGTTGTTCCATCTATAGAGCACAGGCAGAGTAGGTTTAGCATAATTCTTAAGGGCCCTGGGATTTTCAGATTGGTAATTGCCTGTTGACTTCAACTTAAAATCACCAGTTGCATTAGCCCCTAACAGGAGAGCCAGCCTGTCTTTTAAAGCAGTGGTTCTCAACCTTCTTAATGCCGCAACCCTTTAATACAGTTCCTCATGTTGTGGTGACCCCCAATTTCATTGTTACAAATTGAACATAATTACAGCATAGTGATTAATCAAAAAAATATGTAATTATATATGTGTTTTCCCGATGGTCTTAGGCGACCCCTGTGAAAGGGTCGTTCGACCCCCAAAGGGGTCGCGACCCACAGGTTGAGAACTGCTGTTTTAAAGCTCTGAAGCCAGGCATTGACTTCTCCTCTCTAATTATAAAGTCCTACATGTCACCTTATTGCAATATAAAGCTGTTTCATCTACACTGAAAATATGTTGTTCATTGTAACCACCTTCATTGATTATCTTGGCAAGATCTTTGTATAACTTAAGGTTAGCGCTTGCTGCTTCACCTTGCAGTTTTATGTTATAGAGAAGGCTTCTTTTCTTCAACTTCATGAACCAACCTCTTCTAACTTTCCTCTCTATTGTTTTTCAGCCTCTTCACCCGTCTCAGCCTTCATATAATGGTAGAGAATTGTGGGCCTTACTCTGGGTTAGACTTTGGCATAAGGTAATAGTGTGGCTGCTTTGATCTTTTATTCAGACCACTAAAGCTTTCTTCTTATCATTTGTGTTTTCACTGGAGTAGCACTTTTTAAAAAACATGTTTTCATTGATTTTTAGAGAGAGAGGAAGGGAGAGGGAGGGAGAGAAACATTGATGAGAGAGATACATTGATTTGCTGCCATCCTGCACACCTCCTACTGGGGACTGAGCCCACAATCTGGACATGTTCCATGACAGGGAATGACTCATGAGATGACACTCAACCATTGAGCCACAGCAACCGGGCTGGAGTAGCACTTATAATTTCCTTGAAAAAGTTTTTCTTTGCCTTTACAACTTGATTAACTCTTTTTCACCGGAGATCTAGCTTTTAGCCTATCACAGCTTTCAACATGCCTTCCTCATTAAGCTTGATTCTTTCCAACTTTTGCTTAAAAGTGAGAGACATGCAACTCTTCCTTTCGCTTGAACAGTAGGGGCCATTGTAGGATTATTAATTGTCCCAATTTCAATATTGCTGTGTTTCAGAGGATAGGGAGGCCCACGGAGGGGGAGAGAGATGGGGAATGGTCAGTTGTGGGTGGAGCAGTCAGAATACAATATTTATTGATTATGTTTGATGTCTTCTATGGGCATTGTTTGTGGCTCCCTAGAACAATTATAATAGTAACATCAAAGATCATGCATCACAGATCACCAGAGCAAATAGAATAATAATGAAAAAGTTTGAAATATTGAGAGAAATACCAAAATGTATTGCAGAGACCCAAAAGCAAGCAAATGCTGTTGGAAAAACGACAAAGATAGGCTTGTTTAACTCAGGATTGTTACAAACCTTCAAGTTGTCAAAAAATGTAATATCTGTAAATAGCAATAAAATGAGGCAGGCCTATATTATTATTTCCAAAAAGAATCAAAGAGTTGTACATAATGGAAACCAGAAATGTTATAAACCCAGTTGATATTTTGTTGGCAGATATGTTTCACACATAACTAGTAAACCATAAAATAATTATTGAATATCTGAACAATCTTTTTTAAAAGAATCAAAAGAATCTTCAATAGAGCTTTCGCACTTAAAAAAATCTAAAATGTCATAAAACTGCATTTATTTATTTTTTATGTTTCTGTGTTCTAAATATCGAGAGGACTGAAAAGTCTATGGGTACAAAAATGGTGATGGAAAAAAATTAAATTAAACTTTCAAACATTTCAGTGAAGGGCTTTCAATAGGAATTTTAAATGATTGAAAGCAGAGAGCATGGTTATGCTAAGCAAAATAAGCCAGTCAGAGAAAGATAAATATCACATGATCTCACTCATTTGTGGAATATAATGAACAACAAAAAACTGATGAACAAAAACAGATCCAGAGATAGAGAAGAATCGATCAGATCGATGAGACCGTCAAACCTCAGAGGGAAGGTAGGGGAGGGCGGGGGTAAGGGGGAGAGATCAACCAAAGGACTTGTATGCATGTATATAAGCCAAACCAATGGACACAGACACCAGGGGTGTGAGGGCATGAGTGGGGGGGGGGATAATGGGGGGGATAAGGACACATATGTGATACCTTAATCAATAAAGAAAAAATAAATAAATAAAAACGAAAAGCTATGGAAGACAGGACCTGTGGATATCATTTCCTTAGAAAGGAGAATCTGAGTGTGGCTGACAGGCCTCTCTTGCTCTCCTTTGCTTATGCCTTTACAAGAAGCACATAAATAGTTGTTTAGTTGGTCTTTAAATGTAGAAAACATTCTCTTTTTTTAAGTGGTTAGCTGCAATATGGCTATTGTGTGATCAAACTATTTGGACACTAACATTAGCTCTCTTATGTTTATTCATACAACCAACAGGCATTTATTTACTGCCCACAAAGTTCTGGGCAATTTGCTAAAAAAACAACAAAAAAAACCCCACAAAAACAAACACTCCAACATTTTACATTCTCATAAGGTTTTACATTTTTACAAATATATCTCCTAGGACACTACCTCTACTTTGTCTTTGTATAGTCTGAATTTCCCCAGGCTCCCTCCAACCTGTGAGTGAGAATGTTAACAGGAATAATTCAAACTCTATGGCTCCTTGCCCCCAGCTATGTAGTTAAGTATATCAAGAATCAAGATTCTCCCTCCTATAGACACAGACAACAGAATGGGCATTACCAGAGAAAAAGGGGGCTGAGAGAGGTAAAAGGTGCTGGTGGTGGTGGGGGGGAGTGGTAAATGGTGATGGAAGGTGACTTGACTTCGGGTACACAATACAATATATAGATAATGTGCAGGCAGGGTGGCACATTTGATTGCAGCATCGTCCCTTTCACCAAAAAAGACTGCGGGTTTGATTCCCAGTCAGGGCATATACCTAGGCCCGTGGTCAGCAAACCGCGGCTCTTTGGCCCCTTGAGTGTGGCTCTTCCACAAAATACCACGTGCAGGCACGCACGTACAGTGCGATTGAAACTTTGTGACCCATGCGCAGAAGTCGGTATTTTGTGGGAGAGCCAGTATTTTGTGGAAGAGCCACACTCAAGGGGCCAAAGAGCCGCATGTGGCTCGCGAGCCGCGGTTTGCCGACCACTGAGTCCTAGGCTATGAGTTCAATCCCTGGTCAGGGCATGTACAGGAGGCAAACAATCAGTGTTTCTCTCTCTCTCTCTTTCTCTCTCTCTCTCTCTCTCTCTCTCTCTCTCTCTCTCTCTCTCTCTTTATAATCAACAAAGACATATCCTCCGGTAACAAATATATACAGGGTGTACCCCAAAATGTACACACGCTTTGAATAATTATTAATTCCAATTGGATAAATCTGGAAAGAAATATCAATTGAGTGATCAGAAAATTTATGCATATACACTCATTTTCACTAGGGTCCCTGTCCATAAAGTCACTGGACAGTGGTTAGTTGCCCTCCCACTGGTCCTGGCACCCTGCCTCCTGAGCGGCAAGTTCTCTGGACACACTGTCTCCACTCTTCTTCCCAAAGACAATGACTGTGGAAGCACATAAGTGGGAAGAAGGGTACAGTCCCCCAGCCCCCCAACAAAGAGCAAGTGGTACTTCAGCATCTCTTTCCATCCTTCCATCCTGGTTACTCTGGAGCCATATGTTGCTTTCCTTGCAGAAATAGAGGCATGGCTCACCTGCCCCACTCTCTCTTCTACTTCCTCACGGGAGGCTAGACTGTGTCCTGCGTCTTACCTGGCTCAGCCTCCTCTCAGCGATGCCTGCAGGGCCTATCACCAGGAGAGCTGTCAGTCTTCATGGTGGGAAACCAGGTGTGAGATAAGATTCCAGCCTACCTTCTCCACGCCCCACTCCCTCCAGTTGTACCTACTCTCAGGTGCTTATTCACGAACTACCCTTTCCAACCTGGCAAGCTAAAGTGGACCAATGGAACCCTGAGTTCTAGTGGAACAGCAACTTCATTCACAATCACTGTTAGAGGTGGACAGAGTAAGCACGTGCACCCTGCACAGGAACCTGGGTGACTAAACAACACGTCTGTGATCACACAATTGGTAAGCAGCAAAGCAGGCCTTTCAGACCAACTCTTTTACCGCCAAACACTTTCTTTCCCAGCTCTGACCCTAAAGCTTAAAGAGGTTGCTCATAATAGCCTTCGGTTGCCTGGCTCTTTTTCTCTTAGTCAGATTTGAAAAGAAGAGAATAAATGCATGTCCTTGTCCCCTTGCTTTTTTTTCCCCCCAGAAAGGAGATTCTGCAGACTGCCTAATACTGCATATAAATCAAACATGGAGAGAAAATAGCCAGTTTGATCATGAGCTAAAATCATATCCTTTTATCCCCTATTTCCCTTATAGACAATGACTGTAGAAGCACATAATTGGGAAGAAGAGGTACTTAGTCCCTGATCTGCCACCTGGGGCTAGAAGAGAACAAAAACTTCTTGCTCTGGAGAGGACTTAGGGAGGTCAAAGGGGCCAGGTGACTGTATTCTGCATTAATTGATGGATATTAGTTCTCTGATGTTGAGCTGGGACTTCCTGAAATATTCAGATATTCAGAACAGCTCTTTCCTTGAATCCTAACCACAGATACTGCCTTACACTTTATTTTTAACTGTAGCCTCCATTCAGACTTTATTAACAGTTTCAATTTACAATACTGGGTACAGAGAGTGTTCACCAGCCAGACATAACATCCATTTCCATAAAACATAAAGGAAAAGGGGACACCACTAATTTACACAAAGCTGGTTTAAATATCCCGATTTTCATAGTCCTGTCAACCCTGCATTGAGAGATCCACCTTTCTATTCTTTCAGTCTCCCTCAGTCCAACTGTAGCCCACACCAGGGCTTCACCAGTGGATGTTGGCACCACAGTTCATAGGGCTTCCATGTCCAGGAATCCAGAAGCTTCTCTTCCCCATCCCCTGACCATTGTGCCCACTCTTGGTCAACGCCTTTGGGTCCCCAGTGGCAGATGAAGTCAGGGGACCCTGGCCCTTTTCTCAGTCTTCTTCATGTCCCTGACATTGTTTGAAGCAACTGCAGATGAGAGTTCTCATTATAACCTTGGAATCTTGGCTTTGAAAATGTTTCCAAACCAAGGTAAATCACGCAGACTTGTTTGAGGCTTTGTAAGGGCGGGGGGGCGGGGGTTCAGTAGGGGATCCTTCTGGCTGCAGGACCTGAGGTAGTTCTGTATTCACTGAAAGAGATAAACCAAAGAACTTTTAAGCATATATGCATGACCCATGGACACTGACCATAAGGCGGTGAAGGCCTGGGGCTGGAGGGTGAGGCTGGGGGTGGGCGGGCTAGAAGAGGTCAGTGGGGGAGAAGGGGACATAGGTAATACTTTCAACAATAAAGATTAAAAAAAACATTAAAAAAAAAACTTGGCTTGAGTTAAAACCTTTGCTTGAACACTCTCAGTACCCTCGAGGGTGTGGGTGTTCATGCCTTGGGCCAGGGTCACTGTGGTGGGGGTCACAGCACTGGCTCCTGCTCTGGGGACTTAGTGGCATGGACTCTGGCAGCTCCATCAGCTGAGATTGGCACAGGCAAGGGCTGAAGGAGTCCTTTGTGGCAAAAGCTCAGGGTGTCCCTGCCAGCCACCGGGACTGCTGTGTCCTGGGCGGTGAAAGCTGCTGGCCTCCTTCTCTCCTTTCTCCCCACAGGGGACACCCAGCTGAGGGATTGCTCTTGGTGGCAAGCTCAGCAGGACTCGGGTGACACAGGTAAGTGCTGCCTGTGCTTCTCTAGGTGACCATCTTTGATTGCTGTGCTTCACTGGTTGCCATGGTGTCTTCCTTGTACTCCAGGGCTCCCTCAGAGCTACTTTCATTAGCAATCATTGTTTCTCTGAAGGAACAAGTGCTGGGACCTCCTAGTTGACTGATCTTGCTGATGTCATCCTCCTAAATGTTTCTTGGGGGATTTTTTTGGTCTTTTTTTTAAGACATAAAGATGATCCTAAATGTTTTTTTTAAATCTTTTTTTAGGACATAAAGGTGATCCATGGGTAATAGGAATTTTTACATGGTATTGGCTTTAGTTGTGGAGGGCTTTCATGGAGCTAAGCTTAATTGAGACAAGCGAGGACCCCCCAAAACTGGCTGGTTGGTTGTCCTCAATATTGAAATTTGGCTGAGGAGACTCAGAGGCCAGAAATGTCAGGCAATGATAGTCGGTAGAGGGAGAGGGGTCTCTTTCTTCTTACAGAAGGTTCTCTTTAGGCTGGAGTCGACCCATTAAGGGCATTTGGAAATGTCTCTCCGTTTGGCAAGATCTGGATCACAAACCTTTCCCAAGGGCTGTGGATGTGTCAGCCTTCACACTGAAAATCGGTGCCAGCCACACCCCACAGGCAGGGCACTTCAGTGAGAGGTACTAACTGGTCTGATCTCCATTGATGGGGTGATCCTCCCCCGGTACAGCATATAGTTGTATAAATTGATCTATATCAGAAGGGCTAGAGGCCTAGGGAGAATCAGAGACCCCCAGACATGTCTGTGGGAGAAGGCTAAGAATCCCAGGATGCATTCCAAACAGGTTGCTCGATTGCTCAAGGCTTACGTGGTTCATGGTCATAGGCATCCGCAACGCTGGCACTCATGGAATGAGTGTTTGTGGAAGTTAGGGGTACAGGAGTCTTCTCCTTCACTGAAGTGACCTGGTTTGGTGCTTCTACTGCCAGACTCGGCCAAGTTTGTAGCTGCTGCTTCCTCCTTTCGATGTGCTGGTTCTCAAACCAAGTCTTTATTGCTAACTCATCAAGATGAGTAGCTGACATAAGTTCCACCACGCTAGCCCACGGTGGGCACAAGGTCTTTTTGAACGTGTCTTTCAGTATTGTAAGCTGTTCTGGACTAAAGGTTGTGTGTACAGTAAGCAGAGCTTGGCTTTTCTACCATAATATCTTTTAGAAGTATTCAGTTGTATGTGTGTGTCTGAGCTCTTGAATTTCATCTGTGTTATCTTATACATGTAAACACCAAAAATCCTTTCAAAAAGAAAGTGGTTTGTGTGAGCCGGAGTGTGTGAGTGTGAGTGTGAATGAGTGTGAGCATGAGTGTGTGTGTGTGTGTGTGTGTGTGTGTGTTTGTTTGAGATCAGCTCAGGGGGAGAAGAACATAGCACATAGTAACCAGAGGCATCTTGTTTTCGAGTTTATGTGCAGGAAAAGAAAATATCACCACAAAACTTACAAAGCACGAGGAAACAAAAAAGTACACAAAATCCATTTCGGTTTGTTTGTTTTGGTCGCAGTTACAATGCACAAGGATTATTGAGTTTCCTTTGTGCCACGAAGCCCTTCAGAAACCTGACAGCATATGAGTCTCTTCTTAGAACAACGTTTTCCAATGGACACAGCAAAATAAATAGGATGACAAAGTAAACTACATGTAAATATAGTCATCAAACTCTTTCTAAATGAGTCAGAGTTATACGTATGCTTTTTTAACACTTTAACTGACAAAATCAAACAGAGTGACAAAGCAGGGATATGAAAATATCCATAACGAAGTCATACTTCACTAATCATGGGGAAAAAATGTTTTAATTCCAGTTAGAATTTAGGGAAATAAAGATTCCACTTTTCCTCCCTCCAAATTCTGGGAGCCCCTGATTCTATCCTCGGAACTTTTGGGGAGTTCCTGGACTCTCCGTGAAGAACCCTTGAAATACAGCGACGGGGGTGGGGTGGGGGTGTGGGGGGGGGCAGGTTGTAGATTGAAGATGATGGCCAAGGCTGGGGGTTTCTCGGCGTTTCTGCTCAGAGAAATCAATGTATCAAGTCTCAGGGTGTCCTGCTTCTCTCTCTGAGGTCCTGATTGGCTTTGGCTTCTGCTTCATGGTCAAGATTCCAGTCACATCCTCCTCCTCCGGGCTTCTTTATTCCTGATGGTGAAAAGGTACTCCTTATATAAAAGGGAGCTCTGGCTCACCTGCCACATGATTGGCCTCTTGAAAAAATCCACAGCGATGGTCAGCATCCCAGTTAGGGGCCTTTAAGAGAGGGGGAGTTTCCTCTGAGCGGCTCCTTTCTAAACTTGAACCACACTTGTTGATAGCCTCTGCAGATGGCCCATGGGAGAACCAAGTCTCCTGCACGCAGACCTGGGGGGTGGGAGGGCTGCAGAGGAACAGGGACATTGCACCTGGCCGTGGATCTGAGTAATGGACAGGAGCACCTGTGCCTATCACACGCAGCACTGGATGGGCGTGCAGCCAGGAGCAAACCATCACCGCCACGCGGGAGCTAAATGCAGATTTCACAGGTTACCATGAGCCAGGAGCCCAGCCTACCCGGCCAAGAATTAGGACAGAAAGATTAGCTCGTGATTGTTAAAAAAGTTTCCAAGACTTATAAGAAGGACCATTGGGAGGTTGCCTGTTTTTTTTCAATGGCATTCTGGAGCAGTATTCAACAGGCCGACCCCAAAAAAGTACTCAGTTTCCTAGGAGAGTATAGCACTGTTTGACTTTACTATTTACTTTTAATTAAGTGCCCGGACTCTACAAAGTTGTGTTGCCTTGCAGATTTGTATCTCATAGAGATGCAAACGATTTATGTTCCGGTAGGAAAAGATAAACCCCAAAGCTAGGCTTTTATTGCTCAAAAAGGCATTACACCATTTTGTTTCTACTCTTAGCTTCACATTCCCTTTTTTTATTTTTAATTGCCTTGAACTCTCCAGTTGCCCAGCTTTCCCATCTTGCAAGTTTCCTCCTCAAGGAATGGGTTCAGGAAAATTGTTGACAGGCATGAGTTGTATATCTGAACCATGTTTCTTACTTTTAGAAATTGCATTTTGGTACTTGTTTGCACTGACGAATGTTTTCTGAAGCAACAGTCAGGATCACCCCCAATGTCTACCAGAGTCCCCAAAGCCTTCACTCCAGGAAGTGAGGGCGTGGTCCTGGCACGAGGTACCATCAGCCTCGGGATCACTTTTGAGTGGGAGGACCTCAAATGGTTGTTCAAACCGAAGGAGTTGAAGGAACCAATCACTTCAGTCTCAGATGACTCCGGTGGCTCTTGGTCTTCACAGGGCATCATGACCACCCTGAGGACTTGTTAACTACAGAAGCTTGTGCCCCCCCCCCCCCCGGGGGTTCTAGGGCACAGCAAGTCCTCAGGTAGCTGATTCTGCTCCCCTGGGAGACCGCTTTGGCAGAGGCCAGAAGGCAGACTCAAGGGGGCCCAGGCCTTCATTTCTGAAGGGCGCCGCCCTCACACACCGGCCAGGAAGATGCTTTCCGAGTGGGAAGTTAGTCTCTTTGAAATGAATTCTTTCTCTCCCAGGAACTTTGCTTTAGTTCGATGCCGGGCATACTCCTTTGCTTTGTATTCTGGGCTTATTCCTGCCCCCTGCTTTTCTTCTTTCTTCCTTTGAACGGGGGACAAGTGCAAATGGAGCTTTGTGCTGGGTCCTCTGCCCGCAGCGATGGCGCGCGCATTTCCAGCATCTCCACCAGCCATGGCTGAGTAATCACGGTGTCGGGCAGCGGTGCCCATTCGCCTGATGGATCGGCGCTGCCGGGGCTGCAGGCTCTCTCCCCCTTGGCATCCTGCAGATAGATGGCAAGGTTCTCAGGAATGTGCACATCTCTCCATCAAGCTCCTGCCATTTGCATTGCGGCGAGCCAGGGCCATGCTGCAGGCAGCAAAGCTATGAGAAGGAGTCTTCTCATTGTTCTCCCTTCAAAGACAGGTTATTTCTATTTCCCATGTTCAGTTCTGCCTATACATTCTCTTTTATTTACATTTGCATTAAGCTTACCAATTAAATATCCACTAAGCAATACTCTGAACAAGTCTCCATGTTAGTTTCTCATGGATACTGAGAACAAATAAATAAACCACACAGGAAGATAGGAGCCCTGCCTTTCAGAAGTTCCTTTTTCTTTTCTTTTCTCTTTCTTTTTTTCCCCTTTTTCTTCCCTTTCCGTTTCTCTTTTCTTTTCTTTGAGATGTTAGACTACCCCCACCCCAGAGCCAACCACCAACTAGCCCTAAACCATATGTCGGGCTGCTGACCTGGCACCTCGGTCAGCTGGTGCCCCTGGAAAACCTAGGACATTTTAGCTTTCCCTCTTCCTTGGCTGGGTTAAGACAAAGACCTGGACCCCAGGTACCAGGGGGAGGCCTGCTGCCTCACTCCCTTCTAGTAGCTATTTGCTTTGAGGCTGAAGATTTTTCTACTTCTTTGCATCTTGCTTTCTGGTGCAAAATTCCTGAAACAAGCGAAACTGCCCCATGTCAGGCATACTTGTTACACCTGCTGTGGACCTCAATGCTATACACCCAACGTCCTGTGCTGCTCTTGGGCTGTGTCTCCTCCCTGGCCCTTGGTTTGCCCCTTGCTTGAGGGTATGACCTCTGCCCCCTAGGACTTCAGCTTGCCCAGATTTCTTCCCGATTCAGCCAGCCACAGCCTCCCTAGCCACGCCCATGGTCAGCAGGTGAGGCTGTATTCTAACTCTACCTCAAGTCCCTTTGTCTCCCTCTCCTCATGTCCCAGGCTTGTTTTCCCGTAAGGAAAGGATAACTGGAGTTACGCCAAGTCATGAAATGTCATTCTCTGTTCCCTTGAGCTATTATCTTCGGATGGAAGCACAGGGGAGGGGCTGTAGAATGAGCATTTGGTGGAAGAGGTGGTTTTACCAGAATGTTCTTTTCTGGTGGACACCAGAAAGGGCAGGTGTAACTGACTATGTGTCTCTGTTGATTGGAGGAACAAATGAAATCAATAGGAACTTCTTTATCTGCACTCACCTCCCACTTCAAGATGTTGAATTTTCTGCTCACTCATTGCAGTGGTTAGCACACTGCGGCTCGCGAGCCATATGCGGCTCTTTGGCCCCTTGAGTGTGGCTCTTCCACAAAATACCACCTGCGGGCGCGCATGTACAATGCAATTGAAACTTCGTGGCCCATGTGCTGAAGTCGGTATTTTGTGGAAGAGCCACACTCAAGGAGCCAAAGAGCCACATGTGGCTTGCGAGCCGCAGTTTGCCGACCACTGCGATTAGGGGATTGATCAGTCCCACTTTCCATTCCCACAGCCTCCTCCATTGAGCTGCCCTCTACCACCCCTCTGGTAAATGAATAATGTCCTCCCTGAATAGCGTCTAGGTCACTTGTTTTGTATTTAGAAACATTTTCATTCTCATTTTCCTTCCTCTTAGTGTGTCCAATGATCTTACGTAGATTTTAAAGCATCCTAAGAAAGGGGTTTATAATTTTGTTGGAGCCGAACTGGTCTGAGTTTTTTTTGTCTGTGTGTATGTGTGTTTTTGTTGTTGTTGTTTTGTTAATCTTCACCCAAGGATATTTTTCCATTGATTTTTAGAGAGAGTGGAAGGGAGGGGGAGATACAGAGAGAGAGAAACATCGATGTGAGAGGGACACATCACATCAATTGGTTGCCTCCCACATGCACTCTGACTGGGGCCAGGGATGGAGCCTGCAACTGAGGTATGTGCCCTTGAGGTACGTGCCCTTGACCAGAATCAAACCCACGACCCTTCAGGCAGCAGGCCGACACTCTGTCTACTAAACCAAACCAGCTAGGGCTGGACTGCGTTTTAATTCTACCTCTATTCACAATGAATGTCCATCCTGGGAGAAATGACTTTATTTCAAATTTTTTATTTGTGTGATGGGACTAATGATACCTATTTTGGGAGAGTGTTGTATTAACCCAGTCATAAGCCATGTAGTACTTAGTCTGCCTGGCAAATCGATGTTCTTTGTCTGGTAGCTACTACTACCATTGCTGCTGTTATTACTGTTGCTTTTAATCATATTATTAATATTATTATTTTTACTTATCAAGTTGACTCACAGAGACTAGGCAGATAGTATAAATGGATTCCTATGGCAAAGAGCGAACTGTTGTTAATGATAAGCTATGACGCCTGGATTTGTTTAGCTTTCATAAGACTGTGTATCTATTTAAGGGATCTGCACAGACTTCCCTAGGCATGGTCAGGAAACATTCTCTGGGATAATAGCTACTGCCTTGGAAATAGACTATAGAGACCCGGATCAAGACTTTCCCGGTGGCTTTAGAAAGTATGAAGCAGGTACCCCGCTGCGATTGTGGCTTTTTGTTTCCGTTTTGTGTTCTGCCTCCCAACACCCAGGTTCTCTTTAAACAGTTGAGAAAAAGAAAGTACTTGCTATTTTGCAGGGTTTGATTTCCAAGAATGGTTACCACTTCATTTCAGCCAGAGACAAAAATCCTTTTCAATTTCCCCAGTCTCCAATTATTCATGAAAAATATCAAACTGAGAAACAAAGGCTTTCCTCTAGGAGGAAAAAATGAACGAGCGTTTTCAACCTCAGCAACATCAAACAATTTTTCACATCGAATGGTGACAACTCCGAGAGAAAAATGCTGCGATTCTATCACAGGCGAGGGAAACCCTTCGTGTGTTTTTTTCTGGTGTGCCGTTGTGTTAATAATTTAAAAGTCAGCAATTTCCAAACCAAATTATTCTTTGTTTACAAGAATGGCCACCAGGTACCTCTGTTAGGAGATGCTGCCCAGAATCCTGGGGCTCAAACAGGACGTGAATGAATTGATATATACATTTTAAGGGGAGTCAAAGATAACAACACCTGCACAGAACAAGGCAGTAGATTCTCTCTTTAACTTCGGTGCTTTGGTTATATTGTTCAAGGAAAACTAAGGGATTGTAATTTTTGGAAAAATGGATTTTGCTCAAAAAATGAAAGTCATAGAAAAAAATCATAATTTTGCCAACACTTAATCACCTCCTATCGAGTGTTCCCACAAAAGTATACACATTTTAGGAGACACAGTATTATACCAAAATCAACAATATTTTAGCATTGAGGGCAAGCATCCTATCTAATAAAAGGGTAATATGCAAATTGACCCTAATAGCAGAACTACCAGGAATGACCGGTTGCTATGACATGCACTGACCACCAGGGGCAGACACTCAATGCAGGAGCTTCCCTGTGGTGGTCAGTGCGCTCCCATAGAGGCAGCTCTGCTCAGCCATAAGCAAGCTGATGGCTGCGAGCACAGCGGAGGTGGTAGGAGCCTCTCCTGCCTCCTCGTCAGCGCTAAGGATGTCCAACTGCAGCTTAGACCCAATCCCCGTGGGGAGCAGGCCTAAGTGGTCAGCAGGACATCCCCTGAGGGCTCCCAGGCTGCCAGAAGGATGTCTGACTGCCAGTGTAGGCCTGATCCCCTAGGGAGCAGGACTAAGCCAGCAGGTGGACATCCCCTGAGGGGTCCTGGACTGCAAGAAGGCTCAGGCCAGGCTGAGAGACACCCCACCCCCCACCCCCAGTGCAGGAATTTTCATGTACTAGGCCTCTAGTAATAGATATTTGCATCCCTAAGATTTTCACACTGGCATTAGTTAATGTCTGCCCACTCAACCAGTGAGGTGCATATTAATGAGCAGCAAGAGATTTTATCAAAACCATGGCTACAGAATACTAGCCCTGCACATACAAGCATTATGGTCCATTCTCTGGGGACTGCAGGTCCAAGACATGGGTCACCTCCTATGCAGCAGAGGTTAGGCTTAACTGGGGAGGCAAGAGGCAGACATACATGCAATGGACTAAAAATTAACTAGCAGAATAAAAGGATGCAAGACAAAAAGATTCAATGAGGCAGAATGTACTCAAACCCAAAACAGCTACTGGATGGCAATATGGGTCAAGCAAAGGGGAAAGATTGTAGGCTGGGGTCCCATTGGGATCCTTTCCCGGAGGAAGTAGGAAGTGAAGCAAGAGTGTCCTACAACTTTCCCACATCCTTTACTGCTTCTAAAGAAATAGCTGAATGGGGCTTGGGACAATGTTTTCCTTTCATCACAAAGTAGTCTTTATTTTTTAAAATGCAGTTTATATTTAATGATAGTCTAAAACAACCTCCCTTTCCCTAAATCTAATGCTTGGAAGAAATGAATATCCTATATAATAAAAGGGTAATATGCATTGACTCTAACGGCAGAATGACACGCATTAACCACCAGGGGGCAAACGCTCAATGCAGGAGCTGCCCCCTGGTGGTCAGTGTGCTCCCACAGGGGAGCTCTGCTCAGCCACAAGCCAAGCCTCTCCCACCTCCTCAGCAGTGCTGAGTATGTCCTACTGATGGCTTAGGCCTGCTGCCATCAGTTGGATATCCCCCAAGGGCTCCCGGACTGCCAGAGGGATGTCTGACTGCCAACTTAGGCCAGATCCCCCAGGGAGCAGGCCTAAGCCAGCAGGCGGACATCCCCCAAGGAGTCCTGGACTGGGAGAGGGTGCAGGCCGTGCTGAGGGACTCCTCGCCCCCCAAGTGTGTGAATTTTCATGCACCGGGCCTCTAGTGTTTAAAAATATTAGCACTATTCACAAACACCAAAAAAAATAATTTGTGGAATCTCAAAGCATTTAATCTGGAAAGAATTTGAGAGCATAAAAAATTTAATACTTTCCTTTTTACAGTGGCTTGGAAATTGGAAGTGAGCCATGTGGCCTTTGTCAACACCATGGAAGCAGCTATACCTATCAACTGACATGGCCAGATTCTTTGCAGAAATTTGAACTCTGCTTAATATGTCACGAAATGTTATTCTTCTGTTTCTTTCCAATTGTTTAAAAATGTAATAGTCATTATTACTACAAGACAGGTGACCAGTTGGATTTGGTCCAGGTGGAGTTTGTTGGACCCCAGGCCCATCGTGATGACAGGAAGGGCTTTTCTTTCTTCTGATTGGTGCCCAGGCTCTCCGACACTCCTAGGAGCCACTGAAAAAGGCCATCTGAGGACATGCTTAGGGAAACTTCTAGAGGATGCTACCCTGTGTGGAAGGAATGTGGCCTGCTTTGTCCAGGCCAGTTAAGCTCTTCTCATTGTCATGGTGATAACTTAGCAAAGCAAAGAAGTATTTGCATTCTTGTGCCCTCAAGTTCTGCCTTCTCCTCTCCCTCCGTCCTCTCCTGTCAGCCTTGCGTTCACATGGACGCTCCCTGATTCTCCAGAGGATTTCCAGGGACAGAGAGAAGGCACATTGCATGCAAATCTCTGTCATAACAGGTTAATAGGACACGGCCCCAGCCCCTGCCAGCTCCAGGGCTGGGCACGACAATCCTGATTCCTTGGGCAGCCCTCAGAGGCATGTTATACTAGAGCAACCAGAGGCCATTGAGAGAGACCTGGCAGCTCATGTAATTAATGCTAAAAATGTACAGAATGAAGAGGGGTTAGAATTTTGGTTAGGTGTGTGTGTGTGTGTGTGTGTGTGTGTGTGTGTGTGTGTGTGTGTGGTCTGCAGTGGCTTTTGCCATGGGCACACTGCTTTTTTGGAGTGACTCAGTGGTATCCCATCTGAAGTAGAAACAATGAACGCCTCCAAGCAACCTCATTGCACTGAATGAACTTGGAGGTTGCTCCAGCTCTGACAGTTTATGATTCTGCTGATGTATTATTTTAGAAATATGCAGCATCATAAACATGTTCCTACTTATTCTTTTCTTTCTGCGGCATTATTAAGCTGTTTTAAAAGATAGTAATGACCAAGAATTAAAGAGGGTGTATTCCTAAAACTGCAGAGCAATGGTCAGGAAGCATGTTTTCAATTCTGAAGGAGAAGTTTCACTAAAATTATAAAAAAATAAAAAAAATGTTTAGCTTTTAACTGAAAGAAAAAAATGTCTGTTGTATTTTGGAGTCCTTTGGCATATGCACCTTGTGAATCTAAAGCCCAGTGTTTGGGCAAGGTGTCCTCTTATTTCATTTTGCCTTTTCTTTACCTCCAAGATACCTCTCTTCTAATTCCCCCTACCCCCAATTTCTGTGATTCCAACCATCAGCAAGAGCCCCTAATCTAATGACCACATGCCTAGGGAAAACACATCTCTTTGTCATTTTCATACAAAACACCTACAAACAATCACAGGCACACCTATTTTTCAGACGCACTCACATCTGCTCCATACTCTGGAAATAAATGACCTGTTTTGGTTAAGCCTGCTGACCTAAGGATTCAAGCTGTTAATTTTTATGAAATGCAGCAACTGATGTAGCTGTGGACCTTCCCCCCACCCAGCACAAGCACGGCCCAGATGTTCATCAGTCACAGCTGATGGCTGTTTTCAGATATGGCATCTACTGATTCCACAGCCCCCTCCCTTTTGTACAGTTCTTCTTGAGCAAGGGTGGCAAACTCAAATCCAATAATCACTGAGCCTTGTTATTACCGCTGCACTCCGTCAAGGATAATGGAGGCCCCTCTATGATAATCAGGGCTTGAAAAGAAGAATCAATTTTCTAATTTGTCTCGCTGAAAATAGATGTAAGAGTTCTAGAAAGAATTGTACCTTGGGAGAGAGCAATCCTGTTTTCTGTTTTGTTTTCCCTCTAAAACTTCACAATGGCAGATTGTGAGAACCACAGAATGAAAACCAGAATCATAACATAACACGCAGTGATTGTAATCATGGGACTTGGAGTTGGGCAATTAGGGTTCTAATTCTGAGATAGCAATTTATCAGTTATATGATGCTAGAAAATTCAGCTCAGCTCTCTGTTCCTTGATTTCCTCATCACTAAAATAGGAATTATTGCAGTACCTATATATTTATTATTCATTCAGATGCAAGAAATAGAACATTCTACTTGGCTGCCTTAAACAATAAAAATGTTGGATTGGCTTGGGTATCTTAAAGAACAGAGATAAAATAGTTGTCAGGGTTTGTTTGATTCAGTGGCTTAGGGATGTCATCAAGAATCCAATTCCATTTCTTCTTTCGACTGTCTCCCACTGTGGCACTTGACTCCAAGTTTCGCTTTCTTTACGGTGACAAAAGAACTATAGCAATCTCAGAGTTCACGCACCCATACTACCATCCAGAAGAAGACAGAATCTCTGTTTAGCATCTAAACAAGATCACGTGACATCCTTGATCAAAGGACTAAGCCCATGGGAATAGAATGATATTTTGCTAAGCAAAATAAGCCAGCCAGAGAATAATACATAGCACATGATTTCACTTACATGTGGAATCTAGTGAACAAAATAAAATGACAAACAAAATAGATTCAGAGACATGGGAGCATGGAACAGAGTGTGGGATCTCAGATGGAAGGAGAGAGACGGGGTGGGAAGAGATTAACCAAATAATTTATATGCATGTATGCATAACCCAAGGACACAGGCAATAGTGCAGTGAAGGCCTGGAGGAGAGGGGGGATGGGATTGAGGGCGCTAATGGGGGAACAAGGTGACATCTACAATACTTTCAACATTAAAGATAATTTTAAAAAAAAACTTAAACATCAAAACCTCTTTTATCCACACTCTGATTTTTGTTTGTTTTCATAATACAATTTTCTCAAAAAAATTGTATTATTTGGGTTCTGATGTATTTACTTCTGTTCAGTTCTGCTCAGTACTCATAAGCCAAGTTATTTTTTCAGGTATAATTCTAAAATATGATTGACTTTCTCTCCTTAACTCTGCATCCCAAACCCTTTTCAGTTTAAGAGCAACTCCTCTGGGAACAGCAGGTGGGAGGACCACACTAGCAATCTGATCTTTGCCTTGAGTAGGTATTTTTCCACTGAGAAATTATAGCTTGAGTTACTGTAATTAACTGAAAAGTTTCACCGGCCCTTGGTTTCTCAATGCATTATATTTTTAATTCCAAATCTTACGGGGACAAGGAGCAGTAGATTTTAAACCATCCAAGGTTCTAAATTTCTGGCCTTTGCTCATTCATTTAATTTCTGCTTGCAGATCATCCAGTTACTTCTGAATCTCAACTAGTTCTGTCATACCTTTCCAAACGTAGCCAATAATAGTTAGCATGCACGCTTAACACTCTGCTTGTCCATATCTTCCCCAAGAGTTATAAATTCAGTAGGTTTGGCTTGTCTTTCCACTTACAGCAGAAGTCTCCTTTGCAAAATCATTGGTCTCTGTAGGACATGGATCTTTAACTTTCCAAGCTAACACATCAGGTCTCTTACACAGTGATCTTGACTCATAAGCCAGTGCCACATGGTTTAGAATTTTTATTTTGTTGTTATGACAGTACACCCCCCCATGTCAATTTCTCTACTAGTAAAGATAGATTAAGCTATGTCACAGTAACCAATAAACAGAGTCTGCCTCCCACACCACCAAAGAGTATTTTTACAGAACCCATATATAACTCATCTAAATATGTCCAGATATTATTTCACACATTTCCATGAGATCAGTATTAAATAAAAATCATATTTCTCATTAGAGTTGAAAATACTGAAGCTCAGAGAAGTTACATGACATACACTATCATTCAATGAGTCGAGTGAAAGAATACTACAGTTTCAGTTATCAATGGACTTTACTTAGCAACTAGAGGCCCGATGCACAAAATTCGTGCAAGAGTGGGCCTTCCTTCCCCGGCTGCCACTGCTGGCACTGGCTTCCCTCTAGCACCCGGGACCCGGCTTCCCTTGCAGCCCCAGCTGGTCTAATTAGCATATTATGCTTTTATTATTATAGATGCCACCCTACATCTTTGTAACTTTACCATCTGCTTACATTTTCCTGCCACAAATCTCATTTTGGAATCCAGTTCCTGAGAGGCCTGGTCATTTCTATTTTCCAGAGAGCTTACCTCCTGGAAATCCCAATGCAAAAATAGAACCATCTTGCTTGCTTCTGTGAGAGAAGCACATCCCAGGTTGGCATAGATAATGCTGAAATCCTCTGCTTCTTAATTGCTTTTATTTCTCTGCATTTGGTGCTGCCGCAAAACTCTTTAAAAACATTTGAATTCCTTGTGTCTCTATCTGGTGTTCACAATGTGAGTTGCTTTTGCAGAGTATAATTTTAAAATACTGGAAAAGTGAGCTACGTGGAAACAGATTCTAGAGGTCATGCACGTTGGTCTCTCACCTGCAGGCAGAATTGTCCCCAACCCCCTCTTTTCAGAAGTTGTCTATTGTCTGACTGGTACACAGTCACCGACAAGACAGAATCCAGTTTATCTGATTACTTAGGAGAAACAAAACATAAAGAGAAGAAATCTGTTTAAAAATAAACACATAGCCGGAACCAGTTTGGCTCAGTGGATAGAGTGTCGGCCTGCGGACTGAAAGGTCCCAGGTTCGATTCCGGTCAAGGGCATGTACCTGGGTTGCGGGTACATCCCCAGTAGGAGGTGTGCAGGAGGCAGCTGATCGATGTTTCTCTCTCATCGATGTTTCTAACTCTCTATCTCTCTCCCTTCCTCTCTGTAAAAAGTCAATAAAATATATTAAAAAAAAATAAACACATAAACATCTACGTGGTGTTACCACCCACAAACCAAGCCCAGTTTTAGGTTACTGTTTTCTACAAGGCACCCTCATCATATGGAACAGTCATAGAAGCCCACTCGCTCTCCGTTACCTAAATTTGACAAAATAGATATTTATTGCATTGTAGGAGTAAAGCGATGATGAAAGGGATTGTGATTAAAAAAAAAAACAAAAAGACCAGCAGAACTATAATTGAATTCAGAGAAAAATTAATGTTAAAAGGAGTACATATGGAAGTTGAGAATATGTTCTAAACGCTGTTCATTCCCATGTACCCTTTAGAACAAGCATGTCAAACTCAAAGGCTAACACAGGTCAAATAAATGAGGCACCTGGCCCGTGGGCCGCGAGTTTGACATGCATGCTTTAGAAAGTCCATACTTATACCAGTTCCAAGGGAACTCCAGTGTGAGGCCCCTGGCACTAGAGAGTGAGTCTGACACAGATGTAATGAATTACACTGCGTATGTACAGAGCTGCATAGCACAGATGAGCAGGTGACTGCCTCGGGGGAAAGGAAGGCGACCAGAGGGAGTGATAGTTAATTCCTGACTGATGTCAGAGAAGCCAGGGTGTATAAATGTGCAGCATATAAATGCAGAATTAGTAACGAAAGATGAGACTAGGGACATGTTTCAAAGGTGCTTCTAGGCTGGAATTTTGTCCATGATTTGCAAAACAATGACTCATATCTAGACTTAAAAACAGTGGTGAAGGGATTAGCCAAACAACATTTGTGCATAACCCATAGACACAGACTACAGTGTAGTGTTGGCCAGAGGGGAGGGAGGGTGAGGCTGGCTAAAGGTAGGCAAAGGGTGGGGTCAATGGGGATATCTGTAATAGTGCAGACAATAAAAATAAAGTTAAAAAATAAAATAAAAGCAGTGGTTACATTATCAGATTTTTCTCCAGTGATCCAAATTTAGGAACTTCTAACCTGGGGTTAGCAAATGCCTGGGAGCTAAAGGATGTTTCTAAAACACATGACAATCGATATCAATGCTTAAAAAAATAAAAAATCACAAAAAAACTATTTATAATGAGGGTGTAGTACAAATATTTTCTGGCATAAAATTGCAGTCACGTTTATGATATGAAAAAGAAGGGTCTGATTGCTCACTAAATACGAAATTGGAATAGACCGGTGTAGGTCTGAAAAAGGACATTCGGAAACTTTCAAAGTTATGAAAAACACAAATAAAAAAGGCCTATGTTCCCTTCTTTAGAGAATCTTAATTAGGCAACCCCAATGTTTGAAAATCTGGGTTTATGTGTAGGGTAAATTTAGAAACTAATTATACACTTTTAAAAGGATTCACAGCAGGACATAAGTCAATAGAAAACGCTAGCATATTAAAAATAGAATGTAATTTACATGCAACTTTTTGGAAGCTGTCCTATTGTACCAAACAAGGTCAGTTTGTAAAGCAGTTTAGTCCATTCTTTAATGGCAATGCCAGGAAGAGATGGAGCCCAATGCTGTTTAAAAGTCCAAAGTTGTATCTACGAATCTGAGTACTTGCGAAGCTCACAGGTCACAGGTCACCTTTAAAGCAAAGCAAGTGTGAAATCTAAAATACAAAACAAATGAACAAACATCATGGATACACAAAACAGATTGGTGGTCACCAGATGGGAGGAGGATGAGAGATGCTTTAAAAAGGTGAAAGGGATTAAGAACTACAAATTGATAGCTGATAAATAGTCATGGGGATGTAAAGTAGAGCACAGAGGATATAGTCAATATTGTAATAACTATGCATGGTGTCTGATGGGTACTAGACTTATTGGGGTAATCACTTTGTAAGGTATATAAATGTCTAGTCACTATTTGTACACCTGAAACTAATATAATATGGTATGTCAACTGTAATTGAACATTGAACTTAAACAATATCATTGAGTGAAATAAAGTCATAGAATGGATAAAAATAATCTAAGAAATTGAAGGAAAAGAGACACCCTATATAATAAAAGGCTAATATGCAAATCGACCAAACAGTGGAACGACTGGTGTCTATGACGTGCACTGACCACCAGGGGCAGACGCTTAAATGCAGGAGCTGCCCCCTGGTGGTCAGTGCCAGAAGCCGGGCTCATGGCTGGCGAGCACAGCAGCAGCAGCAGCACTGGTGGCAGGAGCCTCTCCCACTTCTGGGACAGCACTAAGGATGTCCTACTGATGGCTTAGGCCCGCTCCCCGCAAGCAAAAACAAAAGCACAATTTCAAAACTAAATGATTACATCACCAATTCTTATATTTACTCTCTCCAATTAATTTTTTCAGATAATTTTTTTTTTTTGGTATTCTTTCCTCTGCTTCTATAAATTCTGTGCTCTTCTCAATTCACTCAGTACCTCTAAACCCAAATCTATCAGTTTCTCTCTTCTCCTTCAGTACTACCTGAACCCCCCCTGCTACCTTTGAAACACACCCTGGTTGAAGCAAAAAGCGATAGTTACCCCTTTATCTTCTTTCTCATGCAGAGATCAATGAAGGAGAAAAAGAATGTTGAACCTATGCATGCTTATATTATAATATGTATCGTGTGTTTAGTTTTTATTGAAAAACTTGACCTGGTCTTTTTGAAAACAATGCCTGTCTCTGACAGATGGGACTGTTTTGCAACTAGATCTCTTAGAAGGTGAGAGTGTTTTTGAAGTATTGCCTAAAGGCTCTTTTTACAATTGTATGTGCTTGAAGACTATACGGGGCAATCTTCTTGAGATATCTTACAGCTCTGGAGCTCCGTGGATCAATGAGTCAATGGTGTTCCCTCGCTTCAAGAAAAGCACACAAGTTCTCTTAATGAGAACAGGGTCTGAAGGTTCCATTCCTTATTGATGAATCCACCATTGAGCCCCAGGAGGATTGCCGCTGAAGTACCCTCAGAGCCTCTTACGGCAGCTCAGTTTTAGAGACGAGATGCAAATATTGGCTAGTCCCAGATATTTTTAAAAGACAATAATGGGGAAATGACTGCCATCGGAGTGCCCCAGATTTAGAGACAGGTGAAGCAGAGTAACTTCAGTCCGCTCTTGAGTTTGATGGCTAAGTAGATAGTTCAATTGCAAGAGGTCTTAGCTCTCCCATCAAGTAGATGTTCCACATTCATATTTAACCTTGAAGCAAAAACGTGAGTAACTGTGGGGCATGTGCTCTAATACGATTTGCAGGCCTGACTGATATTTAACTGAAGAAAATCAACCTGTAATTGAACAGCTCTGAGTGATGTTGATGGAGGTGCTGAGTGCTTTTCCTCTTGATCTAACAGAATAAAAACCGAAAGCTGCATTAGCTTTTTTCTTTAATTAAGACTACAGCATTATCAGGCTTGAGAAGACTGAACAGCATGCACAGATGAATTGCTATTTAATTAAGCTTTCTAAGGAACTTTTGGAGGCAGCAGATTAAATATGGGCTTTGACTTTTCGTAGTTATTTAAAGATGTTTTAATTGTTTTACTCATGGTTGATAAATTTTTTTTCAAACGTAAAATCAACAAATATATAAGTTTAGAAAAATAAGCCAAAGGTGTCTCTTTTTTTAAATTGCTAATGTCAGGAGGTGAGCATTGAGAGGTTTCAGTGGATAAACTTCTATATGGTTTGGAAGATATACATATGGTTTTATGCCTTGCTTTAGGTGACAATTCTAACAATAAAGGATCTAAATTCTACAGGGGAAAAACACTTATGAAAAGAGCTGAATTTCAGTGATCTTAGTATCTTATGTAGCTGTAACCAGGAAATGAGTAAATTTAGGCTTAAATACCTTTGTATGTAAAATAAGATTGCATATCTTTTAAAACCAAATTAAAATGTTTTGAATCTCCACCCACTTAAGTATCAGTGTCCTCAGTCTTTCATATAGGTTGTGTAGGTTCCCTCTTCAAATAGATGTTAGGATCCCCAAAGACATTACATGTATCCTCAAACGTGTGCTTATCATGCAACCATTACTAACGCCCAGGGATCAAGGTGTCAGCCATCCCAGGAGCAGCTCAGGTGAAAGGTTTATAGTGCCTGCCAGGCACAATAGCTGGAGTGAAAACTCTGCAGGCCTACAGACGTGGTCCTGGTAGGCTGCTGAGCTAATTTCCCTCCCCATCTCCTCTAATGCCCCTAAGTTACCACTCTTCTGGCCCCGTTTTACTTTCCATTTATTTCTCAGAACAAAATGAACCAATCAATGGGAGGTTTCTGAAAAATACTGCCTATGCCCCGGTTTTATGGCTTTTTGATACCATGGACAGTCATTCTACTCAAGGCACAACCACCAGGGCAGGATGGCAGAACCAGGTGGCTTCCAGTGTCAGGTTTATTCTGTCCCTTATATAGAAGAGCCTACCCCTCCATCTATCCAGCTAGTTAATGAAGCAGGTCCCAGTCTAGACTCCTCTTAAGATACATTTCTATTTAGTGACTCTTATCCCTTCCTGTAGTCACAACTCAGTTGGATTTTGCAGACTTGTTTTTAATTTTTTAAAAATATATTTTATTGATTTTTTACAGAGAGGAAGGGAGAGGGATAGAGAGTTAGAAACATCGATGAGAGAGAAACATCGATCAGCTGCCTCCTGCACACTCCCCACTGGGGATGTGCCCACAACTAAGGCACATGCCCTTGACGGGAATCGAACCTGGGACCCTTTAGTCCGCAGGCCGACGCTCTATCCACTGAGCCAAACCAGTCAGGGCGACTTGTTTTTAATTTATCATCCATATTTTCATGAAGAAAGGGGGAGCGAGTGGTGTTCCAATCACTTTCCCATCAGAAGACTCTTAGAATTATATTTAAATCAATGCATGCAGATATCTAGAAAGGTGTGGTTCAGCTTATTTCCAAAACTCAAATGCAAAGAGCAGTGTGGGGGAAGATATGTTTAGAAACTTTCCCTGAGAATTGCATATAACGTCCTGCATTGCTTAAATGCTTACTTACAGATCATTATCATTTATCATGTGCCTAAGTTGTAGGAAAAATTCTGCTGATTAACCGAGTGTCTAAAATAAGTGACAGTTCCTTTTTCTAGGAGCTTAATAGTTTAGTTCAGTAGTTTTCAAATGAGTTTTATGTTTGTAACATATGCTTGTAACATATGAGCATTTGTTTAAGCTTGCAACGTATTTTTATAGTTAAACTATTTTTAAAATAATAGTAAAGCTCACACTTTCAGATATGTTATTTGCTAATTATTTACCCACTGGTAGATATTAATTCATTAACTTAGCTTGTCAGATTAGCTTGCTTTAGAATAAAACTTTGTTTTTGATCTTAATATAAATAATTGAAATTTTTATTGATGTGTAATTGATTAGGAAAGATGTATGATTAATTAGATCTTCAAGTATTTACAGGCTAAAATTGTATAAGGAAGTGCATTTCTCTTTGGGTGTATATTTAGGAGTAGAATTGCTGAATCATCGGGTAAATCTACAGTATTCAGCTTTAATAAACAGTATAAAATATTTGCTAAAATTTCTTTACACTTCTACCATCGGCAATGTGCGGCAGTTCCCATTGATATATTTGCCTAGATTTGGTATCTCCAACTTTTTTTGCCTTTTCCTTTTAGAAATTCCGGTGAGTAAGGTATCTCACTAAAGTCTTCTGATGTTGAGCACTTTTTCCAACCAGAACATACATGCATCTCATTGGTGAGATGTCTGTTCATACTTCTGCTTAAATTTTTTAAGGTGACTCTCTGCCTTTTTACAAATTGTTAAGTTTTCATAGATTGGTTATTTTATTTTGACATAGTGTTTTCGGTAGCCATTCTATAATCACTCATTACTTTTAATAATTTATTTGTAGATGTTTTGAGAGGTTCCACACACAATCAGATCTCCTTTGCCAGGTTTTTCCTTCCTTTCCAATGCTTATATCCTCTTATTTATGTGAGTGTTTGTACATTTGTGTTGTATTAATGCATTGACTAAGACTCTAGTACAGCCTGCCAAATAGTGATAACAGGAAATCTTGTGTTTCTCAAGTGTAATGTTTGCCCAATTTTTTTTTCTGGATACAATTTATCAGACTATGGAAATATGCTTAGAGATGTTGCTTGTCTTCTGGTTTGTTGATTAGCTTTAATGGGGAAGAGAATATTTTAAAGTAATAATTTTGTTTTTTAGATTTACGTACAGACTGCAGAGAGTTCCCATAAAACCTCCCAACACACACACACACACACACACACACACACACACACACACACACTCTCTCTCTCTCTCTCTCTCTCTCTCTCTCTCTCTCTCTCTCTTTTCCTGTTATTAACATCTTTTTTTTTTTAATTAAATCTTTATTGTTCAGATTATTACATTTGTTCCTTTTTTTTTTCCCCCCATAACTCCCCTCCTCCCAGTTCCCGCCCTACCCTCCGCCCTCACTCCCCACCCACTGTCCTCATCCATAGGTGCACGATTTTTGTCCAGTCTCTTCCCACATCTCCCACACCCCTTTCCCCCCCAAGAATAGTCAGTCCATTCCCTTTCTATGTCCCTGATTCTATTATAATCAACAGTTTATTCTGTTCATCAGATTATTTATTCACTTGATTCTTAGATTCACTTATTGATAGATGCATATTTGGTGTTCATAATTTGTATCTTTACCTTTTTCTTCCTCTTCCTCTTCTTAAAGGATACCTTTCAGCATTTCATATAATCCTGGTTTGGTGGTGATGAACTCCTTTAGCTTTTCCTTATCTGTGAAGCTCTTTATCTGACCTTCAATTCTGAATGATAGCTTTGCTGGATAAAGTAATCTTGGTTGTAGGTTCTTGGTATTCATCACTTTGAATATTTCTTGCCACTCCCTTCTGGCCTGCAAAGTTTCTGTTGAGAAATCAGCTGACAGTCGTATGGGTATTCCCTTGTAGGTAACTGAGTTTCTTTCTCTTGCTGTTTTTAAGATTCTCTCTTTATCTTTTGCTCTTGGCATTTTAATTATGATGTGTCTTGGTGTGGTCCTCTTTGGATTCCTTTTGTTTGGGGTTCTCCGCGCTTCTTGGACCTGTACGTCCATTTCTTTCACCAGGTGGGGGAAGTTTTCTGTCATTATTTCTTCAAATAGGTTTTCAATATCTTGCTCTCTCTCATCTTCTGGCACCCCTATAATTCTGATGTTGGTACGCTTGAAGCTGTCCCAGAGGCTCCTTATACTATCCTCGCATTTTTGGATTCTTTTTTCATTTTGCTTTTCCGGTTGGATGTTTTTTGCTTCCTCGCATTTCAAATCATTGACTTGATTCTTGCGCTCCTCTGGTCTGCTGTCGGGCGTCTGTATAATATTCGTTATTTCAGTCCGTGTGTGCTTAATTTCTAGTTGGTTCCCTAATATAAGATCGAGGGTCTTATTAGTTTTCGTGTAGATCTCATTAAGTTTATCGGCAGCTTCTAAACAGTTCTTGAGAGACCTTAAAAGTGTGGTTCTGAACTCTATTTCTTCCATTGACAATTTTGTCCTGTTTCTTTGTCTCCGCATTTTGTTATGCTTCCTTGGTGCACCCCCTAGTGGTCTTTGTTCGCAGTCTTATAGATAAATCTTTGTTGTAGCTAATTCCAGGGAGGGTTTGACCTCCAGGCCAAGTGGCTATGAGATTCAGCTGTGTCAGCGGTGAGAGAACTTCTGTCCTCTAGGGAGGTGCTAATCTAGCCTTTGCCTGAGGCTATCCGGCAAATGCCTCTGTGCAGGGCTTGGGCGGGGCGGGTCGAACAGGGTCAACAGGGTGGGCCGGAGAGAGCAGTTATGGCGGCTCTCAGTCCTGTCCCCAGGGGCTCTGCCTCTCTGAGTCCCAGCACCCGCTGCAAAGCTCGGAGAGAAAGCTGCACTCGCTCTGACCGAAGCCAGACAGTCCCGCTTCTCCCGTTTGAGTCTGGGTCCCTAAAGACTCGCCTGGATCTGGAGCTCAGAGTCTGCGACTCCCTCCCGACTGAAGACAACAACCGCGCCCTCCGCCGCCAGCCCGCTCCGCGCACTCCGCACCTCAGAATTTGACTTCAGCACTGCGCCTCCTCTGAGTGTCCGTATGCGTTTCTCTTTCCTCCTAGTTGTAGGACTTCCACTCAGCCAGCGCCCCTGTGGTTCTGCGTGATGTCCCTTCCGTTTTTTGGTTTCACTTTTGAAGTAGTTGTTCAAAGCAGCAAACTCCGGCGTTAATCTATGCCGCCATCTTGGTTCTCTCTGTTATTAACATCTTGCATTAGGTTGGTACATTAGATCCCCAGAACTTTTCCATCTTATAATGTAAGTGTATGCCCTTTCATCTATACCTCCCTATTTTCCCCACCTCAGCCCTGAGCAACCACCTGCTTATTCTTTTGTTTCTATGAGTTTGGAATTTTTTATCCACACACTAGAGGCCCGGTGCACAAATTCATACATGGATGGGGTCCCTTGGTCTGGCCAGTGATTGAGGCCTATCAGGGGTCCAGCCAGCTAGGGTGAGGGACCCTGGGAGGTTGGCTGGCTGGCCCCCAGATTGGGGCCTACAGGGGGGGCCGGGCAGCAGGGGAGAGGGACCACAGGAGGTTGGCCTCAGATTGGTAGGGGGACAGCCTGCAGGAGGAGTCATGGGCAGTTGGCTGGCCGGCCCTACCCCCGATTGGAGTGTGGGGGGGATCGGGGGTGGGGCCAGCCAGGGGTAGGGACTACAGGAGGTTTGGGGGGGGGGGGGGGCTGATCGGGGCCGAATCCGGCTGGTTGGCAGCCTCAGTGCACGTCATAGCGACCTTTTGAGCTCCTGGTAGGTTGAACTCCCACCTGAGGGGATAATTAGCCTATTAGCCTTTTATTATATAGGATAAGCAACTATTTTTTTTTTTTTTTGCCTTTTACCATGCCTCACAATTTTTTGTTGCAAGCTGGACATGATTCATCAAGGTACGAAAAAGGCGTTTAAAGATTTAGTGTGAGGTTTTATGTTAATCCAGCTAGGAAATGGACGCTGTTTAATGTTCCCTGTAGCTTTAGGTGCTAGAGGCTTCCCTTTCCCCCAGTTTTCTTTTTATTCTACCCTGTTGACTTTGGGATTCTACCCTGTTGACTTAGGGTAGTTACTCTACCTTAATAACTCTTGTTAAATACAGTTTATGTCTTGCCTCTCTCTGAGTTACAATCTCTTATTATACGGGAGCCCCGTTTATGTGTTGGTAAGGTGATGGGGAGGGGAATCTATACTGTTATGATTAAATCTCAGTTTTTGTGGGTCCCCTGAGCTGTGACCTTCAGAAACTTCTCATAGACTTCTTCCCTGGCCTTTTGTGACGCTAGAAGGATAAAGGATAACCTAGTTGTCTAATTGCACTTCCCTCAGATCAAATGTGTCATTGGCTAAGTTGTTTGTCTTAGAGGGCAGTCCATTCGTATGGAGAATGCTCTGGGCATATTTCAAACCGGTTACTTTTCAGTACCCTGTCTGAAACATGAGGGAATATTTCTTTCATTAAACTTAGTTGTGTTTGGCTGCAAAATGCCAGTCTTTGGCACAGTGACTCTTAGAGAGATACTTAGAGCTGCATATGACACTATCTAATAGGTAATGGGAAGGATGTATGACAACAAGAGTCTAAGTAAATACCTGGGCAGTATTTATGTACACTGTAACATATACACACAAAAAATCAGCCTTTTAAAGTTTATCAGTATTGTTCAACTCATCTTAGATATGAGAAAATTGATTCTCTGAGAAGGAATTGTAACTTAAATACAATTTTCTGAGCAACATACTGAAAAAAAATTGCTATTTTCTATATTTATAAATTATCTTGAATAAAAACCCTCTCAGATACTATTTTCTTAAAAGGATGGTTTCCTTTTACATAAAACATATCTGTTTAGTAAAAATATTAAACAAGCAGAAATTTCACATAGCAGCTTACCGTGTCGTTTGATGACAGATTCTCTCTGTGTGAATGTTTTGTACTGGGACATGCAAATAGATGGGAATACATTGCACAGAAATAGCAGTTCTTCCAGCCCCACCTATTGTTTCACATTTTGAAAACCTAAGGAGGCTGATTAAATTCTAAAAGCTCCCTGAGGATATCTTCAATTCTAAGAAAACAGAACCACAACACTGAGAATGAATAAGCCATTCAGACCATGTTACTTGCATATGGACAATTCATGAAGACTTTACTTATTTTTTTTTCTTTTCCTAGTTTTTCCTTTATTTTTCCTGGGTGGATGGAATTTCCACTCAGGGAGATACTGAATCCTGTGCCACACAGAGATCAACCTCTGAACATTGGAGTCGCTCCACCTTCGAAGCAATGAACATGCAGGCCAAACAACCCAAATCAACCCTTTCGAAAATCTGGCAAATGACAAAAGCCACTGCAAGAACAGAAACTCATCTATCCAGAACAAACTCCTGCAATGTGGTTAGACAGTGGGATCTGTGAAGTTTGAGTGTGAAGCTATTCTCAAGCCCCCGCCCCGCTCACCCCCATCCAGCCCAGTGTGTGGTGAGGAAACACCAGAGCACTGTAGATTATGGAGAGACCCAAATGCGTTTGGGGCTCCGTGAACAGCATAATCACCAGGGCAGAAGTTGTTCTCCACACTTGGGAAATTAGAATGAGTTCAGTATTTGATTTGACTCTAGGCACAGCTTGGGTGGGGTGGGGCAGACGTAACTTCAGGGCATCACTGAAACAACCAGCAATATCTCAACTGCCTAAGGTTGTCATTTTATTGGGGGCAAACAAGAGCCTGCCTGGGAATTCTAAAGAAGTCCGAAAGAACTAGACAAACAGGGGACTTTTAAAAATGCCAATAACTTTCTGGGGATTTAAAAGTCTGTTCAAGGCTGTACACACACTCGGGGAAGTCCAGGAAAAGAAACAAAAACCAAAGTCACTCACCTGTAGCTTACCTCGAGGCCCTGGGCAAGAACAAACAGTGAAATCTAAGCAAAAACAAACTTCTATCCTAAGTTTGAAGTTGTGCCTTTTCACACAGATCCACTCGGGGGGGGAAGGGCAGAGGTCATACAGCCAAGGCTTTTAGAAAAATCTTACAAATGCTCATAATTGGGCCACTAAGTTATACTGATCAGGGTCTGACTCCTAGGAAGCTAGGCTAAGAAATAAAAACAAGAAATCAAAGGGCAAAAAAACTAGCACTGAAGGGAACTAACAATCTATAGGATTAGTCCAAGAAATTGTTTAAAAAAATAAGTAGCAATAAGAAATATAATAAAATGGAGATAGCGAATATTGAAGATGCAGAATTCTGAATCCAGAGTCATTTCAATATATTTTATAACATCTCAAATTCACTACAAAACATTACAAGATATACAAACTAACAGGAAAGTGTGCTACAGAAATATGGGAAAAAAATTCAGCCAGCAGAAAATGTCCCCAAGAGGGGCCAGATTTTACTCTGTAGACAAAACCTTTGAATAAGTTATTATATGTTTAAATACTAGCATAAATCATATCTGAAATACTAAAGAATGTCAATCAGGTCTCACAAATAGGGAATATCAATACAAAGATTGAGATTATAATAAACAATGGAATGGAAATCCTAGAATTGAAAATGTTAATTAAAAAAATAAACACAATACAAGGACAGAACAAAAGAGGTTAGCTTGCTGAATAATGGATCAGCAAATCTGAGGATAGATTAACAGAGATTATCCAATCTGGATATGATAAACAAACAAACAAACAAAACTGGAAAAAAAAGAAACAGACTTTGATACCTGGGGAACATCATCCAGTGTAACAACACAGACATAATATAGCTTCCTAAAAAAGAGAAGAAGCAGAAAAGTACTTGAAGAAAAAATGGCCTAAAAATTCCCAGATGTGATGGAACATTAATTTTTACATTAAAAAACCTCAAGAACTTCAAGCCAGTCAGAGAAAGACAAACACAATTAATACTACTGAAATACATCCTATATAATGATAGGCTAATAGGCAAATCAACCAAACGGTGTAAGGATCAATTGCTATGACACACACTGACCACCAGGGGGCAGACGCTCAATGCAGGAGTGCCTCTCAGCCAGAAGCTGGGCTCACAGCCTGCAAGCAGAGCAGCAGTAGGGGGAGCCTCTCCCGCCTCTGCTCTGCGGCAGAGCTAAGGATGTCGGACTGCTGGCTTAGGCCCACTCCCTGCGGGGACGGCGAGAGGGTGCAGGCAGGGCTGAGGGACCCCCGAGTGCACAAATTTCGTGCACTGGGCCTCTAGTTAAATTTTAAGAGACTACTCTGGCCCAGCCGGTGTAGTTCAGTGGTTGAGCATTGGCTTATGAACAAGGAGGTCACAGTTCGATTCCTGGTCAGGGCTCATGCCTGGGTTGTGGTCTCGTCCCCCAGTGTGGGGCATGGAGGAGGCAGGCAATCAATGATGCTCTCTCATCATTGGTATTTCTATCCCTCTCTCCCTCTCCCTTCCTCTCTGAAATAAATACAAAATATACATTTTTTTTTAAAAAAAAATGAGACTACTATGAGTAATTCTCCATCAAAAAAAATTGGATGATGTATAAGCTATGGATAAATTTTTAGAAACATAAAACTTATCATAAATGAGTCACAAAGAAGTAAAAAAAAAAAAAATCACACCATGCTCAAAATGTAGCTCAATATGGATCACAAAGCTAATTGTTTAAGAAATACTATAAAACTTCTTGAAGACTATATATGAGTAAATCTTTATGATGTTAGGTTAGGCAATGATTTCTTACATACAACACAAAAAGCACAAGTGACAAAAAAAATAGATAAATTGAACTTCAAAATACTATTAACTCTCAACAATAAAAAGACAAATACTGTAATTTAAAAAGTGACCAAAGGATTTTATTTTTTAGAATATCGAATCCTTAGATATTTCCCTAAAGTATAGAAATGTACAATCAATACATTAATTAAAAGTTTTTAACATCATTGGTTATTGGGGAAATGCATACCAAAATCACTATAAGAGACCACTTTATCCATTCAAATGACTAAACTAAAATTAAAAACAAACAAACAAAAAAAACAGCCACTAACATGTTTTGGAAAGAATCCCAAAAAAGAATTCCAGAAAACAATATTTTTTTTGATTGTTTATCAAAATAAAATGTTCCAACCACTTTAAAAAGCATATTATCAGTTCCTTAAAATGCTCAATACAAGTTATTATGTGACCTAGCTATTCTAATCCCAGATGTGGGCCCAAGGGCAATGAAAACAGATGTCTACACAAAAAAGCTATCAGCGAATATCCGTAGCAGCATTTTTCATCATAGCCAAAATGTGGAAACAACCAAATGTCCATCAACTAAAGAACAGATTAAAAATGTGGCATATCCATATAATGAAATATTATTCAGCAAAAAATAATGAATGAATACTGACACATATCTCCACCTGGAAGAACCTGAGAACACCGTGTTGAGTGAAATAAACAGTCACAAAAGGTCATGTATTGTATGATTCCATTTATGTGAAATATCCATTTAGGCAAATCCATGGAGACAAAAGTAGACTAGCAGTTACCTAGCACTGGGCCAGAGGAAGAAGAAGTGCGAATGGGAAGTGATTGCTAATGAGTACGGAATTTTTTTCTGGAGTGATGAAATGTTCCAACATTGTTATGGTGATGATTGCCTGACTGTTACTTTACTAAAGCCACCAAACTCTACAATGTAAAGGGATAAATTTTATGGTACATAAAACATATACCAATTGTTTAAAAAAGTTAAAGATACAGTATGAGCATTAAAATTAAGCACTAACTAAATCTGGGGTTGAGATATTAAGAAAGGACTCCTGAAAGAGGTGAGCACATTCATAGAGGTTAAAGGGCACATAAAATATATTCTAGCCTGGCCTGTGTGGCTCAGCTGTTGAGCATTGACCCAGGAACCTGGAGGTCACTGGTTCGATTCCTGGTCAGGGCACATGCCTGGGTTGTGGGCTTGATCCCCAGTAGGGGCATGCAGGAGGCAGCCAATCAGTGTTTCTCTCGTCATTGTTTTTATCTCACTATTCTTCTTCCTTCCTCTCTCTCTAAAAATTAATAAACACACACACACACAAATATATATATATATATATATATATATATGTGTGTATATATATATATATATATATATATATATATATATATATATATATATATATATTGTTGTGTAGTGGATTGGGAAACAAAGAATTAGCTGCAGGCCTATACCCCATTCTTTATCTTTATCCAGGAATGGATAGGGAAAAAAATGTGACAACAGTCAAATCCTCTTATAAATATATTAAACAACTTACAGAATATACTTATCTATGAAATGTTTTCAGTAGGATACACCCAGTCTGTGTCTATTACTGCTTATTGTAACCTGACATCTGTGGATTTATGGGATATGACATCCTAGAAAATTTCATGTAACCAATGTAATCATTGGAGGAGAAAATAAAGATATTTTATGACCAAAGTATTTATCTAGCTAGATATTACTAAAGCTATATACTGGATAAGATCTCTAATTCTTGTGAATCTGACTTGACAATTTAATCCTTGTGGTATCTCATAGGCAAAGAGCTTTCCAGATATTGGAATGGCAGATGAGAAGGTCCGGAGATGTGGAATAACCTATGCAGACATAGGAAATGCTTGGTGTCATTAGAGTGAAAGATTAAGGATAGGACTGATATAAGATAATACAGATGAATGTAGGAGTCAGCCATAGCAAGCCTTGAATGCGAAAATGAAGGGTTAGACTGTATTCTAAAGGCTATGAAGTCACTAAAATTATTAAAGGAAGATGTCATAGTTGTTGTGTTAGGAAAATCTCACATGATAATGTGCATGAAGGCCAATCTTGCCAAAGTTATTGTTCATCAGTTTTAGACAGTAACCCTTTGGTTTACCCTTTGGCTCCTCTACTCTCAGAATAGTGGCTTCCTGTTTTCTGACTTGTTCTGTGGTAGCAAGATGGCTTCTGTAGACAAGGCATCAAGTCCCAAGATACACTTATCCAAAAGTAGGTCTACCATTTCTTTCTCAGAAAACAAGGGGTCTCTAAAATCCATTTGACTTTCCCTAAAATCCCATTGGCCAAAGTTCAATATCATTTTTTTAAATGTTTTTATTGATTTTTAGAGAGAGAGAAAGGGAGAGAGATAGAGAGATAGAAACATCGATGAGAGAGAAACATCTTTGATCAGGGCTGCCTCCTGCAAGTCCCCCACTGGGGATCGAGCCCACAACCCAGGCATGTGTCCTCCTCCAGAATCGAACCTGGGACCCTTCAGTCTGCAGGCTGATGCTCTATCCACTGAGCCAAGCTGGCCAGGACTCATTCTTGATTTTATATGTATATTAAAGGAGGCTGAGAAATTAGTATTCGCCATTGCTGCTCTCTGTTGTGCTAGGCCACCTTGTCAGGAAGAATGGGGGATTAGAGCAAGCTTGCTGGGTAGGCAAATTGGAGACTATGCCCCAGATGCTTGATATGGATCTATTGCAAGTTAACACCCTCAGAACCCTTAGAAAATTGCATGTCAGGGCAAGTTTCCCTCCTCCTCGGCCCTCCTTTTGGTCTATGGCTGCCTCCAAGGCTTTTATTAGGACATATCAGATGCATCTGGCCTTTTGTTTGTTTGTTTGTTTTAATATATTTTTATTGATTTCAGAGAGGAAGGGAGAGGGAGAGAGAGAGAGAGAGAGAGAGAGAGAGAGAGAGAGAGAGAGAGAGAAACATCAATGGTGAGAGAGAATCATTGGTTGGCTGCTTCCTGCACACCCCACACAGGGGATTGAGCCTGCAACCTGGGTATGGGCCCTGATCGGGAATCAAACTGTGACCTCCTGGTTCATAGGTCGAAGCTCAACCATTGAGCCACATTGGCTGGGCCATCTGGCCTTTCTGAAAGTCCCATTTCTGATATTGTCTCACATGATCAGATTGCCTCTCCCTCTAGCCCAGTCTTCTCAATCAAAACTCATGTTCCAGGAGGTGCTGGTCAAAAGAGGTAAACAATCCATGCTTAAAAATGTCAAAGGGAAAGCCTTAACTCTGTTCCAAGGAGAATGCGTCATTTGAAAGAGCATTTCCTTCATCTAAATTTTTGTAAAATTAGGAAAAATTTGAAGGAGCAATTGTGGAAAATTACAGAGCTAGGCTACGCGGGGGGGGGGGGGGTGCTTTTCTCCCTTTAGGAACTAGTTGTCAGTTACCCTATTCTCTGAGAAATTGGTGGGAAGGAGGACTGTCCCTTTGTGTTGCCCTCTTCTCTGCAATCCACCACTCAGGAACTCAGCCACGCCCCCTGGGAGGCACATTCAGATAGGCAAATTCTAATCTATCAGACAATGCTCCAAGGATAGGGGACCACATACAGATAGGCAAATTCTAATCTATCAGACAATGCTCCAAGGATAGGGGACAAAGCCATGGCATGGTGTTTGAGCTGCTACCCTTTGATACAATGAACATATCTTTTTTTTTTAATATATTTTATTGATTTTTTACAGAGAGGAAGGGAGAGAGATAGAGAGTTAGAAACATCGATGAGAGAGAAACATCGATCAGCTGCCTCCTGCACATCTCCTACTGGGGATGCGCCCGCAACCCAGGTACATGCCCTTGACCGGAATCGAACCTGGGACCTTTCAGTCCGCAGGCCGACGCTCTATCCACTGAGCCAAACCGGTTTTGGCAATGAACATATCTTAAATACCCATAGCACAGAACTGAGTTTATTAGGAACCTAGAAATTATGGGACAAAATAATACAATGAAGCTGAAAGCACATTGGGCCCTTCTGAGAGAAAGTGGGCTGCACATGGTGACCCCATACGCATTTGCATCAGCTCATGTCTGCTCCCTGAAACAATGGTTTGCTAATGTATTATTGCGCAAAGTTCAGACCAGCATTACCATCATCGTTACTTTTACTGAATACTGCATAGACCTCTCCTTTGAAAAGCCCATCTTCCAATATATTGCATTTTCCATAGTTGTTGTTTTCAATATATTGCATTTGATTTTTCTTGGGGCAGGGAACAAAATGGTCATAGGATTTAAAGGGCTAAAGGGTTGACATGAGGATATCATAAAGCATTGCATGCACTCTACTACCAGCTTGCCCACACACTCCTTGAGAGGACAACAAACAAGTTTTCTGTGTCTGATCAAAATTCCCTCATTTTAGTTTTTCTAAACTCCCTCTACCCTTTTCACAGTAGCTTCATGAAACTCGAGTTTTAAAAACAATACCTATTAGTGCTGAAATCTTACACTCCCTTCTGTAGTCACACCTCCCATGTGTTGGTTTATATCAAGCTCACCAACTAATTTTAAGTCCTGATAGGATAGAAACCGCACTTCACAAAGCTCAGATCCTGTGTGCTTGCACTCAGCAAAGGGCCCTGAACACAGTAGGTCTTGCTCAGACAATTGTTACTTGAAGTTGAAGACTCACATGATAATGATGCCACATCTGTCTTACTGGAGAGCTAGGACAAGGTGCATTAGATAAGCAGCTGCAGGCCTACCTGAGTATCATCTTCCCAACCATCAGCCACTATACCTCAGGGGCCCATCCAGCCAACCAGGGAATCAGCACTTACATGGAGTGCAGGGTGTGAAGCTCTTACCCTCAGATTAAGAAGATATGTGTTACCTTGCTCCATCCACAAATGTGGGATCTAGAGAGGACTTCCAAGAGAATCCTTACACGCTGTTTTAATCAGTGTCTTCATTTCACCTGGGATAGTAGCTATTTATTTTGCACTGTGATTCAGTAAGGGACAGATTTAAAAGCTCAGCCAGAAATACATTACCTCTCCCCTGGGTGCAGAGCCACGGAAAGAAAACTGTTATAATCAGAGATGGGTGTCTGCAAAGCTTCTCAAAGCTGCTGTAACAATGTACCACAAACCACCAGGCGGCTTAAAGGACAGAAGTGTATTGTCTCAAGGCTGTGCAGGCTAGAAGGCCAAGATCAAGGTGGAGGAAGGGCTGCTTTTTTTCTGAGGGCGAATCTCTTTTCATGCTTCTCTCATGGCTTCTGCGGGGTTGCTCGCAATCTTCGGCATTCCTTTGCTGAGAGAAGCATCACACTGATGTCTCTTAATCTCCACTTGGCATTCTGTGTGTGTGTGTGTGTGTGTGTGTGTGTGTGTGTGTGTGTGTGTCCCAATTTCCTTTTTGTAAGGATTCAGTCATATTGCATTAGGGCCCATTCTAATGACCTTCCTTGAACTTGATTTAATTTTATAAAGGAATATGGTCACTTCGAGGTACCAGTGGTTAAGACTCCAACATACCTTTCTTTTTCTTTTTCTTTTCTTTTTTGGTGGGAGCGGTGCGGGGGAGGTGGCAGGAAAGTGGCCCAATTCAATCCATAACAGTCACAGCCTATTGTACATCTTGCATGCTATCCTTTGTCTGGGTGATATTTTTAAAAATATTTTTACTGATTTCAGAGAGGAAGGGGGAGGGAGAGAGATAAAAACATCAATGATGAGAGAGAATCATTGATCGGCTGCCTCCTGCACTCCCCCTACCAGGGATTGAGCTTGCAACCTGGGCATGTGCCCTGACCAGGAATTGAACCTTGACCTCCTGGTGGTTGACGCTCAACCACCAGGCCATGCCAGCGGGCATGGGTATATATATATATATATATATACACACACACATATATATATATACACATATATATACACACACACACACACACACACACATATATATATATATATATATATATATATATATATATATATATATATAAATTTTTTTTTCTTATATACTTTTCTTGGGGGGGTGATATTTTTAACATACATTTGATTATTGGTTTCTCTCTCCTGAAAAAAAATTCCGTGGTGACATTGTTATTAATGATCAGCACTATGGTTTTATTTCTTTCCACCATAAAGACAGCTCTCTCATTACATGGTTAGCCCAGGTAAACAGAATGTTGCTGCCTGAAGAGAGAGGCTCAGGAAGGAAAGAAACATTTGGCTGATTAAAAAAAAAAAGTTCCATGCAACTGCAGAGTAGACATCTGGTGTACACGGCTTTTTTAGGTGAAGAGGGGGTGAGGAGGGTGAAAGAATGGGCAGTTTTTAGTACATTTCCGAAAAGCTAAACAGAACCTGGCAGTGGAATTTGCGTAACTGGGTCACCATCTGGAGGGGCTGTTGGTTATCGCCCCAGGGAGTGTTATAGCCTTGTTTCCTGACAGTAATCGCTGCCATGTCCTGGGCTCTTACAGTATTCCAGGTAGTGTAAGCATTACCTTACATCATTGCATCCTGCGCTCCTTGGGGCTGTGGAGAAGCTCACACTGATGAGGAAATGAGGCTCCGAGCCACTAGTGACCTTTCCCAGCCCTAGCGAGGGAGAAACCAGAGCTTGAACCCTGGTTATTTGAGCTCAGAGTTTCCCCTTTTGACTACAGTGTTCCCCTGCCCAGTTCACCTCGGTCAGGCTGGGTGGTAGGCATGCACCACTGGATGGAAGTCAGGGTGCCCTGCCCCGTTGGCAGGCATGATGCGCCTAGAGCATCTCAGAGGCCTCAGAACTGAACTTGGCGGCAAAGCCTATCCTCCCAGTGCCTTTTCGTGGGATTCAGAGCTGGGTGGCATGCAACATGCAACACACACACACACACACACACACACACACACACACACGAGCCTCTCCCCCCAAACGCACACACCAGTGGAGTATATGTGAACTCCTACCTTGCAGGGAGGACTTGTCTGCTCCTCTTCCCAGTTTATCACCTGTAATAGACTAAATGTTTATGCCCTCCCCGCCTTGCTTAGAAAATTCATATGTTGAAACATGATCCCAATTTGAAAGTAGTAGGAGGTGGATCCTTTGGGGGGTGATTTGATTATGAGGATGGAGCTTTGGTCATGGGATGAATGCCCACATGAAAGAGACCAAGAGAGCTTCCTGGTTCCTTCCGTCATGTGAGGACCCATTGAGAACATAACCAGGAGCAGGCCCTCGCAAGGTACCGGGTCTGTTGGCACCTTGACCTTGGACTTCCCATCCTCCGGGACTGAGAGAAGTGGATGTTTGTTGTTGAAGCTGTCTAGTCTAAGGTATTCCGTTATAGTAGCCCAAGCTCACTAGACATCATGTCCATCCCAACTCGCTCTAATCCTCACAGCTGCCCTCCTCCCGTGCATCTCCTGGGTGGCCTTGGAGACGGTGGTGTTGGCTGAACATGACCCCCCTCTTCCTTTAACTTCTAAATCCCTTCTTTCCCTTTTCTTCCCATAAAATATAAGGCATCTTGGTTTTATTTGATTGTGCTCTACTGTAGAATGATCATTGATTATATAAATGCAATTTATGCAATACGATTTGTTAGTTGAATTCTTTCTTTCCTCAGTGGTTTGGTAATTAAACTTTCAGCAGTTTTCACGAAGCTTCAGGAAAATGAGCATGAACAGAAGCGTGTGTGTGTGTGTGTGTGTGTGTGTGTGTCTGTACCTTCAAATGAATAGTTTAATTAATAGACATAAAAGTTATTTTATTCTTTTCTAGATCAGGCCACTCAGCCAGTCTACTGTGACGGCATCACCTTAATGCCAGCACTCATCCTGTTCCTGTAGAATAAAATAAACAAGTCTGCCCATTGCCTCCCACTCACGGGCACACAACCCTTCTCATTTTACAGGGAAACGGGGCTTGATGCTTTCCTGGGTCTTATCTACGATTTCTGAAGTTAGTGTTAACTAAGGACTTGTGTTTTCTAATCATAAGTCACTTGGGTTTATAGAGAAGCAAGAGGAGGGTTAGATTTGGTTATAACCTGTCCAACCCGGCTTGAAACTTACTCAGATAATTTTCCCAACCTTCTTTGAAATAAACCAACCTTGGGGGAGGGGGCGGGGAGGGCTAGACAGTGCTGTTCACAAGACTCAGACTATGAGGACATGAGCCTAAGCTGCAGGCGTTAGAAATGCCTCAGTGCACTGTATTTGAAATTCGTAAGTCCTAATTCAAGGGCTTCGTATTCGACATTTTCACCCGAGGACTAATCATGTACCCAGCTTTTTTTTTTTTTGCATTTTATGGAAATACACATTCAGAAGGGTGTCTCTACCACAGACATACAGCTCAGTGAGTCTTACAGACTCACCGTGTGTGTATTCAGCACGCAGATCGGGAAATAAAACACTACCCACGCCTAGAAGCTCCCTCATTCTCTCTCCGTTTTCCCCTCCACCCGAAGCTGAGAATCAAGCAGGCTGTTAAAGGCCTACACACCTTTATTTCCCTGGAGACAAACCACCCAAGCAGCATGGGAGGAGGCACAGGAAAGGGACATCACATGGTCTCCCCCAAAGCTTGGCTGTGGGACCAGCAACTCAAGTGGATGGGACCATGTGGATCAGCTCTCTGGGGCTCCGGCACCACTGGGCTCACAGAGAGGCCTTCCTTGTGGACTTGCAGGATGGAATCAGCCGGCAGACTTCTTCCCTCTGAGGGTTACCTACTCTTCTTCCTCCTCGCAACTGGGATTAGACAAGCATTTGAAATGGTAGCTATGACCACACAAGGTCAGGTTCAGCTGCTGACTCCTTAATTGGGTGGGGCTTTGTTCTTCCCATCTTTCTTTAGGACCGTCCGACCCATTTGTCTATTCTCTGGACTCTTCTGTCGTAGCGCATGGTATTTCCCTGGTATTGCAGAAAAATTTCTCTCTGGGTATTATTTCAGCCACAGACTTAAAACTGTTTTAATATTTTTAGGTAATGCCTTTCTCCATCAGTGTCTTAGGGAGCTCGCAAAGGTGAATTTATACTCTCTATGTTGTGTAGAAGACATAAGGTTAGTTATATTAGCTATATCGATGACTAACCTAAATTAAATTTTACTTAATAGTTTTCACTCAGAACAATCTACATTAAAAAAAAAACTTTTCAATTAAAGGTGAGGACAGTTTAAAGTGGTAAGGTTTGAAAATTTTAGTGCTTCTGATCATATAGAAGTTTCCCCAAATCCCTTCTCTCCTAAATCAGGGAAACCATAGCTATCTATTGGGGATAATGTAATTTGCATAAGGTATCTCCATCCTGATCCCACATGAAAAACACGAATTTATTTTATACCTTTAACAAACCAGAGCTAAAAGTTATCTTTGAGGAAGTACTAGAATTGGAGTGGCAAAATTTAAGGCTAATTCACGATTAATTTAAGAGCTAATTTGGCCGCCTGCTAGGTAGATGAACTTGACAAGACACTCATCTAGCGCCTGAGAGTCTCACTTTATCCCAATAAGATGTATTTGCCACCCTCCCCATCAGCATGAGGACCAATGGAGACCAGAGAGCCATGTCACAGAGAAGTGCTGTACAAAAATAAATGGCCATGTCTTTCCTCACGTTGCCCTGAGGCCTCGAGAAGGGCGCACTTTCTGGGTCATTATTTTGCCTTGAGAAATCTGTTGCATTACCACACAAGCAGATGCAGTTTCTCACTAGAATTACAAGCAGTCTTCTATAAATAAAAAGATCGCCACCAACCCATCGTCTGTACTACAGGAGCTCTGCCCAGTTTTGTCATCATGTTTATCCACTGATCCTTATAAAAATAGGCCATTTACTGGCTGGTGGCTGGGGCAGTTATGCTTTTGGTGGCAGGCGGTGGAAATCAAGACACAACTTACTAGCCCTTGTAGGGCTCAAATCCAGAACCCTGGCATCTCTACCAAAACTAACGGAACTCCATTTTCTGGAACACGGGTTTTATTTCTATGAGATAGGCAAGGATCTCACTCCCTATCTAATTAGCTTTTTCTTTATAACTAAATTAGCATATATCCTACTGCAAAGATTCTATTTTTAGAATAAAGGAAAAACACATTGTTATCTACAAGCAAACATAGAATTCTGATGTCTCTATTATTAAACCCAAGTCTAGGCTCTTGAAAGCTGTAACTCTCTAATTCGCATTTGAGATGAGTTGTGTGTAAGGAGATTGTAAAGCATTGTCATTAATAGCACAACTTTTACAATAAGACCTCCTGATCTTGTCATTTTTCAGCTGTGTGATCTTGGAAGTGTAAATTTCTCTCTCTGTTTCCTCCTTTATAGATAACTAGAGGCCTGGTGCGTGAAATTTGTGCATGACTAGGGTCCTCAGGCCTGGCCAGCGATCAGGGTCAATTGGGGCCTTCTGGCTCCCGGCCAGGGCTTTCCTTCATTCTGCACTGCCCCTTGGTGGTCAGTGTACATCATAGCAAGCGGTCGAACTGCGGGTCAGGGTTAGTCGAACTCCCAAGGGGACAATTTGCATATTAGCCTTTTATTATATAGGATAACACCTGTGTTAGAGTGTTGTGAGAATTAAATGAGATAATATACATTAAGAGCCTAGAGCAGTGTCTATCACATAGTAGGTAGTCATGAAACTGAACCTTTTATTATGATGCACATTGTGTCTCCTTATGAGAGGTGTAGGAGTCAATTGTTTCATTTCCATTATCCAACGCTAACATTTCCTCTGGCCTTCTGGCAAGGCTGCCTTCTCAGAATATAAAGATATGTTCTAAATTGTGGGGGAAAAGATCCACATGATCCAAATTATTTTGTGCCATTAAAGCACTTATATTCTAAATGATGGGCAATCAAATCTCACGCTTCAAAGGCCAGGTTGATCATTAGAAAACCTCCATTCCTCCTCAGTGTGGGCGCCCTACAGCAGACGGTGCTGTCAGGGATACACTGTCCTTCCTGCACCCAGCACAGTGGTGGAATAGGACCTCACCTTAGCAAAGCGATTGCCCTGCTAGGTGAGAGTGTGTGCTCAGAAGTCAGATGATGTAGGTAATATTCCTGCTCCTTCCTTTCCTTGCCGCTTAACCTTGGGTTGGTTATTACATCTCTCTTCCCTTAGCCTCTCTAGCAAAGCAATGGAGACAGCCACAGTAGGTACCTCAATACCTTGTTGTGAGTGTCCAGTGTGATAATAAGATGATGCCATAAGCTTGTAGCCTTGTCTGCCACATAGTTTTACTGCTAATTTTATTGTCAGTTATAATGTTATTATTACCTTTGTTTATTTATTTGTGTCCTATTCGTGGCATAAAAGGCTGCTAGAGCCTGATTGTTTACAGCAAAATAGGATAATAATCCCACTGTCATTAAAAAAAAAATCTTTATCATCAAAAGTATTACATATGGCCCCTTCCCCCTCCCATTGGCCCCCTCTAGCCCCCCCCCTCTGCCTCAACCACCCCCCCCCCCCGCCGCCCAGGCCTTCATCACCCTATTGTCTGTGTCCATGGGTTATGCATATATGCATACACGGTCTTTGGTTGATTACCTTCCACTCATCTAACCCTCCCCCACCTTCCCTCCAAGTTTCCACACTCTGTTCCATACTCGCATGTCTCTGGATCCACTTTGTTCATCAGTTTATTTTGCTTAAGAAAACTAGAATAGCCCCCATTACAAACTATGCCAGCATGTAGCTAGAGGTCCATTTCAGGACATAACAGAGGTTTGGTTTATGAATGAAATGACTAAGTGATAGCCACAGATAGGCCATGGCAGCCTGAACTTGGTTTCAGGTTTTCTCCTATTTGATATCAGACCATCGCTATTGGGGGGTCATTGCTTCTAGTCCCTCTCAGCTGACAGAGCAAGGACACATGTATGAATACTAACCTGCATGTGTATGTATATTTATACCTGTAACTATCTGTACAAACTGAGCTAAACATGCCTTCCTAGTGATGTCTCTTCTAGCCTCTTATCTTTGCTTATTTATATGTAACCTCCCACTCCAACAGTGAGTGACATGGCTCCCACCATTTTAATTATTTAACTCAAATACAGATGTATGTCAGTATGAGAATTGTTCATCTGTACCCTATGGGATATCTTCATCAACTAGAGTTTTTGCTGTAAAGTTTTATGGATTTTAACAAATGCCTAGTGTCATATATCCGACATTGTAGTACCGTACAGGATAGTCTCATCTCCCTAAAAAATTATAGACTGTATTATAGGCTGCACCCCCAACCCCTCTCGCACCCATTGATTGCTTGCTTTCTCTTTAGTTTGCCTTCTCCAGAATGTCATATAATTGAAATCACAGTGTATATAACCTTTTGAGACTGGCTCCTTTCACTTAGAAATATATATTTAGGACTTATCCGTGCCTTTTTAGAGCATTGTATCAAAGAGAAACATTCATATGCTCATTGACTCAACAAATATTTACCTAGTGATTTCTATGTGCTAGGCACTGTGAGGTGGTGTTGCTAACTCATCCTGCGGAATTATGCAAATTATTATTATTTTTTTTTGCATTTCTGTTTCTATAACAAGAAAACAAAAAGAAATACATTTTGCCCACAGTTCTTATTGTGAGATTTCTATGAAATAGTGATTGCGAGAGTCATTGGAAAAACACCTAACAGCCTATAGTTTTATTTATGTTTAGTTTATTTAAATTAAATATAGTTTACATACATGAGTTTGCATGCATTGTGTTTATGTATATAAGGAGGCTACTTGGAACCACATTTGAGAAGCTTGGCAGGGATTATAGTTTCTCATTCGTTTCACTTATTTAAATTCTGATTTCCATGGTGCCACCTCCCACGCTTCCTTACATTCTGTCCTTTCCTCCAGGAAACAAGCTCAGTTTGCCTGGCTCACTTCTGTCCTTCATCCTCCTAAAACTTTGACCTCGACCTCACAAAAGTAGAGAATTTCTTACGAGTCCCTAACATTTTGCAGAGGCAGCGTTTACCATCAGTGTGTAGTACAGAGGAAAATGGTTGAGCCAAAGAAAGTGGCCCAGGGAGTCCAGGGCGGGGCTTGGAGGAAGTGACAAGAAGGCTCCGCCCCTACAGCTCCCTGCCTGGAAAAAGCACAGACCCACGGGTCTGCAATGAATCACCAGCAGTAGGAGGCCTTGGACCATCCCGTCCCTGCCTCTCAGAGCTATTCATGGGGCTATGGAGTTGGACCCACCACCACTTCCTCCTCCCCTTGGCATTCTCCCTGGGTTTACTGAAAAGGCATTATTCAGAATGGTGATTTATCTGTCTCTACTTTCCTCACGTGGACGGCACTCTCCAGCCAGAATTCTGAGCCTGATTTCCACCCGTGATGCTCACTGGAGCAATATGCTCTGCTGTCCACGGTAGATAAAAACCGGGGACTCTCTCCGCATTATGCCCGGCGAATGACTGCGAAATAAATTAAGTTCTAAGCACGGCAAATGAATAGCTGCGAGGTGCCTTGGTTTATCATAACACCGCAACTCTCTCTCCTCCGGAACCTCAGTCATTATGCACAGCGAGGTCCCTGGGCGGAAGGTGGATGGAGCATTGCGCAGGGTATCTGAACGCTAAGAAAACGTATTTGTCTGACCTCCTAGAGGCTGTGAACAGAGCCTGCTGTCTTTTCATTACATCTTTCCCTTTGCACTAGAATCCTACAATAACATGTCTTTAAATGGCATTAAAAATTAAGAGCACTAGACTCAGGAGGTAAAAAGGCAGACTACTGAAGGGAAAAAATGATGGGAAAAACATCACACCTTTCTTGGGAGCAGAAAAAGTAACGTGCCATAGAATTATTATTCTAGAGAAGAGGACAGTAAGGACCCTCTACAATAAAGTCATTGCACAAAGTTGTGTGTAATTGGTTGTGTAAAATAATGAAATCCCTCCCCCCAAAATAAATAAGAAGTTGATGATAAAGGCAATTTTATTTCTACAAAGTGTGAAGCAAAGACCCAAAATGCCCTTTCCCTGATATTTATTCACCCGGATCTCTGCTGAAGCTATAGAAAAACAGACTGAAAAATCACTGTTCTAACCTTGATTTTGTTATGGTTGGGATTGGGGTCCCCTTGCTGTTGAGTTAAATTCTCTTTATTTTTTTAAATATATTTTATTGATTTTTTACAGAGAGGAAGGGAGAGTGATAAAGAGTTAGAAACATCGATGAGGGAGAAGCATCGATTAACTGCCTCCTGCACACCCCCTACTGGGGATGTGCCCGCAACCAACGTATATGCCCTTGACCAGAATCGAACCTGGGACCCTTCAGTCTGCAGTCTGACACTCTATCCAGTGAGCTAGACCAGCTAGAGCTCTCTTTATTTTATAATACAAAAAAAGTATTAATTTGGGGGGGGGGGTGGCTAATGACATTTGGTTATGTCAGAAATAGTAGATCATTTGTGGCAAAATAAACATCGATAAAGTAATTAGTAAGATGACTTATTGGTAATAATAGTGTGATGTAATATTAGGTGTTTTTGTTTTTTTCTAAATGGCATTTCAGATATAAAGAGGTATAACATCCTTTAGAGATAGAAATAATACCTCAAAGATGATGACTCTAACATAACACCCTTAAAAATGACTGGGTCTAAACAAAATAGTATATTGAGCTATTAAAAGGTATACTAACAACTTTAAAATCCATTCACACCGGCCCTGTGAGATCAATAGAAATGGAGAGTTTTCTCTCCATTTTAGATAAAGTGAAACAAATCAAATTAAGAATCAGGGCTACTGTGGAAAAGGGGTCCAGCTCATCTGGTTATTATACTAGGACTTGTTTTTATTATTATTTTTATTTAACTTTATTTAACTTTTAGTTCGCACCCAACCCCCTTTCCAGGCCTTCACCATTCTACATATTGTCTGTTTCTATGGGTTATGCATATAAATTCTTTGGTTAACCTCTTCCCTCCCACCTCCACCTATCCTCTGAGATTAAGCTTTTTATTAAATACTAGAGGCCTGTTGCATGAAGAGATTCATGAAATAGGCCTTCCCTTCTTCTGGCTGCCGGCACTAGTTTTCCTCCGGCACCCGGGACCCAGGCCTTCGCTCCGGCCGGAGCCGCCTTCCGTCCTCCGTCTTCGCGGCCCCAGCTGGAGCCTCCTTCCATCCACCATCTTCGCGGCTCCAGCTCACCTTCAGTCTTCGCTACGCCACTTGGACCCTATGTATGCAAATTAACCACCATCTTTGTTGGCGGTTAATTTGCATATCATGCTGATTAGCCAATGGGAGGTGTAGTGAAGGTACGGTCAATTACCCTGTTTGTCTATTATTAGATAGGATTACTATCCTTATTAAACCCACACATACACACTCCCCCAAAAGAACCTCTATTCCTTGATTCACATTCATTTGTAGACTAAATACATGTAAGATAGTTAATAAGAGTAGGAGTTAAAACAGCAGCAACAGTCACTAGCTATTTTGGGGTGTTAACAGAATGAACATCTTATGTGAGTTTTTTTCCATCCGTTTTCACAAGGTCCCTGTAAGGTAGTATGATTCCCTTTGTGTAGACGAGGAGGGTGAAACACTCAGAAGTTAAATGGCACTTCGGTGTAGCATAGGCCTTAGGTGGCTAACCTGGGTTTTGCGCCTACTTAGTATTTTGCTGAAATCTTCTCCCTCAAACCTTACACAGCACTGCTTCACTCAGGCCTGAGCCATCCCCTTGAGCACTTTGAATGCTTCTAGAATATCCTGTATAATAAAAAGCTAATATGCAAATAGACTAGCCGTGGGCAAACTATGGCCCGTGGGCCGGATCCAGCCCGTTTGAAATGAATAAAACTAAAAAAAAAAAAAAAAAAAAAAAGAAAGACCATACCCTTTTATGTAATGATGTTTACTTTGAATTTATATTAGTTCACACAAACACTCTATCCATGCTTTTGTTCCGGCCCTCCGGTCCAGTTTAAGAACCCATTGTGTTGCCAAAGCCGGTTTGGCTCAGTGGATAGAGCGTCGGCCTGCGGACTGGGGGGTCCCGGGTTCAATTCCGGTCAGGGGCGTGTGCCTGGGTTGCGGGCACATCCCCAGTGGGGGATGTGCGGGGGGCAGCTGATCGATGTTTCTCTCTCATCGATGTTTCTAGCTCTCTATCTCTCTCCCTTCCTCTCTGTAAAAAATCAATAAAATATATTTAAAAAAAAAAAAAAAGAACCCATTGTGGCCCTCGAGTCAAAAAGTTTGCCCACCCCTGAAATAGACCAAATGGCAGAACAACCAGTTGCTATGATGCACACTGACCACCAGGGGGCAGACTGCTCCATGCAGGAGCTGCCCCTGGTGGTTAGTGGGCCAGAAACCAGGCTGGCAAACACAGTGGTGACGGCAGAAGCCTCTCCTGCCTCCGGAGCTGTCAGACATCCCCCAAGGGCTCCCAGACTGCAAGAGGGCGCAGGCCAGGCTGAGGGGACACCTCCCCCCTTGAGCGCATGAATTTCATGCTCCAGGCCTCCAGTTTATATATATTTTGCATTAAGATGAACCTCAGGCAGGGGTTTGGTCTTTAGAAAGGGTAATGGGTTTCTAGGCAAACATTTTCCTACATGAAAGTGTGATACAAAGATTTCGAAATGCAGCTTTGCTCTGGTTAAGTGTCAATTATTTTGTGCCTTTCATTTCGAAATGATGTGTTTGCCTTCAACAGCATTTGAACCTGGACTGGAGCACACAGAGCAAAAGCACACAGTGAGAGTTAAGGCTTTAATTACAAATGCAAGATTAACATGCTGGTGTAGGCAGGAGCTCCTCAAAAGCGAGCTTTTACCCGCAAGCAGGGGAGTTCATCTCCAGCACCAGCTGCTCATAAAATCTTCATTCCACAGAGAAGGCCAATGGTGTGATCCCAGCCAGCTGTAAAGTCTGAATAAATCTCCCTGGGAGCAAATAACACCAAGACAATTTAAGAAACAGTGATACATAGAGTAAGAAAGGAGAGACAGAGAAATGGTACATCTAAGTTCCTTTCCTAAGAGTCTCCAATACAACCATCACATGGGTCCTAAGAAAGACAGTTCGTAACTTGTACTTTTGCACTTTAATGGGGAGGGATGTCTCAGGCAGCAATGTTCTCCCCACCCTCAAGATTCCTGCCCACATCCTGACTTCTCTCATTTTTTAAAAAATATATTTTATTTATTTTTAACAGAGAGGAAGAGAGAGGGATAAAGAATTAGAAACATCGATGAGAGAGACACATCGATCAGCTGCTTCCTGCACACCTCCTACTGGGGATGTGCCCATAACCAAGGTACATGCCCTTGACCAGAATTGAACCTGGGACCTTTCAGTCCGCAGGCCGAAGCTCTATCCACTGAGCCAAACCGTTTAGGGCACATCCTGACTTCTTGAGGATTTGCTCTAGCTTGGTAGAAGTCACACAAACAAGAAGTTGAGCCAATGATCTAAAGTTAAGATCCAAAGGACGTTGACAAATTTTACTCCATGTTCCAGGAAGCAAGGTCCTGATACTGAAAAATGTAAAATATGTTTTTGGTTTCTTTAGTATAAGTAAAATAAAAAATGGAAAAGAGATGTTACTGGAAATTCATCAGTTTTATTCCAAAATGTGTTCAGCAAAAGTTTACTGAGTACCTATTACTATCAAGTATAGTTCTCCTTGTGCCTATTATGAGCATGAATTACCACTTCTCACCAGCACACCCAGTCTTGCTCCGAGTTCTGAAACTAGCATTTCTACAGGTGAGAGCACTTCTCTAATCCATCTGGTCTGGTTGGAAATTGACCTTCTGTGAGATCTCAGTCAACAGCTGACGGGTTGTTAAACCCAATAAGAAAGGGCAAATAGGAAGAATCTGGGACTGGAACTAGCTGTGTGCTGTAGGGGTGATGTAGGTGCTGGAAAGGAGACAATTTCATTTCCCACTAATAAAACATGTAGTGAAATAAACAAAATTGGACATAGAAAAGAGCTTGCTAAATTCTGATACCGAGGGAAACCAAGACTAGGAAACAGCATGATTCTGTGATAGGGAGTTGAGGTGCTGAAGTCAGCCGCCTGTGTCTGAATTTTGATTCTTTCATTTAGTAGCTGTGTGGCCTCAAGCAATTGCTCAACCTCTTAGAACCTCTGTTCCCTCATCGGTAAAAATGGAGCTAATAATCCTTTCCCCTATGGCTCCATGAGAATTAAAAGAAATGACACATGTAAAGTTTTAGGAACAGTGTCTGGCACATAATAAGCACTTACCAAATGCTCGTTGTTTCTTCTGCTTCTTCTTCATCATGATTATTTTTGTTGTCATCATTGTTACCAATGTTAGACAAAAGAAGGGAAGTCTGCAGAGGAGACGTGGCTTACAGATGCTTTGTCAACATGTCAATGGGAATTATCGAGTTGAGAAACAGACTTAAAGAGAAGGGAGATTAGGAATGATGTCTTCTAACGAGGAGTGGCCGGGCGTCCAAGCTCAGGGTCAGGTGCTGACCTTGGATGGAGGCAGGACAGATTTCCATCGTCAGAGCTAGGAAGGAGGAGAGGAAGAGCACAGACCACTGTGTATTCATGGAGAGTTCAGGGCTTCGGGGCTTTTATGTTCTCTTGGAAAATATGAGGTCCTCTCCTGAGAAAGGTGATTACAGATGTGCACAGCGGGGCGGGAGGAGGGATAGGAAGTAAATAGCCCAGCACTTTAGGGAAGTTTAAGTTTGAAGAGTCCTGCAGTAGGTGGGAGAATGAGCTGACTTTAGTATGAACCTTGGGAGTTCTGAGGGACTATGGGAAGTTGGTGAGAGTAAGTATGAAGTAGAAACTTTGTTTTCTTTTACAACTTTTTTTTTTAATCACGTGGTGGTTTTATGATATAATCACAGACACAGCAGATGCTTGGAGTCATCGGGGTTGGTGTTTTAACACACGGGAGTGATGTTTAACAGAAGGATAAAGGGATTTATGGGGCTACTGAATTGATGGATGATGGAGTAAGCTGGATGAGGGGGGACTGAAGGCGTGAATGGGGAAGAACACAGAGAGGAGTCTATGCGGTCCAGAGACGATGTAATGAGAGCTCAATAGAAAGCCAGAGGAGCAGCAGGCTATTGTGAGAGAAGATGTCAGTCTCCAAGCTTTGAAGAGAGGCCACTAGAGCTTTGGGCTCTCCAATAACCTTTAGTCTTCTCTGCAGAGGTTCCAGCCCCTCCAATGACTGAGCCAAATAGAATGCCTGTGTTTATAACCACGGAGCTCATCTAGATGTATATCACAGGTCACTTTTTTTTTTTTTTTTACTGTCAAACCACTGAGTAAATGAACCCTATATACTGCTTCTACCTCTCTTTCCTTCCTTTGCCTGAGGAATCTTATTTCTTTGCCCAACCCTACAGAAATTCTCTTCTCCAGTCTTCAATGTTACTAATGTTCTCTTACTGAATCTAATGATACTTTTTTATTAACCCTCTTGTGTGAGGTAAGCAAAGATTTAGAGAGGGAATTTCAGGTGGAAACGGCTTTAACCTAAAGGTATGTAGGCAGGACTAGAAAGGGATTACTCATGGCACAGTGCAGAGCCCATGGACCATAGGATAGGTGTTGGAGATGGCAAGAGATGAAACTGGCAAATAGGACAGGGATGACCTTAGTTGACTTCTGCATACTAGAGCCCCTATTTAGACTTAATTCTATCAGCAATGGAGGAATATTAAGGATTGTTTAGCAGAGAAATAGCATAAAGACAGTCTTGTTTTAGGAAGATTAATCTGTTCAACTTCAAAATAAATTAGATATGACTCAAGTCTATGGATCTAGTTAGGATGATTAAATTCCATTCAGCAGCATTTACTGCACTTTCCTATGGCTCTGTACCATCCTTTGTCCTATGACATTGTCCTATAGACACACAACGTGCTGACGCCAGGTACAACACAAAGTATATAGAATAGGCATATGTTCCCTAGGACATTATAAGTCCAGTAATGGGAGCAGTAGGGAAGGATTCTGGATATAAAGCTCTAATACAAGGCATTACAGAAGATGTTTCAAACCAGAAATATTTGTTAAATTTTATGTAAGTTTCAAGTATTAAGCAATTAATACCAACTGAGGTGAAGGATTAGGAAAGGCCTCACAGATTTGACATGAATGGGGTCTTGAAGGATAGACTATCAGTTCCACCAGTTGGTGAAATAATTGCAACTGCACAGAATTGGGGGGGTTTGCCACTAGTCTTACTCTATATTGTCTATATATTGACTTTACAACTCCCAGCCCCAAAGATTGGCATTGGATTGGAGTTTCCAGTCAGTGGTATGGAAAGCTTGGATATGAACCATGCTCCATTCTCTAAACATTCTGACTTGAGGGAAACCAGAACAAGGCTGCTAGAACCATCAATTCCTGCAGTAATGAGATATCGTTGACTATTGATCTATCAAAAGACCGTATTGATGATCTGTCCTGTTGGTAACGAGGGAGCAGTGAAAGGGGACAAAAGGAGGGAGTGATGGAAAGGGAGAGGGGAGGTCAAGCATAAGCCAGGCCTGGAGTCCATGTTAAGAGACTCTGATTCTACTGTCTTTGGATCCAGGGTTGGGGATGAGGTTAGCGCCTCAGTGTGAGAGGCAGTGAAGGCTGCTGGCAGGAACAGAGTAGGGGTCAGCTACATCACTGACTGGCTCTGTATTCTCAGGCAGATAATCTTCCCTTGACTTATTATTCCTCCCTGTAAATTGAGGATAATAATCCGTGACCTTTTGTTACCGCAGTAAGTGAAAAATGAGATCTGCAGGTGAAGGGCTTTGAAGTCCCAAGGACAAAGGAGCTCTTACACACGGTTCCCCGAGAGTCGTGTCGGCCCCAGCTATCATTTATGAGCGCATGTCTGCACGGTGCACGTTCCCTAGCATGTACGCGGGGTTAGTTAAAATCACAGATTGTCCTTGCCTCTGGAAAGTTTGTCCTTCAAACCTGTAGAGGTGATACAAATATATTTATAGAACAGATAAAGGTCTTAAAGGAGGAAAAGAAATACTTTTCTCTTTAAAAAAAAAATGCCCATGTCTTGCCTAACCAGTGTGGCTCAGTGGCTGAGCCTGGACCCATGAACCAGGACCCATGAACCAGGACATCAAGGTTCAATTCCTGGTCAGGGCACATGCCCAGATTGTGGGCTTCATCCCCTGTAGGGGGCGTTCAAGAGGCAGCCGATCAATGACTCTCTCATCACTGATGTTTCTATCTCCCTCTCCCTTCCTCTCTGAAATCAATAAAAATATATTTAAAATAAAAAATGCTTATATCTCCACGTTTGGCTGACTTGACAATTTTGTTCATGGTTACTGCCTATATTTCTGGTGCTGACACCCCAGGGTCAAGCAGGGACCCCTAAGAAGTCTGATCTGTGAACTTTGCAGTCAGCTGTGGACGAGCAGCCTGCCCACAGCGCAGCAGCGGGCGGGAAGCAGGGAGCCATGGACAGACATTGACAGCAGGTGCCACGCATGAAATCTGCCCTGGTTTTGGAGAGTGAAAGCGAGCGGAGGAAGTAAACAGGTCTTGGATGGGTCATGGCAGGAGCCAACGTTGGTCCAGCTGTTGGGGGGGGGGGGGGGGCGTGTACAAGGGTGGAAGAGCTAGACTCTCCTCTACATCTGGGGACTGTACAAAGCTGGGTGCCTCACACTGCAGGTCTCAGGGCCCCAGGAGTTTCTTATCGGATGTGTGACTGCAACTCGGAAAATTAAAGTGACTTACTCAGTTAACCTGAAATTCCCAGCAGGGCCCTGCTGGTGGCTTGAAAGTTTCTCACCAGACTTCGGAGGCTGAGAGAGCGGAGGTTCAGAGCTATCAGAGGTGGGACTACAGTGCCACCTAGTGGCCAGTGGAGGGGCTGCCTCCTTGCCTGGCTCACTCCAGAGAAAGTCAAGGCTGAGGGGGAAGGAAACTTTCCTTCACCAAGGAGGTAGAAGTCCTACTTATGGTTAGCACTTCTGCAGGGGAGGTAGTCCTTCATCAGCCACCCCAGCAAGGGCATCTCTGACCATTCCACTGGGCCAGTGAAACAAGGTGGGGGACTCCTACTCTCCCTGAGGGTTCGGCCCCTGTGATTGGGAATCATGGGATGTGTCCAGCCGGCTCAGGGCCATCAACTAACCAGAGAAAGGCATCTATTTTCTTTTTAAAAAAATATATATTTTATTGATTTTTTACAGAGAGGAAGGGAGAGGGATAGAGAGCTAGAAACATCGATGAGAGAGAAACATCGATCAGCTGTCTCCTGCACACCCACTACTGGGGATGTGCCCGCAACCCAGGTACCTGCCCTTGACCGGAATCGAACCTGGGACCCTTCAGTCCTCAGGCCAATGCTCTATCCACTGAGTCAAACCGGTCAGGGCGAAAGGCATCTGTTTTCGTATGTGAAGCCAGGAGCTTACTAATCTACTGCAAGTCAGCTCGCTGTGGCCAGAGGCTGCAGATTGGTCATTTCTGCTTCCTTGCTGTCTCTGCCTTCGGCACTGAGCAAGTAGGTCACTCTGGGAACAGATTGTGGATGGCAGAGGCAATGCTCGCAATTTTATATGTTAAAAGAAGTGATGCGCCTTATTGTAGGGTCACAGTCAGACTAAAACTTTAGGGTCACTGCCCATACACAGCTTATACTCTGAAGGAGCTGGCAGGCACATAAACAAGAAATTGCAGGGAAATTGTGATAAGAGGCTGTTAGGGTTATTTTTTAATTGAATTTATTGGGGTGACATTGGTTAATAAAGTTATATAATTATATTACATAGTGCGCATTTCTCTGATGATTAGTGAGGTTGATCACTACATGTCTATTGGTGGTGCTGAGTATCTTTTCAGATGTCTTTTGGCCTTCTGTATGTCCTCTTTGGAGAAGTGTCTTTGCCCATTTTTAAAGTGTCTTCCTGGCATTGAGTCATATAAAATATTTATAAATTTTGGATATTAACCCCGTATCAGCTGTACCATTGGCAAATACATTCTATGGTACAGTGGGTTTCCTTTTCATTTTGATGGTTGATAGCATTAAACGATATCATGTCTGCAGAGTGCTGAGCCTAGTGCTGGGCATTTTGCAAAAGCTCAGGAAACATTTGTCACTATTGGGATAAGGCTACTTCCACAATATCGTTAGCACTGTTTGATAGAAGGTTGGCAGTTTTAAAAAGGTTAGTTTCTAATACAATTCTACCCCATTTTTGAAGTAATCATGCTGGCATATTGATTGGGAGCATAAACTTCTGTCTTTGAAAATGATCCATTAGGGCTAAAGTCGTGTTCTTGTCTTACCAAAGGAGAAGAAGGAAGACACTAATTCACATTGTGTCAATCAATAGCCGTGGATACAGAGAAGTTCAGAGGACATGTTACTTATCTACTCTGTTGTGTACTTAGACCAGCCGTGGGCAAACTACTAAAAAAAAAAAAAAAAGACCGTACCCTTTTATGTAATGATGTTTACTTTGAATTTATATTAGTTCACACAAACACTCCATCCATGCTTTTGTTCCGGCCCTCCGGTCCAGTTTAAGAACCCATTGTGGCCCTCGAGTCAAAAAGTTTGCCCACCCCTGACTTAGACCCTTAGGGCTCCCATGGGCCATTGTGGCACCTGTGTACAGGTGGTCAGGGTGTCATGTTTAAGCATGAACTCCACACAACCTCCACTATCTCAAGTTTCCTGCACTTTTTCTGCTCTAAATTTCTGCTGCGGGGGCTGTGGCTGAAGTGGACTGATCAGATGGCTAAATGGTTGAGAAGGAGCCTCAGGCAGCCTGGTCCTCACTCCTCATTAATATATTTTGCTCAGGCCCCTGCGGCAAGACTGACAACTGGACAGTTGCACCTGTCATGGGCCTAGAAGTTGGTATCAGAAAAGTATTTTCTCCTACAAGGTTAGTGCTTGTTGAATATTCCTGGGACACCTATGGACAGGAACTGGACAAAACTGATGATCGGTTGAAACATTTTAAGCCACCACAAATTTGCACAGGTATAAAAATAAAGATTCAAACGTGTGCGCACACACTTAGGCACGGGTTCACCAACACAAACACACATACACACATCCCCAAGCGTCATATAAAACTCGGGGATTCATTCCTTATCTGCCCACTGTGAGAGGAGTCCCAGATGAAACTGTCTCAGGTGGGACTCTCCTGAACTTAGGAAGTTAGCTCTCTGAGTCCCAGGATTCGTCCGGAAGGTCGTCTGGAAGGTCGTTCAGCTGTCCCGTCTAATTAGCATATTTTGCTTTTATTATTATAGATTAGGATTTCAACAAGATTTGTTCCCCCAAACTACTTTTGATTTCTCAGCTCTTATCTTTTATTTTTTGTGCTGATGATGTTTCAATATTTCATATCCACACTTTACATATCAAAATACTTTATAGCTCAGCTGGTGTGGCTCAATGGTTGAATGTCAATCTATGAACTAGAAGGTCACTGTTTGATTCCCAGTCAGGGCACATACCTGGGTTGCAGGCTTGATCCCTAGTGGGGCATACAGGAGGCAGGCAATCAATGATTCTCTCTCATCACTGATCTCTCTCTCTCTCTCTCTCTCTCTCTCTCTCTCTCTCTCTTTCTTCCTGTCTGCAATCAATAAAAGTATATTTTTAAAAAATACTTTATATTTCAGGTAAATGTATATATACACATACTTGCCTCAAATCTTACACAATAGTAACAGTGCTAATAATGTCTCCACCTTCATGCTGCTTTTCAGAGAAGTACATATTACACCATAATTTATACCATGCCTAATTTATAACCATGAGAGTTCTCTCCAAAGGCCTTCGTGGTTATAAAGCTCATGAATCCTGTTTCTATATATAAACCCCAGCATCACAGAGTAGATCCTATTTCTTCTAATGGCTTTCTCTAGTCCCTAAATGTCTTGCAAGGTGAAGGTTGGCTATCAAAAGGTGCTGGTACTCCAATTATAAAAATATGGGCCTGGGGGTTATTTCTCTTATGGATGCATTGTTGAGACTATGGAACAGTCTTGGTTCACCCAGTAGTAAAGGGTGAGAATAGCTGGAGATCAAAGGATGAATGCAGAACTAGCAGGTGAGAGACGAGGCCTTGACCCTGACCTTGACAAAGCTACTGTAGCACCTCAAGAGTCACTTCGCCACCCAGGACTCAGCCTCCCCACTTCTGATAGGACTGGATTAGCTCAATTAAACCATAAGCTTTCAAAACCATTTAAAGATGTAAAATTTTTCAAACAAAACCTGATTAGGTCAATAATGCTAATAGGTATTGTAAGTGGACGTAATAATGTGATACACACTTTCCCCCTTCAGGAGAGAAGTGCGTTTCCCCACAGCTGCCGACAGCGGACAGTCCCAATGTCACCCCTCTTTGGGGACCGCCTCAGCTAGAGAAAACCACCTCACCCCAGCCCACACCCCTTCAAGGGCAACCTCTATCCAATGACTGGTCCATACAGGATAAACTTGTTTGGCTCTCGTTTCCACTCACAACAACACTGAAGGTCCACCCCAACTCCGTGGGCTTGGCTGAAGACTCACGGGCCCTCAAGGCAGCTCCACCTGCCATTCTGCCCCATCCTGCTTCCTCCTCCACCCTCCCTCATGCTAATCCAAGAGCACTCATGATAAACTCCTGCTCTCCGACTGGGAGTGCACTCCTGGCAGTGCAGTTGCGACATTAGCTCATGTCACACCCTGGCTCTGCTGCAGGATCCATGATAGATTTCCGCCCTGCATGACTTTTGGGACCCCTGCACGGTCTTGCGCAGGGAGGCAGGTACGCTGCAGGGGATGGTGTTATGGGCATCGGCATCCTTACCTGGCAGGTTCTATCACATTGTGGCATAAAACCTTGGACTCTGCCATACACTTCCTAATTCTGTGTTCTCATCAGTGAAACAGGCCTTATTAGTAGAACCAATACTGATAGGTATTGGAAATACTACATAAGCTAACACAGTTTCAAGGAGTAGCATCCTAATGGCATTTAGTTCTACATGAGTTCAACCACATCCCTGGCAAAATCATAATTGTACCACTTACTCAACACAGGCAGCGGGAACAATCCACCCAAAACAGTCACCACCCCGTAGGAGTGAGGGAAGAAGGCCCCAGGGCCTGCCGGCTCCAGTCCATGTCTGGTGCCAGGTTATGCCTCAGTTTCCCCATTTGTAAAATAAAGGTAAAAATAGTAACTACCACAGCATGCTTTGGAGATGGAAGGATTTAACTTATGTGAAGTGCTCAGAGGAGAACCTAGCATAGAATAAAGCTCAAAAAAGTTAGCTACTAAAGACTCATGGCATGTTTGCTAAAGAAGGAAAGGACATTTAAAAACACACACAAACACAAATAAATACATAATTAAATAGACCAATGGTGGCCAACCTTTTGGACCTCACGGACACCAGTGGTCCGTGGACCACCAGTTGGCAACCACTGAAATAGAAGAACAATTTTTTGTAAAAAAATGAGTGGGTTTTAATGGTTTCTGACCATTGATGCAGGTCAGATTTCAGATGGCAGGTGAGTGAGTTAAAATGACTCATCATCTCACTGGAGGAAGAGAATGAACCATCCACGGGAGCTCATTAAGAATTGCTGACTTAAAAAGACAGGAAAACTCATGTAGGCCCGGAGTCACAAAACCCTGTAATACGTGTCCCTGTTTAGGAGAACTTTAATGAATGTTCAGGGGTCACCTTGACTATCCATCCTTCCTTCACGCATAGCTGACTCAATCACATAACACTCTTGTAAGCAACGTGTCCGCTGTAAAACAGCGCTTGTCACAATACATGTAAATCACTGAGTTGTTAATATTAAATAAATGCAATGTGCTATAAAATTCCGGGATTCGTGTTATTATTACTTCACACATTGAAGTCCGCAGATGCTGAAGAGCCTTTGAGATCCATCAGCCCCAGTCATCTGCCCTGAAACTCTAGGCCCCCACCCACTTTATTGTGTTCAAAGTATGAAATAAATGAAAGAGGGGCTGTCTGGTTGGAAGGGTGAGCAGTGGGAGACCCCAAACCCCGTGCCCGTGCCCCTGCCCCTCCTGAGTGGACTCTGGCCCACAGTGCTCTGTGGGGGCACAATTTCATACCCACAGCGAGGAATGATTCCACTTGCTCCAATGCCTGGGATCCCTAATGAGATTTATGCAAATCCAATCACACTTCCTAGCCAGGGCCCATGGCAAGGTGGCTTCTCTGATCAAGGTATTCGGCCAGGCGTCTTACAGCAAAATCCCTTTCTATAAGCAAGACGGGTATAATTCATATTCTTAGAACAAATAAAGACAACAGCTGACGCCCAACCTCACATTCCATCCAGGCCACGGAAGCCAGAGGACCATGGCAAATGTCTCATCCCGCTCACCTCCACTGGGTCCTGCAAAGGGAAAGGGAAAGGGAAGGACAGCTTATGCATCAGGGACACCGGCTTCCAGGCCAGGCTGAGCCTCTGGGGACAGGAGCTGGGGCACACCAGCCACTCAGCAGGTCCTGCCCCAGAGGGTTACATAGTTGTGCAAAGGGGAAGAGATAGAAGAAGGGGAAGAGACAGGAAGGAGAGGAAGAGAAGACTAGTGGAAGAAAAGATGGTAGAAAAGAAGCCGGGGGCGGGGGGTGGGGGGGAGGAGGGGCAGGAAGCCTGGGCTTGAATGAAGAAGAAATGGATTTCTGTTCCAGCCCTCTTGTTACCTAAGGAGGCTTGAGAAGGTAGAATTCTTTGAACTTCATTTTTTTAAATTATTAATAAAGGGTAATACTTATATTTACTCCACAAGTATATTATCAAGATTAAATATTTAGGGCATGTAGAAAGTCATTTATAAACTCTTCTGTGGAGCTTACTCATTTAAAAAAAGATTTGTTCCAACGTGAGAGCGTGATCGGTGACAGGCATTTGGTGCTGCACGTCCATTCCCAGGGGCAGTTGTAGCTCTTGACTTGGGCTCGAAAAGCTCTGCCCCCAGACCTGACATAAAATGAAAGGGACACGATACCTTCAAAGGCATTTTCGGGTGCTGATTTTACACAGGCGGAACTGAATCGCTACCTTAACGGAGAGTCGTAATGAAGAATGTCCGCTAGATGGCAGCAGAGTTCTTCCCATGTGACGGTAGCTTTCTCAGGACGCAAATTAAAGAAATTCTACAGCAAACCCAGCGCTGTGAAAACATGCAGGCCACACCCTCGCTACATACTTTGCAGGCTTCTCTGAGGCTCCGTTTTGCTTGTCTTCTCTGGAACTGGCAGTCAGCCGCCTCGGTAGAAACTGAAGTGGAGGCAGAGGGAGACGGGCGCACAACCTTAGCCAGGGTGCTGGAGAATGAGTTCCATCACCTGGACAATGGCAATGGCAATAGCACCTATGTCTTGGGCGGTTGTGAATTTTAAATAAAATTATATCTGTAAAGCACTTTGCACACAGGCTGGGGTATGAAATAAACACTCAATATGTTTGTCATGTCTCCCCACCTTTCTCTTCTTTAAACCCTGGCAGCCGCAGTACCAGCGTTAAGGGTAATGTAGCAGGGAGGGAAATTGTATTATAGACAAAACATCTGGTTGTAGCCATGTCTGCCTTCTTAAGGAGTGGACGATTGCATCCTGAACAAAACGATGGACGATCCCATCCTTCTGTTAAGAAACACTATGAAGGGGCTCGGGTCCAGGGAGGTGGCCCACGCTGGGCACCGCTGCGAGAATGAGGGTGAGACAGAAAGGACTGAACCACTCCATCCGAGCAAGGTCGGCAGCACGTGTGTGAAGAGGACGTGAATGGCCGAGTCTGGGAGATAAGAGGTCTGAGAGCCGGAGACAGCCGTTCCCATAGACTCGGGTGGCCAGGAAAATAAAACAGACGTGTCTTCTATGGAATCTTGAGTTATTTGTGATACTGTGGTGTGACTGCCCTTCCTACCTCCGAGCCTTCGAGGGAGGTCTCCCGCGCACCTGCTGCACGACTGGTGCTGTGGGTGCCATCCCACAAGGGGCAGAGGGGAGGGGCAGCCACCTGTCCGAGAGAGAGAGAGAGAGAGAGAGAGAGAGAGAGAGAGAGAGAGAGAGCCAGGCAGTGGAGCAGATGGAAGGACTCTCCTTGGGGCCTGCAGAGATGCCAGGGAGGGAGCTCTCCCTCCTCTGTGGCAGTGCACTTAAAATAGATCAAACGCTCTGTCCACTGAGCCAAACCAGCGAGGGCCTGAGTTAGTTTCTTTTCCTTGCAACCAATGGCTCTAGTCTGATACACAGAGAAGACAAGAATATGGAATCAACAGATCAGCTGTGGATAACGGAGATGTGCGTTGTGAAGGGGAGAGAGAAGGCAGAGGTGAGGTCCAGGTTTCTGGCCCAGGTCGGATAGCAGCGTCCTTTAACAAGAGAAACATTCAGGAGAAAGACCGCGGCTCAGGAAGAAGTGACCGAGTGTGTGTCCAGAGAGGATGAGCTGGGCCTTCCCCCAGGCTGTAGTCAGTGCACCTGCAGCGGAGGGGCGGTGCGTGGGAACGGGAGAATGGGAGGCAGTGGGGAGCATTTCCCACGGAGCTGCAGGGACTTGGAGGGAGAGGAAGTGACCAGGGCAAAACTCTGCAGAACACCTAAGCTGTAGGCAAAAGGAGCTGAGCGGTCAGCACTGAAGTGAGGGGAATAGGCGAAAAGGCCAGTGGACACCATGAGTGAAAAGTCTTTCCAGGGGAGAAATTCAGTCCTTCCTTAAACTTTGTCAAATGACCTACTTTTATCAAGTGACCTACTTCCATGGTGCCCGTTTTGTTTTGCTTATTTGTGCAGATGACTAAATTCCTGCATGAGCTATAACTCAAGAGCTCAAACCGCTGTCTTGCCAGACTTCGCAGGGCACAGTCTGGCGGTGGTTAATCCACAGATGTATGCAGACTCAACAAATGACAGTCCGTGACGCCATGGATAATTCTGTGGATCCCTAACATGTTATTTCACAGATGAGCAGTTTTTCAAAGCTGGACGCAATAAAAAGGATGAATAGTGATTCAATATGTTTTCTCACAAATACAAATCATTAAGAGTAAGTTAAATAGATATTCTCCCACAGAGCTCAGTGGGGAGAGTCCTGGCGTGGCCTTCTGTCGCCTCTGGTGTCTTCTTGGGGTAAGCTTTTGAATAATCCTACAAGTGTTTGTTAATGCTGCTGTGCAGAAGTATTGAACTCCTCCCTCGTGCGTTTCCAGCCTGTCAGAGTCACTCAGCTGTTTACCCTCTTAGCCATCTCTCCTCTTTGCTCTTCCCTGGCTATAACGACCTGCCCTGTGATCTGTGGGCCCTCAGGCAGGTAACTACATATTTGTGGATCTCATTTTTCCCCCATGTATAGACCAAATAGACTGTTGTACTTAACTTTAAATACCCGCCTCAAATATTTTCTCTTCTCCTTCATCTATTCAGCCTTCCCTATGCCCAGAGGTCGGTTCAGCTCTATGTCCTGCCTCTGAGCTCCCAGTGTAGTTGGTCTCCAGCTGTTTCAACACTTGCCACACCTCACAGCGAGTGACTGTTGACTTTCTCCTGTCTCTGTAGTCAGTGAGCAGCTTGAGGTTGGCGACCACATCTTACACGTCTTCGAATCCCAAGTACTCAGTCCAGGGCCCTGTGTTCCACAAATGTTTGCTGAATTGGACCAAAGTGGGTCCTAAAGATCACCAATTCTGTTTTTAACCCTGAACACCTGGCTTCTTCTAATTCCGAATGCAGGGCGGATGTATGTCTCTCTCCTGGTTGTGTGAACAGCGTAGAAAGTAGTGGAAATTTTGTTCTACTTCTTATCTTCTTGTTTCTCGATTTATTTTATGTTTATTACACAAAACTCCGATGAGAATGTAGCAAGATATCATTCCCATTTTTATAGAAGAAAAGGGATAGAGAAAAGGCAAAAAAAGTTCCCAAGGTATTCTGAGTATCCAACCAGGAATGAACGCTCATCTTTCTCAATGTTGGACCCGAGAGTGAGCAAGGACTTTGTAAACACAAAACAAAGAGTAAATGAACGCTGTGGCCAAATCTGTGGCTTTTAGTGGAAGGCGTGGTACATCTGACTTGTTGTGAAAAACTTTCAATGTCTCAGACGATTCTGCTCAGGGAAGCCCTTCACAGGCCAATTATAAGTGCACATGGAGCTTCAACGTCTGTGGTCAGCAGAAACGATGTTAAACATCCACTGGCCAAAACAGGATGCGCACTCTGTGTGTGAGCTTGGAGTGGGGATGCCAAATAACCTCCATGTGCAATAATGTCATTTTTCATGAACTCTTTAAAAGCCCTGGGGGCCAACCAGCCTGTGGCCACCATCCTTCACTTCTAACGCCAGCAGCAAAGCCATCTTTGGCAGGCTCCGCTCTCTCAGCCAAGCCGCCAACGACTCTTCTTTCACACAAAGCTTCCTGGCCTAACCTACATTCTGCTAACCACACAGGCAACGCCCTCATTACTGGCTGCAAGGAGGCCATCAAGAGCATGAGTGGGTAGCTGGGGGAAGAAGACATATGAAACCAATTGCGAAGCGCAGACAATAATTTGTAGAAAGTTGAGCGTGGGTGTGACAGATGGGGTGAGGAAGGGCTTGAAATGAGCCCAGAATGGGTTGTCTTCGTAAGAACAAGTGGGGGAAATGCACGAGAAGATTTTATGAGGGAGAACTTTATATAATGCTCTATTGGTATATTTCTCTCACACGCACACTGGAAATTATAGAAGCCCTCCCATCTCCCTCCATATCCCCACCGCACTTTATATGTACGTTTGCACAGTGTCCATGACGATGGTCATGTATCAGTTATTAACACGTGTTGGTTTTCCCTGTTAGACCTGGTAAGACAGGTGTCATTCATTGAGGCATCTTCTCCAGCGACTGACACATACATGTTCTTTCCTCCAGTAATATTTGTTTAGTTCACTTAATTGTCTCACTGTAATAAAAGTAAAACAAAAAAGAAAAAAATAACAAGAAAACACTGGTGGTACTTATTCTGATGACTCAATGAGTAAAATGCCTGAAATCCAAGAGCTGAAAGGTTACATTCTGACTCTTGAAACTATGAAGAAATGATTTCTTCTTTACTGAAGAAATGATTGCCATTTGATGACCATGCTTTGGATGATAGTTGAGCTTTTTTCTGTAAGTCGGTATAACTGGAACTTCCATGTGGACTTTTTTGTTAATAAATGTTAACCTTTTTTCTGACGTAATGACAGTATAAGGAAAGGAAGACGCAAAGGCAACGAATGAACTGGATTGCTCCGAACTAAGCGATGCTCAGACAGCATGCAAGGCTCAGACCCCATGAAGAAGAGAGGGTCAGCTGTCCTCCAGCTGAGACGCTGGGATTGTTGAAACAACTGGTCCTTGGAGCAGGGAGTGTTGAAACAATATGTTGTTTTAAGAGTCTTCGTTGGGAGACTAATATTTCAACACATTTGAATGACTTCCTTGCTGCTAAATGTTTAAGCTTAAAAAAAATGAAGCTGGGTACGTAATAGGAGCTTCTAAGAGGAAAATCACTCAACCTAGATAATTTCATGGCAGAGAAATCAGGACTTGGTAGTTAGAAGTGTTCCCAGTCAGCCCACCCCATGTTGCCTGTTTCCACTGAGCACTGTTGGAGTTGAAGGGCTTTCTAAATTAACATTTGAAATGAGTGAGAGGTAAATGTGAGGTTCCCAATTTCTCATGAGGAAATTACTGAAGGAACTGATGCTTACGTGACAAAATTTGATTTTCTCATAACCATGTAAAAAGCCATCTACCTAATCCTGCTTATCTTCTCTCTAACAAGGACCACAAAGTACAAACAATCACATTTATTTTATGGGACCCAGGAGTCTGGGAGCCAGGAATGCTTGAAATTTAATTTTAAGGGAATTAGGAAAATGAAGATACACACTTCTAACCAAATCCTACACAAAGTCGTATAATATTTATTTCAATGTAATTTAGTGAACACCTATATGAAAAGAATGTGTGTGTCTTGTCTGCTGAATTTAAGTGCTAATCCAGTTGCATAAGATTAGAGTGGAGGGACTATACTTCTCACTTTTAAAATGAAGTAACCTGGGTTACAAAAGCTACTGGGCCTTTCCCGAATATTTATTAATTCCTTACCTAACAGAAGCCTCATATTTTTATTCTGTTGATTTTAATTTGCTAATTCTTCGTTTCTGATTCATCAGTTAAGTTGAATTATTATTATTATTATTATTATTATTATTATTATTATTAAAGAACATGAAAGCACAGAGATTTCAATAGGTCCCTAGACTTCCACAGCAGCTTGAAGGTCTCCTATGAACATCCCTATGTTGCTAATAAATAGCAAAAGCGGATCCATTGTGTATCCGCTTGTGAGAGAAGACTATAATCAATGCATCCTTAGCTTCTGACATTTGTATATAAAACCAATATCTTGCATAAAATAAATGTAATTGTTTGTTCTTCGTGGTCATGGTTGGAAGTGAAGGTAAGTTGAAGTATTTTTTTTTAATGGTTATTAGAATCTGGGGCCCAGGAATGCCTGAATCTTGCTTTGCAACCATGTACTCCCCTCCCCCCAACTCCCCCCTGGAGGGTTGCCAAGTGATAGACATGAAAGGGTCAGAAGCCGAACAAGCAGGAGAGTATTATATCACCTGACTCGAAGCTGGGTTAAGGCTCCCACCTTAACAAAGGGCTCTGTGAATAGCTGGTTTCGCAAACCTGGCTCGAGCTGTGGTCCAAATTGAGTTAAGTGTTGAAACCTGGCACCTACCAGCCTCAACGCCAAAACCTAAACCTCGGACCTCAGTCCTTCGGGTCAGCTTCGTGAAAGAAGGAAATCAAAAAACGTGGCACCCAAACCGATGGAGCATGTGTGGGTGGAGAGAGCAGCAGAAACCAGCCCTCAGCGGGCTCAGGCAGTCAATCACCCAGAGGAGATGGAAGAGATAGGATGCCTGTCACACGCGTGATTAATGGGCCCAGGCAATGCCCGGGGTCCACCTCAATTAGCAACTTCTGTTTCGGGGAGGAGAGGCAGTGGTGCGGGGACCGAGGGGCGGGCAGCCTCCCATGTGCAGAGCAGAGGTGGAAGGCAATGCACCCAGGCCTGGGCCTGCCCTGATGGGAGCAGCCACAGGGAAAAAAGTTACAACCTTTGTGACCTTCCCTTCATGGCTCACGATCTGAGGATGGACAACGAATGTTTTCTGATCGTGTCATTCCCCTTCCTCTGGAGTCTGTCCCCCCAACCTGAACCACAGCCTCTAGGCAGCACCATGAGAGCCTACTGTTGTGCTCAAGGAAACAAAAGCTCTCTCTCTTCCCAGGCTCCGTTCCTGCTCCAGGGTCTTCCTTGATAAATTGGGAAGTTAAACCCACCCCTGTTGTAGCTATATGTTTGCCATGATTTATTTTACTAAAGATAATAACGATATTAATAAGTTATTAGTGACTTATTATGTACCAGGCACCGTGCTAGCAGGTATTCTAATTCCATTTGTTGTCTTTACTATGCTAAGAGCATAATGACATTATTTTTTAAAATATATTTTTATTGATTTCAAAGAGGAAGGGAGAGGGAGAGAGAGAGAGAGACCAGGAATCGAACCACAACCTCCTGGTTCATAGGTTGATATTCAACCACTGAGCAACACTAGCTGGGTCACAATGACATTCTTAAAATTGTATTAATTTTGTTATTATGGTTATCTTTTATTTAAAAAACAAAAATTAGCAAAAACCTTTTGGGAAGGTGTATGTTGTGTAGCGAGAATACAGCAAGCTATTGCAATCCCATGAAACTTGGGAACTTTTAAGGTAGCAGAAATGTTTTATTCTGAACTCCTTCGATTAAAACTTGGTGCTATACCCACCTGGGGCTGTACAAGATTAAAATAACGGTGATGTGATAATGAAACAAACAGAAGGTCACACTTGAAAATTTAGTATAAGCAGGACTAATGTGCAGCGTTTGCTGTGGGAAAACAGAGCAAGAGACAAATCTTTTATTTTCTCATTTCCTTTTTCCCTACTTTGCTATCTGGGTAACTTTAATACATTAAACAGTAGAATTTGACAGGCTCTGTTGGGAGGAAGGCCAGCCTTCACGATGATGATTGAGAGACCATCACCGCTTTAGACAGAGCTTTTTCTAGTCACTCAATAACTGAGTGAATATAAATTGCTTTCTATATTTGCTTGAACTGTCTAAGCTGAAGTTACCTTACTTACAACATGAACCTAAGCATTTTGAATAGGGTAATTATGAGGATTTTATGAGGAAGTATATGTAAAGTGGTTTTCACAGAGACTGATCAAAGTAAGCATATAATCATGACCTTTATTATAACAAAGATACCATATACTGACTGTTATAATATTAGTTTTGTGAAAATGTCTTCTGTTTATTAAAATTCCCAGTATCTTTTGTAAATTATGGAATCCTTAACTGGGTAAGTTCTCCATCAGTCTTCTTTTTTTTAAAAAATATATTTTTGATTGGTTTTTAGAGAGAGAAAGGGAGAGGGCTAGAGAGATAGAAACATCAATGAGAGAGGAAGTCATCGATTGGCTGCCTCCTGCACAGCCCCCATTGGGGATGGAGCTCACAACCTGGGCTTGTGCTCTGACCAGGAATCAAACCGGAGGCCTGTTGGTTCTGGGGCCAATGCTCAACCACTGAGCCACACCAGCCAGGCTCCATTAGTCTTCTTGAACCCAATAACTCAGGTCCACGGCTGCTAGAATCATAGTCACCTAGGACTCAGTTCCTAGTACAGTGACTAGTAGGTCCCAGTTAGTCCTTGCCAGGGGTATTCCAATAATACACATGATACCCTGTATTTCTCCCAAAGCCCAACTCCATGGTTGCGAGTATGGTATCGACGTCTCCATGAAATCCACTTTGCACTTTACTCCTAAGTCAGAAAACAAAAGCCAAATTCACAGCTCCATTGAGTTCATTGGAAGTAGGTTCCATAAATAACCGAGAGCTCCCCGGACTGAAAAATGAGAAAGTCACTAACGCTGAAGGATGACTGGAGCAGCACAGCGAAATGCCAGCAACTCCCCAGGTTCTGGCACTTCAGCGCCTGTCACATGTAATTCTGTGTTGAGCAGAGAGTTGCTTTACTTCTACACCTTTCCCGGACCTCAACCACTGACCAGTGCTGCAGGGAACTTAATTTTTAATTAAGCAACACACTAGTCAGAGGAGCACGATTTTGAATAATGTAAAAGAAAACAAACCAATCACCCACATAAAATCATCCAATACCCACTCACCGCTTTCTCCAGCTCAGCTCTATATTGTGGCAGTGTTGGCTGAGGAAGATAATTCACTTTTTCCCCCTCAGTTTAAATGGAATTGAATTGGACTTCACAGCGGTCTTCAACTGCATTTGTAATATTTAATTTTTGTAAACAACAACTACTACACATACTAGTATTAAAAAGAACAATTCTGAAACAAATGTTAAACTTTCATCAGTTAGGCTGATTCTATTCTCCATTTCTCGATGTGCTTAAATTATTTCATAAAATGTTTAGTGACAAAGAAGGTTAAGGTAAAAAAAATGACTTGTGTGGCACGGTGGAAACTGGGAGTTATATATTTGAGTTCTGGTTCTGTTTGCTGCTGAATATGTCATTACTCTTGTCAACGCTTAGTTTCTATCTATAAAAATCTATAAAACCATTCAGCTACATCTGTCCCTGTCTCAAAAAAACAACTTTTACAGCTTATAAACAGGGTTCATGTGAGAAAATACCCAGTGCCATACCTAAAACAGTAAATTCTCATTAAATAGTGCTTTAACTGCCCTGGCCAATGATGCTCAGTGGTTAGTGTTGGTCCTTGCACTGAAAGGTCACAGTTTATTCCTGGTTGAACCCGGGTTGCAGTTCACTCCGTGGCCCCTGATCAGGGACTATGTGAGAGGCAACCAATCCATGTGCCCAGCCAGTCAATGTGTCTCTTCCACATGGATGTTTCTCTCTCTTTCCCCTTCCCTCTCCCTCCTTTCCACTCTTTCTGAATAAGCAAAGGAAAAGATATCCTCAGGCGGTGAATTGCCCAGGATCACATAGCCAGGGAGCAGCAACACCTGGGTACAAACCCAGGCACTCTGTCTGCAGAGTCTAGATACCTGTCTACTGTGAAATGCTGCCCCTGCGAACGAAAAGGTATGGTCCTAACAACCATTATCAATAATTTTATGCCTGCATAGAAGCTGAAGGGTTAGGAAGCCTTTAGGCCCACGATCCCATTATTTGTTATTTCATAAGAAAGATACTTCAGAAAACAGCAATGTTTTCCACAGGTGAGAAGACAGCTGCCCAAGGCGGACTATGTGTCTTCCCACAGTCAGGGGTGGGTCTTTTTGACTTAAATCTTTTTGTCTTTTTGACTTCAGATCCTGTGACCTTTCCACAATGTATCAGTTGATTCAACCATAAAGCAAGACAAGAGTGATCACATCCTTAATATCACTTTTCTTAAATAATGCATCCAAATATTTCCCTCACCAAGCGGAGTCCAATGCTATGTCTTGGTAGCACAGTGCGATGAGCTTAGAGTGGAGTTCCCACACGTTCATACACACTTTTGGGTGTGTAGGTGTGCAGGAGTGATGGGAGTACACGGCAGAGGGGAGAAAGAAAAAGAAAAAGAATACTTTCCTAAAAATAACACGTGAGGAGAAGCAGAACCCATCATACGCACTGTTGACTGTCAATGAACCATTAGAGAATTTTGATTCAGTTAACCAAGAGGTTTCTCTTCTCTTTGTTTTTGGTCATGCATGCCTGCGTGAGTGCATGTGTGTGTGTGCGCGCGCGCGCGTGCGTGCGTGTATGTGTGTGTGTGTGGCATGGAACGCAGAGCAGGAAAACAATAGTTACAAAAAGAATTATGGGATCTTACACAATGAAAGTGGAAAGAAAATGAGAATCACTTTCATGGGAAGAATATGATTGTAGAAAAAGCACATAAATGAACTGAAATAAGGATAACATCCTTTAAAGAGGAGACGAGTAAAATTTACTTTTAAAAATATGCTATTCGCGTCAAGTTAATAAGACATTTCTACTTACTCTATGGATATTTGAAGGGGTTTTGTGATGGTGAGGTTAAGAGTTGTACCTGAGTTAAATATATTTTAAAGTGACTACCACATTAGATTATGTGAAAATTTTCTAAAAATTGTGAACTGCTGTTGTGGTGTTAGATGTTATTACATCCGCTAGTGTTGTTGCTACATGATGGTGGATGGTATTTCCTGTGGGGCCCCTGACCACTCCGATTTGCTCAGCGGCATCGTGTTTGGGGCCCTAGTTCCCTTTTGTAGACAATTCTGCTCATCCACCCTCCGGAGACAGTAGAATCCACATCACCTCCTCACACCAACTACACATCGTATCATGAAGCAGATAGGAAGCTGGATCTCTTTCACTGTCATCAATGTGGACTATGAACAAATGATCATTGATTAGGCAAGAGAGACTTAAGTTCACTATAACAAAAAAATAAATCCCAGCTGTTTACTCATGGAAACAGGTTACGGAGGGAAACATAGCCATGGCTTTCCTACAGATGGTCAGAAATCGTTTCCCGTTTGCCTTCAGATGTTTAAAAGGCAAGCTCTTGGAGTGGGGTGGGGATTGCTGAAGGGAGTGATTTCCAGGGACCTGTTCAAACCCCCAGACTGTATTATTGCAAGTTGTCATCTGTTCATTCAGCCAAGATGTGCTATTAATCTATAGGCTCCCAGTTGTGCTTCCGGTCCCTGGGTCCTCAGTAGCCTTACACAGTTTAGGACATGGTTCCAATTCCTGGGAGTGAAAGCATTAAAAAAAATCTCAACTATTTCAGTAATAAAGAATTAAAGGTTGGATTTTTCTGTTTTGAATTGCTATTTTTCTTTTTCTTTTTTTAACCCAAACCATTCTTTGTCCAGGCTGAAGCAAATGCATTGGCTTTATTCACCCCAAATATAGGAGTTGATGTTTCCTTCCTTATACAACTTCCTACTCAAATCCCCTATCCACCCAAAGCCTGTGAAGGGGTTCTCTGCTTCTTATCCTTTCAACCAGTCCCAAAAAGTTGTTTCCCCTTTCATTAAAAGGTATAAAAACGTCAGTGCCACTGAAAACACAATATCTTTATTCTCATCGTCTAGGAGACAGGATGTGGCGAGGGTGTTAAGTGTCAACCACGTCAGATTTCACTTCCTGCTTTATAATCAATCCAATATGCATCTACCGGGCCCCTGCTACGTCCCAGCCTTGCCAAAGAGATCGTGCTGCTCAGCTGACCTGGGCTGCTCTCGCTTCAACTACCCAGGGAAAAGCTAACAATACCTGGCGATATCCCTCTCCTTCATCCACCTCCTGGCCCTTCTTCCATCGACAGGGTTATAAAAATGGAAGGAAATGTGTTTCGACTGATTCACGTAGCTTGGGAGCTGCTTGCTGAATGATTTCATAGTCTAGCTAATTAGTTGTGAAGAAACATGATGCCATTCTTAACATATCTGGTTTTAGTTGGGATGGAAAGGCTCAAAGGAATGCCTCGGGAGAGCCAGAAGGGAGTGGAGGGAGAGAGAGCTTTCTGGGGGCTTAGAGTGATGATGGGGGCTGAGGGTGATTAGATGGACTGTTTAAGATGCCAGTGTTGGAGTTGGATGCCCCAGCGTTTTTCGTTGTAGTTTGTGTGCCAGAGTGGAAAGTGACCCTGAGGAATACCATGTTAGTGCAGGTGGGGGGCTAGTTGGGAGGGAATGAAGAACTTTTTTTTTGACTCCTTGATTTCCCCTGGTGGAGGGTCTAAATGATGACTCTAGCAACCAAGAACCAGAGCTCGTGGGTTCAAGTTGAGGGACCATTATCACATTGGTGGGTGGTCTTGAGGCAAAATATAGCAGTGATTAAGAGGTTGGGCTCTGGGATCAGGCTGACGAAGGCTTGAGTTCTGTGGTCTTGTGAAAACAAACCCAATACTTTGTCTCTCTTCCCTTAACCATATAATGCAGGTAATAATTGTATCTAAATAAGATAATGTGTGAACGATGCTAAGCATAATGTTCAACACATGCAGACGGCTCAAAATTAGAAAAAGGAGGACAATAGGAACTAAAATAGACAGGTGTCTGAAAGAGCTCCTCAATGTAACAAATGTTTATGGAACACCGAGTATGAATTAATACGTGCCCATGCTATTTTGAGAAAGAGAAGGACATCCTGGGCAAAGCTCTTGTGCTGGCTACCTATATTCTCACTAGAGGCCCAGTGCACAGATTTGTGCACGGGTGGGGTCCCTCAGCCTGCCCTGCGGATATCCCCTGAGGGGTCCCGGATTGCAAGAGGGCATAGGCCAGGCCAAGGGACCCAACCAATGCACAATGGGGGTGGGGAGGGACCGAGGGAGGGCTCCAGGGTGTGTCCAGCCCATCTTGCCCAGTCCCGATCAGCTGGACCCCAGCAGCAGGCTAACTTACCGGTCAGAGCATCTGACCCCCAGTGGTCAGTGTGCATCATAGCGACTGGTTGGATGGTCGAATGAACAGTGGGACACTTAGCATATTAGACTTTTATTATATAGGATTTGAATGTCAAAATGCAATTAAAATATTTAGCTATTTAAATAGATGTAATGGAAACCTAGGAATCCAGGAAAGGGAGTAATCATCATGAATCAGAATAAAGCATCTCATGAAGTATTAGAAATACTTAGAGAAAATAAGAAGCTATTTTGTGGTATTTCATGAAATTATTAGAAACAGCAGTTACGGAGGAAAAGAGAAGATGACTCAGAAGATATGGACTCAACTCCAGTGGCTTTGTCACCTCACGTGTGATCCCGGGAAGCCAACTCACCTCTCTTCAACTGAGTTTCCACAGCTGCAAAATCAATAGAAGATATCGCTCATGGATTTGTGAGCACAGCACAAAATAACATTTTATGAGGGTAGATAAAAGAATTGAATCATGAAATTACAAAATCTAAATAACAAGCCTAAGCCATAAAGGGATGGGGCACTTTTTTGAGAGGAGCAATTGTAATACAGATGTAATCTCAGATTCCACGTGGCTGGGTGGCACCGGTTAGTTGTGCTTTAGACCCTCTTGGTTGTTTGTCCCAAAGCCCTCTCCTTAGAGGTTTAACTCTACCCTGTGCCTGAGCCAGTTATCAACAGCGCCAGGAACGCTCTCCAACAATCAGAAGGTGGTATGTGTCAGGTTAACAGATGAAAAGAAAGTCCCTGTGGCATTTAAGAAAACAGCAGCTGCCCGGTTCCCTTCCCACAACCATTCCTGCCGTTTAAAGAGGAGAATATCAGCTGACCCAGCACGGGTTAGTGCAGTGCTTCTCAACCTTCTGGCCCTTTAAATACAGTTCCTCATGTTGTGACCCAACCATAAAATTATTTTCGTTGCTTCTTCATCACTGTCATGTTGCTACTGTTATGAATCGTCATGTAAATATCTGATATGCAGGATGGTCTTAGGCGACCCCTGTGAAAGGGTCATTCGATCACCAAAGGGGTCGCAACCCACAGGTTGAGAACCGATGGGTTAGTGGAAAGAATATTCTTCAGGGTCCCAGTCCTAGTTCTGCTAATGTCAGCCTTTTCAAATGTGTTACTGAGCTTTCCTAGACCTCAGCTTTCCATTAATGAAAGGAGATGGTCTGACTTTCTAATTTCAGGTCTTTTATGGTTTAAACAGTGTTTCCTTGGCATTTTGCTTCCCTTTGACATTTTGCAAGTTATTTAGTGTGCTGTTTGAAAAATTCTATCAAAGGTTCGTTTTAAGATTTCAGGCATTTTCAACTTATTGTTGGTTTCAATTTGTAAAAATATTAAAATAAATAAATTGAACACATTCACCTTTCCCTCCACACCTTTTCAATTTCAGTTACTATAACCCCTTATTTTAAATGATTCTTTTTAATTATTTATAGGGTACACTTGATTTCAAAACTTTGGTTGACATTTAAACTTCATTATTGTACCCATATTAACAATAATTACTCTTACTATAATAGCACAACCTTCTTGTTGAGTAGGCCCAATTGAAATCCAAGCAGGTGTGTGTATGCAAATCCGCAAGATAACATCTACAAAAAACTCACAAATGCAAAGGGTCAAGAATAATAAAAAAATAAAGCTGGGAGAATTACAGTAAAATATGAAGGCTCATTATGTAGCCATTATAATTAATATGGTGTAGTATTAGGACTCAGATGAGTTGAACAGAATAGAAAACATAGAAATAGACGTACACATAATTAGCATCTAATGTATCACAAATATGATACTTCAAGAGGGGAGAAATAATGATTTTTCTAATGAATGGTGATGGGTCAATTAGTCAGCTTAATGAACAAATATGTACCATGATCTCCCATCATACACAAAAATCAACCCAGATAGGTAGCAGGTCTAAATATGAGGCGTAAGAATAAAAGTTTAGAAGAAAAAATAGAAGAACATTATACAATTAAATAGGTCCCCCAAATACTAACTAGAAATAAAAATACATTGATAATTTTTCCTAAAACTAATTTAACTTTGGTTTATCAAAACCACCACTATGAGATGAAAATGTCAAAGCACATAATACAATAATGTGCCTATACAATAAAGGACTAATATTAAAAATGTATAAAGAATTCTTGCCGTAACCAGTTTGGCTCAGTGGATAGAGCGTCAGCCTGTGGACTGAAAGGTCCCAGGTTTGATTCCGGTCAAGGGCATGTACCTTGGTTGAGGGCACATCCCAGTAGAAGGTGTGCAGGAGGCAGCTGATCGATGTTTCTCTCTCATCGATGTTTCTAACTATCTTTCTCCCTTCCTCTCTGTAAAATATCAATAAAATATACTTAAAAAAAGGATTCTGACAAGTCAGTGCAGGATAGATATGAATAGGCATTTAGTAAGTGAGAATATTCAAATGTCCCGTAAGTACATGAAAAGGTGCTCAGCTTAGTCACCTGGGAAATGGAGATAAAAACAGTGATGAGATTTCACTATATACCCATGAGAATAGCTAAAATAGACAAAAGATGGAATATATCAAGTGTTGACAGGACAAGGACAACTGATAAAATTCATGTACACTGCCACTGGAGTATAAACTGATAGAACCAATTACATTTGGAGATCTGCTTAATAGTATCTACTTAGGTTAAATATATGCATCCCAGGAATTCCACTCCTTGTACATGCCCAACAAAAATGCCTATGGTTGTTTACCAAAAACATGTACTAGCATGTGCATAGCAACACTGTGTAGTGGTTTCAATCAAGAAACCACCGCTTGCTTACCAACAGTGGGATTTAGAAATAAATTGTGGTACCTTCCTACAATAGGTTACATAAACCAGTTAGCATAAATGATCAACTACACAGAGCTATATAAGTGGATATTACAAAGATAAAGTGGGGTGGAAAGAAGTCCGACACAAAAGAATATACACTGCATAATACCGTGTGCATAGTTCAAAACCAGGCAGAACTCCTTTAAGTTGCCAGGAAGCGGGACCTTGGTCATCTTCTGTGAGTGACAGTGTGACTGAGGTGGGGGCTTCTGGGAATACTCTCCTTCATGCTCTGGTTCTTGACATGAATGCCATTGCATGTGTCCGTGTGCTCAGTTTATGAAATGTATTGAGCTGGGAATGCATGGTGTTAGCACTTTTCTATAAGTACTAGAGGCCCGATGCACGAAATTCGTGTAAGAGTAGGCCTTCCTTCCCCAGGCTGATGGCACCAGCTTCCCTCTGGCACCCGGGACCTGGGCTTCCCTCGCAGCCCCGGCTTCATCCAGAAGGTCCTGTGGAAAGACATCCAGTCTAATTAGCATATTGCGCTTTTATTATTATAGATACTACATTTTAATGCCATTTCCAAAAATTAAAAAAAAAATCCAAGTCAGAGCTCTGCTAAAAGTTTCAGGATGCGACCACCCACAAAATGCCTTTTCATACCTATGAAGTTAGCCACTGCAATGCTATTGCCAAAAAATAAAAAATAAAAAACCTTCACAGTATTGCCTACCTTCAGTGACATCTGAAACAACAGCAAGTGTGGCCGCCTTCCTCCCACTTTCCAAATATTGCACCATTTCTCCTAATATGTGGGCAATGATTTACACCCTGGAAAATACAGCACGCGGCCCCAGCCTCTGAGGTAATAAAAAGCATACAAGGAGAGGGTCGGAATGGATGCTGAATGCCAATCCCTCCCATCCATCACAAAGAGCGAGGTTCTTGTGCAACGACACATGGACATATTTCTGGAGAAGTTAAAAATATCCGTCTGGAGCTCAGCATAGAGGTGATGTCTGGACCTGGACCTGGGGCCATCAGCTGGTGGTAGAGAGATGGAAATATCACACCTGATTATCTCAGCAAAGAACAGCAGGAGGTGGGAGGAGAGTGGTCCAGAATAAAATCTCCGACAACCCCAACATTTCAAAGGAGTAAAGGAAATGAGCCAGCAAAGCAGAGTGCAGGAGAGAGCATTCGGAGACATAAGAGAACAATCCAGGAAAGAAAGAGCTGAAGAATCAAAAAAACAAAAAACATGTTAATACATTCAAATATGGAAGGAAATCCTCTGAAATTTGCTAGTGGCCAAATAAAATATTAAGTTTGGAAGACACCTTCTAAATAGTTACCTCTAGTCTCAACTATAGAGATGAGGAAACTTAAGTCCCAGGAGAGTTAGGTTCTTGTGAGTGAAAGCATGATAGGTTGGAAGGAGTTGCAGGATTCTGAAATCTATTGATGAGGTGAGTGGAATAGGACCAATTATTTCATCTCTCTGAGCATCTGTTTATTGAATTATAAAAAAAAACACCCAGTTGGGCAGAAGGATTAAATCAGACAGTTTTATCATGCACCTAGCACAGACCTGTCATACTGTGCCCTTAAAGGTGTTTTAAAATAATTTATTTTTATCCTTACCCAAGGATATGTTTATTGATTTTTATTTTTTAAAATACATTTTTATTGATTTCGGAGAGGAAGAGAGAGGGAGAGAGAGATTGAAAAATCAATGATGAGAGCATCATTGATCAGCTGCCTCCTCCACACCCGCTACTGGGGATACAGTCCACAACCTGGGCATGTGCCCTGACAGGAATCAGACAGTTCATAGGTCAACACTCAACCACTGAGCCATGCCAGCCAAGCTGTTATTCATTTTTTGAGAGAGGAAGGGGGGGGGCGGGGAGAGAAACTCACCCAGGGCAAAGGTTTGTTTATTAATGCCTTCTTTTTTAAGAACAAAAAATCTTTATTGTTGAAAGTATTAAATATGTTCCCCCCTTTTCCCCCATTGACCCCCTCTAGCTGTCCCCATCCCCTGCCCCAGGCCTTTCTTTATAAGTTCCTTGAGGGCAGGGACCACATCTCATTTCCTGTTGCATCCCCAACACAGACCTGTTGGAAGTGGCATGCAGCCTTGGGGACCTGATGAGATTTCTCCCTTCTGATGCACACACTCCATAGAGGCTACCACTTGGGGCATCATTTCCTCCTGCAAGTCCCCCTGACCTCACCTGGATGCACATGTCAGGGAGGGGCGGGGATAAACAGGTGACGTGAGGGGAGCCCAGGATCCTGCTTCTTGGTGTTGGTTCTGTTCAGGAAGAAACGATGGTTCTCAGGCGTGGACACAAGAGTAAGCACTAGAGCCCAGTGAGAGCCCATAGGTGGTGAGTGTTCGCATCACTTTTACCACTTTTGCTGTTTCCAAGGGGAAGAAATCATCACTGGGGAGGTCACTTCTAGTGACTTCAGCCTCCCATTTCCAGTGAGGGTGCAGGAGATGCTTAGCACACAGTGAAGAGAGGTGGGGGGGAGGGCAGCTGGGAAGGGTGCTCCACCCCCCACTTCCTTACTTCCAGCCTGTTTGTCATTGGTCCCTGGTCAAGCAGTTTTCTCAGTCTGAGCGCTATTGAAATTTTCGGCTGACAATTTGATGTTGTGGGAGGTTTTCCCATGCATTTGGAGGATGTTTAGCCCATCCTGGCCTCTATTCAATAACTATCAGTAGCAAAACCCCTCAACTCTATGACAACCAAAAATATCTCCAGATATTGCCAAGTGTCCCCTGGGGAGTACATTAGCCCAGTGGAAAACTAATGGCCTGAGGGGTTCAAATGCATCTTACAGAGTCTACAGATGACCCGCAGTCCGGACAAAAAGCTGCAGGATGCTAAACCAGTTCTGGTCCCTTCCCATCATTCCTGCTGGGAGGTCACCCAGAGCCCAGGCACATTCCTGCCAAAGCACCCACTCCCCTCTCCTTCTTCCTCCCCCAAACCCACACCCAGAGGTTCTCCTATGCCTGACTTCGGAGTCCTCAGTCTAGTTGGAGAAGATTCCAGAAGGAAACAAACAGAGAGGGGAGAAATGAACAAGAATCAAAGTATGCAAAGTAAGCAGAGTCTGGGGGTGGAGCTTTCTCCTTCCTTCCTTCCTTCCTTCCTTCCTTCCTTCCTTCCTTCCTTCCTTCCTTCCTTCCTTCCTTCCTTCCTTCCTTCCTTCCTCTCTCTCTCTCTCTCTCTCTCTCTCTCTCTCTCTCTCTCTCTCTCTCTCTCTCTCTCTCTTTCCTTTTTTCTTTCTACAGCTCCTGGGCTTTCTCAAGTCAGCCTGCGCATGAATCTGGTTCTCATTTGCACGCCCCCTCAGTCGTGAGCTTCGCTTCTTCTCATAGATAATTTGACCTGATTGCTTTCTGAAAAGGCAGACAGAGCCGAGTAGCCCTGCACTCATTTACTTGTCACTCCCAGCAGGGCCTTAATTTGGTCTGTGCTGCACCTCCCCCTCCCAGGAAGGACTGTGAGATGGGGATCAAACTCTCTAGGGAAGGGCTTGGAGGAGATGGGCAGGTCTTTCTGACCAGTGAGGCAAGCTGGGCCTCGCATGTAGAAGGGCTGACACCATTTGATAGAAAAGGAACCGAGGTTTAACAAAAGGCTGAAGCAGCAAATTCCTCACCAGGATTGATTTGCACGCCCCCCGCCCCCCCCCCCCCCGCCCCCCCCGCTTAATATCAACACTAGCTAGGATATACCATCAAACTCGGAGCTTTAGACATCAAGTGTTTTGAGCATAAGAACTTGGGGTTGTACTTTATCCTTTAAACATTCAGCATTTGACAAATATTTGTTAATTCATTGTTATATGGGGTGGAATCTATTCTGAGACTGAAGTGTGAGCGGTGTCCCATTCCCCCAAAATATTATCATACCAATTCTTTATACTGTAGTAAAATATCACAGGACCAGATACTTTAAAAATAAATGGTCCGTGGTAATTTAACTAATTGTGTTTATTTCAATTCTGCTTTTTCCTAAGAGACTCATCTCCAGATTCTATATTTCTGTGGAGCTTTCCGAAGACCCCAGTGGTCAGTTAATTCTCTCTACTGTAGTTGCTGGTAAATCTGTTTCTAAACTAATGGGTGAAAACAGCAGACATGTTTTTCTTTTTTTTTTAGCCAGTAGTTTGGTTTATGTTTATTTCATGTTAATGCCTATGGTCAAGGCCAGCCCTCTCCAGATCTTCACATGTCCTGACATCTCCAAATCTTATGTCTAGTGCAAGCATGTCAAACTCAAAGGCTAACACGGGCCAAATAAATGAGGCATGCGGCCTGCGAGCCTTGTGTTTGACATGCTTGGTCCAGTGCCTTGCATACTTAGGCTCTCTGCCTCGTTCCTGTTTGAAATATCCTGGTTTATCCCAAATGCAAGATACTTTGGAAATGTAAATCCATATTAAATTGCCAATTCTGTTGTTAAAAATGGTCAATGATCAGCAATTTTATATTGTTCAATACACTGCTCAGTCCTGCTTTGATATTAAGAAGGGGCTCAATTCAAGATTCACAGTAGGTGCTTATAGTTAGTATTTGACTACGGCTTCAAAATCTTTTGGTTTTAAAAAGGTTTCAGGCCCAGAAAAGCAGCAAAACCAGACAAGGAATGCCAAGGCCAAGGCTGACTCAGGACAAGCTGCATTGGATAATGACCCCCCCCCCCGACCTGACGCTGACCAATCAATCAGTGGAAACCCCCACCCTGAAAGGACACACCTGGGAAGCTGATGAATCCTATATAATAAAAGCCTAATGTGCAAATCAACTGAACGGCAAAATGACCCATAGGCAGGGGGTGGGGCCGGCAAATGGGTGGCATCAGGCCAGCTAAGGTGGGTGCCAGTGGGCAGAGGGAGGGGACGGCGATGGGGGGTGGGGGTAGCGGCGACTGGCAGTGGCAGAGGAGCAATGGGAGGCAGGGCCAGCTGCTCATATTCTAATAAGATCTTCCCTTGGGAACTCCCCGAAAATCTCCACCCTTAAAACCCTTAAGACAGAGGACCCATCATGCTCTACCCCCAGTAGCACACCCACACCTTTACCCTTCCCTCTCCATCGGTCAATCACCTTGACCTTCATCACTTCTAAGCTCCCAAGGCCCTTCCTTTACCTCTGTAACTTGTTTCCTAAGCCCATTTTTTTCTACAGATTACTTCTTCTAACTCTATGATTTCTCAAATAAAAGTTCTCTTATGGTTTGGATCCTGGCTCTGTATTCTATCCTAGCCAGAACTCAAGTGCCGAGGTTGCTGAACCCAGGTCTAGTCTGACCCCACTCGTCTAATACTTCTGCCATTCCTGCTGCCTCTGACATTACCACCATCATCAATATGAGTACGAATGGCTAATTATGAAATAAGATGACAAATACAAACACATAATCAAAACAAAAATCTGTCTCCTAAAAAACTCCGAAAAGACAAACCAGTCATAGTAATGAATATTCCCAAATATCGTCTTTTTCCATAAGGATGTATATATGTGATACATGAGTGTGTATTTGTGTGTTTGTGCATTTAACCATGACAGGCTTGTGTGTGTTTTGTGTAGAGGGTGTGTGTATGGGAGTGGTTTCTTGCATTCAAATTGTAGTTTTACATGTTGCCTCAATTCAACAACTGAAAAGAACCAGTGACGTCTGGTGTCACAGGGAGATAAATCTCATGGTTGAGAAATAACCGGCCTTTGTCACATGCTGTTGGACCCAGGTTGTGAAAATGAAGTACAAGAGTGTTGCTTTCTTGTTTCTTCTGGCAAATGGAAGTGCCAAAGCTCAGAACTGCTGAAAGCAACAACCCAATTAATCAGGTTCTGTGCTTCAAATTAGCCATTGAGCCTGCCCGTGATTGTGAAATTTTCAAGTGACCCCTTTGTCCTCAGTAATGCCAAAGTGAAATTCTTGTGGGATCACTTGCTTCTTGGCACCTTGTATCTGACCAGCAAGAACGCAGGACAAAAAGTTCTTTCAAAAAAAGAGGCCAAGCTGTGCATTTATTTCCTCTGAGAGAAAACGTAAAAGATGCAATTTTATAGAAACACCGCCGGTTTATCACACTATTCTCTATGCCTCTGGCAGGTCTTTCTCTACAAGCAACTGAATCCAAGTAGACTTAGGAGTGTTGACCCCATCCTTGCTATGGCAGCAGAAAGGGGAAGCTACAATACTCCTAGACTCAGAGTGGACAGTGCTGAGAAGTCCTAGAATCCTATTCAAATTGCCTTCCCACCCACTCTCCCAAATTTTTTATCAGCTAATAAAATGGAGAAGAAAGAGGTAAAATGACAAGTCTAAGATCACACTGGCAGATACAGTCAGAATGAGAACCCTGATCGCTTACCTCCCATCTCAAGGCCCCTGTATCTTCACAGAGCCCCCAGCAGCAGAGACCTGCGAATTCTCCACCTCCATTTGCTGTTTCATCAACATCGAGGTAGATACTGCCTTACAAAGTTCACGTGGCACTTTGAAGCACTTTGTCTCCATGATTCCTGACTGTACTGCTGTGAAAGAGGCTGGGTGTGTATCACTGACATTTTATGCACGAGGAAAGCGAGGCTCAGAAATGTGAAGGCCTTTGGTTTAAGGTCCCAAGGAGCTGAGCCTCCAACCCTGGTCCAATTCTCTTCTTTGCTAGAATGAGATGAGATTATTTCAAAAGATACCTGATGGAAAACAGAGGTGTTAAATAATGTATCTGAAATGAAAGAGCCATCTCATCTGAAATAACTTTACCTGGGAACATCAGTGATGGATAATCAAGTCTCTTTCCTGCCATTTAAAGAAAATGTCAGCATTGATCACCTGCAACTTAAACATCAGAGAAGGCAAGATATGCCTGGTCTGCCCATGACTTCTCCAGTGAACACTTTTTGTCACTTATTATGTACTTGAGAACTTCTCTATATACTTCATATATATTTAAAATGTATCTCACTTGAACTCTATGAATTAAACACACTAATACAATTTTTCAGATGAGCAATTCAGGCTTTGAGAGAACAGTGAGTCACATTGCTATGAGTCCAGGGAAAGCATGATGCATGTGATTTGGGGCCTGACAGATATTTGTGGCGTGACACAGGCCCTGCCTGGGTGCAAGGCAAATAGAACCAACAGACTCAGCATTAAAACCCAATCTATCCTAGAGCCCATATCCTTTCTTCTACCACCTAGTGCCTCCGCCAGTAAAGGTTCCTCCTGAGCGAAAGCTTCCTCTTCTCTGAATAGAAATAATAGCACCCATTTTCCAACCCTTTGAACATCTCTACAGATAATACATACGCATTCAATAATAGTTAGGACCCTCTTGAAAACATATTGCCTTGTTACTGCTACAATCTTGACCTCACTCATTATAACCTCCCTGTAATCTTTGCATAATTTGCCTTATTTCCCACGTGAGTACTCACTTGTGTGTTAGAGTAAGTAGAAGTAAAAAACAGCACAACCCCCCTGTAGTATAGTGAACAGGATTGGTCCAGCCCAATTTACAGAGTAATTTCTCTAAGACACATTTTCTTTAAAACCAAGGAGGAACCTCCATGGTGAAGTCTTTCAGCTCCAAAAAGCAGCCTCTAATCCCAGCAAGATAACCTGGGAGCAGTTAGCCTCCCATAGACCAAGGATCTGATTTCCTTTCTATACTCCCTGCAATGGGCACAAGCAGCACTGGCCTGGGTCAGCTCTCTGACTAGCCTGTTTCACCACCCTCTTCCTCTAACTCTCTCCAGGGTCGTAACCCCTGTGTCCTGTCCCACACAGCTGATCCTCTCAATAAGATCTGAGAGTAGGATCTAAGCCTGCCGGAGTCCCCTGGGTAGCTGTACCACGGCTGCCTCTTGACTTACCTGTGCAGGATGTCCGAATGCTCCATCCTACGTCTCTGGAGACATGAGCAAAGCATCATGCCACAGGAGAGTGGGGGAGATTTTCCCAAAGTGTGGCCTGTGGAATACCAGCTCCTTCTGTGGCTGCCTAGCAGGTCAGTCTTTGAGAAACTCTGCAAGCTCCACTTCCTGTCTCAGAGGTTAGTAATGCATGCAGCATATTAAATACCACGAGAAATTCTGCACTAAAGAAACCTGTTTGGTTTTCTTCAACCCAGCCAATCCTTAATGTAATTGCATGGAACTGTGTTTTCCAGTGAATGCTAACTCTTCAAGCACTAGTCGTTCATGGGACATGCTTTCCAAAAATGCAAGGTGAGGGAATTCTTTGTGTGTGTGTTTTTTTCCAAAGAGTTTTTCTTTCCTCAAGTGTCAAGTCCACTGGCTAAATTGAAGATAGGCTCAGAGGCAATCAAACCCCAGGTTTTCACTTCACTCTGAGCCCTCAACCAAAGTTCCCACAGCCTCACATCTTTGCTGGTGCTACCCCCAATGCTCTTACTAGGATATCATTCAGGTCTTGGATCAAATGTTTAAATCCAGAGCGAGGCTTTGTTTGATATCCCTGGCTTAAGTCCCATTATTATAAATAAAATTGCTGGAATAATATAATAATATACATTGAAAGGATAACAGATATTACCTTGGATTTCAAGATTAAGTGGGATTTATATGGTCTCATTTATTCTTTTCAAGATTCTCTGTAATTAGTTTTAAAATAGAAAAAAAAAATTATTTTTTGGATTAAAAAAAAAAAAAGGAAAGGAAGGCCCCAGAACACAGTTGCTGATCTGTTTGAAGTATACTGTAATGTTTAACTTCTCCAGTTTCTCCATAGATCTTGCTTGTCCTCTTTCAAAACCAATCCCTAAAGTTTATGAGTTTCATTTTTTAAAAAATGTATTTGCTTTTCATTCCGTACAGAAAAATCTGCAGATGTTTTAACTTGACACACTCATGCCATCTGGTGTTCTAAAGCTTCACCCAAATGGTGTCTCCCAACCACGGGATCATTGTCCTAAGATTAAGCCTGCATTGTTCTCAACATAAATCTCGCCTCAGCTGAAGGCAAGGCCTGGTTTCTGCCTACGTCTCATGCATTGTAGGATATGTCTGATCTTCATCTGTTAAAAATATAGCTGTGTAATTTTACTTCAGGCAAATGCTTAAGTTTGATTTATTTCAACCTATTTACTTAAGTGTATTATCCTTCTATCAGATACTGTATAGAAATAGAATGTTCCAGATCATTCACTGAATAATCAAGTACCTATTTGACTCTGATAGTAAGATGTTCAGAAGTTCAAGATATGTAAATGTAAGGCCCCCTAATTCCATCTCTATTACATCTTCAGGGTTTCTATAATGCTTATAGATATCTAAGATGGGAAATTCAATCAAATTCAACCTTCTTTTTTTCTAAATATATATTTTTTATTTCAGAGAGGAAGAGCGGGGCAAGAGAGAGAGAGAGAGAATGAGAGAATCATTGATCAGCTGCCTCCCACATGCTCCCAACTGGAAATCGAGCCCGCAACCCCAGCATGTGCCCTTGACTAGAATTGAGCCTGGGACCCTTCAGTCCACAGGCTAACGTTTTATGTTTTATCCACTGAGCCAAACCAGCTAGGGCTCAGTCCTCTTTTCATGACTGTTTTGCAGCAGCAGAACAGACTGCTGAGCAGAAAGTGGCCCTGATAACTTTGACAATGTCCTGTATCCTCCACAAGGCACTCGCTGCCTCACTGCCATTACTACGTTACTGCAGAACTGGGACTTCAGGAATGAACTGTGCCCTCCCCACTTAATGAAGGTGGTTTAGCTCAATGGTGAATCTTTAGACCTAGAACTCCCCCAATTTCCATGCTTTCAGTAAAGAGAACTCTCAGAAATGGCCAGGGTCCTTCTGCATGAGCTCTGGAAAAACCACTGCCCCTCCTCACCCCAAATTAGAGAGACAGGCATACACAGATAATGACAGCTTCCCATAGCAGCAGCCCAGGAACAGACAGCCAAGTCTGGAGTCAGTAGATGGTAGGAGAACTTAAACTGTAATTAATGAATTCCTGGAGGCTCCACATGGACAAGCTCAAGCATTAACAACTCCAGGGGGCACTAGTCATCCGGAACTCCCACAGTTTCCTGAGTGTTGTCTCCAGGAGTCTCACCAGGTCATTAGGTTGAAGTTCAGAAAAGAATCCCCTCCTGCTTCCTTCAGGGGGAAGGGGAAGGAACCCTTTTGAAATATGCCCAGAGCGCTCTGGTCTCTTTAACAAAAACCCGACTTCAAGGAAAATTCTTTCATCTGAGAGTAACGACTTTAGGTTTCACAAGAGCCTAACCAACCTAAGATGAAGGAAATACCTAACTCTAGGCTTGTCTAGTTTTCACGTGGAGAACGGAAATGCCCACCTTCATTCTCCTCCATGTTTCCTCTGTCACTGAAGGGGGAGGGGCACCGAGAAGGTCACAATAGGGTCACTGGCTTACTAAAAGATGGAGACCTATCATAGGACTGTAGAAAACTCCCCTTCCCCATAATTACTATCACATCGATAGGATTCCTGCATAGTAACAGGTACTATAACTGAAAGAAGTACAAGCCTCAGAATATATTGAAGAAAAGTTTCTAAGGAAATCCAAAGAAAACAGAGAAGACCAAAGTGATGACAGCACAGGAAATTTTAATCACTGATACCTATACTTACAGTAAGCACAGCTACAAAAACATGAAACCTCATAATATAGATCTATTTGCCTGAGTTCCTTTTGCTCAATATATGGAGGATATTTTGGAATTATTATATATAGATAGGGAATTAAAATAACTATGATTAATAAGGCAAGGACTCTAAAGAAAAAAATGAGCAGCATGCAACAGATGAGTAATGTAAGAAGACAGACAGACACTCTACGAAAATATCATAAGGAAATGCTAGAAATCAACTATACTGTGACAAAAATGAGCACTGCCTTGGATAAGCTCATAAGTCAACTAGATATGGCTTAGGAAAGAATTTGTGACCTTGAAAATTTGTCAATAGAAACTCCCCAAACTGAAAATTTAAAAGAAAACCCTAGAAGACAATAGCCAAGAACTATGCAATAATCGAAAAAAATGTAACAAGTATAATGACAATACCAGAAGGAGAAAAAAGATGATCAAGAATAAATATTTGATGTTATAATGGCTGGGAATTTTCCAAATTAATTATAAACACCAAACCCCAGATGCAGGAAACACAGAGAACACCAAGCTGGATAAATCACAAAGAAGTATACCTAAGCCCATTCAATGGCAGGAACTGAAAACAAAGAGCAATCTTCAAAGAAGCCAGAGATGGTGTGGGGGTACTTTCCCTACAAAGGGAGAAGGATAAACATTGTAGTGGACTCCTTGTCAGAAACCAGGCGGGCAAGAAGAGCATGGAGTAATACTTTAAAGGAGTTTAAAAAGAAATATCAACCTAGGATTTTTACTTTGGAGTAAAACTGTTCTTCAAAAGCAAGTGAGGAATAAAAACTTTGTGAGAAAAACAAAAACTGAGGCAACAGAATGAAGTGTCTGTAAATAAACCCTTACATTTACATCCAATTGATATTTGACAAGGATCCTAAAGCAGTTCAAGGAGGAAAGAGCAGCATTTTGCCAAAGAATATTGGAGCAATTGGATATTTATAGGAAAAAGGACGCGTGTAGGTTCTGATCTAAAGGAGTAGGTGTACGGAGCTGATATAGACCTGGGCTTTAAGTATAAACATGGGAATGGGTTTGATAAATAATCTGATTCCAGCAGCTTGATGAGGGGGGCCTCATGATAAGGGAAGTGATGCCAGTCCCAGCAACGTTCCTTCAGCCTCTTTAAGGACCCTGGAATGTGCCTATGTTCCCACAGCAGAGGTTGGAAGCCAGAATATTCAAAGTGACTTGGAGCTGGAGAAACTTCAGGGGCAAAATCCACAGATAACCTGCGATCTTAGAGGGATTTTGGAGCAAATATCTACTATTGGGTTTGTTCTATAACATTATCTATATATATATATATATATATATATATATAAACCCAGCGACCAACTGGCAGAATGACCGGAGTGACTGGTCGCTATTACGTGCACTGTGGTGGCCAACTGGCCCAATCCAGCCCCAAACAACTCCCCCTAACCGCCCATGGCCCCTCCCCCCCACTGACCTCACCCCCATTCAACCCCCCTCATCAGGGTGGGGGCTGGCCAACCAAACTCCTGCATCCCCTCCCCTCCAACAGTCCCACCCCCGATTGGCCCCCATCAGAGTGGGCTGGCCGGCCCCCAACTGGTGCACAAATTCGTGCACCAGGCCTCTAGTACTTCAAATAAAATATCCATCAACTTTATGGAAGCATCACCTCCCCCCCCCCCCGGCTTATCCTTCATCAGCTGAATAGTTATTACATAGATATTGGAATGCCAAGCTATATACTCTTTAGCAGCATCATTTACTTTGGAAAAAAAATATGGTAACCTCTAGGGTGTCTTTCAAATACTTATGATTCCTTTATGACTCTTACATGGCAAAGGTGGGGATGCTGAAGAATGGTTTGAGGAATCTGGGAAAATCAGGAAAAAAGGGAATTACAAAACTATGTGGAGTTTAGACTAGTGGAATTTTTAAGATTACTCTAAATTATTGCAAACCCCATGCTTGCAGTTTGGTAAGATCTGTCTTGCAAAAACATCAGTGTTGGTCTGAGGAACTGATTCATAACCCTAGGAAAGTACTTCCAAGCTTTCCAACCAAGCATGACAATAATCGCAATTATCTGGCCAACTTTACTGTGGTTTTTAGGACAGATATGTTCAGCCCTGTGTATTTATATTGGGCACGCTCCCTGGATGCTCCATTTCCAATGTTCTATGCCTCCAGTTTTGTTCTTGTTCATCCACCCACCCACCCACCCAACCATGCACCCATTCATTCATTCTATGTAGCACTCAGCAGACAGAATAGCATCATGGATAAGACCTTTGATTCTGGCACCAGATTTCTTAGGATCAAATTTTGGCTCAAGCATTTTTTTAACTTTATGACCTTGTACTAATTTCTTAGTCTCTTTTTTCTCTTTGTTCCTCAGTTTACTCATTTAAAAACGGTTGATAATATTCCTTCCCTCAGAATTATTATAAATATTAAGTTTATTACTAATGTAAAACATTTAGAGTAGTACTGTCATAGATTAGTTACCATATAAGAATTCATATCACTGTGAGTACCTACTCTGCGAAATGCCCTGTTGAAGGAGAATGGAAGATATGCAAATAACTCTTTGATCCTGTTCTGGGGAGCAGTAGTGGAGAGAGTACATGAACACAAATAAAGGTAAAATTAGGTAGAAAGTACATATCACAAGAGAGATAGAAATTTAGTTTTTCTGAATATATTTTTTAAACGTTTTGTTTGCCTAAATGTTTTGTTTTTAAATGACATCTATTGTTTCAAAAGAGAATTTCCCTACCAAATTCTGGCTCCCATTAGATGCCAGCATGCGCTGCAGTGGCCTGAGGGACACAGGTGGTTCTGAGTTGCCCAGCCAGGTAAAGACTTCAGATCAGACCAGTGATGTGCGCAATAAAACAACCCCCACCAAAATTCCTTAGGGCTACCCCAAACAAGATTTTATCATCTCTATTAAAATGTAGTAAGATAGAATCCCCACGCTTCCTTCGAACAGCAATACTGGGGTGGTTTCAAACCAGGTACACTAAGAAACTCAAAGAAGTGTGAGACCTCTGCCCTACAGAAGTCCCTACCGTGTAATTGGAGGAAAAGAAATTGTGATGTAAAAATAATATACTATGCTAATACTATAAAATGAAAATTCTAGCTTAATAATATTATTAAAGGGAGAGAGCAGTGTGTATTGCTGCCAAGAGAATAGGACTGATAGCATGAGAGGAACTCAAGAGAATGCAAAGTCACTTCAAGCTGGACTGGTCAGGATCAGAAGCTGGGCTTACAGTCAGGGTGAGGTGGCGTGGGGAGCCCTGGGCAACCATGAGTGTCAAGGATGTGAGGCAGTGAGGACTGGTCCTTCCCAGGAGGAAACAGAAATTATCATAGTAACTACAATCAGATCTACCTGTAAGATCAGATTGAGTAATAAGTAATCTTGGGGTTCGATGTGGTGAGACTTCTCTTCCTCGTTGTTTAGTGGGTACCTGCCTAGCTGCCTCCCATGCCGGCCAGGTAGGTTAGAGCCACGGATGCTTACGAAAGCACTTGACATGCAGTAGGTGCAGGACACAGGCAGGGTTACTTCTTTGCATTGGCCTGTTGCCAGAGATCCTGTTGCCCTCTTTTCACCAAATGGACCATATTTTTAACGTTAGCCTCTGACGGGGAGGCCAGCCTGAGTTGTCTCTCACGGCTCCTTCCTCCCAGCACCAGGATTCAGGCTTGGCGTGGTGATCTGGGTGGGGAGGAGCCAAACTCATTTCTGGGTCTCCCAGGGGATCCTTCCAGGGGCATAGTTTGGGAATGCTTACAACTCCTTCCCCCTCCCTCATTCCCATCAACATGCCAACACACACTGTAAAATGCCCTCAGATCCCACTTCCACCAGACAGCCTAGCAGTCAAGCTAATTAATGGTCTGCCTGCCCCTTCACAGTCTAAGTGTGCACTCCCAGTGGTTTAAAGGAATGGGGGACAGGGAGTGGGGAGGGGAGGACGTGGGGCTTCTGGGACTTGACCCCAAAGCTGTCTGAAAGTCAAGAGTCAAAGAAAATCCAGGGGAAAATGGCAGGTTCTGTTCTCAGCGCAGCCCCCAATCAATATGGTGCGATTTCATAGCTCTTTATTTCTGTGTTGCTAAAGCCCAGTTGGGGAGGGGGTGGGGAGAAGGCTGGAGACTGGGAGGAGGGGGAAGGGCAGAGTCATCTGGAAGCAATTAGTGGGGCCTTCATTCAAAAAAGCATTAAGGTGCTTGTAGCACTGAAGCTCAAGTGACCCCTAGGCTGGGGCCATAATTCACCAACACTTAATACCATTTACCCTGCAGATGTGCGTTTTATACAGAAATATCAGCTTACCACTTTGAAAAATTAACCTATTGAAGGCTGTCAAATTCTGACGCCCTCGTGGGGGTATTATATATTGTCTGCACAGCTCTCCGTTTCGCCTTTTACCCCAGGATCACGGATGCCTAGGTTAATTGGGAAATGAGGTGGTTAACAAGGGGGTGGAAAATGGGAGAGAAATGAAGACACACATAGAAATGCTGGTTTTTCCCAAAGAGAAAATGTTACTTTTCTTTAGTTCCAAAACACAAAGGTTTGGGGTGAAATGCCCCCCCGACATACACACATTCACAGATGCACACACTCTGTGTCTAGGAGTGCTAAGTAGGACAGTCCAAAGTTAATAAAGAAGATAGGAGAATGAAGAGAAAGTGTGCCTAGGTGTATTAGTATGCTGAAATGATGATATAAGTGAAGATTTTTCATTACATTGGTGTTGATAAACCCATGAATAGTGTAGCAATGCTATTTGGTTAAATAACTATGTTTTTTTTATACTTTCTAGGAAAAGGTGATGCCAATAAAAGAACCAATTTTTACCTCTCCAATTAGTATTTGAAAGTTTTAATATCCAGCATGTTTGAGATTGGCAAGACTGGGTACCCTCTGACAATGCAGGTGGAAAACCAGTTCAACAAAATAAAAAACTTCCTATAGAAATTTAGTAAGAGGATCAAAGACCTTAAAAATGAGTGTACATAAGACTCAGCAAGTCATGTCATGGGAATTTTATATTCATAATGAGGATGTGGAACTTGACACAATTGTCATAACTTGGTTTTACAGACAGGACAACGAGATAAAAGCTAAAAGTCCTACAATAAGTAATTGATTAAATATGGCACAGGCATATATTGGAATAAAACACACTCATTAAAATCATATTATAGAAAAATATCAATACAAACCAAATTTTTAGGTTTAATACTAATAGATAAAAAAAACAAGCTATAAATCAGTTTTCAGCATGTCTGCAGATTTTGCAAATCTATTATACGTGTATATTCATCCATTACTGCATCACGTTAACTATAACTTGGGCTAATGAAAGTGAAATTTTCCAGCTTTTGTTGCTGTGTTTGTTTGTTTTTTATTGACCAAGTACTATCCTAGTCCAGGAAGGAGGCCTTACGACAAATTATGAACTTGACTTCAGTCTCTTCAGAACAGCCCGTTTCCTTTCCATCTCGGTCTCATTCTCAAGCCTCCTTAGCAATCTCTCTATCCAAGAGGATTCCAGTCTCCCTCAAGCCCTGCCTTAGCTCCCCCAGGCAGCCCAGTCTCCCCCAGTGCTTCTAGCCCTCAGTGCTGCACCAGGCCAGACTGAAGTAGGAATCCCTGCTTTATGACCTTTGGCCCACTATGTTATCTCACAGAACATTAGTCCCCCTGCCCATCCCACACAATAAAATAGAAAGCTAGTGCCTGTCCCATAAGGCTATTGTCATTAACTTAAATGAGAAAAACTTAAATGAGAAAAAGTATGCAATGGCCTTGGTAACATAATCAATGTTAATTGTTAGTTGGTTTTAATTAATGACTCCCAGATCAGGTTGATATCAGTGGTATGACCCCACTGACCCCATATCTTCAGGCTACGGGACGGGGCAGGAAGCTGTGGCCAGTCTCTCATTTCACTCCTTCCGGCATCACCAGGACATTCAGGCTGGTCCTTCCCAATGTCTTCAAGGTACAGGAAGTGAGCACTGCTGGCCCATGGAGCTCAGGTCTCTAGAGAAGGAAAGGGGGAGGGATAAGAGGAACAGAAGAAGGAATACTAGGCACAGTGACGTTTTAGAGTCCTTCCAATTACATTGCACATACCATAGACGAGGACACCCAGGCATCTACTTATCAGAAGGACACACTCTCCTGAGAAAATTCAGGACGCATCTCTTGAGGAAGCTTAGAACTATGACTGGGCCACCAGAGCTACTTGTTCTGCTGTCTGCGTCGCCCTCTATCATCGGTAGTTTCCAAATTTCACTGCATGATGGAATCAGCTACAGAGTTGTGTTTTTTTAAAAATATATTTTATTCAGTTTTTACAGGGAAGAAGGGAGAGGGATAGAGAGTTAGAAACACCGATGAGAGAGAAACATCGATCAGCCGCCTCCTGCACACCCCCCACTGGGGATGTGCCCGCAACCAAGGTACATGCCCTTGACCAGAATCGAACCTGGGACCCTTCAGTCTGCAGGCCGACGCTCTATCCACTGAGCCAAACTGGTTAGGGCATCTACAGAGTTTTAAAAAGCGCTGGATCCCATCCCAAGATATTTTTGATACAATTGCTCTTAGAGAAGTGTTTCCCTAATTGAAACCCCTAGACCAGCAACATAGCCCCATCCAGGAATCTGTTGGTATTGAAGATACTCAGATCTCACTGCATCAGAAACTGCAGGTGGGGCCCAGCAGCCCTTCACCGAGCCCTCCAGTGTTCCTGATGAAAGCTAAAGTCTAGGCTGGGACTTGGGTATCCAAAAGTCTTACCAGCTCCAGATGATTCTAATTTTGCATCCAGGTTTGAGAACCATTGCTCTAGACGCTCCCCCTGCCCCCCCTTTTTTTTGCCCCTGAGAATTTCTGGGTCTCCAGCCTCACTTTTGTATGAATTCAGTGGTGCTTTCCTTTGTTCTTGTGGCTCCTGTGGCAACGGTTTTCTATTATTTCCAGGTGGGGTGGCAAGGTTGGCCTTTGCACTAAGGGATGTCAAGTTCTCTGAACCACTGATTAATGCACTAAAGCCAACTGCCCTCCAGCCACACCTTCTGCTAAGCTGGCAACCCAAGAAGCTCAGTCGGGGCCAAGAGGAGGATACAAGAGCGGGGCCGATAGGAACAGGGTGATAGAGACAGTCGGCCCGGCAGCTCAGCAGCAGCCTGGGAAGGCCAGGGCTATCAATTTAAATCTAAGCCCTTTGCATTCATGCTAGGAGCCCACAGAGGGCTCATGGCCTTCTGGGTTTCAGTTCCACTCAGATTTAAAGGGCAGTTTCCGTAGGCATGTTCCTGGTGGGGGAAGCTGCATGTTTGACTGGACAGAAGCCGGCCCAGCTATCTTAAGTCTGGATTGAATTCTCGTGCTGGCTTTGCTGCTATGAGATGCACCAACTTGAACGGTGATCTCATCTTTTCTGAAGTAGATAAGAACTGACTTGCCCATGAACCACCTGCTACAACCAAGCTCAGTAGCAAAGTGGATACTGGAACTCACATCTTCTGATTCTCTTTCCTTTGCCGCCCAACGATTCACTCTGGCTTGTACAATTGCTCTCCCTGTAGCCAAAACGAAACTACATTTGGAAACGAGAACAGAAGGCTGCTGGTGGTCTGTCGAACGTTTCCTAAGTGATTAAAGGAGAACCGGGGCACCCCCATCCCGGGCCCCCTTACTCCTCTCTCAGATCCCTTCACACTTAGTATATATAGGGTGTCCCAAAATTCACGCAAGATTTGAATTTTGCGTGAGCATTAACAACAACAACAAAAATAAATAAAAGCTTAATTTTACTTGGTTTATTGAGTCAGATTCTAATATCTGTTGCCTTTTGATTTCAATCCCTTCAATTTGATAAGCATTACCAAGTACCAATGATGGCCCAGGAGCAGGGACAATGAAGACCAATGAAGACCACGGCTTTGCGTATGTGCCAGCAAAGCCGTGGAGGCCATTTACCCAATGTGCTATTCCATACATAACCCTATACTGTATACTTTATGAAGCAATACAAAATTTACAATTTTAAATTAGAAACCTGCGTTTTCTATCAAAATTACTTCTTGCGTGAATTTTGGGACACCCTATATAACTGATCCAGGCGTTAGGGTAGATATCTGTTCATTAGTGTGCCTTTGAAACAACATTCATGTACAGGAAAGAAAAATTCCTCTGCAGAGGGACCGCTGTAATCTTATCAGAAAGGAGCAGGACAATGACAGGAAGAGGGAGGGGATTTGGGAATGTAGAGGAAGGTGGGGCCACAGGGAAAGAAGACAGGCTGCAGGGAGGGCCCCAGGGAGGCCTTTAATCAGAAGCTGGCAGCATTGGTGTTATTGTGAGCAGGAAACATGGGCAGGGAGCCCTGACTCCCAGGGCTGAGGCAAGGCCAGCACACATCCCCAATAGCCACCTGGGTGTTGCTCCCAACTGGTCCTGGGACAGTACTCGACAAAGACAGCAATAGAAGGGATTTCTTCTCCTCGATAATGACCTCCAGGGAAATCTCACAGCGTAAGCTACTGAAGGCAGAATTCTAAGCCTGAAGAAAGAGGGGGGGTAACCTTCCAGGACATGGAGTCCACCTCCCATTCTGGGCTTGAAGTCCCTGCAGCATCTGTCCCTTCCTGTCACAAGTCCTGAGACAGCCCATCCCACCACCCACTGACTCACATGTAAGAAGCACCACCCTGTCCCTCCCTTCTCCTAACCCTCACACACCCAGGGATTCCTGAACAGTCCATCCCTAAACATTTCCACCCCAGAACCAGCCCTAACAAAGAGGAGTTCCCATGTTCTTTGGCGGTCAGATCTCAAACCTTCCATGGTCCCCAACTGCTTCCTGGTGGCGCACCCAGCCTCCTCACACAGTTCAAGCTTATTTATTCTATTTTGTCATCAGTGGGGATAGGGAACAGCTGCCCAGCCTCCTGGATGTAATAACACGTTAGACACTTGACAGAAGCAGCGTAGCCAAGGGAAAGGACCACCCAGACATGCAGGTCTGCCCCACAAGAAACGCTGAGGGCAGAGCGCCATCCCAGGACTTGGCGGAGTTCTGTTCCTCTAATTATGCCCTATGCAAACCGACAAAAACATTCCGGTCAGAAATCTGATTTTGTTCTTGAATATCCTATGTAACATGGTGGACTTGTCCATATGTACAGTGTTCATGTGTTCCTAGAATTCCTGCAGAATAACTCACATACTTTCCTCGCCACTTGACTGTGTCTTTCATTGTTGTCATGAACACAGCCTTGCCTACCTCTACCTCTTCCCAGAATGCCCCTCTCCATTTATAGAAGCCTTTCATCTTACTTCCCCCCTTAGACTTTCTGAAGTTAAACGTTTAGATGGATTGAGATGTCAGTCCAAAAGCCCAGTGCTCCAAAAATCTCTGACACTCTGCCTAGGAGATGGGTCTTTGGGGGCAATTAAAAGATAATGTCAATAGGGCCGGACAGTGTGACAAGCTAATGGGCTCCTGCTGCCAATGAAGAGGCCTCCGAGAAACTGAGATGTTATTTTCAAAGCCGGAGACCATTATCCTGTCACAGGACCATCCTTGGAGGACTCGGCTGCTATTAGGCCCCGTGATTAGAACAATAAATAAAAAAGAGGCAGATTGCTGCAGCTAACCAGCAACCCGACCGATTTAACTGGCCTCGTCCCAGAGTGAGGTTCCCCAGACACAGTTGGTCGTGGGCATGTGTGTCTGAGCCACTGACTCCAGTCTCATTGCTTTTTTGTTCCCATCCATGGCTTTTCTTGCAGCCAAGTTTTTTGTTTGTTTGTTTCCCATTAGCTACCACAGCTGGACTTCTTTGTGCCATCCAACTCCTACCCATCCTTCAATACCCAATTCGGAATTCTCCTTTAAAAAGTCTTCTCCACCTCTTTAGCCAATGGGTAGCATCCTCTAAACCAGCGGTTCTCAACCTGTGGGTCACGACCCTTGAAAATACATCCTGCATATCAGATATTTACATTACGATTCATAACAGTAGCAACATCACAGTTATGAAGTAGCAACGAAAATAATTTTATGGTTGGGGGTCACCACAACATGAGGAACTGTGTTAAAGGGTCGTGGCATTAGGAAGGTTGAGAACCACTGCGTCTAAACCCACACATTTTCTACCTGGCGTGCTCCTTTATTGTCACTACCTTCTTTATGATATCTCTTCAAGGGTGGCCTCCTTCCCTCTGGCTGCCTAAATTCTCAGGAAATGCTGCTTCTTCCAACTGGACCTTACAGATTGCACGTCATACATATTTATACACTGTAAAATCCCAGTATATGCTCTCAATAAATATCAATTAAGTGGCTGAGCTTTGGTGACGGTTTCTCTGTGTGTTAGCCAGGTTGGGAAGGTACGGTCTCAGATGGGACATGAGCTCTCTCTTCCAGCAGGTGAGCAAGTGGAAATTGATTTTGTGCGGCAGGTGATCACTAGAAGGGGAGACGGGGGGGGGGGGGGGAGGCAGGAAACACCCTTTGTGATCAGCAGTTCAGCTTCCTTCCTTGTGTGTCGCTTATCAAATATCCTATTCCTATCTGAGGTGGTATGACCCTAGAAGAGGTCTTGGGTGTGGTCTTAGCTTATTTTCGGACTGACCAGTGGATTTCTGACCTATTACTTGTGTGTGTGTGTGTGTATGTGTGTGTGAATTTAAGAAAAATGGATGGTGTTTCCCAATATTGCCTCCCCATAGAATTCTCTGTGTAAGTAATTTGCCTTTAACATTTTGGGACCTTTTCCCTTTTATTTATATGTTTAGTCTGTTAGCTCGCGAGTTAGGTAAACTTATCTTTCTCACTTTACACAAATATAAGCATAGATAGAAAGCTGGGATAGAATTTGTTATTATGTGAGCATTATTGCCACTCCACCTTAAGCCAATTCTGATTTTCTTCTAATGTTATGAATTACTTCAGAAAGGTTGCATTCTTTGTTGTCAAGGAAGCGTCTATTAAGGGACAACGTTTGCTCCTAAGATCAGTAGACAGGAATCAGAATGCTTGAGGTATATTTCTTTTTACCACTGATTTGCCATATTGCCTATTTTTGGAATGCTCTTTGTTCATCCTGCTACTAAAGGATCTAAAAATCTATAGTCTCTATCATGTGCTTTCTTTTGAGCATTTGACTAACAGGACATTTTTTTTTTTTTGCAAATGATCAATAAGCTAACAATTATCCTCCCTCAATAATGGATATCCCAAGGCAGAGAAATGGCACAACTGCCCACGGGTACCTGGAAGTACTGACAACACCGGGCTTCGTGCTATACCCTCCTCCAGCCCAGTGTGTTTTTTTCCACTAATGGTCAGGATTGTGAGTTAGGAGGTTGCATGTAGGCCACTGGGTTAGTAATCTGGCCAGCAGCCCTCCATTAAACATCAGTTACCTACGTTTCTTTGCCAACATCCTCAGACATTTTGAGAAAATGGTTTATAGCTTAAGTCATATGATGGAAAGGTTAATAAAGAATTATTTCCATATTCGTTTCCATTTGTCCTCAATTGCCAACAGCAAGAACACCCTCAGGAACGACTGACTCTCGCACTTAGGTGAGCCACCAGGTAGCTGGAGTGACGCCTGCTGCTGCTGCGGCTCCTGGCCGAGGGAAGACACAAAAACCTATCCTAGGTGGAAACTTCAGAGATGTTTCCTGACCCTGAAATGGGTTGCAGGTGTTTGTCTCAGAGATGAAAACAGATAATGAATAAAACATGCGTGGTGTTTTGTGTCCAGAAAATGTGACAAGCTTGGATCTGATGACTTCAAGAATGAGATGAAAAATGAGTTTGAGCTCATCGGTAAAGCTCTTAACGAATCCAAGATGCCGCGTGGCTGGTGTTGCCCCAGGTTTATGGGAGGACAGGGAGAACAGTGGGGGTGGGAGGATCTGGAAGAGACAAGAAGGGGTGCAAAGACAAAAGGACAAACCGAGTTCTGGCTGGGTTGGCATGTAGGCCTCTCGTGGAAGACTACATTTGACCTTTAACCTTTCAGCCAGTGGGAGAGGCGCAGATGACTCTGCAGACCCTGTATTTTATCAATATGCCCAGATGTATAGTCTCTGATGTGACTGCGCTTCTCTATCGTCACTGACTCCACTTTTGCTTTGGGTCATAAAACAGCAACACTCTCTGCTGTGTTTTAAGTCTAAAATTAAACACGGAATGTCAAGTCATCTGTCAACTATGTAAAAAGCGATACTGACGCCTGGAAAGTACGATAACCTTTGGTGACTATTTTTTTTCCTTAGGGAGTTATCTTATTTCCTGCAGGTGTAAAGGCAGATCTTTTAAAGAGAAAAACTGGCATTAAATATTTACATTTTCTTATATTGTCCGTTTTAGACTATTTCTATTGAAATTCCAATTGTGGTTCAGGGGAAGCCCAGTAGGTGGCGCTGTAACACTGCTCAATTCGAGCAGATCTCCCTGGGAAGGCGGTCGGTCTGGAGTCCGTGTGGACTCCACAGCTTTGTGGGCTCTGCTTTCTCTGCTCTCAGGGAAGGACTCATTCATTCTAAACAGTTGCGCTTTTTTTTTTTTTCCAAAGAAAAGTTTGGATCCTGGTTTAATTCTGCGTATTTTGGAACTTCCAGGGAAATCTATAATCAAGTTACTAGTTAGCACACCTCCTAAAAAGAACAACTTGGTAATGCCCCCTATTGATCTAATCTGGTACTTGCAGCTTTGTAAAATGCCAATTCACTCATTCATTAGGACTCTTATTTCTTTAGCACCTACAAGGTGACGGGCTCTGAAGATACAAGGATGTAATCTTATCACTGGCTCTGTCATTGTGACTCTTTACTTCCATGTACTGTAAAGTGTAAAGCTTGAAGGAATCTAAGAAATTTACAGGTAGGTTACAGTAGTGGGATACCTCCAAGCTCCACTATTTATTAATTTTATACTCTTAGGAAATTCACTTTAATCCTCCAAAAGTGAAATGCCAATTGTGCCTCCTTCAAAGGATTGTAGTGAGGGCAAACAATATGATTTGGATAAACGCATTTATATTGTGCTATGCAATCTTATCTTTATATTAGTGACATTGGTTTGATTATGACGAAGATTGGTCTCATGGCTTCTATCTAGAGCTCACCTCAGTGGATCAACCTTGTAAGTGAGGGACCTCCTCTCTGTGCTCTGCTTGTAGATGTATCAGTCTGTTTGTTAATAACGGATTTTTCTTATCCGTCTTAACTATGAGCTCCCACGGTCAGGGGCTCTGAGATATCCATCTCCTTTGCCAAAGCATCTGGACTGTTTGGCAAACTGTAGTCACTCCACAAATGTTTGTGAAATAAATATTTCTGAGTAAAGCACAGAACCACATTTTTTTAGAGAGTATTTCCATTCTATTTATTCATTTAGCCCTGTGAGTCATCAAGCCAGATAACAGGGTAATATCCAGGCACTTTGGGGAAATTTGAAATTACCATAATTCTTAGATATTTTCATAATTTAGAGCAATCCAGTAAACACACATCTAATGAGAACAACATATGACCAGGGTAGTATATTATAATCTATGGGATAGAAACACTTTTGTGTTCCCATCAAGAACTTTAATGACTGAAATGAGAAATATTACAGAGAGAGAGAGAGAGAGAGAGAGAGAGAGAGAGAGAGAGAGTTAAGTATAGCAAATGTGTGTACTAGTAAAGGATAGCTAATCATCAACCAAAACTCAATATTTCACTTCTAGCCCTTAGAGTTGGATTCAGAAGGGGTTATGGAGTCAGGAACTACATATCCCATCTTACTTACAAGTGAGGCCATATGATTAGCTTTTTTTGCCAATGGGATATGAGAAAATGCGAGTTTTCTGCTTGTAGGCTGAGGTGGTACGGTGCCTCTGGTCTGCTGGATGGCTGCAGAACCATCTCAGGCCTGGGAGCATGTCCCAGGAGAGCCTGTAGGAAGAAATTACTATCCGGAGAAAGATGTCAAATGCTGGAAGCCTGCACTATGTTATGAACAAGAAGGACGTTTCTAGTGGGTTAAACCACTGACATTTTGAAATTTATCTTTTAGGGTAACTAGCATTATCCTAACCATTCCACAGGAATTCCAGAGTAAATATGTTGAAATCAGAGTTGGGAATAATCACTGTAGGATCCAGCAGGCTGAAGGCTTCCTTCAAGAGATGAAGTTGGGATTGAGACTGAATAGAGCAGGGACCATGCCCACATGGAAGGATCTACACAAGCAAAGATACCAGGCCAGGAGATTGAACACATACAGAGAAGACTGTGAGCCGATACGTTGTACCATGATATCAAGATGGGTCTTTACCCAAAGGCCGTCACTAAGCGTTTGATTACCCCTTCAAGTCTTCAGCTGGGCCATTGTCTTTACGTTATTATGGGTCATAAGTAGGCCTCTTATTTCAACAATCAAACATTTCATTCTCCCAGCTGAGTCAGCTTTGAGTATGAAAGTGTCAGATCTTGCCAGGTGCATGAAAACATATAGCACTTGTTGAAATTTTGTTTTTAAATTGCAATTTCTGAGATTACTGAAGTCATAATTAAGCCTAAGTGTGAGAACTCAGGATTACTTAATTCTTTCTATTCTTGCTTCTCTTGGGAACTGGCATCAAGAGCTGATGAAATGTACATGCGAATGGCTCACCCCTCTTCCAGGAGGACAGAGATGATATATATTACTTACTTTGAATGCCCCTCTACACACAACCAAAACTTTGATCGTAATCGAAGCAGAATTATAAATAGAAAGTTAGAACAGGATGGAATAATAGAGCTCACAGAGCTCAGCATATGATTTTGTATAGCATCATTTATTTTCCTTATTGAGAGCCAAAGATTTATAACTGATACATCTGCATAAAGTAGGAACAAATAAGAGACCAAACTACTATACACTAGTAAGTTAGTTACCTTTCCTTTTGTTGTAAGTGACAAATTAGCTTAAGGTGAAAAAAATAATAGGATACTGAAATTTCCCCTAAAATCCAGGGAGATAGGTAAACCTAGGCTGTAAGAACAAGTGAGTCATCTGAGTTTTTTCCCCCTCTTTGCCTATTTATCTGCTTTATTCTTTTGTGTGTGTGTGTGTGTGTGTGTGTGTGTGTTTCCAAAATAGTTTACTCAATGTCCTTGTACACATGGTGGTAAACAGCTGCTGCCAAGAGATATCCAATTTATGTCTCGATTCAAGACAATGGACAGATTATTCTCAGTTCTTATCTCTTAGTCACTATTCCAAACACAAGGAGAGGAATCTGATGGGAGCAGTGAATTTTGGCCAAGGAGAGGGCAGGCTCATTGTTTGGAGCGGAGTTGGGGAAGTTCTTGGGAGAGAGGGAGAGACAATCTCCAGAAATGGCGAGGCTTATTAGACAGACAAACCAATGCCAAGTGACTTACGCAAGGAAACATACAACCAGCTAATGCAGAAAAAAGAGCAGAATACCAAGAGGTCAACTAGATTACCCCTGGGAAATAGAGCCAGTAAACGAACGGGAAAGGATTAGAGCCAGTTTCTTAATCCAGTGCTGATAGCCACTTATTAACTGTTTCTCTCTCACCATTTCAGTCCTCAAGAGAGAGCCTTGGTCCCTGAAACCATTCTAGAAATAAATCTGTCTCAAGTATTCAACTCTTGGCATATATTCTCGCCTGAGATTCTACATGCCAATGGCCAGGGTAATTTCAGACAATTATTTGTTCCTACGCACTGTTCTCCCCCTTTCTGTTTCATGGAGGAGACACTGTGTATTTGGTTGAACACAGATGGTCTCCTGTCAAAATGATTGCTTGCTAGAGTTGTCAAGGCAGATGCCAAAAAGCACAATTTGGTACAGATGATGCTCTGGAAGGAAAAGACACATTCATCACTCAGTTGAACTCACACTGCCTGAACTTGCCAAAAGGAAAAGAATGAGTGGATCCCGGGTGTTGGTCACAATCCACCGTCTTCCTGAGTTCAGACTGGCCAGGTCACTTGAAACATAGATGAAGCAGCAGCACCGTACTTAGCAAAGCTGGTGCCTCTGTCTCAGCTAGCCGCGATGAGTGACACCTTCAAAGGTCTGAAGCCAAAACATACAGTGTTACCTTCAACTTTAAAATATCTTCTCAAGCCTGGCCGGCGTGGTCAGTGATTGGGTGTCGACCTATGAACCAGGAGGTCATGGTTTGATTCCTGGTAAGGACACATGCCAGTTGCATATTCCTAAGTGGATCATTTCATGACTTAGCATCGGGAAGTGAAGGCTTTTTCATCATATATGTTAATGATTCAAGTGTCCAGTGTATTTTTTAATAACTTTTTTTCTTTCTTTTAATGATGCCCTACATTGGTCAAAATTAATTTTGGTTTCCCTTTCAAAGAGTCCCCCACACCAACCAACCAACCAACCAACCAACCAACCAACCAACCAACCAACCAACAAAAACTTAGAAATTCTACTACTGAAAACTGTTTGCAACGGGCTTCTTCTTGCCCAGAAGTCAGTCCAGTGTGGCCCTTCTGTCTTCTGGGCGGCTGGTTTCCCACAAGGTTTCAGTTTTCTTCACTTCATTTCCTTTCATTTTGCTCCCTTCTCCACATCTCCTCTCTCTTTCTATTCCCCCAGACTTTCCCCTGTCTTTCTTTCCCTTGTAACTTCTCTCCATGTCCTTTCTCCTCCCTCCCCCCTCCTCCTTTTCAACCTCTGTGACTCTCTATGTTCTCTAACAGCTCCATGGCCAAGAATCCCTCGTTCAAGTTCAGAATGTGAGACACATCTTGGGCAATACTGTTTCCATCATCCGATTCCCAGTTCTTTCAGGCCCAGTTCATTCCCCTCCATACTTCTTTGTATGTGCCTGTTCTTCTTCCCAATTCTTGCACTTCCATGCCTAAGCCCATAAAAGTTGTGTGAAATATTATAGGATCGTCTTTGCCAAATGTCTTTGGGTCAACTAAATAGAACAAGAAATATTCCAGAAAAATAAAGCAGGATTTTAAAATATTTCCATGATTGCTGTCTTGCAGAAGGCCAGCTGGGTGAGGCCAAGGCCGTAAAAATGAAAGGATCAACATATCACCATTCTGGTGCTTTCTTTCACCAGGCTGGGGAAGAACACATCAGGCACATGCTGGGAGGGGCATTATGAAACTGGGGGCCATTTGACATTGCTTTTTTTAAAATCCTCTCCCAAGGATATGTTTTTATTGATTTTACAGAGTGGAAGGGAGAGAGAGAGAGAGAGAGAGAGAGAGAGAGAGGCATTGTTGTAAGAAAGAAACATTGATCAGCTGCCTCTTGTATGTGCCCCAACTGGGAATTGAACTCACAACCCTCTGGTGTATGGATGACACTTCAACCAACTGAGCCACTGGCTAGGTCAGTATCGCTTCTTCATTATAATGCTTGGAACCTCACCAGTTACTAAAATCTAACTGTATCAGGTCCTTTGACTTCTGTGTTTTCTTAGATTTACCTTCAGAAACTTGTTAAAATCCATTTATTCTTTTCAAAGGAAGCTGTTAAAAATGTAGACTTCTGAGCACAAAACGTGTCCATGTGTGTCCTCCTGCACATGACAGCGGTGGCCCTAGGCCAGCTTTCCTCCTATGAGGTGTCCTCTCCCACTTCTCCTGGGAGGAGCCCGTGTCACCACCTTAGGCCAACAAAAGATAAATATAAAAAAGGAAAAAAAGAAAAAGGAAGAAAAAAAGAGAAAGTTCTGTGTTCAGACATTATCCCTAGCCATGGTGTGTGTGTGTGAGTCAGCATTAAGGGTCATCTCTCCTTCCCGTGTAGAAGACAAGAACTTGGATCTGCCTCTTGGCAGAAAACGTTTAGAAGGTCATGAACCCTGCTTCAGAGTTTATGATCTAGACTGTGGCTCTGTCCCACCTGGCCGGTTGACTTTGTGATGAGACCATGTTTGATGGTTTACTTTGAATTTCCCTCACATGTTGGATGTCTTCCGTTTGCTTTTTGAGAGCCATTCCTGTAGTCACACTCTCCCCCCTCCTCTGGGGCTGCAAGGCTAACCCAGTTGTGCAGCACGAGGGCTCCAGGCTGCTGGTGGAGCTCTGCCCACGGGAAACCACAGGCAGGAGAAGAGTGCCGTGGGGCTGTCCTTTCCCTGATCCCCTTCCTGGCAGCTCATAATGGGCTTGCTCCATCCTCCTGGCCATGGCTCGGCTGCTGTCAGGGGACTTTCTCTGGGGTCAGGCCATTGCTTCTTCGCCCTTCAGGAATGGGGGTAACCGTAGCCCCGTGCACCAGGGTCTCTCCTTATTGCTTTTTCTAAACCCCATTCCCAACCTTGTAAATTATGTCTTTATTAAACGTTCCTCAAATAACTCAATCTCAGTGTGTTATTTCCTTTGGGGACCCTAACTGATAATCCTGAATGATAATTAGGTTCTATTGTTGTTATTAAATATAAATGTATATGCTGTCCTCACTCTGATAAATGTCTCTATAAACCATTGCCACAAAGAAAAAGGAGACAATATTAAAAAAAAGTCTTCTGTATATTTACACTGAGTAGCCAGATTATTATGACCACCCCATCAGTACTTCATTTACACTTCCAAAAATAATAAATATTGAAAACTTCCTAAGCAAATACTCTCAAGGTTTTATTATTATTATTATCATTATTATTTGCATAACTAATTCACTTCATTGTACTGATGGGGTGGTCATAATAATCTGGCCGGTCATAATATTCTGACCACTCAGTGTATATCCATATTAGAAGTTTTCTTTATTAATCAAAGGGTTTTATATTGTTTGGAGGACATCCAGGTCCTTATTAATCAGCTATCTGTTTTCTGTTTCCCAAATGTTTATATATCAATAGTAAACCTTGGTTGGTTAGTCAACTAACACATGTGTATTGTGGTTCTAGGACAGTGATGGTGAACCTATGGCACCTCTGACACGTGAACTCATTTTTTTGGGTTGATTTTTCTTTGTTAAATGGCATTTAAATATATAAAATAAATATCAAAAATATGTTTTACTATGGTTGCAAATATCAAAAAATTTCTATATGTGACACGGCACCAGAGTTAAGTTAGGGTTTTTCAAAATGCTGACATGCTGAGCTCAAAAGGTTCGCCATCACTGTTCTAGGACTTGCTAACCCTGCTCTAAGAGTGTGGAACTTAACACTTAATAAGACAGGCAGGATCTCCACCTGCAAGGAGATTGCATTATAGTGGAGAAAGTCAGAGAATATTTAAGTAAATAAGCCAATACATGAGATAATTAAGGTGCTGTGAAGAAGATAAAACTTATTTGACAGAGAGTGACTACAACAGGAGAGGTCGTTTAGGAAGGGCGATCAGAGAAGTTCTCTCTGAGGATGACACATGAATTGAGACCTAAATTATGAGAACAAGCCAGCCAAATGGGAAGGTCATTCAACCTAGAAGGAACCATGAGGATAAACGCCATGGTATGAGAATACTGTTGGTATGTTGAAGACTCCAAAAAAGGCCATGGATGAGGCAACGCAAACCAGGGGAAGAAGAGAAGGCAAGGCTGTGAACTCCGCAAGGCCAGGCCATGCTGGGCTGGGCAGGCCGTGGAAAGAAGGTTGAATTGTATGCCATGTGTGTATGGAAGCCAGAAGGAGGCATGGAGGAGAGTAACAGGCACAACTTTGCTTTTGGCTGCTGTGGCACTAGAATTTGTATTGGGTGGACAGAAAAAAACAAAACCACGACTGAAGGTGACTGCTATATATTCACAGAGACATTTGTACTGTATTAAATCATGCGGTTGCCTCTTGGAAATGTTCTTGTGTGTGTATACTGCCTGCGTATCTTCATAATGTTACTCAAAATCACTCACTGAGAGCCACTAGGAGCAAAGCACGCATGTCAGAAAGACGCGGTCTGGGATTGCTGGGAAGTTTCCATCTTTGGAACACAGCATACTGCTGTAAAGCAAAGGAGCTAAAGAGAGTCAAAGTAAAGAAAGACCACCATTGGAGGAATTAGAATGGCTTTGGGGTAAATAAAACATGAACTGTAGATAATAGATGGACTTTATTAAGTAGAGGAGCGCAAACATTCTGACCAAAACCCCTTCCCTACTTGTCTACTACAATGCAAACTAAAGGTAGAGACCAGAGCTCCTATCTCTAATATTTCTTCATCATTTCCTTCTGGGAACTCAGGATAAAACAAGTGCTCTACGCTGTGGCCAACCTAGACTAAGTCTCTATCAGGCCAAAATTTCTGGTTGAAAATTAAATGAGAGAGGAAAAAAAATACAATTATTTCTGTACATAATAGCAAACACCAGGAGGCGGTTTTCATTGAGCTGAAAAACTACTGGGGCAGCAGAGACACTCAGCCAACAGGGTTTACTTGAAATTCTAAGGCCTCGGCGTGCAATAAACCTAACTGCAGAGAACTCAGCCAGTTTTCCCCTTATGGTTTCCAACTGGAAGCCACAAGCATAAACCCCCATCTCATTGTCTCTGGCTGTTTTAAGTTTTCTCCAAAGGTTGGCCCAGTTAGGTTTATTTTATTATATTTATAACTCAAGTCTAATTTTAGTTTGTGCCAGAAATACAATCCAAATCCTAAATCCTAAAGGCACACATAAATAAATAGAACCCCAAATACCAAATTAAATAAATAAAACAAAGTCTGCCCCATCTATAAATAATTCATTCACTGCAGCCCACTCCATCTACTGGGGGTAAGTATCCCAGCGACGGAAGCTTGAAAACAGTTCTCCAGTGCTTGGCGATTGCCCTCTTGGTTTTATTTCTCTGAAAAGACATTGTTGTCACCTATTATATATGGCCACAAGCAAGCTCCCAACTACATAACTGGAAGCTCGAAGGAAGAAATCAACTGCGCCTCCCTGCAAAAGCAAGGCAGGTGATGATAGATAACAGCCGAGCCAACCCGCTCGGCAGGGACCAGGACAAGAGGGCCTTCTCTTTCAGTTATAAACGCATCTGGTCTGTGTCCATGGCTAGATCATATATCTGACAATATCCTCCCTTTTAATGCGTTGCAGATCCAAGGTATATTCTCATCCCTAAGCCTGAACTCTCCCGGGAAATTATGTCGAGCCATAACCAAGGAGACCGGGTTTTTCAAAATCACCCCAGGGAGCCACAGGTTGTCTGGAATTCACCTTGAGGTCACCAGAGCGTCCAAGTGCCAAAAGGGGGCGCTGTGAGACTGCAGTATGATGACTGATTGCGGTGCTTTAAGTCTCCACTTTCTGGAAGAGTTATGCTCAGCATTTACCCCTGGGGGTGGGAGAAAGGAGAGGAGAAGTCGGATTTATTTTTAGAACTTATCTCTCTGCACACAGGGTGGACCTAACATTCTCATAAACTAATCTTCCCGGTTTATTGTGCGCACACAACGCATTCCTCATGCGAGCAGGAAACAAACTAATTTGTATCAAGCCTCTGTGTCAGATGTATTTATTATTATTTAAATCTGCTGACCTGTGAGATAGTGCTATTTTAGAAGAATGGATCAAATCAAGATAGCATCCTTAAAAAAAAAAATACGCTTTCTGCAAATTGCTGAGAAACAAGCTTAGCAGGCTGTTAGAAATATTAGCGTGTGCTAATAGGAACACAAACCTGAAGCCGTTGTACAACTTTCACCTCGAATGTTCGAGACTGCCCTTTCCAAATGTGAGCCCCCATGCTACGGTCGCTTCCAAGACAACTAAGCCCACTCTGACAGCGGTTCTCAACCTGAGGGTCGCGACCCCTTCGGGGGTCCAACGACCCTTTCACAGGGGTCGCCTAAGACCATCCTGCATATCAGATATCGACATGACGATTCATAGCAGTAGCAACATGACAGTTATGAAGTAGCGACGAAAATAATTGTATGGTTGGGTCACAACATGAGGAACTGTATTTAAAGGGCCAGTAGGTTGAGAACCACTGCTTTAGAAGGTCTGCAGGGAGATTAAAGAGCAGAAACGCCTCACTGTGTCCTTCTGACTAAATTTCGCTCAGTTTCATGAAATACACATCAAAGTCCCTACTCTCATGTATGGCAAAGAAGAGGACATTCTCCATGAAACATTGTTTCCTAAGCACCAAAAATGTACTTAATGTCGTGCCAGGTGCTGGAGAGAGAAACAAGAAAAGCAGAACCTAAATTCTTTCTCCCTGAGCCAACTCCGAAAAAATACACCAATGCAGAGAGCCCGTGATATCTTTTTGATCATTACCAAGGGAGGACCTCATGCTATTGAACTCAGCCATCCTCTTCTGCAAACCCAAGCTCCTGGTCTGTTTAAGTCCCCACCATTGGCTTTGCTGGCGGAAGTTCATGGAAATATCTAACCTCAGAACTTGAAGGGAGTTGAATAATTTATTTCACTAGGATTCGTCATGTCGGTAATAGGGCCATGTGTGTTATATGCATGATCTTTTCCATCTTCATAACAACTCATTAGGCTTGTCCCCCATTTTACTAATGAAAAAAAAATAGAGGCTTAGAAAAATTCGGTGATTTAGGCAAAGTTAATAAAAGCAAAGTGGTGAAATTTGAAAGTAAAGCTATATGATTCTGGAGCCTGTGCTACGCTACATGAGAGATGTCATCAAGTCCAAATACTCAACGAATTTGTTCACCTAAAAGTGCATCACTTCGCCCTAGCCCAGTGATGGCAAACCTTTTGAGCTCGGCGTGTCAGCATTTTGAAAAACCCTAACAATACTGGTGCCGTGTCACATATAGAAATTTTTTGATATTTGCAACCATAGTAAAACAAAGACTTATATTTTGGATATTTATTTTATATATTTAAATGCCATTTAACAAAGAAAAATCAACCAAAAAAATGAGTTCGCTTGTCACCTCTGACATGCGTGTCATAGGTTCACCATCACTGCCCTATCCGGTTTGGCTCAGTGGATAGAGCGTCAGCTTGCGGACTGAAGGGTCCAGGGTTTAATTCTGGCCAAGGGCACATGCCTGGGTTGCGGGCTCCATCCCCAGTGTGGGGCATGCAGGAGGCAGCCAATCAATGATTCTCTCTCATCATTGATGTTTCTATCTCTCTCTCCATCTCCCTTGCTCTCTGAAGTCAATAAAAATATATTTAAAAATAAAAATAAAAATGCATCACCTCCATTACATGCTCACCCAATGCTCACCAGTCTTCCAACCCAAGGGACTCACCCCTCCTGCAGGTTTCCCATCTTTGAACAAACCACCTCGTTATAAAACTTAGTCACAGGTTCAAAGAGAGACAACATCTTGACCTAGAATTGGAAGAGCTACCTAGAGAAGTCCAGATCATTAGGAGTTGCAGCTGACTGTCTTCTGCCCTGGTGAATTGGAATCTGGTAGCCCCTGTGGGTGATCCATGGATCTGCTGAAGTTGCAGCAGGTGGCACTTTGAAAGACAGTCATTTCTGCACTTTCTGGCCCTCTGCTGGAGACCTCACTGGGTCCTGGCAAAGGGGCGCTTCTTGGCCTGGGGGCTGAGTTGGGAGAGCCGTGTGCAGCAGACTGTGAGCAGAGCAGGTACCCCTCAGTTCTTTTGCAAATGCCTGGTTTTTCCCAGGTGGTGACTGGGTCACAAAACCAAGAATGGCTCCAGACTGTGTAGGAATGTAATTCTACCCATCTCTGAGGGAGATGTCAAATCTCCTCACTGCCAGAAAATGCAGTGCATGATATGCTTATGCAATTCTCTTCGTTCCCCCCTTCTTTTCTTTCATCTTTGTGTGACTTCAAAATTAGGAATATCCAATTGTATTCCATATAGGGTTGCCAACTAAACCACAGGACATACATCCAAATATAAATTGCGGATGGATAACAAATTATATACCTCATTTTTATACTGAAAAATTACTTATCCATCAACAACTCAAATTTAAATGGGCATTCTGTATTTTTGTTTTCTAAATCTAGTGATCCCAATTTACACACAGAACAAACCCATATTTGATAAGCTTATAAATGAGTACAATATTGTAAATTTATATAAGACAGTTGGAAATAAAAAGCTGTGTTGGACTATTTTTTTAATCGAGGAAACCAAACTACATCAAAAACATCTTTTCAAAGCTGTTTATATGGCAAAGGCTACTTTAGAAATTAACCAAACTGAAATTAACCAGGTCTGTTGAGGGAATTCCTCTTGGCTTTCATGTAGTTGGTAGTCATAGTGGTCTTCGCCAGGGAAGGCCTTTGTTTCACTCTCTAAGATTTGCTTCCTGGAAGAAAGCTTCGCCACAACTCTAGTGGGTGCTGTTCATTCTCCATCAGCTCCACAGATCCTAAAAGTGTACTTTGGTCATAGCTTGATGGGTGAGTGGTATCTGGATGAAGACCCATGACTCTGACTCAGAGGCTTCTGAATATAAAACTGGTTTTCCTTCCTTCAGAATTTCCAACTTTATCCATGGGTTGACGTTGCCAGATTTAGCAAATGAAAATACAGGGTGCTCAGGAAATTTGAATTTCAGATAAACAATAAATACTGTTTTAGTGTAAATATGACTCACATACTTCACTGGATACATTTGTACTTAAACGTCATGGACTGTTCCTCTAAAACTCATTTAACTGGCTCTGTATCTTACCTGGTGACTCTACCCGGGAACACTGGGAGATGCTCCATCTCATTCAACCACCCAGTAGTTCCCGTCAGTGCTCACAGAGAAAAATCTCCTTAGCATGGTGCTGCTCCTCACATAATTTCTCAGGTGTCGCTCTGCTATTGAGTTTGGATCTTTGAAAATATGCCATGCATCCACCAGAACTGTTTTCTATAGGGGTGACTTCCATGCTCCTAAACCAAACACCTGGTTTTCAATTCTCATGGTATCTGATCATGCAAGGGCACCCAGCAAAGCTAATTAGCCCTTCATAGATATATTTCTTCTTCAGCTGCTAGGATACCACATCCCCCTGGTTTATCTCATCTCTCCAGATACACATTTTTTTCCTCACCGGATCTCCACTGTGACCTCTAAAAGTAGGGATTCTTTAGGCTTCCATCTTGAGCCCTCTTCTCCTCTTAGTCTACAGGTTCCTCAAAATGATTTACTCCACCCTTTTGTTTTAAATTCCATCTCTATGGCAAGGATCCAGAGTAACTATCTCCCACTCTGCCTTTTCCCAGCTCAGTAAAGGTCATCTACATACACAGAGTTGCTAAAAAAGGAATAAAGGACATTCATTCTTCTGACCATCTTTCTCTCCCTCTCCACTTTCAGTCCACCACCACATTTTATTAATATTACTTCTTAAATATCCCTCTAAACCAATTATTTAACTCTACTTCTACTGCGTTCATCCAAACACAAACTACAACCATCAATTACCTGGATACCAACTATTATCTTTCCTTTTTCTCCTTAACCTTTTAAATTTGTCTCCATTCTCCATGAAGCAGATAAAAGAAAGGTTTAAAGTATTAAATTGCAGTATGTCCTCTGCTTAAAAGGCTTAATTTCATGGTTGTTTGACTCTTATACAAAATTTGTTCAGCTTTATTTTGGTATATTTGACAAAATTGTAAGATATTTAAAGTGTAAATTGTGATGATTTAATATATGTATACATTGTGAAAAGATTCCTCCCATCTAGTTAAATAACATATCCATCACATTAATGTGTATATATATATATATATATATATATATATATATATCCCCATTTAAGTTCTACTCTCTTAACAAATTTTAATTATATAATTCAGTGTTATGGATTATAGTCACCATGTAATACATTAGACCCTCAGACCATATTCATCTTATAGCTGAAAGTCTGTTGTCTTTTACCAACCTCAGCCTATTTCCCTCAAACCCTTTTCTGCTCTCTGTGTCTGAGATTCCTTTGGAAGATTCCCTATATAAATTCTTAATGGAAACATCAAGAATGTTTCCTTTATCTAGTTCCTTTACAACATCCCCACACTTACCTTTACCCCTTCCCACATCTCCCTATGCCATCGCCACATCCGCCTTCCCACAATTCTTGAAATTCACCAAGATTTTCCCTCTAGTCTGATGTTCCTGCCTGGAGTGCCTTTCCTCCTCCCCGGTGCTAATGTCTACTCATTCCTCAGCCTCAGATTGAACACTTCTTCCTCAGAGAAGCCTCCCCTAGTTCAAAATACTGCATTTCTCTCATAACACCTATTATGTCCACATTCACGCTTCTATTTGGGCAGTTATTTATTTAGTATGTGCCTCCTCCACTTGACGGTGGGTTCCATGAAAGCATGGAACACATCTGTCTGCTTACTTACCACTGTATAATCAAAGAAAGCCGGCACCTAGTAAGTGTTCAGGGAATGCCTGTTAGATGAATGCTCTCCATGTGAATCGCATGGGGGAAGAAAGAGCCATTTCACATGTTTGACTCTCTCACAGTGTTGGATACTTGGCTTTCATTGTGAGACTGTGCTGTATTTTTTTGCTACATCTTCGGTAGTTCTCCCAGGTCCCATGATACCTGAGCTCCCCGGGCTTCTTCTGCAACCCTGGCCAAGTCACCGGGTTTCCCTGGATGTTAATCAAGCCATCTGGAAAATAAGGCATGAAACTGTACGTCCCTGACTCACAGCAGATGCAGCCAGTGAGCAGAAGCTGCCTTCCCTTCCAGTAACTAATTACACACGGTACAATATGGAGAGAAACATTATAAATCAATTAGGCGATTGCAGCAACACTGTGCTCTGCGAGTGGAGAACTCGGCCTTGCGCTGTGAAGTGGGGAATGGGAAGGTTTGATTCTCCTGGCAGCGGCCTTGGATAATCACCTACATCTTTCCATTCTGTTCATCTCCCCACTTCCAGGTCTCCAGGAAGATTTGTTGACTGATATTTGTGAAGGGTTTTGATTTCCAGGATTGGAAGGTGAGATGTTGCTGGAGGCAGATGGTGGTTAAAAAGTCTTATGGATGGTGATGAACTCCTTTGGCTTTTTCTTGTCTGTGAAGTCTTTTTCTGACCCTCAATCCTAAATGATAGCTTTGCTGGGTAGAGTAATGTTGGTTGTCAGTTCATCACTTTGAATATTTCTTGTCACTTCCTTCTGGCCTGCAAAGTTTCTGTTGAGAAATCAGCTGACAGACTTACCGGTGCTCCTTGGTGGGAACCAGGTGGAGGGGGACAAGGGGAGCAAAAAGTGTGTGGGGGGGGGTCTGTCATAGTCTCAACAATAAAGATTAAAAAAAAATAAAGTGAGCATAGAATGTTCTAAAAAAATTAAGTCTTATTGACAGCTGGGCCGGTGTAGCTTAGTGGTTGAGTGTCCACCTATGAACCAGAAGGTCACGGTTCGATTACAGGTCGGGGCACATGCTTAGGTTGTGGGCTTGTTCCCCAGTAGGGGCATGCAGGAGGCAGCCAGTCAATGATTCTCTGTCATCATTGATATTTCTATCTCTCCCTCTCCCTTCCTCTCTCTGAAATCAATAAAAATATGAAGTTTTTTAAAAGTCTTATTGACATAAAACACTTATGCAAGTGTTTGATGTCCATGATCTCATCAATATCATGTCATAGCTGTGGTACTTTTGGCCAAGGTGACAGAAACAGGGGGAAGTTAAATAACGAGGTAGCTGTGGAGCTGACAATGTCTTCAGGTGTCCAAAGGTTGGAAGACATTGATGTGGATATAATAGGAATCAGGTGAGTTTGTGTTCGGGTGGCCAGAGGGAGTGAGACATGGGGGAGGTTGTGAGAGGCACTTAATTTTCTTCATTTTTCTTTCCTGCTTTCTTGTTTCGGTTTTCATGGGAATTACAATGAAAAAAAATCTGTGTGTGCTTCTGAAGATAGAAGTCTCAAGTATTTTTTAGCCAACAGCACAAGGGTTGAGCAAGAGAAAGTGGCCAGAACTTTTTCTGGAAGAAGGGAAATTTTTTAAAAGTAGGTAAATATGAATTTTAGAGGAAGCCTCCAAATACAATTATTGAATGGCCTGTGAGTTTGCAGGAAATTTGTTAAGCTCATCTGGACGATTTAGATGAGAATATTGCCATTAGGACAAAGTTGTTGGAAAGTCATTTCAGACATTTAGTGATAAACTTTTCTCTAATTAGGCCTCTGTTAACTGTGTTTTGTCAAACAGTTGTGTTCAATCATGTTTGTGCTTTAGAGTGACTTGGGAGGTTTTAAAAACTCACCAGTGTCCTCACGATCTATTGAGGCCAGGGTTAGGCACGGGCACTTTTTAAATGCTCCCCAGGTAATTCCTGTGTGCAGTAGAGTTAAGAGTAGAGAACTCTGAGGAAGCTCTTAAAGACAAATCTCTGTCTTATAATTAGTATATATGCATATTACGCTATTGAACCCCTAGGTGTTAACAGAAATACCTTTCAGTTTAATATTCACAACCTTGTCTCCTGCACGAGGTTGAACAAGCTGTTGGAGTTGCTCAGAGCGTGAGAAGTTGAACTGGGACTTGAATGGGCTCATTCTGGCCTGAAGGCTTGGTTGCTAACCATCTTCCCTGGTCTGCTCAGCTCCTAGGCCCACGCTCAGCATAGAGCAGGCCCTGTTAGTTCCAGGTTGCTGATGAAATAATCGACAAAATGACCCACAATTCGATCATTTCCACACTCAGATTCCACAAGGAAGCTTACCTCCCTGACATCATTTAGGTACACATGACCCCAAACAGGAATGGAACCCCAGAAATCTCAGTCACCATTCCCAGTCTCAATGCAGCTGCTTGCTTTCTCCTCATATACTGTCCTTCATTCAGTGTTTATCTAGGTGTCAGGACCACAGCTGCTGTCTCCTATAGACCCAGGTCTGGGTCATGGGGTGGGGAGAAAACAATGGCTGTTTTGCCGTCTGGGGAAAGACATCCGGTGCCACTTGCTGCCGCTTGCTGCAAATGCAGTGCCACATCCTGTGAACTGTCCCCTGGGCCTGCATCTGCACCACCTCACAGGGGCTCCGGGGACGGCTGCAAAACAATCTGCGCCCTGACCTCGGCGTCCCTGGGCCCATAAATCACACAGGCAGTGCACCCTTCCAGCAGTGGCCCAGAGACACGCGGGGAAGGGGAGCAAAGAATAGAACACGGAGACGGTGAGGGCTGGGGCCAGGGAGAGGAAAGCTGTGCGGAGGAACAATGAGACAGAGGGAACTCCTCATTCTCTGAAGACATGCACTGTTTCCTAGACGTCACGAGCCTATCAGAGGTGGAGATTGCAGGAGGTCGGTGTGGGGGTGGTGGGGGGTTCAAGTCAATATTTCATCATGAGCGATTGCTCACCAGCATCATTCTCTGTAAACACATGCTGAGTCGTGGGGCCCTCTCCAGACAACAAATGAACCAGCTAACATTTGAGACATGGAAAAGCTTAAGAAACAATTTCTTGTACTTTAATGGCTCTTGGCAAAGCACTGGTAAACACTCTCACTCACTCACTCATTCATTCATTCATTCATTCGATCATCAGATGTTTGTCCAGCTACATCTCTGGGCCAGGCACTGGGCTCACTGGTGGAGACCGAGCAGCCTGCAAGACCAGCATTATTCCTGAGCTTACAGTCAAGTGTAGAGCAAAGGCATTGAACAAAAAGTACAGTGTGAGGAATATTGTGGGAGGAAAAGAACAGGAACAGGTATCATGTCAATTATTTTTAAACACATCTCTTTTTTATTATGAAGCGCGTTATAAACCTCATTGTAAACTCCATTTCATACTGAAGATCAGAGAGGTTAGGAGTTCATGCAACCTCAGTTAAATGGTGGAGCCAGGGCTGCATCCCTGAGTTCTGGTGCCGTATTCATCTGTCATCTACCTCATAGCACCATCAGCTCCGCTGCTTCCCCAGTGTCTGTCCCGAGGCCCAAGATGCTTCCGTCAGACTGAACACTATGCTGTGGCCATTGAGCCTCTGGTCTGGCCCACGCAGTGGCCTCTGCAACAATGACCCCTGGCTTCTCAGTCCAACGCCCAAAGCCTGATCAAGGACTGCACTTTGTACAGTGAAAACAGCTACCCTCAGCAAAAACCAGAACCAGGAAAGTGGGTCAGGTCCAAACCCTTTTCGCCCCGTGCGGTTCACTGCAGCCCCACGATTGCTCGCTTACTGACATCTAACTTCCTCTAGGATACACGTTCTTTTTTTTCCCCACTGTGGCAACATGCACGTAACATAAAATCTATCCTCTTAACAGTTTTCAAGTGTCTAGTACAACAGTGCTAACTATATTTACGTTGTTGTACAAGAGATCTCCAGTACTTCTCATTTCATAAAACTGAAACTCTATGCCCATTGAACAACAATTCCCCTTTCCCTCTCCCTCTGCCCTTGTAAACCACCAGTCTATTTTTTTAAAAAATATATATTTTTTTATTGATTTGCGAGAGGAAGGGAGAAATAAAGAGAGATAGAAACATTAATGAAGAGAGAAAAGCATCATCTCTGCATGCCCCAAAATGGGGGTGGAGCCTGCAACCAGGGCATGTGCCCTGATTGGAAATCGAACCAGGACCTCCTGGTTCATAGGTTGATGCTCAACCTCTGAGCCACGCCAGATGGGTCTATCCTATTTTTTCTGTTTTGAAAGGTTTGAGTATTTCAGATACCTCATCAGAGTGGAATCATGCAATAGTTGTCTTTTTGTAACTGGCTTATTTCATTTAGTATAATGTCCTCATGATCATCCATGTTTTATCATATAACAGATTTACTTATTTTTTAAGGTGGAATCATATTGCATTCTATGTACATGATACATTTTCTTTATTCATTGATGGACATCTAGGTTGCTTCCACATCTTAGTCATCGTCAATAAGGTTGCAATGAACATGGGTGTGCAAATACCTCTCTGAGATCCCACTTTCATTTATTTTAGATGTATACCCAAAAGTGAGATTGATGGATCAATTAATAATCTATATGTATTTCTGAGGCGCCCCCATACAGTTTTCCATAGTGGTTGAACTTCTTTTATTCCCTCCAACAGTGTAGAAGCATTCCAATTTTTCCATACCTTTGCTAACACTTGTTATTTATATTCTGATGAGTGTGTCTTTTTGGTTGCCACTTTAATAGGTGATAGCTCATTGTGATTTTGATTGATAGTTTCCTGCTGATTGCTGATGTTAAGCATATTTTGAATATGTTTATTGGCCATTCACATACCTTCTTTGGGGAAATGTCTATTCCAGTGCCTCACTCAAATTTAATGAGATTGTTTGGTGTCTCTGTTTCTTTATCTCTTGAGATGTAGGAGTTCTTTATATATTCTAGATAGCCATCCTTTTTCAGATATTTGGATTGTACACATTTTTTCTCGTCTTGTGGGTTGTCTTTTCACTGTTGTTTCCATTGTGGTTCTGCAATTTTAAGCTCAGTGGAGTTCCATTCGTCTATTTTTGCCTTTGTTGCCTGTGCGTTTGGTGTCATGTCCAAGAAATCGCTGCCAAACACAATGTCATGAGGCTTGTCCTCCATGTTTACACATGGCTTTTCAACAGGAAAGTATTTATCATAGACTCTCTCTTGGCAAGTTGGAAGCCAGAGTCATTTTAATTTTGCACACTGACTTGACGAAGGGAACTGCATGTTTCTTAAAAGTTAATATTTGGAAATTGTCATATAAAGATGGTCTCCTTTCTCTACTCAGCACTTTAATTAAATATTAGCCAGTGTTCATCTTTCAAGGGTCCTTGAGGTACATACTTGACCCTACACCCAATTCTTCTTATTTATACTTCATGCTAAAAAGAACTAAGCTTTCTTTTTTTTTCTTACAAAAGTCATGATTTGTATCTTTTCAAAGTGCTAACTCAATTGTATTAAACAGGCGTTGATAGACAAAAATGACCTAGCATTAGCTTGTGATTATGGCTTTCAAACTTCTTAGAGCAATGACATATTTTTTCCCAAAGGAAATCTTGTTTTTACATTTACATGATTTTATTCTATGTTTGAAATTAAATTTATTGTGGTGACATTGGTTAATAAGATTATATAGGTTTCAAGTGTACATTTCTATGATACATAATCTGTATATTGCATTATGTGCTCACCACCCAAAGTCAAATCATCTTGTGTCACCATGTATTTGGCACCCTTTACACTTTACTACCCCTCACCCTCTTCCCTCTGGTAACGATCGTACTATTGTCTGTGCTTATGAGTTTCCGTTTTATATCCCACATGTGAGTGAAATCATATGTTTCTAAGCTTTTTCTGACTGACTTATTTCACTTAGCAAAATATTCTCAAGATTCGCCCATGTTGTTGCAAATGGCATTATTTCATCTTTTCTTAAAGCTGAATAATATTCCATTGTATATATGTACCACATCTCCTTTATCCAATCCTCTGTCAAAGGACACTGTGGTTGTTTTCCTGTCTTAGCCACCATGAACAATGCTGTAATGAACGTAAGGATGCATATATCTTTGCAAATAACTGTTTTCAAGTTTTTCAGATATATACCCAGAAGAAGGATTTCTGGGTCATATGATAACTCCATTCTTAATGTTTTCCATAGTGACTGTACCAGTTTACATTCCCACCAGCAGTGCATGAGGGTTCCTTTTTCTCCCACAAGGGAATGCCCAGAGACAGACATTAGGATAGAGTGAAAATGAAAGAATTTCATTACTCAAACCTTTGATTACACATCAACAGAAATGCATTAAAATTAAACCCAAAGAAAAGGTAGGAAAGAGTGTTCCACAAAACCCAGAGCCAGTGTAGCAACTATTGGCTTAAATGCTGTCAGTCTTCTCCCTCCCTCCCTCCCTCCCTCCCTTCTTCCCTCCCTCCCTCTGTTCCTCCATTCATCCCTCCATTCTTTCCTTTTCTTTCCCTCTCCCTCTTCCCTTCCCTTCTTCCTCTCCATCTCTAACTCTATCTCCATCTCTGTCTGCATCTCTCTCCCTCTCTTCCCCACCCTGCTCTCCTGTGATGGTTTCCACTGACTCTTGGAGGAGGACATTCAATGTTAAACACATCCAGGACTCCCATATTTACATTTTAAAGACCCACACTTCTGGAACAACAAGGCCAGTGGCAGCAACAACAGAATTTCTCTAGTTCTTTATTTAAATGGCCAGGGTAAAAGGTAACCCTTACCTCAGTTTGGTCAAGTGCCACCTCCTGGACAAGACAGCATTATGAAGAGGGGTGTGGTTACAATGCACACACATGGCTTCCAGGAGCCCAGAACTATATCAAATGTGGATGGGAAGTGGGTGGCTAGAATATTCCCGGTGTGGCAGGAACAACATATAAACATATTAATGGATAAGTACTTCCAATGTCCCCACCCCCCACCCCCCCTTTCTGAATGACTTGTTCTGCTCTTGGGTCTTTGGATGTGCTACCCAATGTAATAAGTACTAGTTCAGAATTGTGAGGGAAGGGTTATCCTTTATAATAAAAGGCTAATATACAAATCGACTAAACGGTGCAACGACTGGTCACTATGACACACACTGACCACCAGAGGGAAGATGCTCAATGCAGGAGCTGCCCCCTGGTGGTCAGTGTGCTTCCACAGGGGGAGCACCACTCAGCCAGAAGCCAGGCTCATGGCTGGTGAGAGCAGCGGAGGTGACTGGACTGCGAGAGGGCCCAGGCTGGGCTGAGGGGACCCCCCCTCAACCACCCTGTCAAGTGCACAAATCTTGTGCACCAGGCTTCTAGTGAATGGCATTTCCCAAATGGAACCATGTTGAAGGAAATGCCTGGTGACTGCAGAAGAAGTAACTGCAAGAATGACCAATGGGCTGGATGGGCACTAACAAGGGTCCATCCATCAGAGCAGGGATAACTAAGAGAAAGTTTAGAGTAAAACTGACAAACTGTAGTCGCCAATTTAATTTATGAGGTCAAAGACACAGGAAACAACAACAAAATGTTTTGATGTTCTGATCATGATGACTGAAGACGGTCATTGTTACTGATATTTTTGTTATATAACTTCTGTCCCATGCTGTGTTTAAATATGATTTTTATTGCCCTAAACGTGCATGTTTCCCTGACTCTACACCTTAACTAAGTTAATTTCATCCTTCACGATGACCTTCACTACCGAATTAAATCAGTGTTCAAAGACTCATTCTAATCTTTAAAAAAAACATGTCCCTACCTCAGGACCTCAGCACTTGTTCTTTGCTGTGTATTAAAATGCTTTCCCTCAGATACCAGTCTTTCTTGGGACTCTCTCATTAGAGACCCTTTGTCTGATCAACCTTTCTCATCATTCCCAGGGGCACACCATCCCTTTATCTGGATTTATTTTTCATTGACTGACATTTTATGATCAGGGAATAAATGCAATCAATAATGTAAATAGAAATAAAGAAAATTAGTCTTGCTTATTTGTTTACTGACTGTCTCAGCCCACTAGAATGTAAGCTGCATGGAGGCAGGAATAATTCTTATTCACTACAGTACTTTTACCTCTTAGAAAACTTTCTAGGTCAATGGCAGTTACTCCATAAATATTTGTAGCATAAAAGTGTGAAACAAGCTTTGGCTAGAATCAGCAGTGTCTATCTTAGCTTGAAATAAAACTTTAGTGAGGAATAAACCAGTAAAAGGGAAATTTAGCGATGAGTAATAACTTCTCCCACTTTTAAGTCACTTTAATTAGGCTTTGCCATTTTTGTGAATGGACAAATGTGTTTGCAGAATACCTTCTCTCTCTCTCTCTCTCTCTCTCTCTCTCTCTCTCTCTCTCTCTCTCTCTCTCTCCCCCCTCTCCCCCCCTAGAGCATGAAACCATGGAAGGGATAGAAAATCAAGGCAGAAGGCCAGAATCAAGCAAACCTGGTTTCAAATCACCTTAATAGCATAAACTGTATCTTCTGTGCCTCAGTTTCTTTTTGACCTTATAATGGCCTTAAATCACTCGACATATGTTATGGGTTAAATTGTGTTCCTCAGAAAGATGTTGAAATTCTAACCATCAGCATCTGTGAATGTGACCTTATTTGAAAACAGAGTCTTCGCAGAGGATCCAGTTGAAACGAGGCCATTAGGACGAGCCTGAGTCCATGATGACTGTGTCCTGATTAAAAGAGGAAATGTGGACACAGAGGGAAAGTAATGTGAAGACGTAGGAAGAAGACAGCCACCTCTAGCCCCAAAATGCCTGAAGCCACCGGAAGCTAGGCGACAAGCAGGGAGCAGATTTTCCCACAGCCCTCGGGAGGAACCAACCTGCCAATACCTTGATTTTAGACTTGGAGCCCCTAGAACTGGGAGACAATACATTTCTGTTGGTTAAGCCACTTCATTGGTTGTACTTTGTTTTGGGAGCCCTAGCAAACTAATACAATGCAAAACACACACACACGCACACACACACACACACACACACACACACACACACAGGCCCTGTGCCCAACCCATCTAGTGTTACCAGCGTTGTCCCTTCTCTTTCCTTCCAGGTGCCTCAAGGGGGAGAAGGCTTTGGCTCAGTTGGAGGGAGGCAGAGCTAGGGCGATTGAGAATAGCACTTCCTTTCTCTCAAGGCCAGTGAAAGAGCAAGCAAGGAACATATTTTTGTGAATGAGGAGAAGCTGGCCCCGGAGCCTTTCCAACATCTGTTGGCGGCTCCCACTTGCTCGGGGGCCAGATGTGAGTGGTGTGTGCGTTTGCACATGGAGGGAAGTTTCCCGGACACTAATGAGCCATTCATTGTCCTGCATTCCAGGGCTCCTCCCACACGGGCCTGTTCTCAGATGTTCTCCATTAAGTGCAATGCAGCGCCCTGTTTCCATAGGAACTGCAGGCAAGGGCTCTCAGGGGGCCTCATTCGTTAGCATGGAGAGGTCTGGGCCATTGATGTATCTGATAGCGAGCAAGCATGACTGAGGGTATACGACCCAAGCACTTGGCTAGAAGCACACCACAAACATACCCACAGGGGAGATAGTGCAGAGTTTGAGGCAGACAAGCAAAAAATACACTGTGAGAAATGCTATTGTATAGTAAATACGCAGTGTTGTTTGGGTCATAGGAGGGGCATAGAGCTAAGTGTGGAGCCACGAAAAAACTCTTTCTAAAGTGGGTGACCTTTGAGGCAAGGAAAGAAGGCAAGCCAGGCAGGGTGGGGGTGGAGGGGGGCAGCAAGAGGGGAAGCTTGGGGCAGAAGGAATGTGTGCCGCACCCCCAGGACTGCGGGTAGAGGAAACCTGATGTAGAATTTCTGACTTCAGAACTCAGCTGCACCATTGCCTGTGCTCTGGGATTTGAGTCTTTCCTAAGTTCCTGAGCTCCACTGGCCAGGATGTCCCTAGCTGTGGGCAAAGCCCCCCGCCCGCCTTCCCTCAGAACAGCTCTAGCTGTGGGCCCAGCTTCCAGCTCTGGAGAAACGAGCGCTGATCATGTAACGTGAGCCCTGTGTTTCAGCAGCCACATCTGTCATGTCTTGCCCTAAATGTCATGTCACACATTCCTGACTCCCGGCACCGTCCTAAAAAATGTGCGCTATCAAGGATGGATGTTCCCTATCTTTGAACTCAGCCTGGGCTTTATATATTGCCAGGGCCGGCCCAGAGCACAGGTCCCGCTGGGAACGTCATTCCAGTTGTCTGCGTGGTCTGTTTTCCCAGTGGGGCCACTGTGGTGCATGCAGAAAACGAGGGCCTGGGAACAGACTTGCAAGCAATCCCTGAGGAAGCATTTGGCTGAGACGTGTCACTGCCTTTCACAATTTTCAGTGTCCATGCCCGTGTTTCTTAATGACAAACCCATTCTTAATGGTATCCTGCAGAATGCTTGGTCTGGAGTAGGTACAAAAATATATGGTATATGTAAAATATATGGTGTATATATTACAATCCTATATGGCACAGGACTAGGTATGTAGACCTTGTTCTTAAACTTTACTGAACTTCGAAAAATCCCTTACATCATAATAGGATCTGCAGAAACATTTGTTGGCTGACTAGCTGGCTCATGAGTAAAAGGAAACAACAGATTTTTCTATCACAAAGTCAAATGTATATAAAAATATTGAAGCAAATTCACCCTAACTTCCCTTCAAAACAGATAACCAAAAATCTAGAACATAAGATTAAGGCAAAAGAAAGAAAGAACATAGTAATATCTCTTGTGCTCTAAATCATGTTTTTCTTTTTTTCCTTTTTTTATTTTTTTTAAATATATTTTTATTGGTTTCAGAGAGGAAGGGAGAGGAAGAGAGAGATAGAAATATCAATGATGAGAGAGAATCATTGATTGGCTGGCTCCTGCACACCCCCTACTGGGGACCAAACCTGCAACCCTGGCATGTGCCCTTGATCAGAATGGAACCCAGGACCTTTCAGTCCGCAGGCCAATGCTCTGTCCACTGAGCCAAATCAGCGAGGGCTCATGTTTTTCTTTTTAGATTCATTTCCTTGTTTACCTCTTTGGTTCCAAGCCCATAGGTCAGAACTTGTTTACATGACTAACCGGGAATAATAATAAAATAGATAATGACATGTTGGGAAGGTAGACACAAAAAAACTAGTATTTGATCCCCTGCCTTTCTTACAGAATGGGCGCTAACTGGGGTTTCCACTTCAAGCTTGAAAAGTAGGCTATAAGGAGAAGTGAGTCATGGGGAGTCCAAGATTGAGGACTATCAGATTTTAGTGCTGCTTGGGGGTAACTAGAGCAGAACCTTATAACCCATATTTAGATGTATACCAGATGTCTCCCAAGCAATGTTTTTATTTTAACGTTAGCTTCCTACAATTCTCTTACATACACACATGTACACACACACACACACACACACAACTATTACATACTTAGTTATGGGAAATGTCAGGAAATCACACACGATTGAAAGCATTTTCCCATCTGGCAGTAAGAAGAGATCATGACCATATTCAAGCACATTACAATGAGGTCTGTCCATAGAAGCTTCTGAGAAAAGGCAAGCTGTGGTTTTCTCACTAGTACAGAGCAGGTGAGAACACAAGCTTAGAACCACACTCCCTCCCACCACCCACCACCTTCAAAGGGCCAGTGCAGGGCTGGTCGGTCCTTGGTGAGCTGGCTCCAGGCACCCCGGGGAGCCGGTATCTAGAGGACAGAGTGATGGGGAGTGCTCAGGCTGCCTGAAGATATAAACCAGTGGTTCTCAACCTGTGGGTCGCGACCCCTTTGGTGGTTGAAAGACCTTTTCACAGGGATCGCCTAAGACCATCCTGCATATCAGATATTTACATTATGATTCATAACAGTAGCAACATTACAGTAGGAACGCAAATAATTTTATGGTTGGGTCACAACATGAGGAACTGTATTTAAAGGGCCAGAAGGTTGAGAACCACTGATATAAATGAACTACAATAACCTGCTTGAATCTTTGCTCACCTCAGCCTGCTCCAACCCAGCAGCTGGGACAACTAGAAGCATCCAGATCCAAGTTCAGGGTCTCTTCAGGTTCTGTCTCCAACCTTGTCCCCCAAACAGTGATCACAGAAAAAACTCCAGTTCTTGGCTCACCACTTGGGTGTGAGTCAGCATCATGGGTGTCATGAGGACTTTACCTCCACATGACCCCATCCCAGGTAGCTGATGCCCATCCTTCCAGATATCGACGACTTAGCTTTCTGGCAATCAGTGCTTCCCACCTGATTTTCCTTCAGCTTTTCCAAAGTGTAAAAAAATTGTGGAATCAATTTTTTAGTTTAAATGTGATCATTGATTAAATCATGGTGAAAGGAAAGTTATCAGTGATCTCTTGGGTGTAATCAGCATATTTCAGTTAGAAATTTTAGAAGACAGTTCTCACAAAACTTTTCTAAAAGATGACCCTTTATTTTCACCTGCCTCAGCTCCCGGAGCAGATCATTCTACTCCTTTGGCTCCCTTTTCTCTTAGGTGGGGCCCACATGACCGAGTTCTGGCCAAGAGGGTGAAGGTGAATGCTACGTATGTCTTTTTTCTGACTTCGCCTCTAAACTCTTTCATATGGTTCTCTGCTCTCTCTTTGCTCTTCAGTCAGGACGTGGAAATGGATCTGGAAGAGAATTCCAACACCCTGAAGTCTAAAGAGCTCCCAGCATAGGGATCCTGGGCCCCCAAGTGATGAGGAGTGGGGCAGTGACAGAGCAGCCCCTCCACACATGGACATTGTACAGTGACATGAACAAGAAGTGAAGCTTGGCTCCTGTAAGCTTCTGAAAGGCTGGTGTTGTTTGCTGCCAGCAGTTGGCCTGTGGACTAAGCCCTGCCCAGGTGTAGGATTTTCCCTCCCTGATGCTAAGCCCGCCTAAAGGACCTCACAATTTGCCTGTCCCTCAGGCTATTGCTGGCTTGATGATCCTGACCTTGCCCAGCCTCTCAGCTATTGTCTGAACCCAGTTTTGATAAGAAGCAATTATCTACAATGTCTTCATAAACAACCAGGATGAGATGAGGGCTGAGGGAAAACAGGAAGTCCCTTCCTAGCCATGATAATCCTAGCTCAGGGGTCCTCAAACTACGGCCCGCGCGGGCCACATGCAAATACAAATATTGTATTTGTTCCCGTTTTGTTTTTTTACTTCAAAATAAGATATGTGCAGTGTGCCTAGGAATTTTTTCATAGTTTTTTTTTAAACTATAGTCCGGCCCTCTAACTGTCTGAGGGACAGTGAACTGGCCCCCTGTTTAAAAATTTTGAGGACCCCTGTCCTAGCTTAAAACACCTGTATTTTCTAGGTCTGAGACCAATCTCTCTCTCTCTCTCTCTCTCTCTCTCTCTCTCTCTCTCTCTCTCTCTCCTGATCATTTATTTTTCAATAGTCCCTTTCTTTCATCAAAATTTGAGTGGGTTCATGTATTCAGTTAACTACTCATTACAAATTATCTGTTAATTGTTCAGGTACTATATTTATAACTTACTTTTAAAAAATGACATATTCAACAAGAGTAAACACACACACATAATTTTTTTTTTTTTTTTTTTTTTTTTTGCAGAAGGCAAGGAAATCTGGGCAACAGAAGCCAGGAGAATGTTCATCCACAAAACACAAACATATGACCTGACCGGCTTGTGAGAGGTAGACGAGACATTTGACTTTAATATACTGATTTCTTGTGAAAATAATGTCATTCAACATCAAATTACTTGTGGATTTTTGTTCTTATGCCCTTGCAGGTATGGAAGTTCCTCTGTAAATGTGTTTCTCCATTTTGGATAGATATTTAAAACATTTTTAAAGTACAGACACATGGGCCCCAACCAAAAACTTAAATCAGCATCTCTAAGGACAAACAGTATAATTTAAAAAGCTATTGTTGATGTTTATCTGTATCTAGACATCTGCAATCACTGTTTCCTCATCAAATATGCACCCCCCCCCCAAATCTGATCCCCTCATGGCCTCAAGTGTCATAAAAATCTGTGGGGTCTCAAATAGGAATTTCAAGGACATAATGGCCACAGGCGTCACAAGGTTGTGAAAATTAACAAGATAATGGGTATAAAGTAAACATCAAAGCATTTCAACAGTGTCTATTGCTATAATTAGGAATCCTTATTAGCTATGAAGGATGAGTTGACCTTTGGTTGACCCCGGTTCTCCAACAGGTAGCACGATTTTCAAACAGCAGCTGCAGGCAGCCAGGGGGGCCCAGCCTGTCACATGTCCTCTTTGTGTCCCAGCCCTTGGCCTTCACCCTGGAGATCCTGCCCAACCAGGGGACAGTGCCTTCCTGGAAAGAGCCAGTGATGTCTCTCTCAGGTGCGCCGGGTCAGGAAAGGCTGGCCGAGTTGGGCTGGGACTTGGTGTGTGTGGTTTGACCGATTTCCACGTCCAGTAAGTAGTTCACCTCAGCCACGACCTGCTTGTGGGCGTGCACCACACACGTGGCATGGCTGTGGGTGGGGTCCTTCCTGGCCTTGTTGCATTGGCTCCCGGCAAAGCTGAGTGCCTGCTGCACGCACACCGTCCTAGGCCAGGTCTGCCTCCAAGGGGCCACCTAGAAAGTGAGGTTTTTTGGGGCTCCCACAGCTATGGGGGCTCATGGTGCAGGAGCAGCGGGGCTCCAGTGACACAGCCATGGTCAGCTCGGATCGGACACAGCCTAGAGCAGGCAGAGAGAAGTGTACCCACCCCTTTAGAGCTCCTAAGCCTCCGATGGGAGACCCTCCCTGGTGAAGACCCTCAGCGTGCTGACCCCAGGAGGCACAGAGAGAAACTTCTAGAGCATCGTTTAACAGCAAGAGGCTCTAACTTGTTTCCTTCTTTTAGTTACTTTCTAGATTTACCTGTCCCTGGTGCACATGTTCTGCTCCTACTTTACCCAATAAAAAGTAACATCAGCTACAAAAATAAATTAAATGAAACAGCAGCCAGAGTGATCTGTTTTAAATGTAAATCAGATAAAGTCATTCTTCTC